>NC_141698.1:102027623-104527710 GCF_964263255.1 Lissotriton vulgaris
ATGCAAACAGTGTTCGCGAACAGGAAAAAAACATTGCGAATGGGCGGGACAAGCAATTATGCGTGTTCAAGGAACTCTGCGTGCTCGCTGAGTTTTTTTACTGTTTCGCGGAGCTTTGCATAGCGCGACTACGCAAATTCCGCACACCCCTAATAAAAGCCCATCCCCGAGTTCCTTAATAATGGAGACTAGTAAAATCTCGAATTGCCTGCAATAAAGAAATGACATAGACACGTAACTGTAATAACTTATTACATTTGAAGTATGATGTCACAATGCCTGCTGCCAACACTAGCAACTCAGGGGAAAGCCAGGAGAGCTTAATTAAGTTAATGAAAGTTTTACTTTTAAAAAACGAAAACATACCTGACTTTTCTTCCTCCTCTGTTTTTCTAGATGAACAGCAATAAGGAAAAAATAAGCTATATATTGCAATACGTTTATTTTCCTACCCTTTAAGTAATAATGGGAATAATATATTCTCTCTGAATTTTTCTGGACTTTCTAAGCAACATCATTTTAGTGTTCAAATCTGACTTGTAAACTGACACTAATATCTTTTTCCATCAAATATCTAACTGTTTTTGGAGTATGTTTAGTTTTCCACTAGAGATTCTACCTTTAATTCTTAATGTTTGTAAACTTTCTATCTTTAATATGAAAGAGCAATCCACCAAGGACCTGGAACAGTTTGTGAGAAGGGTTAAGGTGTGACCATGTATATAAGAAACATTACAAGAATATTGCAAGGCACCTCAGAGTTCCATGACCTTATAAAAAAACTTTGCAAATGGCCGCTTCTATGCCGTGGCATTTCCACGTGGTGTGTGTGGAGGACCGGGGGTTATGGGAATGGAATTTGAACAAAAACAGCATTTTCAAAAGAGTACTAGAAAATCTTTTCTTTCAAACATGTTTGCCTATTTTGCAGGCACCTATTTTATATTTTGTGTAGCCTATTCATACTATTGGTAATACATTTTTAAACTAATGACTTGCATACTCACAGTGCTTCCTGTTACATGATGGGGTCTCATAGAGTTCCCCCGCACGTACTATTGCATAACCCCATCGTTTTTTTATTTACGTCACATACCACTGTCGTTTCACTCTCGTTTACCGCAATGTCATCTTTGACTTTATTACACAGTCCGGCATGCCGTAGACTTCAGTCTCTTCCCACGTTATCACTCGCATTTATGACCTTTTCCCTTAGAGGTCTTTTCCACTTCCTGATATGATGTATCTTCACTTACAGCAGAGGCGGCTGGTGACATTTGAAAGTGGAAATCACCTTGCATCCATCCATACATCACTCATGCATCCACCCATCTATACACCCACCCACCCTGCATCCATACATCATTCATTCATGCATCCACCCATCTATCCATCATGCATCCACCCATCATGCATGCATGCATCCATACATCATTCATACATCACCCATACATCCACCCACCCATCCTGCATCCATACATCATTCATGCATGCACCCACCCATCCACCCATCCATCCATCATGCATCCACCCATCATGCATGCATTCATGCATCCACCCATCCATCCACCCACCCTGCATACATCATTCATTCATGCATCCACCCATTTATCCATCATGCATCCGACCATCATGCATGCATGCATCCATACATCATTCATGCATCCACCCATCCATCCACCCAACCATCCTGCATCCATACATCATTCATTCATGCACCCACCCATCCATCCATCCACCCATCCATCCATCATGCATCCACCAATCATGCATGCATCCATCCATACATCATTCATGCATCCACCCACCCATCCTGCATCCATACATCATTCATTCATGCATCCATCCACCCATCCATCCATCATGCATCCACCCATCATGCATGCATCCACCCATCCATCCACCCATCCTGCATCCATACATCATTCATTCATGCATCCACCCATCCACCCACCCATCCATCCTGCATCCATCATTCATGCATCCATCCACCCATCATGCATGCATCCATCCATGCACCCATCCACCCACCCATCCACCGAACAATCATTAATGCACCCACCCTGCATCCATCCATCATTCATGTATTTTTATGACCATATAAAAATAAATTATGGACTCTAACAAGCCTTTAGGATCGATGTTGAAGGATGTGCCAGTTTACATATTACATCACCCCTACCATTTTATGCTGGAAACCTTCTACCGCCCATGTATTTGCAGTCCTGTAAGCCCTAGGTATTGACTATACAAATTCACATACAAACATACACCAACATGCATGCAATAATAAATGCATATATCATGCTATTCCGCCTCTACCGTTTGTTAACATTTTGAAATTTTATAACCTTAGTTCAGAGAGTACATTATATTTGTGGTGACAGTTGTTAACTCATTTTCTGGAAAATGTTTATAAAATGAAATCTGTTGAAGGCTGTTGTCGCAACTATCAAAAAAGAAATTCTGAGAATTTTTACATTTCCAAAACCCCATGCCCTGAAATAAACGGGTGACCTGGATTAGACGCACACATTTCTGCAGCAGATGCTTTAACACACTGAACTATCTCAAGTCATTTGTGCAAGCTAGTTTACTGGAACACCGAAAAACACACACTCTTACCTTGCTGCCGGTCCCGCACACGTCACAGGCTCACAGCGCCCCTGGCCAATCCTGGCGCCAGGGGCACAGGTACCCTCTCGACCGCAGCACGCCCATTAGGGCTCCTGATGGGCATGCGCAACGCCGCCAAAACACAAGTGCGCACGAGTGGGCACGGGTAAAAATTCACCCTCCGTCCCCACGCATGCGTACTTGTGTTGCCGTCTGTACAATCATGTAAATGAATCAACATGACGCCCGCCCGGCGGTCTGACGTCGTGTTGATTCATTGACATGATTGTCATGAGGGAGCTGCGGGCGGCGTCAGGCAGGGGGGGCTACGCCCCCACGCCCCAATGGACGAACCGCGCCTGACTTACAGATTGCCAACTGTCCCCTGATGAAGGGCCATGGTCCCGAAATGCATAGGGATACTGCTATTGCAATTGGATATCTTGGAAAATTATGAATACACATGTCTTTTTCGAATGAAATCGCTATGATTTAAATATGTGACTCTCCAAATAAATACACCAGTATGGACAACTGATGAATAGTGATGTTTCATATACCACATTGGCTACACTTCTAGTACTTGTTTTGAAGGAGACGTCCTCTCCATCTGGAGTGCCAGTGGAAGTTGTGTAGATGACTCCTACACTCCCCTAATTTTTCGTCTCATAGAGTTACACACATCACATTTACCCAGTACTAGGCGTGGGCGGAAAATCCGTTCCGCTCGCGGATTTTGCGGATTTTCGGGAAATCCGCAATCCGCGAGATTTGCGAATTTCCCGCAAAATCCGCAAATCCGCGAGCAGCGGATTTTGCTCGCACTGCTCGCACTGTTCGCGTGAGTTCGCGCCCCGCGAATAAGTGCAAAATTGCAGAAATACGATCTTAGCAAAACTGAAAGTAACTACTTACCAGGTTCAAAAGTTCAGGCTCATCATTAGTAGCCATTTCCTGGAGTGCTTCCTGAGGGGCCCCTCCAGAGTTCAGTTGCCAGTTGAAACTATTATGTGACCCTGCTCTGAACCTCAGAATAGTTACACATATGCCACAAAGGTCCTGAATTACAGCTAAGGGAGACAAGCAGGAGCCAGGCTGGAAGTTAAAATCCATTAATCAGCCCCTAATTCATTATTGTCAGTTGGGGCAGGGCAGGTGTTGTAACTAATTTTGCAACAATGAAAGCACTTAGCAAGTGCAAAAGATCACTAATCAGGGCGCACTAAGGAAGCAGGTGCCAGCTAAAAAAATATTCTGTGACACATGAATCAGCCCCAAATTAATTCAGGTCACTTGAGGCAGGGAAGGTGTGCTTTGCTTTGTCGAAAATAATGTACACTGGACAACCAGAGGGTGTGGTGATGAAACAGAGGGTGGCATGGGTGGGCCAGAGGGTGGCATGAGTAGTCAGAGAGTGGCAGTGGTGACAGAGTGGCAGTGATGAAGAAGAGTGTCCCAAACAGGCTGGACACGTAGAAACAACAAGTTCGCGAAACTTGCGACCCGACAGGTAAGTTCGCAATTTGCGAAAGTGTACAAAACCCTCGCGAACTGGCAGAAACACGGGCGAACACAAAAAAAAAAAAAATCCGCAAATTCGCGGGAATTCGCGGATTTTGCGGATTGCGAATCCGCAAATCCGCAAAATTCGCGAACGCGAGATCCGCAAAATTCGCTCATGCTTACCCAGTACACCAACCAGGATTTAAGTCAGTGACTCCCCATGACACACACTGATATCTACATTCTGTACACACACAAAGACGTCTAGATTCTGTAGTGATTGGTTTAAGGAATTGAGCTTTCCTTCCACAGCAATGCATTTTCACAGATTAACTTGCATTCTTTTTTAGGTCTTGAATGTTGCAAAACCTATTGTTAGCTTACACTGGGCTTAACCCCTTGTGCGCTGCGCGAATTCCCCCGCTGTGCGGGCGAATTAGTGAGTTGGCAGGGTTTGGACAGCCCCCGGCTGTCCTCCACACACGCCCACCGTGACGTCGGACAGCCGGGGGCCGTCCGAAGCATGCAAAGGGTTAAAGCCTGTCCATTGCATACCATTTGTTCACTTCATTGTCAATCACATTTGCTTGTTGACTTTCTTGTCTCTCACATGTGCTTGCTTTCTATTCCTCAGCTTGTGTGTGCTTTCCTACCTCATCCATTGTGTGTCCCTCCTGAAAGCATGGACTAATACATTCTTGATTCCACACTCCCTCTATTGTCTGTGTGCTTCCTCCCCCCCCCCAGCATTTTCCCTATGCTTTCCCACCCCACACCTTCTGTTGTCTGTTTGCCTCCCATCCGTGCCCATCCTCCGTTGTCCATGCTCTTTCACATCCCTGCCCATCCTCCTTTGCCCGTTTGCTTCCCCATCCCAGCTTGACCACCCTCCCCTGTGCTTCCCCACCCACCTTCCATTATCAGTGTGCCTCTCCACTGTTGTATCTTGTGTGTCCTCCTGTCCCCCACCCACATCCTTCTTCCCTTACTCACTCCTTCAGTTTTGGCTCATCCACCCCCCATAATTCACTTCCCATTTGGTTTTTCCTAGTGTTTTTTCACATAAAAGAACCATAGCACAAAGCACATTAGCACTATATCCTAAAAGCACATTGTGTGCAACTTTTTATTTACTGATCCATCTGGATTAGTAAATAAAAAGAAAAAAAAGCTTGCCTCATTTTGTAAGTGCACGCATCTGTGTTGACTTTCGCCTACAAAATTATCTGACTGAAGCGTCATAGCTTTTTTTTAAACATTATTTTCAGGCATGCTACACAGAAGTTGCGTGCAGACTGGTTGGCTTTGCCCATGCTTGTTTAGTTAAGCTGTGTGTGTTACATGTTATAATCAATTATATTTTGGTTAAAGAGCAAGAAAATAGTTACAGAATATTTTGTTCTTTTTAACTACCTACCTTATCCCCTCCTCATAGTCACAGACCCCGTCCCAAGTACTGACGTTCATGGTTTCCATACTTTTTTAATGCACTACCCAGCTAAGCTTTCACCTATGAGCAGAATTGGCTTGCTAAAAATACAAGCTAAACCAGCTATAGCAACAAAGCCAGTAAGCAGTGGAGTGGTGTGGCTCACTGGTTAGAGACGGCAGACCCGGGAGCAGAGGACGGCCATGGGACCAGGGTTTAATTCCTGACGTGGCAGGGTCGTGGACCAGGGTCAGAGGACTCGATAATTCTCACCTCGGTGCCTACTCTAACCAGGGATCACACTCGGCAACTCTGGGCATTAGCTTGTCTCATCTCCACAACGGCCCCCCCATATGCCGGGGATGCCTGGTTTCACCTTGGAGATACCCAGTAGGGACCATCTCACAGGGAACGCCAGGACGGGTTCCCCAGTGGTCTATTCGCGCCAAGGTACTCCGGTAGTAATTGAGCGCGGTATAAAACAGCATATAGCATAACATATAACAATAGCACAAAAAAAATACCCTAGGAACATTGTTTTTTTTTGGTGTTGTTTTTCTGAATCACGGTTTTGTTTCCACTGTCATCTCAGCTTGTTCCATATCCAAGAGAGCCCTGCCCATAAAACTAGTTGAACTGACTATAGAAACATAGGACAAAATTACAAAAAGCTGTTGCACAGCTAGCATATTAAGTGGAAAAAAACACAGAACTTGATCAGCTTTCTCTGCTGCAAATCTTGGTTCACCAGGGGGTCCCAGTGGGCTGCAAGAAAAGGTCAGCTCTGACACTAGGATCCCTGGCTATACTTTGAGAACCACTGCTCTTTATGGTCACCAAACTCCTCTGTGACCTTGCCAGGGCCGGACTGGCTGTAGTGGACACCGGGTGTTTCCCCGGTGGGCTGCCAGGGTGGGGGCTGGTTTTAGGCCCCTGGGGGGTCGTTTTTGTTACCGGGGGCCAGCAATATTGGCCCCCTTTACCAAAATTGTCCGAAACAGCCCTAGCAAACAGCTCTGCTACCCCCCTTCACTGGTGCCGGCCGAGCAGTATGCCAGGGCAGGTTTCAGTTCCCAGTCCAGTCCTGGACCTTGCATATCATTTTAATGTGCAGCAGGGGGTACTGTATTCCATATATTATATAGGTGGGGCAAACTGATATTTTTTAGTACTCGCCTACTTTTTGCATGGCCCAAAGATCTTTTTGTCTGGTTCAATTGCGTTATTTAAACACACTTCATGGGGTTCATAACTTTATATATACGTGGGAAGGATTTTCACGGTGTGTGTGTATATGTAAGAGCGTGTGTGAGCAAGAGAGAGGAATTCGCTGCAAGTAAATGTGAGTGGGTGAGAAAGGGGGCTGTCTGCATATGTTTGTTTATGAAGGAGATATAATGCAGTTAGAATATTTTTTGTGTGTGATTATAAGTTTGTCTATGAGAGGAAAAGGGAGAGAGCAAGAGAAAGTTGTCTCTGTAGAATGATATGTGCTGCGTGCGGGAGAGCGCTGTTGTTAGTAGGTGTATTTATATATGTGTGAGGCGTTATCTCACAGAATAGGACAGTGAATGAATACTTCCTTAATTCCATTCAGCTGAGCTCTTAACACTCGCTAATCCAGCAGCTCACAAACAGATGCAGATCAGAAACTCTCTGGAAGTGGCCTTGAATGACACCTTGTGTGGGTAATAAGGCCAAACTCAAAGACCAAACTCCACTGGTGGTGGTGGGGATACAGGTAATAATAATTATCATGCCTTGAGGTGTTATGATATGTTATTAAGATTTGTATAGCGCACAGCTGCCCCAGCAAAGGGGCGTTCCGGAGCTACCAGCATCATTAAACAGCAACCATACACCCGAGCAGAAAAGAGCGCTATAAAAAGGAGATGGAGAACATGGGCTAATAGGAAGGAAAAATTCTAAATTTGCCACTTTTGTCGCTTATTTGTCCTGTTTCTACATTCATGTCTTTAAGTTGACATAGGCCTTGTCCCCAGTCATCACGCTTGCACCAACCCTACCGTCACCACTACCGCATTGTTCACACCACTTCTGTCTTTACAGCCCTACCCTCACCAGCTGTGACCTCACTAAGGTTAACCAGGTCCGGCCTTTAGCACGGGCGAGCTGGGCCAAGGCCCAAAGCGCCAATTTTCTGAGGGGCGCCTGGAGCTTTGTGCATTAAGGTTATGCCAACATCAGCACCCTTCTCATCTTGCTCCAGCCTTGTCCCTGCCTGTTCATTTTTGTCTGATTTGGGAGTTTAAAGTGGTTTTAGTGCTTTATTATCACATGGTGGGCAATGTTTTTAACATCCCTTTAGCTCCATTCTCTAACCTCCCTTCACCCTTTGACCCCTGCTGACACACATCAATAAAACCATCATCTTCGGTGATTTAGGTGAGCTGGGGGAGGTCCAGGGATGTTTGTGTTCAGGGGCTGGACCCTGCTCATCCAGATACTGACTAGTGAACACAAAAGGGAATCCTGCTGCCTTATTTAATTCACTACCAACAGCAAGGCTGCCAAATTTCTCTCTGCCCATGTCCAGGGCACTATTTTAGGAAAGACCAGCTCTGGGCTCACCACCTCAGCGCTCCTTAGCCACACCTCCAACCTCTCCACTTCTAACTGCACCAATCCTGCCCCAAACCATTATCTTCACTACCTCTGCACTCACATCTTTATTTGCACAAGTCCTGCTTGTGCCATATCTTTCATCATTAGTCCCACCCTCACACTTCTGTCCTCTTTAGCACCGCCCTCACTAGTCTACCCTCACACCTCTAACTTTGCCACCTCTACACTCACTAGTTCGACCTTCACTTCTCTATCCTTACTAACCTGGCTTTCCCTGTCTTTGCCCTCACTAGCCCTGACCTTGCACTACTATCCTCACCACCACTGCCCTCACTATTCTACCCTCACACTTCTTCCATCACCACCTCTGCCCTGCCTTCCCACGCACATTTATTCCAATTCCCTGGTAGCCACACCCTCATACCTCTACCATCACCGTCATTCACTATTACCGCCCTCACTCTTCTGGCCTCACCACTGCCCTCGCACCTCTATCACCACTGTCTCCCTCTCTAGCCAGTCCTCACACATTTACCCTCACTAGCCCTGATTTCACCACCCTGTAGTCCCCGCTCTCACACACTCCTCCTCACTAACCCCACCCTTACACATCTTTGCCCTCACTAGCAAAGCCCCCTCACTTCTCTAAACTTATGAGCCCTGGCTTCACCTATTTTTTTTTTTTGCCGTTTTATATAGCGTGAACTCGACCCAAATGTTTCGGAGCGCTTTACATGCGCGCCTGTTCCGTTGCAGGCAGACACATTCATTTTTAGGCATGGGGAGATTAAGTGATTTTTCCAGAATCACAGGATGTTTGAGCGCCCCACCAGACTAGAGCCTGGTTCCTCAATGTCAACGTCTGCAGCTCTAGCCTTTAAGCCATATCCTCACCTTCTCTTCTAACTAGCCCCACCCCTCCTTCTCTCCGCGTTAGCCCCGCCCTCCCACTTCTATTGTTATAATATGTTACCTAAGTTTATAACGCGCACAGATACTCCAAGGAGTGTCCAGGCGCAAGCCCTGAGGTGCCGAGGAAAGTTTGAAACTGTTTCTTAAATTGTCCAGATCCTGAAGGCTGTGCAAAGAATAATGCAGAGTTCACTAGCCCCGCCCTCATACTGCTCTGCTCACTATTCGGCCTTTGCTTTCTGGCTGCAGCTAAACTCTCGCGGCCCTGGGTGTTCACGAGGCAGCCCTCAACTTCCGGGCCAGCGTGAAAACACGCGGCCGGGGCTTCCGCTTTGCTCCTCACAGCTGGAGCGCACGTGCGCTTCTTGATTTCCAGTCATGAAGTGTGTTTTTGTCAGCTTTTCAATTTCAACTATCAACAGGAAGGCCCAGTGGGGGAGACGCGGAAGGAAACTCCGCTCGGGGTGACCTTTCAGCTAACTCGCCGTTAACGGGAGTTGATTTGCCCTTTCTGTAATTACGCCCCTCCAGATTGAGCTGAAGATACATTATTCCGCTGGAAGACTCGCCTCCCTCGGCTACCCTGATGCATTTCATTGCCTGTTTGCACTATATTAAATATTTAGAAGTTTGCAGTGGTGAATAAAGAGATCATTAATATAAATTGATTCCAATGTTTCAAAGGGGGTGGTGTCACCGAATTTATAAATGATGTCTATTAAGGAAGCTGTGGAGTGAAGAGTTTGCACAGGGCACGTCGAGGTGCATTTTCACATTATTACAGAATGTTCCCAAATAGATGGCGCGTGTCACCGGTGTTTCCCAAGGCCAAGGGAGGTCTTTGTAGTGATTTTCAACCAGTCACTTCAGAAGGAGAAACGCAGGCGGGCTGCCTGCAATGCAATTTGTTTTTTAAAGAAAAAAAGAAATGTAGGGGCCCACATAATTTCTTAGTAGCCCGCTTGTGACATTACCAAATGGCAAGGTTTTTAATTATCAAGTCTGCCAGGTCTTGATTCACCTGCATGCCTCTTTCTTCCCAAACCCTACATTTCCTGGTTCCTTTTCAGCTTTTCTTTCACCCTTTCCGAGCTTCCTATCTTTATTTTTATATTTATCTTTTCTCCGCTTTGTCTCTCTAGCTGTGTGGGTCAGAGTGTAAGGATAGGAATTTTAAGTGGGATGAAAAAAATTGAGGGGTCAGTGAATGGGGCGGGGCCATATAATTAAGGGTGTGGTAGAGACATATACACTAAAATTCGTGAAGAGTGCCACCTTACCCACGCATTTGCATAGAGTCACAACTGCAACTGGAAAACATCATGACAATTGCTCTGTGCGCTTTGCAAAGAGGCCAAGGATTGGTTGACTATGTATTCTCAACAGCTTTTTGCCCCTAACAGGCACTGGGACAAACCCGCACTGCCCTCAGCGACAACTCAGTTTTGCCCGTTATAAACACCTGGATGCAACTCAATTCCTATTATGATATAAACAAGAGTATTATGCTGCCAGAAAAAAGTGACCTAGCATCCAGAAAAAAGCAAACACTCATAGGGAACGTAAGATTAAGTAAAGCATGTAAAATGTAAGAAGGAATGACTTGGATTACTTTAACTTTTTTTTACAACCATTGTTTAGAAGTTGGTCAGTGTTTTTGCCAAAAAAGTTAAGACATTAATACAGGGCACGAGAGGTTCCCCTTTCAATGGCCATTTTAAATCACTTCCGGGTCTGAGATCCAGAAGGACCCGACCCAATCAAAGCCCTGTAAAAGGATGTAAAATAAGTCCTGGTCTCCAAAAATGTGTGTTGGTGCCCACAACACAAAGGAAGCACTGTTGCCGAGCCAGAAGACAATACTGTCCCTATTTTTTCAGAGATTCTCTACTAACTGCTAGTGGAAAAGCCGCCATTCGTATATAATGATGGTTTTGCTCTTTTCAGCATGAGTTGAGACATGCGGGGCTAGGGCGCAGCACTGGCTGATGGGCATGGAGGTAGAGTTGTGCGTTTGGCAGGTGATGTTGGTGGCAGTTTTACCATAGGGAGGGGAGTGTGTTAAGATTGCACTGGGCTGTAGGAGCCCTGATTGGTGAGGGTGAGGTTGGTGGTAGGTTTGATAGCGGTTGATGCTGTGCTAGCAGTGGCATTTTCTTGTTGTTTGGTGTTGTTACCGTTGATATTTGTGAGATTCTTTGAGGTTGTGGGTATTGTCTTGGATGCTGGGTAAACAATGAGATCAACATTTTTAGAAGGATTTGTTTTTTATAGCTTTGCTTCGAATGGTTAAATTTCTCCATTACTCTGCTTCCAAGTTTCACTGAAAATGTTCATTGTTAGGCAATGAGTGATTAAATGTGATATGAAAAAAGTTCTCCTAGTAATTACACTATAAACAAAACCTAAAGCCCGTCTAAGTCTTTAATAAACAAAGATTCAATAAAACAAATGCATACAACTTACGTAGTTTTGATATATTCACATGGATCTCCTTTAGATATTATTTGTATATTGACCAACCAGAAGCCCTTCAACCCGTTGACTTTATTATTTGTGTTACGTTTCTGATATGTGGGGGTAATTAGTGTGACTTAGGAGCATTTTGTATTCAGAGTACCACTGCCACTGATAGGCCAACAGAGGAAGTTTTTTTTTAACTGCATAGAAAGACAAACTGCCATGCAAATAGACAGAGACTCAAATGTAGCAAAACACTACACCTATAGGTATATATCATATGTTATAACACAAATATATGTTAACATATGCCTCCATTAAGGGAAATCTCAATCTGTTTTTAACTTTCCATGCGGTCTATCTTCTCAGCTGTTGTCCTGGAAATTAGGAAAAACAGCATGGAGAGTCGCCAAAAATAATCAAAATTTTCCATATTTCTCCGCTTTTAAAAATAAATGCAGACATGAAACACATAGTTTTCTGTCTGTATTTAATTGTAAAAACAGAAAACTGGGAGCCTTACATATAAAGTATATATTGTGGTTAAGAAAAAGAGACATTAATAATTGACAATCCCTGGTCTGAATACTGTTTGAACGACAAATCACATGCCGCTTTCTAAGGAGACTTCACCTCTGCTAGTGACAGAACAGAGATGAAATGGTCATGGTGTAGGAGACATTTGTGGTGGAAAGGGTAGCAGCAGGATGCTAGCCAGGACCCATCCAGTTTTTTTTGGTTACATTCAAGCACTTGGATTTGAGGACAAGATGTTAAGAATTGGAAGAGAGGTGTTATTTTTGCATGATACATTTACTGCTGTTGGGAATGGAAGAGTCTAGCGAACATAAGAATATGATGTCACAGTGTGTTTAGAATGAGCCTAAACTGGTAACCTAAAAGGTTAAAATGAATATTAAAAAATAAATCATTAGATGTAAACTGTAGAAACAAACTAAATAGGAGAAGCAAATAGCAGGTGGGCATAGGTAGAGGGGAAAGAAACAGAGAGAGAGAGGAAGAAGAGAAGGGAGGAGAGAGAGAGAAAACGGGGTGAGAAAGAGAAAGAAAAGTGAAGACAACTAAATGAAGTTCGCAAACATACACAAATAAAACAGACATAAGTGTATGGGTTATGTGTGTGCCCACACGTGCATGTGTTTGATCCTAAATGTATTTATCTCTCACACAGCAGTCTCTTTCTCTGTATCATATGTCCATGTGTTGTATATGCACGCATACATATATTTACACACACATACAAGCTAAGAGGAAGAAGAAGGAATGTACATGAGAAGGAGAGTGAAAGAGGAAGACAGAGAGATTTGTTATTTGAAGGGCATTGGTACCAGGTTCCCAGAGAAGTGCACTGGTTGAGATTAGGGAGCGCGTCAATGCCATGCTCGCCCTCTGGGAAGCCTCTTGAAAGACATTGCAAACGGATGCGACCCCTCTAGCGAAGAAGGTGACTAGATGGAAATACTAGTCATGAAGAAGCAGCCATCTGTTCGCCTTTCAGTAGACGGTCTGCTTGACAAGCAGTGTGTAGAGGCAGAACCGGGAAGCCAAGACGCGGCAGATGTTCTGATGTCAGACTCTGAGGAAAACCACAGTCGATGTGCAGCTTATCTGCGGAAACAACCACTGATGTTTAATCCACCACCGGTGGGCTTCACGTCAACGCATCTAGGCGGTCGTCAACTATAGCTGTGGAAAACCTCTGAAAACCAGGTTGTGTGTTGAGGAGCAGAGTAGCAGAAAATGCAGGAGGTTGGTATCCAGTGCTTCTTAATGCTGGTTTCGACATTATCGACATGATTCAGCACTCCAACATGTGTAAGAATTGATATTTTTTACAAGTTCAGACAAAGTAAAGAGAAGCACATCAGTTTAGCAAGTTCCAGTTTCTTTGGCTCTTTATTGAGAAAATTATTTATAAAAACGACTGTAGCCAACGCGTTTCAACCTCAAAGGTCTTCTTCAGGGCAATGACAACAACAGTGATTTATTGCAGCTCATTAGATTTCTTTTCTGTAGTTCCACTTGTCCCTCTCTCTAGCTAGGGGTGCCATTGGACCTCTTAATCTTTAATTCCACTAAGAAGGTCAAGTCACTTGTTGAATGGTTTCTTAATGCACTATTCCAAAGTCAGTTCTATCTGTGTGAGCATGGGTTTTTCTTGTTTTTTTCAGCCCATGTGTATTTGATCTACGTATGAACCACTCCCGCCTTGTAGCCAAAGTCGTCATTTTCTCAATAAAGAACCAAAGAAACTTGCACCTGCTGAACTGATGTGCTTCTCTTTACTTTGTCTGAACTTGTTGAAAAATATCAATTCTTACACATGTTGGAGTGCTGAATCAGTGTTGATGTTGTAAACGCATGGGATTTTTATCCTTGGAGGCTTAAGGGGTATCGAGTCTCTGTTTCTCTGCACCCTCATATATTACAAAGTATTACCACTATAGTTAAAAAGATAGGTTCATTGGTAATTACCCATACCCCTTGTTTTGTGTTTGTTGCTGATTTGTACATTGTTCACCAGATTTGAAGGTAAAAGTCACAGTTATATTGATTGATGTCTCAGGATCACTCAGCTAGGTCAAGTGAAGACACCAGGATAAGAACTCTGAGTTACAGCCGTACAGCCAGCAACCACCAGAACACATGAATAGTTTACAGCAGCCACATAAGAGATTAGTATAGATTGCATATGGACACTGCCTTGTCAGCATGTTACTGGCTCTCACACAGATTTGATGACTTCCAGTCCTCCAGAGAGTGAAGTTCAAGACTTTCTCTGTAGTAAATAAGTCCCATTTGGGGAGTTTGTCACCTTCTCTTGTTGCTTATTGTTAACACTACCTACATGTCCACTCACTCATCACATGAAGATTGGTTGAAGATAAAGATATTCAAAAAGACATAAATGGGTGGTTCTGCTTGCACAGTTTGTGCTTCCCTCCACTAGCACATTGCATTGGTAATTGGAGCCACTATTGTTTACACAATACTATAAAGACATGGTTCTTGTTTACACAGTACAAAGGAGACATGGTTGTTTACAGACTAATATAGAGACATGATTGTTTACACAGTACTATAGAGACATTGATATTACGGACTACTCTAGAGACATGGTTGTTAACACAGTACCATAAAGATAAAGTTGTTTAGACAGTATTATAGCAACATGGTTGTTTCCACAGTACTACAGAGACATAGTTGTTTGTGGACTACCATAGAGACATGGTTATTTACACAGCACAAAATAGATATTGTTGTTTAGACAGTATAATAGAGCCATGGTTGTTTCCACAGTACTACAGAGACATAGTTGTTTACACAGTATGATAGAGGTATGGTTGTTTACACAGTACTCTAGAGACGTGGTAGTTTACACAGTACTACAGAGACATGGTTGTTTACACAGCAATATAGTGGCATGGCTGTTACACTGTACAAAAGAGACAGGGTTGTTTTCTGGGTACTATAGAGACATGGTTGTTCACACAGTAATATAGAGACATCATTGTTTATACAGTACTACAGAGACATGGTTGTTTGCACAGTAATATAGGGCCAGATGTAGGTAGACATTTACCGACCGGTAACGGCCGATTCGGCCGTTACCGACCGGTAAATGGCTATTCTAGGTGTAGGTGGCCTATTTTACCGAATCTTTAAATTTACCGAATCGGTAAAATACCGAATTGGTATTTTTACCGATTCGGTAAATTTGAAATGTAGGTGGGACTCTTTTGAGTCCCACAGGCCTTACCGAATCGGTATTTTACCACCCAATCCAAATGGGTGGTAAAATACTGATTCCAGGTGTGCATGCACATGTGTGCATGCACACCTATGGCATGTGACAGACGGACATGCCCTTAGGGCATGTCTGTGTGCCACATGTCGCACATGCCTTAAATCGGGGTGCTAGATGGTGTCAAAGTGACACCCCCTGCACCCTTGCAAAAATGGGTATTTACCGAATCGGTAAATACCGATTCGGTAATGCCCATTAATTCCTATGGGCTTCAATGCCCATAGGAATCAATGGGCATTACCGAATCGGTATTTACCGATTCGGTAAATACCGATTCCTACAGAATCGGTAATTCAATTACCGATTTTCCCTACATCTCCACGCTTCTATTTTACCGATTCATAAATACCGAATCGGTAAAATTTGGTATTTATGAATCGGTAAAATATACTTACCTACATCTGGCCCATAGAGACATGGGGGCAGATGTATCATCCGTTTTTTTTGTCGCAAACGCTGCGATTCGGAAAATAGCAGCGTTTGCGACAAAAAAAACAGGATTTGGAATGTATCATTCAAAAAGCCTCGCAATATTAAGGAATCGCTAATTTAGCGATTCCTTAACATTGCGAGGCTTTTAAGAAATGGCAAATTGCGATTCAATATTTGAAATGCATCAAGCATTTCAGTGTTGCGATTTTTGACTAAGAATTCGCAAATTACCATCAACTTGTAGTTGGTGGTAACTTGCGAATTCTTTTCAAAAAGCATTTTTTTTAATTCTAAAGGTGCCATATGACGCTCATACATGCCCTTAGGGCATGTATGTGCGCCATATGTGTACACATATCAAATTCAGGGGTGCAGCAGGGTGTCCTTAAGACACCCTTGCACCCTTGAAATTATTCTCAATTTGCGATTAGCTAATTGCTAATCGCAAATTGAGTATGATTTTACATTCATTCCTATGGGCCTCCTGGCCCATAGAAATGAATGGGAAATTATTCCTTAATTGCGATTAGCAATTTGCTATTCGCAATTAAGGAATTCTAAGGAATCGCTAATAAATAGCGAAATTCTACATACATACCATTTTGCACTTCTCAAATAGCGATTCCTTAACAATCGCTATTTGAGAAGTGCAAAATGGTATCTTGATACATCTGCCCCATGATTCTTTACACAGTACTACAGAGACATGGTTGTTTACAGAGTAATATAAAGACATAATTGTTTATACCGTACTTCGTTGACATGGTTGTTTACATACTACTAGTAGATATGTATTATTTCACGTACTGGCATGTCAGTTTTTGACTCAGTTTAAAACAATGAAGGCATAGTTGACAACCAACTGCATGCTTTATAAAATAAATACATGTTATGTATAAGCTGCTTACCACTGACTGAAGAGGAGCCCAATGTGACCCTTCTTTTTTCTTGACTGGTCCCTTGAGTGGTTCCTGGGGCTCACCCATCCCTCTGCCAATCCCCTTCCCAACCCCTGCAGCTGGCGGGACTCTCTAAGGAAGCTAGGCCGGCTATTCCCTATAATGAGAAAATAGAACTCCACGCGAGAGAGGTAATTCGCTCTGCACAGCAGCAGGCACAAGGCCCAGCGATCGATGGAAGGCGTGCAACGCATGTCAATAGGGAGCTGTATGGAAATTACACGCAGGAATGCGGAAAGAGACATGGACATCAATTCACTAAAATGCCAGGGGTAGCAGATATGACTTCACACACCCTTTGACCCCCGTTGACCTCACAGGGTTAATGTCTTGTCATACTTTTACACATTTTGCCCTGGAAAGGCTAGATGAAGGGCAAAAATTGTAAACCACTGAAAGAAAACAAGGCTCCAAGAACCCTGTTCATTTTCTGTTCCTGCCACTGCATTCTTGACCCCTTAGGCAAGGAGTAGCAGGACAATGTCAGGGGGAGGAACTGCTACTCCTGTCTACCAGTCCTGGAATGGCATTAGCTTGCCCGAGCTTTCAGAGGATGTGTTTAGGTAAAGACAGGCTCCTGTTTCTTCACCTGGGGCTGTATTTATTATGGCTCAGTGTAGGGCCAGACGCCTGTGTCTTTTTTTGCATGTGAGGTGTCTAAAGGTACAATGTATAATTTGGAATTTCCCCACGTTAGTGCAAAACAAGCCTGAAATGGAGAGGAACAATCCTGCTCATTGTTTCTGACTTTTTGTGTATAAAGTTCATGCATTAACCCAGTAATATTCTTAGTGGTATCTTCGAGCTCTAGACATCTCAAATGCAAAAAAAATGCACTGCGCTGAGCCATTATGATACGGCCTCTAAGGGGCGTGAGCTGTAACCACTGTCAGAAGAGTCATCTTTGACTTCAAACCCTTTGAGAGAATGTGTGGATTTAGGTCAAACCTAGGCAGTGCATGTGCTGTCTGTTGAGAAGCATATTGTGGCATACCAAGAACACGGAGGGGCTTGGAGCCCGCCCATTGCTTACCATTGGTTGGCTTCTCTTGTCACTCTCATTTACCTGCTTCTTAATTGTGTCTCAGCTTGTCAATCTTGTGTTTGTCCCCTCACTTGAAGCATTTCCACTTTACAATCTCTTTGATTGGCTTGCATCGCTGCTTGCTTTTCAATCACAATTTTTTCTTTTGTGTATGTGCTTTCGAGCCATCGTTCTTATGTGCATCTCTCATGCTGCAGTTTGTTTTGCTTTCTTTCACTCAAAGGCTTCTCCCCCCCCATCCCTCATGGACTCTCCTGTGTGATTCTCCCCATTGCTCCCAGCCGGTTGTATGACACTACAACGCGGGCTATTACCACGCGTGCCATCACAACGCTGTTTTTACAACGCAAGTCGTTACAACGACTTGCTCTGTAAGCGCTGGATAGTGGAATAGTTTAATTTTCTATTCCAACTCCAGCCCACGTTACAGGAGGGAAGGTGTTGGATAGAAAATTAAACTATTCCCTATCCAACAGAGCCCTCCAGCGCAAGTCGTTGTAACGACTTGCGTTGTAAAAGCAGCGTAGTAATGGCAACGTGTGGTATTGCCCGCGTTGTAAAGGCTGCTTCCCCTTCCAGCCACGCACGCCATCTGTGAGGCTTACTCCTGACCCTGCATTATTTTCGTCCGGCAACCCTCCCACCCCCGGTTGCTTTTATTTCCCCTCCAGCCCTCCACCTCGTTGCTTTTGTGTCCACTGCTGTGTTACTTTGGCTTTACCTTTGACCCTCCTACTGTGTTCGGCCCCACTTCGCCACTTGCCCCTTGCTTCATCATTGGCCCCACCCTCCGATTGCTGCTTTGTCGTTCCTCCCACCCTCCCGTGTTGTTTCCACCCCACACTTGCTTGCTTTAAAAAAAAACTTTTGTGAATTTTATTTTATTTTTTGTTACCGGATTCATCATTTTGTAGATGTGCGCATGCATGGTGCCCTTGCTTTCAAAATTACTTGAGCGGCAGCAACAAAGACTTTTGTTTTTCTTTTTTTTCTTTTTCAGCCATGCGGCACTGCATCAAGGACGCTGTGGAGCATGGCTTGTGAAACCTATTGGCTTTGCCAGTTCTTGTTTCATTTCAAGCAGTTTATTAGCATTTAAATAGACCAAAACACTAAATGGATTAAACCTGCTCTGATATAAATATAGTGCCAATATTCAAGGTGCCTAATTTGTGAAAAATAAAATTAAGAGTTAGGGGCGCGGTTTTTCTTATGAGCCGCGCTGCGGTATTAATGTCGCTGTTGGCAAATAGCAAGCATGCATGGTCTTGATTCACCACATACCTCTTTCCTCCACCACCCTGCAAATCCTGTAGCTTTACTCCGTCTTGCAGTTTGGTTTTCATCCTTCTCTTCCCCTTTGGCGCTGGTTTCCTCTCTTTCTTTTCCTCCACCCTTCTTCTTTGCAGCTTTATCTGGGTCAGAGTGTGATGCTGAAAATGAAGTCATTGTCCCAATGTATAATTAAAACTCTTGTCGTTGAATATTTTGGGGAATAGTTATAAATTATTCAATTATTTTTAAGAGTTGAAAAGTAGCCATTTCGAGACAAAAAACTAGGTGCGGCCGGTTCAGGTAAGGGAGATGGGGTGGGGCGGAGGGGGGCAGTCGACACATAAAGTGATGGGGAAAATACATTTTTGAAAAATTAAAAAACACTTACCATGCGCTCAATGCGGCGAGTGCAAGGTAAGTGGTTTTAATTTTTTAAAATGTTATTTTCCCCATTCTGTGGTCTGTCAACTTCCCCGTCCTGCCCCACCTCCCCACCGCTCTTACCTGAATGGACTGCACCTAAAAAAAACTAGGAATACCCAAAAACGTGTGCCTGTGCCAACCACCTGCAACCAGCAGCTCAATTCACTTCCAAAACAAAATCACTGCATGCCAAAACATTTAAGTGCAGGTCGACAATCGCACCATATGTTTTTTTCTCTTTCAAATTAACATCTAAATACCCTTTAAAGCAAATTCTATGACATTTTAATAAATAATAGATATGAAAAAAGATGCAGATTTTGTGTTATGGCCACGTTGTTATAAATAATTTGGCGCCCCTATGACTCCTGTCATCTGATAAGAGTAACACCCAGCAATTATGCATACAATTTTAAATTGGTTGTCTATTGAAACTGAAAAGAGGCAAACCTGTATACTCTGCTCTGCTACACTGATCGCATCTGGTAAAGTATGATAAAACATAGCTTGTTTGTCTGCTGGCTTCTATAATGTATGGAACACCATATGCAAGAATGCACTCACCCATCAGGTTATGCATTCCTCTGCAGCATGCTGTGTTCCCTCTCTTAAGTGCTAGAAACACACACACTATTGATTTTCTAAATACTGCTGCAGTGAAAAGCGGTTCAGAAGATCCATCAATCCATTTCTTTGCTCTCTTCATAACACTTTTTTCTAAGAAAAGATATTATGTTATTCATAGCATTTACTTTCTAGTCTGTTAATTGCTTTGAAAGTGCATAGCCCATTCTAGGCCAACCCCAGTGCTTTTGCCCGCCTCTTAAAGGGACAGATTTGGAATTATAGGCTTGGATAGGGGCGCGGAGCCGTTAGATCTTCACCAATGTGCAAGCACAGATCTGCACATGGGCTAGGATTCAGGAGAACAACAGGCCGGCCAGAGCAAGTGCCGCCAACCTGTAGGAGTCCAACACCCGCACCGGCGTGAGCCACGTGTGGGAATTACACTGCCTCCAGTGCTGGGCATCGGCACTTAATCATCAACACCAGCACTTTTCATGTGCACCAGTTAAGGACACATTCATTTATGGTGTGCACTGGGATTTGTCCAGAATCACAGAATGTTGAGCCAACGCCGAGACTCAAACCTGGTTTCACAGCTCCGAAGTCAGCAGCTCTGGCCATTACGTTACATCCTTTTCCCACTTTCATGGTTTGTAGTTGGTTCTGTTTTAGGCGGTGCTAACAGGAGAAAAGATATGGTGCAAGCGGCCCCCTGATGAGAGCCCCAGCACTTTTTGTTTTTACAAATGAATCACTGGGGTCTAGTTACATTAGTTGGTACCCACCACATCATCTACATAGTCCATGAAGCAGATAGCACTGATATCCCAGAGCCACAGGTACACAATGCAAGATAAATAATTGCATATAAAGGAATAAAGACCATAAGGAAATAGCTGAGAAAACAACAGTTTGTACTGGAAAAAAATGTGTTGGTGGTTTATTAGGTAAGACAGTGTGTTAATTTACGGGCAATTCCAGGGCGTCCTCCGATGATAACCTCTATGCTTGTTTCTCACATGGTTAGACAACTAGCAACTGGACAACACTGCATCCAGTGCTGTACCTTTTCGGTGTACCCCATATCTGCACCTCTTAGTCAATGAAACAGAGCTCACACAGAGGGTGGTGCATTACCATGCAAGTCCCTCCGTTGCTCAGGCTTGCGATATGGCACTAACAGGGCATCATCGCTTTCATCCCGGGTCCTACTGTAAAGACTCTCCACATATTGATATTTGGGGCCCTCTCGGTGTTCTTTCTTGTGGTTGATTCTGCCCCAAAGTCCTTCCATTTGTCTTGTAACTCCATCTGTAATGCACAACAAAAGAACAAAGAGAAACACGGCAACGTTTGTATAACATCAAACATCACTGACATAAGACATTAGGGGTAAGTGGTAGGGTTGGTTCTACTTTTCAAAAACGCCTGTGGAATACACTAGGTAGTGGCAGGTTTATAATGTCCACACCCGCTGCCCCACTCAACCTTGGAATTGAAACCACAGGAAGGGGTTGGCCTGCTTCGCTTTATAGAGGGGCAGTGAATGTGACTTGCATAATTGTTAGTTTTCAGGCATTGCACCGGAGACTGGATATTTGCCCCCTCCCTGCCAGCCGCAGCAGGCATGACTTGCGGGTGGGGGGTAATTTAAAAAACATTTCACTTAAATTTGCCTCCGGTCCCGCATCGCTTCTCTCTGGGCCTTACAGGAAGCAGCAGCCTCTCTCTCCTCCCCTAAGCCAATCACAACACTGCAATAGCAGCGTTGTGATTGGCCAGTACGCTAACCCCACAGGCGTCTAAGGGGAGGTTATTTTCTCCATGTAGGTGCCTACATAGAGAATATGCAGAGTGTGCATGACTAGTTGGGTCAGCCCTGGAGCTGACCAAACAGTGAGCACCCACAACTGTGGCCAAGCCACTCCTCCCCTTCCTGAAGCAGGAACGCCCACCCGCCCACCCGCAACCAAACCCTTCCTTCTCAAAGTGCGAGAAGCAAAAACATAAAATGGTATTCATTATACCGTTTTATGTTTCTGCTTCTCGCACTGCGAGAAAGCAGTGGGGCCATGCTCCTCCACCCACGTGGAGGAGCCACCACAGCTCTCTGCATTATGTGTCTTCTTGCATCCAGAAGTCCAGCTGAGGTCATCCCCTCACCATGTGGAAGAGGAGCTGTGGTGCAGCTCAGATCCTGGAAATTTCTCTTCCCAGACCACACCCCTAGCCCAGGCATCATATGGCGCATGCACATCTAAGCTTGTTGACATCATATACTGTACATTCAAATGGTGGACAACATTTCACAATTCTGGACTTTGGAAGTACACTGCTGCCGGGGCACTTACACCATTATTTTCTCTGGTTTCTCTAGTTTTGTTCTGGTTAAAGTAAATATGCTTCCATGCTGCCCCACAAGAGAAGACCCATATTTCCCCAGATCATTTAATTAATCTGGAGGTTCGGACACAGAGGGACTCAGAAAAGATCTGTGGGGTATTGTCTCTGATACCAGAAAGAATAGTTGGCTGAGGAGAGGTAGGTGTGAGAGGGTAGTGGCTCTGGGAAAACGTCACTTCTGGCCTGGACAGCGATATGTTTGAGGGGGGAAGAGGCAATGGCATCAGGTCACTGCTGGGTTGGGCAGATATAGGTCTAAGGGACAGAAGGCCAGGAATCAGGTCACCAGTGAGCTGGGCAGAGATATGTGTAAAGGGCAGAGAGCCTGACAGCAGGTCACAGCTGAGCTGACCAGAGATAAGTTTGATGGGGCAGAGCCCCTGGTATTAGGATACAGGATATCTTTACAATAAAAGTAGGTGGCCAACTCAGCTTGTCATGCTTCCGAGGCAGATTAACGAGAAGTAACTCAGTTGAATAACACTGATCGAACATGATTCCTGTAAAGTGCTCTAATGTCCTTAGCGGCCACCCTAGCCCGATTTACTGCTCTGTGATGGTTTCCAGAAGTATCGCTGCTTTAAAAGCTTGAAGAAATACACAGCTATCATCATTATCTGGGCACTGACTGCAAACTGGAAGGCACTCTTCATATTTGAAGCAGCTGATAAGCATCTCCCTGTGAGATGCTAACCTTTATCTCTCTTGACATACAGGGAAATGGATGCCGCTTCTGGGCAGTGCCTGGCGCTAGGATAAGAAGTGTCAGTCCATTCCAAAGAAAATGGCATCTGCTCTGATATGGAGACAGGATAAATGTTTCTTGTGTGACGCTGCGAAAATAAATATCTACAGATGAGGAAAGGTTAGGGCCCATTTATTGAGCATTGAAACCCGTAAAGCACCTTAATGGAGGCAGCTGTGGAATACACTAGGAATGTAAAGAGACAGGTTTATTTCTTACATATTTTACTAAAAGTGGATAGCGGCCCAGCAGCAGTGCGAGATAGATTAGTACAAGATTTGGTGTAAGCTCTCAAATGGACGATATAGAGGATCAATCAGGGCGAACAGCACTTAGTATTAGGTGGCATGTCTGTTTTTAGGTTACTTGTTTCTACAATGTTGAGTTGTCTTGCAACAGTTTTTTAATATTGTTGTGCAGTCTGAAAGATGAACCTCTCCTGCAAGACCAGTGTACACAGTCTTCTGGGGTTCACATAAAGTTATGGAGCTTTACAGCAAGCTGTTTTATGTTCCTCAAGCCAAAGGCGACACCACACACTCTTTGCAAGCCTCGCAGCAAAACAAAGAGAAAGAACAGTAGCACTGATTTTGCAAGGGGAAAGCTTGCTACAAGTTGGAACTCTGTGGAAGGAAATAGTGGAATTAAAGCACAGGCAAGCTATCTTTTTATCAGGTCCCATGAGTCTATTAAATAGCAAGAATAAAGCAAAGAAAGTGCTGTGGCAGTGGCATAAAGACAAGCACCACTACTTTACATAACAATAAGTAATTTTAGATCTTTCTTCTGGATAGAATTTTTAGGTCTTTCTTCTGTCATGTAAGTGCAGTCCAAACCGTGGCTGAACATTGTGTGTTATAGAACAGAATCCCCTAATTCACGGAGTTCAAAGTGAGCCCAAGAAGCCACTGCTAACTGTGTACATAGAAATACGGCTGACTCGGGTACCGGGTTGAATATTGAGTCATTGTAATTAAATATTTTTGATGTTGCTATATTGAAAATCTTGCATGGATTCAACACTCCTGTATCTATGTTGGGCACCCCTGTACTTAATAGAAATAGTATTGATTCATAAAAAAAAGTCATGTGACCCTATTTGGTTGCTCTCTAGTATGGCCTGTAATCTGGTGACTTGTCTATTACAACCTGCTGCCTCTGTCCATTAGGCCATATTTACATCCACTTACATCTTCCTTCATCAGCACCATTAGCTTCCATTGGCATATGAAGTTCTTTCCCTGAAAGTTGGAAGTACAACTTTGTGCACGTTTGGGTGTTAATAAAGGCATCCAAATAACATGCTGTTGATTAACATAAGGACGCACTGATTGCTAGTTCTATAGCTTCAACCTAGCTAGAGAGAGTTGTGCATGGCAGTAAGGAGGCATATGAAATTCACAAACTATATAGGTAAGAAGCTGGAATGGTTTCAAATTGTGTACTTTAAGTCCCTTGTTATGAGAATCAGTATTCTCAATAGGGATGGTAGCCCTATTACCTGCCCATCAAAAATTATGAGATCCACAAATATACCCCATACCTCTCCTGCTAACCCAAGACATTTCGGCTGCTGAAAGCATGTGAAATCATTCTGGAAATCTATGGGGAGAGTGAGGAATTTTAGGTAGAATGGGACCCAGATTTACTGATTACTCGTTAGTAGCTGCCAGCATGTTGGGCGGCGGGGAACCAGGGGGGTACAAATACAAAATAATTTTAAAAATACTTACCCGCTAGCCCAGTCGCATTGTTCCCCTTACTTCTCCAGGCTCAGGATCCCAGAGTGCATTGCGTCCAACCCTGACGCTGCATTCATGCTGCCGAAAGCAGCGTCATGATTGGCCTGACTACTGATGATCTGCACTCCCAGTTAGACTGGGAGCCTGTGCCTGCGATCTCTAACCCGGCAACGCAGCTGCAGAGAGATTCAGTGCGCATGACTGTTTGGCGGGCTTGAAACGGCCAGCCAGACTGTCATGCGCACTGAATATCAGTAGCCAACACTCCCCCTCCAGATTGTCATCACCCAGGCCCTATCCCCAAGCCTCAGCTCTGAGAGAAAAAGAAAACTATAATAAATAACGGTTTATTATTGTTTTATTTTTCATTTTTTCGGCTGCTGGAAGTTGGGGCAACGCACCTCCGCCATAGTGGACGAGCCGCTTCTATTACTCGTATAATCTCCTCTTCTTCAGGGGCGTCTCAGTATTCAACCCATAATCCTGGTTAATTCTGCAACCTTTGAGTTAAAGGGACTGTATTGTTAAGCTGGGAGGTGCGGAATTTTCACGACTGTGATTGGGCACTCGCAATGAGTCACTAGGAGGCGATAGAGGGTGGGTTCCAGTTGTTGACCAGATGCCGCAGAAGAAGAGAGTGGGCTTGTCTATGCCGATCAAGGGCTCCTTGGGAGGGTTCCCCATAGACACACAATGTGTAAAATCCTTAGTTACATTATGGGCAAAAAGTCTACATAATTTAAGGTGGAACATATTTCGAAAATACAACTTAAGTACATACAAATAAGTAAAGTAAAAAAAGTTGAGGGGCTGTGAAATTCGTGAACAGCAAGGAACTAAGTGTCATTGGTGCAGCAGGTGCAGTGGCACCAGTGGCCAGGGGTACCAGGAGCCCAATGTACCTAAACTGTGGCTGTCTTTTACTCCGAGCCACTTTTAGGAGCCCAATTTCCCTGCCTGCATTAGAGCCTATCCCCCACTGATGAAAAAGAAACAAGTCATCATGGTTAGCAGGGCAATAGAGCCGACTTTATAAAAGGCATTAGTGCTATAATGCCTCTGTCTGTGTTTTAATAAAAGTGGCTGTTTATAACGTACTCTGTACAAACAGAAGAGCCATTACTAAAATGTGTTTTTAAAAAGTGGTCCAAATAATGTTAATTGTATCAAACTCAGAAGGGTGAAGAGATGAACTGCTACTGTTGGCGAAAAAACCTGTGGAATACAGACTATGCATAGATCCCCGCATTAGGCACCAAACCCACTTCTCTAGCCTATCAGTTTGGGGCCATCCGTTGAATGATGTCACAATAGATCTCAAAACCCTAGCTGACGACAGCAAACACATGATCCTTCTAGAATGCCCATCTTTGATTATTGTTAGAGATGGAAGACTCGGCAAAGAGAACTGTGTGTTTTCCCTCTGCACTGGATGGTCCCTTTAAATATCACTATTGTTGGCTCCCCTTTAAACCAATGCAAGGTTACCCACCCCCCCCAATCAGAGACCTTCTTGGGAAGTGACACAGGTTATCCCCACCAATCAGAGATACTCTTGGGAAGCAACACACCAGAGCGGCCTCCTTACAATCAAAGAAAATTGTGTATCCTTTTAACTAACCCTTGTTAAATCCTTTCTTAATTTCCCAGGCACATTTTAAGCATGAGCTCGTCTCTTTCTCTGAAAGCAGCCGGAGCCTCCTTTAAGCCTCGCGGAACAAGATGGCCTTTTCTTCTGCGCGCCCTTAGATCTGCGGTTGCTCGCCGGCGACACCAAAAGCAACCTTTCTCCTTGGAGCTGCGGCTATGAAGAAATAAAAAGCCCTTTGCTGTTACTGAGTGAAACATTTGTACTGATCTTAAATGCAAAAAGAAAATCTCATTACCATGCTAAATCGAAGAAAACAGCATGGTGCTCAAAAAGCTCCCAAAAGGCATTGATTTTGGCCTCTGGCTCGGTGTATCTTGATTAAAGCTCTGAGCAGGCGGTGTCTTGCTCAGGCGGGAGCGGGCAGCCGGAGTAACTGGATGAAAGTCCCTCGTTGCCCAGGTTGGGTAGCACCGGCTTGGAGTAAACGTGCTTATTGCTGGATTTAGGGATCTCACCTAATGTGAAATAATAGCTACAGCATCAGGACCAACGCTTGCAATTACACCAAGCTCTGCAGCTCAATCAGCCCTTCCCGCGAGCTCGCCCCTGACTCGGTCAACATGCAGTTAGCAGGGCGGTAAGGCACTTAGCAGAGTGATTGTAACCAATCTCTCTGGCACAGAGGGCTGACCCCAGGTACATTGTTTTCAGACAAATACCTGCAGTGTCGGTCGTCGCTGTGCAGGAGAAGGAACTTGAGACTGTAGGCGGCGGTGATCTCCGGCTGACATCATTAGAAGTCAGGAAGATGAATTATAAATATGGCCCTCAGGAAAAGCAAGGCACATGATCGACCACTCAGACCATGAAAGACTGGTGGATTTTCTAGTCGTCTTCCTCTGGATTGAGTTTCCTTTTTATTTAGGGTCCACCATATTTGAAGAACTGGGTGTTAGCGGAAATTGGTCCTCTGGTTGGCTGCCACCCAAAAGAGTTTCGGCACCTTGGAGTCTGGGGTTGGTCCCCTCTAGTAAGGTCTGTGTAGATCCCACACGTGTGTGGTGATTATCATCTGGGAAATGTATGTTGTGTTCTGCCACATGATATTGCTCACCACACAGGATGTCTGTGATCTGAAGTCTCCCTGTCCCGGTTTTATGTACCAAGGTTTTGCCACACAGAGACGCTGCAATGATAGTTTATGTGCTCGAGCACCCTGATGCGTGGCAGATCAATGCCTCTTGACTATCGGCACAACTATGGGGTATGACACCACAGATTTGTTACTTTAGCAGGTTTTCAGGTTGAAGCACCTACAGAAAAAAAGAGGCCATATTTATGAATCCTGGTAATTGAAATTTGATAATATGGAATCACTGAGTTAGTATGAGGTTCAACATTGCGGTGCATGTGTGGTAGGTAGGAAGTGTTATGAAAACAATTTAGACATTCTTCATGCTTCTATGTCTTGGAGTATCCTCAATCTTCTTCCAAGGATCACTAGAATTAACTTATACTGAATTGAATCTGATCGGAAGGCTATTGCTCTTGCCATGTTGCGTTGCCTGTTGAGTACAGGGGGTAGGCACTGTTGGCAGGAGCAGGCTACAGGAAATCATTCTCAATAGTCTCCATCTGCTTAAACTCACAGGATGCTTCTAGTGGTGTAATCAACAGAAAGGGCTTCCCTGGGGGTGGGGGCTGCAGAAGGAAAATTCTCGTTGGTCTCCATTGATGGATCGGTCTATTGAAGGGCATTCTTGTTTTCGTTTTCGAGAGTGCTGTCTACTACATGACTCTCCGGAGGATCTTATTTTTATTTTGGTGGATGGGAAACTCCATCAAAAAGTAACAGTAACAGATCTCCCGTCCATCGTATTAGAAGTGCCACAGGCTGCAATAGCACCTGTAAACTACAGGAGGTGAATTCCCACTGATATCAGTGGAGGAGTGCAGGAAGATCCTCATCGGTGATCTCACTGAACGATGCAGTCTAGAATGAGGAATTCTCAGTGGCCTCCCTCGAAAGCACTGTCTAAAGAATAACAGCTCTCGTAGATCTCGCTAGATGGTACAATCTACAGCAGATCAATTTCCAATGATCTCTCTAGCCGGCACGGACTACGGTAAAACAATCCACAATGCTTTCCATAGATGACAGTCTACAGAATAACATTTTCCAATGATCGCTCTCGACAGCGCAGTCTACCGTAGAGCAGTTCTCAGTCATTTCCATAGAAGGTCCAGTCTAAGCAAGGAAAATTCAAGATTGTCATCTTAGAGAGTGCATTCTACTACTGCACGGGTTCCTAAACTTTTTACTTCTGTGGAATCCCACTGAAACACTCCTGACATGGCTTAAAGAAGTTCTATGATTTGAACCTCAAATCAATACACAAAACCACAGAAACGTGTTATACGTGAAACAAATACACAAATTGTGAAATATTTTAATATACAAACAAAAAAATCTGCAAAAAACGAAATATAATTTTTTTATGGGAAGGTTGAAGCTTTTTCAAAATGGAGCCTTATATCTGAAAGACAAAGCATATTGCTCTTTTCCTACTAAGTATGATCCCATTCCTTGGTGCATATCAGTGCTTCAATTGAGACCACTAATCGTCCATACTAGATTCAGTTCTCTGCATCTGTGCTACTCTCACAAATCAAATTTAGGATAACAACTTAACTTTGGCCTCCAAATTTCCAATTTCTTTACATTTACAGTGTGTTTTAACATTTTCAATGTGTGCTTTTTTATGGATGCTATTATTCTACCAATATTTAATTTTGTAAACAGTCGAAGAGTCCACAGACCCCAAGTTACTAATCATTGCACAATAGGATAAGTCTCAATAGACTACATAGATCATGAGGTCTAAAGCAGGAGAATTATGCATGATATCCTCAAAGGACACAGTCTAGAGGAAGTGATCTCCCTTGACAGTACAACCTATAGAGGAACAATTTCCATGAGCGGTAACCTCAGTGGTTTTTAAAGAACAGGAAACCTACAGGTCCTTCATACAGGGTGTAGTCTTGTGAGAAAAAAAAATCTTAATTTTTTTTAACATGTGCAGGTTGTAAGAGGGGATACAAAATGGCCTCCTTGGAGACTGTAGTCTGCACAATGGAACTTCTTGATGGCATCCACGCAGAATGCGGTCTACAGGAGAATGCCGTGTTTTCCCACAGAAGGCTCTTGCACTATCTCCTCAAAAAGACAACGTTTTAACCAAAGACACAACACACTATTTTCCATTAGTTCTGCAGTCTTTTAGGTACTTAAATATTGGTGTAACTTCAAACAAGTAGTTAATTCCAAACTGCTCCAAGAAATCATGACTCTAACTAGGTGAGGGCAAATGGTCATAAAAGTCTATCTGAGTCACACGGCTACAAGAACGGATAGTTACCTTGGTTACAGGTAGCAATGATCGTCTCAGAGGTGCACTCCCCAAGCGGTAACCTGCGAGTGGTATCCCTGGTGCTTGGCATCTACGAGGTGGATTTCATAACCCAGGGATAAATTTAAATGATGTCACCATAGTTCGAATCATTTTGGGAATTTGATTTTAGGCTTGTTTCGATAAATTCACCAAATTTCAACAATATGCAGCTTCACGTAATTACGCACCATTCCGGGTAAAAATTTACAGCTAATACACCGTTTGCAGTAAACACTTACCGCAAACACATGGGCACAACAGAATTCAAGTGGTTATTGTTTCCAGGGCTTTTGTTTTTGCGCCTTTTTTTGTGAGAAGTGCGTTTGCGCATCAAATATTGAAGCAAGGACGCATTTCGTGCTCAAATATAGAGATATATGATGAACTCACATTTTGTGTTGTTATGTGCAATCTTACTCAATTTTGTCAAAATATGGAAAAAATATGTAAAAGAAAATTACATGAATTTCACACAATCTCAGATTTGATAACGTTCTTATGGGCATGCATGATCTGCCAAGTAATAGTTTTATCTAGAGGAGGCTATTTCTTTAATCTTTGCGCGGACAGAAAAATATTTTTTCTGTATCAGTAGATCCGAGTTACAAGGAATATTTAAAATATGGTTCCAACCTATTGACCCTAGAAAATGGATATTTTCGAAGTGGAAAGGGTCCACATTAATTAAAACAATGTTGAAAGAAAGCGCATTAAAGTAACATGGTTCAAAGATTGTGGCACTATCGAGCAAAAAAAAATGTACACATGAGAGAGCGCAATCAATATCCTCTCAAATTCAAATTGGGCTGGTCACCTGAGATCCCATGTCCTGCATAATCAATAACATAAGTGACGCTTTAAATCCATCAATCCTGTCATAAGGTAATTGAACACAGACTAAAACAAGACGCACTGCTAAATGACCCAATTCACAAAGGGCTTAGCCCTGAACTCCAAATACACACAAGAGAAAATAGGCATTTATTTCTTGTGGTACTCTCCGGGTAAGCCTCAAAAAGGAGCAAATCGCTTTTGTAATCATAAACGCGAATCTTCACTGCACCACCTTTATTTTAGTATTATGTATTCCCTGTGTGGGGTTGGTTTCACATGAAATACTTCTTACATGTTTTTATTATCCTCTGTTCACTCATACATCATTAACCCCCACCACTCCAAAATGTCACTTTTAGTCAATTGTAGCCATTGCATTTTCTCTGTTTGCCAGTTCCCCAATATCCATACCTTGATTCTGATCCCAGCTTTTTTCATTTCTCGGCACATCACCCATAGCCAATGCTTCCTTAATGTTCCTCATTTACACAAATGCAGATTTTAATAAGCCTTGGTGCTCTTTAGTTTCATATTTAGAATTTTGTAAATGGTGTATTTCCAATCACACATAAGCAGTAGCTCCCCAATTGTTTCCCTGCAGTCCTTTCTTGAGAACAGGCAATATTGGACCAATATAATTAATTTCTGAAAAATTCTAACACCAGGGACATGATCGGTACTCAAGATATTGTCCTGTAGATACCTGTTACCAATTATAGATGTATTTTTTCAATTAAATGTATCCTTTTCGTCGCTGGCCATGTGTTTTTGCAATAGCGTTTAATATTCCAATGAGATAGTTCAGTGGGCTAATGCACAAGCTGTAGACATAAGTGTATAACCCACCACATGTTCCATTTTTGGTGGCATGAACATCCTTTTATTCCTATAAGGTTAATAAAAAGAGTAAAACTGACATTATTGATAGCGGCTACTTTTCATTCTTTACATAACTTAGATTATATGGGGTAGCTATTTGAATAGTCTTAGCTCTCTTTTCAGAAGAACTGTTCATACCTAAACTTTTCTGCTTATCTCAATAAATATCAAGGCCACGTTCAAATATTAAAGCTGGTTAAGAGAGAAGTTTTCTTTCCATAGCATACTATTTAATATTTTGTATTTGACTTACAACCTGACACCTTTGAATATGGGTTTATTTTCTGTGTTTTCCTAGATAAGGGGCATTGGGCTTAGGCCCAGGCCCCTCAGCTGTCCAGGATATCTGCAAAAGATAAATGTATCTACAATGGATTTAAATGGACCTCATTTACATAGACTAGGGTTATCGCGAAAATCGGTCTGGGAGCCAACCAAACTTGATGCACATTGGATATCCCTAGCCAATATGGAGATGTCTGTGAACTTTGACATGCAATTCATTTTTGGGATTTGGTTTTTTTATCTTTGTCTTCAGTACAAACCCTTTAGCGCTAGTTCTCTGACTGACTACCTTGCAAAACTAGCTCATGTAAGTTATGTTCCTCCAAGACCATTTTGTATCACTTAATAGCAAGCGTCTTAGAAGGAACGGTCCTGCAGAGAATATGCATCGACGATCAGCAGTACCAACATAATGCTTGACTTATGAAATCACGCAGAAAATCTTCAAAACCAATTTATTAGCATTAAAAAGTATTAGATGATTAGCATTAGACTGAAATGGCAAAAATTAGAATAGTCACTGCAAAGATATAGAATTTTACTTTAAGACCTCCCTTCCACATTTCGTCTCCATTTGGCGTGGCAGTCAGCAAAGGTCCCTAAATGGAATATATTCATTTACTATGCAAGCTTTACATCTCATGCCATTACAATGTGGTCGATACAATGACAGCGTTGTTACAACGCAAACCATTACATCGCAAGTAATTTCAACGACTTACTGTAGGGGGCGCGCTGGACTTAGAAATAGTATAATTTACTATTCCTACTCCAGTTTGAGCAACTGCAGCGAAGGTGTTGGATTGTAAATCCAACACCTTCCGCCCCCTACAGCAAGTCGTTATAACAACTTGCGATGTAATGGTTCAATTTGTAACAAAGCAGTCGTTGTAACAGCCGCATTGTAATGGCGTGCGATGTAAAGCATGCATTCTAAAGGCTGTTTCCCCTGTCAAGTAACCACTGGAGGCTTCCGGCTACTCCAGGACTAAAGCACGTCTCCCACCTCCAAGCTGCCTCTTGACTTCAGTTGAAGAAGCTGGATGAGAGTCAGTCACTTTGTGCAGGTAGGCACACTTCACAGCTTCGATAAGCCACAGAATTCCTATGGTGGGTATCCCTAGTTTGGTCATCACAGCAGAAAGAGCACTTTCCGGTCCTTCTGAATATGCCTAAGCCAGTAGATGGGCCCCTGATCTTACCAGTCACATGTACAGCCTTTGGTGTTGACAGCAAGGTCCACGGCCTCCACTAAGGAGTTTGCCTTCTGTATATCACAGTTGGATGGAAGTTGACTTTGTCACTCCCTTGCAAGTTTCATCAAAGAATCTTCACACACCAGAGCCAAACTAGACAGTAGTCAGCTGGCCTATTTCACGTGAATACTCCTCTTGGTACCCTTTGGTGTCCCTGGGGGCTGCCAAGAGATCAGCTGACTTTGGTTCTTACGCAGAACACACAATTTATGCGTTGGGGTGGTTACAACCATCTCCCGCAGTACTAAAAGCCTCTTGTCTGCTTCCAAGTTCTGGTTCGCATACCTTTCCTACTTTTGCTGTTTTCTCTATGTGTTCCTGACTTTCAGCCATGTTATATCTCTTGGGAGAACACTCAAGTCGTAGCCCTAGTCCCTAACAGACCCCTAACAACATCCAACTGCTTCCATTTCCTTTGCTTCTTTGTGGTTCCTCCATGTCCAGCTCCTGCCCTACACTTGGCAGGCTAGCAGAAATCACCAGACAACATCAGATAATCTAAATCTAGGGAAAAAGCCCAAAATGTGGAAAGTAAGTTGACAGTAAAAAATGGGATGCCCCTGGAAACACCGTTGACATTCATTGCCACCCATGCTGTTTGGTCTCATCATCTATAAAACTAGGATCATCAGAAAAACAGACTGACACCATCTATCTTGTCTCCTCCATAGGGTACTGTCGAGAGCAATGTTGCCCACAGGAATCATTTTACCATCTTAGCTCCTAGTCGGGCACACACTATTTCTCGAAGACAGCCTCGTCTACCCCTTAGTAGCACAGGACTGAGATGAAAAGCATCTTCAGAAAATGGGTGTAAAGGGTTGCCAGTAGCATCACAACACATGCATCATGAAAGAACTCAGTTAAGCTCTCAGATCAATTTAGTAAAATCAAAACGTATTTTATGATTGAAATAAGGCCAAAACAACAAACATTGGATCAGTTCCCAGGAATTTACAGCTTCTTAGAGTGACAATTCTATTCCATTTGACTCCTCCATACTGCATGAACGGTCAATGAAAGTTCCTGCACAATACTCACAAGTGGCCGCTGGCAGCTTCCTCTCTGGTCATGCAACACTAATCCCGGCTGCCTCATGCCTCCAGTTAGGCAGGACCGGCTGGATGAGAGCTACTCCTCTTGTACAGGCAGGTACAGTTCATAGCTTCCAAACTCTGCAGGGTTCTATTTTGGGCATCTCTAGCTTGTCTCTCAACAGCATGTAGTTTCACTCTGATCTTTCCAAGTCTGCCTAAGGTAATAGACAATACCCATATGTTGTAATTGTTGACCTTTTTCTGTTACACTGTTAAACCACATTGTTGCACTTCCTTTCGTCCCTCCTGTCTTCTCCTCCCACATCCTCCCTCTATTTATATCTCTCCTTCTCCCCTCTCTCAAAGTATTGAGACAGAACTTTTTTGTTTGATGCCCGATGGAGCTTCCTGGTTTAGCTATAGGTGAGATAGGCCGTGGATTTCCTCCTGGGTCCTCACCTACCCAGTCGGTCTTTAGTCGGTCTTTAGACAGACTTTCTTTTCGTCTCTCCTTATTGTCTCTTCCCTTATCCTCCCTTTCTCACCTCCCCTGTCCCCTCCACTACTTCTCTCTCTTCTCTCTCTCCTCTCTCTCCTCTCCTAATTGTGTTGCCTATTTTTCTGGGATTTATTGTGTAATTGTTGAACTTTTTCTGTTACATTGTTGATTCTCAAGTAAAGCGCTCTGATACCTCCGGGTCTAGCCAGCGCTATATAAAACTCTTTAAATAAATAAATAAATAAATCTCTTGTTCTCTTTGTTGAGCCCCATCCTTGGTGTTGATTCCAGAATCTTCTGGAGAGTGCTCCTTCCAGATATTAGTTCACAGTGAGTTTAAGGTAGCCTTGCCTTTCGATTTGCACAAATGAATCTCCACCAAATCCAGTGCCATACCAGTTTTACCTGGTCTGTTTCAAAAGTAGAGTCCTTTGGTGCTCTTTGATGGTCCTCTGGTTGTGCCAGCTGGTAGTTCAGTCTTGACCTTCTGTTGAATAAAACACATGAGTCTTGGTCAGACTAGGTCACACTCCCACCCACAGAACAAGCAGATATGGTACTTTCCCAAGTTCTGCTGCATGCAAGCTTTTGTGGGGCTACCTGCCTGTGTATCTCTTCAGATGTCTCCACCTGTGTTCCATTCTGGTCTCCTTCACTATCTAGCCCCGTGCAACCTTCACTTCCCGCTTCAAAGTGTCTCTGTGTTTCAGAGGCTCGCAGACAAATGACTGCTAGCTGCGGCAAACCGTTCTCCAATCCAATCCAGTCCTTTTCACTGAAACTCCAGCAGTTATAGCACCAAACAGGTGGGGAGGAACACCCTATTGTAATTCTCCACACCTACAATGTACAGCTTTCTCTTCTTTATGGCATGGACCCTGGTATCTGAGTAGTCAGTTCAAGCTTTTTAAATGTTCATACTAGTAAAAGTTAGGCCTGGCATCCTTGGTGTGGTTTTCCTTCTAATGTTTTGCTCTCAGAACACCTGTTTCCTGACTTCATTGTTGCTGGCTTAAGGACTCAGTGCTAAAGTGCTTGTGCTCTCTCTTTAAAACATGGTAATATTGGCTTACACCCAATCGGCATATTTAATTTACGTCTGAGTCCCTAGTAAGGTGGCACTGCCTGTCCCCAGGGCCTGTAAATTAAATTAAATGCAACTAGTGGGCCTGCAGCACTGATTGTGCCACCCACTTTGATTAGTAGCACTTTAAAACATTCCTCAGACTTGCCATTGCAGCCTGTGTGTTCAGTTTTAAACTGCCGTTATGACTTGGTAAAATACACCTTCTGCTAGGTCCAAACCTCCCTTTTTAAAATGCATATAATTCACCCCTAGGGCAGGCACTGGACAGCACAAGGGTAGGGTGCAGTGTATTTAAAAAATGTGGATAGGTTGTTTTTAGTTTTACATGTCCTGATAGTGAAAAACTCTTAAATTAGTTAGTTGGTGTTACCTTATTAAATTTAATACGCTGTAATTTCCAAATGGGAGTGGGTAACCAGTTCATGTTTGGTGTCTTTGGAATTGTCATGAATAATCCTAACTTATGGTGAAGTTGGATTTTAAATTACAATATTGACAATGCCACTTTTAGAAAGTTATAATTTTCCTGCCTTAGCCATTTGATGCCTTCAGCCTGTGTCTGGGTCACATGACAGGATGTAGTTGACAGTCAGGCTTTGTGTATTCCTCTTAGACAGCCACACACAATAGGGAGCTTAAGTGTGCCTGGGTGGCCATCACTGGCAGGATGGGAGGGAGGAGCTTGGCCAAGCCCCACTTACACTTGAATAGGCTGTGTCTTGACTCCACACAAAGGGCTCCATAACCCCTGTAGTTAGCCTGGAACCAGGGCCAGAAAGGCAGGGCACCTGCGCACTTCAAAGGCCTGCCTCTAGAAGTTTCTCAGCACTTCAAAGACAGAACTGGGTATAAATATTGCCCTCTTGCCTGGGTGAGAAAGAATGGACCTGCATTTGTAGAACCCAAGACCCCAGAGTGACTCCAAGGGCTAGTTGGCGGCCACTGAAGCAACATGGTGGCACCAACCTGGTCTAGTCTCCACATTTCCTATCTTGTATCTGCTGGAGTGCTACTATTTTGAAGTCTCAAAGAGAGCAGGCATAAGCCAGTCTTCCAACTCTTGCATAGAGAAGTTGTCCAGTACAATATGGAATACCCCTGCACTTCCACAGTACCCCAATACTGCAGGAGTACCATGGTACAGCATGGGGGTCTGGTTACAAAATCTGATTATATTTTTATTTTAATAACTTTTGAGGTTCTTATGGATCTCTCTACTCGCCCCACATGGGCCTGTGGGTTAGGGTGTACTCACCCTGCCCCATTATGGTCCCTTTACAAAAACTTTAAGTCCTCTAAAGGTGGCTGGAACAATTTAGTTGATGTTGCAGCCTGCTACTCAGATCGTTTCACAACTGTAGGACCAGTATTGAGATACCAAAATGGAACTGGAGAAAAAGCTCAATCAATCATGTCTGAGTATTTTTTTTATCCTGCAGTACTGTACTGCAAATTTGTGGGGGACCAACCGTCTATAAATCTTTCACTTTTTCTGAGAGTTAACCCTTCATGCCCGACATGACCCCCTCTTTAAACACTAAGGGGCAGATGTATGAAAAGACAGATTTGGGAGTCCTTAATAGCGATTTTTTGCAACTCGCTATTAAGGATTTGCAAACTGCTATGTAGATAGGAATCGCAATATTAATTGCGATTCCTATGCATTCCTTAAATGCGACTCGCAAATAGGTACTCACAAATAACGCACGCAATTTCAAGGGCGCAAGGGTTCCAAAAGGACACCCTGTTGCACCCCTGAAATGGGCATGTGGCACTGATAGATACCCTAAGGACATGTTTGTGTGCCACATGGCACTTTGCAAAAAACAAAAAAGTGTTTTTTTCAAAGAATTCTCAAAATACCACCAACTCCCTCTGTGAGCCACCACTGAGTGCCGGTAAGAGCGGGTGATTGCTGGCGAAAGGCCACGACGAGTGGGGGGGGGGGGGGGGGGGGGGTTTAGGGGCACTGACGAGGGAGATTAAAGAAAAAATAAAATTTACCTTGCGATCGCTGCCGCCCCCAGAAAGTGACACCTAGGGTGGACTGCCACCCTTGCCCCTCCTAGCTACGGCACTGCCTATCAGATTTCCTTTCTTGTTATTGAATTTGCTGATTTATCTGTGGCTTCAAAATAAAATGCCACTTCGAAAAGGGAGGCAATGATGTGTTGTCAAGTCTTATCTACCAATCTGATGTCTTTATTGCAGGGCTATGCGCACCTTTATGCATATTTTTCTAATTACCGAACTGCAAGTTGTTTTCAAAAGAAAAAGAATCAGGGCATAGCTTTTCCAAACAACAACATACATTTCCTTTTCCTTACCTGATTGTTTCCTTTGCCACGTATGTTTCGTATTCTTTTTTTAGCCTCTTCTAAAAATGAAATGAATTGAATTTACATAGAATGAATAGTAGCCTTCCTATCGGCCAGATCCTGCAGCATGTTTTATTATTTCGCCTTTAGTATACACTCTGTTTATAAAATGCAACAGAGCAGGAGGAGTCAAGACCTTACTGTGCTGGTAGACCTTTAAAGGGATTATTTATCAATATATTCATTGTTCAGTTTTATATAGCACGAATATGACTATGATGGGCATCAGAGCACTTTACAAAAGACTAAGGGCCAGATGTAGGTATCCAAATACCGGTCGGTAACGGCGGAAAATACCGATTTTCGGCCGTTACCGACCGGTATTTGTATACTGAGATGTAGGACCACCTAAAATACAGATTCGGTAATTTTACCGAATCGGTAATTTAACCGATTCTGTAAAATTACCGAACCGGTAAAATTACCGGATCTGTATTTTTAGATGTAGGTAGCAATGTAATAGCACTGTAATCAGTGCTACAGGGCTTTAAGAATTCGTTATTTACCACCAACTAGAAGTTGGTGGTAAATAATGAAAAGCCTTATAAAGCCTTTGTTTTGCTTTTCAAATGTTGCCATGTTGCAGACATAGATGCCCTTAGGGCATCTATGTCTGCAACATGTGCACCCATACACGATTGAGGGGTGCAACAGGGTGTCAAAGTGACACCCTGCCACCCTTCAATGTTTCCTCCAATTACCGAATCGGTATTTACCGATTCGGTAATAGACATTCATTCCTATGGGCCTCCAGGCCCATAGGAATGAATGGCAATTACCGAATCGGTAAATACCGATTTGGTAATTACCGATTCAGTAATTTCAAAAGAGAAATGACCTACATCCCATTTACCTACTCCTAAATACCGAATCGGTATGATTCGGTATTTAAGAGTAGGTAAATCGAGAATACCTACATCTGGCCCTAAGTGAGGAATGTAGAGCAGTCAAAACATACAACCAGGGGACTTGGTGGAAGCATGCATAAGTCTTGTTTGAATTAAAAAAGGCTGTGTATTTTAAGAGCAAAAGAAATGAGTTATAGTGAATATTACATTGAGTGGAGTAAGAGAGGAGCGGATAGGTGATAGGATACTAAAAAAGATGAGACATTTATGTAGGGTAAGCAGGGTAAGTCTAACTTTAAACAATCTCAGAACCATTCACTGGAGGAAGTGATGTTAAAAGAATATATTGGAGGTTTTGGCCGTTGCGGCTCCTGTAGAGAGTGCTGCGGGGGCGGTAGGGTGAGCCGGGGAGAGGCAGAGTGGGTGGAGTAAACTCCGGCATACATCCGGAAAGAGTTAAGAACATAAATAAATAAATAAAACTAATTACAGTGCATGTGCTGCAACGCCATTTGCGTTGCAGCGCGTGCACTGTAATTTGTTTTATTTATTTATTTATTAATGTACTTAACCCCGGTCGGCCGTATGCCGTAGTTTACTACCCCCTCCTGCCCCTCCCCCGGCCCGCCCTATCGCCCCGCAGCACTCCCTCCAGGAGCCATGGCTAGGTGTTTGGACCAAATTTCTAAATCTCCTCTATAGTGAACAGAGAATAAAAGGCCTGAATTTTGTAATTGTAATTGAATTTATATATCGGTTACTGCCCCTGATGAGTCGTTGTACGTCGGGGTGGTGGAGGACATTATCTTCGCCACACTGGCTGCCCCGATTTACACCTCAGTGTTGATTTCAGGGCCTTCAGATGAACCGCTGTGATGGCGGTTCCTCTGAAGGTTCTGCAAATTTTGAACCCGCCGCCATCTTTCAGGCAGATTTGCAATTTTGCACCCATTTTTTTTGTTATCGAAAAACTAATGGCCCCCGCACCCTAGAAATGTTCTGCCTGGGTGTTGGATAGTTTTATTTTTTTCTGTCTGGTAGCGATAGATGACGATCAGACACAAATATCTCCAGACGGCTCTGTTCTAACTGTGGTGGGCGGTCGATGTCTTACCTCAACAGCCCCTACTCTGTCGGGCTGTTGAGGAAGCTTTCCAAAGGCAGAGCCAGTGGCCGGGTCATCAGAAAGAAGATGGAGGCCCATCTCGAAACACAGTTGGGTAGACAGGATTCTCTGTCACAATTATAATGGAGTACCCTGTCTGCCAAACTCAAAATTGGGCCCAAATGCTTGAGTATAAGGATGGCAAGAAATAGTGGTGTGGCAGACATCTTGGCCATCTCCTTCGCACAACACAGTGCCAAAGTCATATAGTTGACACAGCCCTGATGCCTGAAAAGCACATTGCTAGGCTATCACTAGATAGACCTGCGACCATTCAGGAAGTGTTGGCCTCCAGTGCAACACAGTTGTGCATGCATATTGTTACGTCAAACTGATGGGTTTGTGCAAAGATAGTCTGACACGGAGATTATATTTAAAAAGGATTATTCAAGTGAACCTGAGCACAGTAGAGAAACACCTCTACTCTCTTCCCTCGGCTCTCCAACTGCTCCTCCACGATCTAGAACAGGGGTCTCCAAACCGGTCCTGGTAGAACACCACACAGTGGAAGCATGGAGCGAGGGCATAGCCCGAGGGAGAGAACCCAATGACGTAACTGCAATACAAATAATATACATACATAACAGTTTGGCCAATGATACTGCTGAGAAGAACATTGTCATCATGTCTGGAAAGGGACAGCTGTACATCCTGGAGAAGAAAATCTACAGAAAGGTTAATAGGCACATGCACCCACACTAATAAACTGCAATTACTGGGCATATTTCATACTTCCAACCATGAACTATCACTACACAACACACTGATCTTCACTACACAAACACACTATCACAAGACTCTTCAATGAGAATCCGAGAACCGTACACAAGAGTACCCCGGTCCCTAAAACTCTACAGGACTAGCAGGTTTGGACTGAGACAGAAAATAGGCCCGAGCACCAAAATAAAAGTGGCCCCCATTAGCGTATCGGATAGCTAAGAAGTGGCCCACTTTTGCAAACTGGGACAGTTTTGAACTTGTAAAGACATGGTGTATAAGTGTTTTGCAAGGAATGGAAGACAGCATGTGTATGAGCTTGTTGCAGGTATTGTTTCTGGTAATATCAGGGAAATCAACAGTAAAAACCGGCCCACCTGACCATAAAAATGGCCCACAAACAGCCAAAAAATGGGCCCACACATGGACTTGTCAGACCAGCCCATCGTGCATTGCCTGAGAAGCCAGTCCAATTCTGATGACCATATGAATCATACAAGTGTGCTTAAAAAATACCAATTACATAGTATATAGTGTCTTTTGCAGCCTGGCGGGTAAATCTACTGTACAAACTTTGGAACTGAGCTCAGGGGAAAAAAAATATTTAAAGAACCAGACAAGACACAATCATCACATTTGGGGGAGGCAGATTTTGGTGTGACCCGCCTCATAATGCAAAGCATACGGTGCCAAAACAAAGATACAACTCGGTGACTGCTGAATATAGAAAACTGACTTTGTTGGAAAAGTAATCCGAGCGGTAGCAAGTGTGAAAGTAGATCTATTGCCATTTAAAGAAATTTGTAGCTTTTCATTTTCAAAATAATTCATTAAAATAAATTATTTTCCTTAAGATAGGGTAAATTTACAAAATATTGTAGTTAAGATTATTATTTTGGACAAAACCAAGGTTGAAATTTTGATTTTAAAACTAACACTTAAATTTAAAACGACCCCCAATCTCTTTCCAATGCCTCCTTTTATGATGTCTTAAATCCACTTTGGAAAGAGCGGCCTTTTGCATCGCATATAAAGAGCCATCAGGCAAGGAGCTCTCAAAATGGCCGCCAGGATCAATAGGCAACAATTGTTCCTGTAAGGAGAGATCATTTCCTACATAAAGTATGGGGAAGAATCAATAGGGCTATTTTGCAGGGTTTATCCTCCATACAGAAAACATCCACGTGGTAACAAATTATTGACTTCCCATTATACAGCTGCATAGGATTCGGGACTGTTTTGAAGAGAGATTAGGCCTAGAATGGTGGAGTCACGATGAACGTCTGCATGCTAGACAGAAAGTTTTAGAAATTGTGCACATGCTGTCTGATCAAAGCTGTGCCTTTTGATCATTAGGATGAAAAGGAAGAACTTTTGAAAGGATTTGTCTTTTCACATTATGGCTCTGTTTTTGCATCTGTGGAAATTAATACAGGAAAAGGTGTTTAGATATTTATAAGCACCTCACAGGCGTTTTTGTACACGTTGAGGTGTCAACGTAGGGAAAGCGGTACATTTTCACGCAGTCAGTCTGATCTCAGGTGAGAAAGAATACCTTGACCAGTCAATCAATGCGTGGACATGCGCGGTCATGCCCGCGGGTGGGCAGGCACGCGTTTGGACATTTGGGCATGCGAAGAAAGTTCAACATGGGATGGGTTGGGTGTTCTTTTGTTGCTTAATTGATGACTGCGGGAAGGGGGCATCTTGGATCTAATCCAACTTTTTCCAACTTCACAGAAATTTGTGTTATCACTGGTAAATAACTGTAGGTCGCTTCTTTGCCTGGGTTATCTTATCTGTTAAAATTATGGGCCAGATGTCCGAACATTGTATTCTCTAAAAGTGGTCGCGATTTGTGTAATGACATTTAGTCAATTCAATGGCGTTTTGTGAAAAGCCCTACATACTAATAGGTTGGTTCCCAAAATACCAAATCGTACTAGGTCGTAATATGATCAACTTCATCCATATTAATGAGGTAGGTTGTAAAAGGCAACCCACTACGATACGCTGCCATCACAAAGATGCTGACCTGCTGGGGTCACACCACCATATTTGTGATTGCTTTTTACATAAAGCAATCTTTTTTATTAAAAGAAAAAGTGAAACGTTTTACAAATTTTACTAGATAGGGGTCCTTTTAAGCACTCCCTGCTCCTCAAAAAAGTTTTTGTCCATGTTCACAAAGGTCCCTTGGGGTCTCCTTCCCATTTGCGAAATGTATACCACTACCTTTATTTGTCAGTAAAATATTAATGTTTTGCGACCGGATTACAGATTTTGTAAATAGGAGAGTTTGCGACCACAAATCCCTTCATTCACATGGGCCAAAGTGTATTATAAATAGGTTGAAAGCTATACATAGACTCATCCTCTTCAGCCTAGAGAGGATTACGTGTGTAGCCTGGTGCTATCCATGTCTACGCCGTACTATCGAAGGGCGGCAGCTGCATGTTTGTGTCAGACTGGACAGATTGCAGATCATGGAGCTCGAGTAGGAGGATTAAGCCGGGAGGCAGGCGAAGAACAAACAGAAAAGCCATAAATGCACTCGGAACAAGCACTGAAAGTAGGCGTCTGTGCCCATTGTGAAGAATAATTGGTGGAGATTTGCCAATGTATTTACAGAGGTATTGTGTTCAGTTAAAGTTCCTAGAGCCACCCACAGGTGTCTGGGAGTTTTGCATCAGAGAAGCAGCACTTAGCAAGCTAACATGTGACTTCAGTTGCCTACTGCTCTGTTGTGGTCATTGCTGCCTTTAGAAGGAGTGCCACTTTTTATTTTAACCTCTTCGAGGCTATTGACGGAACCGTTCCGTCATGGCTCGCGGGTGAGCTGTGCTCATGACGGAACGGTTCCGTCACGGCCCGGCCGCCGCGCCTGCGCGGCGCTGATTTAGCGCCTGCGCCGTGCGTTTAATTGAGCGGGCGGGGCCGTGACGGAACCGTTCCGTCATGAGCACAGGTCACCCGTGAGCCGTGACGTAACGGTTCTGTCACCCGCGGAGCTCACCCGCACGCGCCCCCGTGACCGTTAGCTCTGCGGCGGAATAGCCGCCGCAGCGAAAGGGTTAAACATTAATGAAGGAAACATAGCCGCTGAAATTTGGCTGAGCGGCTCAAGTAAATCTATATTATCGGTTATATTTCACACAGTTGGAATGGCTTGAACCACAACCATTGTGGAAGAGGTTTCAATGGTTGTATGACACAACCACGCTTTCCTTCCACACAACAAAAGCACATTCCATTGTCAATGCAAGTCGTTACAACAACTTGCCTTAGGGGGGCACTGGACTTTGGAATAGTATAATTTACTATTCCGAATCCAGTCCCCAGAACAGTAGGGAAAGCGTTGGACGTTAAAGTCAAACGCCAGTTTACCTAACATATGTCATTGTAATGGCTTATGTTGTAAATGGAATGCGTGGTTCAGACGCATCAGTTACTTCACCCACATTGCAAAAGCAACGCATTGTTCGGCGATCGTGGTATTTGCTGTTTCCCAGTTTCAATCTATGGAATAGGTCATTTACTGCACTTTGACACAACCAGTGGCAGGCTTGCTTCTTTTAATTGGTGGGGAGTAAATATTTTAACTATGTATGTGTAGTGTGGTAAAGTCTTGCAACTCTCTTTTTATTGGCCAACCAAAGTTTCCAGAGCACAGAAGACTGCCACTGGAGACGTACAAAAAAAACTGAGATGAATTTAGAGTCGCATAATATCCTGTGGGAGGGACATCAGGTGGCAGGTAATCTATAGAACAGTCTATGCATACTTCCACATCATGGCTATGTGTTTTTCGATCTGGCCGGCCTGTGGGTATGTTTCTCTATTTAAATGTGCACGTTAGGTGGCTGAACTGACTTGCAAGGTGTGCCAAGAAAAAAGAAAAAGAGTGAAAGAGAACTTAGGGGCTGATATAGAGTTTGAGGAACAGGTAACTCCGCCACAACCCACCCACTGAACAGTGCAGTAGCAAGGATAACATGGGCCCTGGTGCAAGCAAAAGAAATGCCCACTTTGACTGATGTTGGGGTAGAAAATACACCAATTATCAGGGTTCAATGGGCCCCTCTGGGCTCTGGGCTTCGGTGCCGCTGCACCTGCTGCATCATTTGTAGTTTCGTGCCTTAGTCTGCACACTAAATCAGGCTCTTAGTAATTAGCAAGATGTCTTGGATATTAATTCCTAGACTTCGTACATCCTGGCTCAGATATAAGCTTTACGCGTTTTCTTGTTTTCTTTCCCTTTTTTTAATATCCGCCTGCAGATATCCAATATGAAATTAAATGTGGAACGTACAATGATGCAGCAGGCCTGAGAAATATATTAATTTTAAAGATCCTGGTGAAACTAAAATTAGGGTTGAACAGTGTAAATGCAATCATCTTTTCATTGCTTTGAATTAATATATTTCAGTGGGCCAAAATGTCCTTCCCCTTAGTCATGAGAACACAGAGTGTACTGTTCCTATGTGGATAACTAGGTCTAGCAGGTGCTGGGCGGAGGGAAGTGCTCCTTTTAGGAGCAAGGGCCCTCACACACCCTGAGAGGTGTCATGCTTCATCATCGGGCAGCTCCTCGTTGGGCCGGCGCTGCAATGCCCAACTGGCCCCTCGAGGAGTCTTTTTTCCGGAGATCTTCTCTTTTTTACCGATGTATGCTGCATGAGTGAATAATAAAGTGTAAGTAGAATGGGTGAAGGTGAAGTGTGTTAAAATTGGCTAAAGGGATCCAAACAGAAAAAAAGTTTTAATACTAGAGTCCCTTTGTCAAGGATAAATACATGACTTGAGAGTAGAATAGATATCATGGTCTGTTTAGCTGAAATAAATGTGAGTCAAAAAGATCAACATGTTTCAAAGCTGTTACAGTCCCTAGTGGATCATGGCATTCATCAGGACCAGGAAGGCCTTAATCCACTCTTCACAGGGATGGGTAAATAGAGAGTGTGTGCACCACACCCTGCGTATTTAAAATAGATATTCACAGTATGCCCAGTACACTTTACATAGACTTGTAGAACATCTCCTGGGGTAGACCCGTGAATTTGGGAAGCAACGGCCCCAATCTGACCTGACCAGGTGTACAATCGAGAACGTACCATCAATGCGCAGTGGAGCAATCTACCTACACGAGGCCCTACTGGAACCCCTCAGTCAGCCATGGTGATAAGCTACATATTAAGTTCTGTATATGTGCATGGATGGTTTCTCCTGTGCTCTTTGTTCCAGTGTTGTATGTTTTAAAAAGATATTTCTAGTTTTGATGATCACTGGTCTCATCTTTTCAAATGGTGTGTGTCGGTGGTCTTCAACTCTGCTGTTTCAAACCAATTGGCAAGATCATTAAGTGTTTTTAGAACATTGGAATGTTGGGAGCTCCATTGAAAACAATGGAGTGATCCAGGTTTTTAATGGCTGGTATAAGCCCTGAGCTCCAACATTCCAATGTTTCTTTGTTCACAGCTCTGGGTTTGTAGCTGGGCTATACCGGCTATTGAAGTCCCTCTCACTTGTTAAAGGCCCTCGCCTTTGGCTCGGGCCTTTAACGCTGGAGAGGGCCTTTAATAGCCGGTACAGCCCTCTACGGCGGGCTATAAGGCTATAATAAAAGTCCATCATACATGTCAACCTATCTCATGCACACCAAGGCGGAGGAGCCCTGCCCCGCTGCTCTTTGAGCTGTGAAAAAGGAAAAATAAAATATTAACACAATGTTATTATCATTTAATTTTCTGTACTGAGGCAGCTTTACGGGGCGGGGCTGGGATGTCATCACATCCAGCAGGGGGAGGAGGGGTTGGCGTACTTAAGTGCGCATGACGGTTTGGCCGGCTTTCTTGGGTTGGCCAAACAGGTTGCGCACTTAGCACGTTATCAGCCTGGCTGGATTGCAGAGTCTGGGTGGAGAAAATGCACAGAGTCCCACTTCCTGTCTGAGAGCCATACCAGTCCACTCAGACCAATCACGGCGCAGCTGTCTTGCTAAAGACACCTATGTTGTGATTGGCTAGGGGAGTACGGGAGCCTGGGGGCTGCCGGGAGCCAGGAACAGAGGGAGAACAGAAGACCTGCGGTGACCGGCATTTAGCAGGTAAGTCGTCTTTTCTTTTTTTCCTTTTTTTCTACCCTCCCCATCTGTCCCCATGCCACCATTCCCTACTATCCGCCACTGCTCCTGCATAGGCCTGAGATCAGCTGGCCTCTCACTAACACCCCTGTTCCGACACAGGGTTTGGCCTTGATGTTACGGCATTGAAAAAGAGCCATCTCTGAACCCCTGCAGGGGACTCCTTCAGCCTGGTTAACACTGTGGTCGCTTTTTCATACTGATAATGTCTCTCAACTAGATTGTGGATGGGGTGTCTGGTTTGTTCACCTCCTTGTCTGAGGCTTTTCAGAATAAGTTTATTTTACTGGCAGGTCCTGCTTCAGGATCACAATGGTTTCGCCTTATCTCAGAAAATTGAATATGGAATCATGCTGTCATGCTTTTTTATTTAATTGCCATCTCTGTGAATTTGTGCACATGATCTGCCACTCTAGATAACATGGGCTCACTTTTGCCAGAAGTGGTTTGCCTGTTTGGTCCAGCTGGATGCAGAAGGGAAAACAAAGACGCCTTCCTCAGCCACCTTGAGCAGGTGGGTGCAGGCCTTTATTGCCAAGGCTGGTAACGTCCCATGGTTCCACAAGAGATCCAGGGGAGGGGGGCAGCCTACTGGGCACAAACTCATTGTGTGCCTATGGGTGAGATCCACAAGGCAGCCACTTGGGATTCATTGCATAATTTTAACAGTCTCTATAGGTTTGCCTTGGATGCTTGCTCTGTTTGCCCTTTATGGAAACTGTATCAAACCAGGTGTCTCTAGGAGTCATGTGATGATCCTGTACATTAATTTTGTCTGTTCCAATAGGTGGGTTGAGTCTTAAATTACGCAAAAAAATGTGAAAAATAATGTTTTATGATTACTAGGGATGCAGTCACATTCTATTGTTTTGGGTTGTGTTCGAATAGGCTTCAACACTGCTCGGCCTCACAGAAACAAATTACAAACTCAGTAAATTTCAAGGCCATGCAATCGGTATCTACTATGTTTACAATTTTTGTCCCCCTCTGCTTTGCAAACTTGGAATGTAAGATAATGCTTTATTAGAGGAAGTTATTCCCTATTGTGAGGTGCTAATAACTCAAGGTTATTATCATTGTATTTGTTCCTGCTGCCCAGCTTTGTGGGGCGGGCGGGGGAGGGGAGGAGTGGTTTGCCTACTCCAAGGGCGTAATGAGTGTTTTGCCGGCCCTCTCGAGCTGGACAAACAGTCTTGCGCACTTTGCATGTTCTCCGTGCTGGCTGCATTCCATCCTGCATGGAAACACACCCATGCCCCCATTCCCTGTCTGAGTGTCGATCCACGGCGCTCAAACCAATCACAATCCTGCATTGCAGCTTTGTGATTGGCTTAGGGTAAGGAGCCTGGCTGCTTCCTGGTCTGGCCCTGGAGAGACTGGGACAACGCGAGGAAGTGCGTTTTTTTTCTTTTTTTCTTTTTTCTTTTTACATCCGCCCTGCCACCCCCGATCCGTGCTCGCCACTACTGAGCCTAGGTGGCTTACATACCCGTCCGATTTCTAACGGATTCCAGCTCTCAAATCGGGCAGGCATACTGGGCACTCGGGTTAGAAAACTGAATCTGATATGAACAGGAGTTTACATCCTATTCGGGTATTAACATACCAAATAAAACCAGGGGAAAGTGTCCTTTCTCCTGGCGGTGGACTCACCCCCACTGAGTTAGAGCTATGATGAGGGTGTCCTGGACTCGAAGGCATGCCCCCCCACACACACACACACACACACACTGTTCTATGCAGTCGCAGGTCGGCAAAGGCAGGGGCGGCCATGGGCGGCCAAAAGTCTAGCTATGCCACTGCCCCACCCTGCCACTCTCTTCTGACATCTATGGCATCTTATTTTAGAAGAGACAGTACATGTACTTCTCTGCTGCAATACATTTAATGCGAGAGTACCAGCACTTCTCAGGAACATACAGTACTCTAAGTAGTGAGCACCTGCACTTCATGATTTCATTTAAAGCGCTGGGCATGCGCGCGGTCTGGTGATGGCTGCTGGCCGTGTCAGGTGCTCAGTGTCTTGCCTGGTCGTGGGTGCCTGAGTAGCAAATGCATATTTCCTCTAGGCAGGGTGAATTTTGGAATTTAGAAAAGCACCGGACAGGATGTGCCGAAGAAACGTAAAAAGAATGCCAACAAATCACGAATAATTTTTTTTTCCTGGGAATAAAAATAGTTTATAGAGCACTATCTTGCAGATTCCTTTGACTGCAAATAGCAGATGGCACCCCTACCCACGAAAACTCCCCAAGTTAAAGCTCATAATTACAAAGGCGCTCGGGGATTGGAGGCTAAATCACCCCAGCTGTGACGCAAGCCAAATACTTGCAGCTGTGACTTAGATTTCAGCAGCAGATGGCTTAACCCACTGAGCTATCCAACCAACTTGGACACATTGGTGGTTCTTTGTTTTCATTAAGAAAAAAAGCACCAACATGCTCACCAAATTATTATTAGTGCTAACTTTGTGCCGGTGCGTGTAGGTGGCTGGCACCAGCACTCATATCTGGGGACCGGAGTTTATTTCTCATCATCAGACTTCAGACCAGAGCAAGAGAGAAAATGGCGGGCAGTGTGCAAGAAGAGGGAGAGAAAGATAAATAATGAATTTGGATTACTGGGACACTATAAGTACCCAGGAACTAGAGGCCTCATTTGCAAGCCCATTGCGCCGCCGGTGCGTCACTTTTTTGATGCACCAGCAGCGCAATAGATTTGCCCATATCTATAAAGCCACGTAAATTCACCCTGCGTGACTTCTCATGGGTTGTAAATCTGTTTCCCTTGCACGCATTACCCTGATTGAAAGGGGCGTTCCATGGGTGTTGCTGTGTGTGTTTCCATGTAACATCCATGGAGCCTGACACATTTCCAGATTTACAACACTTAGCAAAGCTGCGAATGCATCGGAATCCCACGCCTCCGACGGTGCAACGAGGAGAAATACATGTATTTCTCCTAGTTTTTTCCTCTTCCTATGGGTGATGCATCCTGCAGCATGCGTAGAAAGAGGAAAATGCAATCAATTATTGTTTTTTGTGCAGGAAGGTGTCCCTTCCTGCACGAAAACAATCATCCCTGCAACGCAGGCACCCGTGCAACGTGATGCACGGTTGTCTGCGTTGGCGCACGGCTGGTGTTTGTGGAGAAGGACAGGAATGCGCAGTTTCTTGTAGATACGGTCCATTCATGCCCTTTTATTTCGTAGCACTGCAGTACAGCAGGAAGGCTTGCTGTGCTGCCATGAGTTAAAATATAGTAAATGAGGCCCTAATGTCCTAGCAGTGTAGATAGACAGAAAAACCGTGACAGTCGGAAAAAGCACAGATGAAAAGGAACTTGAAAGAGTGAGCTGAATTGGCAGGAAGTTGAGGGTGGTGGAGGAAAAAACGTTTGAGTTTGAATCAAGACTAGGCAGCCTCGGTATTCAACAACCACAGCATGTGGCAGGGCCTTCGTTGGGTTCCTAGGAAAACCTTTGGGGGCACGTGCATCAAACTATTTAGGAATCGCAAACGGTGCGATTCGGTAAAATCGGCCGTTTGCGATTCCTAAATACCTTTTTACTATGCATCAAGCATTTTTGGAAAAATCGCTATTTTTAGCGAATTTCAAAAGTGCGATTGCTCTTAAGAAATCGCAAATTTGCGATTCCTTAAAAGCAATGCATGATTAATTTTAAAATTGCGAATTCGCAATTAGGGGGGCAAGTTACCACAAGGGAGAACCTCGTGGTAATTTGCGAAAAAGGCTTAAAATGCTCAAATTAGCACTTTAAACATTGTCATGTTACAGACACACATGTCCTTAGGACATGTGTGTGTGAAACATCCATTTTAAAATACATTTCAGGGGTGCAGGGGGGGGTCCTTTGGACCCCCCTGCACCCATGGAATGCATCAACATTTTGCAAATCCTAATTTGCGAATTTGCAATTCCCATTGATTCCTATGGGCCTTTTGGCCCATAGGAATCAATGGTAATTGCGAAATCGCAAATTGGAATTCGCATAATATTTTTACCGAATCGCAAATTTTATGCACTTTCAATCATGCATCCAGTTTTGCGATTCCTTATTTGCGATTCGGTAAAAATCGCAAATTAGGAATCGCAAAAACTGACTTTGATGCATGTGGGCCTTGGGCCCCTGCAAATTTATATTTATTTTTGTTTCATTTTTTTTTTATTTTACAAATTACCCTGCCCTGCATGCTTGGTGTTCAGAAGGTTGACATCAGCATTTGTGCTGGCTCTTCCTTGTGCCTGTGATGGACTCTACATTCAGCAGAGAACGCTTGGAACTGTTTTCAAAATGTAGATTGGTGTCTGTCTTACTAAAAGCTCAAAAGTCTCCAGTCATTTTTGTCAGTTTTTACCCCTCATTTTTCAACATCTCAAATTGGCTGTCATTGAAAAACGATATAACGCCAATCCATCAGCCTGAGAAGAGATCCAGGTTAAATGGGGAGTTTAAGTGAAAGAGAATGAAACTGAGTAGGGCAAGTGGACTCTCATTCTCAGAGGAGGGGTGATAGGGTTACCGCCGGCAACGCGGCTAGTGGCCCTGAAACAAGAGGAGGGTGGGAATCCGATCCCTGCTTGTTTGTAAATAAACACTGCGGTCAGCTGAATGGATCCTTCGGCTTCGATCTGCCAGAACCGAAGTAAAACAAGGTGTAGCACACAAATACAAGACCGCGAACTGAGGGATGGAGGCGCACGCTGCACGCTGCAGGACGCCTCCTCTAACTCAGCCGACATGTTAGCCGGCGCTGAGCGGTGTAGGGACAATGTTGGCTCACCTTCCAGGCAGGCGATGCTCTAGCACAATATTATTGCGGAGTACAGACATGCAAAAATATCAAGTGCAGAGTATCTACTACCGCTATATCGTCAATTGTGCACAGTGCAAATCCATCACTTTGTGCTACATTGTAGCGCAAAATGTGTTCTCATGTCACGAAAACATCGCCAACGACAGTTTCTCACATTCTGTTTCCGTTTGTTTGTGGTACATTTTTACTGTGAACTGGCACATAATATTTACGCAAAGTGCACTAAAGGCATGATTTTGTGAATTTAGAATAACAAGCTTAATGTGAAATTCCGAAAATTATGGCAATTAGGCTGGTGTACTTTAAATTGCACCCAGGCCTAATGTTGATGTAAATACAGATTTATTGTTCTTAAATCCAAATCTACATACTCTGATTATATATATATATATATATACATATATATATATATATATTCATATATGTGTGTGTGTGTTTTTTTTCTTCTTTTATTACCCAGTACCGCTGAGTAGTTATAGCGTTTCCATGGGGAATGCACTTTGGTGTACTAATAACTTTGGGACCATTTGATGAATCTCCTCAAAACTTTCCAAAAAGGTGCTACTGTTTGATTAGTTTGTGCATGGGAAGTTTCGGGGTGATCCATCAGTCTGGGGCTGAGAATAAAGAGGGTCCCAAAACACAAAATCCCCATGCATTTTCCATAAACTTCTTTAAGGAGTGCTACCGCAAAAACTGGTGAAAGGATTTACACCAAATTTGGTAGCGAAGGTTAAAGTAATGTTATAGTTAGGTGTGCTAAAAAATCTGTTTTTGTTTAAAAAAAAAGTTGATTGTATTTGAGATGTCAGCAAAGCTATCATAAATGTCATAGAACATGCCATGAGTGATCTAACATGTGAGGTCATAGCAAGTGCAGTGCGGGTGCACAATATATAGTTAGCTCTGCTAACTATAACTGGTGACATTCTGTGACATTTTGTGGTCGCAACATTAATGTTGTCACTAACATATTCACCTAACTATAACGTTACTTTAACCTTTGGTTGTTTTCAGTGAATCCACACACACAGACACATAAATAAATATATATAGAGAGAGATATCATCCTGGTGCACAGATGTGGAGTTATGTATAGTAAATATATTGACCTATATTTACATACAGTCATGATACTGTAGTAGTTGATATTCTGCACTCTCTGTAGAGTGATATTTTCGCACTTTGTATTGTGACATACAGGAGATCTACCTTCTTCTCGTTCTTCAGGACACTGTTTCCAGTCCTGGACATTTGTGTGACAGACTAATGCTTTCTGGGTGTTGTAGTTTTTCTTGCATTAAATGAATGAGACACGCTTTAAATCAATGAGCTTTGGGTGAAAGGCTCGAGACTGGAAGCCATGTCTTTAAGGACGTGAAGTGAGGTGGTCATTCTACATCAAGGACACTGAATTAGTGCAGTCCTGAGGCTGCAATGTTTTCTGGATAATTATGGATTTGTCGCAATCGCCACTTAATCCTTTATCTGCTGCATATTCTATAGAATTTACTTTTTTTTTTAAGTGTTTCTTGTTTAAACTTAACAAAAGGGTGACTGGTCCTCTTTCAGTTGCTTGTTGCCGTATGTTGGTGTTAAACTAGTAATATTAAGGTAAAATGTTTCCCCAGTATATAACCACAGGTAAAAATTAAAAAATAACAAAGCAATACTATCACAATACTATCATAAAATATGCCACATTACGCTGTATAAATTGCCACATAATTTAGTCATCCCAGCCACAAAATGTGGTCATCCGCTGCCTCATAATTCAAGTGTCGAAAGCCCTGCATACAGGCGGGTATGTGCGGTTGTGCATGCAGAGTACCGTGTGACTGCAGAAGGTGCAGGGACACAAGGCAGCTGCACCTATTGCAATGGTAAAAGAAAATATTTAGACGTACGGAACCTCTATCCAAACTCAGAAGTTCATATAGCACTAAATACAAAAAGCAGTGCACTATTGCTTAACGTCACTTATAGAGTTCCGCATAGCATTATGCCGCATAGACTGTCCGCTCCACTTCACGACCCCAAGATGTGCCGGTGTGGTAGTGATAGCAGGCCTTGGGTACCCAGGAAGTAATCCTTGCCAATGCATTGGACAGGAGCCTTCAATCCGCAGTCATTCATCAGCTGGCGCTTTCCTCGATAGCGGCTGAGGTCCAGATCATTGCCAGGGACCACACTGTGAAACAAAAAACACAGAGCACCAATAATGGCCCTGGCAATAAACCTGGCCCTGTCACAAAGGACACAGTCAAGCAGAGTATCTGGTGTACACAGGGAGCTTCGGGTCTTGTTGTCCAGCAGAGTAATGCAACACTACAAGGATCCGTATTTGACCTCCTAGTCAGTTTCAAATGAGTATCATTCAGTTAGGCAACAAGAAACATCTGTAACTCAGGACTAGGTTGTCTCAAGGGGCGAATATAATATAATAGAGAAGTGTGGCTCACCGGTTAGAGGCGGCAGACCCAGAAGCAGAGGTTGGCCTGGGACCAGGGTTCAATTCCCGACGTGGCAGGGTACGGAACCAATGTCAGAGGGCTCGATAAATCTCGCTTCGGTGCCTCTCTAACCATGGGTCCCACGCTGCAACTCTGGGCAATAGCTTGCTTAATCTCCACAACGGCCCCCTCACTGCCAGGGATGCCTGGCTTCACCTTGGGAATGCCCAATAGGGACCATCTCACAGGGAAAGCCAGGACGGTTCCCCAGCGGTACACAGCGTCAAGAAACCCCAGGGTGAACATGCGCTCTACAAATTCATACTAACATAACATAACATAACATATGCAATTTACAGAGTTATGTTGTGTTCTGGTGGGTCATGTTATGCTGTGTTGTGCTGTGTTCTGTCTCCAGGAGACCATGATCTCAGGAGCCGGATGTGCATTATTTCGCTGCATGTCAGGATCTACCGTGTGAGACTCCTCAGTGCCAAGGGATGCATCTAAATATCTGAGGGTCATGAATGGAAACCAGCTGTAACTTTCTTCAGACCTCAGGTGACAAGCAGGGAACAAGCCCTCTCCCGGGACATCATTCACAAAGCTGTTGATACATTAGAATGGTTGATTCCACATTGCATTGGGCACTACTTACAGTTTAATTCAATAAAAATATAAGTGAGTCAGCCAAAGATTGTCTTAGGAGACCTCTCTCAGTGCTTTTGAATGCTGGGGTGGCTGAATACCAAGCTGTCCCATCTTGATTCCACATCACGCCTTTTTTTCTCATCACCCTACACCTACTTCATCTTTATCTCATCTTTGAAGGTATGTTTCATCCCTGCTTTCTTCCCAGAGAGACTTTACAAAACCTCCTCTTCCTCCTTCTGTCTATGTTGTCCGCCTTTCTCTTGTTCTGGGCCCAAAACCTGATCATGAATTATAAGTCCCTGTCCCATCAATTAAGCGCTGTTGCCCACCAGATGCAACAACCGGTACAAATTTAGTACTGCAATGGCTCTCACAAATATATCACCCTATATGTTGCTTAACCAGGAAAGGGAGTCTCAAGGGAATGTCTTTTAAACCCTGGCATCCCTAAAAGCAAGTGTAGTCGCTCCAATAGGCATGCTCACAGGGTTTGCACCTGTCCCTCTTTTCTGGCTCCATGCATCTGTAAAGATTTTGCAGCCATGTTGGGTCTTTAAACCTCAGCATCAGTCCCTAAAAAGTAACATTCCACAGCCATATTGGACCTTTAAACAGCAGCACAATGGCCTAAAAAGTATCATTCTGCAGCCATGTTGAGAATTTAAACTTCGCAATACAACAAGACGATTGACGGAGTGCTGAAACTTTTCAACCACTCACCCCTGTCAAGAGATCTGGGTTTAATCCATTGTTCTTTTGCTTACTATGCCACCCCAATTTGGACCCAGCCATATGCAAATCAGTCTTGACCCTGCTCCTCATGGGAACAGTTCACCCCGAACTGCCAGCCAAGGTCCTCCCTGGACCAGAAACAAGCATCCTGGGACCAGCATCGGGGTGTCACCCTTCATCAGTCATGCTAGCTTGAATCCAGTGGCACAGTGAGCACGGGACCCACGTCTTGGCATACCCTTGGCCACTTAGGGCGAACATAGCAAACTCAGAATTTAAACCTCAACACCATTGCCCAACTTGTTTATTCAGCCAAAACCTATGCTGCAATTGGTGGTTCTTTCTCAACCACAGACTCTTTGCAATTATTGTTTTCCTTGGTGAAATTCCTGCTTCTCGCCACACACTACACCTTCTTATAAATTAACCATTTTGACTGCTGGCATGTATATGGTTTTGACCGGGTGAGGAGATACTGATTAAAAACAATACCAGACCACTAGTACTTTCTAGTCATGACCACACCTCCCCCCCCAACCACCCAATAATTCACAGAGAAGCCGGCTATGACACGGATGGCGCTTCCGGTGTAGCTGCCAAGCCGTACTACTCCCACTCTTCACCCCAGATCTTGTGGAATTTTCGAGGATAACCCTTAGTTAGAATGCCACAATTTTGTCTGCAACTGGATTAGAACTCAAGTTTGAAGGATAGGAGGACAGAAGGTAAAAAACTAAGGTCTTGATTTAAAGCTTGTTGGACACTGAACAGCCACTAAAAGTGGTGGGTGTCCCGTCAGCCATCTGTAGAGTTTATAGATATATTTCTGTTATAATTAAGGAGGGCATATATCTGCCACTTTATTACTATGACCCACAACCACCAAATTCTAAATCTGTCCCTAGGTCACTAAACCGAGGGCCTGATTCAGAAGTCGGCAGAAGGGAACACTGCATCACAAATGTGACGGATATCCCGGCTGCCATATTTCAATCACATTCTATCCTATGGGGATCGTAATACAGTGGACAGGATATACATCACGTTTGTGACGGAGTATTCCCTCTGCCGACTTCTAAATCAGGGCTTGAGTCTCAAAGCAGTGGCAACGGCAATGTGCCGGCATGAAGCCAGACACAGGCTGCCAAACTTATAAAGAAGCAAGAGAAGATTGGAAACCGGGTGTTAGCGCTCGCTAGGCCGCAAGGACCGCCTGAAGGAATATGGAAGAAGAACTAGTCACAAAGTAACATGCAGTGACAATGGCCTTGTGAAGCATACGGCTCATCACTCCACAGGGGGTGATAGTTCTTTAGTTTGACGTGCAAAGGCCCCTGCCTGACTATTGACACATTCAATCTGGTAATGCCTCCAGAGGACTCCACACATCCTCCAAGGACCCGCTTCCCATTAGCAACTCTCTAAACATCCTATTTCCACTCACAAGTGCGTCGCGCGGCATAGAATAGGAGGGAGAAGGGCAACTACAACTTTGTTCTCAAGGATGCAAAAAATACAAATTAATGATTGGTATAGAAAAGCCTGCCTAGTGTAAAGCTAGGGAAACATCCTTTACGACACAACTTTTACCACGCAGTGCCTTTACAACGCAGGTTTTTCAACGCAAGTCATTACAACAATGCATTGCGCTGGGGCGCTCTAGGATAGGTAATAGTTTAATTTACTAACCAACACCTTCCCTAGTGTCCAGGGGGACTGGAGTTGGAATAGTAAATTAAACTATTCACTATCCAGCACCCCCCAACGCTAAAGTCGTTGTAACGACTTGCGTTGAAAAATCTGCGTAGTAAAAGCATGCGTGGAAAAAGCATGCGTTGTAACAACGTACATCCGTAAAGCTACGTCCTGACCTCGAATTATTTTCATTATTAACGCAATATGTCCTAAGTTAACACCCACTTGAGCGTTAGGCTCACTTCTTCCTTAAGCTGAAAACTGGATGAACTGTTCAATCAGTAAGTAGCCTGGGCGCTTGTGTACAACACTATATCACCCTGTGCATCACTAGGAAACCAGTATTTGACCCTCTGCCTGCGTATTGAGGCAAGATAGCTCTTTGATGCAACTGGGGCGGGGGGAATACAGACAAAGGAATTACTAGAACTTGCAGGAAAAGGCAAAATCCACACTGGTGCAGCCAGGGGGAGTGTGAGAGGTCTAGTGTGTATAGCGCCACATTAACGAAAGGCTCTTGTGCCTTTCCCCAGAAATGTATTAGACATTGTATCAATTGGTCACCAATGGGAACCCGCAACAAAATCCCTACCTCTCGACCACCCTTCAAAAAGTCCCCTCAGATTGTCACTGCTGTGGTGGTGTCACCATGCATCATTAGTGGTAGCATCACATTTAACAGGGACGGGGGCTAATTATAATTTAGAAAATTCACAATGGGATGCAAAGAAGCAAATCAGATGGTATTTCACATATTTAGAGTGATATTTCTTTTTTTTCTCGTTTGTGTGAGGTTACTAGATGACCATGGCAGCATCAATACACCATAAACAATGTATGATGCTTCTTGGCCCAGGGTTTTTCTGCACTGAGTGTGGCTCACACATTCAATGACCTTGAATGTGGACCTCTCACACACTATGACCTTGAATGTGGAGCACTCCCACTTCGTTCTTAAACTCGCAGGCACATTGTGTGTGCTTGAAGCAGAGAACTAGGGCTAAGACAATAAGTAAAACTTGATTGTTAGCCTTTCTTCAGTTAAAAGGGCCTCATCCATGATACTGGCATAGGTGATGATGGACTTTTGGTCGTAACACCCCTCCACACACCAATTCCCCCACCATCTGAGGAGAGCGTCAGCCAATAGAAGAGGAAAGTAGCATAGCCCCAAAATTGTATTGTTTTAAAATACAAAGGCAAGGATTCCCAGAGGTATTTTTAACTAACACTTACATCACACCGTTGCACCAACACCCGCTCCGCTGTAATCAGGCGTCGTAGCACAACTAGGTGACATTCGGCCGCCTGGTTGTGACCCCGATGATGAAGCATGACACCAACCAGGTTGGTGTGTGAGGGGTCTTTTAAAGCACCTAGTGGGTCCTAGTTTCAGGCCACAAAAACAATGACTAAACTACCACACAGTGGGCTTGTCCACACTGTTTACACACTCATTTTTGGGGGCCAGCACTTATTTTTCCTCATCAGATATTTATCGAGAGCAAGAGAGGGAAAACCACACAAACTGGAAAGAAGGAGGAAGAGAAAGATGGAAAAACCATCACAAAAGGAGAAAGCAGTGACTGGCGAGAGTGAGATAATGGAACATCAATGCCTGGCCATGGATTAAAGAGTCCTAAGGTGGATGCAAAACTACATAGCCTTGTTATTCGGTGTGCTGGCATTTAATAGCGCCGGCCGCGGGCTTCTCAGCAGAGCTTTGGGCACCACCACTTATTCTTTTTCAATTTAAGCACTGGTTGTCAGGCAGAATTCCCGGTGGTGCTTGATCTCCGTGTCCAGCCGAGTGTGCAGTGGGTGCATTTTTAAAGGGATCTCTGGACAATGCCTACATATGGTTTCAGACATGATGCCGAGAATCATGGTGCCATAGAGCATTTGCCCCCATAGCTATTCCTTCAAGGCTCACGAGGAGGTATCATCAGTCACATTGATAGCATCTTACGACATGAGCATCCTTACCGTTGTCCGTGGAGTGAATCTCCACGCTTGGTATAATCCGAGGGATGTCCCTGCTGCATGATCCTGACGGCTCTGTAATCTGTCTTCCTTGGATGTGAAGCTCATTCCTGGATATTGCTTGATCTTGCCACTGTTTCTACCGTGCGTCTTCCAAGTAGATTCTCAGTCACGATACACGGAGGAGGAACCGCAAGGAAAAGGGTGGGACAGTAGAAGTTAGAAGAAAAGTTTGAAAAATGATAGGAAGCGATTGCAAACTGAACGCCCAGATTATTGAAATGCCTATAAATATTCAGTGTTTAGCTAACTCCCCTGATTGGCCCAATTTTCATGCTTAGCTTGAGAAACTGCCGGTGAAAACATCCCTGTGCATGTTGAGCTTGCTTGACACACCAAGATGGGTTTAAAGTATTTCACACATGACTGTTCAGAAGTGCCTACAAAATGTTTTTTGTCAGTACATTTGTAATGGTGTCCATGGGAAGAATCACTCATCCCCCACGGTAGGGGGCAGTCTTGCTTCCTTGGTGAAATCCAGAAAGACAATTTACATCTCAGCTTTGGAAGTCCACCAGACACCACTGGTTAACAGTGTTGTGATTTGCCAGGTGTTAGTGAAAGAGACACATGACTGAGGCCCATAAGGCCCTTAAATATCAATTTCCTTGTTATTGTTACCTAAGCATATGTGGTAAAGATGTCTTTTGGTGTTGCTAACCTTCTTCACTGCAAATTTCATGAGTTATGGTGTTGGTGTGTATCCGAAGACTCGCTTTATCGCAGTAATGTCCACTCTAAGTCCTATATTTCACTTCTGCAACGGAGTCAAGGCATGTATCAAATAATGCATTGAGCCAAGACGGCTGGTGGACAAGAGGGATGGGCTGACATGACCACAGGCTATTGTTCAGAACTGCTGCTATGAGGGACTTCCATCCCCGCTGACCACAGCAGAAAATGCAGGCCTTTTAAGTCTTTGTAAAGAAATACTGAGTAAATCTCCGTTGACCAGATTATGCAGCATAGTGCATCACATTTTTCATTCTATTTAATTATTTTGAAATTTTTACACATGGTAATGCTGCCTGGGCAAAGATTTCACCACATTAGTTCCAGATTAACATCAAATACAAAACAAAAGCGTCCGAAACATGACCAGTTAGGCTTTGCAAAAGGCCTTCCACTGCACAGCAACGCAAGTTGCCAATTTTTTTGAAACTTTTGGTCCATCCGAGCTACAAAGAAAAAATACTTCTTTGTTAAAATCTGCAGCAGACGATAGGAGGCAAATGCGGAAAATACATAATTCCGCGGAGAAAGCAGGGGCCGCAGCACTGCATAGTTCCAGTGGCACAGCTACAGAACTGCTCACGCCACAAATGAAAGTCTCACTTGTTGAGGGCTCATTTAGGGCCCGATTCACAGAACTAACTTAAGACAAAATCCTAAATTTACTACTTTTGGTATTCACAGAAGTTAGGATTTTGTCTTAAGTTTGTCTTAAGACAGACTTAAGACAGACTTAAGTTAGGATTTTGTCTTAAGTTTGTCTTAAGACAGACTTAAGACAGACTTAAGTTAGGATTTTGTCTTAAGTCTGTCTTAAGACAAGCTTAAGACAGAATCCTAACTTCTGTGAATACCAAAAGTAGTAAGTGTAGGATTTTGTCTTAAGTTAGTTCTGTGAATCTGGCCCATAGAGTTTGGTGAAAGCGAGACATCGTCCTTAACCTTTCGGGTGTCCTCTTCAACCCCCACTTCATCCAGAGGTGGGGCAACAACTGAGGTTCGAACAGCAGAGCCTCAACTGTCTCCACTGTCAGAAAGCCTTACCTGGCGGTCCATCCATCATAGGGCCACCAGCTTTTCGGCATCAGAAAGTTCACCCTGTTTAGTGTGTGCCGTCCAGCACTGACTTTCCTTGTCCGTGAACGAAACAGGGCCGGCCTGAACATCGGGCGTTTCCCCATGAGGCTGGAAATGTGGAGATCGGTTTTGTTTCTCGGGACGGTTTTGTAGCGGAGCGGCAATATTGGCCCCAAATAAGAACAGCAGCATGCAAGCATTTCCAGCCTCCCAGGGCCAGGCAGTGTTCCCCCAGGGGCTGGTCCGAAAAAATTGCAGGGGCTGCTTTGGGTTTCCAGTCCAGCGCTGAAACGGAATGACAAGCATGAGGGTCACAAACTAAAAAGAAATCTCCCATACACAGAAAGAAACTCCCTATGTGGGTCAGGATTTTCCCTTATATTTTATAAAAACAACCCAGCGCTTTGGTTTGGAACGGAGGGCCTCATTTATGTGAAATGACGCATCGCTGCGTGACAGCATCATATTTAATGTATAACGCATCATGTCACAAGGAGTTACAGAGCGTCAGTATTTCTGACGTATCTGTAAGCGCTAAAGTGACGCATTGCTGGAGTGTGTCACAAAAGTGACGCAACTCCATCAATGCGTCCTTTCACATGGGGCAAGCCCCATGTGAAAGGGCCTGCGTCAGTCTTACCCCTGCTGTGAGGCAGGCGCAAGATTTTGACGTAACGGGGTCCTAAAAGTGATGCTGTGAAATCTCATAGATTTCACTACGTCACTTCTACGACCCTTCCTTGCGTCAATACGCTCCCCTTGCATACATTATAACTGGCGCAGGTATAATGTGGCGGAGGAGTTTACAAAGTGACGCATCTACCTAGATGCGTCACTTTGTAAATATGGCACAACAAGGCGCATATTTTACGCCACTGGTGCGTCACAAAAAGTGACGCACCGGCGGCGTAAAAGTGACGCACAGCCTCATAAATGAGGCCCGGAGTTCTTTTAGGAAATAGAAAACAGTGTGCATGGGATGTCCGGACAGGTCCTGCTGCCATTGCATGTTCACTGAAAATGCTTCCACAATGGCAGTGGGATTACTTTTGGCCCAAAAATGCACACTCTGTACGTGTGGCGGACAGTTAGCCACTAGGTTGACAGAGGCGGCACATTCCTTCTGGATAGGTAGAGCATTTGCCACACTCAAAATGGCGCCCTAACTCTTCTTGCCACAAGTAAACAAATGGAGACTATTAGACAAAGAACCACAGCAACTAATAAGGTCTGTTAGGTACTAACAACCACAAACAGAATGCAACAGAAAACAATTGAGACCAATCACTAGTTACGAGAGACACTTAAAATCTGCTCGATGTTTCTGCAAGAGCAGTTCAATACCTGTCCCTTCACATGCTAGTTACTGGCCAATTGAATTTCTGCATGCTTCTCAATAAACGCCGAGCTCTGCGTGCATGCCTAAGGCTGTTCAGATGCCTTCACTCTCCCTTCAGCGACGCTCAGTTTTGCAGCAGGGACGTTTCTTCCTGCTTCCTGTATCTGCCAGCCCCGGAGCTCTCCGTGGTGCTGAACAGGGGCCCAAGGTGGCAGCTGCTGACCTTGGTGCTGCAGACCTGGTGGTCCGTCCGCTCCTTTCTGTTGCTCAGCTGTTTCTCCAGTGAGCAGATGGCGCCGTATTCTTGCCCCTGTCCCTGTGTTTACTTGTGTCTTCCTGCTGCTGGAAGAGAAACAGATGTTGTTTATTTTCCCGCCATCGCGCGGTGTGCACGCTAGCAGCAATTACTGCTGCAGCGAGGAGTGCATGCGTTTGATGGACGCTTGGGTGGGATGTGACACGGTACCAAGGCCTCTTCGCCTTTTCTCATCAGCTGTAGCTTGGAGCTCCACACCAGCTGGCTCTAGGTGGGAGGACCACAATGCGGTGGCGGGACTGTTACCTACAATACGGTAACACAACTCCATTAGTCATTATGGGCGGAAACGAGTCGTGGTGTCACGGATGTGCCTCCTCCACTAGTGAAACGAAACCACAAAGAGTGCCAAGGAGTATTTAGAGACCCACGAGTACTTACTCCTATAAATAATCACAGAACACGCCGGTTACTCGTATTCTGTCACACAATTTGGCACGTTTGTGACATCCTAGAGGTTACTGTTCTTTCTGTATTTCTCTAAACATAGGGGCGGCCTTAGGCATGTGCAAGCTGTGCACCTGCACAGGGCCGCCAAACCCCAGGGGCCGCCACGCGAACATATATTCTTAATATAATAATCCTCTGAGGATGGATACATAATTGCGTGGCAGCCCTTGGCAGGGATTCGGCGTCCTCCGGATCGGATCTGTTCCACTTCAACATTTTATTAAAACACCTTCCTGAGCTCCGGGGGGGGGGGGGGAGGGCTCCGCCCCGCTCCGACCCCCCTCTTCCGAGGTCCCCTACCTACGCTCCCTGCCCAGGGCCGCCATGAGCCTAGAGCCGCCACTGATAGTTGTCTGTTTAGAGCAGGGTTCTCCAAAGTCAGTCCTGGAGGGACGGATCCATGCCGGATTTTTAAGATAACTACATTGATCTAAATGGGGATATGCTAAAAATCTGGCATGGATCCAGCCCTCCAGGACCGACTCTGGATTACTCTGGTTTAGAGCGAAAACCCTCACCCACCCTGAGGTGGCATGCTTCATCATATGGTTCCTGCTCACACCACAGACAGAGCTTGTGGTGTGGGGTACAGTTCCACATCTGTAGGGGGGCTCCTCAAATGGGGCACCCTTCTGTTGGCTAGAGGTAAGGCCTCGAGTGGAGGCACAAACCCCGACTGTTTCGATTAAGCGTTTGTATAGAACTAGCACATACACAAATCGCAAATGTTTGCTGTGTTGTTGCAGTGATCACGTAAGACATGAAATCCCGCTACTTTCACCCATCCATGGTGTTGTGATGGTCTTTGCCTTAAAAGACAACTGCGCTTAGAGTGATAGAGACTGGACCTTACCCTCTTCCACTATCCACACTGGTTCTACCCCCTCCTTCATCTGGGCATGCTGTTGCCAACCTGAACACTGTATGAATGTGTGTATGCGCATATGTACTTATGTATGTATGACTGTCATTAATAATGGGGCCCCTTGACAGTATCTTTTCTGCAGGATGTACTGATCAGTATGCCAAGGGTGGTGCCAGCTATCCCACCATGCGCCTCAATATATCAAGTGATGCTAGTAGCATGAGGGTGGTGCTCAAAAACACAAGGTGATGCTCAATGTGACATGCTATTGCATATGTGCCTGAGTGCTGCTCAGTGTGGCACTGCGCAATATGTAATGGTGCTGATCGATATGTCGGGGCACCCTTACCGTTACTGCCCTGCTGGTGAAATTGCAGTAATGCCGAACATCTCACCGATCATAACCTCCCTACTGTGGCTTATTTGCCCTAATGCCCTTGAAAGGGGTTCACTCTGCTGTTTCTTGGTGCCAGATGTGGTCAGCTAGGCTGGCAAGCACCGTATGTGCTTCTCAGTGCTTTGAATGGGCAGTTACTGCCAGGCACTGAATACCTTCACTTCAAGGGGGAGTACCAGCACCTCTCAGCAGGGGTGCAAGACTTTTATTGGGAGGGTACAGGCAATTCTCTGCAGCAAGCAGGGACCTGGGCGGGTGAATGTCTTTAGTTCTGCATCCTCTTTTCAAGTGCTGGTACCCCTGGTGTAGGCAAGGAAGAGACAACCGCAGTGCTCCTTTGCACCACTCTGCACCAGAACCAGCACCACTTCCTGTTTAACAGTCACAAAAAGAGCACTTCCTGTTTGCTTCCCCACCCAGTGCAGCCAATAGGAGGTAGTTAGCGACTAGTTATGTTATGTTATGTTATGTTAGATTGCATTTATAGAGCGCCTATCACTGGGAGGTCTCTAAGCGCTTCAACATAAATCAGAGGTCCAGAATCCCTACACGCAGCTGCCCACAACCCACAACCAAGTAAGCTTATCTAAACGCCTCGGTAAAAAGAAGGGTTTTGAGTCTCCTCCTAAATGGTAGTAGCCTGGTTTCCTTACGCATATCGTCATGTAGTTATTCCAAATCTGGGGGACAGTGACAGAGAATGTCCGGCCCACTAGGGTCGTTCTGTAGAAATGTGGACAGACCAATAGACAAGAATCTGAGGACCGAAGAGTGTGACTGGGCACATAGGGCCTAAGGCAGTCTTTGATGTATTTGCGTGCCTCTCCAAACTGGGCCTTATGTGCAAAGCACAGCCCCTTGAATTTGACTAGTGGCAGGTCAAGGGGTGGTAACTACCTTTAGGGAGGAAGCAGGGATCTGAGGGAGCTCTGTTGGCTTGCTTTCTTCCTTGGGGGAGATGTCTGCTTGTGAAGTCAGTGGTTCACTGGTAAACAAAAGGATTTCCAAAGAGCATTGCACTTTCAGATGCAACCCTTGACAACATCTTAATGAGCCATTTGGTATCCTCAACGAGCCATTGTATACCTGTACAATAGTTCCTTGCTAGTGCAATGGAAGAGTTTTTTTCTTTTCACAAAAGTCTCATTTCCCCAATCTGTTGGGGGCTAGACATTTGCAAATTGACTCACCTGACACATGAGTTCAAGGGTTGCTCGGGCTGCCTCTAGTGAGACCACTAAAGTCGCAATTGCGACCCCTGTCTACCTCAAAATGGCGTTCTTGATCTAGACTCATCTGTAATTTCAGGAAGCCGTCACCATAGTTAGAGAATCTCAATGTTATCAGATCATGAAAGCAACAAATACCAGCAAATGCAAAAAAAAGTGTAACAGTTCACTATAGCCTTTGTAGAAAAATACAACAAAATGTATCATTCGTAATAGTATTGAATATCCTGGAGCAGCATGTGCTAGAATTTGTTTGACTGGTGCTTCCAGGGGTTCCCAGAAGCATGTTTTAAAATGTTGATTGAGACAGTGGAAACTCGCTGAAGAGCAAGCCACCAAGTTAAAAAACTCAAAGGCATTTCAGTTAATTCAGAGGGATGGTGAATGTGACATCACACTCCCTTTGTCTGATGGCATTGCAGAAAGTGACATCATATGACCTTTTCATGCCAGTGGCATCACAGTATGACAGTGCAGGGTCAATCCAATGTCAGGAAGAGCGCTAAGCAAATGCTACATACATAAGGGACATCAAAAACCCTAACAAAATGATGAAATCCCAAAAAAGTAAATGAAAAAAATGGTTGGAGTGTAATAAAAGTATTAAATAACTTCAAAATCTCACAGGAGCAAATAAAGTTCTGAGCTAGGATCCGTAATGGTGTAGAAGTTGCATTTGTGTCCCCTGGTGAGCCTGTAATGACACCTCTTCATTTACCCATGGTGCACTGCGCCTGACAAGCATCGAGTTCCAGCGGGGACCGAATGTCGCACAAAAAGCATTTATTTCTTCACCTGTAGGTGCTTTGACTGCGAAGATAGCTCATCTGTGAGTTAGGAGCTTGAGGGGAACAAGGGTCAGGAAAGGGCTAGATAGTTAAATGAAGACCCATGGGGACCTCTAAATGTTTTCCACGCTCTGAAGATTGGTGATAAACGTTTGAAATCCTCTACGTAACACAACACGAAACATATTATATGTGCCTTAGTTTCATTATGTGCATTTATATAGCACTTGCTACCATTTGAATGGTGCCATGACACATTTTAAAACTAAGGGCCTGATTATGATTATTATTATTATTATTATTATTATTATTATATTCTTATATAGCACCAGAATCGACCCCCAAAGAAGTATCTCCGAGCTTGCCTTGGGAACCCGTCCTGGTTTTTCCCTGTGAGATAGCCCCTACAGGGCATCCCCAAGGTGAAAGCCAGGCATCCCGCCGCGGGGGGCCGTTGTGGAGATTAAGCAAGCTTAATGCCCAGAGTTGCAGAGTGTGAACCCATGATTAGGTCAGGCACCGAAGCGAGAATTATCGAGTCCATGGACATTTGAGCTCAAGACCCTGCCGCGTCGGGAATTGAACCCTGGTCCCGGATATGACCTCTGCTTCAGGGTCTGCCAGCTCGAACCAGTGAGCCACACTTCTCCACATGATGTCGGGGGGACCACCACTGACAGGCCGTGGGTGACACACAGTGCGTGGATGTTGAAAAACATTAATTTATCCATTGCACAAGCCGTAATGGAAAAAGCCATGATTTCAACCGCCTACACTGTGGTCACATCATAATTTGGCAGGTGGGACCAGCGTCGGATTGGTAACACGGGCATTCGGTCAATGCCCGAGGGGCCGGTGTCCGGGTTCTGCTGTGGGCTGCTTTTTTGAGCTGTCTGGGGGTCCATTTGGGCGCTGTCTCTATTGTGTGAATACAGCACAGCGGCCCAGTGGGTGTCTGAGTGGCCTTTCTAGAGGCGGATGGGCGCTCATTACCTCCGTTTAGCAACAGGCAAAGGTGTCTTGCCCTGTGTCTCGCTGGCCGGCCCATTAATGTGTGCACATACTGAGCGGGGGCAGGGGGCCTGAGTAGAAGTGGCCTCACTTGTTTCACCGCGGTAAACTAACACATGCATTTTTTTTACCCCCCTAAAGTTTTTTTATAAGATTACGCCAAGCAGTGATTTGAGAAGTGATTATGCAAATGTGGGCCGATTTTTTTTTTTTGCGTGCCCGGGACGATTTTCAATCCCAATCCAACCCTGGGTGAGACCACCCACCACTTGTCCGTCTGTCCCAATGCCGCTGCGATGGTGGTCAGACGCTCGTCCAACCGCCATTGTAAACAGGCCTTAGTTCCCTTTTGCGATCTGGATAAATTGTTGAGCAGAGTCAAAGTGGTCTATTACTATTTTGTTTATTGTGTTTCCTATTGTGTAGAAGTGAGACGCGTTGCGGAGTGTTGTACATCCAAGGATGGTAGCCTAAATTCAGAATGCGCCTTCTCCCGACTGTGAACCAACGGTACAAGCATACGTCACCCTCGCGCGTCATAGCCGACATCCACTGCACCACACGTCATAGCCGGAAGCCCCTCCACCACCCGCGTTGCCTCATGGTACGCGGTGGCAGCACTTAGCCCGCGGACAGGACGCAGACGCGCAGCCTTCCTGGGCTGCCTTCTGTTTCCCCCCAGGAATTCCCACTAATGGCAATTATCAACACAAATGCAGGAGAATAGTTTGGAAGATTTATAGCAGTACATTAAATAGAAGAATCATTTAAAGTTGTGTTATTTGAGAAGCACTGATTCCACGCGGGCTGCTTATTCACGGCCCTGGTGATCAGTTCAGACAATGAGAGGGCCTGCTGAGCGCTTTGGCAAGAAAATTAAACCCCAGAGAAAGGCAACCCATATTGTTTGCTGTTCCTGAGTCTTCATCTGCCCGCAGGGTCAGGATTTTGCAATTAAATATGGAATCTGGTAAACAAAAGAGCCCTATTTTTATCAGTGTATGCATAATCCAGTGTGTGAGAAGTGTTGCTAAAACAGCAGGGCCTATTATCGGCTTAGCTCTCCCCACCTCTGGTTGTGACAAGCCTGAGACTTGATTCCAGTTACTAAGTGCCAGAAATAAAGGAACAGGGATATCATGAGATGGAGTCTGGCAGAGCACAACCAGGAATTATAAAACAAAAACACGCGGGCACACATACCCACAGACACACTCCGCACGCAGACGCGCACACGCAAATTCACCATCAAGGTCTAAAGCCACACATGCATAACTGCACACACAGCAAATGTAGACATACACAATGGTATACCCACACACACAGACCCATGTGCATGCACACATAAACACATACATACACAAATGCACCCCAGACCTTCCTACTCACATGCTGTTACTGTGTCATGACATTGACTTCCTTCAGACCCTTTCCCGGTGAGGCACTGAAGTCTCATATCAGATTACACCAGGTGGGTCTGGTGGCTAAGTGGACAAATGTGTCCACTATAGGGGCCTGTGTTCAACCTCCTGGTCACAGGTTCAAATCCTGGTAGGTCCACTCATCCTTCTGAGGTTGATCAATTGAGTACCATTGAGTTGGGTAACAATAAACATCTGTTATTCAGTGCCAGGATACCTTCGGGTGATAGGAGCTTTACAAATACATATGTTATGTCACAATGGATGGCAGGGTGAACTGGAAACCCCTGCACAGAGAGTTGTTCTGCTTTGTTATTGGAGGCTCTGCATAGGCAATGTCAGTCAGGGGGCTTGGGACCCTCAGAACTCTTTATTTTTGGTGGGGCTGTGGATGGGTAGAAATACTAAGACCCTGCTTGGCACAGGTCCAAGACCACCTGCCTACTTTCCCATGATAGGACATTGTTACTCTTTAGTTGGCCTAGTACCTTCCAACACAAAAAAGTCACATTAATGAAAACATGCACACAAATAAAGAAGCAAGATTCATCCACAAATGTACTTTCCAAACAAATTAGCACCAGGGCGTTTGAGTACACGACTCGCATGCACTCCAGCTGAGGAATTGATAGGCACTGGTGGTGGCGTTTGCCCCTTAATGAATGTGTAACGACATAGAGATGCTACTCTTCAATCCCTATGTTACCCTCTTGGTACAGGAAAGTTCCTGGGGCAAAACACACTAAGCAAGTAATTTTCTGGGAATCTTTTGTCTATGTGTATATAAGCATGTATTTTAGTCTGTCTTATCAGACTATAGGACGTTAGTGATGTGAGCTTTAGTTAGGGATCCTCATGTCCTGATGAAGGCCATTGACTTCTTTCTGCATAGAAAACCGGAAGAAACATTTCAACAATACAGTGGATGATAGGGCAATAATACCACTTTAGGCATCAAAATTTGTTTTTCTTCTGTTTTTACCCTGTCTGGGTGTCCCTAAATAAACTGAGGGTGAGCTTTAGCCTAGGCTTTTTTATTTTTTCAATCTGTTTTAATCCCAATTTGTAATATTGTGTTAGTTTACATTATCTTCTAGCTTTTGACACTCACTAATCGACACGTGTACTGCACATTCCAAGAGGGAGGAAGGATTATTGAGCTGGTCTCACCTCTCGCCCCTCTTTCTTGTGACATAGAACACACATAAAAAAGTACCCCACCTACCAAACACCTACAAGCGCACACATGTAAAGACATGCTTACGCCTAGTAGCCAGTCTACAAGCTCACCCCCACAAAGAGACATTTAGAACACATATAGACAGAAACATACACATATGTATGTGCACACTCAAAACATGCACACACATACAAAACATATTCATAAACACCCACATAGGCATGCAGAGGCACACATGCATAGGAAAAGGCACACAGACGTACTCATGTATATCAATGTACGTAGGAACATTTTGCCTGCAACAAGCTAAGTATCGATCGCGCCCCGCCTGCCATATGGGGTAATATTGATTCTGATGCCGGTTTTGTTTTCCTTGTGTTATGCCATGATTTAGGGTGTGCCAAATACGCTCCCACCCCCCTCCAGAGACCCATGGTGTTTATTCCCAACACCTTAAAAGTGAGACAATTTTAACTTGATTACTATTTGTATATATTTTAACTTGATCGCTAAACTGGTGGTCTTCTTGAAGATCTTCACCTGTTTTTTTCCCCTAGTCACTACTAGCCTGTACCACAAATAGTACACCACACCTCTCCTAGCTCTTACGAACCCAGGGCTACCAGGTGGTGTTAAACATAGCGCTATTTTGTCCACAGCTAGAGTGCCTTTCACATTTGGAGCACTATTTTACCACAAAACCTATGACAGCAAAGGAAAATTCTAAATGTTTGTCTTGTACCTTCTATGTGTCTCTGTCCCTTACTTTACAGGTGCAGAAACGATCAGTAGAAGCCTCCTAAACCAGGAGTAATTAGGAATTACTTCAATATTCCTAATTTTTTTGCACTTTTTCACCATTTTTATAATTTTCACATCTCACGTCCCTAGGTAAGGGTGGGCCTTAGAGTGCCCATACCGCCAGGGTTTATCACACCCAGTCCTGAAGAATTGCCGGGTAAATTAACACCGTTTCGATGGCAAGAAACATGTTGACAACTCTCTAGGATCCCATCACTCAATTAACAGTGGACTGGGTCCTCACATATTTTATACCTTTTGTCTTTAGTGATCACTTAATAAAAATACTTCAGATACACTACTGACAATTTTAAATACCCTCATCACTCACTATTTGTTCATTTTCACCCAACACGCCCTGAAACTCACCAACCAGCTCCGCAGTAATCCTGGCGTTGCAGCACACCAAAGAGACATTCGGTCTCTTTGGTGGGGCCCGATGATGAAGCATGTCATCACTAGGTGGTGAGTGAGGGCCTTCCTAAACACCCTAGTGGGGTTGTTATTGTGCTCCAAATTTGGTTCCTATCCCTCCCAGACACTCTTCTTTTGTTGATTGATCAATGTACAAACACACATGTACAGATGCAAACTTACACAAACAAGGACAGGCACATTAGGGAAACAGCAAATACCACGAACACCAAACGTGTGTTGCATTTGCAATGGGGCGGAACAACGAATGTGTCAGAAACACGCATTTCATATACAACGCAAGTTGTTATAACTACGTGCATTAGGTAAAGTGGTATTGAAATTTAAAGTCCAGCACTTTCTCTACTGTTGCGGGGACTGGAGTTGGAATAGTAAATTATACTATTATAAAGTCCAGCGCCCTTCTAAGGCAAGTCATCATAAAGAATTGCATTGTAAATGGAATGCGTGGTTCAGATGTATTTGTTGTTCCACCCGCTTTGTTAAGGAACGCGTGGTAAAGGAAAGCTTGGCTGTGTCAAACAACTGACACACCATGCCTCTACTTTACAGGCACACACATCTACTGTCACAGACACTGAGAGAAGCACCTACAGATAGCTAGATGAATATAGCCGTTCTCTCCCTCGCTCTCTCACTCTCGCGAGGCCTATCACAACTCTCCGCTGAGGCACTCGTTTCAACAGGGCACTAAAAGCAAGAGATTGCATTTTATCAAGAGTCAATATTTATCATCATTTACGGCAGCTTCTGCGCCATAAACAGAAATGGCTCCAATAGGCTATAATTTAACAATGCTTCCAGCTCTTCTTAAAGTGTGTGTAGTATAAGAAGAAGGACAGGGTAATTTATTAATAAAAATATTTTCCCTGTATTTATAGCAGCAATATCATCAAAGTGGCTTGCCCGAACGTATGGTACCACAGGTTCATGTGTCGATTCATGACTTTTCTCACACATTACTTGCCATTACTACCCTAAAACCGTCTGGATGCATTTAATACCAGACAATGGAAGGTCATGTGAATATTTCTTGTAGTGTGATTAGGAGTACGTTTTGCGAAATCTTTTCACACGTGCAAAAAAGAGCACAAACACATTTTGCAATATTTTGCTTCTTCTATGAAAACAGAACGGGACCACCAACTTTAGCCCCGACCATTTTACTGATAATTATTTGCACAAAGAAACCCAAAAAGTTTTTTTTTAAGTCATTATGTACCAATTTTTAGATATATACTAAGATTCTTTTGTTTGTATATAATTGTATTGTATTGTTCAGATTTTAAAATAGAAACTCTAATTCATTATTAACCCATACAGCTAAATACAATTGATTTTGCTCACTGATTTTCCTTCATAGATTGTTGGACTTAAATAGTGGAGAAAATGTGTTTTCTCCACTTCCTCTTATATACATATGTAAAAAAATAATGTGAAATTAGCATGGTGTAGTTTCCCCCGGTGCAAATAGTGCGTGCTCAATTGGCTATTGTACCAGAAGTGAAATTTGTGCAAATGTTTTTGGTGTGTTTTGTACACTTGTGCCAACTTTCTGTAATTCAGCCCCAGGTATTGCATATCTCCATCCTGCACTTGCTATGTGTTCTATGCACACTCCCCATTCTCCATAAATATATTACAGCCTTAGAGACCCCTGTAGCCGTCTCTAATGGCCATTGAAGGCCTGCTCCAGGGTTAAAGGGAGTGGGCCTTTAACCCTTTCCATGCTCATGACAGAACGGTTCCGTCATGAGCGTCGGTTGGCCTGTGCTCATGACGGAACCGTTCCATCATGGTTCCATAGGCCCAATAGAACGTTCAGCACAGCGCAGGAATTTGCGCCGCGCTGAACGGGTTAATGGCTGGTAGAGCCTGCTACGGAGGGCTCTAAGGCTATTAGAACATTCCGCTCCTAATCAGTCTATTCCGTGTTACATTCTCATACTTTTTACAGACACTGAGCTGGTTGTCCTAGCTTACCCGGCATTTAACCTGCCTCAAGGTAGTCCTTTCTATAGAGGAGTAATAGGCCAATAACCTTTAGTTCCTCCTACTGCTAATCTAATAAAAAGAGATTCTATTTCACTGAACTTCTTCCACAACGGTGGACGCGTTTCGGCCAAATAAATGAAAAAGCCTCCTCAGGACTGAGGAAGTCAAGGAAACTTGTACCTGAAATTGAAAGGGGATATCAATCCCTTAGCTTAAATTATACTACAAATACTTCCAACCTATTCTCGGTGTTATATACAATAAAAGTGTGATCAGGGACTGAAGACTCAGAGTGAATAAAAAATGTAACCAATCACAGTCCCGGGGCTCAAAATGAAGAAGTTATTTCACGCCACTCATGACAAAAATCATTGAAAATCACTAGTGACTGTCCATTAGTACCGTGACAAACAGGGGAAAGAACTAAACCCCCTCAAAAGTAACGGGTCACACTGGTCTGTTCCTACTCATGTGACTACAACTGTATTAATGACCAAAGGATACAAAAATGCATGTGATGGTAACCGTTAACAATCGAACTTACCGCATTGCCTAAAATCATATTAGCTTACAAGGGTAACTTCCTCTCACTTTTTTTTAATAGAGGCCCCTTAAATGCGGCCTTTGTTTTGGTCTCAGCTGGAATTCAAAGTTAGTGCTGCTAAATGTGTCTTGGTGTCTGAAAATTACACTGGGAAGTTCAGCATATTTCTGTGGGGCCCAGCTTCTTGGCCGTCTACCTGCGTGCGCCCTACACTTGTGCCCTGTGTTAATTACAGAACTTTTCCACACGCACATGGTCTCCTCGCTTCTGTCAACATCTGGGAACTCTCACTTGTATATATTTCCCCACAGAATTGTTCTCTGTCAGATGCTACTTACTTCTTTTTATTGTGTCGTGTGACGCTTGTAGTGATCAAAAGAGCTTGCCGATCCCAGAGACGGCCTGCCGGAGGGTTTGGGACATTTGCCTTTCTAATTCAGTCCCCGCAGGGCTCAGTCTCTTCCGCGCACCCAGACATCCTGTGTAACGTGTCCCTGCCTAGGTGCATTTATATTATGAACTGCGAGGCTTCCGTAGTTCACGAAGCGCTTTGAAATCTGCGCGCGGACGCACGAGTGATGTCGAAAACTCCGACTGCTGTCTCGGTTACAAGGGGGATCAGTTCTGACCTCAAAGCGGCCTGTCACGGCCGTCACGCGGGGGCGCCCCTTGAAGTGCCTTTGAACTCGGATTGCAATAGGAACACTTGACGGCGCATTAATAATGAACAGAGACAAACATCAAACGCCCATAACTGATAACACAGAACTCGGGGTAACTTGAGGAAGAACTTGAAGGCACATCACATATGATTTAAAGCCGCTTTGATATTTACCTGCCCAAAGGAGATCACAATGTTCTGTGTCTGTTACCCACCCTGCCTCTCTGCGTGTATCGCTGCCTGTCTCCCAGCGTCTCTAGCTGTCTCTCTCCCTAACCGGTTCCACACTCTCTTGATTTCCGTTTCTCCACTTTGTTTCTCACTTTTTCTGTTATGCATTTTCTGTTTCACATTTAATATTCCTATATCTCTTTATGTGCTTCTCTGTCTCCTTTTTGCTCCCTATGCCCCCCTTTAGTCTTACTCTTTCGCTCCAAACATATTTCCTTTCTCTTCCAGCTATACGTTTCTCCCATTCTCTGACTCCACATAGGTACCCCTCTCTTTGGGGCATATTACCAAGGGCCATTATCGCCGCATTAGCAGGACTTTTTCCCACTAATGCGGCGATAATTTCATCGCCCTATTACCAAGCTGTTGCTAACACCAGTTAGCGACAGCTTGTAGGTGATAGCGGGCATTTCGGGGCCCACTTTGCATGTCAGCGATAATTATCACTAATGACATGCAAAGTGGGCGTGCCAAGATGTTAGCGACTGAAAACAGTCGCTAACATCGCTATCTCCGATTACCAACTTATGGAAATATTTGCGCTAAGCGCGATTATCTCCAAAAGCTAACACCTGCCCCTGAGCAGTTCTTAGCCATGTTATCCAATGGTAGGTGGATAACATGGCTAAGAGCATTAGCTCGGTAATGCATGAATATCGCTGTCTTTTCAGCGATATTCATGCATTTCGGCCGATTTTTATCGCTTAGGAGATAAACCTTGATAATAGCAAGGTTCCTAAGCGATAAAAATAGGCGAAGCACGGCGATAAAATATTGCTGCAGTGCTAACCAATCGCTTATGCTTGGTAATATGCCCCTTTGTTTTTAATGGCCACCATCTGTTTCCGATTACTTTTGTCTCACACTTTGTCTTATCCGTTGTCTCACACTTTGTCTTCTCTTACTCACGCACATATTCTCTTATTTCTCTCTCTTTGTCATTCTCTAAAATTCTATCTTTCTTCGAAAATTTCTCCTTTATTTCTTCATTCTCTAGTTCTCTAGAATTGTAAAGTACTTTCTTTTTCTGTCCCCTATTCTCCATCTCTTCCTGATCACTGCTTTCACATTTTCTCTTTCTGTCTCTCTTGCACATATAGATTAACCCTTACAGACACACATCACTCTCTTATCAGTGCTTTCTCATTCTCTTACATTCTCCCCTGTCTCTTGTAAAATGACTCTTCAGTCCTCCCTCATTCTATATAACTGGTACATCGCTTATGGTCTCATCTTTAAAGCTTTCCTCTTTTCTTTCATCTTCCCTCATGTGCTTTCTTTGACCTCTTTCTGATGTCTCATAAACCATGACTCACTCCGTTGTGGGTATTCTACCAGAACATTGCGTTTTAAATATCCTCCTATCAAAATATCTTCGTCAGCAGAATATCATATATATTGCCGGTGGCGGTGGGTAGTTATATTTAGGACCACATTTCCATAGGAAATTGATTTTTTGACTTGCTGATAACTCAGGGGCCATTTGCCAAATCTTCACAAAACTGTCCCAAAAAGGCTCGTGCACCATAACTCCTTCCTGGAAAGTTTTTGGATGATCCATCTAGCAAGGGCCGAGAAAAAGAAGGGGATGGAGTGCCCCAAAACTCTTTTTCCCCATGCCGTTTCCATTGGAAATGCAGGCCCAGCTACAGCCAAAACAGCTGAATGGAATAACAATACATTTGGCAGAAATGTAGATATTCATCCATAAATTGTGCTTTTTCTGATTTGGTGTAAATCCATACAGTAGTTTTTGAAAAATGAAGGTTAAAAATATATGTATATTTCCCACTGCAGAGGATCCGCTGACCTGCCAGATCAAAAGATAAGATCTGATTGACTGCCATAAACTAACAAAGACGTTGAGGAAGCCTTTATGGACTCGGGGGCTCAGTTCCCTGTCCTGCAAAAATAAATAAGAAAACATAAGGGGGAAAGGGTAGGGATACCCTGACCCTTTGGCCTAGTGGTGTCAAAACTGTAATTTAGCACAGGATTTAAGGTACTCTGTTCATTGGGCCTAATTGGGTCCCTGTAGCCAGCCCATGCTCCTTCGCATTCAGCTGAACTTGTGACTTTGTCCCGGTGTGGCGCGACCAGATATCACCAGTTTGCTCTTTATGCCTTTTGGTGCTATTTTCTGTCAAACACTGTAAAATTCAATATCTCCAGTTCTACTATTTGGATTGTTGTTGTTTCGGTCTTTTTATTTACCAAAAATTGGTCTATTTTTCTAATACTGCTGTGGACTCCTTTTGTGATGTGTTTCCGCTGTGTTACTGTTTGAAGTGTTGCCCAAATACTTTACACGTTGCCTCTGAGTTAAGCCTGATTCTCTGTGCCAAGCTACCGAGGGTTGAGCTCGGTTTAGTTCAGGATTTGCTGGTGACTTCTCCCTTAGAAGAATTGTGGTTGCTACTTGAGAAGGGTTTCACCCCCCTCAACCAGTAACCCTATTTCTTATACTCATTGATATTATGGCTATTACTGGTAGTGTAATACCACTGTTGTAATGTGCTGTCTCTGCTTGGTTATTGGTAAGACAGTGACTGTGGAACTATTTCCCTCTTGGAGGACCCACACCTTGCCTGTGCCTAATGCTAAGTGTTAACTATTTTATTAAGCACTGTCTTGCTATGGAAACACACTAGAATGAAAACACCAGTGTGAAGACTTCAGGCTGGTGGAATTCTATTGTGGTAAATTTTCAAAATTGGGAAAATCCATTTTTTGAAACAAAAAAAAAATCTGCAAAAAAGTGCTAAAAAAAACTGGACAAGTAAACACTGTTAAAGTGAGAAGCAGACAGTAGTGATGGAGAAGGGAGCCTGAAGATATAGTAGGTGTAAGATATTTTCAGCAGTATTCACTTTTCTAAATATTTCAGAGCCTTGACATGTTAATATAGCCTAAGAGCCTGCCATAGATGTCTCTGCCGGCCATTAGAGGCCCACTCCAGCGTTTAACAAGGGAGCGGGTCTTTAATGGCCAGTAGAGTCTGCGACGGAGGGCTATAAGGCTATCAGAACATTCCGCCGCTAGAGGGCAGAATTTTCTCATTTCTAAAACAAAGACCTCACAGAGCCTGAGGGGGTTGAAGTCCCCTCGGGCTTCATGAGGCCTTTGTTCACAGTTATTGCTGTGAACAAACATTGGAATGTTGATGCTCAGGGCTTCTACCAGCCATTAGAAGCCTGAGCACTCCATCGCCTTCAGCGGAGCTCCCAACATTCCAATGTACTAATACAGTTTAAATGTCCTGATCTATGGAGCTTTGTTTAGTGTGCCTGATGCCCTTCTACGGACCTTTATGCTTGAAGTCGAGTGAAAGTGCAGAACTGTGGTATTCATTCAGATCTTGCTAGAACTCTCTAAACTACTTTTATTATATTTATTTATGATTTTATTTAGCACGTATAAGGCCAAAGACAACACTTTAAAGAGAACACTGTACATAGTACGAGACAAGATCAGTAGTGTTAATGACAACAAAACAACACAATAAAAGCCATCAGAAACAATGGATGAAATGTATGTGCACAATGGCAAAGTACAGTCAAAACTACACACAAAAATGTAGGATCTCCCAGGCTAGAACACAGAACATAACATAACATAACATGTGTATTTGTAAAGCGCACGTTCACCCAGCGGTTTCTTGGCGCTGAATAACAGATGTTTATTGTTACCCAACTCAATGGTACTCATTTTATCGACCTCAGATGGATGAAAGGCTGAGTGGACCCGCCGGGATTTGAACCTGTGACCATGAGGTCGAACACAGGCCCCTGCAGTGGACGCATTAGTCCACTGAGCCACCAGACCCGGCAGAAGTAGAGTAAGCAAAACCATGGTGGAAGTTTTCTGTAGGAGCATAAAGCTCTATAGGTGACATCCAGTAGCTTGTTGGAGGGTGGAAGGAAGTCAAGTTTGAGAAGAAATTATTTTAGTTCTTTTTGAATGCCGGTAACAAGGAGTTAGTGTGGAAGATAGGCAGAAACACATTCCATATTTTGAGTGCACAGCCTTAGAATGACTGTGAAAAAGTGTGTTTTATTGAAGCCTGGTGTTTCAAGAAGCAGGGTGTGTGAGAGCTGTGGAGTTGGAGAGAGTCCCCTGAGATCTTTTACTTCTTGAACATTTAGTGAAAATGTCTTGCATTACCAACAGTCACTGACATTCCAGAAAGTCCATTTACTGAGTTGTAAAAGCCACTGTGACAATTCTCTGGATGAACCTTCATGGCAATTGTCAAACATGAACCAAAGAAATTTGGATCTTTCAATGACTGGTTGAGAGGCAGTTCTAAGGCATTAGTGGAGTCAAGCCTGTTTTGGATGGGGATGAGAGAGGAAAGAGATGAAATGTGCAATTCAGTGTTATGTGGTTTCAATGTCAGGCAATGAGGCATCAGCCAGGACTTCATGATGATGAGAGTTAAAGCTAGAAGCAACAAACTAGAAGACACAAAACCTTCAGGAATAGTTGAGTGACATCATCCACACGTTGTCAGCACCCAACAGTGCTAAATAAAGATCAAAAAGTGCAAGGGCTAAGACAGTCCTAGTCCTCTCGCTATCGCCTTGTGAAAATGAAGCATGATTTGAATGATACCTGCATATTTTGATCAGTCGATAACCCTTAGATTGAATGGCTATAAACTAATCCTGAATGAGAATGCCATTGTTGATAGCTTCTAAAGCAGCTGCGAGGTCAAGCAGCACCAGTTAACAGCTGTCACCATTATCCAAACTGCAAAGCAGGCTATCAATACATTGTGGAATGACTCTTTCAGTACCACAACCTGATATGAAGCTTCACTGGAAGTCATCAAGGGGACTGTTATTTTCAATAATATCTTTGACTTGCAAGTCCACAGGTTTCTTGGGTTTTGGCCAGTGGCGTAACAAAACTTGATTATGATTTGGGTTTGATGGTATTTTTTTACTTTTCAGTCTGTATTCATCCATATTTTTTTTTGGCCCTCTTATTGGCATGTATCCATATTTAGAGGGTCATTAGGATGGAGGATTTTCCGCATCCTCCGGGCCGGCGGAAGCCACCGCCGGCCCGGAGGATGCGGAAAATCCTCTGCGGACCTACTAGGACCCACCGCCACATTAGGATGGCTGGTGGGTCATGGTTTAGGTCCGCAGCTTTTCCGCCGCGGCTGGCTTACAACCGCGGCGGAAAAGCACTAAAATGGTGAAGGTGTCTCTTAGACACAGTCAGCCAGATTAGGATGTGCTTGGGAACATGCTTTTCCGTGGCGGCTTTTCCGCCGTGGAAAAGCATGTGTAACTGAACTGCAGGGGCCCATTGCGGGCCCCCTAGGTGTAGTGGGGGGTGGGGGGTGCACATGGGGGGTACCTATGGTACCCCCCTGCATTTGCGTGCACAATGCAGCAGGCACCGCGCGGTGCCTGCCGCTTTGTGCACGCAAATGCTGGCATGCATTTTTAACATTGCTGCGGGTGCAGCTTGAAGCTACACCCGCAGCAATGTTAAAAATAGAGGATGTGACCGCCACCCTGGCGGTCACATCCTAATCTGCACAGAGGGAACGCCGCAGCACATGCGGACGTTCCCTCATGCTCTGGGGTCGCGGACGGACTCAAGTCCGTCCGCGATCCTAATGACCCCCTTAGTTTGTGTTTAGAGAATAAATAGAGACATAAAATGGTATATTTCCACATTTATTTAACTGATAAACATGTGCTCATACTTTGATGCCTTTCACCTTTGAGCAAATTAACCCCTTCACTGCGGCGGATATTCCGCCGCAGTGCTAAGGGGGCGGGGCGGCCGCGCGGCGGCCGCATGCTGGTGACGGAACCGCTCCGTCACCAGCGTCGGTTGCGCTGTGCTTATGACGGAGCGGTTCCGTCATGGCCCGCCCCGCTCAATGGACCGCTCCGTCATCAGCACAGCGCACCCGCATCATCAGCGTCCAAGGGGTTAAGCAGCCAAAAATAGCAAAACACTACATCCACAGGTAGTTATCAGCATTATACTACACATATATGTTAACATATGCCTGTATTTAGGGAAACCTCAAACTGCTTTTTAACTTCCCATACTTTCTGCTCAGCTGTTGTTCAGGAATTCACGAAAGACAGCATGGTGAGTCCCTCACAATAAGCAACATTTCCAATAGTTTACCAGTTTTAAAAATAATTACAGACAGAAATCATATTGTTTTCTGTCTGTATTTATCTGTAAAATTCAGTAAAAAAACAGAAAACCGAGAGCCCAAATTATGATAGATGGGATGTTTCATAGAGCTTCTTAGGTCAGCTACATCAATTCAATAGTTAACTTTTTCATCAACACCCCACCCCGCGTCACTCAGGCCTTCCCTCTCTCCCCTCTGTAGCTAACTAAGACATGAGGAGCCATATTACACAAAGAGCCGTACAAGTACTAATTTAGGATATGGTATGGGCCACAGTTTTTGGCTGACTGGTGTCTTAAGTAGTTGAAGAGCTCGAGCAGTACAATTTCGCCACCTTTCACAGTGGTAAAAGATTTCTGTCACTCAAAATGTATAGATAGGTGCTGCTTTTGAATAGCTGAATTTGTTGGTATATTTAAAATAAATAATGAAACATAACACAATAACATGTGCGAAGCGGCATAACACAATTAAAATGTAACATGGCACAGAACGATAAAACAATAGAAACAGAATGCAACACAATGACCGTAATACAACTCTACATGGCAAGAATGCTCCACAAAAAAATTGCAACACTACAAAAATCCACAGAACCCATCACCACTACAACAAATAAACACAACAAATGTGCCCAAACATTAACCCTTTCGCTGCGGCGGCTATTCCGCCGCAGCGCTAAAGGGGTGGGGCGACCGCGCGGCGGCCGCATGCTGGTGACAGAACCGCTCCGTCACCAGCCGCGGTTGAGCTGTGCTGGTGACACAGCGGTTCCGTCATGACCCGCCCCGCTCAATACAACTGCCGCGCAGGCGTGAAATCAGCGCCGCGCAGGCGCGGCGGCCGGGCCATGACGGAACCGCTCCGTCATCAGCACAGCCCAACCGTAGCTGATGACGGAGCGGTTCCGTCATCAGCAGGGGAGGGGTTAATGTCACATATTGCCAGTTCAAAAAAATCACCTTTCATAATACTGTGGTAAAGGGTGTTTGCACCAAACAATGCCCTAACTTACCACCAAGGACATGAAATAACCCCAGTCAAAAATAGTTGATCTTGCCATGAAGTCCGGCTAGCTCTCATACTGCGCATGCGCCCGTCTCATTTTAGTAATACTGCATATTCCGCATTACATGCAGCATGAATTGTTTTTATTTGTGTGTGCTATCTCACGCGCTACGGGGGAGATAGACCAAGCAGGCCAGAGTAGAAAGACAGACATGAAACAACTGGACAGACTGGCAGACAGGCAAGTAAGCACACAGAAAACAAAAATCAAGGAACTTTAATGACTGCAGATTAAAATATTTTAATTATCACTCCCTCCTCTCCACCACCCCAATAATCTAGTGTAAAAACTGATATAGAATATCTCTCCATCCTCTTCAGAGTCTTCCCTCTGCCTCCCCTGCCGCCATGTAGGTTTTTCAATTATTATAGAGCGCTTCTGGCAAAAAGCCATCACTGCAGGACCGAAATCAGTACAATTTCATCCTACGCTGAGGTTAAATCAAATCCTGGCATGTCCTAATATCATTAAAACTATGCGCATGTGGGTTCCACTGCCGACTACTGCATGTTAACAGTGTTAGAGGCCCACAGCTCTTAGCGGTGTCGCTGGGGAGGGGCACAGTGGGTCAGCGCCCCGCCTGTAAACGTCTTGCCCTCAGTGGCGTCCCAGCACCGGTGGCAGCCAGTAAAACAGACACTGTCTTCTCAGCCTGGGAAGAGCAATGCTGTGCCTGTTTATATTTTACCTTTTACTTACTCTTGCATTACCTAAGAATATTTCTTTTTTTCCAGGATGGTGTTTTTCTGTAGTTTTTTTCTTGATTATATTAGTTATGCATAGCCCGTAGTGTGAAAATAATCAGTCCTACATAGCGGCGTGAGTTCAGGTTGTAAGTAGGCCACGATTCAGAGCTGTGGAGATCAGGCCGAATGCCGCGCACATTTTTCACAGTGCCTTTCAGAAGATCATAAAGGGATTCAGAATACATGCTCATCCAATCCTGGGCCTCTTTGCAGAGTCCACAGAGCAATGGTCAGTGATGCCAATAGTAATTGTGATTATATGCAAAAGTGTGTGAAGGATGTACACAGCTGCCAAACTCTTGACAGGGCAAAAGTTAATGAAAATGCAGAGCGCACAGGTGAGCAGGTTCATTGTGTGTGCGGAATAAGTGAAGGAGACGCAAAGTAGTGTGTGCAGGAGAGAGTGAAAACAGGACACTGATGAGGAAAGCGGTGAGTTCTGAAAGATATAAGGAGAAAGAGAGCGCAAATGTCTAACAAAGAGACTAGAGAAGGGAGTGGTACAGGTTTCAGGTGGGAGATTACCTGCAAAATGTTTCTAGATTCACACACGTATTCTACATTATAGCTGCCCCTACCCTTCAGGGGTAGGCCCATAGAGAGTTTCCAAAACGCTGTCCCTAAGCACAGATATGGTTTCATAGTCATGCCCTCATTGTAATGGAGTTCCTGTTTGAGCAAATCCCATTTATTAGATCAAAATCCCACTATAGCGTCCTCGGTAATGTTTATATTGTGCACATACTTTTCACATAGGTGCAGAAATATTTTGTAAATAAGTCCCTACATGAATGTGCTCAGTGACTTTTACCTTTACAGTTGTAACATCCACACTCTAAAATGACACCCAGCCTAACATGAGAACAAATATTACATTGAAGGAGCTAAAATAAATTAATGCTATACTATATCTGGAGTGTCCAGCATAGGTCCAGGAGGTCTGAATTCCTGACTATTTTTAGGATAACCCGTAATCATGTTATTTAGTTTCGTGTACAAGAATTGCATACATTTACCCTCTGTGGGTATTGTAAATAGCTGGTTTGAATCCAGCCTTCCTGGATCCAACTAGACCCTGGGGTAATTCCGCTATATATTCTGGAAATGTATGAAAATTACACATAATCACATCAAATTTAAATCTGTCATTTAGCGCTGTATATTAGCATGAAATGTGCCCTTGCATCGGTTGTTGAGGTAAGAATGTACTTTGCGGTAACAAGAGAGGGTCAAAAACAAATTATGCTGGCGTAATCTAAATTTCACCTGGCGCAACCTAGAACTGCGAAGGAAAAAATTTAAATGAAACAGATTCTGATCTAAGCTTTGTTGCTAAATCTGGTGAATGAATGTGGAGTACAAGCTCAAAAGAGATTATTTTTAGGAACTTTCTCAAACAACTGGAAACACAGGTTTTTGTTGAATACAGTAAGGTACATAAAAAGCATCAACAACATGGCAGTTCACTTGTTGCTTCTCTATTATTTCAACATTTGCACTATGAGAATTTTCTGCATCCAACGCAATCTTACAACATGGATATTTCACACGCGGCTCACCAAAATCCATCTGGCACCTCTGCTTCCATTTGTGAAGCTTGGAAAGTAATGTGGACTTCCTAGCAAATGTGTAATTGAAGTGAAATGGTTCTGGCACAAATAGATTGTGGTTAGATCATTAGAGATGACAAGGCAAAAAAGGTGTGTGGAAGCTGGCGGCACTCAGCTGGAACTTGAGGGTGTGCTTTCTGTGCAGAAATGGAATCACATCTACACACAGATGGTGCTATGGATATATAAATAGCCACAGAAGCAATCTTGAGCCAGGTAATGAAAGTATCAAGAAAATGCATTTCCCACAAGACATGAAAAATGATGAGGCCATTCTATCCTATCAAAGGCTTTTTTAGCACGTCGTGGCAGGATCCACTCTGCATCTCACTCATTTATGTTTTCGGAGGGAATATGGAAAAGGTGTGTGAGGTTACCTGACCAATCAATCTTTCGGCATACCTGTTACCTCCTATGCCGATGACACACAGCTCATTGTGCCATTAGACAAACTATCCACCAAAGCTGAACTCAACCTAAAACACTGCCTGACTGAAGTATTTCGATGGATGGACAATAACCACCTGAAATGCAATTCGAGCAAAACGGAGATCCTTCCGATCGGTACTAACATCTCCTTTTGTCTATCACTTTGGTGGCCTGACAATTCTGTTGCCCCCCCCCAGACAGTTTCGTCAGCCAGGAACCTCGGCGTTACCTTTGACTCCGACCTCTCCTTCGATCAGCATGCCAGAACCGTCGCAGGCAAATGCTTTGGAATGATCAGATCCATGAGAAAGTTTTTTGACTTTCTTCCCATCGATGCCAGAAAGACGGTGACAGTAGCACTCATTATCTCGCGACTGGACTACTGCAACGGCTTGCTCGCAGGAGCTAAAATGAAAACCATCCAAAAACTGCAGAGCGTACTACACACAGCCGCACGTCTTGTCCTGGGCCTTCCCCGCAGATCCTCTATTTCTGCAGCACTTCGCTCACTTCACTGGCTCCCCCTTCACAAAAGGATTCTCTTCAAGATCCTGATTATAGCCTTTCGTGCCTACAACAAAACTGGCCCTAAATACCTCACCAAACGCTTCCCCCACTACCTGCCCAGCCGTCACCTTCGCTCAACCAACGACAACCTCATTCTTCTCCCCAAATACAATCTGAAAACGAAGGGTGAGAAGACCCTCAGCTTCCTTGCAACCAAAGCCTGGAACAAACTACCCAAATCCCTCAGACAACAAACCCAGGAAAAACCGTTTCGGAAACTGCTAAAGACCTGGATCTTTAATCTCCCGGACGATCACTCCAAAGCTTCCATCTAATCCTCTTGCACTGGCTCACTTAGGTTCCCTAGCGCCAAGATGCTCCCTCCGGAGCGAACGTCGCGCTCTATAAATACCCCACAAATATACAAATATATATATACAATCACGGCAAACCTGGCCATGTCTTATGAATTAAACACGAAGTTCAACCATGATTTGGGAATCTTACTCAACATGTTGGTTCCATTCATATAAACAATGGAAACATATATTTTAATGACTTGTGACATCAACCAGGTAGTTTCAAAGTGCCGCCACCATAAAAGAAATGAGCCACAGAGTCATCGTAATATGGCAGTCATTGTGAATCTATAACTCTTGAAGTTAATTTGAAAAAACATATAGACACGAATATCGCTTTGTGCCAAGGAGTATAATGCAGTGGTGGCCGACACAGATAAAGAGTTGTGGGGTGGGTGGAGTTGTTGTGGGGAGAGAGGGGAGAAAACGCGGGGGTGGCACAGAGCTGGAGGTTAAATAATTTAAAGAAAATTAAAAGACGTACCTGGTGCTGCCGCCATATTGCGCTCGTCTGCTTCCAGGTCCTGGTCCCAGCAGTCCCTGGGACAGCATCACAGACTCACTATCCAATCCCGTGCTACTCTCGAGCAGGAGAGCAGCGCGGGGATTGGCCCAAGCAGACTGTGCTGTGTCATTAACCTGGCTGTACAATATAGCTGGGTTGGAGAAACCTAAGTGCGCATATCAGTTTAGCTGGCCTAAGACATGCGAACTTAAGAGACCACCTACCCCTCCTCCTCTCTGCTCCTATGGCCCAACCCCGCCCCTCCCTGCAAAAGCTGGCTCAGGCAGCAGCTAAAAAAATGAAAATGAAACAATAATAAATATTGTTTTATTTTTCAGCTGCTGGCTCTGAACCACTGGGGAGGCGCTCTTCCACCATTACGGAGGTGCAACAGCTGCCATTATGTTTCGGCATTCCCCTCCTGAAACACATTTTGAATAGGTATTGGATTATTCCTGTATGGTTACTATGAAAACCTGATTGCTCGGCAGTGACCAACAGTCCAGTTAATGGAGCGAGGTAGGCTTTTAGGAGGAGGATAATTGCTCACCGTTGGCCGCTTGACAGAAGCCACAAAGTAATCCTCGTGAAGCGCATGTAGGCGGTGTGGAAAATAAGATCACCTTACAATAATCCAAATCATTTTTAATGTTCCTGCCAAGTTTATAAAAGTGGTCAAAATTAAATGAGACAAATGAAAAAAACAACAACAATGGGATTCAAAAGGTATTAAAAAAAGAACTACAGTGAGCATTCAATGGTAAAAATAGATTACAATAAATCATAATAACAACGAATACTAGCAGATATAATTGTTACTAAGATTCATCAAAGTTTAAGGGAAAAGTTAAAAATAGTTAAAAGTATGAAAAATAAAAATGTATGATAAGAACATTGCCTTAAAATCACTTGTTGATACAATAATTACAGATACTCTCAGAGGGAACTGATAGTAAAAATATTGCATTCCGGCAGGATCATGAAAAATACTAAACAACAAGAACTGATTTACATAAACCTATCTGACAACTGTACCTGAGGTGGGCTCAAGGAGATTGGGTAGCCCTGGTGGGTTTCCTGAGTAAAGAGAAAGTAGAATGCTCCATGGGCAATCAACTTGAGCATGTACCCAGCCATGGCTTAGGGTATCTTGGATATCATTTGCAGAAGTTTCTGCTCCCCGCGTACATCAGTTACATCAATTATGAAAATAAGTAAAGGATATTGTCTTTCCTTGAGTGGTTTCTAAAATCAACTATGTTCCACTTGACCATTTCCAAAATGAGTTTGGGGCGGCCCGTACAGGTAAGAGCTGTAGGGCCGGGTGAGGGGATTTGAATAGACGACCGCAAGGGAAATTTCCCACAAGGGAAAATTAAATAAATAATTAATTTTTCCTCATCATCGTCTGTCAAAATCCCCCCTCCCCTGGCCCCACCGCCCCACTGCTCTTACCTGCATGGGCCGCGGCAGGTTTGGGGTGTAATTTTCCAGGATTCCCATACCTCACAGGGCAAGCCTGTATCAGCCCATTACAGAATTCCTGCACTTGAGTAAACTGGACATTCAGCTAAGCCTCTGGGCACACAAGTCAGTACCCAAGGCATCACAGGCGAATCATATTGGCCGACATATTCGAAGTCCAATTTTGTCAATGTGCCTAAGACTTATTTCAGAAAACTGGTCAAACTATTGGAACTGCAGAATAGTCAGCGGCGTCCTGAACAGGTAAAATTGGTGGAGTTATGGGGCGGGGTGGGAGCGGGGGGAAGTCGACAGAAAACGGAATAGGTATAATTAACTAAATAAATAAATAAAACCTATTCTGTCATCTGTCGGCTCCCCCCACCGCGCCCTGCCCCGTTTCACCGCGCTTACCTGTGCCAGCCACCGCTGAGATTAGTCCATAGCAAATCCTGGCCCGGATCAAAGGTGAACACAAGGGTTTTTAAACAACTTTTCCCCTATGTGATTGGATCAAGGATACTATTAATCAATGTAACACAATTTCCTACCAAAAACACAACTGCTAATTCATGAGATAGTTAACAATCTGTGGGATATATTTTCCAGCACATAAAAACCCATAGAGATTTCTGGGAACAATTGCATTTGGCTAAGGATTTCTAAACTGAAAAGGCTGCCAAAATGGAAAAAAGTAACTCCCAACCGAAATTTCAAGGTTACCTTCAATAAAAGCAAAAACATCCCCATGCTTGTTTCAATCCAGCAGCAAACCCGCCCTGTGTTCTCTCCATTAACCCCTTGCGCGCTCATGACGGAACTGTTCCGTCACGAGCCTCGGGTGGGCTGTGCTGGTGACGGAACGGTTCCGTCACGGCCCGCTCGCCACGCCTGCACCGCGCAAATTTCACGCCTGCGCTGAAGGTTCTATTAGGCGGACGGGGCCTTGACGGAACCGTTCCGTCACAAGCATAGCCCACCCGAGGCTCATGACGGAGCGGTTCCGTCACGAGCACGGGAGCGCCGCACAGCCCCCTTCCCCCTTAGCACTGCGAAGGGAATAGCCGCCGCAGCTAAGGAGTTAATGAAGTGATGCCTTCCCAGAATTCATTTGCACCTACTGGCCAGAAGGGATAATTCTAAGTATTTCTTGCACCAATTTGTCCTCTTTATTGCTTTGTTTCGCGACTGCTTACAGGTTATTACCCAAGGCATATTAGTTAAAGAAACTGAGCCCCCTGTAGCCTGCTGCAGGCTTTGAGTTATTCTGTTGTATACCTTCCTGAATGGAAAAATATGAATTATGAATGTGTCATATCTCCATAACCAGACATCAAATTTTATAATATGCCTCAAAAAGTGTATGAATAAGAAATCATCAGCTGCCAGTAACAGAAAGCTCGATATTTATGTTTGTAATTAATTCTTGGAGTAGACTGCCACAAACTTTACAGCTTAACTTCTGATTTATTAAATCACAAAGACATCATTCAGAACAAGGTGAGCAATATTTTTCTCCCTATTCTCTAACTTTACTTGTTTGTGAGTGTATACATATATACTCTATTAACATTTACATTATAAGATTCCACAAAAACACCCACACACACACAACATACAATACCTATTATTATGAGATCCGCCCATTGACCAGAATGAAGTGTGTAGTTACTATTCTAACTCCACACACGCTTTAATAGTAGGGTAGGTTATAAAGCGGGTTGGTAACTGCACTTTTAGTTTTTTTATACACTCACTCGAAAGTACCTAAACACACTACCGGGACCGCTCCTCCTAACTCACCGGTCCTCGCAAAGATTGTGTTTGTCTGGTTTTGTCAGGGTTTACCCACTCACGATCCGGTCCTCACAGCATGGGTTATACATGCCTGCCCCTTCCCCCACACAAACAATCTCCTCCTCCTTCAATGCTAGGTGAGCAGCCTGTCCTATTGTCAAAACAGGCCTACAATGGTAAGGCTGTGCATAGCTTTAAAGTAACCAGTCAACACCCAGACAATTGCTGCTCTATCGGTCATCAGCCTTTACAACGAAACTTTTACAACGCACTACCATTACAACGCGGTCATTACAACGCAAACCATTACCATGCATTGCGCTGGGGGGCACTCTAGGATAGGGAATACGTTTAATTTTCTATCCAACACCTTCTTTAGTGTCCACGGGGACTAGAGTTGGAATAGAAAATTAAACTTTTCACTATCCAGCACCTCTAAGCGCTATGCGTTGTAAAAGTATGCGATGTAAAAACCGCGTTGTAAAGGCAGGCTTTGTAATAGCCTGCGTTGTAACGTCATACATCCGTTCTATCCCGCTGAGAGCATGCACCCGCAATGGCAGTATTACTATATTCTCTGTTTAGAGGAACCTAGCCTGGGAACAGCATTTAATGCTCTCTCCTGGCCTCTGGTACTGCGAGGCCCACGTTTTCGATGTGTTGCTCATATGTTCATACTGCCATGTTCGAAAGTGCTGTCAACGGAATGCAGGGCCTTATCTGTCATTAGAGCAGTTAGTCCAGTGGGTCCCACTGCACCTCAATTAGGGATATATTTTACTGGGGGAAATGGCCCATTTTCACTTGCTTGCATAAGGCCCATGGCACCCTTGCTATGCCACTAATTTTGAGCAAGGTGCAGAAAGATGTACACCAATTAGCTATACATGATTTATCCAGGTGGTTCGCCACTCTGAATAAAGATGTTCTGTTTATGAAACAAGGGTTACCTTGTTTTCTGCTTCCAGATATATTAGGGTGGAGGCACTACAGCAGGGGTCTCCAAACCGGTCCTGGAGGGCCGGATCCATGCCAGATTTTTTAAATAACTACATATATCTCAATGAGGATATCCCAAAAATCTGGCATGGATCCGGCCCTCCAGGACCGGTTTGGAGACCCCTGCACTACAGAGAAATTTAATCCACATGAAGCACCTGCTGAGATGACTCATTTTAGGATCGTGCACATATAACACTTGGGGTGTCTAGATCCTTAAACAGGAGGACTTGAAGCATGCTTCCTTGTCTGCTTCCCTACGGAATAACAAACCTGGATTAGAGGTCTTATCCCTGGAGCGAAGACTCAAGATAAGGGTTCTGTAAGAAACTGGGTTATTGACTGAGGGTTGTGAAAACCCTACTCAAGCAACAACCACAATCCTTGTCGGGGTAAAAAAGTCACTAAATTAGCCTGTGCCTAACCTTTCAGTCTCTTGGCACGAAAGAAGTCCGGCTAATGCTCGAAGCAAAGTGAAAAGCATTAATGCAGCACGCAAACAGTAATTAAGTGAAAACACAACACAAGAAAAATCCCAAACCTATTTAGGAAAATAGAGTTACATTTAATAAATAAAATGTTACTAGATCAACAAAAAATCCAATCAGAAGCAGCAGAAATATGTAGTTTCAAACTTTTAGGTAAGTAGAGCGCCTAAAAACACAAAGTGCCACTCACGGTCATCTGGTTCTGCTAGATAGGAGGTAAGTTACAATTTCATGCTGACAGCGATGGAGTGCAGACCGAATACAGGGACCCGGTTAGTCGTGCTGAAAAATGTATCTTCTCAAAGCCCAATGCAATAAGTTCTGTTTGCAGTGGAGGAGGTCGCAAGGATACTGTTGTGGATGGTCGTCACTGTAATGAAAGGAACAGAACTGGTTTTGTGGACGGTCATCACTGTAGTGTGGATGGGCATCACAGATATCATTGCTAGAGCTTCGCGTTGGCTGCCACCACGGGCTGTCATTGCTAAAGCACGTAGTGCAGATCACACATTGTCGGTCATCACTGGCAGTCACTGTAGCATGAAGAGTAGGGTTCACCGGAGCTTTGGGTTAGCGGTCATCAGGGACAGCAGAGTCTTGGTGCCTACGGTTCATTACGCAGTCACGTAGAGCCCAAGACTTCAGGATTTCTCCTTATCTTCAAGAGGAGTGCACTCTCATGCCAGCAAAGAGCCAGTCCAGGACCTAGGGAGTCACCCCTTGTGGTACAGGGACTCATACCAACAGAGGCCGCAGGGCTCAGGTAGATCCAGTTGCAGGTCTAGGAATGTCCAGTTGGAGCAGGTCAGCTGGGCAGTTGCAGGAAGGCCTCGGGGGCTTGTTGTGGTGCTCTAGCGAAGAACAGGAGGTCAGCCAATTGACCCTTGGTGTCACTCTGTTAGTCTGGGATAAAAGGAGCAAGTCCAGTCTTTCATCTTAAAGAACAGAGTAGGTTCCAAGCACCAGAGAAGTCCTCTGGGGAACAAGGCAGGTTTCAAGCAGCAGGGCAGTCCTCTGGTAGCAGTAGGGCAGTCCCCTGGGGAACAAGGCAGTCCTTCTTCTGTAATGTCTACATGCCCAGGAATGCACTGTTGAGTGTCTATGGCGGTGCAATGTTTATACCTGGTTCCAGCTTTTGAAACGGGGTGATACCCTACACCATGCCCATGTCTGGTTCTGGAAAGTTCTCCTCTTCCCCTTTCAAGGCTCCAAGAAATCTGGGGTGACAAACGACTAGTGTGAGGTTCCTTTGTGTGTGTTGGAGTCAAGCTCTCTGAAGTTAAAGTGGGGCAGGGGACAGCTCCGCTCCCAACCATTTGGCCAGGATGGCCCAACTTTGCAACTCTGAGACCTCTTTTGTCTCTCTGTCTGTAAAGAATACACAAAGCCAAACAGGACACCCATTTACAGGCATGTGACCCAGGGCATAGGCAGAAGACATAAATGGTAAGGACAGGGAAAAGCCAACTTTCTAAAAGTGCAATTTTTTGAAATGTGCCTTAAAATCTATTATTACCAATACAACGATTTTAAATTACAATTCAATTGAGTCTAAGCATGACATTTCTACCTGCTCTCAATCAAAAGTTGGCAGTTATTAAATGTAGTAAGGTAACCGAATTTTATCCAATGGGAGAAATAGTACTTACAGTAGTGAAAAACAAATTTAGAATTTGTTAGCTACTAAGACATGTAAAACCTAAGAGCACATGTTATACTTTTTAGTGTCCTGCACCCTGCCCTATGGGCCTTTGGAGCCTACCTTAGCAGTGACTTATATGTATTAAAAAGGAAGGTTTAGGCCTGGCAAAAGGTGCAATGGCAGGCCTCCGACCTGTTTCAAAGTGCTGCTTTAGTAGGTGGCACAATACGTGCTGAAGGTCCACTAGTAGCATTTAATTTACAGGCCCTGGGTACATGTATTTCCATATACTAGGGACTTGTGAGTAAATTAAATGGGTCAATCAGGTGTTTGTCTTTTTTACCATGTATTAAGGGTAAGATACAACCATGTTACCATTAGTTAGCAGTTGTGAAATGCAAAGAGTCCTAATGCTAACAAAAACAAATTTCAGAAAATAAGAGAGGTGAATGTAAAAGTTTGGGGGTTGAACCTGCAGAGATGGCCATGTCTAACAAGTTCATGTTGTGTGGTTTTCGTACATATAAGGACCCGATACACAAAGCACGCCAAACCTCCCGCATTTCAGTTGCAAATTTATAAACCACTTGAATGCTCCGAAGCTATTTTAAGACACAACTTTAAGAATCTGAATTGTAGATGCAGCCATTCAATGCACTGGTGTTATGACTAACTCATAATAACACGTTCTCTTTCCCTACCCGTTCCCTGCTCTATTCATCCCACTTTGTCTTTCACACTCGCGAATGAATCACACTCAGCAGTTTGTGCTCCACTTAGCACTCGCATTGAACACTGTGTCCCTTTCGCATTAAATATTCCACTTATCCTTCATAACTCTTTTCATATGCTCATGTACTCATTCTATCCTTGCACCCGTGCGCTGCCTACTTGCTCTCAGAGGTTAGACGATTAGACAAGAGCAAATCTTGACATAAAATCTGCTCAAAACTCATTTAAACCATATTGGAAACAATGCAGTCTCTAGTCCCCGCTCCGTTTATAAAGAAAAATCCTATTGACAATGCTGATATGTAGGGTTTACTGTGCTAGCACAAGCAGCATTGCACATTAGAACAAGACACTTAGCAGGAGCGGATGGAGGGGATCACAGTTAAAAAGGAACTCCTCATGTGTTCAATCTAAGTACTGGACGGGGAGCAAAAAAAGACACTCAAACAGCCAATAGCATAAGATGAGAGATATGTATGTCACTGGCTGAGCCAAGACGTAATTGACAAAGGGCCATATGTATCAACATTCCGTTTTGCAATTTCTAAATAGTGATTTTTAAGGAATCGCTATTTAGAAATCGCAAAATAGTATGTATGTAGAAATTCGCTTCTTTTTAGCGATTCCTTAAAATTCCTTAATTGTGATTAGCAAATTGCTAATCGCAATTAAGGAATAGTTTCCCATTCATTTCTATGGGCCAGGAGGCCCCTAGGAATGAAGGGGAAATTTGTGATTCGCAATTTGCTAATCGCAAATTGAGAATATTTTCAAGGGTGCAGGGGTGTCCAAAGGACACCCTGTTTCACCCCAGAAATCTGCATGGGTGCACATGTGGTGCACATACATGCCCTAAGGGCATGTATGTACGTCACATGGCACTTTGAAAAATGTAAAAATATGCATTTTGAAAGGAATTCGCAACTTACCACCAACTAGAAGTTGGTGGTAATTTGCAATTCCTTAAGGCCAATTTGCTATTTTTTTGGGCTTCTTACATTGCATTTAAGGAATCACAAAATTTGCAATTTGAATTCTGTGAATTTCGGCGTTTGCGAAGTCAATTTGGCTTGATACATATGGCCCAAAGTCTCAAGCCAATAGGAATGAGAGGCTGGTCGAAGAAATGTAATGACTGAAAAGGATGGGCTCAAATCCGACTCTACCCAAGTTGGTAGTAATAGGTCTGCTTGACAGCTTTGTTGTCAAATAGACCTAAAAACACTTCAACACATTATCTAAGGCAAACTTGTGAGTTTCATAGAAGCAAATGGACCAGATCGACCATTTTGTTTCATTGCAAATGAAAACTAGTTTCCCACCATGCACTGCGATCTTGTTCAAGGATTGCAAGAAGTGTAGAGCACACATAGTCTTCTTTGTGCGCTTGTGGATGTGCCCCTTTGATCATGCATGTAACTATAGCATATAGACATTAGGCCACAGAGTCACCCCCTGTAGTGGCCCCCATTCCCATATGGCATGTAAAGCCCTAGGTTTAATGAGCAATTGTTGACTACAGGTCAAAAAGTTAAACTCTACTATCACCTGTACAAGAAAGAGCAGAGTTCAGGTTGTTAGTGCAACATTTGAATTGATAGAACTTTGTTATTTTCTGAGATAAGTAATAACTCAACTGCAGTTTTTTTCAAAGTAATTTTATCATTGGAAGATTAAAACACTTTTGTTTCTTTAATACAATCTGATTGGTGGAAACATGGAGTGTAGATTTTTGGTAAATATGATGTTTGTTTTTCCTTTTTTCCTCCCAGCCAAAAATCGGTGAAAGGCCTTAATCACTGGGTTTTACTGCTGGAGGGAGTTGTGTACTTTGAAGAGTTTTCAGGGTCTTTCTGATTTGCAGGAGGGGAGGTGTTTCATAATCTAGGTGCCTAAAAAGAGAGGGCCTTCCTTCTTGTTTTTTTTTAAATATATTTTCCTCTCCAGTATGGCAGCAGCTTGTTTCCCAGAACTATGCTGTCGAGAAAAGGGTGTTAGTTCTTGATCAGGTATGCCTGTTTATTGTTCTAGATGGTCTTGTAGGTGATGCACCTGGTTTTGAAGTTAATTGAGACCTTCATGGGAAACCCATGAGGGACCATCTGATGTGGGTTGATGCATCATGCATCTTTTACTACCTCATCGCTTTTCTTTAACCTCTTGTAACCAAGGTAGGCATAAGAGTATGATGGTTACTGGCTCAACTAACTACACTTGTATAAATTGCTTCCAATTTTTACATTTTCTATTATTGCCTACCAATGTCAAGTACTATTATTATGCCAAATAACGCCAATATAAGGGTATTTATCAACAATCACTGTTTTGACTTCGTTTAAGGTATATGCAGCAGGCCAGGTAAACAGTTTGTCGATCACACCCACCAGTGCCCACTCCAGAAAAATGTATGGCTGATTCAGCTGACATGCGGAAGCAGTCTCTTACAGTATAGCATAGTATTTGCCAGTCATTTTGACAGCAGCCATCTTGTCTTGCAACTTCCATACTGTGTCAGATTTGTTATTATATGTTTGTTGTGTAACCTTTGACCTTTGAAAAACACAAAAAGACTACAACTGAGAACATAAATTCTGGAGTAAGGAGTAAATGCAAAATTATTTTTTTGAATATTTGATGTGGTGTTGGTGGTGTTCAAGGGTCATCCCTGCAAGAAAATGGCTGCCTGTGCTGGCACCAGCATTGACTGAGGACATTGCTTTAGTTCGATCACCCTGTCACTCGCTTAGTCATGTCACTGGGAGCTTGCAGTTCAATCTGCAACCATCCTGTAGTGCCCTTATAATAGGAAGGCTCACACGGCCATTTGACAGGTCACGCTGCTTGAATATTTAACTATGCATTTCAGATGATGCATTGCGGGTGATGGGTGAGGTGAAAGGGGTTACAAGTGTTTGCGTGCATACAAGTTTATGATCATGTGCCTTGTATACATAGTTCAACATTTTTTCCATACAATAGATTTTCTACTTGTCAAAGACTGGCTGGGACATTGGTATTATATAGCAATGGAGTGCCAAGTTCTACACCTTGGTTGACTAAATTATGCAGAAAGAAAAAGCAATTTATGTGGCACCATCAGACATAATCGGTGGCAGTATTATTTCATTATTTTGTGGTATTAATGCTAAGCCTGTGCGTAGTCCATGGAGTTCCACTACGTGCACCTCTGTGAAGTGGGAAAAAAAAAACTCTGCTGCTCTACGCGAAGCTCCGACAGCAGCGGAGTGCGTTAGATACATTCCAGTTTGCTGTGATTTTCAGTGCCAGGTACTTGTCCGCACTGTAGATTTATATTCGAGCGGCAGCTTTTCAAAATGTGGACAGGCGGTTTCTCAACGCAAGTGGTCGCGAGCTTACGGACCACTCGCAATGAGAAATCTGCCCGCCCGCTTTGAGAAATCTCGCCGGGAGTTTGATTTTCCATGCTTGTGCTCGCCAATTTAATGTTGACGATCGCGAACCAGGAAAAATCTCGCCGGGAGGTGGATTTTCCTCACTTGCGCTCACCAACTTGATGTTGACAAATGGGAGCAAGGAAAAAAAGTCCACTCCGAAACGCGAAGCAGAGTTTTTCAGAACACTGCGAGCTTCGCGTAACGCTGTGTAGAAAACACTGCAAACTCCACGAACAGAGCGGAGTTCACCTCCCCGACTTAATTAATGCTGTGTGGTAAAGTTGTATCTCATTAGTATCAGTTTAACACCTGGTAACCCCAATAATCAGGAACTAAAAGATCACTTGTTAACCTTTGCAAAGGGTCTGCTATTGTGCGGAAGAAACCACTTTTTGTTGCTTTTTTGAGCACGTGTCGATCCAATTGAGTTGGAACTGTATTTTTTGGTTGTAATCTGCAAATTAAGCAGCAGAATTCCAATTATGTGGAAAATGCATCAAATACTTTATTAGGTGGAAACCACCAAAGGGGAAGGATGGCATCATTCTAGCATTCATGAAATAGGGCACAGAAGCTGCTCTTAAATTAGAACTTTCAGTGTAAGGAAATATAATTAGAAAATAAGAACGTAATTGACGGGTTTTTTGTTTGCCTGAGATTGCACAATTCTTTTAATTGCAATACTATTAACACCTGTTAATGCGTGGATGTGTCCTAACTTGCTCTCTCCGTCAATCAGCATGCTCATCAGTCAGGTTACAAGAACAACTGGGGCCTAAAATATTTCCTGACACATGTGAGAGGTTCTACTTGAAAATATAGACATAAAAATGTAGAGAGCAATAATAAAGAAGAGTGAAGAAATATGGCACACAATAATGTCCATATGTGTAAAACTCAAAAATCCTAACTAAAAGTACACCCCACTTTTTATAGAACATAGGTAAGTTACTATAAAGTCCTATCTTAGCCTATCTGGGGGAAAGGGTTTGATAGTACGATACATGTTAATACATCAGTGGGCACCCATCACGGTATGTATTTTTGAACCCACAGTTTGCATTTTGAAATGTACCACAAAGTTTACCGCCATACAAACTCCTCTTGGACGTGTACATGTGCCCTATTATTCCAAACCACCTGGCTTCTTCATCTGCAGATGTAAGTTGACAATCCCAAAATCCACATTTCGCTGGACGGAGACTATGGAAATCGAAATATTGTCATTAAGTACCTCAAATACATTTCTTCTGAATAAAGGAAAACATCCCTACTCAAAAACAGGTATGAATCCAGTTAATCTTCCCGCCAAATGCCCATCTTTCACAGGGTGCTATCTTCTGGTCCAAGTACCAACCTGACCACAGAAAATGAGTACTATTTCTAATCTAGTTTACCCTTAACCTCCCCCCATACCCCCAGCTCCCGCTAAAACCCAATTGTTGAATAACACTAACACAATATCTCATCTAATCTTGGTTGGGCTGCTATAGTAATACCTATACAACCAGCCTACCAAATCCTTACACACAAAAACTGGAAAGAGTCCTAAATCAGACAGGTTAGATGTATCTGCAATACAAAAAAGAATTGCCATGTAACTTCTACCTTAAAATCCCTATAATTACTCCCATATGCTACATTTTACATTTGAGTATTCTCTGAAAAATACATGAAGCTTTCTGCTCACTTATTGCTGCAAAATATGTTCTCCAGTCATGCCATCTTACTGGGCATTGGGTGTAAAAATTAGTGAGAAAAAGAGAGAGACTCAGTGGAAGGACCACCGAGATCCTGAGGTCCCGTGTATGAAATAATTGGAGTCATTGTTGAGAAGGCAACCAAATCATCCGCAGATTCAGGAAGGACCACGAAATCTTGTTCAAGGAGACATTTGGAGCTTCAACACCAAAATGAGGCAGTCCCTTCCCCTAGCTCTCTGTTGCCTCAGTGATCAGGAACCAGCCCACTGGAATAGAAGACCTTCTGAAATCATGCCTGTCCCTTGACCGAGGAACTGGATTAATCCTACAGATGAAACCTAACTCCTGCTTCTAAGTGGACAACAATGTTTGGAGGACTCCTATGGAACCAAGTGATTGTCCTCCATACAGCTGCTCCATTCCTTCATGGTGCATTCAAAAAGTGGGCGCAAGACGACCTGTCCCGGCGCTCTACTAAATCCCTAATTTAATAGGACTTTAGATTTTTTAGGCTTACATTTCACTGGATATCATCCAAGCGTGCTTAATTTGTAAAAAAAAAAAAAAAAGTAAGTGCCAGCGCCCTTCGTAGGAGGTCACTGCAGCCTCCACCCCTCATTTCCCCACCCAGCACTTCTGTTGACAAAACCAATACAAGTGCGAACCATCGCACTGCTAGAAGTGTGACAGTTCAAACCATCCCAGGCCACCCAAAGCTATAATAATGGTGTGAGCGACAGATGTTATTAATTTATAATGTATATTGACTTTTTAAATAGTGTTGTTGTGGTTATCTCAAAATTTGACAGACAGCGCCACCATGTGGTGGGCTGTCACTAGAGCCGGTGCTGACAATTAGGTGCCGGTGCTGAGCACCGGAAACCACTGGCTCAAATTAAGCACTGCTACTGTGGATAAAGGTTGAACTGTCCTTAGTCATTGGTCACAAGGACGGTCCAGCTCAATTTGTCTTTGCAGTTTGCAAATGTCATAGCTATATCACACTTCCCGGAACAACTGCTCCCACCTGCTCCCACTTTCACATAGCCAATGTTGCTTTTGCACCCGCACTGCATGCAGCAGATTGACAGCGCTCCACTGTGCCACATAAGGGCACGGGGTAGCGTGCTACTCGCCAAAAAAGCGCTTCAAATCCTCATCAGGGGTAGTAAGCGCTATTTAAGTGCAATTACATTGCAATACAACATTGGAGTCAGCAGGGACAGTATTTTTCTCATTGCCTATAAAATGAAAGAGCAAAGGTTTAGATGAGTTTACCGGCTTATGTGGTCCCACGCGTTACTGAAGGTTACATTTGGGACCTGGTAAAATACAGTGGGGCCTATTAGCAAGAAATAGCGATATTTATAGCTAAACGTGGTTAGCAACCTTTTTTTTATCGCTGGCTATCGCTGGATATTTTAGTGGAGAAAACATGCTATTAGCAACGTTTTTCTCCATTGTGCTAAAATATCCAGTGATAGCGGCGAAATTCGAGAATATGGCTGGAAATCCAGCGATATTCTCGCATTAAGGCCAATGGGGGCTTAATCTCATAATCCACCCCCCATTGACTATACAGGTAAGTCAACTTTTTAGCAGGTGTTAGTTTATAGCGATTTTTTTATCGCTTTGCCTGCCTTGCTAATAGGCGATAGCTGTGTTAGCGACTGTTTTCAGTCGCTAATAGTTTGGGTACGCCCACTTTGCATGTCATTAGCGATAAATATCGCTGACATGCAAAGCAGGCCCCAAACCTGTAGCTATCGCCTAAAACCTGTCGCTAACTGCTGTTTGCGACAGCTTGCTAATAGGGCGATAAAAATATCGCCGCTTTAGCGGGACAAAGTCCTGCTAAAGCGGCGATATTGCCCTTGTTAATATGCCCCATTATTGTAGAAACTGACAAAATATAATATGCAGAATGCTTAGCAGTTTGCCTGCAGCTACTATAACATGATCACATTAAAGATTCAGCTAGTGTCCAGTTTATTTCAACCTCCCCTCTGCACCCTCTCATCATCCCCCCCACCCCCGCCCCCCTAGCATCTCTTGTCTCAGCACGCACCAGCTGCCATCTCCCCCCACTCCCATGCTGCTTATGCCCCGCGCGCTCCCGGCTGTCATCCCCCCCATGCTGCTTATGCCCCGCGCGCTCCCGGCTGTCATCCCCCCCATGCTGCTTATGCCCCGCGCGCTCCCGGCTGTCATCCCCCCCCCATGCTGCTTATGCCCCGCGCGCTCCCGGCTGTCATCTTTCCCCCCCCCCCATGCTGCTTATGCCCGCGCGTTCCCGGCTGTCACCCCCCCCACCCCCATGCTGCTTATGCCCCGCGCGCTCCCGGCTGTCACCCCCCCACCCCATGCTGCTTATGTCCCGCGCGCTCCCGGCTGTCACCCCCCCACCCCCATGCTGCTTTTCTCCTGCGCGCTCCCGGCGGCTGTCAGCTCAGTGGAACTCTACAGCGACGTAGAATTGATGAGCGCCAGCACACGGCTCGCGCCTTGGGCCATGCAGATTGAACCCAGCATGGAAACGTTCCTTTTATTATACATAAATCAATATTTACTGGCTGGTCTGATGATTTTTTTTATTTTATTTGGCTTTAATCATTGTGCATAGGTTGGGTGCGCATATATTCTTTACTTACATCACAAGTGCATAACACACTGCGTAAATCTGTTGTGACACAGATTATGCACGCGGGGCAAGGAACAAGGCCTATTTCGGGGCTGAGGCCAACGACACTATTCTCTGCAGATATTTAATGAAGAAATCACACTTATCGATGCATTCCCAAATTTAGTGCCGGCCTTTGGAGCGAGCATTTTCAAACAGTTACTGCGCACTGCACCAGAGGTCATTGCCTGAGGTTGAAACCAGGTGAGTGGAACAGTAATTATAAAGAGCCTGCGAGGGGTTACATATTTTATAGGGTAGACAACTTAACTAGAGCAGAGCGTTCTCACCTTATTCTTAATCATTGTTAAAGCATAAATCTAATAGTTAACTAGATAACTTTTTATACATTTCCGTATTTGCTCTTCACTAAATGTTTTGGGCAGGGTTCGAGTCGGGGTACCACGCGGGTGGACGGCGTCCCCCCACTTATTTTACCGGGAGTTCGATAACTGGAGCAAATGGAGCCACACATTCACTCTTTGGCCTCTCTGGGACCAGATGGGAGCTCATTCAGAATGCTGCTCACACGCTGGCTTCTCTGCTGCAATCGCATCTTAGGGGTGAGCAGGGGGAGACAATGAGTCTGATGGTGCAAGCCACCTTTCGTGACATCACTTCCTGTCATGACGTCAACGTCCCCCCACTTCTTTTTTTAGGACTTGTCCCAGATCTGACCCTGCCTGAGAAACCCACCCACACCAAGTATAGGGAAGTCGCAGACGTAAAGACAGTGGGAAAGGGCAAGGCAGAGGCAGCACAGAAAGGTACCCACGGAAAAGAGTAATCTAGATAGAAGAGCTGCTCAAACAGTGTCCTTGGGATGCCTCGCGGCAGGTACACGGGGGAGCAGGGGACAGCACACAGAGGCAGCCTGAATAGAAGAGCCACTTAGGCAGTGTCTTTGGGATGCCACACGGCAGGGGCACGGGGGAGCAAGGGACAGCACACAGAGGCAGCCTGAATAGAAGAGCCACTCAGGCAGTGTCCTTGGGATGCCTCGCGGCAGGTACACGGGGGAGCAGGGGACAGCACACAGAGGCAGCCTGAATAGAAGAGCCACTTAGGCAGTGTCTTTGGGATGCCACACGGCAGGGGCACGGGGGAGCAGGGGACAGCACACAGAGGCAGCCTGAATAGAAGAGCCACTCAGGCAGTGCCTTTGGGATGCCGCACGGCAGGGGCACGGGGGAGCAGGGGTCAGCATGAGTCCAGGGCAAGCGGGATGGCCCTTGCAGTCCGGGCCAGGTCTACGGTGCCCACAAGGCCGGTAGCTAGGGAAGCCTAGAACGGTAAACACTGAGATGCCTGCAGAAGGGGCCACCGCGCAAGGTTAGTGCTGTCAGCCAGAAATGGAAGCGAAAAACAAAAGGGGACACTGTTACTGAGAAATGTGAAGTATGACAAGGGAACGTGGGTTTTCATATGACCAACCAATTTGTTGCGAAATGTATGATCCATGTTATGTGTTGAATAATAAACTGCAGCCTTTTATGCACCATAAGCTAGTGTCCGCTGGATGATGTGAGGGAAAAGGGGGTGCAATGCTTGGACGAAGAAGAAGAAAGGGGAGAGAACTAGCAAGCCTGAGAGGGGTTCTAGTGAAAACCATCGAATGTAATGCACAGTAGGAAAAAATAACATTTAATACCCTGACCCACACACCCGACGAGTCCCTGCAGCCATCTAGTGAAGCTTTGCTTTCAGAAGCGAGCAGGAATTGTGGGTATGCTAATTTTCAATGTTTAAAGGCCACTTTCAGAAAAGAGAAGCATTGGCAAGCAGTGAGCTAGAGATGCTAGCGGGAGAAGACTTCAGACTAGCGTCATGTGCTCTGGAAAAACTTCGGGTCGCGTTCTTGACAAAACAAAACAGAGATGCAACAGTTTTCACTGCACCCTCCTTGTGACCCGGTGGATGCGTCGTAATTAATGTACGGCGCTCCATGTTGCAAGGAGTGACCGTTACGTCAGTATTCCTGACGTATCTGTAGGCGCAAAAGTAGCACCTTGCTGGAGTGCGTCTGAAAACAGAAGCAACTCCAGCAGTGTGTCCTTTCACATTAGGCAAGCCCCATGTGAAAGGGCCTGCATCAGTCTTACGCCTGCTGTGAGGCAGGCGTAAGATATTGACATGGTGGCGTCCCACAAGTGTCGCAGTGAAATCTCATAGATTTCACTGCACCACTTCTACAACCATTTATTGTGGCGGAACGCCCACCCTGCATACATTATACTTGACCAGGTATAATGTAGCACAGGCCTTTACAAAGTGACACATCTGCTTAGATGCGTCGTTTTGCCAATATGGCGCAATGTGGCGCGTAAATTATGCAGCCGCATCATCACAAAAAAATGATGCAAAGGCGGCGTAAAAGTGTTGCAGGCCTTCATAAATAAGGCCCTTCTACTCTAACGTGCTGCTCGTAGTTAATTTCATTGTGGACCTAGTACCCACTACCTTGTTTCTCCCCACTTGTATACTTGTGAATTGTGATACATGGTCTCATGTTTAAGGGAAATTAATTAGGGCACTAATGCATAGACTTTAATAGACACAAGACTAATGTGTAACCATGGATTTGAAAGGTTAATTAAAACGTGAATGATAAAAGTCAGCATGTGAAACGACGGGCAGACTTTATTTGTTAACTGCCCCTATGCACAAACCAGAGACCCTCTGATGCAAGAGGGTAGCAGAGAGGAAAGCACAGACCCTTGACACTTGCATCTTTTAGTATTCGATTCTGTACTATATGGTCAAGGTGACCCCACCACACTCAAAGGCAGCATTCAGAAAATAATGGTCAGAAACCATCCAGTGCACCTAGAAGTGTATGAATATTTTTTTTCTAGCGCTTACTGTCCAGTAAAGATCCTACAGGCACTTCTGTGGAACGATAACTGGCGAAAAGGCCAAACATCTTGCATTAAATGCTCAGGTATCCGGTGGGGTTTGATAACCCTCGACCTACTTGCCAGCATACGTCAACCCTCCTTAGAGGTTGTGAGAAGATATTTTTAATGTAATGCTCATTCAATCTATGGCCTCTCTGCTGAGTCTGTCAACAAAGTTGCCAAACAGTGATAATCAGGCGTCAAAATGTTAATACATCTACACTTAAACCCCATTGCTTCTCTTTCTCAAAGAGACTGCACCAGTGATGTCAGGATGACGCATCACTTCAGTGCTGAGTACTCTTGGAATTATGGGACATGTAGTTTCTCAATTGTTCAATAATTCATCGTCATTTTAGCAATTCCCGGTATATGTCTTTCGCTTTTCCTAAAGTCCTTGGAGGAATATATCAGTTAGCTACCACAAAGAATTTAGCATATTTCATTAATATATATGTTTCTCGAATGAGCCTAAATTAGAAGAATGAATGTCAAATTAACAAATTCTATTCAATCTGCAAGTTACTGTTTTTTTAGAGTAGGGTCACCCTGCTCTTTCTTAACACAATGATCAGTGCTTGCTGCTCTCTTTAGTGTGTCAAACGTATTGCACTGTACTCAGTGGTGTAACACAAATTGTCAAACTTTGTTAATGGGCCCTGGGTTTCCATGTTCTGCAGCCAGTGTAGGCTGGACTGGCGCCTCATTAAGGTGAACAAAAGCATTAGCCTCAGGTAACCACACACTTTGTGGAGCCAAATTACAGGAAGGGGGGCATCAAATAGGGTTGTATAAAATTCACATAATTCACTTTTGCGTAATTACATGGAATTGCAGAAAAATGACTTGTAATTACACAAAATACAAAGGTGGCATTCAGCACTGTATTTTAGAGAGGAATGCGCCCTGCATCCACTTTGGACACAAGGATGCATTTCTTGCTAAAAACATTATGCAAAAGAATCAAAAGTGTCGCGAACAGCAGCCGCTTGAGTGCCGTCATTACTGTTGTTACTGTGCAAATGTTACTGCAAGTAGCACGTAATTACACATTGTGGTATAATGGTGTAATTTTGGGACTTTCTCATAACAAGACCAGCAGCGCCTAATTTGAACCGGTGGTTTCCGGTGCTCAGCACTGGCATGTATTCATCAACACCTGCGCTTTGCATGAGCACCAGTTAAGGACACATTCATTTATGGGGAGATTACGTGATTTGCCCGGAATCACAGGATGTTGAGCCAACTCCGAGACTCAGCGCCGAAATCGGCAGCTCTGGCCATTACACCACACCCTCTCCCCACTTTCATAGTTAGTAGTTGGTTCTGTTTTACGCGGCGCTGACAGGAGAAATGGGCTGGGGCAAGCTTCCTCCTGATGAGAGCCCTGGCACTTACTTTTTTTTTTACAAATTAACCACTGAACAAGAGTGACATAAAACTACAGAAATTACACTAATTACGCCAGTGTAATGCAAACTTCACCCGGGTCAACCAACTAACAGCTTTTTTATCGGCGCATTGGGAGCACTCCAGCAGCAAAATACTACTTTTCCTCGCGCGCCATTCCTATTTGCAGGGGTGGGTGGATCCAGGGATGGTAAAGACCTCCCAGGAACACAGACGCTGCGCGAGCGTACGTTACGCCTCTTGCAAAAGCCTTTACAATGTACGTCAGAGACCGCTTCTGTGGGCGCGTTGCTTTATGCGCTGCGTCCAGCGTTTTGCACTGAAGGCATTATGCAACCAATGTAGTCTTTGTATTGTATTTATGCAGAAGTTCTCTGCAAGCATTTTGCATACATTAGAATCACAATGCCCCAGGCTTGCCCTGAAAGAAGGAGGTACCCAAGAATTAACAGACAGAATAATGGGAAAGGGGATGAGAGACAGTTACTACGTAGGATTAGGGAGAGCAAAAAGTAATTTAATGCGAAGGGGTGGCCTTCCAGCCTCAGGTGGGCGAAGAAAAGAGGTAGTCATGGCGCGAAGGCTTCCATCGCTAGGTTTATTTATGTGTATTTTGTACTCATTTAAACTTAGATTAGTTAATGCATTTTAGTCTGTATTGTTAGATCCAGGCTGACAATAATAGGCTTCCCCCCAAATATATAACATATATACATTCCACAAACAATATTTACTGCTATGTGGCTTTAAGGTGTAAAAAACACATGGACAGAGGCATTACATGCTTAACAAATGTCTCCTCCAAGTACTTCCCACCCATAATGATTTATGATCAAGGTGCATCAGGGTTTCATTCACTTCAATTCAGTTTATTTATGAGTTACATGAAATAGATCCATATATTGAGGGGATTATATGTAAATAGGAAGCGGTCATACCCTCTTTTGACTCTCAGCCTGTGCCTTAGGGAAGCCTTCATCAGGACACCAGCAATCCTAATGTTGAGGGAGAGTTTGATTCCACATAAAATGTATCTACACGTAGGAATATTATTTGGTTTTGATGGATCATAGGGAACAGGCAAATCCAACTCTGACCATGGTGCCTGGTTTGATGTACCACACACCAAACCAGCCGGATTGTGTATTCTCAGAATATGTGCAAAATCTCACTGTCAGCATATGTTGATACGTGTATACACACTCATAAACGCAAAACACCAGTAGGCCTACAGAGACTATACATTGCCTAGCCCCTCCCAGGTGGGGAAGCCCCTTGAGCTCCCCGGCCCACACATGCACCCACTTTCCCTTGTGCTCACAATTAATGCAATTTGGTGAGGGTGCAAAAAAACTGCAGGTTTTCATTACATATTGCCATACAAAACATGTAGTCTACTTTCAAACCTGTCATGTCATTCACGCCTCCTCGCTTGGAGTTCCAGTCCAGTCCTTAACACCTTCGGTGCTCATGACGAGCTGAGCTCGTCATGACCCCATCCCACGTCAGGATAATTCCCCTGCTGTGCTGAGTGTTCTAAGAAACGGGCGTGGTAATGACGAGCTCAGCTCGTCATGAGCACAGCGCCACCGTGACGAGCTGAGCTCGCCACGAGCACCGCGGCGCCGCCCGTGGCCCCCCTCCCCCCAGCACCGCAGGGGAAATAGCCCTGCAGCGAAGGGGTTAAACCTTAGCAGCACAGCCCTGTGACAGGGCCCTGAGCGAATGCACCTTCTCAGCAGGTCTAGAACTTCTCATGCGGCATCTAGGCTACAACTTGCTGCCAAGTGTTGTGGGCGGTCCTCATGCCTGGCCCGGGCTGCAAGTGCTGTGTTCGCCTTCTGCTGACTCCATGCTGATGCGTAGCCTGCTCCTCTGTTATAAGGCATCCTTAGGGCACAGGTTTGACCAGCTCCCCTTTGGCTATTACGCTCCGTCTGCTGTCCCTCTGTGCTGACCCCGCAGTCCCTGAGCCCGTCCGCTACCTGCAGCTGTGACCCTTGCAATACAGGTGTGGGTCAACAGCGAAGGCACAAGTTCTCGGTGGGGGGTCCCATGCCCTTAAATCCTGGTGTGCACACAGGGGGCCCCCTGGTACAAATTGGTGGTTTCATGCTATGTCGGAACTATGATTGCAATGAAATTGAAGTATTCGCCGCGTAATGTTTTGATTTTGAAAACTTTATTGTACAGAACAATCATGAATGGCATTTAGCATACTTTTTGTTTATCTAAAATAATTAGGATTGCTTCTCAATGCGAATTAATTGAGGACCTTGCGCAATGTTAAATAATGAATTCTCATTTACCGATATAAAAGGTGTGAATGTGTTGTGAATTATAAACAACGTGCAGTACGCAAAGTATGTTTTCTAAGCCTAAGAACTTTTGAGTCTATTTCTAAAGGAATTTGATGTACGGAAATCACTTTACAAAGGCTATATGCCGAAACACGTCATCCTTTAATTGGTGGACAATAAGGCATTGTGCGGTCTACTTGTGTGCCACATCGGAATATATATATATATATATATATATATATATATATATATATATATATATATATATATATATATATATATATATATATATATATATATATATATATAAAGATGAGATTCCAGTCCCATTAACCTTCCGCTGAAAACATCCAGGCACTCACAAGCATAGTTTCCTAGGCTTGTTTATTTAAGCAATTCCATCAACGCGTTTCGGGAGTCAGGCTCCCTTGATCACGATATATATATGAAAGATTTCTCGCCAGACACCACGGCGCCACCAACTCGTACCTGTCTGCAAAGAATGACGAAGAGTGGAAACCCAATCTTGGTGCTAAAACAGAGGTGCTTTATTAGTGCAATTCAACGGTCAGCATGCCCGCCATGACGCGTTTTGCCTGTGTCCACAGGCTTGGTCACATGATGTGTTTTTTTGGAACAAGGGGAGGTATTTATAGTTCATACAGAGAGAGGACTGTTTCCATCACTATTCACTTCAGTAATGGTTAACAAGGAAACTGTAGAAAGACTATGGTTGGATGTTAATTAAGTCTGCCTGTAATGCAAAAAAAACATAATACAACGCATCCAACCAACTACACAATTTATACAATACTATAAATATGTGCAAAATGCGCAATTGATAATAAATACATATGTAAAAAATGCATTTAAAACATATTTACATATCATATTCTTTTACGTTTTTAGTTTCCAAGTTATAATATATATAATAAACTTTATTTTGGCCAAATGGCCATAAGCGTTGGCCATAAGCGTTGCAAGTAAAACGACCATAAAACAAATTCCCTTTTCATTGTGAACAATCATTGAATTCATTTCACTTTAGTGTGATGAACATTTGGCAGAGAAAGTGCTGGCACAAACATTCACTGATATCATATAGTGCTGGGCCTATAGGCGAGAAAAAAATCACGGTCAAAAACGTAACCCGGTTCATCATGTCCTATGTACAAGACCATACATATCCCCAGCCCAAATGGTGACCATGATGAAATGAGAAGATAAATAGATCCAGTGCTTAAAATTCGCATTATGTCACAATAGTTACAGAATATTATTATCAGCATTTGCCATAATCTTGTCATAAAAAGGGAAATTGCACTAAAAGACTCCAGTACAGCATTTAATATCTGTGGGTTTAAAAACGTTATGATTAAAAACGTGGTTGGATTATGAGCCTCATTAAAGTGACTAGTAAAAGCAGCAGGGACTAAAGCGTGCACAAATTGACATAGTAGCAATGAATTGGCTGGGATAGAGCAGGTCTGGATTAACCATTAATCAAAATAAGCACGTGCTTAGGGCATCAAGGGAAGGGGGACAGCAAAGAAATGTTCCATTGCCATGGACCATATGGTGCAAAACTGCAAATTGTGCAGCTAAACTTATAAATAAAGTGGAAGTATGCAAAAAGAAACATTATTTTCCAATTTAGTGTAAGTTTTGTTTCATTACAAAAAATGAAAATTTATTTTACGGTTTATTATTGGTTTTTTATTTTTTTTATTTATGTTTTGAATTGGATATATATATATGGGGCACCAACATCTTTCAAGTGCTTAGGGCCTCTAAACTTTTTAATCCAGTCCTGAAAGAGGGCAAAACATCACCCCCTCGGATCCTGACCCTCTATGACAATCCTGTTTGCTCTAAGTCTCCAGGCCCATAAAAGGAACCTAGAGGCGGCATACATAATGTATTCAGATGTCACTGCTTAAGATCCGATAAGCCTCCCAGTAGTGTTAAAGCACCCATATTTCTGCCTACTGGCTCTCAAGTCGGTCTCACCATCTGACCCTGTCCCGCTAAAGTACTTCCATCTTTGGCTGAAGTGCTCAACCCTGACGTCAATGTGATCTTAAATTCTGCTTTACGAGAGGGTTCTATGCCGCAATCCTGGAAATAAGCAAAGGTTCTCCCTCTTTCAAAGAAACCTATGGCAGACCCTGAGGTCCCAGGTAACTACCGTCCCATATCTTCACTCCCTTTATTTGTAGAGGTTTTGGAAAAATATGTGAACTCTACTATTAGGGATTATGTGGAGACTCGCCACCTCCTGCACCTGATTCTGTCGGGTTTCTGAGCTAGTTTTAGCACGGAAATGGACTTACTTGAAGTGGTGGAAACCATAAAAGCCACAATGGATTTAGGAGGCAATTCGGCTCTGGTGCTGCTGGACCTCTCCGTAGCCTTCGATACTGTCCCTCGCGACAGACTATTACAAAGACTGATGGAGGGCGGTATTGGGGGCACAGCACTGAAGTGGTTCATATCCTTCTTAAGTGACCATACAAAAACTATCTGGCCCCTCCTTTTGCTGCTAATATCCCACCCATGACTGTTGGGGTCCCGCGGGGCTCAGTTCTGAGCCTTACTCTATTTAATCTGTATATGGCCCTTCTTGCCGAGAAATTTGGAGTCAAACTAGTGTCATATGCGGACAACACTCAACTATTGTTCACGTGCGAGAAGGGAGCGGAATTTAATGGCAACGTCAACAACACCTGCCTCTCAGCGGTGCTTTCCTGGTTCGGTCAAAATCAATTAAAGTGTAACTCAGAAAAATCTGAGATCATTTTCTTTGGCGCCCGCACCTGTGAATCATGGCATAAATGGTGGCAGCTGGACATGTCTCCTCCCTTAGCCCCAGCCACCATTGTGAAAAATCTGGGGGTAAAACTAGATGCCGCCCTTTCTATGAAAACCCAAATACAAACAGTGGCGGGAACTTGTTTTGGGACTCTGAGAATGTCGAGGAACTTCCTCCCCTTGCTCCAAGTCTCTCACAGAAACACAGTAGTCCAGGCTTTGGTGGTGTCGAGATTGGACTACACTAACTCATTGTACTTGGGGCTCCCGGACTATTTGCTTGGCCATTTGCAGCTGGTCCAGAATGCGGCGACGAGAGCCATCTGTTTGGCAGGACCTAGGTAACGCATCGCCCCTCTGTTGTCTTCTCTTCACTGGCTCCCGGTTCGAAAAAGGATCCACTTTAAGGCGTTTGTTCTTGTTTTTAAAGCCTTTCACAAGATAGGAGCCCCATACCTGGGGGAAAAATTCCAACATTATACTCCCCAACGCACAACTTCTGACATCTACACTGAAGGTCTTGCTGTCCAGGGTGGAAGGGAGATCCTTTCAAGTGGTGGCCTCCCGTCTCTGGAACAGCCTCCCGTTGTCTCTTAGACAGGCTCCGGACCTTATCTCTTTCAGGAGGAAACAAAATTCATGGCTGTTTTCAATCTAGGACTTGGGCAGCTTCCGCCTTGGGTGCTTTTCTGCTATTGTTGTGTGGTGTTTTTTTCGGGTCAGCACCGGCACACTCCAGGGAGTAGACGTGCGCTATATAAATACCTTTTAACATAACATAACATCCACCTTCTTCACGGATTAGTGTAGCCTGGGCAAAAGAAAAGAAAGTACTCTACGAATTCTGCGGTCAATGAGCAGCAGGGGCAGTTGGCGATTTGGGGTGTGTTTCTGTGCCATCTGCTCATCAGTGTCTTACTGGCAGGCTGCTTATCCTAAATATAATATATAAACCCTTCTCCTGCCAAGGTTTGACCTGTCCAGGTAGTGCTCAAACATGCGTGTGCATTTAATTTGAAGACATTTTTCCGATGTGCTCCCCTCTTTTGCTTCACTCCAGGAGATTACCAATGATGTTTCCCATAAAATGTCCTTTAGCTTGGTCGAAGTATATTTGGACAGTTCAGTTGGAGAATGCCATTTGTCCTTTATTTTAATAGTTACACCTAGTTGTTTAATCTTCAAGCCATGGGGTATGCAAATTTCTGAGTAAGGTGAATAATTCGGACAAGGCTTCTTTATAGGGTGCCAACTCCAGAGTGGTCCTGAGTCATACCCAGTATAGAAGGGTTTTCAGTAGGGCCGATGAGACTTCCTCTTACATTGCCAGGTCAATGATTAAAGGCAACAGGGGAGTACATGATGGCCAAGAAAGCAGTGAACAAATTAACTTATTTTCTGTTTGGAATAGGAAAGAAAGGTTGGTGTAGCCCCTAATCTCTGCCCCATTAGCGCCCCCAGCCACTGCAGTGGCCCTATAAACTTCTAGGGCTTGGCTGACCACATCACTGTTGCTGGCCCTATACTTCCTTGCCACCGCAGATCCCCTTGGGTGTAAAACAGTTCTACTTTTTCCTATTTAGGGGCTCAGGACATATTGTCTGCCAACACGACTCCCAAGTGGTCGAAATGGCTCACGCGCTCCAGCGGCGACCCCTCCACCACCTTCCTACCTCGAAAGGATTGTGAGTATTCAAAGTCATAAATTTAGATTTGGCAGAATTTATCTCTAGCCCCTAAGCCTTGCAACAAGATGCAAAGCGATGCAAAAGAACCTGGACCCATAGGAGTTCTAGAGAGGAGTAGAGTATCATCTGCAAACATCAGGATTGGGGTCCTTTTGTTTGCAGATTTGAGTCATCGTGCCTGCAATCGCACAGGCAATCAACCATACAATTGATATACTGGCTGAACAACGTAGAAGCAAGGACACACCCTTGCCCCACACCACGGTTCACCGGTATTCTCTGTTTGAGGGCACCCCGAGACCTACTTGACTTGGGCACATTTTACTAAAAGAGTTCCACTACAATATTAATCTCAGAAGAGATTTGGCATTGCATGCATATATCCAGAGCAAAGTTTGGGAAATTCTGCTCAACAGCTGCTTGTTGTTGGTAGAGGTACAGCCTCTTGAACTCAAACGTCTATCCAATATCTAGCTAAGTCTTCTACGTCTTTTATGGAAGATTTTAAGTCAGCCTAAACTTAAAGTAGTCACCCTAAAAGGTAGATCCTAAGAAAAGAATCCTGCATTTTCCCCAGTTACAAGTCACTGGATAGACTGAATGTAGCTCCCTTTAGATTTCTGTAACAACGCTTGCGTTATCACTTCTTGGTATCATGCAGGCGTCGCATGATGGAATGTTTCTGGTGAAGTGGCAGCCCTTCTGACTGAGGTATCCCCAAGCGGGGAGAGGTTGCTGTCTTTTATTTTGACGCTTATTATGGGTGTGTTAGCGCCTCAGTCTCCGATTTTCATTTGGAATGAGACTGAGACGAAGTACAACGTTTCAGAGCTTTGTGTATGATATGTGACAAGGTAAGGACCCAACAGAAGGGGAGAGGATGTGGCCTAATGGCTAGAGCAGTCGATCTTGAACCTGGAGATAGGGTTCGATTCTCGACAGGGACGCTCAACATCCTGTGATTCTGGCTGAATCACCTAATCTCCCCGTGCCTTACAAAATGAATGTGTCCGTCTGTACCGCAACTGGGGCTCATGTAAATTGCTATGATACTTTCGGGTTGAGTTTGCGCTATATAAAACAAAACCAAAAAACACTAGGGGTTGGGTGGTACCAGTGTTAGAAATGTTACCTGAACACACTATCTAAAAAAAAAAAAAGATTCGCGTTTCCTATAGTACACGAGAGCTCGATAGTTTCTTTCTTTTCGTTACTAATGGCTGCTTATATTTTCCCAACAGTTGTGAATTAAAATAAAGCATGGAAATGGAAAGAGGACTGACAGGATTGAGCAAGCACGGTGATCACCTCCAGAAGATTTTGATAAGGTAAGTTCAAAATCTCTAATAGTGCCGTACATATTGAATAAGACTTCTACCTGCAAGTGGTTCTCAATATGAAATAAAATGGAAAGCGATGCCTTTAGGTTTGAGACAAAGTATTGCAAATGTTGCCTCCGCTTGCCAGAGTGAGCCTTCTGGCTTGCGTGGTAGGATTTCATTTTGGTGGGCCAAACGATGGAGATATTTTGCATTTGGGACTGTACCCTTGATTGTTTCCAAAAGCCAGAAATAGGGATGCTGTGTGGCACAGTTGTGTGTTTTTGTGTGGAATAACAGTATTGTAATCCTCTGAAGCTGGTCATCTGAGTTAATAAAAATCAAGGCTACAGAAGATGTCTGTAGTCAAAACACAGCATGACTAGAGAGCCAACTGTTGTAATCTACTTGCTAATATAATGCATCCTACCCATTGGTGTTCTCTGCCGTGCTGCTAAGCCAGTGGGCAGGTCATCAGAATGCTGGGAATGTTTGTGCTTGTACATGAGTCAGTTGGAGTGTATGAGCTGAGCAGCAGGGAGGCTGCTCCCGGTGGGGCATTACATGGAACTTATCATCTTCCTGTAACCTGTAACTGAAGATATAACTTGAAGAATAAACTTATAAAAAGAACTTAGCAGTTTTAGTGATTCAAAGTGTGTCTTTTTAATTACAGCAACTAAATGCATAGGTATTGAAGTGTTCTGTGGACTTAAGGGTTCTGTGGGTGTCCTGTGGACTGAAAGGGTTAAACCAGTGGACGGAAGAAGTCACAAAGAGAGATATCATGATTTTAGGTTTTCACAGGTGTGGGCATGAGTAACAAAGCCAATGCAGCATGTAAGATTAGAAGAGGAAGAAAATTATTTATATTGATATGATGTTACGCATCACTCAAAAAGATCAGAACGACGGTATTGACTCTGATGATGCAAATATCACAAAGTAATGTTGCACGAGTAGTTCACAGTAAACAGTGTCAGCATTAGAGAGCAGGTTGACGAGGCACAATATTGCCTTCCGGCCCTGATCTGCAGTGGTCAAAATATTGTTCCATATGGTCTGTGTTGCCTTCCCTGTTGAGCTGAACATATCGGGTTTTGGCTTGATACAAACTTTATTGGTATTTATAAATGTCTTGAAAATGCAGACCAATGTTGTGCTGAATAAATCTCATTTTAATTAAAGAAGATATCAAGCTATTGAGGAAAATTGATGTGATGAAGTCGGGAGAAATTAAAAATTACATTGTTCAGTTCTGGCTTCAGCAGCAATACACAGAGGCAAATAGTCAAAATCTGTCCCCTTCTCAGGATAGAAGTCTTACAACAGGCATAAAATATATAGAAGTTACCCTATAGCAGAGTTCGCCAAAGTCGGTCCTGGAGGGACAGATCCATGCCAGAATTTTAGCATATCCCCATTTAGATAAATAGAGTTATCTTAAAATGTGGCATGGAGCCTGCCCTCCAGGACCGACTTTGGAGTACCCTGTCCTAGAGGACTTAGTCTTTGGTTTTTATCACATTCGCTGGTAAATTTAGAAGGTGGTGTTATGTTTGAGAGGGTACCGAAACGGATAGTAACCACAGGAAGATCAGGTTTGCAAACCATTACTCTTTGTCACCTTCACAATCATGTGGATAAATTAGCAAAATCCTTGAAAACAAAACAATTGAGATATGTACATGTGATGGGAAGGCAAATTTGAATTAGAATTGTTAATTCTTAAGCAGATGTACCAAATTTAGCCAAAATTCATTGCAAATTCTTTGGTTTCCATTGATCAGCGATGCAATTTTAGGATACCTACAAATGGCAAATGTTCCTTCTCAGTAGCCACAGTGAGAAAGCTTGTGGCCTGATAAGAGCATGACAAGTTCTAGCACAGCAATTGTAATGTTGAACATTATACACAACACAGAAGAGCGCAACTATCCCTGGAAATTTTTTAATTGATTTTACATGAAATTGTCATGGGTTGAGCAACACACCTACATTTTCATATGCTTTATGATAAATTAAGACCATTTTAAGGCATTTTTCCAGACTTGGGATGGGCTATGCCTGTAGTTTAGGGCTAATGGGGCCTTTTGTAAAGCTGCTTAGTTGCACCAGGAAGGCAATGGGAGCATTTATGGATATGTGAGTTGGAAGTAGTTAAGAGACAAATGTAACTGATGTTAGGGTGTACATAGGAAGGTTTACATTGGATTGAATGCATACTGCCTTGAGGATTACAGTACTCCTGAAAATCGCCATCCCTGGAATATCGCGGCACACTTTTAGTGAGTGACCATATTAAGAGACAAAAATATTGAAAGGTTATTGCATTGAGGGAAGGATGAATAGATGTACTATTCCTGTCTCCTTATCTACATACTCTGAATATATATGCACGGCATAGGTACATATTCGTGGAGTTAGGTATAAAAACTAGACTTACTTACCTGTCAATATTTTTGTTTCAATATTTTATCCTCACTATTGTATGGCATGGATATTTAGGGTGCGCATCCTCTGTATTACAAGGAACATAATTGTCTTAGGACCTGAAAGTATACACATTAGGATGTATGTAGCATTTTTACTTTAATATTTAGAGAAATATATATTTTTCCGTCTATGGGAGCATTTACCCATTTTTTTAATCCCAGTTGTTGAAAGGAAGGTTCATGCTGAGTTCACGTGAACCAGGGTGAAATCAATAAAAAAATTAAGGACTATGTTTTGAACCATTGATGTATGTACTTCACCAGAGGTATTTTTATTATTGTGACAACCATGGGAATGGGCGAAGGTGCATTATGGGTAGAAGCTGGTAGGTTTTTTAGCATGATAAAGGTAACTAAGAGAGAGGATGTGGCATTATGGCCAAAGCCCCCAACTTTGGAAACTGGGTAACCAAACTTAAGTGTCGGCATGGCCAACATTCTGTGATTCTGAGCAATCACTTAAGGCCTAATTACGATCTTGACGGACAGGGTTACTCCGTCTCAAACATGACAGATATCCTGTCCACCGAATTCCATTATATCCTATGGAACTTGTAATATGGCGGATGGGATATCTGCCATGTTTGTGATGAAATATCCCATCCGCCAAGATCATAATCAGGCCCTTAATATCCCCATGTCTAAAAAAATGAATCTGACCTTGTGTAACGTATCTGGTGCCCATGTAAAGCAAAGCAATGCCCAGAAGCCGAGTTCGAGCTATATAAAAACTGCTAAAAAAATAAAACTACGATTTGGTAATCAATCAATCAATCAGTCAATCAAAGTATTTGTAAAGCACGCTACTTACCCGTGAGGGTCTCAAGGCGCTGAGGGGAGGGGGTGCCACTACTGCTCGAAGAGCCAGGTCTTGAGGAGTCTTCTGAAGGCGAGTAGGTCTTGGGTCTGCAGTAGGTGGGTAGGGAGGGTGTTCCAGGTCTTGGCGGTGAGGTAGGAGAAGGATCTGCCACCGGAGGTTGTTCGTTGGATGCGGGGAACAGCGGCGAGGGCAAGGCTGGCGGAGCGGAGCTGGCGGGTGGGGGTGTAGAAGCTGAGTCTGCTGTTCAAGTAGCCTGGTCCGGCGTTGTGGAGTGCTTTGTGTGCGTGGGTGTGGAGCTTGAAGGTGATCCTCTTGTCGACGGGGAGCCAGTGTAGGTCTCTCAGGTGGGGGGTGATGTGGCTGCGGCAGGGGGCGTTCACGATCAGTCGGGCGGAGGCGTTTTGGATGCGTTGTAGTCGTTGTAGGTGTTTGGCTTGGATTCCTGCGTAGAGTGCGTTGCCGTAGTCCAGTCTGCTGCTGACGAGGGCCTGTGTCACCATTCTTCTTGTTTCGGTCGGGATCCACTTGTAGATCCTGCGGAGCATGCGGAGGGTGTTGTAGCAGGAGGAGGAGACGGCATTGACCTGTTTAGACATGGAGAGAGAGTCGAGGATGAATCCTAGGTTGCGTGCATGGTGGGTGGGTGTCAGTGCTGTTCCCAGTGTGGTCGGCCACCAGGAGTCGTCCCCGGCTGAGGGGGTGGTTCCGAGGATGAGTTCAGCTTTAGACGGCTGTTCCTCATCCAGTCGGCGACGGCCTTCATTCCCTCGTGGAGGTTTGTTTTGGCCGTGTGCAGGTCCTTGGTGAGGGACAGGATGAGCTGCATGTCGTCAGCGTAGGAGATGATATTGAGGTCATGTTGGTGGGCCACTTGTGCTAGGGGGGCCATGTAGACGTTGAACAGAATCGGGATGAGCCCTGGGGGATGCCGCAGATGATGTTGGTGGCCTTGGATCGGAAGGGCGGGAGGCGGACACTCTGGGTTCTGCCGTAGAGGAAGGACGTGGTACAGTCAAGGGCCTTCTCTTGGATTCCGGCTTCTAGGAGGTGCGTCTTTAGAGTGAGATGGCAGACCTTGTCGAAGGCGGCTGACAGGTCCAGGAGGATGAGGGCTGATGTTTCGCCATTGTCTAGTTGGCACCTGATGTCATCTGTGGCGGCAATGAGGGCTGTCTCAGACTGTGGTTTCGTCTGAACGCGTACTGGGACGGGTCCAAGATGTTATTGTCTTCCAGGTGGCGGGCCAGTTGTATGTTGACGATTTTCTCGATGACCTTCCCCGGGAACGGGAGCAGGGAGATGGGCCGGAAGTTCTTGAGGTCCTTGGGGTCTGCCTTGGGCTTCTTGAGGAGGGCGTTGATTTCGGAGTGTTTTGCAGCTTTCCGGGAATGTCGCTGTTTCGAAGGAGATGTTGATGACCTTCCGTATTTGGGGTGCGATGGCAGCGTCTGCTTTGTTGAATACGTGGTGTGGGCACGGGTCTGACGGAGATCCTGAGTGGATGAAGTTCATGGCCTTTCGTGTCTCGTCGTCGTTGACGTTGGACCAGAAGGTCAGGCGACTGGCGCTGGTGGTGTTCACAAGGGAAATGGGGTCTGGCGTAGTCGGGCGCTCATGGTGTTGAAGCTGTCATGGATGTCAGTGATCTTGCGGTGGAAGAAGATGGCCAGTGAGTTGCACAGATCTTGTGAGGGCGGTATGTTGTTGGCGTTGGTGCTGGGGTTGGAGAGTTCCTTTACGATGATGAAGAGCGCTTTGCTGTCGTGTGCGTTGTTATCCAGGGGGTCTTTGAAGTAAGATCTCTTGGCTAATCTGATGAGGTGGTGATGTCTGTGGGTGGCGTCCTTGTGGGCTGCGTGGTTGTCCGGAGTGCATTCGTGGAGCCATATCTTCTCTAGCTTCCAGCATGCGCGTTTGGAGGTCTGCAGCTCATCAGTGAACCAGGTAGCTCTCTTGCTGGCGTGGTTGTTGGAGGTTTTCTTGAGTGGGGCGAGGGTGTTGGCCCAGTCGTCGATCCACTGTCTGAGGTTGTGGGCTGCGATGTCTGGGTTGGTGGGGTTGGTGGGTGGGTTTTGGGCGAGGGTGATGATCAGCTGGTCTTTGGTGACTTTGCTCCAGCAGCGACGAGGTAGCTGTTGGGTGCGGTGGTGCATGGTTGGTTTATTGACGGTGAAATGGATGCAGCGGTGGTTGGTCCAGTGGAGTTCGGTGGTTTAGTCGAAGGTGACGTGGGTGCCTGTGGAGAAGACGGGGTCCAGCGTGTGGCCAGCGGCGTGGGTGGGTGCGGTGACGAGTTGTCTGAGGCCGAGGTTGGTGAGGTTCTCGATAAGGGTGGCGGAGTTGGTGTCGTTGTTGTTCTAGAGGTGGAAATTCAGGTCCCTGAGGAGGATGTAGTCCATGGAGGTGAGTGCGTGGGTGCTGGCGAGGTCGGCGATGGAGTCACTGAATTGAGCTTGGGGTCTGGGGGTCTGTAGATGAGTGTTCCTCTGAGGGTGGTGTTGGGGTCGGTGTGGTGCCAGAAGTGCAGGTGTTCGGCGGTGTTGAGGGTGTCATCTGCTTGGTTGGCGACCTTGAGGGTGGACTTGTGGATGATGGCTATTTCTCCTCCGATTCCATTGGCGCCACCCCTGCGGGTGATCTTGTAGCTGTCCGGGATAGCTATGGCGATGTCGGGAGCCGAGGAGTCGTTCCACCAGGTCTCAGTCAGGAAGGCCACGTCTGGGGCGGAGGAGTGGAGCAGATCCCAGAGCTCGACGGCATGTTTGCGTGCGGAGCGGGAGTATGCAGCGGAGGTGGTTGGGTCCAGTCCTTGGAGGTTTGGTGGCTCTGTCGCAGGGGAAACTGCCGCTGTGGCAGGAGAAAGGTTTGTGAGTCTGTTTCGTGGCGGCTCGGAGGCAGGTGTGGTTTCGGCCGGCGTTGAGTGCGTAGAGGGTGCTGGCGTCGTAGCGGAGCCTGGTGTTGTGGCGTTTGCGGGATCCAGGGGTTCTGACACTGGGCGCGGTCCAGGCGCAGACGGGCGCAGATAGGCGTGCCTGCTGCCCCGGTCCGTTGCGCGGCCGCTGCGCGGCCTCCATAAGAGGGGGATAGGGAGGGAGGGAGGAGCAGCTGGGAGGCGGGAGCGGGGTGGCCAATGGGGGGAGGAAGGAGCGGGAAACGGCGGGTAAAACAAGCAGGCGGCAGGGAGCAGGTACGAGGCAGCTGGCGGCCGTGTGGTGGCGTGGGGAGCGACCTGCCTGCGAGCAGGGTCGGAGGCAACAGTCTCACCTCATGGAGAACACATATGGTGTAAAATTCCTGAGGGAGTGAGATACATAACAGAGGGAATTGAGGTTGGGGAAAGTTGCATGCCAGTCAGGAAGAGGTTATTGAGTTGCACTCCCTAAATGAGGTCAAAGATTTGATACTGGAGTGTCAAGCCTGGAGGAAAATTCAGTGATGCTTAGACATTGTGTTATACCCATATCAAGTGTGCTTGGTGTCTCAATATTCCCCCTCGACACCCGCTTGCTATTGCTGAATGATTCGAGTGAGCTTGTCTTGATTGGTGAGCAGAGAGGATAGAGTGTGTAAGCCCTAATGATGCTTAGCATAAATGTATGTTCTAATCTCATGCAGAAAGGAATTTAGAAAAGAGACTTTTATAAATCGTAGCCCAGGTGAATGTAAACACATTATTGGGTTTCATTATGTAATTTTAATTGAAGGAAAACATTTTGCTTTATCTCTGGAAGGAGACAGCCACAAAACTTGGACCATTGCGGCCGCTCTTCAATTTTGTGTATGCTTTTACAATACAAGGTACATCCTGTTAATGTGAAAAAAAGATTGCTTATTTCACTGCTGGAAAGCTAAAAAATTTAAATAAATTAGTTCTGCTTATTTATGATGATATATCAATGGTGGGACAATTACTGATGGATTGCTTAGATTTTTTAATGCTAATGGTTTCTTTCTCAATCTCTATTGACAAGCCTATATGCAGTGGTGAGACGTGGTATTGGTAGGGCTGGTAGATCAAGGATTAGGGAACATGCTCAAATGCGAAGACGTGGGTAAATTGCCATGCAGAAGGTCTTCAAGCCCGCCGAGCTCTACTGCTGGAGAAACGAGCCATCATCATGTAGCTCAAATACTCTTCAATCACTCCTGCCTTTCAGCCCCTCAGGTCAGCCACAAGCAAGTCCCCTGGAATTACTCTCCAAATTGATTTTGAGAAGCAAAACTGAGCTTTATTACTTCTTGGAATCTATCCGCGTGTAGCCGGGATACAAACTGTCCTACTCAATCTTGTGAGTTGTGACATCCTTCAGTCTCCCATCAAACGATAAATAGATGTTTTTCTAGGACATTTAACTCATTACAGAACAGTTGTAAAGGGATTCTTGATATTCAGCGCAAGCGGTACCGAGGAGATTGTCAACACATGAGCTCAAGTGAATGCTTTGCAATAAAAGAGAACATTGCTAGATTTGGTCAAGACTTTGAAGTGAATTGCCAACAAGATTGCTTTTAAGAAGATGTTCATGTCCACAGGCTTGAAAGGAACATGCAATGGCAGGTTTTTTTAGTGTTTATTTTTTAGAGTTTTATATAGCGCAAACTTGACCCGAATACAAATCGGGTAACAGAGCGCTTTACATAGCACCAGTTACGTTACAGGAGGACACACATTCATTTTTGTTAGGTGCGAGGAGATGAAGTGATTTGCCCAGAATCACAGGAGGTTTAGCGTCATTACTGAGACTCGAACCCAGATCCCTATGTCCGAGGTCGAGCGCACTAGCCGTTAGGCCAACTGCCTGGAAGAAGGACCATAGCTTGCAAAATCCCTATTTTCTCTTCCCCTCACCTCCTAGCTAGACAGGTTGCACCTCATTTCAGTGCTGGGACGGTTCTCAGACAAGTATTACAGCGGGCCAAATGCAGGGTAATGGCGAGTCAGACAGCCATCTGGAATCGTCCGCTAGCTTTTATGGATTTGTCAGTGCTTGCAGCTGCGGCCTGTACTGGTAAAATCGGTGGGCCGGGTTGGGAGGGATTCAACATACCACCACGAGGAAAAATTAAATAAATAATTAATTTTTCCTCCTCGTCGTCTGTCGAAATCCCGATGGCACCACTACCCCACCACTCTTACGTACAAGGGCCGCGGCTGAGTGCTTGTTTCAATTTTTCATGGCTTTTGCAAAACTATAATGCTGGGGAAGCTGCCGACCTCTCATCCATCTAAAAAACAAAACATTGGCTAAAAGCCAAAAAATAATTTGGGTCTCAAAAAGCACACATCCCCTGGTAGTCAGGGCACTTCAGGAAACTCCTCTTTTACTTGATATGGTCCTTGTGAAAGGGAAGAATGCATTCACTCACAAAAGTCAGTCAATTGCTGAAATGGGATAAGCCTGTGTCCATGGTGTATGCTGAAGTGATGGACGAAAAGACGAATGACACAAAAACTGACCAATTGATGGAGATGGCCAGCTGAAAGTCCTATGTATTAATACATTATACGCTATTGTAGTAAAAGCAAAAGGTCCTTGCTAACTCCAAACCTAAAAAGTATCTATTTTGGGACTTAAAGAAGACAGGAGTCTTGGTGAAATTATACCCAAACCCATCAAAGGGAGTGCAGTAGATATGTCAAAGGATTTGGAAAAACGTAAATTACACAACCTATTGTTTTTATGAGAATATCAGCCACCCCCAAAAACAAATATGGCCTCCTCAGCTTCACAAAAGATAAAGGAACATGTTAGAAATGAGCTTTGATGGGATTTCTCCAATATTTAGAGCACATTTCGGACTTTTATTAAATTCTCAAAAAATGTCATGAGTACGCCTTGAAAGCTACATCAGTCGTAGTCCTCATGATTCTAAATTACATGAAACAACAGACTTAGGACTCTGCTGAGCCTACTGAATACTATGGCTCAAGTGTCCTCCTCTGTGGACTCATCAAGGCATGAAAGTGCTTGACAGCTGAATCCAGAACTATCCAGGCACCATCCACCATATACTACAGCTAATAAACCAGTTGGAACTGGAGTATCAGTATCCAATGGACCTTCTCTACTTTCTGCCATGATGTTACTTCATGAAATGTGGAGTAGAACGCACAACGTTCACGGCATCCACAGAGTCCTAAGCATCGTCCGGCGTGCAGCAATATTCCAATGCCCATCTATGCGGAGCAAGGTAGACACAATAGCTATAGCTCGAATGAAACTTAATGGAAAATACATATTGGATTAAAAGCTAATAGCAAATTACAACCCACTGATGATTTACAGTAGAGCGTGTACAGTGGCGTGCAGTAGGCAACGATTAGATTCTCTCCTAAAAGATCATAATGAAAATTGAGTAGCCCTGATTGCATGTTGCAGACTTCCCCCCCGCCTCTGGCGGTGCTGCGCTCTTTAATAATTTCTGGTTTATCATTCACACCTCGCGAAAGAGGAATAAGAAAGTGGACCGGCTCCCATGATTACATTACGGATGTAATCAGCACTGACGTTTAAAGCTTCAAAGGAACGGCTTTTCATTACTGGTGACATGAAATACCCTTCGAGGTCCTCTGCGGTGATTTAATCCATGTTTTGCCGCTAAGTTCTTCTCTGGAATCGGTGACATAGGCAAAGGACATGCTGGTGGCAACTGGATTTGAGAACTAAATGCAAAGGCAAGAGTTGCCTAGTGGCAAACAAGATTATTGCATTTGTAGTGATTAAAGGGTCTTATTATATGGTAAAATAGAGAATCATGTAGACTCTTATACTCTGGAATCCCTCGGGTGAGGTTGTTACCAGCTGTTGCCATTGGCATTTACTCACTCCTCTAAACCATTCTTCCAAACAGCTGTTGTTTCTCTGTATCATCCATTATAATTGGTTTTACAGACAATTAGAATTTTTGCACTGTATGGAGAGGTCTACTTTGGTTAATGAAAGCTTTTACATTAACAATAATGAAAATTATAAAAAAAGATGCTTTTGTAGAGTAAATTCTGTCTGAGCCTCTGTCTCCTTGAGCAAACCACAAATAAGTGATGCTATTCCTGACTCAGTAATACAGCGCTAAATATAGAAGGATGATGGTCAGATAGTTCGGAAGCAAAGTTTGGATCCTCTTATCACCTGTTCGAATCCACAGGTTCATGTGTTGTATCTTCTCTATTTACTATTTACTAAGAACTTCCTTGGATCCTGAGTCCAGAGACTGCATCAGGGTCGACCAGAGTGTGGACAATGTGCTTTTGCTCTGGCCTGCTTAGACCTTTCTCCTGGGCTTCAAGCTGCAGTAGGGTGTACAGGGCTTATAAGCCTCTGATCTGAAGTCTGCAGTAGGGTAGCATTGAGTGGTCTTTATTTAACTCATTGGTAGTTGTGAATCACAACATAATTTGAACAACTCCAATGTCTCTTTTAATGAATGTAAAATGGCCAGCACCTAATGGCCGCCTCCGTGCACCACGGCTCATGTGGCCTCCACTATTGTGTACATCAGCTCTATGCATCCCTTGCCTCCTCCACCTATTGCCGCTATCTAGGATAGCAGAAGAGTGCTGGACACCTCCATATTCACCAGCAGTTTCAAGGTGCTTTACTGCCTTCAACATCCACCAAAGCTCATGAGTACCTCCTGAAAACTCAAATGTACCTCAACCACCCAAGCCTTATTCCAAGATCATCTTTAATTAGAGCCCTAGAGCATCCTTCATCTATCATTCTAAGCCAAAGCCTTCTCATTCTAGCCTGGCATGTGCCTATGTGTCCATGTCCAACATGGCTGCAAAAGGTGGCCTTGGTGCTATGCTTTCTACAATCTACAAGCCAGGCACCTTTTTGCTGCTAAATAAAATATGGGAGTGTAAGGGACCTGCTATCTTCGTCATCCTTACTGGCTGCCCCTTTACCTATCACTGCTGTCAGGTGGATTATCTTTAACCAATCTCCATTATCTTCTGGGTAACACACACCCTTCTCCATCTATCTACTGCGCTCCCAGATGGCCCTGTGCCACTTCAACCTACCCTTTGGTGAAGGCTACATTCGATTTTTTATATTGTCCGTGGTTCCCAGGTGACCCATGCCCTTCTACATCTACTGTGGTGGCCATGTGATACAGTGTCTCCTCGGCCTGCCATTATGGCTCAATGTCTTTTTTTAAAAAGTTATTCTTAATGGCTTCCAAATGACATAACATCTTTTCCATCAAACTATGGCTTCCAGGTTACACAAAACCTCCACCATCTATCATGGCTACCAGCAAGACCTAGAAACCTTTCTGTACTATGTGCTATTCAGTGGCGGCTAGCATGTAAGGAGGGTGGTGCGTGGGAAAAAATAAAAGTACAAGAATAAACAAACAAAAAGCAATTCCACTTACCTTCCAGGCGCGGGGTCCTCTTTGATCCAGTCTTCTCCAGACAGGTAGTCTCCTGCAGGACCCAGGAAACTGCACTAACCAATCCTGGCGCCGCTCCAATGCTGCATTAAAGCAGCACCAGGATTAAAGGGTGTGGCCTACTTTGGCACCCCCGAGGACACTGGAGCCCTGCGCTTTCTCTAACCCAGCTGTCTAAGATAGCTGGATTGGAGAGGTTTAAAAGGCCAGCCAAAAACACATGCACACTTTAAACTTAAAGTGCCCTGCCTATCGCTGCCTTTTTGCTGCTGCTTTACTGGAAGCAGCAGAAATCAGAAAGACCTGCCCCCAGACCTGACACGCGGCTCAGGACGGGGTTTTGAAAAATAAAATGGTAATAAATTAACTTCATTACAATTTAATTTTTCTATCTCTGGGGGCAATGTTTTAGTTGGGCGACGCTCCTCTGCCTTAACAGAGGATCCAAACAAAACAATAATTTAAGGTATCCTAGATATAATCTGCACAATGATCACCTTGTGGTGTAACTGTCAGTTGGGGTGCATGTAAAGAAGTGTATGTCAGCCTGGAGAGGTAAACATTCCCAGCAGAAGACTATTTTTTTAATAGATGTTGCAATATAAAGGGGGGGGGGGCTCTGTGCTAATATTCAAAAATATATATCCTGGTTAAGTGTAGTAATGGATTGGACTTTATCCCAACAATAGCATCAGAATCATTAAGTGGGTTTTTAAATATACTAGGGATATATAAATAAGTGTTATTCCAGAGGAGTCGAGGGGAAAGCTGAAGAGCAATCTAAGCGGGCTTTGTGGTTTAAAGGGGCGGAAGGGTGGCGGCCAGAACAGACGGGTCTGGAGATCTCTTTCACTGACACCAATGTTCAGGTTCCTGCAGGCTAGTCGGTGGAGGGGGGCTTCATAGCAGTATTCACGCAGAGCTAAGGGCCAGATGTACGACTATTGGAAATTGCAACTCGCAATTTGCGTTCAATTGCGAGTCGTAATTTCCAATGTACAACAGTGTCTGAGACACTGTTTGCGACTCTCAGTGGGGTCGCAAATTGTATACCTTATGAACATTAATGAGGCACTTGCAATTTGCGACCCCATTGAGAACGGCTGGTCCTCCCAGGTATGGTTGCATGCTGGGCTCAGCAGACCTCCATGTCTGGGACTGCTTTTAAATAAAGAAGTTTTTTTAAAATGCAGCACGTTTTCATTAAAGGAAAACAGGATGCATCTGGAAAAAAAAATGAAATGTTTTCATTTCATTATTTAAGGAAAGGTAGTGGTCCCTGGGACCACTCACTACCTGCCCCTAAAAAATATTTTCCCCTGCATTTGCATAGGGGAAAGGGTCCCCTGTGGACCCCTTCCCGTTTACGACTGCATTACCACCCTCTTGAAGAGGGCAGTAAATTTCTAGTGTGTTGCGACCGCAATTGCAGTTGCAAAACATTCATATATTGGGCTGCGAGTCGCAATTAGGAAGGAACGCCCTTGGAACGCCCTACCTAATTGCGTGTCGCTGAACACTATTTGGCGAGTCTCCATTTTTTGCGACTTGCAAAATAGTGTAAGTGCATGGCCCACAGGGATTTTGCATGCGCAAACGGGTCACAAACCCATTTGGGCATGAAAAATCTCGTTCTACATCTGGCAGGACTTGTGCCTTGTTCCCTGAATCTGGCAAGCAATAGGTGCTCACAGAAATTAGGCTCTTATGGAGAGTGTGATTTGTTCTGATCTGGGTGTGCCTTGTCATCTCTATTATCCTCTCCTTCATGTTTTTTGCAGTTCCATTTATCTTGTTTTCCATGGGAAAACCACAATACCGCTGGTTTGAGAGATTGGTTGGCTATTTCATCCACCTCTGAGGTAAATATGTACCATGAAGGCCCAGCTGTGAGGCCTGGAAGGTCCACCCTGCCTTCAAATCTCCCATGATCATGAAATATAGCACAACTGAGTCTGTGACAATAACAACTGTCTGGGGATATAGCGATCATCCCATGTGTATAGTAACATGTATGACTACAGTAGTTCTTACTACTGAATTGGTGATTGGTTTCTGACCTGGGAGGCCTAACAAGGAATATATGTTGCAGTTTGGTCCCATTTGCTATCCTTTCTCAATCCTTCAGGTTCCTGCCATGTCTGCCATGTTTGCAGCTGAATTCAGTGACCGCCATTTTCTGTTTTGTCCCACTCTTGACTCCGTAGCTCTAATCAGCCAGAGATTGATCACGCCTCTCAATTATCTCTCACCATTACAAATTCTGAGGGAAGCACTTTGGTTTCCAGACCAAAAAAAGAACAGAAATCATTGTGTCACCTGTAGTTCTGGATTGTCTGTGCATAGTGCCACATTAGTACCTGGTTTAATACAGTGCACTATTTCATGTTTCATCCTGGGGAGATCAAAATGTCTGGAATAACCAGTGAACCACACAAAGACACCTTTTCATTTTTTATTGCTTCCCTTCCCAGTACAGCTCATATTCCTGTAACCAGTCAGAAGGATACATTCCTTCACAGGTTGCAGGAGATGCTTTAATCCCTAATGACCCCTCACTGTGGTGATGCAACGGCAGGGCAAGTACCCACAAAAGACCATCCGATGCCACCGCTGGTGCCTGTCAAAGCTCTGCAGGTAACCGACATGAGCTGATAGAGAAATCTCTTGACAGAGGGCCGGCGCGCTCATCAGAGGCCGGCGCGCTCGTCGGAGGCGGGCGCGCTCTTCAGAGGCTGACCCGCAGGCTGACATTTCTGGTTCTTAATTCTTAAGCCTGCCTGAGAAGGATTTCGGTAGATCTCATTTAATCAGAGAATTCACCTCATCTGCTCTGCCCTCCTGTGTGGAATGTGATGAGCAACTCACAGCCATGAAGCAGGTCTCAAATTGGGAGATCACTCTCAGAGCTGGTACAAAGCAATGAGTATGCACCCCCCCCCCCCCCGCCGCCACCCGCTACTTGACCCCCCCGCCACTCCTTTGCAAACACACCACTTGAAAAAAAGGGAGTTTTAAACACAGTTGGTACTAGAAGCGACTTCCAAGTTTGGCTGTTAATACGGGTACTAAACCAGTCACCACTCAAAGTGTATGGTAAAAGAAAAATTTGCAAGATAGGTATATAGAGGAAAGGCGAGGCTTATTATATCTAAGACTTCATATATGTACCTTGACAGCATACATATCTTCAAGTTCAAAGATCAGGGTTAAGAATAGTAAATATACAGTTTATTTTTTTTAATGAGTTTTATATAGCGCAAACTCAACCCGAAGGTATCAGAGCGCTTTACATGAGCACCAGTTGCATTACAAACTAAGCATGGGCGAATTTTGCGAATTCGCGATCCACAATTTGCGGATTTGCGAATTCGCAATCCGCAAAAATTTGCGAATTCCCGCGAATTTGCTGATTTTTTAATTTTGCGTGTTCGCGGGGAACTTTGCGTATTCGCGGGGCGCTTTGCGTGTTCGCAGGGTTTTTTTTGCCTGGTTCATCACTGCCGCCCTCTCGTTTTTCATGCCCTTCTGCCCTCTGTACCACTTGTTTTTGTGCCTTTCTGCCATCTGCCCCACTGGTTTCTGTGCCCTTCTGCCCTCTGCCTAACTCATGCCCTCTGTCCCACTTTGTGCCCTTCTGCCCTCAGCCATAAGTCAGCTTCAACAGGAAGCACAAATAGATAAAGTATAGCAGGTGCTTGAGTTGAAGGTCAAATTAAGTTACACAGTCATTAATCACCCCAAGTTTGGGGTGATTAATGATTGTGTAACTGAATTTGAGATTCAACTCTAGCACCTGCTTTACTTTATCTATTAGTGCTTCCTGTTGAAGCTGACTTTTGTAACTATTTTAGAGGCTCTGGCAGCTTGCCGGCGCCATTCTAAGATAGTTACAAAAAGTCAGCTTGAAATTTTGACCCAATCCGTTCCGCTCGCGGATTTTGCGGGAAATTCACGAATCTCGCGGATTGCGAATTTACCGAAAATCCGCAAAATCCGCGAGCGGAACGGATTTTCCGCCCATGCTTATTACAGACAGACACCTTCATTTTTTTGTTGGGCATGGGGAGATTAAGTGATTTGCCCAGAATCACAGGATGTTGAGCGCCCCTGCTTCAAGGTCCTATCTCCACGATACTTTGGTTGTTGATTTTTACTATGAATATTTTTAAAATACAATATTTCTTTAGTTGATAATCTGCCCAACATGCATTCAAACAATTGCTTTATTTTCACCAGGCTTTCCCAGAAGGCTCTATTGCATGCTAAAAACGTCTGAGTCCCTTGCAGGCGCAAGGCTGATCTTCCACCAAGGGTTCTGCTGTGCTTAGTGCTTAGTATCAAATATTTGAGTCCTTGTCAAAATGCCTGTACCAATTTTATTTAGTCTTCTCTTACCTTGGTTTTGAAAGGAGACCCCTGGAACTTACTAACGATTTATGTCAAGTGTATTTATTTATTTATTCAGCTTATAAAGCGCTCTATCACCTTGCAGGCATCCTGGCGCTGGTGGGTAGGAGAGTGTGTCAGAGCTGGGTACAAGCGACTAGGGCTTAGGGAGCAGCCACGTTTTTACACATTTTCTGAACGGGAGGAGCTCCCTAATTTGCCTATCATGAATATTTTTGTCTGGAGTGTATTGGTGAGCTTTGCTGCCTGGGACACCTACGGGAGATTTTTCATATTACCTCAATATTATCCGATATTATTTACCATAATTTGTTTTTTAATTTCCTCAAAAAATTCATGACATTTAAGCTAAAAAATCTGCTTCACTCCTGAAGATACCAGGATGTGATCGGCCTGACGAATAGTCAATCAAACCACTTATCGCCATTTGGGTTTGCCAAAACTTAAGGGTGTGCGACACTTTCAAACCTTTTTTTCTGTAAAGTATCAATAACTTTTGCAAAATGATTTGTATTAATGAAATAGGGTGCATTATATGGTGTGGTTTGGCTGTTTGACCTCACTGTGAGATACACCTTCAACCCTTTTGGGACCAGTCAGATTTTGTTTGTTAAACCTTAGCTCAACCCTCATACCCCAGTAAGTTAGCTTGTGCCAGTTCAACCATTATAACATTACAATGTAATTATGATTAAATTTATACATTTATACTCCTATCCTAATACTAACTACAGTATGTAGAGCATAGTGGGAGTGCCCTCTGCCAGGTCTCTTGGGACAACCAAACCCTCACATATGTGAATGATGTATCAGGAATCTGATCTGGTGTAGCTCGGGCTACTGTCCTTTTAAGGATGAAGTACAGAAAAAGGGGTCCCAGACTAATTAGAACTTATATGTACAGAATATTTTGTAAACTATAGATACATATTACTCGTACCATGAGTTTGAAGAGGAATGTTGTTTATTCACATCCTCTTGGTTTTACATTCCATGTATAATGCATAATCCACAATTACATTAGTGCCCATGAGAAAAAAGAAGGGAGGGAAAAGGGTTTGTGAGGGTAAGAAAGTGAGTGGACAGTTGTAAAAGTTGCATGTGATAAAACAGCAATCCGTAAGTTTGAATCACAGGGGTGCTATAATCAATCACCCAATACATAAGTACAAACACATTCCATCCTATCCCAGTCGTTTAGTTACACAGTAGTTATACATTGTTGTAAGCTGGGTAGGGCGTTGGTATGACAGTCGACGTTTCGACCCCTGTTGTGTGTAGGTTGTTTTCACCTTACAGTGGGGTCTTCATAGGGACGTGAAGTGAGGGGGGGCACCTAAAGTTAAAGAGCGGGGACATTTTAGACAAGGGGACTGTGAATGGGTCAGATTATAATACAATTAATGTAAATTATTTACCAAAAGGTTTTTTTTTTAAAGGGCCGGCACATTACTTATCAATATCAACAGCATACCATTAGACTCAAATCCTTTACAAACTGTAACACCAGCTGTGTCATCTATTGCATCACGTGCCCTTGCAGATTAGCCTACATAGGCCAAACCCAACAAAAAATTAAGGCACGCATTTTACAACACCAGAGTAGGATGTGAGGTTCAGGGGGCACCCCTAGTTGACCACTGAAAAATGAAGAATCACACGCGTCAAATGAGCTCAAGTGGGTTGTACTCGAAAAGGTTACATTAGGCCCAAGAGGAGGCAATATATCAGGAATTCTCAATCTTAGGGAAAGCAAATGGATGACATGGGTAGATACTATTCTTAGCGGGCTCAATGAACAGGATGCAAGTTATGCACAATTAGCTTGTTTACGTTGAACTTTGACACTGTTGTTTTCCTGTATTCATCATAATATTTTGCTCTGTTTACCTCCTCACTGAAGCAGTGCTCAGTTGATTGTCATGGTTAAGTCCTAATAGATGTAACGCGCAGTGGTTATTTTTATTTTTATAACATCTTTCAAAATTGGGGTCTTACCGAATTGAACTTTGTCATTGTTCTTTAGGCCTCTACTATAATGTTTTCAATGCCAGTACTCGTTATACTGATCATGTGGTTAACACCTTGCCCTCAGCAACTTAGAAGAATTGCCTGTTCAATTTTTCAATTTTACACTGTATTTTATGTGCAATTTCTAATTGTCAAAACAACCAATGTATTTTTACACCACTGTTTACTTTAACTGTGGGTTCACTATATTATGGAGGTTGAATTGTTCCTCCAACCCCTCCAATGCGCCGCGTCCACCTAGTCTTTCTCTATGGCCGCGCAGCACCAGCATCCAGCTGCTGCTCGTGCGCGCGTGTCAAACATAAACGCGACCTCGTTTGGGCCACGGATGTTTCCTCGTCCCATCAATGGGATGATCACTCTCCCTTAGGGTAAGCGCGTGCATACTCTGTTTGAGTCACTGCCCCCCCCCCCCTTTAACCAACAAGGCCGTGATTAATTCCATTCTGCTTTCCAACTTTCAGATTGACATGAAAATTGGCAACCCGGCGGGGATCGCTGATCTGATTCTATCTACACTGCCACTGACGGACAGTGCATAGGTACTTAATTCTGAACCCATATATAGTCGGTGCATTGCAATATGTGGTTGTTTGTTAGAAATTTGCCATGTCTAAAATCAATCGGCAATTTTTTGTTGTTAAGACATCGTTTAACATGTCTTCGATGAGGTCGTCCCCATGTGGTCTCCCCTCACCATTAAGGCACTGCGCTATTGTGATCCTATTAAACCTGTTAATTTAATATGCTCATGGTGATTTTGTAAGTCCTTTGCTGCAACAGGTTTACATCCAAGGGTGCTGGCTTTGGCTATATTGCTGGCTGTGACCCAATCGCGGTGCTTTAAATTTGAACCGGCTGGTTCTTTACTAAGTTACCTTGCATGACAGTTTTTAACCCGGCTGGGTTTTATCAGTTTTGCATAACTGTATAGAAACACTAGACATATTGCGACATGCAGTATAAATATTGATGTCTTGGTTTTAATGTTATGCCTCAGTATGTATGTGTTTATTAAACTAGGTTTTCCTTTCCTTGGAAATGGACATATACATGGTTTAATTTTGCAACCAAACCTTAATTGGTTTTTTGATGACTAGTATACTACTCTTACCATTCACAGGTAGTTTCCCACACTCACCCAGAAGAGGAGCCTGCCGGCCCTTTAAAAAAAAAAACCTTTTGGTAAATAATTTACATTAATTGTATTATAATCTGACCCATTCACAGTCCCCTTGTCTAAAATGTCCCCGCTCTTTAACTTTAGGTGCCCCCCCTCACTTCACGTCCCTATGAAGACCCCACTGTAAGGTGAAAACAACCTACACACAACAGGGGTCGAAACGTCGACTGTCATACCAACGCCCTACCCAGCTTACAACAATGTATAACTACTGTGTAACTAAACGACTGGGATAGGATGGAATGTGTTTGTACTTATGTATTGGGTGATTGATTATAGCACCCCTGTGATTCAAACTTACGGATTGCTGTTTTATCACATGCAACTTTTACAACTGTCCACTCCCTACCTTACCCTCACAAACCTTTTTCCCTCCCTTCTTTTTTCTCATGGGCACTAATGTAATTGTGGATTATGCATTATACATGGAATGTAAAACCAAGAGGATGTGAATAAACAACATTCCTCTTCAAACTCATGGTACGAGTAATATGTATCTATAGTTTACAAAATCTTCTGTACATATACGTTCTAATTAGTCTGGGACCCCTTTCTCTGTACTACTTAACACCCAGGTCCCAGTACCTTTGGGTCAACCCTTTAATTGTGACTTTTAAGGATGAAGGCTAGACTCAGCAGGGCTGCATCTGAGTCACAGTGCACAGCATTCCAGGATACTCCGCAGAAGTGCTCCTCTGCTGAATTTGGCTCACGGGTAGCGAATATAATAAAAGCACTGTTCCAATCACACGGTGTCATTGGTACAGCACTGATGTGATTGTTTATCTTGAGATTCAGAACTGTCTCCAACCAGACAACCAAATGCAAGGGCATAATGTGTTCACTCTTCCTTTGCCTTGGACAGAGTGTACGAACAACATGAAAAAATGTTTACTAAGAAATGTGCTGCCTGCAAAATAATTTCTAAGTATATTATCATATAAGTGCATGGCACGTAAAAAGTCACAGTTTAGAAAAAGAGTTAGAAAAGTAAACGTGAAACTAAAATGGAGACTTGTGTGTGGGCCCTGCTGAACCTTACTTACAACACAGGTCCATTATGCAACCTGTAGCGTTGGCCATTGAAAGTATGAGATTCTGCACACATCCTATTTTGCGCCTAATTCTGGTTTACTACACTTGCCGCAAAATCCACCATCTGAGGATAAACGTAAGCATTTAAAAAAAAAATTTTTAAAGACCTTTATTCGCAGTATTGGAAATATACAGTGTAAGGCCTACAACCCGGGGGCCGGCTGTTGTAATATTCAACATCCGTTCATCGTGCGTATGAATACATTGCCCTTCAGCCGACAACCCTGGGGTCCGGCGGACCAGTAAAGTTACGTGTGTACAACACAGGCATGTTGTGAACTAGACAAGGTATAGGTCTAGAATTTTTCTAACTTTTGAAACGTAAAACAACTTGTATTTACTGTATTACATGATGTTTACACACAGGGTCCTCCTCCCCGGTAGTCGATATAGTAAGCTGGCTTTGGACAGTACCTTCTATTATCTATTTGGTAGACATCAATATGCGTGCCACTGTTTTTCCCCTGTATCTGGTTCAGTTCCCCCCAGCTGTGATTCATGTTGTACCTTTGCCCTAACTTTCTTCATCAGAGCTAGTGTCATCATCCTCTGGTAAAGGTTTGCATAAGTTACCCCTATATATATTCCAGGGTGCCCATATTTTATTGCATTTACGCGGGCTGGCCCTGGTGACATAGACTGTACGTTCCGTAACCATAAGCATGTCCATGTTTTTGAACCATAACGTTAGGGTCGGTACTTCTGAAGCGCCCCATTTTTGTGCTATGTCCCTCTTTGCCACCATGATACTAGCGCGCTCCACAGTTGACCATATCTGGATAAGTCATTAGGTTCTAAACTTAAGCATTTCAACCAATCTTTTGTTGTTTACAGCTCAAACAAATCAAAAGTTACTAAAAAGGTGCCATGCATAATGCTTATAGGGTCAGACGCTTTGCAAATAATAGCTTGCCACCTCTTAGTTGATTTATTCAGGTGTTAAACCACTACTATTTACAGTAAAAATGAATTTTCCATTGGTATTAATATGTGTTAAAATGGGAAAATGTGAAATTACACTGCCACACAATTGTGCCCAATTATTTTTCATAATTGGTCTTTTGTTGCTGCAAAATTGACTGTTGTTGTGTAGTCCCTCTCTTCTTTATTTTGCTTTCTGTAAAGTGCACTGTCAACCTTCAGGCAGCGCTGCAATTGATAAGAAACTAATAAAATAAATGAAGAAAACCTGCAGGATAATTTTCTCCTCCATTGATGCTTTAATGAAATCCTGTGACCCACCTATAACATCCATTGCGGTACTGTGTTCATTCCTTCTGGGCGAATGTCAGAGTTATGACATGGCTTCCGCCTTGCCATGTCTTCTAGCTCTTTCTCCAGACAGGGTTGAGTGTGTGTTTTCTTAAGATACACAAAGTGAAATCCCCATCCAGTCACACAGGGATCTGGTTAGAGGGCACAGACATGTAGGCCCCCGGCTAGAGCGACAAAACAGCTCACATGGTGGCTCTGATCATCCTCGAGCTATCGGGAGCCAGCTGAAGACGGCGAGCCTGCTGTCTTTCAACCGTGTACAAAAGAGCACAGCGGCATCAAGAACACAATATTTTAGCTTCTTCCCCTTCAAGGCGGGAAGTCCTGGTGAGCCGCGGAGCAGCCATTGCGCGTGCACGCGCCTCCCTGTGATCTGCAGCTCCATTAGGCGTCGCTTGCTGCAGTCTCCTGGGGGCTCGTGCCGTCGGGAGGATTTCGCAGATCATTTGGCTTGGTGCCCAACTGTATGAACCGATCAGCTCCAATCAAAGTGATCTCTAACAACGGTGCCTTTAATCACCTCCCTATGCTTTTGCCATAGAGCATTGAAAGACCTATAGCAAATAAAAAAAATACCGCCATTTTAAAGCTGGTTAGAATGAACCAATCCTAAACAGCTCAGAGCAGTGTCGGCTTAACGCATGGGCACGCTGGGCAGATGCCTGGGAGCCCCACTAGCATAGGGGCCGCATGCAGACCAGAATGTAACCTCTTCCGTGCCGTCATGAGTCACAGTGGGCGTGTGCACACAATGGCCAGAGACCATCCGAGCCATGCCTGCGATCGGAATGTTCAGCACTGCAGCGGAATTCGTGCCGCAGGGAAGAGGTTAACACAAATTTCCTGTTCAACATTTTTATTCCTATGAGTGGTTGGTAAGGCAGGGCCCAGTGCACTGCTTTGCCCGGGGGCCTATAATGCTGTTAAGACTGCCCTGGCTCAGAGGTGTAATGGAAAATAAACCCCCTTCCCCCCACCTCTACAGAATATGAAGAGAGCCCCCTGAGTTTTCCATGTATCACAGATATTCATTGACCTTAAGCTGAATGCTGCCCCTTCAATGTTTGGGGCCCCGGATGGGCTGGGGGCCCCTGGCACCAAAGGAGCTCTGGGGGACTACATAATACCCCTCAAACTGTTTATTGATTCAGGCTGCTAGCCTTCCACTCTGATGCAGGGCAGTGTGGCAGTCTACGGCAGCATTTCCAACAATAACAATGTGCAGTGCAAGCAAAAGAGAAAGGTGCTTGCAATTAATATTCTAATTAGAGTTTATAAAGGAATTCTGGGATGTCATAGAAACCTTAAAGGAGACCTCTTTTGTGTATGAAATCCAATCTGAAGTAGAAATGCATTATATTTCCACATCACCTACAAACACCGCAGCTCTGTACATTACAGCAGCTTACTCACCATAACACTGAGATGAAATATAAAAAGGACGCTCCTAACATGACCCAGAAAACACATTTTCCTTAACCCCTTGCATGCTTGTGACAAAACCGTTCCGTCACAAGCCTCGGGTGAGCTGTGCTTGTGACGGAACGGTTCTGTCAGGGCCCGCTCGCCGCGCCTGCGCTGCGCGAATTCCGCGCCTGCGCTGACGTTTTAATGGGTGGGCGGGTTCGTGACGGAACCGTTCCGTCACAAGCACAGCTCACCCGCGAGCCGTGACGGAGCGGTTCCGTCACAAGCACGGAACCGCCGCGCGGCCGCCCCACCCCCTTAGCGCTGCGGCGGAATAGCCGCCGCAGCGAAGGGGTTAAACGTCAAAAACACGTTCTTCTAGCATAACGTTTATATCCAAAATACTTGCATTATAATGTTTGCATTCACCTATTAGTCGATCCCAATTGCTACTCATTTCTTTGACCGTGGCCAGATTAAAGGCCTGGTTGCCATTGATGTGAATTTTCAGGCTGAAACAGCACAGATATACAGGGCATTACAGTCAGATAAAGGGTGAAATGGGTGGCGTTGGGCTAAGTTTGGCAATAACAGAAACCCTTTTGAGGTGTGGTACCAGGCAATCGAAGTGAAGTGAGAATACTGCCTGTCATACACATCCTACCCTAAATATCATCTTAAAAATATTGCCATTGGTGTTAATATTTGAAAATCTACACCCAATGTTAATATTCAGGATACAATATTTAAGACACATAATATTTCTGACTGTGATATTCTGATATAAATTCCTCTACTGAAGCCATGATTTGTACATGGTGCACCTTGCCAAGCTCCTCATATTTGAGGCCCTACATAGTGATATAAGTGAGAGGGTTAGACTCTGCAATGTAAATAAAAAAGTTAACCATCAGGTGGGTTGTTAGTGAGGCTAGCTTTCAATATACATAGTATTATAGAAGAGGGAACCAGCTAGAGCTGGACCAGCCCTTTCTTCGGGGCGGGGCTGGACAAGGAAAGAAAACCCTGGCAAAAATGTCAATATTGTTCCCGCATTGCACCGTGCAGTTGAGCATAGCAAGGCAGCTTTTTGAGCATCATTATATTTGTGAGGAAGGTTTCCTCCTCCTACCACAGAAGATTTTACAGAAAAAATGGGTCCAAGTATTGACATTACCCTAGATTTCTTTCAAATATGTGTCAAAATGGTGTAAATTACAACCCATTTTTAGGTCGAGCCTACCCATCAAACAGGTTAGTCTAAAGTACCCTTTGTAGGCTTACCAAGAACTTACTGGGGCTTACAGCCCACCCGTTGCTTATTATTAGTTGTTTTTGTTGTCAGTTTCATTTGCTTTCTTCTATTTCACTTTCTGTCCATGCCCATCTTGTGTTTGTCCTTCCACTGAAGCATAGTATCCTTACCATCTCTCTGACTGCCTGGCTTCTATCCTTCCACTGCCCCCTTTTTGTGAACTAATTTTCTCTTTTTGCTTATGCATTCCATAAAACAATAAGTCTCTTTGTCAGACACAAGCCATCCCTTTGTCAGACACACCCCTGGAGAAAGCTGCAGGAGACATCAAGCGTGTGATTGGGAGTAGGAGGCAAGTGTAAGTTTATTTTACCACAAAGTGTTGCTAGCCAATGAGCTGAAGATGCTTTTTGGGGGTAGTAAAAAGCAGAGTTTGACTGAAGAATGCTAATGACATCATAGCTCTGTGTTTTGTGCCTTAAACTGGAAGGATTAAGAAGGTTCACTTGCAATGGTTGTCTTTCTATTCACAAATGTATGGGTGTGATTTGATTGGGTAGACTCAGTGGGAGCTGATTTTGCTTTTACCAAACATACACCAGCCAAGCCTTGTTTCTGCTCAAGAGCTCACTCAAAACAGTGAACCTAATAAGGTCAGATCATGGGCCTCAGCTGATATCTAACACTGATTAGGAGGACAGATACCGCCACCGACCTGTTCCTCCCATTTCACTTCCGTTGACCAACATATGCCATATTGTCAATGACCTTTCGACCATAGCAGGGAAATCCGACTATGCCTGGCCCATACCACCCATCACGGGAATCCACTATCCACTGGCAAAACAGTTCTGAAGAATTCAAAAGTCACAGGAACCATCAGCTCCGAGAAGCATATGTGTTTGGGTACCAAGGTCACTGCCAGTGACTTAATGCCCTTGATTTACTCAACTTCACCCAAACGGCCACGAGCACCCAATCACTCCTGTGTGCTGAAATTCCCCAGACTTTCTGTCCTTAAGAAATCTATGAAAAAGGTATCCATAATAAAAGACTCATTACAACAGCTAAACATAGACCCTGCCATGCCCAAGGGATGTATGTCATTACAGCGCATGCTTTTACAATGCATGCCATTACAACGCAACTTTTACAACGCAAGTCGTTACAACGACTTGCGTTGGGGGGCGCTGGATAGTGAATAGTTTAATTTACTCTTCCAACTCCAGTCCCCGTGGAAATTAGGGAAGGTGTTGGATAGTAATTAAACTATTCCCTATCTTAGAGCGCCCTCCAGCGCAATTTGTTGTAATGACTTGCGTTGTAAAAGTTGCGTCGTAATGGTAGTGCGTTGTAAAAGTTGCGTTGTAAAGGATCTTTCCCATGCCCAAGTAGGAAGCACTGCCAAGCAATGTAGACTCAACCTAATCTTACATTGAATCCTATCACGGTTAACTACCCATATACACATTCCCAGCGATCAAACTCACCCTACCGCCTTTGGTGTGGTTGAGATCTCTTACTGTGGCCTGTTTTCTGCCCCAGATAAACAGTGAAAATGGTGGCAAGATCAATCATTTCAACACATTCTACAGTTTCCACCCAAAGTTAGCAAAGAACGCAACATGATTTGCGACATAGAGAACTTGCCACTCAATGCACAATTTGTTTATGACATCTCCCAACACCTTCCTGATGAATTTCACAGTGATTATGTCTATATTTGATACCCTGCTGACTACCACCAACCCAAAAGCACCTCATTATGTGGACAATTGACACTCTGGTCAGTCATCACTGTACCGGAAGCACATTCACCCATGCACCAGGCTGGGGAGGAAACACTAGTTCATGGAGAATGAACTTCAAAGCAAAATAATAACATTGTCGCAACTGTAACCATAAACCCACCACCCTGGAGCCACAGCACACCTTGAGACTGCCTCCCCAACCATCTCATACCGTGCGGAACAGGCTAAACACCCCAGGACCGACAGTTGCTCCTTACATGGGCAGGACGACAATGTGTCTGCAAAGCCGGCTAGGTTTTTGGGCTGGTAATCAGTATATAAAAAGAGAAGTGACTCTAGCATTGTCTATCACTCTGTATGCGTCAATCAAGGAAATTGATGACACATTCTCAAAGATGTCAAATTGATATAAAATGTTAGGCCATTTCTTCTGAGAGTAGAATTTGGAAGGCCATTCACTAAAACATTTATGAGTTTGGGAAGCAAAACTGCAGGAGTACTCTTTTATGTCCTTTTACATGCCTTTGTAGATCAGCAGCAAAAAGTTCAACCCACTATTAGTAAAAGTGCAAAAAGGGCACAGTCCTTTTTGATTATACCAGTAGGTTATATCAGTCCCTGATACACCCATTTTATTTCCCTTTTGGGTGTTTTGGGCCTGGTTCACAAAGGCTTCTACTAGTATGTAAGGTAGTACTACAAACGTACTACTTTATATACTTTCAAACCTTTGTGATTAGTTTCGATAGTGTATCCCTCCCCAGTGGCTCAGGAAGAATTGCCTTTTCAGATTGCTTTTCAGTATCAGTGGAAAAACAGACATTGCCTTCCTCCTCAAATGTAATCATGTCAATTTCCCCACAGGATTTTGTATCTGGCTTACATATTCAATACTTAGGCCATATACAAAGTTCTGTGTAGAAATGTACCCCTCCCCAATGATTACAATTGAGTAGGGAGGCAAGTTCTTCCCTTTCACTGAAAATTCCACATAAAGTGTATTCCAAAAGCCATTATCACTGTGTCAAAGACATTGTAAACTCCTTATATAGTACAGTTATTCAAAAACCTCTCAGTTGTAAAATGATGCCAGAGTTTCTCTACATGTTCCAATTAAATCATCCTTTTCACATTAGGAGCTCATTACCAAGAAATACTTTTTTCAACTCTGTTCTGGATCCAGCTTGTTAATCCTACAAGCAGTTTTTGCTTTTTTGTAATAGCACAATGAGTATACTCCCACGTGCTTTCCTCCCTTTCCCACTTCTGACACCATGTAAGGCCTGTGAACAAAGAGATATGGCCATGCGATTAGTAGTACCATCCTCAGCATCACATGTCTTTCATTTAGGGACGAGTACACTAACTGACCAGATACACCAAATCAGCCTAATGGTTTTATGAGGGAATTTGACAAGCTAATGCCTGGTTTTCACATAGCACTTCACACTGCAGTTCAGAAGTTGCTTAACCGTGGCACGAATTCTGCCGCGGTGCTGCGGTTTTAACGTGTGGGCGGGGCCGCGTCGGCCAACAGACGTGCGCAGCACTAGCCAGGTAGCCTGGAGCACGTAAGGGGTTAACACAATGAAGAATAGGTGTTTCTATTACTTAATGAAATGGTTCCTCAATTTTCTCACTGCAGAAGGATGGAAGTCTGATTCTGCCTTGCAGGAGTCAAATTTGTGTCACGATTATCTCAGCGAACGTTTAACTCACTGAGCTATGCTGACAGCTAAAGCCCATATAAACAATACACACTTGCAGAGAATTGACCAAGACCAAGGAACGCTTTTCATAAAATATGTGTGAAGCAGGTGCTTATAAGGGTCTTGCAGGACTCTAGGCGCCTTAACTGATGGGGTAAAGTGCGAGTGGGTGTAGCGAAAGAATATGACATGTGCCTCCACCATTTTGTTTAAAAGAGAACAAGGCAACCCCCAGAGCCTTCATTGTTCCACATGTCCTCTAGTAGTGTATATCATTAATAAGTGAAGGCGTGAAACCATAAACAAAGATTAAAATCAAAACAAATATAATGTGTTTGCATGTGTCAAGTCAAAATAATATAGAAGGAAAAGAAAGATAGGAAAATAAAGGGATATTTTGGTGCGGGTGATGGCATAAAAGAAAATCCAACCACAAAACACTTAAAAGCCCACATGGCCCTACCTTGGGGCCTATTACCAAGCCCATATCGCCACTACAATGTTACTTTTTGAGACGTTGTGGTGGCGATAGGGTCAGCGCCCTATTACCAAGGCAGTGTTAAACCACATAACGTGGCTAAAAGCCACGTTAAGTGGCTTAACGCTGCCTTGGTAATAGGGCTACTTTCACGCTAAAATTAGCATGAAGGGGCGTGCAGTGGGTGTTGCGGTGGGCGTTCCACAGCAACACCCATTCACTTTGACGCTGCCATCTATTATCAAGAGGGGCGATAATAGGTTAAGACCAGGAAAATCCTGGCCTTAAGGTGGCGAAATGAGGAGAAATGCTTCATTTCTCCTCGTTTTTGCTTTTTCCATGTGTGCTGCCTTTTGCAGCACACATGGAAAAACCAAAATGCCAAGGTTTGTTTATGTACAGGAAGGTGTCCCCTCCTGTACATAAACAAACGTTTTTTTTCTAAATGCCATTTTGTAACTTACATGTGTGCTGCATGAAGCACACATGTAAGTTACAAAATGGCATTTTAGGTTTATTTATGTCAAATTCAAATTCAAATAATCTTTATTTCGATCATAAAAGATCATAAAAGATATACAAATAATTTTCATCATTAAAAACATTGTAAAAATATACTATAAATTTTAAAAAGTTCCCTAGACTCATGATTACAATCTGATTACTAGAGAATGCATTTTGGTTATAAAAAAGAAGAGGAGATGTTCATGCAGCTTTAGTGTCCCTGATAATTATTGCACGTAATCGCTGATTTTAAAACAAAACAACTGCAACTACAACTACAACTGCAATTGACCACGAAGCTCACCTGAGCAAAAGCGCCGTCCTCACGCGCTCAGCCTGCCCGCCCAGACCCTCCAAACACAGCGAGTCCCCGCTGTCAGAGGGGGAAAACGCCCACACCGCCAGCGCGGTCAAAGGCGAAGCCACGCCCACTGCGAGGCCACGCCCACCGGACTATTTAAACGCTCGTAACAGCGCAACATTCATTCCTGATTAATTTCCCTCTGAGGCGGAAAGCCGGAGGTTAGCACGCTGCACCTGAAATTGTATTTTTAACTTTGTCACGATTGTCTTCACTTACTGCTGATTTTAAAACAAAAACAACTGCAATTGACCACGAAGCTCACCTGAGCAAAAGCGCCGTCCTCACGCGCTCAGCCTGCCCGCCCAGACCCTCCAAACACAGCGAGTCCCCGCTGTCAGAGGGGGAAAACGCCCACACCGCCAGCGCGGTCAAAGGCGAAGCCACGCCCACTGCGAGGCCACGCCCACCGGACTATTTAAACGCTCGTAACAGCGCAACATTCATTCCTGATTAATTTCCCTCTGAGGCGGACAGCCGGAGGTTAGCACGCTGCACCTGAAATTGTATTTTTAACTTTGTCACGATTGTCTTCACTTACTGCTGATTTTAAAACAAAAACAACTGCAATTGACCACGAAGCTCACCTGAGCAAAAGCGCCGTCCTCACGCGCTCAGCCTGCCCGCCCAGACCCTCCAAACACAGCGAGTCCCCGCTGTCAGAGGGGGAAAACGCCCACACCGCCAGCGCGGTCAAAGGCGAAGCCACGCCCACTGCGAGGCCACGCCCATAATACCTACTACAAATGTGTCGGCCATTCCAGCGCAGCGGACGAGCGCAGCGGGAGCGCCGTTTGCGCGCCGAAGGCGCGCCTAAGGCAAGCCCGTCTGCGCCCGTCCGCGCACGACCGGGCCTAGGGCCAGACCCCCTGGCACCCAGAGCCTCCACCAAAACCACATATTCCCGTCGTGACCTCTTAAGCCTCAGACCTTCTATCGCCCCCTCATGCAGATATATCCATGATATGAATGGACCCTTTGTCAGCTGCACGAACTGCCAGCCAGCCCAGCTTAAACTCCCCACACGAGTGCTGAAGCCCGCAACCCTCAAACTTGCCTCGCTGAACTGTCGCTCCCTCCCTAAACATGCGACACCAATCCACCACTTAATAGAAGACTACGAGATTGACATTCTCTTCCTAACGGAAACGTGGCTTACTCCACACTCTGACTCGGACATAGTGTTAGCCACTCCACCGGGATTCCTCATCCAGTCTCTCCCTCGACCACTAGGCAGAGGTGGAGGCATTGCTATCATCTACTGAGACTCTTTCACCTGTAACTCCAGCGACGCACAAATCTCAGACTCTGAAAGCCTCCAATTCTCAATCAAACTAGACCCTACGAATTCCCTCTCAGGGATTCTAGTCTACCGTCCCCCCGGCCACCCCGGCTCCTTTCCCAATGCCCTCCTAGACACTGTAGCAACACAGGCTCACTCCATCACGAATTTTATCTTAGTGGGAGACTTGAACATCCACTTCGAAGACACTTCAGATTCTGGAGTAGTCGACCTGATCACTGAACTAGCGGCATCGGACCTCCGTCTCCTTAACTCAGGAGCCACTCACATCAAAGGCCATCTGCTGGACCCAGTGTTCACCAGCACCCCCGCGATGCAAGCTATAGACTCCATCCCCCTTCCTTGGATGAACCACTTCTTGGTCCTATTCCAACTTCCAGGATCCCTTAGGAAACCTCAGAAACTGCCCACCTTCACTAGAGGCAGGACTTGGTCCAAACTTCCCATTGAAGAATGGGCCAATACCCTGGTATCTACTACCCCGACTCATGAAGATATCCCGGACAACGCCGATAGTAACTTCAGAAATTGGATCACGACCTCCCTTGACTCTGTGCTCCCACTCAGAATGCGCGAAGACAAAACCAACAACACGGGCTCTGCACCGTGGTACACCCCAGAACTTCGTCAGCTTCGCAAAAACTGTAAAAGAGCCGAACGGCTTTGGAGAAAAGACTGGCATAATGCCAGCAAAGAGGCCTACCACTCCTCAGTCAAAATCTATAAAAATGCAATTAAGCTCTCCAAAGCCTCCCACTATGACACCCGGATAAAGGAAGCCTCAAATTCCTCTAGGGAATCCTACCACATCGTGAAGGAACTATTAAAAGTTCCCATCTCTCCCTTGCCCACCACCCCCCAGGTAGACAGAAGCAACGACCTAGCCGCATATTTCAACAATAAAATCGCCCGTATCCTCACATCCCTCCCTCCCTCTAGCCTCCCCACCCGCAGAAACATTACTCAGCCCCCCGATCAGTCGGGAATACGCCCCCAACTCAAGACATTCAGGCCAGTAACGCATAACGAGGTGGAAGCTACCCTGAATAAAATAAAAAGCGGATCTCCTTTAGACCCTGCACCCTTGAGATTTCTCAAAAACGTGGCCCCCGCTATCACCCCTACACTCACGGAGCTTATCAACTGCTCACTTGCACAAGGATCAGTTCCCGACAGCTGGAAAAGTGCAGTGGTGAAGGCACTCCTTAAAAAACCCCAGCTCGATCCAACTGATATGGCAAACTACCGACCCATATCCCTCCTCCCGGGGATTAGCAAGATCACCGAGAAACTGGTGAATAGTCAACTCTCCCGATTTCTCGAGGCAAATAACATCCTACGGCAATTCCAAACCGGGTTCCGTCCGGGACACGGTACAGACACCGCCCTGCTTGCCGTCATCGAGGAAGCAAGGCGCATTCTAGACTCAGGAGGATCAGTGGCAGTGATCCTTCTGGATCTGAGTGCCGCCTTCGACACGGTCAACCACCGTGTCCTTCTTCATCGATTGGCGACAGCAGGGCTCACCGGGATGGCACTCAGCTGGATAGAGTCCTTTCTTACTGGACGCACGTTCCAGGTCTGGGACGGTGAATTCCACTCGTCCACACTTCCACTTACCAGCGGGGTTCCTCAGGGCTCCTCCCTGAGCCCCACACTTTTTAATGTGTATATGGCCCCTTTGGAAGATGTGGTATCACCATTCGGGATAAAAATCGTGAGCTACGCTGACGACACACAATTGGTCGTCTCCCTATCCCAACTAGACGACCACCCAGACAAATTACCAAACTGTCTCCTTGAAATTCACGGGTGGATGTGCGAATCGTCATTGAAACTCAACGGTTCCAAAACCGAAGTGATGCTCATGGGCAAACAATGGGCGACCATCCCCCCGGCGATCTGGCCAGACGTGTTCGGGGAAATCCCCACCCCGAAACACGAAATCAAGACCCTCGGAGTCTGGCTAGAACCTGACCTCTCAATGAAGACCCAAGCGGCCAAAACGGCCGGGACCTGTCTTGGGCTTCTGCGGACTATCCGCAAAATCCTCCCCCTCCTTCCGCCCGTGTCCAGGAAACTACTAGTTCAGGGCCTCATAATGTCGCGGCTAGACTACAGCAATATGGTCTACCTAGGTGCGCCGGAAGCTACCTTAGCGAGACTGCAAAGAGCCCAGAATGCAGCAGCTCGCCTAATCATGAGCGTACCTCCCAGAGTATCCGCCAAACCCGCTATTAAGGCTCTGCACTGGCTCCCAGTCCGCCAAAGGGTGGAATTCAAAGCCATGTGCACGGCCCATAAACTAATCAATGGATCGGGACCCGCGATTCTCAGCGGCTTGGTCACCCCCTACATAGCACCGAGAGCTCTACGGTCTGAGAACGAGCACCTGGCCAACATCCCCAAATTCAAGAGAACACGTACCGGAGGCCGACGCTTCTCTGTAAAAGCGTCCACTGGTTGGAACTCCCTCCCACGCTCCCTCAGACTGGAGCCCAACTACCTGATGTTCAGGAAAAAACTTAAAACCCTCCTGTTTCCTAATTAAACCCTCCGCCCTTATCCCCCTCAGCAGGTTTTAATCTTCACAGCGCGGGGATGCCCTCGGGTCACCAGGCGCTTTACAAGTTGCTAAAATAAATAAAAATAAATAAACATTGCCGTCAGGAATTTTGCCATTACGAACACTGTTGGAGCCGATAAATCTGTCTTGAGGACTCTGTAGGCCGGAGCATATGTTCGAAAGCCCAAGTTCCTTAGATGAGGGATCAACATATAGCTCCTAATTCTGCTGTAGGCTCTGCAGAACAAGACCACGTGAAGATTGCTTTCCAGTTTATAGTTGCATGCAGGGCACACCCCTGAGTCCAGATTACCTTCCCAGGATTTAGTAAGGGCCCTCAGGGGGAGAGAACCGTACCTCCATTGCATGTAGATCTTCCGTACAAACACAGGCGTCATACCGTCTAGTACATATTCGGGACTATAGGAGTCTTTTGTCTTAATGAATGTGTCCGTTAGGGATCCATCCCGGATAGAGTTCATAGATTTCTGAAGCATAGCGCTGTAAAATAAATTTGAGAGTTCTTTTTTAGAGAGCCTTACGGACACTACTTCCGGGTTGGACCATAACTCTGGGACTCCGAGGAACGTGCACATGTCCCTAATGTACTTTATCCACGGGAGTTTGGTGGCATAGGTTGATCTTAGGAGTTCCTGCAGTTCATTTCTGTACTGTACCAGGTCCTGACTGCTCCACAAGCGCCTCCAGTAGGTCAGAGGTTTAAGGCCCAATTCCTCCGTGATTGGTCGTAATGCCAGGTCCATTCTTAGGGGGAGAAGAGGAGTGCTCGGGGGGAGTGCAGCCAGTTGTCTTATGAAATTATTTTCTGCAACCTGTACGGTATGTAGCGGTATGTGTCCCCATAACTCAGCCCCATAGATATTGCCCCCCCCGGGCTTGGGCTTTGTAAATGTGAATGGCGGGTGCCAGTGGACGGAGTGGTGATTTTTTGGCGATTCTTGTAATGGCACCTGCCCTCTGGACTAATTTTGTGGTTGCTTTTGTTTTATGTGGCAACCAAGTCAGGTTTGGTTGAGGGTTATGCCAAGGTATTCTATTACATGTACTCTTTCTAGGGTTGTGGATCCTAGGCGGGGATTTGGGCAGCTTTTGGGTCTGGGGTTAAGGATCATGAATTTAGTCTTGGAGGGGTTTATTTCTAGACCCCTTTCATTGCAGAACCCCAAGAACTCATTCAGAACCCTCTGAAGCCCCATTGGTGTTTTTGACAGCAGCAGGGTGTCGTCCATGAACATGATCGCTGGCACCCTGCTGCTGTTCAATTGTGGCGCATCGATGTTAGGGATCCTGTTCAAGTGCTCTATCACCCCGTTCACGAATAAGCAAAACAGGGTCGGCGCCAATACGCAGCCCTGCCTTACCCCTCTGCGAACGGGGAATCTGTCTGTCAGCCTACCGCCCTTTCCATATCTAACTCGGGCATAGTTGTCAGTGTGCAGCCTGATTAAGATATGGGGAATGTCTCCTGGGACACCCAGGTCAGCCAGCACCGCCCACAATTTAGCCCGGGGAACTAAATCGAAGGCGGCGCGGAGGTCCACAAAAACTGCGTACAGTGTCCCACCTTCTAAGAGCACCGTCTTCCAGTATATAATATTCAGTCTGAGTATTTGGTCGACTGTTGAAACTCCTTTTCTGAAGCCCGCCTGGAGAGGGCTTAAGATGTCTGTCTCCTCCATCCAGCTTAACAGCCTGCTGAGAACTAACCTGCCAAACAGTTTTTGGGATATATCAATGAGGCTGATTGGGCGATAGTTGGCTGGGAGCAGGGGTGAACCCTTTTTAAATATCGGGACCACCTCCGCTCCCAGCCAAGTATCTGGTATTTTCATTCCCCCCAGCACAGCATTGAATAAAACCATGAGATAGGGAGCCCAGATTCCAGGTTCATGTTTAAAAAGGTCGCCCGGCACCCCATCCAGGCCCGGTGCCCTGCTATCGCCTTCCTAATGTCTTTTATGGTGAAGGGATCAGAGGTCTGTCTGTCAGGGGTAATTGGCAATGCTGCTTCTGTCCCCTCATTCTCTAGGGAGTATAACTGCTGGAAATGTTTTTGCCAGACATTTGCAGCAATATTGGGTTCGATTGCCGTGGGAAGATCCCCACATCCATGGTTGATTATTCTCCAGAATCTACAGGAGTCTCTTGTTGCTAAGGACTCCGATAGATTCTCCACAGCAACACCCATTCACTTTGACGCTGCCATCTATTATCAAGAGGGGCGATAATAGGTGGCAGTGCCAAAGTTAAGACCAGGAAAATCCTGGCCTTAAGGTGGCGAAATGAGGAGAAATGCTTCATTTCTCCTCGTTTTTGCTTTTTCCATGTGTGCTGCCTTTTGCAGCACACATGGAAAAACCAAAATGCCAAGGTTTGTTTATGTACAGGAGGGTGTCCACTCCTGTACATAAAGAAACCTTTTTTTTAAATGCCATTTTGTAACTTACTTGTGTGCTGCATGAAGCAGCACACATGTAAGTTACAAAATGGCATTTTAGGTTTATTTATGTACACGAAGCGACACCTTCCTGTATATAACAAACCTCCCTGCTTGCAGACACCCTTGTACTCTGATGCAAGTGTGCCTGCGTTGGCGTTAAGTTGTGAGACTTAGCACCATCACAGGCGGAAAAGCCAGGCTGCACCATATCGTTGGTAATATGGTGCAGCCTGGCACTTCCGACGTGGCTATAAGAGACGTTAAGCCAAGGAGGCTAACGCCTCTCACCGCCATTTCCTAAATAATATGCCCCCTTGTGTTTTGTAGCTGATCTAACAGAGATCTGATTGTATTAGGAAATGGGGAGTTTTCTGAATGGCTGAGTAAAAAGCCCCTCTCCACATAAAGGGGCTCATTAGGATCGCGGACAGACTTGAGTCCGTCCGCGACCCCTGAGTAGGAGGGAACGTCCGCATGGGCTGCGGCGTTCCCTCAGTGCAGATTAGGATGTGACCGCCAGGGTGGCGGTCAAATTCTATATCTTTAACATTGCGGCGGGTGCAGCTTCAAGCTGCACCCGCCGCAATGTTAAAAATGCATGCACGGCATTTGCGTGCACAAAGCGGCAGGCACCGCGCGGTGCCTGCTGCTTTGTGCACGCAAATGCAGGGGGGTACCATAGGTACCCCCCATGTGCACCCCCACCCACCCTTCACCTAGGGGGCCCGCAACGGGCCCCCGCAGTGAAGTTACACATGCTTTTCCACGGCGGAAAGAGCGCCGGGGAAAAGCATGTTTCCCAACACATCGTAATCTGGCTGACGGTGTCTGAGAGACACCGTCACCATATCAGAGCTTTTCTGCCGCGGTTGTAAGCCAACCGCGGAGGAAAAGCTGCGGACGGAAACCAGGACCCACCAGCCATCCTAATGTGGCGGTGGGTCTTTGGTGGGTTCGCAGAGGATTTTCCGCATCCTCCAGGCCAGTGGTGGCTTCCGCCGGCCCGGAGGATGCGGAAAATCCTCCATCCTAATGAGCCCCAAAGTTGGAACTAAGTGCCTCATGGGCCACTGAAAAAAGTTGGAACTTTTAATGTAATGTCATCCAATGTAGTGTTATTTCGATGTCAGTGAGACAATGCAATGGTAGGCCGGTGATGGCAAGGCATCCAAAGTGGTAAATATGCAGATCTGCCTGGCCAGCAGGATGTTCTTGTGTGACTCAAACAGACACTAAAAGAAAACGAAGTCAGAATGAGAAGAAATCTCTAAATGTGCTTCCCATTACTCAGTTACGCTGGTGTTGGAATGCAACTTCCTTCACTCTAAGTGCTTCTGTTCTTTCTTCTAAGATGTTTTGACATGCATGGACGATCAATTAAAATCCATAAAAATGCAACCCTTGTGAAAACTCTTAATGTTTGATTTTCCCAGACCAAGACAGAACAAAACTTTATGCAATCTGTAAAATACATGACATATGCTTGTGTGCTCCTCTTTAATTTAAATATTGACTTGATTTTCGCTGTGAAATAATACATTTCCTTTGACTATTTTGTCTGGAAACAGCCTCCGCATTAGTTAAATTGACTGTTTGTAATGTCATCACTTCAGTAAGGGACTAGTTATGAGGTTTCACACCAAAGAATAAGTTCAATATGTGTATGAAGATTATTACCGCCTGCTTTAGCGCTGGTGGTGTCCGGTGCGACAATCATTTTTGGTGCCCCCACACTCCATAACCGCCATTTCGGATTCTCTCACTACCACTGGGCAAAAGTGCCCCTCCTCTCTCCAATCATGTTTTTGCTAAACACAGCGCCCCCCCACCCCATGAGGTCAGCGCCCGCCTCTACAGGTCAGCGCCCAGTGTGGCCGCACCAGTCGCACTACCCTTTAGCCGGCTCTATACATTATATTAAATTTGAGACCTGAAGGATGTGATCTACCCAGTGCTGTTGCCCTTTTTTGTTAACGTCTGGAGCAACATAAAGGGTTTCAGTATAGATATGATTGTACTACTGAATATTGACTCCTAGAATATCGTGGTACAAGGATATAGAGGGACAAAATATCAAAATGTAAGCGCCTATAGGGAAGTATAGAATTACTATTCCAAACTCTACATCTATGTACCTTAAAGACATATGTAAACGTAGTTACATATATATATATATACACACACACACAAACACATATATGTGTATATATATATGTATATAACTGGCAGTCGTCAGTAGGACGTTATAGTTAGATCCATGTTTAGGAAAAGTGTTTTTTAGACTTGCCTATATCTTTCGTGCAGCTTCACGACTCCGAATGAAATGTTTGACAAAAAGTGTGCATGGAAAGTTTTGGGGTGATCAGTCAAGTGAGGGCTGAGAAAAAGAGGAGGGTCAAAAAAGTGTGTTTCCCATGTTGATTCCCTTAGGGATTTTGAACACAACTACAGCCCGAACTGCAGGATGGAATTGCACTACATTTGAAAGAAAGCTAGCTCTTGGTCCACAATGATTGTTTTTTTGTTATTTTGTGTACATCTGTTCAGTAGTTTTTCAGTTATTTAAAGAAATACAAATCTAAGTATATACAGACGCAAATCCTCCGAGGATCCAAGTGTCCCCGTGCTGCAATCTGATTGGCTGCAAACACTTCAACCAAGAAGTCTTGGCAGCCATTTTGGGACTCAGCTTGAGCCGAGTCCCCCAAAAAATGAAAAAGAAAAGGGGTGAGAGTAGGAATACCATGACCCCCTAGCTATGGCTCTGAGGTTCCCCTGGTACCCCGACAGGGCAAAAAAGCATTTTAGCTGAAAATCTTGGCAAATCCTGTGCTTATTTTGAAATGAACCCCCTGGTGGGACAGGTTCCGGGGATATATTTTTTATTTAAAGAAGCGGGGGCACACACTGCTGCCATCTTGAGGCTCATTGGGCCTCGGGGATCATCCCCTCCTTGGGGCTTTATTTTCAATCATTGAGGGGGCCGCATGGACCCCTCTCGTGGGCTGTAGAAGCCCCGGGGACCATCACCTCCCGGGGCAACAAACACAATTTAGGGGCGGCATGGACCCCCCGGACTCCAGGAACCACCACCTCATCTGGGGCCTAAAAAACAAATACTACTGGAAGGGGAGCTATATATGGCCCCGGAGACCATCCCCTCCCCGGGGCCAGCCCGTGTCCCCAGGCCGGCTCTTTCTAAGTCCCAGGGTGCTCACCCCCAAGACATAGCTGTTTGCTCTGACTTGGCGGGAGCTTTGACAGCTCTTGCCAAGTCAGGGCAAACACAAGTTTGGATTGCTCTAACAGACGGGGGGCTGCAAGTTTATCAGCTCCTGTCTGTGAAAGCAATGCTGACTCCCACAGGAGACAGGGAGCCAGCTGGGACAGCAGGGGTCTTGAGGTTCCCCCGCGTACTCCATGCTGGGGGGGGGCACCTAGCAGACATTTTCCGAGCCCCGGGAGATGGGATACCCGGGGCCAAAATCAGCCCAGGGAGGGAGACCGTGCTGCTCCCCTCCCTCATTGGGTGATGTCACTGACCATGTCATGAGAGATGTAATGTAATATGTCAGGTAATAATTTATAGTTAGCTGAGGTAACTACAACTGCTCAATTTCACTGGTTTTGTACGAATGAAATCTGAGCCTAACTATAACGTCCATTTAACCTTTGTTTTTTCAGTGAATTTCTAAGGTTTTCTTTTCTATTTCCTAAGTAGAGATTCACTTACCTTTCAATATTTTATACCCGATGTTGTGTCCCAGTGATATATTGTGGTGGCAATTCAGGGTGCAAACCTAAAATGTTACTGGAATGGAATGTATATTGATGTTTTACATATGGTCCTCTACATGTCCCATTTTGGACACCACAGTCTGCTTCTAGGAACTTTGGTTACATAAGTTGGCTGTTGTTAAGGGCATCTTTCTGTGAGGTAGCCACAAGGTCCTACTTGAGCTGTGTGTGTATAAGGATGCCATATGTTAAATCAGAGCCAATGAGGCGCATGTATACCAGAGAGTGATCTCAAGAGAGCAGGAAGACCGCCCAGTGCTTCTAATCAACCCACCAATAGCAACAACTCTAAATGTGACGTAGTCCAGCGTGTCCTACAAACATACGCAATCAGAACAGGCTCGCGCGCCCTTGGGCTCTTTGCCATATCAGAGCATGTCACAAAAGCAGAAATTATAACTGTTTGGAACCTGGCTGCTTGATCGTGCTTCATTATGCTTTATATCTAAAGATATGCCCATGCCTGGGGGGGGATGAAGGCCAGCCACCAGACTCACCATGTCAGCTGTCATTGCGGCTTTGCGGTGCGCAGTATTAGAGGCAGTTCTCTACCTAGGGGCAGGAAGGGGCAACTGTGTCCTGAAGGTGAAGTCACACTTGTGAGTCTGAGTGCACAGTAATAACAGGCGACAGGGTCATGTGTGCGATGGAAGGAGTAGATGATAGGGTCTTGGGGTCCTCCTACAGAAGCAAGCATCAGCTCCGCCTCCCTTCATGCTTTTGATTATAATCCACAGAGATAAGGTTGTGAAATGAGTCACTGGGGGGCACAAACTGCTCCTGATATTATTTTATGTGCTTTTTCCTTGAGTGCAAATACATCATCAATTGCCATAAATTCCAGTCCACAAATAGCTAAAAAAACAGATAAAAAAACAATACAGTCAGTCAAATACACTTTATTCGATTTATAAAAATCATAAAAGGCATAAAAACATTTTTGTGTACACATATAAAATTATTTGATACATTTGATACATTTTCATTTTTGGCATGTGAAATACAATAGACCAGTACAATACAGTGGAAGCCTAAAAAATATTATATAATATGTACAACAATAAAGAACTATATATGAGATACATAATTAAAGCTCTCGTTTTTCTGTTTTTACAGATTTTTACAAATAATACAAAAATCAAACAATCTATTTCTAGGTCTATGCATTTATTTTTTACATATGAAAAAATGGAACATAGGTGTTCTTTTAAGTAAAATGTGATACTTTCAGTCATGGCTGCTAGGCCTAAAGACCTACATGTAGGTGAGTTAAAAAATAAAAAAGAGCCAGTTTTCCTAATGAAGCTTTAAACAGTTGAATATGTGCATATACTAGTACTAAATGCAAATGTCAAATAAGTGTATTACATATGTGTTAAACTGTTTGGAAGACTTCTTATAGAAGCAAACCCCACTAGGAATCCGTGTAAATGCACCTTCAAGTGTTATTATACAATGAGGCAATATGCAGTTTCACGCTCATAGTTTCACAAAAAACAAAGTGAATATGGATAAAAAACAATTAAAAAAATGGTTAATTACTGACAGAAAAGTCTACAAAATAACTTTATAAAACTAAAAACCCTATACATAAACCAAAGTTTCTGAAGAAGAAAATAATAACTTTTAAATGAATGGAACAGATGGGAAGCTCGAACTTGTAACTGTTTCCTGAAGAGAAAATTAAAGAGTTGAATCTTCCAGATGGTCTGCACCCTGAAAATCGACACCAGAAAATTGATTTGACACAATATCAAGTTCAGAATAGCAAAAGTAAAATATTAACAAGTAAGTAATTCTAGATTTTGTAAAAATAACTCAACATATATGTACCTACGTGGCACATATATCTTTAAAGTACGCAGGTGGGGAGAAAGAAACAGTAAATATATACTTCTCTATATGCACTTAGCTTTCAATATTTTATCATTTGATATTTGTACTTGTCACGATAATCTGGATGTCGATTTAAAAACCCTTCCAAATGCACTCTGTACTACGTCAATAATTGCACAACAATGATTTATAGCTGAAAATCCTGAGGAGAGAAGTCTTTTTTACAAAGAGCCATGAAAGACAAGGAACCTTGTGGAAAGTTAATATGGGAAAGGAAAGTTTGGGGTCACAAGAACAGGTGGATACGGAGGCAGAAAAACATAAGAGTGTCAGAGGGTCTAAACGGTCTATGTGTGGTTCATTAAACTAATAGAACAGTGTCAACTCATCTAGAAGTGATAAAGAATATTGGTGGATACCAGTGATCACTCACAGGATATCCATCAGTCACCACACGGAACCGCCCTTCATCATTTGGCATTCCTGTTGGCCACAAAAATTGGTACACCACTGGCTCAAACGGGGGGTCAGTTGGTATAACCTCCCAAGAGACAAGTGATGGCCAATAGTGGTAGAGTGTCACAAACTACCCATCAATTAAATAAGTGGGTGACTGATTTGCAGTGCTGTGAGAAAAGGTGTTGATGAAAAGGTGAGTGAGAAGTATAAAATTGGGTAAGGGAGCAGATAAGGCAACTTTATTAGGTTCTATGCTCGCTCCACCAATATTAAAAAAGCAGCATAGGTAGATTCAACAAATATCTACTCTGATGTAAAGATACGGAGGCAGACAGTCGCAGAGACAGAGAGACATTGGCTTAGAGTGATAGGTTAGAGAAGGACACCAGTGGGGGCTGCTGTGGGGCCGTGGTGGTGTGGTGGGGAAGGGTAAAGGTGGGCAAGCAGGGGTGTTTAAAAAAGGAAAAATTCACTTACCTGTCCACTGCCACCGCCACTGCAGGCTGTCCAGACTCTGCTCTGTTCTTCTTACTGAGACGAGGCAGGAACAGGAAGCACCGACATTCCCCTAGCCAATCACAACTCTGCAATGCAGCATCCTGATTGGTCTGAGCGTAGTGGCTCAGCGCTCAAACCGGCAGTGGTAGCCTGGGCATGTTCTCCACCAGGCTGTAATGCATCCTGGGTGGAGAACATGCAAATTGTGCATGACGCTCAGGCCAGCTCTCACAGGCTGGCCGAATTGTCATGCGCACTTAAGTGCACATACCACTCCTCTCCCTGCTGGCTGACAGCCCAGCCCCGCCCCACCCCGTCCCGTCTCCACCCCGTCCCTGCTCCATAATCAAAACTGTGTCAGTACTGTAAAAATAAAATTATATTAACGTTATGTATTATTGTATTTTTCATGTGGGGCGATACTTCGCCGCCTTAGCGTAGAAGCCACCACTGATGGACACTAAGACGAGAAAACTGAAGGACAGAAATAAGGTGGGGGGCAGCTTTGTCTCCAGATAAGGAAATACAAAGTTATGTCAACACTGAAACACAATGTTTAGGTGACACCAAAACTGCTAGACCTGTAAAAGTAGGTAAAAAACTTTGAGATTAGAGATTGTTGCGTCACAACCAGAAAGCAATCAAACTCCTAATATAAATACATCCCTGTAAGCCTTATAGAAAGTCAGTTGCCCATAAGATGAACTACAAGCCCTAACAGAATGACACATAATGTAAAAATAGCCCATGGACATAGTTTGAAGGCTAAGAGACCTGAACCTGGATTGAGATTGATAGACGTTTGCATGATCAATCTCTGTGGGGTACAGCTTTACTGCAAAGACCAGATTACGCCCACTTACTAAGGCAAGGGAAGGTCTGAATTGCCCACCATCCTACACCGGGCACCAGTTTGAAAATCCACAACCTTCAGACCGCAAACTGCCTCCAAAGATCCAGTAGCACCAAGAAATTTGCAAATTCTCAACTACACAAAAATTGCCAATATAACTTCTTAGACTAAAGGACTTCATGCGGCAAGGGCTCTTTAAAAAGATGGCCATAGCATAACAACAAACACCTGACACCCATATGCATGAATAAAGGTATTTAGAAATGTGCAGTGTTCAGATAACAACATATTTCTACATTGTAACTGATTTTGAGTAATTTTGTAAAAAGGCATTACTTCACACAAATCACTTCCAGAATGTTTCCAGAGTTTAAGATTACAGTACATTGTGTGATACAGTGGGTTCAGAATTTTTGCTCTCTATCAATATTTGATTTCATTTTTTTGCACTTGGACCTCAAATTCTGGCCTCATACCTTAGCTTCTGTAAGTGGTAAAAGAATCCACACCAATTCAATTTTTGCTAGTGTAAACAGGGGGATGCTACCCAGTGCGTAGTACAATCTCATATAGGATAGTATATTTTTAAGCCATTAGAGACAAACTGTATATACCAAAAATTAGTAAAATATTATTGGCATAAATTCTGAAAGCCAATATGAAGATACACACCAGTATGTTCTTTCAATCAGTATCAAGGCAGTCACAAAAGGAGCATTATTTAAATCAGGAATTCTACCAAAAAAGCCTGGGTCTATAGGACAGCAGCATCCAATGGGCTTCATGCTCCTAAAACATTGTGACGACTGTGTCACAGCGACACCTCTGCTTGGCAAGGGTATTGAACAGCAAGATGTGACAGGGTGGATAAGAAGGGGAAGTTTAAAGTGGCCCTGCCCATGGGTGCCAAATGAGCTGGAGCGCATTGTGCCACCTTAGGGTGGCCAGATTTTTAAAACTGACAACCGGGAAATTCCTCAAACATAGAAGAAAGACTATAATTTAGCATCAACCAAAGGGCAGAGAATGATTAAATGAAAGCACCCAGCAACATAGAAAATAGTCTATTAGGCATTAAGGAGAATTCAATTGCTACTTGCTCTGGAGATAAGTCAGTCAAATCCCAGGTGCCACCTCCTAAATTCAGACCCACTACAACCCGGCTATCTCCAGCCCACAATACACTGATTCAGTGAAACAGTGGGCAGAAGAGATGTGTTCTTTCCTGTACCCGCCTATGACCAGTCGTCCCAGAGAGAGACCTTGATATATTCAAAGTCTCCTTTAAGACGGTGAACCCACAGGTTTGTTGCCTCGCCTGGCTCTAACAGTACCTTCAAGCCACACACATCCGTCTCATTGTTCTCAAGGTCTTCCAGCTTCCAAGAGATGTCTTCAGGAGAGGATAGAAGCCACCATCACCATAGTACCTCCTCTGCATTGCATTAACCCCTTCGCTGCGGCGGCAATCCCGCCGCAGCGCTGGGGGGGGGGCGAGCGGCGCCCGCATGCTCGTGACGGAGCCGCTCCGCCACGAGCCGCGGTTGCGCTGTGCTCATGACGGAGCGGTTCCGTCATGGCCCCGCCCGCTCAATAGAACGCGCCGCGCAGGCGCAAAATCAGCACAGCGCAGGCGCGGCGGCAGGGCCATGATGGAACCGCTCCGTCATGAGCACAGCTCAGCCGATGCTCATGACGGAGCGGCTCCGTCATGAGCATGGGAGGGGTTAAGCTTGTTATTACAAGAGTGATATTAGGTCATGCCTTCTGCTTGCCAGCTTGCTTAGCACCCTTTCCCCTGTGCCTCTGCTGCTCTATCTTGTAACATTGCCATCTGCTCCTCTCTTCCTCCCATCCTCTTGCCGCACGAGGGGACCATTCCAAGAGACGCGAAGCTGGGAGCAGCTTGCCCAGGCGGCAGGCCCGCTGTGCGCGACACAATAGGAGACGCTGCCAGCGTTTAGTCTTCGTCCTCTTGCCAGTCTACTGGCGTTAAGTAGGAATCGCTGCAGTGTACTGTTTATGGAGGCTTGGGAGTTTGTAAAAAATCTGGCAGGGATGGGCATTATCAACAGATTTATTTTGCTGCCACTTTAATTGCTGTGACTTGTTAAAGAGAGGCACTTTGAATTGCAATGCACTCCATGTCATGAATACATTGAGCCACACAGGGAGGAAGGCAGGCGCTAACGCGAGCACTGCGGATGATGGCATTGCAAACAGGGACCTTCTTTAAAGATCTTCGGGGTCTTCAAGGTTGCAAAAATAAGCTTTGTCTGCCATTTCAGGGTATATTTCCCTCAACTAACATTCAACTCAGGTTTGCTAGTTACAAGTTTTAAAATTATTCTTTGTCAGTGCTTCTCCATAATCTGCTCCCATGCCCTAAGGATTAAGGTTACGTTACAATGCTATTCCAAGGAGTAAAGGCAACAGACATGTATTGCAATCTTGTTCGTAAGATGTACAGGTGTGTAGCAAATTTGCCTATTCTTCATGGTCAGGATTTTTTGCTGTTTGCAGGGCACTATATTTTTGCTGGCTGTAGAACTCTGTACACTTTGCTCCTTTTTTTTTGTTTGAATCTCTTTATTGAAGTTTTACAGCATGTATCTTAATGACAGTACATCGAAATTATACAACGTAGGCAGCATACAATTAAAGCAAATTATCATGGTATCTGTCAAAATCAGCAGTGTGGTGGATGCAACACGAGCACAATACATCAAATATGGCAGTTCCTAGTAAAACTGAGGGTGGTTGGCAATGAACAGTCACGATTTTGCTAAAGAACGTGAAGGAAAGGAGGGGAAAGGGATAAAAGGAGGAAAGAAAGAAACAAAACCTGAACTACAAGGAAAAAATACATTTCAACAAAGCACCTCACCGACTCCCCCCCCAGCGGCAAATCCCCCACAGAAGAGGGTATGTCAACCTCGACCCGCCTCACCCAACTGTATTCAGCTATAGCGCTAGGACGCCTGCGGGTAGCTATCGCGCTTTACAAAAACATATTCCATTCCATTCCATTCCAATGTAAGGAATCATGGGTATAGTGAATAGGCTGAATATTCAGTAAAGGAGGGTGTTCATCACCACCGACGCCTAGTAAAGCTGACGTGGTTTGCATTCATGTTAAGCTGTCATCGTCAGACAGGTTTGCCTGTTGCTGAGTTTGTGATAAGTGTGGATGAAGTTGTGTCCCAGTATCAGTCTATTGGGTATTTTAAGAGTCCTAGGTTGTCTTCCCTATGTATTGCTATGCTTTCTGCCTGGGCCCACATTAGTAATGTGGCACTGCAAGCTTCTAATGTCGATGGTTCTGGTGATTTCCACCTTCTAGTGATGAGGCGTTTTGACATTGTGAAACCTAAGTCTAAGAAGTGAGTGGTGGCTTAAGTCTTCCTTTGCCTATGAAATAAACTTAAGAGACACTCCTCCCACGTATCGAAGCCCTGTTGGTCGGTACATTCTGACAAGCAGGTCGTTATACCTTCCCAGTAGGTGTTTAGATGTGGGCAGCTCCACAACCTGTGCAGTAGGTCTGCATTGACGGTGTTGCAATGAGGGCAGGCGGCATCAGTACACAGGAAATATCTCTCTGTACACTTTACTCATGCCTATGCTACTGCTTTCAATCAGATGAAATTGAAATACATGTTATTGGCATATTTAACTCACCTATATATCCCTAGTATATGGTGCAAAGTGTACCCAGGTCCTGAAAGTTAAATGTCACTAATGTTCTGCAGCACCCATTGTACCAACCACTCGAATGACAGTGCAATATTTTTGATAAATACTAAGGAAAAGGTACATTAAAAAGTTACCTTTTTCTCTGCCTAAAGCCACCAACTTTGCATTTACTCTCCCACATCTGACAGTCAGTAATTAGCATTTGAAACAGTGTGAATGCCTACAAAATGTCTCCTAGAAGCTAACAATATGCTGACCTGAATGGGCAGAGATGATCCCTCTGAACCTTACAGAGTACGTTGGGTAAAGCAGTGAGCATCTCTTTTGACCTTCCAGTGTCAAATACAGTTTGAATGTCAAATCCTACCTGCCAGGTCTGCTTAGGTTTTTGCTACAACACTTGGGGTGCATGCCAAAAGAGCCCCTCTTGTCACATTCAAATGTTACCCGAAGCCTGGGCAGGGCCTGCTTTGTCCCCCAGCCAGGCAGTCTTCAATCACAGTAGGCCGCAATTTGACATTACAGTATCAAATCCTATTTAACAGGTCTGGTAGTGTTTTAAATATAACACTTGGGGCACATTTCAAGGGGTGAGAACAGCATGCCAAATTCCCAGCTCTTAGAACTTAAGTTAGAGTGACAGTCGACTTTAGTAATCTTGCAAGTGCCCAAAGTGGGTAGTGTAGGCTCCAGGAACGTTAACCCTATTGGTTAGGGCCCCGAGTCAATACCACCCTCTAGCTCATGCCAGGCATAAATGTGACACCTCCAGGCACCCACTTCAGAACAATCCTGGGCATGAGGAAGATCAGAAGAGGACTCAGATTGCTGTTTGCGACCCGAGAACAGCCCTGAAAGGGCTCAAACTGCTATGACCTATGACAAGGAAGTGGGTTTCAAGGGGCATAAGACTGACCTCCTGTTAAAGCTACAGGGACAGTGCAAGCTACAAGAGGCCTCTCCTGCAACAGCCCAGCAGACCAATGGCAACTGGACTTAGACTGAACCCTGCTGTTTGGCCTCTTTCTTACACCTTGTGAGTTGTGTCTCCCCTGAGGTCTTTGGGGGCTTTAGGAGTTTACTCCTGAGGTGGATTGGGACTTATAGGACGAAAGTCAGAGGGCAAAATATTTTACCAGGATGAACCTGGTTGGTGTATCCACCCCACGCTCTATCACTGTGAATTTGTGCCTAGGTCCTGGTGCATTTTGGTACATAATTGGCACTTTATGATTCTTAGTAATATTCTTACGTAAAACGTTTAAAAAATCATATCTCCAATTTCCTGTATTGGATTTTTGTCATATTGGTGTCATTTTGTTCATAAACTTTTACTTTTTATTTTCCAATTTGTTTTTGGATTTTTATTCTTTTAAATTCCGACTTTATTACTGATTGGTACTGTATAAATACTTTACATGTTGCCTCTTAACTGTCTGCTCTGTGCCATAGCAATCAGGGTGTTAAGCTCAAGTTTATTTTGTGACTTTGAGGGCTCACCCAGCCAAGGGTTGGAATTTGTTCTTTGAAGAGGGTAGTCACTCACCACAAATAATAATCTGATATCTAATGGTGCTCATGACCCCATGTTTGCTAGGTATATGTGACGAAAGTTAGTATACAGGAGAGGGTCCAAGTATTGGCTTAGTTGATGCAGTGCAAAAGAACTTGCCATCTACAATGCAGCAACTGCGTAAACATGTATAAAGCACTTCCCATGCTTATCTGAAATGTAGCTCTACCAACTACCACGATGTGACAGTATGTCATACAATATCAGCTTTCTTCACTCCTGATGAAGAACTAATACCATACGGAAAACAAGATGACCTGGAAACCACTGAGCAGAGCTGCGTTTCCACTCCTGTTTGGAGGCTTTGAACAGTTGATATCCATAATATGCTTGGCAACCTCTCCAGGACAGCAGCAGCCTCAGAAGCTTGTGTTAGTGTTTTGATTGTAGGGGAGGAGTGGTTGTAATTTAGAACTTGGCACAAACCCACACCTTTGTCTGTGGATCACACCCTCAGAGACCCATCCATTTCCGGTTAGATAGCAATGCGTTCGATGCCCTGCCCCCTCTCCAGATCCCACCTATCCAAGGCCCCTCTTTCTTCTCTCATACAATAAACAATTTGTCAAACTCAACAGGGCTGGAGCTAGTTGCACACAACCAAATGGCTCATGTTTGCAATCTGGAAAAAGTGTGGAGGAGGGCAGTGATCTGTGCAGTTTATGCTGGGTATGTGTAGAATAGGGTACCATGTACTTTCATAATAGTTTCAATGCAGAATAAATGGAATTAGTTCCACTCTCTCTGCAGGCCTGTGATTGTACAGTGCAGGCTCTATATATATTAAGCACGTACAGTTTTTCATGGCAATGGGTGCAAGTCCGAATAATCTTTATTGTGTAGTTAATAAAAACCATTACAATATAGTAATAAGTAAAAAAGATACTTTCATATGCGGACTGTTATGCAAAGGAGTATAACATTTAATAACAACCGTTAATAAAAATACTAAAAACACAATTGTTCTTAAGAACCTAGTACTTTCGAAAACGTATTCTAAGTTAGCCAGGACAATTTTAAGTTCAACAGTTCAGGCTTGTATTGGCTTTTCAAGGTTTTTTTTTCAAAATTAATTACGTATTTAATTATTTGACAGATGAATTGTGGATCTGCTGAAAGCAGTGCATGAAGTATCGCTGAGCGACATGTGCAAATTCCTTTTTCGTTGAACTTTACCCTAAGTAGACTCCGGCGTTCACAAACCATTACTGGACAAATACAAATCAAGTGGATGATGTCTTGTACTGGAGCACCACAAAGATTACAGTCCCTCGGGCCTGGTGTCTTCCAGCCTGGTTGGTCAGCGCTTGTTGGCAGTTTACCCATGCGTAGCTGTAAATACTTTAATTTTAAATGCGATGGAAAAGCAATGCCTAAGTAGGCGGCTGGTACCAGTCTTTTGTAGGATTGTATTATCATCCAGGCATGTGCACGGCGTCTAAGGGTTGTTGTGTCTTCGATCACCGAGTGCATGTTGACTGCCTTTTTTACGGTCTGCTTAAAAGATGTTACTGGTAACTTCGTTGTCCACATTGAAGTGAACATTCATATGTTTTTATGGTTCAACATGTATACATTAGAAATTATTCCAAAAGTCAATAGTGGTCGCTCGTATTGGGAAGTGGTGAGGCGTGGGGGGAGGATGGGGGGATATATTAGCTAAAAAAAAGGATTATAAATATATAAAATTGCATTTACCTGCTCCGATGGTCACCACCTTGCTCCCGATCCTCGCCTCCCGGACGTCCAGGAACTGCTGCACATTGCGCAGACTCCCAGATGCCAACCCCTGTGCCGCTCTCCTGATGGGAATACTATTCCCAGTGTGAGAGAATAGCTGGGATTGGTCTGAGTGCTCTGGTTTGGTGCTTTGACATGGACTGGGAGCCTGTGTTGGTTCTCCACCGGCTGTACAACACAGCCCGGGTAGGAGAAAGGCTAAATGTGCATGACGGTTTGGCCGGCCCCAAACCGTCATGCGCACTTGGCAGTGCCCACCACTACCCCCTCCTCCCTGGTGCTGCAGCGTCAGTATGGAAGACCCGCGCCACCCTCGGCTCGCAGCCTGCAGGACGGTACATAACATGATAATAACAATGTTTATTGTCTTTTTTTTAGGTCGGTTGCCTCTGCTGGCTTTAAGCAGGTGGGGCGAAGCTTCTCCACCATAACGGAGGAGCCGCCCCTCCCAAAAGTAAAATCTGTGCATGTACACAAGTAGTAGAATATGCATCAACCTATCTGATGCAATCCTGTGTGAAAAAACCACCACTGTGTTCTCTCATTCAGTGCCAAGGAAGCCGAAAAACGGAATAATTCTGTAAGCCAGAAATACACCCAAAACCATGATTCATAAATGTAGTCAGCAGCGAGAGTGAAAATGAATATTAACATAAAACTTGTGTCACTATTTTTAAAAAGTCCTACATTCCATTTGATCTTCACAATTACGAACACGTACATATCACAGGGAGAGAAAAGCTTAACCGAGTCAATCATATTGGCGCAACTACTTTACCAGAGGCACAGTTAGGAAACATAATAAGCACTTGCAGAATAATTATTTTAAATTAGTCTTTTAAATAATGGGCTTTCTGAGGGAATATAGCGAGCACTTTTTATTCTCTAAGATCAATGCATTTAAGAGGCAAGATCCTCTATTACAAAGGGGTCACCGAGCCTCGGCTGAGATCAGAAGAGCATTGAGGGCCGCACGGAAGCAGGTGCGGCCGGCACAGGTAAGACCGGTGGGCGGAGCCGTCGACAGACGGTATAAGTAAAATTAAATAAATAAAACCGCTTACCTTGCGCTCGCCACATCACCGACTCAGCAATGCGGCGAGCACAAGGTAAGTGGTTTTATTATTATTTTTTTAATTTAATTTTGCCTATTCTGTCGTCTGTTAACTATCGCCCTGCCCAGCCCCACCCCTGCCCCGCCCCTGCCCCACCCCACCGCCCTTACTTGTGCTGGCCGTGCCTGCCCGGAAGCAGACAGTTTTTCTGTTCAGCCTACCTAGGGAGCTTTGCGGCTTCAGAAAAACCTGCTTGTCTTGTTATATTGCGTTGATAAAGTCTGGGCCTATGGGAGGCCATGACACGCAAAGTCACCAAAAAGGTACAGGAAGGTTTATTGGACCAAGTGCTCCATCCTAAAGGCTGCAAATCCAAAGGGAAGACAGAGAGACAAATGAATCCAGGGGAGAGAAGTGATGAAAGGGGGAAGAGTAAGATTAAGTTCATGTGTCTACATTAGTGGTTCTTAACCCGTAGACCGAGGACCCCTAAAGGTTTTCAAAGTCTACTCAGGGTCCACAACTGCTTGGAAAATTAATAGTATTAATAGATTAATAAAGTGCATATAAACAAAGAAGCAAAATGTAAAATTTTAATTTTTGAAACATTCCGTGAATGTGAAGGAATTTTAAATTGGAGGCTAAAAATTAAGTTAATATCCTTAAAATTAATTAATATGCGCAAGTAAGTGAATCAAACAGAATATAGTATGGATGAATGTGGCCTCAATTCAATTTTGAAAACCTCCAACCTTCCCAATGAAAATTAAAATTTGGATTTTTTAAAATTTTTGTTTGTGAATTAAATAAATTAGCTCATGATTTGAGTATTTTAGGACCCGTACCCTCCAGATATTCCCCCGCCGCCCAACTACCCTAGACATGCAAGATCCCCACATTTTGAAATCACCAGAGATTCAGGTGGGGTTAAAAAAGGCTATGTTTATTCACCACATTGTATAAACATGACAAGCAATAACATGCATATCTAATATTTACAAGTTACATTCATAACTACATTTATGAGCATATCATGCTCCATCACCTTCCCAACCCTAAGGGAGAAACCCAATCTGGTTCGCATCTCGCAACTGGGTACCCTACGCCAAGTGCCGTGCCCCTTAGAGTGGTGGGTCCCGCCCTTCGATCCTTGTCCGCCATTACCGGGGCCCACCTCTCGACCACCAGGCTGCCCAGGGTCACCCGGGAGGCTCGACATCTGAGCTCTAACATCCCCAACAGGTGGTCACTTCCTCCCAGTGGAGAGCTTGCCATATCCCCCCTCTGAGCTGGCCTATGGAGCCAGGCAAGCGGGCTCCCATCCATTTTGTTTAGCCACTAGTTACTGATCGCAGGGCTCTTCTCTGCAGAACGCCCCTCAAACCATTTATCTAAGGGACGGGTGGGTGGGAGTTTCGGGAAGCCGGCCAGGATCACGAGAATGGCCAGGTGCCGGCGTGAGCAGTCAGGTATCCAGGAGTGATAGTGGGAACAGAGACCCCAGTCACAGGGAGTTTACCCTAAATAGGCCCAGAGTCTCCACCCCCTGACCACCAGGTCACGCGATATCGCCGGACAGGAAATGGGTCGGCCGGACGCCGATTGGGCCGACCGCCCGACCAACCACCAGAGACCAGGGCCGGGGGGGGTCCGGAGAGGCCGGGTCCTAAGTGCGCGCGGCGTGATTCTCCGCACTTGTCAGTTTGATAAGTGCTTGTTTCTGTATTTTGTGTGTATTGTTTTGCGGTTCAAATCATCAAAAATGCTTAGGCCATGGCCCCTAGATTCAAGTCTGACTCCATGGAGGTCCCCGCATTTCAATAATTATTCCCTGGGTTCCCCGAGTTACAGTAATGATTAAGTGGGACTCCACAGAAGTGTTTTTTAGCAATAAGAATACATTTCAACAACAGGATGTAATGAGAGGGATAATGACATGAGTATCATGAAAAAAAGCGGTCTTCAAATAGAGATTAGGTTATGATTAGAGTTTCAACCAAGTTTGAAGGCAAGTGAGGTTCATAATTGAAAGTAGCAGGATATGAGACATGGGGTAAGGAAGGGAGGATTGTGTGACGTAAAAACCTAGGACAAGAGTAATTTAGATATGCAAAGTCTGCAGGATAGCTGTAGATTTAAGAAAGACCTGTGAGGTACACATTTTATGCGTGTCCTTCAATTAGTTTAAATCATAACCTGACAGTCTGATAATGGTGCTGTACTGAAGACTCTACCATACAGAGGAAGGTAGGCAAAACCAAATACAAGGGACATATAGGGCTTCAAGTTAATCATACGATGTGGGGTGCCATTAATGTCGCGTCTGGAGGTTAATGCTGCAGTGTCAATTGATTATGGAAAGGAGCCCTGAAATTAATTCAAACAAGTGAATTATGGTCAGTTGTGAGGACTCTGGAGAATTTAAATAATGGTTAAATGTGGTTAATCAGATAAAGATGGGAGAAGGGGAGAAGTTTCCAATGTCTTTAGTGGAAGTAAATTCAGAGGTGGCAGGGTGGCTGTGACAGGTAATGTGTGTGCCACAACTGATGCGCATGAACCCAAACAGAGCATAAACCCATTCCTCCTGCGGCTTTCAAGGGGTATCACACATCTTGTAAGCTGATCCAATTTGGAATCTTAAATTTCAATACTAACATATAAACTAAATATATCAAACTAAATATATTTTCACGTACCATCCCAAAAACGTATCACCCAGCTTAAATACACCTTCTTACTAGAAACATTCAAGTAGCAAACTCTTAATATACAAAGGTAAGGTCCCAAAGAACCACATTTTAATTATACAGTTTCTTACTGCCTATTATAACATTGGAATGTTGAGCGGTTCATTGAAGACAATGGAGTGCTCCCGACTTCGAATGGCTGGTAGAAGTCCGGAGCATCAACATTCCAATGTTTGTTCACAGCTGTTGCTGTGAATAAAGGTCTCACGTAGCCTGAGGGGATTTCAACCCCCTCGGGCTCGGTGAGGCCTTTGTTTTACAAATTAAAATGTTCTGCCCTCTAGGAGCAGAATGTTCTAATAGCCTCGGAGCCCTTCTATACCGGTCATTAAAGGCCAGCTTGTTAAAGGCATTTGCCTTCGGCCCGGTCCTTCAATGCTGGACTTGGCCTTTAATGACCCGTAGAGCCTGCTACGGCGGGCTTTAAGACTATACTGTAGAGCAGATGTCAATCTGCAACAAAGAACAGGAACTGGGAATTATTTAAGCACATGCCTATCCTGTTTTTTGACACTGTTCACCAAGGCTTATCAGTCATCAGCTGCTCCTCTGTTTACTACCTAGGTGTGTGCTATACAAGTTACATACATACATGCATACTGTGCATACATATTTTTCCTTGTGCATTAGTAAGCAGAATAGAAGGAGGAACTAAGACAGGCACCATCAGGTCATCTCTAGAGATTGATGTCTTTTAGCACAGAGCTCAGGAAGAGGCTGAACAGACAAACATTGGGGTATTGACAGGAATCCTTAGAACAATGAATCTGGATGGAACCAAGGACACAGGTCCAGTCTCCCGAGGAACTGACGTGTGGGTCATGATTTCAGGCAGGTGGGCAGAACTCTCGGCTGATAAAGTGAGTAGAGATTGGCTTCAGAGGAGCTTTGGTGCCACAAATGGTTCATTCATGTGTTCTGCATGACTGTGATGTTTGTTCTCACTATGTGTTCGCATGGCACTTGACTAAGAGGTTGAATGGAGATGGGAATATAGAACAGCATGAGCGTCAAGTCACCGAAAGCCATGGGTAGCCAAAGACACATCATGCCCTTTTCGACTCCAGTGACATCACAGGGTTGACCCTTTGTCCCGCCCTCAACCACTCAACATCCTCCCATTTGGGTTTTTTGGGGTTTTTTTGTCCTCATTTGCCTTAACCCACATGACGAGAAAAAAGAAGAATAACCTCCATCCTTCATTTCGTGTCCTGGTAATCTCGTTGTTTGGTGCCATTAACCAGAGACATTTAATTACTGAATGGAGGGTCGTGGGAAAGAAGTTTTTTTTTCCTCCACCTAGGTTTTCTCATAAGCTGTCGGACTAAATGCCTGGGAGACCCTTTTCGAACTCCAAGGAGCATTAAAGGCATAATCATAGGACCCGGGGGAAAAAAAAAGAATGAAAAAAAAGAAAAACAGACTCCTATCTCCATGATTTCAATAAATCCCAAAAATCCAGTTTTTTTATTATTATAGGATCTAGCCATATCTGCCTTAGATACTTCATACAGCGAGGTCAGCCGCTCTGAATGTGTTGGTGCTCTTGACTCTACCCAATACTTGCATATTCGCCTCCTTGCCAAGAGTATTGCGTAGAAAAGTAAAGACTTTGCAGGGCCCACTATATTATCGTGTAAACCAAAAATGATTAACTGTAAGCTAACGGTCAGAGGGGCCCTTAGAATGGATTCCAGAGATGTTATAACATTGTCCCAGAACTCAGAAAGCAGGGGGCAATCTTTGAACATGTGTATGTCCGATGCTTCTGAATATCCAAATTTGTTACATGCTTTACCAGGCTGAAATTTTGATAGTTTAAGCGGGGAAAGGTACACTCTGTGGGCTGTATAAATGTGATTTCGCCTGAGCCAAGCAGGTTTAACTGTTTTATACAGAGTGTTAAATGAATCCATCCACAGGGAATCACACTGGATATTCAACTGTTCTCCCCATAGATCATCTGCCAGTTTAAACTCACCATCTTCTTCCTCCGTAATAGCCCAGTACCACATTGAAACCTCCCTTCTCCCGCCTGGCTTTACCACGAGCTGCTCTTCTAGATTGCTATCCTTCCCAAGTGGCACTTTACTCTTTGCCTGTGACTGGACCCAGCTGTTTAATTGAAGATATTTAAACTTAGATAGCCCGGGCCACACTGCCTCTCGAAGATCTTCCCAGGAAAGCAGGGCAGGCCCTTCCAACAGATCTCCCTACGTCATAAACCCAGACTCTCTTAAGGGCATCCTCCCATTTGTTGCTGAAGGTCTAAAGCAGTGATACTCAAAATATGGCCAAGGGGCCACATGCGTCCCTCCTGACCTGTACATGCGCCCCCCTGATCAACAGCAGCACTGGGCAGCTGTTCACTGAACTCAGCATTAACATTAAAAAGACGTTAAATATACAGGCAAGCCATTATTTAAAGATTAATTAAAGCTTAAAAAAAGGATCTAGGTTGTCCTGCACAAAATAACTATAGGAACACCTTCATTTTAAAAGCTATCTTGCAGCAAAAGAGTTAAAATATGATAACGTCTCTTAAAACTTCAAAAGGTGTTTTTCATTCCACACAATCTGGTAAAGGGAAGAAGATGGGGTTAATCTCAGGCTTTCTGGTTTTACATTGAGCAATTCAGCCACTAGATATATATGATTCGCCCCTATACCCACCTTACTGCACCCCTGCCCCCAAATCGCCATCCCGCTGGCATCAATGCGGCCCTCGTCACATCACAGATCATACTTTGTGGCCCTTGAGAAAATGTTTTCGAGTATCCATGGGCTAGAGGGAGGGTGAGGATTAGGAACTACTTAATATAAACAGGGACTTCAGAGCCCTGCTACACCTAAGACTGGAAGTAGCAAGGACAGTGCCAGAGGTGCTAGATGGCAAAACACGGATAGCAACTTTTACCCACACCACTACAAAATGATGTCCATGTAGCAGAGGTAGGGTGAGAACAAGAGATGCCAAGAATTAGTCTTAAATAACTGGTAAGGAAGGAGGAGAAGTGTGTGGTCAGGAGAAGAGAAGATGAGGTCTGAATTGAAAATGAATGGAACTGGGCTGGGAATGAAGATTTGAATCTCTGCATGTCTGACGTCGTTGCCCCTCAGCTCTGGAACGCCGTACCTATGGAGATTAAAACCTTACCTTCATTGGACCTGTTCAAACAGGCCTTAAAAACGTGGTGCTTCTCAAGAGCCTATTAAGGATGAACTGCTTCGCCTTTGATATGAGCTGGTATTTTGAAATAGGCGCCTTGACGCCCATTGGGCTAAGTTCGCGCAGGATAAGATGCCCTTCATTCATTCATTCATTCATTCTTTGATGCACTCAGATGGTAAAGGATGTTAGTGCTGAGAGTCAGGAGGGTGTCCTTATCGTTGAGTGACAGCTGAACGATAGCTAAAGAAAAAACACACTGCTGTTATCTCTGAGCTCCAAGACCCCCTTGTGGAGTTCACTCATACATCCACAAACTTCCACAGGGGATGACCCTCTTCATTCTCTGTGTGAGGGGGCGCCTCCAAGCCAACTCGCCTCTTGTGTCTGAATACTCAGGACTCAAATAAAGTTCTGTGTTCCTGAAATTCTGCTACTAATCCCCAGCTTATCTCAGAAAATGTGATTACAGTTTCTTGTCCTTAAAGAAAACTAACAATGTTTCAGAGCGACCCTTAAAAATACAGCTTGGCTGGATGGGCTCCCCCACATTGGTAGACAGGTTGAGTATGATCATTCATGTAGCATCTAATTTGGTGCCTATTATAACCTTCTGTTGGGGTTAGGGGGGGGGGGCTCAGGAGTACTTGCAGAACCACCATTTGGTTTTAAAAGAATCTGTCACTTGGATAGGATGTAAGAGAGGGAGTCCTGTCAAAGGAGTTTCAGACAACCCCTGAAGTCAAATTCCCTTCTTGACCGCCACTGAGTTCTAGCCAAGATCAAACAATTTGGTTAAGTGGCGAAAACTTGATTAGAAATTTAATTTCAGTGGTACCTGCTCATAACCAAGGGCTGGATATCCTAATCTCCAGACACAAATTGCATACTTTGCGAACAGGAATTGTCCCTTTCACAGAGGGCCCCGAAATAATTATTCAGACAGCTCAAACGTTTCTACTTCCTGCAATTGACTGAGAACACAGGATTGGTACCCCGCTGAGACTTCAGACCTCCACCCCAACATAAGAATCCCAAACTGAAAACATGTATGTTTTAAAAGCATCATCAGACCCTAAAACTGTCAGGCCCCGCTTTAATAAGAAATGTTTCCCATTTGGGAAGACATCTGGGAGAGCAGGTAGTGGTACTTTGGCCACTGTCTCCTCCCCTGAGGCCTACCATAAGATACTCAGAGCAGAAGTTGTCCCACATGGACAGCTTCCCCTTACGAATCAGATTCCTCACCATCTCTGGTGCTAGTGACTGATCAATGGTTTTCACCCCCTTTTCACGCCACCCCCTCCTAATTGAGATTCAGAATGAGTCGTAGAACCCCTTTAGCGAGTTGGAATGGCTTTTCCACTGCAAAGATTGCACATTGCAAGACACTCTCTCGACTGCAAAGGTGTTTCATATATACTACGCCTTCTCTCCCGCTATTGACTCCAGGCGCGGCCATTGCAGGTAAAAGCGGAGGGTGGGGTAGGGGGGAATCGACAGACAACGATTAGGTAAACTGAAATTTGAAAAAAATAAACCACTTGCCTAGTGCTTGCCGCATCGCTGAGTCGGCGATGCGGCGAGCCAAGGTAAGTAGTTTTTGTTTTTTTCATTTAAGTCACCTCGTCATCATCTGTAGACGCCCCCTCATCCTGCCCCCACTGCTCTTACCTGCACAGGCCACACCTGATTGACTCTAATTTCATGGCTATGCGAAGGCTTCTTCGAAGCACGCCCTAAAAAACCTAAAACACAGACACAATCTCTTTCTCTTTATCGCTTTACTCTTTTCTTTCTCTGACACTGGAGGCATAGATTCCTGTTTGGCGAGAGCCACTGTAGGGTTAAATGAACTGAAATGGTTTTATGCTGAAGTCTTTTCTCAGCAGCTGCACATCCTGCCAGCTTAATGAGGATTTTTTTGTGTGTCAAGGCAGATGGTAAAATCGCTATTTTCTATTGCTTAATAAATACCATTAGCAATGCAGAAAGTGTTCAAGCCAACCAAGCCTTTATTAGCAAAGGAGAAACATAAAAGAACTATTTGCGACCCACCCCCCCTCCTCTGTCTGTCAGAGTAGGTGCGCTCCCAGACGTTGCGCGTCTGTCTGAGCGCCAGCGAGCTCGCCCCAGCGCGGCGGTGATGACGGGCCCAGCGGGATTGGAGGGGTCTTGACATCCGGCAGGCACAGCCTCCCCGCGCTCCTGTGCACATCCAATTCTCACTTCACCTGATTGCAATAATAACAAGTTGCCGCGCAATCCCTGCCTCAACCTGAAATCTTCTGACTCCGCTATGCAAATATTGGACTGCGCTATGATTTTCATAATAACCCTTATTGTTCGTCGCATCTGTGGAGCTAATGGCCCTTGGCCCTTCGACTGCTGGGCGTGTGCAATCAGAACCAGTGTAACATTTATGGGGGTGGGAGAGGAAAGGGAACCAGAACAGGGGACGCGAGGGGCATTTTGTATTCTTGAACAGTGTTGGCGGGTGGAAAATGACAAACCTTCTATGTGTCGGGCTGAGTGGAGCCTGCTACAGAAGTAAAACTGGTGAACGGCTTGAACGCCAGCCGCAGAGACAGGGGTATGACCTGTGGTCACTGGCTTCAAGCTGCAGGTGCATAGACCTTTAGATGTCCAAGACCACCCTCCCCTCAAACAACTCACCATCCAATGGATTCCATAGAAGTGGTTTGGTAGGAATTCCCGCTGTAGCCATTGATCTGACCCCAAACCACCATATTCCATCCCCTCAATCTCTAAAACTACCTGAGACTCCACAAATATTTGAAGAGTCATTGGCCTATGAGCAATGACCTGGTAGTTGGAGGAAGAGTTGGCTACCCTTTGAAGCATAGCAGAGAGGCATTCTTATGCAGTTAAAAAGCACAAGAATTCTACGTAAACCCCTGATTAAATAAATGGCAATACATCCTTGACCCTGTTGATTTACTCTTTTATGGACAATTGCAGCATTGCAGAGTTTTAATTGTGCTATCATAGGTGGGCAGATGTGGGTACCTATGCCACTTGTGTAACTTGCAGCTCACCTCCTGTTCATGGCTCAGTTATCTTACCACGTTCCTGCAGTCTAGTGTCTCATCCATGAAGTATTAATAATTCCCAAACCAGCTTCCTGCATAGACTTCCAAAGTCCTTGAACCCAAAAGTCTCCACTGGGACTTTAAAAATCACCAACCTCTGAAGTTCTGGGGGGACATCTGGAGTCATTGAAAAAGGATTACACAGCTGACAAACATGAGCAGCTGCTATCCAGCCCTACTGGCAGTGGGAAAATGACCACTGGTATGCGGGGTCTCTGATGCACTCTTGCCTACCAGACAGCACAAGCGGTCTGATTGCAAAAGACCTATTGTTAGCTTACTGATGCCTTTCAGCCTGCCCATTGCTTGCTAATGGGTGGCAGTTTTGTCCCTCCTATTTGCTTGCTTCTCATTCAATGGCTTTCCTCGTCTCGTTTTGACAATCTTGTTATTGTCCCCGTGCTTCAACAAAGCCTCTTTACAATCTTTTTGCTCTGCTGACGTGGATCCTTCCCCACTCACTTTTAGAGAACTCCTTTTTTCTTTTTGGTTAAGCACTGTGTTTATTTATTTATAAGGTTTTATATAGCACTGACATGACCTGAGAGGGTATCAGAGTGCTTTACAAATGATCGGAAATAAGAAAACACTGTATGAGAGTGCATTTGTTTTCCAGGTACCTTTCATGTGTTTTCCCACCACCATTCCCCTGTCCCTGCACTCCACATTGCTCTCTACCCTATGTGCTGCCCTGGGTCCATATGCTCTACATTGCTCTCTATCTTGTGTGCTGCCCTGGGTCCATATGCTCCACATTGCTCTCTATCTTGTGTGCTGCCCTGTGTCCATATACTCCACATTGCTCTCTATCTTGTGTGCTGCCCTGGTTCCATATGCCCCAGATTGCTCTCTATCTTGTGTGCTGCCCTGGGTCCATATACTCCACATTGCTCTCTACCCTATGTGCTGCCCTGGGTCCATATGCTCTACATTGCTCTCTATCTTGTGTGCTGCCCTGTGTCTATATACTCCACATTGCTCTCTATCTTGTGTGCTGCCCTGTGTCCATATACTCCACATTGCTCTCTATCTTGTGTGCTGCCCTGGGTCCATATGCTCCACATTGCTCTCTAACTTGTGTGCTGCCCTGGGTCCATATGCTCCACATTGCTCTCGCACTTGTCTGCTTCTCTGTCTCAAAGTATCCACTCCAGTGCTCCCTGTTGGTGCCTCCCTTGTGTGCGTCTCCTCTGCAAACCCCATGCTCTGTTTTGCTAGTCCCTTGTGTGCTCCCCGTAGCAAAACTCCTCTACTCTGTGTGAATCTCTCCACCATGTGCTTCAGTCTCTCGAAAACCACCCAACCCCCATGCTCCATGTTGCTGTCCCTCATGTGCTTCCCTCTGCCACGCTCCATATTGCTATCTCCCATGTGTGCTTCCCCACCTCAAAAAGAAACCCCTGCTCATAACTTGCTTGTTTCACTCTTCCACCTGTTCCTCCCCCCTACAAACCCATGGCCCAAATGTTCCATGTTGCTGTCTACCTTGTGCTTCCCTTGTCCTGTGCTCCAGGTTGCTCTCTCCCAAGTGTGCTTAGCCATGCAAATCCCCAATGCTCTTTGTTGCTCTCTACCTTGTGTGCTTCCCTGTCTGAAAACACCCCGCCCTCTATGATCCATCTTTGCTCTATCGCTCATGTGCTTCCTTCTCTCCCCACACATTCGGTGTTGCTCTCTACCTTGTGTACTTCCCTGCCTGAAAACACCCCTCTCTCTATGATCCATATTTGCTCTATCCCTCATGTGCTTCGTCTTCTCCTCATACACTCGGTGTTGCTCTCTCCCTCCTGTGCTTCCTTCTCTCTCCACACATTCAGTGTTGTTCTCTACCTTGTGTACTTCTCTGCCTGAAAACACCCCGCTCTCTGTGATCCATGTTTCATCTATCCCTCACGTGCTTCCTCCCCTCCCCACACATTCCATATTGCTCTCTACCGTGTGTATTTCTCTGCCTGAAAACACCCCGCTCTCTATGATCCATATTTGCTCTATCCCACATGTGCTTCCTCCTGTCTTCATACACTCGGTGTTGCTCTCTCCCTCATGTGCTTCCTCCTCTCTCCACACACTCAGTGTTGCTCTCTACCTTGTGTACTTCTCTGCCTGAAAAGACCCCGCTCTCTATGATCCATATTTGCTCTATCCCTCATGTGCTTCCTCCTCTCTTCATAAACTCGGTGTTGCTCTCTCCCTCATGTGTTTCCTTCTCTCCCCACACACTCTGTGTTGCTCTCTCCCTCATGTGCTTCCTCCTCTCTCCACACACTCAGTGTTGCTCTCTACCTTGTGTACTTCTCTGCCTGAAAACACCCCACTCTCTAAGATCCATATTTGCTCTATCCCTCATGTGCTTCCTCCTCTCTTCAAACACTCGGTGTTGCTCTCTCCCTCATGTTCTTCCTCCTCTCTCCACACATTCAGTGTTGTTCTCTACCTTGTTTACTTCTCTGCCTGTAAACATCCCGCTCTCTATGATCCATGTTTGCTCTATCCCTCATGTGCTTCCTCCTCTCCCCACACACTCAGTGTTGCTCTTTACCTTGTGTACTTCTCTGCCTGAAAACACCCCGCTCTCTGTGATCCATGTTTGCTCTATCCCTCATGTGCTTCCCCCTATCTCCACACACTCAGTGTTGCTCTCTCCCTCATGTACTTTCCACTGCAGCAGACTCCGATCCGGGTTGCTCTCTCCACTCTGTACCACCCCTGCCAACCCTCGAAATAATCCCACTCCATCAGGCTTTGAGTTGCTCTCTTCCTCATGTGCTTTCCCCATGCAACCTCCACCCACGCCAGCATTGCCACAGTCACTATTTCCAAACGAGGCCAGCTACATGCTTGAAATTATTTTTTGTTTTTGTGTTTCTCCTGCACAACTTGGCAAACTCTGTGACTCGCACCCTAGCAAAGTTGGGAAACGTTTGTGAAAAAAAAAATGAAGCCCTCACACAACACAACGTCCTACAATCCTATTGTCAGTTCAGTTAGCAATATTGTGTTGGGTCTCAGTAATGGCTGTAAAGGAAATATGAGCAACAGCAGATTTTCATTGAAAGACTCCAGGAATGTGAACTGTCTCTGTGTAGACGAGTGAGTAGGTCAATGGGTAAATTGGCATGCAGAAAGGATGGCACCATATGCCCGTCCACCAGCCTGCTCGATCCAGACATGGGGTCACTCGACAGCAATGCTACCTTTGTGTTAATGCTGTTATCGCAGGCACTAGGTAAAGCATTCGATTTCACACTGTTGACATTAGCCTCTCCGGTGTGTCATGAGGCACAATGGAGCTGTGCTCATGATGAGCTGGGTTCGTCATAACGGCTCTGCGTCGCCCACGCGCGAATGATTCCCCGCCTGTGCAGGCGAATTAATCAGTGGGCGGGGTCGTGACGAGACCAACCCGTCATGAGCACAGCTCCACCGTAACTCATGACGAGCTGGTCTCGTCACGAGCACAGCGGCGCTGCGCTCCCCCCGCACCCTGGAGGAATTACCCCCGAAGGTAAGGGCTTAAAGGGCCGCCAGTTCTCTTTGATCTAGTCAGCATCTCTAACAATCACCAACAATAGACATTCCAGACTGCTGCTTGATGTCTGCTTGGGTTTTGAGACCTGCTGTGACATCATTAATCAGAGGCCACTTTAATGTCCTGGACCAGTGTGCAGAGAGAGCTGGCCTTGTTGCCCCGTTGCATGCTGGTCGGATGTCATCCTTCCTTCCCGCTGGCTGTCTGCTCCTACCTTCTGTTCACTTGTCTGACAAACACACCCGAGAGATTCAATTCACAGACCCCAAGAGAGGCTGAAAATGTAATTGTGAATAATCACTCAGCTTTCTGGACATGTTTCCTTCTGGGCTGTGGAGGGGCAGCCAAAGGACATAACATGACGCTTTCCTCACAGGCTGAGGCCCAGCAGGGAACAACTTCATGTCTGACTCCTTCAGCCAGTACTGGCAGCTTTGCTAACAGCAATTTGCATGCTCTGATTTTTTTAGCCTATACTTTTAATGAACGACGTACAATTTACAGAAACAGCTTTATACTTGGCTAAAAATGAGCTTTCAAGTGCTCAGGTCCAGGCATGAATAACTCTCGCAAATATGATTTTTTTATTTTGCATGTTGGGACTTGTAGTCTTTTTATGCCATGAAAAATTAGGACTACAAACAAACACATGGACTGGAAAAGCTCCTCAACCATTGAGTTGGTATTCTTGAGAGATCACTAGAGAATATTGGCAGCTAAGTGACCCAGTGTCAAGTTGAAACCCTCAGTCAATCTTGGCTTTTTAGCCCACATGACTTTACGTTCTGGGATTTTTATGTCATACTTACTATGTTAAAAGAGAAATTAACTATCTTCCGTGTTTTCCGCATTATGTTGTCCTTTGGTAAGATGATGTACTATTACACATATTTTATTCTTTGTACTGTAATACAGTGAATTATTTTGTACTATGACTACATCTTGTTTGACGCAAGGCCAATGCATCTTTATACTGTACTTTGGTTATTTAAATACCAATAAAATTATTGAACACTAAAAGAGAAATTACTAGTCTAGAATGTAATGTGTTACAGGCACACCTCAAAGCTCATAAAAGGAAATCTCAGAACTGGAAAGTTGTGTCTAGCAGAATTCGAATCACCTGTGATTCTAGGTGACTTTATGTCACCTGGTGAATAAAAGGCCAAAACTGGCCAAAGATGTCACCTAAACTCTCCAGTTTCCCATTTCCGAGAGTGAGCAGCTTGTCCATTTCAGCTATTTTGTTCAAATTCTCAGACTTGTGGTCCTGGTTTTATAACTGAATAGACAAAACTGCAAATCCCAGCATGCAATGAGAAAAACATAGGCTGAGTCAGTTACTCACACAACAAATTAATACACTTGGAACCTCTGCATGAGATACAACACTGGCCTGGGAAGTGTTGTTGTTTGCATGCCAAATGTGTTAAATCAAAGGTGTATAAGGTTCAGCAAATCTTTCATTTAAAACCTTAACAGGGGGGCCTTGTTTAGCGTTTTCATTTCTTTCCTCAGCTTGTTTGTAAACAGTACCGTTGCATTGCATTTTCTTACACCGAGGTGTATGGATTTCCCTATTCTGTCACTGATATGTAGTGAAATGTATTGATATCACAGCTATCAGATGATTCCATGTCATATGTGATACCTCTAGCTATTTCTAGTTGATTAGCTAACAAAGGTGTCGCATTCAGTAATATAATGATGACGGGTCCTTGTTGTAATGTTCATGTAGTATTTTTATTCTTAAGATTAGATAGAAGGTACAGCATTCAAGTAGGAATATAATATAGTAATAATCCCCACCGGGAGCAGATAACTTCCTGCTCAGTCTCCCGGTAACTGATAAATCCCTTGAATAGCAACAGGTAAAATCATGGATGACATCACAGAGACATGACATAGACAAGCAGACACTAACACTAAGGAGGGACAAAGAGAGAGGAAGAGCAGGATATAGCACACCATCCCCCTATAATTGAAAAAATGAATAAGATGAAACAGAAGATGGCAGAAGCAGAAAGGCAGAAGAAAGAAAGAACATAAATGCCCCAGAAATAAACACCCTCTTCAACAAGATGGAAAGAAGAGGTAATATCAAAGGGGCGCAGGTACAAAGGTTGTACAAGCACCGTAAGCTAACAAGAGAATGTAAGCTTAAATGAAATGAAAACTGAACATCTCATTACAAATGAGCAAAGGTACAGTATGTCTCAGTACCGTAGATAGAAAATGAAATATCAACTCCTCAAATTCGAATATTTTGGATTCCTCTAAAATAAAGCACAATAAAAATGAGCCCAACTTCTCAAAGAAAATATATGAACTCCTCTAAACATAGAGCACAGTAAAAGTGGTTCATGACAAAACGGGTCTTCACAGAAAATGCACAACTTCTCTATCAATTGAACAAAACTAAGCCCATGCAGCTCCTCACAGTAAGTAACAGAAAATCAGCAATAAAACTGAGCCCTGTGGCTCCTGACAGTAAATAGATGAACTCCTGTAACCATTGAGCACTATAAGTGGTTCATCTGAAATGACAATAAAATTGAGCCCCTACGGCTTCTAATAGCAAGCACATGAACACCTCTAATAATAGAGCACTATAAAGTGGTTCATAACAGAAATAAACATCAAAATTGAGCATCACTCTAGATCATCATCACTAAGAATGAAAACAAACTGGAGCACCTCAACATAGTTGAGCACATAAATGACCCCAATAAGCATAACGCCAACAAATCATCACCAAAATGAAAGCAAATTAGCACCTTAACAAAGGCTGAGCACAAACGTGGCTCCAGTAAAGTAGGCAATAATAGAATAAATTATTTCAAAATGTATCACTTGCAAATCCACACAGAAAAGAACATGTAACAGCATACAAACATAACCTAGAAACAGAATTCTAAGCATTGAGCATTTAAATCGATATTTAACACACCACAGTACTTAGACGAAATGCACTCAAGGGTAAATTACAGCGCAAACTACACATTGCCTAAATTAGGAAATATGCAAAATTGTTCACAACATCTTAAACATAACAAATCAAAATAATAAAAGTAGTCACCGTTGTCATTTGAATGAAGGGAGACACAAACAGCTCTGTAGAAATCTCCATGGGAAAATATAAAGAAAATCAAACAGTACCTTGTTGGAGAACACCCTTTTTTTTCAAGGAAAACAAATAAATAAATAAATCATGAAACTGCAAACTCCGGTGAGCGATCTCTCACCCGGGTTGTAGATCCAAACGTAGTGTAATGTCAGAAGTTAATGGTGTGCAGATCAAGTTCCAATTCTCGAAGTCAGGAATGTAGACAGACTCCCAAATGGTGTAGAGCCAAGCGTGGCATGTGAATTCCAGCACAGTTTGCAGAGTATGCTCCGGACGTGGTTGGCAGAAATAGGCATCAGGTCTCAGTGTAGGCCATACGGCAAGCCAAATAACAATGTAGAATAGCCGTCTCTTCACTCAAACTGCCAGTGCACAACCTCCAAGGTACCGAAACACGGAGTTCACACAGATTGATGCAAGCAGACTTTAATTTTAATTGCAGGTTGTAACGGTCCCAGTTAGTAGCGCTTTTGTAAACAGGAGAACTTTAAACAGCAGGTTGGCACAAGCTGCGCAGGCAGAGCAGGATATAACAAAAGGGCTACCAGGTGACTCTATATTGAGACAATGCACTTTTTCCAATGTAATAATTTCCTTTTAAGTCATTGTTTTCAGTTATATCAGTCTAGTTGGTTTAATGGAGCTAAACCAAGACTAAAGACGGACAACACTTGACATGCTACGTGGTTGCCACGTTTCTGAGCTCCATGTGTAACTAGGCATTTCAGTCCACATTTCTATTGGAATTCTGGGACTTGTAGTGCTAGTGTATAATGGGATAAACAAGAAACTTGACAGAACTGGGATTTTTTTAGATTATGCTTTCAATGTTAAAATCGTAACTACAAATTACAGTACACAATACGTTTTGGATGAAAAAAGAGCCAGATCTCACTTAAGGTATCACAAAAAGAGGGTCTTTTTGGCATCTATCTTCACTTCTGGCCTCTACAGCCCTGAGGATTCTGTGAATACTTTGTATAGCATCCAAACCACTCTACAGCCATGATGGCCATCTTCATCCTGTACTCCAAAGCATTTGCCCTTCCGGGGGGCTGGGGTCAATCTACATTAAGGGTCGGAAGAGCAAAACTACCAATGCCATAAGCCCGCATGCTCTTGTCTAAATGCTAGAACCAGATAGAATTCATCCTCGTGAACTATATTGACAGAAAACTGCACAAACCTTAGAAAAGGCTCTGACATTCATCAGATTCACCATACTGAAACTGGTTTTATGTAGGGGACCCATTCTGAAAGTTGTGGCCCAGTGTATCCTTTTATAAAACAAGGAGGATGTTTCCCAGAAGGCAAACAAACCCTATACTGAATGAGCTACTCACACAAAGACCTGGGAAACTTGAGAGCTCTGGAAACAGCTTTCAATAATGGCTGTCTTGACATATTATTGTGACAGTGACTCATAGCTATGGACAGGTTATGTGTTAGGAGGGTGACTTTTAGCCAGTCCTGGGCAGATTTCCCAACAGCACCAAGGGTGCTGGGAATTGTAGCGTCACATTTTATTTCCAAAGTATGAACCTACAAGTACCAGAATACTTAGTGTCATTGGCTAAAAAAGCAACTGGCTGAATATCCAGCCTCACAATATGTGGCACTTGTTGACAGGGATGTAGTAAGTCCTCTATAACACTATCCTAGTGAAAGTTTTTAATGAAATGTATTTAGAACTACATATCAAACTAAACATAGGGGGCTTAAAGAGGGCACCTGGTAGGGAAGCACTACAGATGTTTGCTGTGCTAATATTACATGGAAGAGGTTAGAAGGACTGTAAGCAGGTGCACATACGAAGGAATACCCATTTCTTTTTCTGCTGCCCTCTTCCCTCTCCACTCTACCCCTGGCATCCATGCCTTATTAGGGTAGGGGTTTAGGCTCCTGCCTCGAGCCACCGTCTCATTATCAGCGTTTACGACAGTCTGTTGTGCTAGTACCTATCTGCCACTGGGAGCTTCCAGAATTACGCCTAATCTTGTCCTGAATGGCAAATCTCCACTGCACGTGCCTCAGCCTGTCTGTGCCTCCACTATCCTTTCTCCGGATCCGCAGTCACTGATGAATGGAAGCCAGTGTCTCCAGGGGCAGCGCGTCAATGGAAACCTCGCGGGAATTTGCAATGTGGATCTAGGCAGATGTTGGCCAACAAAGGAAACATGATTATCAGATGCAGTTGGCATGGTGAAATGCACAATTTGAAGCACAATCCTTAATTACAAGAGTAGTCTATGCTCGATTTATGGCAGTATGCGGAGAGATTAGGCGGGATAGGGTGAAGAGCGTTGTTCCTATAAGGCCAGAGCCTTATTTTCAGGACGCCCACCAACTATGTAAAATACTCCCATTCATAGTCAGTATATGTAAATAAGGCTCATGTGGATATCGTAAACATCGGATCTGGATCCAACTCTATTAGATTTGGATGCTTCTAAACCAAGTTTCTCCCAATGACTTTGCATGACTCGGTGCACAATGCTTCACTTCTGTGATCGCTGCCTAAAATGATTGACATTTCTTCTTTCGGTTTAGTTGGTTACCACTACCAGAGGGCATTAAGCTGTTAAATTGATAAACAAAAGCCCTGCCTTGAGAATTGAGCCCTGACGACACACAGTGATCTGGTGCCTCTGTTTCTAGAGGCCTCTAGTGGAATAGACTCAGGGTGGTTGACTCCATGACATTGGTTGAAGCTTGTGATCCCAAGAGATTATCTGGCACTCTGTAACCACCCGAGATACTCATCACTCAGGTGACCCCTGTGCAACGGTTGCAGGGACTTCATGTAGAGGCCACCATAGGTTGCATCCTTGAACGTTATGCTCTTCCTTGTGACCCGTAACGCTTTTCAAGATACCTACTTCAGAGTGATTTTTCTAATTCCACTGATTTTGTTAGCATCAAAGATTTTGTGGCATCCACATCTTATTTTGTGATGAGCCAAAGTAATTTCCTGTGAAGTTATCAGGTGGCTCAGGCAGGTCAATCATTCAATCATAGGGTTCTTGTAAAGCGCAGCTTGTCACCCTGTGGGGGGTCTCCAGACACTAGGTCCAAACATCGTTGATCGAAGAGCAATGTCTTGAGGTTCTCCCTGTATTCTTCAAGTGATGGGCAGGTGCGAAGGTGGAGGGGGTGGTCGTTCCAGAACTTAGCGGCGAGGTAGGGGAAGGAGCAACCTCTGCAGCGGTTCCGACGGATGCGGGGGCGGGGCAAGTGATGTAACTTCATTGCGCTGGATTTGCAGCAACACAGAAGGTTTGGAAATGTCTCAATATTCAAACCAGTAGGTCCACCTTAGGCAGCTAGTAAGATATTGGTGTGAGTTATTGAGCCCCAAAAGTTTAATGTATTCCCCAGCTGCTGCACTGCGCATAGCAAACGAGTGTAGGCAGCATACACGGCCTAGTTGGTATCAGAGGGGTCTCCAGTTTCCATTTCCATGCTTAAGTAGCTGGTCTAGTGCAGGTATGTTCTTTGCATTCTCAGAATTAAAGTCTTGTTAATTCCATTTTAACACTGGAAATACAAGTCTGAAAATTCTAAGAAACCTGGACTCGTTTGAGTAACTCACACATGGAGGTTGGAAACTTGAGAGGTATGTACCAAAGCGCTTTCAAGTGTCCCAAGTCCATGCGCGGGAAACCCAATTTTTGCTACGCATTCTGGTACTTTTAGTCCTATTTATCCTGCTTTAAACTGGGGACCACAAGTACCATAATGCAAGGAACAATCTGAATTGGATGAGCTACGTAAGCATGTGACTTGGAAACCTTTGAACCTTTTAATGCTGTGTTTGCGGAGCGTGCTAGATAAACGGTCACTATTATTAGACCTTATATTAAATGTGTGATTGATTCAACCCTTCATTCCTAGCAGGCGCGCTAGTCCAGTTCTGCGTCTGTATGTAACATCCCACGTCTCGCGATGATTCTAGCAGGTGGACAAATTGAATGAAGCATCCTGGGAGCAGTTCCGGGCACGCGGGCAGCGCGGCTCGAGCCCCAGTGCAGCTAATGGGGCCAGTTGTATTACCGAAGCCACCGCCAAGAGAGTGCGGTCACAATCCCCACCTTAGGCCGGCCAGGACATTTGTCTCCCGGAAGACCTATAAAACATCCAATTTGTGTGATAAAGCTCTTTGCTAAAAAAAGAAAAAAATCTGCAATGCGTCATTTGTCGAAAATATACGAGGGGGAAGGTTCAGCTATGAAGAGAAATGTATACCCGCGACGTAGTCCAAGAATTTCATACCTGAAAAACTTGTGCCCTCGCTTAAAAGGACCGGGGGACTGCTGGAACAAATTCTAGTTGAAATAAAAATAAAATGATAGCAGGTTCCTGTTTTAGGAACATAGGGCCAGATGTAGGAAGCCTAATACCAGTCGGTAACCGCTGAAATTACCGAATTTCGGCCATTACCGACCGGTATTAGGCTTTTCAGATGTAGGAGGCCACATTTTAGGATTCAGTAATTTACCGAATCCGTAATTTAAGAAATCGGTAAATTACCGAATTCTTAAAATACCGATTCGGTAAATTACCGAATCTGTAATGTAGGGAGCACTCAAGTGAGTGCTTCTTACATTTAAGGATTCGTTATTTACCACCAACTATTAGTTGGTGGTAAATAACGAATTCCTTTTAAAAAGCTATTTTTTGCTTTTTATTCAGTGCCATGTGGCAGACATACATTCCCTTAGGGCATGTATGTGGGACACATGTGCACCCATGCACTATTCAGGAGTGCAACAGGGTGTCAATGTGACATCCTGCCACCCTTGAAAGGGTTCCCCCTATTACCTATTCTGTATTTACCGAATCGATATTTACCGGATCAGTAATTCCCATTCATTCATATGGGCCTCCAGGCGAGAAAGAAACTGCCCTCGCCGAACTGTGTTAACTTTCTGTAATGTCTGCTTTTCCGGTTGTTAGCCCTTGATCAGCCAATAGGACGCTGATGAGGGATTGAGGGCGGGACAAAGGATCAAAGCTGTGGTGTAATCGGATGTCAAATGGCATCCTGGCGACTAATGGCATTTTGGAGAATTAAAGTCCATGGCTGCCAGCCTTCATGTTAATTTACATAAATATGACGCCTGGACCACATCTTTCGGACTCCGCCGTCCTCTCCCCCTCACCGTCTCATTCATTTTATTTTCTGGACAAATTGACCATTTGTGTTTTATGCTGACCTGAATTTGGAAAACATAAGACCGGAAGTCAGGGGTTGTATGTCAGTACAACGCTGGCTATTACCACAGTGCCATTACAACGCTGTTTTTACAACGCAAGTCGTAACAACGACTTGTGCTGTAAGTGCTGGATAGTGGAATAGTTTAATTTTCTATTCCAACTCCAGCCCACGTTACAGTAGGGAAGGTGTTGGAATAGAAAATTTAATTGTTCCCTATCCAACAGCGCCCTCCAGCGCAAGTCGTTGTAACGACTTCCGTTGTAATAGCAGCATAGTAATGGCAGTGCGTGGTAATGCCCGCATTGTAAAGGCTTCTCACCGAACTCAGGCATGTGCCTGATTTCCGTGGAGTAGTGGGAAGGGCGGATTTAAAGTGTCCAATAAGGGAAGGGAGACCTAGGGTGAGGGTGTCTTGATAGTAGTTAAGCAGTCTCGCTCATTGGTCACCATAAATATCAGGGTGTCCAGTGTTGGTTAGGAAGGGCTGTGCCCAAGACAGATTTCAGGATAACTATAGGCTATGCAAATGAATCCTTTTAAGATTCAGATATGGTTATGTATTGCATGCGTATAGCCTGAAATCCATACATGGATACGGTCCTCTTAGACCAACATAGGACATCTGTGAAATGTATTTAGAAACCGTCAATGTTATGTGGCATGCATTTCCATTCTGCTACAGGATCATGTGCTGAATTATGTGGTGGTCTCGTTCCCTTATGTCCAGGCACATGCGCTGCCTTATTGGGTGTAATCTTTTCCAAAAAAAAACCTGTTTGTTCATTTATTTACCTGATGGTTGCTTAACCATCATGTCCAGTATCCCCTTTTGAGTTATATGGTGAACACTTTCCCTAATATTCACTCCCTTGTTCTGTAATGAATAGTTTACCTAATAGTCACACTCCTTTGATGAGTTATCTGTGGCAAATACTTTCATTATCTATAGTATACCATCTTTAGTTGTCTGGTGAAAACTTTCCCTAATCTATAGTATTCCATCCTTAATTATCTGGCGAATACTTTTCCTAATTTATGGTATACCATCTTTAGTTATCTGGTGAATACTGTCTCCAATCAATAGTTCACCATATTTTGTGATCTGTTGAATACTTCCCTAATATATATTATACCATCTTTATTTATTTGGTGAATACTTTCCTGATACTATAGTACACCATCTTCAGTTATCTGTTGAATACAGTCCCTAATTTATATTGTACCATCTTTAGTTATCTGGTGAATACAGTTCCTAATTTATATTGTACCATCTATAGTTATCTGGTGAATACCTTCCCGAATCTATAGTATTCCATCCTTAGTTATCTGGTGAAAACTTGAAAACTTTCCCAAATCTATGGTATACCATCTTTAGTTATCTGGTGGATACATTCCCTAATTTATAGTGTACCATCTTTAGTTATCTGCTGAAGATTTTTCCTAATCTATAGTATGCCATCTTTAGTTATCTGGTGATATGATGAATACTTCCCTTTATCTATAGTATACCATATTTAGTTGTCTGGTCTGTCCAGCATCAGGTATTGAATTATATCATGACTGCTTTACCTGATATCCAGAGCCTTGGCATGTGTTTATCTGTTGGGACTTGCCTAATTGTTGAGGTTCAGGTACCAAATTATCTGGTGAAGGTTCATCTAATGTCCGGGACCTTGACCTGCTCTCTAATGGGCACATTCCCTAAGGTACTCTCCAGATTAGCCAGTGCATGAGTTTGGCCATTGGAGCTCATGCCCACCTGGGCATGCTGTCCACTGGTCCAGGCCAAGCACTTATTTATTTGGCGAATACTTTGCCCGACGTCCCCATCCCTAGTTGAATTATTTGTTAGGCTCGTTCCCAAATCCATTGAATCTTCGTTGGGCTGTCTTGTGAACATTTTCTCCAATAGCTTAATCGTGTGTTGTTGTCTTATGGACACTTTTTCTAATGTGTTGATCTTCAATTGAGCTATCTGATGGACACTTTCTCTGCCTCGATTTTTTATAGAGTTCACTGATTGACATGTCAAATGTCTCAATCCTCTGTTAAGCTGTCTAATGGGCGGGTTCCCTATTATCTCGATCCTTTATCAGGTTACCTGATGGACACTTTCCTCTCTGCCAGGTTAACCAATAAGGAGTTTCCCCAATTCTAAATCCCTTTTAGCTGTCTGACATATTAATAAAACTGAGAGTTACAATGGAAATGATTATTAGCAGAATCTCCTAACACAAGTCTATAAACCTGTGTTTATTCTCTCGGTTTCTATTTGAATCGAAGCCCAGAAATGGCATTGAGAATATCATTATGTCTTTGTTTGTAATTGGCTGCATTCTGTATCTGTCAATAGGAAGCAGTGGAATAGATTTAGAAGACCAATAATATAGTATTATGATGCATTTATTTGCTAACGTAGAGTAATGCAATTGTATTATTATGCACAACATTGTAAATCCCATGCCGTGATGGTTTGTTTTTCAGCCGTACAAAGGTGAGAAGGATTAACACAATTAACAAGCTTTTAGTGAGACTGAAGGATGATTGAATAATTTGTGTATGTTAGCATGGCATTTCAGTGCAACTATAATGCAAAGAATACCATGCCTGAAGATTCTGTTTCCAGCCCACAAATGATTGTGGCTCAACCATGTTTCGGCCATTGTTACTATTAAAGCCTTCTTCAGGACAAAGTTGTGCCAGGCATGCACCATAACGGTCCATATTTACTGTATCAGACAAGAATTTTAATAAGTAATGATGCTATAAAGCCTAATACTTTCAAATAATAGAAAGGCAATTGTGAACAGGGATGCATCAGTAAACTCCACAGGCCTACGTGAATCACTGTAAAGCACTAGGCCCAAGGGTATCATTCCTTTGTTTAGGAGCTCACTAGTGATATTAAAGTTATTGTACAATGACCTTGGGGTATCAAATGAAATGGAGAGCAACTTTATCCGTTGCATTGTTCTGGGCTCAATGTAGCTCTTGTTATGCCTATCCAAGAGCACTCTTGTTAAAAAAGACCATTTTTATTTATGTGCAAATTCACCATTGAAAGGTTTCTTGCCGCTAAAGTAAACGGAATTCCGAATTAGAGCCAGGTTTTTCCAGAATGTTGATTTCACAAAAGGCTGTCCAGAGCTCTGACAACTTCAGGGAGGGAATTCCAAAGCCACCTAAACTTGCAAGAAAAATAATCAACCCCCTTGCCGGACCGTACCAGGTCTGAGGGAGACGTTGGCTCCATCTTGATATCCATGATCAAAGAATTTGATCGGGCAGTGGGATGAGATAATAGATAAACGTCAGCGATGCAGGTGCTTCAGATGTCACCTTCCAAGTCAACTGAAAATTGATGGTTCAGGTAATATTGTCATTTCTGTAGGAGAAATATTGGGTCGTGTGGCACCCTCAGCATATGTCGTAGGTAACACCCTGATCCAATGTTTGCCTGGTCTTTTTTATTTTTTTATTTTATGACATTTTTTTTGAATGAACCAGGCCCCAGAGAGCATCCGAGCACTTTACAGGCACCACTTAGTAATACAAATTAAGCATGACATTAATACTAAATGAAGTGTACATTATAAAAGGGGGTGGAGGGGTCTGGGTTTATCCAAACATGTGGACTAGTTTTGCAGTGGTGGATGGTGCAAAGTCCCGCGGTGAAGCCATATTTTTTAATATGGGATGCGTGATGTAGTTACCGTGGAAGCCGAAATCCCGCTCTCTCTAGTAATGTTGCTATTAGAGAAATTGTAGGGGGCTACAGAGTTGTATCCAGATTGCATTTCATTGCATATGGACAGATGGTTTCATTTGCTAGTATTGATTAGGTTTTAATTAAGACACAGCGGGGAGTGTATATTGACATTTGCAATTTTTGTACTTGTGCCAACATGCTATGGTGCATCTAAAGCACAGAACGGTTTTGTGATGCGCCATCGTTATTCGCTTCTCACGAAATATGTTTAGTCCACCAGAAATACTACGCAAGCATATGTGAACCTGCTTTGTTAGCTGAACCTAGGAGTGAAAGCCGATAATACTGTGCTATATTCTCAGAATACTTATACAAATTTGATACAAGAAGTACAAAACGAATCAACAAGAAAAGCAATGATGAAAACGAAAACAGTATTTTTGTGGAACAATGTATTAACAAAATGTATACCTCCTAAGTGCGAACCATCAGATAAATTGAATGGCAAACTATTGATGACGCTCCGGCAATTTTGTTTAATGCCCCCCCTTTAAAAAATATCTATTAAAAAATGGAAACTTACTGTGCGCACAAAATAGTAAAATCTGCTATTAAATGCTAATAAAAACTTTGAAAGAGTGTTAAGAGTGAATAATAAATGAAATATATACAAAATTCTTTATAAATAAAACAAAATATATAAAAATGCACGTGAACATTAAAAAAAGATTTATTTGGACTCTAGACGAAAAATTGCTTAGATTGGTTGTTATACATCAACACTTCTCAGTCTGGTTTCTTCATGTGTGTCAGGGGACTGCATCCTTCAAAGTAGTCATGGACTCAGTGTAAGCAATGTTTGAGATGGCTGGGCTGCCTTTAGCTTTTATGAGCAAGGTCATGTTTACTAATGGGTGACCCAAAACAGTGTTCCCAAGAACTTACTTGAATAAAACGAATTAAGATATCTTCCTGATGGTCTGTTGTTGCAACAAGTGCTTCTGTAATGTGAAAAACTGACCAAAATGATGTAAAGTGTAGAAACAGCTCAGTTTTAATTCTGAATTTATATACAACAGATAAGTGGCAAAAAAGCCATGCTCATTGTTGCATGATGAGTGAAAGGTGAAGTCTGATGTATAAAAAAGTGTTAACAAAAACAAAGTTTAAAAAATCCAATGAAAATAAGTAACAGTTGGATGTACTGAACTCTCAAAGAAATCAAAGAAAATGTGAGAACTCCAGGAGCAGAAAAATCCCCCGAAAGTCGATCTCCAATTTGCCTGCCGGTTTGTTGGTAGCTCCATTATGGTCAGAAATGGTTTAGGATATTCTGAATGAGAGTGTTAAACAGGGTACGTGAAAGGAGAATTGAATGAGAAGATATTGTAGTGGTCATTGAGTGCCAAATGAGTGAATTGGGAAATCAAGAGTGTGATCGAGACAAAGGGTCTTACTTGGAGTTAGTTGGGTGGGATACTCCATTACAAACATGGCTGATGTGCCGTTTGCAGTATTATAACTACACTACAATCTATGGCACTTCTAATAAGGTGAACACCATATCCACCACATTCTGACAGTGTATTCCATCCCCCAAACTGTAAATATATGGTAAAGTTCTTAAGTTCTATACAGTGCACTGTAGAAGGATGACGAGATGAGCCTCAATTGGCGACCTATCAAAGGAAGATGTATCCACAAAACTGCTTGCATCACCCACAAAGCCCTTCTCACTCAAAACGACAACTATCTAGATGCCAAACTTTCGAAAGCAGGAACAGCTTCTGAGAAGCTACAACTCACTTCTTCTCATACCTCCCACACTGAAAAAGAAATCTCCCCAGACTCACTCTGGAAATGCACCTAGGATCTGGAAGTCACTCTCTACAGATCTCCGCTGCAACTCCTCCTTTTCCTGCTTCAAACGGGACCTTTAATACCTACTGCTCAACAAATACTTTAACACACACGCAGACTGAGCTATGTTCCCATAGCTCACTCCAAATCTGTCGAGACCTGTTGCAGCAGTCGATTGTTTCAGCTGTCTACTGTGTCATTTACTCCATTAACTTATGCTGTACTAATGTCCGGATATTGTAACTGCCTTAATTGACTAACGATTTTTTTTGTCTGTACTCCAATCAAACGATCTTGCATTATATGTATAGCGCTCTGATATGTGTGTATTGTATGAAGTGCGACTTATATAGCGCACGTATCACCCGAAGGCATCAAGGCGCTGCCTTGGGAACCTGTCCTGGCTTTTACCTGTGAGATAACCCCTACTGGACATCCCCAGGGTGAAAGCCAGGCATCCCGCAGCGGGTGGGCCGCCGTAGTGGAGATTAAGCAAGCTATTGCCCGGAGTTGCAGCGTGGGACCCCATGATTAGAGTAGGCACCGAGGCGAGAATTATCGAGTCCGTGCACATTTTTGGGCTCAGGACCCTGCCGCGTCGGGAATTGAACCCTGGTCCCGGGCCAGACCTCTGCATCAGGGGCTGCCGCTCTAATCAGTGAGCCACACTCCTCCACTACCTTCGGTTCTAGCTAACGCTAGATAAAATCTATAAATAAAGCACATTTGACACAGTGTTGTATCAGATTTTCATGGCAAAACATTACCTGTTAATGGAAGATTGTAGGGCAGTGAGTGTGTGGAGGGCAGGGATGGAGGGGATTGTTGGGGAGGAGAGTGATTATTGAATAGACCCATAACTGGAATTTAGGGATGTCTTCCTGAAAGAGATAGGCCAGGTTTAAATTATGGTAAATATAGATTTTAAAGGTGTATATTTGTGTTGAGTGTAGAAGCAGTAACCAAGTGGTCAGGCCTCATGTATCTCCAATTGCACATGTGGAAATGCCACCAAAGCCATTGTCTTAGCAGCCCAATCACGTGTTAGATCCTTTGTGGAGCTTCTAGAGGGGCCAAATATATTCCAGTATTAGTAGATTATGTCTCAAAATGTCCAGAAGTGGTGTTTGTACATAGAAACCATTGTATGGAATTTGGAGACTGAAGAGAGGAACAGTGTTCTACCTAACCCCAAGGCTGATAGCCAAATGGACTGAATATCCAGGTTAGTTAAGGAATTGATCCAGCTCATAGTAAAAATGTGAACGCCATGTGGAGTTCTTTTGAGGTCCATCTGATAGTATGTATAGCAACATCAAGTTCATTGACATTAAAGTCTCTTTTCTTGCTGAGAATTTGTTCTCCTGTGCCATGGTAGCCATTTGGGCAGGAGGAGATCTGTGGTGTGTGTCTATCATTACCATAGAAGGGATATGGAAAATTACCGTCCAGATGGAGAACGGGAGATTGTGGATTTTGGGATGAACAAATAGAGAAGTGATGATCAGTGCAGACAGATGAGAAGTGGTGTTAAAGTAGGGGAAAATCAAAGGATCATAAAGTTGGTTCACATGGTTTTGCTAAGGGATATTGTAGTATTCTTTCATTGTATTCGAAATCTGCATTGTATGTGAAGCGGTGTATTATGAGTGTTGTATATGTTGTGTAATTTTGTTCGAAAGGGGAGAAGTGTAGCAATTTTGGACTAAGTGTGGCATGAGTGTTGAATGTCAAGTGAATTGGGATGGACTATATCTGCACAAACGTGTAACTGTTTGAGTATAATTTCTGAGAAGGCTTCTGGTAATGTTGGATTTGAGGTAGAATCTGCCTCTGAAGCTAGTTTGTAGACAGGTTACATGTCTACGAGAGAACCAACTGGCTTTCTTCTCCTACTATCTATTGTAACATAATTTACGTGCTCAAATACAAACTATGTTAGGCTCCATTGTGAACACACATGAGCAAATTGCCCACAGAATCTGATCAGGAATGTTAATGAATGGAAAAAAGAAAGAAAGAAAGAAAGAAAGAAAGAAAGAAAGAAAGAAAGAAAGAAAGAAAGAAAGAAAGAAAGAAAGAAAGAAAGAAAGAAAGAAAGAAAGGATGATAAAGAGAAGGAAAGAATGAAAGAGAAAAACCAAAGGAAAGCGAAAGATAGAAACAGTAAGTGAGAGAAAGAGAAGGTAAGAAGAAGAGGAAAAGAGAGAGTAAAAGAAAGAGGCAAAGTGCAAGAGGAAAGAGAGAAGGAAAGCGAGAAGGAATGAGAGAAAGAAAGAAGGAAAGAAAGAAAGAAAAACAAAAAAGTATGAAACAGATCAAGAAAAACAAAAGAGAAAAATAAAGAAAGAGAAAAGGAAAGAAAGAGAAAAGAAAGAAAGAGTAAGTAAGAGAAAACAAAATAAACAGTGAATAAAAAAATAAGAGGTGTGTGTACAAATAAAGACAATTTCAAATACTGCTGATCTTAGGAAGGAACAAAAGAAAAAGAAAGAAACATGGATATGAAAAAAGAAAGCAAGAAAGAAAGAAAGAGACAGATAAAGAGAGAAGTAAAGGGAAATAGAGGGAGAGAAATAAACAGAAGTAAAAAGAGAAGGAAAGAGTCAAAGAGATGGAAAGAGAGAAAGATCAAGGGAAAAAGAAAGTAAGAAAGAGGAAAAGAGAGAAAAAAACATAGGGAAGGAGAGAGTATAGGAAAGAGAAAGAAAGAAAGAAAGAAAGAAAGAAAGAAAGAAAGAAAGAAAGAAAGAAAGAAAGAAAGAAAGAAAGAAAGAAAGAAAGAAAGAACGAAGAAAAGAGATAGGGAAGAAAAGGGAAGAAAGAAAGGAAAGAGGAAGAAAAGTGAAAGAGAAAACCAAAATCAAAAGGGATAAAGAAAACCAAAAGAGAAAACATTTGATTCTGAATTTGTTGGAGTTTATTGACCCTGTGCAAACCCTTGTTTACACAGGGGTTAGAATTCCAAGTTTGGTGTCTTTACTATACGTGGTAATTACTGTTTGCAGTAAATCCATCACTCTTCATCACATTTTGGCAGGACAAGTCTGTTGGAATTTAGCAGAGGACAACTATAAGGCATCTAATGTAACATGCATATTTAGGTGCGTAATGCACCAAAATCCATATTCATTCCCCAAAATTGGAATAGGTGCTATTTATAGCACATAACAAACACATGGGATTTTATCAGGCTTGATAAATAGAACCTACACCTGCGACACACACGGTATTAAGGCCAAAATGTCCTGCTACCCCGCTGGAGTAAACAAAGATGGCAGCCATCCTAGTATCCTGTTGTTCGGATCCCCGGGAAACAGGGGGCTCTTTTTTCCTCATCTTCAAACGCATTTCTTGCAAAGAAATGCCTTGAAGACGCCTGTGTACCACTGAGGAACGGTTGTTTAGAATGCAGGTGGTCTGCCTTCATGCATACACCCCCACACCGACAGCTTCGCGAGGCCGAGGCATGTCGAACGAGCAAAAATATTGTATGACAGAAATATTGTGTCCTAAATATCGTTTACAAAAATATCGCTCTATTAGGTGTCGTTTTTAATAATGTAACTCCAATTGGGCAATAAATTTGCTAGCGCTAATTAGCAATAGATCCCTCAGCCAAATCTTCAGGTTGCAATATTCCAATATCTCCATGTATTGCTTACACCAGCAGTCTGCCTGCTGCCAGGAGTCAGGACAACGTAAGTACCCGTGGTACATTTACCTGTCAGTATTCATTCCTGCTAAAGCGGTGAGGTTCCCGCCAGGAGCCTGACAGGTCAGCCTGAATTGAATCAATGCCAGGAGAGGAATTTGCTGGCGTAGCACGAAAAAGTCATATGTATAAGTGGGTGTTCATATGTATGAGGGAGGCAGGGAGGGATGCGGGTGTGGGGGCTGGGAACAGAATAAGAGATGGCGCAGGAGGCAGAGAGGAAGAGGAAGAAAGGGAAATATGAGTGGAGGAAGGAGGCGTTTGGACGAGGGCAGTGTTTGCATGGAAGGTTCCTTCTAGAATCTTGCTGGCTGTTTGGTAGTGTGCGCATATGCGGGGGAGGGGTGTTCTGGGGGAGCAGGAAGCATAGTGCAGGTGGGGATGAGTGAAAGTAAAGACATGGGAGTTTATTTACAAGCCCCTACGCCACCCGTACGTCACTTTTCTCATGTTAAAAGTGACAAAAAAGTGGCGCAAGAGGCTTGTAAATACGCCCCAGGGTTTGTGGAGGAGAGAGGTGGTGGGTGAAGATGCGGTTTGTGAGCCACTGTCCTGTATTCCCTCAGTATTAATGGTGTGTAGCTGTGTAAGGGTGTCTCTGTATCTTTGTGTTTAACTGTATATGGTGTCTCTAGACATGCTGGTGCTCTTCTGTTTCAGCATATGTCTGTTTTTCTCTTGTGTGTCTATACATGGCTGATATTGTTGCCACTGAGGTATTTGCAAAGCTTAACATTTGCCAATTCCTTGGTCTTTTGGGGCCATATGTATCAAGGCCAAATGGGTTCGCAAACGCCGAAATTCGCAGAATTTCGGCGTTTGCGAACTCATTTTCGCAAAATGGTATGTATGAAAGAATTTGGGTGCAAAATAAGGAATCACAAAATCTGCGATTCCTTATTTTGCGATTGCATTTAAGGAATCGTAAAATTTGCGATTCCTGAAATGCAATGTATTAAGCAAAAGAAAATTCCAAAATGCCCTTAAGGAATCGCCAATTACCACCAGCTTCTAGTTGGTGGTAAGTTGCGATTTCCTTGAAAAATGCACATTTCAGCATTTTTCAAAGTGCCATGTGACGCACATACATGCCCTTAGGACATGTATGTGCACCACATGTGCACCCATACTTATTTCAGGGGTGCAACAGGGTGTCCTTTGGACACCCCTGCACCCCTGAAATTATTCTCAATTTGCGATTTGCAAATTGCAAATCGCAAATTGAATACATTCCCATCCTTCCTATGGGCCAGGAGGCCCATAGAAATGAATGGGAAAGTAGTCCTTAATTGTGAATTCGCAATTTGCGAATTAGCAATTAAGGAATATCAAGAAATCGCTAAAAAATTGTGATTTTCTTGATACATACCAATTAGCGATTCTGAAATAGCTATTTCTTAAAAATCGCTATTACAGAATCGCTAATTGGTATCGCTATTTCAGAATCGCTAGTTGGTATCTTGATACATATGGCCTTTGGCGCTGAGTGCGGTTGGGGGCAATTAAAGCACTTTGCTTGCTACTGTGCTTGTATTTCTGATTCTGTAGTATTCCTTGTATCTCCATGACTATGTATTATTTTTATATGTCTCAGTGTTTTTTCCTAGAATTCTTTGTCATCGTTTGTGCCCCTGTGGCTGTAGTTTGTTGTTGGTTCCCTGGTAGCTAGCTTGTTTCCTGAACCTGAGTCTGTATTTTTTCGTGCTCTGTTGTGTTTGTGTCGCTTTCTATGTCAATAATAACAACAACGAGAGAGAGAGGGAAAAGGACACTCTCGGTCCCCACGAGGTAGTAATAAACAACAGAAGAGTGCCCACTTAAGGGTACAGGTGTCCAGCACAGAGACAAGGAAAGTTTGAATCTACCTGAATAGGAATTTCCCAGGGATTCTTTTTAAGCCCTCACTCACCACCCTGGGTGGTGACATGCTTCATCATTGGGCCCACCAGGAGAAACCGAATGTCTCCCTGGTGTGCTGCGACGCCAGGTTACTGCGGAGCGGGATTTTTTTGTGACAGAATGTGCAAAAAAGTGAGTTATATTAAAAAATACCAGCAGCGTTTACCACACAAAAACTTTATTCCGTGGTTAGCTGGGTATTGGTTAAAAGGTATGTGTCGGGAAATATACCAACTACTGTGTTGGGTGTTTTCCCCTTACGACTTACAACGGGGTCAACATGTTTCTGCCCTTTAAGTGTACGTGTGTTACTGGGCATTCGTCAGGACCATGTGATTGTGTACCTCGGTGGTATAGGCGCGCTAAGGCCTACCCTAGCCAGAGGACGTGAAAGTTAAAAAACAGATTTATGTGTCAAGAAAAGGGTGCAAAAAGAACAAACCAAAAAGAGGGTTCGAACTAAATTTAGCGAACCTGTGGTTTTTGTGTTAAAAGATCCACACCTCAACCGGACCCCGTGGATGGTACGGGGTCCGGTTCGAGGAGAGCGCTAGGTGCCTAGCGGGTGTTTGGCGTTGCGGGCGGTGTGCCACTGTCGCCACCACCCCCCTCCCGAGACCCATGAGGTGTGGATCTTTTAACACACAAACCACAGGTTCGCTAAATTTAGTTCGAACCCTCTTTTTGGTTTGTTCTTTTTGCACCCTTTTCTTGACACATAAATCTGTTTTTTAACTTTCACGTCCTCTGGCTAGGGTAGGCCTTAGCGCGCCTATACCACCGAGGTACACAATCACATGGTCCTGACGAATGCCCAGTAACACACGTACACTTAAAGGGCAGAAACATGTTGACCCCGTTGTAAGTCGTAAGGGGAAAACACCCAACACAGTAGTTGGTATATTTCCCGACACATACCTTTTAACCAATACCCAGCTAACCACGGAATAAAGTTTTTGTGTGGTAAACGCTGCTGGTATTTTTTAATATAACTCACTTTTTTGCACATTCTGTCACAAAAAAATCCCGCTCCGCAGTAACCTGGCGTCGCAGCACACCAGGGAGACATTCGGTTTCTCCTGGTGGGCCCAATGATGAAGCATGTCACCACCCAGGGTGGTGAGTGAGGGCTTAAAAAGAATCCCTGGGAAATTCCTATTCAGGTAGATTCAAACTTTCCTTGTCTCTGTGCTGGACACCTGTACCCTTAAGTGGGCACTCTTCTGTTGTTTATCGCTTTCTATGTCTCCAATGCAGCCTAGTATTTCTTGGGCTTCCCTCCCTCTATTCCTTGTGCTGTATTGTCCCACGCATTCTTACACTGGTGTTTAGTCAAAGCATTTGTCTACTGAACAAGTGTCCGCACCTTGGTTACCAAGTCCCTATTTCTTTGGGCTTAGGGACTTCGGACATGATCCTCTGCCTGCGTGTCAATATCCTAACCATATTATTTAGTGTCCTTTCAAGTGTTGTATGTGTGTGTGTGCGTGTACACGCGAGCGCACGCACTTGGTCCGTGCTCCAAACACATTGTGTTGTAGTTACTTCAATGTAGCATTTTCTTCCCAGACGAAGTGCTGTTCCTGTGTAAATACTTTCATACATGTCTCTGATAGGTGTCCGTGCACCCTGTGTCCAAATTCTGTCATTTCTTTATTGTTGTCACTGGTCTTGTCTCTGTTTATTCCTCTCTGGGCCATGCTTCTTATTTTCACAGGCTTTGTGTTTATGTGCTTCAGTTTTGTCACTCTTCAAGCTCTATTGATGTTCTTCTGAATGTCTAATTCTATTTCATGTCGGTATATCATCTTGCAATATGTTTATGCTATCTTTCTTCATTCTGCAAATAGCTTTTTGTATTGTGTGCACTTGTGTGATGTGCTTGCCTGCTGTCTGTTTATATCTGTGCATCCATGAATATGCCTGTGAACTAAGAATAGATTTCTATTTTGAAAAGGGTTACTGTTCCCTACAAAGAGGCCAGCACTGGAGAGTTTCTTAGTGAACATTGTTGTATTGCATTGTACTATAAACCCCGTTCTGGGAGTCAAAGGGCAGACAGGGAGTACACTGCACCAATCAGATGTCATTTTCCACTGGTGTTCTGGGGTCTGGCCTGCTACAGCTCTGCAAACTCAGCCAAGTACAACCCTTTCCACACTTGATTCTCAGGGCAGAGAGGGCTTTTCACAAAGATATTGTCAAACCCCCCCGGGGGGGGGGGGGATAGGGGTATGGGGGAGGATGTATTAGCTCAGAACCCAGCAGTCCACCAACAGACACAATAACATAAGGTCCAATCCAAAGTTTCGCTTTTATGGAAAAATAAGTAACTTTAATTAAACAGCAAAACTAAGTACTACACAATTCAATGGAAACACAACAGAGCATTGTAAACTCATCTGTTTTAAGCAGTAGGGCTTTACAATGCTTCTTCCTGGTATTCTCTCGGTGTCCCCCCCTCCTCCCGCTTTAGCAAAGATCTCGTATCTACAGTCCACAACACACTATGGGCTTAGACAGGATTAGGTGCAGGTACAGAAGGCTCAAATACTCTCACAGGTCAAATATATAGCTCAGTTCAATATCTCTTTAGCCCTTCAGAAAAAAGTCTTAGCAAGCACAGCAGACTACTCTGCACACATTAAGGGCCCGATGTAGGTAAATCTTTTTTACCACTTCTTAAATGCCGATTCATACCGAATCGGTATTTAAGAAGTGGTAAAAAAGAGGAGGGCAGATGTAGGTAATTAATTACCGAATCGGAAGGAATCGGTATTTACCGATTCGGTAAATACGGAATCAGTAATACCCATTGTTTCCTCTGGGCATTGAACCCCATGGGAATCCATGGGCATTACCGAATCGGTATTTACCAAATCGGTAAATACCGAATTTTGCAAGGGTGCAGGGGGTGTCACTTTGACACCCTCTGGCACCCCAATTACAGGCATGTGTGCCATGTGGCACACATACATGCCCTAAGGGCATGTCTGTGTGTCACATGGCACAGGTGTGCATGCACAGATGTGCATGCACACCTGGATTCGGTATTTTACCACCCAATTGGATTGGGTGGTAAAATACCGACTCCTAAAGGCCTGTGGCACTGTTTTCAGTGCCACCTACATGTGGAATTTACCGATTCGGTAAAAATACCGATTCATTATTTTACTGAATCGGTAAATTTACCGAATCGGTAAAATTACTGATTCTTAAATAAAACGTCCCCTACATCTCAAAAGCCTACAACCGGTCGGAAACGGCCGAAATCGGCCGTTTCCGACCGGTATTAAGGCTCCTACATCGGGCCCTAAGTCTCTTGTTTCCAGTGAAGGCTAAGCCCCGCGACTTACCTGCTGGGTATTATAGCAGTTTGGGCTGCTTTGTAGATGTGGTCCTGTTTCCCACCCTCATGACAGCGGATACTCTTCTGCGGGAGTCACACTGACATCCTCGCTCTGGGTAAAATTTGCAGGGACTATAAGTGAGGTAGATCTCCACAACAGTACTTGCCTTCGATGGCGGTCTTCTCGAATGGCTGCCGGCAGGCGTTCCAGTATGGTGGTTGCGGCTTCCAGGCTGAACCCCTAGTGGGGGTGTGTTTGTCACCTGCCGTTGAGGCCTAATGTTCAATCAGGGTTTCCTGCTTCGGTAGAGATGCAGGCAGGGGCATAGCTTGGTCAGTAAGATGGCGGACGCCGGTTAAAATTATACATTGAGAAGGAGATCAGTAAGGGAAGGAGTAGGAAAGGAGAGGAGTGCGGATTGTGAAGGGTACTTAAAAGTCAACTTTTTGGAAAATATCATTCTTTGACAAGAGTGTGTGTGTTTTTGTCTGCATGTGTATGTAAAATTCCCAAGTGAAATCTAACAAATAACTCACCATACCTGACTTAAATCATCTGTACCCAACTTTTAACTACAGAGTCCATTTGTTAGGGGGTGACACACCCCAAACAACCCCAACTCCCCCCAGAACCAATGCCCCTGGACACAGCTATCACTGCCAGCATCAGTGCCAGTCTCTCATACACGTGGCAAACTGCCAGGTGGAAGGGATGCTTGTTCTGGCACAGTCTCATGCAGATCAAACAGCAACTGTGTAGGGAGAGACTGGACCCATCCACGATGCGGGTACCTCCAGGCTGTTCTGTACGGTAAAGTCATCTCTCTTGATGGGTGCCCCTCAGGCTGAGAACAGGCTGGGCTTCTTCTCCTGGACAGTTTCTCCTCCTAAAGAACAAGGTGCACACCTTCCCTCTCTCAGCAAGCTGACAGGCTTTTAGGCACTTTAGCAAAGCCTCAGCTCCCTCAGCAGACAGTGCATACTTCAGGTGACATCCTCACCTATGGGAGACTGGCATTCAGCCAAACTCCAGCCCTGGTTGCGCAGCAGCTCTTCGCGTACTCTGCAGTGCACTCCCCTTATTGGTAAAGAAGTTCTTGGGACTGGAACAATTTGGGGCACTTTGAATCACTATTTTATACATATTTTAAAGGCAAGAGATGTGGATCCATTGCTGTCTCCACAACCAGTGTTGGTTGGTTCTCTTTCGTATATCATTCTGAGGCTGCTCTCCAGACACGGCCTTTGGACAAAGTGATGGCTCTCACAGCAAGTAGCACTGAGGCTTGCTTCAGAAAAAAGTATCCAACTGTAGGATTCTGGACTTGCCGCCATAGTCTAAATTATGGAACTAATGGACCAGTGAGAAAACAAACCTGTCGGGTATCTGGATTTTTTTCTTCAAATTGAGCATACTGTCTTGCTCTGTGCTGCAGCACACTTTTAGCTGAGATTGCTCAGTTCAGAATACTATGCTTTATTAAAGAAATGGACCTAGTGGTGTAAGAAGAGATCACAAACACCAATTACAACCCAGACACTTTTCTATGGCTCCTGGTGGATCCCTTTATGCTACCTAAGAACCTGAGTATCACACTAGTCTAGGAGAACTTATACGGTCTGGTCGCCACCCTGGTCTTCTTCTTTGGGCATTCTTGAGGTTTCGAGGCAAGATCCCCTATGCCAAACCAGTGCATAATGGGCTCCACTACATCTCAAAATCAGTGACACCTACCTATGAAGATTGTTTTGTTTACCATTCTACATGGTTAAAGAGCTGGGCTTGTTTGCTACATAGACATTATCATGAATCTATCAAAAGTAGAGGTAAATAAATACCTGACTGTTTGATCCCTGATGACGTCACACGGTTGATCCCACTCTTAACTCTTTAAAGACTCCTATTTGGCTTTGAGGCGCTACAGAAAGAGCACAGTGTGCCATAGTCTCCAAAGGTCATGCCTGGGTTGGAGTTGCTGGCCAGACTATCCCTAATTGATGGCCAATGATACAGTCAGGAAAAGGTCAGACATACCAGCTCCTCTATAACACTGTTAGGGCTGGGAGAGAGTCAGGTATAAGAGTGGCTGTAGCTACAGTTGTGGTTGACTCAACCCCAGCCCTACCGGTCCACTGGAGACACCGAGCAGCCCACATGACTCATAATGTTCAGACATGCCAGTCTAGCCCATGTCAGGAGATAAAAGTTGAATTAATACCTTAACCGCGGCGGCACTTCCTCCGCGGTGCGGAGCATTCCATTGAGTGTGCGGGCCGCGTCGGCCAACGGACGTAGTGCTCGCGACCGCCGTTGGCCGACGGGCGCAACAAAGGGGTTAAGAGCCTGCATTTATAGGGAGAAGGAATGAAGTAGTGTTCCAGTGGAATACAATGTTTAGATTCAGTCTCACATAAAATTGTATTCAGTGCTATACTTGACAAACAAAACTGTTTACACAGCTTTCGGTAAACTGCAAACAGCGTCCCTTCATTTATTTCCACAAATGCAAATATAATCCCACACCTCGACGCACCTCGTCCCCTTCCCAAGTGACTCAAGGTCACTTGGGAAGGGGACTTTGTTTAAATCAAACCCCAGGAGGCTACAACCTACACAATTGGATTGTACTGCCAGTGCTTAATTTGAGCCGGTGTTTTCCGGTGCTCGACACCGGCACTTAATTGTCAGCACCGGAACTTGCCACACATGCTGTCACAAGGTGGCGCAGTCTGGCTAATTTAGAGAAGACCACAACAGTTAATTATTGATTAAATATCCATTAAAAATGACTCATACCTGCCGCCCAAGCCATTCTTATAGCTTTGGCGGCCTGAAATAGTCCGAAGTGTCACACTTGTAGGTGTGTGATAGTTATTAGTTGTGTTGTTGCTATCATTGGCAGCATTGCAAGGGGGAATGCGTGGTGCAGGCTGCAATGGCCTCCTGGCTAGAGCCCTGGCACTTATTGCTTTACATATTAAGCACTGCGTACTACAGAAATACATCAGATCACATCAGTAAAATATATGCAGTGACCATGTCAATGGGGTCTCGCCTTTTGCTTTACCTTACGCAGACCTTTTAGCTTTGCCAGTGCTTTTTGACGATGCTACTCAGCAACAGCAAAAGGTATAAAATGGTAGTGCTGAACCCCAAGATGGTTGCTCTGTATGGCCTAAGTACCTATTTCAAATTGATAACCTCTGTTTAATTACTGCTGACATCCTTGCCTGATGCACCGAGGTGATAACTGCTGGTAATCTTGGGGTGGCCATTAATGTCATCTTGTCTGATGTGGTCACGATTACAATCCTAATAGCAGTCACTCTGCTGATTTTCATTGAACATAAGTAGCTCTTATTAGAGAAAAAGTTGGAGACCCCTTGTATGGACAAATGTGTTACTATGCATGCGCATGCATATGTCATGATCTGTGGCCATTTTTCCTTTTCCAAATTTACTGTTTCAGTATGGCAAACTCCTTTGAAGCAGTAAATTACATTTAAAAAACTGAAAGGTGCAGCACATTTTTAGAAAGGAGAGGCTGGGTACCAACTTGCAGCTGTCGGGATCTCCTAAAAGCTGGTGAGCAGAAGGCGCACCTAAATACTGTAGGCGACCGGCAGCAGTAAGCAGAGACAGGGGTGGGGGCAAGGGGGGGGAGGGCCTTTGCACACAAGAAGAAAAACAGAAAAGAAGTTTCTCCATGCGAAATCTCCTTCATTTGGAGCTCAGACAATGGAAGAAAGGCAGTGCTTAATTTGAGTCAGTGTTTTCCGGTACTCAGCACCAGCACTTGGTCATCAACACCGGCACTTTACATGAGGACCAGTTAAGACCATATTAATTTTTGGGAGATTAAGTGATTTGCCCAGAATCACAAGATGTTGAGCCACGACTCGAACATGGTTCCTTAGCTCCGAAATTGGCAGCACTGGCCATTATGCCACATCCTCTCCCAAATTTCATTGTTAATAGTTGGAGAAATGGGCTGGTACAAGCTGCCTACTGATGAGAGCCCGGGCACACAAAAAATTAAAGGCAAAGGTTCCAGAAAGGCATGATTTGGAATATATATGTGCAGAAGATTAGTTTAAAATTTTATTTTCCTATGACATCAGTTAAATAGACACAGTGTATTTCATATTGTAATTATAAGTGCTAAATTCTGCCATTCCGCTTAGCAGATGAGGTAGATTCATTGTTTTTGTTAGTCGTAGCAGAAATTTTAATTATGCCAGCTTAATTTAGGGTCTTTGGCATTACACCAGTCATATGAAATTCCTGAATTTAAGCCTGACGCCACTTTCCACATTTATGTGGCATTCACTGTAAAAAATGTCCCACATAAATTTACCATTCAACGTGCGGGGGCCATAATGAGAGATGCTGTTGTCCGCGTTGCTTTTGTTTGAATGCATCCTTGTGACAAAAATTGACGCAAGGTTGCATTTTTCACTAAAGTATAGCATGAAATGACGATTTGCATTTTGGAAAATTATGCACAAAGTCACGAAATTTTGCCTAAATTTCATATAATTATTCAAAAGCAAATTACTTGGATTTCGAACACCGCTAGGTCAGTGAGCAAAACCCGGGTAAAGACACAAAACACATTACCCACAACATTGCAATTTAAAATCTTCTGGGCTTAGAATCCAATTTTGGTGTCATCTTTCAGGTATTTGAATTTAGAGCTAAGATGGCGGATCCGCGTTTTCAACAGGAGCATCGCGCGCATATTACCAGATGTCACCCACGCATCCAACATTATAAACACGCGACCAGGCCCGAGGGAAATGTGCCATCCAGATTTCATATTGATGAAGCAGATGAGATATAACTACTTCACATGCCAGGATGTCTTTAGAGACCCTGGACCAGTGGCGGCTCCTCCGCTGAGGCGGAGGTGCGCTGCCCCACTGCTTTGCAGCAGTGAAATAAAGGAAAAATAAAATGATAATAACTCTAGAATATAATCATTTCATTTTTTTCTGCTGCGGCAGCTTTGCGAGCGGGGCTGCTCTGATGACAGAGGAGCAGGGGGAGGAGTGGTGGCACCCTGTAAGTGCGCATGACTTTTTGATGTCGTCTAGGGCCGGCCAAACAGTCACAGGCACTTTGCATGTTCTCCAACCAGGCGGTATTACAGCCTGGGTGGAGAACATGTCCAGGCTCCCAGTCCTCGTCTGAGCGCCAAAGCACGGTGCTCCGACCAATCACAAATTGCATTGCAGCGTTGTGACTGGCTTAGGGGAGTCTGGGTGCTTCCTGTTCCAGGCCGACGCTGAGGAGAGACGGAGGAGAGACACGGTGATAAGGTATGTGTTTTTTTCTTTTTTACACCCCCTTACCCTGCCCGCCACCCCAGGACCATGCAGGCCACCACTGCTCTGGACGTATTCGAGAGAGTGCAAAACCTCTGCAGACATGACACTGTGGTGGCATAGCTTCCCATTACATTTCTAACCTTATGGTAAAATTATTTAGGGCATTTCAGCTGTGCTGGCTAAATTGGAGTCTTGCAGAACCCTTTTCTGTAATGCTGATACAAAGCCACAAATGCAAATTACACTTGGTGCAAACCTGCACAGTTTTAACATCTAGAAATCATGTTGGAATGATATTGACATGGCTTAATTTGCGCTGGTGATTGAAGGTGACGAGCATAGGAATTCATTCTTGGTGTGTGGGCCTTATTTGTCATCATCAGACTTGGATCCGAAGCAAGAGAGAGAAATGAAGTAAAGGGATAAAGTGGAAAGAGAAATATAGTGACACACCGGCACAGTGAGAAAACAGAAATGAAAAAACCTACAAGAGGGTGATTAAGAGAAATTAGGGTAGATTTGTGGAAAATGAGGCAAGAGGTGAAATTACGACTTGGCAGTCTTAGTACTTAGTTAACCCATTATGTGCAAAGGAGAATGCTGCTAAAAAAACTGTGAGTTTGCAATTTTTTTTACAGATTATGTTCTAAATATTGTTATATATCTTGCTACAGCTGGGTCATGTGGCACCCAGGGCACTAAAGGTCTTTAAGAGCGTAGACCATTTCTTGGTCTGTTCATTAAAGCCTGCTTAGATCAACGACAACTCTTGCATCACAGTTTAAAGTGTACTGAATTGTAGTTACCAAGCATACTAATACAACGCATACCATTACATTGCATTTAAGGTAAGTATTGGATAGTATAGGGGTAAACATTACTATTCTAACTTTAGGGGGTGCAACAGTAGGGTAAGTGTTGGATAGTGTAGGGGTACTATGCGCTGTAATGGTATGCGTTGTAATGCCTGCGTTGTAGTGACATGCGATGTAGTGTCATGCGTTGTAATGATATACGTTGTAGTGAAATGCGTTCTAAAGAATGTTGCGATGTAAAGACTGCGTTGTAAGTGTAGTGCGATGTAACGACTGCGCTGTAAAAGTTGTTTCCCAGTTAGACCTATATAGTGCCTTACGCTCCTGAACACACAGTGAACCCTTGAGTGGAGGGGAGCAGTGGCGTGGCCCCCGAGCTCCCGGGGAACCCCGGCAGCTCTGTGCACCGGCAGCGGGTCCCTGGCCTGAAAGCTCCTGACTGGTTGGGGAGTGGGGGCAGGCTTGTTCTCCGTGTACTTTGCAGGGGGCTCCCCTCAAGTTTCGCTACGCCGCTGAAGGGGGTGTCCACAGGGTCCGCTTAGATTGACATGTGGCTTTATAGTGTTGTCTCTGTGAGAAGTATTTTGGTATTGTGTGTGATGACAGGGGGGCACTTTTATCTTATCACGTGTACCTGCTCTTCAAGCACGGAGTGCATAGGAAACTAGTGAGGGACAGAATCTCTTGCACATATTGTAACTCTGTGAATGGCTGGAGGTGCGCCACTGTGAAGAGTGGCCAATATGGCAGGTGTTTGCTGTCATATCTGATGGCCTGGGGGTGCTCTTATCATCTCACCGTGATGACGTAGCTGTGCTTAAGTGTGGAGTGGGACCACGATGAGTCATATTGTTGTTGTGTATGTTGTTAATATGAACTGGCAACGAATGTGTCGTGTTTTTACACTGTGTTGAATGCTTAAACATTCCCCAGAGGAGTGTACTCTTCAGGTCACTAGTGCAGAGAGATGTTATCACTCTTCTGTGGTGCTGTTCGAATAAGACAGACTAGGACAGTTCCATATCTCACTTAGGACCACATTTCGAAAACCATTGAAATCTTGATCTTGGCACAAGTAGTGCTGTCCTGCACGGAACAAGGCTTCTATCTGGTCATTTTCTCAGTTCACAACTAACCAGATACAAATCACAAAACATTGCACAAAAAAGGGGTAATAAGAGCACAAAACACAGATTCTGTCCGTTATTCCACATTCCGAGCAGGCAAATCTAATGGGATGGATTCACAAAGGACCGGCCCAATCCTGGCGGAGGCGTTCTCCACACTAAGGGGCCTAATCTCCACACTAAGGGGCCTATTAGGATCTCCACACTAAGGGGGAATCTCCACACTAAGGGGCCTATTAGGATGACGGGCGGACTTTGTCCGCCCGTCATCCTACCGGGGATGGGACCGCCCGCCATAAGGGCGGGGGTCCTGGGGGGGTATTAGGATGTGCCTGCCACAGTGGCGAGCGCATCCTGCATTTTTAGCATTGTGGCGGGCGGAGCTCTCAGCACCGCCCGCCACAATGCTAAAAACGCATTAATGCATTTGCATAAACAAAGCGTCAGGCACCGCGCGGTGCCTGACGCTTTGTTTATGCAAATGCAAGGGGGTACCACAGGTACCCCCCATGTGCCCCCCCACCTCTCCTTCACTCTGGGGGCCCGCAGGTGGCCCCAGAGTGAAGACCACATGCCTTTTTTGTGGCAGGACATCGCCGCCACGGAAAAGCATCTGTTTTGGCACATACTAATATGGCTGGCGGTGTCTAATAGACACCGCCACCATATTAAACCTTTTCCGCCTCGGCCGCAAGGCGACCGGGCGGAAAAGCGGCGGACGGTCTTCCCGTCTGCCGGGGTCCCCCCGCCATACTAATATGGCGGGGGGCATTTAGGAGAGGATGGCGGGCGGATTGCTCCCGCCAGCCGGCGTTGGCTACCGCCAGCTTGGCGGGGGAAATCCGCCCGACATCCTAATGGGCCCCTAAGTATTCTCATTGCGACAGATTCCGCCCCGAGTGCAGAGACACCCCCACGACTGCGGGGCCTCCGCAATCAATGTGAATCAAGCCCAATGTATTCAGATAATGTAATGTAATCAGGCCCAATGTAATCAGGTAATACAATGTAATCAGCCTCAATGTAATCAGGTAATGTAATGTACTCAGCCTCAATATAATCAGGTAATACAATGTAATCAGCCTCAATATAATCAGGTAATGTAATGTAATCAGGCCCAATGTAATAACTCGGTACCCACCAAATCCTATAGCATTTGTTTTTACGGGTGCTACACCTACAGAAAATGTGAAACTCCTACTGTGGACTTTAGATGTAAGTGAACATTCTGCCATTGGAAAAGTAGGCAGAATCCCCTATAAATTCTATCTATCTACCCACCCACCTTCCCGCTACTCATCCACACGATTCCAGAAGATTCCCTAGTGTCTGGCCCTGTCCAGTTGGTTCATACTCCAAAGGGACTTCACAGCAAGACAATTTTATCAAACACTAGCGCCATTCAAATCAGACAAAATATAAAGAAAGTCAGCAACATATGAAATGGTATTATTATCCTGGGAGACAGCATTTAATGCTTTCACCCACAGGTGAAATGACAGAAGTCACTAAAAACTTGCATATTTCACAGTTCTGTGGTAGCTGGCTTTGTAGCCCTAGATGCCTTGAGGCAGAACTAGAACATGCAGTGAAAAGAGATTTCTTGCCACCTAATAAGAAAATACATTTTATTTATTTTATTTTACTTCATTGGATTTTAATTTATTTTATTTGATTTTTTTACACCTTATGGAGTGCAAAATAGGGTGGGCTATTAAGTTCTCACAATGCTAAAAGTAAGAAAGTTTAGTACTCAAATTAATTAATAACTTTCTCCACGTGCAACATGCTAAAGGTTTACTCCTGCCTTGGGTTGCAGGGGCAGGTGAAATTAAACCCTTTATACTCATTATAAGATAACTCACTCATGGAAGAAATGTATACACGCAACGGCTACGTCACCTCAGCTCAGGTTTCCTGACCCTCTGACGCAGAATGTACAAGACAGAAATATTTTGGCCAGTTGCTGCCTTGCACCTCAGTCGAAGTCCTCGTCACCATAGGGTTGCCTTTCAGCCGGCTCAAGTAATTTTTGTCCAGAAAAAAAAATCATTTGGGTAAGGTCAGAGTCCCAGAGTCAAATATCTGTTCATTATTCATGAGCGGCGCTGAGTGAAATCTGACTTACTGAATTATTGCTGAAGATACCCTATTGGAGGCTGACAAGCCATCCGTCTTCAGCAGCCTGACAGCGGGGAAGCCGCAGAGAATACACAGCAGTGTGTGAGTGGTGGCACAGTTTCAGTCTCCGAGGTGGCGCCTGCGCACACAAAGACACAAACCGATTGTACTACTGAATATCCATCCTGAGAATAGACAGTACAAGAATATTGTTGACAACACATTGAAGACCAAAAACCAAAAGATTAGGGTATACAGAGAAAGTATATGTGTGTGTGTGTGTGTGTGTGTGTCTGTATATATATATATATATATAAATATATATATTCACTGAAAAAACCATAGGTTTGACACCAGTTATAGTTAGCTGGAAATTTTACTGACATAAAACCATTGAAATTCCCACGTTATAGTTAATTGGACTCACTATAACTTGCGCACCTGCAATGCACTTCTGATGACGTCACATATTACATCACTCATGACATGGTCAGTGACATCACTCATGACATCCCTGATGACACCATCCTTGTGACAGAGTGACAGACCTCCTTTCAGTGAATGGTAACCCTTGAAACACATTCAAAAATAGAAACTAAAATTTATATGTATATATATATATATATATATATATATATATATATATATATATATATATATATATATATATATATATATATATATATATATATATATATATATATATGTATATATATATATATATATATATATAGAGAGAGAGAGATATAGATATATTGTTTTAATGTATATACATATAGTATGTAATTTTATATAGCGCAAACTCGACCCGAACGTATTGGAGCGCTTTACATGAACACCAGTTACATTACACAAGGACACATTAGTTTTTTTGGTAGTCACAGGGAGATTAAATGATTCGCACAGGATGTTGAGACCACGTTGAGACTCGAACCTGGTTCCCCCGGCTCCAAAGTCGGCCCTTCTGGCCGTTAAGCCGCATCCTCTCCCTTAATATTTACTATTTCTAACTCCACATGTAATTACCTTGAAGACAAATGTCAACAAGGTACAAAAATGCGTTATGTATGGAAAATCTATACTTACCTTTCAATAATTTGGATTCGATATTTTGTCTGCGATGTTTGTATACCTCAATATTCGAACTTCGATATTCAGGGGGCATACCATGCAAACACGTTGAAATGTACAATAGTATTGTAACCAACATATCTTCTCGCAGAAAAATCATCTCACAAATATCATGTACACAAATATCACCTCAATGGAGTAAAAGAGCACATCCAATGTTGTAAACATAAGTTTTGTTAACCCAGTCCTCTATCCATAATGACCTGCAAAAAAGGTGTTCTGGAATAGTCCTTTTTTTGAAGATGTCTGCCTGGGCTTTGAGTCCAACTGTGACATTATTTGCTGGATAACCCTTTAACACCTTTCCTGCGGCCCCGATTTTCCCGCAGTGCGGCACTTCCGCAAAACGGGCGGGGATCGCGTCGGCCATTGGCCGACGCCAGCAAGGAAGGGGTTAATAATAGAAAATCACCAGCAGGAAGATATTTTTGCAAACAATGTTTAAGACACAATATTTCTGTCAGACAGTATTTTTGGTAACACTATTCTATAGTACAGCACAGACACAGCGCACACGCACCACACACACAGGATTCTCTCAGACCTCCGCCCTCACAGACATGAAGGGTTGTCTCTGATGTCACCGCTTCTCAATGGCAGTGATTGAACCTTCCACCACAGGTACTGTTTACATTATGAAGACCTGGAAGAAAAAATAGTTGGCTCATAGGGTAGGATGGTGCATCCAATAATCTGTTCAGCATAGGTGAACTAACAAGTCTCCAAACATCTACACATTTCATAATTCTGTGCTGAATGGCTTTATACAATAATAATAATAATCATGATGTGAGAAGGACCCTTACTTTACCCACATAATAATCATGACATGGTAAGGTGTCTTTTAGTACTCTGACCTGACGAAGGCAGGTAACCTTCATGTCTGGAATGGTTGCACAGCTCCTCTCTGATACGCATTACCCATATTGTGCACGGATGTAGGTAACTGCATCCTACACAGAAGAGACTACACACTGTGCGAAGATGAGCTCTTATTAATCACTGGATAGTCAAGTGTGTACAACCTAAGATCTTGCGACTTAAAAAGAGGACTAAGCCGAAACGCGCCTACCTCGCACCAATAGTTCTAAAGCCCTTGGTATGAAAATGTACATTGCGGTGAATGCTACTTATCTATAATCTGGACTCTGCACGACCCCATCCATATACAATGTCCTTTTCCCAGATATTGCTTGTTACTCCTGAGGTTTTCGGAGTCTCCTCTTGCACTATCTCCCATCTCTCCCGTCTTCTCAACATAAGCCCGCGCCGGGAGTCCTCCTCCCTGCCCGCGGCACTTAAATAGCTGAGCAGTGTTTGTGTGTCTTCGACAGGCAACCGCTGAGCTTGGCAATCGCATTAGCTGCCTGACCTGGTTCCAGCCAGGTGTGAAAAGATTCACCGACTCTGTCTCGCTCCCACCCTGCGAAGCTCTGCGAGGGGAATCTAGAGTCATTCTGGATTTTTGCTGGTAAATCACATCCCTACCACGAATAAAGGCTGAGCACGCCATCTCAATATATAGAGTACTGTGAAGATTGAAACTGGTGAAATAAAATACATTTTCAGGTCATGCTTATTCCCATAGAAGCAAAGAAACACTCAACTTTTGGGTAGGCAGGGGGATGTTGCATAGGTTCCTGCCCCTGGAACATGGACACAGCTTGTGTGGAGTAGCTAGGTGTAGTTAGGAGTTGCAGTAGCTATCCGCGACCTGTCTAGTTTTGTACCTATATTCCCCTTTTTTAATGGTCTTGTAGGTCAAGAAGGCAGCAATAAGATCAAGTTAACAGGGTATTTAGAATTATGTTTACTTTCTGCATTTTCCACACATTGGCCTTATCCTAACTTCCCACCCGGACATTGGAGACTATTCATGGGCGAAATGTGGGGCAAGAAACAAAAAAAGCACAATTAAAAACTGAGTTATGGTTTTGGTCCAAATGCAACAAACCACTGAAATTTGACAGTTATGGTTATGCATGCACACACACCTCAGCACTGCCACATTGTTCTCTTTGTTGCTCTTTCATTTCTTTCTAGACTGTGTTTAAGATGGTGCTTTTGAGCATGGGGTCAGTGCAACAATGTGTTGAGTACAATTTAATGGTTGTCAGATTACAGGAGCTATAAATCCCTCTTTGGCCATTAATAACCCCACTCCCCCCTCCTCAGCTCCTCAGGTCTATGAACAGAAACCCTCTCCTACATCACCCCTCCTTCTGTTGAGCAGAACATGGATCATTTCCTCTCCTGTCCAGAGATACTTCCTATGCCCCTCACCCCCCATTAGTGTGTAAAGTGCTCTCTTGTGCCACAGCTAGGGTTGTGCCATAGAAATACCACCATTACTCACACTCAGACAATATTTTCTTGCAATCGCATGTTAAGTCGATTTCTGTCTATTTCCACCTAATGATATACATACTGACAAGGCACCATAGCTACTTTTGTTTTATCCGCACACCACTATAGTTCCTGCTGTCTTGTTCTTCCCTATGGCTCAGCAATCCTGTTTGTGTTGAAGTCAGAAATATTAATGTACAAATACTTGCGGGTGAGTAGTGCGCTATACAAGTATCAATTTACATTTACATTTACTCTAAATTTACCAAACCTTTGCCTAGTGAACCCTGGTGAGATTTCTGCAAAAAAAACTAAATTTTTTCAGTTTTGCAGCTCTGTAAACATGTGGCATTATACCCAATTCGGAGCAGTGGAATTGCGAATGGGGATGTAATACTGCGCGCTTGATCCCACACAAAGGCATGCCCCTACCACCGAATGAGGCCCCATGTGACCAGAAATAGCTACTGAAACAATGTTACTACCGTTTCCACTTGTCCCTAGTAATCTGTGTGAGTAGGCAGCTTGTGGGTCTGGTCACTAGGTGAGTTTCTTGCCATATCACTTCCTTTGCTTGGATGGAGAAGGAAGGGTTTTCACATCTGTCATCATGTGTTCACCACTTATGATTCGTGTGATATCCTACATGACTCCATGTAGCCGGCAACGAGGCATGGCGATGAGTTAAGTTTGAATGGCACTGTTAACTTCTCTTCTTCTGAGTTGTACTTGAAGCCCTAATTCAGATATAATCAATGGCTTATATCTGGTCAAATGACCCACCGAATTATGGGAATAATCCTGACCACTGGAGGTTCTTTCTTTTTTTTTTTTACTTCTTTTTTAAATTTTAACATTGCTACACATGCATGGCATCCTCAGATCCCCAAAAGTACAGACTTAAGGCATAAAGATATTATATTATTTGATGTGTCCACCATAGCAATTTAGCCATGTGGTTGCTTGCGGAATAAAATAACCCAATATAATAACATGTGTAGATCATGTGGTTATCCAATAATCTGCTGGAGAGAGGAACTGGTCCTTACAGTAAGCCTTGATGGATTTACGAAGGTCGTCCACTAAGGTGGTGGAGGAATTTATTATTATTATTATTATGTTTCTTATATAGCGCCTGAATCGACCCCCGAAGGGGTATCTCCGCGCTTGCCTTGGGAACCCGTCCTGGCTTTTCCCTGTGAGATAGCCCCTACAGGGCATCCCCAAGGTGAAAGCCAGGCATCCCGCCGCGGGGGGGGGGGCCGTTATGGAGATTAAGCAAGCTTAATGCCCAGAGTGTGAACCCATGATTAGGTCAGGCACCGAAGCGAGAATTATCGAGTCCATGGACATTTGAGCTCAAGACCCTGCTGCGTCGAGAATTGAACCCTGGTCCCGGGTCTGACCCCTACTTCAGGGTCTGCCTGCTCTAACCAGTGAGCCACACTTCTCCATTTCAATGTAATGGCTCAATGTGGATTACACCTATATTCTCATTAGGTCATTACAGGTAAGTACAATTGAAACAGCTGATTTAACACTTACTATTTGGAACTTTGAGATAATTCAGATTGTTGTCTGGACTATACAAATGTTCATTAATTTAGTTATTTGTGTACAACATTACCTCGTTGTGGGCGTTTGTATTTTTAGGAGCAGCGTCCACAGCACAGTAGACCCATAGCACCACAAACTACTTTAGGATCATTACTGCCAGGTGGGTGCAGAGTACCAAAATTGATATGTGTTCATCCAAACTACACCCTGAGGTCATATCTGTTGGATTTTGGATTGAAAATTCAAATTCAATGCACAGTGAAATCAGCAAGGACATCTCTGCTCGACCCCAAAATGTTTTAGTAGAACAATTTGATTATCATACTGTAATATAAGCCATTTTTATCCCAGAAATTCATTATGGAAATGCACTCCTCACCAAGCTCTAGAATACTCACTTACACACATAAACTCTCTATAGCATTCAACTACTATATCGATAGCTAATTCCAAAAATGACAAAGTGTAACTCCAGCACTGAGAACTCTTCCCTGGTTTCTTGGGGGCAAGAATTAATTCCAGGTTGTCTACCCCACTCTCAAAGCCCAACCAAAATATCACCTGTTTTTCCTAAACCCCCCCAGAGGAGCCAAATGCCTCAAGTGGAAAGAAATCCTTCTGCTGGAAGTCTAAATAATCAAAACCTACTCATGTATATGACATTTTGTTTTGGTGGCAGACTGTCTTTGTGGAACTCAAACCCTGAAGACCTGAGATGCCAGGAAAATATGGTCCAATAAAAAGAAAAAGAAAAACTCTACATCACATATTTCCCCCCTCAAATTGATGAAGCGTAAACTGTCTCATATTGTGGTTGTCTCTCTTCCTTCTTTTATTCTCATCTACCCACCCATTCCGCTGTTCTCTACTTCATGACTTAGCTGCTCGCCTTCTCCTAATGACGCACCATCGCTCTTCAAAGTTAAATGCTCTCTCTGTGTTTTCCTGTGTTTTTGGTATTTTGAGACATCGGTTTGTGTTTCTCAATTATAGTAAAATTGACGGGCAACCATAGGGTTCTGAATCGTTTTACGTAAAATCTTATATAAATAAATATTCAATATAGATTATAAAGGCCTTTTGGGGATTTACTAGCTTACTATGCCTTTGTGGGCTTAGGATAGTACCCGAAACCCAAGGTAGCAGTAAGGGTGTGTAAAGTAAAGCAAGTTGTTTTCATCGTGATATCTCTATTTAGTTTTTCTTTGAAAAATCTAAAGTCAGTATAATATATCTAATATATAATAATGTTCAAGGGTGTTGTTAGCTACAACAGCTACTCAATGCTACAGCTACACCATGTACACTAAGTCACACATATAAAGCTAGAAGATCAGCAGGAGAATATACCAGGTTACAAAAAATCTGAAATGATGTTTTGAAAAGTAGGAAAAACTTATTCTGAAACACAAAAGAAAATCAGTGTAGGTTGTGGGGTTACGCGCGCTGACCGCATTGCCGGCATTGTAGCCGCCACTGCTCAACAGAGACAGGGCTGGTGAGAACCCGACAACCTGCTTCCTCCGACAGCCTCTTGCTTGGTGGCTGCATCTGTGATTCCTATTAATTCTCACATTAGCTCCCAACAGTGAGGGAATTATCTCCTCTGAACGGCCATCAGTGCAGTAATGGATCCTGAGTGGAGCAATGGCGGACCTGGGAACAGAAGGTCGTTTGGGGATGCGCGCTCCAACAACGAGCGACATATTGCTGTTATGGAAAGATGAGATCATTTTTCATCATTTGAAAAAAAGCAAGTTAGAAGCAGTTGTTAGAATCTAGCAGTCATATCCCGGGAGATAATGACCATTAAATTCAAACTCTCATTCCGCGCTGATGAGTACGCTATCAGGAGGATATTATAATGCACTCCATGAATTTGTCATGCTGTGGTACATTGGTTAACAAAGATGAGATTCTGAACATTTAACCAGTTATTTCCTTCTGTTAAGGGTCCCCTGCTGACTATCAAGCTCACTTGTATTTATTTTAACTTCTGAGGATTAAAGGGGGAATGGCTGTTGAATCTTATTTTTAATGGAAGACTCTTCTCCAGTAAGACACCTGGCGTGCTACTGCGCCAACCCTTAAACACCTCCTCCCTGAATCAAGGATGGTACGGAGACTTAACTGCAGAATATATGCAAGTGAGTGTGAGTATACATTATCACCCTAAAAAGTGTGGAATGACAATTTAATGTCTTCAGTTGGAACAATTAGACTAACCGTAAGTGCCCAGTGCCATATTTTAGGTTGCTGGTTTTGATGCCTCGTGGTATTTGTGTCCATGTAAGGGTGCTTCTCTCTCTGAATTTCCATGCAAGGGTTTCTTGGATGCAGAAAGTTGGTCATGTTAAATTTGTCTTTGTCTACATGGTGCGTACATCCGCGAGTCTCCAGATGTGTGCGTGTGTGTGAGTGTTGTTTAGAATCCTTGACTTTGGAATTTGTGATGGTGACTGGTTGCCTGGAAAGAGATGTTTCTGTCAGCACAGAAGTGAGCAGGGAAGGTTTTTTAATCTTGTTAGCATTGAATGGATCTGTTGATTGAATGACCGTCACTTCCAAGATTTGGGTCTTGCGGCTGGGACTCTCTTCTCTCCGGTTGTTGATTTTGTAGTGTGATGGATGAACTGAGACTTAGGTTGGTGATCTGACAAATCCAGGAGGTGCCTATGGTTTGCTCTTTGGCCATTTATGATCCAGTGGTTTTAAATGCAATGGTTGGCTTCATCTTTAGTCAATGTAGTTTCTTTTTTAATGTTACTGTGGAATGTCCACATTTATAGCTTGCGGTCGCTGTGTTGTTAGAGACGTTATTGGTCCTTTGCAGACATGACATCTTCTTTTTGGAGAGCCCTGAGTATGCTATGCTTCTATAATTTATGTCTGCACCTATGATGCTCTGGCTACTTATTGTCATCTCTTCCATCCCTGAAAGTGGTTAGGACTTTAGGGCAGGGGTCTTCAAACTGGGGGGCGGGCCCCCTAGGGGGGCCTCAAGTGATCACAGTGGGAGCGCCAGGCTCTGTCCAAAAGAAACATATGCCGATAACAGTGCTTTGTTTAAGCGGACAGTAAGCCGCTCTGTAATCGGCCATCACTAACATCTTTTTTCATTTATATCCTGGCTGGGAGATGGTGTAAAAAGGGAGGGGACTACAAATATTCTTTAAAACCCCCACCCCCATTTCAAATAATCACAGTGTGGATACCGTTACTCGTTATTAAGGCCTGCCTGACAAGAATAGTATGTTTGGCAATCATATATTTGATTGCATTTGAAAAACAATGAAACCTACTTAACTGCAATGTTTAAATAAGGGTAGACATATTTAAACATTGCCAATTTAATAGAATAATTGTGAAATATTCTGAGAGGGGCCTGCGATTTTTTTTGTTTCACAGGGGGGCGCTGCATTAATAGTTTGAAGACCACTGCTTCAGGATCCCGTCTAGCAGCTGCTGTTCTTAATTACCTTGTGAAATCGCTCCATCAATTGTCCCTTTCGAGTCATATTGAACATCAATTTTCTCCTTTGATTTGGATTTCTGTGGTTGTGTTCATAAGCATGATCTGACTGTATACAGGCGTGTGGTTGTTGTGGCCGACTAAAAGGGGCTTGGCCTTGTCATTGAATCCCTGTGGATTCCTGTGGTTTATTGCTACAGGAAAATTAGAAAATCTCTCAGTGTTGTATGACCACCTAAAGTAATTAGATAGGAGGGCAAGCTAGTGACCACTAGGAAATCAACGGGCGCTCAGTCATAGAGTGGCGCATAAAGGAAATGGCATGCAAATGTCCACTTCGTTTTATAACCCCTTCGACGCTGATGACGAGCTCAGCTCATCATGAAGTACACCTCTCGTACGCTCATGACGAGCTGAGCTCGTCATGAACCGCGGGACTTGCGAATCTTCAGCGCACAGCGGGAAAATGCGCCGCACCGATGGTGTTAAAATTTTGACTAGGAATCCTGTAGGATGCTTTTGCAGAGGAGGTGTTTAGGACAATTCCTGAACATTTGAGCTACTGGTGTTTTTCAGGTGAGATGACGTAGTGGTCATGTTTACACTGCACTGAAAAGATTGATGCGTTGGGCCAAGTTATAGTCTGATGAGAGATCTTACGGGTGAGCCAAACTTCGAGCCTTCCCTGTACATTGCACACTTTGTGTGTCCGACCATCCTGCACAATCCAGTTTGACCTCATCAATGATAACCCACAAGTGTTTTACAGAGTTGCTTTCTACTGCTGCTTTGCCGAAATTGGTGCTGTGAGGGCCTGGTATCTCTACTGAACAAATCAATGGTTCGGTTTGTCAAACTTAGAAGGATGAGAGGCTGAGTTCACTCTGCTTCGATGTGAATCACTGGCTAGCACGCATCTCAGCAGTTAGGGCTGAGACCACTAAGATAGATTCCTGCTATAGTTATTGAGATGTGAGCTGCATTTACAAAGGTATATGCAGTGCTTAATTTGAGCCGGTGGCTGCTGGTGGGGACCACCAGTGCTAATTTCTTGGGGACTAGCACTCATTTTTCCTCCTCAGACATTTCCCAAGAGCAGGACAGGGAAAAAACAAGCAGGTGGAGAAAAAGGAGAAAGAGAAAGACGGCAAAACTGTCACAAAGGGAGAAAGCAGGAGTCAGGAAGAGTGAGTTTGAGGGGCAGAGAGTTTCTGGTAGTGGATTAAAGAGGCACGGGGTGGATTCAGGACTATGCAGCCTTGGTATTCGGCATGCTGACATTTAATAGCGCTGACCGCTGGCTACTGAGCAGCACTTTGTGCCCTGGTACTCATTGTTTTACAAATTAAGCATTAGGTATGGGGTATCCAGGGTTTCCAGGTTGGTGCTGTTTTTGGAGGCAGACGTCCACTTGTGAAATCCCTTGGTAGAAAGCCCATCCGTCATTGCCTCCAAGCCCTGCACACAATGATATTTTGATAAGCTAAGCAATGTTTGTATATCACAACCTTTACCAATTTCTTGGTGTCATTGGGAGGATGGGTACCATATGCACCTTGAGTGGTGCTCTGAGGTGGATTCAGGTCTTGCTGATGGAGTGGGGTCTACAGGTCGGGGGCCATTGAAATGCAAGTGCTCAAGTGGGTGGAGTTTGATTCCGTGACCTTTCACCTAACCTATGTGAGTATGATCTGGGATCACGTCTTTCATTACTGGCCAAGAACATAAATGTCTTCCCTGTCCAAGGTGTGTAGACTTTGGGTCTTATTTAGAGACTGGCAGAAAGAATACTCCATCAAAATGTGACTATTATTCCATCACCTTATCACAAGTGTAATAGGCTATGATGAACTTATAATGTAGCGGATCGGATATCCGCCACGCTGAGTACACGTCCTTCCGACTCCAAATAAGGCTTTTTGCTGGTTGTGATAAGTATTTGGGACGGGCATCCCACCATAAAAATGCAAGACACCTTCTAGTTGCGGTGTGCACTCTAGAAATTTTCTTTTACTTATTTCTTACATGTAAGGTTATTACATGGGTCCAGTGGAGTGTGTTAAATACAGTGGCGTATCGGGTATGTTCAGTTACAGTAGATAGCATTAGACCGCCACCATGTCACCCGACTGATGTAATTCCTCTGGGAGTTACATGACAGTACGTGTCAACGTTCTGAGTCGTGTGTGTTCTGCTTCTTTTAAGTTCTCCTTAAAGCGACACGTCATTGGTTGGTGGTTGCTGTGTTGGTTGCTTGACAGCGTGGTGTTGACGAATTTAGTGTGTACTGCTGCGCTGCCTTCACTGAGTTGCGGTGTAGGTTCAATATTATGACAGGTTTGTGCTTGGGTAGAACATAACACCTCCTTAACCACTTCCGTGCTGATGATGGAACCGCTCCGTCATCAGCCGCGGTAGCGCTGTGCTGATGACGGAGCAGTTCCGTCATGGCCCGCCCAACGCGCCTGCGCTGCGCTGATTTCGCGCCTACGCTGCGCGTTTTACTGAGCGGGCGGGGCCATGATGGAACCGCTCCGTCATGAGCACAGCTCAACCGAGGCTGGTGACCGAGCGGTTTCGTCACCAGCATGGGCGCGCCGCGCGGCCCCCCCACCCCCTTAGCGCTGCGGCGGAATAGCCGCCGCAGCGAAGGTGTTAAGCTGCTTCAAAGGGAAGCAGTGAGTATTAGGGAGATGTTTTACACATACGCCTCATCAGGGGGCAGGCACAGCGAACAGAGCTCCTCTGTGATTTGCGAGAGGAAATATCCGCCCCCTTTATCCTGAAGGAGGGAGGGATATATATGTAAGCTATATTCTTACCAGAGTCATGGTGTCACCGATAGCAGGACTCTCTTTTCCTCTCTGAAAGCACAATTTACGCTGCATCATGGCTTGCAGGGCTTTTCACTTACCCCGCAGCGTTCTCTTCATCTCAGAGATGGCCATGGAGGGGGGAGCGCTTCACCGCAGGGGGTGGTCTCCTCTTTACACTGTCGTCGGCTAGCTTAATGAGGTCCCAGTGCTTCTAAAGGGTTGAAGGAACCACTTGACGTCTTAGACTGGTTACAAAACACATCTTCAGGACTCAAACACAATTATCTACCAATAACCACATTATGTTGCCATTTTGAGTGATAGTTGAGCTCAATTAGCCCTTCATGACTAACAAAAAAAGGAAACTGATATCAAATTATTTTTGTATACATTTGAATGAGTTGTATTTGTTTTGGTATAGTAGAGATGGACATTAATCAATATGGTGTGCTGAAAATTGTACTAATTCACTCCCTCAATCAAAATATGTCCAAGTCTACCATAATATATTTTATTACGCCACAAAAAATTGTGTTTGACTTCATCTGATTTTGAAATAAAAAGGAAAGTGTCTGCGTGAATAGCTTTGTAGAGCAATCCTTAACATATATATTTATATAAAATTGCTTAAGGGATATGTACATCTATACCTTATTTCAAACTAAGCAAATGATCAAATGTTTATACTTGGACTTGTGCCAATGTGATGAGGATACTACTGTCCAAAAGTGCACAGGTGAATGGTGGTAGATTGTAAGATGTGCCACATAAAATCCCCTTAATGTAAATTTAGACTCATGTTTTGCCTATAGCTTTTAATGACAAACTAATAGGCACTGATCATGAATGGCGCAGTGTTTTCTGACCACTGTGTAAATTCCTGTTGACACAGGGGTCATAATTCCAAGTTGAGCAATATTTACTACATGCGGTATTACTGGGCGTGTTAAATATTTCACATTTGTTAACATTTTGGTAGATCAAACCTGCTGGAATTTGATGGGGGAAAGTGTATGGTATTTAACGTACCATGTGGATATATAATATATATATATCCACTGGTGACCTCCAATAGGTAATATATAATATATATATTACCTATTGGAGGTCACCAGTAGATAGTTATGACCTAGTTTCCATAGGACAAGAGCTTTTTGACATGCCTATATTTTTGGTGCAGTTTGATAAATCTTCACAAAACTTTCCCAAAAAAGTGTGCCACTGATTCTAGTTGTGCATGGAAAAATTTGGGGTGATTTGTAAAGCAAGGGCTGAGAAAAAAAGAGGCGGGTCAAAAAAAGTGAGTTTCCCATCTGAATTTCCATAGGTATTTTAGACATGACTACAGCCCGAACTGCAGAACAGAATGACACCAAATTTAGTAGAAAGGTAGATCTTGGACCAGAAAGAGATCTTTTTCTGATTTGGTGTAATTTGTTTTTGAGATATTAGATTTGTACCTCTAGGTACGCGGATCCTCTGCTGATCCTCCTTGGGTTCACAAAATCACGCGCCAACAGCAACACCGTGATTGGCTGGCCGCAACCTGAGAGGAAAGTTGCAGCCACCATTTTGTTCATCGAGACTCGGTTCCCAGCAGGGAATAGAAAGTTAAAAAGTGATAAAAGGGGTCAAGCAGAGATTCCCTGACCCCATGGGACTAATGGAGGGGTCCGTGAGGGACCCCTCGTGTGAACGACATTATCCGAAAACCTTTTTTATTCACTAAGCGATGATCCGGGTGTATCCGCAGATCCAGACCCCAATTTTTTTTAAAACATACACTTACTCATAGATCCACAAACCTACTAACCTACTCACTCACACACCCACTTACACACCCAGAACCACTCTCAAATCCATGCAGCTACTCACACACCCACTCACAGACCCGCAAAACTAGGCCTGGGTGTGAAATTCTACTCCGCTTGCAGTTTGCAGAGTTTTTCCCACTCCGCACTACGTGTAGCTCGCAGAGTTTCAAGACATTACACGGAGCAGAGTTTTTTCCTTGATTGTGCTCACCAACATTAAGTTGGCGAGCGCGAGCGAGGAAAATCTTACTCTGGACCAACTCTCGGTGAGATTTCTCGAAGCGGGCGGTCACGGATGACTGTGACTGATTGCTTTGAGATACCTTCTGTTTGCGTTGAGGAATCTGTCACTCGAGTAGAACATGTACTTGATCGGCAGAAAGAAGCAGAACCTTCTTGTGCTGCTCATGGTGCTGTCCGCTATGATTTACCAGAACGGGGTATACACCTAGCTCTAAAAATCAGTGTGAATGGCTAACACACTCCGCCACTTGCGGAATTCCACGTAGCAGTACACCGAACTCTGCGAACTCCGCCCAGGCCTACTCAAAACTACTCACGCACCCACCCACAGACCCACACAGCTTTCAAACACCCATTCACATACCCACACAACCACTAACACACACATACAGACACTCACACACCCACCCACAGACCTTCAAACACCCATTCACACACCCACACAACCACTAACACACTCATACAGACACTCACACACCCACCCACAGACCTTCAAACACCCATTCACACACCCACACAACTACTAACACAACCACACAGCCACTCACACACCGGACTACCGAATGTGCTGAATGTTCTACAATGTCATACTAATACTCCACTTCAGGCCTATACATGTGCCAAATAACAATTAGGTTGTGATGTCACTTCCAGTGGCATTACTCAATAAGATGTTACATGCATGCTCTGATGGGGTTCTAACAGAGTGTGCTGGGTAGAGCTTGGCAGTACTCAATGGAGCCACCCCACCCCCCACTTGGGGGCAAGACAGTCTGACCAAAACATCAGTCTTTTTCCTTGCTTCTTGCTGACAGTGAAGACACCAGCTGTCTACCCAAGACAGCCCCTCAGAAGTCCCTTGGTCACAGTGCCCTGCAATGAGGCATAGCCATGTGTAAATCTGCAAGCGCCTGTTGCCAGTGGGTGTATCGGGAATTGGTAAGTTAGATGTAGGTTGTTCCACTCCACCCTGTAAAATAGAACTGCCCACTCTAGGTGTCCAGATCACCACTAGAATGGATTAGGGATGATGTCCATCATGCACTTAAGTACAAACTGAGGCAAAGGCTTAAGAATGTCTCAGGAGTTACTGGATAAATCAGAATTGCAATAATCACTATAACTTTGTAGACCAGGAGTATTTCATCTGGTGACTCCATTCGCTGAACCCACAAGGGATCTAAGCGTGAAATACAGCAGGTGGCACGAGGTGGTTAATGAGGAATAGCCACAGGAATTGGGACCACATTTACCCATCCACCAGCAATTCTTCATTTCCCAGGGGTCCCTCAGGGTCCCACATGTAATACTCGGTAATCTGCTATCGACTTACTCGTGCACCAGGTATCACTGAGTGTCACTGAGCCCAGGCACAAGGACCTTCGGCTTGAGGCTCAAAGATGAGGACACTGGGTGAAGATGCACTGACAGTAGTCTAGATTGCACCTATGATTCCTCAATGGGGGCCTGAGCAGCTTCCTTGTTGTAATCTTCTCTAAACCATCCCCCAAACATACCTGAGAGTCATGAAAGTCAATTCACCAAAATGCCAGGGATAGTGGAGGTGACATCACATGCCATTTAACTTTCACTTTCACTCACACAGGCATGCTTACACATGCACACATTAGTTCTCACATTAACACATTCTCGCCCGCAAGCGCGCACACACAACATTCATTTAAAATAATTTGCTACTTACCTCAGCTGCCAGGAAGGGTCCTATTCCAGCAAATTGTAAGTCATTCTTTATTACACTAAATGTGAATAATAAAATATTATTCACTATTAAATAATCGACAAAAAACAAGGAAAGCGCAGCTGCCTTTGTGTGCCTGGCACTTATTTCGCCTCCTCTGAGGCTAGGGGTCCCAACGGCAGAGTCAGGGGTCGATGGAGCAGGCCAGGGTTCTCAATAATAAAATAAGATACAAATACTTTGTAAAAAACAGCACACTTGGCTTATGAAACAGCATGGCATCGCAGGTCACATCGTCATGTGTAACTTCAAGTTATGTTGCCTTTGCATCCTTGCAGGAATATTCTGTTTATAATCTCGACAATCTGCTGTTTCTCTCGGTTATTTTGCAGCATATGGTGCTGAGCTTTTAAATGAAGTTTGACGGTCGGAAAAAAAATTTCCACCAGCTTTCAGGAGGGTGATTAGAAACAGAGGATGGATAGGGGCCAGCAGAGCTTCTGGGCATGTTGTGCGCAGGCAGAGACTGGAGTAAACAAGCATTCATGTGACTGTTTAAGAAGCATGGGAGCGAGGATCAAAAAATAAATGATGGGGTCAGATTCCCAGCATGATCTACTAATGGTCCACAATATGCCTTGAATGGTTCATAAGATGCTTTGAATGGTCCACAAGATGCCTTGAATAGTCCACAAGATGCCTTGAATGGTCTACGAGATGCTTTGAATAGTCCACGAGATGCCTTGAATGGTCCACAAGATGTCTGAATGGTCCACAAGATGCCTTGAATGGTCCACGAGATGCCTTGAATAGTCCACAAGATGCCTTGAATGATCCACAAGATGTCTGAATGGTCCACAAGATGCCTTGAATAGTCCACAAGATGCCTTGAATGGTCTACGAGATGCTTTGAATGTTCCACGAGATGCCTTGAATAGTCCACAAGATGCCTTGAATGGTCCACAAGATGTCTTGAATGGTCCACAAGATGCCTTGAATGGTCCACAAGATGCCTTACATGGTCCACGAGATGCCTTGAATGGGCCACAAGATGCTTTGAATGGTTCATGAGATGCCCTGAATAGTCCACAGTCTGTGGGCTCCTTGCTGATGCTCCATTTCCTTTTGAGTCATTTGCAATTTTGTTTAGAGGTTCTCAGCTCCACGGTGCACCTCCTGGTCTGTTTGGAGGATCTGTTGGGTATGATGGGCTTGAAGGCGGAGACTCTGTTCCCGCAGTAAGTGATCCATGCGGAGAAGTTCTTGATCACCTTTTCTAGGTTGACTGTGGCACCAGATGGGAGGTGTTGAGGGCATCAGTCCACTACATCTCTGATACTTTGTTCCAGCTGCTGGGAAGGAGTTGGGCAGCTTGGTGGGGGTGCCGGGGATCCTTAGATGATGAAGTAGACGATAGCATGGTCTGTCCAAGTGAGCTCGGTGACATTGCTGATCTTAACTTGGTCGCTGGAAGTGAAGATGGGGTCGAGCTTGTCCTGCGGTGTGTGTGGGGTTGGTGACTAGTTGGGTCAGGCCGATGTTGTTCTTGTTCTCGTGGAGGTTGGTGGTGTTGTTGTCATTGAGGTTGTTGAGGCGGAAATTCAGATCTCCATGGAAGATGCAATGTTTGGAGCTTATGGCAAATGGGGCGATGAATTCAGGGATGGCTTCGCAGAAGCTGGGGCGTGGTCCTGGAGGTCTGTAGGTGAGGTTGCCTCTGATGGTGGTTTGGCCATCGGTTTGGAGTTGGAAGTTGAGATGTTCAATGATAGGGGTGGTGGCATCTGGGATGGTGGTGCAGTGGATGGTCTCTCTGTGGATTATAGAATTCCCACCTCTGTGTTTGTTGATGCGGTCTCAGTGTTCTATCTTGTAGCCGCCGGGCATTGTCAGGGGTTGAGCCAGGTGAGTGAGGAAGATGACTTTGGTAGTGAGGGAGGTGATGGTGTCCCAGATCTCGGTGGCGTGTTTGCAGAGTGATCGTGCATTGAGTAGGGGTGGAGTTGTTCTGATGTGGTCAGTGTTGGTGAGGTGGTGGTTGTCGTTCGAGCGGGTGCTCTGATGTTGCAGATGAAGAGACAGTGCTGGCAGGAAAATTGATTTTTGATTGGTGCAGCAGCAGTTGCCGATGCAGGGTCTGGCGTCCAGGGCTCAAAGCTCAGCGGCGGTGTAGCTGAGAATAGTGGGAGAGCCAGGATTCCTGGTGCTGGGTGCGGTCCAGGTGCAGACAGGAGTAAATGGGCTTGCCTTTGTCATGCCGGGGGTGCACCCGTGCTGTGCCCTCCATTAAATAAGCCTTGGGAGGAGTGAGGGGTGCTGGATGGCAGTGAGCGTGCCCGGCGAGGATAACGGCAGGATAACTGACGGGAGAGTGGCTCACTGCAGGAGGAGGAAAAGCAACAAAAAACTGTGCCAGAAGGCAAAAACAAAAACTATTGTGTAACTTTACATGTCTAGACAGTGGGGTTACAGAAATCCAAAATGCTACTGGAAATAAGGAGGAAAAGCAACAAAAAATGGTGACAATCTGAGCAAACTAACAGCATAATACAAGAGACCAGGACAAGGCAAAAGCAAAGCAACAAGACACAGATACCGCAAGCAGGAGGCAGGAAGTCAGGGAAGCGGCATAAATGACGGTACGGGCAACAAGGAGAGCTGGGGTATGGACCCAATTTGAGCAAAATAATCCCTAATATTTCAGGAGAATGCAAGTAGGGGGCATGTGGGCAACAACAGATGGCTGTGTTTGAAAATATAGTGATGCCTGTTCTGTTTGTGAATATTCTAGCCACATTTCAAATATCTGTCAGCAAAATGTTCCAGGATGTAACAAGAGGTCTATATGTTGTCATACAGATGGGTGATATTTAGTTGTCCAATATAAGCTAGGAAAAACATGTGACCCATCTCTCTGAGGTTCTGCCTGAGGTGCTGGCAAACTGCTTATATGTCAATATGGGAATATGCAAATTCCACAACAAGGAAATCGAGTTCCAGGGTTTAAAAAAACAACAAACTGGATTATAAATGAATCTGGATATAACCACAGCAGCAGTAAAAGGGACTCTTCCAGGAGCACAAAGCTTTTGAATAGGTTGTTAGTGTTTTCAGTTATTTTTAGCAAGGCACACCTCATTTAGCGGATATAATGAGGCCATTTGTTGCAATGAAACCATGCCTCATAATGGTCAGTGAACACTAGATTTTTGTTTATTAAAATGCTACTTCCTCAAAGCAAATGTTCTTCCATGTGCTTCTTTTGTGTCCTCATATGGCCCTTAGATGTTTCAATGTAATTGCGCACCAAATAGGAACATAGCATTCCCTCTGACACCATCACTCGCCCACCGTATATCTGAAATGTTTGACTCGGATATCCCCGAGGTAGCTGGGTTTATGTAATTCCATTAGCTCTGAAAGGCGTAATCCTAAAACTCTTTTAGATATCAACATTCTTACTTTCCAACCAGATCTTAAACAATTTTCAGAATCCTGTTTTCTTGTCTAATTTGTTGGTCAAATATTAGAGGAGTGGGGCGACTTACAATTTGGAAATGTTATCTTTGGGAGCAACATCAAGAAAAAAGCAGTTTTATGGTCTTCCTGTTAAAATTTACCTGAAAGAGAAGCAAGGTGTAGCTTAACTCTGTTGTCTGAGGATCAATAGAAGAGATAGTCTTGTTCACAGTCTTCCAAGAAGAGACAAGAGTCAGACAACTGACAAACATGTGGCTACAATTCACTTTAGAAAACACAAAATTAGGCCGCCCCTAGAGTTTGTTCCTACAATCACCTACAGTTAGAAGGAGATGCAGTGCCAGTGGGGGCATCTCATAAAAAGTGACGGACTGGCCTCACACACTGCCCGGTGTCATGCTTCATCATCAGCTGTCCTCGCCCTCTAAAAATTTGGTTTGATAGAGGGCGGGCATACACCTGGAGACAGAGATGCACTTCTAAAGCAAAGTGATGGCCACACTTGAAAGGGTGAAGGGAGAATCATGTCCCACATCACTGGTCACTTCTTTTAATTACCGTACATTTGCACCCTGAATAAAACTTAGTCTATGGGCAAAAGTAATGGTTTTCAAGTCACCTATCACTTCCCCACGGACATCACTTAACTTTAAAAGTCAGCTGTTATCTTACAAGATCTCGTCTTCAGAGATGTATTTGTTAAATCTATTCACTGCTAGGATGTCAACACAGGAGTGCTGCTTTTTCCACCATCCTCAGGTCTGTAGTGAGGTGGGTGTTATAATTTTTTACCTAAATACATAGAAAGAAGTTGAAGAAGGCAAAGTCTTTCTCACAGATACTACCCAAAGCCCTTCAAGAAGCCGTATTGACTCTTACTTAGATTTAATTCATGGTCATCTCAGCTCTGGTCTTCCAGGTCAGTAGCACACCGCTTGCTTCTCCATTCTCATACTTACAAACTGGATGACTTCCCAGCACCTATGACATTTTTCATCCTTACTAAGTCTATATGCCAATTGTGCCCACTCATTCAGAGACAGAAGTACTTCAAGCATCTGCAACTTATCCTCCTTTTCTTGAATTTAATTTCCGGCTGTTGATCTCTCTCCCCCTCATTGATAGGCTTTACTCTTGAAGCTTTTTAAAATATTCCCCTCAAGAAAGCTTTGTAGGTGTCCCAAACTACATACAGAGGGAGAGAACCCAGGTTATAGAAAACAAATTCTACCAATCCATTTCTTATTTCCTGTACTACTTCATGATCTAACAGTAGCTTTCTGTCTATAGCCCACCGCGAGTAGTTTAGCTCACAAGGTATCAACCAGTTCGGACAGATCGCTGAGCCGTCCGAAATATGAGATGTTTGATGCTTAATTTGTGAAACCTTGTCAATCAATGATTGATTAAAGAGAAAAAAGGTATAGGCTAGAATGATATCCACACTTTTTACAGAGAAAGGTGTAGCCTGTGGTCACACTAATACACTCTCACCAGCACAGAGGCCCAAATCCTAAATTATATTTATTAGCCATTAAAAAGCTTTTGAGGTGTTTATTATGGGGCACATGTGGACCTGTCTAAGACATTGTTTAACAGGATGTGTACATCAACCTCCCCACCACATGTTATTACAGGGGCTGCCAAGTCTATCAATGTAGAGGGTACGCGCTTATGCGTGCTTGGATCATCTTTCATTCATTGGTACTTTATTTCGATCTACCAAGATCATAAAAGTACGACATAAAATTAATACAAATAAAAATGTCCTCGCAGAAGCATAAAGACATGTCATAGTAGGTTGAATAGACATTTCATATCATGCGACTAATCGACACATACAAAATGATAAAAAATGAAGAACAAAAGAAAGACCTACATTAGCAAGGCGATTTGGAATAAAAAAAACATTAAAAACAACTAAAAATCCTCTATGTGGGCCATAGGACCCTGCACACCAGGTACATGACCTATGGACTATTGCATACATTAGAAATGCCAGAAAGACCATGGGAAGCAGTGTGCACTCACTCTGAGGTGTGTGTGCCATTATCAGATGCTCCAATAGTTGCAGTTGCTAATTTTATTGTCCTCCAACATTGTATAGGTTGGTGTGGTTTCAGAATATCATGGTCTCAGAATCACTTACAAAGATATCACCCAACTAGAGAGAACAATAGAAAATCTATACCCAATGGACCACTATTTTTGTAAACAATATTTAGACCATGACATTTATGTCAGATTATATTTTTGTTATTAATATTCTTACCCGCAACCATGTAACTCTATGTGTGACACCCATAGGGGGGTTTTGTTCATCCTCCTTTTTGATCAGTGTGTTTTCAGTATTGTGCATTCCTAGTGTCCTCTGCGAGCCACAGCACACCAATATCAGAAGCCATGTAGGAAAAACATTGACACACTTCTTATCTCTCTCTATCCTTCTCTCTGTCTAGCTCTCCCCCTCCCAGTAGTGAACCACTGGAATTAACCTCAGGGAGCTGAGAAAAGTGACAGTGGCAACCAGCCTGGGTCTTTACAAACTGACCTACAAGGGCCCCAGCCCACCAGGGAAATGCCCAGTGGAAGAAAAGGCCCGTCCGGCCCTGAATTGGCGCAGTCAATTTGAGGAAGCAGGGGCGTGTTCAAGGTCTACTTCAACTGCAGAGAGAGGAAAAGGAAGAAAAATGGGGTTGTCAGGAGAGAAAAAGAAGCAAGGGTGCTACCTTCCAAAGAGTATGCTTTTCCAATCAGGCTGTCTAAGCTATTTAGGGCACTTTCCTTCACTGGCCCTTGGTGCAACTTGCTGAAGTCTGTAACCAGGCATTATCGCTCACCCTCTGGAACGGTAAGAGGAGTCCTGGTGCTGTCAGGGGTGAAGGACTTTCATTTAGGTCTGTGACAAAGTACCCAATTATTGCAAGCAGATAGTCCATTCCACCCGCAGCTTGGGAACAATGAGTAATTCTCTAGGGAGGGCACGTTCTGAGAAGTCACGCGACAAGGCGTTAGAGAAACGCGTAAATAAGTGCTAGTCCAAGGAGCCAAAAGTTACTTTCTGTTTTTAAGCATCTTTCACAGACCTCACATGTATGTTCAATTTGTAAATCACACAAGAGAATTTTAGCTGCTTCGGTGCTCCGGGCACAAACTACCACCAATTTTTATGGATATGATTCAATTTCGTAAACTAAGGTGAAGATTTATCAAGACTTTGTACCATTGTAAAGTCCTGCAAAGCAAAGCAAAGCGGCACAAAGACTCGATAAAGTATTTACTTTCCAGCTTTTGTGTTGCAAATAATCCCCGAAAGTAAAGCATATGTAATGTATGTATGTATACTTGTAAAGCGCACTGTTACCTCATTACGTGGCGTCCTGGCGCTGTATACCGCTGGGGAACCCGTCCTGGCTTTCCCTGTGAGAGGGTACCCCCAAGGTGAAGCCAGGCATCCCCGGCGCTGTTGGGGCCGTTGTGGAGATTAAGCAAGCTATTGCCCAGAGTTGCAGAGTGGGACCCATGGTTAGCGTAGGCACCTAGGCGAGAATTATCGAGTCCGCGGACATTGACCCAAGACCCTGCCGCGTCGGGAATCGAACCCTGGTCCTGGGCCGACTTCTGCTTCAGGGTCTGCCGCTTCTAACCAGTGAGCCACACTTCTCCATATAGCGCCTTGCATTGCTCTGCGCTTTCTTGCACCAAGTAACTTGCCATGGATGGTACTTAGGCATTCCACCACTAACAGTGGTTATTCTGTACAATAATAAGTGCCAGGGCCCTCATGAGGAGGACACAGCAGCCTGCACCATCCAATGCCCCTGCCAGCCCCTCTCAGCGCTGCCAATTACAGTACCATCACAATTACTAACCATCATTCACCTACAAGTGTGACGATTCACACTATTCCAGGCCCCCAAAGCTATAAGAATGGCTTGGGAGGAGCGTATTAGTTATTGTTAATGTATATTATATTAATAAAAAGCTGTTTTTGTGCTCATGCCCACATTTGGCAGACAGTGCCACCATGTGGCAGACTGTCACACACGCCGGTGCTAAGAATTAAGTGCCGATGCCGAGCACCGGAAACCACCAGAGCAAATTAAGCACTGGCCACTAACACCCATGGATTTTGACACAAGGCCAGATCTACAAAGATTGTCAGACCTGAATTTACCTAAAAAGAATGCCTCCGCTAAGTAGGAGAAATGTATTTATTTTTCCTAGCATTTCACACATTGCATGTACACTGCACTATCCTGCACATATGCAATGGGTGAAATGTATTTGTTTGTATAAGTATTGCACTGTGTACTGTAAATGTACATTTCCAATACAAAACCTACCCTAAACATCACGCACACTGATTTATGGTGCAAAGGCGTGTGCATGGTGCTAAATAGCCTGTTTACACGCCAGCGCAGCTTAAGAGGATAACAGCTGTACATCTTTAGTAAATATGTCCCTGCAATCATTCCCCCGCTACTGCAACCCAGGATAGCACAGCAACTTTGGATGTCAGGCTGACTTATTCTATTTTTTAATAAATCTACTCCCTAAGTCTTAACTAAAGAAAATTCCCTTATACAAATTTGTGGGGAGCTATAACTTCAGATATCAAAAAATATTCATCATTTTTTTCAATCACTTCCATTTTATGTTTATTGAAGCATGCATTTCACACCTAATACAAAAAGAGAGATTTACCTCTATAATTAACATTTCCAAAAGCATTCAATGGACTATATGAAAGAAAATACTCTTGACATAAATACCAATGGTAAATATATCAACTTTTAAAAAGACACAGCTTGGTTTCTTTTCGCAATCCTGTATATTTGTCCACTGTTAGATATCATTAAATCTGTAGTGATATCTATTATTATTATGATTATTCTTTTTTGTGATTTTTGATTATTCAAGGTATAATCTGTAGTTGCATAATTTGAAAGAGTAAGCCGGTAGTGTTACTGGCTCAGCGGGTGGTAGCCTGTACATTCCATCAGGTAAGCAATGCAAGCAATTAATAGCCTGATCCGCAACATCCTTCAAAGGGGGGCCAATGCAACATCAGCCCCTCATACCGCCTAATAAAACCTCTTTAGGGACTTTTCAAAATGATTCCATTGACCTGTGCAGGAGAAAAATAACGTAAACATTGGCGGAATCTACCAGAGCTTGTTAAAATCATATGCTTCAACCCGCCCTTCTTCAGCCGGGGGCCACACAGCCACCTGCCTCCCTCGTATTAAAGAATTTAAAAGGGGTAAAAACTGAGGGTGTGGTCCAATGTCATCTCAGAGATGCGTCCCACCCTCATGGCCGGACTAGCCGTGGCGGGCATCGGGTGTTTTCCCGGGAGGCTGGAAGGATGGGAGCCAGTTTTGTAACAGTGGGGGCCATTTTTAGGTCTCGTCCTAGGCAATGCGCATGCGTTGCATAGGAGAGAGACCTTAAGCCATTGATGCTCCTTTACAGGCCAAACCGTGAGCGCGTTCCATTGTCTTCAATGGCAACGCGCTCACGTTTGGCTATTCCCTGGCGGGAGCGAGCAGGGACAACATATGTTTGTAATTACCTTGCAAACATATGGTGCCCCTGCTCGTTCACACAAGGGAAACATGCGCAGGCCCCCTCCTGTCTCCCCCCCCCCCTGCTGCATCCTTCTTTAGCGTGACTCGCACACTTTCACGGCCACGCGACTTTACTGCCGCCCGGCCAATGCTTGTTTTGTTTGTTACTGTGGCCCTGTTTTGCAGCAGTGTTGCAGTGTCTGCCTCCAGTAACAAAAGCAGCAGTGCTTCACATTTGCACCCACCCCCCTCCCGAGATGGGGCTGGGCCTGTAAAATTGCCAGGGCTGCTTTGGGTTCCCAGTCCGGACCTGCCCACCCTGACCCACCACCTAAATATCCTTGAACTCTTAATACAGGTGGTGTCATCCTGATGCGGTGGTGCCGCAGCAAACATAAGATGGTGGCATCTCAGGCCAATTGCAGTCAACTTTAAAGACATATTTCTCCTCCGGTGTGCAAATATTTTTTCAAAAGGATCAGTGGAGAAATGTGTGTGAGTGAGGGCAGTTTTTCATCACACAGAAGTGTGCCAATGCTTGTACACTTTTGATTAGTTGTGTATCTTGTCTTCTCCACCACTCTTTTGTGTATATTTGTGTATATCAGTGGAGAGATGACCTGTTGTGGGACTGACTGAAAAATATATAATTTTTATATCGATCTGCAATGTATCCATATAAGAGTTTTATGCAAAAATGTTTACTTTAAAAAAACGAAATATATAGACCCAAAAATAAAGACTGCCAATAGTAATCATATATAACTATGCACCTAGAAAGCATTTGACAAGTTTTAAAATCTTACATACAGCAAAATGTCCTCCCGCCTGTTGTAGGACTGGGTTAATTTACTATTAGGACTGCCACTTCGTATGGGGGGTATTTATTTATGGTCATTATTCAGCTGTGTTTTCGAATCTATATTTATGCTGCCTTTAGTTTTTAACTAGCGTTTTAAGATAAAATATTACCATTTAAGTCAATTTGTATGGCGCAATTCACTAAATTACGTGCAAAACTGGCATTTCATCTTCCACTTTAAAAATTCACCGTCACCTTTCTTCACCCATCTGGCGCAGCCTTAAAGGTTCCCGCCATTAATGTGACAATCGTCGCGAGGCTGAGGAGCTCTGCAGCGCTGTAATTAAGGAAAGTGGACAAGCTCGAGGGTCTGCCATTTCTGTCTCCAATCAAATGCCGACCCGTCCCAGGGAGTCGGAAAGGCTAAGATGAAATTGAAGGCATAAAAGAAAGAGGGAACTAGATCATTCATTTCCCCTGAAATATAGGGCTCCAGAGGAAATGCACCCAGAGTGTGTTTGGGAACAGAACCAGAAGAAATGTGTTTCCTCCAAGAGATTTTTTTCTAGAATTCTTACACTGATGTTGCGTGTGTGAAAGAAGGGCACCTCCCATCAGTAAGGCAACAGGTACTTGTGAAAAGATAAAAGCTGTATTATGTATTCTTTCTTCTGGATATAAAAGCTAAGCACTGTGCATAAACAGCTAAAACTATTCATTCCTCCTAAAGAAAGGGAAGGAATAAAGATGAAGCATATAATCATTTAGTGCAACTATGTTCAAGAAGGGCCTAGTGACCACTGTTTGCCATTTTCCACTTGGCCAGGAGTGGAGTCCTGTTCCACAAGGTTCGGGATGGTTGGTGAGCAAAGGTTGGAGTCCTTTGGATCTCTCCCCAAAAAGAGGGTCAAGATGTTGCAGCTCAGGTGGCAAAGTTCTTAGGGACACAACAGTCTGTAGATGGATGACCAATCTCTCCAGATCTTCCAGACCCACTGTCTCTAGAGCTGAACTTTTTTCGCATCCATAAAAGTTTTCAGATGTGTTAGTCTAATTAGTTTAATGGAAACAAAGCACGACTACAACACCCAGAATGCACTAGGTGATCACACAAAAGTTTAGTACTGGAAACAGTGTGCGTAATGACCTGGAAGGATGTGGTCACCATAGCATGTAAGAACAACAACGGTGAACAACGAGGCCTTACCTTTAAGAGGGTGAATGGGTGAATGGGTGAAACGGGTAACTTAATGCATGAGAAAGTCACACAGTGGAAACAAAGTGGTAATTTTACAAGTGCTATGCATGGTAAGAGATTAAAATGAAGGTCATGTTCTTACCCATTCAGGACAGGAACCTGGGTAAGAACGAGAATTTGTTTTTACTCTTGCACCAGATATAGCACTGGTAAAATCATTTGATGCCCTGATTATGGTGTGAACTTGTTCACTAGTCTCCCTCGTACATAGTTATGTGCTGCCACCACAACTTCACGCAGCTCTTTGTCTCGCCCTGTCTTAGTGCAGCTCCTTTGTTCCACCATGTCTACTCACAGCTCTTTTTACCACCATGTCTACTCACAGCTTCTTCTACCACTATGTCTACTTACAGCTCTTCCTACCGCTATGTCTACTCACAGCTCCTTGCACCACCATGTTTTCTCACAGCTACTTCCACCACAATGTTTTCTCACAGTCCCTTGTCCCACTATGTCTTCTTGCGTCGCTTTGTAACACCATGTTTTCTGGCAGCTCCTTGTCTTCACATTGCTCCTTGTACCACCATGTCTTAATGCAGCTCCTTGTACCACCATGTTTCCTCACAGTTCTTTGTACCGCTATGTCTTCTAGTGGCGCTTTGTACCACCATGTCTAGTCACAGCTCCTTGTACCACCATGTCTTAATGCAGCTCTTTGTACCACCATGTTTTCTCACAGTTCCTTGTCCCACTATGTCTTCTTGCGGCGCTTTGTACCACCATGTCTACTCACAGCTCCTTGTACCACCATGTCCTAATGCAGCTTCTTGTACCATCATGTTTCTCACAGTTACTTGTGCCACCATGTTTTCTCACAGTTCCTTGTACCACCATGTCTACTCACAGCTCCTTGTACCACCATGTCTTAATGCAGCTTCTTGTACCATCATGTTTTCTCACAGTTCCTTGTACCACTATGTCTTCTCGCGGTGCTTTGTACCACCATGTCTACGGACAGCTCCTTGTACCACCATGTCCTAATGCAGTTCCTTGTACCACCATGTTTTCTCACAGCTCCTTGTACCACCATGTTTTCTCACAGTTCCTTGTACCACCATGTCTACTCACAGCTCCTTGTACCACCATGTCCTAATGCAGCTCCTTGTACCACCATGTTTCTCACAGTTACTTGTGCCACCATGTCTTAATGCAGCTTCTTGTACCACCATGTTTTCTCACAGTTCCTTGTACCACTATGTCTTCTCGCGGTGCTTTGTACCACCATGTCTACGGACAGTTACTTGTACCACCATGTCCTAATGCAGCTACTTGTACCACCATGTTTTCTCACACCTCCTTGTACCACCATGTTTTCTCACAGTTCCTTGTACCACCATGTTTTCTCACAGTTCCTTGTACCACCATGTCTACTCACAGCTCCTTGTACCACCATGTCTACTCACAGCTCCTTTTACCACCATGTTTCTTACAGTTCCTTGTCCCACTATGTCTTCTCGCGGTGCTTTGTACCACCATTTCTACTCGTAGCTCCTTGTACGACCATGTCTTAAAGCAGCTCCTTGTACCACCATGTTTTCTGGGAGCTACTTATCTTAACACTGCTTCTTGTACAACCATTTCTTAAGGCAGCTTTTTTCTACCTTCAGGTCTTATCATAGGTCCTTGTCCCGCCATGTCTACTCACAGCTTCTTGTACTTTCATACCTACTTACAGCTCCTTGTACCATCATGTCTACTCACAGCTACTTGTACCATAATTTCTACTCACAGCTCCTTGGGCCACAATGTCTTTTTTCAGCTCCTTGCCTCACCATGTATTTTCTTGGACCATCATGTCTACTCACAGCTCCGTGTGTCACCATGTATTAATACAGCTCCTTTTGCTATCATGTCTACTCACAGCTCCTTGACCACTATGTCTTCTCGTGCTGCTTTGTACAGCTCCTTGTACCACCATGTTTTCACGCAGCTCCTTGTACCACCATGTTTTCACGCAGCTCCTTGTACCACCATGTTTTCACGCAGCTCCTTGTACCACCATGTTTTCACGCAGCTCCTTGTACCACCATGTTTTTACGCAGCTCCTTGTACCACCATGTTTTCACGCAGCTCCTTGTACCACCATGGTTTCACGCAGCTCCTTGTACCACCATGGTTTTATGCAGCTCCTTGTACCACCATGGTTTCACGCAGCTCCTTGTACCACCATGTTTTTACGCAGCTCCTTGTACCACCATGTTTTTACGCAGCTCCTTGTACCACCATGTTTTTACGCAGCTCCTTGTACCACCATGTTTTACGCAGCTCCTTGTACCACCATGTTTTTACGCAGCTCCTTGTACCACCATGTTTTTACGCAGCTCCTTGTACCACCATGTATTTATGCAGCTCCTTGTACTACCTTGCTTTCTAAGAACCTCATTGTATGAAGAGTTACCAAAAGGATGGTGATGTACAGTGACACCAAACACTTACAGGGCACTAGACTGTTTATGGGAACTTCATACACATTAGTTTTAGGCCAGTGCTTTTCAGAATTGATTGCTTGGGTATTTAGCTCCACGCTCACTCTGAAGCCAGTTGAATCTCATTAAGCCTCTGCAGTCTGTCTTCATACCTTACACCCTCCAGCCCTTTAATTGGTTTTGCCACCTCGATCAGAAGTCTAGCACTTATTGATGTCTTTTTGTGTTGAGATCACCAGAGCTGAACACAGTGTGATAAATAATGTCCTCTAAGCACATATAAGCCGGTAGTATTTCTTCTCTGTCTCCGCTTGCCATTATTCTCCTAGTAGAACACTATCGAATTTTAGTAACTGCTTCCTGTTTGAGGATGTCTGATTCTTCAGTAACTGCTTCCTGTTTGAGGATGTCTAATTTTTCAGTAACTGCTTCCTGTTTGAGGATGTCTGATTCTTCAGTAACTGCTCCCTGTTTGAGGATGTCTAATTCTTCAGTAACTGCTTCCTGTTTGAGGATGTCTGCTTCCTGTTTGAGGATGGCTGATTCTTCAGTAACTGCTTCCTGTTTGATTCTTCAGTAACTGCTCCCTGTTTGAGGATGTCTGTTTCCTGTTTGAGGATGTCTAATTCTTCAGTAACTGCTTCCTGTTTGAGGATGTCTGATTCTTTAGTAACTGCTTCCTGTTTGAGGACCTTTGCTTCCTGTTTGAGGATGTCTGATGTAGCTGTCGTGTTTGGCAATTAGGGCAGAAATGGTATCGTTTGAACACTAGTGTGTTCCATTTCCTGGTTTGAGAGGCTGCTGTTCAGGGACAGGCTGTGAAATCTTGGATTGAAACCTAGTTCACTGCGGCTGGCCTCGGGTGCAATCTGCAAAACCAACTGGCCTGTGGTAAAGTTCTTACCATGTCCAGCCTAGGGCTTCGCCACTCCCTTAAGAATAATAGGAGGGTGCCAATAAGAGCACAGTTTATTTCACGAGAAAGTGTCAAGGGTCTTGATTGGCCTGTCACATCAAACAACTTCCTGTGTTGGAAGCGGATTTTGTGTCTGAGGTAACTCCGGATGTGATTGGTTCGAGTGGATGAGAAAGGTTCCTGTCAGATGAGTTCTGCCAGTGAGTCTTGTGAGTGGAGGGTCTGTGAGAGGATATCCTGTCAAGGTGGTGGAGGGGCGGATGGGCCCCATTTGATTCATTAATAGCCCACTAGAAGCTTTTCACAGCATTGGAAACTTTTTTGTTTCTCTTTCCCTTCACTTTATTTTTAAGGAGGAGGGCCTAGATGCCGTGTTCCAGGGCAGCAGTGCGTTCTCCACAATACTTTAATTCATACATTCCAAACTGTAGGGGACAAGGCAGTCCACACTGTGACTTTTTGAGCATACTTTGATATAGACAGTTCTGCTAACAGACATTATAATCTCACAGGGAACATGCCTCCAAATGATTTTTGCCTTTTTCGTTTGATACCACAGTCAAACAAATTGCTTCTCTATTGAGCTGATTTCCTATTTTTGGTGTTTAATTTTTATGGATTTTTGTGTCCATTTTCTATGCATTTTCAAATTTTTGAGATTCGGTGTTTATTCATTTTTTCAGTGTAAACGAAATATTTTCGATTTTATGGCAATATATGTATTTAGCCCTACACTTTGGAAGACTGGAGAAGTGTGGGATCACCACCTAGCTCTTAAGAGCATTCAGATATACTGTAGACATAAGTCAACAGAAAATACGCTCATTACCTTAAAGAGCATGTCCGGCATAAGGACAAATTGACTGATCTCTTTGAAAATGCAATGAATGTTATCGATGAAGACCCTGATGTTCTATTTCCATTCAGAAACACGCGTATGCAATGTGCACAATGATTGATCCAAGAATGGGAATGCAATTTGCAATGGGACCCATGTATTGATAGGTCGCATCACAAACGGTCTATTCCCAAGGAGTCGCAAAATAACCTGCCTAATGAATATTAATTAGGCTGCTCATACACAATTAGGGCAACCTAATAGTCCCTTAAGTGACCGGTTAAGAGAACAAATGTTCCTAAAGGAATTAATATGAGATCAATAAAATGTTCTTTGAGACTAGGGAACAATAATCTGATCTCAGAGAAGCAAAAGTTAATGCAACTTAGGACGCGTGCATCCACTAAAGAAAAAATATAAAATTAAATTCAATAAAAACAAATAGACTAGATCTTAGTTCTGCTGTACACAGGAAATATAGAGTTCTGTAAAATAGCTCATATAGGATAAATGCTACTTTCACAAGGTAAAGTAAGTCTGTTTTAAATTTAGTAACAACATCCTATGTACCCACAATTGCTAAGAAATGTCAGTATGGTCCTTTTTTATCTTCCTCTCAAGAAAGGTACTTGAAGGCACTTGAGAATCTTTAGGGTAATCTAAGGGAGACGATGTTTCAGATTCTGGAGTATTAGGTAAGCAAGACCAACTTTAGGACCTTTGTGCCACTGAACCAAAGGACATGGCTTATCCCAAGCGCTTGTGATAGAAATGAAGAAGTATTAACAATAATGCAGGAGTACACCCGATAGCACACTGACCCCAATGTTGAAAAACACACTGTTGTGGAATAGATTGGTTGATGATAGATGATAAGTCATGGTTAGACCAGATTTATTTATTTTTAAAAGAGGGAGTGGCCCGACTATCCAAGGGACAGGGTACCAAAGAAGTAACTGTAAAGTGAAACTATTTTTCCCTTGGCATAAACTCACAATAGGGATACCATCATTCATCCAACGTACTCATCAAAATCATTATAGTATGTCAACAATGGGGAACCCAGCGTAAATGTTAAACAAACAATGCACTACCTAGTATAAAAATATTGCACACATTTATTACAAATTGATATAAACATTCATGGAAGATTTAAAAAAATGTGTTTTTAAAACACAATATCATGAAACATACATATAATCAGAAAGAGACAATAACAAGTGAAATCTTAAAAAATCATCATAAAAATATTAATTCGATTGAATCTATTCTCTAACAAAAGTCACAACCACATAGATGATTTCAGACTGAATAGGTCCTCGAATTTAAAACGCAGGTGTCAACGCGTTTCAGTGTTCTGCCAGATTTGCACCACCTTTCTCAAGACTTATCAGGATACTTTTCTCTTTCATAAAAATAGCACAAAGTCATATATATCTTCCTAAGATAGTCGCCAACCCGGAGCACAAGCAGGTCTGTATGATCACCACTTATTTCCTTTGAAACCGAGAGTTCTGTTTAACCTCTTCTATGCTGATGACAGCCGGGAGCCGTCATGGCACACAGTGCTCGTGTGCTGATGATGGCTCCCGGCCATCATGACCGCACCTGTGATCGAAATGTGTTGCACAGGCGCAGAATCGCGGCCGCGGTCAAGGGGTTAAACGAGACAACATAGCGCTTATTGAACTCAAAGAAGCGCTTGAGAGAATGATTGCATGTTCATAACCATCCAAATGTTTTGACAACTCCAACGGGTGTGTTCTACCCTGAAGGACTGGGTTCTTTAAGACCCAGCGGTGCCAGGGCACAACACCTGAAACCTTCGTGGGTAACCTGCTCCGGCGTACGAATGACAGAGACACGGGACACTTCCTTCGGCGTCAAAGATTCAAAGTTTATTTACTGCAGGGAACACAGAAGTCACGACAAGTACAACACGTGCAACTTGGGGAGACTGCTTCAAATTGGTTCTGTGGATCGCTCCTTTTATACAGATTTTACCCATAGGACAACATGGTACACAAAGGTTTACAACCCGGTTCCCACCATTATCCCCCAGAGGGGTCGCTTTGGTCACTTTGATGCACATAAGGTCCGGAACATAAGTGCGGAAACATTTGGCGGTTCCCAACTGTAAAAACCCATCTTCCCAACATTAGCGCATTCCAATCGGCAGTAAAACAGATCGAAATAGGAACAAAGACAGGTGCAGAGGAAGACGGAGACAGTCCTTTTGCCCTCATGTAGGCAAGCACTAGTCGGAATCATATTCGATATTCATCAGACCATCGAGATGTTGCTGTAGCATAGCTCTGTCCAACCGAGTCCCCTTGGTAACAGGTGGCTGTCTCATACACGTTGTAGCACAGAGGCCACATAAGGCAGGACCGCACTGCACACAAAGGCAACACGTGAACAGGAACACCACAACAACTCCGATGATCATCAGAATCTTCCAACCCCAAGTCGACATTAGGCCCCAAAACCACCCAAGTAGCGTCCAATCCCCTACATCCACGTGTATGGATTCGGAGATCTTATGCAACTTCGAGATGGCTTGATAGACAGTCGGAGCGTTATCAGGAATGAAAATACAGCAGCTCGAATGGATCACCTTACATACCCCACCTCGATCTGCTAAGATCACGTCTAAAACCATACGGTTTTGTAACGTCATAAGTCTATCCGCCTGAAGTTCAGTGGTGATATTACCAAGGGCACTGGCAGTAATATTAGCTGTCGATTCTACCACTCGAGTCAACTGTCTCAGGTTCCTACTGTTAACCATAGGTCCCCAAAACGGGAGGAAACCCTTGAAAAAGTCTCCTGCCTCTTGACCGGCAGTATCCTCTTCGCTAATTACGCCTCTCACAACTCTAGTCTTGTGATAATCTGCATCTACAGTGAACGTCGGAGGCAACAAATTTGCGATGAAGCATGAGCCCATAAAGTCAGAGGGCAACCATGCATATGCACGATCATGACAGATAAAGTATGTACCCTTGGCGGCCAGGAACACAGGGGACGAGACCATCGGCAGAATGTAATTTTCAGTGCAAGCACTCTCTCCAAGTCGGGCTTTCGATCTTCGGCCACGACCTATGAGACAAAAATTACCAATGTGGGGTACGACCCATATCGGAGGCGAGCTTTTAAGCTGCTTTTCACTAGTGAACACACTATATTCGCCTCTACTTAGGACCCTATAGGCTTGTACCTCTTCTTCGGGAATAAGCGAGGGATCATAGATATCGCTATCTAAATCCTCTATTGCTATAGACAAAGGTTTTTGATACGAGGTAGGACCAGAGTAGGGAGAACGTGGTTCTCGAATGGGGTGGAAACCCAGTGCGCTTCGAAACATTGTCTGAAATGCTCGAGCAGACCCTTGGGAACTATACGGTAACACCAGATATGGAATTCCCTTATCCGTAGTATGTGGCATCAACCCACACACCCAACAATTAGTAGTGTTAACCACTAACTGATGCTGATGGAGGAGCTGAATAAAGGAGTTATTGCGGAATTCTGCACGTCTAGCCTGCTCGTGTTCAGGTAAGATATGAAAAGAGTGAGGAGAAGCAGTGGAGGTAAGTTTAGGGTCAGGGGTAGGAGTAGGTGTAGCAGAAGGTAAGAAGTAAAACATTGTGTAATACACCCCACCCGCCAATAATGCAGAAACAGTCAAAAACAATACGAATATTTGGAATATAAAACATTTGGTACGACTGAGTTGCTGCAGCTTGAATCTATGAGCCTGAGCTCCTTCCAAGTTCTTCAGCTTCGAGAATGCCATTCCCTATGACCGTCCGCAACGTTTCTTGACGCACTTCGTTCTGTGTAGCAATAGTCAATCCCTAGGAGTTCCCAGGAACCGACGGTCTTTAACCTAGCGTCAAGACCTACTAACCAGAAGGAAGTACGCGCGCGGCCCTACGGCCTTTACTTCACAAGTGTATATGCAAAAACAATGTTTCTCAGCTGTGGAAGCAAAAAGTGTAAGGAACGAAGCTCAATGAATATGTACAAAATAATTACAATGGTACGAATGTTCAAACTGATCGTGGAAAACGGGATAATACAATTATCAGGGGAACAGGATCTTTTATTAGTCTTTGGTGCTAGATCGCAAAAAGTATCGGGTTTTCCCAGGACGTGTCTGTTCGTCAAACAAAGGATCCGTTGAAGAGACAGCGTCCTGTTGATCAGCTGAATGTTTTGGTCTTGAGTCTTTTGCTGACAAATGTTCAACAGTGTCTTTCTGCTGCACTGAGGATTCTCCGACAGGTTGTGCGTCGCTGAAAGGTACAAACGCCGGCAATCCTTCGGTTTCAGTTGATGCAATGCCTTTCCTCACCCACGAGTCTGCTGGCAACGGGATAGGGACTTTCTTCGTGTGGGTGGCGTGCACCCAATTCTTCCGCCCCTCAAGACGAACTGCAGTTCTCGTGGCAAGGAGGACCTGGTAGGGTCCAGTAAACCTCGGGTCCAAGTTGGTCTTGCGCGAAAAGTTCCGCGTCACCACCCAATCTCCGGGCTGGAGCTGGTGGCCTGGACCCTCCGTCTGCGTCGGCAATGCTTCGTGAACCTGTTGGTGAATTAACCTCAGTTTAGCAGTCAAGTCATGAAGATAATCGATCAACATTGGATACTCAAGATCAGAAAAAGTACCCGGCCTAGGAACCCCCCAAACATTCGCAGGACGACCGAACACTATTTCGTAGGGACTCAGCCCTACTCGGGAGTGTACAGTCGCCCTAGTTGACAGTAATGCTAAGGGTAAAGCGTCAGGCCACGAAAGACCAGTCGTAGCCTGAATCTTTGCTAGCTTTAGTTTAAGGGTGCCGTTATACCCTTCAACCAAACCAGCTGACTGGGGATGGTTGGCACTATGGAATTTCTGATTAATTCCAAGGCCCTTGCATACACTCTTCATCACACTCCCCACAAACTCACTTCCGTTATCTGACCACACAATTCTAGGCATTCCGTACCGAGGAAAGTATTCCTTCAGTAGGATTTTCGCAGTAGACAAAGCAGTATTGTCTTTGAGAGGATAGGCCTCGATCCATCGGGAGAATGCGCAAACCACAACTAAAACGTATTTCAGGTTATTGCATCTCTCCATATGGATGAAGTCCAATTGAATCACCTCAAAGGGACATGAAGGGGGAGCAAAACTGCCAGGAGGAGTTGGGGTTCCCTTGCCAGGATTGTACATCATACACACCATACAGTTCTTAACCAAGCGTTCAGCACATTTCGTAATACCATCATTCTTCCACACAGGGGACAACAACTTGCAAATACCTTTCGCGCTAATATGTGCTAACCCATGCGCCATTGTCACAACGGCCAGCACATACGCATCCGGTAACATCCATCTTTTTTGATCCGACAAATCAATCCAACAACCATTCGCATCCAACTTTCCCGTACTTTCTTTCCACTTCGTCTTTTCAGTCTCGGTGGCCTCATTCTGAATTGCCTTCACACTCTCAATAGTGTCTTCACACATGCTCGACTCTGTAGGCCACCTAACCGAACTCGTCACATACATTCGAGTGCTAAGGTTCCGGGCAGTCTCCTTAGCAGTCTCATCCGCAAACGCATTACATCGACCAACATCATCCGTCACCTTACGATGCGCACTACATTTGACAATCGCAACTTGCTTAGGCAACGTTAGTGCATCCAAAAGATCATTCACAAGCTGGCCATGCTGAATCTTCGTACCATGCGATGTTAGAAAACCTCTCTCTCTCCACAAACGTCCAAAACTATGTGCGACGCCAAATGCATATTGGCTGTCGGTAAACACATTCACACGTTTCCCTTTCGCTAACACACACGCTCTAGTGAGAGCAATCAGCTCTGCAGCTTGGGCAGAATTCTGATTTAATCTCGCAGTCTCAACAACAGTATTCAACGTTACAACAGCATAAGCAGTAGTCACATCACCATTCGGTAACTTGAAACATGAACCATCCACATACAGTGTACCATCTGGTTCTTCCAATGGGGTGTTTTTAAGGTCCACTCGACCTTTTGTTTCCTCCTCTGTCCTCAAATAACAATCGTGTTCTGTTATTTCATCTGACTCTGAGCTAATTGGTAACAAAGTTGCCGGGTTCAGAACATTACAACGTTTTATTTGAATGTGGCTTGCCAACAGCGTCAACTCGTAACCAGACAACCTCGCACTCGTCAAGTGCTGAGTTTTCGTACGATTCAAAAGAGTATCGACTGCATGCGGAACCATCACCGTAAGCATATTATCCATGACCAATCCTGCTGATTGTCGGATGGAGACCGCGGCTGCCGCTGTTGCTCTCAAACAACTCGGCAATGCTCTAGCTACCGGGTCCAAGGTCGAGGAAAAATATGCACATGGACGTTGCTTACCACCAAAAGGTTGCGTTAAGACACTCAACGCACAACCTTCTCTCTCGTGAACATATAATGTAAACGGCTTGCTGTAGTCAGGAGTACCTAACACAGGAGCCGAACACAATGAATCACGTAATTCAGAAAAACTTTTCTGACATTCTTCCGTCCATGGTAAAGGAGTCGAAACATCCTTGCACGTAAGAGCCACTAATGGTTTCGCTAGCAATGAAAAATTTGGAATCCATTGCCTGCAGTACGACGTGATACCTAAAAAGGCACGCACATCTCTTTGGGTTGTTGGCACAGCCATTCGCGCAATTGCTGCAATTCTCTCTGGGGTCAACCGCCTTCCCTCCTTTGACAATAAGTGACCTAGATAGGTTACTTCTTGACAACAATATTGGAGTTTAGAAGGGGACACCTTGTGATTTAACTCGCAGAGATGTTGCAGCAGCGACACCGTAGCAATTTTGCAAATGTCCTGAGTATCTGCAGCTACCAATAGGTCATCGACGTATTAGATTAAGGCCGCACCGGCCGGCAACCTAAACGCATCCAGTTGACCCTTCAAGGCTTGACTGTAAATCGATGGACTTTCACAGTAGCCCTGAGGAGCGCGTTTAAACCGGAAGCTGCGTCCACCAAGAGAGAAACCGAAAAGGTCTCTGCTCTCTTCTGCAATCGGGATGCTGAAGAACGCATTCTTCAAGTCAATCGCCGAAAACCACGATGCAGAAGCTGGAATCAGAGTCAGTAGCGCCGTGATGTCAGGCACAACGGGGAACTGAGGAATCACAATTTTATTCACTTCCCGTAAATCGATAACAAAACGATAAACAGGTGGTTTCGAAGGATCAGTACGTTTTAGAATGGGCAGTACAGGGCTGTTGCACACGTTTCCCCGTGTTTCCTCAATAACATCTTTCTTGATCAAATCATAGATGATCGCCAACAATGCTCGTTCCCCATCAAGAGAGATACGATATTGGGGAATACGTGGCAATCGCACATTAGATTGAACAACATAAGGTGAGATATCAAGTAGGCCCACATCATTGGGACCTGTTGCCCACAAAGACGCAGGAAGAGAACTCAATTCCGGTGGAAGCTTATCGAGAGACAAGTACATGGGAGAGACAACCCTCTCTCCCAACGTAAGCTTTACACCCGCAGGAGAACAATACAAAGTTGCATACAAACGTTTGAGCAAATCCAGGCCCAAAAGATTTTCACCACAACCCGTGGTTAAAATCAACGGAGCTTCGAGCTCACGAGGCCCAATTTTAAGGGGCAAAGGGCACGAAACTGGATTGCTAACGGGGGCGCCAGAGAATCCAACGGAAACATTTGTTAAGCCAGACAAAGGTGCGCCAGGGAGTTTCGAATGCTTAATGGAACTTTTCGCTGCACCAGTGTCCAACAGAAAAGGCTCAACGACGCCCGATGTAGCAACTGCGACGTAAGGCCCTCTCTGATCAACCGGAACTGATACCACTCCCTCTCCTTGTCTATGGCTGTCCTAGTAATTACTGTCATCAGTTCCCTGATCGACGTAATAATCGTCTACATTGTACTGCGCAGATCGTCCTTGCGCCGACCCACGTTGATCAAAACAATTATCGGAATTTGATGAATTATCTGAACGATCATTCTGAGCACCACGACCTCTACCGCGTGGTGCCTGCTGCGAACCACCACGACCTCCTCTAGATGAGTTACCACTATTACGTTCGTTTAGAACAGGACAATTGAATTTGATATGACCCTCCTGTCTACAATAGGCACATTGATTGTACCCCAACGATGATCTTTGGGAAGAGGAGTCATTACGAGATTGTGATCTATTCGATTGCGGCTGCGATCTATTTTGTTGCGAATTATTCTGATTCGAACGTGGAGGATACGCTTGCTGAAGCAGCACTTTAGTTTTAAGCTCTTTCGTCTTCTTATCAGCACGGTCGCTTTCCTCCTTCTCTCTATTCTCGTAATATTGTGCCGTAGCCAATATCTGAGCTGAAGTAGAAACGGCCCATGCACTTTCTGAATTTTTCAATTTATTGCTCAAATCGGGCAATAAGTTCGAAACAAATTTATCCACAAACAACCTCTGACCACCCTCAGTGCTCATATCCTGACCACTATGATCAATGAATGCCTCCTCGAACCTCGTAAAGAAGTCGAAGACACTCTCGTCCTTTTTCTGCTTACAAGCTGACAATTTGTCCCAATTTACCCTCATAGCTGGCATAAGAGTTTTCATTAACGTGATTATTCTTTGAGGAAGATCAGCAATCAGCTGCTCGGGTTTAGCACCACCAACTTGTCGAGCATCCGCCGCTACAATGGCAGCCCAAGCATCACCTAATTCATTCGGATGGTTTTCCTGACGAATCTTAGCCCATACCGGTTGTGGTACAACATTGCCAAACAGCATGTCAATGTCGGCAAGATTCATTATCGTAGCATCTACGAGCTGCGATAATTCTTTGTAATACCCTGCAGGATTCTTGCGAGGGTCAGGCAAAGATTGCTTCACCTGTAACACTTCTGATCTTTTCCATGGGAGATGTATCCATACTCTCTGGAAGAATGGCGGGATCGGGGGGTTTGCCCCAGGATTACCTGGCATCCACACTGGTGGAACTTCCCGCATAGGAAACTGACCAGACTCATCTGGCTGTCTTTCAATATCCTCAACAAACAAGGCTTGAGGTATAGGAGTGGGACGAAAAGATAGCAACCGTTCAACAGCACGTCGAACATTGGTATCCACTATCAGTCCAGCCGAGAACTGAAGCTGTAGATCAGACAAAGCGGTCAGCACCTCGTCAGGTGCGTCGGCCGATATCTGATCGCGAAGGACCTTACACATTTCCTCGAACACAAATCTCTGGGTTGGAATATTGAATTGACAAAACGTGTCGAGCACAACACGTGGTGGATTTCTAAGGGAGTGCGTCATCCAACCCATCGCCATATTATACAGCGAAGCGCGTTCCCTATTACCAGGAAGCTGACTACGTCTCTGAGGACCATCTGAACCTGCGGACCCAAGAACAGGTCCGAGCGAGTGAAAGAAACTAGCCGCAAGAGGAGAATTACGACTACGAGTAGAGGGAGAAGTATAGGTCACAGGACTAACAAGTGAAGGAGTAGAAACAGAGACAACAACAGGAGTTAACAGAGCAGGAGCAGTAGCGTGAGCAGGAGTATGTGGAAGCGGAGGAGCAGTAGGAATAGCAACAGACGAAGGAGCAGGAACAGTCGGAAGAACGGGTGCAGGTTGAGGAACAGGCAAAGGAAGAATAGGTGCAGGAACAGGTACAGGGGGAATCACAGGGGCTGTGGTACCCTGTACGTACGGAGGTGGCGATTTCATAAGATAGGACATTAAAGGATCCTCAACTGACTCATCCTTCTTTTCCGACTCCGTAGGCAAAACAGGATAGCACTTATCTATAGTCATACGCTGTAATCTGTCAAACACTTCCTTTTCCTTAACCTCCTTATCATGCTGAAATTGCTCTGCTTTCTTTACAATGGTACCAGCACTATCTCTCTGATTTCGCTTAGTCTGTCTGATTTCTTTCTGTCGGGCTTCTTTACGCCACAACCGAAAGGCATCAAACATGGCCGGCCTTGACTTTTTCGCGAACAATTTAACCTCTAGGTTATCTAAGATCGGGGCCTCGAAGCTACCATGTGGTGGCCAGCGAAGGTCACCATCTTTCTTCGTGTATTTGATCCAGTATTCATTAAAAGTAATCGGGCCTAGCCCATGTTTACTGTACAGTTCATAAGTCGGAGTTCCAACCGGAGGTATCGGACACGAGTCCTCCAGTCGGGAATCCACACCACAAGGTCTGAAACAACTGAACAAAGTACTACGACCAGGCATCTTGCACACTAGCCGAGTTTCACAAACTTCAAGGGTTACGGGATTTACCAAGTCCCAGCAAAGAACAAAAACCCTCGGTTTTTGGCGGCTGCAGTCGTCAAATAACACAACAAAGTACGCTAGCAAAGTGTCACCGACAAAAACACTCACACAGCGTCAACAACAAAAACACTCGCTAAAGTGTCAACAACCAAGAACTCTGGGAGCGACCCACAAATACTTAACTCAAAGATCGATGGCGTCTCCAGGAAGGCCCGTCAATCGTCTCGCTATACCAAGGTCTACGCCAGGCGCCAAAACAGGTCTACAGTCAGGGCAGCAGTCCGTCGCAGCCGTCAGGAGGCGGGAATCTTCGCGGGAAAAGTCTTCGGGCCACTTGTTTCGACAACAGGATCGATGAAGCGGAGTGCACCTTCCCTCGGAGATTTCACACGAAGTTCCTCACGATCGTCGGGCTTGGACCGGTACCACTGATGCAGCCCCACGCTGGGCGCCAACTGAAGGACTGGGTTCTTTAAGACCCAGCGGTGCCAGGGCACAACACCTGAAACCTTCGTGGGTAACCTGCTCCGGCGTACGAATGACAGAGACACGGGACACTTCCTTCGGCGTCAAAGATTCAAGGTTTATTTACTGCAGGGAACACAGAAGTCACGACAAGTACAACACGTGCAACTTGGGGAGACTGCTTCAAATTGGTTCTGTGGATCGCTCCTTTTATACAGATTTTACCCATAGGACAACATGGTACACAAAGGTTTACAACCCGGTTCCCACCATTATCCCCCAGAGGGGTCGCTTTGGTCACTTTGATACACATAAGGTCCGGAACATAAGTGCGGAAACATTTGGCGGTTCCCAACTGTAAAAACCCATCTTCCCAACATTAGCGCATTCCAATCGGCAGTAAAACAGATCGAAATAGGAACAAAGACAGGTGCAGAGGAAGACGGAGACAGTGGGGAGATCGGAAAGGGTGTAAAAGGGGAGGTATCGGGAAACACGAGATACAGGCATCAAAGGGACGTGCCTAATGAGATGCACGGCTGAGACAATAAACCGGCACGGCAAGATGAGCCTCGAGCGGGGCCATCTGCCTTACAGTATCATCCCCCTCGTCATAAAGACACTTACAAAGAACATGTGTCTTCCGCAAATATCTTGGGAGTCCCAGGGTCGCGAAGCGGACATCGTCCGTTCGCTGGCTACTTGAGGGCAAGAGACAAAATGGATGCCGTATCTAAGATGGAACCCGTGGGTACAGATGAAAAACCCACATAACAAACGAACGGTTTAAGTTAGCACAGCGAAACTGCGCACACTTACTAAACTCGTCATTTGCGGTTCATAGATACAAGACTCGACCATATTCGTGCGAGTCGAAAACACCACTTACAATTGTCACGGAACCTCAACCCCTTAATCTGTTGATGTATATACCATAAACAAAAGAGCTCAAATATCTTCTGGTTCAAACTTAATAATGGTGTAATCCCATCTGAAGTGGCAAACCCTTAGCTAAAGGTTCTTGCGGTTATAGCGTGCCACAGTTGTTTGCTTAAAATGTATATAGTCTGTTTAAAGACCAATTCCCAAACGTTTCCAGATACGGAAAACCTTCTCGATAAAAAAACGCAAGGGTGTCCGGATTAACGTTCACAGCGATTTGGCGATAAAGGAAGCCAAAACAGGACCAAAGCCTAGAGTACCCTTTTGGAGTTTGACGAGAATGTGTTATTCTCGTAACCGTTGGAGCACTTGGAATTGCATCGCTTACAGATTAGTAAGCATATGTAGATGGCCTGTCTTACATACCTGGCAGTGGCTGGCTCATTTGCTGGTGGAGTCAGGGGATATGGAGTGTGTTTCCAGGTAATCTTTGAATCCATTGTACTTAATAAGCCAATAGGGGTGTTCAAAGTTGCAAAGTTAACTTTGTGCAGCCTTCATGACTCTGAGGTTATATTAGAAGGTTGTAAATTTACAAAGCTGCCTAGACTGTTGCTTTGTTCACATTTGTATGAACATTTTGAATGTTGTTTGAATTTAGGATGTAAATAGTGGAATTGCAGGTAAAAACCTTGCATACATTACCCATTGCACATAAACCAACTCCTCAAACAATACATTTGCAGAGAAAATGTCTGCAGCCATTTCCCATCTGAGTTGGGTATGATTAAAGAAAAAAAAATGTGGTGAAAACAATTTTTGCAATGCACTTAAAAATGTAAGCGAAGTTTAATCTGGTAAATTTCTCAAATGGGGAAAACTGTATAACTTTGCTGGTGTAAAAAAAAAACTTTAAATACCCCTAATGGTAAAGTCCTGCCATATTTACACAATACAAAAGGGCTATCTATCATTGCAGCCTGAGAGAAGGAATGTAAGAGAATGAATGTGTGTGAGTCAGGGCTTTATGTGGGTGGGTACTAAGCACCGGCAGTATTTAAATACGTCCTTTCAAACGGGCCCCTGCTGGGACCTATCATTCAAGTCCTTAACTTTACAGGCAAACACAATGATTTATTTCTGATAATGTGTGCACGAACCCTTGAGGTAATCCAAGCCGATGATGCATTCACGGCTATATTTCACACATTTTACTTCATGTCGCGCGGTGTATGTGTCCCTATTACCTAAGAGTGTTTTCTTTCCCAGATGATGTGCGTCTGCTGTTTTGTTTTTCATGTAGTGTTCATTCTGTGAATTGAATTGCCTCTAAGTGCCGGGCTGAGTTCGGGATGGGGCTGCAGCGGCAGCTGCTGCTAATCCGACGTGGGGGTGGCAGCACAGGGGGCAGGGGCATAACACAGGCCCCCGCATCCCACGCGGTGCGGGGGGGCCCACACTCCAGGAGGCCCCCTTGGCACTGCCCTCAGGAATTTGGCATTGTACTCTGTGTCAGATTCAAACGATGACCCTCAGTTTAGAGGGTATTTATCTATATAGTAAGTTTTGGGGTGTTTAAGGACTAGTTAGTGGATACTGAGAGGCAATCATGAGTTTCCAATGGTGCATGCATGTCCTCCTATCTCCTTGCAACATATGCGCACTGGTGCCCGATCTGCGCCCCCTCTTAACAATGACTGTCTGAATCCTGCTTCAGTTCTTGGCACCTCTGTTTTCCCTAGGTGTCTCATAGTGCCTTGATACAGACATAATGCACCATGCCAGTGCTGGATAAAAACTCAAACAAATCATTCCGTAGCTCATGAAAGCAGTGATGTGACTTTCAAGGGTGGCCTGTGGCAGGATGTGGGACGCATACCTGACACATCCTTTCATCTTACTGATATTGATAACATTATGAGTCCCACTGGGTTCAGAAACGAGGGGAGATTCCATAACGGGACGTTCTCACGTGTACCTGATTTTGAGGTAGACTCAATCAATCAATCAATCATTGAATTTGTAAAGCGCACTACTTACCCGTGAGGGTCTCAAGGCGCGGAGCGGGGGGGGGGGGTGCTGCTACTGGTCTTGAGGAGCTTCCTGAAGGTGAACAGGTCCTGGGATGGGTGGGGAGAGTATTCCAGGTCTTGGCGTCGAGGAAAGAGAAGGATCTGCCGCCAGAGGTTGTTCGTTGGATGCGCGGGACGGTGGCCAGATCGTGGCTGGCTGAGCGGAGCTGGCGCGCGGGGTGTAGAAGTTAAGTCTATTGTTCAGGTAGGCTGGTCATCACGTTATTGCTCTAGAAAGCTCCATGGGCCTAGCAGTACAATCTATAAATATGTTAAATATATAAACATGGCAGATACGCTCTTACTTTTCACTCTTCATGCGCAGAGGAGCCCAGGGTTTACAATGCCACAGTTTGCAAAAATTCTCACAACAAACTGCAATCCGTGATGGGATTCTCAAAATGCCCCGGGTCTAGCTCTCAGGTGCTGGTGCTCCTCCCTGCTTCCTCCCCATTTTTCTGAGTGCTTTCTCCTGCTTTTGCTAATTTGTCATTACTTTCTCGGTGAGGCAGCTAACCAATCCAGCACCTTGTGACCCTCACAGGTGATTTGCCACGCTGTAAAAATAAAATCCTGATTGAAAAGCAGGGCGAGGAGGTGCCGAAGCTCACGAGTCAAAGCCATGAATGGCTGAACTCGCACAACATATATTCAGACAACAGAAAGCTACATTAAGAATCATAGGCCGTTCCTTCACCAGTCTGCATAATCTGAAACGCCTCACTACAGACCACCATCAGTGCTCAGAGACTGCAGGAATGGGGTATATTGCACCTTATACAGACCACCGATCGCCAATATTATTGTATAAGAGAGTTTGAACTACCTGTAAACAGATTGTAACCCCCCATGTTTGATGCATTACATCGTTGACATTTTTTGTTGCTTACGGGCTGTTGACATTGCGCATTGGATAGCTACCAAGCACGAGCAACTATCCCGGGAGATTTATTTGTCTTCTCTATCCAAGTGCTAGCCATGATAGTCGGTAGAGCTTCTTCTAGAGCCTCCTTCCAGCCAACGTGCCTTGATTCTGCTCTCCCAAGAGATAGGTGACCTCACCGCCTCTTCTCAAGATGTCAGACACCTCTTAGAATGAGTGGGATCGCTCTAGTCTCTTAAGGCAATGGAGGCAGACGGCGTAGTCTTAAAGCGATATTGTCATTTTTTGTTCACAATGCCGCACTCTATTGCCCACATGCATCAAGGTAAATTGCATTCGCAAACGGTGCAAATCGCAAAATTCGGTCGTTTGCGAATGCAATTTCCTTTTTTGGGATGCATCTTTTTTTTTAATTTTTTCGCAATTTAAAGAATCGCAATTATGTTGCGATTTCGTGAATTGCGATTGCATTTAAGAAATCGCAATTTGTGATTTCTTAAATGCAATGCATGAATATTTTTTTTTTGCGAATTCGCAAATAGGAAGAGGTAAATTACCATGAAGTTGAACTTCATGGTAATTTGCTAAAACTTTCAAAAATGGACAAAAGTTCTTTATTGCGAATCGCAAAATGAGAATGGCTTCCCATTCATCAATGGGAAGGGATTCCTTAATTGCGATTCGCAAATTGTGAATCGCAATTAAGGAAAATTAAGGAATCGCAAAAAATATTGCGAATTTATTAATGCATAGCATTTTGCGATTTCTTAATTGCAATTCCTTAATTTTCGCAAATAAGATATCGCAAAATGTAACAATGATGCACGTGGGTGTAAGTCCTTTGTCCTGCCGGGCATTCTTACCTTTAGCTGGAGTAGGGTAGCGAAGGGACCGCTTTACATTTTCTAACAAATCTTCTAGTGGGCGCCTGATTGCATTTCCAGTTTCCCAGTTCCCTATGAGCCTCTTTTCAGGAGATTGCCAGTTGAGTGATTTGATCACCGCTTCTATTGTGTCTGAGCCTCTTTCTTCCTGGACAAGGTGAGGGGAGAGTGAAAGGGAAAATAGAAAGTGTGCAAGCCTGATAGACATGCAGAAAGAGAGAGAGGGGAAAGGGGATTTGTGAGGGTCAAGAGAAAGCCCTATAGAGTGAGAAGAGAAGAGAAAAAGAGGTGAAAAGAGAGAGTGACATAGAGAGAGGGTGAGAAAGCTACACATTTAGAACTGGAGCTCTGAAGAGGAAGACAACAAAAATCACTTAGAAGAAACATTCACGAGTAGCACAAGGAGAAGGCAGCTCGACTTTGAATAAGAGAGTACAAGACACAGAAATAGTTAGAGGCAGAAAAATAGATATAAGCCCCAAGGGTTTGGGGAGATGAATAAGGATAAAATTTTAATAGTGGAAGTACAGTATGAAAAAGCAACATGCCATAATTTTTCTGACTCCTCTGAAGCATATTGCTCACAGTGTGGAGATGGGAAGTGCCTGCGTGTAAGATCAGGAAAACATGTCTGAGGGGCTCAATTAAAGACTGGCTGACAGGTTGTCAGGTCAGCAGAGGCTGTGGCCTCCAATCAACTGCTGGACGTCCACCCACCAAATTAAGCGATTCCTCCACCTGTCAGGGATCTCTGGGTCTTAAGTCCAAGAATCCGAGACTTGCCGCAGGGTGAAAATTGGAGCATGAATTATCCAGCCCGATGTCACTGAGCGAGGTTTGGGTGAGAACCATAACATTCACTCTTAAATTGGAAAAAACGTTATTGTTCGATAAATTAAAATCTTTACTATAATAAAACACTCTGATGATAAAATGATATGAAAAGAGATTAGGGGCCATATGTATCAAGGCCAAATGGGTTCGCAAACGCCGAAATTCGCAGAATTTCGGCGTTTGCGAACTCATTTTTGCAAAATGGTATGTATGAAAGAATTTGGGTGCAAAATAAGGAATCGCAAAATTTGCGATTCCTTAATTGCAATGTATTAAGCAAAAAAAAAAAATCCAAAATGCCCTTAAGGAATCGCAAACTACCACCAACTTCTATTTGGTGGTAAGTTGCGATTTCCTTGAAAAATGCACATTTCAGCATTTTTCCATGTGACGCATATACATGCCCTTAGGGCATGTATGTGCGCCACATGTGCACCCATGCATATTTCAGGGGTGCAACAGGGTGTCCTCTAGACACCCCTGCACCCTTGAAATTATTCTCAATTTGTGATTAGCAAATTGCGAATCGCAAATTGAGAATAAATTCCCATTCCTTCCTATGGGCCAGGAGGCCCATAGAAAGGAATGGGAAAGTATTCCTTAATTGCGAATTCGCAATTTGCGAACTCGCAAATAAGGAATATCAAGAAATCGCAAAAAAAATGAGATATTCTTGATACATACCAATTAGCGATTCTGAAATAGCGGTTTCTTCAAAATCGCTATTGCAGAATCGCTAATTTGTATCTTGATACATATGGCCCTAGGTGATTACAAAACACTCACTCATACGAGTTAGTTTTGAGAGTAAAGGGATCCGCCCCCACTCCCCATTTAAACTACACCATAGAGAAAATGCTCACCATAAAAACCACATTGACCACAGTTATTGAGGTTGGAGGAAAGATGTATGTGTCCCAACCCCCACCCTCCCACCCAGGGACTCCGTCAGGCAGATCCACAATCACAGACATCAGTATGGTCATGACAACCTAAAACATAAAGAGCCAGAGGAATTGGTGAAGACTAACTTAAGATGAGATCAAACATTATGGGAATGACTGTGCATAAACTAAGCACGCCATAACTGGCTCAAACGTCTTCGAAATTGTTTAGTGTGGCCTATCCACTTGCAAATAGAATGCCCTTCTGTTATATATTGGGGGCTAGATCAAAAATACAGCCATGATGACACCAACTTTAAACCACCTTGGATACATCTTCATACTCAGATATGCCAAAAAGTCGGCTATCGCCATGTTCGAAACAACACTAGCCACCAAGAAACACATGCACACAGCCACACTAACATACACACACACTCACAGCTCCATCTGCATATCATTCGCTTACCTATCGTCAGCAATTGGCAAAACCTCACAGCTTTTCCCTTTAAACATAAAAATCCCACCCCAGTCACCTAATTGAGAACAGAATCAGAACAATCAATCAATCAATCAATCATGGACATTTGTATAGCGCGCTACTCACCCAGTAGGGTCTCAAGGTGCTGGGGGGGAGGGGTCCGCTACTGCTCGAAGAGACAGGTCTTGAGGAGCTTCCTGAATGAAAGGTGATCCTGGGTCAGTCGAAGGTGGATGGGGAGGGAGTTCCATGTCTTGGCCGCCAGGTAGGAGAAGAATCTTCCCCCGGCAGTAGCTTTGCGGATGCGTGGTACGGTGGCGAGGGCGAGGCTGGTCGATCGTAGCTGGCGGGTGGGTGCGTAGAAGGTCAGGCCATTGTTGAGGTACTTGGGGCCCAGGTCATGGAGGGCCTTGTGTGCGTGGGTGAGGAGCCTGAACGTGATCCTCTTGCTGACGGGGAGCCAGTGCAGGTCTCTCAGGTGGCCGGAGATGTGGCTGTGTCAGGGGATGTCCAGGACGAGTCGTACGGAGGCATTCTGGATGCCCTGGAGTCTTTTCTGAAGTTTGGCTGTGGTTCCGGCGTAGAGGGTGTTTCCGTAGTCCAGTCGGCTGGTGACGAGTGCCTGGGTAACCGTCTTCCTGGTTTCGGTGGGGAACACAAACCTATAACACACCAACACAAGCTGAAGCAGACCCAAGCCTGTGAGTGTGACCCTAGATCTATAATGAAAGTCTAGAGTCTGCTGAAAGTGCTGCAAAGCCACACCAAAGGCAGCTTGATTGTTGTTCTTGTGGATAACATTTGTATGTCAATACACCCCATTGCAGGGCATGGTTGCAGCACGGGTTGAGGCCACCACATCTTTGTGCTATAGCTTCAGTGGGTTTAGTTTTGTCAGAGAAAGGAGTAACATTCACAAAACTTTGAATATTACTTTTTTGTCTAAATCAGGTAGGACTGAGAGCAAACATAGGTGTCACATGTTTCATCAGTGAGGTCCCGGGATTGTATTAAAGATTGGGTGCTCTATCCCGGTTTACATCATTGACTATTATAGCCAGAAGTTATATAAAATTGATTTTTATAATTTGACAAAAAGGAAAAAATGTATACATGGCTTTCTGAGAATAGTGTCATTCCAGTGTAAATTTATGATTATATGTTGTCTGTGGTTGTATGAGAGGTAGGATGATTGAGTTATGAGTGAATTTTGATTGAAAATTTATATAATATTTGTGGCTTTTTATGTTGTGATTAATGTAAATGTTTTGTATATAAGGTCTTATAAAATGTAAATTTGGTGAAATTACAAACCAAAGTCATGAAAAAAATAATTTACTAAAAATAAAGGATTAAATCTATTCATAGATGTGAGATCAAAACATTTTGTTCAGTTCGGATGTTTTGAGATATTGATTCTGAATTTATATACAGTATTGGCCCTTCTTTTTGGTTATTAACCAGTTTACATCATGGCACACCTTTAAACAGGTGAAACGGGCGCAAAGTGGGGCAGGGCGCCCTTCTATAATGATTGCGCTGCCCTCAGAACTTCCAAACACCCGCACCTGCCATAGAGAGCAGCGGATTCAGTGAAATATGGAGAGGCTGATTACTAGCGGCTCCGCTGTTCACAATGCAGGCGGCATGCTGTCTGCACTTTCAAAAGGGTAGAGAGATCCCCTTGCAGGCAGGTGCCATGAGTGACTGCACCTATCAGCTGGGAGATGTCTGAGGGGGTCCATGAGACCTTCATTCCACCCTCCAGAGGGCAGGTTTAAGGTGGCACACTGGCTAAGTGCCACCTTTTTGTGGTGCAGTCCGTGCACCTCCAAAGGGGTCTGTTTGCCTCAGCTCCAGCGTCCATAACATGCCAGAGGCAAAGCGATTCGCTCATTTGCATGGGGCCACGCCCCCATGCAAATGATGGAATGCCCTCTGAAGACAACAATGGCATTACGTGTGCGCCAGCGGGATGTATGATGGTACAACGCGTACCTTTACGACGCAGGTTTAACAACGCAAGTCGTTACAACAACTTGCGTTGGGGGGCGCTGGATAGTGAATAGTTTAATTTACTATTCCAACTCCAGTCCTCGTGGATAGTAGGGAAGGTGTTGGATAGTAAATTAAACTATCCCCTATCCTAGAGCGCCCTCCAGCGAAAGTCGTTGTAACGACTTTCGTTGTAATTCCTGCGTTGTAACGGTACCGCGTTGTAACGGTTCCGTTGTAAAGGATGTTTCCCGCGCCAGCGCTATCAGTATTACAAAGTGGTTGCACGAGGGTCTTCAGCCTCTTCTGTAACACCATAGTGGGCGCACACGCTCATTGCGCCATGGGGGCGCTATGTGTAATAAGGCCACAAGTGGGGAAACTCTGGCCTCGTCTAAGAGGCTCACTGTCCCACCTAGGCAGCCGCGGCCCGTAAAGGTCAGAGCGGTGAGGCCGTGTGGGTGGGGATTGCGACAGACGATGACGAGAGAAAATGTATTATTAATTTGATTCATTTTCCCTTCTCATGGTCCTTCAAAATTAATTTTCCCTTGTCATTGTCTGTTGAAATCCCCCCTCCTCCTTATCCCGCCCCATCGCTCTTACCTGCACGTGCCGCGGTTGCACCTATGCACATTTTGATACAAAATACAGATCGATTGATCTACTACACTACCTTGTGATAAAAATAATAAACCTGAGGAGAAAGTAATATCTGTTTTGCCAGTGTCAGCTGTTCCTGAGCCGACGCACACCTCCCCAGCCCACACCCAAATGGAACGCACACTTCCCAGACTATGCAAATCCTATCATTACTGATGTTTGTTTTGCTGATGCACGATTTTAAGATGCAAATGTCAGTTCTGCGGTTTCTTGTCTTGGCTTTTTGAAGCTCTTTTTGCAAGTTGCTGAGTTCCTGTGTATGTCAGAAAAAACATGCAATTTCCCTTTGATTACAGGAAGACGGTGTGGGGTGGATTGGGTTCCACCATCAAGGACTCAATGATGATTCAGTGGCTGAGTTCAAATCCTAGCTCAGGCTGCTGACAATTATGTGATCCTGGGCAAATTAATTTATAGTCTTCCGCTTAACACTGTAAACGTTCAAAAATGTTAACATCCCATTAAGGTGGTGCCATCTGTTTTTAATTATCAGTATGGACTCGTCTACGTGGGAAATTGAATGGCCAGATATTAACTAACGTAAAAGTGACTCAATTTTATATAACAGTTCAACCTTACAAGAATATTAGATTGTTAAAATATCTGGTTTACCCAAATCTAAAGTATTTATGTTGTTGACCTTGGTAGTAAGGAAGGCTGAGATGGCCCTGCCTGTGCCAGTCATTCAGATACCACCAATGTACATGTTAATTCAATGTAGTTTACCTGCTGGAGACTTGCTTCATGTTCATGTTTTGCTCCGTCTGCAGCTATTGCCTTTGGAGAAAGACTTGACACTTACTTTGTCATCAATCTTTGTAGGTTTTTTTGGATTTTGGAGCTAGCTCTAAAGGGTGTGTAGTACTATATCTAATGGGGAGGTGGGTGCAACTCATAGGTCGATTCCAATTGTTAAGACAACTATGCAAGGCGTGACCAATAGCCAAAGGATTGGAGAATTTCAGATGGGGGCTCATGATGGTGAATGAGTGCAACAGCTGACCCTCTGCAGACCTGAACTGAGAATAATAGTGTAACAGAAAATGCGGTACAAGCAACTGGAGGTCCCAGAGATGCAGTGTATGAATGTCGTCGGGGTATGCAACATGGTCTACTTCCGATCGTGCGGTATGTATGACACTATCAGAGAAGATGGTATGCAAGCAACCAGAAGTCAGAAGATGACTTTTCTGAAGGCCTCAGAAATATGCAACATGGTCAACTTGGCTTATGTGGTACGTGTCACCATCGCAGAAGACACGGTGCAAGCACTCTGGAGGTTGCAAAGATGTAGTTGTCTGAAGGTCTCAGGAATATGTGACACAGTCAACTTCCGCTCATGTGGTAAGTGTGACACCATCACAGAAGATCCAGTACAAACAACCTGGAGGGTGCAGAGATGCAGTTGTCTGTCACAGGAGTATGCATATGGTCCACTTTGGCTCATGTGGTAGGTGTAACACCATCACAGAAGACGAAGTACCAACAACCTGGAAGTTGCAGAGATGCAGTTGTCTGAAGGTCGCAGAAATGTGCAATATCGTCAACTTCGGCTCACGTGGTAGGGGTGGCACCATCATACTAGCAATAATGGCAACCATTAATTTGGTAGGGAGCATTAATGCTTGTGCTCTAATTGTCAAAGACAAGGATGGCTTAGGTGCCTCGTAAATGTTGGCTGAACAGCAAAGGTTTCAGTTCTCACCTGAAGTTAATGAGAGTGAGTGTGATGTGGTGGAAAAGGTCTGTGGATCTATTTTTTTTTTTTAACAAGCAAAGTGTCAGCCTGGCCCCAGATGATTCTAGTTGTAGTCAGGAATGGTGCCGGCCTTTTGTTGTAATTTGATACAACCACTAGGTGGTGTTACAAAGCTTCTTCTAACCTTGACCTATAGAAAGATGTAATCTGGGAGAAGCTGGATTCCCTTCTGGAGGAGAGGAGTCACCTTTAGCAGAAGGGCTTCATGCTGGTGAAGCCTTTAGCCATGATGTAGCTTACCTTTGAAGAATTTGATTCAGAATTGGCAGTAAATGAAATTCAGAAAGCATTTGTCTGATGTGATCATATCTAAACTTGCAGTGTAGATGCCTGTTTTTAGGGTAGACGGGGAAAAGTCAGCAAGATCGGTGAGCAGCACATTGTCTCATTCGATGTGCAAGGTGATAAGGTTCTGGACAATATTCATTCATTCAATAAACTTTATTTCGGTTAGTTTTAACCATAAAAGTACATGCAATATACGTTTTCACTTTTCCACAGTTCATTTGTAATATTAAAATACATCGTATGCAATCAGAGGGGCAAAGACAAATTATTTTTACAATAGCCTGAAAGTCAACGCAGGGAGCTAGGCCCTGGTTTTCTCTGCGTTGACAGCAGGAGCAGAAACACCAAGTGAATTGGGGTGGGATGCAAAGAAGAAGCAGATGACATTCATGTGATTGAGTTACACTTGAGTGATTGATTTGTGTTTGCGTTCGAATAGTAGAACAAACTTGGTGGGTGTTGGGTTAATGTAAGCTGCAAATTTCTATAGTTGACTTGTGTAGAGGAATACTGGCACAGGTGGTGTTGCTAAGATAAGACGACATAAAACTGCAGCAGCATAGCCTTGTATGCTGATATACTTTTTTAGAACCAAAAGTCCAAAGAGCCTTGGGAGAACCCACATGTAACAGGAAACAAAGCCATGAAACGCACAAAAGGGGATGGGAGGAATGCCTGCACTTTGCTTAAACACTGGCAATCCCTTGGGTGTCATCCTAACCAAACGTTCTTTTGTTCTCCATGCCACCTCAGTTTGGAGCCAGCAACATGCAAATCAGTCTTGATCCTGCTCCTTATGGGAACAGTCCAGCCCAAACCACCGGACCAGGGCCTCCCTGAACCGAGACGCAAGCAACCCAGAATGGGTTTCGCCCTATTATGGGCTTATCAGCCGGGTACAGCTTGGTTTCAGTGACGCAGTGAACATGGAACCCACGTCTGGGCATACCCATGCCACTTAGGGCGTTACATGAAACACAGAAAAGGTGGGGGTAGAAATGCTTGAATTTGTCTAACCACTGGCAATCACTTGGGGTAGCATTCCAACCTATCAAAACAGACAACCAGCAGGATTTTACCTTAACAAGCGTTTTATCTAATTAAACAGAAATAAAGAACATGCTAATGGAAGGACAGATCCAACAGCATAGAGAAGCCTTGTGCTTCTACATAGGAATTTGGTTGAGATTATATTGTTTAATGGGGAGAGCAGCGAATTTGCCATTAAGATTGTGATTTACTGAGACTGTAGAGAAGCATTACGTGAACAGAAAGACATGAGCAGAGTAAGAGATTCGGGTCATGTGATCCTGGGATGTAAAGTGGGCACTGAACTGGCAAAATTGAAGAAGACAATGGCTATTTTAAGATGGCGCGAGATCCAGAAGAAAAATATACCCGAAGGGATGAAGATTTGAAATTCCTACCAAGATGGTCTAAGAGTTGAGCCTCATTGTACTCTGATTCACACACCAATACACTTTCAAATGTGCCTTTTAAGTTGTGAATCAAATGTTGGTTATGTTAAACCAAGATGGTACATTTTGTGGTTGTAATGAAATGTTACTCAATTTCCTTCAATTTAGTAAACCCAAACATTTTCCTCACCTTCAATCTCTTTACAAATATGGTGGTTAGTTTGAAATTGGATGCAATTATTTTGTTAATCCAAGTTCAGATTCATAGCTCAGTACAAACGGCCCATGGTTCCAGGTTTTCTCCATATAAATTCCTTCAAGAGGAAATTGTGTGATCAAAACGGTGCAGAAAATTGAATATTTCACTACTTTCTCAGTGTAAAGACCGTTCTAGCATATTATTCCCATTGGGAAAACTCTGACTCAGACACTACAAATCGCCCAGTGAAATACTTCAACAGTGCAGTAGTCTTCTTTTCGAAATGTGGTATTACATCAGAGATTTAGCGCAACATTTGTAATGGTGCAGTTTTTATGTTTTGAGTCTTCACCGCTTGACATTGAAGCAATCAGACTGCACAATGGTGTGTGGTTTCTGCACTTCTTAAGTTAAAGCTAAATCTGAGGACATGCATTGTGGGTGTACAATATGCAGAATATTGACCTTTGTAGTAGGATTTGGCTTCTCTGTAAGATTTTCCATGATTCCAATTGCATTAATGAATTTGGTCATTTTCTTTCCATTCTTATATGTTTTCTTTAGATTGTGCTTGCTTCACTGTTCCCACCTATGGTTCCATTCGTGACAAATCGCAACCCTGAAAAAATAATGAATAAACACAAACACCGAAAAACAGAGAGCACATATGGGCGCTCTGCGGAGATGCTGAGGTTTCGGGGAGCGTAGCATGAGTGGCACCATCTCTCACAGCACACACAGGTGTGGTGTCCGCCCATGGGAATTTGTGAAGATGTGCTCCATGGGGTGAAAGACTTCAACTTCTAGAATCCTTATCACGCGGTACTTTCACAGGAACGAATCAACACCTTAAATTCACACGATAATGCTAGAGCTGATTCTTCGTATGTTCTACAAAAAGTGTTTTACTGAAGTTTGAAATTACAGAGATTAAATGGGTAGAAGTGATTCACTTTTGGTGTGAGTTCCACAGCAGAGACTCAGCCTTGGTGTATTAGCTGCTTCGATGATCAACCACGGGTGACCACATTTAAACTGTTTCTGAGCCCGCATTCACTGAAGACTATAGAAGGAATTAAGGGGCAGATGTATTAAGATACCCATTTGCGATTCTCAAATAGCGATTTTTTGAGAATCGCTATTTGAGAATTGCAAAATGGTAAGTATCTAGAAATTCGCTATTTTTTGCGATTTCTTAAAATTCCTTAATTGCGATTAGCAAATTGCTAATCGCAATTAAGGAATAATTTCTCATTCATTTCTATGGGCCAGAAGGCCCATAGGAAGGAATGGGAAATTATTCTCAATTTGCGATTGGCAATTCGCTAATCGCAAATTGAGAATAATTTCAAGGGTGCAAGGGTGTCTTAAGGACACCCTGCTGCACCCCTGAAATTTACATGTGTGCACGCATGGCGCACATACATGCCCTAAGGGCATGTATGAGCGCCACATGGCACCTTTACAAATGTCAAAAAGTGCATTTGTAAAAGAATTCGCAAATTAACACCAACAAGTTGGTGGTAATTTGCGATTTCTTAGTGTAAATTTGCAAAACCTGAATGCTTCATACATAGCATTTAAGGAATCGCAATTTGCGATTCCTTAAATGCTGACGCAAACTTAAGGAATCGCTTGCGATGCGATTTCAATGATACATCGCATTTTACGATTTTTTTGTCGCAAACGCTGCTATTTTGCGATTCGCAGCGTTTGCGACAAAAAAAGCGTTTCATACATCTGCCCTAGAGATACCAAATTAACTCTCATTGAGTTGTCCTACTGGTTGAAGGTTCCTTTGAACTATCCGTGACTTTGTCACCAGGATTCTCAGAAAGCATCTCTGTCTTGGGTCTTGGTGAAGAAGAAAACATATGCTACGGTATGATTCAAAATGATGTTAGTTTGTTTGTTGTTAAAGTTCATCGCTTGCGTGGCTGGTACTTCAGAATTTAGAAACCTATCAGTAAAATTTAAGAATGAGACCAGGTCGTGTCAGCGTTGATGCAGTCAATCCTGTGTCGGAACATCTGATGAGCTACAGCTCATGGGTGACTAAATGCCAGGGCACATCATCTGCAGCGTTTCTTTTTTTTTTTGCTTCCATGTTTGGCTCAATGAAACATATGTTGATTTTTTTATGTTAAGTATGCCTGATTCGCAGTCTGTTTTTCTCTTTTAACCCCTTCCATGCTGATGACGAACCCCAGCCGTCATGCACTACGGTGCTCGTGTGCTGATGACGGCTGGGGTTCGTCACGGCCCGCCCCTGTTCGTGTTGTTTACAGCACACCAGGGGAATCGCGGCCGCATGGAAGGGGTTAAGATAGATAAATAGCATTGCTTTGCTATGATTAGGATTGGTGGCTTACTAGTTGGTAATTGGTAGCAAGGACACTGTTGTTCAATGGTTATTTCTGATTTTACTGCTTGTAGTGATCCAGGCAGAGCGAGACTGAACTACCCCGGAACAGGATGCATAAGAGACACCATCAACCATAGGGGTGAATAAATCTTTGGGTCGTGAAACACAGATGGAGTTTTCCCATGGTTGCATTGATGGGCTTATGATGCCTGATACAAATCAGCTTATTTTGAAGAGGCCTCGTTTGGGATCTTAATGGCAGGCATTTTGAATAGGCCTAGGCGTAAAATTCCGCTCCGCCCGCAGAGTTTGCAAAGTTCCGAAAAACGAAGCAGAATATTTTCGCGCTCACCAGCTTTAAGTGAGGGCAAGCGAGGAACATCTCATTTCAGATTGCCTCCTGGCGAGATTTCTCAACCGTCCTTTCGCGTTGAGGAAGCTGCTTCTTGAGTAGAACATCTACTAGAGCGGCAGAAAGAAGCAGAGCCCTCTTGCGCTGCTCAGGGTGCCGTCGAACTGAAAAAACACCCAGCACTAAAAATCAGCGCAAACGGCACAACCCAAGGCACTCCACTGCTCGCGGAACTCCATATAGCGCAGTGGAGTTTTTTGGTCACTTGGCGGATTTCCATGTAGCGGAACTCTGCAAACTCCGCCCAGGCCTAATTTTGAACCAATGGCTGCTCAACATGGCAAGCACAGCATATAGCATTTATTTTTAACATTACAACTCCAGAAGGGCAAACAGTCCAGTGATGTACATGTGTGTGCAGGACTGTAATTAGAGGAACATATTGTTCACAAGATTTTCATGCTTGTACTCATGATTGTAGACAAGGAGGAATAATTATTTTTAGAGTTGCGCATTAGTGCTTAATATGGCCACTCCAAAGGGGCACATTTTCTCAAGCATACACATGTGTGGACTCGGAATGACCAGTAGAGAAGGATACATTTTTTTCTCCAGGATTCACGTTTGTGAACTCAGGATGTTCCTGGAAGGTTGCCCATTCTTGTTCTCAGTTTGGGAGATACACAGAAGCCCATTACCTCAGGGCTTTGAGCAGTTGATAGTAGACACCGAAATACATATTTGTCTAGAATTGCACATATAACCAGAAGGGCACATTTTCTCACGTATGCACATGTTTGGGCTCCGGATGGCAAGCACAGAAGAGCACATTTTCTCACAGTTGCAAGTTTTGGCTCAGGATGAAAAGTACAGAAGTGCACATTCTGTCACATATGCAAATGTTTAGCCTCAGGATGACAAGCACAGAAGGGCACATTTTCTCACGGATGCACATTTGGGCTCAGGATGACAAGCACAGAAGGGCACACTTTCTCATGGATGCCTGTTTGGGCTCAGGATGACAAGCACAGAAGAGCACATTTTCTCATAAATGCATGTTTGTGCTCAGGATGACAAGCACAGAAGAGCACATTATATCACAGATGTGCATGTGGGCTCAGGATGACAAGCACAGAAGGGCACATTTTCTCACGGATGCACGTGTGGGCTCAGGATGACGAGCACAGAAGGGCACATTTTCTCATGAATGCCTATGCTTGGACTCACTCAGATTGACAAGCACAGAAGAGCACATTATATCACAGATGTGCATGTGGGCTCAGGATGACAAGCACAGAAGGGCACATTTTCTCACGGATGCGCATGTGGGCTCAGGATAACAAGCACAGAAGGGCACATTTTCTCACAGATGCGTGTGTGGGCTCAGGATGACAAGCAGAGAAGGGCACATTTTCTCACGGATGCACATTTGGGCTCAGGATGGCAAGCACAGAAGGGCACACTTTCTCACGGATGCCTGTTTGGGCTCAGGATGAAAAGCACAGAAGGGCACATTTTCTCACGGATGCACGTGTGGGCTCAAGATGACGAGCATAGAAGGGCACATTTTCTCATGAATGCCAATGTTTGAACTCACTCAAATTGACAAGCACAGAAGGGCACATTTTCTCACGGATGCGCATGTGGGCTCAGGATAACAAGCACAGAAGGGCGCATTTTCTCACAGATGCGCGTGTGGGCTCAGGATGACAAGCACAGAAGGGCACATTTTCTCACGGATGCACATTTGGGCCCAGGATGACAAGCACAGAAGAGCACATTATCTCATGGATGCATGTTTGTGCTCAGGATGACAAGCACAGAAGAGCACATTTTCTCACAGATGCGCGTGTGGGCTCAGGATGACAAGCACAGAAGGGCACATTTTCTCACGGATGCCTGTTTGGGCTCAGGTTGACAAGCACAGAAGAGCACATTTTCTCATGGATGCATGTTTGTGCTCAGGATGACAAGTACAGAAGAGCACATTATCTCACAGATGCGCATGTGGGCTCAGGATGACAAGCACAGAAGGGCACATTTTCTCAAGGATGCGAGTGTGTGCTCAGGATGACAAGCACATAAAGGCACATTTTCTCATGGATGTGCATGTGGGCTCAGGATGACAAGCACAGAAGGGCACATTTTCTCACGGATGCGTGTGTGGTCTCAGGATGACAAGCACATGAGGGCACATTTTCTCACAGATGCGCATGTGGGCTCAGGATGACAAGCACAGAAGGGCACATTTTCTCACGGATGCGCGTGTGGGCTCAGGATGACAAGCACAGAAGGGCACATTTTCTCACGGATGCCCATTTGGGTTCAGGATGACAAGCACAGAGGGGCACATTTTCTCATGGATGCGTGAGTGGCCTCCAGATGACAAGCACAGAAGGGCACATTTTCTCATGGATGCCCATTTGGGTTCAGGATGACCTGCACAGAGGGGCACATTATCTCACGAATGCATGTGTGGGCTCAGGATGACAAGCACAGAAGGGCACATTTTCTCCTATGTTTGGACTCACTCAGATTGACAAGCAAGGAGGGGCCCCTTGTTCCCAGATGCAGATGTGGGGGTCTAGGATGGCAAGCATGGAGCAACCATGTTTTGAAGGATGCACGTGTGGGCTCAAGATGACGAGCATAGAAGGGCACATTTTCTCATGAATGCCAATGTTTGAACTCACTCAAATTGACAAGCACAGAAGGGCACATTTTCTCACGGATGCGCATGTGGGCTCAGGATAACAAGCACAGAAGGGCGCATTTTCTCACAGATGCGCGTGTGGGCTCAGGATGACAAGCACAGAAGGGCACATTTTCTCACGGATGCACATTTGGGCCCAGGATGACAAGCACAGAAGAGCACATTATCTCATGGATGCATGTTTGTGCTCAGGATGACAAGCACAGAAGAGCACATTTTCTCACAGATGCGCGTGTGGGCTCAGGATGACAAGCACAGAAGGGCACATTTTCTCACGGATGCGCGGGTGGGCTCAGGATGACAAGCACAGAAGGGCACATTTTCTCACGGATGCCCATTTGGGTTCAGGATGACAAGCACAGAGGGGCACATTTTCTCATGGATGCGTGAGTGGCCTCCAGATGACAAGCACAGAAGGGCACATTTTCTCACGGATGCCCATTTGGGTTCAGGATGACCTGCACAGAGGGGCACATTATCTCACGAATGCATGTGTGGGCTCAGGATGACAAGCACAGAAGGGCACATTTTCTCCTATGTTTGGACTCACTCAGATTGACAAGCAAGGAGGGGCCCCTTGTTCCCAGATGCAGATGTGGGGGTCTAGGATGGCAAGCATGGAGCAACCATGTTTTGAAGGATGGACGTCTGTACGATCAGGGTGACACTCAAGGACGACAATGTATGTGCTCAGGTTGAGAGATGAACAGAAGCACGTTTTCTCAGTGCTGTTCCTGCTTGTGCTGTAGATGCCAGGCGTAGAGGGTTGCATGGATGCACAGGTTTATGAATGCAGTGGTAGAGGCAGAGTGGTTTACCTCGACTAGGGCACACATTCATGTTCAAGGTGTCAGAAAGGTAGGCATATATTTTGCTTGTCCATAAAAATTGACACTCATACCAGAAGACTTAGGGGAAAACCTTTCTCAAGGTATACATGATTGAAGGTGACACTAGGGGGAACCTCTTCCCAGGGTCACATGCTTGTGCTTGAAATTTCAGATGCAGGGTTGCTCCTACATCCAGTGGCACACCTGTGTGTGCTCACAATGGCAGACAAGGATTGTCTTATTTTCCCAAGGGCGTTTATGATTGTGCCCAAGATGGCAGAAGAAGGGGCACAGTTCTTCAAATGAACATAGGCTTTTTCTGAACACGAAAGATACACATGGGTACATTTTCATAAAGACAAGCTTTTTTTTCTTTTTAAATGTGATGGTTAGGTTTGCATATCATTTTTCAGTTCACAGTGGCATACCCAGCAGGGACCCTTTACCAAAGGTGGAAATGTTCCTTCATGAGATTGTAGATGAGCATCTTACAAGGTGCCCAGGTTCCTGCTTGAGAATGCACAAGAGCACAAATGAAGACAAACAAGGAGTCACTTCTGTCCAAGGGCAAATATAATGGCGCTCAAAACTGTAACCAATGGACCACATTTCTCAAAAAAAAATGTTCACAAACTGAATTTGGTAGTATGTAAAGTAGTACTACAATAATACCAATCACGTACAGGGCTGGACTGGGAACCGAAACCAGTCCTGGCAAACGGCTCTGCCGGCCCCCCTGGAGGGAAGTGGGGTGCAGACGATCTGTTTGCGAGGGCCTGTTTCGGCTGATTTTATTACAAGGGGTGATATTGCCAACCCCTGGTAAAAAAAAAAAAACAACCGATCCCTACACTGGCGGCCCACCGGGGAAATGCCTGGTGCCCGCTACGGCCAGTCCGGCCCTGATCACGTACAACAAAATGCCATTCACAAACCTTACTGCGGAGACCCCCTTCTATGCCTCTTCGGCCTTTTCTCTGCGGAGATCTACAATCAGAAATAGTGACTAGCACCATCGTGTAGATTTACACCTAGTCTCAGCAGTAGATTTATACGAGTTAAATGTAAATATACCCTGGTGAATAGGCCCCATTGTTTTTCTCAAGATGAAAGACACGGAGTGGGACATTTTAACAAAGACAATAATGTTCCCCCCTAGATGGTTTACACACAGTTGCACAGTTTGATCAGCTGCCCATGATCATGGTCATATTGGAAGCTGGTGGGAAATCTCTCCAGAGGGTACAAATGCCTGCTTGTGACACTGAATGCACAGAGGTACATACAGCCTCACTGTGTGCATGCTTGAACCTACACTGCACACACCTAGGCATAAGCCCACCGACAGGGAAGCAATATTTACCCAAGGATGCTCAAGTCTGTGCTCCAGATGGCAGGCACAGAGGGGGATCTTCTCTAATGAGAATATGGGTTTGCTATCAGCATAAGAGATGCAGAGGGGCACAGTGCTTATTTCCCAAGTGCTGGTAAGGAATTTAGGGGCTGATTCACACAACTAACTTAGGACAAAATCCCAAACTTACTACTTTTGGTATTCACAGAAGTTAGGATTTTGTCTTAAGTTTGTCTTAAGACAGACTTAAGACAAAATCCTAACTTAAGTCTGTCTTAAGTCTGTCTTAAGTCTGTCTTAAGTTTGTCTTAAGACAAACTTAAGACAAATTCATAACTTCTGTGAATACCAAAAGTAGTAAGTTTAGGATTTTGTCTTAAGTTAGTTCTGTGAATCGGGCCCTATGTGTTTACACCTGAATCACAGAATAGGCTTCACTGACGATGCAAAAAGAGCTCTTTGTCCGAGTCCAGTGAGATAATTCCAGCAATTTTTCAAGTAAAAACACAACATTGCATCCCAAAAAAAGCAGTAAAAGCCCTGTGCATGAGAAAGTACAAAACCTTGAAAAAAATGAAATACACAAAAATAATGATTTCTATTATTATTATTGTTATTATTAATATTACCACTACCTTTATTAATGCTACTACCACATCTACATTGATCGTGTATTGGCACACTTTACACTGGTTGAGAAGGACCATGCATCCTAAAGAAATTGAATGGAATCAAGTAGGTGTAAGTAAAAGGAAGGCATGATGACCATCCCACAGCTAAAACAAAGCTTAAAAACAAGTTCCCTCCAATGTGGTGCCTGAGAGTACCCAAAGTGTGGGTGATTCAGGTGGGGTGGGTGACAAGCGGGGAGCAAGGCGTTATGTGAGAGTCTCTCCCTCATTACAAGCAGCGGGTTGGTGGAGTACGTCTGCAGAAACACCCACGCCGGGGTGGGGTAAATTTGCTATTCCCAGGGTGCAGTCTGGGCAAAGATCAGACCTGTATAGGATTTTAAAAAATTGATAAATATGAGTTTTATCCACGAAATTCAGAAGGCATGCTCTGAATAAGAAGCCATGATTCCGTGCATTCTGTTCCCCTCTGGTTTGTCCTCTTTCACGCACTTGTGTCGTGTTTAATTATGCCTCAGCATCTCTGCTTTGTGCATTTGCTTCCCAGGAACCTTGGGCGATGGGAGACTTCACAAAACACAAGATGACCTTATGCAGGGCTGGTAGGAGGACACCTGGTTGACCTTCATCTGAGTCTGACTTTCTGTGTCTAGAGGTGTTTTCAAGCAGAGCCTCACATAAGTAGGAGGTGGCAGGCAGCCCCCGGCAGCTCACACAGACTTGCTCTGCCAGAGAGAATAATAAGCAATGCTCGAAGAACTCCTCACCTTAGGTACAGGTGTTTCGAGGAGCACTTCTAAGTCTGCAGTATTTTTGCTAGGCTTCTCCTTTGCTATTGAGCCGAAAACAAGGTTGGACACCTCCCTTTTACCAGTTCAAAGGAGGCATTAGAATTGAGAGCGGCCATCTTGAACTGGTTTTTTGACCAAGAAGGACGTTCATACATGATAATTCACATGCATGCATGGTAAGCATCTCTGAACGACTTTAGTTTTATTTTAACAAAATACATTTAAAAAAATGGCTTCCATGGATGTGTGCACATCAGCAGAAGCAATATTGGAACTTTGAATGCATTTTGTAATATGTTAACAAATCCTGTTCCAAAATGGATGCCATGGATGTGCATGGATTTGTGATGGCTATCCAGGATAAAAAGAAAAGCACAAGCAAAGCTGAAAGCTTTCATAGGCGAGACCTGGTGGTCTTGCTAAACCTTTTTAAAGTTAGACTCTGTACACACAATTGGCATCTCAGTGAAACCACATCTCTGCTTACTGCTAAATTTGGTGTCAGCCTTAGGCCTTACTGTGAATCTGCTTCTCAATTCTGCTCTCGACTATTTATACCATTTATATTTTCTTTTTCTTTTCTTTGCCACTTGGAATTAAACACTTTCCCCCGTAAAGACACCCATTCCACAAAATACTAGCACATGGGGTAGGTAGTCATCTATCCCCCTTCTAATCAGGAACAGGGTAACTTTCCTACCGCTTCCAGGATGGGAAGGGATCAGAACGATTCAAATGCATGCAAGTTGGACATTACAAACTTACAAGGTGACCCACACCTTCTAACCGCCTCTTACAAACCTTTTAACAGGTGTTCTTACTGCAGATTTCTCTGCACTTTTGGCAGAGAAAGTTACGCCTGACAGGAATACTGCAGGAAACGTTGCAGAGAACCTTTGATTTCTATATCAGTTTCTTCAGTACTCTCATACACTTCAGTCTGTTGACCAGTTACCGGAACAAAATGTTAGGGCTGGTCCACCTCCTACTTATTTAAGCCTTAACCCCTTGAATGCTGGGGCTATTCCCCTGCTGCGCCGGGAAGGGGGGGGCGCACATGAGCAACGGTGCTCCGGTGCTCATGACGAGCTGAGCTCGTCACGACCACGCCCGTTTAATGGAATGCTCAGCACAGCAGGGGAATTAGCCCAGCGTGCAAGCGTTCCACGGGCCATGACGAGCTCAGCTCGTCAAAAGCACCGGAGCACCGTGGCTCATGACGAGCTGAGCGGGTCATGAGCATGGGAGGGGTTAAACTTCACATGTGCAGCTGGGTAGCAGAGTAACGACACTTGAGAGGACCCCCTGCTAAGTACATGGAGGGCCTCCCCCCCTCCGGAGTCAGTCAGGAGCTCTCAGGCCAATGTACTGTGCTGAGGGGGGCACACCTGCACCGCAGGGGTTGCAGGGCCTATGTTACGCCACCGAGGTTGGGCAGCTAGTCCCCCTGCTGGGCGGGCCCATTTTCTACTACCCTCCCAACCTCTGCCTCTATGCAGGCATACATAGCCGCTACGGCCCAGTTCAACAGCACATACTAAGCATGTATGTACCTAAGCAAAGTCAAACTTAAACACAACACATCGAGAAGACAAAAAGTCTAACATGTATGAGTGTAAAATGGCAAACAGCAAAGTAAATAATCTGAGAAAAATTGCCAGGTCAATGGACCAGCGCTGTCACCAAAAGGTCAGTTGGAGTATGCAATGCTAAAATGCAAGCACATTTGTTCCCTTTTTATACACTTTTCCCTTAATACAAGTCTATGGAGCATAACCACTTGACAGAAACTTTTTACTTGCACAAAACTTATCTAATGAGCAGGTGGCAGTTTCTTCTTGCAGAGAAAGAGTGAGACATCCTTGAAACTGAGATATAAGAACACACATGAATTCAATTGTTTCTTGAAATCGAGCTTCTGGTGGCAACATCGAAAGCCAGGTTACGCTTTACTACGAGGTGCCGGGAATGTTCAAATGTACTACCTCAAATGAAATGGCTTCTAGGCAGGCTAGAGTCATGAAACGTAGCATGCATATTGAGGCTAAGAGGCACTCAGTTTAATTTAAAAATATAATATAAATCCAGATTGGATTACAAACTATCAGCCAGATTCATCAAGCCGAACTCGGCTCGCAAAGGGCCAGATTCTGAGAATCAGGCCCTTTGAGAGCGCTATTTTTGCATTTGGGATTCATCATCCCAAATGCAAAAATCACAATTCTAGAGATCGCTAAATTGCGATTAATTGCATTTAAGGAATCTCAATTTGGGATTCCTTAAATGCAATTCATGAACCATTTAAAAATTGCGAATTCGCAATCTGGGGCCGCTATTTACCGCGAAGTTTAACTACGTGGTAAATAGCGAAAACTTAGAAAAATGCACTTTAGTGCATTTTTCTAAGTTGTATGTTACACACACACATGTCCTTTGGACATGTGTGTGCGCAACACCTGTGTACATTACCATTTCAGGGGTGCTACAGGGTGTCCTTTGGACACCCTGGCACCCTTGAAATTGCTTCCTTATTTGCGATTCACTCATTGCTAATTGCAAATAAGGAATGACTCCCCATTCATTCCTATGGGCCTTTAGGCCCATAGGAATTAATGGGAAAGCCATTCCTTATTTGCGATTCGCAATTAGCGAATCGCAAAAAAGGAAGCAGTAGAAATCGCATAAAATATTGGGATTTCTACATGCATCCCGTTTTGCGAGTCTTTAATAGCGAATCCTTAAAATTCGCTATTAAGGACTCGCAAAACATGACCATGATGAATCTGGGGGCTAATCACTGCACAATGTGATACACGTGCTGAGGAACATTAAAGTTAAACTGATGGGACTACACGATTATGTTTTCACTGTGCCCTACCCCATCACAGCTTTGGCGACCTCGCAGCAGGCAACCCTGAAGTACGAAGGATTGGGGTGACTAGTGGATGTTATAGCCTGCTCCTGCCTGCCTACACCATGCCCCAACTATATGAATGCTAGAGGCAGTGGTTAATTTGTAAAATAAAAAGTGCCGGGGCTCTCCTCAGGAGGCAGCACTAACAAGAGAAATGTTCTGGTGCAAACTGCCTCCTGACTAGAGCCCCGGCACTCATTGTTCTCGAGAGGACTTGGCCTAAGGCTAGAACTGCCGATTTCGGAGCTGGGGAGGCGGGTTCGAGTCTCGGCATGGCTCACCATCCTGTGATTCTGGGAAAAATCAAATGCACTCTGAATGAGTGTGTCCTTAACTAATGCTATAAGCACCGCTGCAGAGGATTAGGTGCTGGTGCTGAGCACCGGAAAGCACCAGCTCAAATTAAGCACTGGCTAGAGGTCAATTGTTTAAATTGACTGCAATTCAATTTACAACCCTCGGAACCCAATGAGGCCGAGCGATGCCTTCAGATCTTCCAACAAGGCCCACAACCCCAGGGGCCGAGATCTATTGCCCCTGTGGGTAGAAAGTATTGCAATCCCCTGGCTCCAGGGTACATCTAGGGCCTAAAAGTATAATTGCTCTGTCTTTATTACCTGGGCAGTAATGACCTGCAAGAGAGGTCCGCCAGGCTCCTGCAGCTTCACAAAGCCAGACAGGCCTCACATGATTATACATATTCATTCATGTATTTGGTTACTAGACTAAAAGAGGATGTGATCTGAGGGTCTTTGCTTGCTCTGGTGCTTAATTTGTAAAGTACCATAGTTCAAATATTTTCCCAAAAGCCACACGTTAGGGTTGCCGATTATCTCAACTGTCTAGTCTCGATTCCCCCTCTTGCCTCTTTCATCCACCACTAGACGCCCCTGACTCTTTATCTCATTCTTGCATTTTCTTTTTCACCCCTTCTTTCTCCTTTTCGCACCATTTCCCCGTCTTTATCTTCCTCATTCTCCTCCACCCTTTGGATCCTTCTCTCTCTTAGTCTGGGTCAAAATCTAAAGATAAATAAATATTTGGGGTCTCCAAAAGTAAATATCAGTGAGGCCCACCTGCAACCACCAGCTCACATTAAGCACTGGTTTGCTCACTGGAGCCAAGGCAATGTCAGGGAGACTTATGGTTACCCCCTTGGTCTTGGTCAAGCCAACAGGATAAAGGGTGAGTCAGTATTCATGTGTGCTTCCCCAGCAGAAGCCTCACTCTGAAGGGAAGGAGTTCTGGGGGACCACATCAGTCTTCTAGGATTGTTTCCAGGGTGGAGGCCTCACTAATTTAGAACAAGGCCCCCTGAGCTAGGGATAGGCATCAGGTAGGACTCATTTTGTAACTGGATCCTTTCGTAAGCATTGGGAAAGGACATGTGCCAACCTCCTTTTTGACTGGCAAAACTTTAGCATTTTTTTCTCATTCTGTTTTCATAAATGTATTTTAACATGTGGAAAATATTTTATTTAAAAAATTGTATTTTGCAAAAGTATTCAAACAACTGCAGATTTCGAAGCAGTTGAAAGATGTGGTGAGTGCCAGAATTAGCTGCTCTTGAATGTCCTCTTTATGTTTGGAATGCCTTGTTTTTTTGCGTATTCTATACTCATATTTCTATAGTCCTCAAAGCGGGTCAATGGCAAGACCACTACATGTAAACCTGGATTGAGCTGTTCAAGACATTAATCCATCAAGTAGGCTATATGTCAATGGAAGACTACATTTGAGCTGGGGCCACTATACTAAGAGCCGAAACCATGCACACTCCCCTATACACACACAGTGACATGACATGCAATGTATTTTACATTCTTCTACAGCCCCCACTTTCTCTTGCACTATACCAACAGGACATTCTCATCCAACCGCCAATGTAACTGTAAGCCTACAGGGCAGTGTTTCCAAAACTGTGGTTCATGAACTGATTTTAGGTGGGTCCTGAAAGTCCAATAAATAAATAAAGATGCCTTTAACCCGTTCGCTGCGGGGGTTATTTTCCCGCTGTGCTGTGGGGGCGCGCACGGCGCCCGCATGCTCATGACGTGCTCAGCTCGTCATGACCACACCCGTTCCCGTGGAATGCTCAGCGCAGCAGGGGAATTATCCCCGCATGCGAGCGTTCCACAGCTCATGACGAGCTGAGCTCGTCATGAGCACCGGAGCGCCGTGGCTCATGATGAGCTCAGCTCGTCATGAGCATGGAAGGAGTTAAATTCCATATTTATCTTGTCACTGTGTGCTGCCCTTCCAATGACAGAGATCAAATATGAGGCTTTGTATTTTGACAAATTGCAGCTATTGTGTTTTTTTAACATGGAGGTTGGTGTTTACAAACTCCTCTCCCTTTGCAGTCAGAGAAAGAAAAGATAAAGTGAATTATGCAACAATCTTGCTGGAGAATAGAGTGTGAAAGGAAAGGCTGTAGGATGTCATTTTAGTTAACACACAAGAAAATGTAGATCTCTGTAAATTAACTGTACACATCCCGCATGTCTGAAATAAATAAATTAAGCACATATTTTTGTAATTAGGAAGTGTGATGGGCACAACCCGATCTCCACACATTATCGTTTGTGTGCAGTATAGCTTTATCAGTAAAACGGTATGTCTGTGCAAATTCACTGACCATTTCAATGAAATATGGGCTTTCTGTACACAATAATGCGATACAACACGAAGCTTTAGTTACATTAAAAATTCACCTGCCTCATGTCCATTAAAACTAGTTGGGTGTGGAAAGTTTGACATACTAAAAAGTATTTTGTGGTTCTAAAATGTTTGGGAAGCACTGCTATAGAGGCTATCAACAGTTTCAGGATCCAGAAAGTCTGCATCAATTCAGATTTAAAAAAAACAGAAACAGTAGTGTTTCAGATAGATGTTTCATCCCTAGGTAGGGATATTTCATGGATAGCACTTGTGGCAATTGGAAGGGTTGTTCTGGTTACTGTGTGAAATTTCTCAAACGTGGTGGTGTACTAGTTTGGATTGAAACACAGATTTCAGTGTGAGCCACGCATTAGCTTTGGCATGTTCTGTCCTTCTCTGACAGCTGTCTTACTCTTGTGACCTTATTCTAATGCCGCATGTTTATCTCTTCTTTTCGCTCTCGTACACACGCTACTCTGTCGTTATCGCTCCAGATGTCCTGCCAGTTGCAGGTTGGTGCCCCTGCCAATCAGCGACTGAGCACATGATTCTGTATAATGCTAAGTCAGTTCATTTCCTCCGAAGACAAGCTGTGAGCATGAGTAGGTACAGGGGGTCTAAGAGCAGGAGAAGTGTGAAGGCTGCGAAAATACCAAGAAATGTGTGGATTTGTCATCGCAGCTTCTGAAGGACGTGTTTCTCGCATCTTCCCCAGCAGCTTTGTGTTCCATTCTCTGCTGAATAGACCCTTTTCAAATCAGAATGTGTTCAGAACATGTCTTGACTGCTGCAGGAAATAAGGTAGGAGATGGTGCTGGTACTAATAGGAAGGTCGACCAACAAAGGAAAAGGGGGGTCTGCCGGGCAGCTGACCTGAGGGAAGTCCGCCTTCCCGGCAGATTGAAAGGGTAGTACAGTCCGGCGACTGCCGTTTTGTATTGGGCTTCGTTTAAAACCCAAATGTAGCCCAAAATATATTTATGGGGTCAATTTGGGCTACCAGTCACCATTTTAGGTTCTGGTAATCTGGTGGCTGTTAGCACAGAGCGTTGCATTTGCAAAATTTCCCAGCCCACCTGTCCCTTTAGCCAGGGTTCCATGAGGTGCAATTTTGGGGTCTGGAAATAGGGGCTCGGTTGTTGACACAGGTGCGCAGGGGCATGGTTGCGTACATTGTCGCTTGGAACAGGTGCTCCAGGGGCATGAAAAGTTTGCCAGGAGTTGACAGAAGTTGGTTGGCGTTGCCAGTTGGGGAACCATGTGCAAGGGGAGAGTAGACAAGTAGTTAACCCCTTCGATGTGGCTGCGATTCCCCTGCTGTGCTGTAAACAGCACGAACAGGGGCAGGCCGTGATGAACCCCAGCCGTTGTCAGCACACGAGCACCGTAGTGCATGACGGCTGGGGTTCGTCATGAGCATGGAAGGGGTTAAAGGTTCAGTTTAGGACATTTATAGTTACTAACAGGTTCATACATATAGTCATTGGATGTAGGGGGAATAGAAAGTTGAAAATGTTGAAATGCAATACAGTTAAATGATTTAGCTGCAGGGTGGATATGTTTGGGAGGGGCTTTGGGGTGGGGGTAGGGTAGGGGCTGATTCACTGGATGTATAGCAAAAAGTGGTCATTTTCTGTACTGCACCCCTCCCCCCAATAAGAAATATTCCAAAACAGCCGTCCCCTTGATGGTGCCCCCGCTCTGCCACATCAGCAGACTGAAAAACAAGGCCCAAAGAAAATGGTGTCATTGACAAAACTTCATCTCAGTAAAAACTCTTATAAAAAATAAAAAACCTGAGTTGTGCGGGCTTGCAACTTGACCCGCGTACCGAGAACCTAATGTTTCACGCCGTCGCCAGGACAATCCAATCTCAGAAACATTATACGGTGGCCCTAGGGGCTCTTGTTTTATAATCATTCTCTGTTGAAATGAGACCTGAAGCACATCATTTTACAAATGGAAAAGAGAGCTGACCTCAAGTGGGGCAGAATCAATCGAGACAGGACCCCAGCAAGCTGCAGGGAAAGAGTTGGCAGCTGTTTCCGAGGCCGAGACAGATAAGGCGCGTGGAGCTGCCTGGTTCCCCCTCCCCGGGAGAGCTCACCCGCATTAGGCGCGCGAGGGGGGTGCCGGAAGAGGAAAGGACTTCTATTCTAACCGCCACGTCTCAGTCCACCCCTGTCTGACCCCTACAAAATATCAATTTCTTAGAAGCGTCCGTAGACACGTGCGCATCACAAAGGCCTCGTGTCTGTTCCTGTCGCTGTGTGCAAAAAGCATTTATGGTGCTTTCTATAAACCAGTCGAGAGCGATGTACAGCTGCTCCGGCAAGAAAGGGCATTCTAGGTGGCACCGAGATGCCAGCGCGAAAGGCATTTGTATCCTGAGGCTTCTGCTTTCCTTTCAGTGACTTGTACGTAAATGCGAACAAACTCGGATCATTTCTCGTCTCGTCTAGATCTGGGTATTCTTTGAAGAAAATGTTGGGCGCTGGACTGAAAAGCACATTTTAAAAGGATGAAAAGTAATTAAAATACGTAGCCAAAAAAGGAAAGCAATAAATATGAAATCCCAAAAATGTAAATCAAAAATACGTTTTTCTCTGTGTGGGATTTTCTACTCCTGGGTATTGACAAAACGCTGGAAGTACCAATACTTGTTGAGGTAAAGGAAAGATGCTAGGGTTGGTGTTATGCTTCTATGCCATGCAAATCTACAAAAATATTACATGCACTATATAAACCACAACAGTTCGAGGTAAGCCTAGGCATCTGGATGTGGACTTAAGTGTGGCACATCACAATTATACTTACCTTGACAATGGGGTAGTAGGCGATATTATGTTATGCAGAAAGTGAGGGGCACCTGCTAGACCGGGAAGACCCAGGTTTTTATGGCCCTTCTGAAAGCCACATTATCCGGGATTATCCTGATGGTCACAGGTAAGGAGTTCCAGAGGGCTAATGCCAGCAATCTAGTCAATGCATTATATTTGTAGGTCAATATTTCAGCAAAGATTTAGTGTCGAGCAACCACACTGAGAACTGTGCCACTTGCACAAACTCAAGAACGCCACTTCTTCAAACTGGGCTAATCCAAGTATTTGTGTATGCCTGAACGGCAGGGGTGTCTCGTTATATATTTGCTCTTATTTAAAAATCAGTTTGCATGACTTTTGTGCTCCTGCGTTGAGCAGATGAATCAGGCGTGGCTTTTTGCACATGTGACTTGAGGGTGGGCCTGTAACTTGTAAGTTGCTTTGCCTTAGCCGCCGTGCTGGTGGTGACTGTGGCCTGGACAACCTTCTTATGATGTGCTTCAGAATGTTCTTGATTTGCAGTTGGGTGTGGACCAATGATTGCCCTCTTTCAGTTGAATCATCTTGTTCTGGAGGCAGTGTCATGATCCCTGGTGACCTTGTGTGGTTGCCGGCTATACTGGACAAGGTACCGGCCTTCTTGTTCTTTATTCTTGAGCGAGCAGTAGTTGCCGTTCTTTGTTGTCTGTTTATTGAACCGACCCAATGTCCATATGAATACATTTAAACCACTGTGTTCTGCATCGTAACCCTAGTGAGATGTTTGGTATTTAGATTGTGGTCAGCCAGGTCAAGGTTGATTTGAAGTTAGTAAGGTAGCGCAGCATGTTGGGCACTCGCTGTTGAGATCAGTGTGCAAATTTCAGGTTGAAAGTTTGAATCCTGGCAAGATAAACCCAATCATTCATCATTCTGAGGTCAGTAAGCTGAGTACCAACTTCCATTGGGTAAAAATTATTGTATGTAAAAAGGAATTTGTATGTAAAGCACTTTGGTAAAAAAGAGCTACATAAATAGATTATTATTGTCATCCTTATTAAGGGTCACTTTATGTCATTGTTAGATAAACTCTTGCGGTCTGTGGATGAAAGGTCCGCTAAAAGTCTGGCAAGTCATTGGGCCGTCCATATCCACCCACATCCTTTCAGAATGTCGCACATATATACATATGCTGAGACCATAGACATGTTGTTAGGGGTGCTCACAGGTGACTTGAGAAAGCAGGGCATGCCTGGCACATTTGCCGAGTGCCATTGTATTGAATTCCTTGATAGAGTGATGCATTAAGATAAATTGTCCTAACATTTCTGAAAATGCTTTGCTGCACTCAGCAGCAATTTCTGAAATGCAGCAATCAGTGGCAGTGAGTCAGGGGATGTGAAAAGAAGTTCATTCAGGCTGGAAGACAATCTTGTGTGAGGTAAAAAGACAGGTAGAAATTATATATATGCCGTCAAAGCCTGTAGGAAAATGTTCTGACAAGATGGGTCTAGCAGACATTTTGTTCGATGGACCTTTGTGTTTTTTTGTAGTTTTATAGAATGGAAACTCGACCCAATGGCTTTGGTGCACTTTACATGAGCACCTGTTACATTACAATTACATTACACATATTTTTGTGATGGGGAGAATAAATGATTTGCCCAGAATCACAGGATATTGACCTAACACCGGGATCAGGACTGGTTAAAAAGTCGGCGGTTCCTGCCATAATGACACATCCTGAAATCATATGCACAAGCAGGGTTGCAGCTTCCATTAACCCCTTGGGCGCGGCCGCGATTCTGCGCCTATGCGGCAGAATCGCGAGTGGGCGGGTTTATGACGGCTCCCAGCCGTCATCAGTACACGCCCACCGTAGTGCATGACGGCTGGGGGCCGTCATCAGCATCGAAGGGGTTATTGCAGCAGATGCAGTGGCACCAGGGCACAGAGGCCCAAGGGGGTCTCCTGAACCTTGATTATAGCTGTATTTTATAATTTCAAAAGCAGCCAGTGGCCCCTTTTCCTTCCTTACACTAGAGTCCATGACGCAATGGCTACCCTACTGTGTACAAACAGGTTTGGGAGAGGAGACTCCTCCTCTTGCATAAGGAATAAGAAGACACGTAAAAAAGAACCAGGTAAGGTATTCATATTTAATCCCAACACGTTCAAGATAGATAACACAATAACACGTCCTCTAGTAAGAGCCTGCTCTTTAGATGCTGTGGCCTTGTGGTGGGTCTTCTGCCTTTCAAACCACGCCCAGTTGGGATGATCTGGAGGGAGTTTTTTGTCCTAGAAGACCAGAAAGCATCCTAGGCTGTAGCACTGAATTGGGTTGTTGAGATATTTAAGCAGTAGCGGGCTGACCATTAACTCAAAAATGTCACTATCCTGCTCGATTAGTGGTGCTTCACTGCAGGTGTTTCCATTTTTTCTCTGCTTTTCTAAAGGTGTAGATGTGTTTCTAAAGTCGCATTTAGTAGGACACTTTCAGTATTGCGGCAGGTCCTTCCCCCTACTCACCTCTGGCTTCTCACAGGCACCCAGGCTGCATAGCTCACCTTCACAATGTGCTGGGCTGCTTGAGGGAAATCTAGCCCTACTGGCCCAAAGGCTTCTCTGTCGCAATCTGGACTTCAGGATTTTTTGGTGGATTTGTTGTGGTCAAAGCAGAGAACCTTGAAGATGACCAACGTGTGACGCCAGGACCAGGAGCTTGATTCCCAGGAATTTCTTCGAACCCTCAGTCTTCTATGGATTACTTGGAAACGCATATATTGTATACAACGACCTTAGCCAGCCTATTATTTCAGTTTAAAATATTTTAACATGGAAAAAGCCAAGCAATGCAGATAAAATCGACTAAACAGTTTATTATCAAAAATATACATTTTAATATGTCTAGGCCAGCAGTATGTACCTTGCCATCTGTTGGAGCTCATCCACTCTTCTTTTCCTCTGTCACAGGTTTTCCCATATCCTCTGAGCAGTCACCATATTTGGAGAGGTTTGCAAAAATGAGTGCTCTAACTCCATGTCTGGCAGGCATTGCCCCTCCATCTATTTAACTCTCAACCAACAAACGTTGGCTCAATCGGTCGAGTAACAGAACATTGAGTACTACATAATGTCCTACTAAAATATTGTACCGAAAATAACACTTACTATGCTTAACTCTCTCTATAGAAAAAAAAAAATATATATATATATATATTTGTATATTTATATTTTTATCTTCAAGCTTACAGGCTGTAAAATTAAGAATAATAAATCTACACTTACCTATGTATACTTAACATGTTGATTTTTTGCCATCGTTATTTTTACTATGACATTTTGTAACACAATATTCTTGAAGTCGGTATTACCACAAATAACCCTTAAACCACACCTGTGATTTACATCACTTTGAAAACGTAAATCTGTGCCGGTAGGTGTTGTACAGATAAAGTGGGCTCGATTTAGAAAATGTTCTCCATATAAAGGTGTGCATTAGATGTAGAAAATAAACGGCAATTGTACACAGAAATGCATGAACTTGATTCAGAAAATCAGATATCCGGCACCGTATATGGATATATGTCATGGAAAATCTACCAGATGTGTGACTATTACTTCACAGAATTAAGAGACAGCTAAAAAGTTAGTCTTCCCCAGAAGAGTGCTATCAAATTTTGTGGGTAGTGACAAACATTTTAAATCCCTTCCCTGCAGTGCCCTTTACTTTGAAACGTATGCCAGGGTGGGATAGAAGGTGGTGAAGGTGTGGAAAAGAGTTTGGAACATGAGTTTTTCGGTGGTGTGAGCAGGAAGGGGAGTCTTCACTTTGAAATGATTTTACAGTAAAAAAAAAGTCTCCTGTTGAACCTGACTTTAGGTCTATGCATGTTGTATAATGCAGAGGATATGCAGGTGTATGGTATACGGACTTACAACAGGAAGTGTTAAAACTCGTGAATTTCCCTGTTCTATACATCAGGATATTGCAAATCAGGAAAAAATTATGAATCTCTGATTTACACATTCCCATAAGTCTATGGCTCTGACACTTATGACTTTATGAGATTCAGGCCCTATGTTAACGTAAAGCTTCTGCGTTCAATATGTTGGTTGACTGTTACATTAATGTATATATAAGGACCGCCTGCTACTAATATCTGTTGTCATCGCAGATAAATACAATTGTTCAAAACAAGTCCCTAGGCAACTTTTATTCTATTAAACATTAAAGAACATATTTGGCATGCGATAATGGAAAAGGTTTAGTGTACACAGAGTAGTGCATTACAAAACCTTTTTATTCATACAAAATGACATAATAACATTTTTTTTGTATAAACACTGCTTTTGAAATCACATGGCAATTAAAAACAACAACTACCACAATCTCATTGTTCTCTCGTCGCATAGAAACAACAAGGATGCACTTCATGTATATATTTTCCATGAATGCAATCCAATGTTCAAATGCTTCCAATACATTCATCCCTATTATGCAACCATATTAATATAGAATAATAACAGTGTTGCTAATGAATGTGAACACAATTGTCAAAGATACTACAATAAAACATTTAATCTAGAAAGAAAGAAACATGTTTTCCAATGTATATATTCATATTGAGAGACACAATGTGGTGGCCTTGATCATTGATGGATCTTCATTGAATCGTGTCTACGCGCTTTTCGACAACCCAATTGCCTTCATAAGGAAAGCCACAAATACAACATGCTAAATCCTAAACTACAAGTAAAGAGTGATTTATGGAAAGGAGTTCAAAATGATGATGGATCCTATGAATGTCAACGAACTTGATTAACTTCTGGAAAGATTTGAAACAAATGAGGTTGGTGCTGGATCCCGAGGTAAGGAGATTGTTGTATATTGATTCTTGTAATATGGCTGACAGTAGTCATTAGCCCTTCCTCAGTGTTTTCACCTTCTTAGCTTCCCAGAATACCTGTGAATGTTCTAATCTGTACCAGAGTGTTCTACCAGTGTCAGTTGATGGTCTGGTCAGCTGGCGAGGTTTTGTACTCAGCTGTGTCCTTGAATAAATCTACATGTAATCAACTAGAAGTATCATGTCATCTATCACCATCTTATTTACAACAGAGATACACAAGATTTGCCTACTGAGACTTGTGAGGTTGAAGATAAAGGGAAGAAGAAGGTCTCTAAGCCAGGTAAATGGCAAAACTTTGGGCTAGAATTGCGTCTTGTTTTATAACGCTCGCCCGGCACTTGGACGAATAAATGAAGAACTCATGGAGAAGAAAAGCCACTTTGTTGCAATATACTCACAATGATGGACTTCTCTCATAAATGCTCTTTGCTAGTCGTCTTCCACTTGCAGGTTCCAGCACTGACCTCATTTGACTCGGTTTTCAAATATTTCCAGAAGTTATCAAGTTCGTTGACATTCATAGGATCTGTCAAGGCCACCACATTGTGTCTTTCAATATGAATATATACATTGGAAAACATTTTTCTTTCTTTCTAGATTGACTGTTTTATTCTAGTATATTTGACAATTTTGTTCACATCTATTAGCAACACTGTTATTATTCTATATTAATATGGTTGCATAATAGTGATGAATGTATTGAAGGTATTTGAACATTGGATTGCATTCTTTGAAAATATATACATTAAATGTATCCTTGTTTCTATGCACTGAGAGAACAATGCGATTGTGATATTTGTTGGTTTTAATTGCCATGTGATTTCAAAAGTAGGGTTTATTAAACAAAATCCAATTTTTATGTCATTTTGTATGAATACAAAGTTTTTATAATGCACTACTCTGTGTACACTTAGCCTTTTCCATTATCGTATAGCAATTCTGTTCTTTGATACTTAATAGAATAAATGTTGCCTTGGAATTTGTTTTGAACCATTGGTTGACTGTTACATTTACAGGGGCGGGTCCTCCGCTAAGGCGGAGGAGCGTCGCCCCACTGCTCTTTATACAGGAAAAATAAAATGATAATAACGTAGTTATCATTTTAGTTTTTGAAAGGTTTGGGGCTGAGTTAGGGCGGGGATAGAAGCACAAGGGGAGGAATGGTTTGCACACTCCAAGTGCGCATGACTGCTTGGTCGGCCGTCTTAGCCCGGCCAGTCATATGCATTTTGCATGTTCCCCACCAGGCTGCATTACATGCACATCCCCCAATCCCCTTCTGAACGCCGTTCCACGTCGCTCAGCCCAATCACAACTCTGCATTGCAGCGTTGTAATTGGCAATGGGGAGCCTTGGTGCTTCCTGGTTGTGGGATGGAGAAGCGCTGCAAAGATGCGGAAAAGGTAAGTGGTATTTTTATTTAGTTTGTCCGCACCGACATCCCTTTCACCCGCCTCTCCACCCTCATTCCCTGCCAGCCGCTACTGTACATTTATTCTGAACACCAGTTATCGCAGACAGGATAAAAGGTAGTTGCTGTGCTAGGAATGCGTAAGCTGACGTACAGAGCGTTTGTGGAGGTCATCAGTTGCGAAGCTTTAAGGTCAAGGGGCTACGGTTCCAGATTGCGAAGGCGGAAAAGGTGTTAAAATTGCGGCAGCATCGCTGCAGTAACATATAGATAATGCACATTTAATGAACCTAATGTATTCGGCATTTAATGCTTTTCATGATGTGTCTACAAAAGCAACCCTTGCCACTATGGGCTCAATTGATGGGTAGGTCACCTTCAAACAAGCAGCGTCCTCGCAACATGTTGTGTTTATGCCTCCCACCTAACCCGGTGTGTCACCACAAGCTGACAAGTAGTGGTTTCCATGAGAACATTCATCTTTCTTAGAAACACTAGATAAACAAGTCAGTTTCTCTTTATACAACAAGAAAACAGACCTGTGAGACTTGGTTGTTCGACGCCCACTCAATCTCAAACATCAATTTTCCTTTGTTCGCTTCATTTTTGGGATGATAAACTGCAGATGCGCACTCTTGTGTGTCCCTGGAAAGATCACCGCCTCACATCTTTCCCAGTGTTGACTGCTGGACATTAAAAGCTGTGGCCCATGAATGTAGAGTGATGAGACATCCAGGATTTTTCTGGGACAGTCCTTTTTTTCCCACTATCGGCCAACTGCGGTTTCTTGATTAGAACGGAGGTGCATCACCCCTCGCCCACTGCTATCCGCACATAGCACATGTGAAAAGTAAAGTGACAATTAAATGATTTCATAGTCATTGTATTTTTTACTGATGCACAGCTGCAGCCTGCCTGAGCCGAGTGAAAAGCAGGGCTTGTCCTCTGCTGCTGATTGACAGCAAGGAGGAATCAAAGTCGGAGTGCGCATGTCAGTTTGGCCAGCTGTCTTGCGACGGCCAGCCTGACAGCCCAAGCTGTGTTGGACAGCTGGGTAGAGAGCAAGCACAAGCCTCCAGGGCCTAAAGAAGCATCCAGTAAGCCCAATACATCCAACCCTGGCACTTCTCTCATGCTGGTAATAGCATGAGATCAGCGTCTGGATTGGTTAAGGGAGTTAGCTGTTCAACTTATGCTCGAAGTCACAGACTGCAGAAGAAGAACACAGAGGACGCACAGCCCATGGCAATTAGCATTTAATTATATTTTAAAGTGTTGTGTAATGCATGTCAGTGATCTAGTTTGTGTTTATATTACAAAATGCTTGTTTTAGTTTTGTCTTTTGGGAAGCGGTGGGGGCACTTCGCTCGCTCCACCACTTTCAAATGTTACCAGTCGCCCCTGTTTTCTAACTGGCAGATTTCAGCACGTTTAGCTCATGTTCCTTTTTTCAGAGAGAATCGATGGAAAACAGAGAGACACTCTATGTGTTCCAAAGTACCGCAACTAGTTAACCAGAAATCAATGTAATTAACGTGTAAAGTTGCATTTAATTTATTCCTTTAGTGCATCAATGTCGGTGTTTCTATATCGAAGTGTACTGAAAATAAGTGCCCTTCGGTTGATGTAAAATTGTAGTCCTTCTTCTGTTTTTGTAAAATATCCCAGTTTTTAATTTTCAAAATCTGGTCACCCTACACAAATACTGTTCCCTTGCATTGAGTTTGGGGGAGACGGGCATGGTGGGAAAGATCATCCACCTTGTACCGTGATTCATAACCCATGCACTTGAAAAAAAAATGTTTTTGTTTTTACTAAAAACAAAAGGCAGTCTATGTATGGTAGATTTGTTCCAGTGTTCATCAATGCAGCTGGCGACTCCTCAGTTACTGATCTGCAGCAGCGACAACTTTATCAAGAAAATTCACATTTTTTCAGCCTGGCTACGTTTGATCCAGATTACCCCATTTGCTTACACGTTTGGGGCCATATTTATGAATGTACTGGCACAGGGGAGCCGATCAAGTCTCACAGGTAAAGGGCACAAATGCACAGTATTTATCCAATATGGAACATTCCTGTCCTTTCTTCTTGTGCTGGCGCCGTTTTAGGAGCCTACCACCAAGGCAGACAACCTTGAACCATGGTGCAAAAGTTCCTGTGTTGTAGGCAGGGTTGTTTTTGTACACGAAAGACACCTTTCTACACAAAACCAATTTTGAGAGGCGTGTTCCTCTTTCTGGGTGTGCTGCAGAAAGAGGAAAAATGATAAGAAATACAGATATTTCTCCTTGTCACTCCTGCCCTAGGGAGGCATACTTTTTTGCATATTCCCAAGGTCTAGTAAATCTGGAAATGTGTTATGAACCATTGGAGTTGCGTGGGATCAACCACACAACGCCCATGGAATGCCTTACCAGGGCAGAGCCTTCCCAGGGCGGAACAACGCAGCGCAGCGATTTGCACTGGGTTGCGTTCCTCCATATTTTTTAAGCTACTGCGTGGCTTCAAAAGTACTACTTAAAGTTTGCGTCGCTCTTGCACCACACTGCACGGTGAAAGAGTGATGCAAACCAAGTCATTAATAGGGTCCTTGATTTTAAAAACCTTATTCAAAGAGTTTATATGAATAACAAGACATACCTGTGCATTTTAATATATGGCATAGGTCGCACAAAGGTTCAAGTAATACAGACTTACCAGTGTACACCTCATCTGCTCACAATAATCGTAGCTGGACCAGACCCGCATTCTAGACTTTTTTGCTCATGCATTGGCATGAAAAGAATCCTAAGCTCCACCCGTAAACTACAGCCACAGCACCAATGACCTCACAGAGCCAGAAAAATCTGCAGGTCACAATAAACTTGATATAGGCAGGGGAAACCCAATAAACCCTTGTAGGCTTGGGCACTAGATATTTAAAGTCAAAATATGCTACAAGGGACTTGTTTTAGAAAACAATAAATCTTAGTTATGAGTCGTACACATGTAATACACTCCAGTGTATCCACAGGATATCACACTTTGTAATTAGCTAGAATAAATCCAAGGAAGGAAAAGAGAGCACACGGAGGAAGTGAGTTATATTCAGAAAAAAATTTGTATTTAGTAATGAAGCAACAAATATATATCTGGGGAGACAAATACAAAGAAATGAATTCAAGCAACAGCTATGAATAGAGGTATAAATAACATTAACTCATCAGTTCACAACTAAAACATCAACTCCTGGTGATTATAACAGACAACCAAATTAATCAATAGACAATGGTCGTATGTTGGTGACAACACAACGTTTCTGGAGATGATGGAGGTGTCGACGTTTCGGTCTAATATGCAGTCGTCATGAAGACCATCATCAGGACAGAATATTTCATTGCTGAAAAAACTCCCTGAAATTTCCAAGAGGGGATATTTTCTAATTTCGGTGAACGGCAAGAGATGTGGGGTAGAATATCCAACTGATTGGTTCAAATCTTCAATTTGGTATATATAAGCCCCTTTTGATGAACGGTTCTCGAACAGCTAGAAGCTGAACATACAGCGTAACTTTGTAATTTTCAATCTGACAAGTTGTGCAATCAAGAAAGCAGCGTCATCCGTCGGCATGCCGGCTCTTCAAAATAAACAGCACATGCCTGAGTTGGAGCTGGTGCGATAGTATTGTGATGTGGAGGCCGCACAAGAGCACAACCCCCATTGCAGTGCTGCAATCCTGGGCCCAACAGTATTGTCACTGGTCTAATCCACCATACAATGCTGCGTTGTTCTATACACTTTTGTTGAATGTCTTGACCCACGCGAATCATCGAATGTCGTTCGAGTAAACGTATTCACATAACATGTAAAGTACTCTAATACTATCGGGTCTAGCTAGCGCCCTCCCGGGGGAAATTTGTGCTCATATTAAATCAAATTAACATGACATAATAAATAAATAAATAAATAAATCAGGCAGTCAATGCTCCTTAACCCCTTCCGTGCGGGGATAATTCCCCCGCTGTGCTGTGGGGCGGGGGCGCGCGCAGCTCCCCCATGCTCATGACGAGCTCAGTTCATCATGAGGCACGACACTCGTGTGCTCTTGACGAGCTGAGCTCGTCATGACCACACCCTTTCCCATGGAACGCTCAGCACAGCAGGGGAATTATCCCCGCGTGTGAAAAAACATGATGCACTAGACTTCCCAAAAAGTTAATACACCTTATAGGCTGTTCCAGCAGCATCACAAGGCCCCATATTAAAACATATCTAACAGAGAAATTGGTGGAGACGAGCTAGAGCGCTACAAATGGGCGACTCCAAAATTAGTTATTCAACTGAACACAAGTGCAGTACTAAGCACAGGGGCGCTCTCAAGTAGGGGCTCCAGGTGCCTAAAGCCAAATGCTCTTGTCAGACCGATGACATGAACAGTTGTGGCTCCTCCAAGAGACAATGTCCTCAGCTCAAGAATAAGTCTAGCTGGTGTCAATACAAGTTCATCGACATCCCCTGAGACTATGCATATCTTGGGATGGGTTACTAATTTCATTTTTTATATAGTGCTAACTTGTGATAATAAATAGGAAGGTGCAAACGTCCCCAAAATGTAATAGCAGTGCCCAACACCCACATTTAAAAAGCACTGGGTACGCAATGTATGTACTGGCATACAAATCACTTGTGAGTTACCTACAGAGACTTATAGCGAGAGAAGAAGACATTGCATATAACTAGTTGCAGAGGTATTGCAATAAATTTCTGTCCCAAAAAGAACCTTGTCGGATGATATTACACAATGTGCCTAGATGGAAGAAAAATAAGGAACCACGTGTTCTACAGGGAGGCCAGTAATTGGGATCTACGCGATACTAATATTATGTAATAAAAAATGTGCATACCGATAAGAGAGAACCACTTCACAATAGTATTCAGACAAATTGTTGGGAGTTCTAGCTGGAGATTCCTTCCCGGACTAAGGCATGAAACCAATCGAAGGGAGAGAAAGTGCAGATGATGAATTTTCAGTTCCAGGCATTTGCATGGGTGCGATGGATTTGGAAGTGCTTTTTTGGTCATTTTTTATGTGCCGAATAAAGCTTCATGAGTTGAATTGAATTGAAGTGCTAACCCCTTTTGGAGTGGGATGGGTGGCGGTGGAATTGAGGTGTGAGGTGAGGGCAGGGCTGGCTTTAGCGCTGGTGGAGCCCGGTAAAACAATCATTTTTGGCGCCCCCACACCCCATGACCACCTCCTCTGATTTTCTCACTACCACCGTGCAAAAGTGCCCCTCATCTCCTGAATCATAAGTAATTGCTAAATACAGCGCCCCCTCAGCACCCGAGGTCAATGCTCCCTCCACAGGTCAGCACCCAGTGCGGCCGCACCAGTTGCACTGTCCTAAAGCTGGCTCTGGGTGAGGGCTTCTTTCAAGAGAATTGTCTTGAGATGTATTTTTAAGTGTGTATAGATTTGGCTAATGCCTTAGATCTGAGATTAGTGAGTTCCAGAGCACTGCACCCAGAACATGGATCACCGTGCCTCCTTGTATTTTATGGTTGAATCCAGTGTGATCAAATTTCTTTTGCTCAATCTCAAGTTTATGCTATAGTTACAGTAAGGAGTAAGCTGGTACATGTATTTTGTCCACAGCCACCACAAGCATTAGGCAGACAGCAGGTTACTTTGAACATGTTATTCTCTAGCACTGGGAATCAAGGAAGCTCTTTACAAGCTGAAACATTTTCAAATGATTTATTCGGATTCATGCAGAGTGGATGACTTGGTTTTGCAATCTTTAGAGCAGCAGGGCCTCCTTCTTGTGTGCTCCAATATAGATTAGAGGGGGAAATGAGTGTGTGCTTTAAAATGTTGGGGGACTATGCCTTGATGAAATGTGGCATCGAAAGTTCTTGCGATACGTGTCCTGAGTTTAGGCACGTGGTGTTTTATAGTGGATGTAAAGTTCTACTGGAAATTCAAAGTGGTTATATTGATGGTGTCTTCATTCCTTTGCTTAATGCTCATTTCTGCAAGAGGAGAAACTTTTGTTTGGATGATGGATCAGCATTTTCTACCATATTGCACAAATTATTCAAGATCTGTTGCTCAAAAAGGTAATCACATTGTAATAATCTTGATTGAGAACAACAGGAGTTCTCCCCAGAGCTTCGGCTCCATGGCCATGGCCTGAACATTGTGAACAGCTCTTTTGTTTGATTTAAGGCCTGCTTCATTTGGCTTCCTTAAGACTTGTTTTCCCTCATGATGGCCTTGGCGTATTCCCATTTTTGCTTTGCAGAGCTTTTTATAGTAGATTTCCTGTTTTTTGTCTTTAACTTTTGGACGTTTTCTTTATTAAGTTGCCTCAGGCCTCTGATAATGTTAAGGTGGAAAGAAAGCAGGCATGCTACCTGTTCATTGTCAAAACCAGATGGTAAGAAGGAATTAAAGAATGCTTTTTAGGAATTGTCATTGATTTTACCATCGCTGGTACAACAGCACTTCCAGCTCATATCGCAATCTTCCCAGTACATTTTGGACCATTTAAATTGACATTTGGATTGACCATCCAATGCTAATGTCCTCTTTGCACTTATCAAGTGGTGTAAATCTGATTGCAGAGTTGTTCGAGTGATATTAATGTGATCAAAACCAAAGCCTTGTGAGAGCTCAGTGGGAGATCAGTGGCCATCCACAGTGCCCTGAGCATCATTCACAACTAAATTCAAGTGACACAAGGGCACTTGGACTCATTAACCCCTTTGACGCTCGTGACGGAACGGTTCCGTCACGAGCGTCGGTTGGGCTGTGCTCGTGACGGAACCGTTCCTCACGACCACGCCCGTTTTTGAATCGTCAGTACAGCGCGAAAATTCGCGCCGCGCTGAAGTGGTTAAGGGGCTGATTTACAACACCCTTGCATAATTTTCGAGCCACCGTTGCGTCACTTTTGGTGACGCATCGCGGCGTAAAAAGGCAGCCCATTTACAACGTGACGCATCTAGGGAGATGTGTCACGTTTTAAAGCCCTGCTTCATATTATACCTGCGTCGGGTATAATGCATGCAGGGTGTGCGTTCCTACACAAAAAGTCTTGTAGAAGTGACGCAGTGAAATCTACAAGATTTCTCTGCGTCACTTCTAGGACATCACTGCATTAAAACCATACGCCAGCTTGTAGCAGGCGTAAGGAGTGACGCAGCACAATGAGTATAGGCCTCCCTTGCATTGCTGGAGTTACGTCGTGCTTGCAACACAACTCTCGCAATGCATGACTTTTGCGCCAACAGATGCGTCAGAATATCTGACGCATCTGTCAATCCTTGCGCCATGGTGCGCCGCATTGTAAATACGGTGCATCCATGGTGGCGCAAGGGTTTATTAGGGTGGTGCAGGGAAAGTGACGCATCTCTACAGATGCAACACTTTCTTGTAAATCTGCCCCTTAGAGTTTAGGACAAAATCAAAAGGTAACTCCTAAAGGACTAAGGGCCCGATGTAGGAAATCCCAGATTACCGATTCTTAAATACCGAATTGTGGAAAGTTGACTAAAAACTCTCTTTTCTTCCTGGTGTCCCATCATGCACCCTATCCACCTTAACACCGACCAGGCAAGCCGGTTTTTCTACTTTAAGCATGAATCCTGTTATACCCCCTCTCTTGCCTGTCTTCTTTTCGTTGTACTGGCACATGCAAAGAATGATGGCCAGCCATCATGTATCTTACAGGTTTCCGTCCTGTTCGATATTTTCCTTAAAACAGAACGGAGTCAGTTAGATGGTTGCCTCGTCAACTTCTCCCCCTCCCTAACTCTATCAAAGAACGAGCAGCTCTCGCTCATCAATGATCTCTCAGCTTGCGGGGGCAGCCACGGGTTGGGTCAACAATCAAGAGTAAACTGATCAAGTACACGAGACAGACACGAAGAGAATAGTTAAACACGGCCCATTCTCCTTCTTCCCAGCTGTACACACATACCATTGTGAAACATCACCGCCCTTGTGTGGAAGTAAGGAGCACACAATGCCTCGTTCTCTGTACCCTTCAGACAGAAATGACCCTGTAACAATGCCTCGATTCTCTGTCCCTAGACACTAGTAACTCTGGAACTTTTCACCACAATCACCCTGATGCCATGTGTTTGTCTATGTCTAACAAATATGATTTAAGTTATTCTTTAAACGAAAACAAGCCTGCTATGTCTTCTGTATGATTGTATCACGGATAATTTAATCATGCCCAGGGAACTCCTTCTTTTGATTGTGCAAGTAATGTATATAAGTGCTGTCATGTTTCAAGTAAAGCAGACTACTCCTGAACCCGCTTGGTGAAGGAGCTCTCCCTTAACTCGAGTTCTGGAATAAAGCCCTTTTACTCGAAGACCACGGACTCTGCTCCTCATTTTATGGATTACTCTTCTTTGATATCTATAGAAATTCTGGCAGTGTAAATAATTTTATTTACCACAGAATCATACCTGTTTGTTCAAGTGTGACACGATTTAAATATGCTGTGTTTCAGCTCTCGGTAGGTATGGCTTATTGGCAAAATATGAAAAAACACAGTTTCTCACCTTCTCCCTAAAATGCTATATTGGGAATCACTCTAAATATGTGTGTGCGAACATGTGCACAGGCCCTATTTCCCATAAGACCTTTGTTTATAAGAACAGGATGTAAATGCATGATTGCCAATAAGGTCATCATTAACCATTGTTCTTCCACAAGCTTTTTTAATTTATCAAGGCGAGTCAAGCGATCCCTAGACAGAGCATTTTACAAATGACTTAAAAGCAATTGGTAATTTAAGGCTGTCCCCCGACAAGCAAGGAATCTCTATTATTGCATTTGCAAGGTCTGGAGGGAGAGGAGATTTATAGGAAAACCCCCGAGGGGGCAGTGATGAAAATGGAACTGTCCATTATGAAGATATTTCTTTGTTCGATAATTATTCGATTATTGTTAGAAAACTAGCATACAACAAAAATGATAAAAAAATTACACAATTATTACAGAACAAAAAAATGAACAATATAGGCATGCAGTTCATTACAAATGCATAGGAAACAATTAAGGATTGTGTGTCCAGTCTCAACACGATGACCAATATATGAATATTTGGAGAATGTGCTGAAGAACCCATCAGGAATCAAAACATTTTGCACATGAATAAATTAATAATCTCGTGGTTCAGGAAAATACATCTGAGCGGCTACTGCTCTTTTCAGTAAAGCACAGCTACAGGCAAAATAATGAAAAATCGATTTCTTAGGTAGGGAAAAATGAAAGACTGTGGCAAGTTAAGGGAAGGGATGAATTAAAAATACAGAAGTAAGGAGAAGGTGCTTTTTTTGTACCCCTGCGGTAATAGCAAAAGCTTATATATATCTGGAACCGGCTTGTAATATGGCACAACTTTAGTAGACAAGTGTATATAAAAGGAAGAAGAGAAAAAATAGTGAGGCAAGTACTATGTTATTGCATTTTACACCTTTGATGCAGGCCTGGCTGCCTCCAAGAAGTACCTGAGGGATTTATGGAAGGTGCTTTTTTTAAAGTAGCATCATTTTCAAATGAGATACTGGACACAGATGAGTATGGTACGTGCTCCACTTGGGACCAGATTGCACAATCCAGTGCGTGATGGACACACGGGTGTAGCTATCACAGATGCCGCAGCATCCGCCCCTTGGTGAGGTGTCCACTGCACACAGGATGGAAACGTGTAATCGGCACCGTACTGGACAACACAACTTACTGTTGAATTTTCATGTTAAATCTTCACATATTTACTAGTCCAGGTACAGAGCATTCAGACTATGCTTCTATTGTTTAAGAACACTCTGGCCTGCTTTGATTGACTAAGAGCCTTGCGAATTAGCTTAGATGGGTTAAGAGCATTCACAATCAGCTTAGATAGGTACTTGAAATTAGGATCTGCTTGGGTTGCGTACCAGCACTCATGATGTAAATATGCGAAGGCAATAGAAACCAACGACAGGTAGTGCCAGATCGCAGTGACTGCTGTGAAAAAGCATCAAACAGCCTGAAGTTTATAAGTGAAGGGGTATGGAACAATTAAATTGTTTGATAGAATTTAAATATGGACTCAAATCTCTACCTGTGTTCCACCTGTACGGGATAGCTGAGATGAACATTGGTGAGATGCTTTCAGGTTCTGAGATCTTGGTGCAGGGTTAGAACCAGCTTGCGATCCATACTTGTAAGATCCTGAAATACAGAAATAGACTAAACAACACTTCTCGAGTCAACGGTAACGTCGAAATACAAAATGCAAGCCAAAAAACCCTGATACTAATGGACATCTTGGTTATTCGGTCAACAGCTTCTCCTCCATGAAAGAATTATAAGGGTGGTCAAAATTCCAGTTCCGGAGGCGATGTTCACGATTTCTGCACTTCGCAAAATTGCGAAGTTTGTGTACTTCACACAGATTGCCTGACGTAGACATATTCTACAAAAAAGTTTGTGAGGGTGCATTGTCCCACTTGTCTTATGGTGTTGCAGGGTTATTGTTGCCCCACACAAACCTACTCTCAACAGAGTTTTTTTGTCCACTTTGTAAATAGTACAAGGCATGATTACACAGTGTTTGATAACTTCACCACAAAGTTTTCTATATCCCAATAATAAAGTGTCCGCAACTTACTCCAGACATCTCTGTTGTTAATTTATATTCCAATTCAGCAAGACTTGGGCGTTTACTGTTACTTTGGCCAGATACAGAAAATCGGGTTTTCCCTACTTGCCTCATGGAGACCCATCACGACAGGCGCGCAACGCCCATTGGACTCAAAGGGCTTCAGCCCTCCCCCCACCCGTTGTATGTGTCAGCCCGGGGTGACACAGCTTCCCGGGCACACACCCAGCCGTACAGAGTACTTCACAGGTATTTAAAAGACCACTTACCTGTTAATGAGGCTTTGTTGTTCTTTCACCCCTTCTTAGAGTCCGTGCATCTTCACTCTGCCGATTGCTGGAAGAATAGACCCCCCCAAAAATGATTCCGTTGATAAAGTCTCTTTCTTCCGGGTCAAGGCTTCTAGCTTCTTCCTACCTCAGGCCACATTAATGGATACCACTCTCCCACCTCCTGCCCCCATATACTGTTAACCCCTTCGCTGCGGGGTGTTTTCCCCCGCTGTTTGGGGGGGGGGGCGCGCGGCGCCGCTGTGCTGGTGACGAGCTCAGCTCGTCATGAGGCACAGTGCAGACGCACTCATGAAGAGCGGAGCTCGTCACAACCACACCCATTTTTAGAACGTTCAGCAAAGCGAGGTAATTATCCCCGCGTGCAACGTTCCAACGGCCTCGTCATGAGTGCAGCTGCACTGTGCCTCATGACGAGCTGAGCTTGTCACCAGCACAGAAGAGGTTAAAAGTCGTGATCATTAATTTGTAAGGCAGCAGGCGGATATTTCATGCTCATTTAGAGCACAGAAAATGTCCATGGTTAGCGATCAATAGCTCCATTTTGTATCAGGTAATGGGCCCGCATAAATTAGTTCAGCTAAGGAGGATAACTGAATAAGAAAATCGTAATTAGAGAAGGGATGGCCATAATGACACTCTTTGAAGCAGCAGTCATAAAGCAAAATCATTTTTTGTTCCTATTATGTTAAATTCAGTGATATTACAGATAGAGCCCCTTCACTCTTTAACGTTCCAGCTGCCAAACCATTGCCTATTAGCTGCTCCTTGGACCTGGGTGGTAGGGACAGGAAGCATATTTACGCTTAATTCATTAGTTCCCGCCTTTCAAAGGCTCTTATCCTTACAGGCTTCTGAAGTGGTGAATGGATAGCTTTTGGTTTAATAGATCATGAAGTGCATATATAATGAAACAGCCTTTCAAAGCTCATGAACTTTATATTTAGCTATGTTGCATCTGTCTCTTTGTTGATGTACAATTTCGTAGGATGAGGACAGCTTTGGAACTGACCAACAAGCAGTAGATGTTTGTTCATGGTGAGGACTCTTCGTTCCAACGGTCATGACGAGCTGAGCTCGTCATGACCGTTGGAACGTTCACACGCGGGGATAATTTCCCCGCTGTGTTGAACGTTACAAAACGGGTGTGGTCGTCACGAGCTCCGCTCGTCATGAGTGCAGCTCCACTGTGCCTCATGACGAGCCGAGCTCGTCACAAGCACAGTGGCGCCACGCGAGGCCCCCCTCCCCCCGCACAGCAGGTGAAAACGCCCCGCAGCGAAGGGGTTAAGTAGCAGACATCAATGAAACCGTCTGCATCTCTGACTTGCAGTTTAATGTTAGGAAATAGCAATGGTTCTTTAGCCTTTAATTCACAACACTAAGGTCAAGAAAGCCTCGAAAAGAACAGTTGCCTTTGTATAATAGTTCTCCTCCACACCAACTCCAGTCAATGGAGCTATTTGCCTTCACAATCGTCAATAAGTTACTTAAGAATCCAATCAATTAATCTATCAATCAATAAGGAATTAACACTTTGGGTGCTCAGACGATCCCTCTGCTGTGCAGGGCCATAATGGAAATGGGTGTGGTCATGACGAGCTGAGCTCGTCATGAGCACACGAGAGGTGTACCTCATGACGAGCTGAGCTCGTCATGAGCATCGAAGGGGTTAAAGAGCGCAGCTGCTTCACCCATGGAGGTCTCGAGGTACATTCTTCCTGTGCTTTACATAAATCACAACATTCCATTCAAATAGTTCAGTTTGTCTGCTCAGCATTCTCTTTTTACCAACCTATGAACCTTTCTCAGGCTGCAAGATATAAGATTTTTAACATAGCAATATAGAAAATGAAAATGTGTCTTGGCCAACTCAATTTAAAACAGATATCTATCCTTTTTATACCACACCAGCGGAAGCGTTTCATGTGACCAATATGTCCTCTTGATAATTATATGCGTACGGCTCCATGTTTGGTCTGGTGACATTATAAAGCAATCAACCTTATTTTTGTCAATGAGAGTGGAGTGACAGATTCTGTAGGTACCTGCTGCCATTTTCCCCGGAACCCTCATACATCGTTTGTCGGGTCATCAATTCAGTTATTTACTCTTGTGGCAGATAATGGTGGACTTTCAGGGTTAGTGTTGCATAGACATGTTTCCCAAGATTCAAGAACAGTTTTGCAGTTATTTTTTCCATTTTGTGAAGTTTTGTAATTTACTTCCTGGGGAAGACGTCTTAGATGGTGTTGCGTTACTCCATTCGGGTAGGGGGTAGGGCTCTTGCTAGTTGATAGAAGATTTGTGTTGTACTTGGTGGACAGGGTCTGGCCACTCGTCCCAGGGATATACAGACAATCACACTGGAGCGGATGTACGACATTACAACGCATGCTTTTTCATCGCATGCTTTTACAACGCGGGTTTTACAACGCATACCATTACAACGCATAGAGCTTTGGGGAGCTGGATAGTGAATAGTTTAATTTACTATTCCAACTCCAGCCCCCGTGGATAGTAGGGAAGGTGTTGGACAGTAAATTAAACCTATTCCCTATCCTAGAGCGCCCCCCAGCGCAATGCGTTGTAATGGTTTGCGTTGTAAAAGTTGCGTCGTAAAGGCACTGCGTGGTAAAAGTTGCGTTGTAAGTGATGTTTCCCCACTGGAGCAGTCAAATGATGTTCCTGAGCAGGTGGTAGTTCAATCTATTCAGTTATGTGTTGATTTGTGTATTGAAGTAGAAGTATGTGTCAAAGTATAGCCGCGGTTTACTTATGATTTGAGTTAGCATGGGGTCATTCCTGATGATAGGGCCAGTTGATTTTAAATGTGTCCTGCAGCCTGTCCCCAAATAGGAGCATGTTCGTCTTGTAGCCATTTAGCCATAGGAGGTTCTCCTTCATCCACAAGAATACGAGCTCCAGATAGGCTGTGGTATTTTCATGATCCTCAGCTCTCCTAGCAAGTCCTTGATGTCGCTGAGTGTCCTCAGCATGTATTTGAAACAGAATATGGCGGTGTTATAGAGTTTGAGCCACAAGTGCATTTACCTATTATACAAGGAGGAGATGGAGTATTATAACTGAACTCTGCATGTTGTTGTTTTTAGTGGGTCTTCTATGTCTATTTACTTCTTTGTGTCTGGAAGGCCCTGTTTCATTTGAGACCTGTGTCTTAGATTCGCCATGGCAGCATCTATGATTTGCAAAATGGTGCACTACTGAAAGATCCAACGGTGTTAAGGCTGCCAACAGGTTCTCATTTAGGGCACTGGGCAATTCTTCAGTGTTATTTGTTGAGGCCAATTCCATACCTTTTACAAATTATGAAGTATGCCATTGGGTTTGATGATAGATCAGATGCTTCAAGGAGAGAACAGTTTTGGAATTTGTAAGAGCTTTTACTTTTTAAATTAAGTTTATTATATTAAGTGAGACACACAGAAATAGTAGAGAGAAACAAAGGGGCAGATTTACAACTTCTGGTGCATCTCTGCTAATCAGCAGGGATGCGCCAGAAGAGTTGCGACGCATCTGCCCACCCGTGCGCCACCACTGATGAGCTGCATTTACAATGAAGCACACTGTGGCGCATGGATGGGCAGATGCGTGTCGCATACCCCAGCGGAAATGCTGCGCATTGCTCGGGAGTGCCCTATACCTATCATGCTGCGTCAACCCTTACGCCTGCTTCAAGCAGGCGTAGGGTTTTGACGCAGCATGGCCATAAATGTGACTCCGTGAAATCTTGTAGATTTCACTGCGTCACTTTTACGAGGCGTACCTGCGAGGGAAAGCCCACCCTGCGCTGGAACGCCAACATGAAACCTGACTTAGGTTTCATGTGGCGCAGTGGTTTACAACGTGACGCATCTCCCTAGATGCGTCATTTTGTAAATACGGCGCAACATGGCACAAGACTCACACTGCCACTGGGTCACAGACGTGATGCAACGGCGGCGTAAATGTGTCGCAAGGGGCTTGTAAATCTGCCCCATAAAATCTGATAAGGCTTTCACAAATTTCATATATTCTAAAAGTACTGTTATTTGTATTAATCTCCCCTCAGTTTGGAAGGGAGGTATCAGACCTGAACCAACCCAGCGGGAGTGGTTCTACACACTACACTGAGGGTAGGGTTAGTTGTTGCCTTTAATGGATTTTGTGGTAAGGTTCCAGTTCACCTGGAGGCAGAATAGTAAATGAATGAGCTGGATTCATGGAAAGAGTAAAGGAGAATTTTGGGTGTTAACTTAAGTGGGGGTGAGTAGTGGTGGTGGTGGTGTGGGGGGGGGAAGCTTGGTCTTTTGTGCGGGTTAGTTTCACCGTTTGTTAGTGATTGTGAGGCGGTGGGTACTTTCAGTAGATGAGAGCCCTCTGCACAGGGACTGGAGTTGCTAGTTAGGCCTACCAGGTTTTACTGGGGGAAAATTCCCATTAAATACGGTTCATGCAGGTTTTGGTGCTCAAGCATGAAAATAGAGTGATGGACTCACTTGACTGAGTGGTAGCTAACAGCCTGATTCATCATTCTCCCGTTTTGCGAGCCCCTAATAGCGATTCATAGCGAATCGCTATTAAGGACTCGCAAAACGGGATTCATGTAGAAATTGCATAAAGAAATGCGATTCCTACATAATCCTCATTTGCGATTAGCAAATTGCTAATCGCAAATAAGGAATAACTCCCCATTCATTCCTATGGGCCTAAAGGCCCGTAGGAATGAATGGGGAGTATTCCTTATTTGCGATTAGCAATTAGCTAATCGCAAATAAGATAGCGATTTGAAGGGTGCCAGGGGTGTCCAAAGGGCACCCTGTAGCACCCCTCAAAAGAAATTTTACACAGGTGTTGCACACACACATGTCCAAAGGACATGTGTGTGTGTAACATGCAACTCAGAAAAATGCATTTAAAAGCATTTTTCTGAGTTTTCGCAATTTACTACGAGGTCTGACCTCGCGGTAAATTGCGGCCAGAAATTGCGAATTCGCAAAACAAAATTGGATGATGAATTGCATTTAAGGAATCTCAAATAGAGATTCCTTAAATGTAATTCCTCGCAAAATTGCGAGATCGCAATTAGCGATTTTTGCATTTGGGATGATGAATCCCAAATGCAAAAATCGCACTCGCAAAGGGCCAGATTCTCAGAATCTGGCCCTTTGCGAGCCGATTTCGGCTTCATGAATAAGGCTGTAAGTGTTGTAACGGATGGCACCCAGTTCTCAGGCTTTCACTGATGTGAGACTCGTGTGCTCATACAGTACCAAGATTTTCATGTTAAGTCTGCTCAGACAGAGAAGGCTCTCTTTCCCAGTGTGTTGTACAGAGGCTCCCCACACCCTCCTACAGTTCAGTTTGATGTGGATGTGGCTGCAGTTGACTCACGCACATTTAGATATGTACAGTATTTTGATCTATAATTTGCATTTTCTCTTTTTCTCTCTCGCTTCACTTCTCTTAGCAGAAGGTACACCATGCTATGAGCCGCTGGGTGCCTTTGAGTTGTTTTGATTTTAATAATTGTTGCTTTCATTGATCTCTCTCTTGCATTCGTTACTCTGTTCACACTGCAGAAGATAAGCCTTTGCTTGCTGTGATAAGAAGCCCTGGATCAGTCGAGAGGGGGGGCACGCTGTCACCTCTTGCCATGGAATGAGACGGGCACATTTGCTCATTATCTGGCATTAGCCTTTGAAAGCAAATGCCTTTTGACGGCAGATATCATAGGTGCTGGAGCTGGTTGTGGAATATGACTCGCCGCGGGCCATAAGATCAAGATGTGGATGGCACCGCCCCTGCTTATCTCCAAGTGAAAGAGGATTTAAATTTTCAGGGCAATAGTAAATAATATAGCGAGGAAGTCAGTGGGGAGAGGAGTTGGCCTACCAGCTACCGCGGTCGACCTCGAATCTGGGGAACCGGGTTCGAGTCTCGGCAATGGTGCTGAACATCCTGTGATTCTGGGCAAATCACTTTATCTCCCCGTGCCTAAGAAAATTAATGTGTCCATCTGTAACGCAATTGGTGCTATGTAAAGCGCTCTTATACCTGATTCAGGTCAAGTTTGCGCTATATAAAACTCCGTAAAAAAAGTATCTACAAGTCAAAAGCTACACCTAAAACCCATGGGGGAGGAGAGAGAGAAAAAATATAGATAGATAGATAGATAGATAGATAGATAGATAGATCGATAGATAGATAGATAGATAGATAGATAGATACCCCATCTATGCATGGCCCACTGCTCTGCACAATGGCGATTGGGCACAGGGCTTGGCCTGTAGCCAGGCCTTGCACCCATCCACCGCAGATGGCCAAGCTATTCATCGCAGTGCTCTTGGATGCGCACACTGGGGTTGGGCAGTGGGCCAGGCCTGCACTGCTCCCAATGGCTGCTATCGGCCAATCCTCGCAGCTCACCGCCTTTGCCGTGCTCTGCGGTGCAGCATCCAGTTCCATGAAATCGGCGTCCCACGGCAGCGGTTGGACAGAAGGCCTGGCTTCTTAGTCCCTCTAACAAACCCCACTCACATCTCTATCTCTCTGCCTTACCTACTGCCAGTCTTTCTTTTCTTGACACTTTGTGAAACGTGTGAGTAATATGTGACTCGAGATTTTTCACAAATAGCATATGAATTTGCTATCTCAAATGGCTGATCATGTGATTGCGATTTACTTTTTACTCTCGAATCACGTACTTTTTACTGTTCTGTAGTACTCACGTTTACTATGCCGCTGGGTTTCTCTCTTAGTATCAGAAATCTCTGACGGTGGCCCCATGACTGTGCAATATTTTTCCTCAGTGCAAAACTCGTTAGTAGGAATTGACTCATGAGTTTCCAGATGCCCAAAAAAAAACATTTTCCAAACTTTCCTGTAGCCAATCACATTTCTCAAAAAATAAAAATGTGATTAACAGGAGTTAGATATACACAAAGGTGTTAAACCTTTGAAGCCCACTGCCAACCTATATAAATGTTTAGAACACAAAAACTATTGAAAGGAGTACACCAAACCCATAATAGGACACTTTCTGGGTAAAATTCTACTTTCATGCCAAGTTTGATGTAAATCTGTTCAGCGGTTTGAACGGTAGGTTCAAACAGAATTTCCTATTGGGGGGTCAAATGGGAAACATTAGTTATAGACAATTAAGAAATGTATGAATTTGTGGGTCTGTATGCATGTATGTATCGGAGTTAGTCCCAATCCTGCTGTCATCCTCCTCTTTCCTGAGATGTGGGAAGCCTATTGATATTTAGATGCATATATTTATGTATATATAGATATTGCATATTGGCAGTCGTCAGTAGGTAGTTAGAAAAAGCCTTTTTATTTTTCTGATAACTTTGGCGAAATTTTCAAAACTAGTTTGCCACTCACTTCAGCTGCTGTCCAGAACGTTTTGGGGTGATTCATCAAGCGGGAGCCATGACAAAAGGGGCGTCCAAAAACACTCTTTCCCCTTGCAATTTCCCGTAGAGATTTTAGACATGCCTATAGCACGAACCACTGAACAGAATGACTCCCAATTTGGCAGAAAAGTAGATCTGGTTCAGGCCGAGCCTTTTTTTTGCAATTTAGTGTAAATCCATTCAGTAGTTTTTGGAGTTATTTAAGAAACGAGAATTTTGTATATCTAGGGAGGCAGATGCTCCACAGACCTGACAGATCTCATGATGACATTTGAATCACTGCCGCCACTTCAACCAGGAACTGGTGGCAGCCATCTTGGGACTCAGGATTTAGCCCCAGTCCCAAACAAACGAAAAAACAGAAGGTCCCTCAGGTGTGCCAGGACATAGGGGGATAATGTGCTGTATAATTGAGTGAGGGGGCTTGTAGCCACCCTCCTGGGCCAATTTTCCCCAGGGCCTTATTTTAAATTGGGAGGGGGGCACGCGGCCACCCCTTCCAGGTTGATTTTGGGCTTGGGTACCCCATCTCCAAGGCCCAGCCATTAACAGAAATTGGGTAGGGGGCAGCCAGGCAACCTCCTGGGGCCTATTTCGATCTTAGGGACCTTATCCCTTGGGCCCAACAAAAGTGGAAAAATGGGCAGGGAGCCAGCAGTCCCACTCTCTGAGCTGATTTCAGCCCCAGGGACCCTTTCCCTCGGGCCTGACCATGGTTTGAAAAGGGAAAGGGCAGTGTGACCCGCTCCCGGAGTCTTTAATGACCCTGGGGGCTCCATCCACCAGGGCTAGTCCCTGCTATGTCCCTGGGCGGCTACACCCAGGACATAGCGGTTTCCCTGCCCATTCTGATATGGGCAGGGACACCTGTGCTTGCTTTCGCATGGATGGAGCCATTTCAAAGCTCCTGTCAAGCGAGAGCAAACACATAGTACGCTCCCAGCTGACGGGAGCTTTAAAAGTGCTCCCTCTAGCTAGGAGCGAAGTTCAGATTTGTTTCCCTGCCTGTAGTGATGTGGGTAGGGAAACACATCTGAATATTGCTCCCACCCACAGAGAACAGCATTTTCTGCTGCTTCCTTCGGGCAGGAGCAATGCTTGCTCCTTTTGGAGACGGGCAGATGGCTGGGGCCTAATGGCCTTTGGGCTCCCTTTCTTCCCCCAACAAGCACACAGATGTAAAACACAAAACCATAGAAATTGAGTAGTTACAGTTAGAGTGAAATCAAGTAACTATAATTAGTGCCCTAAAGTAACTAGAACTCCTGCCTTCGCCATGCATTGCTAATTACCCACTATATTACATCACTCATAACATCTGTGACATCATTGATAATATCACTGCAACATTTGCTGTAAAATTATTTATGAGCATACTGTGCATGGCGGGCGCGAAATAGTTACGTGAGATAACTTTAACTGCAGAATTGTTATGCTTTTGTGTGTGTAAAATCTGACCCTAACTATAAAGCCCTGTGTGTAACTTTCTTTTTGTTCTTAATTTTTAAGGTTTTTTTTCAATTCTATTTCCTAACTATAACATCCCTGTAACCTTTGTTTTTTTCAGTGAATATGTATGTATCAAAACAATACCCTTTCAGGCTTAGAGTGCCGCTATAAAACCCGCTGTTAGTTGCAAAAGGAAAATGATGAAAATGCCTTATTATTATCATTGTACCTAGTAACTTACTTGAGAAAGCAATGCATCTCAAATAGTGCACTCTAGAATCTCTTGACAGAAAAAAAAACGGGCCCATACCAACAATGCTTAGCTATTGTGATTTATCTCACTGCACAGTTTTAACCCCTTATGCGCCCGAGAAGCATCTGTACACTATAGGGGGTCATTAGGATGGTCCGCCCGCCAACCTATCGGTTATTGGGACCACCCGCCATAAGGGCGGGGGTCCCGTGGGGGGTATTAGGATGCGCCTGCCACTGTGGCGGGCGCATCCTGCATTTTTAGCATTGTGGCGGGCGGTGCTCTCAGCACTGCCCACCACAATGCTAAAAATGCACGTATGCATTTGCATAAACAAAGTGTCAGGTACCGCGTGGTGCCTGACGCTTTCTTTATGCAAATGCAGGGGGGTACCACAGGTACCCCCCATGTGCACTCCCCACCCCTCTTTCACTCTGGGGATCCACAGGGGGCCCCCAAAGTGAAGACTACATGCCTTTCCGTGGTGGTGAAAGGCCCCAAAAAAGTCCATGTTAATATGGCTGGCGGTGTCTATTAGACACCGCCATCATATTGGACCTTTTCCGCCCCTGTCGCAAGGCGACTGGGTCGGAAAAGCAGCGGACTGTCTTTCTATCCGCCGCGGACCCCCCGCCATTGGCGGGGGGTAATTTAGGTGAGGATGGCGGGCGGATTGCCCCCGCCAGGCCGGCGGTGGCTACAACCAGCCTGGCGGGGGCAATCCGCCCATCATCCAAATGGGCCCCTATGTTTATAACTAACTAATGGAGGCGAAAAGCAGCATTGCATATATGCTGATGTGGAGGATATAATACCGTATTTTCCGGCGTATAAGACGACCCGGCGTATAAGACGACCCCCTACTTTGCCAGAAAAATTTTAGGTTTTGTGCTATACTCGCCGTATAAGACGACCCCCCACTTCCAACGCAGCATAGCCATTCCGAGAATGTACCGGTATTTTGAACTTACCGTATTAGTCTAGTCCTCCTCCCTGTGGGTGAGCAGTAAGGCTTTATCAGTGGGCAGTGGGTACCTATAAGCGTTTATTTTACAAACTCAAAGACTGAACGCAAACAAATTGGTTGTATAAACAATCTTGCTTTACTCGGAATATTTTTATTTAAAACCATATCAAAAACTGTCACTTCTGAATATACCGGTACGGTACGGCAAACATAAATTAGTGCATGAAACAGTGCAAGTGGATTAAACGTTCCATAACTTCCCATAAATCCAAGCGATTTCTACAGGATTTACAACGTTCCTTTTAAAAGCCTTCAAAATCCTCCTCTTTGTCATCTGATCTCATAAGTAAGTCAATGAGATCTTGTGGTACATCTGTAAGGCAGTCATCGTATGGATCTTGTACCAATTCCGTATCAGATGATGTGGTCTCTTCTTCGGCATCCTCTTCACCTTCCCACAGATAGTCGTCCTCCAAACCATCTAATGAATTTGATATGCCACACTTCTTGAAAGACTTTATAACAGTCTCTGCATCGATGTCGTTCCAGGCCTTTATAACAAAGGTGCACAAAACATCCAACTGTGGAGCACGCATGTTTCCTCCTTTTGTGAATGTTTTTTCACCGCTAACCATCCACTCATTCCACTGTTCTCGGATGCGATCTTTAAATGGCTTGTTTAGGCACACATCCAGTGGCTGCACCAACGATGTCAGTCCTCCAGGTATAACTGCAGCATCCGTTTTTAGTCTTGCCAGCCTTTGCTTGGTGCTGGGAGTTAAATGAGCCCTGAACATATCCCACACCAGTAGACTACGCCTTTGTAGAAGTCCACCTGGTCGCCTGCTCCATACGTTATCAAGCCATAGCTTTACCCCTTCTTCATCCATCCATCCTTTCTCATTCACATGCACAAAACAACCAACAGGAAACTTGAGTTTCGGCATTGTTTTTCTTTTAAAAATAACCATTGGTCTCAGTTTGCCACCATCAGCTGTGCATGCAAGTACCACTGTGAAACTAGACTTCTCATGTCCTGTTGTTTTTATGAAAATTGTCTTTTCGCCTTTTTGATGGACAGTTTTGTTGGCAATCATATCAAAATTCATTGGAGTTTCATCCATGTTTCCGATGCTACTTAGCGCATAGACATGTTCATTGCGCAGCCTAATAACGTAGCGATGGAAGCTATGCATTTTGGCATCAAGATCCGCAGGTAATTTCTGGGCAATTTTTGTCTTTTGCCGCAATACCAGATTATGCCTTCCCAAGAATCTGGTACACCAGGATACAGTGGCCTTAAATCTGTGGCTGAGATCTGGATTAGATTTGGCCCACTGAAGTGCAACCAATCGGATTTTATTTCGGGTCACGACATACCCGCTTTGCCGATGCTCGGCCACCATGTCTGCTACATGCTTTTCCAGTTCTGGCCAATGTGGGGTGCCTCTTCTTAGTGCACACTTGCCCCTTGGCATACTCCGTAATGCTTGCTCATTTGCTCTCCAGGCCCGAACCATCTTTTCTGTCACTCCATATTGTCTAGCAGCAGCACAGTTATTATGTTCCGTGGCAAAATCCACAACTTTAAGTTTGTAACTGGCTTCATATTTCCTTCTTCTTGCCACTGCTGGAGCCTTGCTGAGTTCTTGACTGCCAGCCATTTGCACTGGATGCGCTGCTGGAGCCTTGCCGGGTTCTTCGCTGCCTGCCATTTGCACGGAATGTGCTGCAGGAGCCTTGCCGGGTTCTTCGCTGTCTGCCATTTGCACGGAATGTGGTGCTGGAGCCTTGCCGGGTTCTTGACTGTCAGCCATTTGCACTTGATGTACTGGTGCTGTACAGTATGAACAGGTGCAGAGACTGTCTTCAACACCACACGTACGGTACGGCAAATACGCTATCTGCTCACGAGACTGCCTTTCCTCTTCGCAACAACCAGCCAATCACGGCAAGTGCTCTACTGCCTTCGGTAACATTCGGGAACATTCTACAGTCCCCTTTCTATGCCACGCCCATGTCAAGGGGAGAGGTGCGCGTGCCAAAACGAGCCAAACGTGTCAACACACTGGGCGCTGCCATCTTCGGCGCTGGCTGCCCATTACCATGTACTGTGTTTCGGACGTCCTGCTGCCTCGTCCTGCTGCCTCGTCTGCCTGGGGATGTGCAAGCGGTTGGAGGCGCGTGTACAGCGGCAGCGGCAGTCGAGGTAAGACTCATGGCGCCATTTGCTCGCTTGTGAAGCGGTTTGACACCTTCGAGTGAAGTCCTTGCTATGAAAAAAACGCTCGCTTTCGATACTTCATGGCGCGGGGCCTGGGTGTGGACGTTGCCAGGGTCGGTGGCTGTATTTTTTGACATAAGGTGTGTTGTTTCTTGTTATTTCCTATTGTGAAGCGGTCTGACACCTTCGAGTGAAGTCCTCGCTATGACAAAAAAACGCTCGCTTTCGATACTTGCACAATTCATGGCGCGGGGCCTGGGTGTGGACGTTGCCAGGGTCGGTGGCTGTATTTTTTAACATAAGGTGTGTTGTTTCTTGTTATTTCCTATTGTGAAGCGGTCTGACACCTTCGAGTGAAGTCCTCGCTATGAAAAAGCGCATGAAAACATACCATAAAATTTTGTACCCGGCGTATAAGACGACCCCCGACTTTCCAGAAAATGTTAAGGGGTTAAAAAGTCGTCTTATACGCCGGAAAATACGGTAGTCTATTTATTATGAATATTGAGGAAGGAGAGGGCGTCATGATCTGCGCTGAGTCTTGTGAATCCTGGCTGCGCCCCACACTCATCAATGGTAATAAATAGCATATTAGACCTAATGGATTTTTTTCTATGCCTCATCTTGTGTGGAGGACTGGCGGCCTACTCTAGTTGACACTTTTTTTCATAAGAACAGCTTCTAACCTGCAGGCACACTTAGCTACCAATCAAGTGCACACATATGTTCAGCTATTTATTTTTGGGTGGGTGTAAGGAGATTGTACCTCTGAGCCAGCACTTCTGAAATAACTTTGCACAACACAAATAAGCCTTTTCTTCCATTCATCCCCTTGTTGCCGGCAGCTCCTGCCGCGCGAGATAGCGCAGGCCTCGCGAGATAGTGCCGGCCTCTTGTGCGAGAGCTTTGTCGCAGGGATGGCGCCAGGAGTGTACCGCATTGAAAGGATTCACTGGTACTGTGTAGCTCAGTTAAATTAACCCGCTTGCTTCCTGCCAAGCTCAACATTGTGCAAGGATTTTGCGCTCTGCAATTCCATTAAAGTGATAAACAGGCAGGAAATCCCGGTGTTCAAGCCATAAGCTGAAAAGAACTGCATGCTTGAAATATATGTGGATAGCAGAAAGAGAAATACAAATTTAATCTCTAACTAGTTAGATATACACCACTTAATAACAACAGAAATCTGTAAGGCTGACTTCACCAATTAAAATGGCTCTATAGCCTAAAAATATTTGTTACAATTGCAAAGTGGCTGGAAATAGTGTGGAAAAGGCTGATAAGGTGTTAATGTTACCTTGCCTAAGCTGCTAATTCTGCATTATTCCCCAAGTACTAACAACTGCAGCCTCAAGTAAATCCCAAATGGTTTTAATGTACTGTAGAGGGTTGTTTACATTAGCCTGATGGAAACCTAACATACTGTGAAATGCTAGTCAATCATACATGCACCCTTGACCCAAACACATCATCGATTGCAGTGCATGACATACATATCTCTAACCCTTTCTGGAATATCTTTTTCGATACAGGAATAACCAATGTACATGTTAATACAGGTTTAAGGGGAAAATGTGTACAGGGAAGCTGAATGCATGCAGATTTAAGAAACATGCTCTTACAACCTGTGCCTTCCTACTTATAATTTCAAAATAACTCCCATGTAGATTTGTAGAGCAAATACTCCCAGCTTCCCATCATGTCATGTATAGATTTGACTAGATACCGTGCTTAATTTAAGCCAGTAGTTGCAGGTGGGGTCCACCAGCACTCATTTTTGAGGACCGGCACGTATTATTTTCTCAACAGAATTTGAGCCAATGAAAGACAGAGAAACACAAAAAAGGGGGATGAAGGCAAAGATGGGCTTACATTGATAAAGGCGGACAGTAAGACAGAAAGATGACGTCAAAGAGTGAGATAAAGAGGCAGGGACCGTTTAGTGGTGGATGAAAGAGGCATGAGGTTGAAGTAAGACTGCACAGCCTTGATACTCAACACTGTGACCTTCGATCGCGTTGGATGCAGACTTCTGACCAAAACCTTGGGTCGGCACTTATTCTTTTACAAATTAACCCCTCCCATGCTCATGACGAGCTGAGCTAGTCATGAGCCACGGCGCTCCGGTGCTCATGACGAGCTCAGCTCGTCATGGCCCGTGGAACGCTCAGGTGCGGGGAGAATTCCCCTCCTGTGCTGAACGTTCCACGGGAGCCAATGCACCTGTGACGAGCTGAGCTCGTCATGAGCACAGGAGCGCCGTGCCTCATGATGAGCTGAGCTCGTCATGAGCATGCGGGTGCTGTGCGCGCCCCCCCAGCTCAGCAGGTGAATAATCCCCACAGCGAAGGGGTTAATCTCTGACTACAAATTTCCTTCGGTCAGGAAGTGCTGGGGCATCCACACTCTCTATAATTCAGGGACCTCTACCTCCTCAAATCGGCAGGAAAATGTTTTCCTTTCTATGCAGGATATGCTTCTATATGTTCAATAGACAAGCACAGAAAATAAGGATATATCTGATACCCCTCTCATTCTCTATCAAGCATTGACTTATTCAAAATTAGGCAGACTTCTATCATAAGGGGGCCATATGCAATATTGTCTCATTTCCCTGCTTCTTGTCAGGATGGTAAAAAAAAACACCCGTGCTTCCTCATAGTGGTGCTCCATTAGTTACTTAGTGTCAGGAAGTCAAAATAGACTTTTTTTTAAACCAATTTTATTTACCATTTTTCGATTAAGAAATGCTTTATTAAAACAATTTTGAGACAATCAATTTTATTAAACATCGAATATGTGAGTGTATAAAATCTAGATTTGATTATATTAATTGATGACAAAGACAATAGGACTGCTTTATATATGTTGACGTGCATAGCCATTGATAAAGGCAATAGACCTGCTTTTTATATTTTGGTGTCCTGACCCTTTGACAAAGTCAGTAGGTCTGCTGTACCAAAAATGACACCCTTTATTTTGTTACATCACATAGAAATTGTGAACTTCTGGGGAAGGTGGGCACCCCTCGGGGGTTGGCTAGAGGGCCTGGCCTGTTGCCATGGCAAGGGATATCTTACTTAACATATAAAAAACGTTTACATTCACTGAAAAAAACATAGGTTATAAGTGACGTTATAGTTAGGTAAAAATGTTAGTTAAAAATTATCGTTTTAATAAAAATTAGACCACTGTAAATTATCAGTTACAGTTATCTCAAGTAAATATAACTCATTCCCTATAAGTAACTACAACTTGCGCCCTGGCTATGCACTGCTAACTACCTAACATATCACATCAATGATCACATGCTCTATGACAATATTGATAACATCACTGCAACATCTGGAATGACATCATTGAAGACAACACTGTGCATTGTGGGGGCACGAGCCATAGTTGCTTTAGGGTACAAGGTGCAGTTACTTGAGATAACTGTAAATGGTGAATTTCAGTGGTTTTGTTAATTTAAAACAGTATGTTTTAACTGAGTTGTTCACTTAACCTTTGTTTTCTTTTTTGTGTGAACAAAATTATATATAAAGGCGGGTAATCTCAGGAACCACAGCACCATACACAACACCCAATACAGCGTTGGAAAGGGCAGTTGCAGCAGAAGGACATAGGCTATGCAGACGCCCACCATATACATTTAACAGGTAAAAGAACCGTGCTAGCAAAGTAGTTCCTTGTGGGCGTGTCTGCGTTGTGCTGTGGGCGTGTGCTGGGGCGTGACAAATGCTGGGGGCGTGTGGTACGTTCCGCCCTTCATGCCATGTCTCACATCGTGTGTGGGCGCGGACGTGTGCGGGGCGCGGGATTACGGGAAAAAAAAGCAAGAGTTGTGCCCAATATTTCATTTTTTTCCTTCCCAGGTTCTGTACATTCCAGCTCCGGGTGTGCTTGCCCCGTGCTCCCAGTGACGTGCACCTGCTTTACTGTATGGAGGTCAGGCATGGCGCTATTCCCAAGGGCCGGAAGGAGCGCAAACAGGGGCCATTGTGCAGGAAATGTAATCTCGCCTTAACTTCCGGTGACGCCTGAAGCGCACACTGGAGATTTTCTACTTCTGTTGCGCACAGGCCTCGCGCCACGCACATCCGGACACAAGGCCCACCTCCACGGAAATAGCAAGAAAGGGACTATCCCTCTCCCGGGAATATGTGATGATATTCCCGCAAACCAACATACTGCATACCATCACTCTGCAATTTTTATAACGCGGGACTATTACTCCGCAAAGACATCATTTCTAAAACTTTTACAACGCATATGACTTTATCACGCATGCCATTATAACGCAAATGCATGTGTGGAAAAGTCATATACATTGTAAAAGTACATTATTAAAACATCAAATAATTGTTTGTATATATGTGTATATATATATATATATATATATATATATATATATATATATATATATATATATATATATATATATATACACATTTTTTAAATTTAATTAAACAAAACATTTATTCTTTTAAATTTCATTATTTATATTTTTTTTCTTTATTATTTTATTTTATTACCCTTTACACCCTAAAAACTAATCCCACCCTGCTCCCTTTAAATACCCCTGCACCCCATAATCATAACCCACCCTTACTCCTTAAAATACCCCAACACCCTTAAACACTAACCCATCTTAACCCTATAAATATACGCTGTACCCCAAAACCCAAAACTATCCCTAAACCCTAAGAATACCCCTGTCCCCCAAAACTCAAACCTAGCCCTGAGCCCTATAAATACCCCTGTACCTCAAAACTCAAACCTACCCCTGAACCCTAAAAATACCCCTGTACCCCAAAACCCAAACCTAGCCCTGAACCCTAAAAATACCCAAGTACCCCAAAACCCAAACCTACCCCTGAACTCTAAAATACCCCTGTACCCCAAAACCCAAACCTAGCCCTGAACCCTTAAAATACCCCTGTACCCCAAAACCCAAACCTACCCTTGAACCCTAAAAATACCCCTGTACCCCCAAACCTAGCCCTGAACCCTAAAAATAACCCTCTACCCCAAAACCCAAACCTACCCCTGAACCCTAAAATACCCCTGTACCCCAAAACCCAAACCTAGCCCTGAACCCTAAAAATACCCCTGTACCCCAAAACCCAAACCTAGCCCTGAACGCTTAAAATACCCCTGTACCCCAATACCCAAACCTACCCCTGAACCCTAAAAATACCCCTATACCCCAAAACCCAAACCTAGCCCTGAGCCCTAAAAATACCCCTGTACCCCAAAACCCATACCTATCCCTAAACCCTAAAACTATCCCTGTACCCCATAACCCAAAACTATATCTGAATCCTTAAAATACCCAAACATCTTAAAACATATACCTCAGTACCCCAAAACATATACCCCTATACCCATACTTACCTTATCCAAACATTAAAAAAAACATGCTTTTACCATTCATGCAGTGACAATGAATTTCGTTGTAAATGTCTGCTTACTAAAAGCCTATAAAATGTAATGCCATGCGTTATAATGGCATTGCGGAGTCATGGTAGTTTCGTAATGAAAGTATGCAGAGTGATGGTATGCGGAAAGAAAGTTGCGGAATAATGGGTGTTTACCCTCCCCCGGTAAGTACATTGGTGGCACGGCGGCCCATATCTCCAGCAACATACTCATATTTTTTTCACCACCCATTTGAAAAATGCACAGGTCTCTCTCATTGATGGCCAGCACTGACATACACTTTTAGACAAACCTCCCGCCACAATTTCTAGAATTGCAAACTTTATAACTGGGGAGCTACGTTCGAATCTCGCATCAGCTCAACATCCTGTGATTCCAGGCAAATCGCTTTGTCGCCCCGTGCCTACCACAAATTAATGTGTTCTTCTGTAATGTAAATCCCTCATGCCATGTTGTCGAGTTCGCGCTATATAATATTGCAAGGAAAAATAAAGTAGGGAAAGTCGAGTTCACACACTACTGAACGTGCACTCTTAAGTGCATCAGCAGTGCACTGTGAATCGGAGATTTTCACAGGCCTGTTACAGGTAAGAAATGCTATCAAAACGAAATTCTAGAAAACAATATACTACTGGCCGGCAGCAATTCATACCCAGACAACGTCGGGACGGGCTGCTAGTATATATATATTTATCATCAAGTTACTTACTTGTGGAGTTAAGTATACTAAATCCCTGCTTATCTAGTATAAATGCGCTTACTTTCACAATATTTTGGTCATATTTATGCTCTGATATTTTGGAGGCTAGACATCTTTTTGCTCCATATTTAGCTGTGCCCATGATATGAAATGTGATCCAAGGAATCCTTGAATCCTCTGTAAATTCTGTTATCTGGGGTTCACCTCGACTCTGTCTTCCAGTCACATGGCTGATGGTATGCACCCCACTTAAACGTAAAGCCTAGGTGTTCCCTTAATGAGTAGCAAAAGGAGAACCCCATAGAAACTATTTTATATTGAGTTACTAGGATTTCTATGTGATTATCTGTTTTGGGGAAAACAAAACAGAAAGTGAACACAGCTCTACTGTTTCGTGGATTGGACAGGCAATACTGACACAGTTAGATGCACCCTCAGAAACCTGCCCTGCAAGCTGCCAAGCTCTGGATCTAATCATAGTCATCTCATAACCTCTTATAGTGGGTAGATGGCAGTCTTCTGTGGTCGCATGGGTGACAAGAAGCTCCAGGGTGCCATTCTGTCCGGGGTGTCAGTCCTACAGAGAACTAACCCCCAGATTCATGATTGTCATGTTTTGCGAGTCCTTAATAGCGATTTTTAAGGAATCGCTATTAGACTCGCAAAACGGGATTCATGTAGAAATCGCAATATTTATTGAGATTCCTACAGATTCTCTATTTTCGATTCGCTTATTGCTAATCGCAAATAAGGAATGACTCCCCATTCATTCCTATGGGCCTTTAGGGGAGACATTCCTTATTTGCGATTAGCAAATAGCGATTCGCAAATAAGGAAGCGATTTCAAGGGTGCCAGGGTGTCCAAAGGACACCCTTTAGCACCCCTGAAATGGCAATGTACACTGGTGTTGCGCACACACGTGTCCAAAGGACATGTGTGTGTGTAACGTAATTCTCCCCCTTCCTCAAGCGCCTTGAGACCCTAAGGGTATGTAGTGCGCTATATAAATTTCTACTTGACTTGACTTGAACTTAGAAAAATGCACTAAAGTGCATTTTTCTGAGTTTTCGCTATTTACCACGTAGTTAGACTTCGCGGTAAATAGCGGTCCCAGATTGCGAATTCGCAATTTTTAAATGGTTCATGAATTGCATTTAAGGAATCTCAAATTGAGATTCATTACATGCAATTCATCTCAATTTAGCGATTTCTATAATTGTGATTTTTGCATTTGGGATGATGAATCCCAAATGCAAAAATAGCGCTCGCAAAGGGCCAGATTCTCAGAATCTGGCCCTTTGCGAGCCGATTTTCCTTTGATGAATCTGGCTATAAGTGCCCTAAGTTCAGGGTTGAGAACAGATGCACAGGATGATGATGATGCCTCCAGAACACGTATGACACTAGGGATCTGTTATATTGTGCCTCGCTCTCATTTCCAGCTCGTGAATGTCTATTCTGTTAGGGAATTCCATGACGCTTGAATTGAAGCACTTATCGTGCAGAGCCTCTCCCGGGCAGTTCGCTTGTACTTTGCTCTTAAATAAAACCTACCGTCCAACTTACCTGGTGAGGAAGGCGACTTTATTTCAGAATCCCAAACATATGGTGTGTGGATGTTCCTCCTTACAGTGGCTCTTAACAGAGGGAAGAGGAGAGTTTGGCAGACCTCGCATGCGGGATCTACAAAAGACAAGACAACACTTGGCCATCTTACTTCATACCATAAATAACCATCAACAATTCTACACAGTAAGAAAACAAGCATTAGATTTATAAACACCTGCAACCAGCACTTGTCTTGTAAATGATATTGAGCATGCTCCAGTAATCACAGTCAGAGTTATGAGTCCTAAAGACCCACCATTGAATGCACTCTGGAAATGCCAAGCGTGTTGCTGTGATTGATGTTGGTGCTTGGTGGTGCTTTACTCATTCGCCATTATTTAAGACAAAGGGTGCTGGAGCTGTCAGAGATCAGCTCTGAGGAAGGGAGAATGGCATTCTTTGCATCAGACAGGGCCATAAAGTGGAATCACGCCTGTATTTTGCCAGCCTATGCAACTTTCCACATAGGGCTGAGAAGGCATTGACTATGCTTTCATTTTTTGTTTAGGCACCTGCAGTTGTCAATCTAGGTATTTCATGTGCAAGCAGGCACTGGTCATTTAGGCTGGGTGGGGCTTTCTACTGATCAGTGGCCTCTCATCTGTGCAGGTGTGCAGTGGGTGATGCTTTTCCACATGCTCAGAAGGGTCTTTTCCTTCTTATGTAGTCCAGAGTGGTGGAATACAGACCTGAATCTCTTGAGAGAAATCCCAGAGAATGTACAACGGAATCCCGAATGCGTTTAGCACGCATGCCTACATCACGCCGTCATTAAAATGAACGTATCGTTAGTATGCATTTGTTCATCACTCAAGTTGTTATAGCAACTTGCCTTGGAGGGGCGGTGGACTTTAGAATAGGATCATTTACTATTCCAACTCCTGTCTGCGCAACAGTAGGGAAGGTGTTGGACTTAAAATACACCACCATTCCACATATGCGCCCCCTCTAAAGCAAATTGTTGTAATAACTTACACGCTGAATGAATGTGTGCTAATGATGCGTTTGTTCTATTGTCGGCCATGTGAATGCACAGCATGATTCCAGCTTCGCCCTAAAGGACGTTTCCCATCGCAGCAGCTGGTCTTTGGTCATCTCTCAAGTTCCTTCCGAAAGCACCCCGAGTGCTATTACCAGGCTCCTCAGAATGACTGCCATGTGTGCCAGCAATCTTTGAGGCATAGGGAAGCCTCATCCAATGCAGATTATGAGTATCTAATTGTATAATGAGGCATATCTCTGTCCCACCACTAACTCAAGCTAGCCTTGAGCCAGGGACTACAGTATTGGAGCGGCCTGCCACAGAGACCCCACTGAGAGCCTGAGGGGTTCCTCCAAACCCAAGGACACCCCGGACACACTGAAGCTCCATGATCAGTCTCACTAGAGTGCATCACGCCTGGCGATACCATATATATTGTAGGACATCCCTCTTACCTCCATCTGAAGAAGATTATGCGGTGGACACCCATCTGTGGACCCAAGACCGGTGCCCCGTGATACAGTAATATTCAATCCCTATGAACGCAAAACACAGACTGTAACAAATAACATGTAACATACAATGAGGTAAAATATTGCATACTGTACCTTTATATTGTATTTCATCCATGTCTTTCATCCATAACAGAGGCAAATACTGGCTCAAACAGGCCTTAACTCTATGTTATGGCCTCTAGACTCACCATTCAAACCATCAACTCACTGAAGCTAGCACGATGCCTAATAAAGGCGTATTCCTTCACCCCACTGACCACCCAGCTTCACAACTCACATGAGACTGCGGTTTGCAATGGAAACCCCGGAACCGGTTGGAAAGTCATCCCAGACTGCCACAGCGCCATTGTAATGGCAAATTGTGTACTATAGGTCCAAAAAATACCAATGGCTATATTTTTTCTGATCAAGGAATTTCTGTCTTGCCATCCATGGCCAACTGTGACTTTTAGATGTTTACAGAGATGACCACCGCTACGCCTACAGAAGCTAATTTTTGGGGACCCCAGATAAGTTCATGTGGGGAATGAAAAATTCCCAGAAACCAAATCTGTTGGCTGTTTTTGTGAAATTCGTCAAAATTGAAGGCATGCTTAAATTGAATAGGTTCTTATTTTCCTCAAATCTAATGTCAAGGATGTGAAAAGAGGTTTGCAGCAGGTTTTCAAGCCTACTCTTAGTCTGAAGCGTTCGGCCATGTGCTTTCACAACGATGTACATGCCATTTCCGGAACAAAAAGTACATTTCCTGTTTCACTGGGGAATCACATTCAGCAATGTGATGTTTAAAAACACTGGTAACGTTTTAGGTGGGCAAAGTTCATGGCTATTACATTGGCTGACGCAAAAGTGAATTTCCTGGTTGAGTGTAATTACAAGTAGCAATTTCGACAAATAAATAAAATATGCATTCAAGATCAAGCAGAGAAGGTCAGGAGGACTTGCAATGTGTTTTTTTCTGCCAGAAAAAAGTGGTAGGACGTGCCATGTTAGCTTAATGTTAGAAGTCTGCGAAATTCTCATAATTTGGTTTTCGGTAATTATGTGAAATTCCGCAAAAATGATTCAAAATTACAAAAAATACGAATCCTTCATTCAGTACTGTAATTTAGCATGAAATGCATCCTGGTGTCCATTTTGAATGGGGGTGGTGCATTTTGATATACAAAACTATTGCAAAAAACACAAGCACCATGTACAACAACCGCTCGAGTTCTGGTCAATCACGTTGTTCTCACGCTTTCACGCTGAAATTTTACACTAAATTGGTTACACCATGTTCATGTTACACCATGTGGCATAACGGCAAATCTTCAGGAATTTCGCGTATCAAGCATAAATGCACAACTTCCAAAGTGACAGGAGATTATGCCAGCGTAATTGAAATTTAGCCAGGTGGTTCTGTTGACATGGCTTAGGAAGCCCTCTTGCATCTTTTCAGCAGTAACACAGTTTCAAACTCTAGATACATGAGCCAATTCCTGCCCATATCTCATCTCGTTGCTATGTCACCAGTTGGTTGGCATAGACATAGAAATGGATAATGTCCTGAGCTTCTTCAAACAAGACAAAAAGTAAAGACTCAAATGCTAATGTATAGCCTTACACATCCATTACTACAAAAAGATTTGATAAAGCGCCACCTGTCCTTGTGGCTGATAGAAAGATGCACCAATACATTCAAAGATGGGGGGGCTGGGGCCTAGATAGATGGGTAGGAAGCTGTGCCCAAGATTTTATCATCACTGCCCCAGTTCTATTTCGACCTCAGTTGGTCATAAGTTTGAATAGTCCAGTTTTGTTTTTTTTTAAACTTTTTGGAAAACCTTTATTTTCTAATCAGTGCACACAGCTATTTAGCCTTACATCCCGAAGGCTAGGCAGCATATTGTTGGTCAATCGACTGGTGTACAGTAAGTATATTACCAAATCGTACAAGGTTTTTTTAATAATAGTCCAGTTTTTAAAAGCTGTGTGATTGGTTTCAAGTTTGGACAAAGGGTATTCCGTAGTCGAGGTACTTGTATGTCGAGTGTTTTTCCACTATGTCTCATGCTCTTGAATGATCATTGACTAATTTGACGGTTGGACATTTAATAAAGTGTTCTGGTTGGTCTATTGTGTTGCGCCTCTTTCTGCAGGGGTTACGGGCGTATTTACAAATGCCAAAATCAATGTACACTGTATTCAATAAAATGTGGACCATACTATTGTTCTTGTCTGGGATTTTTTTCTGTTGTATTATCAAAGACTCTATAGGGACCTTTGCAGAGACTGTTCCAATTCTGCAGAACGTTGGCACGTTATCGTGTTCTCCCTGAGGGTTGATTGTCTCTGCTCACTGGAAGGATCTAAGGGGCAGATTAACAAGCTCCTTGCAACACTTTTGCGCTGCCATCTAGTCACTTTTGTGAAGCAGTGGCGGCGTAAACAATGCGGACAATTAACAAAATAAAGCATCTAGGGAGATGCAGCTCGTTGTAAAGCCCTGCGTCAGGTATAACGTATACAGGGTGGGCCTTCCCCCGCAAGAAAGCCTCGTGGAAATGGCATTGTGAAATCTACAAGATTTCACTGCGCCACTTCGAGGACACCACTGCGTGAAAACCTTACACCTGCTTGAAGCAGGCGTAAAGAGTGACGCAGTACAATAAGTATAGGGCTTAACATGCATTGCTGGTGTTGCATTGTGCTTGCGACACGATTCCAGCAATGTGTGACATTTGGGCCAACAGATGCGTCAGAATTTCCGGCGCACCTGTCAATTCTTGCGCCAGGGTGCACCTTATTGTAAATACGGCACATCCATGGTGGTGCAAGGGTATCGCAGGCTGGCGCAGGGAAACTGGCACATCTCTACAGCTGCGTTGGTATCTTGTAAATCTGCCCCAAAGCCTCTTTCTCTCTATTCTGTGCCCAAGCAGGTCCTCCAATATACCCCTGGATAGTTATTTATTTAATTAATTAATATTAGTTTTTTTACATTAAACAAGATACAGTAAAAATACTGCAGCAGCAAAACTAGGAGGAATAAGGGAGAGCATTTTTGAATATCAGCTGTAGTTTGAATAGGTTTTTTAAAAAGATATTCTGGAAAGTTTCTTGGTTTGGGCTGAGCCTGACCTCTTCAGTCAATTGATTCCAGATTCTTGGAGCAGGAAATAAAAAGGCCTAATTCAGATTTTTTTGAGGGTTTAGACGTTTGGAATTTTGTTAAATATGGGGTTGGGTTTGCCTCTAATATCTATTTTTTTACCTGTGTATTCTAGAGGATAAGTAGTTGCTCTTCGCCCCGCTATCCATTTTGTTTAACTTCCAATATCAGGCGCCTTGCTCATGGTACTTTGCTAATGATGACTAAAAGAAGACATAAATTGTAAATGGAAATATGTATTTTCAGTTGGCAGAGAGTTAGCGAACTGGAGTCAGAGTTGAAAAGGTAAAAATTGGCTCAATTCACAAAAAAATTAACTTCGAGGAAATTGAAGGAGGTATCTCAAATTTAAACCATCTAATATTTAGGGTCACTGGAATTATGCCTAATGTGATGGACAGAATTATGCAGCAGTGTAGACTAAGTTATGCAGCTATTATACTGCACTTATTTCCTAAAAAACAGACAGTCTTGCAGAACAGTTTAATATACATTTATTGGGTACAATTCACCTGGAGGTGCATTTAGTTTTCAAGACATGAGACCCTGAAAAAAATGCAACATCTGTGTGATCCTTCCAAAATCTGAGTACTGTGATGAAATAACTCAACTTTTGAGAACAGAGTCTGTGGTAAGAGTCTAAAATTATGTTAATAATGGAACTAAACATATGGCGAAACAATGAAAAATTATGTACTCCATGTCTACATTACATATGAGCCTTTTCTGCCGTGTTAGGAAAATAGGTTTTAACCTGTGAAACCCCCCAGGTTTTCACTTTTTTACCTCTGATATTTGCGAATCTGCAGTGTAGAGATCCTCCATAATTCTGCCTAATAAACTAAAAACTATGTTACATTTGGTCTGTAAGCTGCTACACACAGCACCACGTTTAATAATGGCCCGCGGTCCATTGACAGCTAGGGTAAGGCGCGCTGGGTAGAATGCAAAAGGACGTGTGTAGAAAGTGTGTGTAATTTGCATGTTGCATGGGTGACTTAGGGTGAGGCTGGAGTGTGTTGTGTTTTAATGAATGGAAGCAAGAATTAATTGTGGGTCGCCTAATTGTGGATGACAGAAAAGGAAATGACTACTGTGCAGGAAGGACAAAGTATTGTGACCATCCGGAGTAGCCTTCAAGAAATGGGCTGCTCTGTGGATTAGCCATTTCCAACCACATCACAATCAGTGCAATGGAGCTGGAGTAAGGGACTTTTGAGGGATCTGCTCTCACTGAGTCTTTGTCAATTTCCAGCTGTGACACTCAGGGACTAGGTTATCAGCATCAATCACCCTAGGTGGCAGCAAAGAGGCAGAAGTGAACCCCACAATGGCGGGAAATCCCCTCGCGTAAGTGGCCTTGGAGAGAGAGAGAAGGAAGGTGCCATGGTGGAGCAGGACACCTCTCTAAAACCATCCTTCAAGATCTAACTTCTGTGAAGGTTATTTTGGAACTTGACCCACTGTGGAGCCTTATCAAAAGTTACTAGGCACCCAGGTAAAATAAAATGGGAGCTGTGGATTTATGGTGCCCATACAAAAGGTATTTTACATTTGACTATAGTGATTTTTTTTCTGGGCAGAACTCTGTTGGAGGGCTGCCTGATTGTCAGTTTTGTTTCACAAATCAGAGATCTGATGTTCAAGAGAAATCCTGTTGCATCATGTCGAATGATTGAAGTGTTGGTGACAAAGGCCATAGGTTTGTTTGTACCCTTGTACCTCTGATCACGTCCTTAGCTTGATCAGCCATGTACAGTTCTTCCATATGGGGATATTGCAAATTGTTGCCAAGTACCACACAGATAATGTTCGCAGGCTATATTGACGGGGTTAGTACCTCTATAGGATTAATCTTCAGATAGTTGAGTTGCGCCCCGGAGTGGTTGCGACCTGCTCTTGCCACTGAGATCTTTCTGAATAAACCCTTTTGTCAAATGTGTATTTTGTTCATATTTGTACCATGAGGCTTAGAATTGGGTTGTGTGTAATTTAAAGTATTTATGCTGTAGACAAAACCTCTTTCCCTCGCCCATTTAAATGTCTGATTAGTCAAATCAACTGCTGAAGTTGAGCACTGTGCGGCATACTTCCGAGCCTCTTGTGCCGCCGTTGCATCACTGCTTGTGACGCAACCGTGGTGCAAACCACCAAATCATATTTATGAGGCTACACAAAGCCACTTTGCATGGCTTGCAATGGCCTCATGGGTATGGAGAAAGGCAAGGAAGCGCAAATCCCTGTGTTGACTTACTCTGCGCTAGGGAGGTGTTCCATGGGCGTTACGGTGGGTGTTTCCACGAATCTAAGGATGCACCAAAACCTTATGCCTCTCCAGGGGAGGCCCAACGAGGAGAAAAAACATTATTTCTCCTCGTTTTTTCCTCTTACCGCATTGTGCAGCACACATAGAAAGAGGTAAAAGCCTTCCAAGATTGTTTTTGTGCAGAAAAGCGCACCTTCCTGCACAAAAACAATCCTGAAGGGGTGCCCGCGTTGGCGCTAGGCGGCCGAAACGGCACCAGTGCAGGGGGAAACAACAGGAATGTGCCGTGTGCCATAGATACGGCGCATTCCTGCCCTTTCACTTTGACACAGGGGAGCACAGGAAGGCGATTTACTGCCCTGCGCCAAATCTCCATAAACACGCCCCTTCATGTTTAGCAAAGTACCTAAGGCAGCATAGCACTCCTTGTGCAGTTATAATAATAACGCTTGTCCCGTTTGAACTAAAAACTATTTTTGTTGGTAATATCTACTAGATATACAGCTGATGAGGTATTATGTGGCAAAGGCGGTAAATTCATACAAATGCATTAATCGCTGGTGCCACAAAATTGTGTTTATACAGTGCTCCTGCATTTATTGCATGCACAAAACATGCATGGGAGCAATCTGAAGCGGTCCAGTGCACCTTGGTGATACCTGCGTACAAATGGAACTGATGAAGATATTCTCAATTGCACCTCAAAATTGTCACAGGCGTCTCTCAATTTGCGTCAGCGCAAAGCTTCGGGATGGCTGATGTTCATCGAAGATGTGCCAAGCGGAGAAGTGTGGCTCACTGGTTAGAGGAGGCATACCCTGAAGCAGAGGTCAGACCCGGGCCCAGGGTTCAATTCCAGACGCTGCAGGGTCTTGAGCCCAATTGTCCACGGACTCGGTAATTCTCGCTTCGGTGCCCACTCTAATCACGGGTTCACACTCTGCAACTCTGGGCATTAAGCTTGCTTAATCTCCACAACGGCCCCCCGCGGCGGGATGCCTGGCTTTCACCTTGGGGATGCCCAGTATGGGTTATCTCACAGGGAAAAGCCAGGACGGGTTCCCAATGCAAGCGCCGAGATGCCCTAGGGTAAGTCGAGCGCTATATAAGAACACACATATATACATATACATCCTTTCTCTCGCCCCTTCAGAAATTTTTTGTAGATCAGGTCCATGAGCCTGGTCTACAGTTTATTACAGGGTTCAATTTTACCCATGTCTATTAGCGAGGCTTCTATGTGTCAGGATGGAGGAGAAATGGCATTTATCATCTTATCGCATATGAGATATCCTTGCAATTCATGTTTTAAGATGCACTGGCACGATAATTGACCGATTTTTATTGAAATGAGCTGGTTACTGGCAGCTTCGATGCTTGAAGAAAAAAGCATATTTAAATTCCATGGGTTCTTAATTTAATTAGCAGTCAATTAAACGGATGTAATTAATTCTCATCTGTCATTAATGCATACGTTTGAGCTTATTTACACTGTTTTCAAAGAAACAATGCTGCTTTCTGCGGCGTCTGCATGCCACTCGTAGGTGGCATTTACAGTCACCTCAATATTTAGACACTTTCCCTTTTGGTAATTTCAAAAGCGCGTTTTAATCTCTTCTTGTAATAGTTTTTTCCTGCGCAGATGAGGCTGTCTGATTTGTTTCCCTCCCAGGGGAAACGCGCAAATCTGGGATCTTTATGCTGGGAACAGTCGAGCTGGAAAAAAAATGCGATGCGCGTGGCGCTCGGGCCTCGGTTTCAGAAATTAAAATGGCCGCCAATAGGAGAGTGATGCTGAAAAGCTAGACTCGAGTACCTTGTGTAATGCAGAGACCTGGGGACAGCTGATTGCAAGATCTTCTTCCAATGTGAAATCTTTTCTGAGGAAGATGCAAGGAGTTCCCAGGGGCTAACTCATAACAAGAAGGAATGTATCTGATCTGTGAGCTGGCTGGACCCAGGAGGTTGGTAGAGGGGAAGCGTGCCTATGAAAATTGCGCCAGATGGCAGACTGGTGTGGGGTCCGGGGTGTCTGTGAACTGTGTACATCCCCCCACCTAAAGAAATGGGTTATGGGTAAGTAGTAGGGTGATCAGATCTTGCAAAAACAGAAGAAGGACTACCATGTTACATGAACGGAACGGTGCAGAATGACAACCCTCATCAACATAGGAACACGGAAGAGGCACTAAGGAAATAAATAATATGTAATTTCTAAAACCAGCATCATACCTGTTAATTAAATTGCTTGCTTACAACAGCTGCTATTTAGAACACCTAAAAGGTGCCTCTCACTGTTTCCAGTCGGCCCCCTCTAAACACCGGGTCATGAGCCAAAATTGCCAAAATCTGCCGGGACAGCTGGTAAAAACCCAGGACTGTCCCGGCAAATCTGGGACGCCAGGTCACCCTAGTAAGTAGGTACACCCACCCACCAGTCATCACTTAGGGCTTGATCACGAGTTTGGCGGACAGGTTACTTCATCAGAAACGTGACGGATATCCTGTCCGCTGTATTACCTGTTCTATTATATTCCATTGCATATAATGGAACTCGTATTACGGCGGACGGGATATCCGTCGCATTTGTGATGGAGTAACCCATCCACCAAAACTCGAACAAAGCCAGCCCTGGCTTTTAACTCTTCGAATGAGTAGGTTACTCTGAATGGGTGTCCGGCTACCCCTGCCCTGGAGCAGAGGGAAGAGAGTTCAGAGGGATGTAGTTGCGCTAATGGCGCATGAATGTGGGGGTTTCCACTCCTCGCCCATCACTTTCCTGAGTGGCAAGTTAGCCACGGCTCCTCCCTTTGTTGCTTTTCAGGCTTTCAGTTGTAGGTTGGACACTAAGGACCTGGCCTGACCTCATTGGGAGTTTTCAACAGCAGGGATTTGTAGTGGAAAGAGGTAGGGCATCCCATTCACGGGTTTTGACTGGTGCAGCAATTAGGAGATTGCAATAATCCAACCCAGAATTAAAAGCTGCCCAGATGCAGGATCAGCGGGAGTAGAAAATAATGCCATGATCCTGCTCATAAAACATCCATTAGAAATGTACTACAAACTTGTTATGCTATGTGGTGTGGAACACTCTAACACTGAGAATAAATCTCCCTGATTGCTTACCTTTTTGCCTGGATGGAAACCCTCTAAATTAAAGGGGAATGAACAAGACACACAGGGAGAGATGACCACTGAATCCTGAACCCATGATTCAGGTGAAATATTTTCCTACAAATTCCCAGGTCAACTCACCCAGGATGACAAATATTTGGATTAACATTGGCATATTTATTTGACAAAATGTTTCTGACAAACTGCTTTTTTCTGTTCCTACTTTTGTGAGAACTACCCTCTTGCCCCATCATATTTGCTCTTTCACCAGTCAGTTCTGGCCCTCATCCACTCTGCATCTTTCTCCTTCTCCTTCTTCTCCCTGCCTCAAAGCTCTTGCACTCTTTCCCTCCCGTGAGTGCTGGTCCCAACAGTGATGAGGTTTCTAATGCCTCGGATTAGAGGTATAATAAATTGTTTTTTTCACTGCACAGGGTGGGCATTATAAGACCATGTCTTCTGCTATCTCTACTGAGAACTGTAGCCACATATAATTAATTTTATGAGTCATATTTCTACCACATGCTCCATTGCACTTGAAAAGGAAAATCAATACATCTTAGTGTGATCACTTCTGGGCTTCAACAGTTTCTAACACATGTATGTGTATACGTGTATTCATGGGCAAGAGATGGTATGTTCCTGTCAATTATAGGATAAACCTCATTTATTTCATGCCAGATGTATATAATCTCTTCATCCCTATCTGGGTCAGTCCTTTTATTTAAATTCATCTCATGCAGGCAAGCACTGTTCAATATGTATGGGATTATGTGTAAGCCTGCTGTGAATGCATGTATATATGCATTGATTTATTGATTTATTCACACATTTATGCATTTATGTATGTTTTTGTAAGATATACTGGGTGATAGATATAATAGCCGAGATGCATTTTGAACAAACATGTAAAACTTTAAAAAAAATCTCAAAGGAATTACATACATAAAAATAATGCAATAAATAACCAATAAGTCGATAGAAAGAAAGCAGAAGAATTTTGTGAGACTAAAATAATTTTTCATTCTTTTAATAACATTCGTAGAAAGGTAACGTTAAAGGAGAGGGTTGTTAAGGGTTTACAAATCAAGTTGGGTGGGTTATGGGAGAAGGTCCGCAGGCAGACTATTCCACAGTGAAGGTGTAGCTGCTGAACTGGATGGAGGGTAAAACTTTGATTGCCTATGCCTTGGGTTTACGAAATGCAGACTATCCTAGCTGTGGACGTGCCTCTGACCACCAGTCATCTGCTCTTTGTCTTAGAAATATCAGGGTTGGTCATTGATTGATTTGTAGGTAAGGCAGCAAACTTTGAAGACGATCTGAAAGCAAGAAAGGGGCCTATGTACAAACACATTTTCCCATGGACACAGAATGAGTAAAACCACATTGATACATCAGGCACAAGGTGAGCAGCGCCACTGAAAGGGAAAAGAGGGAATGTACTCAAATGTACATCTACCAGTGATCAGTCAAGCAGCAGAGCTTAGGATAACCATCAGGGTCTGAGGTGGAATGAAGAAGACTTTGTTAAGAGCGAATACTCACCAGTGAGAGTCTAAAGTCGGGGGAGGGGGCTGTAGATCTGACCGGACGCTGAGGTTCATTCGAAGAGCCAGGCCTTGACATTCTTCCAGATTTGGGTCACAACAACTGGGGATAGCCTGAGGTGGAGGGGCAGGGTGTTCCAAGTTTTGTCGGCAAGGTAGGAAAATGATCTTCCTCCAGTTCTGGTCTTGCTGATCCGAGGGATGGTGGCAAGGGCCAGTTGGGTAGAGGGGGCTGGTATGGGCGTGAATGAGAGGTGGTGGTTCAGGTATGCTGATCCAGCGTTGTGGAGGGCTTTGTAGGTGTGTGTGAGGAGCTTGAAGGTTACTCTTTTGTTGACTGTGAGTCAGTGGACCTCTCCTAGGTGTTTGGAGATGTGGCTACGGCTAGGGATGTTGAGGACCAGTCTGGCTGGGTCATTTTGAACATTCTGTAGTTTCCTGAGGAGTTTCTGGGTGTCGCCTGCGTAGATTGCGTTGCTTTAGTCAAGTATGCTGCGGATGAGTGTGTGGGCAACCATCTTTCTGGCCTCAGGAGGATCCATCTGAAGGTCTTTCAAAGCAAGCGAAGAGTGTGGAAGCATGATGAGGAGATGACGTTGACATGGCAATTCATAGTGAGTGAGAAATCCAGTATGATGTAGAGGTTTTGTGCGTGGTCCGTGGGTTTGGGGGGGTTCCTAACACGGCGAGCCATTAGGAGTTGTCTCAAGCTGAGGTGTTGTGCCCCAGGATGAGGACTTCGGTCTTGTCCAAGTTGAGCTCGAGGCAGCTGTCTCTCATCCAGGTGGCGACGGACTTCATCCCGTCGTGGAAGTTGTTTCTAGCAATTGAGGTCTCGTTGGTGAGGGAGAGGATCAGCTGGGTGTCGTCGGCATAGGAGACAATGTTGAGTCCATGGTTCCTGACTATGGCTGTGAGTGGGGCCATGTAGACATTAAAGAGGGTGGGGCTCCGGGAACAGGCCTGGGAGACTCCACAGCCGATCTCCGTGGGTTCTGAGAGGAACAGTCTGACTTGCTGTGTTCTACCGGTAAGGAAGGAACGGGTCCACTCCAAGGATTTTTTGCGGATACCGGTGTCGTGGAGTTTTGTGCTTAGGGTACGGTGGGAGACGGTGTCGCAGGCGGCCAAGAGGTTCAGGAGGATGAGGGCTGCTGTTTCTCTCCGGTCAAGGAGAGAGCAGATGTAATCAGTGGAAGCGAGGAGGGGGTCTCTTGCTGTGGTTCCTTCGGGAACCAGATTTAGAGGAGTTCAGGAAATGGTTGGCTTCAAAGAACTCCGAGGTTGGCTTCGATGAGCATTTCTTACTCACACGTGAGTTTCCTGCATAGGCCTGGAAACAGGGTTCTTCAATGCATGAGGGCAGTGAGGATGGCCAGGGGCGGCTCCTCTGTAATAGCGGAGGAGCAACTCCCCATTGAGTCAGTATACAAAAAATAAAAGGATAATATAACAATATTATTGTTTTTTTTCCACTGACCAACTGGGCCAGGGAGTCTTGGGCGAGGAGGGGCCAGGCATGGCAGGGAGGAGGAGTGGTAGTGTGCACTTTAAAGCGTGCATGATGGTTTGGCAGGCTGTCTTAAGCTGGCCAAACTGTCATGCACACTTAGGTTTCTCCAAACCAGCTGTATTGCACAGCCTGGTTGGAGAAACAGCACAGACTCCCAAGCACTGTCTGAGCGGCAAACCAAGCTACTCAGACCAATCCTGGAGCTGCTCTCATGATATTGAGAGCAGCACCAAGATTGGGTGGGGAGCCTCTGCTGGTGTCCCAGTGATTGCTGGAATGCCATCAGGAGAGAAGAGGAGCATCAACGCGTCGACGGCAGGATTGCTACGTTTTTTTCCATTAAATCTCCCTTACAACTGAAGTTTTGCGGCCGCCACCACTAATGTGTGTCGGATCAGTAGCTAAGACAAAGGTACGAGTCTGCACCACTTTTGTGCCAAGAGGACTTGAGTAAGTAGAGTTGAACTTTGGATGCTCCTCGAAATAGGTCAACAGTTTTTTCTTCACTTTCATTAAGGTTTACACCTTGCAGTTCGAGAGGTGAAGACCTTCTAGAACACAAACAGGAACCCGAAGAGTACCCCAAGCTTATGCCATACGATTCTGTGCTTATTTCCAACATAACGGGTGCTGGGGTCATGCTGTGCTGTGTGAGTAGCAAGTTGGGAGCTTCACCTATGTCCTGTTGCTGTAGTGTTAACTGCCTGAATTTGCTGCCATGTTCCGTTCATGCTATTTGTAAAAGGGTCGGCATTGTTAGATGAGTTATCTTCATGGTATTCCATTTCTGTATCCAGGCTGGGTTCAGTTTGCAGAGTTCTGCTTGTATTCATTTGTGCATGGGGTTGGTGGAACATATGGTGTTCTGCACATGTGTTATGATGTGGGAGGTGGTAAAACAAAGAAATTGTCTACTATCTTCTTTGTTGGTGTTGTTGCTCGCCTCGTACTGTTGTGCACGTAAGGTGTGTCCTTTGTTGGTTCAATGTCTTGATGACGTGATGACTCTGTGAATTGTGGCTGTAGAATGTGGTGTGACTGAATGCCCTGTGTGTCATGCATTTCAGAAATTTTGAAGCTCTCGATTGGGAGGGCGGATGCAAGCTCCTGATGGAGCTGTGCTAATGCTCATGCCTGTTACTCACATCAATAGTAAAGAGGCTATTATTATACTCCTGCATGTTGTTATAACTGGGTCTCTATCGAAGGAGGCTTGGGAAGGTCAATGGGCATCAGTAGAGAGGAAACTGAAGGGAAGGCTCAGAAACACTCTCCGGCCTTCATCCAAAATGCAATACTGGTACTTACTGCGGTGCTTATATATGACCGTAGAAGAAAACTCATCAGGACTGGATCTCCCTGTCCGAAGCTATCACACTATTATCATTTATTATTCATAAAGCACCGCACATGAACCCAGAGCTATGTAATATGTCATGCACCGCGATGCTAACTTCCATACGAATGGCTTAAGGCACATAGGCTCGGGTCAGTCGAGTGCATGTGAGGGAATGATGAATGCTTCTGTACTTTGGGGCTTAGAAACCAAGGGGCTGGAACTGCATGACTTGTGTTGTGGCGGAGAGGCTAGCAGGGCCATCAGTCATGTGTGCATGTGTGTGCGTGGTTGAGTGAATCTGTGTGTGGGCGGCTGTGTGCGTAGGCGTGGGAGCATGGGTGTGTGTATCTGTATGTGGGTGGCTGTGTGTGTATGCATGGACACGTCTGGGCATGGGTGGGTATAGATGTGTGTGGATGTGGGTGTGTGCACACATGTGTGGATGTCTGTGAGTGGGTGCAGATGTGGGCCTGTGTATATGTCTGTGTGTGTCTATCTGGATGTGGGTGTGTAGTTTATGCATATCTGTGTTTAGATGTGAAAAAATATGGTTGTCTATTTGCAACAGTGTTTGTGTGTGTGTCGCAGAAAGGCATGCCATGTGTCAATGACAGGTAGACATATTGTGTTTTTTCAATCTAGTGACATCCCTAAGTATAAATCGCTATGTCTATAATATAGCGCTCAAGGCAGTCAAGACTTGTTTCAGACCACAGTGGTGGTGGGTTTATGCGGACGCATTCATGAGTGATGAGCCACCTGATAGTAATTAGAGGCTGATTGAGTCAAGTAAAGTTATCTCATGTGAATATGGTCAAAGGCCTGTCAAAACAGGTGGATTGTCCATCCATCCCTGAATAAGTTCAGTTCAGCGTCAATGGAGACTATTACAAGGGTCTGAGCGTTCCGTGGAAGACACATCGGCGACAGAACATATGCTCCGTGTCCGTGAAACATTTTAGGTCTGAGGCACAATGGGCAGAATGATTAAAGATTGATCCTTTTTCGGGATGAAGTCATTGACTTGTCCATAGGTGGGGTGGATGGAGATGGAATGGGCAACTTCAACAGTACTTGGTGGGGATGGGGGTCTAAATTCCTCAGCAGCAGAACCTCCATCTTTAACACCTTCCGAGCGTCGAACGTTCAGCGCCCAGTGCTGAACGTTCGAATAACGAATGCTGACCTGCCGGCCAACGGTCGTTCGCAGCACTGGCAAAGTAGTGCTCGTGACAACCGTTGGCCGACGGCAGCACTTAAAGGGTTAAGTCACTGAGATAAAGACAATCATGATTCATTAATCTATAAATATACTCCAGGTGGTCTGAAATCCACCGGTGATCCACATGGCATACATAAATCAATAAATGTATATACTGTTGCAATGGACTTTGAAATACTTATGCCACAACACATGTTCTTTAAGCTGAAATTGTAGAGAAGCAATCATACACCCATTGGCCTATTTGAGCTGTAGAAATATAACACTATTCGAGTTTGTTTTTAGTAACATTAATACACCCCTTTGGTTCTGAATCTCCTTCAGAGACATTTGTGTGTGAACAGCTGGTAACATATTAGAATGTTAGTGGGTGATTGTTCAATCTTACATCAACTAGTAAATTGGAATAAACAACCTCCTGCTATTTTACCAAGCCACTAGAATATTAGCGGGTGCAGTACAAAAATGCAAGCAAATATGACTATTTATTCCTATCTATCCTCTCTTCTCTGCACTGGCCCTCCTGCTTACCTCCACTGTTGTATCACCCCCCCCCCCCCCCCCCCCCCCCCCGCTAATTCTCTTATCTAGGTACAGATATTAACACTTACCTAAATCTACTTTTAAACAAAAAATTGCAAAAAACAAATTGCCTTTTTTTCTGTTTAACAATCCCTCTATTTTAAAATTGCTCGGTTTGTTTCATCTGCGCGAGCAGAATCCCCTGCTGTCTCTCAGCAGCTGAACAGCCCGCGCGCGCTCCTCCCTGCTGCGCTGTTGAGACCCAGCGTGAGATTCCAGAACACAAAGGAGCGCCCGACGCCCATGCACAGGCGCGCGCCAGTTAGACTGCACGCGGCCAGACAGACCCTCCTGCTATATCGGCTGAACCACTCTGACACGCGTGGGGGGAGGCGCAGAAGCACCTGCAGCACTGAGACTTAAGCAACCCCCCACCTCACAAGCGGATTACACAGGGGCGCTGCCCCCAGGAAATCCCTAGATACCCCAAGTATTAATTACAAACTGCTGGGACAACAGGTCTCTGCCGGGGAGGGCGGACTTCAGGGAGAAGGGGCCTTTTACGGATCATGACCTCATCAAATGTGTTTAATTATTTTCCGTCTCAGAGCAGAGGAAATGCAATTTCAGGTGCCCTTTTTCTCAGCACTGTTTCAATATATTTCATTAGGAGTTCCCTGAAATCTATAATGTATATTTATCTGAAAAATATGTGCTAGTAACATTTAAAAGAAATAAAACCCACTGAAGCTACTTTAGATTTTAGATGGTGTATCACATGTTTTAGGTCATGGTATTTCCAATAATGTATATGGGAAAATGTACATACGCACAAGAAAGGCGGGTACCAGGAAATTGTCAGATAATAGTAAGGAGCGGCGAGTCAACTTTGAGACTCTTGAATATGCCTTTCATGTTCTAGCTGCTCTTCACCAGCATAAACATTGTGTTCTAGTGGGGTATTTATATGATACATCTACGAATCCACATTATACTCACCCAGTACACACGACATACATTATTAAAGTTTTTATTAAAGTCTTGACTTTAATGTATCTTAACTAAAATATGTTAAGGGGTGTATAATCGTTCCTTAAAAGGGGCCTCTCTATCAGAAATAATGAATGGCAGAGGTTTGGGCAGGTAACACAAGACACAATGACAGACAGACTTATAGCTCAAGCCTTATATCTACAGTATCAGCCATACTGAATGTACCCTATCTTATCTTTATAAAATAAAAGCATGGGAAGAAATAAGCAGGATATTTCTAAGCCGGCATTTCCTCTGGGGTTTGTGTTTGTGAATGAATCTTTAGAAGCTTTGTTAATTCTGGTATTTTGGGCACTTTGCATAACAAATGAATTGATAATTGCATGTTGTTTTATAAATCCTAGAACCACTGGCGACTTGTAGAGAACGGTGAGGGGGCGAAGGTGGGGGTGAGTTAGGGAAAAAACTAAAAGAAAAAATACTTGGTGGTCGCTGTTGCCAGCCACCGCCTCTCCTCCGACCCAGGGGAGTCAAGAACCAAGGTTCCCAGTGATTGGTCTGAGCGCCGTGGTTCGGCGCACAGAGAGGGACTGAGAGGCTGGGCATGTTCTCCACCCTGGCTGTACAGTACAGCCTGTGGAGAACATGCAAAGTGCGCATGCTGGTTTGGCCGGCCCAAGACGGCTGGCCAAACCGTCATGCACACTTAGAGTGCAGCCACCACTCCTCTTCCCTCGACGTCACAGGAGCCTGACCCTGACCTAACTTAACCTGTCTGCAGTGCAACCGCAACACTAAAAATAAAATTATAATAACATTCCGTTATCATTTTTTTTACCTTTGCACTGCTTTATAGCAGTGAGGGTGTTGATTTTTCTCCTTAGCAGAGGAGCCGCCACTGCCTAAAACTGGGCCTAATGATGTGAATGACCTACAACCCATATTTCTGCTCACTGACCCTCAGTGATTAAATTAATTGTGCAGCCTCATATTTTCACATTTCATTAAAAATGTATATTTGTTTGTGTGAGTGTTTATGACCTATTACATGTTTAACCCCTTCCCTGCACTGCGAATTCCGCCGCAGTGCAAGGGGCTATGGGTTGGGTGTGGCGCTTCGGTGGTCATGACGGCTCCACCCAGTCATGCCTCACGGGCGGCATGTGCTCATGACGGTTTGGTGCCCTCACAACCCCACCCATTCATTAATTTTCCCGCACAGGCGTGGGAGGAGTGGCAGAGGAATGACGGCTCCACGCCGTCATGAGCCCACTCCTACCGTGACTCATGACGGCGTGGAGCCGTTATGAGCACCGAAGGGGTTAGTATGCATATATTGAGTGCAGTGGAATGCAGACCCAAATGGGTGAGACTGTTTTTAGCGAAGGCATTTCTTGTTTTTGCGTAGCCATATGAACTGGTGCAAAACATCTCAACTTCCTATAAAGGTATGTGCGGTTTAGTTCAGGTGTTATTAAGTTATCGTTGGGTGACTCCAGGTAAATCTTTGCCAATAAAAAAAACCTACTTTTGCCTAATCAATCAATCATATCATTTGTAAAGTGCACTACTCACCTGTGAGGGTCTCAAGGTGCTGGGGTGAGGAATGCTGCTACTGCTCGAAAAGCAAGGTCTTGAGGAGGTTTCTGAAGGTCAGCAAGTCTTGGGTCTGCCGTAGGTGGATGGGGAGGGTGTTCTAGGTCTTGGCAAAGAGGTGGGGGAATAATCTGCCGCCGGAGGTCGCTCTTCGAAAGCGGGGGACTGTGACGAGGGCAAGGTCGGCAGAGCAGAGCTGGTGGGTGGGTGGGGGTGTAGAAGCTGAGTCGTCTGTTGAGGTACGTTGGTCCGGTGTTGTGGAGTGCCTTGTGTGCATGGGCGAGGAGCTTGAAGGTTATCCTCTTGTTGACCTGGAGCCAGTGCAGGTCTCTCAGGTGGGGTGTGATGTGGTTGTGGCGAGGGATGTCGAGGATCAGGCGTGCAGAGGCGTTCTGGATGTGTTGGAGCCTTCTTAGGACTTTGGCCGAGGCCCCTGCGTATAGGGCGTTTCCGTAGTCCAACCTGCTGCTGATGAGGGCCTGGGTGACCGTTCTTCTCGTTTCAGTAGGGACCCACTTGAAGATCCTGTGGAGCATGCCGAGGGTGTTGAAGTAGGAGGAGGAGACAGCGTTGACCTGTTTAGTCATGAAGAGGGTGGAGTCAAGTATGACCCCTAGGTTGCATGCATGGTTGGTGGGTGTTGGAGCGGTTCCCAGTGCGGTCGGCCACCAGGAGTCGTCCCAGGCCGAAGGGGTGGATCCGAGGATGAGAACTTCTGTCTTGTCCGAGTTCAGCTTCAGTCGGCTGTTCCTCATCCATTCAGCGACGGCCTTCATTCCTTCGTGAAGGTTGGTTTTGGCGGTGTGGGGATCCTTGGTGAGGGAGAGGATCAGCTGGGTGTCATCGACGTAGGAGATGATGTTGAGGTTGTGCCGGCGGGCGGCATGTGCAAGCGGTGCCATGTAGATGTTAAACAGAGTTGGCATGAGCCCTGGGGTACGTCGCAGATGATCTTGGTGGCTTCAGAGCGGAAGGGGGGAAGGCAGCCTCTCTGTGTTCTGCCAGAGAGGAAGGAGGTGGTCCAGTGCAGGGCCTTCTCTTGGATTCCGGCGTTGTGGAGGCGTGTTCACCTTGGGTTTCTTGAGTAAGGCGTTGATCTCTGCGTGCTTCTAGCGCTCCAGGAAGGTTGCTGTCTCCAAGGAGGTGTTGATGACTTTCCGGAGATGGGGTGCAATGGATGTGCTGAATTTGTTGAAGATGTGGTGCGGGCATGGGTCTGACGGAGATCCGGAGTGGATGGTGTTCATGATCTTGATGGTGTCATCTTCGTTGATGTTGGTCCAGGAGAGCAGGCGGTTGGTGCAGATGGTGGTCGTGGGGCGGAGGTCTCAGTGATTGTCGGGGCCGTTGTGGCGTTGAAGCTGTTGTGAATGTCTGCGATCTTGAGTTGGAAGAAGGTGGCCAGCGAGTCGCACAGGTCTTGCGACAGTGGGATGCCGTTGGTGTTGGCGTTGGGGTTGGAGAGTTCCTTCACGATGTTGAAGAGCTCTTTGCTGTTGTGCGCATTGTTGTCTAAGCGGTTTTTGAAGGAGGCCCTTTTGGCGGATCTGATGAGGTGATGGTGTCTGCGGGTGGCGTTCTTGTGGGCTGCGTGGCTGTCCGGTGTTCGTTCACGGAGCCAGATCTTCTCCAGCTTTCGGCAGGTTTGCTTGGAGGCCCGGAGGTCTTAAATGAACCAGCAGGCTTTCTTGTTCGTGTGACTGTTGGAGCGTTTCTTGATCGAGGTGACGGTGTTGGCGCAGTCGTTGATCCACTGTCTGAGGTTGCAGTGGTTGAAGTGGTTGAAGACTTCATCGTGCAATTTCCAATGCACAATATGTGGATTAGTCAAGTTGTTTGCCTGAACTAGGTACACCACAAATAATTTTTGAAGGATCAAGTCAAATCTGATTACATTTTTGCTCTTTCGAGATAGACAGATATGGTTCTAGTATGTAGGAAAGGGTCAAGTTAAGTGCCTGGCAACTACATATTGATGCTATATAGTCTGTTTTAGCAGATTTTGTGTTTGCTTATTAAGTTTTAGGAGTCCATTTTTTAGAGTCTTATATAGAGCATCTTGACAGATAGTTGAAATTGGAAGAAACAGGCATAATTTTAGGCACAATTGGCCCTGGTAACACACACCTGAAGGAAGGGTTTTTGTCACACAATTGTGCATCTAGAAAGCAAAGGGGGATATCATATACAACGACATAAACTACCTAACTATTGGATTGTCCTTATGTTTCTCTAAGTTGCCGATGGCTTACATTTTTTAGGCAGTTTATAGCTGCTATACAGATCATCAGCTAGACGTCAAGCAGGCAGTAGCCTAAACAAGGCATTGAAAGCCCATAGGCTAGTTGGGAAATCAATTTTCCAATAGAAAAACACTCATGGACGTCATTGTGTTGTGCTGCCTCCTACTGCTGTGTAAGCATTACATGTCACCAATGCTGGTGAAGCATGTTGTGTGTTGACTGTGGATAAACAGCTATCACAAGTCTGTTGTCTTACAGGTTTGGGTTTTGTTCATTTTTCTACTCTGTTGGTGTTCCCTTCCCTCTTTAAGGATTGATTTGGCTTTGGTTTCAGTAGGAATACTCCTGATGGGACAGATCTGGCGGAACAAAACACAAGTTGGTGACTATTACGTATGTATTTGTCATATACTTTGTTAAAACTCCATATTGGGCCTATGCATTATAAAGCCCTCTTTCCTCTCAGACAAAGATGACTTTATTATTTAATACAATTGATTGCTTTGGCAAGGGCCACTGCGAAAAAAAGTGATTGCACCTGGATGCATTTCCAGTTATGTATACATTTGCCACACTTTTCACATATTAAGTCATCAGAAACATTATATAAAGATTTTAATAATTTGCATTTCTGGCACAAATAGATCAAATGTGCTGCACATGGGGTTAGAGTGCCATGGTAAGCACTTTGGGAAAGTTAACTGATTACCTTCATGTGATGATTGCAGTAATTGTCAATTTAAAGAGGTGAGAATTTGTCCCTGATAGTATAAGCATCCCCGTTGATGGACTGGGCGAATGCCTTTTGCCTAACGCATGAAATCAGGGCCGCCATTAGCGGTGGTGGTGCCTGGTCGATAATCTTTTATGGTGCCTCTACCTCATGATATCCTCCTCAGATCCCTCACTATCAACCAGAAAAAGTGCCCTTCATCTCTCACTTACATTTAATTTGTTTTAAAGCGCTGGTAAAAGCTGGCTTCACTAATCGGTGCAGCTATCCTCGCAAAATACCGAACCATCCTGTGCAGCAGGCTTATTAACCCTCTGTGCTAATTTATGGCGTGTCAAGATTCTCACTTTGCAAAACTCCCATCTCTCTCTCTAGCAGGAACATTAATCACAAGAGTTAGTGGGACATTTTTATTGCTGCCTGAAAGCTGGACACACAAGGAACTGTGCAGCAGGTGCTTAAATTGTAAATTATTGCTAAATACAGCGACACCCCTGAGGTTAGTGCACCCCCCCCTCCCCCCTCCAGTTCAGCGCCCACTGCAGCCGCACAATTTACACCAGCCTAAAGGCGGCCCAGCACAAAATAAAAAACTTAAATACATACTTATAAATCAAGCAGGGGGGATGGAATGACATTTCTTTGTCATGATTTATTTGTATTTATTTTACTGTTAACACAAATGTATGTTCACACCACAGTCACTGTTCTCAAACCTGCTGTTATTTCAACAGGGCAGTAAGATTTTAGGAGAATCAAAAAAAAATTCAGAAAAATGTTGCATCAATTTTTAAGTTCTGTGTCATTCGTTTTTAAGTTCCTCCTAGCAAAATGCGTAATATATCATTAACCCCTTGCATGCTGATGACGGCCCCCATCCGTCATGCACTACGGTGCTCGTGTGCTGATGACGGCTGGGGGCCGTCATGAACCCGCTCACTCACGATTTTGCCGCACAGGCGCAGAATTGCGCCAGCAGGCAAGGGGTTAATATGAAAAGTACACACACACATTTGATCTCTAGAGCCATTTTTAACGATAAGAGTCACAGTATTATTGCTGCATAATTCGCCTTTCTGTACCAAATAATTTGGTGAACCTTCAACATAACTTGATTCTCTACTGCTGCATAACTGTATTGGTCCTGATATTTCATCACCCATTGGTATATTTCCTATGAAATCCTGTGCTCTTGATTGGTTCCTCAGAAGGTGTATGTTCGCTAAGGTGTAGTCATTTGTTTATAGCTTTACTAAAGTTAGGCAATTATGGCACAAAATGGTTGAAAGTGTAATGTGCAAATGGATTTCAGCTGATTGCGGGTAGTTAAATGTTCAACATCTGCGCTGTGAGAAGTGCACTTGAATTCAGTGTACATTGATACCGAATTCAAGCTTCACAACCTGTCAATAAGTGAATTTGAGAAAAATATGAGGAGCACGTTATCTAATCTTCCTTTGAGCCATTTCCAGTTGAGCCTATGGCGAAATCCACAAACAAAAAAACGAATTCTGCATCCGCAGGCCTAGGAACTTGTGTAGGTGCAGATTTTCAAATTTAAGACATTCCCAAAGGTCTTCCAGACTATTTCTGGAAACGTCTGGAAACGTATGACGGAGGCTTTCTGAGTCTCATTGCGGATTTCACTTCCAAAAGGGAAACTGGCCGGTCATTCGTAGTGGATTCCAACTGGGTTCTTGAGCCCTCGGCCAGTCGGAGGCCTGTCCGTAATCCTTATGAACAGCGTTTCTGCCGTAGGGATTATGATGTTGGTCTCCGACAGGCTTTCCATGCAGGACTTTCCGACATGGAAGGCCTGTTGGAAAGCGAATCATGACTAGGTAGTCTTGGTATTTGATGGCTCAGGCTGTGCCACCGACAGGTTCCGAAGAGCACCTTTCAGTCTCTACGTTTATTATTATGTACAGATTAAGCACTGTTTAACCCCTCCCCTGCTGGTGATGGAACTGCTCCGTCATCAGCCGCGGTCGCGCTGTGCTGATGACGGAGCGGTTCCGTCACGGCCCGCTTGGCACACCTGCGCGACGCGGATTCCGTGCCTGTGCTGAGCGTTCCATTAAGCGGGCGGGGCTGTGACGGAACCGCTCCGCCATGAGCACAGCGTGACCGCGGCTGGTGACGGAGCAGTTCCGTCAACAGCATGCGCGTGCCGCGCGGCCTCCTCCCCCTTAGCGCTGCGGCGGAATAGCCGCTGCAGCGAAGGGGTTAAACCACTAATTCACTACATAATGTTGACTTTAAATCTGAAGTTAGTGTACTACAGCTAACTCGGCAAAGCATTCCATCAGACAAAGCAGACTGGAACACACTGTTCTGCACCAGCGCCAGATTTACGTATGCAGTGTAAATGAATGAGTGTGGAAAGATATCTTACTCACACACTAAAAATAAGTGCGATGTGTGAAAAGGCTCCTAAAACATAAACAGAATATTTCTTGTAGGAAAAGTGCAGCAAAGTCAGCATGAGCAAATGCCGAGCAAGCAAGCCAAGGTGTTATCCCCTGAGATCATTCTTGCTTTGACACATGCTTGAGGTGCAAACATGATATCTGAGGATTAAACAGAGCTCGGCACAGCCTGCAGGCAGGCCAAGCCAACCTTTAAGCAGGGGTTTGCTAAGTTTTTCTCTCCCTTAATTCATTCGAATATGTTGATCACTTTCTAGAGTTCATGGAGACTTCTGTGTCTAGTTTTTTCTTCAAAATCAAGACTTTTGCAACCTTTTTAGGTTAAAAAAAAATAGCGAGCATCCGCCCAGGTTTAAATTTGCTAGTAAAGTGTTTTTAAAGTTTTCTCATGACATCAAGGTACATCACAGGAAAAGATTGTGATCTACCCTAGACTTTATCTGCCTAATGAAAGCTTCACAAGGCCTAACTTTAATCCTTTTCTTTTGCTGCTATGAAGAAGAAACCCATTGCACCATTTATTTGCAAGCCAAGCCAGGATGTAGCTTGTGCTGTACAAATTTTCCTTAAATGTGTTGTTCTTATCTGTATCAGGTGATACTCACAGTTAGTAATTTTGATGAGGTCTGTATGGTGGATAACAATGTATTTGCATGCCAAGCCAGGTTCAAGTTTGTGCAATACATTTTTCCTTAAATGTTCATGCTGCCTGTATCAGATTATACTCACAGTTAGTAATTTTGATGAGGTCTGTATGGTGGATAATAATTTATTTTCTCTTCATGTATGAGTTCAATAAAGATATTGTAATAAAAATGTGATTAATTCTTTCAGTCGTTTATAGTACTGATTTTTTTAGGTATTGAAATATGTATTAGAAGGAACATACTTAACTCCTTCGCTGCGGCGGCTATTCCGCCGCAGCGCTAACGGTCGCGGGCGGGCGCGCGGCTCACCTGCACTGGTGACAGAACCGTTCCGTCATGGCTCGCAGGTGAGCTGTGCTTGTGACGGAACGGTTCCGTCACGGCCCCGCCCGCTTAATGAAACCCGCCGCGCAGGTGCAGCGGCCGGGCCGCTGCAGGAACCGTTCCGTCACCAGCACAGCCCACCCGAGGGGCGTGACGGAACGGTTCAGTCAGTAGCATCGAAGTAGTTAAGGGCCCATCATATGTTCACGGTTATTGGTGTCAGCTGCGGCCACCGTGTGCTATTTTGTGTATTTGTGGTGTTTTGGGGTATAAATATGACATGGGCTGACCATTCATTATGTATCTATGACTGTTTGTGTTTCGAGTGAACAGTTCAAAGGTTATTCTGAGCCCTATCTAAACATCAGCGGGTGGGTGTTGGGTCATACTTCTATTTTGAAGGGATATTGAAGCCAGAACAATAAAGGTTGAAGCCCTCAGCTTACAAACATTCAAACCACCGAGACCCCTGGGATGTTCATACAGTTTATAAATGGGGACCTACCAGTGAAGTGAGGCAATGGGGATGCACTTCGCAGGTGCCCAGCTACAGTGTAATGATATATGTGGCAAAAACTAAATCTCAAGCAAGAAACTACCAGAAAGAAGGACTAGGTCTATTGAAATTAAATTATTTGTTCAAAAAATTGTAGCAAAGTGTTAAACGGTCAAAATGTAGGTGAAAAATCATTTACAAATTATAAAACAGGATAACGGCCTCAAAATTTAAAATTCTGCAGTCAAATTTTGGTAGACAAATCTCTAGCACACACTATTTTCATTAGAAATTTCACCTGCAGGGAAAGTTTTACATATGTGGCAAAGTTCATAACTTCCTGAAGTTGCAAAGATTGTTACCTTTGCAAACCTTTACTAATTACAATGTCTTACAACTCATTCCACTTTATTCCATCACTTCCCAGCTAGATTTAAACAATTCAGACATATGTCCAGACTTAAAAAACCTTACTTCAGCATTCAACACGAAAGATCTGTTACAAGTCTCTTTCCCCAAATTTTATTGAAAGTCCTAAGTACTATAAAGGGTAAATTTTCAATCAAAAGTGTTGTATTCAAAGATGTAACCTTGTAAGTTACAGAAGAAGTAGGTTTCTTAGGTTGAGGTCAAGTTACAGGTAAATGAAGTAAAGTCCCACCAGAAGCAGCAAACTGCTGCTCAGCCCTTTTCAATCCAAATGTCCACTCGTCGAAGCACAAACACTTTTAACATTCCAACCATCCAGTGACCTCGCTTACTGGCTGACCAGCAGGGACATGGAACTTTGGGGAGGATGCATAATAACCAAGACAAGGCACAACAAAATGGTCCCCCTCCACCGACAAGTTTACAGGAGCATTCACTAAAATCACTAAACCACATCAATGCTACAGCAATCCCCCCCCCCCCCCTGTGCTGAGGAATCTTAAACTTCATGGATCATGACGAGCTGAGCTCGTCATGAGCACACAAGCAGTGTACTGCATGACGAGCTGAGCTTGTCATGAGCATGGAAGGGGTTAAGTCTGCTACACAGAAAAAGGGAATGGCCATGGTTTGTACTTGGATGCAAAGCTCCTTCCTCTTTCTCAGGAGCATTCATGGGCGAATCTGAAGAGCAAGTTTATCTGGTGGGAGATGAGGCTGTATTATCGGCAGGTTGGTTTCATTGCTGAAGTTGCTTTTGTTAAGGGGTACCACGTAACATCGCAGACAGCAAGCAGGGATCTCGAATTGTCTTTATGAAAGCTGAATCACAGAGGTAGACATGCCCTGATGTTGACACTGATCCCCTTTACAGTTTTCTATTGCATACACTCCTCTATATCTTAATTTGTAAAAAAAAAAAAAAAAAACTATAAAATAAATGTATATACTAATAAATAAGTAATTGCAAGGAGCTCAGAGCACTATCGGGGATGCTGAACCTTAAGGCTACCTGGTTTTGATTCTACCATTACCCTAGACTTCCTGTGATCTCTTTGTGCCTTGCATAGGTTCTTTTTCATCCCTGCTTTCTTCTTTATCTCTTTCCCTACTTTTATCAGCCATCATCTTTCCCCTTCTCTGCCTTTCTCTTTTTTTGCTCAAAGTCAAAACCTGATGATAATGTGGAGCTGCAGCCCCTAGACACGAATTGGATGCCCAGCACCTGCACAGGTTAAGTGTTGCCCTCCCAGCAAAACAACAGCACGATGTAGGCCATTAGCTCCATAATGAAAAGGCAGGATTTTGCAGTTGAAAGGGAAGAACCACCTAGAGAATAAAGAGCGGAACAATTCAGAATAAATATGGGTTCGTACGGTGTTGGATTTGCATTTAATTGAAGAAGAGACACAAAATTTGACAAAATAAGAGGCATTTAGACTGCTTAATGTCAGAGAGAAGTGGATGCTGATAATGGTGCCTTCATTTTTCTTTATAAATGTCCTAAATTCATTATGTTTCACAGACAATACTCTTTTTGTGTACAATGCAACGATTGAAGCTAGATTACAGAAACCATTATCTGATGGTAAATGGGTGCGTATATTTGCAGTGGTACATTTTAGCCTGTTTCATTTACCTTACATTTGTGCTTCTATCAATTTGTTGTTTGTGCAGTGCAATATTATAAAAGGTACTCCCATGCACTTTCAAGTACTCTTGACTAATATGAAAAGGATTAATTAAATATGCAGGTATTATTAAACCTCATAAGCACATCTTGCCTTGGTGGAACTTACAATTGTCCGTATCCTAGTGGTTGCCACTGGACGCACTTGCGGAATTATGGATATTGGACATCTACAGCATGGCAATGGATTAAAATGAATTTGCCTCTTGCAGCTAACATTGGTAGTTTATTGATTTCAAATAGTCTTTTTATGTAGCCAATAGAATTTATCTTGTACTTTGTGGATATATTTGGGCTAATGTCCAAAAACAAGTGGTATGGACATTTACAAACCTTCCTAAGTAAATTGCTTGGAACTTTTTGATAACCTGAAACGCCCACTTTTTGTATACAAATTCTCCCAAGGAATATTTTTAAGAAGCAAAAAAAAAAAAACCAAAGTGCGAGAATGTTTATTTGCCAGTAAAGATTTGGCAAGCTGACAAACTGCGCAATATTTAAGAAGTGCCAATCTTGTCAACTTCGCCAAACTTCACAGGTGAACTTTAAAGTTTAAGATTTAAAATAGGCAAAATTTGCAATTAATGATTTTTGTCTGCAGAAATATCTCTTTATCACAATGCATGCAAATGGAAATTAAACGGTGTTCCTCTTCATGACAGTTGAGGTCCTAGTTTTCTGCTTTTGGTGTACTTTTGTGCACTAATGTGTGCACTAAAAGCGAACGAGCGAGTGTGTGTTTGAGTGAGCGACTGAATAGCTGATAGGTGGTAGTTCACTGTAACTGAGTTAGTGGGTGTGAGAGTGAATTGCTGCGGGCATGTGAAAGAGCGAATAAGTGTATAGACAGGAGACAGGGCAGTTGTTACTAACTGAGCTTGCATACATGGGCAGATAAATGAGCACCTTTTTAGCATGACACTGTGAATTGAAGTAAAGAAAGGGGTGGTCCTGAACCAGGGGTGGACTAACCATTAACTCACTCTAGGCGTCAATGCAGTGGAGGGAAGGCAAAGGCACACTGCTTGCTATTGCTTAACAAGTACTTAAAAGAAACTACGATTTGGTGTCAAGCTTTTGACTTTGTTCAATCCGTGTACATAAGTGATATGCATGAACTGAAAGAATATCATATGTATCAGTCTATAGGAGTATTGCACAAATAGCAATTTAAATGTAATTATTTTATAGCGCTACTCATCCCAATTAAGGGTGTGAGATTGCTTAACATCACACACATATATTATACATTGAGAATAAATCATAGAAGTGTGTAAATCAATGTACAGTGTATTGTATAAGACAATGATGGTTTCAAGATGTAGGAGTTACATACACAGCATATTCACTGGTAGGGATCATATGTTAAGAATGCCTTGCAGGTAGAAACACAAAGTCAGGATTTAAAACTTAACACAGTTCTTTGAGTTGTCTCTACTAATCAGAAGATCTGGGGGTCTAAAGTAATAACCCACTTATCGATCTATATATTTTTTTTAAATCCGCCATCTACATGTTATAAGATGTGCTTTGCAAGAGACACATTAACTTTCTATTCTATTTATGAGACAAAAAACCAGATCTTTCCAGCAAGTGCGTTAACCACCAGAGTTATATAACCATTATTATTATTCTCTGAGATTTACTGGGCACACAAAGCTCTCTGCTGCAGGTGTCTTAACCCCATAAAACATTTCAAAATGTACCCTTTGCAACTAATTAAAGCAGAACTTGTAATGATGGTTGATGTGGTGGAAAGAGGGCAGGACACCTTATGGGGTTACCACGATGTTTCATTTAATTATGTCGCTCTATCACAGAGAGCGCCGGGCAAGCTGCTCCTGTCTCCGCTCCAGTGCCCGAAATCACGATCTCTCGCGCGGCCATAAGATGGCCTCCGCGTTCACGCTACGTCACCACGTAGCGTGAACACTAGACCGCACACTACAGAACTGATTTACTTTTAGCTTTCTCTTTGTTGCCAATATATTTGTGTCAGAGTTTTTAAAGAATGAATGTATAAGTTGACTGTCAGACTGATTTTCATGACTCTACCCCTCTTGACTTCACACTCTTTTTGCTGTCACAATTTAACCCCCAATTTATGGGTTCTCGCACTAAAGTTTTTTTCAATTTCAGCACTGCATAGCGGATCATAGGAGTATACTTCTGTAGAGAATATTTCTGTAGAAAAACCACTCCAAGGGGATGTACGAAACATTTGAATTCGATTTTTGTCTTTGCTTGTGTTGTTTTTCTGTTGTCGGGCCGGAATACATTTAATTAAAGAACATCACAACATGTGTTGTGTGGTCAAACTCAGTAATAATTATGCGGCACTAGAAAATATAAACACAGCCTCAGGGCATGTGAGAGAAAAAGTTCCATAAAACACCTCCAGCGCCCCGCGTACTGGAATTACATTTCCATGTGTGAAATCCTATTTACGGCATGTTCGCCTGCAAACTACTTTTCCTTGCATGCATTTTTTACATCTTTTTTTTTAAATCACGGTATAAAACTGAAATATAGACACATTGCATCCATTAAATGCATTCAGAGGCCTGTTTTGAAACACTCGGCGCGTGCAGCTACGCCTCTTTTCCACCTCCCAATGGAAATAAAAAATACAATTGTACCCGTATTTTTATTCCTAATATTGCTTCATCTGACAGCGCACTGGAGGAGTTCTGAGGCCGACAGCTGCTTCCCCGGCAGGCTTTTTTTAATCACGTGGTTCACCCAGAAATAATGCATTTCAGTTAATCCGCACCTCGTCGGGTGACTCATAAATACTGGCCTCTTGCTTAGAAATGCCATAATCCCCAATCCCCTGACGGTTAATGTTTGCTAATCTGTTTGTATGCGCCCGTTTAGCTCCTCTGAAGTTCAGAAACAGCGGGCGAGAAACGATGGGCCTTTTTTAATGCCAAAGGCGCTCTGCGCCGCGCGACTCCGAAATGTAAACATTTTTTACATAAACCAGCGAGGTGCAGTAACCTTGTAGTAATTTGTCGAGCCGTGTAAAAACGCCGGAGCAACATTAATGAGTCTGGTAGTACACGATGGAATCGTAATAAAGCACTGTGAACAAGCTCTTTTAATGTAAGCTTCATGTTTTGGGCACAGGAAGTTGAAACACTCCATTCTCTAAAACAAAATTCCTCTCCTAGAATGTTTGGGGCGCTCGATACAGGTTTTGGGTGCCCCCGGGGTACAGCCACATTCAGTGCCCCAGGAGGACTGTTGATAGACTATTTCTGCAATGGCACAGATGGGCTTGGTCAACATGGCAGGCTACCCTGAAGCTTCAGATACCGTCATCTGGGAGTGGAATGTCTAGGGAGCACCCCAACCCTTGGCAGCATTGTGTTAGCATGCAGTCCCAGTGATATCTCTGCAGTGAATGTAGTAGACAGACAGCGCTTCCATTGCAGGCAATCTGAGGCAGTTTTTAAGTGGCTGAACCCATGGGGGTAGAGGAACACGAAATGCAACATCCCTATACATACGTCAAGGATAATTTAAGCCCTGCCTGCAGCAAATGCTAATAAGAAAACAACAATATGCATGGAAGAAGGTAGAGGGAGCACACACCCTCCGGCGGGCTATTCCGTTCCAGATTCACTTTGAAGTTGGTCTGTCACCCATGTTGTCAGTTTTATCCTATGGCTTGGCAGGCCTTATGACACAGATCTGATCCAATCTTTGTTCCTGTCTAAAGTAACCGGATTGCTCCATGTTAGGATTAAAATATATATATATACTAGCAGCCCGTCCCGAAGTTGTCCGGGTACGAATTGCTGCCGGCCAGTAGTATATTCTTTTGTAGGATTTCGTTTTGATAGCATTTCTTATCTGTGACAAGCCTGTGAAACGCTCCGATTCACAGTGCACTGCTGATGCACTTAAGAGTGCACGTTCAGTAGTGTGTGAACTCGAGTTTCCCTACTTTATTTTTCCTTGCAATAATATATAGTGCGAACTCAACAACATGGCATGAGCACAATTTACATTACAGAAGAACACATTCATTTGTGGTAGGCACGGGGAGACAAAGCAATTTGCCTGGAATCACAGGATGTTGAGCTGATGCCGAGATTCGAACGTAGCTCCCCAGCTCTAAAGTTCGCAATTTTAGAACTTGGAGGTGTGTCTAAAAGTGTATGTCGGTGCTGGCCATCAATGAGAGAGACCTGTGCATTTTTCAAATTGGTGGTGAAAAAATATGAGTATGTTGCTGGAGATGTGGGCCGCCGTGCCACCAATGTACTTACCGGGGGAGGGTAAACACCCATTATTCCGCAACTTTCTTTCCGCATACCATCACTCCACATACTTTCATTACGAAAGTACCATGACTCCGCAATGCCATTATAACGCATGGCATTACATTTTATATGCTTTCACCACACATACATTTACAACAACGAAATTTGTTGTAAATGCATGAATGGTAAAAGCATGTTTTTTTAATGTTTGGATAAGGTAAGTATGGGTATAGGGGTATATGTTTTGGGGTACTGAGGTATATGTTTTGGGGTGTTTGGGTATTTTAAGGGTTCAGATATAGTTTTGGGTTATGGGGTACAGGGGAAGTTTTAGGGTTTAGGGATAGGTATGGGTTTTAGGGTACAGGGGTATTTTTAGGGTTCAGGGCTAGGTTTGGGTTTTGGGGTATAGGGGTATTTTTAGGGTTCAGGGGTAGGTTTGGGTTTTGGGGTACAGGGGTACAGGGGTATTTTAAAGGTTCAGGTCTAGGTTTGTGTTTTGGGGTACAGGTGTATTTTTAGGGTTCAGGGCTAGGTTTGGGTTTTGGGGTACAGGGGTATTTTAGGGTTCAGGGGTAGGTTTGGGTTTTGGGTCACAGGGTTATATTTAGGGTTCAGGGCTAGGTTTGGGTTTGGGGTACAGGGGTATTTTTAGAGTTCAGGGGTAGGTTTGGGGTTTGGGGTACAGGGGTATTTTAAGGGTTCATGGCTAGGTTTGGGTTTTGGGGTACAGGGGTATTTTAGGGTTCAGGGCTAGGTTTGGGTTTTGGGGTACAGGTGTATTTTTAGGGTTTAGGGATAGGTTTGGGTTTTGGGGTGCCTGGTATATTTATAGGGTTAAGATGGGTTAGTGTTTAAGGGTGTTGGGTTATTTTAAGGAGTAAGGGTGGGTTATGATTATGAAGTGCAGGGGTATTTAAAGGGAGCAGGGTGGGATTAGCACACGATATGAGACATGGCATGAAGGGCGGATCGTACCACACGCCCCCAGCGTTTGTCACGCCCCCAGCACACGCCCACAGCACAACACAGACACGCCTACAAGGGACTAGTTTGCTGGCACGGTTCTTTTACCTTTTAAATGTATACGATGGGCGTCTGCATAGCCTGTGTCCTTCTGCTGCAACTGCCCTTACCAACGCTGTATTGGGTGTTGTGATTTGGTGCTGTGGTTCCTGAGATTACCCGCCTCAAAGGTTTGGGCTCTCTCTTTATTATATTAGTATGGATATATATATATATATCTATATATATTTCCTGTGGTAACTATAGGAGAATTGAGCAATATATATATATATATATATCACCCGAAATCTCATCCTATGTATATAATGTGATTCTAGGTCATTGTAAATATATTAATTATCAATATATATATTTTACACTTTGATTTTAACATCGTGCTTTATATGAAATAATTATTGTTATTTATTGAATACTTTAATTGTTTGGATGACATTATTTGCACCTAGTAACTTGTATTTTGCACATTGTTCTTTGCACATTACTATTGAACTCCATAGGGGATTATCCCGGGATGTGAGTTTTCAACTTTCAAATCTGTTGTCTATGTCTAGTATTGATTGCATTCAACATCTGACCACATTCAACCAATGACGTATTCTGAATGGCACTAGCACTTTAAATGTTGCCTCTTTCCCTGCATGCGTCATGTGACCAAGGCCTCTGTGAAGGCCGACACGTTATGCTGAGGTGCGCCTTTTTCACGATTGAATAAACCACTGCTCATCTGCACTTGGGTCTCCTCTCTTCTTCTGCGCCGTCGGTATCAAGGATTGGGCTCCAGGCGAGAGAAAGCTGAGATTGTTTCATATATATATATATATATATATATATATATATATATATATATATACATATCGCTCAATTCTCCTATAGTTACCACAGGAAAAACAGCACTCTGGAGGTGGCAGATTTCAACGGGTCTTTATTCGAATAACACAAATGCGTTTCGGCGTTCAGCCTTCGTCAGTGTCAAGGGACTAACCCCTCTGTGTTAAATGAGACGCCATCTTAGAGTATGTTGTTGGATGCACATATCAGCACAATTATTAAACCGTGAGTAGGTTCAATAAGATGCAGTGGGTATAAAATAATACAAAATGGAAAATACCAAATTATCTTGCCATGGATCGGCTAATGTCCATCGAAAGATAGTACACAAAAAATGTTAGCTCTATCATTCCAAGTGAAACTGACAATAATTCATCCAATTAATATCAATATCTCTGAATCAACAGTATTCAACCAGTACCAAGATTATATATACACATTACTTAATTCATAGATCCAATACATCAGATCATTCCCTCCCATTATCAAAACTCATCAGGTAAATGGAAAAATATTGTACAAAAGATCTCAATAGCAGAATCAGTATTTCATACAGCAGAGTCATATAGCGTCAAACCATTCATATTTACATTCTGTAATTTCTAATAATTTCCCTAGGTGCACTGCCATCTCCTCACCACTATTTAAGCCTCTGGGATATTTGGTCGACAAATCAATAATATATCTAGATTCAAGCCTCCTCAGCCGCCTCAAGCGGTCCCCTCCCCTGGCATTATGTGGTACAGAGTCCAATCCGAAGAACTGCAGTTTGTTTCTGTCCTTCCCATGCTGTTCTGCAAAATGCCGGGCCACGGGATATGCCGGATCGGCCTTATCAATGGCCCGGAGATGCTCAAGTATTCTTATCTTTAATTGGTTGATCGTGCTCTCAATGTAGCGTAAGCCGCACGGGCAGACCAAGCAATACACTGCATAGGAGGTACTGCAGGTAATACATTTCAATATCTTAACAGATCTCCCTGTATCCTGTATAACATAGGTGAGGACCCTTCTGCTTGCTGCACAGGCCTTACAGCTGCCACAGGGATAAAAGCCCCTCATAGCCCTCAGGGTGTTTGTCTTGATAATGGGTTTCTCTAAATGGCTTCTCACCAGCATATCCCTCAACGACCTTGCTATACTGAAGGTTACTAAGGTGTGTGGTAGTAAGTCGTCCTTCAGTGCATTGTCCGTAAGGAGAATGTGCCAGTTCTTTCTCAACATGGCTCTCAAGTGGTTAGCCCCAGAGGAGTACGGGGTCACCATCCTGAATTTCCCTTCTTCACTGGTCTCACTATTCAAAGATTTTTTACTCAGGAGTTCTTTCCACTGAATTCTTCTGACTTTTTTAAGGGTGCTCTGTAACAGCCCATCTTCATACCCTCTAAGACTAAAACGCGCGACGCAATCCGAGCAGCCGCCTTGAAATCCTGATCCCTCGCGCTGTTTCTTCGAAATCATAGCAGCTCCCCATAGGGTATGCTTTTGACCAACTTGGGTGGGTGGCTACTGCTGGCGAACAAGATGGAATTGCCAGCAGTTTCTTTTCTGAAAAGTGCAGTATGGATTTTACTGCTATCAATGAACACCCTCAGGTCCAAATATTCCACTGCCACAGGACTAATGGACCCCGAGAGGTGCAGATTGTATTCATTGTTATTCAAGATCTCAATATATCTTTCTGCCGTATTCATTGCCCCTTGCCACACAATGAATAGATCATCTATGTAGCGGTACCAATGCACCACCTTCCCACTCTCCTGTCCCACTCTACAGCTCCTGGGCACCTGGGCACCTGCTCCTCCCACCAGCCAACGAACAAGTTCGCATAGCTGGGGGCAAAGCAGGTGCCCATCGCCGTCCCAGATATTTGTCTGAACAATTGTTCTTCAAATAGAAAAATGTTGTGTGTGAGACAGAATTCCACGAATTCTAAGATCATCATGTTATGCTGCGCAAAGCGTAGTTGACGTTGATCAAGATAGTGCCGGACCGCATTCAAGCCATGTTGGTGTTCTATATTCGTATATAGGCTGGTGATGTCCAGCACCATCAATAAATAGTCAGAATTCCAGGTAATATCCATGATTTTGTTAAAAAAATCTTTGGTGTCCTGAATATACGATTTTAGATTAACCACAAAAGGGAACAATACATTGTCCACAAATCTAGACATGTTTTCAGTGAGACCATTGATAGAGGAAACAATTGGCGACCCGGTGGGCATATACTGTTCTTGTGTAATTTCAGGAGATGGTAAAAGGTGGGAGTCATAGGGTTACTATTGCGCAGGAAAAGATGCTCATCCGACAGCTGTCTAATCGCCTCTTGTTGATAATACTCTCTACTAAGCAAGACTACGTTTCCCCCCTTGTCTGACAGTTTTACTATGATGGCATTGTCACTCATTAGGTTTTGTAGTGCCTTCCTTTGGGCATCAGTTATATTCTGAATGCTCGAATTTGTAGTCTTTCTGTATTTTAACAGATTGTTGGTCATGGCTTCGGTGAAGACATCTATGGCATCCCATGGTGCTTGTGGGATAAGGACAGATACCGGTTTGAAGTGACTTTCTTCTCTTTCTTGATCCACTCCCTGTAGTATAGCCCTTTGAGCTATATCCATGTTGGCCCTTGGATTTGAATCCCACTAAGTTCTCAGATCCTCCATGGCCTCCAGATTTATATATATACATATACATATATATATATTGTTAACCCATATGCACTTACCTTTTCAATATTTTGCTTTTCAATATTTTGGTAGCATGTTTCTTCATTCGATATTTCAACATAAACTGAACAAGTAGAGGGCCACTACTGGTGCATTATTGGTGGGACAAGGGTGTCAGACTATGTATAATCTAACTTCTGCTGTCTGTGAAAGTAATGCAGTTTGCAATGGCGCCAAAGTTGCTCAGCCTACTAGCGGTTAGAAGTGAATAATGTCTGTCTCGAATAGAGCAGGGTGTGGTCACTGGATGGAGGGAGCAGGGATGCAGAACTGTAGAGTTCATTCTAATTTGTACATGCTTTTATTTAATCTGTAAGCATTTCTGCCAGAAGTGCTGTAGATATGTTTCAAAAAGTGTACATATGTGATTATGCAGAAGGTGATAAACAGCTATGGCCAGGAAGAAGGGAAATAAATAGCAGTTAATCGCAGTCCACGCATAACAAGCAATAGGGAGTCAACAATGCAGCCTGAGCTGACCATGATAACAGTGTAGCTCATTTGGATTTTAATTGGAAGAGGTACTTGAAGGAAGTGTTTTGACCCTGCCAATGAAAGAGGTTCATGCGGGTGTACAATCAGGTGTGTTTGTACTGCTCTGAATACTATGGTAAGGAGTTTATGTAGATTGATGTTGGGTTCTGTGAGCACTCATTGCCTCACGACTCAATAAGAGAGCAGAAGACATTGAAAGATTAAACAGGATGTGGGTAAGGAGGCTGAATACCTTTTTCTAAAGGGTAGAAAGGGTTACAATGCTGTTGCTGCAATAATGCTCCAATTTGTAGAGAAATTAGCTGTTGATCAAAATAACTGCCCAGGAGAATATGCGGGGGAAGGGCTCTTGTAGATGAAGTGAAGATGTTAGCAGATAAAATTGTAATCCAGGTAATGAAGGTATAGTACGTATATGGCTTTCGAAAACATTGCAGGATTTTTCTTCGAAGGGTAGGTTGGATACCACCATGAGGAAACAACATAGAGGAGAAATTGTACCTGAGTCCTATTTCATATTTTAAGGCAACAAGGGAACCCAAACTAGTCGACCAGGGACCTTGGGAGTTAATTCTTTTAAACAACAGTGGCCCCTGGAGAGGGAAAAATTATAGGACAATGAATATAGACTCAGTCGTTGCTATATTGAATCGACATGTCCAGCCGGACAGAGGTCTAATATTTACTTTCTTGGCAAATAGAAAAGGTTTTTACAGAACGATACAGAAAGTGGGACACAAGCCTGTGCCCTACTTAACACATGGAAAACATTTACAAGCAGGGGAAAACGACAAACAAGGGGCTTTTAGGCAAAAGATTTACGGTTTGTTGTACTCGATGAATAAACAGTGTCAAAGTACAGCAAATCTCATTAGACACCTTTACAAATTCGGTACACACAAGGTTTGAGTGTATAAGGTGTTTCAAAGTGTTGATGGCGTTTCGATCCAGGATGACATTACGTGGTTCATCATCAGGACATAGACATTGTGCCTAATAATAAGACGCCTTAATTGCCGAGGAGGGGGCTCAAGGCAAAGGTGTTCAAAGGCGGAGCCACGGGAAATGAAGAGAGGTCCGGTAATGAATGTTGCCAGACGGGGCAACTCAGTGATTTTATGAGTGCACACGGCTTTCACGAATGGTTGCGAGTATTCCCTCGGGAAGGTGGAGCCGGCACGGTGGCCGGTCTCGAGGGTACGACAGCGGTTCGATAACGGTATCGAGCCGGTGATGGCATAAGTAATGCCCCAGAAAAAGGACAGTATTAAATATAATCCTGGAACAGAGGAGAGTACACTTCTGATACATAGTTTCGAGACAGAGAGAGACTTGAGACAAACTGCAGATATAGAAGAAAGCTTAACACATACATGATAAATAGAAGAACATGAGACATGGGGCAGAGGAAAGTATGAAACATAGTCCTGAAACTGAGGAGCATGTGGCATAGGCTGTCATTTAAGTTGGGTAGGTTGACCTGCCTGGCCACGAGGTATAAAAAGTGGCTTTGACATCTGCTTCCCAGGTGAAGGACTGCCCCCTGTATTTAGAAATCCCTGCCTGCCTGGTGGGGATCTCTAAGCTACAGTTTGTACGTTCCACTGTCGGCCCCACTGTAGGCTTAAAGAAATGTCAAGTTAGGGCCATCTTATTTTTGCCCTACTCAACATTTCTATTTCTTTAACAAAAACAAACACCTGAAGCAGAAATGTCTTAGTTTTAGGCAAACTATCAATGGGCCTGGCACTTAAGGAGTTTTCTCCCTTGGTGTGGGTGCCAATAATTGCCTCGCAATGCATGCCGTTCCCATGTAGGGTAAACTAGTCAGTGGCGGCTGACATATAAGGAAGGTGGATCAAAAATAAAAGTCAAAAAAAGAAGTAAAGAAAAATAATCCCACATGCTTCAACGTCTTCTTCCTTGCCCGGGTCCTCTCCAGGCAGCCAGGCTCCTGGAAACTGCAGTAACCAATCCTAGTGTTGCTCTCATACTGCATGAGAGCAGCACCAGGTTTGGAGGGAGCATCCTCACTTGCTGTTGAGGACCCGGGAGTCCTATGCTGTCTCTTATACAGCTGTCTAAAACAACTGGGTTAGAGAGCTTTAAAATGCGTGTGTCTGGCTGTCGCAAGGCAACCGGCCAAAAAGACATGTGCTCTTTAAGTACCATGCCCATAACTGCTTTCTACTGCTGCCCGACTGGCAGAAGCAGAAATCAGAAAGCCCTGTCCCCCACCCTGACGCTCGGCTCTGGATGGGGTTTTGAAAAACTAAAATGGTAATAAATTAATTGTATTAACATTTAATATTTCTATCTCTGGGGCAATTATTTTAGTGGGGCGTCACTCCTCCGTCTTAACGGAGGAGCCGCCCCTGAAACTAGTGTCAGCCACCTCACCTTAAAACAGGGTGGGACTATCATCAGTGGGCCCTCAGGCCCTGGGTGTCTAACGTCTGAGCCAACTGAGGCTCCTGTGTCGGCTCCTGTGTCGGCTCGTCTGTTGGCTCGTCTGTTGGCTCCTCTGTTGGCTTCTCTGTCAGCTCCTCTGTCGGCTCCTCTTTTGGCTCCTATGTTGGCTCCACTGTCGGCTCCTCTGTCGGAAGCTTTACAATTATCCCATCTGTAAATGGGGTAAGGGAATCGCTAGTTTGGGGGGCGGGTGATCGCTGCTATTTCATCCACCAAATGCTAAAGGGCTTTGTTTTTTTCGGAGGCAGGGAAGACGTTGAGTCGTACTGGCAGAAAGAGCACAGCATGAGACATATCCTTGAGAGGGGCATGAGACACACAGCCGAGACAGAGGCGAGCATAATGCCTACTTCTGAAGCAGAGCATGTGATGAACATCTGAGGCACCGGCAAGTCCATTCACCTCAAGAAGAATGAATGAACAGATAAATTATTGAATCAAAAGGTCCATACGGAACAGCTCAGCAGGCTGAATTGCCTTCAAGCACTTTGATACATAAAGCAGTGGATGGAAAGCGAGTTTAGAAAGACGGAGTTTGAGTTTATTTTGAGTAATTTTTTTTCTGCAACTGTCTACAACCTATGACAGCTTTTTTTTTATTTTTTTTAAAATACTTTTATCTATATTTTCAAAACATTCAATAATACAGCTCACTAGGAGAGGAAGAAAAATTATTTCATCAAATTTTATCTCGGGTGATTCAGTATAATAAAAGAAAACATCCATAAAAAACATTGCCTTTCTCCCCAGGCTCTTGTGAGGCGGACAGCGCACCATCCCCCACCAATCCCCTTTCAGCAATAGGCTAGTCTCTTAATGGAATTTGTCATGTACTTAACTGGTAAAACACCCACCTGTGCCAATAAAAACACAGCCTGTGCCTACCCTTGTATAACCTGTAGTTGGGTGCAGTTTCTTCTGTGGATTTTTGAATGACCGTATATGTCAGTGGTTGAGTTCTTTGATATTTTATGCACAAAAAGGGCAATACATCTTGAAATTTTCTAAATGTGCAAATTCATCACAAAGCAAAGGTAGAGCTGCTGAATATTTTATATTTGGCTCTGTTTTGTGTGTTAATATATAGCTGTTTGCCACCAGAAACTGCTTTACAGCTCTTGGATGTTGGAGCAAGATGATTGACGGGGAGAGAGTGTTAGAGGGGAAAGTTTTAAAGTCTGCTAGAGAGTAGGTATGGGCGGAAAATCCGTTTCGCTCGCGGATTTTGCGGATTTCGGGAAATCCGCAATTCGCGAGATTCGCGAATCTCCCGCAAAATCCACAAATCCACGAGCAGCGGATTTTGCTCGCACTGCTCGCACTGTTCGCGTGAGTTCGCGGCTTCCCAGTACAACTTCGCGCCCCGCGAATAAGTGCTAAATTGCAGAAATACGATCTTAGCAAAACTGAAACTACTTGCCAGGTTCAAAAGTTCAGGCTCATCATTAGTAGCCATTTCCTGTAGTGCTTCCTGAGGGGCCCCTCCAGAGTTCAGTTGCCAGTTGCAACTATTATGTGACCCTGCTCTGAACCTCAGAATAGTTACACATATGCCACAAAGGTCCTGAATTACAGCGAAGGGAGACAAGCAGGAGCCAGGCTGGAAGTTAAAATCCATTAATCAGCCCCTAATTCATTATTGTCAGTTGGGGCAGGGCAGGTGTTGTAACTAATTTTGCAACAATGAAAGCACTTAGCAAGTGCAAAAGATCACTAATCAGGGCGCACTAAGGAAGCAGGTGCCAGCTAAAAAAATATTCTGTGACACATTAATCAGCCCCAAATTAATTCAGGTCACTTGAGGCAGGGAAGGTGTGCTTTGCTTTGCCGAAAATAATGTACACTGGACAACCAGAGGGTGTGGTGATGAAACAGAGGGTGGCATGGGTGGGCCAGAGGGTGGCATGAGTAGTCAGAGAGTGGCAGTGGTGACAGAGAGTGGCAGTGATGAAGAAGAGTGTCCCAAACAGGCTGGACACGTAGAAACAACAAGTTCGCAAAACTTGCGACCCGACAGGTAAGTTCGCAAATTGCGAAATTGTAAAAACCCTCGCGAACTGGCAGAAACACGGGCGAACACAAAAAAAAAAAAATCCGCAAATTCGCGGGAATTCGCGGATTTTGCGGATTGCGAGTTCGCAAATCCGCAAAATTCGCGAACGCGAGATCCGCAAAATTCGCCCATGCTTACTAGAGAGGAGAATCTGCCAGAAGATAGCTGCATGATGTTGGAAGAGACAGTTTTGACAATGTTTTTGGATGTTTCTAGAACTACGCTTTCCAATTGTAAGTCGACTTAGGTAGCCTTTCCTCATGCCCTGTTACCACTGCAGTTATTATTATTATTATTTTTTTTAAAGACCTCAATCTCGCACTGAAATTCTATTTTATGTTTTTTTGTGGGACTTTTTCCACTCAAAAGCAAATTGTATCTGAAGTTTCTTTCTCACGTTTTCTGGTAACTTAATAGTCTTCAGCAAAATCATAGGCCTTGCAAAATTAAAAAAAAGCTTCGACAATTTAAAGGGTAAGATATAGATGCATCAACAATGCCATTTGCGATTCCTTAGCGAAAAATAAGGAATAGCAAAAGGATATGCATGTAGAAATCGCAAAAATACTAGCGATTTCTAAATATTCCTTAATTGCGACTCGCAAATTGCGAGTCGCAATTAAGGAATACCTCTCCATTCATTCCTATGATCCTAGAGGCCCATAGGAATGAATGGGAAGACATTCTAAATTTGCGAGTCTCAATTAGAGAATCGCAAATTGAGAATGCAATTTCAAGGGTGCCAGGGTGTCAAAAGGACACACTGTTGCACCCCTGAAATCTGCATATGGGAACATCTTGCGTGTAAAATGGAACTTTGAAAAATGCAACTTCATGGTAATTTGCTCCCCCTAATAGCGAAAACAGTAATTTTTTTACTTTGATGCACTGCATTTAAGGAATCTCAATTTGAGATTCCTTAAATGCAATTGCAATTTAAGTAATCACAATTTTGCGAATTCTTAAATTGCGATTTTTGCATTTGGGATGATGCATCCCAAATCCAAAAATACTAGTCGCAAAGGGGCAGATTCTGAGAATCTGCCCGTTTGCGACCGGTTTTTCCTTTGATGCATCTATACCTAAATGCTTTGCAGCTTTAACCACCTAATATAAAGACGGTATGTGGATTTTTTCTAGTACTGAGTAACTGGAATTCTGAATTTGGAGGGTACAGTGCAGCCAAAATAGAAAAAGAGGAAACACTAATGGTGATGACATGATATCTCTGTAAGAACAGCCTGACCCACCTATCTCTCAGCACTCTATCCTGCAATAAGGGGATAGCAACAATGTTAGCGAAACCTGTTTCAAAACAACCAGCAGCAAATAACAGGTTTTTAATGTAATACATTATGTCTAGGGCTCCTGGTTTTATGGTATTTAGTTTTACATTTCTGTCTGTATTTATCCATATTTCTTTTTTAGCCATCTCATAGGTACTTATCCATATTTATTTTCGGTTTTGAGAACAGAAGAGGGGATAACTCGTATATGTCCACATTTATTTAACAAATAAATGTGCACTCGAATTTGATGCCTGTCAGGTTTTAGCACATTACATAGCCAAAATATAATAAAATAATTTTAAAAAATTGCATTATAGGACACATACCTGTTGTGATATGAAGTAATGTAAGCAAATTTCATTCAGCTTTCTATATCTAGAAAAATGCCAAGCAGGGAACCAGCATGACAGAAAAGCATGTGTAAAACAGTGTCTACCAGGCCAGTGGTTAGAAGAGGGTCTTATAATTTGCAGCCCTGTGACCCATGATCTTGGTTGAGTAACTTCACTTGAGTATGTGCTGCTTGTATACCATAGCAGGTTAACCGCATCGCTGCGGCGGTTATTTTTCCGCTACGCTGCTTTTTTCTAAAAGCCGCGTTAGATGACGAGCTCAGCTCGTCATCCGCACACGACCACCGTGGCTGATGACGAGCTCAGCTCGTCATCAGCATCAAAGGGGTTAAAAGCAAGAATATCAGTGATGCATCTCAGACTTCCAGCAGCTTGTCCAAGGGCTTGTACGTGTGGTATAACCGGGACAGTTTTCAGTTTGGGTTGACATTTTGTTCAGTAATGTCCGCCCTAGAGCCAGAAGTTTAAACCCATCACTACACCGCGTACTAGAAACGCGGCAGAGAAGTTGTTACCTAATAGTTCCTGCACCAGACAACTTCTGCCACACACTCAGGTGAATACAAAATACACTGTTTGGGTGATAAACGTGATGCGGCTTTTCTTATTAACCAAAACTGGCCTGAGTTGCATTAGAAAGATAATATCTAAATATGAATGTCCACATGTATTCACTTGAGCATGAACAAGCAGTGGTGCGTGCTATTGACAAACCTGCTGGAAGAATGGGAAACATTATGTGATAAACATTATGTGTGATATGGTAGCAGTTTGTTGCACAGTGGGAAGTCCAGACTTCACCCGCTGATGCCAAATAATAGGCAGAGCTGTAACACAGGCCCCTGCAGCCCCTGGGTCGCAGTGGGTTCCCCAACCCTGCAGGGGTCCTCTAACCCTTCAGAGGGACCCAATTTCTGCCCAAAGCCTTTGAATATTTTTGAAATATGGAAGACTCAGGAGGCCCTTGTCACATTCAGCTGGGGGACCCCACAGTGCTTAATTTGAGCCAGTGGTTTCCGGTGTTCGGCACCGACCCTTAATCGTCAACACCGGCGCTTACATGGCAAACTCGACCCAGAGGTACTGGAGCAGACATTGAAAGAGCAAATACGCATACCATTTTATGCACAATGTATGTATGTATTGCTGCTTCTTTTATGATTTTAATTAATCGAAATAAAGAGTTTTGACTGACTGACTGATTGAAAGAGCATATCGCCATTACTGATTGTTTATGTGCAGGAAGGTGACCCTTCCTGCACATAAACAATCATTAGATAATGACGAGTTGCAACTGCATTCTGCAGCACACATAGAAGTTACAAATCACCATTAGTGATTATTTATGTGCAGGAAGGGACACCTTACTGCACAGGAATATTCATTCCCTGTAATGCAGACCCCCTTGCACTATGGTATATGCGTGCCTGCGTTGGCGCTTGGCAGCTAAATTTAGCACTAGGGGAAACGCAGGGGTGCCCAGTATTAGTGTAAATTCGGCACAACCCCGCATTTTCAGAATGTTAGAGCACGGCACTACCAATTGTGGAGTAACACCGCGCTCTGCCATTCTATTGTGAATATTCCTCCTGATGGAATAGTGGGATGGAAGGTGACCAGTGACGCTGCACTAGGACTTCAGATTTTAAGTAGAATTTCTTGCTGATACAGTTAGTCTCTGCAGTTCTTGGCACTTGAAGGCTGGATGCTGAGAAAGCTGTATTGTTTGGAACCATCACGTGCCCATAAATCACAGGTTGACAGCCATGTTTTACTTTACAGTACACTTTGTTCTGAGTGACCACATTTTCACAGCATGGCATGCCAGGGCAGCAACAGAGTTTGACATCAAAACACAAGCACAGGCGCCGCAGGACCAGAGACTTTCGACTGACAGCTAAGAACAAAATGACCCGATCGTGGCTGTAATGTCCAACATTTACGTAAGCACCTGTTGCAACTGTAGACTTCTTGTGCTATGGTAGTGATTGAGGAAATGAAGCACATATCTTGTTAGCTTGAGCCGCCGCCCTTAGTTTGTGTCAACAACAAATCATCCACCCGCCAATACGCTGTTGGCCTGATGACAGTGATAGACCCACAATGTGTTATGTTGGTGTCTTGTAAGCACTGGTGGCTCCAGTGATAACTCTAAAGTTGTGACCAGTGTAGTGATTGATGGTTTTCCAGCAGTGGGTCAGGCTTAAAGTCTCCACCACAGCATTGAACAACCCCAGGGCCTTAGACTTTGAAGGATTAGTGTTGCCTTGCATCTGATCATATGAGTTGCTTGGCCTTGATGGTCTAAATGGTGGTTCAGACCTTTTTAGCCATAGGTGCTTGCCTGTGTGTCATGGGACACAGAATCCCATTATGACATTTTTGCAATGTGCTATATGAACTGTTGAATCCTTGGGTTCAGTTGCTGTGGCGTTGACTTGCTGGCTGATGCATAATGATGGACCTCTCATACTCGTTTCAGGATCATAAGCAGGGCTACTGGAATCACGTGGCAGGAAAGGGCCAACTTATGTGGCAGGGTTGAGGACATTATGTGCAATGTATGTATACTTGTAAAGCGCACTGTTACCTCGTTTCGTGGCGTCCTGGCGCTGTATACCGCTGGGGAACCCGTCCTGGCTTTCCCTGTGAGAGGGCACCCCCAAGGTGAAGCCAGGCATCCCCAGCTCTGCTAGAGCCGTTGTGGAGATTAAGCAAGCTATTGCCCAGAGTTGCAGAGTGGGACCCATGGTTAGCGTAGGCACCTAGGCGAGAATTATCGAGTCCGCGGACATTGACCCAAGACCCTGCCGCGTTGGGAATTGAACCCTGGTCCCGGGCCGACCTCTGCTTCAGGGTCTGCCGCTTCTAACCAGTGAGCCACACTTCTCCACATTATGCAGCAGGAAAAGGCAAGCTATGCAGCACTATGCGGCATATTTTGTAATAGTATCACTTAAATATTTCTTCATTTTTAAACTTGCATAAACACTATCTGGGAATTGGTTGCACCTCATTAGTACCAGTTTAACATCCAAATATTGCAACAAGCAACAGAAAGGTGGCTAGTCCAGCTTTACAAAGGGCTTTCTGCCGTGCAGCAACGTGTGACACTGCATTCTTAGTAACTTTGAACCGTTTGAGGTAGAACCACATTTGTTTTGTTAAAATCTGCAGATTATGCGGTAGACGATGCACTATGTGGCAAATGAGGCAAAGCTATAATTATGCTATACACATCCCCCAATTGTCTTTGCCGTATCACGATACCTGTTGAGCATGTGGCACAGAAGGAGAAGTTTTTTATAATCCTGTACATATCTATTATACTGTATCGTTGATAACTTCTGGTTTAATCTATTTTATCCTTAAGGTATTACTGTATACGTAATTTATTGTTTTAACTCACAGAAAAATGTCCTGATTTTCTGTACACTTTTATGGTCTATTTGACCGAAATAAAGTTATCTAAACGATAATTATGCGAAAATGTCTGTTGACATAATTCCAGTGGCCCTGATCATAAGGTACCCTGTTGCTATGGAGATTAGTGAGCTTTATGAAAACCAACAATTAATAAATATGTCACTGAATTCGATTCTGTAAACTTCACATCTAGGTTATACATTTTTCGAGTAAAGATGCACTATTCTTGCACCCGGAATTCCCAAAAGTGTGAGAGTCAATAATTCCAAGGTATGATTTTATTTCTTTTTTTTCACTAAATCTAATGTACAGTTGGATCCAGGGAACTACTTAACTGTGACACAGCAATTTTGTTTTTAGAAAAAATGTATCCGTATATTTCGTTGCTCTCTTTTCTCGTTCTTTTTTTTATATATTCTTTGCACTCAAACTTTAAAATACCATTTGGTCACACAACCCAACATAACTGAAACAGAGAGCACAGAGGTAACTGTTAGAGAATCTCTTTTAATTTTGTATACCGTAATGCCCATACAATTACAAAACCAATGTTGAATTGATAAAAGAAGTAAAAAAAATGCAACTAAAAAAATAAAAACCAAAATATAAATCTACTGTTGAAATCCGATTGCCTTCTTTATGAAATCCTATTGTGTAAACACATGTGAGCTTGTAGTAATATTAATAAAATTGGGTAAATACCTCGTACTGGGGCTTCTTAGCACTAGAACTGTAGGAATGAACGAAACTGGCCCCAATGACCATCGGGGCATATGTTACATATTACTTGGTTTCCTACATGTATGCTACATCACATGGGTCCACCCGGCTCGCTCCATTGACACCAGCCGATTAACCCCTGGAGTATTAAGAATTGATGGTCATTGATTTTTCTTAATTAAGAGCAAACTGTTAATGAGAAACACTTGATTTCAAATAGACCTACACTGAAGTCACCTTGTAATTCCATTATAAGTCGCTAATCACCTTTTTTCCATTAGAAAGCTGAGCGCGGGAGGCAGTGAAACGAAATGTAAATAGATTGCCTTTATTTTCCATGTCACCTTTTCTTAAATAGGTGCAAGCAACGAATACTGTTTTGGGGGATAGGCATTTCTTTTGTCTGTTTCGAGATGTATTTTACAGAATATTAGTGGTCCATTACTCCTGCAGTATGTTTCAGGTCTCGGATTTTTAAATTGCAAATGTGGCACCAGGAGTAGGATTTGCATTTAAATCAATTCATTGTGCAGCTTGAAGGTTTCCGGAAGGATGGTGGAGAAAGTTGTGGGAGACGAGAGAGAAGATTCGGAGTGCAAGGTTCATGTGAGAAGTTTGATGGTTGAAGATGGTGGCAATCTTCTGTTGTATTTCTTTAAAGACAAACCTACGATCTGCTTCTGTCCTTGCCTTGCACTTACGTGCACCCAAATCACCCCCCCCCCCCTCAATGTGTTCTCTCCAGGTAACCTCACCTCTCCTTCCGTCGCACCTCCTCCCGCACTTCGCGGCGGCCGGCACTGGTAAGCGCAGTAGGGCGGTGGGGCGGGGGCGGGATGGGGTGGGAGGGTAGATAAGTCGACAAACGACGGGATAGGTATAACTAAATAAATAAATATTATCTATTCCGTCGTCTGTCGGCTTCCCCCCTGCCACGCCCGCCTCACCGCGCTTACTTGTGCCGGCCACTGCTGCCCAAACGACTTTACTTTCCATCACCTCTGGTTCACATCTTCTTGTGCTGAATCTCTCTTGGTCTACCCTTCCTTTCCACTGACCCTTCTACCTTCCATCTTAGTCTACCCATCTCACACCTAACCTCTTCTTTCTCTTGGTCCATCTCATATCAGTTGTCAATCTCCTACCCCAGATGTGACCCTCTTTTCCCTGGCCCACCACCTCCCTCTGCCTCCCACCTCAACCCCTCTAATGACCCTCAGACAAGCTTCCCCGATCCACTGGCTACATCTTCCCGTTGCCGGCCCATGCCCTTTCTCCCCTCGCGTATCTACCCTCCACCATCGCACATCTCACCTCTCAAGGGGCTTTCATACCTTTCCCACAGATCTGCCTCCAACCAGTGCTGGGGCACCTCTCCAGGAGGAAAAGGCATTTTCAACATGGTCTTTGCCGCGCATACCTTTTCCCCGCAAGCAGAACCATGCTTGCCTTACCCATGCATATGCCTAAACTACATATATGCTGGCTTAAGGCAGCGCGCGGTCTAGACGCTGCAATGGGCGGGCACAAGAAGAGGAAGAATCAGGAGAGGACGTGGTCTGGTAAGTGGGGCTGGGGACGGATTTTGGGGGAGCTGAGGGGTCCTTTTTAAGGGTTGGGGTAGTGTTCAGGGCTCAGGATGAGGATAGTTTTCAGGGCTGGGGCGGGTTTGTTTTCAGGGCTGAGGCGTTCAGGGTTGGTTTTAGGGCTCAGGGTGGGGTCGGGGTATTGTTTAGGGCTTAGGAAGTTTTGATTTGTTTTTAGGGCGAGGGGTGTCGAGGTAGTTTTTAGTGCGTATCTGTGGTCTGGGAAGTTTTTAGGGCTCAGGGTAGTTTTTAGGGATTGGGGGAGGTCGGGTAGTCTTTAAAGCTCAGGGTAGTTTTTAGGGCTGGGGTGGGTCAGGGTAGTGTTTAGGGCTCAAGGAGAGTCGGGTAGTTTTTAGGGCTCGGGGGTTAAGTGTTGGGGGGCTGGGGTGTGATCTTTACTACACATATCCCTTTACCACAAAATTGCATGGTAAAGGCATGCGTGGTAATGCATTCATTGTTCGAGCAGCACTGTGTAGGCATGTGTGGTTTAGCCATGTGTGCCTCTGACATTCAACCCTTTCCAGGCCCTCATCTGACCTTTCCCCTGGACCATGTTTCTTCTCACCCTCCCTGTCACCCTCTTCTTTTCTCCCTCGCCGACTACTGCTCTCCGCCGACCCACATGCCCTCTACCTGGCATGCCTCTCCTCTCCCCTGGGAGACCTCACTATTCCGATTACCATTCCCTAGAGAGCCTCCATTCTGCCTGGCACAATTCTTCACTCACCTGGCACACCCTCTACTTGCCCACAACTCATCTGCGTGAACTATCACTCTGACATTGCCCACCTCTTCACTTGAGGTCAACCTTCCTGTGGCCATGAATTGCGTCTAAGAGCATTTGTGCACCTCCAGAGGGAATGTGTAACTGCAAGAAATGATGAACGGAATGCTTAATGATTCAAACATTCTCCCACAGTCAAGAGATCTGGGTTAAATCCATAGTTTGTTTGCCCACTACGCCACCCCAGTTTGGACCCAACCATATGCAAATCGTTCTTGACCCTGTGCATCATGGGAACAGTCCAGACCGAACTGCCAAGACAGGTCCTCCCTGGACCAGAAACAAGCCTCCTGGGACCCGGTTTTGGGTATGTCACCCTTCATCAGCCAGGCTAGCTTGAATCCAGTGGCACAGTGACCAAGAGACCCACGTCTGGGCATACCCACCCCACTTAGGGCGAAAAGTGTCATTCAACCCTCTGCTTAGGCATCACTTGTTTATTTATATATGTTAATTGGGAAGTATCACATTGTCTCTGATGTGGGAGTCAGCACTGGTTTAGTGGTGATGGTTTGGGCGTGGATCGCATGGTGATTTTGAGCCAACAGACACATTTGAATTCTACTGCTTTACAAGTGCCATGTAGAACAAACATTGGCAAAGCCAAACAGTTTTGCTTACGCAAGAGCTATTGGCTTTGCCAATGTCTTTTAGCTATGTAGGACAGCAGCGTGGAGTAGAGTAGAGTGAAATGGACCGGCATGGCACAGAGTGGTATGGACTGGCGTAGTGTGTAGTGGTGTAGGGAAGTGGCTTGGAGTGGTGAGGGTGGTTTTGAGTGGCATAGAGAGGAGTGGCTTAGAGTAGAGCGGTGTAGAGTGGCATACAGTGGAGTGAAGTGGCAAAGAAAGGAGTGACATAGAGTAGAGTCGAGTGGTATGGCATACAGTACAGTAGCACAGAGTGGTTTGGCATATAGTAGAGTCGAGTGGAGTGGTGTAGATTGAAGTGGGGTAGACTAGAATGGCAGAAGTGGTGTAGCGAGGAGTAGAGTAGAGTGGCCTGGAGTGGCAAAGAGTAGAGTGTGGTAGAGTGAAGTAGAGTAGAGTGGGGTAGAGTAGAGTTGGGGCTGAGTGGCGCTGTGTGGAATGGCATGGCAGCGAGTAGAGCAGTGTAGAGTGGTGTTGCATAAAGTGGTGTGGAGTGGCATAGAGTAGAGTGGACTGGCATGGTGGTGCAGAGTTCAGTACAGTGCTGTAGTGTACAGTGATGTAGAGTGCAGGGGCATATAGTGCAGTGGCATATAGGGTGGTGGCGTATAGTGCAGTGGCACAGAGTACAGGGTAGGAGGGTGGAAGGGAATAGAAGTTATATGGGCGTACTTGAACAAAAAGATTAAAGTAGCTCCAAAAATGAGAGTAGGGGATGGATACAAGTACATAGTCCATGCTCCGGGGGAGGGCCAAACAGAAGAAGAGGACATGGTGCCCCCTTGCAGTGGCAAACAGCGAGTGAGGGAAATTAGAGGAACGCTGAAGCTAGCAAGTGGTAAGCTATGGGTGGGCTCTAAGCCTACTGTATGTAAACAACATGTCTTGCAGAGACAGCGCATGCGCTGTCTAGGCGAAACCTAAAAATTGGGCCTATTTCCATCTATTGCCTGCAGTCAGGCACCCTCTAATGCTCCCACTTGTTGGTACCACAACCAGGCTACCAAGGCTTGCCTTATGGTAGTGCCAGCCCTGTAGGTGTGAAGCTGCTTAAAATCAACGGTGAAGGCTTCCATACAGCTGTGATACCTCTAAGATGAATCGTCATTACACCCCAGCTGTGATGGCTTTCTGCACCTTTACAGACACACTGGTAATGGATGACGTGGCACCACCAGACGCACACACCGTAGGTAAAAGTCTATGTTTGGAAAGCGTGTGCATGACGTTTGTAGAACAGTGAACCTTTAGTTAAATACACACAACCACTTTAGCAAACACCACATGCAAAAACCTTGCTACAGACCACAAAAAAGGAGAGAGTTGCTGTAAAACTATAGCTTTGTACCCTATTGTATTAGAAGTTCTCCTTGACTCAGCAATGCAAAAACATAACACCATATCCCGAAACAATGAATTTGAATGCATAGCAATTGTGTCCATTGTGCATAGTTTTGGTGCAATACCTGAAAAGTGTCAGAATGACAGCCTGCAAATGGGAAAAAAACGTCCACTGGTGAATTTCTGAAAATGCTCTCCTTGATATGTTTGCATGAAAAGTATGCTTCAAGTAGTGTTAATGGGCCCTGCTTACTTATGCAACTTTATTTATTTATTATGTACTTATAGTACAGCGCTGAACCTGCCTAACATTGGTATCACAGCACTTACGCCAGCACAAGGTTTAAGGTGGAGGCGATCAAGGAATCATACAACTGAGACAAGGGGCCTCAGACTAAAGGGGTGGCCTGGGTCACAGATTTCAGACCTTTGCGATTGTATGCAGGAGTCAATCTTGAGTTGGATGGCGGTGAGTTCCATAGCAAAGAACCTTGACATTGAAGGGTTCTCTCCTAATAACAAATGTTTCACCCCTGCCGGAATGACCGGTTGTTTTGTGAGGTGGAAATGAGGTTTTGATTGGGTGGTAGGTGAGCAACAGATTTACTAAGTAGTTCGAGGCAGGGCGCAAGTCCTAAAAAAAGAAGTGGGGGGATGCTGACATCACGACAGGAAGTGACGTCACGAAAGGTGGCTTGCACCATCAGACCCCTTGCCTCCCCTCGCTCACCCCTTAGATACGATTGAATCAGAGAAGGCAGCGCGTGAGCAGCGTACTGATTGGGCTCTGATCTCGCCCCAGAGAGGCCAAAGAGTGAATGTGTGGCTCCACTTATCGAGCTCCCGGTAAAAAAGGTTGGGGGATGCCGTCCACCCGCGTGGTACCCCGACTCGAGCCCTGGTTCGAGGTACCACAATGCACAGTTTATGCACAAGGCAGATAGTTTTCAAATCATCCCTCTGCTTGATATGTAACCATCAGAGTATAGGTGGTGTGATCTTACCTGTGCAGGTTGAGGGGAGATGGTCAGGGTACTGATGTCCAGTTGTAGCCTGTCGTGTATCAACTTAAAAGACCACCGTGGCCCCCGCAGCAGATGTCAAGCCAGCAGATGGCTTTGAAAATGTCAATGGGATCAATTGACATTAATGTTGGATTCCACTGGGGTGGAAGAGTGCATTTTAGCTGTGTTGTTGATTTGAGGTAGGAACAATAGCTCTTCACCAAAGATGAAGCCTGTCGGGCATGGTGACAGTAACGGAACCGGTGGAATGATGGATGTGGAGTCAAAAGACAAGGGAAGCCGACAAAGAGGATCTTCGTATTCAAACGGAGGCATCACAGTGGGTTGCGGACATCTGACCTCGAGGGAAGACGGGGACATTTATTACTGTTAAAAATGTAAATATTATATACACATAAAATGATTTATAAGAATATTTAAGTCTTGCACATGATCATTATTGAGAAGATAAATAAACTGCTGGAAGGATATATATATAACCAAGCATATTAGCAGAGGCTGGCCCTTTAAGAAGTTGAATGATGCACAACAATTGGCACAATCATTTGTGTCCCTCCTTGTCTCGTTTTGCAGTATTTTTCTCTTACTGCCCAATACTGCTTTTTCCCATGAGACATTTCATGTTGAGCGCCATTTATTTCCCCCCTGCACTCATCCTTCCTAAAATCAATTTTCAAGTTAGTGTGTGCTCTTTCTTTGGTGGCCGGATGCTGTTGGTGGCAAAGGGTCAATGCTCCACCCACCCAGGTCCAGTTTACGTAGTCAATTCTGGGGCAGCCATTTTGTGTTGGGCATGCTGCCATTTAAAAATATCTTCTTTATCATTCTACTGGAATGAATGTGACTTTGGAGAAACATTTGTCAATGGTTAGGTTGTGTTTTTTGTGCCTAAACATAATTCTCACTAAACTTTAATATGTCTGTGACTAGATGTCTCTCCTAACCTCTTCCTCGTTGCTAGTGCCTATGCCATTGTATCATCCCTACAATTTATCAAATGGGTTGGACTGGACGGTATTAATGTAGCCCACTCCACTTAGCAAATTCAGGCAGATCCATTTGCGGTGTTTCCTGCGCTCTGTTATTCTTTGCCGTGGTGTGGTATCAATGCCGGCCAAGTCTCTTGCACATTGCCGTATTGTACCGCCTCTCTGGGACTTCTTACCTCTAATTGATGTATGAAATGGAGAATAAAGGAATCCAGCTAAGTGCGTAAAGTGGGAACTGATTACCAGAGAGAATTCAGCCAAAGTTGGTAATTGACTGGATATTAGGATGGCAAATCGTCTGATATCCCTCGAAGACTGATTCACGCGAGCCATTTCTTAAGGAAAAAAGCACAATGGGTAAATGTTAGATTGGAAACCGGCAATAAATTAATGAAATGTATTACATTGTGGGCAGATTTACATTTTGGGATTAAACTAAATGACCAGCCTATTTTATTTTGCTCTTGGCTCTTTCAATTATAAATTGTCTAAAAGCTTTGAGGAACAATCAGCCTCAGTGTAATAGGAAAGAAAAAAGAATAAGCTTACAAAATCAGGTAAAATTAATTCAAAAGATTTTACCTGAATATTTCCGGCATAAAGGTACCTGCTGGAGAGAGCGGAACTGTATTTCTTTTTCCGGCAATGGAGAAATTAGAACATAAAAAAGGCCTGACACCCCCACACTTTTAACCATATCTATCTCTAAGGCACGGCCAGTGACCACCGACCCTATAACTTCTTAACTAGTCGTTCACTTTGCCACTTTTTCAGCTAATGGGAGGATTGACACGAGCTAAGATGATTCCTAGAAAATACTTTGTATAATCACCAGCCTAGTTTTGCAGTGAATGACAGAGGCCGAGCAACTCCAAGTGGGTTTGGAGAACTTCCCTCAGAACACTTCCGGGGTTAAATGATTAATTTCACTGCAAACCTTCCTTCTCCAAATTTCATGAACTTTTACAGACAAAATTGCACAGAATTTTTGCCAATAGGTGACTGTGTCAGGGGGAGACATTTTCAGTTCGAATCAATGTTCTGCTGGTATGTTTCATGTTTTTTGAACATGAGTTATGTGCCTTTGGACTCAATTTTAACCCGAGATACCAGAAAGAACACTTGGTGAAAATTTGCAGTCTCGTGTAATGTTTGTGAACTTTGAGAGAAACAAAATCATGATTTTGCACAGCTCTAGTGAAAATTGATATGTTGCACCTTACTGGAATCTAATTACCATTTCCAGATGGGATAATGACAAATGAATATGGGGTGTAACATAACGTGTATTTTGTGAAGCGCGCATTCACCCAGAAGGGCATCTTGGCGAATCACAGATAACCCTCTGTTAACTCACACATTCTTTCTTTTAGGTAGCACACTGAAATAAACAAAAGGAGCCACGAAACTGTCTATTAAAACTCAAAGGGACACATGCATCAATGTAGGCTTTTGCGATTTCTTAATTGTGAGTATTAAGGAGTCGCAATTAAGGAATCACAAAAGCCTATGCATGTGGGAATCGCTATAAAATGAGCGATTCCCAAACATTCCTTAATTGCGACTTGCAAACTGTGAGTTGCAATTAAGGAATGCCTTCCGATTCATTCCTATGGGCCTACAGACCCATAGGAATGAATGGGAGATTGCATGCGCAATTTGCGAGTACCACTAGGTACTCGCACATTTTGCATGCAATTTCAAGGGTGCAAGGGTGTCAAAAAGACACCCTGTTGCACCCCTGAAATTGAACTGTGCACACATGTTGCGCACACACACGCCCCAAAGGCATGTGTGTGTGTAACCTACAACTTTGACAAATGCACTTTAGTGCATTTTTCAAAGTTTTGCAAATTACCATCAAGTTCAAATTGAAGGTGATTTGCACCCCCTATTAGCAAAATCGCTATTTGCGATTTCATAATGCATTAGATTTAAGGAATCACAATTTGTGATTCCTTAAATGCAATCGCAATTTAAGAAATCGCAATTAATTGCAATTTCTTACATTGCGGGAGCCTTTCTGTTTCATGCATCGCAGAGGCCCTTTTTGCGGGCGCAAACGGACGATTTTTGCGAATCGCACCGTTTGCGCTTGCAAAAAAGGTTGATGCATGTGCCTTTAAGTAAATAAATATGTTAGCTCAAAAGCCATAGATTTTGCAGCCACTTTAGAAGAGAATCGTAGAAAATATTCAGATTCAGCAAGATCTAGGGGTGTAGAAAAGTGTGCAGTATTTTTCCTTGCAAAGTATTTGTAATTCTTGCAATAACTACAAAAACTATGGGAAGTGTTCATATTGTGCAAGTGGTGCATGGATTTCACATGAAAATCGGTACCTTCATAAGCATATTGTGCACCAGTGTGATATGTGTTGAGTCACTCACCAAGCAAAGTATGTTTTGGAATAAACAATTCTCTTGTGATTTCTTTTTCAGTTTAAGAAATGTTTATTTGTTTAAAGAAAGTACAGTACAAAGATAATATAATAGTACAGTAGAACCAAATGATATACATGTGATGCATATGAAAAAGCAGTAAAATAATGGTTCATTTGTAAAAGAAGAAATGAGAAGATAGAAGAGATAGAAAGAGAGGAAGAGAAGAGAGGGGAAAGAAAGAAGAGGAAAGAAGAAAGGGTAAGAGAGAATAAGGGAAGAAGAAAAACAGTAGATAAATAGGTCCAGAAATCAGAGAGAAGGGGGTGATGAGAGATAATTGGAGAAGGGGAGCCAAAGGAGATCAGATTTAACTTTAGAGGAGACAGAAGAGGAGGAAGCAATAGAAATCCTATGCTCATCACAAACAAAGTTCCGCCAAGTAAGAACAGATAATTTGGAATTATCCTTCCAACAAGAAAGAATTACTTTAAACGCAAAGCGCAAGATCTCGCGAGAAAAGCTAAGCAGTGTCGGCATGGAAAATGCGGCCAACTAATATTTGCAAGAGAAAACTACGCGTGTGCGTAGACATTGGTTAAGCATTAAACTCCATAAACAACGAGTATGTCAACAATCAGGAAATCTTCGAGACTACACTTGCTCAATAAGAAAATTGCACACTGCATTGTGCCCAGAAGCATTATTTCCGTGCAGCAGCAAGCCTTTCATGTTCCTCGTCACTCCCGGCTATCATTATGGATTTTGTGACAAAAAACTATTGAGCCGAAGAAGCTAAGAAAGTAGCACCTTCTCCCCAGGCTTCTAACAATAAAAGGAGGGCCCCTCCAACCAGGATAATGAGGCAGGAACAGGGGAAATGCAAAATGCAACCAAAAACACACAACCTGCCTACTCTGATAGACAGCAATGATGTAACTCATATATTATCTAAGGGGCTAAAAAGTCACAACTGAGCCTTGCGCTTCAAAAAGACTCATGCAACTCTGATAATTTTATATATGAAAAAATATCAATTTATTCAAAAATGTCTACTTACCTTCTCCCAAGTCTACCTGGATTGTCCCATTTGTCCCTTTTAGCAAGGCCCGTCCACTGAACCGTGACCTCATCATCACAGAAAAAAAGACTTCAACCGTTCTGACATCAAACATTTCTCAATTTTCCGATATTTCCATTGGAGCCCAACCAGTGGGGCAACTTCAGCCCTCGAGCTCCAGGGGGTCCCTCTTGGTCTGAGAGCTCCTGACTGGGTCAGCGAGGGGGGTCCTCCATGCACTTTGGGGGGGGGGGGCTCAAGTTTTGTTTCGCCATGGAGTCCAAGGTGCCTTATGTGCTAGCCTCTCCACCCCAGGAAAATGTTTTTGGGCGTTTTTTTGCAACAATTTATTATTGCTATTTTAGTAAATCAGCACACCCAGTACACAGGACAGTACATAGCAGAAATAAAGTACACTTTTTAGCAGAGGTACAGTACAGCAAACATTCTCTCGACCTCCAGACCTGAAGACGTAAACCAATCCAAGTGAGGAAGGATGGGTGAAGGTGGCCTCACGGCCTCATACAGTGCGGGGCATAGGCCAGCAACCGTGCAGCTTGGCTGACCAGTATCCAGTTTAGGAGTCGGTAATCACCAATCACCGCTGGGGTGGAGGGAACATTTTTATTTTATTTTTAATAAGGTTTACAGGGAACGGAACCAGAATGAAGCGTCTGGGTCCAGGTTATTATTGTTACCCACTGCGCACATGGTTGTGAAAACTATTGTGTTGGAAAATAAAGTTTTAAAAGTTCACCTTCTTTTCACTGTGAGAGAAAACGTTGGGCCACCTTCCTGAGGGGTGAAAAAAATATTTAATAAAAAAAATATACTCTTGGTTATGAGCTGAAAAAGGTTTCAATGATGCTACATGCAAAGGCTTTCCACTTAACAGTTTCGTGGAAACGGCCTACCAAAGTGCTTCACTCTGTCAGCTCAGGACTGCTTTTCGTGATTGAGACATCCTCTGTTTTTAACGTTCAGAGCTGGAAATGGACTGCTAGTAATGCCCTGGTTACTACTGGTAATCTTCATTACTCCGAGTCCCAGTCTTCCTCTCCACAGTATAGTTTCCCATTCCTCCCTTCCCTGTTATGTATGGCTTCATGCAGTGGTTTGCTTTGGTTACAGGTGGAGCTCTGGGTGCACTTACATTTTATAGTGTAATTGACCATATTGGTGGAATGGGGAACTAGTGTGCTAACTTTTTCTCAGTAGTTTCTGCAGAGAGACAGACTGCCTCATTACGATGTTGGATGGTCAGCATTCTGACACACTCGGTGTCGGAAACATTTCCGACCGAATCGTATTTGGGAGTCCGATCGACCAATTACGATGCTTCCAACACCATTCGGTCAGACTCCCTTTGACTTTAAAAGGAGCAGGTGTTCCGACTGACAACACGGGCTCCCATTGAAGAAAGGGGTAGTTGCGGAAAACCTTGCACTCTGTGTCGGGCACCTCATGGTGCCTGCCACATCATGCATTGTTGTAAAGAAGGGACCCATGGGTACCCCCACAGGCCACAACCAGAGGCCTCCAGGTTTGAGGGGCCTGCTACGGGCCCCCAAAGTTGGTTTCCGACAGCCGATCCATGTCAGATCAACTGATTCGGAAAGGCTGTCCAAATCCAACATCGTAATCCGTCGGTCAGAAACACAGTCCATAAATCTGTATGCGTTGGCTCCAACTGACTCAGTTTCTCCAAATGCTCTTCGGAACCGAGTCAGAACCGAGTCGGAAGGTCCGAACAGTTTCCGACTATCATAATCGGTCCATCGGATGAGTTTCCAATTCGGTCGGAAATGCGGGTTCCGACACAGATTTGGACAAAAAGAATGCTGTTCGGAGCCTTTCTGACCGACATCGTAATGAGGCCCTAAATCTCATTGTGTTATTATTGTGGTGAGGAAGACAGAGGAGAAGGTAATGTCAATTCAGGCATGGAAATAACTTCTTTCTATAACAGAATGTTTCTTTGTGTATGTTTAAAAGCAGATACCACATAGGGCCTGATACACTGCTTTGGGGTCCCAGAGCCTGTGATTCATAAATTCTCAAAGGTTATAACTAAAAGACCAGAATTAGCAATACTGCAAAGTCACATTTCTTACCAGCAATGTCTTCCTGACCAACAATGTTCATTTTGCAACTCCTTGAGATTCGCATGGAGGTGGGGAGGGCATGAAAGAGGCATCACCCTTATAAATCACAGACACATTTAGCAATATTTTATTTTTGCAATTGAAGTTGTGAATCATCTGTACCATGCTGTCTTTGCTAAGGAGGTGATATTGATTTTGCAAACAGGAAGCTGTCATGAGGGACAAATGGCACTTTGTGAATGTAGGGTTTGGCAGTGGGAGAGCAACTAAAAGTACAGGATACTTTCACATGCACCCTTTACCCATCGGATCATGCCTTTTAAAAAAATGTTATTTTATCCCCTGTCCCTTTATAAGTTTAAAAAATGTAACTTTATGTTTTATAGGTGTTATGTTGTAGGCATCTGCCTGGGGCAAAACTTGGGTCTTCTCTAGAAAATGGCTACAGTGACATCATAATGATTCCATGGGTTGTAATGTAAGTAAGGCAAATTGTCCCCATGTCCCCTTAGTTGGTTGGTGAAATGCAGTCATAAATAAGGTCCAGTTGGTCCCTCAAAACCCTGGGCACCAGTGCCACTGCACCTGCTGCACTAATGAAAACTAAACACCTCAATGGCCAGATAATGTGGGAAACAATGCCGCTTTGAAGATTTTAAAACAGTTAAATCTGTATTTTGCTTTTTGAATTGTAATTTGATAAGAACAGTCTGTGTTTCAATAAAGTTTTCATTTAGATTCAAAGTTGACTACTTTAAAATATATATATCGTTCAACTTTTGCCTCTTGTGCTCCTTTTGCTAAAGATTTGTAGAGAATTTTCAATTCTGTGTGCAGAGAAAGAAGTGAAGATTTTTCGTCTTTAATTAAAAATTGTTCGTCAAGACAGGGCTCTCTGCTATAGGAACAATAGCGGGGCAGTGGGCATCCAGATGATGCCGCTAAACCAACATAGCGATAATCATCTCTAGTTGTTGGTAATATGCCCCAAGATTCCTGCAAACCACATTTCTCTCCAAGCGCATTGATTCTCGTTTCTTTGACAAACAAACCCAAAACAAGCAACTACTGTGCTCATCTGCTTTACATCTTATTGCAGTAATGCACCAGCTATAAGAAACGCTGCTATGTTGGCTACAAAACAAGCCAATATTGGCAACGAAAATCCAACACTGGCATTTTAGGCAACGCCTTTTGGCATTACTCTATTGCCAAATTGGGCAGAACATTTCTGAAACACAATTCCTGCACAGGCATTGAAGCAAACAAAACCTTCCTTCAGCCCTGATAACATAGAAGATTTTTTCTAATGTTTGCAATTTTTAATCCCACAAAACGTCCTCTATAAACACCCAGAGAAAGACTATTTAGCAAGCTGTGTGTCATCTTGAGTTGAAAACAAAAGAAAGACTATTTTGCAAGCTGAATGTCATCTTGAGATGAAAACAAAAGAAAGACTATTTAGCAAGCTGTGTGTCATCTTGAGTTGAAAACAAAAGAAAGACTATTTAGCAAGCTGAATGTAATCTTGAGATGAAAACAAAAGAAAGACTGTTTAGCAAGCTGTGTGTCATCTTGTGATGCAAAAAACGACTGATAACCGCCCCAGTAACCCTGTGAAAATGTACCAGTCATGCAAGCAAGCATCACAGGAGTCAGTACAAAGCCGATGAAAGGAGAGCAGGTTGGAAGGGCTTGCGGGTAAGTCGTGAGTGGTGAAAACACAGTCCTTTCCCAGTCCAGAGGCTTGTTTCTTGGCAGTGAGAAGGACGCCTCTCAATCTCTCTCTGACACTTCCCTGGAAGGAGAAGAAAGTGCCATCAGGCATCCAGGCCAAGACAACAAGGCAAGCACTGTGCGCGGTGCAAAGGAACCGCATTCCACACAAGATCACAAGACCAAGAGGTGGGAGCAGGACATGAGATGGACGCGTTGCCATGAGGCCCTCACAAAGCCGGCCAAGATTCTGTATAATGGAGTGAGGTACTTACAAGTGCAAGTGCTAACCCTTGACAAGTGCGACAAGTGACCTCATCTGGTCACCGCTCTGCATTTTGTTACTGTGCAATCTATTCTATGGGGCCTCTTAGCGCTTCGACAAAGGCCCTGCATTCATGGACTAGATGAATAGTTCCTAGACCCTGTTTTAAGTCTGGCCGGGTCTGGACAGTGCTCCAAGCCTGAAAAGATTGGAGGAACCTTGCCCTGGAAGAAAGTTCCAAGATTTACACCACTTATGTAACCGCTTAACCTAGTCTTCGCCAACAGGCACAGTCAACTGTTATACACCATTAAAATGATCAGGTGTGCTCAATCTCGGTCATCCACACATTCCATGCAAACAAAATGGCCAGGTGTATTTTACTGATTGGATATTACGGATCTGTCTTAACGATATAAATCTTTAGTCGCGAAAAGGGTCATTTGTGGGTGCATATGATGGATGCAGAGGTAGCTATGTTTAGTTTTGTAAAAATAAACACTCAAGTAAATAAGTGCAGGAGCCAGAGTGTTTCTTAAGAGCGTTCCACCAGTGATACCAAATGCTAGGTTTGCTGAATAACAAGGCTGCCTAGTTGTGATACCACCTCATGCCCCCTTCTTCCACCACCCGACATTTCCAGCCTTTATTTCACTCTTGCATATTCTTTTTAATTCCAAGGTGCTCATTTCCTTAAAACATCTCCAAGGAGAAGGGGGCAGCAGTGTATGTAAGTGACAGATAAACTGTGCATAAGGTCAAGAATGGGTGCCCCATTAGTAGCTATTACTTCAGAATGTATTCAATCAGAATAAATATCTAACTGGTCTAATCTCTGTTGTATTGTTGTTCCATATCTTTGGGGCTTAGTCTGGGAAGGATTTGGACAAGGCTACTTTTTGTTAAATCAATGGATCTCTGAGCACAAAGTAGTTTTGACACAGAGCATTTTCTTCCTAGTGTGGAGGTAAATTTGCTAGGCAGAGAGTTAGTTGCATTTAGTATTCCCCCTAATCTAGGCTGATTTGAAGGCACACCATGCCTCATTAGGTGTTAGACCTAGCATCCTTGGTGTGGTTCTCCTAACTTTTTGCCTTCAACCCTCCTGTTTTGCTGACTTTGTTTTTGCTGGCTTTAAGACTGCACACTTTACCACTGCTGACAAGGGCTAAAGTGATTGTGCTCCCTGCTTTAAACATGGGGAAGAGATTTATACCTAATTGGCATATTTAATGTACTTATAAGTTCCTAATAAAGTGGTACCACATGTGCCCAGGTCCTGTAAATTTAGTGCTACTGGTGTAGCACAGATTGTGCCCCCTACTTAAGTAGCTCTTTAAACATGTCTGCCATTGCAGCCTATTTGTGCAGTTGTAAACTGTCATTTTGGTCTGGCAAAATAAACCTTTTGTCAGGGCTAAACAATTGTTTTTAATACATATAAGTCACCCCTAGGGAAGAGTGCAATGTATTTGAAAAGTTGGAAATGTACTTTTAAGTTTTCAGTGTCCTAGCAGTGAAAAACTCTTAACTCTGAGATTGAACTTGCGGGCTGATCTAAGCTTTTTCTATTCCCCGAGTTCCTTCAGACTAGCTGTGTCCCATCCACTGAACTCCGCTCCAACTCTAGTCTGTTCAAAAGACTCCAAAACTCACACTGTCCCCCCCACCTACCTGCTCGGCACTAGCTCAGTCTCATCTCTCGCTTCTTAAGTCCCTTAAATCTCTTTTTGCACCTGACCCCCTGTGCTGGTACTGCTACTAAACAAAGCTTGGTTAGATCACTCTGATACCAAATGTACCGTTTTTATGTGTGTCCCAGTTCTCCCCTTCGTCTCCGCGCTTTCCGTCTGCACTGGTCCTTTGATGCTCGGCTCAGTCTTCTGATGTCTGTCCATCATCCGCGTCTCCTTTCTAGACATGCCGAAGCTCTTGGAGCTCCATCCCAAATCAATACTCGTCTTCTGATGTCTAATTCATCTGTTTTGTGGCAGGTCCCAGGTTTGTTTGCACTCCCCAGAGCCTAGTTAATTGTTCTGCAATCTGTCCCAGGTCGGCTTCATGTCCTTGAAGTCTGATTTGCTATTCCGATATATGCCCGGATCCTTGATGCTGGTCCCCTACCGATCTGAATTCCCAAATGCCTGATTCAGTTTTCTGATGTTTGGATTTAATGTGCGCCGATAAATCTTTCTGATGTATAGCCTGTGTCATTACTTTAATGTCTAATGCCTCAATATCTCCCGCGCCGTCTGTCGCACATATATACCCATCATGTTAAGTGGAGAGGGGATGGCTTTGTTGTGTTGCTCCAAAACCGGTGAAAACAGTAAGTGGCTACCTGTTTTCAGAATGGATAGCCGTGCATCTACTATCCTTGAAACATCATTTCACTGGGTACAGTTGTACTATACAAGACATGTCTCTATTCTACCTCATGCAATGTAAAGCGCTCTGATACCCAAGGGTCTTGTTCGCGCTATACAAAACTCTTTAAATAAATAAATAAACTATGGCAGCCCGGGAACCCAATGCCATACCATCTGGAGTATTCTTCTTAATTTTAGACGGGAGTTGAAAACGTGGCTTTTTACTGCATCAGATTTCTGGTAAGATTCCTGTTCACTGTCCGATCATTGGTCAGCGCCAGGACACCGTCTGGTAACAGTGCGCTTTACAAATCTCCATAACATTAACATACACCGCAACAATGCAACTCTATTGCCCAACTCTAACGACCAGCTGTCAATGACCGTACATTTGAAACATTTTACACTGAAAAAGAGAGGCAATAACCAAACCTGTGTATATAAACAATCAGTCCAATATACGACCAGTAGATCCTTTTTGTGTTTAAAATACAATATTGTTTTTGTTTCTAGTCCAACTCTATTGTATTTTAAACAGTTTCTGGAGACTGATGTATATGTTTGTTGTTGTATTAAATGTGTGTTTTTCATTTAGCAAACGTTTTGATTGTTTTCGTGCTAAGGTCTTTGGAATGGCCTAGATGGTGGCCGTTTAATGTCTGATCAAGGTGTATGTCTTTTTTAATGTTTAAATGTGATTTTCTTTGTGCTTGTGACTTGTTACATATTTGGCTTTTGCATGTTTGCAGCCCTGAGGAAGCCTTTGTCGAGGTGAAACACGTTGGGTGTGCTATCGTTTTTTGGATGAAGAACCTGAATAAAAAGATAAAACACATACAAAAGGATATGCTGGTCCTATATTGGACTGTTTGTTTATATACACATTGTTTGGGTGTTGCATCCTTGCTACGGCAATGAATGCAAGATTGGGTCACATTACCCCATGTTATTTTCGTGCACTGGCTTATGCTGCACTAAAATTGTCTGTTTCAAATGATATGCATTATTTCCATTTAATTAAGCTAGATACCTTCTTTTGTGTGGAGTGCATATGTGTGGCTTTTCACTCATAAATCTGGATAACCTGTACATGTTTGCCGCGTCTGCAACAGTTCTAAGTCTCACACAAACTTGTGGCAGGATTCAGGAGACCCCCAACCAAATTCAGATTTTTTGGACATCAGTTCTCTGCAGTGAAGGAGAGGCCCTTCTATGGAAGTGTGTTTTTTTTTGTAATTTGTATGCACTGCACGGTAACCTAGATCAAAAAAGGACATGCAAGCTTTTAGGTGTGGCGTTAGCTAGGACCTTTTGATTGTACGTAAATTATACATGTCATACTTACATTTAGTGGCCTGCTGTTCTGGTATTCACATTTTTCTTTCACCCACTAAAGCATACAGCATGGGTCAGCCCACTTCAGCTATTGGCTATCTTCATTGTGACTGACAGTATTCTGCTCTTTCACAAAGAGCCAATCAACACCAAAAGTAGCTCCCTTCAGTGACAGGCCACAATGACAAAATGGGCCTTTTGAGACCAAAACATATCTTAGCGTTGACGTTGGTAATGAAGTATCTTTATCTGATTATTAATTAATAATCATAAAAATACAAGTTAAAAATTAAAAGCATAAACATAACAAATCAAATCTCACAAAGATAAAAATAGAGATAAAAGTCATTACACTAACCGGTATGGCTTTATAAAACCCAATTAAAACATATATGAACACAGTATAGGTCTAATTCATACAACTGTTATTTACATGATACGACAAAGTGCAAGGTTCAGATACAGGGCATTTAAAAAAAATGAAAACAGGACTGCAGTTATAATGGAACGACCAGCAAGCATCTGAAGATAGAGAAATGCAGGCCTTTTTTTGATTGAAAAAAACAACCTTGACTTTAAAATGGATAACAGTTATCTTCTGAGAGAGAATTCATACCTTTTATAAAACAAGATTAAATGTTCAAAAGTCTGTAATGAACTATAGTCACAGGGGCAGGCTAAGATGGACTTGGGGTCATATTGCCCATAAGAGAAACATAACATATGTCGTATTGCGCCCAGTCGAAATTTAGAGACTAGTGATCTCTCACAAGGATTTCCGACTGGAGCAAAGTAAGGCTTGAGTCCATCACAAGTCTGGATGACCTTATAGACTCTCATGGTGTCGACTTTTCCAAAGCCGTGGATTCCCTGTTTTCAATGGCCTGTTTTAAAAACAGCTCTCTGATCTTCCTCCCATCCCTTTTAGTGATGAGCTGGGGGGCGTGGTACAATTCAGGACATCCCAACTTAGGGACCGATTAGGATGGCGGTGAATCCGTATCCTCAGGGCCGGCGGAAGTCACCGCCGGCCTTGAGGATGCGGATTCACCGCCGCGGACATTGCAAACACCCACCGCCACATTAGGATGGAGGTGGGATCAGCAGCGGACGGCAAATCCGTCCGCCGCTGATCAGCGGTGTATGCACGCAAATAGGGTGGCGGTGTCTGCAAGACACCGCCAGCCATATTAGGATGCAGGCGGAAACATGCTTTTCCACGGCGGAAAAGCCGCACGTCGGAAAAGCATGTGGTCTTTTGTGTTTGAGGGCCCGTTGCGGGCCCCCAGGGTGTTGGGGGTGGGGGGTGCACATGGGGGGTACCTACGGTAACCGCCTGCTTTGGCATGCAATAGGTGGGAGGCACCACACGGTGCCTGCCAAGTTGTGCATGCCAAAGTTAAACATGCATATTTTAAATTCAAAGCAGCACCCGCCGCAATATAAAATATAGGAGATGTGACCACCAGGGTGGCGGTCACATCCTAATTGCTATGGAGGGACCGCCGCTGCCCCTGCGGTCGGTCCCTCCCCCTCGGGGGTGGCGGACGAACGCAAGTCCGTCCGCCATCCTAATCGACCACATAGTACCTGAATTTTTAATATAAGACAGCCACGGGATTTTGTGCCTGTGGTCACAATCCAAACAGTCCTGAATCACCTCCCTGTTAAAAGTTGTATGTTCCCCAGTCCATACTGATACCCAGAGAAGCAGTGGGGCTAATTTGACATGATCTTCAACATATCCCATATCCCAGATCCAGTTCTTTAAGGAGAAAAGAACTTGGGCTAGCCGTACCTACCCCAAGCAATTCTTACAGAACCGATTCTCCTCCTACTGTAATCTTGGGTTTTTAGAATAGCCCCATATAGCAGCACCATACGTAAGAACCGGCAAACATTTCATTCTGTAGATTTGTTGCAAAGGGATTAATGCCTTGGTTTCTATCGTTAGCAAAAACTTAAAAAGGGCACCACACGCTTGATTAAATCCCTGCCTTCTAACAGTCAGACAGGGAGACCAATTATTATGTTGGCCGAAGGTAATACCCAACTATGGAAAGGCACTGACCCTTGAGATAACCTTCCCTTTGATAGCAAGGGGCCTCGTCTTAGAGGACTGCCTCCCACAAACCATGTAATTGGTTTTAGCAATATTAGTGTCTAAGTCAATCTCGTCCATAAATTTAATGAACAGGTCCAGCAGACCCCAAAGACTGTTCGAGGTATGGGATAACAAAACTGCATCATCTGTATATAGCAGGAATGGAACAAAAGCGGTACTCACCTTAAGCATATCTTTCCCATTTAATATAGACAATTATTCATGCCGTTGATATATAGCAAAAATGAAAGAGGTGCCAAGACGCACTCTTGCCTAACTGCTCGGGGAAGATTTAAGCATTCCGTGCATTCCCCTCCTGTCCGTACCGAACAGCAACAGAAATATCTGTATGCAGAGCTCTTAAAAAATCAGCCAATAGGATCCACATCTCTGACTGATCCACCCGGTTGACGGCACTGCTTAAGTCCATAATCGCTAAATAGACAGTACCTTGCTTAGCTACAACATATTTCCCTAACATCAGATTTAGGTTTAGACTTTGCTCCAATGTGCCCCTACCTTCCCTAAAACCATACTGGACTGGACTAAGGATAATAATGAGCTTCGCCCACTCATCTGTTCGGTTCAGAATAGTTTTGGCTGCCACTTTAGCAATCGAATTTAGCAGAGAGATAGGCCTATAACAGCTTGGGTCCTGTCTATTTCGTTTTTTAGTTTTAAATTTGTTTTATTGGTTTCGAAAATAATGACAGACAATGCATTGCAGTAGAAAGGCATCATGTAAGGGAAGCATCCGAGACAGACATATAAGACTTCTCCACAAATCGAATTGCAAGCAAGGTACATGAGCCAAATTATGAATGAGCTGCAGAAATCATATATGCCAAGTATAGCAGAGACGTACAACTTTGAAAACAAAACCCTCAAACTCCCACCCCCCCAACTCCCCCCCACCCCAGCCGGTGTGCCAAAATAGAAAAACAAACGTTAAGCCACCCGTAAGGGGTATAGTTTGGCCCATCAAGAGGTCATGGAGGAGCTTCAGGGATTTCTGTGAGGCGCAGTAAGCGGAAATATCTGGGACATGTGATCTCATTGAATTTGGCGGAGAGGAGAACTTGTACGATTGTAGCAACTTTCAGTGACTTGGGGATGCCGTCGATAGCCACTGCATTAAGGACGTTCGTAATTAGCAGGGCCCAAAAAGGAATGTTCAACTTATATAGGTCCATAGGGACCCCGTTGGGGCCAAGATCTTTGTTGGAAGGGCTGACTCGGATTGCAGAGATGACCTACTCCAGCTCGAACCTAATATCCAATGGGAACTTAGGTGCTACTTCATCACTGTCCATTGGCCCACTAGAGTCCATTGAGTAGATTTTACTAAAATGAGTCAAACACTGTTCTGGGTATATATGGTTTCCTATGTCCTCAGGAGAACCTGGAGGCAATTGTTTCCCCTTAACAATCTCCCAGAACCCTTTAGTGACTCCCATTTCACAGGTGTACATCAGACGGTACCATGCCTCTTCTTTCGGAGTGTTTCCTCTCCTTAACAGCGAGCCTATATTGGACTGTAGCAAGAGAAATATCCTCTTGAATCCTTGGCCGGACGTTAAGGGCCTCTCTTAATCTCTGGTTAGCCACTCTACATTTATCATCAAATCACCTATTTTTTTCCGGTCTTTTGGTACCAGAAAGATGGTGCATAATCTGCTTAGCTGAGTTACTTAAGGAGTGAAATTCTTCCAAGACCCCCGCTGGGGTGGGGGGAATCTCCTATGAGTAGAGAAGCCATAAGCAAATTCTGGTTTGCCCCAATAAAGAAATTAAACTGAGTGGAAATCAAGATACTGCGCCATTTAATTCTGAGCCCGGTTCATTTTTGCTCAAATCACCTATGGGCACTAAGGTATAAACAAAAATAGGATTATGGTCCTTAGAGCAGGTATCCGAAACTCCCCCTGCTTGTACTACTTTCCCCAGGCCAGGGGCCTAAAGATAAATACACAGCCAATTACGGACCCTTTTCCCCGTACAACAAAAGTTGGCTTTTGGTCAAACGTTTGCCCCTCCATAGACCCCAAATTAAGAAGACTGGTCTGCCCCAGAGCTTTAATCAATTTCCGACCCCTTTCATCAGTCTCAAGAAAACAGAAGGGGTGAGGGATCATCTCTCCCAAAAGAATCAGAATCATCAAATATCCGCCCTATCTTGGCATTAAAATCCCCACCTAACATCAAGCTAAAATGTTTCAGTTTAGAAAAGCTCTAACCTCTAATACAGAAATCACTGTGAACAGTGACTTCATTAGGCAGCCATTGCTGTACACAGAACTATAAAAATAATAACTAAACAAAACTACAATTTCAATATACCTCCACCCACAGAACCTGCCCCCCCCCCATGCCTCGCAGGGAAAGCCGCACCTTTAAGCATTTTTGAGGTATGAATCAGGGTAGCTACCCCCTCCCCCCTCCTCCCCCCTTGGGCTCACTGCCCTCTAACAGCTTTGGCTGGTTACACAAAAGCACTCACACCTATCTAAAAAAAAACAATTCCAGCGCCTACGTTTCCTGCAATGTTATCACTTCATACTGGGTAATTAAATTAAACTATTTTGGATCTGACAGTTTAGATTTAATTCCTGCAATATTCCAAATATAATGATTTTTTTTAGCCGAGAGGTTGGCAGGCAACACATATCTATTAGCTTAAACAATGCTTGTTTTAAATGATCTATGGGGCAGACTAAGCCACCCAGGCCAGTCAAGCATCTGCCTCCATCTCCTCCGCAGGCACGACATACTATCACACCTGCAGCTAAAGTCTTTTTATAGATATAATAGTCTGTCTTTTATGTCGTTGATGTGGAAGGCCATAGAGAGCTGACAGGTGTCACAGGAGAGATTCCAGGGAAATGATGCACTGCTCTGTGAGGGCTTGCCCTTCCCACATGACATTTTAGAAAAATAATAAATACAAACTCATCTGTGTAAAGTCAACAACAACACCTGAAAATATGGGTGATTTTGGGTTTGGACATCATTTCGACCCCAAAGACATAGTGAGTAAAAAAGGGAAACTATTGACTATAATGTGCAGGGGAACAGATGCATTCCCTATGATAATCGCCACAGTTACTACCTGTTATTATTAATTTGTATTATGCACAGTGCACTTTGCAGATGTATCTCTTAGGGAGTGAGAGATACAGGGAGCATGGGAGCTGTCTGCATAGGCCTTGGGAAGGTGGGAGTATGTAAGGGCAACAGGAGGAGTGAAGGACAGGGCAACAGTGAGGCCCTGGCTATGACCGGCAGAACTTCAGTTTTTCAAAGGTCTTCCTCTTATTTGACCACTTTCTTTTATAGTTCCTAATCTATGAGTTGTGCAAAATTTTGATTTCCCCTGCACCGTTATGTGCAGTTGCCATTGTGGGGTATTTTGCAAACATTTCCTTGCAAAATCATTTTCTCAAGATTAATATAGAAAATCTTTGCAACTTCATAAATCAAATGTATCTGTTACTACTGTTTACTTTTTTTTGTCACTTGCAGCTTTTTTCCTTATCCTTATTTAACCTTTTCCTGCTGGGTCTTCCCAAAAGGACTAATCAGGAACACGGTTTCTTTCACAGGGCTTATTTTAGAGTAACACCCTCCCATTTCTGCAAGAATTTATAAAACAAGTAGCTACATTTTCTCCACCATTCTATCACTGCAGTGAAAGCAGTTCCTACAGTGAGCTCTCCTCCTGAATTTGCATCCCCTGCTGAAATTGACCAATTTTCCACTCAACTCCAAACCATGCCCATAGTGTGGCATATGGAGCGACCATGTTAACATAATAAATTAAGTAAACCACGCCTATATCTTTTCATATGCGTACGTCCAAGAAACTACATATTTGCTATTGTTTGCTCACCTTTACCTGCTAATATTGACATGTTCTTATTTGTCTTCTCTTTATCCAGCTCAGGTGCTGAGCTCCATGCCTGATCCCAGTTGCCTCCTTCAGCCGTGTACAATGAGTCCAAGGGAAACAGCAGCGGGTGATCCAGCCGCATTCCACAGCTCTGAGAGGACCAGCTCTTTAAATGGCAGACATCTAATGTCAAGACGTAATGTCCAGTGATCGACACACAGGTAGGAAGATCCCGTAGTACTCGCCTTGCATCAGGCAGCAACAGTGTGCCATAAGCTGGCTCTAATTGATCAACCTTCACAAATGGCAGATGAAAAGCAATGAAATCATAAGAGACCTGAGAAAAGTTATGCCTGAATCAGGGACTATGATGATGATGATGCTCCAAATTGTTGGCAACGATATCTGAAAAGTTCTTTATCCATGCGTATATTTGTTAAGATTAGAACGGGTTCACTTTAAAGATTGAGAGGCTTAAATTAACATCACTGAGGACAAAGTTGGCCATGAAATTAGAATGTGATTTAGTTGAGTGATATGGGCCCTGTACAAAGAAGGATCCCACCTGTAGAATCAAACTGCTTCTTTATTGTCATACGGATGATGTAGACCAGGGTTCTCCAAAGTCGGTCTTGGAGGGCAAGCTCCATGCCTGAGTTTTAGCATATCCCCATTTAGATAAATGTCGTCATCTTAAAAATCTGGCATGGATCCGGCCATCCTCGACCGACTTTGGAGAACACTGCTGTGGACTATATACAATTCACAACCAAACAGGAGCCTAGTCAAGAAGCATTGAAAGGTAGCATACTCTGGTCTCCCGACTGGTGGCCTCTGGACTTAGGACCTGTACCCTCCCCAAAACTGATAGTCAAAAATCTGGGTGTGAAATTGGATCAAAACTTAACCCTAAAAGAACACGCAAACGTGATCGCTGGAGCCTGTTTCCGCACCATTGGCCTGCTCAGACGAGTTTTCCCTCTCTTACCGGACACCTACAGAAAGACCCTTGTGCAGACCCTGGTCATAAGTCGATTAGACTATTGTAACGGGCTCCTGATACAAGCTAACGAGGATGCCATCAATCGACTACAGGTGGTCCAGAACACGGCGGCCAGACTGATTCTGAATGCCCCCTCAAGAACATCTTCCAGACCCCTGTTGAGAGAACTTCACTGGCTCCCTATACGCCAACGTGTCAAATTTAAGATCTGCTGTACTGTCCATAAGTGCCTGTTTGGAAACTGCCCCAACTACTTAACCCAAAAACTACAGTATTACAAACCGGACCGAGATCTGCGGTCAAGCAATCAACTTCTGCTAAAACCCCCTCTTATCAAAAAGGCCAGACAAGGCGGCCGAGCTTTCTCCTTAGTGGGACCGACCTTGTGGAACAACTTGCCCCTTAGCCTTAGACAGATCACTAATCATTTATCATTTAGAAACAGGCTAAAAACCAACTTGTTTGCAGAAGAATAATCTACTGTAGTTCCACCACTGTAACCTTTAGCTCATCTGCAATGTCCCTGTTTTTCACCATCTTAGCGAGCAAAGCGCGGAGATACCCCGTACGGGGTCGATTCTTGCGCTATACAAGAAATTAAATAAATAAATAAATAAATGTGTAGCCGTGTTGGTGCAATATTGATGCAACTCTGATTTCAGACACCCATCTATTCAATGACCAGGACACATGAATAAGGGGTGGGAAATATCCACTATCCTTTTCATCTGTAGTACTCATGTAGGAAGTCCTCAATAGCTAACCCTAGTAAGACACTGTCTGGATCCTAGCTCTTAATCCTTATTTACCCTCCACCCCGTTGTACCACAGACTCAGTGTTCTGTCCATCCAGCCAGAGAGAGTGCTCTGCCCTGTTCACCATCTTTGTAGTCTTAGGCGCAAGGACATGCTCAGGGCTGCTGCAGCGTCCTGAATCAGTGATCCTTGAATGCAGGCCTTGTCCATCCATGCCTGGATCCCTAAGAAGCAGAGACCTCTTGGTCACCTGCAGATCTAGCATGTAGTTGAAGATGCTGCTCAAAGCAATGATATCAATCGACTTTTTTATAGTAGCCTCAAGCATTCTGGAGCAGTTGACAGTTCGCAAAGGTTTCTCTTTTCTGGACTAACCTCTGAACTTTTTATGTTACATTTTGTTACATGTTATGCTGTGTTACTGGTTCCAGAATGGTGCACATCTGTCATTGGTATGGCCCCATAGTGCTTTCAGTTGGTTGAACAGTGTCCAGGTTAATGTTGACTGCATTACTTGTTGCTGGGTGTGACACCAGAGAGCATGAGTGTGAGTTTCAGGCTAGAGTTGATATAGTGGCCCATTGCCAAGTTGTTTGTAACCTGAATTGCTCTTTGATGCACCTTTCCCAAGAAAGCTGTGATAGGAATATAAAGTACACAGCTCAGTTCTTATTTTCAGTAGTTTCGGCTCCATGACCGTTCCATAGCCCTTCAGCAGCAGCTAGGAGGCTGTTGAGTGACTAAGGGTGGGTGCAATGGGGCAGGTCTTGTAAGTCAACAAAGGTCAAAAAGTGTGTGGCGTCACAGGGGCGGCCTTAGGCATGTGCAAGCTGTGCACCTGCACAGGGCCACCAAACCCCAGGGGCCACCACGCCAATATATATCCTTAATATAATAATCCTCTGAAGATGGATACATATTTGCGTGGCGGCCCCTGGCAGGGATTTGGCGGCCTCCGGCTCTGTTCCACTTCCAAACACCCTGTCCCCCCTCTTTACTGGCCTCTACGCTCCGCCCCGTCCGGAACTCCTCTTCCGGGGCCCCCCACCTACGCTCCCTGCCCAGGGCCACCATGAGCCTTTTTTGCTACCCCTAACTTTTTGATGAATTGACAACCATGGCCCCCTGCATCAAAATACAGAATGAAATGAGTGTTTAGTGTAGTAAGTCGCCCATGTAATCTCATCCTTTGAGAGCCTGAACAAGATCACACAGCTTCCACAGGAATTGTGCAAACCTTAAACCCTACCAGCATGAATGACTAGCAAAGGTATGTTTCAGGAGAGATCACACACACCAAAGGCATTGACAAGGAGAAATTGACCACCCCTCTGATCTCTAACAAATGTAGACATTCACAGCAGGAATGATGTGAAATGTGCTGTGATATGTTCTGTGGTGCACAACAGGCACCAGTGTGGCATTGTGGACCTCAAACCATCCAAACAGATTGCTGACAGAATGGTGTGTTCCTGCTTTGGTGGGGGGGGGGGGGGGGGTTGGAATATCTCCTAAGTATGAAGATTAATTTGATGTTCTGAGTGAAGGAATGAATTTCAACTTCCTATATTGGCTCTGGAGTTCGGTCACAGATCTTAGAAGACACGTGGGTGGGACAGAACACGATTCATGGAATATGTGGCTCTGTTTATTGGTAAACACAAGGAGATGATGGACGGAGCACTGAAACGTTTCAGACACTCACCCCCAGTCACAAATCTGTCCATGGGTATTGTGTACTGTACGCGTCTTAAAATGGAGCCCGCCATGTTTTCCTTGAGTAAAGAAACACAAAGCTGCACTGGAACCCTTACTGCATCATCTGAATTTGATGCATCGAACACTGAATTACCTGGATCTAGCCTCTTTATTTCCACACATTTACCCTTGCCTTCTCCACTGCTCCATGCACATACATATGTCTTCTTGGCGTGATCTAGTGCTACGTTCTCCCATTACACAATCTAGAGATATTTCGATTATTTTTGCAAAGCTTTAAGGGACCTAATGCTCAAGAATGCTTGGTAAACCTATGTTGCACTAGGGTTGTGCCTCTAGAGTATCCTTGCCTAGATGCATCCCAGTTTTTCAATTTGTGCATGTCGGATACATTTGCATTCAGTTAATCTGAATGACACTCATTTAGATAGGCGGTGTTTTTCTTAAAAACGTGGCATAGATTAGGCCTTCCTGGACTTGCATTGAACACCCATGTAGTAGGCTTTTTACCTTTTGTACCATAGCCTATTGTTTACAAAGTTATTTAGATAGCGGGCTGCATTTTATGTATGTGTTGGACGTTCCTGGACCTTCACAAAAGGATGTCCCCCCTGCAGATTGTAAAGAAGGGCAGGACTGGACTGGCCATAGTGCGCATCAGGCGTTTCCCTGGTAGGCTCGAAGGGTGGGGGCCGGTTTTGCAGTGGTGGGGGCCTGTTTTGTTACTGGGGGCCGGTTTTGCAGCGTTGCTGCAATATCGGCCCCCAGTAACAAAAGCAGCAGTGCTTCGTACTTGCACCAACCCCCACGCCCAACGCCGGGGCCTCCCCCAAAAAAATTCCCAGGGCTCCTTTGGGTTCCCAGTTTAGCCCTGAAGAAGGGTCCCCGACTCTCCTGGATCGCACAGATATTGGGATATTGGCCTTGAGCTCAATGATGGAGCCCCTGAAGAGGTGTGCCCCTATGCACTGCAGGGGCTACAGAGGCGTGCATTACGCTCCTGACACTACCCTGTAATGGGTTTGTTTTGTAGCATAGGGACTTGGGTTCCATGCCACTACATGTGCGTGAGTTAGGGTCTGCATGTAGTATAAGTGGGAGCTGCTGGCGGTTTGTAATTTTGTTGTCGTCTGCACTGGTTCGAGGGCTGTCCATGGGCTGTACCTTCTCCCCATGCTCACTAGGGGTGTTATTGTGTATCTCAATCAATCAATCCATCAGGATTTTTAAAGCGTGGCTAATCACCTGATAAGGTATCTGGGCGCTTGCAGTTCCTGGAGGCTTATGCGAACAGCCAGGTCATGAGGGCCATTTCAGATTTCCAGAAATGAGGTTAAGGTCAGGAGGTGCGTGGAGAGGCTGTTATGGGTCTTTTCAGCGGTGTGGGAGAATGAGAAACAGCATCCTCCACTTCAGCTGGGGGCATGGGCGAGTGAAAGCAAGGTTAAGCGTAGTCTTCTCGGTGGTTGGTGGAAGTTCAGGCGGTGGTTAATGTAGGCAGGTCCTTAGTTGTTCGGAACATTGTGTGCGTGGTTCAGCAACTTGAATTGGCCTCTCTTCTGTATGGGACGAGAGGAGTTTCCTGAGGTGGGGTGTGATGTGGGTTCATTGGGGAAGGCTGAGGATGAGTCTGGCTGTATCTATGCACCCAGCTACGGTATCCATACAAAGGCTTCCAGGAGGAGGATGCACAGTTTCTTGCTGCATTGTGCGATGAATCATGCCAAGACAGCAGATGCAACGTAGAAAGTTTATGAGCAGGAATATCAATCAAAAAGAGCAGGCGCATGCGGTGGCTGCCAATGCGCTGCGTCACACTTGTGCCATGGTCAGAAATTAAAAGGAAAACATGGGTTAGAGCCAGTGTTCCTTGGCAAAGCAGCTGCTTTATTTAGAGGCTACGATTTTTGGGGAAGAATGTCTCATGGATGTCATTTCAACAAAATGCCAGTGAGAGAGGAAGTAATGTTACCAGGGCTGGACCAAAAAGCAGCCTTGGGCAAAAATGCTCAAACTAGCCCTGCTCCTTTCCCTTCCTTGTTCTGTCTCTCTCTTGCCACCCATCCATTCCTGCTCTCTCCTTTACAACTCTCCTTTTAATCCCCAACCCACCCCCAGATTGCTCGCCTCTTCCTCATTCTCTCTCTTTCGCTTGAATCCCCTGTGCCTGCTGCAATTCATTTCGTGAAGCTGGGAAAAGTGATTGGGGCACCAGCTGCTGCTATGGGCTTGATTATCTTTAAAACCGGTCTCCAATGGCTCAAGCCACCGGGGAAATGCCCGGTGGAATTAAAGGCCAATCCATTGTGGGATCTCACGCAACTTTCACACCTCCTCTTCCTCCCCTTGAATTAGATAGCTGGCCTTTTGTCCCACCATCATCTTCTTAACTTTTACCTGCTAGGGACTTACTGGAAACTACAAAACCCTCTATACTTGCTAGGCCCACCTTTGCCCCCACCATGGCCCCTAGGGCCAGGGTAACAATGGCGGTGCCCATTGTACCAAAAGGAATGCCAGCAGTAGAAGTAACTTCCCTTTAGTTTATTTCCTTGTGCTGGCTGGAATGGAGTGCTTGGCACACTGAACTGAAGACCCACACACCGATCCCCCCACACAAGAGACCACAGAAGTCAATAGACGGGTGAGTTATATAGACGCATGCTTGTATTTGCCCCATGAATTGTGATGTTTCTTTGGAAAACTCCTGCTAGACTTTTGTCACCATTTCCCAGTGAAATAACATTTGCTACTCCTCCATTCAGTTAATCCAACACATGAAGCTGGTTGAATCCTGCCACCAACAGAGTACACAGAGGGGTTTTTGCTTAGAGCTTAGGCGGCACATTATCTTTGTGTAGAGTTGTGAGAACCACACAGTGCACCTTCTTTGCAATCAGAAGGGGAATTTATAGTCCTAGGCACCCTAGCTTTCAATGAACAGAGGGAGCGGGCCGTGACGTAACGCAAAATGATGGAGCCGCTCTGTAGAATGTGATTAGGGCCTCCTAGTCTCCCATATCTCACAGATATTCATTGGCCTTGGGCTGAATGGGGCTCCCCTAGGAGGGCTGGGGCCCTCCTGATGTGTTGAGCACCTCTGCGCTGCAGGGGCTTCAGGGGCCGGAGTTACGTCACTGGCCGCTGGCACCTTGATCCACTAGCATATGTCTGTGAGCTGATTGAAACTGCTTATTTCTACTCCCAGAAGAAGTTACAAATTCAGCGTCTACTACTTACTATCACAACCATTTCGGTGGTTCAACTGTGCCGATGAATGGGAGCACTCACGGCATTAAAGCAGCATTAGATTTAGAAAGGCTTCATCTTCTTGATTATCTAGCATGCCTATAATTGCTTTTAGGTTTCACTTCAACGGGGCTGCATAAAGGCGCATCGGGCGGAACATAATGTTGGGGGTGCTTGAAAGGGCTTTTTTGGTAAAGTGCAAGGGAAAATAAAGTACCCGTTGTCTTGCAAAAGGAAAATAAAAACCTTCCACTTACATTGCAAGGGATCAAATAAGATTCCACTGTGCATACACTGCAAGAGAGGAAATGAAAACAAACATTAGCAAATCCAGTAGTTCTCGCCTATGAGACTTATTGACTTTGCAATGCTCTTTGGCCAAGTTCTATAGCATCACAGTATTTTTGCTTATACCATGCAACACAGGCAGTAGAAAAAAACCCGAAAGGTTCTATGATGCTACTGGTGGCTGTCATTTTGTGGTCACGCCAGGGGTGCCATTTTTTAAATGTACTGATCTAAGATGGACCGGTAAATGGAAAATTTAAATTGAGATAGCACAAAAGCTCCTTTATAAGAAGTGGGAGAGGGCAGCGCTTTACTGCCAGGTGCTTACAAAACAATTATATATTTTTCCAAAAACAAAAATACCAAGGTTGTAGGAAGGGCAATAGAGGAGCGGGTGGAGGGAGGAGGGGAAAACAGCACTCCAGAGGAAGGGCAAGGGAGAGGCAAACTAGGGAGACAGCAACATGAGGTGGGACGAGGGCAGAAGTACAAGCGGGAGGGAGCAACACAGAGCATGGCATATGGGGAGAGGCACACGAGGGAGAGAGGCGAATAACGCATGCACTTTTATGGGGTACTTATCCCCCCAAAAAAGTATTTCTCAAAATGTGAGCAGCAGAAGGATTGAAGCCAAACAATGGTAAACAATGGGTGGGCTCTAAGCCAACTGTGAGTTCTTGTAAGCCCACAATATGTCGTTCACAACTATAGGCGAGAACCAAAAAGGAGAATCCCTCTAGGTAGCCACATCCTTGCGGGCTAGCATCGCAAGCCCGGTAGCGTGCTTGACTCCCTTTTATTGTCCCACCTCTACACCGCACATGGGCAGGGTGACCAGATGTCCCGGATTTGCTAGGACGGTCCCTGTTTTTCACCAGCTGTCCGGGAAGTTTTCGAGAAATTCAGCTCATGTCCCGGTTTTTGGAGAGGGTCGACTAAAAACGGGGGGAGGTGTTTTTTTATGTTTTACAAAGCGGGGATAGTTAGCAGTTGTTCCAAGAAAGCAATTTAATTCACAGGCAAGCTACTGGGTTTAAACATAGCATCTTATGTATATTCTTACTGCCTGTTTAGTAATTCTCTGCTGAGGAGCACTGTCATTCTGTGCGCACGCTTGACGTAAAATTATAGTCCTTCTATTTTTGTGAAATGTCCCGGTTTTTTGCTTGAAAATTCTGGTCACCCTACACATGGGACAGTGAGAGCACAGGCAATCAACCTCGATCACAAAACACCTGCAGAACTTTTCGGCTCACCTTGCAGTCTTCCTGGAACCAATGACGCCAGCCAATCGTGCAGCTTTGCTTCTGCTCACAAAGGATGGCAGGATCATCATGTGCATGGGGACCCTCTACTACAACCTGTCTGATAAGGGGAGATCCAGCTAAAGTCAAATGAAGCAGAAGAGGGCTCAGCAGCACCAGGGGCTCCTGCTTGCCCCCTTACACCTCCTGAGACACTTTCACTTGCGATCTCACTATATGTGGTGTATGTGTATAAATAATGAGTATATGTGTGTGTGTCTATGCATGCATAAATAGTGAGTATATATGGTGTGTGTCTGTGAGTGTGTCTATGCGTGCGTTAATAGTGAGTATATTTGGTGTGTGTGTGTCTAGCGTGCATACATAGTGAGTGTATATGGTGTGTGTGTTCGTGTGAGTGTGTCTATGCATGCATAAATAGTGAGTAGATATGGTGTGTGTGTCTATGCATGCATAAATAGTGAGTATATATGTGTGTGTCTATGCATGCATAAATAGTGAGTATATATGGTGTATGTCTGTGAGTGTGTCTTTGCATGCGTAAATAGTGAGTATATATGGTGAATGTGTCTATGCATGAATAAATAGTGAATATATGGTGTGTGAGTGTCTATGCATGTGTTAATAGTGAGAATATATGTGGTGTATGTGTGTGGTGGGGTGGGTGTTTTTGTGTGTGTTTATAAATAGTGAGTATATATGTTGTGTGTGTGCCTATGCATGCATAAATTGTAAGTATTTATGGTGTGACTGCCCACCATGGTAAATTGCTGGCCCTGGCACAGTGGTGGGAATCCATGGCAACTAGTGAGCATCCATGGATAAGATGTTGGCCCTCATCTAATAGTGGTATTTCTTGACACCTATGAGAGTCCATTGCATGACTCTGACGCCTTCTAAAATGATGGCCCTGGCATAATCGTGCTAGTTCTTGGAAACGTGCAGCACACAGGGCATGAAGCCCACCCTCGGTAACATTCTGGCCCCAACCCAATTTCTCGTATTTTGTGGGCATCCAGGGTATGTGCAGTAATGTCGGTCCTGGCAGAATGGTGGTCCGTGATGACGTACTTTGAGTACCAATGGCATAGTGGTGTTCACCCATAGAATAATGGCAGCCCTCAAAGTCTGGATGCAGTTCCTGGCACTGGCAGAGATCTATGCCATAGGGATGGGTCTGGTGGCATGGTGGTAATTTATGGCATTCTGTGAGCATCCATTGCACCATCGTGGCAACTCATCATGCTGTGGCCATTCATTTCACGTTGGTTCTTGCCCTAGCAGAATGCTAGCCCTGGCTTAATGTAAATGTATTTGAGCTTATATAGCGCACAGCTACCCGCAGTGGGTTTCCCGGCGCTTGCTTAGGGAACCCATCCTGGTATTCCCCTGTGAGATAACCCCAGCAGGGTATCCACGAGGTGAAAGCCAGGCATCCCGCCGCGAGGGGCCGTTGTGGAGATTAAGCAAGCTATTGCCCAGAGTCGCAGAGTGTGAACCCGTGAGTCGAGAAGGCACCGGAGCAAGAATTATCGAGTCCGTGGAATTTTTTAGCCCAAGACCCGCCGAGGCGGGGAATTGAACCCTGGTCCAGGGCCGATCTCAGCCGCCTCTAACCCCTGAGCCACACTTCTCCACTAAGCTTAGTGCTGAGTATGCCTGGCACATTGGGGACAGTCATGGTATGATCATTTTGAATACATTAAAGTTCAAGCAGGAGAGGAAGCATATGGTATATGTACTCTAGTGCAGATGCTTAACCAACTTGCTCTCCAAAACCCATCATTTTCAATGAGAGGGTTCTGTAGAAAGCTTTAGGTAAGGTAGAGCCTAATACATTTGTAAATGTGTGTTTCCGTAGCTAGTGTCACTGAACAGAAGACACTGGGGCAGGTGTTAGATTAAAGTCACTGCGGACAGCTACCTTACAGTGCAACCACAGAAGGCCAGAAACCAGCTGATAGCTTCAGATCTCCCCAAAATGGTATTTTTGCTTGAACAAGGGTGGATCCAAATGCCATCATGCCCATAAAAGCCCAGGACTCAAGCTGGAACACTGTAGGGGCTCTCACAGAAGAGTGTGGGGCAGATTGTGCTGCCCCTTCCCTCTTCTGTTGCCAGTGTGCACGGGGAGGCGCCTGCTGCATCAGCCCAGTGCTCAAGCCCTTGTGAATCCAGTCAACTGGAGCGCGTGCTCCTCATTTACATTTGCAATTTGCATTCCACCCTGCTGTGCAGATTCAATAGAAGGTGATTTGGCAAGTCCTACATTAGCAGCAGCTCTTTCTTCAGTGCACTGCAAGTGTCTGTTCGACGTGGGTGGAGGAGAGAGAAGGGCGGCTGGAGACGGAAAAAGGGAGTGCGAAGGGTGTATTAAGGAAGCAGTGTATAGTAGAAGATAATTGTAATATTTTTATTGAAGGAAATGCAAAGGGTGAAAAATAAAGAGAACGAGAAATAGAGAGAGTGAAAGGTAAAGAACAGAGGGTAGAGAGACGGAGTAGACGGGCGTGGGGGTCAAAAATCTGAAGTTATCCAGAGTATGGCATACATTGCACATCTGTTTTTTTCCCTTGCATTATGGTTTTATATTCAACAAAAGAGAGGGGGGGACCGAGGAGCCAATAAAGGTCCAGTGTCCATGCTCCTAAACCAAATCTGGTCACAAAAGGAGGACAAAGTTCCTATACCTGGGTGCAAAAAAGTCACCCACGTATCTGGGTGCAAACAGTGACCCATACATTAAAAATAGGGAAGAATAGGGATAGAGTAATCTTAGTTAAAAAGTACCCTGATGGGAGAGGGAAAGACATTATACTTCCTCTGCTGCCCTCACACACCCCGGGGGATGTCATGCTTCATCATCAGGCAATTTGCTCCTCGTAGGGCCGGCGCTGCAATTCCCTACGGGTCCCCCGAAGGGTCACTTTGCCGGAGATCTTTTTGAGGATTAGCCGGATGTTGCATGCCAGACGACCACACGCACACACGACGGACTCGCCGAATTTAAGGCATTACCCTTTGATCTCTTGCTATTTCTTACTGGATCCATATATGAAAGGATGTATAATTGAATCCGCGAACTTTTTAATCATAAATCTGACTATCTGTACACCGGCCAGGACTGATGAGACCATTAATATAGGAACACACTGCGCAAAGCCCTGAAGAAGTCCGGTTTCGGACGAAACGCGTTGGCTATTTTTTATCTGCGAGTGTTTCAACTAATAAAGAGAACAAAACGAAGAAAAATTGACTTGTACCAATTCCTTGGGAGAACAGTTTGACTTTACCTTAGTCATAAAATGAATGTCGATTGAATACTAACATTGTGTTTGCTATACAGCCTTTTGGTGTGCGAGGTCAACTTGTGTAAACTGTTATTTGAATTGAGAAGGATAATGGAGGGATAGAAGAGGGACAAAGGTTTGTATATATATATATATGGAGGTGATCAAGCCTGCTGGTCAGGCGAAACGCGTCCAGGGTTCTGACAAAATAAACTTTATTTGTCTGGTACACGGTCTCGTCAGCGTGTGGTTTTCTACTCGTTGAGGCTCTTTTGTAAAGACCTGGCAGCGGAGGTCTTTTGACAGACGAGACACCCGTTGGTTTGGCGGCGGTGACTACTTCCGAGGCAAGGAGTGGAGAAGATATATGGATATATATATATATATATTTCAACTTACAGAGCGACGGCGAGGGTAATCCAGTCTCCCACCGCAGCAACGCAGGCACGGACCAAGATAGTTCTGTGCAAAGTAGTTTTATTTGTTGCAACCCACCATAACGTTTCACCTCCGCAGAGGCTTGTTCACATATATATATATATATATATATATATATATATATATATATATATATATATATATATATATATATATATATAGATATATATATGCCTTAACCTCAGTTCCCAACGCGCAGCAGTTGCATTGGCAGACGCAATGAAAAGCAAAGCACGGACCAAAATTCGGTTCTTCCTTAGGTATTTATTTTGCTTGTCGGCTTCATAACGTTTCGGCTCCCCTGAGCCTTGCTCACATGACAGCGCAAAAGTGTAGGGGGTGAAAATTTAAAGTGCCAGTGCTACATTCCAATTGGGCCACAATAAATTATCATGGTAAAAAGACTGCCGGGTACATTCAATGTAAAATACACGGAATCTGTACAATAAATATGTGCAGTAAAACACTAAATATATATATATAGCACTTGTTACCCCTCATGAGTGTTGAAGCGCTTTTTCGGCGAGTAGCACGCTACTCCGGATACCATAAAGGATTAGTGGTGAATTAGTATAGTGAAATACGAAAGTAATTTGAGTGATGGATATAAGTTAGTTATTTGGATTGAGAAGGATAGCTTAGGGATAGAAGAGGGGAAAAAGGTTTGCATTTATATAGTGCTTGTTACCCCATATGCTGTGTTGATGTGCTTTTTAAGGTGAGTAGCACGCTACTCTGGAACCCATAAAGGATTAGTGGTGAATAAGTACAGTGAAATATGAAGTTTGAAAAGTGGACATGTTAGTCTGTTATTTTGATTGAAAAGGATGGTGGAGGGAGGGATAGAAGAGGTAAGGATTTAGATTTTTTGGGGGGAGGTCATAGCAGTAGTGGGAGGCTTGGGATGAGTAAAAGGGATGCGGAGGGGAAGAGCCAGAGGGAAGAGTTTAGAAAGGCTTGTTTTGGGGATCAGTGAAGTAAAAGAGGTGTCAGATGGTGCAAGGAAGGGTGGAGTAGGGGAGAATCTAGAAAGGGCTATTTTGGGGATCATAGTAGTGGTATGGGGTTTGATATGAATGAGAGAGTGGATTTAGAGAATATATTGATAGAGGTATTGGGTGAGAAATAGGGTAGTGCATTGGGAAGACTAGTAGAAAGAGGTAAGTCAGAGAGTTGAGGTAGAAGATATCTTGAGAGAGGTATAGGGTGAGAAAAAGGGCAGTGCATTGGATATGCTGAATTAGAAGAAAGTAATAGATCCATAAGTACATGGAAAGTTTATAGATGCATAAAGGAAGGAAGTATATGTAGATTAAAGATATTGATAGAGGTATAGGGTGAGAAATAGGGTAGTGCATTGAATATGCTTCTTCTTTTTTGGGGGGAGGATAGTAATAAATATATAGATCCAAGTACATGGAAGGTAGATAGATGCATAAAGGAAGTAAGTATAAGTAGATTAAATATGTATTAGGTAAACTCTGGTTTTCAAGTGCTGTACTTAAAACGTTTTTTTTTAAACATAATTATTCTACATGTTTATACAAAGCAATACACATATATAGGTACACATCTACATTAGTACAAATAAATGCTTATTTACAGAGGGCTTTGCTGTAAATTTCTGTTTGCGTATGGTGCCTATGTGGGGAAGAGCCAATTCTTGAGTAGTTTTCTGAAGATAAGGTGGTTGTCGGTGGATCTTATGTTGGGGGTTAAAGATTTCCATATTTTGGCTGCTTGAACAGAGAAGGATGTGCCATCCATGTTTTTTTCTTGTAGCTTGGGATTTTGAGGTGAGGTGCCACTCTATAGCGGAGGTTCCTATGATGAATGTATTTGGTGATTTTATCCCTGATGAAGAGTTGTCCCATTCCATTTATCGCTTTGTGGGTGATACAAAGCAGCTTGAAAGTGGATCTTCTGGCAACCGGTAACTAATGCAGGGCTTTCAAGGCAGGGGAGATGTGGTCTCGCGGATGATATGCAAGAGTAGTCTGGCAGCCGAGTTCTGAATCCGTTGTAGTCTTTTCATTGTTGTTAAAGGTGATCCACGGTGGAGACAATTGGCGTAATCGAGTTTGGACAGAACAAGGGGGATGGTATCTTGGACCTAGTGTGGAAATCCCAAATGGGGGAAGATTTGTCGCAGAGTTTTTATAGTAACAAAGATTGATCTTGCTAGTTTGTCACTTGGGCGTTCATCGATAGCTTGGAGTCCATGCTCATGCCGACGTTTCGTTCTCCTTTGATACTTTAGGTGGTAATCCCAGTTCATCAGGCAGGTGTCAAGCGGGTCATAATGTTTCCAATCGCCTCACGTGAGTGTTTCCGTTATGGAAGCATTCAATTTGAGATGGCTTCAAGTCATCCATTGATCCACAGCTCTGACACAACTGAAAATTGGTGAGTTTCCAGTTGAAGGAGTATTTGTGTGTCATCTACATAGTTATAGCACGTGAGGTGAAATGTATTGATCAGTACCGGTAATGACTTCATGCAGATATTGAAAAGAATGGGCGAGATGATAGAACCTTCAGGGACCCCAACTTTTGTGGAGTACGGTTTGGACGAGAAAGGTGGGGTATGGATGACATTAGTTCTATTTCGAAGGTAGGACGTGATCAGTATAAAGCAGTCCCCTCGATGCCGGCTACGTAGAGTTTTTGTATCAGAGTGTCATGGTCAACTGTTTCAAAGGCAGCCGAGAGGTCCAAGAGGAGTAGCGCAGCACCACGTTGCAGGCAACTGTGTTCTTCAGGTCATCCCAGATGGCAAGGAAGGCAGATTTTGTGCCTTTTCCCAGACGGAATCCTGTTAAGGAAGTCTGAAAGTATTGCTTTGTCATCAATGGATTGTGACATCTGGGCAAACGCTGCTCTTTCTAGCAGTTTGCCCAGGAAAGGTCCCTTTGTACTGGGTCTGTAGTTGTCCGGGTTCAGCGGGTCCAAGTTTTTTTTCTTCAGTAAAGGGCGTATGTATGACTTTTTGAGTTCTTCTGGAAATATTCTGGTAGTTAAGGAGTCATTGAGGATTCTTCTTACTGGAGTGGCAGCAGAGGTTGTTAGAAGAATTGTCTTGAAGGTTTGCTGTTTTAAGTATGAGTCCAACATATCTGCTTTGTCCACGTAATGATTTGCCAGTTTGTCTGTGAAATCTTCAGTAACGGGATGAGTTCCTTCTAGGCAATTTGGTTTACAAAATTCATTGAGTATTATATAGAATTCTTTATTTGCACATTTAGTATTTTTAATTTTGTCTGAATAGTACCTTTTCTTTGCTTTTTTGATAGCTGACTTGTATAATCTATTCATTTTCTGTAGGTGAAGTTTGTCTTGTTTGTTTTTTGTTTTGAACAAGGCACGTTGCAGCTTTCTAATTTGTAGTTTTATGTCTTTTATCTCTGTATTTCTCCAAGGTGCTTGCTTTCTTTTGTTCTGTTGTGTGGTTTTGAGTGGTATCAGGATATCAAAAGCTTCCTGTAGCCACTCATATAGTTTTTGAAGAGACCTGTACTGGATGTTAGTTCTGTGTCTAAGTGTTCCAAAATAGAGTTTGTGCCACGGTTGATAGGTGGATGCACGTAAGGTGGTTTTAGGTGAGTCGTTTAGTGTTGTTTTATGTTGGAAAGTAAGCAAATGGCTGCACATGCCACAGGGGTGGAACAGTGTAGACTCCAAGGGTCCATGGGATGCTGTGCAGGGCCAAAGTGCTGAGTAATGCAGTGTATAAAAGCATAGGGTCAGCACAGTGTGCCAGAGAGTAAGGGTCATCGAAGGGTCAAGGAGAAAGTGAGCAGTGCAGGGAACATCACATGGTCTGGGAGGTGCATTGATGTGTCCAGGAGAATTCAGTACAGTTTCTCAGAAGCAGAATGGGGTTCAGGAGAGCACAGCACTTGGTCCCTGGGATCAGTGAAGGATCCACTTAATTTGTAAAACAATAAGTAGCAGGGACCTCATCAGGAAGTCACTGCAGCTAGCACCATGCATTGCCCTCGTAAGCACAGCCAATCACAGTACCAAAACAACTACCAACCACGCTACAAATGTCATAATTCAGACTAATCCAGGCCCCAAAATTGTAAAAATGGCTAGGGCGGCAGGTATTTTTATTTTTTTTAATGTATATTGAATACTAAACAACTCTTGTGCTTATTTCTAAATCAGACAGAGAGTGCGGCCATGTGACAAACTGACAAAAGTGCAGGAGTTGACAATTATATACCTGTGCCGAGGACCGGAAACCCCCGGCTCAAATTAAGCACTGAATGGTCCAGAAGTACTACTGTAGGGTGAAGGTGGAGCAGCGCAGTTTCCAAGGGCAGAATCGGGGTGGAATCTTCCTAAGAAGCAGTGCAGAGTCACAGGACATCATGCCTTGTTAAGAAATGTACTTATCGGGCATCTACACTGTAATGTTCTCTTAACTCACAGGATGCTTGCAACAAATTAGCAGGAATATTAGCTTCATCCCCTTACAGAAATGTTGCATCTTTTCCAGGAGCAGTGCTAGCTTCCTTCGACACAGAACAGGTGGCCATCAAGCTCAAATTGGCTTTACTTTCTTCATAGATGTCAGCATGAGTGTGTGAGTACAACCTTAACACCCACCAGCACAGTGTCGTATTAAAGATTTTTTAAGGCATATTTTGGGGTACCCTGTTCATAACAACTCAATTTTATTGCTAATTTTCTGCTAATTGAAGCCTGTATGATGCCAAACTTTCACAGAATTCACACAAATACAGTTGCAACATGTCTTTTCAGGGTCCACAAAACAATTGATAAGATGCTACTGGGTAAAGAGAGATGGACTCAGAGTTAGAGGCAGACAGAGAGAGAGAAGGGTTGGTATATGCAAATAGAAAGAGGTGAGCTAGATAGAGAGAAAGTTTACTTTCCCAGCAGGCCATTGGGAGGTGGGGGCCCGTTTGCAATTGCTCACTTTGTCCATGCCTTAAAACAGGGTTGTCCAAAGTCGGTCCTGGAGGGTCGGATCCATGACAGATGTTTAAGATAACTACATTTATCTAACTGGGGATATGCTAAAAATCTGGCATGGATCCAGCCATCCCGGACCGACTTTGGAGAACCCTGCCTTAAAAGGTCTCAAAACAGCTCCAGTGCCATTCACTCCGGTAACTGGGGTGGCTGAGTGAGCTAAAGAATGGTGATGGATTAAACCCAGATCAGTTGACTGGGGGTGAGTGTTTGATTTGCTCAAACGCTCCGTCCATCATCCCCTTTTGTATCGCTTTGTTCGCCCTAAGTTGGCATGGTATGCTCAGACGTGAGTCCCTTGCTCACTTGGCCACTGGATTCAAGATAGCCTGGCTGATGAGGATTATGAATCCGAAACCGGTCCCAGGATGCTTGTTTCCGGTCCAGGGAAGACATGGCTTGGCAGTTCGGGATGGACTGTTCCCATGAGGCACAGGGTCAGACTGATTTGCATATGGCCATGTCTGAACTGGGGTGGCTGAGTGAGCTAAAGAATAGTGATGGATTAAACCCAGATCAGTTAACTGGGGGTGAGTGTTTGATTTGCTCAAACTCTCCGTCCATCATCCCCTTTTGTATCGATTCACTCCGGTAACGGCACGTCGCGGGACTAGCAGCATGCAAGCTGGCACAAGGAAGGAGCAGGATAAAGTGGCTTTTGTGTCAAGGCCAAAGCTACTCTCTGTTGGTTTCACCACGATGTGAACCGCCCGTTATGTTGCCGCAGAGTCAGTTGTGGGGGTCACACTGCTGCGCTAAGTCATCCCGTTTATTTATAAACTGACATCACAACTACCATCACCAGGGCTATCCCATTTGTACACGAGCCTGGGGGAGTTGGCGACTTAACTCAGACAACCTCTCAACCAGATTATGAACAAAACAAGTGGCAAAGGGGGGAAGACAAATGTAGCTCACCGGGGCATGGTGCGGTGGCAGCCGCTGTAATAACATGAAAGACAGGTCTGTCAGCCTCTGCACTCACAGGAAATGGCTCCAGCACTGCACATGTACTTGCCCCACTTCCACTGTCTCTCCCTGCTACCGAGAATGTAGATTAGCTTCTGCATGAGACAGGAAGCATACATGCCAACATTTCAGAGCAGGAAATTGGGAGTTTTTGAGAAAAAAAATCCGTAGAATTTATTTTTTCCACTGACTTCTATTGAAGCAGAGGCAATTTCAGGCGGGAGACAGCTAAAATGAAGACATTTTTGCTTCAAAATCGTGAGTCTCCAGCCGGAATAGGGTCCATTGGCATGTATTTTTATTTTTCTGCAGTTTTATATAGCGCAATCTCAACCCGAAGGTATTGGGAGCGCTTTACATGAGCACCAGTTACGTTACACAAGGACACATTCATTTTTGGTAGGCACTGGGAGATTAGAGGGCATATGTATGAAGCCTTCTTTAATGAAGGGTTAAATTCGAAGTTGTCAACTATTAATTGGGTATAGGAAGGGAAAGCCTCCCCATTGTTGTCAACAAATGGTCTGAATTAACCATATATTAAGACAAAGTGTGTTGTCTCGGTTACATTTCTCCATTCTCCACATTAGGTGATTTTATTGTGAATTGTGTTTTTAATGATTTTGTATATGGATTCATATGCTTTTATTTATAAATAAATGTATATTTTTTAACAGAAACCCAGTTTTTTCCTTGTTAAGTGTTTGCCAAGTACTTAGTGGACTGGTCATAAGTGAAGTAAGTGATTTTGACAGAGTGAGGTGAATGTATGAACTTTGTGATTATTTGTCCTCCCAACGGGAAAAAACCTTGTTTTACCTGATAGTATATTGGTGCTCTATTTCCCCTTGGGTTATACCGAGCCCCTCTCTTTTTGTTAAAGAGTACCTAATGGGTACTCGCAAATTGCGAATGTCTTCCCATACATAGGAATGAATTTGCGATTCGCAAATTAAGGAATATTAAGGAATCGCCATTATTATTGCGATTCCTACATACTTTGCATTTTGCAAGACTTAATAGCGATTCGCTAAAAATCACTATTTAGGACTCGCAAAACGTTTTTTTCATTCATATGCCCCTAAGTGGATTCCCCAGAATCACAGGATGTTGAGCAGACTCCAAGGCTCGAACCTGGGCCCCCAGCGTCAAAGTCAGCAGCTCTGTCCGTTACGCCACATTACGGCAAGTAAGCGATGTGATGGGGTCAGGTGACAAGAGAACTGACAGAACCGATCATGCATTTCTTGACCGAATTTCCACCTTTGCCAAATGTCAACATGTGAAAATCAGCAACGGATGAGCTATTTACACCGGTGTTCCTGCGGCTTGGATGTTCATGGGGAAAAGGAAGAGTGTAGATAGAGGAAACCGTGGGCAAGTGATTGAAAAGCAGAGCGTGTCAAAAGGAAGGGAGAATGGGACAGTATATGAGGGGTATAGATAGAAAGACTTAAGGGCAATGTTTATGTTTATGTTTATGTTTTTGAGAGTTTTTATTGAGCGCAAATACCCAAGGGTGTCTCGGCGCATGTCGGACTGCCTGTGACGGATAGCTACCAGGTGACTCATTGATTGAATAACCAGGTTTTCAAGAGTTTGCGGAAGATGATAAGGGTGGGACTGGTTTTGATGGGAAATAATGAACAAAAATTGGCAGAGGAAGGAAAAAATAGTAAAGAAAAGGGGAAGGATGAATGTGGATATACGTAGAAGGAAAGGGGAGACTACAGCAACAAAGGAATGGAGATGAAGAGAGATGGAGAGGTATTGAGAGGGAAGAAGCATGAATGACATGCATGGTCAATGCAAATGAACTGAACACGGGTAACTTTTGTTCATGGCACATGGAATTTTGCGCTAATTGTTTTGATGCACAAAAAGCCTCCTTGAGCCCATTTAGACGTGAGGTGCTAGACCGGCATTGCCCATAATAATGCACAATTTTACATACTTTGCTTTTACACTAATTTATGCCCCAGATATGCTTTCTGGGTTTCCAGTTCAGGACCTATGTGCTGGTCTTGCTACCAGTATTGGTGCAGCAATCCAGAGCTGGTGTCAATATACACTCGTGGCATTTGCATGGTTGGGAGTTGTACCTCTTACAGCATGTTAGTATGATTTCATCTAGACTACACTCTGTACTTTAACTCTTGACAGTTGTACATTTTGCCCAACCCATACAAATTCAATTTCAAAGCTTTTATTCGATTTGCAAACAAATCATACAAGCAAAACATGAAATCAATCCATTGCATTAAAAAATTGTTACATAATTTATACAGGGGAATCCAAAATAATTCATATGGGGATAGGACACATATTAACAAGCGTTTAAACATTGGATCTCAATTAAAAAACATGAAGATGACAAAAAGGTATAAAAGTTAAAATCGTACAGACAGGAATAAATAGATTGGCACAAAATGCTTATCCTGGCAGCTGTACGTTGAATAACAAGCCCCTGCCTAAATCATGGGACAAGAAAATTTTGATTTAAAATTTTGATACAGACAGGAAAGTATAGAAATATAGCAGCACTAAACGTTTCCTGGCAGCTGTATGATAAAAGTATGAAAAATCGAAAGGAAGAAAGCATGTACAGACAGGATTGAAAATAAGTTTGAACACTGCTAAACAAGTGCTCCCCCTGGCAACTGTACATTTTGGGAAGGTACAGACAGGAGTATAGAAATCATAGCAATACAATACTTTTCCTGGCAGCTGTACATTTCAAAATAAAAGTGGCAACAAAAAAACATATGTCCGCATTTTCTAAAGCTGATAGTAACGCAAGGGCTTTCTTAAAAGACCGTATATTATATTTAATAAATATAGGTTTTAAATACCTTAATCTTAAAAAGTGATAAAATTTACAAAAAAGTAAGAAATGGCAGCAACTCTGGCGTGAAACATTGTCGCAAGGGCAGGGAGTTTCAGATTTCTGTTTCTGTACTGGAAACGCAACTAAATGGTGTACGATACCCAACCTGACGCGGGTTAAAACATATTGATGAGATGGGCGGCAAACATATAGGAGATAGACTTGGAACCCCGATGGTAAGTTAAGTTCTCTATAGAACTTCACGGTAGTTAGCTTACCATATACCTCATCTCGCCCTTTCTTTTTGTACATCAGAAAAGTTTGTTTGATCTCTTTTTTGGGTATTGCTACCGCGAGTTCGGGGTCAGTAAGAACATCAATATCAAACAAAGTCTTAAACCAAAAACTAATATATTTCAGCCAAAGAATACGTAAAGAAAAGTCCAGGCCTATACAGTCAAGAATAATTTCTTGAGTGAATCGAGTTTCTGGCTTAGCCCAAATAGAACGCCACAATAAGAGTGGACGAACGGCTGCTAAGTCCGAGATAAACTCAACCCCAACCTCGTCGTGAATTAATTGAATGGAAGCGGAGTGGGGAACACAAAGCACTTTTCTTAGGAACTTGTTCTCCTCTTTTTGGAGAGAGGTGCCGTCTGTGTGGCCCCACACCCCAGCCCCATACAATGCCGAGGGAACACAGCGAATATTATAAATGTTAATCATATCACGGATGCTTCTCGAACCGAGCTTAGAAGAAAATCGAAAAACGCTGCTAGTACAGCGAGTCATTTTCAACCTGGCATTTTCAAGCTCTGATTTCCAGGACCCATCGTTAGCATAGGTGATTCCTAAATAACAAAATGTTTTAACTTGTAACATTTTTTCGCTGTCTAGATAGAAATTGGACTTTTGTTTATTGGCTGACTCGCCACACAGCATAACATAGGTCTTAGATTTATTTACACAGAGTCTCCTGTTTTGTATAAACAACATAAAACCATCAATGAGACGTTGTAAGCCTATCTGAGTGCGTGATAAAAGTACCGCGTCGTCCGCATAAAGTAAGATTGAGACAGAATTGCCTCCAATCTGCGGGGCGTCTGCAGGTATGGTAGCCAAGGTACGGTCAACACAGTTAATAAAAAGAGAAAATAAAAGGGGAGCTAGTACGCATCCTTGGCGGATGCCCCTAGATACCTTAAAGAATGGTGTACATTCACCATGGGTACCATATCGGACTTTACAGGAAAGTTTCAGGTAAAGCCTAGCCAGAAAATGTACTATTTCTTTCGGTGCTCCTAACTCCAATAAAACCTGCCAAAGAATGCCGTGATCAACTAAATCAAATGCGCTGCTCAGGTCTGCAAAACATAAAAATAAATTGCCCTTTTTAGCCACTGTATATTTATTAATTAAAAGATCCAAATTCACGCATTGCTCCAGAGTACCCATCCCCTTCCTGAAGCCGTATTGCACTTTAGTTAAAATGTTCATATCTTCTGCCCAAGTTTCTAGTCTTTTGAGCAGAATTCTACTCATAACCTTTACTGAGGCATCCAATAAAGAGATTGGCCGATAGTTGGAGGCCTCGGATTTGCTGCCTTTTTTATATAAGGGGATGATAACCGATTGACCCCAAGAGGGGGGGAAATTGCCTTCCGCTGCACAGTTAAAGGTCCTAACCAAAATGGGGGCCCACAGATTAGGTTCTGTTTTTAATAAATCTATGGGCACCCCATCAGGTCCCGGGGCCTTCCCCCCCTTGCTATTAGCAAGGCCTTCTAGTCCCTCTTGCAGCGTAATCTCTAACGGTATAGGTAACCACATTGGCGAATCAGCAAGAGGTAGGGGTAATGATACCCTTTCTGGATTAAAAATGTTAGTGAAGTGAGAGACCCATACAAAGTTGATTTGATATGAAAGTCCATAGTCAACGTTTTTCCTTGATTAGTTTTGAAGTATTTCAAATGGACGTGTTTTACCTACTTTTGCCCCTTGTGCAAAGTTTATCCACATTCTTTAACTGGTGATGGAAGTCGGGATATATCACTCATATCGTTGGATTTAAACTGTGGTGTAAGTGCTCATTCACTCATAATCTGTTACCCATGATGCTGGACATCCGGTTACTGTAATCGTCACTGCTTCCCCAAAGTGCTGAGCATTAGTATGTCTATGACTAAGGATATATTTTGTTGGAAATTGGGTACTCTCTCCTTTGGAACCAAAATCTCTCCCTTAAGGTCCATCAATCCATCCACACTCTTGACTTGTTTGTCCTCCTGTGGCATATATTAGAAACGGGTTATGAAAATCTGCGTGGCACCATAAATATACCGAGGTCCACATCAGACATTCGAAAAGGGAATAACTAATATAATAAGCACATCAAGTAGATGGACGGAGTGCTGAAACTTTTCAAACACTCACCCTCAGTCAATAGGTCTGGGAATAATCCATCATTCTTTTACTCATTATGCCACCCCAGTTTGGACCAAGCTATATACAATTCAGTCTTGACCCTGCTCTTCATGGGAACAGTCCAGCCCGAACTTCCTGGACAGGTAACAAGCATCCTGAGACTGGTTTCAGGGTATCACACCTCATTAGTCAGGATAGCTTGAAATTAGTGGCATAGCGAGCAAGGGACCCACATCTGGGCATACCTTACCAACTTAAGGTGAACATAGCAAACACAACAAGATGATGGATGGAGTGCTGAAACTTTTCATCCACTCAACCCCAGTCAAGAGATGTAAATGTAAATGTAAATGTAGGTATACTTATATAGCGCAACCTGTCACCACAAAGGGCATCCTGGCGCTTGCCTAGGGAACCCGTCCTGGTATTCCCCTGTGAGAGGCCCCGGCAGGGTATCCACAAGGTGAAAGCCAGGCATCCCGCCGCGAGGGGCCGTTGTGGAGATTAAGCAAGCTATTGCCCAGAGTCGCAGAGCGTGAACCCGTGAGTCGAGAAGGCACCGGAGCGAGAATTATCGAGACCGTGGAATTTTTTAGCCCAAGACCCGCCGAGGCGGGGAATTGAACCCTGGCCCAGGGCCGATCTCAGCTTCCGGGTCTGCCGCCTCTAACCCCTGAGCCACACTTCTCCACAGATCTGGGTTTAACCCATTATTCTTTTGCTCATTATGCCACCCCAGTTTGGATCCAGCCTTTTGCAAATCAGTCTTGACCCTGCTCTTCATGGGAACAGTCCAACCCGAGCTGCCAGGCCAGGTCCTCTCTGGACAGGTAACAAGCATCCTGGGACCAATGATTTCAGGGTATCACCCCTCATCAGTCAGGCTGGCTTGAAATTAGTGGCATAACGGGCAAGGAACCCACATCTGGGCAATTCCCTTGGCCACTTAGGGCGAACATAACACAAACAATAGGATAATGGACGGAGGGCTGAAACTTTTCAACCACTCACCCCCAGTCAAGAGATCTGGGTTTTATCCATCATTCTTTTGATCGATATGCCACCCCTGTTTGATTTTGGCCATATGCAAATCAGTCTTGACCTTGCTCTTCATGGGAACAGTCCCGCACAAACTGCCAGGCCAGGTCCTCACTAGACCGGAAACAAGCATCCTACGACCAGTTTTAGGGTATCACCGCTCAATAAAAAGGTTAGCCTGAATCCAGTGACACAGCAAGCAGGGTCAAGACTGATTTGCTTATGGCTGGGTTTAAACTGGAATGGCGTTGCGAGCAAAATAACAATGGATTACACCCAGATCTGTGACTGGGGGTGAATATTTTGACAATAATCACCATCATCTTCTTGTGCTGCATTTTCAGCCTACGTGGGAAGGGTATGTCCAGATGTGTGTTCCGTGCTCGCTACGCCACCGGTTTCAAGCTAGCCTGGCTGATGAGGTGTAATACCCCGAAACCGGTCCCAGGACGCTTGTTTTACGGTCCAACTCTAATAAACACACAAGAAATCAAGAGCACATTCCTAACACAACTTATGGAAAAACAGAACAACAAAAAATGTGTACTAACCTACTAACTACTAATCTTGGGTTCTGGAGTAGCATGCTACTCACTGAAAGAAGCGCTTCAATGACTCATCAGGAGTCGTAAGCACTATATAAATACATTTACAATTACTTATAGACCGGCCACAATATTACATATGCTGAGAATCTAGAGCGTGGGGCAGTTTTCCTTTTAGCTTCACGGGTAGTTGTCAGATTTGGTATGGGAGGGGGTCAGCAGAAGTCATGCTCTTCTCATCAGTCTGTGGGAGCTCCTTTGCCGAACAAGGAGGCAGCAGGTTATACCCAGCTGAGACTGAAGGGTCCCTGGAAGAAAATGCCACCAGATATTAATAATTCGATTGGCTGGATCAGTTTAACTAAGACATCGATTTGAGGCAAGTGGAATAAGTTGTGGACCAGGCAGGCACTTTTTAAAGGCCGCCATCTTGGGAGGTTCGGCACCTCTGCGAGTGTGTCTCATCAATGAGATGCAATAGGTACGGGTAGGATGGCTCAGTGAGTTAGTTGCTTGTCCCCGTGAATGGTAGTGACTTGAGGGTCTCTGGTTAGCATTCCGGCAAGGCCAACAAAGTCCTCCATCCTTCCAAGGCTGGTAAACTGAGTACCATTGTATTAAGTGATAGTAACACTTTTTATTTTCAGTGCTTGGAAACCGCAGGAGTGTGATAAGAAGCACCATAAAACAATACATTATTATTATTATTGTTATTGTTATTATTAATATTATTGTTGTTGTTGTTGTTGTTGTTGTTGTTGTTGTTATTATTATTATTATTATTATTATTATTATTATTATTACAATAAGGACAATACCTATATTCATGTGCGAATCACATCAAGATGCAGAAGCTTTTAGGTAAGGGAGAGAGTGTGGCCTAAAAAGAGAATTCTTCCAAACATGGGCAAAAGTTATGTGTTTATACAAAATAAAATTCAGTTTTAAGTTGAACTGCAAGGCAAATATAAATAGCACCAAAAGCTGTAATTTTAACATAAAGACTTGCACAGTAAGTGCATTTTTCCAGACGCTAATAGGCCCTCGCGGCTTGTTAGAACGAGACAGAAAGTTCTTATGGGAGATGAATGTAGATTTTGTGGGTCACGAAACAGGTGGGAAAATGAGTCAGGGCAGGGATGGAGCTGCTGGTAATTGGCTGCCTTGAATGGTTACCGAAAGGCAGCACTAGGAGATCGTGCACACTCCGGACGCGGATCAGGCAGGAACACGTCAAAAACACGACTGGAGCCTGGGGCTAATGCTTGAGCCAGATGGGGGCGTGTCTTGGGGCTAGGCGGCAATGTCAGTGCTTACCATCGGCGTCAATCAGGGACCAGATGTGGCCTAACGGCAAGAGCTGCCGACTTTGGAGATGGGGAACCAGGTTTGAGCTTCAGCGTCGGCTCAACATCCTGTGATTCTGGGCAAATCATTTAATCTCCCTGTGCCTACCAAATAATTAATGTGTCCTTGTGTAACGTAATTGGTGCAGTGCTTAATTTAAGCCGGTTGTTACCGGTGCTCAGCACCAACACTGAATCCTCAACACCGGCGCTTTTCGTAAGCACCAGTTAAGGACACATTCATTTATGGTAGGCAACTGCCGACTTCGGAGTTGGGCGAACCAGGTTCGAGTCTCGGCATTAGCTCGACGTCCTGTGATTCTGGGCAAATCACTTAATCACCATGTGATTAAGTGATTTGCCCAGAATCACAGGACGTCGAGCTAATGCCGAGACTCGAACCTGGTTCGCCCAACTCCGAAGTCGGCAGTTCTGGCCATTAAACCACAGCCTCTCCTCACTTTCTTTGTTAGTAGTTGGTTCTGTTTTAGGCGGGCCAACAGGAGAAATGGGCTGGTGCAAGCTGCCTCCTGAGGAGAGCCCCTGCACTTATTTTTTTTTTGCAAATTAACCACTGAACTGGTGCTTATGTAAAGCACTCCGATACCCTCGGGTCGCGTTTGCGCTATATAAATCTGCAAAAGAAAATCCCCCAAAAAATCAGGGGTACGCAGGGGTAACAGCTGCTTCCACTCACTTTTTCTTTGTTACCCCCAGGCACTTACCTTGCTCAACTCATCAATAGCAGCTACCCCTGGCTTGTTCTTTTTTAGCCCTTGCATTGCCCATGCTACCCACAGAGGCCATCAAAGCAGATGTAGGAACAGAAAATAAAAAGAGATCGTAGTGCTAAGTTTGAATGTGCTCTTGCCACCCCATACCTTTCCCTAGTTCGTCAGCAGAAAACAAGAGGCCAATGAGGGCTGAGGGTGGGACAACGGTTCTTGGAAGCGTGACATCACTTCCACTGTCTCTGACATTTTGAGGAACTGACGTTCGTGGCGGATAACACTTCTTGCTAGCCGTGAGAGGACCGTTGTCTTATGAACTAGTGTTGCCCTTATTAACACTATAGGGAACACAGAATTATATGCAATCGAAAACAACAACAAAAATGTGTCTTAAAAGCTCTTCATCGTTTCAGATCAAAAACAATATGCAGACCACCAGTCTGATGTCCCTCCATTTTGGTGAAAATCCAAAATGAGGAAAAAATATATTCTAAATCTTCCAGGACACTGAAGAAAAACAACACCGTGAATAAGAAAATGTCACTAGAAAACAGGGAAAGAGATAGAAGGGTAATCCGTATTAGAGTTATAATAAACAGGACTCAGCTTGAAATGAAGTATAAAGTTGTGAAATTTGTAAGGAATATTGTCTGAAGATCAAACCACTAATGATAGCATTGATTTTGATGCAGGATGAATGAATATTTGTTTTTAAATGTTAATGGACACTTGTTTTCCTCCTGGAAAGTAAGCCCAAGTGCTTTTTCCAGGTAAGAACATTGGAATTTCAGTTTGGTACCAAATGCACATTGTCATCCAAGCTGCATTCGAACAGTAAGTAGAGCTGTAGCAGTTACCTTTCAGTCCAGTCCGAAAGAGGGGGCAGGAGCGATGGTTGTATGACACTACAACGCGGGCTATTACCACGCGTGCCATTACAACGCTGTTTTTACAACGCAAGTCGTTACAACGACTTGCGCTATAAGCGCTGGATAGTGGAATAGTTTAATTTTCTATTCCAACTCCAGCCCTCGTTACAGTAGGGAAGGTGTTGGAATAGAAAATTAAACTATTCCCTATCCTACAGCGCCCTCCAGCGCAAGTCGTTGTAACAACTTGCGTTGTAAAAGCAGCGTAGTAATGGCAGTGCGTGGTAATGCCTGCGTTGTAAAGACTGCTCACCATACTATATGGATGGGGAAACTAGCATGTAGCTAGGGGTAGATGTTTTATTATAAGCATGGGGGTGTAGTAGGTTCCAGGCATGATTAGAGCTACCATATGCATGCAGGGATAAAGATATGATGTAGAGGGACTAAGGTTTAGACAATGTGGAGATACTACGTTGTAGGCAGAAATAGACGGACTAAGATACAACCCGGGTAGATGTTGCATGACGTTGGTAAAAGTAGAAGTACTAGGTACAGGTACTGTGAGAGGTACTAGGATATTGGTGGGGATAGAAGTACCAATGAATAAACCGGGCTAAAGGTACTGGTATATATGTGGGGCAGGGGTACTGGGATATACGCAGAAGTAGAGATCCTATGAGGATAAAAGTAGTGGTAGAGTTACTCGGTTATAAGCAGTAGTAGTGGTACTTTGATATAGCTGGGGGTATCGGTGCCTTGGCTTATGCTGGGGTAGTGGTAAAGCTAAGTGTACTAGTGCAGACTTATGGGTAGAGGAAACAAGATACAGTGTATGGTTGAAAACTGGGATAAAGGAGAAAAGTGGGGGCACTGTTTAGGGTACAGGCAGATGGATGAGACAGAGGAAAAAAGAGGGAAGGCGTGTGCCCACCATCCAAAAACAAGTCAAAGAGGTGGCAGATGCAGATGAAGAAGGGGGAAGGATGGGGCTTCCCCTATAAAAGGAAGACAATGGGTATTTGTAATCTGGCGGAAAAAGGACTGTAGCATTGTTTCCAGATGACAGGTATTCACCGGGATGGACTTAAAATCCTTAGAATGCTGTCATTTAGCAAAAATGTGAGGAATCAAGTGAGTGAAGAATTTATTTTCTAGAAAAAACATCCTTAAAGTACAATTTCAGAAAAGCAATGAATTTGAAATATCACAGAAGAACCCGTGAGCAGTAATTGTTGAAAGACAAAAAGTAGCATGACAAGGTAAGTACACACTGGAAAGCAAAGATTGACTGCTAGCTCCACACTTACTAATCTTTGCAATATAGTCTCAATGGTATTGTGCAGTCGATATCTTTGTAGGTCGATATTTTGACCGTGATATAGTAATCCCCCACCTTCTGACGAAGCCGTTGCGATTGTTGTCGAACTCTGTGCCTGCCATCGAGAAGGCCTCGCTCTACGCGAATTCTCCATTGGACACAATGAGAGGGTTTGCCCTTGCAGTAGCTGTGGTAATAAAATGTATAACGCACAGTATGTGCTGTTTTTAAAGAAGCCCTCTTTCGGGCAGAGCCAACGAGCTGCCTACTGGCAGTATAATGTATTCCTTGTGCATGAATAATTCGCTATAAAAATTATGTTAGAGCAGAATAAATCCAACCTAAACAGGTTATGGGACTGTGCAAAGATTATTAAATAATTGATCATGAGCTCTTTGGTAGGTTGATATATCTTTCACGTTTATGCGTAAAGAAAGTTTCAGGGAAAGGTAGATACAAATGTTTTATTGAGCAAGGAATCATTCTAAGGATTATATTTATTATTAGAGTATTTTAATGAAATTTGCGCCGCACACAAATTTTTTTTTATCATGAAATTTATTGCCCAAGTTCTTTTTTTATTATGAAATTTATTGCACAAATTCTTTTTATTATGAAATGTATTGCACATCTGATCTATCACAAGCCTATTCTAAAAACCTCGCCCTGGCCCTATGAAAAAAGCAGCTTATCATACTTAAAGAAAAACAAAGGTTACATTTTTTATATCAGATGTTTGGGGTACGCTGCGACCTGTAATGTGCAGAGTTCAGAGGTGCTCCAATTTATGACAATTTGCTAGAAGTAAAAATTGATACAGATGCTTGTTAAAAAACCTTGAATGCAGTAAATATGTACGTTTAATTCTGGTTCCTATAGTAGTACATAAGTTGCACCTTCACCAGGGCATATTCAAAGGTTAGTTAGTGGCGAAGGTATCTTTGGCGTTGTTGGCCATAACAGATTATCATTATAATTATTACGCTTATAAAGCGCTTGGTTAAGCAAACAGAGTGTCCCCGTGCTCGAACATCACAGACCATTACCACTGCACCCTAAACCCCAACCGTCAAGGCCCACCGATCCTAAAAGCAAGAAGCCCTGAAACCTGAATGCTAACACCTGTCCTCAGCGGGTGCTTGAAAGAACAAGGTCATCCATTTTTTACTAAATATTGTTTCAGGTAGGCGGATCCTCAATTCAATAGGTAGGTTATTACAGGCCTTAGCCACAAGAAAACCAAAGGATCTACCTTCTAACCGTGCCTTATGGACCTTAGGTACTAACAACTTAGCTGCACCCCTAGACCTAAGGTTCCGGGTGATCTATACGCAGTGAGTAGTGGGCGCAGGTACCTCGGCCCTTTCTCGTTGACAATCCTGCGGCAGAAGCACAAGGCCTTAAATATGATTCTGGTCTGTACCGAGAGCCAGTGTAGTTCCCTCAAGGCTGCCCCCGCCCAACGCCCGCCTAGGTATATTCAATATCACCCGGGTAGCTGCATTTTGGACCTTCTGTAAGATATTCAAATTACTTTTTGTGACCCCAGATAGAGGATGTTACAGTAGTCCAGACGGGAAGTGACAAGGGCTTGCACAATGGTCTTTTTAGCATCTAATGGCAGTATATCTATGATTTTGCACAACAATCTTAGAATGCCAAAGAGTGCTCTAGCCACAGCTGATATCTGCTCTGCAAACAATAGGGTGTTGTCAATCCTGCCTCCCAGATTTTTAACTTTGGGAGTCGGTGCTGGACCCAATTCCTCCGGCCACCACAGGTGTGACCATATGGAGGGTTGTTTGCCAACCACTATTACCTCCGTCTTTCCTGCATTTAGTTGCAAGCAGCTGAACTTCATCCAATTCGCAAGATCATTCAGGTAGCCTTTGAAATTAGGTGCAGCGTCTGCATCCTTTTGCTCCAATGTGACAATCAACTGAGTGTCATCAGCATATGACACAAGTTTCACCCCATGTTTCAGCACAATGTTTGCCAAGTGCGCATATACACATTAAATAAAGTTGGGCTGAGGGCCGAGCCCTGTGGTACCCCTTGAGACAGCGGACACACCTTGGATTTAAAAGGGTGTTGTAGGACCTGGAAGGATCTATTATGCAAAAAGTGCTTGATCCATTCCCATGTGCCGCCTTTGACACCGGCCTCCCACAGACGTTCCAACAGAAGGCCATTGGAAACCATATCAAATGCCGCACTCAGGTCCAACTAAGTCAAAGCCGTCGTCCTCCCCTCGTCAGCTGCTATTTTTAGAGCCTCAGAAGCCAGGAGTAAGGCGGATTCCGTGCTGTGAAGTGCCCTGAACCCTGATTGGGTTTCGTGCAGAACCTGTTTTTCTTCCATAAAGGTAGTCAATTGGACATTAAGATGTTTCTAGGCAATTTTTGCAAAATAAGGAAGCAAAGATACAGGTCTTAGATTTTCCAGGAGCCCCTAGTCTAGCGATGGTTTCTTTAGCAATGGCACCACCATAGCATGTTTCCAATTTCTAGGAACCTGCCCTGAACTGAAGGACATCTTCAGCAGATTGGTAAGAACCGGTACAATGGCTTCCTTCCCTCGCAGTAACAGCTTTGGGGGAATCAGATCCAGGGGAGACCCGGATTTGACAGATAGCTTTAGGAACCTTTTGTATTCTTCTGGGCGGACTTGCAGCTTTCTGGGTGTCAACTAATGACATTGTAAGGGTTTCATTTGTGCATATTAGACATCTGATGCCCGGACTGGTCGCAGACCTTCCCTATTTAATCTGATTAGTTGGAGGCCAGATTAGGTCGCCAAGAGTTTGGTCATAAAATTGGCCTACGGTGGTGGAGAGCTCACTCATCCCTATTGTAGATGAACTGATCCATTTACCCAGATATATTCTAAGTGGGAAACATCCTGAACAACGACTCCGGAACAACGAGTTCCGGAGTCACGCAAGCCTACCAACGACTAGCCTGAACAACGACTCTGCCATAACTTGTCATGGGAACGCGATGACAAGAATTGCAAAGCACTGAGGACTTAAACTAGTATTTTGCCTACCAGGGCAGGTGTGGAGAGGACACAATCAGTAAGTCCATCCTGGTACTGGAGTTGGATCTCCCAGAGAGCTCTATTGAACTGTGGTGACCCTAGATGGCAGAATGTTCTAAATGTATAACAAAGGCCTCACGGAGCCCGAGGGGATTGGAAATCACCTCGGCCCATGAAGCCTTTGTTCACAGCAACAGCTGTGAAAAAACATTGGAATGTTGATGCTCCAGGCCTCTGCCAGACATTAGAAGCCCGGAGCACTCCATTGTCTTCAATTGAGCTCTCAGCATTCCAATGCTCCAATATTTGATGCACGATGTTCCCATTGCACTTTTTGCAGTTATCTCTACTAACAGCGGGAGAACACCAAAGGCAAGGTTATACATTTGCAACAGAGCTTGGAACTTTTGCACTGGAGCCACTAACTTTGCTTTGGTGCTGGGAAGGTTTATGGTAATCCTAAACTACACATAGGCATTGACAACGGGTATGACATTTTACTTTTCCACTGACATCACTGCGAACATCACTAAAAAATTACCCCGTGTTGATGCACATTTTTCCAAAACACGGTAAACATTTCCCAATATCAGTGAAATTTACCTCTCAACAAACGTCAATGTGACGATCTTGCTTGCTTTTTTATGGACAAATCGAAAAAATACACTTAGAAATCACTAACTCCCATGCCAGTAGGCACATGTTACAGAAATCCATAATTTTATCCCAGAACAGTGACCCTGAGGTCGCCTCCCACTTGGAGCTCTCTACTGAGTCTAACTTTATGTTCCTTCATTTTAGACTCTTGGCCCCTTCTAAATATGTTCTCCCTTAAAAACATACTAGATAATGTCAAGTCTGGCTCCCCTAATGACCCTCTCCCAATTTCAATACTAAAACATCTGGACACGCCCCATCTACATATCATCTTAAACACTCTTAATTACTCTCTATGTGAACCAATAGTCCCCACTCAGTGGAAACATGCTATGGTGACCCCTCTCTTAAAAAACCCAAGGCTGACCCAGCTACTCTTTCTAACTACCGGCCCATTTCCCTCCTGACAGCTTTTTCTAAAATTCTCGAGAGACACATTCACTTCCACCTCTCACAGTTCACTGAATCAAATAACATCTTACACTCCTCTCAATCCGGCTTCTGAACTGTTTTTTCCACTGAGACAACTCTGTTGGGAGTCACGGAGAGATTACGACATAATCTAGATGCTGGAGAGACAGTGGCGCTTATATTGTTGGACCTCAGTGCAGCGTTCGACACGATCTCCCACTCCATTTTTATTACAACACTCCGATCTCTTGGTATCCGCAGCTCTGCCCTAGAATAGATTATTTCCTTTCTGGACAACCGCTCTTTCCAAATCTTTTCAGTTACAGGCAGCTCATCCACTTTTTCATCACCTTACTGGGTACCTCAGGGCTCTATACTAAGCCCTTTGCTTTTCAACCTGTATGTCAGGCCTTTAGCTGACATAGCTGATCTAGCTGGCCTGACGCTTTTCACCTATGCCGATGACTCCCAGGTCATCTTCAGTCTTTCCAACTCCGACCCCTGTATTCCATCTCTCCTTCAGCAGGGTCTCGGTGATATTACTAAATGGATGAATAACAACTACCTCAAACTGAATGGCGATGAAACTGAGGTCCTGATCCTGGGAAAGAGAAAAGATCTCTAGGGGCCACAACATTGGCCAGCTGAAATGGGTGCCCTCCCGCAACCCTCTTGCCATGTCCGTAACTTGGGCATAATTATAGATGATGCCTTGACAAGGCATCATCAAGCAACCAAGGTTTCATGAACTGTTGTTCATGCTCTCATCACCACTTGGTTGGAATACGGGAATGTCTTGTACCTGGGTTCTAATAAGGCTGTGATCCACAGATTGCAGCTAGCCCGGAATTATGCAGCAAGACTTATTTGCAGAGTTCCTAGAACCTCTTCCATCTCCGGGTCTCTCCGTGACTTACATTGGCTCAGGGTGGAGAACCGTGTCAAGTTCAAAGCCCTGAGCTACATGTTTAAGATTAAACACGGTTCGGCCCCTCAATATTTACAATCTCTTGTCTGTCCTTACGTTCCCACTCGTCACCTGAGGTTGGCCACTCTCTGCAATTTCAAGGAACCTAGGTTCAAACTCACCAGGATTGGAGGAAGATCTTTTCCTTATCTTGGTCCGACCCTCTGGAACACTCTTCCCCTGACTATCCTTCATGAAACTGTTTACACCCGCTTTCGCAGAGCTCTTAAGACCTGGCTATTTGACCAGTGATCGATATTCCACCTCCGCTTTGTTCTGCATCTAGTCTTCTATGGCGCCGGGAAACCCTTTTTGGGTAGCTGTTGCGCCCTATAAATGTAAATAATAAATAAATACATTTAGGTGGCCTGGCATAAAGAGATGTTAAAAGGATAGTGTTTTTCAATGAATGGAGAAAGAAAAACCTATAGTGAAGCCCATTCTCCATTCTTTAGCTGTGTTTTTTTAAGGCTGGCATTGAACAAGACATTTTGATTTTACAAAAATCATATGTATAACATACAGGGGATTTCAGCCTGACCTCTTCATTGCTCAGTTTTTATGTAATTCAGATTTTTCTTCTGCCCACAGCAGCATGGGACAATGAGTCGGCCCACTTCAGCTATTTGCTAACTTCTGTGTGGATGACAGCATTCTGCCCTTTACAAAAGAGCCCATCTGAATTCAAAGTAGCCCCGCCCCCAGGGCCAGGGACTGCTATGGCAATATGTGCTTTCTGAGACACAAAAAGTTTTTTTTTTTTTTTTTTAGATTGACGAGGACCCGGCAGCTTCCCAACAATAAACATTTTGCAAACACCATGACAAAACAAGCATTGCAAAGCCAAGTGGGTGGCGGTAATGCCAAAACGATTGGCCTTGCCAATGTTTGTATCTATAAAAGGATGACATGGTTAGACTGGGCAAAACACAAACTCTGCATCTGTGCGCCTCTCTTTTACCCATTCATTGATAGCACTAATGTGTCTCTCACTTATCTTCTTTGTATCCCCTTCCTCTTTCTCTTTCCTCCCTTAGACTCCCAGTCTTCACTACTATTCTTGGCAACTAAAGGTTTGGGCGGCAGTAATGGCACCTGCCGGTAAAGTCCCATTTCCCCTAGGTGATGCCAAAGAGGCCCAGGTCTGCAGAGGCATGCTGCCCACACCACTGGCACAAAGGGCTTGATTCACAAAGAGCCTCCACAGTTGTGGCGGATGCTGCACAGTTGTGGCGGGATCGCTGTACTTATGATGGAATCTCCGCAATGAGAAACAGCAGTGTAGAGATCCCACCTCAAGTGCAGAGAACCCGCCATGCTGAGGAGCCTCGGCAATGACTGGGAATCAGGCCCAAAGTGTGTATGAAGCACAGGCAAGCAGTATTGAATTAACCCCTTGAACGTGTCTGGAATTCCCCCGCAATGTGGGCGCATTCCACATGTGTGCGGTTCAGACGGCCCCTGGCCGTCCGACGCACGCGCCCACCGTGACTTCAGACGGCCGGGGGCCATCCATTGCATGGAAAGGGTTAAAGATACAGCAACAATGGCCCATCTGGTCTGTGCTCCATGGGGAGCGACTCATGCAGGTAAGAGTGGTGGGGCGAGATGGGGAGGGAGTTGACAGACAACGAGGGATAATTTAATTTTTTTAAAAAGAAAAACACTTACCCTGCGCTCGCCGCATCGCCGTCTCGGCAATATGGCAATGCGGCAAGCGCAAGGTAAGTGGTTCTTTTTTTTTTTAATTTAATTTTCCCTCGTCATCGCCTGTCAACTCCCTCCCCACCTCGTCCCACCCCTCTTACCTGCATGGGCCGCTCCTCCGCTCCATACAGATTACTTGACAGCGGTGTGGGCAGTACGCCTCTACATTGCTTTTACATTTGACAAGTAGCCTGGAGAAGGCCTCGTTAGCTGTCATCGAAATTCAGAGCAGCAGAAGTGCGCCAGAGTGTCTCAAAGGAACTTATTCTAAAAGCGTTCCATCATTCTGTTGGGTTTGCTCTTGTTGTATTATTAGAGAGCATTAATGGAATCTTAGACACTTAACTATAAACACTGACACAGCTTCAGTACCTACAAAGCAATAAGGTAATCTACAGAAGAAGAATCTTTTTTATGATGCATTTTGCTATGGTTTGAAACTTAGCGCATAACCCTTGTTTTTTGTAAATTATTTTTATTATGATTTCAACACAGACGGGCAGGTGTGAACAGAGACGCGGTGGGAAGGAAGCGTTGCCGAACAAAGTTCTCTTCTTATTGGGACTACAGTTTCCCATGTGTACGCGTATTCTTTACCAAAAAACACATGACCTGGTCAACCAATTAAGATTGCTTAAACTTTTCAAGTGGATCACTTACAGTTACTAGATGTTACATTGAAGCAGGCAGAGAAGAACTTGGAACCCTGGCAGGACTTTGGCTGCCCTTTACTTTTATCTTCGCCTGCACAAGATTTGTTGTGCTCTGAAGAAGCCCTTGTCTGGGGCGAAATGCATTGGTTGCGTCTGTTTGTATCAAATTTCAAGTTTGAAAAATAAACAAAAAACATTCAAGCAAAACTGGAAATTATGGATAAACTTGCTAATTATTCTGGAAGTTGCCCACTGCTGAACGGATTTGCTTTGCAATTGTGTTGCCTTTCATCATTTGTGTATTATTGTCTTTGATGCATGACCGTGTGGCAGCTAACCATTTGAGGTGGGCAACATTAATGTGGAAGGTTACAATTTTTATGACTATATTGGGTGGTGTAGTGATTAATTCCACCTAGCTGCCACTATTTCCTCAGACTGAATGTTCATAATACAATATCATCAAAAAACATCACTTTACAATAGAATCGTATCACAATCAGGCTGCGAGACCTATAGCCCCCTTGACATATTAAAATCCCATCTAAAAATTGTAGCTTGGCAATAAAATCATATCAACAACAGGCTATGCTTGTCATGCCACCCTTTATCGTAATGGGCATTCCCTCCTGACTGTTTGATCTAGGATAATTATTTAATGCCAAAGTATGGCACAGTAACCGCAACTCGATTGCAATATGATTTGCTTGTCATGTGGTATTCCCCAAATTAGATTTTTTATTGTGCTTTTATGGTCTAAGACTGAATAAATTTGATGACTTGACTCTTGGGTATTTTCTATGGAAATGTAAAAATATGAGTAACCTTTTGGGTTTGTGTGCTGCTCACTCCGAAGATCTTTCGGTCCCATGTTTTGGAGTGTTTTTTAAGCTTCTTTGAAAAAGCCCCTAAGGGTGGCCTGATCTATCTATCTCTGGGTTCTAGACTAAGTTGAAGTCAATAATCAGTATTAAGTCATACTCTGCAAAGGTTGGGACAAATACTGCTGCTACTGTAGTTAATCTACATTTTAAATGACCCGAAATTATAAGGTATTGCTCCTCCTGATGGGGTTATGGGCCCTAATCTGGAAACCGAGTGATCTATGAAAAAAATTAGTGACCCAATAATGTTTGTTTTTGCCAACAGTCTGAGGTTCTCCGTTTCCCAACTTGCTTAGGGCCTGGATCTTATTGTTTTGCTAAGTTTGAGGTGAGTCAGGAAATCGGTGCAGGCAGCTGTCCAATTTTTGAAATTCGTGATGGCTTCGGGAAAGAACTTGCTGTGTTCAGGTTGGTGAGTGTTGAGAGCAGTGTACCAGTACTTATCTACAATGCTGTTTCAGTTTCATCAGGCTAGTCTGGCGTGGGGTGTGTGCATTGCCACAGGTGTGATTTCCAAAGGCGACTGGTGTGGGTTCATCAAATCTGATTTTGTTGAAGTTTGCCCATTTTCGCCAGAACCCTGATGCCAATGGAGTCCATATCTGCCTATGCACATCTCCTTTTGATCCTGATACTTTGGTGGAATGAGTCATGGGAGCATGCACCCCTTTTGAATTCATAGCTGGTATTCAAGCACACTGTATTGATAAAAGTTTAAGTTGGCCCCAATATGGAGCTCAATTTTGATCAATCGAGGGATTGCATGTGCAGGTAGGTGACTTAGGAAGTATTACCTTTGTTGCAGTAAGCTTACCTCACAGTGTTGAGGGTGCGAATTCAGTACCCGTGGGTTACATTTTGGAATTGTCCTATTAGTGCTACCTCCCTGACGGCCAGGATATCTGTGGTGCTGATTTTACGTGGGTAAGAGGTTGTTTCCAAATGATGCACTGTTTTGTGAGCAGAGAGCATCTCATTCTGTCGGTTTTGCTTTGCAAGACTCTGCAAGGTGCAAGAGGGAAGTAGCCTTCCTGATTTCCTAACGAAAAACAGCTCATCAATTTAATTTACTGGCAGGCGGGATCTATCATCAAGTAAGTCCTAGTTTTTCCAAGTGCATTGCAGCCTCTCTGCTGCCAACATTCTGATCTCTGACCTACCACAACTCAGGTGTCGCCTCTATTTGTTGCTTCCTTTACTCCTTCCAGTGTACTGGACCTTCAGGTCAGATCCTTTGTTTATGCCATTGTGATGCATCCAAAATGATGCTGATCTATAAAGCTATATCAATCTGGCACCTCCTTGAGTATCTGTGAGCTCTCCACTGTTAGCATTTTGTTCAGATGGGTTGATTGAATCCCCAATTAAGGTGGATATTTAGGAATTCCTACACAAGCTTGGTCTGATACATCCAAGCAGCCATCTTGTCAGGCCACGCCCTCTGGTGCAAAAGTTTTTTGGGCACCAGCGCTTCTCAGTACCAAACAACGACTCTGCAATATTGACATCTTGCACTTTTCTGATTCCATTCAAATGCAAAAGCAAGTTGCAACTAAGTCAGTTGTGCAATACAATTAAAGCTAAATCTTCATAAGACACAAAGTCCAAAATACTCTCAGTGCTTAATTTGAGACAGTGGTTTCCGGTGCTCGGCACCAAAACTTAATTATCAACACTGGCACTGAGAAGATAACAACAATCGTTATTTACTAACTTAATATCCATTAAAAATGACTAACACCTGCTGCCCCAGCCAATCTTATAGCTTCTGGGACCTGAAGTTGTCCGAATTGTCACACTTGTAGGATTGTGATGGTTAGTAGTTGTGTTTGTATTGTCATTGACAGTACTGGCAGGGGCAATGGGTGGTGCAAGCTGAAGTGGCCTACTGACGAGAGCACTGGCACGTTTTTTTGCAAATTACGCACTTCCGTACTACTTGTCAATGTGGAAGCTTTTAAAAACACAACTCCCATTCTCCATGGAATGGAAATCAGGAGCTATAGCAACAGAGTCGGCCAGGTTCGGTATGCATAGTAGCATATTTGCATTGAACTTCAAAATCTCAGCAGTGTTATTCTATTTTTCTATGCAGGTTTAATTCGTTGTTCTCAGATTGAAGCAGCTAGCGGCTATCCAGCAACTGGCCCTGGAAGAAAGGCGTACACTGAGCTCTGGGTGGTTTTAAGATGCACCACGGTTGTTTCTTTGTGCACGGTATGGTAAGCGTGAGCTGGGGCCTAAACCAACACATCTCTCCCGGTATTTCTTGTAGGGTTGTCTCAGTTCCGTATCTGTGGAAACGGGCACAGCAGGGTCCCGGGGACAGGTAAAACTCAGGGTTGCGTGGAGAAGCGTCGCCGCGTGCCCAGGAGATGCGTCGCCTGCGTGCCCAGCGTGACAGACGCAGCCGGAGCGAGCCCGCGTGGCGGCGCGCGGCGAGGCGCAGACGCACGGAGCTGACATCCCGCCGTATCCCCTCGCGCCGCTCTGCGCGCCGACGTGTCACCCGTGTCACATCCAATGCCGCCGGCTCGCGGGGAGATGTGGGGGCAATTTCACATCATTTAAATGCAACATCCTCTAAGTGTCTAACATGAGGCCTTCCGCGGCGCTAGCCAAATCAAGACGGAGTTATTCGCTCAGGCGTGCGGGAAGAGAAAGACATCACAGTAAACAGCATAGGCAGGAAGTCCTCCCCGTGCCTGCTCGGTCCTCTGCTGTGCGTCTTGGGTCCTGTCAACAACGGCAGGTTGCCTGTCACACACCACGGCTGCAGTAAAGCTGCGCAGTTCAATTCGGCTCTTGTCTTTTTTGTTTTGCCTGTTATTTCTCGACTGTACAATCTAAAGCGACGCTTTCATTTAACTAAGTTTTATCAGTAGCTATGTACATGGTGTCGCTCTCCCGAGTACTTTCCTTCTGCTTCCCTCCTGGTTATCCTCTGTTCAAAAAGATAGCTCAGTGGGTTAAATCACCTGTTGCAATCAGGGCCAGACTGGGGACATCAACTACTAGCCCTGGCAAATTGCTGCTCGACCAGCCCTACGAGGCAGTGCCGGACTGGCCATAGCGGGCACTGGCACTGGGCAATCCCCTGGTGCGCCGCACGGGTGGGGGCTGGTTTTGGGCCTCTGGGGGGCGTTTTTTCAGCATACCTGTACCAAAATCGGCAAAGAGCTCGGCGGCACCTACAACCCCCCCCCCTCGCGGGGATGGGGGGCTGGCCGAGCATTATGCCAGGGCCGGTTGTGGTTCCCTGTCCGGCCCTGCTAGGAGGGAGGCTGCCAATAAAAAACATCTCCCGCTTTTGTTACAGGGGGGCGATATTGGTCACAGAACTTCCCCACTGGGGAAATGCTCTGTGCCTTATACGGCCAGTCCGGCCCTGGTTGTAATAATTTATGAGAACCTGACAATCACAGGTTTGAATTCCAACAGGCTTAATTTGCGCCAGTGGTTACATGTGCAGCACATAAGCTCTCGTTCTTGGGGACCATCACTTTTTTCTTCAAAGGACTTTGAAAGAGAGAGAAAAACACGAAGGGGGGGAAGGAGGAAAAGAAAGATGGAAAAACGTTGCTGAAAAAGATCCTGCAAGAATGCGATAAAGAGGCAGGGAGTGGAATCAAGCCGATGCAGCTTTTGTTTCAGCACCCGACCTTTGATAGCATCAGCCACAGGCTTCTGAACGAAACATTGGGCCTGGTACGTGTTCTTTAATTAACTAAGCACTGGAATTTCAGCAGGGGCAAGACATCCTTTTTTGTCCTTCTGTGGTCGTTGTAGAGAGCACCACTGAGTTTAATAGTAGTATCAGTTGTTGCACCTCCTGTGTGTACGCAAAAGTGTTAAATAAAACGGAATCTCATCCAGCTGCGTGCCAGATATAAATTTGTAACAATGGTTTTTACAAATGCCAAAATAGTGCAATTGCTCCCGCTGCCAACCTGCATACTCGTGGAGTTCTGGACTCGAACTGTTTGGGCAGTCGAGATGGTGTAACAGGCAGGCAAAGCCAGTCAAAAATCATAAAGTGGAATGGTCCACCCAAAAAATGGAAAGTTCACAGTTCCATATGTTATTACAGCATTCTTTATTACATTTTGATCTTTTCCATAAAAACACCCAACGCTTTTTGTTCAAATAGATTGAACTTCCTAACTGTAAATACTTCAGTACACAGTTTCATGTGAAGTTCCTTTATCCATTTGGCCCATGTTTATATGCAACACGACAGTCATCAACATTGCAATCAGGTAACAGTATCCCCCTAGTGATGACAACTGAATCAGTGTTTCCCATCAACGCTGCATCTTGTCCCATACCCGGTGTATGACAAAGCCAATCCGTGGCCTTTGTGCTAAGGAGTGTGATTTATTGGTGATGTACCAGCCAATTGGAAGCTACCTACCACACGCTGTATGAATGGAATCACATGCATCAACATCTTCATAACCTCAGTGAAATGATATGCAGCTGCACATCGATGGAGTCAAATTGAAAATCGTGTATTCATAAGTGCAGATGCATGGAGTTCAATAGAACAATAAGTATCCACACACAGAATTCAGTTAGATGCAGGCACATACAGGTAAGAGCAGTGGTGCGAGGCAGGGGGAAAGTCGACATACCACGGGATAGGGAAAACAAAATAATTAAATAAAAACACCTTGTGCTCGCGATGCTGCGAGCGCAAGGCATGTTGTTTTGTTTCATTTTTTTCCCTATCCCGACGTATGTTGACTTCCACCCGCTCCCGCATCGCCCCACCGCTCTTACCTGTACCGGCCGCGCCTGATTAGATGGCATACATCCACATATGCAAGCAGTCAAACAGATCAGTATCATCCACACGTGCGCGTAGTCTTAGTGGACAGCATGTACATGCATCTAAACGTGCATGTATCCCAATGGAGCACCATACATTCACATCTACTTGGAGTGAATGGAGCAACATGCATCCACATGTACAGGGACTCCATTGGTACGGCTTGCATCTACAAAGAATGGAATTCCAGTCAAGCAAAATCAATTCGCACATAGTAGGAGCCCATTAAAACACTGCACATTCACTTTTGCTGGGGCCGAATGCAACAACAAGCATGGAGTTCATTGGGGTCAAATTTGTCCTAATGAGCATACAGTCCTGTTTGGTAGTATACATTCACAGGTGCTCATAGGACGTTGGGAGGATATGCATTCTCACGTACGAGGTGTACAATAGAATGATGTGTTTCCCAAATGTAAATGTGAATGTGTTTGCATTTATATAGCACCTTCTACCCAGAGGTCTCGTAGCGCTGTATTCATACCACTGTGGAACCCTTCCTGGCTTTCCTGTGAGATATCCACTCCTGGGCACCCCAAAGGTGAAGCCAGGCATCCAAGCGCTGCTGGGGCCATTGTGGAGATTAAGCAAGCTATTGCCCAGAGTCACAGAGTGGGAACCATGATTAGACTAGGCACAGAGGCGAGAATTATCAGGTCCGTGGAGATGGAGTCCAAGAGCCGCCGAGGCGGGAATTCAACCCTGGTCCCAGGCCAGACCTCTGCATCAGGGTCTGCCGCTCTAACCATTGAGCCACGCTTCTCCAACATGCATGGAGTCCAGTGGAACAGCATGCAAAGGCATATGTCCGAGGACCTATGACACAGTTTATCTTCCCATGTGCATTGGGTGCCATGGAATCCACAAAGGCATAGAGTCCAGTTAACCCCTTGCATGCTCATGACGAGCTCAGCTCGTCATGCAGTACACTGCTTGTGTGCTCATGACGAGCTGAGCTCGTCATGAACGATGGGAATCAATGACTCTCAGTACAGAGGGAGAATTGCTGTAGCATTGATGTGGTTAAGCAACTTGCATGCACATGGGCATAGAAGTCGAGACAGCATGCACTGACACAAATGGAGCCAAACTGAAGATTGTGCACACACACACATACACACACGCCTGCAGTCCAAAGGGACATCATGCATTGACGTCAGTATGTAACCCATGAAACAATTTGCCTTGCCAGGTGCATGGACTCCAGCTGAGCACCGGTCATCAACACGTTCAGGGAGTCCAGCGGGTTGGTCTGTAGCAACGCGTTCAGGGAGTCCAGTTGGACATCGTACATGTGCAAATGAGTCTAGGCAAATGGGATGCACCTGCAACAGCACCAGATAGGCCCAGAGCCAGGGAATTAGTCCTAAATACAAATCACTTGCAGTACAAGCGAAGACGGAGAAATCCCCTAATCCCATAGCTCGTCCTCGCAAATGAGGAACACTAAAATAAACACTCATTACTTTAATTGCCTGGATTACACTTGTTTATGAAGTCCTGGAATCTTCAGTAAACACCCAGAGCTTCATTTTATCCGTAGGGTTTGGAGGGGAGGCAGCAGGAAATTCTATAGAAAGTCCCATGAAACGTTAGACCCCATCCCTTGGTCTTTGAACAACTTTGTGGACATTGCTCTCAGATCTTGCCACAGGCACTGCTTAATTCCCCTTACCTCTTTTGGAATGCTGTACCCCAAAATGTGCAAACATAGCATAGGGAGTATTTTCAAACAACCCAATTCCATTTAATTATTTTTGATATAGTGCTTAAGTTGTAAAAACAAAATTAATGCTGGTGTCTAACGTTGTCCTAGAAGTTCTCTGTCTCTGGGCCCAAATATCAGGATTGCCAAATACATAAGATGGCTATTTTTGATTCCACCATATGCCTCTTTCATCCATCACTTTACTGCCTCTCTTTTTATCTCACTCTTGAAAGTTGTTTTCTATCAATCCTTTCTCCCTTTGTCACAGGTTTCCTGGGGTAGATTCAGTTAGGTTGGAGTAGAATGGGGTGGGCACATTGTGGTGGGATAGGGTGGAGTAGATTGGGGTGGGCAGATGGAGGCACATTTGAGTTTGGTAGATTGGGGTGGTGTAGATTGGGGCAAAGTGGAGCAGATTGAGGTAGATTGGATTGGGGTTGGGTAAATTGGGGTAGAAAGGGTGGGGTGGATTGGGTGGGGTAGATTAAAGTGGGGTAGATTGGGGTTGGGTAGATAGGGCTGGGATAGACTCGATTGGAGTGGGGTAGATTGAGGTAGATTAGATTGGGGTAGATTAGAGTGGGGGAATTTGGGGTAGATTGGAGGGGGTAGGTTGAGGTGGATTGGAGTGAGGTACATCGTGAGCGGTATTTGGGTATACTGTTGTAGTTGGAGTGTGGTAGCTTGGAGTAGATTGGAGAGGGGTATTTTGGTATACTGTAGTAGTTGGAGTGGGGTAGTTTCGGGTAGATTGGAGTAGATTTGATTGAGTGGGGTAGATTGGCGTGGGGTAGATTGGGATACATTAGATTGGGGTTGATTGGAGTGGGATAGATCAAGTTAGATTGGAGTGTTGTAGATTGGGGTAAATTGGAGTGGGGTAGATTGGGGTAGGTTGTGTGGGGTAGATTGAACTTGGGTAGAATGGAGTGGGGTCGATTTGAGCGAGATAGATTGGAGTGTGGTAGATTGGGATGGGGTAGTTTGGGCTGACTAGAGTAATTTAGTGGTGTAGAGTGATGTACATTAGAGTAGTATGGTGTGGGGTAGATTGAGGTAGATTGGAGTAAATTTTAGTGGTGCAGATTGAGGTGATGTAGATTTTGGAGGAGTAGATTGTAGTGGGATAGATGGGGTTGATTGAGTAGGGTAGATTGTAGTGGTATTGATGTAGTAGACTGGAGTAGGGTAGATTGGGGAACATTGAAGTTGGGTGGAGTAGGCTAGATTGGAGTGGGGTAGATTGGGTGGGTTGGGGTAGATTGGAGTGGGATGGATGGGGTAGATTTGAGATGGGGTAGGATAGATGGGGTAGATTAGGGCAGATTGAAGTGGGGTGGAGTAGAGTTAAATGGGGTGAGTGCCATGAAGATAGAGGAGCAGTAGTGCAATGACGAGGGAGGAACAGCAGTGCCTTGAGGTAGTGGAAGCAGGGTTGCAATGAAGTGCACAATACTCTCTATTATCAATATCTGTGTACACAGTTTGTTGTGAAAAGGGAAAAAATACTTTTCCAGCCCATACACATTTATCCCATTGCAGGTACACATAGAAAAACCCAACTATCCAGTTGCCAATGTTTGGCAGCTGCTTTAAATGTAGGTATTTGGTTAATAAAACATATTGATTTTGTGTAACTTTTTCCTTTGCATAAAATTTGTGTTGCTCCAAGTGAACTACTTCAATATTGAAAAAATCAGTTTTACTGCCTATCAGCTTCCTTTCATACTAGTCTGTAACTGCAATATCGAGTAAGTAATTCTAGGTTTCAATTGCATGCCCATAATGTTGTGTGCTCTAAGTGCTGATATAAGAGGCTAGCTCATTGTAAATTGTCTTTTAGCCACATCAGGGATATGTTTGAAAGTTGCCTGTAGACAGTGCAGAGTGCATGGGTAATAAGCCCTAGTTTTTAAAATCACTTTCACTTTAACACCTTTCCAGATTAGTGTTTTATATGCTGCCTGGAAAATATTGTAGCTTCTCCCACTTGCTGCTTTCCCAAGAGTGGAGGGGAAACAACAACAGCAATTGAGAAGGTGGGTGTGGGGGGTTGGGCGAAGCAACAAGGAAACCAAGTCAGCGGCATTTGCTTGTGCAGTGCTTAAACAGAATTATAGGGGGTGGGCAGAGGTCAAGAAAAAACAGAGAGGGGTGGGAGGGAGAGACAGAAGAGAAGCAACAGGGATGAAGTGGGAAAAGAGACGAAGCGACACAAATAAAAGGTGGGAAGGAAGGGAAAGGAGCAAGATAAAACACAAGCACTTTTATGAAGTGCTTACACACAATTTTAAAAGTATCTCCATAAACAGGAGCAGTGGATGGACCCTTGGTCCATGCCCTAGGGGGCGGCCAAACAGAAAGAGGAAGCATGATACATGCATGCCAATGAAGGATATTAGAGCAAGCAAATGGTATGCTAGGGGCGAGCTGTAGCCCACTAGCTAGCTGTAAACAACATGGCCTAGATGTATCAAGCCGTTTGCGAATCGCAAAGCCGAAATTAGCAGAATTTCGGCCTTTGCGAATCGCAAACGGTATATTTGCATGTTTTGGCATGCATCAAAACATCGCAAATTAAGGAATCACAAAAATTTGTGATTCCTTATTTTGCCATAGCATTTAAGGAATCGCAATTTTGCGATTCCTTAAATGTTATGTATGTAACATTTTTCAATTGCGTATTTTGGTTAAGAAATCGCAAATTAACACCAACTTGTAGTTGATGTTAATTTGCGAATTCTTTAAAAAATGCACAATTTTGCATTTTTGAAGGTGGCATATGACGCACATACATGCCCATAGGGCATGTATGTGCGCTATATGCACACACACATGTACATTTCAAGGGTGCAGCAGGGTGTCCTTGAGACACCCCTGCACCCTTGAAATTATTCTCAAATTGCTATTAGCAAATTGCGAATCGCAAATTGAGATTAATTTCACAATCATTCCTATGGACCTCCTGGCCCATAGGAATGAATGGGAAATTATTCCTTAATTGCGAATTCGCAAATTGCGAATTCGCAAATAAGTAAGATTAAGAAATCGCCAAAAAATAGCGATTTTTAACATACATCCCATTTTGCGATTTCTAAATAGCGATTCCTTAAAAATCGCTATTTAGAAATCGCAAAATGGAATCTTGATACATCTGCCCCCATGTCTTTAAGAGACAAGACATGCACTTTCTAGCTGAGACTAAAAAAAGAGGCCTTGGAAGGAAAAATATACAGTGTCGCAAACGTCAAGCATGACAGATACAACATAACGCTTGTACTCTGAAGGACAACCTGGTAGGGAGACCCATTTTATCAGTCTTTGACTTGTTGCTTCCCATTTGAACAACCTACATCTATCCTGATGATGGTATCAAAGTAAGAATGTCTGGTTGTTGTACAGTGATTACTTGTGGTTATCAAGTACGTAGGATTTACTGGCAGCCCATAGGAAGCCACCTAGACTAATACACAACAGGGATAGCAATCAAGAATGTCTGTCAGAGACCTGCTGAGTGCAAATAGTGGGGTGGACTCATGCAGGTCGAACGTACGTCAGCCCTGAATGCAGGCAGGGGCGGCCTTAGGCATGTGCAAGCTGTGCACCTGCACAGGGCCACCAAACCCCAGGGGCCACCACGCCAATATATATCCTTAATATAATAATCCTCCGGCTCTGTTCCACTTCCAAACACCCTGCCCCCCGCCCCCTCTTCACTGGCCTCCGCGCTCTGCTCCACCCGGACCCCCTTTTCCGGGGCCCCCTACCTACGCTCCCTGCCCAGGGCCACCATGAGCCTAGAGCCGCCCCTGATGCAGGCACAGAGAGATGGGGGGATTTTGCAGGATAGGTTATTCAGTGATGGAGGGGTGGCTATTGGGTGTATTAGCAGTGCTGCACCAAGAGTCAAACTTCCAACCGTATGATCCTGCATGAGAGTTCGCAATTCCCCCTTTTTTTTACTCCAGCACACAATCGCAGAACCGGGCCGTTTGCGAATGGAAAAAGACGCTTTCGGATCATTAACCCATTTCCATTCGCAAATTAGGTAATCACAATTTTTTGCGATTACCTAAATTGCGAATGCATTTAGGGAATCGCAATTTGTGATTTTCTAATGGCGATGCATGTAGCCTTTCCTAAAAGCAAACTGTGCATTTAGGAAACGCTAACTACCATCAACTTCCAGTTAATGGTAATTTGCGCACTCTTTGTGGCACACACACTTGCCCTTAGGGCATGTGAGTGCACCACATGTGCACACTTACCTTTTGGGGTGGGGTGCATCAGGGGGGCCTTAGTTCCCCTGGCACCCTTGGGATTGCATTTTCAATTTGCAATTACCAACTTGGTAATCGCAATATGCAAATGCATTCCCATTCATTCCTTGAAGGCCCTTAGGAATGAATGGAGTCACTTTAGCTAATAGCGATTCACAATTACCGAATCGCTTTTAGCAAATGTTTAGGAATGGCTACATTTGTTGCGATTCCAACATGCATAAGGATGTGCAATTACCAAATAGCAATTCCTTAAAAATTGCTATTTGGTCATCGCAAATCCTACTTTTGATGCATGTGGCAGTTAACTGTTTACTGTTGATCTAAACCAGACACACAGGCTGGCTTCTATAGAGCATGTCCATTCCCCTCCCTTCTCAGCAAACGTTATGCGTTCAATGGTCTAGTACCATTTTCAATATTTACAAGGTGGCACTAGGCCTTGTAAATATGCCCCTTTCTGCTGCAGTCCTCTGTGGCACAGGGATGTGCAATGGGTGTTGCTGTCTGCATTCCACCGCAACACCCACTGTTTTTTGGCGCTGCCGCAGACTTACAAGGAGGGCGAAACTGACGCCATGCAAGAACAGGCGTTAGAAATGCGACAAGGAGAAATGCTTTTATTTCTCCTTGTTTTTGCCTTCTTTATGTGTGCTGCATTCTGCAGGACACATAGAAAGAGCAAAAAAATCATTAGTGATTGTGATGAAGGAATGTGGTCAAAACTCATGAGTTGTCCTGTCCTAGATGGTTGTCTTTTCAGGGTCTGCGGTCTGAGGTTGCCAATTCAAGACCAATTATGAGGTTACCAATCCAAGATGAATTTGTGTCTTTTCTTGTGATTTCAGTTAAGCCGCGGCCCGTGCAGGTAAGGGCGGTGTTTTTTTTTCCGACAGACGAGGTGGAGGAAAAATGAATTATTTATTTCATTTTCCCACGTCGTCGTCTGTCAAAATCCTAATTCCCTCCCTCGGTCCGGCCCCACTGCCCTGCCTGGCGCGCTTAACTTCACGGGCCACGGCTGTTTCAGTTCCTGTTTGAATCATGTAAAGGAGGCATTAAAAAGTGTTGGACGTATCGTAACACATTTGTTCGCTATTTTAACGTCACATTCACATCCCTTTTGCTTCTACTTTTGCCCCTGATTTTACTTCTTGCAGTCAAACCATTCTTTGGACTTTCTTCCGGAAGGGCCTTGCTTGACTCTTCCCTTTCCTGATGGCAGGGAGAGTTTGGTTCCTCCCTTATCTTATTCTACATTCATTTTTCACTTTCAATCAAAAGCCATTAGATTGCCAAAGAACTTGGGGCCAGATGTAGGAGCCCTAATACCGGTCGGTAACGGCCGAATTCGGCCGTTACCGACCGGTATTAGGGTTTTCTAATGTAGGACCTATATTTTACCGATTCGGTAAATCCAGATGTAGCTGGCACTTCAAAGTGTGCCACAGGCCCTTTAGGAGTCGGTATTTACCACCCAATCCTATTGGGTGGTAAAATACCGAATTCAGGTGTACATGCACATCTGTGCATGTACACCTGTGCCATGTGACACACAGGCAAGCCTGGAATTGGGGTGCTACAGGGTGTCAAAGTGACACCCCGTTCCCCCTTGCAGGATTGGGTATTTACCGATTCGGTAAATACCGAATCGGTATTTCCCATTGATTCCTATGGGCTTCAAGGCCCATAGGAATCAATGGGAAATACCGATTCGGTAAATACCGAGTCTTACAGATTCGGTAATTGTAAAATTAAAATTACCTACATCTGCCTCCTTCCTATTTACCTACTCTTAAATACCGAATCGGTAAAATTCGGTATTTAAGAGTAGGTAAATCGGAATTACCTACATCTAGCCCTTAGAGTCTGTAAATGGGAAGGGGGCAGATGTAGGTAATTTTAAAAGCTGAATTACCGAATCTGTAAAATTCGGTATTTACCGATTCTGTAAATACAGAATCGGTATTTCCCATTGATTCCTATGGGCTTTGAAGCCCATAGGAATCAATGGGAAATACCGATTCTGTATTTACAGAATCGGTAAATACCGAATCCTGCAAGGGTGCAGGGGGTGTCACTTTGACACCCTCTAACACCCAAAGTACAGGCTTGTGTGCAATGTGGCACACATACATGCCCTAAGGGCATGTCGGTGTGTCACATTGCACAGGTGTGCATGCACAGATGTGCATGCACACCTGAATTCGGTATTTTACCACACAATAGGATTGTGTGGTAAAATACCAACTCTTAAGGGCCTGTGGCACTGTAAACTGTGCCACCTACATTTGTAATTACAGAATCGGTATATTTACCGATTCAGTAATTTACTGAATCAGTAATTTTACCGAATCGGTAAATATACCGATTCTGTATCTGAAAACCCTAATACCGGTCGGAAACGGCCGAAATCGGCCGTTTCCGACCGGTATTAGGGCTCCCACATCTGGCCCTATATGTTGTAAAATAACCAGCATTTTTGAAGACTTTCAAAACAGAGAAAGGGAGAAAGTGTGTGTGTGTTTTTGTCTGTGCGTATAAGTAATCCTTATGAAATCCAACAAACACCTCACCATGCCCGACCGAAAGCGGCTTTACCCAACTATTTCCCTGAAAATAAATTTATTAGGGGTACATAGCAATAATTTTACAGACTCACTCAGAACAGTATAATCTAGATAGTGCAAACATAGTCCACACATTCTCAGTATAGATGGCTTGATCCAAAGTCCTTTTAATAATGAAGTGCTTCCAAATCCATCCGATTAAAGAAATGTAGGAAGACCGGAACATACAAAAAAGAAAAAAAAGATGGCATTGGAATAGTTAAAATGTTTACAACTACATGGTATGTCATGTGAATGTCGGACAAATATGTCTGTAAAAAAACTATCCGCCACATAAACATGGTTGTTTATTTTGTTATTTATGTAATGTGTTCACCCTATTATGTATGAAATGTGTGTGTTTGGTATGAAGAAGCATAGTCTTTTGTTTATTTTATCATTCTGTATTCATTTAATGAATTTACTAGTGGCTAATCATGCAATCAAGACCGGGGCAGGGTCGAAACGCATCAGTTTCTTTGCCATAATAAACTTTATTGCACAGCACCACAACTGGCCAGAGTGGCTTGGTTGTTCGTTCCAGTTAACGTAGGGGAGGAAACTCTTGTCGATATTTGGCGATGTTGAGACAACAGCACATGAGCCCTGCTTTGGAGGCTGGACTCGAGGCTGGAGGCTGGTGTCTCGACTGGAGTAACGAAAAAAAACAAATATATATACATATAGATATATATGTGTGTGTGTGTGTGTGTTGTATTTTTCATTAGTATTTATTCTCTTGGTGCACCATCGGTGTCAATCTCCGGTTGTTTTCATCTATTCCTTCTCTCGCTGCAACAGATGCATGACCTTGCTACATAACCCAGCAGTGCTATGTGACATGATGATGTGCAGCTGGAGCTGGTTGGCAAGGGATTCCACCGCTAAGAGACTTCATTCTTCCCAGAACAATTCTGCGAATACAAAGCCTACCAGAGTGTCTTGGTTCTGCCTCACTACTCACTTTTGGAAGGCAGATTAGTTTAAACAATTACGGTTGTTGCTTTTAGACCAGCAACAGCGGTTACTGTTGCACAACTCAACAGTTGTTGCCACAGGAGGAGGAAAGGCTACATCAGCCCTTTGGGATTCAAGCCTAAGCCCACCTGGGAATGAATGATGGAATTCCGCATGCGTTTTTCGCACATGTCTTAGGAACGCCGGCATTTGAACAACTGGGTCTTTAGCATGCATTTGTTCTGCACACAAGTAGTTTTAACAACTTGCCTTAGGGGGGCGCTGGATATTGGAATAGTTTAATTTACTATTTGAACTCCAGTCTGTGCAACAGTAGGGAAAGTGTTGGACTTTAATTCCAACACCACTCCACCATTGTGACTGCCAAAAGCAAGTCATTTTAGCGACTTGCATGCAGAACGATTGCATGCTAAAGATGCGCTAGTTCTGTTGCTGGTGCTGTGAAGGAACAGCGTGATTCCGGCTTCGTTCTAAAGGACGTTTCCCCCACCCGGTTCAACCCACCTCTATGCAGCAGGTGAAACAAAACTCCCTTCACAATAGACTCAATAATTTCAAAACATCATACAATACGGTTTGGAGGGATAAGGACTGTCATAAAGGGAATATAACTGATGTATATCATATACTTATGAGGCAAGTACATTTATATTGAACATGAGGAAAAACACTAACAAAATGTTGGTCACTAAATAACAGTAAACAAATGGAGGAAACGTCAGGCGGAAGTAAATGAGACAAAATCCGAAATTCGTTTTAGGCAGTTTGAGGATGGCCCAGGGAGCCGTAATATGTGGGAAGAAATCGCAAAGCAAAAGGCCTTTCAGAGTCCGTCTAAAATCGGCGGTTGGAGTGCCCAACAGATGTCTTCATGGGCCACAGCCTTGACTGATTTTCACCAGCTACTAAGGTGCATACAATTAATCTAAATGGAACGTATACACATACATGAGGATTGTTCCAAAAATCATTCAAGGACCTGGCACTCACAGACAAACACCGGGCATCGATTTAATACCAAGCATGGGCTTCTAGCCCTTTCGGGCCATCTAATGATGTTTCTGCATCTGGCCACCTCTTCTCGCTGTTTCCTGCGGCTTCATGCTTCTCCGTGGTGGGTCCTACGTGTAGACACTGACATACACAATGAGCCAGGCTGCACCATGGAACGCAGGGTAATGGACAAGACCTGCTCCTATATGTTGGCTTACACTGAGATGTTCACAATGAGCCAGAATGCTGGGTAAGGGGCCAGGACTGTCTTCAAAGCGTAGCCTCCATACAGACGCAGACATACACAATAAGCCAGGCTGCCGTCTGGAACCCTGGGAATGGACCAGGCGTGTATTGTGGCCTACACACAGACACAGACATACACAGTAATCCACGCTGTCAGTTTCAACTCTGGGAATGGACCAGGCGTGTCTCCATAGTGTGGCCTACAAACAGACATACACAAAGGTCCAGGCTGCCAGTTGAATCCCTGGGAATGGACCAGGCGTGTCACCGTAGTGTGGCCTGCACACATACACAGACATACATGATGAGCAGTGCTTTAAATGGGCTGAGACTGTCCGGTACTGAGCACCAGCACTTTTTTAATTTGAGAGGGAGAGTACCTGCACTTCGCAAGAGAAATGTAATACTTTTAATTGGGGAGTACTGGCACTTCTCAGAAATGAGCAGGTACTCTGGTATAAAGTACCTTCACTGCCAGGGCCGGACTGGGAACAGAAACCGGCCCTGGCAAACTGCTCAGCCGCCCCCTCCCCTGGGGTGAGGGGGAGTGAAGCTGAGCAGTTTGCGTGGGCGGGTTTTGGCCAATTTTGTTACAGGGGGCCGATATCGCCGACCCCGGAAACAAAAACGGCCCCAGGGGCCCAAAACTGGCCCCCACACTAGCGGCCTACTGGAAAAAAAACCCGGTGCCCGCTTTGGCCAGTCCAGCCCTGCAGGCTGTCGGTTGGAACCTTGGGAGTGGATCAGGCGTGTCTCCGTACAGTGGCCTACACACAGACATGCACAATAAGCCAGGCTGCCGGTTGAAACATTGGGAATGGGCCAGGCATGTCTCCGAAGTGTGTCCTGCACACATACACAGACATACACAATGAGCCAGGCTGCCAGTTGGAACCCTGCGTAATGCCCCAGACTGGTCACCACAGTGTGGCCTACACACAGACATACACAATCAGCCAGGCTGCGGCTGGGAACGAGGATATTGAAGGGCCATCGTAATGTTCTCCGTCGCGCAGACAGATGTGTGCGGCGCACAAGCCTCCCCTGCTACCTTTGGTGAATGCCGTAATGACTCCAGGGAGTGCTAACGCCAGATGTGCCTAAACAAGCTTAAGCCCTATTGAGCCCAAGCAAAGCGTATGTGCTGTCATTCTTCATGTAGCAATTCCCTTGTCTAAGGAAGCCCAGTCTGTTCTGTGTGTCGCCTTCATTCTCTTCCCGCGGCAGCAGCTCCCTGGCTGCCAGGGGTGTAGCTTCGGGGGGTGGGGGGTTTGGGCTGTTACACCCAGGGCCAGACTGACTGTAGTAGGCACCGGGTGTTTCACCGGTGGGCCGGAGGGGTGACGGACAGTTTTGCGGGCGTGGGGCCGGTTTTGTTACTGGGGGCCAGTTTTGCAGCAGTGTTGGAATATCAGCCCCCTGTAACAAACTAAAAGCGGCAGCGGTGATCGCAACTCGAGCTTCTCAGTGCCACAAACACTCCCCCTTCTTCCTCGGGCCGGTCCAGTGGAATGGCCAGGGCTGGTTGTTTCCCTTCCCAGTCCGGCCGTGGTTACACCCTCCTAATAAATGTATTTCCTGATGAATAGTTGGGCACTGATGCTTTCAGTCGGGTACAGTGGGGTGTCTGTCGGATTTCACCTGGGAATTTTGCATACATACACTGACAAAAACACGCACGCACCCTCTCATCTCGGTTTCGAAACTCCTAAAAATGTGGATTATTTTACAAAATATGATGTCTCTCTCACTTAGCACTCCTACCATTCCGCATTCTTCTCCCTTTTCGCTGCCTCAGAAGCCCCTCTCATGCACCCTGCTTGTTGTATAATGTATTTTAGCATTATATGCCAGCCTGATTGTCGGAAAATCTGAAGCTCACCCCCCCCTAATTTTACTGACCAAGCTACGCCCTTGCTGGCTGCAGAAAGGTCTGCATGCTTTACACTCCCACTTCAGCCTCGCCATGTCTTTGGATAGTTTTGTACCACCACCACTGACCAGGTACTCTGGGACAGTAAGTACCTGCACTGTTATTTTTCTATTAATTGTTGGGAAGGCCTAGCTTGATTAACCCCTACCCTGCTGATGACGGAACCGCTCCGTCATCAGCTACGGTTGGGCTGTGCTGATGACGGAGCAGTTCCGTCATGGCCCGGCGGCCGCGCCTGCGCGGCGCGTTCTATTAGGTGGGCGGGGCCATGACGGAACCGCTCCGTCACGAGCACAGCTCAACCGCGGCTGGTGACAGAGCGGTTCTGTCACCAGCATGCGGCCGCCGCGCGGCCGCCGCGCGGCCGCCCCGCCCCGTTAGCGCTGCGGCGGAATAGCCGCCGCAGCGAAAGGGTTAAACTTCGTTCCTATCAAGCTAAATGATTTAGGTCAATATAAACACCAGCTATGTTTACTATTAGAAATGACAGATTACTGCACTAATTATCCACCCTAATAAAGTCTTTAATGAGAGTTTTCACTCCAGATTCAAGAAGACATGTGCAGAGAGTGGAGATGTACAAATATTTAGTGAGGTACAGCTGCTTTTACATATGTTGTGCTAGGCTGTGATGTTGTACAGACACGCTATTTTATGTAGTGTTGCAATATTAAATTGTAAGGCATAGTGTGGTTTGGTGTGGTACTTTTTATCCATTTAGAGGGGGTTTTGAAAGAATGTGGATATTCTTGATTTTTTAATTTCAAATTGCTCAGTTATGGCAGTGGTGTGTGCCTTGCCTGTGTACGCAATTTTTTATGGATCCTACATTTAATTTTTTATCACTCGCGTGGGCTTGATGTGATTTGCATGACATCTTTTAAGACCAAAAATATGTGTGTAATATGTGAATGATTTGTGTGGGGCAAACATAAACCTAAAAACCAAAAATATACATTTTTATTTGAATGTTTGATTTTTTTAATGTTCCTGGGTCCTTTAAAATGGTTTTTAAAAGTTTTCCAGGGGCCATCGAGCAGCCCGGTTTCCTGGCCAGAGGTTCTGGGAGTATGGTCTCAAAGAGGGGGTTTGTGAGGGTCGCCAAACGGAATTTTGGGGGAATCTACGTCCAAAAAAGGGTGTGATCGAGCAGGAAAGCATCTGTGGGTGAGATGTGGTACCACATTGTTTGGTTTTAAATATCAAATTGCATATAAATAGCGACCCCAAACTATATTGTCAAGGTGCAGTTAGAATAGTAACTCCATACATCTCTATATATGCTTTGTTTGATGAAATAGTGGTAGTCAATATTCCTAATCAATGTATGTAGAGGTTGATATTTTTGTTGATGACATTTTGGCATCCAAACTTGGATGATGCAAGGGATCTTAAATGACCAATGGATGACAAACAAATTAGGCAAACACTAGGATGATTCTGCCATGTTTCCTCTTGCATGGCACAGGTGTGGCTGTGTTGTGTGGTATTGGTAGAGGCTGTAGAAAGTGGCTGTGCACTGCTTGGTTATCTGTATGGTTTAAGGCGTGCTTCGTGCTCCTATGGGATACCCCCCGCTCTGGAGTATATGTAATACTTAAAGACAGCACTTCCACGGACTGTGCAAGTGTCACCTAGGGCACAGAAATCTGGGTGCTGTGAAAACCAGCTATTTTATTCTCCAAAACGGTTTTTCAACACAAGTTTTTCAAATAAAGTTTTCTTGCACTTTATATCTTCTTCAGTATTTTATTCATACTATTACTTTGTTCAATGTAATATCTTCTTCATATACATTGGTTATCCATCCATTTATTCAACTTTCTTATTTTTGCAAATAAAGAACCACATTTTTTCCAATGCATTTCGGCCAAAAGGCCTTCATCTGGGAAATCTGTGAAACAGTCCTGTTTCACAGATTTCCCCGATGAAGGCCTTTTGGCCGAAATGCATTGGAAAAAATGTGGTTCTTTATTTGCAAAAATAAGAAAGTTGAATAAATGGATGGATAACCAATGTATATGAAGAAGATATTACATTGAACAAAGTAATAGTATGAATAAAATACTGAAGAAGATATAAAGTGCAAGAAAACTTTATTTGAAAAACTTGTGTTGAAAAACCGTTTTGGAGAATAAAATAGCTGGTTTTCACAGCACCCAGATTTCTGTGCCCTAGGTGACACTTGCACAGTCCGTGCCAGTGCTGTCTTTAAGTATTGGTAGAGGCCACATGAGAAGTCTACACCAAAGAAAAGAAAACAGCATATTCCCAAAAGGAGTCATGTTCGAAGATCATTTTCGGTTTCTTTGATATTTTTTTCTTGTCGCTATTCCATAAAAAAAAGGATAAAAAATGTAATGTGCATTGTTGTGTATAGTAATCCACTGGGAGAGTGGAGATTGTTGAACACTGCCATGATTAAAAATGGCTGACATAATGTAACATGTATATGACGAATTGTGCTGTGTAATGCGATGCAATGTCACTAATATAGGCAAGTTTAAAACATTTTTTTTTAAAAAGGAGGTGAATTTGTGCGCACAGGGTAAGGATGCTGATCCGTGTACCAAATAAAGGAAGTACACCTGGAGGAGGTACTATAAATTGACCTAAAACAAGAGGCGGATGGGGAATTATCCTAGGAAATTATAGCAGTTCATGTGGACAGTGAATGAACCTTTAGCAACAGGCATTGGAGCTTGAGAAACATGCAGGCAATATGCTGTCCACCCTTGCAAAGTGTGAGAAGGCTAACCTGTCATCAGCAGGAAGGACAATAATGAAGCGGCTTTTGCAGTTATAGTTATTTGGAGTTCAAATACCGTACAATCCGCCTTTGGTATTGGATTGAAGTGTTTTGGTAGTACAAGGAAGAAATATGATGTAGTGCACTTCTTAAAGCGCTCTCGTCAACACTGTTGTCAATGAACTGTCAAATACTTCGAAAAGAGAGGTTGATTTTTATCTTGGCAGTTTGTTTACTCCATCGCAACTGCTACAGTGTGGAGAAGTGTGGCTCACTGGTTAGAGCAGCAGACCCTGATGCACAGATCTGACCCGGGACCAGGGTTCAATTCCTGTCGCGGCAGGGTCTTGGGCTCAATGTCCGCGGACCCAATAATTCTCGCCACAGTGCCTACTCTAATCATGGGTCCCACTCTGCAACTCTGGGCAATAGCTTGCTTAATCTCCACACCGGCCCTAATTGCTAAGGATGCCTGGCATCACCTTGGGGTGCCCAGGAGTGGGCGCCTCACAGGACCAGGCCAGGATGGGTTCCTCAGCGGTACAGCGTGGGGACACACTGGCTAGTGTAACCAGGTGCTTTATAAGCTCAGTTACAGATGATAAATACAATCAAGATAAAGGGTCTTCCTGCCTGATTTTGATGAGGGCAGACCTTAAGTTTGGATACAGTGGTGACAACTCCATCACCACCATAGCCAAACTTCTCCGATGACCCGACAGAGTAAGGTACATCGGAGAAATGTCTATATGTCCGCCCGTTCATTCATGAAGGGCGGATATATAGCCATTTTATTACACTGTCCATCACCACCAGTCAAACCCTGGCGGCCAGGGACAGCAAAATGGTAATAATTGTCCCCTTGCCATGGTAGATGACCCCCACGGTGAGGGGAGCATTACATTTTTATTAACAAAAAGGAAAATTCTGTTTGGGGATTTTCTTTTTGAAAATAAAAAAAGAAAACAGTTTGGTGCAGGGTTGCGCCTGCATGATGGAGCCCTGCACCAAACTGTGTAATGCATTGGCAAGAGCCGCAGTGACGGCTGTTTCTGCCAATGGATTATAAATAACCGCCTGCTTAGTGGTAATTTATAAATGTGGTGGGCATTCCCTCCACCAAGGGACGGAGTAATCTACTCCTTCCCCATGGTGGAACGATGGGCCCATAAATAAATGGGCCCTAGAGTGTTTTACAAGATACGCAGCATGGTTTCACAAGGGGAAATTTCATGAGAAAAAAAAGTTAGTGAGCTGCCCCACAGGGTATCAATTGGGCATAAATCACTGCTTACTTTGTGCCGGTGTTTGCTGGTGCTCATGGCGGTGCTGATTGCCGACATTTCAACATAAGCAAATTTAACAATTCAATACATATTAAAAAAAATATTCATGCCAGCTGTGGGTGGGCAGGGATAATCCAAATTGACAGTGGGAGGTGAAAGCTGCAGAGACTCCATGAGAAGAATCTTGAGCCCTGGCACTTATTTATTTATTTTTTCTACAAACTAAGCACTGGATGGATCGAGAGAAGTGTTAGTGCATTCTTCTCAAACTTTACTAAAGAAGCTGAACTTAACCGACTTGGGGAAACCACGAGACAGTGTAAAGCTAAGGACCTACAACCACATAATGAAGATCATGAGTGAAGACAGGACTGAACGGGAAGTGGATATGATGAGGGAGTAAGCAAAAAAGAAAAGCATTGGTAGGATTTATCCTGTGAAAGCAACAAGCAGATTTCAGATAAGTGGCATGCCAGTCAGCTTCACTCTGTACCCTTGCAAGATGAAGCAATGGGTTGCTCGCTGCCAACATGTGAGTGGGTGTGTAGTCATGTCATTCATTGACAACTTGTTTTTAACTGTCTCTTGATAATTTGTTTTTATTGTCTCTTTATAAACTGTATTTTTTTATCGCTGATGTACATTGACAAATTTTTAAAATTTCATAGTGTGGCACTGTAATCTGTAAACCAATATTTCGTACTGTATGGAATAAATTGTATAAATTTCATAAGATTCTTTTGTATATTTGCATAATTTGAATTTACAATGTGGTTTGTTTGTGTAAGGGTTTCTTGAGTTATGGTGGTATACAAATAACAATCCACTTTTGTGGTACTTATAGGGACCTGTTTATTTCTTTTGTCATGTCATTCAGGCCAAATAAATGTTGATCAACTCATGCATTTCATTCTTCTGAGATTGATATATTGAGTAATATTAAATTGAGTTATAACAACATCAGTTTACAAACCCATGAAATGACAAAAGTGTGGTTGCAACTGCTCTATAAAAAAAGTTATTATCTCAAATCTGGTCAATTCTTTTAAAATTGAAGACAAGAGATACATACTGCAGCAAAAAATGATAGACGGAATGCTGACTAAATCAAACATTCTCTCCCAGTCAAGTGATCTGGGTTAAATCCATCATTCTTTTGCTTTCTACGCTACCCCAGTTTGGACCCAGCCATATGCAAATCAGTCTTGACCCTGCTCCTCATGAGTGGTTGAAAAGTTTAAGCTCTCCGTCCATCATCTTGTTGTGTTTCCAAGGGACACGGGGACAGATGTAGGTAAATACCATTTACCGATTCTAAAATACCGAATTTTACCGATTCAGTATTTTAGAATGGGTAAATGGTATGTAGGTATTCATTCGGTAATTTTTAGCGAATCGGTAAAATTCAGTAAATACCAATTTGGTATTTACCGATTCGGTATTCCCCATTCCTTCCTATCGGCCTGAAGGCCCATAGAAATGAATGGGAATTACCGAATTGGTAAATACCGAATCGCTAAGAGGAGGAAGACCTACAAGGGTGGCAGGGTGTCACATTGACAACCTGTTGCACCCCTGAATAGTGCATGGGTGCACATGTGGCACAAACACACATGCCCTAAGGGCATGTATGTCTGCCACATGAAATGAAAAGGTCATTTATAAAGCCCAGTAGCTACCCTGAGGCGTCCTAGCGCTGTAGACTTGTGTGTTGTGGGGAGCAGTATTAAAGATTAAGCGGTTTATGTGAACAGCAGGGTTTTTAGTTGTTTGCGAAAGGATAGAAGATTGGGCTCTGCGCGCAGGTGGTAGGGAAGGGATTTCCAAAGCCTTGATGCGTTGTACTAAAAGGACCGACCTCCGCATCTGGTTCTATTAATCCTGGGTACCGTCACCAGGAGAGAGGACGATGATCTGAGCTGTCTGGCAGGGCTATATGAAGTAATCAATGAATGGTTGATTGCGGCTTCGGTTTTCCAGTATGCTCGGTGAGTTATACAGAGGGTCTTGAACTCAATTCTTTGTCTTACCGGGAGCCAGTGGAGGCTTCTCAGGCCAGTTTTTACAGAGAGTCGGCAGGGATTTGGAGTAGTGTACGTGCTACACAGGCAGAAGGGCAGAATCTTCTGTATAAGCCTGAGTAGGCCAAAACAGGTCGCTGATAGTTTTGCAGCTTGGGTGTTAAAGTTTAGGGATTTGTCAAGCCATATGCCTAGGCTCTTGATTTTATCCTTAGGTATGGGGGGAGCTCCGAGGCAGGGGGGCCACAGTGACTTGAGCGCGAGTGGAGAGGGGTTGCCTAGAACATAAACTCAGTTTTTTCGCCATTGAGTTTAAGGCACGACATAGTCATCCATTTTTATTTATTTATTTATATTATTTTTATTGCAGATACACAAGGAGCCGATAAACAATCTGTCAGAGAATACAGTTATGCATCACAGTTGGTGCTACACCCTATCGGGTAAGGGATACACGGCCATTTAGCCCACACCCCGGAGGTTAGGCGGCAAGCATGATTAGTGCAGTGCATTTACCCACGGTATTACCCAGATGCAAACATTCCATGGGCGTTCCAAGTTTCTGCATTTTTGATTTTGAAACGCAGACGACCCCCCCCCCCCACCTCCCAAGGTGAACAGTAGAAAACCCAAGTCAAGATCCTTCAAAGGCACATACATGAAAATTGCTTCAGTTACTCTTCATTGTCCCTCCTCATCCTCCCCAGTACCAGCCAAGGTCATTCACCATCCAAGGCCCACCTCAACAGGTGGCTCACGGCATCGTATAAGATCAGAGTTATTAGGCGTGCCCCTACCATATATCCCATTAGTCCCGGAGCCGTGACCCGCTCCCCCCGTTAAACCCACCTACAGCCCCCCATTCAGCCCATGATAACGTCTCCACTTTGACCAAACTCTACAGAATTTTTTCGGGCAACCCCTGGCCTTATAGGTGACCCTCTCCGCTGCCATATATAGGTCCAAACCTCTTCTCCACTCCTCCAGATCTGGGGGCTCAGGTGCACCCCAATGTTTTGCAATATCTCGTTTGGCAACAACCAATGCTAGGACCAGGAAGGTAAGTAGTGGGCCGGTCAGATCAACCTCGTTCGTCATTCCAAGCAGTGCGAGCTTGGGATCCCGAGGGATCGAAGCCTTGAGGACCTCCTCTAATTCCCTATATATCTGGGTCCAGTATCTCTGTATTACATCACAGGTCCATACAGTATGAAAAAAATCTCCCTCCCCCTGAAGGCATCTAAGGCATCGTGAGTCCTCTATCTTCCCCATCTTGCACAGACGCACCCTATCAAAGTATGTTCTATGGAGAAAGTTAAATTGAATAAGTAGCAGTCTAGATTTGATTACCACCTCCCGGGGATGCATCAAGACTATCTCCCAATCCAGATCCTCCATCTCCCCCACTTCTGCCTCCCAGGTGTCTCTGAGTCTTGTCAAGTCACCCAGCATATGGTTAGTCAGTGTTTTATAAGTTAGTGATACCGCCTTTCCCACCATCTGTTCTTGAAGGAGCCTCCCCTCCAGTGGCGACATAGTCATCCATTTTGAGACCTCTTCCAGGCAGGTCCTGAGATTGTCGGGGGTTGTGTCCAGTTGATTGAGGGCACTACTAGCTGAGTGTCGTCTGCGTAGGTAATGATTTTTATTCCATACGGACGAAATATCTCAGCTAGGGGCCCCATGTAAACATTAAGTAACGTGGGGCTCAGGGAAGAGCCCTGCGGTACGCCGCAGACAAGAGGCTTGCACTGTTAAAAAAGCACAAAATTCCTTTTTTTAACAGTTTTCGTTATATACCACCAACTTGTAGTTGGTGGTAAATACCAAATCCTTACAAGTGAAAAGCACTCAATTGAGTGCTTCCTACATTAAGGATTCTGTAATTTACCGAATCGGTATTTAAGAATTTGGTAATTTACCGTTTCCTTAAATTACCGATTTGGTAAATTACCGAATCCTTAAATTAGTCCCCTACATCTCAAATGCCTGATACCGGTCGGTAACGGTGAAATTCGGTAATTTCGGCGTTACCGACCGGTATTAGGCTTCCTACATCTGGGCCTTAGTAACATCAGAGGTCCCCCCTTTTGGCTTGATCTGCACTTCTCCTCTATCATGATTAGTGTCAGTGGAAAGTGCTAGGACAAGGCAAAAGTAGGCCAATCACCTTAGGAGCCAACAGGAGGTCGCATTGATTGCACCAGAGGGCATCAAATCTTGTCCTAAGATGGGGGCAACATGCCACTTTGCCAAGGGCAGCAAAAAACTCTGCAGTGACCATGATCATGATCAGTGGTATCAGAAACTGCATGCGCCTCATTCAAAACAACGTTGTGCATTGAAGAGTCACTGAATGCATAAAATCTTGATTTACCAACAAAAATTCCATTTATTCTTGCAGAAAAATGCACCAACTTTGTGGACTTTCCTCGCATGAATTCTTGGTATACCATTGATTTTTGTCCAAAACGATGTTTATTCCAGCACATATGTCCCAATAGTTGAAGCCTCGACTGGGAGGGATGCCATGCCCTTGGCTCGCCTACTTGCACCTCCTGTTTTGGATCCCTCTCGGCTCGCGCCGCATCCAGAGAGTTCTCGCCTTTTCCCATTTTTTGGCGCCAAAAGCAGCCAAGTGTTTAAATAGAATGAAAGGGGATTTGATTACGCTGCGCGTGTCTAAAAATGGGTCATATGAGAATCTGGCAGCGGACCAGTTCATTCACAGAACAATGGAGCGAACACGTGGACCTCTACTAAGGCTAGGAGGGCGGGTATGGATTAAGTACCTTAGGGCACATTTTGCAGGAAGAACTGGTACACCGTGCAATAGGATCACTGCATATGTAGCCTTTGCAAATATACAGGCATATTCACAAGGAACTGGCATAGGTCAGCACCTTGTCATTGTGCTGCACTGCCCTACGCCAATTAGAAAGGACAGAAATGCACCATATTTACAAGGTATGATCCATTCCTGTCCTTTCAGCCGGCGAAAACATTGCAGCTGCGCGTCAACGCAGGCACCTATGCACCATGTGCAAGGGTGTCTGTGTTGTTGCCATTATTATTTTTTGTGCAGGAAGGGTCACCTTCCTTCACAAAAACAACCCAAAGAGGCGTTTTCTCGTTCTATTTGTGCTGCAGAATGCAGCACACATGGAAAGAGGAACAATTTAAATATTTCTCCTCGTTACGCCTGCCCTGGGGAGGCTTACGTTAGTGGCATGTTCCCAGATTCACGCTTTGTTGTAAATCTGGGGCAGTGTCAAAATTCATGGGTGCTGTGTAGGAACCCCTGCTGCAACATCCAAGGCACGTCTCCCTGCCGCAGTGTAAGACAACGTATCGACTTCCGCTGCGTGGCCTTACGCCTTATCCGTGAAAAGCCATGAAAAGCCACGCATGGTGGCTTTGTGAGGCCTTGTAGATATGGTCCTACACTGTGCGTCACCGTAGTGTAAGAAAAAGTGACACACTGGTGGAGCAAGAGGCGTGTAAATATGCCCCATAGTTACCATTTCCGGATATATGATAGGTTCTTCTATTCTTTTTACACTTATCCCCAATACCTCCATCTTTTCTGCCCTTAAGCCTGGCGTGATCTGCATGTCTTCATTTCTTTTTTCTGTTCATATATCCTCTTTTGCTTTTATTAGCAAATATCAACCATATAACATGTAACCTGGTGTCTATTTCAAACTACAAATAGCCTCATCCCCAGTGTTGTACTTTGCCTCTCTTGGCTATAGTTCACGTCTGGTTGTTCTTCCCTAGGGTCTCCTGCCTTTTGGATCTGGCTTTTTATGTCTCCCCTTCCAGCTTCCTCATGCATTCCTGCCTCTCTTGTAAGTTTAATATGCTGTGTTTCCAATTGCAGGCCTTCATTTAGCACGCTATTGAATTCTGGGAGTTCCAAGCTCAGTTCTCTTCAGTGTAACCCATCAGTGCTTAATTTGTAAATCAATAAATGCCAGGGCCCTTGTCAGGTGGTCATTGCAGCTTGCACCACCCATTATCCAACCAGCGCTTCCAGTGGCAGTGTCAACACAACTAACCACCACACTTCTACACTTGTGGCAATTCAGACATTTAATATACATTAAAAATGACTACTACCTGCTGCCCAAGCTATTCTTGTAGGTTTGGGTAGCAGGTATTTGTCATTTTATTGTATATTGAATTAATAAACATCTGTTATTGTACTCATCACAAAATTAGCAAAAAAGCAGCAATACCATGTGGCAGGCTGTCATAAGTCCTGGTGTTGACAAAAAAAGTGTGGTGCCGAGCGCCGGGCTCACTGGCTTAAATTAAGCACTGAACCCATTACACCAAAGATCTATACATTTAAAGATGTGTTAAAACAGAGCCAGGGCAAATGCTGTACTTTCCTGCCCTGAGGTCAGTATGAATCCTATGCTTTCAGCCAAGAGCACTAAGAATGCAATTGTGAGCTTCAAAGCCACCTTCTTAAAGTCTTAAGAGTGAACTTTGCTTTCTCCTCCCTTCCACCCCAGTTCTGAACATTAGGTAATTCATTAGTTTGTTTACTCCGGTAAGAGGTGTGGCTCAGCGGCCAGGACAACTGACGCCGGAACACGTGGGCTCACGATTCGATCCCCGATGGTGGGTCAGCCCAGCACCATGTGACTCTGGGCAATAGCTCGCTTGATCTCTCCGATGGCCCCCAGCGCCTTGACACCTTCGGGTAATTGTTTGTGCTTTACAAATACTGGATTTACATTTTACATTTACTCTGTGCACCATATTTTGAAACCTCCGATACATTTAACACCTTGCGTGCTGGTGACGGAACACTCCATCACCAGCCTCGGACACGCTGTGCTGGTGACGGAGTGGTTCCGTCACGGCCCGGCCGCCGCGCTTGCGCTGCAATGAGTTCTATTGAGCGGGCGGGGCCGTGACGGAACCACTCCGTCACAAGCACAGCGCGCCCGAGGCTTGTGACGGAGTGGTTCCGTCACAGGCATGGCGGCGCCGCGCGAACCCCTCTCCCCCCTATCGCTGCGGCGGAATTACCGCCGCAGCCAAGGGGTTAAATGAGAGGTTTACCTTTTTTGAGCCTGGCAGTAATAATTTTCTCTTATTTTCTAATAATGCTGCAAATACTTCACTTACAGCAGTACCAGCCAGATTAGAAAAAAATAGAACCGAAGGGGACTTATGCATATTTTGAACTGTTCTAATTATGATCTTGGTTAACAATGACAATGTCTTCATTATTTAACCGCTAGAGACCCGGCGTGCTGATGATTAATGAGGGATGTTTCATTAAATAAATCTGAACCACATTCTGCTCTTAAAAGCACCCGTTTCCTAGCCGTGAGACTACTGCAGGCAGCACAAGTGGTGCATCTGGAAACAAGCCACCATCTAGAGCAAAAGGCCACATCAGATTTTCAGGATAACCACTGACTATGTAAATGATTTCCAATTAGTTTCTGCTTATCTAGTGTAAATTCATCTCATGTAGCTAACCTGAAAATCCATTAGGGGTAAACTCTTGTAGATCACATTGGGGACCCATTGTGAATTAAATGCTCCCCATAAGAGCATCAATTACACTATCAAAGGCTACTTTCATGTGCCCTCGCAAATGAGGCGGTAATACAGCACCGGGTCAATACAGCAATGTGTAGCATTTACTGGGTGAGACAATACCTCCCCAGCCTGAGTTTGGTACATTGAAACGGGTGCTAATGTGGTAATGCCACACATTTTGCCGTGTTTCAAGCTGTAAATGCTGTTGTGGTGGCTCATCACACAAATTCAGCCTAGTTTTACCAGGTGGAATTTGTGCAGCTACATATCTTTGGCATTTTCTCATTACTTGTAATCCAGATTGGGGCTCAAATTTAGCTTGCACCTGAATAAGAGTTTTTATGGTCTAGGATCTGTTGGCTCACAGTGTCACGGGTCAGTGGGCATCGCCCACAGGCATGACATGGCACTGCAGGCCACACACTCAATGCTATGTGGTGAAACAGCATACCTGTGTGCCAAGGCGCACTTGCAGCCAGGTTCGGACAGGTCTTCAATTCAACCGGGCATTTCCCTGGTGAGCTGGAGCACTTGGAGGAAGGATTTGAGAGCCCAGGGGCCCCCTGGTACCTTTGTCACTTTCCCATGCTCCCTGAGGTTAATTGCAGCATGCACAGGAAGCTTCAAGAAAGAGAGCAAGGAAGAGGGAAGGTAGAGAGAAAGTGATTAGAGGTTAAAAGACAGAGAGGAGAGGCGAGAGAGATAATTGATGGAAAGAAAGATATTGCAGTAAGAGAGGATGGGAGCAGGGCTGGTCTGAGCATTTGTGCCAGGGCAGCTTTTGGTTCCATGGTCTGGCAGCTCCTACCCCATCCCAGCACTGAGCCCACCTCCAGGACCAACTCTGAGCACAAGTGTGCCCTGCTTCCAGCATGTGTGGTTAGGACCAGCTTGGCACCCCTTCCAGCGTCCTGTACCACTTCCAGCCTGGCCTTCTCTCTGTGCCAGGTTGACCACACTCTTAGTGGCCACTCTTGGTGCCAATGTGGCCGTTCTTCCAGTGGTGCTTCAAGCTCTGTTTGGTCATTCCTTGGTGCACGTGCCCTACTCCCAGGACAAGCCACATTGACTCCAGCTTCCAGAACCAAACCTCTTTTCACAGCAACGTACATTTTAAGCTCTTCTGCTGCATATGGAGGTCCATGCAGTGCCCCTGCTTCCAGCTGATTCCCCCTTACTGCTCGCCCAGTGTGCTCAACAGCGCCTGTTGCCCAATTGGCACACTGTGTTCCTCTTCTGAATGTGTGGCATGATGTGCAGGCAAGAAAGTACAGAATCAAGTTTGGCTTGAAAATAGCTCAACGCTAGTGGGTTCCCCTGTTTCCTAAACCAATGTTTCCCAATCCAAGATGGCCGCTTTGTGCTTCTAGGTCATACCACTTATCTGAATGATGCAGTTTTTCCTGGGGTCCCAGGATTTTCTATTGTCCGATGTATGTGTCTTCTCTGATTGCGGATTTCCCTTTAGCATCACGTAAGGGGAAGCAAGTGAAGCAGATTTAAACATTCGCGCCAGGGGCGTAGCTTGGCCAGAAGGACTGGGGGAGTGAGCTTCAGATTTTCCAACAATCACGCTGGCATATCATGTGAAACAATATATGTGAAGCAGCGCATGAGGGGGGATAAAGGGAAAGGAGTGTCAGTTGCGAAAAGGTTCTTAAAACACAGTATTTTGTAAAATAACTGTTTAAGACCTTCAATACAGAGACAAGTGGGAGAGAAAAGTTTGAGAGAAGAGAGATAAAGAGAGAGAGAGAAAGAGACAGAGAGACCTTACGATACCCACCTAAAAAGTTCCTGTACTCAAGTATTTATGAAATTATACATTTGATTTTTTAGGGGGTGGTGTAACAACCCCTCACCACCACCCTTGAAGCTACACTCCTGATTCCGCCCTCTCTCCCCCATGAAAGGAAGTGATACCAACTGTGCCACTGCGCCCTAAACTTGACAATTTCATGCCCTTGTTTAGCAAGTGTGGAGGGTAGAGGAGGCCTATGAGCTGGAAGGGTTTGTAATTAGCTGAGCCAGCAGGTACCTCAACGGCACTGGGCCTTTAAGTAAATGAGTCTCTTGGCCTAGACTTTTTCCCCACTTCACCAAACTTTGGGGCAAACTTCGCAAAGAGCCCTTCACATGGCTAACCAACTCCCTGCGGCAAAACACAGGGTTTTAGAAGTGCCAGAAGCCTGTCACGCCTCTGTATGGATAGCCCACTGGCATATTAAAACAAGCATTGAGGGCGGCACAGAAGACATCTTTCACCTCATTACGCGTAATCACCATTAGGTGAACCATCAAGGCAAATCAAGAGCGCACTCAGCACTAGGTTCAACAACCATAAATGTAGTGCCACTCATTCAGGTGACTTTGAGCATTTTAATCAAGCAGAACATGAAAAATAAGAGCCCATCTGCATAATGGCTTCACGGGGCGTTGAGCATAAACAACACTTGTAAAATGCAGGGAAGTATTGGAAATATTCACGTAGAGCATGTCAGCGCAGGGACTTAAAAATACACCCAAAGAACAATGGCGGCAACAAACACCTGGGGCACTCTCCGTCTACTCAATGGACTCTACTGAGCAATTAGCGCTTCTGTTTTAATTCCGCCCAATCTGCTGTACATGCGATATGGCGTGCGTGCCCCCGCTCCATCACTTGCATCCGGCATACGTACGCCATGAGTGACACTGCTCCAGAGGACATCTCTTGCTTGAGTGCTCCGACAACAGCGAACGCCACCTCCCATACAGTGTATGCCGTTAGAGCAGTGAGCGGTGTATGTTGGATTAAGGAGTAAGTGTTCTCGAAGTTGATGACCATATAAATTTGCAAGTGGCGTCTTCTGAGCCTACTCGCTGCTAAAATTGAGTGTAGAGATAGGTATAAAAAAATCTGTACTTACCTGTTGATATTTTTTGGACCTCAGTATTCTGGTCATGATACTCTGACCACTCGTTATTCCTTCTATGATACTCCGGACACATAGTTGAGTTGGGTGTCCAAGGCCCCGGGGTGCCTTGAAGCAGTACTGCTACTGGCATTCCCGTCTGGCTTGCAGTATTGTTATTAAAAAGATCTTTGGTGTCTTTTATTTCTTGAATGTGTGCATTGATTACGAGTTTGGCGGTGTGGCGACAGGACAACCCCGCCGCTACACCACCAAACCCCCGTTAGAACCGCCCACCGTATTAGGACTTTTTAGTCACTGGCAGGCGGTTCCTTTGGCGTTCCGAAGGCGGTGCCTGGGAACATCAAAAGAAGTTCTAGCACGGCATGCACTGGGGGTGCATGCACACAGGGAGGCACATGTTGTACCCTACTGTGTGCATCCACATAGAGTGAGGCACATGGGGGCCTGTTCTTTCCTCACCGCCAATGTTTTCATGGAGGAAAGACCTCTATGAAATCAATGGCGGGAGGAAAGTCGTAGTATGCGTGGCAGGAGCGCTGTGCTCCTGCCAAGCATATTACTGCCTCAAGACCGCCGTGCCACCCCCAGGGAACTGCGGTTCCCAGTTGGAGTCAGCAGTCCCAGGGTGGCACAACCGCCAAGGTCGTAATGTGGCAGGAGGAAGACAGCTACTGCTGCCCACCACAAGTCTGACAATCCGAATGATGGGGGACTTTTTATGTTACTGGGGGTCTGTTTTGCAGCAGTGTTGCAAAATCGCCCCCCTGTAACAAAATAACAAAAGCAACAGCAGCGTTTCCCACCAGCACCCTCCCTGCACCACGTCGCCTCCCCGGCTGGTCCGACTTAATTGCCAGGGCTGGTTTGCGTTCTCAGTCCGGCTCACTGCCAGACTTATAATTAGGCCCTTAGAGTTAACTTGAGCTGTAGTGTGTGTGTAGTGGTTGCAGGTACATTCTCTGTTTGTATGACAGACACTTCTGATTATGGCATTACTTTCACATGCAGGTGAGTTCAGGCTAAGACCGCATTACCCTTTTTGAGTGGAAGGGTGTCTGCATGCTCCTGTGCTAGACAGCTTCTCTAATAGTTACACAGACCTTGTACAGTGATTGGAGGGTCACCTCCAGTGAGGTTTGATCCACTTGACGATGACGTATATACACATAAGGCCGTTCTTGCGTAGTCTTTGTATGACATTAAATATTAGGAGGGGTCATGGGTTAAGGAAAGTTGATGGTGGTTTAGGAGTTTTGTTGAGGTGTGGCCTTGTGGGTCTCCCAAGTAGCTATTGTTTCCTGTGTGGGGGTGAAGAGGGTGAATGGTTGGACTGTGTTGAGTAGCCATTTGTGGTAGCTAGTGCCTTTTGATGGCAGTAGTAAAGTTGTACAGTTGTAGTTATTTGAAGTGGTGTCACCTGGAAGACCAATGGAACATGTGATAATCAGTTTTTAGATGGGCATTGGTGTTGGAATTTATTGTGGCGCAAACCACAACAAAGGTTATATAGATATAATTGTCTGGTGAATCATGATATTTTTAGGTGGTTGTGACAGACGGTTCACCTATCAACCGCTTTTTGATTCAGCTTTACCTTGTCAGTACGTGTATCGTATGTTTGTTATGGTGTCATCATGCTAAGACGGCATACATTCAATTTTTCTGGCTATTTGTGGATTGTTTGATAAAGTATGTGTTGTGTGGACAGAATGCCACTTTAGGCTTTTCTTGTCTTGTGACTCTTTGTGGCTGAAATTTTCTGTGGATTTTTGATTAATACGTATCCCCGCAAGGGAGAGAAGAGATTCACTTGGGCAAGGGTTCATGTTGTGCAACAGTACCATACTGAAAGATCATCAGTACGCTACTAGCAGGGCCGGACTGGCCTACAGGGCAATCGAGCAGTGCCCGACGGGCTGGTCTGACAGACCAAAGTGTGAGCAGTTTTTTAGCAGTATATGGGCAAGTTTTAAGGCCAGGTGGGTCGGTTTTTACTGCTGATTTCCTTAATATTACTACAAATATTGCCTGCCGCAAACACAAATGCATGCAGTGCCTCATACCTTGCAAAATACCCATACAGTTTGTCTTTGCATGATTACAACTGGTCTGATTTGCAAATGTGGCCTAATTTTTGCTATCTGGTTCGCTATGGGGACCACCTAATTTTTGTCCCAGTCTTACCCTGGCTACTAGCCTTTTTGGTGCACAGTGTTCAAGTGTCCACACGATGTGTTTTGTCCTTTCCAGTTGCTACACTTCCTTTCTTATAAATGTGTCCATGTTTATGTGCAATTGCCCAGGGGTGGTGTGGTGTGGGCATGTTTGCCTGATATTGATGTATTCTGAGCAGTGCGTTTGAGAGTTTACCATGGAGGGGGCTTCGTTAGGACTGGGTTGTGTTTTTGGGATCGTCTTGCGTATGTGGTGCAATCTTTGCCCTCCTGATGCAGGCTTGACTGCCCCAAGGCAACTTTTAGACTTTGGATTCAGTTTGACCAACCTCATCCATACAACTGGCAATTGTGTCCTGGTCCCTTGAACCCAAAGAGTATTGTTAATTTCTCTGGGAGGAATTGTCTAGAAGCATCTGATGACATCATGCCAGAGGCAGGTTTACAGCTACATGAAAACGAAAGGAGGCACTATGTTAGCACAAATTCGTACTGGATTGAAACACCATGCGATCAATTATCCTAAAGGTGCCTCTAAAACGTTTTTATAGAAAACAGATAAAGTGTTAACTGAGCAATCATGGCCATTTCTTTTGTTTCACAGAAAGATTTATTTTCTGGTGTTGATATCAAAGTATGGGGTCAATTAATCAATAGATTTGTATAGCGCAGTGGAGAAGTGTGGCTCACTTGTTAGAGCGGCAGACTCTGAAGCAGAGATCAGGCCCGGGACCAGGGTTCAAGTCCTGACGCGGCAGGGTCTTGGGCTCAATGTCCGTGGACTCGATAATTCTCGCCTCGGCGCCTACTCTAATCATGGGTCCCACTCTGCAACTCTGGGCAATAGCTTGCTTAATCTCCACAACACTGGGATGCCTGGCTTCACCTTGGGGGTGCCCAGAAGGGGAATCTCACAGGGAGAGCCAGGAAGGGTTCCACAGCGTTATACAGCGCTGGGACGCCCCGTTGGGGCAGCTGTGCGCTTTACAAAATACACTACATTTACATTTACTTGTCAACAGTGAGGGTATCCAGACACTGTGACGGTATACAGGCGCTGCATCAACCGGCCCAACACTCCGGTAGTCACAAAACATGAGAAAAGGAGAATGGTTGAAAAAGATTGAGCACACCTACACAGGGAATCATCTGAGACTGGAAGTTATTGAACTGCTATACAAGAGAGAGGACCACCTGCCCTCATACCTGGTGATAGCGCTCACTACTTCTGGTGGCTCGCGCTATCCATGCAGCCAGAAAGCCATCATTCAGAAGGCAACAGGTCTTCTCCATTTATGCACCCAGGATCAGGAAGAACACCCCCATGTCCATGAGGACCTCTCAAATCTTGCCCCGTTTAGGAAAGAGTTAAAGACACACCTCATTAAATAACACTACATGACAATGAAGCAATAGTCCACATCCATGCTCACAACACAGCTTCCTGTACAATCACTCATTGATAGTATAATTTCCCTTGACTATGATTAGCTCTCCACTGCCTTTTCGGCAGGTTTGCACTAAGACTATATCACATGCTTACATATATATGACCAAGACTGTGGAGACAGTCGAAACGCGTAATGGCGGGCGAGCTAAGCAATATGCATAAATAAAGCACCTTTTTGTTTGGCACCAGAATCGGGTTCAGCTCTTTGTTTGTTCAATCCAATTGAATTACTAATTGGGGGCGCGGGCCGCGCCAGACGAGTACTGTTTCATATATATATATATATATATATATATATATATATATATATAAAAAGGAATCCCGACCACTTTTCGCTGCGGTCTAAACGGGCGTAGACCTCCTCTCCACCATTCGATTAGTTAGATGTTAAATCATCGAAGCCACAACACCGATCAACGTGCCAGCAGTGCAATATTTATTTTTCAAAGGTGTGTCAGAGCAAGTGCCCTCCCTTATATATATATATATACCAAGGCAATCTTCTTCTTTCCCTGTATATATATATATATATATATATATATATATATATATATATATATATATATATATATATATATATATATATATATATACACATACAGGGAAAGCCAAAGGTAATCATTGCATCTCATGATAGCCAGCAATCAATGAGTGTCGGCATTAACCAATGTTTACCCTGTCCAAACTGCAAAGAGCTCCAGATGAAATCTGACCTCTACTGTTTGAGAGAGAACTCATTTACACGACCATGCCACAGTTTGGAATCCAATAACTCAGGAGGACGCTGAGCCAGTAGCGGCTGCTATGGAATCGGGTGAGGATCAAAAACAAAGTTCACTGACCCATCTTGGGATGTCGCCTTCTTCCATCCTCTGTCTCTTCCTGACTCCGAGTCCCGGAAGTACACAGGCTTCCAGAATCCCTAGCCAATCACATTGCTGCTGTCACATGCATGATAGCATCTAAGTGATTGGTCTGAGTGCTATGGTTGGGTGCTCTGACAGGGACTGGGGGTCTGTGCATATTCTCCCCCCGGCCTAGAGAACATGCTAAGTGTGTACGGTTTGGCCGACTCAAGAAGGCTGGCCAAACCGTCATGCGCACTTAGAACGTGCCCCAACCACTCCTTTCCCTGCCCTGGACAGATTAGCCCCGCCCGCACCTAAAATGACACGAACTGAGCCAGTGCGGAAAATAAAATGATAACAACATGTTGTTATTATCATCTTATTTTTCCTTTTCTGCGCTGCTCAGAAGCTGTGGGGAGGGGGCGTTCCCGAGCCCTAGCAGATGAGCCTCCGCTGAGAGACAGTATGTACAAGACGTCCTCCCAGCCCCCCAATAAGTCTTGCTTTGAAATACTTACTTGTTTTTCCAAACTCCTCTTTTCTCTGATTCGTGATCAGATCTCTACTTTTGATCTCTACACTTTCAAGACTCAAACCCAGCAGCCTCCTTTTCACGGTTCATAGTGTACTTGTTACATGGCACTATTTAAAGAGCCCGCTGGAGCCCTAAATCTTTCATGCTGCAACTGCAGGAATTCTGTAATTAACATCTTTAAAAAGGCCTTATGTTTCCCTTGCCTTCTTTTAAATAATTCTCCCCTTAATAATATTTTTTAAAGCCCTTTGTGGCCCAAGGTGCGGGGCCAGCGTGGGGAACCAAAATCAGCCCTGGTTAAAATGCTCTAACCAGCCCTGCTTTCTTCATCTACTTGCGCCTGCAAATCATATCCATCCATCCATCCATCCATCCATCCATCCATCCATCCATCCATCCATCCACCCACCCACCCCACCCACCCATCCATCCATCCATCCACCCACCCATCCATCCATCCACCCACCCACCCATCCATCCATCCATCCATCCATCCATCCATCCTCTCTCTCTCTTGTCTCCTCTCTCTCTCTTCTCCTCCTCTCTCTCTCTTCTCCTCTCTCTCTCTCTCTCTCTTCTCCCCTCTCTCTCTCTCTCTCTTCTCCTCCCCCCTTTCTTTGTCCTTCTCCCCTCTCTCTTTATTTCTTTATCTCTCTCGGATCTCTTTATCTCTACCTTCTGTCTCCCTCTATTTCACTCCCCCTTGAAGCCTCCACGTGCCTGCTGCAGTTAACCTCCAGCTAAGGAAAGTTACAAAGGTACCAGGGGTGGCCAGGGGCTTTCAAATATGGCCTCAAGGGGTCCCAGCCCACTGGGGAAATGCCCAGTACAATAAAAGGGGCTGTCCGGCCCTGCCAAGTTGTTGAATGCAGTTAAATGGGATTTGAGGTCTGAAGGATCAGGAGGCAGTAGGGATAAATTGCATTGCCACAAATTGGATGTGCTGAGGATCAGTGTGTTTCTTGTTGGCGCTACATTGACACTGCCAGACTGTGGCTCACCATGAATCCCTGGTTTATGAGTCTGTGTTGACTGTGAATATCCGGAGCGGGTTACGAGTATTGACTGAAAACACTGTGTTGACTTGGCAGCCTTATTAGTAAGAAAGGCCAGAGCTTAATGAAAACAAGTCTGCTCAGCCTGATGCTCTCTCGCGCCCACGTGTTGCTTCTGAGTTCTAACACATCGCAGTGCTGCCATTTCTATGAATATTATTGGAAGTAATAAGGTTTTCAGACCTACAGCACTCTATCTTTACTCCCTCGCTGCCACTTGGCGCTTCCACGCAGCGTGCTGAATGGACTAGGGACTTACACAGCCTACTGAAATGGAAGAGGGACTTATGCAGCCTACTGAAATGGAAGAGGGATTTATGCAGCCTACTGAAATAGAAGAGGGGCTTCCATCGAGATGGTGCTTGTTTGTGAGGCATTTGCTAATATAGTGCGAAGACGGCGCCACAGGTACACCACAGGCTTTGACCAGAACGGCTGGTCAATCCCTTGCCGATTCACTCCAGGAAGCTTCGGCTGCTAATCTCCAGCGTATGCATGAGAAGGGAATCCCCCTCTCACACCTAGAAAAACACCTTAGCGAGTGTAACACATAGTCTGTATAACACTCCACTTTTTTAATTTGCACCAGCACGTTTTCAGAAAGGTCCTGAGGAAAGCCAGATTTAACACCAAGGCACTGGCTGAAACATGTCGACCCATGATGGATGTAGGAGGTCGTAACTTGCCACCATACATCCTTCTGCCTTGTTTTAACCTCTGACGGTGGCCCAGTTATTAACATTTAATTTACCCTCGGGTACTGGGACCCCCGCCAAGCCGTTTTAATTTTCACTTCACTAAACCCCACACTGCACTCTCAGAAAAATACCCGCTCCGCTGTAATCAGGCGTCGTAGCACACCCGGGACACGCTAGGTGTCACTGGGTGGGCCCAATGATGAAGCATGCCACCAACTAGGTTGGTGGGTGAGGGCTTCATGATCACACCAACAAGGTGTCTACTGCCTTCTATCTCCTCCTGCTGACTCGAGTTCTACATCAGGACTATATGTGTGGTCATTTATTTGATTCCCTTCACCTCTTCTCTGTTATTCCCCTGTGTGCCCTTATTGTGTTCATTATGTGCCTCTTCCCCTCTCTGGAAGTTTTATCATGCTCATGTGTGCTCTATACTGGCATCCCTCACTTTACCTCTAACGTTGTTGCTCTCCCTATCTGAGCCTTCACCTCTTATGCAAATTTCCATTTGTCAGCCAATGAGAGACGCAGAATTTTAAATAGTGCCTAGATTTCAAAAGTGCTTCGGGATCATACACATGTAGGTGTCTGTGCCCAGGCCCGGTTCTAGGATTGGTGAGGCCCAGAGCCAAAAGGAACCGTGTGAGGCCCCTCTAATTTACACAAGTGACCCCTTGCAAGTAGACCATTCAGAGACACTGTGGGAGGCCCATTGTCCAGTATTTTAGAGCCCTCACAGTATATTAACTTTCAGCCCAAAAGCAATTCTCACACCTTTAGCCCGATAGGTGTGAGAATCGCTTGTGGGCTAAAAGTTAAAACTGTGGGGGCGATAAAATGCTGGACAATGGGCCTCCCGCAGTGTCTCTGAATGGTCTCCTTGCAATTGGGACAAGAGGAAGTGTCTCCCTCCCCTAGGCCTCCAGACACCATCCCTGAGAGGCATGGGGAGGGGACCCCTCCCATGGACCCTAATTGTAAGGAGACACCTTTCTTTCAGTGTTTCAGCAGGGAAACAACAGGACACGCATCGGTTCAGGGCCCCATGCTGGTGGGCTGAGTGTGAGGCCCTGGGCAGCTGCCCACCCTGCCCATGCCTAGCGCCGGCCATGTCTGTGCCATATAAATACACGTAGCAAGAGTATCAGTCCCTCCACATCTTGCTTTTCCTTCTCTTTTTCTTTCTTTATCCCTCCATTTTTTGTCGTCCCTCATTGCTCCCTTTTTGACTCTCTACACATCATTCTCTCTCCTCTCTCTGTATCTCTTTCTTTTCTTGCCTCTCTTTGTTGAGCTCTCACTTTTCACATTTCTCTCACTGCCCTGAGCAGTCTGTTCATCCTCCCCTCTCTCTGCCTCTCCTGTCATCTCTCACATTCTCTCTCTTATTATTTCTCCCCTCAGATATCCTTTCTCTCATTTTTCCGATCACATCCTCTCTCTACACCTCTCTCTCTTAACTCCTCCACCCGCGACCTTAACTCTGCTCCCTGGTTTCAGCCATCTTTCAGGCACAGTCTCCTTGTTGGTGGTTTCCCTGGGCCTCATCATCTCAGACATGATTTCTCCTTTCCCCTTGCCTCATTACCTTCATCATCTTCCCACCTTTACCCTCTCACCCCCTCTCTCACCTGTTGATATTTTCATCCATGTGGACTATAAGCTGCTTTCTTGATCCCCACCCACCTTACCTGCCATTCCGGCTCACTATCAGGGCCGGCTTTAGGGCACTGCGATTGGTGCAGCTGCACTGGACGCTGACCTGTGGAGGGGGCGCTGACCTCAGAGGTTGGGGGGATGTGTTTGGCAATAACTTATGATGGAAGAGGTGTGGAACCGCGGCTAGGGCGACTGACTCCGCAATCTGGGGATCACGGTTCGATCCCCGGCACCGGCGGCAGATTAGCCCGGCTCCATGTAACTCTGGGCAATAGCTTGCTTAATCTTCCGACGGCCCCCAGCGCCTAGAGAACCTTACGGGTGATTGTACGCTTTACACGTGGATTATATTATTGGAGAGATGAGAAGCACTTTTACCTGGTGGTAGTGAGAGAATCTGAGGATGCGGTCATGGGGTGGGGCGCCAAAAAGATTGTCACACCAGGCGCCACCAGCGCTAAAGCCGGCCCTCCCCACTATGACCCCATCTATCCTCCTTGATGACTCCCCCCTTTATTGCTGTTGCTCTCTCCCTCTCAGGCATGTGTCTTCTTTCCACATTCTTCTTTTCCTATATCACCCATAATGCTCTGCTTCTCACTGGCTACCCACCTCACCCACACACACGCTTCTCATATCTCTCTTCTTCCACTCTCCAGAGCTTTTACCTTGCTGGCACACTTTCACTCCTCTCTCATCCTTTTTTCCCCTTTCATGTTTCTCAAACGTTCTCTCTTCTAATGCTGTCTTCCCTCCTCCCACTCCCTTTATGCCAGACTCTTTATACTCCCTGCACTCGCCCCTCTGTGGCTTTCTCTCTTCTGCTCCATTTGAAGCTACATGTGTCTTATGCAGGAAGGATGACGTCGAATGTTTCAAAGAGTTCTTGAGATGGATGCTGAGCTCAACCACCTTCAGCCATTGGTTTCTGTAAATGTCATTCATCACATTCATTACCTTTGGGTTGATTATGATTGGAGCAGAGTCAGGTGTACCTTTAAGAAGACAGGAGGGCTGAGGAAAAGGGAATCACCAGTTTGTTGTGTCTCTGACAGGCCAGTAGGGCAAGGACTGAATCATGGGGCCATATATACTAAAGCATTTGCCCATAGACACATAATTGGTAAAAACCCTTTGATACATCTGGTCCATAGTATGTTGCACATCTGGTGCAACTCGTGAAGGTAGCAGGGCCAGAGCAAATTTGCTTAGATGTCAGCCAGACCTCTTGAACATCGGTAGGGCTGTCGGAGACTCAACCACATTCTAGCTGCACCTCTGACAGATCAGTAGGGTTGGGTAAGAATCAGACATGTGCCAGGTCCACCTCTGGCAAGCTGTTGCAAGGATAGGATACTAAATAGTTCCAGAAAGGGAAGCATTCGGTAGATCTCGACCATTTAGATCCCAGTAGTCATTACGTCTTTCCATCACTCTTATATTAATTTGTTTAGAACATTTGTTCCAAAACGGGCAATGTGTTTCGTTCTCAATGAACTTCTTTAGGGCCTTATGTTTTTACTGGAAAACATAGATATTCATTCCCCTTTTCATTCTGCTTCAGAATGCTTTTATGCCTGTGTCATAGATGAAGGGTGGGGTTGCAGAAATCCCCTTAGGTATTTGCGAAGAGGTGTTTTAGGATGCATTTCTGAGCCATAATTGCCTTGTAAATCTTTTGGTAAGGCTGGGATGATGTCAGTCACATGTCAGGAACCCTTCTGACAGGCAGACAGTGCTGATCAGATGCTAGGTGCAGCTCTGGGCAGATACTTTGAGGGTGGGCGCATTTAGGGGGCGCTTTCCCTTCCACACCTTTAGCTTCCTTTGAGTGCCACCCATCCACCAGGTCCCGCATATTTTCATGTTGTGCTCAACTGCTCAGACCTTACTGTAGCCTGAGTCTTCAGTCACTGTTGGTGTTTTGCAGTAAATGATGGGCTGAGGTTGGGCCATCCTGCTTCTAACTGGTCATCATCAGAGATATTCCCAGCTATTTCTGCCACTACAGCAACATTAACCTTCTCAAACCTTCCGCGCAATAATCCATTGGTTCCAATTGGTAGCCACTCCTGGTCTCCTCGCCGACACTGACAGGGGTTTTCCAAGGCTGCCTGTGACTACACATTACTATTCCAAGATTCATTTTCCTTCCAATCTCTGCTTCCCATTGTTGACCCCCCCCCCCTTGCACTGATGCTTCTCCAACAACAAAATCAATCGAATACTTAATAAAGTTACTCACTTATGCACTCACCCACACATTGCTCGGAATAACTCCAAACATAAACACTTCAGTCAATGAAGAAGCACTTTACTTCTTAAACAAAACAGTCTTTGCTTTTGTAAGGGCTTGTTGTACTTGTCTGAATGTTCACCTCTCTCCCATCCTTTCTTCTTCCCTCCTCTATGCCACTGATATCTCCTGATCTCTTTTTGCTTGCTCTCTCCCCTCTCACTTGTTTTCCTTTCCTCCATGTCACTCAAGTGCCCTTGCCCCATTTGCACTTTGCCAGTGTCTTTATTCCCTTCTGCACTGGAATTCTCATTTACCTTTTAATATCATTAGCAAATTTATGTCACATTCCTGTGACTTAATTACACCAAAAATGAAAGCAATAGAAGCGGACAGGGGGGGGGGGGTGGAAATACTATCCACTCTTTTCTCCAGGGGTCTTGCCAGCCCACTTTCGATGGAGAGCCTGATTGGACCATTGATTCCCCCACAAGGTCCATCCATCTGTCTCTCACTGTTAGCAAGGCCTCCCACCATGAAGTCAAACTTGGATACACATTGCTGTGGGGAAGCGCTGCAGAAGGTGGACCCGGCAGGATTCACAGGCTGCCTTCCTGCAGCTCTGACCGCTCTCTTCCCTCATGCCCATTTGTTGTCAACACAAATGGGATCCGTGTCAAGGAAATCAGGCTACTGGTGTGATATTTCCCAGTGAATCCATGTGCAGTCAAGAAATTACACATGACGCCCTAGGCTGTTGATTTGGGACCCCTGGAAACTGCTTGTTGAATGATGACCATTCGAACCAGCTTGCGTTCATGACCCAAGGAATCTGTATGCGGTGAAGTTTTGACCTGCAGAATGTATTTACTGTCATGATAAGACCCGAGGAATCTGTTTGCGGACTGAAGGCAGGCTGGGGAAAGGCACACAAGCCGATCACCGCGCATTGATGTATTTCTTCCCCCCCCCTCCGCTATCCTGCTCCGCAGGGAAAGAGTTAATAACTTTATGCACATACATTTCACAGGCGGGCTCGTCCGTTCTGTTCAATAAGCAGAAAGACCGCAGAGCATCAGGGTATTACGCCTGCCAAATTTGTAGGCAATTAATTTGCAATATTTTAGCTATGCTCTACTTAACACAAAAATCCCAGAATTGTAATAGGAATAGTACATTTGAGATACTTTTACAACTTGAAACAGATATACTAGGTTTAGTCGTATTAATGGCCCTGTGCTGCAAACACAGGGGTCCTGGTGGGTTATTTAACATTCTATTTACCCACGAATTGTGAGGTTTGCTTTAGAGGCGACAATTGAGAGGTGGGTGCAGGTACAACTATAAGATTGGAGAAAGTAGCCAATTCATGTTTTACGTATAAGGTTAACTCAGAAATATGGGTGTATCAAAGTATGGAAATCTGAAAGTCTGGAAGTATGGAAATCTAGAAGTCTGGAAATGTGGATATTCAGAAGGCTGAAAGTATGGAAATCCAGAAATCTGGAAGTAAGGAAATCCAGGAGTGTGGAAGTATGGAAATCCAGAAGTGTAGAAGTATAGAAATTCAGAAGTGTAGAAGTATGGAAAACCAGAAGTAGGGAAATTTAGAAATGTGGAATTATGGATAACCAGAAGTATGGAAATCCAGAAGTGTGATCTTTTGGCCAGATACCAAGTTTAAGTCTGGAATTATGGAAAACCCGAAAACCTGGAAGTATGAAGATCAAGAAGTGTGGAAGTAAGGAAATCCAGAAGTATGGAAATCTAGAAGTATGGACGTATGGAAACCCAGAAGTGTGGAAATATCGAAATCCAGAAGTGTGGAAGTATGGAAAACCAGAAGTGCGGAAGTATGGAAATCCAAAAGTGGGGAAGTATGGAAACCCAGAAGTCTGATCTTTTGGCCAGATACCAAGTTTAATTCTGGAATTATGGAAATCCGAAAACCTGGAAGTATGAAGATCCAGAAGTGTGGAAGTATGGAAATCCAGAAGTGTGAAAGTAAGGAAATCCAGAAGTATGGATGTATGGAAGCCCAGCAGTGTGGAAGTATGGAAATCCAGAAGTGTGGAAATATGGAAATCCAGAAGTGTGGAAATATGGAAATCAAGAAGTGTGGAAGTAAGGAAAACCAAAAGTATAAAAGTATGGAAATCCAGAAGTCCGATCTTATGGCCAGATACCAAGTTTAACTCTCCTTATTTTCAGCTACTTCACCACAAATAAATAAAACAATTTATTTATAGAACTAAAGGGGCATCTTATTTTTCTGTATTTGTAAGATGATTGTACCATTTTGCTTGAAATCTGGCGGAAATGGAGCTTGGAGACACCAACATATCATTTTTATTTAATGGAAGAAAAGCAGTCACTGTACTTTGCAGCTGTTCACTGCAGCTTATGAATTCACCTATGTTCAAATTCTGGGCACCCTAATAAATTAGCCGACAGACATGTCTTTGGCTTATGGGTTAATGGGGAGGCTGATCAAAAAATGGCAATTTGCAGAATTTTTTGCAAAGTTTCCCAAAGGATGACATCTCTCTTCAGCTTCCCTCATGTAGGTGCATGTTTGGGAGGTCAACCCACCCATGTCTTCCTGAAAGCAATATATATATCAGCTAAAAACTAAGTCACAGGATGTGGGATGTGTGCCTTCTTCAGGAGTACGTTAGTTCTCCATGCAGTACCAATCACCAGGCTCCGAAGAAACAAGAGAACTCAATGTGTCGTTTTCCTAAATTCCCCGCTTCCCGCCCCACGGTGGTGTAATGTGGAGTAATGGAGTAAAAAAGGAAATAATGTCTGGCTCATTCCACTCCAGAGGGGACGCCGCGTCTGATGGCTGCAAAGTGCTTTCCAATTCTCGCTATGCAAACCACTATATAAATGCAAATGTCTATTAGCGCAGGAGAGACAGTTTGTTATTACAGCTTCATCCATTACAGAGACAGCAAGAGATTCTTCATGCGAGGCCCTGTCATGGTGAATCTACGAGCTGGAGTCAAATGCACAAACTTTTTATGCTTCGCTTACATAAAATCTGCAATACAAAATGGTGCTGGGCTCTGCCCAGACTCTTGTCTCAATTTCCATTTTCACCTTCCAGCATTCTATTTTTCAGCCTCTTAACCAAATTGTCTCCTTTTTTTTTGCATTGATGCAGATTAGATAGTGATTCTTAACTCAACACATGCATCAGATTGAGTTGTTGATAATAAGGGCTGTTATTGGTGCAGTAAATGAGGGTGATCCCGTCAGATCCCGTATCCGGCTTTAGATCCATGTCTCGGGCTGGACCCAGTGAAATATGTTGAATTTGCCTTGGTTTAATTTGCTGGCACCGGGGCACATTCAGCAGCGCCAGCAAATTGCCAGCTTCCATTGGGAGCATAAGCCTGCATGTGGTTAGGGGGCTATCTTATGTCCACTTCCAGCTGGGCCCAAACCAAAGGCCTGATTTAAAAGGCAATTAGCCCTCTTTTTGTTTGTGTATCATCCTGGCCGGGAGCAGGGCACACTCCTTATCAATTCACAAGTACTTGAGAGAAACAGTGATTTGGAAGGAGATTTTTTACTTTGTTCGTCCCCTGTAAGTTAGAGCTATATATGCATGCACTGTAAGATTGTAAGATGTATCAGTCTGTATGAGTAATTACACTAATAACAATTTAAATAGCATTTATTCATTTTTTATTGCGCTACTCATCCCAATGCAGGGTGTCAGAGCACTTTACATCAAGTTTCGGTAGGTCACTGATGTACGAGGACATGGCCTGGAGAAACACAAAGTCAGGATCTAAAACATAACCCAGTTGTTGGGATTGTCGGTGCTAATAAGACTTTACTATCCAAAGGCACCCTTTTTGACAACCATAGAATAACAAAAGATTGATGAAAAAAAACAATGATTTCTAAACCCATGTCTTTGAGTCTGCATGCAGCTCATGGGTGCCGGCTCAAAGGTCACTGTGATATGCTGGAAGGATTGCTACATATAAACAGCAAATAACAAAATGATCCCTGCAACAAAAGCAGTAACCCACTGAGCTAGCTACATAAAATACAACCTGTGATCTGCATTTTACATGGTGTTCTTTGCAGCACTTTACGAATCTATGCTGCTTTATGTGTCAAAACTGTGAGTAGAAAAAAGATCTCCCAGCAAATGCATTAACCACCAGGGGTATATTACCGTTATTGTAATCCACTGACAATATCTGGGCGCACCAGCATTGCTGCAGCAGGTGCCTTAACCCCATAGGATATTTAAAATGTATCCTCTTTGTGACCAATTAAGTAAGACAGAAGAGATGCACTGTCCCATTTGACCTTGTTGGTAATTTATTTGTGGCAGAGTAAAAAAAAATGTATAAGTTGACTGTCAGACTCCTCCCACTTTGTGCTGTCATATCTTGATCACCAATAAATGGGTTCCAGAATGAAATGTTTTCTATTTCCATCACTGGCAGCAATTAATGTGTAACTCAATGCTTTTTCTTTTCCTACCTCAGTAAGATGAAAGGCTGAACTGGCCCCCCTTGAATTCTAATCTGCGATTTTAAGATTTCACCCAGGCCTACACAGTGGGCGTGAGACCATCTGAGCTATTCTAAGCTTCTCTGTACCCTTTTCTTTTCCTCCCCCTCTCTCTATATATCCTCCTCCGATGCATTCCCCACTACCTCTTTCTCTCTTCTGCCTTTCTCTATCTCACTACTGAGGCTTTAACCCAATATTCACTCCTCCTTGATACTTCATTTCACCATTTCTCTTCATTCCAGATCTTCCCAATTTGCCATCTCATTATTCATTTCTGAATTCTTGTCTGTTTCAAATTCTTCCTCAGCACCCCCACTTCCTTACTTCAATTTATTTTTCTTAAAATCATTTTCATTTCCATTTTCTTTAATTATCACTCTTTCCTTTCTTACTTCACACTTTCCTAATACTCCTCATCCAGCCACTCACATAACTCATCTTCTTTTCCATTTGCTTGCTCTAGTTGTTCCCTTTTACCTCGTTCTTTTTAAACAAACTTTCTCTCCTATTCATTTTGTTCTCGTTTTCCTTTTTTATGATCCCTCCTTCTTTGTCACTGTTTTACCTTTGCTTACACTCTTACTCTTTCAGTCTCAGCCAGTGCTTCAATTATTGATTTTTTTAAAAAGCATTGGCAAAGCCAATAGGTCTTACCTTGTAGAATGTTTGGCTATGTCAATGCTTATTGCTGATGCCATGCAAAAAAAAGTCACTATGACGCTGCCATTGTTGCAGGCCAAGTCATGTGTACATGTGTGCATGCCTGATGATGCATGCACTTGTAGGTTTTGGCAAACATGCATGGGTTTATGGAATGATGCAGGTGCCATTTTCTTGTTTTTTCTGACTGATCTAAGACACCAGATGCTATTTAGATAGCTAAATAAAAAAATAAAAATAAGCAGGCAAAATCTTGTTGCATAGCGGCACCAAATGGCACCTGGCCGGCTCTCCAAAATGTTAAAGTTAAAAAAAATATTAATACCTGTGAGGGTTGGGGGAGAAACAGAGGAGAGGATAGAAGGAAGTGGAAGGAGGGACAGGAGTGGGGCATGACAAAGAAAATAAAGCAGGTGAGGAAAAGGGGAAACTATCACATGAGGAAGAGAGCAGCATGCAGTGACAGGGGTGGCAAGGGGAGAAGCGCACAACAGAGCGAGCAGCACACAAGAGAGAGACACAGAATGTGGAAGATGGTGATTTGGAAGGGGAGAAGCACATGAGGCAGAGAGCAAGAAAATGCATGCCCTCTTATAAAGTGCTTAATGAACCAAAAATCGTAGTTCTCTAAAATAGGGCAGTAGAAGTAAGCAAGTCAGCCAATCAAAAGGATGGTAAAGAAACTGGGCTTCAAACACAAAAAGAGGAACCTTAACCCTAAACCTGGCCCTAAACCTAAGCCTGAGTATATACTTTAACCCTAACCTTCAACTTTAGGCTGACCCCAACAATAACTCTAACCCAGGTCCTCATCACAGGACCTAATGCTAAACCTAAAACTACTTCTACCCTACTTATGAAACTTAATGTGAGCCCCCAAACCTGAGCTTAATGGTTATAGTGATGCAGTTGTATACCGTGCAGTTTAAGTATGCATTGCAATAGCTAATTTGATACAGTGAGGGTGTACCCTGCTTGGCTTTGCCCAAATTACCCCTTTCAGGTATTTTAATCCCATTGGGTAAACTGAATTGACCTACAACTACATCTCCCAAAATCTATGCATGTCAAATCAAAGCCCAGAACTGTACGCCTGGTGACCTGCCAACATGGACTCATCTGACAACACCACACAAGTCCCTTAACTAGGCCAGTCTGGTCCATTGGGCCGAACGAGTGAAAAAGCCAAGCCTGCATGTACCTGGGCATGAAGCGATAGGGCAATTGCAGCTCTGCAGCAGGTAGAGTATTTAGGGGCCAGGGGGCAGGGATATATTATCAAAATGCAAACTTGCTTAATACAGCTCAGGCCTCGGCAGCTGAGGAGTCTATTGTTTGGATTGTACACGATTAGTTTGGCTTCATTACTAATCCTAGTGTTTGCATTTTAATTAGGCTATTGGAACCCTAGCATAAAATGACTCTGGTGTGGGAGAGAAAGAAAGGAGGGTTTTAACACCACCAGAAAATCCTTTATGTCTTATCTGTTTTATATCAGATGCAGAGTTTGACGGACCTGTCCTGCAGTCTGGCAGCCATGCACTGCTGCATGAGCCAACCTGGAATGACCATAGTGTGGCCTGTTTTTTTGGGGACATGTTGAGGCCCATGCGGCTCAAAAAACATAATGCCCCACAACTGTGCCTTTCAAGCCAGATTACTCGAGACACAGCCATATGCACATCTCTCTTGACCCTACTCCAATAGGATGATCCATTGTACATTGAGTGTCAGACTGTGACTCGTCAATTTACTGATGAATTACTAGTAACGGCAGCTTCTGCACTGTTCTCTAGCGACCCAGAAGTTGACACTGCTTCAGTCGACCCCCGCACATAGCTGCGGACATTCTTCGGGGGTCCTGTAGGCATCTATCCTGATTAATTCCTGTTGGAACGGATCCATACCAGTTTCTCACGCATGATGAAGATATTCTCGTGGCATAACAAGTAATTTATGATGCCCTGACAAGACTGCTACTTTTACTCCATCCAGGATTGGAGGAGTCCATTTCACTACTTCCTGGCTGTCACACTTTGTTTCGAATTGTCCTGATGAAGACCCTACGTGATGTGCCTATAACACAGACACTTGGGTCGAAACGTCGACGTATTATTCACACATGTCCTCAGACAGCGTGACCATAAAAAGCTGACATTTTAGGTTACTACTAAAACTACATATCTAGAAAGAGATTGATACATATACTCTTTTCTATGTTCTGTAATTTATGTATTTATGTTTTGGCTGACAGTTTTTTCACCTTTATCACCCAATATCACTTCAGTCACCTATTAACCATTCACTTTGTTTATAGTAACTGTATGCCAGTCTGTTTTTCATAAAAAAGAAAGATTTAAAAGAAAAATATACGTATGAATTCAATAATCTGTGTTGTATGTTTGATATAAAGAATTGCTTGTTTTTTGTAAATCACTATTACTCTTAAGGAATGACTTTCTACCCTACAGAACTCCTTTGTAGACTATAACATCAATACCCAGGTTCAGAGGGACACAGGGTTACCCCGTTGGCTTTAATATTATACCTGCTCCAATAGGAGCAGTCCTGTCCGAAATGCCAAGCCAGATCCTCTCTGAACCAGAACACAAACAACCCACGCCCGGTTTCGCCCAGATTGGGGCCCTTCAGTCAGGTGAAGCTTGGTTCCAGTGACACAATGAGCAAGGGGCCCAAGTCTGGGCATACAATTGATCATATACGGCAGTACATCAAATACAGAAAAGGTGATGGGAGGATGCTTGCAATAAGTCTAACCACTGGCAGTCGGTCAGGGTAGCATTCCAACCCACCGTTCTTTTGCACTGAGGCATAACATTTCAGAAATAGCTTATAATGGCTACATTGTTGTTGATCTCCCCATCCTTCTCATTTGTAATGTCTTCTCTGTGATGTTCCCAAGAAATTGCAGGTGAGGGGTTGGATGTTAATTTAAAACATCAGTGCCTTTTCTGAAGAGGCAAGATCTCTCCATTCCTGAGAGCATTAGGGAAGGCACTTTGGATGAGTAAACCACTGACATGGTTCAATAGAGGCAACAGAGCTTCACCCATGATTTTCTTCACTATCAATGACAGTTTGACATCATCTGTGGCCTTTAACCCGTTGCGTGCTTCTGTCGGCCACGGCCATCGCTAGTACTACCTCCGTAGTGCTGTGCACGTCCGTTGGCCGCCACTTCCCCGCTCACTCTTCAAAGCCGCTGCAGCGCTGCCGAATTGCCGCTGCGGTAAATGAGTTAAGGATTAGAAGAAGTTAGGCCGGTGAAGATGTTGAGGTAGTCCATTTGCATGTGACATCGAATAGAATTGTGGTGGTGATGTCAGGTGAGATTAAAATGTTGCTCTTTTACCAGATGTTGTTGCTCTGGTCCTTTAAAAGGTTGTAGATTGCTGTACATTTTTCCTTGAAATGAGTGAGCTGAGAATGGTACTGTGTTTCCTTGAAGAGTACCATCCTTCTGTTGGAAGCTTTTCTAATTGTAGTCTTGAATTGTGCTTTGGTTTGTAACCTGAGCTGCCGAGGCACAGAGCTCACATGTTTATAGAATCAGAAAGCGTGCTTGCATCTGTGCACTACTCCACTGCTTCTCCTTATCTCCTTGTGTATTCACTTTCCAGGCCCTCCTGGTTGTTCCATGTTGTGGAAGCTATGTCTTCTACTGAGAAAGACTTGAGCAGGGCATGTGCAAATGCATTGATCTGGAAAGAGTGGTTGAAGTCTCTGAGCAGGGACTCTCTGTGTTTGGGTCAGCGGTGGCTGCCACGTATATCTGGTCTACATGAAGTGTATCCATTGCAAAGCTTTTGAGGAATCTTTTTAGGATCTCTACTGACTCTGGTTGTCCACACCGTGTGGGAAATGTCTGGATCTGATCAAAAGCAGGGCATCATGACTAATCCACGTACGTCTTGGTGGATGTGGTTTTTCATGTTGGTGGATATGAGGTTCAGCATATCGTGGACAGGCTGGTGATAAGCTGAGAGATGTGGACAGTGGCCAACAGAGTGAAGAATGCATCCTTCTGGTTTTGATTCACACCTCAATTGGGAGATTGAAGTCTGAGTAAAATTGTGCTCTTGTAGCTGATGGGGACTGCTGTGATATGATGAGAGTTGAATCTTGGAGTTGAATCCGCGTTGTCACCAGGACGCCCTAGTTGAGATGAATTGTGATGGACTGAATAGCTGATAAGGGTAATTGCAAGAGACACTCCTGTGCCTGCCCATGAAGAGTGATAGACAACTGTAAGTTCTCCTCCTCTTCAGTTTGGTCAGTCAATGTACTGAATACTTTAGTTTTGTGGTACCAGTACATGAAGAATGTAGTTGGTGTTCGGGTGTAAACCATGTCTCTTTGACCAAGATGAAATTGAGGTTGTTAGTGGTGATAAGGTACGCCCGGCCAGTTGCATGCATTATGTGGGCGGTTATCGTAGTGAACCATTGAGGTTTTTACTGGTGAGAAGACTGGCTGTGGCAGCTACATGCATGATTGTGGATTGGATGTGGACCAGCATGAGGTGCAATGTGTTCTGTGTGCTTACCTTTCAGAGGTGGTGAGTGAGATGCAGATGAGGCTCTTTGCACCGGCCATGTGTGGATGCAATGCTTTGCGGACCTGCCCTTAGGAAGTCGCACGTGTGATGGGAGTGTGAGTCCTAGTGAACATCTACTAGCTGAATAAAATATTAATAGGTCCCAAAAATATCCAGGTCTGAGATTTCGACAGTGATTTAGAAGCCTACGCGTTTAATTGTCGTTGATGTGACACTTCATGGAACCAGAGCATTACACCAAAGATTACAGAGCTGTTCTGCGTGTACTCATAGCGGACATCACACACTGGCCTCGCCTTCAACTCTACTCTACTCTTCAGACTCTAATAGCACAAATGGAAGCGCTCCATTGAGGGCACGCTTCTCATTCAAGGTGTCATCAGAGAAGGGTCATTGATTGTAGGGCGGAAGCAGACAGGTGTCTGCACATTCCCAAGAACGACTTCTGATTCTTAAGATCCATCCTGACAGTAGCTACAAACTGGTGTAGCTCAGTGCACCAAACTGGTGTAGCTCAGCGATAGAGCCTGTCCCTCACCCATGGCTTAATGAGGCCTCCCCATCCCAGTTGCAGCTTCAGCCTCTATCCTAAAATTGCATTTTATCTGGTTCCTGCATAACATCGATGTATTCAGTTCCTCTGTTCGCCCAACTGTGCTTGATTGGCAGTGGGTAGAGACTGAGCTTTCTGATGACACTGTAGCCAGTGGTCTCCAAAACGGTCCTGGAGGGCCGGATCCATGCCAGATTTTTTGGATATCCCCATTGAGATACATGTAGTAATTTTAAAAATCTGGCATGGATCCGGCCCTCCAGGACCGGTTTGGAGACCCCTGCGTGTAGACCATGGGTATTCACAAACATTTGCCCAGGGGCCACAAAGTACGGTTTGTGGTGTGAACGAGGGCCGCACTGATGCCAGCAGGGTGGCGGTAGGCAGGGCCGGACTGGTTGTAGTGGGCACCAGGCGTTTTCCCGGTGGACCGCCAGGGTGGGGGCTGGTTTTGGGCCCCTGTGGGGGGGGACGTTTTTATTACCAGCCCCCTGTAACAAAATCGGCCGATACCGGCCCTAGCAAATATATCTCAGACCCCCACCCTCCCCGGGGTCCGGCCGAGCACTTTGCCAGGGCTGGTTCCAGTTCCCAATCCAGCCTTGGTGGTAGGGGGGTCTGTGTGGGTCAGAGGTTGTGTAAAATGGTGTACAAAAATGTGAAATAAACGGGCAAGCTTTTCTTTTGCAGGTTAATAAAAGCTTAATAAAGTTTATTTAACATTTTTCTTCTGGATATTAGTGCTCAGCAACCAAACAGCAGCTCGTGCTGCTGCTCACCAGGGGGGCTGCATGTAAAGGTCAAATGGGCTGCTAGCGGCCCCCGGGCCGTACTTTGAGGATCACTGCTGCAGACCCTGGTCTCTAGGAGGCATCGCAAAGTGATCTTATTATTTACATTAAAGCCTGAGCTAACAGATGAAATCTGGAAGCACATTACCACCCGCATGGTTTGACACTGCCTCAAGGCGGTGTTGTTCTGGTATAATGATATCACTTTTAATTTAATCCACTTTAGACAGGGTAGTATGTGCTGTTCCCCCTGAATATCGAATCAACAGTATCGATGAGAAGGAATATGGTAAGTAAGTCTAGATTTTCTCTGTCTAACTCCACATGTATGTACAATGCAATACAGTAGGCATGTATAGTGTGCGTGGCTACTCTCAACGGAGCAACCTGACGCTAGCAGCAGGACCACCCCAAAAGTAGCAAGCATCCTTCCTTGGTCATCGGCCTAAGTATCAAACAGATGCGCAGGGCACAAGTCGTAAAAAAAGAAGTGGGGGGACGCTATCGCCGGAAGTGACGTCACGACAGGAAGTGACGTCACGAAAAGTGCCGAGCTCCTCGTCCCAGAGAGGCCAAAGAGTGAAGTCCAGCTCTTTGGCAGGGGGGACGGTGTCCCCCCGGAAAAATAAGTGGGGGGACGCCGTCCACTTGCGTGGTACCCCGACTCGAACCCTGCAGATGGGTCTTCAAACCTTTCCTAAATATCATTTCTGATGGTGCAAAACAACGCGTACTCAGAAGTGAGTTCCAGTTTTGCCGTAGGAAAAGTAAAGTATCTTCCACCATGCTTAGCCCTAGGGACCCTCTGATATGCAGGAGCTTAACATTGAATTGGACCTCACGGATCTACCCAGACAATAGGCCTTAAGCCTGCATTTCAAATGCAGAGGCCCCTTATGCTCCAGTGCTCTGTAAGGGGAGATTAAGGCCTTGAATTTGATATGACTGATTACAGGAAGCTGGTGCAGCTGGCGGAGATGAACGGAAACCGACTGACGTATAGGGACCTCAAGAATAAGGCGCACAGCTGCATTGTGGATAATCTGCAATCGTTGCAGTAGGTAAGCTGGCAAGTCGAGATAAAAACTGTTGGCGTAGTCCAGTTTGGAGGTAATTCGGGAATGGACAATGGTGTTTCGGGTAGCCACTGGAACCGAATGTAGCATCCGTCAAAGGGACTGCAAAGCAGCTCGCTGAGACCGCTTTGACCTGTGGTTCAAAAGACAAAGCAGAATCAAATTTAACACCCAGGTTTTTTTCCACGGGAAAAAGAAGTGGGAACAGCCGCAGCCCGTGCAGGTAAGTGCAATGGGGCCTGGGCGGGGGCTGGAGTGGGATTTCGACACACCACAACGAGGGAAAATTTATTATTTTTTAAATTTGCTCTCGTCATTGCCAGTCGAAATCCTCCTCACCCGGACCCGCTGCCTCACCACTGTTACTTGCACGGGCCGCAGCTGAGTGGGAAGTACCCCCAGCTTGGACGGCTAACATCTGAGATGGTCTGGGGATGTACCCACATCGTATTTATATCTTCTAGGTACATAGAGGTGAAGTTAGGAATAGTAAATCTGTGCTTCCCTATATGCACTTACTTTTTTGATATTTTGTCCCGCAACAGTATTTTAAATCAGTATGCTTTAATTTTGTTGGTGTCCATATGCAGTAGATAAATCCAGTCTGTAGCATGTGACCCATTTTCTGAAATTTGGTTTTGTCAGCAAGAGGAAGCCAGTTGAGTGCCGTGAGTAAGGTCGCTCTGTAACTGAGTCTGCTTCATAGGGAGCCATCCACATCAAGCAGTCAGTGGTACCTATAAATTCTCGTTGCATCATGGCGCCTGCGGGGCGAAGTGACGCCCATCTCCCAGGATCCTTAGCGCCTGACTCGTTATGGCTCTTCCTGTGCCCCCTTGTCTCTGTCTGCCTCTACTGCCTTCCCTACACTCCCACCCTCACCTTCTACCCCCTTCTCCCTGTGTTTGACACTTCCTCTACTCACTCACTGTCGGGCAGTTGCTCGATAAATGTCCTAGTAAATCCATCCTCTCCCCTCCAGTGAACTGCGAGGCTGTAAATCTCACTCTTAAAGTGGGTCGGTGGAAGTGCAGGGAGGGAGGTGGGAGAGGGGCGGAGTCAGCATGTGGCAGATTGCTGGAGAGCCGGGGGACAGCAACAGAACTGCAAGAAAGAGCAAGACAGACAACCCCTCGGTGCTAATCAAACGTCGAAAGGCAATGGAATAAGGATATCATCACCATTTGCGATTTCTAAATAGCAAATTTTAAGGAATCGCTATTTAGAAATCGCTAAATGATATGTATGTACAAAATCGGTATTTTTTAGCGATTTTCAATTACTCCTTATTTGCGAATTCGCAAATAAGGAATAATTTCCCATTCATTTCTATGGGCCAGGAGGCCCATAGAAATGACTGTGAAATAATTCTCAATTTGCAATTTGCTAATCACAATTTGAGAATTATTTCAAGGGTGCAGGGGTGTCTCAAGGACACCCTGCTGCACCCCTGTAAATTACATGTGTGTGTATGTGGCGCACATACATGCCCAATGGGCATGTACCGTATTTTCCGGCGTATAAGACGACCCGGCGTATAAGACGACCCCCTACTTTGCCTGAAAAATTTTAGGTTTTGTGCTATACTCGCCGTATAAGACGACCCCCACTTCCAGCGCAGTCCAACGCAGTCCTGCATAGCCATTCCGAGAATGTACGGTACCGGTATTTTGAACTTACCGTATTAGTCTAGTCCTCCTCCCTGTGGGTGAGCAGTAAGGCTTTATCAGTGGACAGTGTTACCTACCTAATCGTTTATTTTACAAACTCAAAGACTGAACTCAAACAAATTGGTTGTATAAACAATCTTGCTTTACTCGCAATATTTTTATTTAGAACCATATGAAAAACTGTCACTTCTGAATATACCGGTACGGTACGGTAAACATAAATAAGTGCATGAAACAGTGCAAGTGGATTAAACTTCCCATAACTTTCCATAAATCCAAGGGATTTCTACAGGATTTACAACGTTCCCTTTAAAAGCCTTCAAAATCCTCCTCTTCGTCATCTGATCTCATAAGTAAGTCAATGAGATCTTGTGGTACATCTGTAAGGCAGTCATCGTATGGATCTGGTACCAATTCCGTATCAGATGATGTGGTCTCTTCTTCGGCATCCTCTTCACCTTCCCACAAATAGTCGTCCTCCATACCATCTAATGAATTTGATATGCCACACTTCTTGAAAGACTTTATTACAGTTTCTGCATCAATGTCGTTCCAGGCCTTTATAACAAAGGTGCACAAAACATCCAACTGTGGAGCACGCATGTTTCCTCCTTTTGTGAATGTTTTTTCACCGCTAACCATCCACTCATTCCACTGTTCTCGGATGCGATCTTTAAATGGCTTGTTTAGGCACACATCCAGTGGCTGCACCAACGATGTCAATCCTCCAGGTATAACTGCAGCTTCTGTTTTTATTCTTGCCAGCCTTTGCTTGGTGCTCGGAGTTAAATGAGCCCTGAACATATCCCACACCAGTAGACTACGTCTTTGTAGAAGTCCACCTAGTCGCCTGCTCCATACATTATCAAGCCATAGCTTTACCCCTTCTTCATCCATCCATCCTTTCTCATTCACATGCACAAAACAACCAACAGGGAACTTGAGTTTCGGCATTGTTTTTCTTTTGAAAATAACCATTGGTCTCAGCTTTGCGCCATCAGCTGTGCATGCTAGTACCACTGTGAAACTGGACTTCTCATGTCCTGTTGTTTTTATTAAAATTGTCTTTTCGCCTTTTTGATGGACAGTTTTGTTGGCAATCATATCGAAATTCATTGGAGTTTCATCCATATTTCCGATGCTACTTAGCGCATAGCCATGTTCATTGCGCAGCCTAATAACGTAGCGATGGAAGCTATGCATTTTGGCATCAAGATCCGCAGGTAATTTCTGGGCAATTTTTGTCTTTTGCCGCAATACCAGATTATGCCTTCCCATGAATCTGGTACACCAGGATACAGTGGCCTTAAATCTGTGGCTGAGATCTGGATTAGATTTGGCCCACTGAAGTGCAACCAATCGGATTTTATTTCGGGTCACGACATAACCGCTTTGCCGATGCTCGGCCACCATGTCTGCTACATGCTTTTCAAGTTCTGGCCAATGTGGGGTGCCTCTTCTTAATGCACACTTGCCCCTTGGCATACTCCGCAATGCTTTCTCATTTGCTCTCCAGGCCCGAACCATCTTTTCTGTCACTCCATATTGTCTTGCAGCAGCACAGTTATTATGTTCCGTGGCAAAATCCACAACTTTAAGTTTGTAACTGGCTTCATATTCCCTTCTTCTTGGAGCCTTGCTGGGTTCTTGACTGCCAGCCATTTGCACTGGATGCGCTGCTGGAGCCTTGCCGGGTTCTTCACTGTCTGCCATTTGCACTGGATGTGCTGCTGGAGCCTTGCCGGGTTCTTGACTGTCAGCCATTAGCACTGGATGTACTGGTGCTGTACAGTATGAACAGGTGCAGAGACTGTCTTCAACACCACACGTACGGTACGGCAAATACGGTATCTGGTCACCAGACTGCCTTTCCTCTTCGCAACAACCAGCCAATCACGGCAAGTGCTCTACTGCCTTCGGTAACATTCGGGAACATTCGACAGTCCCCTTTCTGTGCCCACGCCCATGTCAAGGAGAGAGGGGCGCGTGCCAAAACGTGCCAAACGTGCCAAACGTGTCAACACACCGGGCGCTGCCATCTTCGGCGCTGGCTGCCCGTTACCATATACCGTATTTCGGACGTCCTGCTGCCTCGTCCTGCTGCATCGTCTGCCTGGGGATGTGCAAGCGGTTGGAGGCGCGTGTACAGCGGCAGCGGCAGTCGAGGTAAGACTCATGGCGCCATTTGCTCGCTTGTGAAGCGGTTTGACACCTTCGAGTGAAGTCCTTGCTATGAAAAAAACGCTCACTTTCGATACTTCATGGCGCGGGGCCTGGTTGTGGACGTTGCCAGGGCCGGTGGCTGTATTTTTTAACATAAGGTGTGTTGTTTCTTGTTACATACGGTATTTCCTATTGTGAAGCGGTCTGACACCTTCGAATGAAGTCCTCGCTATGAAAAAAAAACGCTCGCTTTCGATACTTGCACAATTTATGGCGCGGGGGCTGGGTGTGGACGTTGCCAGTGTCGGTGGCTGTATTTTTTAACATAAGGTGTGTTGTTTCTTGTTATTTCCTATTGTGAAGCGGTCTGACACCTTCGAGTGAAGTCCTCGCTATGAAAAAGCGCATGAAAACATACCATAACATTTTGTACCCGGCGTATAAGACGACCCCCGACTTTCCAGAAAATTTTAAGGGGTTAAAAGGTCGTCTTATACGCCGGAAAATACGGTATGTGCGTCATATGCCACCCTCACAAATGCACAATTGTGCATATTTACAAGAAATCGCAAATTACCACCAACTACAAGTTGGTGGTAATTTGCGATTTCTAAACCTGAAATCGTAATTCAAAGAAGCTTCATACATAGCATTTAAGGAATCGCAAAATTGCGATTCCTTAAATGCTTAAGCAAAATAAGGAATCACAATTTTTTGCGATTCCTTATTTTGCTAATTTTTCATACATTCCAAATTTGGTATAAAGGCCGTTTGCGATTCGCCAAGGCCGAAATTCTGCGAATTTCGGCCTTAACGAATCGCAAAAGGCTTGATACATATGGCCCATTGTGTGTAACACCTCTTTCATGAAGCACAGACAAAATACTGAGTGAAATAATTACTGTGTGTGATCATTGGGAGACAGGTGTGTTACAAAGCCACCTTCTGGAGGCATAGTGTGCCTCACACCAAAACCATTCAGCCAGGACCACTGGAATTATGCGGGTGGGAAGCACCAAATAATGTGGCATGATTGGCTAAATTATGCAGCACATTTTGCTGCACTATTACTTCATTATTTTGTTATTTTTACACCTGTTAACACTGTGTGGGCAAAGGTTTCATCTCATTAATATCTGATTTATAATTTTGGCACACATTTATGAGAATTATTTAACTAGCTAATTAATTAAAGTATGTATTAAGCACACTTTCAACACAAAGGCACAGAAAAGTGCTGCAACCCAGTGAGAATCTCAATTTTTCACAGTGGATTGATAGGATTCATCTGAAACTAAGTGGGAAGAAAGGATCAGAACAAGCACTGGCGTTGGCTGCAGCCTTTCGGCAATTCTTGTTTTGTCACCGTTAACTTTATTTTTTGGGTAGTTGCCGGGCCCTCGTCAATCTAAACAAAAAAATTCACAAATGGAAAAAAATAGTTTTGCTCTTAAAAAAGCTCACATTGCAATAGTATTCCTTGGCACTGGGGGGAACTGTGTGTTGATGTGCGCTTTGTGAAAGGGAAACAGGCCATAACTCATAGTGAAGTCAGACAATTACTAAAGTGGGCTGACACCTTGCCCCTTGATGCATGGTGGAGTAGGTGGAAGAAAAAGTGAATGACAGAAAACACAGACTAATGGATGAAGCCTGGCTAAATAAAACCTGTAGGTAAAATCGAAAGGTCTTGGCTAACACAGACTTAAAAAGCCACTCAGTCTGGAATTGGCTGCCAAGAAAGAAGGAAAAAAGAAAGAAGGAAAGATTTAAGAGCGAAAGGAAGAAGGAAAAAATACAGAAAGAAAGAAAGGAGAAGAAAAGAAGACATAGAAAAGAAGGAAGGAAATAAGGTAATAAGACAAAAAAAGGGAAGAAAGATGAAAAAAGGAAAGAATGAACAAATGGAGGGATGAATGAACAAAGGAAAGAAGGTAAGAAACAAGGTACGGAAGCTAGAAAGAAAGATGGAAAGAAAGAAAGAAAGAAAGAAAGAAAGAAAGAAAGAAAGAAAGAAAGAAAGAAAGAAAGAAAGAAAGAAAGAGAAAGAAAGAAAGAAAGAAAGAAAGAAAGAAAGAAAGAAAGAAAAAGGAAGGAAAGACGGAACAAAGGACCTTCATGAGATAGGCATCATAGCTATCAGCCAACATTCCACCACAGATCACTCTCACCCATGCAGTCTCAAATCCCAAAAAAATGCAGAAACCACATCTCATCAAGACACAACTCATCCACCATCACCATCTATAACCATCTCAAGCACCCCCTAAACCCTGCACACAAAAACAGTCAGTCTTGAGTATGGTTTTGAACTGTCACTTCTCCACCTCTAGTTCTCAGATGCTTGTTGGGTAGGTTTGTTCTATATTAGTCACACTATAATCAAATAGAAGGCAGGGAGCAAATTGCTTCTTGTAAAGAGAGATTGGAATTCATTGAGGACATGAAATGAGATTTGAGTCTGAAGCTGAACTCTAGTGTATTGAAACTTTTCAGATACTTATTTTGCCGCCTTGGGGGGGGGGGTGACGTTGTGTCCCCATTCCAAACCTATTTACCATTGCAAAGCCAGAGTATCAAAAAATCTGCTCCTAGTGTGATCTGATGTGGATTACCACTCATCTTTCATTATTCAATGGTCAAGTTGTCATTTGCCTAATTTTGGGTGTGTAAGATCACTTCATGATTCATTCGGTGTTGGCACAGCTACCCTGGTCATGATGTGCGTCTGAAGAGACTGCTCAGTCCATGACTTAAATTTTCAGATCTAAGTTGATTGGTCAATAGAATCTTTAAAGCAATAACTTCCAGTATAACAATCACAAACCGATTTACTGGACCCTACAACACACAGATCCACCATGTTCAAATTTTAACCACAGAGGTTCTCCTACCTTTTCCGGGGATGAGTTAACCGGACTGTTGAATTTGTTCTGCGAGATAATCTAATACAAAAACAATAATTTACAAAGTCAGAGGCTCTCGCCTGGGCAGCCATTTGGCTCTAGAAAAGCCTTTTAGTATCATTTCATAGGAGCCATGTGTCATTTACCATGGGAATGCCTAGAAATGACAGTGTTGCCATTTAAAAAAAATTACAGATCCAAGATGGAGTAGTAAAAAAAATAAAAAAAATAAAAATCAAATATAAGTAACATGAAAGTGCTTTTTTCGAATGATGGGACCAGCAGCAATTTCCTGCCTGGCCCTCCCAAATAATAATATAAAAATATTAGAAAAAGATAATGGGTTTTGGGGGCAATGGAGGGGCGTGGAGAGAGAAAGCGTGGGATGCTGGTGAATTTGGCAGTTGCAGAAGCACAGGGGAGAGTTTGAAAGATCTGGAAGACATCAGCATGGAGCACAGGGACAAATACTTGGCGGGGGAACACATGAGGGAGAGAGCTAAAAAACACATGCACTCCCAAGTATTGCTCAGTTGAAATTAAAAAAGTAGTTCCCTAAAAGTGAGCAGTGGATGGATACAAGTCAGCCATAGGATGGCAAAGGCCATGCTCCAGAGGACAGGCATACATAAAATAGACAAAGAAAGCCATTTCTTAAGCAGTAAGAAAATGAAAGGGACAATTCAATCAGCCAATGGTAAGCCCACTGTATGCTCTTGGTAAGACCATAATAGTTATTTTCCAAATAGCTAGCTTGCATTGTCTGGTAGGCAATATCTAGAAATTATTGAACAAAAATAGTACTTTCTTGCGAGTGGTGGTCTTGCAAAAGGTGCGGATGGAGACATTTGAGAGTAGAGTAAATGGGTGTCCCACCAGGAATGCCATGGGGGTGCCCCTGATCTCAGTATGAAATAACAACAACACGTTCTGTGCAAATGAAGAAAGCAAGACAGAATTTCACTAAGCACTATAAGCCAGGATTTAAACTGCATAATTTTTGCAGGCTACATTTCGCTGATTTTACCAGGAGACGGTGTGTTCCTGTACCAAAATACATCCTGTAAACTAATTATCACTTTGTTTATTTTTTACCAATTAGATTTGCTCTCCTTCTCCCAGCTCCATAAACTTCTCTCCCTTCATCAAGTCAATTTAATGAACATAAAAACCATGCAGAACAGTCATTAAAGATGTCTTCCAGATCGCTTCAGTTTTATGTGCCTGTAATGTTTATGACTGTTCCCCCATCGGCTGTTAGCGCATCAGAAAGTTTTACCTCACGCAAAGCATTGGCAACCATAAGACAAATCGTTTGCTTGCACAGTCTTTTAGTGCAAGGGCAACTCTGCGGAAGCATGGGCGGGGAGGGCCAAGACAAAATGGCGCTGCCTATTATGAGACTCCAGTAGCGTGTGATAAAGTGTATAACACTACAGTCCTAGGGGCATATTATCAAGGGGGTTTATCTCCGCTTTTTTGGCTTTAAAAACCAAGAAAGCGGAGATAAATTGATCTCCCTATTACCTAGCTGTCGTTAACACCAGTTAGCGACAGCTAGTAGGAGATAGCGACCATCTTGGGCCTCACTTTGCATGTCAGTGATATTTATCAATAATGGCATGCAAAGTGGGGACTGGAAACAGTCGCTAACATCGCTATCTCCTATTACGAACTTTTGGAGACATTCGCGCTAAGCGCGAATATCTCCAAAAGCTAACACCTGCCCTGAGCAGTTCTTAGCCATGTTATCCAATGGGAGGTGGATAACATGGCTAAGAGCATTAGCTCGCTAATGCATGAATATCGCTGACTTTTCAGCGATATTCATGCATTGCGGACGATTTTTATCGCATTTGCGATAAACCTTGGTAATACCAAGGTTTATCTGCAATAAAAATCGCCGCAGCTCGGCGATAATGTTTTCACGCTAACCAAGCAATAGCAATAATTATCGCTATTGCTTGGTAATATGCCCCCTTCTTCCCAAGCACTCACACATCTATGGATTCTCTTAAGATGGAAAACGAATGAAAAAATAACAATTTTGGATCATCGGAAATTGATGGCAGCTGTTTGGGTCTAGGAGGTCTTCAATGGACGCTGCGAGTCCGCGACACAGCGCACCAGCTGTTCTATTGGGCTTCTACATAGCACTAAACCCGATTACCAGGGTGTAATATCAATGTGTGAGCTGCAGTATTCAATTTCCCACTTTTCCTACTGTAATACACCCTTTAACAACCGCATTAGGTTTTTTCATTGTACCTCTTCATGGATTCATTTAGTTTCTCCTCGTTTAATGTATGGGCAGCAGCTGTCCTCTTCATTAGACATGCTTCTAAGGCCTATATCTTCTCTTACCTAGCCACTCTCATGATTTTCTTAACTATTCTTTATTGTCCTGCAAAACCTCTGCTGTACGCTGTTCCAAAACTGATTAGTGCCTCCCTTAGGGAACAGTAGCGGCTGGCGAGTTGACAGAGTGGCGGGGCATGGGAGGAGGTAAGGAAAGAGGATGGAGGGGGGAGATAAATAAAAATGAAATTAAAAAAGAACACTTACCTGTTCGCTGCATGTCGCTCCTCGCATATCCAGGCACAGGCTCCCAGAGTGCACTGTGGCCAATCCTGACGATGCTCTCATGACGCTGAAAGCAGCGTCAGGATTGGCCTGAGCGCCGATGATTTGCGCTCCCACGCAGACTGAGAGCCTATGCCTACTCTCTCCAACTTGGCAATGCAGCTGGGGTTGGAAAGAGCTTCATTGCGCATGACGGTTTGGCCGGCCTGAGACGGCTGGCCAAACGGACATGTGCAGTGAAGGCAATGCCTAACACTCCCCCTCCAGCCTGGCCCCACCCTGGCCCCACCCGCCCCCTAAGCCTTGGTACAGAGTGAAAAATAAAACAATAATAACCAAGAGTTTATTATCATTATCTTTTTCCAGCTGCTCGCAGGTGGGGCGACGCTCCTCCACCATAGAGGAGGAGCCGCTGTTGTTAGGAATCAAATATCTGAGAACGGGATACTGCTGGTCTAGGATGCTCATTTATCTTTACTCTTGTTCGATTCATACTGCCTTAACCAGGGTCCATTAAATTAGAAGGGAAAACTGATCTTGCTGCCAAAGAGCACTGACCACAGCACAAAGAATGGAAAGGGGCGACCATTCGGTCCCCCCGAACGTATGGCGGAGTACCACGAGCCCCCCGGGAAGCCATCTTGGGCGGGAGGCGAGTCTCGGCTGGTATGCCCGAAGCGGCGTAGCCGGGGCGCGCCTTTTTCCCGCCCTGGAGTGGGCTGGCCTAGACACTGACGCGGCCGGGCCACGCCCTCGGGGCAGGCCGGGGCGGGTTTACGCCCGCCCTGAAGACGGATAAAAGGAGCAACAAGCCAAGGAAGCATCCTCTTGTTCCTGTGCTCTGAAGCTGCACCACCTCGCTGCACGTGAGCTCGAGACGGAACGAAGAGCCAATTTTGAGCGTTGTAATCTTTCTTGTTTGTTTTGCAGATACTCTGTCGGAGAATGCCTAAGAAGGCGGGAAAGCGAATGACTACCGACCAGATGCTGCGTGTTCTCATGAAGGAGGTGACCGACCTAAAGAAGCGAATGGCGGAGAAAGACGAGGAAGGGGGGCCGAAACGTCCTCTGGCAGGAGCAGCGCCAGGAGGAAAAGGCAAGAGGCCCAGAAGGGGAGCAGCTGGGGGAGACGTCCCAGTTCCCTGTACCCCACTCGAAGCACCCACTCTTGTGCCGGAGGAAGGGAATCCGATCCCCGTAGTGGTCACCCCCGTGTCCGGGGAGGATATGCCGCCCGAGCTGGCAGCACAATTAGCAGCGTGGTTGGGTAAAGGTAGCAAGGGCGCCACGGCTGACGACGCGCAGGTGTTGATGAGGCAGCTGCGGGAAACAAGGGAAGCGACGAAGGCACCATCGCCATCAGTTCCAGTCACAGATACAGCTTCCGGTTCAGGTAAGCGGCCATTGCCGATTGCGAGGGATGAGTCGGCACCCTCTCGAAGGGAAAAATTGGGTCAACATGTCCCTCTGGCTATCAAAGAGAAGATATGGGCAGGGGAATATATAAACATCTTCTCGTTGCTTACCGATCATTATGAAATGGAGCATGTTAAGAGCCAGAAGGAGCTCATGCATCCGAGTGTTTGGCGCGCAAAGATGGCCGCCTTTAAGGTAAATGAAAACATTGGTAATTGGGGCAAAGCATGGGGGGTCTTTACATCCATCTTGGGTGAACGTAGGCCCGAATTGCTGCCCGAATTGCCGATTTATCAGTCACGGATCATGGGGTATTCAGTATCTCACGAGGGCAATCATTGGTTTTGTTACGATAATATTTTCAGAAAAGCGAAAGAGCATGATAAAAACTTAACTTGGGATTGTTATGATTCTGTGTCCTGGTCCAAAATGGAGGACTCTGGTATGTTGAAGGTGCCGTTGGTAGGGAGTAACGTTGGTGAATCCTCCCGCCAATATGCGGGGACGCCCTTTCGATCAGGTACGAGTAACGACAATCACTCGAGGCCAACCGGCAACGCAGGTAAAAGGGGGGTTTGTTGGAACTTTAACAGGGGGAAATGTACTAGGCCCCAGGGGTCATGCAAATTTAGACACGAATGTGGGGGGTGTGGGCAATCATCCCATCCTGAGTCCATGTGCAGAGCCAAAACGGGTGATAACGGGGGTAGAGGAGGCGCCAAACAGGTCTGACATAGTCCGAGGGGCGCCTTTACCTACCCCGATTGATACCATGGCAATGATTCCCTGGCTCAGCGAATACCCGGATCACGCTTCCGCTGGGGTGTTGCGGAACGGATTTTCATATGGTTTCCGCATCCCAGTGGGGGAGTTTCAGGGTATAGCAAAATGTAAAAACCAGATATCGGTCTTACAGCATACGACCGTGGTACAGGAAAAGATCGGGAAGGAGGTGGCTCGAGGTCGAGTCGCCGGTCCATTTAATGTGCCACCAGTTGCTAACTTTGTTTGTTCCCCTTTAGGGGTGGTCCCCAAGAAGGACCCAGGGGAGTTTCGGCTGATACATAATTTATCAGCCCCACGTGGTCTTTCCGTAAACGATGCGATAGACCCGGAAGTGTGTTCGGTGCGGTACGCATCCTTCGATGAGGCCGTAGCCACATTGAATCGCCTGGGGCCCGGGGCGCTGATGGCAAAATCTGATATCGAGTCAGCGTTCCGGTTGCTCCCGGTACATCCAGACGATCAGCGTCTCCTTGGTTTCATGTTTCAGGGTCATTATTACATGGATAGGTGTATGCCGATGGGGTGCTCTATATCTTGTGCCTATTTCGAAAAGTTCAGTTGCTTCCTGCAATGGGTCTTCACAAGGAAAACGGGGTTTCAACATGTTATGCATTATCTCGATGACTTTTTGTTTCTGGGGGCAGCCGGGGATCCGGAATGTGGACAGGCTTTGACTACATTTTGTGTCTTGATGAATCAGTTTGGCGTGCCATTGGCACCAGGTAAGACTGTGGGTCCCTCGACTTGCCTCGAGTTTCTGGGGATCGAGCTCGATTCCGAGGAGGGTTGTTTTCGTCTACCAGGTGACAAAGTGTTAAGATTCAGGGCATCCCTGCAAATGTGTATAAGTGAGTCTAAAGTTAGGCTACATCAATTACAGCAATTGGTGGGACAGTTGAATTTTGCCCTAAGAGTTATACCGATGGCCCGCCCCTTTTCTCGCTCGATCGCTCAAGCCATGGTCGGCCTGAAGGAGGGTCATCATCGCACAAGGCTCTCGGCAGAGGTTCGCCAGGACATGCGCATTTGGTTGGCATTTCTGGCGGATTTCAATGGCCGAATTGTCTGGAACAAACCGGCCGTGTCCTCTGAGGAGCTGGGGCTGTGGACGGATTCGGCAGGGAGCATTGGTTTTGGTGCCATATTCGGCACTCAGTGGTCGGCACAAAAATGGCCGTCATGGTGGCATGAGAGTGGTCTGACAAGTAACATTGCTTTCCTAGAACTTTTTCCCATTCTGGTGGCCCTGAGAACTTGGCCCGAGGGGTTCAGAGATCACTCTGTGGTGTTCTGGTCTGATAACATGACCGTGGTTGAGTGTATCAATAGCCAGGCAGCACGATGCAAATGGATTCTGAGATTGCTCAAGGAAATTGTGTTATTATGTATGCAATTGAATGTACTATTTAAGGCAAGACATGTCCCGGGGGTGATGAACCAGGCGGCTGACGCGCTTTCTCGTTTTCGTATGCAGGCCTTCTGGGGTTTTCTGCCCACAGCGGACCCGGTGGCAGCACCCTTTCCCGAAGCTCTCTGGTCTCTCGGTGCCCCGAACTACAGAACCTCGTGGGAGAGAGTTTAGCACCCAGGACGAGGAAGGCATATGAAGGGGCGTTCCGTTCCTATTGGGCCTTTTTGGGGGCAGCTAGAGGGGAGCTTTGGGGCCAGGAGGAGTTGGTAGTGAAATTCCTGCTGTCTTTACGTCAGGCAGGCAAATCAGTGGCTACGGCCCAGAGGCATCGGGCCGCCATTTCCTTTGTGGCTAGGGCTCATGGGATCCAGGACCCGACAGCGTCTTTCGTTGTGCAAAAAGCGCTACGTGGGTGGCAACGCCTTGAGGGTCGCAGAGTAGATGAAAGGCGCCCGATAGGTTTGGATAGGTTGGCCCTGTTATTATCTAGACTCCCTGCAACATGTTCATCCCGGTATGAAACAGTGTTATTCCGAGCCGCTTTTACGCTGGCATTCCATGGGGCTATGCGGGTAAGCGAACTAGTGGCGAGGAACAAGCAGGACGTGTTGGGGGGACTGTGCCAAGAGCACGTTCAGATCAGAGGGGAGACAATGACTGTCTCGTTCGTCAGGTCCAAGACCGATCAGGGTGCGATGGGTGATTCCATGATCATACAAAGGATCCCCGGGTCCTCCATGTGCCCGGTGAGTTGTGTAGAGGAGTATTTAGCACAAAGGGTGGCATCATGGGGGGGGACCTTGTTGAGACACGCTGACGCCACCCCACTGACGAGGTTTCAGTTTCAGCGGGTGCTTGCGATGTCGATTACTGCTGCGGGCTTGAACCCGGGCGAGTTTGGGACCCATTCCTTTCGGATAGGGGCTGCTACAGAGGCTACAGCCAAGGGTCTGAATGTTGAACAAATTAAACGTGTGGGGCGTTGGTCCTCCAATTGTTATAAGAGGTATGTGCGGTTGCACATGTTGTGAAGCTGTAACGATGTACTCACGCTTCTTGTTTTTGTTTGGTTTCAGTTGCGCAAGCCTACGAGGCGGGGCGGACTATGCAGTCGACCCAACACCGGGCCAGCGGTCAGACTTCACCGGCTGTGAAAAAGGAGGTGTGGGTCGTGGGCCACTCATACGTGAGGCGTGCCGCGGACGTATTCAAAGCAGGTGACATGAATCACGTGGCTGGGGAATACGGGTACAGTGTGTCCTTCTACGGAAAGGGCGGACTCTGTATTGACCAGTTTCAATCATTTTTTGAGGATTTGCTAGGGCGGACGAGGTCTCCGCCGTCTATAGTCATAGTACATCTTGGGGGCAATGATTTGGTCACCACTGGTAGACGACTTCTTCTTGAGGCGATGCTTTCCACTGTAAGTTGGTTGGCGAGGAGAGTTCCAGGGTGCACGATTGCATGGTCACATATGATCCCACGAAAAGTATGGCGGGGGGCTATTTCTGTTTCTGCTCTGAATCATTCAGTAAGAAAAATTAATAACAAAGTGAGTAGATTGTTCCGTTCCAATACACTGCATTCTATTTCGCATGGTTGTATTACTGGTGACAGTATGTATTTGGGGGATGGTGTTCATTTGTCCCGGGTGGGGAACGAGTTACTCATAGGAGACTGTATAGCTTGGCTAAAGACTTTAAGACATGACCTTTAGGTAGGAGTCTTGTGGGGGGTCCGGATAGCCGGTCAACTATCCGGCCTGTGGCGGTAAGGTCATGATCGGTGAGCACTAATTGGAAGATCCCTATGAGTGGGCGTCACCCATTACGGATGGGAGCGCTCGAGGGAGGTGGCCATTAGCCCCTCAACGGGGAAGGCGGTCCCTTCTAAGGATGGGACGCCGAAAGGAAAGGAAAGGCGGTCAAGGCCCCTTCCTGGGTAGGAGGGGCTACAGCCCCCTCCCGGAGAATTTCCCGGGGCCAGGACATCTGCGACGGCAGATGTGGTAAGTTGTGTGGGGTTTGGGGGGGGGTCTACGCTACCTTCTAGATTCCTCACACGAGTCCTCGGACGACCTTTAAGTGGCGTCGAGTTTATTGGGGCCCCCGTCAAGTCAAGGGAAATTGGTAGTTGCACTCGAGGTACACCTCTGTGCGGTCGCCCCTCACAAGTGAGGGGGATATTTCTGGTTAGGGATCTTGACACCGGTTACGACCTTGCCGTTGGCCCTTAAACGTTAGGATGTACAATTTCAAAATTTCAAGTTAGATGTTTTGTAGGATGTTAGTTCGGCTAGGAGAACCTTTGTATTAGAGAATATGTTAAGGTTAGCCAAACATCGCAATGTGGTAATGAAATTGTACATAATATGAAACTGTTATTTTAATGTTTTAATTTTGTTTCATATTTTAATAAATACGGCCGGGAGGGTCACTCCCTCCCGTCTTCCAAAAGTTCAGAACTGTTTCCGGTTTCCCATCCTTGGGGATTGTGTTGAGAGGGGGTAGCGGGTATCTCAGCCATATGGAAAGGGGCGACCATTCGGTCCCCCCGAACGTATGGCGGAGTACCACGATCCCCCCGGGAAGCCATCTTGGGCGGGAGGCGAGTCTCGGCTGGTATGCCCGAAGCGGCGTAGCCGGGGCGCGCCTTTTTCCCGCCCTGGAGTGGGCTGGCCTAGACACTGACGCGGCCGGGCCACGCCCTCGGGGCAGGCCGGGGTGGGTTTACGCCCGCCCTGAAGACGGATAAAAGGAGCAACAAGCCAAGGAAGCATCCTCTTGTTCCTGTGCTCTGAAGCTGCACCACCTCGCTGCACGTGAGCTCGAGACGGAACGAAGAGCCAATTTTGACCCACCCACCAGCCCCTGAGGACAGCAAGTGGTTTTGAATAAAGTTTGATGTGGTAACTCTTTTGTTTGCAGGTCCGGATTATTATCGTGATAACCTTGAATATGCAATAAAGTAATGGTCAATTTGTGGTATGTTTTGCAAATAAAGTAATCCTGCTCTAGTGTTGATCAGTAGCATGTTTTTAATAAAATTGTTGCTTTTAACTGTCTTTTAAGTAATTTAGTCATTTAGTTTAGAGATCATTTAGTTTAGAACTGTCGTATTTATTTTGGTCGGGCGGTAAGGTCATGATCGGTGAGCACTAATTGGAAGATCCCTATGAGTGGGCGTCACCCATTACGGATGGGAGCGCTCGAGGGAGGTGGCCATTGGCCCCTCAACGGGGAAGGCGGTCCCTTCTAAGGATGGGACGCCGAAAGGAAAGGAAAGGCGGTCAAGGCCCCTTCCTGGGTAGGAGGGGCTACAGCCCCCTCCCGGAGAATTTCCCGGGGCCAGGACATCTGCGACGGCAGATGTGGTAAGTTGTGTGGGGTTTGGGGGGGGGTCTACGCTACCTTCTAGATTCCTCACACGAGTCCTCGGACGACCTTTAAGTGGCGTCGAGTTTATTGGGGCCCCCGTCAAGTCAAGGGAAATTGGTAGTTGCACTCGAGGTACACCTCTGTGCGGTCGCCCCTCACAAGTGAGGGGGATATTTCTGGTTAGGGATCTTGACACCGGTTACGACCTTGCCGTTGGCCCTTAAACGTTAGGATGTACAATTTCAAAATTTCAAGTTAGATGTTTTGTAGGATGTTAGTTCGGCTAGGAGAACCTTTGTATTAGAGAATATGTTAAGGTTAGCCAAACATCGCAATGTGGTAATGAAATTGTACATAATATGAAACTGTTATTTTAATGTTTTAATTTTGTTTCATATTTTAATAAATACGGCCGGGAGGGTCACTCCCTCCCGTCTTCCAAAAGTTCAGAACTGTTTCCGGTTTCCCATCCTTGGGGATTGTGTTGAGAGGGGGTGGCGGGTATCTCAGCCATATTGAGGAAACCCTTGCAATAGGTATTATGGTGCTACATAGCAAGTCAGTGCAAATTATCACCACCCAGAAAGATTATCTACTCCTGCCCCAACAAACCCGAAGTATACTTAAATATAATTTCTAGAACAGGAGGTGTCAGTAAGAACAGGCATTGTGGGTAACAGTAGACAATGTGGGTTTTCGTAGGAAGTGTCGGCAAAAATAGGAGTTGTGGGTAAGAGTTGGTGGCTTGGGTAAGAGTAGGAAAAGGTAAGTATCGGAAGTGTCGTAAGAACAGTCAGTATTGGTAAGAGGAAGTGTTGTGTATAAGAGGGGAAGGTGTAGGTAACAGTGGAGGTTTTGAGGAGAGAATGTGGTCCAATGGCTAGAGCATTCAACCTCGAAGCTGAGGGACACTCAACATTCTGTGATTCTGGGCAAATCACGTAATCTCCCCTACCCTAACAAAATAAATGTGTCCATCTGTAATGCAACTGGTGATCACTCCTTCCTTAGGGTTGAGTTTGCGCTATATAAAAACATTTTTTTTAAACCTTCTCACATTTTTCTCTTATAAACACCTTCTACTATTACCTACAATTTCGCACTTGTTCCCACCTCCTACTCTTCCCCACATCAACCACACTGCCTGCTCCTTTCTAATCATTCTGCTGTTGTGCACACCATTGTCTCCAGTCCACACTATGCCTCTTCTGGCCTCACTATCCTCTTCTGGTCGTGTGGTTCGACAGTGACTTGACGTTTGACAAACAGACGAAAGCTGTCGCTGAGACCTGCTTTGGGCTATTGCGTGGCCTCAGACCACTGCTCGGGTTCTTTCCCCCTAAAGTGCGTCGGACTATTATTCAGGCGTCCATCATGTCCAGATTGGATTACGCTAACTGTCTTTACTTGGGCGCCAATAAGACGAGTATCAAACGCCTTCAGAGGGTCCAGAATGCGGCGGCTTGGCTTTTGGTTGCATTGCATAGATCTCACTCGGTTGCATATGTGCTGCCAAGGCTCCATTGGCTGCCAGTGGCCCGGTGTATTGAGTTTAAGGCACTTTGTTATTCACATAAGATCTTGACACTACATGCCCCACTAGGGTTACTTCACTTGTTGGAGTACTATGTGCCGGGGCGCCTGCTTCGATCTACTGACCTTGCGCTGGCCCGTGTTCCACGCGTTTGGAGAGCGAGGGCTGGTGGCCGTTCCCTCGGCTATCCGGCCACGAAACTCTGGAACTCGCTCCCTTTCACCATGAGAGCAATACCGAACCATTTGGCTTTTCGAAAAGCCCTAAAGACCTGGCTCTTTCCCTCGCAGATAGTCTAACTATTGCTGTCTTACTGTTCGGTCTTGGGTTCATGGGGTTTCTGGTTGCTCTGGGACGCCTCGCCGCTGAGGCAGCTAAGTGCATTACAAATCCTAAATAAATCAAATAAACAGGATATTCCATGCACCTCTTTCTCTGTCCACTTGCCCACAGTGCGAACCCCTTTTCCTGAATCGCAAGACTATAGTCCACAAAGGCTTCTCCAACAAGTAGCTCGTGAGCTACTGGTAGCTCTCAAGCTACCTCTGAGTAGCTCTCCTGTGTGCAGACTAGTAAACTAAAATAGAAGATTTATGTTGGTTTAATATATATATATATACATATATATATATATACACACACACACACAAACACATATATATATATATGTGTATACATGTGTGTATATATATATATATATATATATATGTGTGTGTGTGTGTTTATATATATATATATATATATATATATATACTGAAAAGTGTGTATTCAAGATGAAAATGTGTGTATTTTCAGACCTCGTAAATTAATATTGGGAAAAAAATGGATGGATTTCCAATATTTATTTAAAGCTGATATTCGAGTAATTAAAACAAAACGGTATTGGGGAACGTTTTTTCCATTACTGCTGGCGGCCATACCTAATGCATTGAGGTGATGACTGCTGGATAATCTTGGCTATGGTGGCCTCCAAATTAACCTTGTCTTATGTAGTTACCCTTAAATCTCTAGTAATATTAGTAGCTCGGGAGGATTTTCATTGAGCATAAGTAGCTCTTATTAAAGAAAATGTTGCAGACCTCTGATCCCAGAGCATTTCCTTTGATACCTTGACATTTACAATTCCCTAATTCTGTTATTGTGACCAGACTGGTTCCTTTCCTCTTTGTGCTTAGCTATTCACTTCTACATCTCTTAGAAGGACGCAGTGTTCTTCGGCTCCATCAATCTCAGAACTACATTAACAATGTTAATTTGATTATAAGGCGGCCTCTTCTCTTTCTTTTTATTATTGCACATCCCTGCCTACCTCGTATATTTTAATGTTGTTTTTAATTAGAGTTCATCTTACCCTCATATCTCCATCCTATTAAAATGTGGAGAAGCACACAAGGCACACGCAAAATTTATTTTCTGTTGAGCATCTTATATTTGCTGATTCCAATATTTGATTGCATTTTTCAAAATTTCTTACATTAGTATTTCATATTGTTGGAATTTGAAAATGATTAGATCCGTACTGGTATGGAGTCTATCTGAAAAGCAAGGATGGTACATATGCCCTGGCGAATAAATTCCCATGCTCACCTTCATACTGGATTTCTATATATTCGGACTGCCGGAGAGGCGTTATCGCAGCATTTTGTGCTTCAAAGATTGGGGGTTGTCTCACGACAGCCATTATAAGTGTTGAACTCAAGTCAGGGAAGCAGACCAGCAATGTCAACCTCCTGCCTCTTCTGGTGGGCCACAATCTCTGAGCGTATGCTTATCCTTGGTTGAAACTAGGCCTGAGAGAAATTGCAATTACGCCAGAGTACTCGGAGTAATATCAGTAAGTGCGCATTACTCTTGTGATGTGAAATTACCAAAATGATGTGGCTACTCCAGCTTGACTAATTAGGAGTAGTTTGGGTCATAAATCCTACCACAGGAGCGTAGGAACAATGAACTAAGAGAGAGTGAGCGGCTGCTGGTTACTGGAAACAGTCGGAACAACGCGGGCAGCGCCACGCATGTTCCAACTTTGCAAGCACTACCGTGCTTGCCTCAACCGTGCATTTGCGTGGTTAAAGCAGTGCGCGATCTAGTTGCTTGCTGGCAGAAGTAGGAAGGATTGGGAGAGGATGCAACTCGGTGAGGTAAGTGGGGCTGGGGACGGGTTTTGGAGAGGGTTAGTTTCTATGGTTTGGGGGAGTTTGGTGTAGTTTTCAGGGCTAGGGGGAGGGGGTTCTTTTTTAGGAGGGAGGAGGTAGTTTCAGATGTCTTAGCAGGGATTTGGAGGCCGTTCTAGGGCACAGGGTGGGGTGCAGGGATCATAATACTTTTTAGGGCTTAGGGGGGCAGGGTAGTTCTTAATGCTCATGGGGCTTGGGGTAATTCTTAGTGCTCAGGAGTGGGGTTGGGTAGGTTTTAGGGCTTGGGGAGAGCAGGGTCGTTTTTAGGACTGGGGCAGGGACGGTTTTAGGATGGGGAGGGGGATGGTTTTCAGGAGGGAGGGGTTGTTTTAGGAGTCAGGCGAGACAGGGGCCGGGGGTTAAAACTTACCTGTCCAGTTTTGAACACAGTTATGTTTTTCCAATACATACCTTAACAACTCATCATTTGTAAGGGCATGCGTGGTAAAGGCATTTTTGTGGTTAAGACTTGCAATGTTGAGGCGGCGTGGAACCGGCATGCCTGGCAAACGCATACGGGGTTCCATCACACAACTGCTGGTTACTGCTGTCCTGTAGCATTTAGAACTATTTTCTTAGCACAAAATGCATTTTGAAAGAAATGGTGCATTTTGCGCTAAGAAAATAGCAGTAAAGGCTGAACTACACTTTTCATGCAATTACTCATAATTACGAGTCATTGTGGGGTAATTACGAGTAATTACGCTAGAGAGAATTAGCCAGTTGCGCCCACCCTTAGTTGAAACATCTAAAAGGAGACCATGTTGCTAATGGTTGGCTGTCCCTTGAGGCGGACAGTTTGCATTTCTAACTTCTCTTCTTGACACTGTGAAGTGATTATATCCACATCCATTATTCAAATTTCAAAGATGACAGCACTTCAACTTCTGCCCACTTAGTGTAGAACATTTATTTGAATTTAGAACATCTGGATAGGTCTAGTTTGAGACTGAAGATGTGTTTGAGATCCTAAACACATGTTTTAAGTTTAATACTGACAGATGGATTTGTCAGCCCTGCCTAGACCAGAATCCAGTAAAGACTGGGTGCCTTTCCATTAATGGCAAATCTCCATATCCTCCAGTACGGCTATCGGGGGATGAGCTCCGTAGATACTCCGATACTTCCTGGCAGTGCCGCTGATGGCCTTAGGATTGGTCTTGGACTTTGAATTAAAGATAGATCTTCATGTTAAAACCACTTTGAAAATATGCCAATCTTTCATTATTACTTTTTGGGATAGTTCGATATCTGTTGCACATGTCTGACCTCCACTCGCTGGTCCAAGTTGTGGTTCTATTTCAGGGCGATTTAGGGCATAATATGCTATCTTACCTTCCAAAGACTTTGCCACCTCACTCAAGGCAGTGCTCTATGCTATGACACAGGCTGATAGCTGGAGCTGGTAAAAGTCATTACCTCTTTTTAAGTTCAAAAAGAATTTAATTTCAGGGAAGAAGAGCGGGACAAGGAGTCAATACAAAGTACAAGAAAGAAAAATAGAAAGTACAAATACATCAGTAAGCAATGGGCATAATACAGTTATAAACCATAATGAAAGCTAATCATGAGCATCAAAACTAAATAAAATAAAAACCACAATTGTAGAGATAAAATTATACAAAAAAGAAATACATACAGTTGATGTTGTAAAAGAGATGGAATGTGGGGGGCACTCAAGGAGGCTTGAGAACTTCTTGCTGTGAAGGCTGTGGGTGAAACGAACGTTTAGCACATACATCAAGATAAAGCTTAACAGGTAGCCAGAAGTCTGTGCGTTTTGCTGCCATTGAGGCAGGAAAAACAAAAGCAGTATCCAATCTATGATTATGGCAAACATTATACCACCATGCTTTAAAAGAAATGTTAGAAAAATTCTTCCAGTTGACTGTAATTTGCTGAAACGCGACAGCTAATAATAAATCAATAATCTGAGTGTTAAGTTCAGCATCCTCCCAGCAAGGAGAGAGACTTCCTAAAAAAACATAAAGTCATTACCTCTTACTCAGTTCTTCTGAAACTGTACTTGCTTCCATTGTACGCCAATTTAAAGTTAAATTTTCTCTCCTTCAAAACTTGCTCTGAGAATCCCTTAATATATGGATAAACATAATTTTCAGTCTCTGGAACTGTCTTTTACTGGTAGGGTAGTGGCACTTTAGCTTCATTTTTAGTTTTACTTCTTATGGAAGAAGGTTAGATGCTATACAGATACTTCTTTTGGGTCTCCTGGGACATTCTTTCTACTGGATGGATTGTCCCTGATAAGTCTACAATGTTTAGGTAAAAGGAGATTTTTTAATATTATGACTTCAAGAACTAATTTTTGTTTTTATTTGTTTTTTGTTTGTTGTAAAGCTCAATGATGATATGGTCGAGTCAGTTCCTAAGCAACCTGTAAATAACACAAATACTATTAAAAAATATTACAGGACTTGCAGTTTATGGGTTTGCAGTTAGCATCACTTTTTGTACTCATGAAGGAGCAAAATGGACCAAGGTCCTAAGAAGCACTTTCATATATGCCTATTTACATATTGGGCTTTCAGCTTTGCAAAAACTAGCAGTCTCAGAACTAGGAATCAAAGGAAAATCTAAAATAAATCACTTTTAGAACATTAGCGTGTGGTGAACTAATGCGGAACGAGAAGGACAAAGCCTTTCTCCATCCCTAAAATACGACAGTCGAAAAAACCCTGGTATGTGATTCCCATGATATACTTAACAAGCTTTTCATGTCCACCAATGAACTTTCAAGAATGTATCCAAACTGGATTTAAAACCTTGACTAAAGCCTCAAGCATTCAATACTGTACATTTCATATGATTGTTATTCCCCATACATCCTTCCAGACGTCTAGGGTACATGTTCTTCCTATATGTGGGAAAATAGAAAAATTACATTTAAAACCAAAAAATGAAAACGTTGAAAGATGTTTTAATGTTATAGGTGTTGCAGAGGAAAAACAATGTAAGTGGCCAAATAATTTGCTACATAAAACACCATAGAAAAAATGTAGAGGGCTAGAGAGGCCTCGTACAGTCACCACCCCAAGAATTTAAAACTTCAAGATATTAATTTTAGTTTTTTTTCTATTTTTTGCCTTCTTCAGATTTTAAATCTGTAACTGCTTATATCTCTGTAACTGCTATTTCTCTGTAACTATTTCTCTGTAACTGCTTATTCTCTTACTCGGGTTAATAATACCTAAAGCATGTTCACAGGCTGTCTGTTAACTATATATTTGCATTATACATGTGATCCCGTCCCATGCCTGTTTGTTTATCTGTAAAGGAAACACTGCCAGTAAGGTGAGCTCCTCTCTGCAATTCATGTCATGGGCCCCTGGTCTCTACTCTCCATCTGCCCTGTGCATAATTGAAGGCAATGATGGACAGAGTGTGGCCCACTTTGAACGACCTTGCCCCACACACTGTCATCTCGCTGCAGTCTGAGAAATTACCTTCTACCACCCTATGAAATAATGGCTATTACTAGATGCAGTGCCACGTGGATTCTTTCTTATCGTCTCAAGATAGTCTAGCCGGCATAAGGCGCGTAAGGCGCATGCTGGGGCATGAACTCAAGTGTACACTGGATGTATGACATTACAACGCATGCTTTTACCACGCATGCTGTTACGACGCAGTTTTTACAACGCATGCTGTTACAACGCATATCGCTTTGGGGTGCTGGATAGTGAATAGTTTAATTTACTATTCCAACTCCAGTCCCTGTGGATAGTAGGGACGGTGTTGGATAGTAAATTAAAACTATACCCTATCCTAGAGCGCCTCCCAGTGCAATGCGTTGTAATGGTTTCCCGTGTACACTTGTCTTTTGATGATATTCCTTGGTTTCGCCCTCAATCCAGGGAGTGATGTGATGATAAGCTGCAGAGTCCAAGATCCACTTTATAACATGAGATATTAATACTTACCTTAATAGTTATTTTATATAAGATGGCATTTGGAAAGCATGCTGTCGTCCACCGCCTTGTTCTCTTAGTGCAGAGGACTGTCCAAGTAATCCTGGTGTGCAGGCCGCAATGTCCGCTTTATAGTGGCTTTGCTTCTCTGTTTGTCAGTAATTTCTGTGTGTATTTGAGAGTCTCATTTTGGCACACTTAGGGCGTCAAATACACAAACAAGGTGACAGACGGAATACTTGAATTAATCTCAGCCACTGGCAATCGCTCGGACCGTATTCCAATCCATCATTTTTTTGCTCGCCATGCTACCTCAGTTTGGACCCAGCCATATGCAAATCAGTTTGACCCTGCTCCTCGTGGGAACAGTCCTGCCAGAATTGCCTAGGCCGGGTTTTCCCTGAACCGGAACGCAAGCAACCTAGGACCGGTTTCGCCCTGGTTAGGGTTCTTCAGCCAGGTATAGTTTGGTTCTAGTGGCACAGTGAGCCCGGACCCCCAGCTGGGCATATCCGGTGCACTTCAGTGTCAAATGCAAAAACGACAAAGCAATGGATGGAATGCTTGAAATAATCTCAGACACTAGAAATCACTTGGGCTGCATCCAAGTCTGTAATTTTTTGTCCAACATGCTACGTCAGTTTGGACCCAGTCATATGCAAATCAGTTTTGACCCTGCTCGAACTGCCTGGCCAGGTCTTCCCTGAACTAGAACACAAGAAACCTGGAACCATTTTCACTCTAGTTAGCGCTCTTCAGCCAGGTATAGCTGGATTTCAGTGGCACACTGAGCCCGGGACTCACATCAGGGGCATAGCTAAGCGCACTTACGGTGCCAAATACAAAATGTTGCTTTTGCATTTGATGCTTGTTTAATGGCAGACATGATTCACAAATCTTTTTTTCCCTCAGTATGCATAAGTAACTTACTACTTATGGAATGGCTTTTTGAATCGGCCACTCAGTATCCATCCCTCAGAGTGTGAGAATCCATGTACTTTTGTCCAAAATTGTCCAATGTGAGTTTTCCCTGATTCACTGTCCACACTGTCCTAGACATTTTGCCTTCCTGGTGTTGAGAGAGGGCCTCAATGACCGTGAAATGATAACTGGGAATGTCTAGGTACTTTGCCAATTTACTGGCGCTAGTAGCACCAGATGATCTTGTTGGTGCCCTTTATGTATCTTTTTCACCTACAATCCATGGAGTACCACAGTTTACCTACATGGTGCCTGTGTTTCTATGAAGTGGCTGCGCTGTTCAACTTATAGGATTTGGAGAATCAGCAGTAACTTCACCAGCAGTCTCACCAGAGGTAAGAAAGGAACTTTTTCTACAGTTTTTTTTCATGTTTTTTCCTTTATTTCAGGGAAGTTGGTGGTGTAACAAAAGAAAGATTGGGCCAGATTTGCAAAGACCTGCTGGGCAAAGCTATCTCCATGCAAAGTCCTACATTTACCCCGTAGCTAGACACAAAACGCACGCACAGTATTTGCAATGGCATGTCCAACTTACACGTGATCATATTTAGGAAACTCAATTTATCTTTTTAATGTTGGCAAGGAATTAATAAATGAAACCCTTGCAAGCATCTATGCACTCAAGTGGGACGGATTTCAGGAAACATCTGCGTCAGTCAACCCAACTCAAGCGTTGGGAACTGTGGGTTCCAAGGCGTGGTCTGCCTTTGAAGTCAGATGCTGCTCGGTACAAGGTCGCAGTGTTGTTTTGGGTCACTTATCTTCTCTTTCTGAGCCTCCCTTCCTAGGTTGTGGAAGGATAAGGAAGAGATGGGAGTTTCCACTCTGAAAGCCCTCCAGTAGACATTGGCCACCAAACACAGGTGGCGATGATGCTATCTCCTCAAGGTGGTTCTACAGTAACAAATCTAGATGTCGACATCAACAATGTTAGTGAATATCCATTGGAGCGGAGTCGCTTTGCAGGAGGTGGTCAGATCCTGGCTTCTCGCACAGCAGGTGGTCAGATCTGGGCTTCTCGCACAGCAGATGGTCAGATCTGGGCTTGTCGCACAGCAGGTGGTCAGATCCTGGCTTCTCGCACAGCAGGTGGTCAGATCTGGGCTTCTCGCACCCGGATCCTTGGACTCCCTTTCTCCGAGACATGCTTGCCTCAGTGCCGATGAAATCAATCTTTGCTGACAGTCGTCCTGCAGAGTTTCCTGTGCATGCAGCCAAGACACCTGGAGCAGTTCCCAGATGTCTCTCCTTATTATTCCCGCCCTTAGCAATTTTCTGGGGACGGTCTCCAACTGCAGCATTAAAGCGTTCCATTCTTTCTGATTTATGAATATTAATCCGACTGGGGTGGCTGCCAAGAGATGCGCATAGCATTACTCTGCGTGCCTTTCGGCTTCCCTCTCGTCCGCGTTCTACGCTTGCCCACCCCGGGAACCGCGTCAAGAACGAGTAAGAGAGCTCACTGTGGTTGGATCCCCAGCATTGAAAAATCACCAAAACCCCACGGTGCTCAAATTAGACTTCCTCATGGGAGGAGCAGGTTGAGTGCCAGCCGGAGAGGCATGGGTGGCCTGTGCCAGCTGAAGTGTGGTCCTGTGAATTTACTTTCTACAGCTCATTATCAATATTTGTTAGAGCGTGGATAGGATAATCCTCTTCCTAACAGTGCACTGCCAAGGGCTCTTAATATGTTAAATATGATACCCTGCTCCCAGTGGCACTGTATTGGCTTCCAATTAAGCAGAATATTAGGTTCAAGGGGCTATGTTTTGCAAACAAAGCCCTGTACAGGATGGCACCAGTCTATATTAGGGACAGTCTAAGGAGATACGTCCCGGGACGATGCCTTAGGTCGTCCAAGGCTTGATTGTTGACCTGGCCACGGTTTGATAAAGTAACTAAGGGCGGACGGGCTTTCTCAGTACTGATTCCCCAGTTGTGGAATAAACTACCGGAAGGTTTGCGTAGCAAAACCATTCTCCATCCACTCATAAAGAATCTGAAACCTTTCTTGTTCATGCAGGCCTTTGGGCAAGATAAGCTCTGACCATAGGGGTATTATGACAGGTAATAGCTGGTGTTAGGTTGTAACTTTCACATAAGCGCTAAGAGACCGTTGGTGATTAGGCGCTATATAAATGACACCTAACACAACCTAACCATTTCAATGGTGCCAGGGTGCCAGGCACAGCCACAGCAGAGTATGCTTCCTCAGGGCAGTGCAGCCTAGCGGTGCCCATGACACAGCGAGCAGGGCCCACGACTATGTGCTCTCATGAGCAGCCTTTTTGATCTTTTGTTGGCATTCTGATCTCACTAGCTCTGAGCGGTTCAAAATTCTGATCACTTGGTAATCCACCAAATCCAGCTTTGGTGGCAATGGGTGCCGCCAACCATGCCAATCTTAAGAGAGCGTGACCTACGTCATGGAGACATTTCATGCAGACCAGTCAACTGGGCGCTGTCACCTCCCGCATTGCAGGGGCCCTGGTGTCGCTTCAGATCTCAGTTCTGTGGGTGCACATTGGGCAGGGTGCAGAAGTGGTCAGGGAGATAGCCACATATGGAATGCCTGCTTCCCTTTGACAATTTCTGTAAGGATATGGTGAGCCTTTGTGAAGCGCCTCTGAAAGGTTGGTAGGGTTGGGTAAAAGTGACGACTCAGGATTACTGCTCGATACGTGATGGACTCTGACCTAGTCCTTCTGCTTTTTCAACTGGACAGCCTTCCATGGAACACCTCAACTTCTCCATTGGGAAGTCTGGGCCTTGACTTCCTGTCAGTACCACAGCATCATCTTCCATATTAAGGATCACAAAAGAGCTGTTACCTACAACAGACACAGAATGCAGCTAAGAACAGAATCATGAAATGAAGACCCTGTAGGAACCCCCTGCCTAAAGGCCATGTACAGAGCCCACCTCAGAGAGGAGAGAGTGTGAGACGAACACTGCCGGGCTGATGGCCACACTCACCCTACTCCGGGAGACCATGGACGAGCAATAGCAGAGCCCCTTCCCCCAAGCGCCTTGAGACCCTTCTGGGTGAGTAGTGCGCTATACAAATGGTATGATTGGTTGATTGATTGGACCATTTCTGCTACTGGGGTCCTACATGCCCATGCCCACTCATGACACAGGCTTCTTACCCTTCCCACTAAAGCTTGCTTGCTGTTTGTATTGTCAGCCACACATTAATGGCTCAGAGGGAAAGCCACCTCTATGATCACATTCATCCATAAAACAAGAATGCCCAGGCCGGATTTTCAGTGGGGTAAAGAGTGTGAAGGTAAGGAGAGGCGCTGTGTACCACTGCACTTGATGGCAATCTTTAACACCTTTTGTACTGGCTGGACATAGGGGTCAGAGGGAGCTACTGCTATGACAATTATCTCATAAGGTCCAGGCGCCCCTGTAGTAGTGATTGTCTCCCCAGCTGACAGGAGGCCAGAGGTTGCTTCCAAAACAAAAACTTAGCTCAAGTCAACACTTCATTCACCATTGAATACATTCGGCATGTACTAAAAGGCCAGCAATGCATTTCCAAACATATATCACCCATTTCTATCATTTTCAAATGCTCAATGAAACTGCCCCTGTGTGGTCTTCTGCAAAGAGTAGCATGGTGTGGGGGATACTCATAACTTTGCAACAGTAATGGTTATATATGCATTAGTGACATTTGTCTTACTGTTCAACTCGCCCGAGGAAAATAAAACTTTTTTCAAGTTATCCTTCTTGATCACCCCAGATGCATGTTTTAGATCACCAGATCTCTCATCCATCTTCACCCCCGCTCTCAGGACGCACCACCCCCTTGGTGTTTCAGAATAGAGTGAGGATGGTGTAAGTGGGATATAATGTAATAATGTAATGTAATATGCTGTTTTGTAGCGCGCTCAATTACTACCGGAGTATCCAGGCGCGGAAGACTGCTGGGGAACCCGTCCTGGCTTTCCCTGTGAGATGGTCCCTTTCTGGGTATCTCCAAGGTGAAACTAGGCATCCCCTGCGTCTGTGGGGGGCCGTTGTAGATATGAGGCAAGCTTAATGCCCAGAGTTGCTGAGTGTGATCCCTGGTTAGAGTAGGCACTGAGGCGAGAATTATCAAGTACATTGACCCTGGTCCATGACCCTGCCGCATCGGGAATTGAACCCTGGTCCCGGGCCGTTCTCTGATTCTGGGTCTGCCTCCTCTAACCAGTGAGCCACATCACTCCACGTATAAGAAAACAATGGCATCACATGGGACAGTAAAGCTGGTATGCTTATATAGCGGGACCAACACTGGCGCTAGGAAATTGATACAAGAGCATCAACAAGTACACATGGGTACTGGCAGAGGAGCACCAACACTGTTGCTGGCACACTGCCACAAGGGCACCAAAACTTACATGGGGGCATTTATTTTGATACTGTGACAAAGTGGCAATAATGATTTAGATGCTGTGAGAAAGTGGCAATGATGATTTTGATCCTGTGACAAAGTGGCAATGATGATTTAGATGCTGTGACAAAGTGGCAATGATGATTTTGATCCTGTGACAAAGTGGCAATGATGATTTTGATGCTGTGACAAAGTGGCAATGATGATGTTAATCCTGTGACAAAGTGGCAATGATGATTTTTATACTGTAACAAAGTAGCAATTATGATTTTGATACTGTAGCAAAGTGGCAATGATGATTTTTATCCTGTGTCAAAGTGGCAATGATGATTTTGATCCTGTGACAAAGTGGCAATGATGATGTTAATCCTGTGACAAAGTGGCAATGATGATTTTTATACTGTAACAAAGTAGCAATTATGATTTTGATACTGTAGCAAAGTGGCAATGATGATTTTTATCCTGTGTCAAAGTGGCAAGGATGATTTTGATACTGTTACAAAGTGGTAATGATGATTTTGAACCCTTACAAAGTGCAATTATGATTTTGATACTGTGACAAAGTGGAAAGGCAATTAAAACTAAAAAAAGGGATAAATAACTGACCAAGGAATATAAAGACTGATGTTAGGACACTGGCACTGGGGACACTGAAACAGGAGCGCCAAGACTGACAAGGGACTGTGACACTTCATGGTTGACACAATGCACAAACACTAGTGCTGGGACACTGGCACAGCGACATGGACTGACAATAAAATAGAGAAATGAGCACATGGTACCCGAACACTGGCACAGGTGGGCACAGCACTAGCTTACTGACATTTGTACTGATAGGGCAAGGTGACACAAAAACACTGGCACTGGGACATTTCCACAGGGACCCTGCTCACAAACATGTCCACTAAGACATTGACACAGGTGCACTGACACTGACATTAGGGACACTGCCAGAGCAGCACCATCAATCATGCAGGGACACCAACACCAACGGATGGATGCTGTAACTACATCACTGATACTGGGCACCAGCATTGACACCCAGCTATTTACTTGTAGACAGTGGCACTGGAAGGTTAAGAGAGGGCTGAAACACTTGTACTGGGGCCATGGCATGGGTCTGCAAAACCTGACAACTGAAACAGCCACAGCAAGATGCTGACATTAAAATACCAGTGTTGAAATGCCCACTACACTGCGGCCATCGCCCAGGGTCCGGCACACATCGACAGGGCGAAGCTCAGATACTCTGTCTCCGCTAGTGACCTGCGCCCTCCCTCTTGCACTCCCACCGCTCCCTTCCCCATCCCCTCCTTCTTCCCTCCTGCCCCTCCCCCCTTTCTTTTTCGCCATGCCATTCAATGTTGTTCACTGCTGCATTTATTGCATTGAAATCCTTTTGTACGCTTTTACTTCAATAAAAAATTACGACACAAAAAAAACAGTGTTTGTATACAACACCAGAGCAGTGACACTGACAGTGGGATGTTGTCTCTGGGGTACTGACACGGGGGTAATGGTAAATGGGTAAATGGGGACATTGGCATTGATACCGGAACACTGGCAGGGGGAAGTGTGGACACTTACAGAGGGGTTACTGAAACCTTTGTGTGGCTAACAAACGTTTTTTTTCTCACTAGCACAAGTTAAACAACTGATTTCAATAATCGATGATTTGAAAGTGACAAGTTAGGCTTACCAAAGGGCCTTCCACTATGTGCCACTGTATGACGCTATATATAGCGCTTTTCTGATAACTTTGGATCCTTTTGAGCCAGACGTGTTTGGGGTTTAAATTTCCAATCAATGCAACATATAATAATACTCGAATCAACTCTGCTAACCCTGTAACAGAACCGCCAAGATGTTCATGTATAAAAATGTAATAACATCTTGTGAATTAAAAAAAAGAAAAATCCACCTCTGCAAGTTGCTTGGGTCTGCTTCTCACTTGGCCCACCCTAGCTCTGAAACCCTCTTTTCCTTCATTTCTAGTTCATGGTTCAGTCCACAGGGAGCCCGGCCCACTGCTCTAGCCTGGCTCCTTCATCAACAAGCCGTGAATGCACCCAGGACCTCCAAGGCATACTTCACAATTTGCTGGTAATGCAGGAAATTAAAAGTAGTGCCTTGAGGACCTTCAATTATTAGCTGTAATTTAAAAAATCTTATAAAATGTAATTTGTAAAGTTTTCCCACAAACTTGGAAGATAAATCACTGTGCGGTGCTCAGGGCAGAGTTCCATACATCCTCACTCCACTGTCTGATGGAATCCATTCAACCCCGCAGGAGAAGGTGCAACGGGGAACCTCAGCGCGTCTATGCAAGAAGAGTGCGTTTAACCTTATGCATGCTGCAGAGCCAGGCGAATCTGAGCGATTTGTGTGCATAAAGTGTGTTTAATGCCTGTGCAGGCTGCAGGAGCCTATGCAAAGGTGAACCTGAGCACCATGTATGCGCGGAGAGTGGGTATAATCCCTCTGCATAAAGCAGGAGCCCGTGCTAAAGTGAACCTCAACACTGGGTACTCAAGAAGAGTGTGTTTAATCCCTGTGCATGCTGCAGGAGCCTATGCAAAGGTGAACCTGAGCACGGTGCAAGCACCAAGAGCTGGTTTAAACCCTGTGCAAGCTGCAGGAGCCTATGCAAAGGTGAACCTGAGCACCATGTATGGACAAAGAGTGGGTTTAATCCCTGTGCACGCTGCAGGAGCCTATGCAAAGGTGAACCTGAGCACCATGTGTGCACAAAGAGTGGGTTTACTCCCTGTGCACGCTGCAGGAGGCTATGCAAAGGTGAACCTGAGCACCATGTATGCACAAAGAGTGGGTTTAATCCCTGTGCACGCTGCAGGAGCCTATGCAAAGGTGAACCTGAGCACCATGTGTGCACAAAGAGTGGGTTTAATCCCTGTGCACACTGCAGGAGCCTATGCAAAGGTGAACCTGAGCACCATGTATGCACAAAGAGTGGGTTTAATCCCTGTGCACGCTGCAGGAGCCTATGCAAAGGTGAACCTGAGCACCATGTATGCGCGGAGAGTGGGTTTAATCCCTGTTCACGCTGCAGGAGGCTATGCAAAGGTGAACCTGAGCACCATGTATGCACAAAGGGTGGGTTTAATCCCTGTGCACGCTGCAGGAGCCTATGCAAAGGTGAACCTGAGCACCATGTATGCACAACGAGTGGGTTTAATCCCTGTGCACGCTGCAGGAGGCTATGCAAAGGTGAACCTGAGCACCATGTATGCACAAAGAGTGGGTTTAATCCCTGTGCACGCTGCAGGTGGCTATGCAAAGGTGAACCTGAGCACCATGTATGCACAGCGAGTGGGTTTAATCCCTGTGCACGCTGCAGGAGGCTATGCAAAGGTGAACCTGAGCACCATGTATGCACAGCGAGTGGGTTTAATCCCTGTGCACGCTGCAGGAGGCTATGCAAAGGTGAACCTGAGCACCATGTATGCACAAAGAGTGGGTTTAATCCCTGTGCACGCTGCAGGAGGCTATGCAAAGGTGAACCTGAGCACCATGTATGCACAGCGAGTGGGTTTAATCCCTGTGCACGCTGCAGGAGGCTATGCAAAGGTGAACCTGAGCACCGTGTATGAACAAAGAGTGGGTTTAATCCCTGTGCACGCTGCAGGAGGCTATGCAAAGGTGAACCTGAGCACCATGTATGCACAACGAGTGGGTTTAATCCCCGTGCACGCTGCAGGAGGCTATGCAAAGGTGAACCTGAGCACCATGTATGCGCGGAGAGTGGGTTTAATCCCTGTGCACGCTGCAGGAGGCTAGCCAAAGGTGAACCTGAGCACCATGTATGCGCGGAGAGTGGGTATAATCCCTATGCATAAAGCAGGAGCCCGTGCTAAGGTGAACCTCAACACTGTGTACTCAAGAAGAGTGTGTTTAATCCCTGTGCATGCTGCAGAAGCCTATGCAAAGGTGAACCTGAGCACCATGTATGCACAAAGAGTGGGTTTAATCCCTGTGCGCGCTGCAGGAGACTATGCAAAGGTGAACCTGAGCACCATGTATGCGCGGAGAGTGGGTATAATCCCTATGCATAAAGCAGGACCCCGTGCTAAGGTGAACCTCAACACTGTGTACTCAGGAAGAGTATGTTTAATCCCTGTGCATGCTGCAGGAGCCTATGCAAAGGTGAACCTGAGCACCATGTATGCACAAAGAGTGGGTTTAATCCCTGTGCATGCTGCAGAAGTCTAACCAAAGGTGAACCTGAGCACCATGTATGCACAAAGAGTGGGTTTAATCCCTGTGCACGCTGCAGGAGGCTATGCAAAGGTGAACCTGAGCACCATGTATGCGCGGAGAGTGGGTATAATCCCTATGCATAAAGCAGGAGCCCATGCTAAGGTGAACCTCAACACTGTGTACTCAAGAAGAGTGTGTTTAATCCCTGTGCATGATGCAGGAGCCTATGCAAAGGTGAACCTGATCCCCATGTATGCACGAAGAGTGAGTCTAATCCCTATGCACGATGCAGGAACATGTGCAAAGGTGAACCTCAGCACTGTGTACTCAAGAAGAGTGGATTTAATCGCTGTGCACACTGCAGGAGCCTCGGTACAGGTGAACCTGCACGTCTAGTCTGCACGAAGAGTGAGTTTAATCCCTAAGCAAGATGCAGGAGCCCTCGCAAAATTGAACCTCACACTGTGTAGTCAAGAAAAGGGTGTTTAATCCATGTGCAAGCTGCAGGAGCCTATGCAAAGGTTAACCTATGCATTTTGTATGCACGAAGAGTGGGTTTAATCCCTATGCACGTTTAAGGTACCCAGCACCTTTGAGACAGAATTCTGGTTGTCAATATGTGTACTCGTACAGACTACACACACATATAGTTGCATACCGACTGGAACACATATTATTAGAAAATTGGAATGTTGAGTGCTCCATTGAAGACAATGGAGTGCTCTACGCTTCTAATGGCCGGTACAAGGCCCGGAGCATCAACATTCCAACCTTTGTTCACAGCTGTTGCTGTGAACAAAGGCCTCATGGAGTCCGAGGGGATTTCAATACCATCGGCTCTGCAAGGCCTTTGTTTTACAGATTAGAGCATTCCTAAATAGACTTAAAGTCTTTATAGCCAAACATCATGCAATCACAGATACTGTCCAGGAGGGGTTGATCTACCCTCTAATTTCAAGCTACTAGGCTATATGGGATTCTCCAACCCTATACACTGCACAGAAGTTTGTGTAATGTGAACATAAGGTCTGCGTATGAATAGTTTCTATAACCCTATGCACAGTACAGATATCTGTATACGGTGACCTGAGCCATGTGTATAATTTTTCTAATTTTATGCAAAGTGTAGATGCCTGAGTGATGCCCATTGTATAAATGATTCCCTATACACAGAGTAGAAGCCAGCTGAAGTAACTTAACTTTAAAGCGCCAGGTTACTTCCTACTGACATGCCCTGATGAGCAACAACTCGTACATTTTTAAACACATCTCAGTCTTTTTACCCTGCGCAGAAGTTGTTTCAGTGACATAGCATATGCTGGCTTTACGCCAGATCTTTAAAGTATGACCGCCTGAGACACTCCGAAGAAAAGTGTCATTTTATGCCTACAAATGCCAACGGATACAGGGTTTTTTGACTTGCAGCCAGGAGAAATTATTCCTTTTGAAGGCAGACATTCTTTAGTATTTCATCCTTTGTCCATGAGTCTCCAGGGTCCTATAGAGCGACGTGTTCGGCTCTTGCAGTGGATTGTGTAAAACCTGTCCACAAAGGAGGAATCATGTTTCTAGTTTTCAAACTCATATTGTTTCTTGGTGTGTGACGGAGGGAAAGCTTTCGGGCATTACATCTTCTAGGCCATTCATTCAACAGGCTCTTTGGGAGGTTCTATTATAGTCTTAGAGCCCGCCGTAGCTGGCTCTACCGGCCATTAAAGGCCCACTCCAGCGTTAGCGAGGGCCTTTAACATGGAAGCGGGCCTTTAATGCCAAGGTATCATATCCTCAACATTGCCTATCAACATATTGACAATGTAAGTAGATCTGAATTTTAGAATAGCAAAAACAAATCTCTAATCATATTTGCATTGATGATATGTTGGTCGTCAATATTGTGGATACAATATATTTTCGATTCTGTATAAAAAATACAACAATAATCTAATTTATTTATTTATGGTTTTGGTCTAGCATGGACTAGACATGGGATTCTCAAAGTATGGTCCGGGGGACGCATGTGGCCCTTCTGACCTTTATTTTTGTATCTATAGATGATGTTTATTGTATTTTATTTATATATATATATATATATTTTTTTTTTAAGAAAAGTACTTTATTATATTTTCGACCAATAAATGAGCTTTTTAAAGTCTTATGTTGTATTATCTGTGCTTGTAAGTGTTTTGTTTTCTGTTGTACTTTTTTGATCTATAGTGATCGAAATAAAGTTTTACTGACTGACTGACCTTTACATGCGACACCCCTGAGCTACAGCAGTCCTGGACTGCTGTTCGTTAGACTCAGCACAAATATTTAAAATATTTCAAATACACAGGCAAGCCTTTATTTAAAGGTTAAATGAAGTTAAGGAAAGAAAGTAACTAGGTTGTCCTGCACAACTTAACTTAAAGAAGAGCTTCATTTTCCAAGCCTCCTTGCAGCAGAAATGTAAACATATGATACGGTCTCTTCAAAATTCAAAGTGTATTTCATTAACATGCAGAACCTTTTCAACTGAGTATATCAGATTATATCAGTGCATTGAGGAGTATTTTTTGAGTGATAGTTTTAAAATATGAATTTAGAAACATTCATTCTTCCCGCCACACTGACAATAATGCCACTAGTTTCGACTTTATGGAATTTAGACCAATTTAAGTAGATCAGATCACTAATCTGGTTAATACAGTAAAATCAGGTTCACCATTTGACCCTAGTCCCCCTTTAGTCCTGGAACTGTTCCCTGACCTTATAGGTACCAATGTGGCTAACATCTGTAACTCTATGATCAGTTCAGGCATCTATCCTTCCCTAAGGAAAAAGGCCTCTCTATTTTGCCACTGTTAAAAAAAACTAATCTGGATCCAGGAGACACCAAAAACTATTGTCCTATTCGGTGTCTCCCTCTACCAGCTAAACTCTTTGAAAAGATTATGAATACTCAGCTGGCTCGATTTATTGAGGAGAATAAGCTGTTGGACGACACACAGTTCGGCTTTCGGAAAGGCCATAGCACAGAAATTGCGCTTATTAAAGCGTCTGACGAAATTAGTTTTGTGCTGGACAAAGGAGGAGCTGCAAGACTGGTGCTACTAGATCTTTCAGCCGCATTTGACACGGTTGATCATGCCACACTGATCAATCGTGTCTCAGCCTTAGGCATTGAGCATAAGGCTAAAGCCCTTTTGTCCTCATTTCTATTCAATCGCACCCAGCTAGTTAGTTTAGGCGACTTCAACACACAGTTTTTTTCACTCCCATGCGGAGTTCCACAAGGATGATCAACTAGGTCCGACTTTGTTTAACATCTATGTCACGGACTTAGCACGAGTAATTAAATAATTTGAGATGGGTCCCACGTCATATGCGGATGATACTCAATTGGTGCTCGTGTGCAAAAAAACGAAGATGCAATTTCAGCCAGCTTTCATGAAGGTATGTTCGCCATTAGTACTTGGATGTCAAATCACTGTCTTAAATTAAACTCTGCTAAGACAGAAGTAATAGCTTTTGGAAATCTTTCCCCAGGAGGGTCTCCAGCCTGGTGGCCAGACACTTTGGGACCTCCCCAAATTGCTGTAAAAAATGCCAGGAACTTGGGTGTAAGTTTTTTACTACAGATTATCTTTCTTACATCATGCTAATGCAGTGGTCTCTTTATCCTTTTATGTTTTAAGGATGATACAGAAATTGCTACCTTTTGTCCCGGCCAGTACCGGAAAAAAGGTAATTGATGCGTTGGTCATGTCTAAGGTTGACTACGGCAATGGCCTTCTAATTAATTCCCAGGAAATGGTTCTGGGTAAAATGTAAATTGATACTTGTATAGCGCACTACTCACCCGCAAGGGTCTCAAGGCACCTGTACGAATACCGCTGTAGAACCCATCCTGGCTTTCCCTGTGAGGCGTCCACTCCTGGGCACCCCCAAGGTGGAGGCCAGGCATCCTTAGCGTTGTGGGGGCCATTGTGGAGATTAAGCAAGCTATTGCCCAGAGCTGCAGAGTGGGACTCCATGATTGGAATAGGCACCGAGGCGAGAATTATCAGGTCCGTGGAATTTTGAGCCCGAGACCCGCCGAGGCAGGGAATTGAACCCTGGTCCCGGGCTAGACCTCTGCATCAGGGTATGCCGCTCTAACCATTGAGCCACACTTCTCCACAAAGGTAAGGTGCAGTTGGTTCAGAACGCAGCTGCTAGGATATTGTTGGGTACCCCCAAGTTTAAGTCCATCTCTGAGGTGGTGCAACAACTCCATTGGCTGCCCATAAGAAGTAGAACGAAATTTAAATCTCTCTGTATTGCCTATAAAGCAAGTCACAAGGCAGTACGGAATACTTGAAGAAAGCCTTTCGGGCTTACACACCCATGAGATCTCTCCCCACTTAGCAGATGCTAAACTTAGGAAGAAAGCCAATTGGGGTGACAGAAGTTTCATAGTTTCCACAGTCAAACTGTGGAACTCTCTTCCCACGCAGATTAAGGCTAGTCCCATGCTGCTATCTTTTAGAAAACAAATAAAAACTTGGCTTTTCGAGCAATAGGCTTCTGACCAGCTTTTGTATACCCTTTCAGTATATAGCGCCGAGTCACCTACGGTTATTTGTGTGCTTTACAAGTCACTAAAATAAATAAATAAATAGTGAACTAAGAGGCAAGTCAGTTGTTAAGGGCACTCCTGGGGTGCTTTAGGGATCTATTACACATGAACAACATTATAGTTCATTAAATTGAACACAGGAGAAGGTTTTATACAGCGCACATCCTGAAGTCATGTATTTCAAAGTCATCTTCCTATACCCATCTTACCTCCCCCCTCTCCCACCGGACCACCACCCTGCTGGCATCAATGCAGCACATCACAAATCAAACTTTGCAGCTCTTGGGTATAATGTTTGCGAGTACCCATGGACTATACCTATGACCCGGGTGACAGACTACTTAACAAGTTAATGGACATTGTGCCCAGGTTGTAGGGATCATACATAACGTTTTATAGCAATTTATTAGACTTAAACTGATAAGGAAAAGAGCAGGGACTAGAGCCGATACAATGAAATAATGCTTTTCATGGCTGCGAAAACAGGTCTTATCATTTAGCACCAGCAACACCAACAGTCGCTTTAAAATATGCTTTCTGTTTCATCGATTGTTGAGAAAGAAAGGCTATTGTGCCAACTTTGATATGTTTCCTCTGTGACATGCTGACAATTTGCTCAGATTTTTAGAGACACTTTTTGGCAACGGTCACCATTCAGAGAAGTAGAAGGAGAAATCATTAGGTGTTTATTAGAATCTATCATCAAAAAACTTTACAATTGGTTCAATGTCCCTTGCATTGGATTCGAGTTTAACCTACAGGTATGCTGCTGCAGAGGAATAAAAAAACTATCTGTGAAAAACCAATACCCCATCACCAATATATTGACCTGCAGACAATCTTGGGACAACAGTAAAACTTCACCCAAACGTACATTACCAGCATGCACAAGGAACTACACAGTTTTGCCCAAATCGTGAGGCCATCAACAAACAGCGTCCCCCAAAGTTGCTAAACAGACAAAAAGGGATAGAGTTCGTATTATGAGACAATTCTTCCCTTGCGTTATTCACTCAAGGAACAAGGTTTACCCCGGGAATGTGCCCGGATTACTCAAACCTAGATGCCCCATTTCTGTATTGAATTCACATCATGACTGGAATGGTCAGGGGTCTAATCCATCTAAACAAAAATATTTCGAAGACATCAAACCCTCTACTTACTCTCGTTTTATTATCATGCATCCTGGAATTTAGCTTGATTTAGATGATTGCCCAGGATGGTATTCAAATCACCTTTAGACTGAAGGAAATAGTGAGGATTTTCCACAAGTTCAGCCATCTTGGATATTGATCGGGTACCATTTGCAGAAACCATAGCTCTGTGCCAACCGCCGAAGTTTCAGTTCCGAGGATGCGTGAAGCGTGGATATTGTAACTAAGGAGGACGATGCTTGACAGCCTGTCTTAGAACTGTGGTGTAGCTCCTTTGTTATCATGGATGAATGTGTTGGATGTATGACGTTTCAACGCATGCTTTTACCATGCATGCCTTTTCAACGCAGGTATTACAACGCAAGTCGTTACAACGACTTGCGTTGGGGGGCGCTGGATAGTGGAATAGTTTAATTTTCTATTCCAACTCCAGTCCCCGTGGATCGTAGGGAAGGTGTTGGATAGAAATTAAACTATTCCCTATCCAACAGCGCCCTCCAGCGAAAGTCGTTGTAACGACTTTCGTTGTAAATCCTGCGTTGTAATGGTAGTGCGGGGTAAAAGTTTCGTTGTAAACGATGTTCCCCGAATGTGTCCCTCTTCTATTCTTGGAGTGTGTGATCTGCCTTTACCAGGCGCCTGAAGGTAAGGGACCATAATCCCTCGGGAGCCTAAATATTGACTAACCATCTTCCCAATAACTATAGCAGAAACAGAAATAATCTTCTTCCAAGTGTTCAGCACATTTTATCTGGAATACTCATTTGTATTATGTCTGTTCAAATACATTTGCAAAATTACTTCAGGGATCTAATTGGTTTTGAGTTAATATTAATGCTTGTAGTGTATTCCCATAATTTATTGTGACACTGGATCAAACTAAATTAGAGAACTAAGTAACATAAATATTTAAATACTGTTCTTTTGAAGTTCCCTCGAGCCCAGCCCATGCATACCAAATCATCCAGTACTCTTATTAGACAAGATCTCCAGTGATCAGCCAGAGTGATCGGAGCTGCTAGCTCCTTCTCGCCTGGATTGATGTGGTAGGCTGGTGATCGAGAAAGATCACCAGTGATCATTTCTGACCGAGTCTGAAGCTGCGTAGCTTGCATACATTGCTTATCGATTGGATAATGTGCACAAAGTGCTTGTGTCTCATGTCAGCAGTGAGTACCACAAATCCACTGCTGCTTTTTCCTTTGAATTCTGGATCTTGTAGTTTGGGGGACTCTATCTTGGGATGAAAAGAGGATATGTCCCATTGCTGGTGGTATTGGGATCTAAACAAGCAACACTTTAAACCTTGGATTTTAAAGAGAAACAACACACACCAAAATTAAGGTTTAGAAATATTTGATCTGGATGTGGCCACTTTGGGGTAGAGTGTAAGATAATATTTTCATTGGGAATTAGATAGGTGTCCTTTCAGGGAGGGTGAAAAGCAAGCGGTTTGGCCCCAATTCACGGATAGATGCTTAAATGTGTGGGTGTATTACGATGCCCCGTCCAAATGACAGATTATGAATGAGCCTTAGAATTTTTTTTGTATTCTGCCTCAGCAAAATGAAATCCTAAGTGATTCTGAGTTAACTCATCTTACCTCCAAGGAAGATATATGGCATTGTTGTATTAATGGGTGTTGTGTTTTTAATAACTTTAATAAGTGTATACTTTGCTGTATTTTTGTAATAGTGAAAATAAAGAACAAGGTTTATGCTATACTATTAATTACTTTATAATACATGATCACTTTCACAACTTGAGCCAGTCCCCATCTGTCCACCATTCCCCAACTAAAGGCCTTATTCCATGTCCCAAAGGCATCCTCAATTGCATTTGTGCCTGAATATGAATTCTATAATGTGTGATAATTACTGCACCCCTAGTTTTTTCTCCATACAATTTACACTAAGTAAAACTTAGTGGAATTAGTGCAAGGAAAAAAAATATTCTGAGTTTTGAATTTTGGGAATGGAGGCAACGTATAATTGTGTTAGTCCCCATTCTGAAGTGTGGTACTCTGGAAGCTGTTAGTATGACAACTCATTCCTGTTGTATCTGTGATCCTACGAGCCATATTCCAAAAATGTTTACTATGAAAGAAAGAATGAGCCATAGAGTCGAGCTCACTCTAAGGACGGGTACCTTATATGTGGATAGGTAGGAGCAATTTAGGTTCCATTCTATGTCAAATGTAAGAGGTAGATTGGATTGTAAGTGAACAACATTAATGGTAAGAGTTGTAGTAATCTGTATATAGGTTCTTGCTCTTTTCTCTTGCACTCACCCCCCAAAAGAACACTGAAAGAAAAGAAGGCCATCTACCTTTCCTCACCAACTAACTAGTGCCACAGAAAGACACTTCACCTAAAAAAAACTGCAAAGAGAGTCGTCCTCAGGGCCGGACTGGTCGTAGCAGGCACCGGGTGTTTCCCCGATGGACCGGAGAGGTGGGGGCCGGTTTTGTTACCGGGGGACAGTGTTGCAGCAGTGCTGCAATATCAGACCCCTGTGAAAAAAACGGGAGGGGTGTTTCTCACCACCCCGCTCCAGGAGCCGGTCGAGCAGCAATCTGCCAGGAGTGGTTGCTGTCGCAGTCCCGCCGTGGTCATCTTTGTAAATTAATTATTAAAGTGCCCGTTGCTGTTTTGCTCATGGTGCTGCTTTCCACTCTCCGCTGAATCATGCATTATGACATCAGGATTCAACAGTAATTGTATATCACTGTAGAGTAGTGATGTCAAAACTAGCCAATCAATAACAAGAGGATACTTAACAGATCACTGTGTAATATGGTGCAATATTGACATATAGGGTTCTGTTGACATCATAAACGTTGAGGTCCATGGCAGAGTAGCTTGCAAATATCATATGAATTCCGAGACCGAAATGTAGGACCCTGGTACACATTATGTATTTCTTAGATTACATGCCTGTAGGTAGCTTGAAAAGCTCTTTTCTTCAATTGGCACATATTGCAGTTAGTAAGTTTGTTTTTGTTTATCTTTCATGAATAAATGTTTGATAAAACAATGGACAATGGTGAGTGCCAGCCATTTCTTTTTTGATTGTGTGGCTGTAGCCTTTTTTGCATTGTTATGAATGTACTGTGATTGCCACATAATTTGCTTAGTTATAAACTTTCACAAAAAATATTAGCTCAAGCTAAGATTGATAAAAAAAATAATACTGCCCAGATAATGTGCTGCATAGTTTGCATTTTTGCTGCATAATTTAGATAAACTTGCCACATAATCTGGTGCTTCATGCCAAATAACCTTAGCAGCCACAACAATGGTAAGCTCTGCAAACTAATTTGGGGAAGGGGGACGTCATTATGATATTTAAATCAAATTTTCACAGGAAGTGATGAAATAATTTTCATATTTACTGTGAAATATGGGTTTTATACCACTGCATTTCCTACAACCAAAGTACCTAAACATGTACTGTATAGTATATACGCAAACGTGCATAGTGTAATTTGCTATTTATTATCATGTTTGAGGGGCAGGAAGAGCCACGAGTCGTGAGAGGTGACGCGTTGAGTGATTCCTGATGCCCCTCCCTCTACAGTGGTAATATACCGCATATTATATGCAATCTGTGAGGCAGTGAAACCTATTTTCTCATATGAATTTATCTGTACTCTGGTGAGAAACTCGAATTTGACCTTTGCACTGAAGCAATAAATGTGTGACCATGTGTTTATTAGTATAGTTCAGTTGTTCTAAAAACGTGTTATTGTGCCACCTTTATTTTCATGGCATGGCATTATTTGACATTGTATGACAGTTTTCTCATGTAGTGTCTAAATAAAACCTTAATAAGAAGCAACTTTTATTTGATTTAGGAGTATTTACAATGAGCAGCAAAGGGCAGCAAGGTTAGGCTGACAGCCTGTGGGGGACAGCAACAACCAGGTATAATTGCATTGTGAACTGAAGACAAGAAGTGCATATAAAGAAAGAGGCAGCAAACAGGTAGCGTAACGAGAGTGAGTAATTATGAGGATTAACACTGCGCCTTCATTTATTTATAAAGCAGGGCAGCGCTGGGCTCAGGTAACACGCGCCTGCAGGCTCGCGCTGCTGACTGCCCCGGCGCGCGTGCTCCTCCACGCGCGTTCTACAGCCCTGAGATGAACAGCTGAAGGTCGTCCGCGCGCTCCATTATTTTCTGACCCATGAGTCAGTGCGCGCGCGCTGCGTTGATTTTATTAAGATCTGGGGCCGCCATAGAAGAGTCCAACGGTCGCGAGTGACGACGGCTGGTCCGCCAGGCGGCTATAAGGGGCTTTTGTGCCCCCTCTTCGCTTGGTGCACGCGTGGAAGGGAGTGTGCGGCCAGGTGATAAATTCCTGAATGTTTGCAGCCTTATTGTTGCCCACTGCTGACACAGGCGCGAATGGTAATCGCGCATTTGGGCACAGTGAGGGAATTTCCATCTCGTAATGGCCGCCTCCGAGTGTCAGATATAAAAGTGGCGACGAACAGCAGGACAGGTCGTTATTATGTGACTCTACATCATGGCACTGATGAGCGGATGGCCATCGTAGGACAATTTAAATAATGATTCATTCTTTCAGATGGCAGCACTGGGGAAAGTTGCCAACTGCCAGTCAGCTGTTCGTGTCTTTTGGCCTTCTTCTGTTGTATTGCAGTGCAGGATTTATATAGCATTACTGCCTCTATGTGGGGCGGTCGACCTCGAAGGTGTGGAACCGGGTTCGAGTCTTGGCAGGGACGCTCAACATCCTGTGATTCTGGGCAAATTACTTACTCTCCCCGTGCCTAACAAAATGAATGTGTCTGTCTGAAACGCAACTGGTGCTCATGTAAAGCGCTCTGATACCTTTGGGTCGAGTGCGCGCTGTATAAAACTCCAATAAAAAAAACTGTCAGAGGTGTCCAATTAGGATATTGGTACTCTTCTGCTAAAAGTTATCTTGTGCCCAAGACCCTTCCAATGCCCTACCTGGAAACATCAGACCAAACCAAGGGGCACAGGATAAAGGGGACCTAATTTCAACCTGGGGATGTGACTGCAATTTTACCTTTCAGTTGTATCCCCCTACTTATCTGGAAATATGTCTTACAAAGTAAGGATATATAATCGAAATTAAATACAATATCTTTGGTAAAGGAACTGTCTCACCTCAGCATCAGCCTATAGAATTAATTATTTTTATGAAGGGCCATTGCTTGTCCAATGCGGCACATGGATAGCTCTGTGGTGGAATGGCAACCACGAGTTTGTGTGCTGCAGTTATGAACCCCATCACATTCTTCCTCAGAAGTTCAACTTTGGTGAATTTTCTCTACGGCTTTAAGGGAAGCAGTCCACCTCACTCAAGATGTACAAAAGGTATCAGGTTGGTCCTTCCCTATTGTGGAAGGTACCGGTGTGTCCTTCCAATTAACAGGGTAGCGCTAATGCAGTTCTAAATTAGCGCTCACTGGGTCCTAGGTGCCCGGGGTCGCACAGGTGCCTCAACGTTTCTGGAGGAAGAACTACACTTAGCAAGATATCAAACCTCTCAAATATTTGAAAGAAGAACAGTAGATCCACCAGAGCTCACCTGTCTAGCAAGTGGGTTTTCTAAATACATACTAGGCTTGGAAGAAATTACTCTGAAGCAGGCAAAATCTTGCATAATCCCAATTGTTGAGTTTTGCATATTGTGTGTCATTTTTATTTTTCCAGTTATGCTTTTGCACACAATTTCCGCTCCCAGAAGATTAGTTTGATCAGAAAATATCTTACGGGCACTGTAAAACTGGTGTGTGCAGTGGTTTTGAGCGAGTATTTACTCAAACCAGTCGCCTGTCGGTATTTCACATGATTTTTCTACCAAGGTATGCCCACATGTATAATTTTGATGCAGACTACGGTCAAAATGTACTTAATATATTCTGTATACATTTCACAACAATTATGCATATTACTCAATGAAAAAGAAACTATTTCAGTGTTGTGGAAATATTTTTATAAATGTAAGGGGCTGAAGGTTTGCTCACAAGGATGACGAGTTGGAGCCCAAGCAAGAGAGAAGATATGCAATTCCCACACACCACTTAATTTCTCTAATTGTCCAATAAGAGTTGACGAGCCTACAGATTGTAGGTAATATTGAAGGTGTCCACACTTGAATTAAAATCATTTTAGCAAATTCAGGCTTTCTAAACAGCAGCAGATTATGTCTCCTATCAGGGATGGTCCATCTCCTAAAGAATCCACAACTGATAAAATTGAACCTCCACATTCACGGCATGCCTGCAGGGCTATCCTGCGAGGTGGATTTCAGTTATTATTGAACATACGCCTGTCAGAGCTGCAAACAAATGCCTTGAGCTGTTGCATGTAAAATGTGAATGGATGCACATGCTCACCAAGCTTGAAAGGGGTCGAATGTATAATCCATAAGGCTTCTGCAATAACACAAATAATAAATGGCTAGAAAGGCAATGATCCAATCAGATTGCTACAAACAAAATGGAGCACGGAATTTTCTGCGCAAAACGAAACTCGTCCAATACTGCAGTGGAAGGATGGTACTGTTTTGAGAGGGAGAGTACCTGCACTTCTCAAGAGTGACATAATACTTTTAATTGTAGAGTATCGGCATTTCTCAGAAACAAGCAGGTACGCTGGTACAGGGTACCTGCACTTCTATTTTTCCATTTCAAGCCCTGGTATGCCTTGTTGGATGATTGAGTAAAACTAATGCTATTGCTAGCTTTCTTCAAAGTGTTTTAAATGGAACAGGAGAGCGGTGGAGGGTAATTCAAATGAAGAAGCAGATAGGGAAGATGAAAGGAGGGCGTGGGGATGATAGAAGAATGTGACATCGTGCAACACTTCAGGCCGCTAAGAAGTATTGTGAGTTCAGGATTTAGTTGTTGTGAAAGTGTAGTTTTAACGCCTTAACTGCAGCGGTTTTTCTGCCGCGGTGCAGGCGTTCTATTAGGTGGGCGGGGCTCCGTCGGCCAAAGGCCGACGGCAGCACTAGCGAGGTAGTGTTGGCCGACGGGAGCACGCAAGGGGTTAAAGGATGTTTTGTCTTCCACATAGACAACTGCTAAGCTATCTATTATGCACGCCATAAAGCTAAACACAACCTAAATAAAGCTCAGCTGTGGATACCAAGACATGCAGGTACCACAGAGGCCATTCCAACCCCAATGAGTGCTAAGCGGCTAGCGGGTTGTAGTCTCATACCAAGTCCAATCGACTGACTGCTGCACACAAATACACCCGGGATTAGTTCTAAGCAGTAAACTTAGAACAAGAAGCCAGCATAACTAACCACTAAAGTACCTACTGCCAGCATTAATGATTGCACAATCCTTTGTCCATATTTTACGGACTGGTTAGCTGCCTTCCACATCATCAGTCATTATTTTGGGTCTGGGTTGAATAGAGGTTTGAATGCGATCACCGGTGTGGGGTTTCATCAGTGCAAGCATACAGCTGGACCAAAAGACCATCTTTTCTTCAGAGCCGGGATGGTACACACATCCAGGGCAAGCAAGGAGAGCTTGCAATGCAGGGGCGCCCTTTGAACCTTCATATTTCTGGGTATTCCTTTCATACACATCTTTAATATGGACCCTGAAGTAATTTGGCAAAAATCATGGGAATAGTAAAAGGACATCACAGAGTCTCGATCCCGCAGTGACATCATAGGAAGTGACATCACCTGGTGTTAGACCCTGATTACATCACAGTTATTGACATTACAAAATGTCTGAACCTGTTGAAATCAGCAGTAGCAGATGAAAAAGTGATTCATTGAAGATCTATGTAATAAATTTAAAATGTCACTGAAGCAGATAAAAGGCAGATTTAAGAGCTGACATGGTCTCAGTTGCAACCCTTACCCTTCCCATGCCTAAAATGCGCCACTTCTAGGGAACTTCTGTTGCTTTTTGAAGTGGCCTCTAAAACAGCCTCTGGCTACAAATAGCACATTACAAATACCGGAAAAATAATGATATTGTTGAACACTGGTCATGCTTGAAATTCGGTAACCTGCTCAGCTGAAAGGTGACTCACACAGAAGCATAGGAGTCTATAGGAAAATGATTGGGGTCACAAGCATAACCCTTGACTGACGTCCATGAATGTAAACACCGGACATTTTTATGATTTGCTCCAAAAATGACTCACTCAAACTTCATTAAAATGTGCTACCTTGTGGCATTACTTTATCTTCTCGAAATGCTGGTATCCAGAGATAATCGGCACTGGGGTGCGCAGCCTAGGACCATGAGCCTGGATCTATGCAAGAGTTTGAGAATTTCTATGTAAATTAGTTCCAGCTAGGACTGTTATAGGTAAACGGATACCCAGAAAATCTGACATGGATCGGGCCTGCCTGGGCCTACATTGGGCACGCTTGCTTTACAATAAAAAGTATGTCTATGGTTCTTCATGTAAATCGTCCTCTAGTTATCTCTGAGCCAGATGAGGGCTACTTCGAGCTTGAAATAGACTTCCAAAATAATTGAAAAATCCACCCGCTATCTGCACGCTGCACAAGTTCCCAGCATTTCCAGATGGATTCCCTGTTCTTAATTATGTCAATTAGCTGAGCCTCGCTTCGGCCTGCCGTGGTTGTACGTAAGCAGTCCGTAACCTTTAAAACTGCTGATCAAATGTGCATGAAATGGAGAACCGAGTCAAAGTAGCACGCGTAGCTCCTGTACGCTTGGCGCGCTTGAATAGCACGCCACCGGGGTCTTGACGTGCTCCTCTGGGTCTCCATGCTGGACTGGGCTGCCTACAGCTTCTCTGGCGACGAGGCGGCTGGCGCCAAAAAGGTGAGTCAATGTGGAACAAATTCTGCATCATTGTGTTATAGGTGGGTGCCTTTGAAAGCCGATTGATGAGTAAGGACTTAGTGTGTGATGCAGTTGGAAGCCTCATTCAGCGACTGCAGAGCTGGGCCTGACAGGCCTTTTATTCCACTTGTCATGTCCCTGGTGGGCAGGGGCCTTTTGAGGTCGGTTTTGAAAAACCAGGACTGTTCCTGGTTCCTCTCTCACTTTTCACAGCTCCCTGAGGTTCATTGCAGCAGGCATGAGGAGGCTACTAAAGAGAGGGGGACAGGGGGAAAGTAGAGAGGAGAGAGAAGGAGAGAGGGAGAATGGAAAGATGGAAAGAGAGAGATTGTGCCTGGAGACGAAGGGAGTGGGCCGGTTTGAGCATTTTTGCCAGGGCTACTTTGGTTCCCCATTCCGGCCCTGCAGGAGAGGGTTTGCAGACCTGCCAACTTATACGGAGGCACTACATGTCACACAATATTGTCGCTCTTCACTCCGTCACCATGTGAACACTTGATATCACACACAAGGTGAGCTGGAAACCTCTACACAGAGTAGACACCCAGCCACACATGCCTGTGATCCATTGTGGCATTTGCAACCTCTTCTCGCCATGGATGGCATAGTCAGAAGTCCTTGTGTTTTAGGTGAACACCAGCATGGCTGCTTATGCAGTGCTGGTCTCAAAGACTTCTCTTACGCCAAGGAGCAAAGATCCATCAGTGTTGCTCAAAGCCCTGCCACACCTTACAGGCCCGCATCTTGAAGCCCCTCCACCTCTTCTCACATGAATATTTTTCCAGGGTTATCAGGTCTGGCGTTGTGTATGGACCCGTATGAGCACACTTCCAGAGTCATGGACGTGCATACTCAAGTCTACCTCATTTGATTCATGAGAAGGGGCTTGATTTTTCTCCGCTGCTTGTTAAGAGGGTCCACGGAGATCAGTGTCTCCACTGCTGGGGCTTCAGAGAGGGCGAAAAACTCTTAAAGACATTGAAAGAGGCGTATATATGGCTACCTGGCAGCAGCATTTCTAGGAGTTGACCCCAGATTTGGAAGTTAGGAGGTACAATAGACCAGTGTCTCCTTCATTGGATGTCAGATGGCTCAGGTGATTAACACACAACAATATAATGATGGGCTAATCTTTGGCTGTTTCCACTGCAAGAATCTAAGTGTAATCTGAAGGTCGTAGGTTTGATTTGCAGTCTATCATCTCAGCCTCTACGTCCGGGTTTGATGATCCCTTTTGTGTTGGGTAGTGATCACATGTTACCAGCATGTACATACTATGCAGCTTCTTGAGTATGCTTGGTTTTCTGAGTATTGGGTATATGTGGAGTTATTGTTATCCTGCATGGGTCCTTTTTCCAACTAACTCAGAATAACTGAGTAGTAAAATTGCCTAGGCGGTAAATCTGATATAATTTCTTGTGATTTTTGCCTCAGGTGATTTTACCACCTGATTCTGAATTTCATGCTACAGTGCGTAATAACATGCAGAATCGGGTTCACCACACACCCATTTTGCAAATTTTTGACTATTTTGCCATTTAGTGCTGCACAAATTGAAGTTGCAAAAAAGGAAAACCGGTGTGAATTTACCACACAATTTATAATTCATATTCATCTTTAGATTAACCTGGATTATCCTGCAGCTACGAATGAGGGCCTTGGTCTACACTCTTGATTTCAGTGATGACCAACAGTGTGTGGTTTATTTACAATATCAATTAGTCCGTGAGCAGCAATGCCAGATATGGGTTTTTGGGGATGAAATAAGAGATGTGTTTCACCTTAAAGTGCATTTCTAATTGTATTACCGTTACATTGACAATGACTTTAAGTCCCTTGGGACATAGCATTGTGACTTCTGTGGATATTTAATAGGAACATAGCATTACTACTTCCATAGGTATCCTATAGGCCATAGCATTGGGACCTGTGTGGATATACTATAGTACATAGTGATCTGACTTCCATAGATATCCTGAAGACCATAGTGTTAGAACTTTCATGGGTATACCATAGGACATAGCATTGTGATTTCCGTTGATATCCCAAAAAGCCCACCGTTGTGACTATGTACATATTCCATAGGACATAGCGTGACTTCCGTAGACCTTGTGCCGGCACACTGATGAGCCCTCCTAACCCCCTGCCCCACACTTCTTGTCTGTAAGGTGGGAGAATCGTTTAATGCACAGTGTTTTGTGGACAATGGTAAATATTTGAATGTTTAACCCCTTCGATGCTGATGACGAACCCCAGCCGTCATGCACTACGGTGCTCGTGTGCTGATGACGGCTGGGGTTCGTCACGGCCCGCCCCTGTTCGTGTTGTTTACAGCACAGCAGGGGAATCGCGGCCGCATGGAAGGGGTTAATATGATGTTATGGGAAGCCAGTGAAGTTGGTGTATATTTATGGAAGGTTTTGCTACTTACATGTTAGCATGATCATCCTTTTGATGGAGGTTTGTACTCATTAAAGTCATTGTAACACCAACTCCTTAATGCCATATAGTGTGATAGTCTGAGCTGGATAGGATGCGGAATTTAGAGACAGTGGGAATGTTTTCTTTAAAGAAGAGAAGCACTATCTTGTAGTAAAGTTTCATGAGACCAAATCAAATCTTGCCCTTCCTTTTTGATGTGGGTTCTCAAAGAGAGATGGGATAAAGAGAGCCTCAAGAGATGAGATTTAAGATGTGTGTTGAAGTCATGTCTCTGCACACAGAGCCCGGCTGGAGGGCTGGTGAAGAGTGAGCTACCCCTGTGAGACTTGTTGGCATGTATTCTGTTTTTGGAGTCATTTAGGTCTTGTAAATCTGGGATCGTCCTGTCTTCAGTTCTGTGAAGCTGCCTGGCATTCATTCAGTGCTAGATGTCAGCAGTGAATAGTATTACAGAGAGTTTGCATGAGCCGGGGAAGAGAACCGAGCCTTGGGGGACTCCACACATTAGCAGCACTTGATAAACTGGTGTTCTCCTGGAAGAAGCCCATTGAGGGATGCTGAGTTGCTTTTTGTTATGCCTAAAGTGAGAAATGCCCCTCTAACCTTTACACTCAATAATTACCTCTAGTCTTCTGGCTGCTGCACTGAGGCTTTTATAGGTCTTGCCTAACAGCGCATTCGCTGTTGCTGTGAGGGGTGTTGTAGACAGTATAGTGCTTGGACCCTGCCCATTTCTTACCATTTGCTGGCTTGATTGTCATTCTTTCTAGCTGCCTCCTAATTGACCACCGTACGCCTTACGTCACTTCCTTTTAGTACTAATTAATTTCATTTAACTAGTGTCCTTCCACAGTCCTCCCGCTGCTCGCGCTGTAGTTCAGGGTATTTTAAAAACAATTCTACCTGTCATTTCCACTTCCATCCTACACCTTTTCGTTGCTTTTAACTTTCATCCTACGGGTTTGTTATTGCCTTAATTTGTTTTGGAATTCGGCATTTCCTTTTACAGCACCAAACAAATGGCACATGCGATTAAAGCAGCCTCTGTGACTGCAGGTCCTTGTCTGCTGCGCCTCTACTCTGTGCATACAAAAGTAGGTGTCTGTTTAAAGCATACACTAGTCTGAAACTAGCCTCACATAGTCATTCCAGACAAGCAGTCAAGTCACATGTTTTAGGCCAGGCTGCTACTAAGCAAAATAAACATTTTGGACACATCTGTGCCTTTTCAAACACTAAGAATGTGGCTTTTTAAAGTGCTTCTATTTTGGACAGTGCTGCACTTAATCAATTTCTCCTTAAAACCTCTGTCCGTTGAAAGCACTTCAGTTTTGTGCAGCGCAGTAACTACTTCATTTCTCCTTAAGTCCTCATTCTCATATGCCTTCCACCGAAAACGCTTTCAGGCGCCCTATATTCATGTGCACTTAAGTGCAAGAGATATAACCTAACTGCCACAGCTCCACTCCAACCTCGCTAACTCCACTCCAGTCTATCCCACTCCACTCCAGTCTACCCCACTCAATACAATCTACCCAAAACTACAACACTCCACTCCAATCTATCCCACGCCACTGCAATCTACCCCAATCCATTCCACTCCACTCTACCCCAATCCATTCCAATCACTCCAATCAAACCCACTGCACTCCACTCTACCTTTGCCTACCCCACTCCACTCCAATCTACCCACTCCACTCCAATCTACCCCAGTCCATTCCTCTCCAATCTACCCCAATCCATTCCACTTCTCTACACTCCACTCCAATCTACCCCAATCCATTCCACTCCAATCCAATCTACCCCAATCCATTCCACTCCACTCCACTCTACCCTTGCGCACCCCACTCCACTCCAATCTACCCTACCTCACCCCAATCTAACCCGCTCACTTCACTCCAGTCTACCTCACTCCACTCCAACCTCCCCACTCCACCCCAATCTGTGCTAATCTATGTCACTCCATTCTGCCCCATTCCAATCGAATCTACCCCTCTCCACTCCAATCTACCCCACTCTGCTCCAATCCAACCCAGTCTACCCCCATCGACTCCACTACACTCCAATGTACCCCATTCCACTCCAATGTACCCTAATGAATCCCACTCCACCCCAATCTACCCCAAGGAATCCACACCCACCCCACTCCAAGGCTCTCCACCCACCCCAACCCCATCTACCCTTATGGCCAGACTGGGAACAGCAACCAGCCCTGGCAGATTGCTTATTGCCAGCCCCGGGAGACGTTACGGCGGGGGGGGGGGAGCTAGTTAGAAGCACCGCTCACACTTTTGATATGGAGATGATAAAAAAAACGGCCCTCACAGGTACAAAACTGGCCCCCACCCCTCTGACCCACAGTCCAGCCCTGTCTACCCTATTCAAATATACCCAACTACAATCTACCCCACTACAATCTATCCCACTCCAGTCTGCCCCCAATTACCCCACCTTAAACCAGTCTACCCCACTCCATTCAAATTTACCCTAATCTACTGCCATTCCATTCCAATGTACCCTAATGTCCCAGACTCCAATTCAGTCTACCCCAATCTACCCCTAGCTACCCTAATCTATCAGACTGCAATTCAGTCTACCCCAATCTACCCCTCGCTACCCTAATCTACCAGACTGCAATTCAGTTTACCCCAATCTACCCTAATCTACCCAACTCCAATCTATCCCACTACAATCTACCCATCGCCACCCTAATCTCCTCACTTCAATCTACCCCACTCTAATCTACCCCACTTCACTTCACTCTACCCCAATCTGCCCCATCAAACTCCAATCTACCCCACACCAATCTACCCCAATCTACTCCACTCTACCCCACTCTAGCACACTCTACTGCACTCTACTCTACTCATATTCCCAACTCCACTTCACACCACTAACGTTTAGCCATGCTGAACAGTAGCCACCCTGGTGTACAACATTGCTAAATGAAATTGCCAAAAGCTCTAGCATAGGTGAGACCTATTGGCTTTGCCAATGCTTGTTTTCTCAGTTTGCGTCTCACTCGGTTCCTGCTCTGCTTCCTGTACACAGACATGTGTGTTTTTTATCTCCAGTAACCCTGATGTCTCCCAGTTTGCTGACAGTCTGTCAGCAGAATTGTGATAATTTCTGTCCCGTCATCTGCCCGGACAGTGGGTTGTGTGTCCGCCATCTTTGAGTGTTTCTTCATTACTGCTCTTCAGCACAGGGCTGGAATCCTCCCGTCATCTCATTAGCTTCTGTGGCTTCCTTTGCCCCATCTGTTTCCATGGCTCTCTCAGTGGCTGTGTTCTGAGCTTATTACACTTAGATTAGCTGCATAAATGGCTTAATATATTTATATACCTCATACATACTGTGCACGTCTAAAAGCGCCAACAATGGAAACCATTTACAGCTGAGGTTATAGTAAGTTCAACACGCAAAGTCCAGCAATTCAAATGGGAAATTGAAACCAGTATATTAACATTGAACCGAAGCAGAAAGGACAAGCTCTGACAAAGACAGTCGTTTGGCGTTTGCGGATTGAAAAGCTCAGAAAGACACAGAGAACAGATACATTTGGCAGAAGTAGTACAAGGCTATTTCACAGGTAGAACAGATACAATCAACAGGAACCAGGATGCAAGCTTCCTAGTGCACAGTGCATGAAGCAGGAAAATGTGAGATAGGCACACACAGAACAGGTAAGTGCACTGCCAGCAGAAGTACATGCTTCTATCCACAGGTGCAGAACCAGTAGATCACAGGAAGGGCAGGGTGGACAGCAGCAAAGAACCCCTCTTTAACGCATGCAACACAGGTAGAGCACGGTTGGCAGCATGGCAAGCTTACCTCAAATGTACAGAACTGATGTAGACAGCAGTAGTTCAAGCTGCTTAACAAAAACAGTGCAGCACTGGCCACAGCAGTGCAAGCTTCCCTCACACACAGCACAGCAGTAGCACGGCATGTACATTCATCTCTCTTGCTCAACCGTTGTCTTTCTCGCTACTCTTTTTGTGGGATCCTCTTGTGAGTCATTTTGCTGACTTGAGAGCAGCAGGGCAAGCCCCTCGCTCTTTATCGCCTTCCCCTTCACCCTCTCCCTGTTAGTTGCAGTGCAGTTTTCTTTCAGTCGCACATCTAGTGTGGCAATCTCACTCCAAGTCATTACAGACACTGTTTCCACTCCTTAGCGTTTTATTGAGTTCAGATGTGTTAGTTCACTCATTTCACTGGAAGCCCAAAAAAGTACTGCAATCCCCAGAATGCATTAGGCTATCCCAAAATATTGTGCAGGGCTGGAGACAGGCCGTGTCTTTAATGACCTGGAGTAAATACATCGCAGATCCTTCTGTGATGATGGCAAGTCAAGCTTCCCTCATAGTAGCATCGATTGCAGCAGTGCCCAGCCCTGCCAAGTTTCCCAGATCCGTGTGTGAGGTTCTGCTCCAGTCAAGGTTTTTTCTTTGAATTATGGTACTTTTAGTCTTTTTTTATTCCATTATAAATCAAGCGACATGTCCTGGAATACAAAGACAAAAAACTTGGACTGGAGCAGCACATCATGCATGGCCCAGGGACATTTTGGCAGCTATTAGTGCCAGCTTCCCTTATGTACACTGCATGAGTACAGAATGGCAGCAGCAAGGTACACATCCCCTATATACACACAAGACAGGTACAGCACTGCAGAAGGGCAGCCCTTCTCATGCTCAAAGCAGCAGTGCTTAATTTGTAAAACAAAAAGTGCCATGGCCATTGTCCGGAGGCCACTGCAGCTTACACCAACTATTGCCCCTGCTAATTCAGCCAGTGACAATACCAACACAACATTTACTGTACCAATCCTAGAAGTGTGACATTTCTGACTATTCCAGGATTCCAAAGCTACAAGAATGGCTTGAGTGGCAGGTATAAGTCATTTTTAATATAGATTGAATTGATAAACAACTGTTATTGTGCTCATCTCTGAATTAGACAAACAGCACCACCTTGTGGCAGACTGTCAGATGTGACGGTGTTGACAATTAAGTGCCGGTGCAGAGCACCAGAAACCACCGGCCCAAATTAATCACTGCAAAGCAGACACACAGTATTGTTTGCAAAACGACACACTCCCCGCTCATAAACACACAATTGCAGAGGACAGCTTGCACTCAGACACATGTTCCCCTTACACCACCCCAACTGGGGCTAATTGTGGGCTAATCCTCCAATGAGTCCTAGTGGGAGACAACACAGATTTGATGGGGTGGATGGAGGGAGAAGCAGGGCCGAGATGAATGAAGCGTTGCTACTTGAGGAGGGCAAAGGTCTCGACTTAGAGGGAGCAGAGAGTGCAGTGAGGAAGTGGAGAAGTAGAACAAGGACAGGAATTATGCTAGGGGAGATACATAGAAAAAACCTATAGGTAGAAGATAGTGACCCTGTGTCTGTTCAGGACCATTGTAGAAGAGGACATTTGTAAAGGCCTCTGGTGCCCATGTTAAAATCACCCTACATTCTTGCACCAGAATTCTCTTGTTGCATGATCTGCACTCTTGGTCTTTACTTATCAATCTTGAAGGATATTGATTGTCCCTTTCTAGGGCCTAGTTTTAATTGAAGATGAGTCCAACAGTATGCCTGTCTTTAAATTGAGGTTCTTATGTGCTGTACATGTTCATCAAATTCTGATGAGGTCGCACTAACCGACCTGAACATCAGGCATTTCTCAACATCAGAGTTTCATTAGATCTGGCTCTGACTCTGGAACGCTATACTCAAAACTATCCAGTGCAGACGCAATTCGGGCTTGGAATGCAGCCGATTTATATAATCGCGAGGAAGCTGTTATTATTGACTTCGCATTTGATGTCGATGTGCTGGGGTGACTGGGAATCACTAAGGGTGGCTTTGTGGCAGGTGACTCTGCTTCCTCGTTTGATCTTTTGAATGAGCGGCACATGTGGAGGCAGTCGTTTGTGGAGGCAGGTCTGTCTTGCTAAGAGCTCCTGTCCGCTGGTGCCTCTTGTCCAGGAGTATTGGATGAATGGGTTCTGGTCTGATTTCTGTTGGATCATGGAACTGCTGACGGGAACATTTTATTGGATTTGATGTTCTTTTTTCAGTTCCTCTTGATGTACTCAGGTGTTGGGCTTTAGCTTGTAGGATTTTTCATTGTGAAGGAAAATATATATTAGTGTAACCCTTGTGTTTTCAGTAGGTGTAGGCTATGCCAATCGCTGCTAACGTGCAGGTTATGTTTTGCACTGACCTGGCATGCCACCAGTATCTTGGGTTTAGGTAGGGATTGATTTTACCTTAGTGGCATCTGCTTTGTTTTCACCTCAGAGATTTAGTCACAAGAACAGGATAGGCGTCTGACTGTACTGTTACGTCAGCCAGATCTTTCTTACTTGGTCCATATACTCTATTCGGTGTTAAGGCAGCAGGGCAGTTGTGATGGGCACGTTATTTGTAGCTAGAACTACTCTTTACTATGTGTGGCAGAAGTTCTCCATTTTGAGGTACGTGGCATTTTGTTGGCTTGGATTATTTATGGCCTTTGTGCAGTCATGAAGGCTGCTTCAGGGCAGGGTTGTCCTACTTTTGTTGAAACAGTGCCCACGCTGTATAATACGGTTGTTATATTTCTATATGGACCTTACTAACGCTTTATGGATAATGATGATTCTAATGGGACAGTCCTGACACTTCTCGACAGGGAATTCAGGCTCCTAATGAGATGGTATTGGAACTTCTTCACAGGGTTTTTATGTTTCTAATGGGACAGCAAGGACACTTAATAATATGGTGTTTTTGGTTCTCGTGGGGCAGTAGAGACACTTCTGAAAAGACCTTTAATGGGTCTGCAGTGACACTTCTTAACAAACCATTTATACTTCTAATCAGACAGTACTGACACTTTGGAACTGGATTGTATTTGTCTAGTGGAGCTGTACTAACACCTCCCTTAAGGGCGCTTATGTTTCTACTGGAATTGCATTGCTTCTGTTTCTACTGGAATTGCATTGATACTTTGCAACCAAGTTTTATGCTTCTAATGGGACAGTACTCACTGTTGTCTACTGGGATTTTCTAATACTAATGACACAGTCATGACAGCATTTCACATAATTGCTATGCTTCTAATGGGACAATAGCTTCTCTTCCTTGCATGGTTTTTAGGGTTTGCCTGCACAGTGCTTGCGTTTGAGCTTGAGAAATCTATTGTTTTTATTTTAAACTTAAATGAGACTTTCATCCCGCCTCCTTTCTTTCCTGACTTCTCATTGATTCCTGTGTGTGCCACTTACTTTTCCTCCAGTTCTATTGGCTGGCGCATATTTTCCTGCATTTACCAATGCTTGTTCCTCATCTGCATCTCTTATCAGTTTCCCGCTGCCGAAATACTGTTAACATCCGCTTTGATGGAACTACATTTTCATAACATTTTGCCTTTTACCCTTGCAGCATATTTATATAACAAATTATCACCCGGAGAGAATAAGTTATTTGCATAGAATAAGAGGATGTTGCGCCTGCCCAGACTCGAACCGGGATCCCCAGCTCTCAAGTCAGCAGCTCTGGCCAATGCGCCACATCCCCTCCACTCCCGTTATCTATCAGGGAGCTCTTTCCTCCGCCCGGATGATGATTGATGAAAACAGCTCTTTATTTATTACATAGGCGAAACCGATGTATTACCAATGCTTGTTATACTTCTAATGGGACAGTGCTAAAGCAGGATTTTAAAAATGTCTACGGCCAATGCTGCCACTTCCCAAAAGAGCTTTTAAAGTTATAATTGAAGAGTACTGGCACTTCTGAACAAGATTTTGAGACTCACCCACACTTAACAATAGTTTCTTTGTAATACCAACGGGACAGCTGGGTACTTTTCAGCAGCCCTTTTATAGAGCTAAGAGGACAGTAAAGCGCTTTATAACAAGGCAGCCTTATTTTTAAGGTGACCCTACCTGTACTGTTATGAATGGACTGTGAGAAAGTGAGTATTTTTGGTTTCTATATGGCAGGCACTGGCCTTCAAACAACCTTCAGACAGCCTTCTATTTGTCTAGAAAAATTGCATATTTCGGGAGCAGGCCCTGCCTGCGGAATGCATTGACACAAGATAATTTAAGACACCAGGCCGCGCCGGAACGGAGGGTGCAATTTAATATTAGCGACGGCCAAAGATTGCCCGATTGGCGAGGCAGAGTGAGTGGCTTGTTTGCTGACGCTGTGGATTCTGCAAGAGTAATTTGCAGCTTGTGCGTCTTGCTGTCATGTTGAAAACAGAGCTCAGCATCTGGTAAAGCCACCCGCCTCCCCCCAGACAAGGCAGTCTCCCCTTGCATGGCTTCTCCCGGAGCAGGGCCTGTTTAATAACGCAGAGTAGGGTGGCTTATGTTGTATATCTTTTAATAGGATTGGACATGCCACTCACGTCTGGAAAGATTACCTTTTAACTGTGCTTATGCATTCAGCAGATCCTCTTTGCTGGCCCTGCTTCTACCTAGAGTATTGTGTCTGCAGTACAAGCGCCTTGTTTCATTTGACAGGAGCTATCTTTAGACTTGGAAGAAATTCCTGCCAGCCCTCAGACAGGCAGGCAGAGGAGCCGGTGCTCCAGGGGAGCCGAGGCCCGGCTCTCTCAGATGTGGCTCAGACAGAAAACCTGTCACAGGGGAGCATTCCACCGCCCTCCTCCGACTTTGATCCATAACTTTAGTGGCACCCACCGGGCGCGCGCGTCTGCCCCTCTTTATGATCCTTCAGAGGTAGGACGCCGCGTGAATCTTTTTTTTTTTAAAAAAAAGGCACACAGGGTTCCTCCCAAAGCTCAAGTTTTTACAAGAATTTGGCCAAAGACTGCAGATTTCCAGGCAGTTCTGAAGAGGCACTTGTAAAATAAACTAAAATAACCATTTAAAAAAACGTACAACCTGTTAGGTATGCCTTTCCCCATAGCAGTCCCGCTCCAAAATTTGGAAATCCAGGCATGTTGCAGACATTTTTTGAAATACATTACCTACAAAGCAGAGGTGTTACAGGCACTTTTGCGGAGACCCTCGTGAAACACTGAAGTACTTCGATGTGTACCAGACGAGACTGATCGTCACTGGGCGGCCTTGTTGGGAGGAGGGTTCACCTCAATGCCCCAACACTGTGTGAACATTTTGAAAACACGACGCCCAATTTAACAAAATGTCTAGAGATTTATTAGTTGCACATGAAGTTATAGTAATCTTGGGTTGCAAGTCCGCCTGCTCTCCAGCGTTTCTAAAGATGGTTATAGCATATTTGCTCACTTCTACCTTCCCCAGGCCTTATAGTGTCCCAGGGCTTTAAGTGGGATGAAAAAATTGGGGGTCTCTCAAAGGGGCGTGGCCAATGTATTAAGGGGCGTGGCTTAAAACAAGCACGCTAAAAATCTGTGCTTAGCATAGTGTGTCGCCCGACTTTTATTTTTCTGTTTCTGTCATTGCATCCAGATATATGATACAAGTAACATCAAACCTACAAGTCAGGACTATTGGCCTTATCAATGGATGTTAGTTGCATAAGGTAAATAAGCAGCAACTATGGCTTGAATATATTATTGAAAAAGCTTCCATTTAAAGCCCTGGTAACACCACAATAATGCTGCTGCTTCGAAAAGAAGGGAAATCCAGAGAGAAAATGACTCTCTTCAAAGGATTTCCCTTCCCCTACAATGCTCACCTAGCATGACGTCATGTCGTATCTTCTCCACTAGTGAGAAGTGAGCAGTGTGAGCAGCGCACATCGATGTGCCTGCTGTCACTGCAGTCCGAAAAAACGGACCGCCTGTGTCAGGCACAAAAGAGAGCCCAATAGACACCCGTTTTGAGCAGGCCCAGACTGGCCATTGAGGGCACCGGGCAATCCCCCGGTGGACCGCATGGGTGGGGCCGGTTTTGGGCCCCTGGGGGCCGTTTTTGTTATAGGGCTGTTTTGCAGCATAGTTGCAAAAACGGCCCTGTAACAAAATCGGCCGAAAACCGGCCCTGGCAAAAAGCATGGTCACACCCATTGGGGGGGCGGCCGAGCACTTTGCCAGGGCCAGTTTTGGTTCCGAGTCCAGCCCTGGTTTTCAGGCCCTCTTTAAAAAACTGCCAGGGGTCAGCACCGGTGAGACCAGGCCCACTTAAAGCCCTGCAGTGTCCCCTATTTGCCGCATCCAAGTAAAATTTCAGTGATTTTGTTTGAGACTCTACTCAGGGGTCATCAAAAAATCAAATGGGGGAACGGATCACTTGTCCTGAGTAACCAGGGTTTGTAAGTTTTCGTTTGGTGCACCAATAAAAAACCTTCATTCACGTACTAAGGCTCGGGTGGCGGTATATCTTGATTCTCCGCCTCTCTCTTAGCAATGTGACAGCATCATCATTGGGTTAGTTCTCATGCTTCCTCCATCCGGAGGTAAACCACTGGTTGGTACAGTAGTGATCAGATGTAGTGGTTAAAAGTGTGAGTGAAAAAGGTTTTAATGATAAAAAGCTTGTATGTCTAGACAAAAGAGAATTTTTAATGGGTCTGGGTTCAAGTTTGTTAAAAAATTATGCGTGGGTAGGAAGAGGAGTTGGGAATCTTCCACACTATTTAATGTCCATAAAAAAGGTCGCCATGTTTCAGCCTTGTGTTTGCCCAAGAGGGTCAGGTAGGCTTTCTTCAGGACCTAGATGATAAGTGAAAGGTGCCCTGTGTTGTAAGGGTTTTAATGAGTCAAGGTATATTTACCCAACTTTTGTAAGGTCTAGTAGTACCTGTAAAAAAGGGGGGGAGGAAAGTGAGACAAACAAACATATATAGAGAACATCATTTGCGCCGTCTCCAGGATGGATGCTGTCCATCTACTTAAATAAAGAAGAAACTAAAAAATGGCAATTCTTTTTATCAAATGACAAATTTTCCCTCAGTCCCTATTGGCAAAGGATCTTTCATTATTCAATCAATGTTAAGACCCATCTCTCTGTGTAGTTTATTTATTTGTTTATTGTGCGTTTTTATATAGTGCGAACTTTACCCGAAGGCGTCAGAGCGCTTCACAATAGGAACAGAAAATTACAAGTGAACAAATTACAAAAGCAGACAATAAGTTACATGTGGTAAAAGTGACAATTGTGAGCAAAACAAAATACATGAGGTAGTAAACAGTGCATTACAGGAGGAAAGAGTGACAAGTGTGCAGGTTACAAGAGAAAACAAAGTACAATTAGAGGTAATATAGTGCAATATATGCTAGTGTGGGTCAATTGTGTATATAAAGTTGTGTCATGAAGGACATCCAAGTGTGAGCCTGCTAGTTATTACGTGCATGTTCCACGGTGCTGTTAGGCTACGGTCTCCTTTTTGCTTCTGATAAAATCTAATACTGGTGTCATGCTTATACCCATGTGACAGGCGCTCTGTGTCTGTTGGTTGGAAACTCTAGGATTATGTGAGGGGGACATGAGGGGGTGTATATCTGAGCTTATGTCTACCAATCGTTAGTTAATCACGATGCCTCTCTCCAGACCGTATAGTGGAGTAATTTATATGTACAAGTTCAGAGAACCACAGTGTTATGATTCTTACCAGGCTCAGTTTACTCGTGTTTGCTCGGTTGCCGTGTCCCGTAAGGAATTATCCAGTTTAACCCCGGGTGGATGGTCAGGGAGAAGTGTATTTCGAATTATCCTTTCGAAGTTTAGGTTACAACTGGTGTGTGCGGTCGATTGTTTGCCCAAAACCTGGTTCTGAATACAATCGTGTTTATGGTGAATTACCTTTACCCTCTTTCTACTCAGGGGGACAGGATAAAGTTATAGGTATCTCATAAACGCAGTTTGTTTGTTTGTTTGTTTGTTTGTTTGTTTCTTTCTTTCTTTCTATCTATCTCTTTCTTTCTTTTTCTTTCGTTCTTTCTTACATCTTACATCTTCCCCTTTGTTTCATTTTCTCTTTTTTAACTCTATCTTTCTTTTCCTCTCAATCTTGCTGTTTTTTCTTGTGCTTTTCTCTTTCCTCGTTTTCATACTGTCCCTGTTTCAAAAAATGTGCTGGTTTTCTTTGTCAGCCCCTGGTCTCCACTGTTCACCCTGAGCCCTATCCTGGATTTCCCATTCGTGTTATGCACGAGGTGTTCTGTGCAGTCCTAAATCAAAAGTATAACTTTATAGTGCCCCAGCCTGCTCTGTCATCAAGCACAGTGGAAACACATCGCCCTCTGCAGTGTGGAAAAGGAAGTACGTGTACAGTAGACGTGTTAGGTAGACATCCATACAACCACCTCAGTATGTACATGGAAGGGTTTAGGTAGCCATGACTTTTTAAACCACAGAACTTTGCATCATGGATTCTATTTCTATACTTAAAATGGGGAAAGTTAAACTGCAAGTCCCAATGATATAAAGGTATGGTAGATAAAAGCAAAGGCTGGTTGAATGAGTCTTAAATGTGAGGCGGGTGACTCAGAAGGGTCTAGGGATTTGGGCAGACGTCTTAAGATCTAGGGGCATAGGCACTTTTCTCTGGCTCACCCATACAGGGCCAGACTGGGAACCAAAAACAGCCATGGAAAAATGTTCAAACCAGCCTCTCTCTCTCTCTCTCACTCACTCTCTCTCTTTCTCGATCTCTCTCTATCTCTTTGTATTCAACCATTCACTCTCTCTTTCCATTCAACCTTTCTCTCTCTCTGTCTCTGCCTATCTCTTTCCATTCAACCATTATCTATCTATCTATCTATCTATCTATCTATCTATCTATCTATCTATCTATCTATCTATCTATCTATCTATCTATCTATCTATCTATCTATCTATCTATCTATCTATCTATCTATCTATCTATCTAGCTATCTATCTAGCTATCTATCTATCTATATATCTATTTTTCCATTCAACCATTCTCTCTCTCTCTCTCTCTCTTCCTCTCTCTCTCTCTCTCTCTCTCTCTCTCTCTCTCTCTCTCTCTCTCTCTCCTTCTCTTCCTTCTTTCCCTAGTGCAATTAATCTCAGGGTGCTTGGGACATTGACAGATGCACCAGGAGGGGCCCTAAGCCTTCAAAAACGTGCCTCCAGTGCCTCAAGACCACCGTAAAATGCCCAGTAGCCAACCCATCCCTGCGTCAAGATGTCATCGAAATTCAGCGAAAACGACTAAATATCTGCTTATGATTAGTCCTTAGGCATTGTCACTCAGCTATAAGATGTTCATAGGACCTACACCGATGTCTCTGTGAGATCGACTGCAGGAAACTGTATATTCTGTGGTGTAGGATATCATCCTTTGGGGAGTGATATGGATCAGATACATAGATGGATAAAATGAGACAAGAATTTCCTTGTATATGTGTAGCCTGGGCAGGCGGGAGCAGGAAGATCTATTCTTCAAGAGGTCCAGCCTGCAGAGTCGTTGCGGATCACATACCTCTCCCAATGGCATATAATATCATTGAATGAGCGGAACCAGGGCCGGCTCTAGGCTCATGGTGGCCCTGAGCAGGGAGCGTAGGTGGGGGCCCCGGAAGAGGGGGGTCCGGACGGGGCGGAGCCAAATCTAAATATGGTTAAGAATTCTATGCCTATATACAGTGGCGTCACTAGGGTTGGTGTCACCCGGTGCGGGTAACTCATGGTGTCACCCCCTCACGACTTACCGCATGGACCAAGGATACCAGCAAAAACCCATGGCTTATTTTATTTACAAGCCCCTTGCGCCGCCAGTGCGCCACTTTTTCCCATATTAAAAGTGACGCAGTGGTCGCGCAAGGGGCTTGTAAATAAGCCCCCCTGTTTCACCCACTAGTCATAGCTGCCACCAGCTAGCTGCCTGTCTCCCTTAGACTGGTGAGAGGGCACTGTACCAATACCCCAGCCGGCTTCAAAAACAACAAGGAGCACGTCCAGTGAGATCCAAGATAGGAAGCCTTTCGTCCTTACAAAAAATCTGCTCTGCCTTCCCCCCCCAAAAAAGACCTAATCCAGTTGGCTCTGAAATGTTATGTGTTTTGGCGAAGGAACTATGCCAGCAGCGGTGTTCTAACAAGGCGCCATTTTCTTGTTGTTTTTAAGCAATCTATGGTTTGTGCACTCATATAATTCACACACATTGTTATACTTGCCATAAGCCCTAGCTTCCGCTCAAATCATTCTTTTAATTGTTGTTGGCCCTTGAAAAAAAAAGCGAAAATGATGGCACGCGCGCTGCTAGGAACAGTAGTGAAACATGAGGAGAAAATTACAAGTGAACAAATTACAAAAGCAAACGTTAAGTTACAATTGGCAAAAGTGACAATTGTGAACAAACAAAATACATGAGGTTGCACACGGAGCATTACAGGAGGAAAAAGTGACATGTGTGCAGGTAACACAAGTCCTTAAAAGATGACTGAAGGCAGGTTTTGAATTTTCCAATCCCTGAATGTAAGAGCTTCACATCCACTGTCTGAATGCTAGATGAATTATCTACACGAGTAATTAAACTAATAACAGTGTTCTTTTGTGACTGCTGCTTGTAAACTGTATACCTCGATTTAAATAGATCTTTCTGTGAGGCTGTGAGAGGGGTCGATATTTTATGAAAGTAAATCTGAGAAGTGTTTGTCTCGGTGCTGATGGGGCCGGCAAGTGAAACTGAGTCAGTGAAAACAACAATGCTCACATATTGCCCGGGGGCCGCCAAATCCTGCCAGGGGGCCGCCAGTGATCCTTCTGATCCGATCCTCGTCGTGGCGGCCCCTGGGGTTTGGCGGCCCTGTGCAGGTGCACAGTTTGCACATGCCTTGTGCCGGCCCTGGCGGAACATACAGGAGTATGGCTGATATCCCTTGGGAAAGTTGAGTCCTGGATGATTGAAGAGTTGTAGAACCCGGAGGCTGGGCCAATGTCTTACGGAGCACACAGAGTCCAGAGGGAGATAACCTCCGGCTGGTATGATGGCACTAAGCCAATTCTTGAGAGACTATAGTCATGGAAACAGCTTCTCTCAGGGCACCTTGAACAGTGGCATCTGCTGTGTATTTTATGTGTAGATGTCCATATTGGTGGACAGCATATGGAATTTAGAACTTGGTGATCCTCGTGACATATTGATAAAGATGGAGTTGGTTGCCTTCCAATATAAAGCTCTAGGTCTAATCCCTGGAGCCTTCTGCTCTCACTGGTCCCTTATTCCAGGAGCCAGAAATAGGTGCAAATTAGCAGCTTTGTGTGTTTGCAAGAAGTGCGTTTTGAAAATTGAATTCGTCCACTGCTACAGAAACATGGATAGATATTAACCAAGGTAGTTCTCGGTGCATCAGTGAGCACATTACTTATTTTAGCGTGTGATGGCCCTGTTTTCCTCTACAAAGAATAGAGGTGCATGGCACATGGTAGGCATAGTCTTCAATGATAAATTTCCATTGAAGAAATTCATTGGGAAATGCACCTGCTATGACAGAAACCAGAACTTGAAGAACATTCTGGTTGTTGTAGTTTACACAATGAAGTGTGATCAGGCCAGGGATGATGTGACTGGTCTGGCATTGCACCTTGAGGAGGAGTACTGTAGGATTTAGGGTTTGTTTGATGAGAGATAATTTATGTGTGCCCCTGATTAAGATGTTTCACACACCGGATGGGCCACTTCTTGTTTTATGTTAGTTGCACTCTAGGAACAAATGGAACCAGGTTGTTCCCGGTTTAATTTCAGTGCGTCTCTTGAACAACAGCATGTCACCGTGATTTTGTCATTGTGGTCAGTTGCGAGCAGAGAATGTCTTCAAAGGACTGTGTATTGCTCACAAGTCGCTGTATGGCAAGGCACCAAAATACCTGAAATCTCGACTATCCCCCTACACACCGGGTAGGACATTGCGTTCGTCGGACGCCACTCTTCTGTCCCAATCCCGCTTCAAATTGACCACGGTGGGGGGCCGTGCATTTTCCAACACGCTCCCAGCTTTATGGAACAAATTGGATCCAGAGCTCAGGAAGGAAAGTAATTTACTTTCCTTCAGAAAAAAACTAAAAACTGTCTTGTTTAAACAAGCATGGAGCAGATCCTAGGTGCACAGTTGGTTTCAAGTGAATGTAACATCTTATCACGTAAATCTGGACAGACAGCGCTTAGAGACCCCTGTGGTTATAACGCGCCATATAAATTAAATAAATAAAATAAATAAATAAATAAATGTTAAGATTCATGGCTTTTACAAACATTTGGGTGTAATAGAAGAAGGGTTGGCTTTCTGGTAAGTGTTTGACATCCATGTTTGAATGATAGAGACGGATGTTCTGAGGCGGTAGATGTCATTAGCCTAAGAGATATTTGGGCAGACTTGCTCATCTAAGGCATACTAGTAAACTCTGCTGATCTGGAGGATACGCAACCGCACCAATGATGGTGTGAAGCTGAATGAATGTTTTTCGGTAACTACGTTGCATGAAAAGTCGAAGGTATTTTAGGCCAAGGCGGGTGGTCCACCAATACCCCTTCTTATTGCTGGCCCTCTGCAGGCTGCAGATCATTTTTAAGGAGAACTGTGCGTTTGGTGGATCTTTTCCAATTAAACAGCAAGAATCGCTCTTTTGGCAAAATAAATCATAAATTGATACTTGCATAGCGCACTACTCACCCGCAAGGGTCTCAAGGCGCTTGTACGAATACTGCTGTGGAACCCATCCTGGCTTTCCCTGTGAGGCGTCCACTCCTGGGCACCCCCAAGGTGGAGGCCAGGCATCCTTAGCGTTGTGGGGGCCGTTGTGGAGATTAAGCAAGCTATTGCCCAGAGTTGCAGAGTGGGACTCCATGATTGGAATAGGCACCGAGGCGAGAATTATCAGGTCCGTGGAATTTTGAGCCAAAGACCCGCCGAGGCGGGGAATTGAATCCTGGTCCCGGGCCAGACCTCTGCATCAGGGTCTGCCGCTCTAACCATTGAGCCATACTTCTCCACGCCAAATCATATTGTATTCTAGCATTTGTATAGTACTTATAACCCCTATGGGGCGCTGGAGGGCTTGCCAACATGAATAGCAAGCTACACCATGTACTCTCTGTGGGTGGAAGGGCAGTGTTTTGGGTTGAGCCGATGTTGGAAAGGTTTTCATTTCATGCGTGATAGAAACCGAGGTGCTGTTATCATGTGATGGGCCACAGTACCTGGTAGTGTGATGGGTGATGGTATGTGAGAGATAAGCATGCAAATGATAACTATATTTATAATGTCTAACCAGCTCTGCCACATGCTGGTCAATGTTTTTGTTTCTCAGAAACAAACCGCTAAAGCAGAGGTTAGATTCTGGGAAACAAAATAAGTGGCACAGGATTTCTTTCCTGCATGCCGACCCCCCAGGGGCGGCTCCTCTTTTATGGTAGAGTGGCTTCACTCCACTGCTGAAAACATGTAAAATAAAATGATAACAAAGTAATTAATAAAACTGATTTATTATCATTTTATTTTACATGTAGGAGGGAGCCGCAGCATCAGGAGGAGTGGTGGGCACAGGGCACCAAGTGTGCATTTCGGTTTGGTTGGCCATCTTAGAACAGCCAAACTGACATGCGCACTTGGATATTTCCAGGCTATTGCTTGGAGATATCAGCAGGGCTCAGGATCACCGGCTCCCAGTCCCTGCTGGAGCATGAAACCAGCCCGATCCGCCCAATCCCGGTGCTTCTCTCATGCTGGGTAATAACAGCATTAGAGCAGCATCTGGATTGGCACAGAGGAGCCTGCGTGTGCAGCTTCTGTCCATCGGCAGCTGAAGAGCACGGCAAGGCAGCAGGAGGTAAGTTTTATTTTTTATTTTTTCTCCCCCCGCCTAGCCTACCACTTTTCCATGCTACCGGCCGCCATTGTCCAGACCAGCGGCATGGTGGTTCTGGGCAGAGCATAGGAAGGCCTGCGGTAAATAGGTGGCTCCTTCCAACGTACCCAGACCAGTGGCCCAGTTGCAGCCATGCCGCTGTTTCCTGTTAACTTGGCATTGTTATGAATATATTTTTGCGCTGCACAATTTTAAAACAAAATTTGAGATATAGCGCCTTGTTCAGTGCTGCAGTGGTAATATAGGATTTCATTAATTGAAGCTTCAAGAACCCCTGTAATGCAGGATCACACGCGCCCGCTTTGCCAGTCCCATTGTGAACATTGACCGCCATCTTTCATGCGATGTTCCAGCTGCTGGAGGTAAAGTCATTCAGAGGCAGTGAAGCCTCTTTGAAGTCTGGAATCACGCAAGGTAACATTCTGAGGAAATCGCAGGAAAAGTGAGCGCAGACAATGACATCCCCAGCAGGTAATTGCTCTCAATGAGGCTCGGAGGCAAAGCGCGCGCCGGGATTGACCAAGGGCGGTGTGGAATGGCATCAGGGCTTTTTTGGAAACCTGCCCGTCTTCTGAAATACCACACGGGATGGAAAGTGGCAGAATGACAAACATAACATTATCAGTTAACTTCAAAGCTGGCAAAATGGATCAATTATAACCGGTGAGTTGAATGGCGGATGCACTCCTGTCCTCTGAAAGTTCACCAGCCCATGGAAGGCATTAAACACGCTTCCAGGGATAAACACACACATAAAACAAAGAATGAGCGTGATTTTCAAATTGCATAAGGAGGAGAGAAGTGACAATAGAAGGAACATCCATCAGTATTTCCTCTGAGGGTGGCATGCCCAGAAAGGGCTAGTGGCGTTGCTGAGAATGTCAACAAGTGAAGAATCTCAGTGCTCAATTTGTAAAATATTAAGTGCCAGGGCCCTCATCAGGAGGTAACTGCAGACTACACCGCCCATTGCCCCTGCTAGTGCTACCAATGACAGTACAAAACCAGCTATTTATTAACCATCACACGCCTACAAGCGTGACAATTCAATATATATATATATATTGAATTAGTAAACAACTGTTGTTGTGCTAATTCTAAATCAGACAATCAGCCCACCATGTGACAGACTGTCATAAGTGTCGGTACCGTGCCCTGGGACCCACCATCAAATTAAGCACAGGTGAAGATGCTAGTTGCCCCACTTTAAAGATGTGATTGAGTGAGCTTGCCTAATCAAGTTATAAGCTACCATGCAATGCAAATAAGCAACAACTTTTATGCAAAACAAAACGCTTTGCCATTGAACTATGACTGAAAGTTATCCAATTCTGCACTTGCCTTAAATAAAATGCATTAGGGAAATATGCACATATCCTAATTTTGTGAGGTCTAGGGGTGGTAGCCTGTGGACCAGCCATCAAAGAATGCTCTGACCTAGTGTAAATGTAGAAGCCTTGGTGATGGCTTGATGTGGAGTTCCCATTACCACTCTTTGAAGACTAAAGTGTCTGTACGGGGCATCAATCTGAAATTAACCCACGCCTAAATCAAGGAACCGAACAGTAGCTCTTTCCAGTTCACCTCAGATAGAGCCCTGACCACATGTCAAATACATTCTGTCCCCCTCCACTTTAAGTGATGATTGTGAACTGTGATATGCCAACCTCTGTCAAAGAAGAGAAGCTCACTCATGTCAATTAAATTCCAACTTACCCCAGAGGTTCACACCCGCTTCCTACAATGTCTCTGTGAATTCACACACAGTCTAATTAGCGACATTTTATTTCGAAAGACCTTGTTTCATGACACAGAAAATTAAACCATTTATGTGTAATGCTTTCTAGAATAAAAAAGTAATGGTTCTGCTATGCACAAGAAAACATACTCAAAATAATGTGTATTCATTGCCTAACCCTTGTATTTCAGGGGAAACCAACCAAACGTCCATGAACTAATGCAGAATTATATAAGGTTTTGGGTTTGTTGTCATATTCACCGAAAATATAGAGTTAATAATCTAGCTGTAAAGGTATCTTGAATCATTTTGAACTGTGGCATTAAATGGTTATGTAGAGACTTCACCATTGAAAAATCCACATAAGAAAAAACATCACCCAGCCTTTCCTTCAGACATCCTTCATAATCAATTTCATGACGTCTTTACATTGTTTTCAATTCCATTTAATCTGATAAAAGAGAAGTGCAAAGTTCAAACTTGTTTCAACACAGTATTGACATATTGAGAATTAGTCACCCACACATAAGCAATGTTTTGCAGTTTGAACATTTGCTGTTGTTTTGTGCTGTCTATTCGATGAATACACTGTAGGTTTCATTCTGAGGCCTTGAGCAACCTCTACATGCAATTACATCAATATTCCATGTTTAGATCATTGTTTTCAGTTTGTAGGTCCTGATTTAGCTTTGGGTTGAGAAAAATGTTATTTGTATTTTATAAGAGATTACTGTATTGGCTTCAAAGCTGTAAACAGCACGGTTTCGAGAACAGTTTTTTACATTTTGTACCAATTAAAATATGTACATGTAGAAGGCTACTCTCTCACATTTGTTCCAGTCTTAAGTTTCTGTTTGAAACATTTAAGGGCGATACTTGACCTGGGAAGTTTGCATGATCCATCACCTGATAGAGGTGGAAACTTCTATGTGGCTGCTTATCTACACCCCCCAGCATGTGCGTTAATAATTGTGTGCCTCAGAAAATTCATACCTTAATCTCCAGTTGGTAGTGGCGGCTCCTTCGCTAAGGGGGAGGAGCGTCGCCCCACTGCTCAAAAGGACAAATAAAATAATAAGAACATATTGTTATCATTTTATTTTCCCTATTGCAGTTAGTGGTGGGGCGGGGCTGGCCAGGGCAGGGGAGGAGTGGTGTGCACTCCCTAAGTGTGTATGAATTGTTTGGCTGGCCCTCTTGGGCTGACCAAACAGTTTGTGAGCACTTTGCATGTTCCTACCAGGCTCCATTACACAGCCTGGTCAGGAACATGCACAGGCTTCCTGTTCTGGTCTGAGCACTGATCCACGGCGCTCAGACCAATCATAAAGCGGCATTGCAGTGTTGTGATTTGCTCAGGGGAGCTTGTCTGCCCAGGTTCTTCCTGCTGCCCCCAGCCGGGGATGAAGAGGACGGAGGACGGTCTTTCTCCCCGCCCTACCACCCCAGCCAGGTGGGATCCGCCATTGCTAGTTGGGGATGGTAACTCTTTTGTTCTATAACCCTCCTTTGGAAAAGGGGTGCCAATAATCTGCCTGCATCAATGAAAGACAGAGTTTGAACTTTTTGGGACTTCCTGATGCTCCAGGTGTTCACTTCTTTCTGATACTCCATCAAATGCTGACTTCCCTGAGACTGAGAAAGAGACAGTTTCCTGACTCCTCTCCTGAGCCTCTGCTTAAAAAATAGACTTTGAAAGTTGGCTCCATCCCCACTGCTTCCACATTACAAAAAGCCTTTCTAAGTAAGCAGTGCTCTTCACTTTCTTCACCAAACACGGTAGGTATATATCAGTGGCATAGTGCAAAGTTATGGAACCCACCTTGAGAATGTGATGGAGGCCCCCATATCTCACATATGTTCTTAGGCTGAACTGGTCTCCCTTGAAGTGTTAGCCCCCCCTGGAGGATTGGTGGACTCCTGCGCCACAGGGGCTGCAGGGGCCTGTGTTACGGATCTAGTAAATAATGTCACCCAACTGTGAGACACCGTCTTAAATCTGCATTGATCCTTCAAATTCCAATAAGCACAAGACATATTGGTTAAATTATTCCCAGAGTATAGCAAACTGGATAAATCACAATAGACAAGACATAAAGTCAAGTCATAACATGTGTTTACATTTGATAAATTAATTTGGTTAAAGTAGCACTGCAAGAAATTGGGTTGCTGGTTGAGGGGTGTGAAACCCTACCCAAGAAGGAATGACGGTCATTACCTGGATGCAGTCAGAAGCAAACCCTAAATTAAGCTGTGCTCACCTCTCAGGTAGCATGGCACAGAGCAGTCAGGCTTTTCTCAGAGGCAATGTGTAAAGTATTTGTGCAACATTTCAAAAAGTAACACAGTGAAAACACACCACAAAAGGATCCCATATCAGATTAAAAATAGAGTAGTGTTTATAAATAAAACAAGGCCAAAATGACAATGATCCAATTAGTAGAACCATAGTTATGCAGGTTAAAGATTTCAGTGAAAATAACACTAACTGTGGATATCTGTTCATCCGTCACAAAGTCACAAAATGATGCCGACTGTGATGGAGCTTGGGTCGGCTACAGGGACCCAGGTATGCATGCTCAACAAAAATACCTTAAATCCTGTTTGCGGAGCGTTGTGAGGTCCCGCCTTGAGGATGCATTGTGCAGGCGAGGCGATGCATCGGTTCTGAAGGGTTGCAAAGTTGCGAGGTGAGTGCCTGCATCGTCATCATTGTGGAGGATCCTGTTGGCAAAGGCTTGCAATGCAAAGTCCAGCGTCGGAGGTGAGTTGCGCAGCCGAGGCAAAACATCAGTTCCCAAGAACTGTGAGGCTACGATGCGAGAACTTGCGTTGTCTTCGAGGCTACCGTAAATGAGATATTAGCAGTCTGAAGGACTGTGTTGGGGATGTGAGGTCAATGTGAAGTCCTTGTTCTGGGGGAATCCTCGCAGCCAAGGCGATGCATCAGCTCCACTTGGGGTTGCATAGAGGAGATGTGTCAGTCCTGATGGATCCACAGATGGGCTGGCAGAACACCTACAGGCCACTACAAGGGTTCAGGGCTGGGGTGGCACCACTTGGCAGAGTTGAACTCTCAGTTGCAGAGTCCAGGTGCTGGTGACTAGCCCTTGGAATTCCTCTGGTAGTCCTTGGTACAGGTTACAGGTCCAGTCCTTCTCATCCAGGCAAGAGGGCAGCAGGCATCAGATCAGCACAGCAGGTAGCAGTCCTTCAGGACAGCATTCCAACACAGTGGCAGTCCTTACAACAGAACAGGAGTCCTTCTTCCTTCTGCAGAATCTTCCACAGGTCCAGAAGTGTATTAAAGAGTTGGTGTCTGAGGTCCAATATTTATACCAGTTGCCTCCTTTGAAATGGGGAAACGTCTAGAGGTTTACCTTTGAAGTGCACAAGTTTCCTGCCACCCCTGCCCCGGATCTAGACTAACCACAGGGGGTATTTAGCCCTTTGGGTGGAGGCAGGATTATTCAAGTGTAAGTAGGGCTGTGCCCAGCTCCACCCTCACATCCTGCCAGTGGCGGCCCATCCAGGCACACGTAAGCTCTCAACGGTGTGGCTGTCTAGGAGGAATACACAAAGCCTGACTGTCAGCTACACCCAGTCGTGTGACCCAGAGACAGGCTCTAGGCACTAAATTGCAAAGTCAGAAACACGGCAACTTTCTAAAAGTGGCCTTTTCAAAATTGTAACTCAAAATCCAACTTTACCATAAGAGAGGATTTTCATTAGAATTCCTAAGACCCAATAAATGAACTGGTTACCTGTTCCCATTTGAAATGACAGTTTATTGTAATAAGATAACTCCAATGTTATCCTATAAACGAGGTAGGCCTTGCAATAGTGAAAAATTAAGTTAAGAGTTTTTCGCTATCAGGACAAGTAACACTTAAGACTACATGTCCTCCTTTTTAAATACATTGCACCCTGCCCTCTGTCTGTCCAAGGCCTACTCTAGGGGTGACTTATATGTATTAAAAAGGAAGGGTTGGGCCTGGCAAAAGATCTATTGTGCTAGGTGGAAATGCAGTTAAAAACTGCACACACAGGCTGCCTGAGACAGGTTCTCAATGCTACTTAAGTGGGGGGCACAACAAGTGCTCCATGACCACTAGTAGCACTTAATTTACAGGCCCTGGGTACATGTAGTACCACTTTACTAGGGACTTATAAGTAAATTAAATTTGTCAATTGGTCGTTAAGCCAATTCTACCATGTTTAGTGGCGAGCGGACTAGCACTTTAGCACTGATTAGAACATTGGAATGTTGGGAGCTCCATTGAAAACAATGGAGTGCTCTGGGATCATAATGGCTGGTATAAGCCTGGAGCTTAAACATTCCAATGTTTCTTTGTTCACAGCTCTGGCTGTGAACAAAGGCATCAGGGAGCCTGAAGGGATTCCAATCCCCTCACGCTCCCATAAGGCTTTGTTTTTTATTGTTAGAACATTCTGCCCCCAAGTGGCAGAATGTTCTAATAGCCTTATAGCCCTTCTTAGCTGCGCTATACCAGCTATTAAAGTCCCTCTCCCTTGTTAAAGGCCCTCACCTTCGGCTCAGGCCTTTAACGCTGAAGAGGGCCTTTAATAGCAGGTATAGCCCTCTATGGCGGGCTATAAGGCTATATTAGCAGTGGTAAAGTGCACGGAGGCCAGCAAAAACAAATTCAGCAAACAAAATGGTGGGTAAATGCCAAAAGTTTGGGGTGACACAGCAGTAGGGCCAAGTATAACACACACCCTTCCTATGCTAGTGAGAAACCCTTCTTGTCCCTGAATGTATTTCTAGAGGGCTGCGGAATTCGGAGATACGATGAAAATACACGTTTATCTTAACAGGCATAAGTTATAAGGACTTTGTAGCTTATGTAATCATCCCTTAGAAGAATTGAAGTGGGAGGGCAAACCCTTGGGCATTATTCTAGTAAAACAACTTCAATCATGCATTTAACAAAGAGTGTTAAGCATAACAGGTGTAGGCTCTGAAGCAAGTTTATCATTTGTATTCTTTGAGCATTAATGCTTTGAGCATTCTGAAGCCTTTGTTTGTATATCCATACCTTATGACCCATCTCTAAAGCATATCTTTTCTTCAAGGTCTTGGTAGTAGACGTATTGTGTGTGGGCTTTTCAATTCAAAATTACAGCAAATGTTTTCCAATAGAGAAAAATATTTATTTACAGGTGGATGAAGCCTTTTTCTGAAAGCAAATCAGAAAGACAAAGTCGTTTTTTGAGGTGGAGATATGCGTGTTCATGGGTTTCCGGTTTTCTATGTATTGCAGTATTTTGTGATGTTTATTTCCGAAAGCTCTTATGATGGAACAGTTTGTTAGTTATTTCGTGTTGTTTATTGAGTTTTAAAAGAGAAAGCAAATCAGAACTGCAGTACAATGTATTTTGGCAATGTTTTAAAGAGAGAACTTATACAGAGCGAATGTGCTGAATTAAATCTCTATTTCCTCTATGTATGCTTTGATTACTGACGGATAAATTGTCTAGAAATTGTATTCTCCTGTATTTGAGGAAAACTTAAATGCTTCCTCTGTCTTGGGCCAAGTTCGCGGGTATATAACAACAAAACATAGCGGCCCAGATGTAGGTAATAGCAAATTACCGAATGGTAAATACCGAATTTTACCGATTCGGTATTCACTATTCGCTAATTGCTATGTAGGTAAAATATTCGGTAAAAATACCGAATCGGTAAGATTCGGTAATTACCGATTCGGTAATTACCGAATCTGTATTTGGCATTGATTCCTATGGGCCTTGAAGCCTATAGGATTCCCTAGCAAATACCGATTCGGTAATTACCGAATCAGTAATTTTACCGATTTTACAAGGGGGACAGGGTGTCACTTTGACACCCTGTTTCACCCCTGTTTCTGGCGTGTGTGCCATGTGACACACAGACATGCCCTAAGGGCATGTCTGTGTGCCACATGGCACAGGTGTACATGCACAGATGTGCATGTACACTGGAATTCGTTATTTACCATGGAATAGTATTCCTTGGTAAATAACGATTCGGTAAGGGCCTGTGGCACTGATTACAGTGCCACCTACATATGGATTTTCAGAATCAGTAAATTTACCGATTCGGTATTTTACCGATTCTGTAATTTACCGAATCGGTAAATATACCGATTCTGTAAATATGAGGCCCCCTACATCTCAATCACCAAATACCGGTCGGTAACGGCCGAAATCGGCCGTTACTGACCGGTATTTGGCGACCTACATCTGGCCCACAAAGTTTATTTAGTCAGATCGCAGTCTCCATATTGTCTGCCATTGGTCTAAGTCTAGAGAAAAGCTGCAATGGTCCAAAATAATTGTTTGACCTGAATATACGTTTGCTTAGGCCAGATCAAAAATCTGAATTTCATCCTTACACTCTTTTCCTGCCCTCTCTATTCTATTTGCTTTGCCCTTTGTTTCCTTTGAGCCATTTTCCATTACTTCTCAAGTTTAATATTGCCTTTATTTGTGTATATTCTCCTTTTTTGTTTTGTTTGGCCATCATTTGTTCAATTTTCCGAGTTTTATCTCCATCTCTAACAAATCATCTCATATGACCTAACTGGGCCACCACTTGGTTAAACATGCCTAGTTGGGGGCATTCATTACACAGCCAAAACAGGAAAACTATAGCACTATAGAGGCTGGTGTTTTAGATATGAAACTATTCCAGCTCATCCAGCTCCCTATGCCATACCAAAGCTGGTGGAAAAGTCAGAAGGCTCACTGGGACTATGCATGGCCAAGACCGGTGGAAAAGTCAGAAGGCTCACTGGGACTATGCAGAGCCAGGACCGGTGGAAAAGTCAGAAGGCTCACTGGGACTATGCATGGCCAAGACCGGTGGAAAAGTCAGAAGGCTCACTGGGACTATGTATGGCCAAGGCCGGTGGAAAAATCAGAGGACTCACTGGGACTATGCATGGCCAAGGCCGGTGGAAAAGTCAGAAGGCTCACTGGTACTATGCATAGCCAAGGCGGGTGGAAAAGTCAGAAGACTCACTGGGACTATGCATAGCCAAGGCGGGTGGAAAAGTCAGAAGACTCACTGGGACTATGCATAGCCAAGGCGGGTGGAAAAGTCAGAAGGCTCACTGGGACTATGCATAGCCAAGGCGGGTGGAAAAGTCAGAAGACTCACTGGGACTATGCATAGCCAAGGCGGGTGGAAAAGTCAGAAGACTCACTGGGACTATGCATAGCCAAGGCGGGTGGAAAAGTCAGAAGGCTCACTGGGACTATGCATAGCCAAGGCGGGTGGAAAAGTCAGAAGACTCACTGGGACTATGCATAGCCAAGGCGGGTGGAAAAGTCAGAAGACTCACTGGGACTATGCATAGCCAAGGCGGGTGGAAAAGTCAGAAGGCTCACTGGGACTATGCATAGCCAAGGCGGGTGGAAAAGTCAGAAGACTCACTGGGACTATGCATAGCCAAGGCGGGTGGAAAAGTCAGAAGGCTCACTGGGACTATGCATAGCCAAGGCGGGTGGAAAAGTCAGAAGACTCACTGGGACTATGCATGGCCAAGGCCGGTGGAAAAGTCAGAGGACTCACTGGGACTATGCATAGCCAAGGCTGGTGAAAAAGTCAGAAGGCTCACTGGGACTATGCATAGCCAAGGCCGGTGGAAAAGTCAGAAGACTCACTGGGACTATGCATAGCCAAGGCGGTGGAAAAGTCAGAAGGCTCACTGGGACTATGCATAGCCAAGGCGGGTGGAAAAGTCAGAAGACTCACTGGGACTATGCATAGCCAAGGCGGGTGGAAAAGTCAGAAGACTCACTGGGACTATGCATAGCCAAGGCGGGTGGAAAAGTCAGAAGGCTCACTGGGACTATGCATAGCCAAGGCGGGTGGAAAAGTCAGAAGACTCACTGGGACTATGCATGGCCAAGGCCGGTGGAAAAATCAGAGGACTCACTGGGACTATGCATGGCCAAGGCCGGTGGAAAAGTCAGAAGACTCACTGGGACTATGCATAGCCAAGGCGGGTGGAAAAGTCAGAAGGCTCACTGGGACTATGCATAGCCAAGGCGGGTGGAAAAGTCAGAAGACTCACTGGGACTATGCATAGCCAAGGCGGGTGGAAAAGTCAGAAGACTCACTGGGACTATGCATAGCCAAGGCGGGTGGAAAAGTCAGAAGGCTCACTGGGACTATGCATAGCCAAGGCGGGTGGAAAAGTCAGAAGACTCACTGGGACTATGCATGGCCAAGGCCGGTGGAAAAATCAGAGGACTCACTGGGACTATGCATGGCCAAGGCCGGTGGAAAAGTCAGAAGGCTCACTGGTACTATGCATAGCCAAGGCGGGTGGAAAAGTCAGAAGACTCACTGGGACTATGCATAGCCAAGGCGGGTGGAAAAGTCAGAAGACTCACTGGGACTATGCATAGCCAAGGCGGGTGGAAAAGTCAGAAGGCTCACTGGGACTATGCATAGCCAAGGCGGGTGGAAAAGTCAGAAGACTCACTGGGACTATGCATAGCCAAGGCGGGTGGAAAAGTCAGAAGACTCACTGGGACTATGCATAGCCAAGGCGGGTGGAAAAGTCAGAAGGCTCACTGGGACTATGCATAGCCAAGGCGGGTGGAAAAGTCAGAAGGCTCACTGGGACTATGCATAGCCAAGGCGGGTGGAAAAGTCAGAAGACTCACTGGGACTATGCATAGCCAAGGCGGGTGGAAAAGTCAGAAGGCTCACTGGGACTATGCATAGCCAAGGCGGGTGGAAAAGTCAGAAGACTCACTGGGACTATGCATAGCCAAGGCGGGTGGAAAAGTCAGAAGACTCACTGGGACTATGCATAGCCAAGGCGGGTGGAAAAGTCAGAAGGCTCACTGGGACTATGCATAGCCAAGGCGGGTGGAAAAGTCAGAAGACTCACTGGGACTATGCATAGCCAAGGCGGGTGGAAAAGTCAGAAGACTCACTGGGACTATGCATAGCCAAGGCGGGTGGAAAAGTCAGAAGGCTCACTGGGACTATGCATAGCCAAGGCGGGTGGAAAAGTCAGAAGACTCACTGGGACTATGCATAGCCAAGGCGGGTGGAAAAGTCAGAAGGCTCACTGGGACTATGCATAGCCAAGGTGGGTGGAAAAGTCAGAAGACTCACTGGGACTATGCATGGCCAAGGCCGGTGGAAAAGGCAGAGGACTCACTGGGACTATGCATAGCCAAGGCTGGTGAAAAAGTCAGAAGGCTCACTGGGACTATGCATAGCCAAGGCCGGTGGAAAAGTCAGAAGACTCACTGGGACTATGCATAGCCAAGGCGGGTGGAAAAGTCAGAAGGCTCACTGGGACTATGCATAGCCAAGGCGGGTGGAAAAGTCAGAAGACTCACTGGGACTATGCATAGCCAAGGCGGGTGGAAAAGTCAGAAGACTCACTGGGACTATGCATAGCCAAGGCGGGTGGAAAAGTCAGAAGGCTCACTGGGACTATGCATAGCCAAGGCGGGTGGAAAAGTCAGAAGACTCACTGGGACTATGCATAGCCAAGGCGGGTGGAAAAGTCAGAAGGCTCACTGGGACTATGCATAGCCAAGGCGGGTGGAAAAGTCAGAAGACTCACTGGGACTATGCATGGCCAAGGCCGGTGGAAAAGTTAGAAGACTCACTGGGACTATGCATAGCCAAGGCTGGTGGAAAAGTCAAAAGGCTCACTGGGACTATGCAGAGCCAAGGCCAGTGGAAATATCAGAAGGCTCACCAGGTGCTGAGCAAACCTAGTTCATTTTCAAAGAGGCAAAGATGTGTTTGAGCTTCTGCTGCAGCTGCCATCCAACTTCCATTGGCAGTGGATGCTGCTTTAGAAATGATTGGGCATCAACAAGCGAGCTGTCTGGTGCTGACATCTATACAAAGAGACTAGCAGGTGGGTGTGATACATGCCCTTTCCTGGAGTTAAGTCCCTTTCCTAATATTTATTAATGGAACTCCGTATTAAACCCCTATTTGAATTGTATGAGACCTGAAATAAGTTTTATTCAGACAAAAGGTGTCCCCGAGCAGCAGGAATTAGACACAGCTAAGGAATTTCAGGTTTTATTTAATTATTTACAAAAGCCATAATCACAGCATCCGTCTTTATCCTGTCTTGCTTTCTAGACATGCTACTTTACCAGATTGAACATGAAGTTCTGCTTTCTTTTTCTATTCTAAGTCTGCGGGCAAAGTCCCGGGATGCGAACTGCTGTTGGCGAGAACATGAGGACTAGAAAAAGAGGTGCATGTTACAGTGGGGCCAGTAGGCAATTCTGCATGCTCTACCCTCACAGTTCACAGAACTATCCCACTCACAGACAACTGTGTCTAAAAACAAAGGCAAGGCGAAGAATACCCTGAATTTAAGGAGGAGGTTCAGTTACACAGGCTTATTCTGGTTGCCACTTCCACATTTCACTCTGATTACTTCAGTCTTTACCGCCAAGAACTATACAACATCAACTTGTGGTTTAATCGCATCGCTGCGGCGCATTTTCCCGCTGTGTGCTGAAAAATGCGAAATCCCGCGGTTCATGACAAGCTCAGCTCGTCATGAGCGCACGACAGGTAAACCTCATGACGAGCTGAGCTCGTCATCTGCACCGAAGGGGTTATTGATGTGACAATGACATTACGTGACTCCCACTTTCGAAGTCCCATTTTTAAAAGATTCAAACAACTCCACATTTACTTAGCAGGACCCTTTTAGTTTCTTTGACCCTTTCACCTTCTACTTTTTAATGAGGCATTCTTAATTGTTTGAGCCACTCTTCTCATTAGGATAAAACCAGTCGGTAACGAAGAAATTAAATTGGCTCACACAGAGATTTCTTAATTGCATTCCCACATTAGGGCTATTTACGAAGATCCTGCGTAATTGGGACGCGCAGTGTACGTGGAAGGTACAGCGCCTCTTAGTGGTAGGGGATGTGGAATAAGGTAGGATTCAGAAGTGGGAAGCAGGAAAATCACAGACAACTGTCTCTGGGGTTTGTGTATCACCAGACAGCGTGCAAGTAGGGAGAATGAGTATCTGGACGTGGTGGGTGAGCAGGTGGGCTTAAGGGCCTTGCCAGTATTTAATGGACGGTGAAAAGGTTGGACTTACTGTTCATACAGACCAGATTTGTGTTAAATGTATTGAGTTGAGCAATACTAAGGGCCTGATTACGAGTTTGGCAGTCCGTTGGACCGCCGAACCCATGGTGGAGGTGTGGTGGCAGTCGGGGACCGCCGCACCAGTGGTCGGACCGCGTATTACAAGTACGGTGATCGGATCGTTTTGGGACTGCCGCAACTGCCAGGGTACCCAGTTGCCTGGTGGTGGTGCAGCAGACTGGGGCAGCAATATGCTTGGCGGTGCCGCTGCGGCATCGCCAAGCATATTCTGAGTTTCACCACCGCCAGCGTTTTCATGGCGGTGAGCCCGCCATAAAAAGGCTGGCAGTGGGGAAACAAAGTGCCCCTGTCGACTGGGATGCATGCAAGGGGGCACATGGTGTGCCCCCTTGTGTGCATGCATGTCAAGTTCCTGCATGGCATGGACTAAACTGTCCATGCCGTGCAAGGACTTGCTTTGGCGTTCCCATTGCCATGCCTTTTTTAAAGGCACTGCAGTGGGAACACCAAAAGACCACCCGCCAGACCAGGAGAAAACTCCTAATCTGGCGGACGGCTGGCAGACGACTTTGGTGGTGCGGGAGCAGGGCGGTGGCGTGCCGCCCCGCTCCTGCACCACCAAAGTCATAATCAGCCCCTAAATCACTCAGGATGGAAGTCATGTCGTTTCTGTGTTAATTGAAATGCAATGGCCACTATGTTTGCTCTACAGTGACCCTCTCAGCATTGGCCGGGATGGGGCATGTGTTGAGCTTCTTGGCATGGATTAGCTTTGTGAGCAGTTCCCATACCTTCCTGAACAGCATCATGTGATCTAGCATGTTGAAGTGACTTTGCCTTTCCTTTCTTTTTCTAGTCTAGATCTACTTTGATCTCACTGTACATTTGGTAGATTCTACTTTCTTACACCTCCAGCCTAAGGCCTATATAAGCAGTAATACTAAACCTTTGACATCTGAGGACGCACCACTGAATCCCTAATAGAATCCGGGCAATTTCTATGATTTGGACCTCAGAACAATACACAAAAATACAGAAGTAAGAATACATCAAATAAACACTGATTTTTTTTAAAAACGTACAAAAAAAAGAGGGTGTAAATTAAAATTGTATTTATAATGTAAAGGTTGGAGCTTTTCAAAATGTTTTTTCTTTTTTTTTGGAAGATAATCCGATATGCTAGATTATAGCACATCACTTTGCCTTTTTTGCTTCTAAAGTATGGTCTCACTTTGTCGGCAATTACATATGCTTCCGTTGAGACCATCAAATGTTTGTACTGGATTCTGTTTGCTGTACCGTCATTGCTCTCAAGAATCACTACGACTACCAATTGAATTTTGAGCCTCCAATTTCAAATTCCTTCTCCTTTACAGAGTCTTTTTTACTTTTCAATTATATATTCTGCCTTTTATGTGCATATAATGTATTAATCTGCTAATATTATTTAACTTTGTTAACCGTAACTGATCTCACGCCCCCCCTCCCAGAGCAGACATTGCAGACCCCTGAGGGTCAGTGGACTCCAGTTTAAGAACCGCTGACCTATTACCTTGTGCAGTGGTCACTAAAAAGAAAGATCTGTCGGCGCATGAATCAGTCTCCAACCTCTCCTCATGGGGTACACCAATGACATTACTCAGGAGCGGTGTAGTCCTGATACACTATGTGGTGCTCCCAACTGAAGCTGTCTCTTAATATGTTTAGGTAAAGTTTACATGGATACTCTGGAACATTCTCTTAAGAATGACAGACAAAGTTTGATATCTAAAGGCTTTATGTTTTGAATTAATAGGCAAATTGCAATAAACATGACATACGTATAGATAACTGCAAAACATATAATTAATTACAAGTACAAAGAACTCAGCACAGTTCTTAGTGAAATCCAGCATAGATTTTTCGTCTAAGGTCACAGAAACAGAGACTCGTTGTGACAGAAATCCACGTCCTTTTATAGGGTTTTAGACAAAGACTCTCATACATTCTGTATGAATACATGGTTCTCAGGATTTTGTACCAATAGAGAACAACGTAAACGTCACAATTCCCCACAATATACATTCGAGAAGATTCTCATAATAGGAATACATTGAGATTCAGTCATTCTCATTGCTTGCAGTTGAACAAGTGAACAGAGGCCTTGTTTGAGCAAGAGCTGAAGGCAGTGGGATATGTCCTTGATAAAGTACGGTGACAAACATCCCTGGGAACACTCTCTGCCTAGTCATGCAAACATTAGTAATACTTTGTTTGAAAACAAAATCAGCAGTAGTCATCATGTGGTATACTGTGACAAGATGGAGAATAGTGTAAACACAACTTAGGGGCCCATTAGGCTGTCAGGCGGATTGCCCCCGCCAAGCTGGCGGTGGCTACCGCCAGCCTGGCGGGGCAATCCGTCTGACATCCGCATTTGAATTCCCCCTGCCATATTAGTATGGCGGGGGGGACCTCGGCAGACGGAAAGACTGTCCGCCGCTTTTCCGCCCCGGTCGCCTTAAGGTCGGGGCGGAAAAGGATTAATATGGTGGCGGTGTCTATTAGACACCGCCAACCATATTACAATGGGCTTAGGGAGATGCCTTTCCGTGGCGGCGCCGCAGAAAGGCATGCAGTCTTTACTCTGGGGGCCCCCTGCGGGCCCTGCATTTGCATAAACAAAGCGGCAGGCACCGCGCAGTGCCTGCCGTTTTGTTTATGCAAATGTAAAAGTGCATTTTTAGCATTGTGGCGGGCGGTGCTGAGAGCACCGCCAGCCAAAATGCTAAAAATACAAGATGTGCCCGCCACAGTGGCGGACGCATCCTAATACCCCCCGCGGGACCCCCGCCCTTATGGCGGGCGGTCCCGATTACCAATAGGATGGCGGGCGGCTGATGGACCCCTTAATGTTAGTGTATTCCAGTGTGCGTGGGTCTTAGAAAATCAATTCTCACAGGTCCAACGGCCTATCTATGTTTTATAACGAATATTAATCTGCGGTTAGGGTGCAAACTGAAAGAAGGCAGCCTGGATAGGGAACATCCTGGGATAGAGTGGTTGAACGCAAAGCAAGATAGTATCCTGGATAGGTGGCACCTTCATCTGGAGGGATAAATCACAAGGCAATTTAGAAATCTGGACAGGTGAGACATTGAGCAAGTTGGATAAACACAAGGCAATATGGCCGCCTGGAGATGTGGCATCTGGCGTAGGGTAGTTTTCAACAGCTGCACACCTCTTATGGAAGTTCCCTGCACAACACAATTTAGAACAAAGAAGGGCATCAAAAAGTCAGGGCACATAAAAGAATGTAATCATAAAATGTGGGTCAGTGTATTTGGCATGGTAGAGTTTGTTATACATAAAAAAGATCATACAGATGACAGGTTTTGCCAGTTGTACCCAATATCCCAAATAACACAGTCAGTTTGGCATATATTGACTGCAAAAAAGAGCAATGGTAATTTCTCAAATATCCAAACATTTTGAAAGACCTGGGCCTTAATGGCAACTGGAGAGAAGATTATGAATAAAGATGTACTAATTAGTGAGACTCCGAAAGTCCATTTGGGCATTATTAATCACACAGGTATAATAGGTATTACCCCAAATAAAATATTTACCATGTCTTATTTTCCTCTTTAACAAAACATACTTAATTCAGCTAGAAAATAACCAATTGTCATCTACCCCAGTACTCAAAATGAAGTACTGAGGATAATTTAGAGACAGCTATTACAAATCCTAGTAAATATGGGTCTAGAGGTCAGGGAGAATCTGGTTTAGGACTTTTATTCTGCTTTTACGCCCCGCATGGAAAACTATAATTTACTTCTTATATTATATGCCTCTTTGAGGCTTCACACTCAGCAAATTCACCTTTATAGTTAACCAAAAAAAGCCCCAAATATTTCTTATAACTCCTAAAAAAAGGGATATGTTCTAATAGATGTAAGAAGGCTATAACAATATTCAATACATGAGTCAATGCCCCAGTTCAAGAACATCGAGACTCATCAGACTTGGGGGTCATTTACAGAAGGGTCTTAATGGGGCATCCATCAAGCATTGGTGGAAGCCCGTTGTGCCATCTTTCAAATCCTGTGCTTCCTTCGGAGGGCGGGATGCCAGTTTTACCACTGATGGAGCCCCTGCTAGGTCAACTGTTGAAAGCCCCTCAGTGCCAAGCATTCACCTGCAGACATGATGTTGAGAGATCTGCATCAGTTTAGTGAGAGCCTTCGAACGCCATGTTTGCCAGTGTTTTTTTCTCATCTTGAACGGAGCATGCTCGACTGTCTCATGCGTGCTGGAAGAGCGTTGTGTGAGTGCCATTGATTTTTTACTTTTTGAACAAAAAATACCTTTGGAGGCAGCTCGCTCTATGGCAACTTGAGCAGTTTCAGTGAAAAGTACCTGTTAAAACAACACAGTATTTTTTTAAATATGGCTTCCAGCCCCACTTTTCAGACAAACTTGCTTGCAGTAGGCTTACACCTCAGTAAGCTATAGCTAAGAGCCATCAGCACCATCGGGCAGACATACCATGACACTAGAAAACTTTCTGTGGGACTGAGTCTCTGTCTACAGATAAGGTGGGCAGCATTCAGGCGCGCAACGCCCATTGGGCTCAAAGGGCTTCAGCCCCCCTGTTGTGTATGTCAGCCCGGGCTGAGACAGCTTCCCGGGCACACACACAGGCAGGTTTTGAGCTTATCGCAGCCACACCGAGTACTTCACAGGTTTTTAAAAGACCATTTACATGTTAACAAGGCTTTGTTGTTTTTTTCACCCCTTCATCTCCATTCTGCCTATTGCTGGAAGAATTAGACCCCCCGACATTTTTATTACCCACCCCCCTAAAATGTGCCTGTAGTTACGCCTCTGGCACCATCAGAGCACATTGAGGGCTGGGACAGCGTGCCTATGAGCCCTCCTAGGATAGCAGCGGCCATCCCTCAGTTGTCCGCAACCGCTGGCAGTGGACAGGCACAGTTTCTCTAAAAGTCATTGCATCACTGCTACCACTCAGGTTGCTCTCCACCCCACCACCCACCAGCAAAAAGTTCAAACTCCAAAATATATCTCATTTCCTTTAGAAATTGGTCATTAAACAGACAACCTGTGCCTTGTTTCATCTCTGCTACAAATTCTCCAAAATTACAAGCTAAGAAGCTTAATATTATCACCCTATCAAGATCTACTTACGTTAAAAAAAAAATCTTGTACCATCAATATCAGGAGCGGCCCATGCAGATAAGAGCGGTAGGGCGGGATGGGGGACGGTCTCGACAGACGAGGAGGGAAAATGAATTCTTTATTTTATCTCCTCTCGTCGTCGTCTGTCCAGTCACCGCCCCACTGCTCTTACCTGCACTGACCGCTCCTGGTGAATATAAACATAATAAAAATTATCATTTGAACTCAATCTGTAATTTTGTTTCACAGATTAACATTGTTATGAACCTGAGCCAGATATTGTTTTCTGGGTGATTAAGAACCTAATACATTTCAAATTATTTTCTGACACATTTCCAATATTAGAGCAATTTCATTTTTGGCGAATTTCTTCTTTAATATGGCTATTTTCATATATCTTCGCTTAAACAACTTTAGTCATGAAGCACTCGGAAAATCTGACTTTCAAACCTTCTGATGCATAGCCTGCTGTTAAAAGTAAAAACTGCAGTAACTAAGCTTTTTGTGAGATAAACGCGCCAGAATGTCTATCTGGTGGAAGTGTATTGAATTCGAGATACTGATCTGGCCTAAAATTGAAGCAGTGGAAAGGCCTGGGCCAGCCCTTTGATTGGATGAGTGGGTGGCAAAGAGTAGCAGATACATACAGCCTTTCTTGCACATGAGCTATTAGAGAGAATTGCTTTTGTGTCCTTTTTTGAGTAGAGATGATCTTCCTTCTGTTAACTAACAGTTCATTTACCGCTCTCATCTTCTCAGCTATCCCCGCATCCTCGCATCCTGTAGGGATGGTCGGTCCTGTCCCCAGACTGGGAGGCAGTGGTGCTGGAACAATTTTCATTGTGGGGGTGCTGCCATCAATGTTACATCACTGAAGTCATAGGGATTGTGGAAATTCCAAGCATCACACAAAGCACAAGTGTAGCAAAGGACCACGCCCGTTCAGCAGGAGTGGTAAGGGTGGGGTATGTAGCTGGTGGTGCATGTCGGGAATATTTACTACAGCATAGTGTGCGGGTGCACTGTCATTTACAAACAGCACATTTTTCATTGTAGTGGCATAACATTTTCACTGACATAGTTTTACTGATACAATAATGTTTTCAAATGATAATGTGTGGAAATCAGGTTTCAGCAAATTTTATCATTTGCACATCTACAAATACACTGTCTTGATTTGTTTTTATCTTGTTCCTGCACCTAAACATTCTGAAATGGCGTTTTTAAACTTCTATCTGTGCTGCTTAATGCAGCACACATAGAAGTTGAAAAACTGCATTTTTTTCAATGATTGTTTATGTGTAGGAACTAGGAAGGGATACCTTCCTGCACATAAACAATCAGAAGACATGATTTGTTCGATCTATGTGTGCTGCAGAATGCAACACGCATAGAAAGAGTAAAAAACGAGGAGAAATAAATGCATTTCTCCTCATTGCGCCTCCCTACACTCCCCTGGGGTGGCATAGCATTCAGGCTCATTTCCAGGTTTACGATTTCTCAAAAATCTGGAAATGTGTCAGATACCATGGGTGTTGCGTGGGCACACCCAAGGCAACACCCATGTAATGCCCCTTTCACGCAAAGTGCTGCGTGTAAAGGGGCCGTATTTACAGGGACAGAAAAAGCCATGAAGGGTGGCTTTATGTGTCCTTGTAAATATGGGCAGGAAAATGCATCGCCGTTGCGTCACAAAAAGTGACGCACCAGCGGCACAAGGGGCTTGTAAATAAGCCCCTAGAAGTTATGAATCCGAAACCGGGCCTAGGATGCTTGTTTCCGGTCCAGGGAAGACATGGCTTGGCAGTTCGGGCTGGACTGTTCCCATGAGGCACAGGGTCAGACTGATTTGCATATGGCCATGTCTGAACTGGGGTGGCAGAGTGAGCTAAAGAATGGTGATGGATTAAACCCAGATCAGTTGACTGGGGGTGAGTGTTTGATTTGCTCAAATGCTCCGTCCATCATCGCCCTTTTGTTTCCTCTAGAAGTTCAAGGCAAGTGCAATAAGCTGCACATGGCATGATTAATTACTCATACATATCATGCAGGTAAGCGTAGCCCAGTGCAGTCTGCACTGTACCAGCTATGTCTGAATGAAGCCTTGCTACCACCTATGGTGCGCCTGCATTGAGTGTGTGTATGTCAGAGAAGCTTGCACTGCACATTTCTGTGTGATGCTTGCTCCATGTTTGTGAGAGACGATTGCACTGCTGCCGTTGCCGTGCTTCTTTTAGTGAATGAAGCTTGCTGTTTCTCCTCTCCGTGTACTGGTCTTGATCTATTTCTAATTGAAGCTTGCAGCACTGCTGCCTCTGCTGTAACTGTTCTGTGTATGTGACAAGATTGCACGGATGCTGTCTTGTGTACACCTGCTCAGGAGCATACAACTTAGGATCGTACAAGAAGAGATCATACTGTATGACCATTCAAATATTGGTATCCATGCTGCAACTTTACACAACTGGAAGTATTACATCATTAAATGCAAAAAGATCTGCTTAAAGGTTCTTGTAATGCAGAACTACATGAATTACAGCTCTGCTAATAATAGCAGGTCCCACCTCATTAAAGGCAAAGTAGTAGTTCCTAGGAGTGTTCTTCCTGTCTCATTTGAAATACAGCATCCTTGCTAAGAAGTGCTCATACTGTCCCAATTGAAATATGGCATCCCTGCTAAAATGTACGCTTAGTGCCCTATTAAACCGCTGGCCTCTCTCGTGAAAAGTGCTAGCTCTGTTTGACGAGTTGGACTATGTAGCCTTGTGGCGACGAGCCCATATTGTTTCTGAACTGGGATGGAATGGTGAGCAAAAGAACGATGGATTTCACCCAGATATTTTGACTGTGGGTGAATGATTTGCTCTGCATTCCGTCCATCATTTGTGTGTCTTTTTCTTTACAAACACAGCAGACCCGCAAAGAAATGTTGCTGTGGTCCGATTTAAGTTATAGCCGCAGTGCTGTCGTGAGTCTGCCCCATTGAAAGCATGACACACAAACCCCCACTGGATATCTTGATGACCAGAGCTATATTATATGAGATTTGAGCAGGTGATAACAATCAGATGGATTATTAGCAGTCTTTCAGAAAGAGCTATATGTCAAACACAAGGAGAAGGCGACTGCAAGAGATAGAGCTTATGGGGTGTGTGGAGCTGGGCTTTGAGTTTTGCAAATCACGTTTTCTGCTTGTCGATTTTCTGGCTTTATTTGCTTTAGGCTATGCAGCTACCTCCCCATGCTAAAGCTGGATTTACAGTATACTTCTACGAATCTGGAATAACAGGCCCTTAAATCTTGTTCTTTGCTTTCGGCTGACTTCAAAGTGAGAGCGTTTATAGGAAAAAATAATGCGGCATACTTTCTCCATGGAGCCTGCTTGTGCCCTTTTTTATTTTTATTGTATTTTAGACATAGCCATCGCAAAAAATATCTCCTTCTTCGGCTGCACAAAACATTTTCAAATTATTTGCAAAATTCCTCTTCTTTGGTGAGTCCACTTAATTTGTGAAACTGCTTTTTTTAGGAACAAAGTAAAAAATCATATTTCAGTCTCAGTGTCAGCCTAAGATATGGTGATCTTGGGCAATTTACACTGTTTATGGCCGGTCACTTTCAAGCACAGGATAAAATCTGTTCGCAGGAAAGAGTCAGAAATATTGTAACACAATTTAATTATTCTTGGTTTTCGCTTTGATGTGTAAAGCATTATTTATGACGCCTGTGGCAACTCGCTTTGGAGATTTGGATAGTTTAAAGGCACTTTTTACGAAAGCTTTTGCGTTTACGTTTAGCTACACAACAATTATGTATTCCATTCTGCAACTGTGCCTTTTTCGTAACACATATATTACTGGATATAAATGATTTCCTCATTTGGACTGGGGTCATGATTTCAATGTTGCAGCAGGGGCAGCGCCACATGGGCCGAAAGCTGTAGGAAACCCACTGATCACAGATTATTGCTATATTGTACCACTAAACAATCAGTCACAAGTGCAGTTACCTTGCAGGCACTAGGGTCATGATTTCAATGGTGCAGCAGGTGGAGTGACGCTGGGGCACAAACCTCTAGGAACCCCTCTAAAAACCAAATATTGCAATATTTTACTACTAAACAGGCAGTCACAAGTGCAGTTACTTTGCAGATACTAAGGCCATGATTTGAATGGTGCAGCAGGTGTAGTGACACAGGAGCCACAAGGTCTAGGAAACTCACTGAACACCATATATTGCTAGATTTAAATACTAAACAAGCAGTCAGGAGTGCTTCTTTGGTTTGTTTGTAACCAGTGCACCCAAAGTAACACATAGCCTAAAGCATCACCATAATAAAAGCTGCAACCTATTGGACCTTTCTGTCTACCTACAACTTATGTTCATTCGGCGCTTTTACATGGCACATTTTCACAGTTTTTGTATGTTCCTAAAATGCTTTGAATTTGGACACACTAACACCTTGGCAAGGGCATTCTCCGTTCTATAACATTAGAACTTCAACCATTGTAAACACTATATAAATACTTATAACTTACCATATGTCATTCCATAATAAGCATTAGCAAAGCTAATAGTACTCGCCTATGCGAGATCAATTGACTTTGACAATTTATTTTAGCCTTATTATACAGCAGTTCTAGCTTCAGTGCAACATACCTGAAAATAAAAATTCAAAGTGCTATAAAGCGGACAACGCTGGCTGTGTCATACAGCTTTTTCACATTACTTTCAGCCATTTACAACACTGCTAAAAAAACATTATATGAGCCAATACATCTCACATATGCAAGACATAGTTGCTTTGCCAATGCTTGTTAATATTTTGTATTTAAGCCCCTCATATTTGCTGACTGACAAAGTAAAATCTGCTCACTATGTGGCAGATGCTTTACTATCAAGCGTAATTAAATGTAGCCTTAATTTATTATATTGCTCATGGTTGCTGATTCTGAATAATTCCCTGTAACAACCACAGTTTCCAGACCTTAGAGAATGGGCCAAGTAAACCACTTGGTCAAGGACACATTTGGACTCTGAATATTTTAATAACTGCTCATTTCACTTACCTTCCCTTTATGGGCCACTAAACTGAACATCTTCCTGGAAGCGGGTCAGCTTCTTTCTAATTATGAACCTGGCTTTTGTCCAGGGTGCAGCACTGAGTCAGCAAGTGCAAACCTCAAATGATGTGTATCGAATACTGGATGGTGGGGATGCTGGTCTTTCAAATGTAGGCCTTTGATGGCTTTCCATGCCACACACGCTCAACAATTTAACGTCAGAGAATTCCCTTGGTTCATTTTTATGAATATTGGTTTTATGTTATTTTTTATTTTTTTCATATTTTTTTGTTTTTATATCGTCACACCTTTTGTCAGTTTTATATTTCAGAAGGTTTTATCCACCTGAAGCGCAGAACTCCCAGGCCATGCAGCTTAAATAATCTTCAATGCTTAAGGATCAACTTATCGACTGGTTCAAGACTACACCCTCAATGAAAAAATATAGCTTGACTTTCCATAATAAAGTTTAAAGATACATTTTCAATATTCACTTGTGCTTCATTCTTGGGTATTTTTCTTCATTGTTCTCTCTCGATCAGTCAGTTTGTAATTAATTGTTTATATGCATGATGATATCTTAATTATAAATTAGTTTCTGTTTTTTTTAAATTCTTTTACTGGTTAAGTGGTATCATCCATTCTAGGAACTGTCAGTTTGAGTAGTAATGGCCAAGTGATGGCAGAGAATGTAGAATAAGCGACACGAGGTAAAGACAATTAGCAGTGAATTTTGAAAAAACTTTTGAAAAAGAAAGATCCTAAAATGAACACTTTACCCAAAAATATATTATGAATTAAAAAGCTATCATCTCCTATATAAAAATACATTTTGTTCAAAGTTTTGTATAGCATGAACTCGACCCAAAGGTCACAGGTGGCTGGTATTTGAAGTGGCGAGTGGGTCGCGAGGGCGGGGGAGGGAGGTAAGGAGAAGATAAACAAGATTGTGGAAGGACTGGAATCTGATGTTGTACCGGGAACTAGTGAAAGGAATGAAAGAGTAACATCAAATACAAATGGAACCAGAGTTAATAGGTATGGACCTTTGAAGCAAGGGACCACCCTGGACCACTTTGAGCTGCCCTCGGAAGAAGAGTTCATCAGGGTGGCCTTGGGGGTCTCCTCAGGTTCACCGCTGGATCCTATCCCCTCCCCAAATTTTGGAAAGATCTAGGCCCTGAGGTCTTTCCAGTGCTACGCCAGTTGTGTGATCAGTCTCTCAGTAGTGGGGTGGTACCAACCTGCTGTAAGTAGACAATAATAACACCCCTCCTCAAAAAATCTTCACTGGACCCAAATTGACCTAAAAACTATAGACCAATCTCCCTCCTACTGTACCCAGTAAAGATAGTGGAGCGCCTGGTGAGCCGGACACTTTCCCTCTTTCTGGAGGCTAATAATAAGCTGGAGGAGGAGCAATTTGGTTTCCGCCCAGGTCATGGGACGGAGACAGCACTGGTAACCACGTTGGATAATCTTTGAATGTGTGCGGACAGGGGACAATCAGCGACTCTGATTCTTTTGGACCTGTCCGCCGCATTCGACACGGTGAACCATGCCATCCTACTTGCAAGGCTGGATGAAATGGGGGTGGTGGATACGGTTTTGAGCTGGGTTCAATCATTTTTGGCCAGAAGACAGCAGGCCGTGGCCCTCCCTCCTTTTCAATCGGATTTCATCAATAATGAGCACGGGGTACCTCAGGGTTCTTCAATCAGCCCCATTTTATTCAATATCTATTTCCGGCTGCTTCTGGATGTTACCAAAGCCCATAATATTAGTGTGGTTAACTATGCCGATGACACCCAATTTATGGTGTCCTTGGAGGCGACCATGTTGACTCCCAAGAAACATTTCACAAATGTATGCGGGAATTGGCTGAGAAATAATTCATTGCAATTTAATAGCGACAAAACGGAGATCCTGCACTGTGGCGTGGGCAGAGTGCCTTCAGTTTTACCATCTGACCTCTGGCCTATCCCCACAGATGTCCCTTTGGTACCCGTAAGTATGGTACGTAATCTGGGCGTCAGCTACAATGATAAGTTCAACCTGGAATCTCACTTAAACAAGCTGGTCGGAAACTTTTACACTCTCATTAGAGGACTCTGGAAGGCGTTGCCATTACTACCTTCTCTGGCCAGAGGTACAGTGGTTAGGAGTGTCCTGCGTTCCTCGTCAGCCTATCTTGCAATTATCCCAAGGATAAAGAGATCTACAATGGGGGGAAGAGCGTTTGGCATGGCAGCCACCCGCCTTTGGAATAATCTTCCCTTTGAACTGAGAAAAACACAGTACTTATTGTCATTTCATAAGAAAGTCAAGACCTGGCACTTCCCCAGAGCATAATCAGCCCGTTTAGTTCCCGCAGACTATCTGCTAGCATCTTACTTGTATCTTACCGCCAGGATGCCCGTAGGATTACAGCGCGCTTTATAAATGTTGATACAATACAATACAATGCAATGATGGTTTGAAAACCCAGATAGGAGAGTCTATCATTGTCCTCATACATGTGAGAGTTATCACAACACAAAGAATGGATCATGCACACATGAAAAATTGATAAGTGGTAAAATTGGAAAATTATTCCGAACATGCAGCACCAAATTTACTCCAAGACACTTGTAGATGTAGTAATTTCAGACTTTGTGTCATCATTTCTATTTTATTTTAGGTTTCTTTATGTTGTTGTATACATTTACAAAACACAGCAGCTGCGGGATCACGGATCGAACCAGACTTTAACTAAGGCCTAAGAAGTCCCAAAAATGTAGGATGAAGTATAAGATGCTGGTCAAATCATTACATATAAACAATTCATTTCTGCATCAAGTGAAGACTCTCCTGTAACCTCAGCATCATCCTCGCTCTCTATGAACCGCTAAATCCACGCTGTATCATCCTCCTGCTTCCACACACTCTGCCTGCTCCGAAAGATTTTCAAATGGATCCCCACTGAGTCCAGGAGAACCATCACCCAGGTGCTCGTCAGCAGCAAACTCGACTACGGCAGCACACTCTACGCCGGCATGACCTAAAACCTCCAAAAGAAATTGTGGCACATCCAGAATGCCTCCACCAGGCTTATCCTGAACATCCCCCGCCAAAACCACGTCTCTGGTCACCTTAGAGACCTTCCCTGGCTTCCGATCAATAAAAGAATCACCTTCAAGATCCTCACAACCCTACAAAGACCCACACAACACCTACTCAAACACCTCAACCACTGACTCTCATTCTATACACCGACCAGACACCTCTGCTCTGCCCACTTGGCCACTATCCCACGGATCTGCAAGACATCGACTGTAGGAAGATCATTCTCCTACCTCACTGTTAAGACCTGGAACTCCCTACCTCTTCACCTCAGGCAATCACCATCACTGCCTCGATTTAGGAAGGACCTCAAGAGTAGACCTGGCTCTTCAACTGAACCGCAGAAACCCCACCCCCCACCCATCCCTCAACCCCCAGCACCTTGTGACCACAGGTGAGTATTTGTGCTCTATAAGATCCCTGATTGATTGATTTAATAGTGCCAAAGTGTGTGCATTGGAGCAAGGCAGCCCTAAAGTGTGCCATCGCTGGGAGAGAGAGGAACAATATCTTAGTAGATATGGCGCTGCTGTGCTCAGGGCCGGACTGGGAACAAACACCTCAGCCACCCACTCTGGGGTGAGGGGGGAGTGCAGCCAAGCATTTTGCGAGGGCCGGTTTTGGACGATTTTGTTACATGGGGGCCGATATTGCCAACCCCCGGTAACAAAAACGGCCCCCCAGGGGCACAAAACTGGCCTCCACCCTAGCGGCCTACCAGGGAAATGCCCTGTGCCCACTATGGCCAGTCTGGCCCTGGCTGTGCTGTCTCCTTTTCACACAAGTTGCTGTGCTGCGTTGTTTGAAAACATAATAAATCTTCCCTTTTGTTCCCAAGGCCAAGTACTCTTAACATATAATGCCTACCAGTATGGATTACGTGTGGCTCCCATACCCTGTAGCCTTTATTGTCTTATTGTACATTTCCTATGGATTGATTTACACACTTGTATGATTCATTGTCTCTGTATAATGTGCATGTGATGCAAAGCTCTTTGAGACCCTACATTGGGTTGAGTAGCGCTGTAAAAGAAATTTAGTGTGAAATATGGACCAAGGAGAAATGACAGGCACTGCTAGAGGATGATAGTGAGGGAATCCATGAGAAAAAGTGGATGGGGTGGGCTAAAACAGATTGTCGCATCAAGCGCCACCTATGCTAATACTAGCCCTGTGTCAAAGAACTATACCGGTGGTTGGAAAGCAGTGATGGGCATACTGCGTTCTCCTGGTATGGAGTCAGTTGCAGTGCTTTAAATAGGCAGGTACTGTCCGGTACTGAGTGCCTGCACTTCTTTAGTTTGAAAGGGAGAGTACCTGCACTCCTCAATACTGCTTCAATGCATTTAATGGGAGAGTACCAGCACTTCTCAGGAGCAAATTGGCATTCTACATAGGGAGTACCTGCACTTCTATATTTCCATTTAAAGCACTGGTCAGTAGAAATATGCAGCTTTCAATCCATGTAGTTTTCGCGTCCAATATGGAAGAAGACCTCCCCCTGACCTCAGTGCATTTCCAAATGCCAGCTGAGCATATCCGTTTGGGACCTCGCTTGGCTCTCGCGGTGCTGGCACGCTCCATAATGGCTGCACACATCACGCCTCGCGGAAATGTAGTTACTATGGCTTCCGCTGGGCTCTCTATGCCCCTCCCCCATCGCTCCCTCTTACACCCACCATTTAGTCATTTTCTTAATTAAATATAGATCACCGTGCTGCGAATAAGGGAGCATTATTTATTCATGGCTTACTTAGATTTAAATGTGCATGCGGACGAGGAGCCACCCCGTGCCCGTGACTGCACTTCTGAAATATGAGACAGCGCCATTAAAAGCAGGGCAACTGATGAGTGGGAGCATGGCGGACGTTTTATTACTAGGCCACTCTCCACCTTGCCATTAATGTTCCACTTTGATCTGCTGCTTGACTGCAACGGGGTGAAACAGTAATTCTATTGCATCCAGTGCAGCAAACGAGGCGGATCAACAGTGGTGGACTGGCCTATAGAACAACCAGGCAGTGCCAGGAGCGCTGGCCAGACAGGTCAGCATGTGGGCTGTTTTTTTGGCTGTTGTGAGCTTGTTTTAAAGGCCGGGTGGATGGTGTTTACTGTTCATTTCCTTGATACTGTTACAAACATTGCTTGGCACTAACACACATGTATGCACTCTCCCTTCCCTTGCAACACATTTATGCAGCATGTCTTTACAAGCTCAAAGCTGCCCCAATTTGGAAATGTGGTCCACTTTTTTTTAGCGATTTGATTCAATAATGGGGGGCACTTTTGTTTTGGTGGCTGGAACTATTTTCTGTCCCAGTCCTCCGCTAAGAATGACGAAAGAGAGAAAACACATTTTCTCACAACTACGCAGCTTTGGCAAAGCAGATAGGTATCACCTACACAAGTGCTACTGGCTTTGTCACTGTCTTTTAGCCATGTTGTACAGCAGTGTGGAGTGGAGTAGAGTGGAGTGCCATAGCGCAGAGTGGTGTGGATTGTTGTAGAGTGGAGTGGCAAGGAGTGGCGTAGAGTGGCATGGAGTGGAGTAGAGTAGAATGATGTAGAGTGAAGTGGTGTAGAATAGGGTACAATGGAGTGGAGTAGAGTAGAGGGGAGAGGACTGACGTAGCATAGAGTGGCCTAGAGAAGAGTGGTGTGGAGTTCAGTGGAGTAGAGTAGATTGATATAGAGTAGAGTGGCGTGGAGTGGAGTGGGGTAGACGAGTGGCGTATAGTGGATTGGGATGGAGTGGCACGGCTTAGAGTGGTGTGGAGTTGCGTGGAGTGAGGTAGAGTGGCTTTGAGTGGCCTAGAGTAGAGTAGACTAGAGTGGCATAGAATAGAGTGACATTGTTTGGAGTGGGGGTAAAGTAGCATAGAGTGGCACTGTGTGGAGTTACTTGGCATAGAGTAGAGTAGCATGTTGTGGAGTGGCATAGCAAAGAGTGCAGTGGCATAGAGTACCATAGTGCAGAGTAGAGTGTTGCCGAGTATAGTAGAGTGGCTTTGAGAGTAATGGTGTAGAATAGAGTGGTGTATAGTGCACTGGGGTAGAGTGCAGTGCAGTAGGTTGATGCAGAGTAGAGTAGAGCGGCATAAAGTGAAGTGGCATAGAGTAGAGTGTTGTACAGTGTAGTGGCGAAGAGTGCAGTAGCATACAGTAGAGTGTTGTACAGTGTAGTGGCAAAAAATGCAGTGGCATAGAGTAGAATGGTGCAAAGTAGAGCAGAGTGGCCTAGAGTACAGTGGTGCAGAGTAGAGTACAGTAGTATAGAGTAGGGTGGTGCAGAGTAGAGTGCAGTGGCGTTCAGTGCAGTGGTTTTGAGTAGAGTGGCGCAGAGTAGAGTACAGTGGTGTAGAGCTGTGCAGAGTAGAGTGCAGGGGGAGTGGTGCAGAGTAGTGTGCAGTGGTGTAGAGTGGTGCAGAGTAGAGTGCAGTGACATTGAGTGCAGTGGCATTGAGTGCAGTGGCATAGAGTAGAGTGGTACAGAGTAGAGTACAGTGGCATAGAGTCGCGTGGTGCAAAGTAGAGTGCAGTGGCATTGAGTGCAGTGGCAGAGAGTGGTGCAGAGTAGAGTGCAGTGGTCAAGGGCAGAGCCAGCCATATATTAGGCCCCTCACTAATGTGAATAATTCTGAGCAAGCCCTATTGAGCTTTTAGTCGCCACGGGCTGACCAGCAGTCACCCTAAATCCCTGTACACCAGGGTACCTCTGATTTTGCCGACGATAGCACGGATACATTTTTGATTTGGTGATGGTTTCATTTTTCATACTCACGAGACAATTCGGCAACATTACAACTCAGCCATGAATTAGGCATTTTTAAAGAAAAAATAATATTAAAACAATGGAATAGGAATTTAGGATTTTGGGAAGAATGCACATGCTTCACAGACCTTCAGGGTTTTCTGGCGATTTTCATTCACAATCCACAGAGCATTGGAGCATCTGAACATTCATTATGGTCCAAATTTATCAAAAAGTAAAGCAACGCATATGCAACACAGTAACGCATATCTATTAAAAAGCAAAATGCAGCACACATAGAAAGAGGAAGTAACAAGGAAAAATTAAGATATTTCTCCTCGTTATGCCTCACCTGGGAAGGCGAAGCAGTTTGGCTCATTCCCAGGTCTACCAGCAATGGTGAATCTGGTAATGAGTTAAAGCCTGGGAGTTGCGTGGGAACACCCACGCAACACCAGCGGAACACCTTCCCAGGGCAGAGCAATGCAACGCAGGGGTTGCGCTGCGTTACTCTTGAATTATCAAGCCCCTCAGGGCCATGCCGAGTGGCCTTGCATGGCTTGATAAATCACATTTGGGGGTTGTGTAGCTCATGCACCATGTTGTGTGGTGTAAAAGATACGCAGCCCCCTTCATAAACATGGCCCTATATTTCTCTCTGGTCGCAAAATGAACACAAGCAGTTTTTCCCCCGTCTTAACCCCTTCACTGCGGCGGCTATTCTGCCTCAGTGCTAAGGGGGTGGGGGGGCTGCGCGGCACTCCCGTGCTCGTGACGGAACCGCTCCGTCACAAGCCTCGGGTGAGCTGTACTTGTGACGGAACGGTTCCGTCACGGCCCCGCCCGCCCAATAGAACGCTCAGCGCAGGCGCGGAATTCGCGCCGCGCAGGCGCGGCGAGCGGGCCGTGACGGAACCGTTCCGTCACAAGCACAGCTCACCCGAGGCTCATGACGGAGCGCTTCCGTCACAAGCATGCAAGGGGTTAATAGTTCTTCTGCACTTTGCTGGGAAGAATGACCGTCTAATTCAGGATTGCTAAGATTACATTGCCTTAGGGTGTTAGTCTGCACTATAAGGATGCTATATAAATAAATACATGCAAAAATGATTGAATAAATCGCTACCAGTCTCCTGCGCTTGAGTTTCACAGCACACGCGGCGAGAGGCCATCTGTATGCGTTTCATGACCACAGTAAATCACTGGCGGTCTGCTGGCAGCTGAAGGCCAGTGGATTTTAATAAAGAGAGAGCGAGAGAAATGGGTACAGGCGAGTTACTGAGTGTGTTCTGGTGTGTGGGGGAGTGAGAAGCAGGATGAAAGCTCGGGGTAACATTAGGACTTTATGATCCCCCATCACTTTTCGGCTGCAGACAGTAGCTCGTAAATAACAGAGATTTTATGTCTCTGCATTATGTACAAAAAACATGAATGATAGAGATAGATGGATGGATGGATGAATGGACAGACACAGACAGACAGACAAATAGATGAACAGATAGAGAGAGAGAGAGAGAGAGAGAGAGAGAGAGAGAGAGATAAAGGGATGGATGGATGGACGGACGGATGGACGGACGGACAGACAGACAGACAAATAGTTATATAGATAGAGATAGAGAGAGAGAGAGAGAGAGAGAGAGAGAGAGAAAGGGAGGGACGCACAGACAGACAGACAGACAGACAGACAACCTACCTGCTCAGCCGACCCCACAGGAGAACAAGAGGGTTTAGGGACTACTTAGAACAGAAGAGTTTTGCATGGTTTTTAGTAATGCATGTGGTTCTAAAAGAACTTCGGATAGAAAGTAGGATATTTCCCAGATGGGGATCAGCGACTGAGCACTGCTTAGGTAAGAGTTGAGACTTTGGTTTTATTCAGCTAAGTTCAACATTCCGCATCATAGTTCACAGCTAGTTCTCAAACACCACAATTCATTTTACCCATTCTCCTTGTATCCCTCATAGAACCATGCAATCCCAGAATGGTGGCAATGCCACCTCACCTCGCAGTGAGACTATAGAACCCACCTTTACTGCCAATGTTATTACTGAAAGTAACTTATCAACAAATTGGGACAATAGAATTCTCTAGTTTTTTCAATGTAAAACTCTGATTTTTGCACAGATGCTTCTTTAAGAGACATCATCTTCTCTGGGAACATTCACAAGGCCGTTCTCTGAAACTGAGTAAGCATGGGCGAATTTTGCGGATCTCGCGTTCGGGAATTTGCGGATTTTTGAACTCGCAATCCGCAAAATCCGCGAATTCTTGCGAATTTGCGGATTTTTTTTTTTTTTTGTGTTCGCAAGGATTTCTGCCAGTTCGCGAGGGTTTCGTACCAGTTCGCAATTGCGAACTTACATTTCGTCGCGCAACGGTCGCGAATTATGTTGTTTCTACGTCTGGTTCATCATCACAGGTTCCCAGCACCCTCTGTTTCACCACTGCAACCCTCTGTTACATCAATGCCACCCTCTGGTTCATCATTACTGTAGATTATGGGGGGGAAAAGCAAGCACACCATCCCTGCTTCAACTCAGATGAATTAATTTGGGGTTAGTTTATTAATGTGTCACTGTTTTAAAATTCCAGTCTGGCACCTGCTTCCTTATCTGTAATTTTGCTTTCTGTTGCAGTGCATTTTTTTTCCCCAGGACCTTCTTTGTGGCTTACTTGTAGCTATTGTATGAGCCTGCTGTGAGGGTCAGAGCAGGGTCATACAATTGTTGCAACTAGCAACTGAATTCTGGAGGGGCCCCAGTCAGGAAGCACTACCGGGAATTGTTACTAATGATGAGTTTGAACTCTTGCCCCTGCCGAGTGCTTTCACTTTTGAAAAACTCGTTTTTCTGCAATTTCGCGGGGTTCGCGGGGTGCGAACACGCGCAAGATCGGATTCGGAAGCCGCAAATTCGTGCGAATATGCAATTTGTTTTTTTTGCGGCGTGTTAGTTGGCAAGGTTTTGTGCGTTTTTGCGAGCCGCTCGTAGCGCAAGACGCGAAGTTACCCTCGCGGTCGTTCAAGGGCGCAGCCATCTTGTTTGCCTGACGTATTTCCGTTTCCGGGCGCGAAGTGTAATCTCGCAAAGTCCGCGGTTTGCCAGTACAGTCTCGCGCGTGTTCGCAAGGAAAATCTCGCGCGAACTTACCCGCGCGGTCGTGAACGGGCGCGGCCATCTTGTTTCTCATTCATTGCTATGGTTCTGGGCATGGTCTTTGTATCCTCTGTCAATCTCTGCCATCCTTTGCTTGTTTGAAGTTTTTTTTTATCTATTTTACTTATTATCTATCCCTCTATTTTTCTAGCCCTATATTTTTGTGTTTACTGCTACTTTTGGTTAATTTTAAACTACTTTTGTAAACTCTTTTCTTTTCTTCTCTTCCCTATTCTATTTTCTTTATTCCTTTCCGCCCAGACCATGGTGAAGGGAGCCGGGAAGCATCCCGAGAAGGGGAAGGGTCCCGCACCCCGTGTCCGGCTCCCGTGCGGGCGTTTGAGGGGGGAGCTAGTGATGCCACGGGAGATCTTTACCCCGGAGGAGGTGGCCCAACTCATTTTTTATGTTCAGCGCCGCCTCCCCAGGACCATCATGGGAGGCGGCAAGATCAGTGCCGGGTACGGGGCCCGGGAGCGCCGGAAGCGGTGGGAGAAGGTGTGCCAGGCCATTTACCACCACTCTCGGGTCTGGCGCACCTACAACCAGGCCACCCACCGCTGGACGGATGTCCTGACCCGTGAGCGAGATCTGCTCGACCTCCTTGGCCTTGAGATCCCCGGGCTTGGTGAGTAGTAGTAGCTATGTCTTTACTACTATGTTTTCTCCTGCTGTGTTATTATATTGCAAATTTTTGTTTTTTACCAAGAGCAATAATGCTGCTCATTACATTGTAGGTACATTTTATTTCAAAATCTTCTGTGCATTTCAGGTACACTGCTCTCCTTCTCAGTAGTGTTGCTACTATGCTTATTTGTTTTAGATTTTGTGTTCATTTCATTGGCCTGTGAAATTATGTATGAGTGTAGTTGAAAGAACTGCGCAATGCTACACACTAAGGTTCAGATTTTTAATTACCGGCGCATCCCTGCAAAGTTGCAGGGATGCGCCAGTAATTGTGCGTCACGCCACCATCACCCATGGTGCGCCGTATTACAATGCGGCGCGCCATGGGCCCAAAACGTCACCAAAGCGTTACGCATCTGTGCCGTAAAGGTGGCGCATTGCTGGAGTTGCGTCGCAACGATGGTGCAGCTCCATCAATTCTCTGGGGTGCCCTATCTCCCCAATGCTGCGTCAAGCCGTACGTCTGCTTCAAGCAGGCGCAGGGTTTGAGTCACGCATCATTGTCCTCAAAGTGACTGATTGAAATCTTGTAGATTTCCCTCAGCCACTTTTAGGATGCGTTCCTGCGCAGGAACGCCCTCCCTTGCGCCGGAACACCCCTATTGGCGCAGGGCTTTACAACGTGATGCATCTCCCAGATGCGTCACGTTGTTAATATACGCCGCACCATTGCGCCTCTTTTGTGCTGTCGCTGCGTCACAAAAGTCACGCAACAATGGAGCAAAAGAGCCGCAAGGGCCTTATAAATCAGCCCCTACAGACTCAAGTCCAGTCCTTCCTTTGTACACATGGCGATAAGAAGAAATAGTGGTGGTGGATTAATAGTTTGAGTATTTTAATGACTGGTGAATGTAGTAGGAAACTTTAGTGTTGTCGCTGATCTTCAATCACGATGGACTTTGGCTGTCACTTTGCGTGCTGCGGACTGCTGCCTGCCAATCCTAGGCAAACCTTTTTAGTACTTTGTTTAGTGAGTTACATAGGGTAGTTTCCAATTCGACGGTCCGCAAATCAAGCAATACTAAAGTAATGACGTAGTCGACCACATGAGATTGGTCAATAATATATCCCGTGGAGTCGTTCCCTATTTGCTATTTCGCAAAAATATTTTGTTACTTTGTTAGTTCTTTTTTAAATGTTTGATTTGGTTGAGAAATAAATATCATCCATGTTTTCTGTTTTTCTTTCTTTCATGTTGTACATCAGCTTCCCCCAGGGGCAAGAGGAGGACACAGGAGGAGGAGGAGGAGGGTGCTGTTGTCGATGCAGGCCAGGACCGGGCAGTCGAGGGCTCCTTTGCTGGCCCCAGTAAGTTTTAATTTTAATATAGAGTACTTATTTTTTCCTAGCGTTCCTCATTCGATTTTTTCTAAATCGTCTTTGATCTTCTTGTAGACAGGATCTAAATTCTTATCCCTATGACTCCGTGTGGTATTACTAGATTATTCTTATTAGTCTGTCTGTGTAGCTAACTAAGATTGCACATTTGGCATTTCCATTGGACTCCCATTCTAGTCAGCAATAGCTCTATGCACTGAGTGTAGTCCTCTGGGATTGTCCATAATGTCTTTTCAAGTATTCTAAATGTTTATGCTTTGACCATTGCCAACAATAAAAAGGTGAATGACCACCACCAAGAAATAATAAGATACTACTTTACTTTTGGTTTGGATAGGACAATCCATTCTACTACTGTTGCAGGGACAAATCTGCACAAACAGAACTATGGACACTAAATAATGCATCGCTTAGCTTATCAATTATAATAGGTGCTGTAACTGTTAGACTTTCCACATACCTCAGTGATAACAGACTTTGTAGTTGAACCCCCAATCTCCTTACTGACTAGATAGTGTGGCAGAGTCATTTAGCTCCCAAAGTCACCGATGGCAGAGGCACGGACTCATGCTTGCAAAAAATTCGAAAACCTTTAGCTCATCCACTCTAGTCTGGAGGACCAAAAACCACAGAGTCTATTTAAGTTTAAAAGCTTTATTAAAAGTAAACACATTTATTAAATTCAAGTTTGTCATAAAAGTGAACGTGTAACTGAAAATGGAAAAGTGCTTAGTGCTGACGATTAATTGGACACATTTCTTGTGGTCGAGCCGAGCTCTCACCTGGTTTGAACTTGATCCTGCTCGTGTTCTTAGAAGTCAAGGTTCTGTCTGTTAGGAGAAAAAGTGGTGCGTGTTAAAAAGTAAAAAGCAAACATTCATCAGTTGTGCCAAAAAGTGCAGCAAGACAACAGCCTTCCCTGGAAAAAGGGACATTTTTACTCTAGAGTACACAGTCAAAAATTATTAAATTGTACACTTTTTTTCACATTTCTTTCTTCCTCCTAGACCAAATATTATATAGTAGTGAGTGGTGTATTCTAACATTATTAAATGTACTTTGTAGGTGGAACATCTGGAGACGGGGCCAGCGCGGAGGTGGTGGCATTGGACGAGGAGGACAACTCTGGGGAGGAGGCGGTGCAAGTGCCGGAAAAGGACATGCCTGTGAGGGTTCACACGGTGGTGGCGGGCAGAGGTAAGCTATACATTCCTTAGTCATTGAGATTGAAGACTGCAGAGTGTGCTTTCTGCACGGGTGTATTATAAAAAAAGCAGGTAGTAGCCTCCTCTAAATGTACTTCGACTTAGCTGTGAAGTTTTTGGCGAGAAGAATCCCAATCAGATCTGAGGTGAACTTGATGGATGGGATGAACGAAAAGCGAAAGAAGGGTGTAAGTAAGTGTGGAAGCACGAGAAATGTAATGATGACTGGCAAAGAAGAATGATATGTGTTTGCTTGGTCCCCGAGGTGGCTGGGAAGGTAAGAAAATGGTATGGTGCATGGCTGGGTGAATGATGAAGCAAGGATGGGTGGAAGGAGAACAGCCTGGGTGGGTGAGACAGAAACTGTATGTGTGCAATATACTTTGAATGGATGGATGCCTGGATCATTCATGGTACTATCTGACTCTTAGATAGCATATGTGAATCTAGAGAGAGTAGACGGTCACTGGATGAACTAAGTGTTACTTTGAAGAGCATGTAACACCGCACCCGCACGTCCGTTCCAGTGTAGGAAAGGCAAGGAAAAGAAGTTGTAACGTTGTCCAAAGACTACCATGAATAGTAGCAGTAGTTTGTATTGCAACTGCAAGCACAGCATATATCCAGTTATTACGGTGGGCACTCCCTACCTCCCTTAATAACTTTAGTTTAGTAGTAGTACGTCATTCATGTGTGGGGGTATCACTGTTCACTCAATAATAAGCAAAGCACCTAAAGTCATCCCATATGTCATCAAATACATCCCATGTGAAGTGATAGATAATCAGATAATTTAGCTTCTTCATTTTCCTTTTCTAATACTCATTTGCACTGTAGGGTGAAAGCTAAATTAATTAAGCAGTAGCCCTTTTAACAGAGTATTCTCAGTGCCACCCGTAATAGAAAAGTAAGAGCTTCACCACCTGCATGTACTGGACCGGTACAGTAACGCAAGTCTGTCTCACTCACCATGGTGTGCGTCTGTTTTTCTCGGGTGCAAGTTCACTGCGCTGGCATTATGCCGGCTTGCATAAGATAACGTACCAATTTTCCTAAACAAGAGAGAAGAAGAAGAATAAGAGTGGTGTACTGTCATAGTCGACTGTAATAGAAGTCCATAGTGCTCGTAGAATTTGTTCCTTAAACTCCCACTAATGTTAGAGCAAGGATGAAGAAGTCGGAGGTTACATAGATACTGTCCTCAATAGTTATGCACTGTGCTTTCAATTTGCTACTTGTACTGTGACAACTTTCTGCTCAATCATTTTGTGTTAATCTTAAGGAGCATTGGTTACAGACTATGTCTTTCTTTTTTCATGTAGTTGCTCCTTCCAAATCCAAGACACCATCAAGGAGGAAGGAGCAGGCTCGAATGGCCCGGCAACGGAGGCTGGATGCCACTGTTGCTGAATATCGGCGGCTGGTGGCCCTGGAGGAGGAGGAGACGCAGTCTGGAACAACAACAACGTCCACTGGGACAGCTGCCTCCTCCTCCGTGCGGGCTGCCAGCCAGCGCAGTGCTCCAGCGGTACGGAGCCGGGCTACCAAAGCCAAACGCCACCGCCCAGCAGCAAAGAAAGCAGCTGCCCCTCACAGGATTTGCAAGGCACACCGGCGCCGCTTATCCCTCAGACTGTCCTACCTGGAGCAGGAGGTCCATAATTATAAGAACGTGGTGGAGGGCCTCCGCTTCGAACTTGCCACCCTCCGCAAGGAGCATGATGCCCTGGCTGCTAATTCCAACAGCACCCTGCCATAGTGTCCCTTGCCCCTTTTTTAGAGACTTTTGGGGGGTGGGAATTGGGAGTTGTGATTTTTGGGGACTTTTGAAGGACAATCGTTGGGGTTAGGGAGGGTCTTGCGGGAGATTCTTTTGTTAGGGCTATAAAAATATACTTTTTGAAACTTTATCTGACCATACCTGTTTTTTACTGCTTTTGAGTCTGGTGGGTGGGGGTTTAACATAACAGTAAGTTTGTTTTCCTGAATAGTCCTAGGACTTTAGTAGTACTACCGTCAATCAAATCTCTCGTCTCTCCTAATACTCCATTATACTACCTCCAACCAAACGCCTATCTTACCTGTAATTTCTGTTTGCAAGTAGGGCTAGGCCCAGGGCTGGCTCCACGGGAAACAGCAAATAAGGTTGGCAATCCTGGGCGGATAAAATTTCCTCATAGCGGTGGTACTAGTGGTGTGACACAGTGGCAGTTGCTTGCCTATGAAAAAAAGAAAATGAAATCTGGTTTGTCCTCCTGAGCAATACAAAGGTACAATACAGAATATAGCAGGTGACAGAAGTACACTAGAACAGTGCCACGTTGTAGCCTAACAAATGTTAAAGTATAACTAATTCGGTTGAAGTTCTTTGACATTAGCCATGGGTCTTTGTCAAGCAGAGTAAGAATATATCCTCGGATTTCTTCACCAGCCTGTTGCTATCACCTTATCCTCCCCAGCAAGTGTGTGGATTTATTGCTGTAATTTAGTCACACATCAATCAAAACCACACAGCCCGGGGGAAGAGGGTTAGGGTTTGAAAAATGGATGGGTACGGGGGTTTTTGGGAAAGGTTTTGGGAGACAAGAAAAAGTAGCACAGCATGGACGAACAATTGTGAACATAAACAAATCTTTGGGTACAAACCTATCCATCAATCTTTGAAAGTGCATACACTACTGTAACTGCATGCATGTCAGTTAAAAGTAATTAGTACTTTCGACAACTGTGGAAGAAAGAATGCGACAGTACAGGGCGTGGGTGGAAATATTGATAACTATATTCAACATAAGGTCTCTGTAGCCAGATACCTGAGAGCCTTGCTGGTCACTATAAATCCATTCACAACAACACTCAATGGGGTTGGTCTGGAAGGTGTCAGGTTTACTCCCCGTGATCCAGTCGATGCAAATATGGTTCCACTTCCAAATGTCACCAACACCCAGAAGTGTAAACACAGGGTGTTCGAGGCATTAGGCGGGGGAGAAAAATAACAAACTAAAATAAAAAATGTGGGATGGGTAAAGGTAGGGTCAGCAGGGAAAGGATACCTGTAACAGAAGACAAGACAGGCATCAGTGAAGTGCTGTCCTAACATACAAGGGTACTCTCATATAGTCTCACTAAATAGTCTGCAAGTCTCCCGCCTACTCATGGGAAATGTAGTTTCATAGTACGGTAGGCGCTTAGGGGCTGCGTAACCTGACAGAAGGTATAGTAGATAGAAAAGGAGAAATTGCTTTTTTTCTAGGTGTCCCCTCACTCACCAGGGTTGCCCCTTGGTGACATGCTTCATCATTGGGGCCATCCCAGTCCTCTACGGCCTGGGGCGTGCTGCGACTTGCGAATTACGTAGGAGCACTTACAAATGACTATGTGTGGTGCAGATGTGATAGTGGAGTGGACTAAGTGATGTGTTAAGGGATCAATGTAGAAGCAGAGAGAGAGCCAAGAAATGCAGTCACAGTCAGAGAAAAAGGCAAGGGATACTGTATCTATGTGGTTGTAGTGGTCCTGTTGGAAGTGGTAAGTAAGTTGCCCGCAGAAAAAAAATCCTCCTATTAGCGGCACTCCTCCATTGCAGCCGACGCTTCGTCCATCGATGTTGGTCACCAGAAGACACCCTGTCCACTGCCTGCCTGATGCTGAATTGTGGCTCGCTACTGTGAAGCCTGACTCCATCCTTTTTTCCCCATTGCAGAGACTGAAACCTGGCCTGTAATTATTCAACGAAAAACAGGAAGTGATATAATATTACAACACCACTGATAAATAAATATAAGGTATGTAGGCTGTGGAGTGCAAAAAGTCACAATTTGTTTTTCCTAGTAGACAGTACAATGTTTTTGAAAGTGCGTACTCTGAGTCACCTTTTGAAGGATAAATAAGTATGGGCAAATTAATGTATCGGATCTTGCCCCTCAAGCTAGGTGTACTGTAAACTGTGTTTTAGAACAAAATTAGATCTTCCTAGCAGTGCTCCCACCCAGACCCTTACTAAAGCCAGTCGCAAAAATGTAGAAGACCCCCAATCAAATCTCAAAAAACGAGGCCTAGCAGAAAACTGGTGACAAAACTTACTTTGAAAGTAAAAGTAGGCCGAAGTACCCTAATTACCCATTACCCACCGTGGATTGCATTCAAACCACTTGCAAGCAACCAAGCAAAAGTAGCCATAGCCAGCATCGCTCCAAGACTCGAAATCCCCCCCACTCAAACACATGCAATAGAAATACTGCTAACCCTAACGAACCCTAAGTTAAGAATAGTGGCAAAGGCTTTCTTTAACTATGCCAAATCCCCCCTTTCCCACCATGGATTTTCTTCAAATGACTTGCAACCAAAATTACACATTCTCACGAGTGCTCTAAGACCCCAGAACTCAGTTTGAAAAATCTAGAACACCCCGAAACACATGCAATCCTGCTGCTAGGGCTAACCCTAACGAACCCTAAGTTACAAAAAGTGCCAAAACTAAAGGCTTTTCCGCGCGGATTTTGTCCCAACCACTTCTACCCGGTATTAGACCTTCCCAGGAATGCCCCAAGACCCGGCAACCCACCCGCCAAGAAGCGTAACACCCCCAAACAGGCCAAAAGCAAAATCTCATACTTGCAATATTTCTGGGCCTTCGGTCCAAACGCGCTGCGTAGCTAGGCCATAAGTCGGGGTTGGCACGACGGATTTCCTGAAAAGCAAATGCAATCAAGATTAGAGTGTCCCAGCAGTGCACCCAGACCACGAAACTCACCCGCAAACAGACGGAACCCCCCCTAAGAGCACCTCAAAGGCAAGCAAGTCATCAAAAACACAAAAAAATTCCGCCTGGGATTTGGTCCAAAACACTTTTATCCGGTATTAGAGCTTCCCAGCAATGGCCCCAGAGCCGTCAACCCAGGAGAAAACGAGTAGAAGACCCCCAAACAGCCAAAGAGCAAAAGTACAAAAATGGGGACTTAGTCACTTTTTCACAAATTTCCCAAATCACTCCGCGCGCGCTCTGCAGCTAGGCCCTAAGTCCCCTCAGCCACCATGGATTTGCTTCAAACCTCTTGCAAAGTAAAGTATATATAGCCAGCAGTGCTCCCACACCACGAAACTCACCAGCAAACACCAGGAAGCCCCCCAAACAGGCCCCCGAAAACGCTACATAGAGCAAAATGTCTGAAATAGCCCAAAAAACAATCGGCCTGGATTTTGTCCCAACCACTTCTACCCGGTATTAGACCTTCCCAGGAATGCCCCAAGACCCGGCAACCCACCCGCCAAGAAGCATAACACCCCCAAACAGGCCAAAAGCAAAATCTCATACTTGCAATATTTCTGGGCCTTCGGTCCAAACGCGCTGCGTAGCTAGGCCATAAGTCGGGGTTGGCACGACGGATTTCCTGAAAAGCAAATGCAATCAAGATTAGAGTGTCCCAGCAGTGCTCCCAGACCACGAAACTCACCCACAAACACCAGGAAGCCCCCCAAACAGGCCCCCGAAAACGCTACATAGAGCAAAATGTCAGAAATAGCCCAAAAAAAAATCGGCCTGGATTTTGTCCCAACCACTTCTACCCGGTATTAGACCTTCCCAGGAATGCCCCAAGACCCGGCAACCCACCCGCCAAGAAGCATAACACCCCCAAACAGGACAAAAGCAAAATCTCATACTTGCAATATTTCTGGGCCTTCGGTCCAAACGCGCTGCGTAGCTAGGCCATAAGTCGGGGTTGGCACGACGGATTTCCTGAAAAGCAAATGCAATCAAGATTAGAGTGTCCCAGCAGTGCTCCCAGACCACGAAACTCACCCACAAACACCAGGAAGCCCCCCAAACAGGCCCCCGAAAACGCTACATAGAGCAAAATGTCAGAAATAGCCCAAAAAAAAATCGGCCTGGATTTTGTCCCAACCACTTCTACCCGGTATTAGACCTTCCCAGGAATGCCCCAAGACCCGGCAACCCACCCGCCAAGAAGCATAACACCCCCAAACAGGACAAAAGCAAAATCTCATACTTGCAATATTTCTGGGCCTTCGGTCCAAACGCGCTGCGTAGCTAGGCCATAAGTCGGGGTTGGCACGACGGATTTCCTGAAAAGCAAATGCAATCAAGATTAGAGTGTCCCAGCAGTGCTCCCAGACCACGAAACTCACCCACAAACACCAGGAAGCCCCCCAAACAGGCCCCCGAAAACGCTACATAGAGCAAAATGTCAGAAATAGCCCAAAAAAAAATCGGCCTGGATTTTGTCCCAACCACTTCTACCCGGTATTAGACCTTCCCAGGAATGCCCCAAGACCCGGCAACCCACCCGCCAAGAAGCATAACACCCCCAAACAGGACAAAAGCAAAATCTCATACTTGCAATATTTCTGGGCCTTCGGTCCAAACGCGCTGCGTAGCTAGGCCATAAGTCGGGGTTGGCACGACGGATTTCCTGAAAAGCAAATGCAATCAAGATTAGAGTGTCCCAGCAGTGCTCCCAGACCACGAAACTCACCCACAAACACCAGGAAGCCCCCCAAACAGGCCCCCGAAAACGCTACATAGAGCAAAATGTCTGAAATAGCCCAAAAAAAAATCGGCCTGGATTTTGTCCCAACCACTTCTACCCGGTATTAGACCTTCCCAGGAATGCCCCAAGACCCGGCAACCCACCCGCCAAGAAGCATAACACCCCCAAACAGGCCAAAAGCAAAATCTCATACTTGCAATATTTCTGGGCCTTCGGTCCAAACGCGCTGCGTAGCTAGGCCATAAGTCGGGGTTGGCACGACGGATTTCCTGAAAAGCAAATGCAATCAAGATTAGAGTGTCCCAGCAGTGCTCCCAGACCACGAAACTCACCCGCAAACAGACGGAACCCCCCCTAAGAGCACCTCAAAGGCAAGCAAGTCATCAAAAACACACAAAAAATTCCGCCTGGGATTTGGTCCAAAACACTTTTATCCGGTATTAGAGCTTCCCAGCAATGGCCCCAGAGCCGTCAACCCAGGAGAAAACGAGTAGAAGACCCCCAAACAGCCAAAGAGCAAAAGTACAAAAATGGGGACTTAGTCACTTTTTCACAAATTTCCCAAATCACTCCGCGCGCGCTCTGCAGCTAGGCCCTAAGTCCCCTCAGCCACCATGGATTTGCTTCAAACCTCTTGCAAAGTAAAGTATATATAGCCAGCAGTGCTCCCACACCACGAAACTCACCCGCAAACACCAGGAAGCCCCCCAAACAGGCCCCCGAAAACGCTACATAGAGCAAAATGTCAGAAATAGCCCAAAAAAAAATCGGCCTGGATTTTGTCCCAACCACTTCTACCCGGTATTAGACCTTCCCAGGAATGCCCCAAGACCCGGCAACCCACCCGCCAAGAAGCATAACACCCCCAAACAGGCCAAAAGCAAAATCTCATACTTGCAATATTTCTGGGCCTTCGGTCCAAACGCGCTGCGTAGCTAGGCCATAAGTCGGGGTTGGCACGACGGATTTCCTGAAAAGCAAATGCAATCAAGATTAGAGTGTCCCAGCACTGCTCCCAGACCACGAAACTCACCCACAAACACCAGGAAGCCCCCCAAACAGGCCCCCGAAAACGCTACATAGAGCAAAATGTCTGAAATAGCCCAAAAAAAAATCGGCCTGGATTTTGTCCCAACCACTTCTACCCGGTATTAGACCTTCCCAGGAATGCCCCAAGACCCGGCAACCCACCCGCCAAGAAGCATAACACCCCCAAACAGGCCAAAAGCAAAATCTCATACTTGCAATATTTCTGGGCCTTCGGTCCAAACGCGCTGCGTAGCTAGGCCATAAGTCGGGGTTGGCACGACGGATTTCCTGAAAAGCAAATGCAATCAAGATTAGAGTGTCCCAGCAATGCTCTCAGACCACGAAACTCACCCACAAACAGACGGAACCCCCCCTAAGAGCACCTCAAAGGCAAGCAAGTCATCAAAAACACAAAAAAATTTCCGCCTCGGATTTGGCACAAACCACTTTTAGTGCTTCCCAGCAATGGCCCCAGACCCGTCAACTCACCTGCAAAGAGGTAGAACAACACCCCCACAAGTGCTGAGTCTTTCTTCATTGGGCGTAAACCAGCCCTCTGCTTTGATGGAAATAGGAGTCTGGAGGAGGAGGATAGAGGAGCATGTTCTTCTGAACTTGTGAACCTGAGGAATGCAGACTGCGGCACCTTCAAATAAATTAGCAAACAAGTGAAGACAGTTCTGCTGATGGGCTTGTCTTTGTGATTATCTGATTAAAGTTTGAATTATATTAACTGTGCACAACAAAGAAAGACAGACACACAGGAATAAAAGTGAATAAGGATGAAAAAGAAAGTTATTGATTCGTTGTCTCATTTTCAGGGCTCGAAGTCGGTATCACGGTCCAGGAATAAGAATAAGGCTTCGTCATCATACTCTGCGAATTCAGCCCGGGTGAGGTCAGTGCCACCTGACAGAGTAGAAATTCCCTCATCTATGGTGCTGGCCACCTCCTCTTCATCCGGCACGCTCTCTCGTACTCTTATATCTGGTGGTATGAGGTGCTGATTCATCTTGATCATTGTTAACCTCTCCACATTTTTGGGCGAGAGGCGGCTCCGTTTGGGAGTTACAATCCCACCAGCCGCACTGAAAACCCGTTCAGAAGACACACTTGCGAGTGGGCAAGACAAGTAGTTTAAAGCCAGGTTGGTGAGCTGTGGCCACAATTCTTTTTTCCCATGCCAATACGCCAATGGGTCAGAATTAACATAGACCTCTGTGGAGTCATTCAGATAGTCCTTCACCATCGACTCAAGGTCCTCCTCCAAGGTTCCTCCACTTTGCGTAGCTCTTGCTGTGCCTCTGACCTTTTGAGAACCAAACCCACGCAGAGCTAGCCAATCCTCTTCAGCCTCCAATGTTTCTGTTGTCTTTCGTGCAGATGATCCGGTTGCCGGTGTCTTTAACGGCTGAGAGGTCACTTGTGCCACAGCCACAGGTGCAGAAGTGGATTGTTTTGACTGGGGATGGCCTGCTGATGTACTGCCATTTCCTTCAATTTCCAGCCGTTCTGTTTCAAACTTCTTGGCTGACAAGGCTAGCCAACGTTTGTACTTTGTAACATCTTCATCAGCAAAAGGAAAGAATGCTCTGCCTGCCAGCGCCTTTTTGTAGCGTGGATCCAGAATAGTAGCACAAATGTAATGCTGTTCTGAGTGGATCTTTTGAAGACGTTCATCACCTTGTAGGAGCTCTAATAATTTCTCAGCCAGAAGCAAAGAGTCTTTCTTTTTGTCATCTTTTCGAAACACAGAACACACCTCCTTCAGTTGGTCCTCCAGCATGTACAACAATGGGATAGCTTTTCCCAAATTAGAGTCCTCCTTGCTGACTGCACGTGTGAAGACCTCAAAAGGACGAAGCATGCGTGTTAGGCTTTCAACTATGTTCCATTGCGGCCCACCCATCCTCAGCTCCTCTATACCCTCTTTCAAGAAATATTGATCGAGTTGCGTATACTGCTCATACAGACGCTCAAGCATGTAGAAGGTTGAGTTCCAACGTGTTACCACCTCCTGGATGAGTGCTTTCACTGGCATTTGACTTTGATATAGCATGCTCCTCAGCTGCTTGCGGGCCTTAAAAGAATGCCTGAAATGCTTGCAAATTTTTCGGCAGTTCTCCAATACACTGTACGCTGCACTGCGTTTATTACCCAAGAATTTTTGGACAACCAGGTTTATACAGTGCGCCAAACACGGCACTCTGAAATAGTAACCGTCCCTCATGGCCTTAACTATATTGGAGCCATTGTCTGTGGAAACATAACCAACCTTGCGTTTTAGTGGGGACAGACAGTTAAGGACCTTTGTGTTAAAGACATCCAAAATGTTTTCTGCTGTGTGACGTTTCTCCAAACCAAACATGGCTAGTGTTGCATGTTTCCGAGCACCTTTAAAAACAATGTTAGTGTCAACACCTGAGTTTAGCTTTGCTTTAGCCCCTGAAAAAGAGACCCAGTGTGCAGTGATGCACATGTAATCAGCGCCTGCGCCACTGGTCCACATGTCTGTTGTCAGATGTATAGTGTGAACAGCACTCTTCTGCAAAGCTGCCCCAATCACCTTCAGAACATCTTCATGTAGTGCTGGAACCGCAACTCGGGCAAAATAGAACCGGCTAGGAACCTTCCATTTAGGGCAGAGCGCTGTCACTAATTCTAGAAAACCAACCCCTTCTACAAAAGAAAAAGGGAAAAGGTCCAGAGCTAGCATTTTAGCCAGCTTAGTGTTATACAGACGGGTCATTGGGTGGTTGCGTTCATATTGCGCTTCTGTAAACAACATCTTTTTAATGTTGCCCTGGACCAATGATTTACGGGATGATGATGATCTCTTCGACCCAGTTACGCTCGCTGATGAAGTTTTCCGCATTGATGTCTCACTCTCTCCCACACTCTTAGTGTGGCTCCCATGGGGTGTGCTGCTGACATGGGAACTGGGTGTAAGTGAAGTGTTTGAATCGTCTTCTACCTCCTCGTCATCAGCAGATGACAAATCAACGTTTTCATTACGTGCAATTCCGGCTTTCTTGACCGCCTCTAGGTGCGGAAACCATTCGACAGGGTGCCTTCTCTCAAGATGACCTCTCTGGCCTCCGGTACCATAGTTAGAACCAAGCTTACCACGACTAAATCGAAGCTTACAAAGGCTACAAATGGCTACGTTTTCCTTTTTTGGGCAAACACTAAAGAAGTCCCAAACTGGAGACTTGAAATGTCTTCGGGGGCCGGAGGAGGCGGCGATACTGGTGGTGGTGGTCCTGCTGCTAATGACAGATGAAGTGGAGGATGTGGATTGCCGAACTTCAGTACGTTTTGCACTTTCACCACCACGAATTGAGGTCGAGGACGAGGTGGGTACCTTCTTGCGAAGAAATATGGAAGCGGTAGGTTTTGGTGTACTACTTAACTCCAAATCTAATGATTCCATTTCCATTGCCTCCTCGCCGACATCATCATCACGCTCAGCAGCTTCTCGGGATAGGGTCAAAATGTCTCTTTGCTGCATGCCCGGTGGGGCTGCAGTGACCTTTGTGATGACTGGCTCGTCGTCATCGTGAGAGGCTTCATCACCAGCAGTATCTGTCACTTCTTGTTGAGCCTCATCACACTCCATAGGTTTGAGTTTTTGGACGACCTTCCTTTTACGCTTAGGTAACGGTGTCAGATCATGGTGTGCCTCTGCCTCACTGTCAGACCGCAGTTGTGGTTCCCAAGACAGATCACTTGCACCAGAACGAGGTGGGCTTGAAGAAGATGTAGACACCCCCCTTGATCTTTTCCTTGCTAGGGATGTGGAAGACAATGAATGATCATCAGGAGGAGTGGCTTCCAATGATACCTCAGCTTCATTGTCGATTTCCAAATGTGCCCCTACTTCGGGAGGAACAACTATTGTGGGCACTTGTGAACGTCCATGCACCTTTGCTTGCGCATCTCCTTTTGCTGCCTCTCCTTCCACATGTACTTGGGCGTGTACTTGCACATGGTGTTGTTGTTGCGGCTGTGGTTGTTCAACACTTGTCAGATGAGTTACAACAACCTGTGTTGATTCAGGGACATTGCTGCTACTTTCTTGCGATGAGCCAACATCACTGGTCGATGGTGATTGGAGAAGTACACTGACTGCCTCTGAAGCACTCAAGGGCTTTGACTTAAGTTGGCGTGGTGGTGGAGGCACTGAACCCAATGGAGCAGGGGTGCTGCTCTCAGGTTGGTCCCCAGCAGATCCTGCTGCTGCAGGCGTACTTTTTTTTTTGCTCCCAAAAAAAGTGGCGGGTGGCACACCAGCCTCCTTGGTAACTTGCTTCTTCTGCTCCTTACTAGCAACTTTCTTGCTAGAGGAGCTACGGAGAACTTTCTTTGGGGCCATCTTCTTCAGAGCAGGTCAGACAGCAGGCCGCAGTTGCACGAATTGTAGAGTTGTCTGAGGCCAGACGTGACGTCGCGTGACGTTATGCTGCACACACACACCGCTGCAGGACTTCTTCCTGGCACTGGTGGTTCTCTTGAGTCTTGTGCACCTAAAAAAAATGGAAGACAGAGGAACATCAGTTCAGTTATAGAGCACAAAAAAATCGAAAAACACTGCAAAATCAGCACAATCCCAATCCATCCATGCCCTCCATAATGTTTAAATTCAAGACAACCCACAGAAAGACTAGGCCCATGCAAGACTCACTACCCCTGGGCATAAATAAAGGTTGAAAAGTAGGCAAAATGGTTGGAGGCCTAACAACAAAGCCTGCATTCAAAATGGCCACTTGCCTGCCAGCACATGGCCAGTGCCTGTAGCTGCACTCAAAATGGCCACCAGCCACATGGCATGTCCCTCCCCATGAACACCCCCAAAAATCGAAAAACACTGCAAAATCAGCACAATCCCATTCAATCCATGGCCTCCATGATGTTTAAATTCAAGACAACCCACAGAAAGACTAGGCCCATGCTAGACTCAAATACCCCTGGTGAAAAGGCCACAAGTACAGGCCCAAAAATCGAAAAACACTGCAAAATCAGCACAATCCTATTCCATCCATGGCCTCCATGATGTTTAAATTCAAGACAGCCCACAGAAAGACTAGGCCCATGCTAGACTCAAATACCCCTGGTGAAAAGGCCACAAGTACAGGCCCAAAAATCGAAAAACACTGCAAAATCAGCACAATCCTATTCCATCCATGGCCTCCATGATGTTTAAATTCAAGACAGCCCACAGAAAGACTAGGCCCATGCTAGACTCAAATACCCCTGGTGAAAAGGCCACAAGTACAGGCCCAAAAATCGAAAAACACTGCAAAATCAGCACAATCCTATTCCATCCATGGCCTCCATGATGTTTAAATTCAAGACAGCCCACAGAAAGACTAGGCCCATGCTAGACTCAAATACCCCTGGTGAAAAGGCCACAAGTACAGGCCCAAAAATCGAAAAACACTGCAAAATCAGCACAATCCCATTCAATCCATGGCCTCCATGATGTTTAAATTCAAGACAACCCACAGAAATACTAGGCCCATGCAAGACTCACTACCCCTGGGCATAAATAAAGGTTGAAAAGTAGGCAAAATGGTTGGAGGCCTAACAACAAAGCCTGCATTCAAAATGGCCACTTGCCTGCCAGCACATGGCCAGTGCCTGTAGCTGCACTCAAAATGGCCACCAGCCACATGGCATGTCCCTCCCCATGAACACCCCCAAAAATCGAAAAACACTGCAAAATCAGCACAATCCCATTCAATCCATGGCCTCCATGATGTTTAAATTCAAGACAACCCACAGAAAGACTAGGCCCATGCTAGACTCAAATACCCCTGGTGAAAAGGCCACAAGTACAGGCCCAAAAATCGAAAAACACTGCAAAATCAGCACAATCCTATTCCATCCATGGCCTCCATGATGTTTAAATTCAAGACAGCCCACAGAAAGACTAGGCCCATGCTAGACTCAAATACCCCTGGTGAAAAGGCCACAAGTACAGGCCCAAAAATCGAAAAACACTGCAAAATCAGCACAATCCTATTCCATCCATGGCCTCCATGATGTTTAAATTCAAGACAGCCCACAGAAAGACTAGGCCCATGCTAGACTCAAATACCCCTGGTGAAAAGGCCACAAGTACAGGCCCAAAAATCGAAAAACACTGCAAAATCAGCACAATCCTATTCCATCCATGGCCTCCATGATGTTTAAATTCAAGACAGCCCACAGAAAGACTAGGCCCATGCTAGACTCAAATACCCCTGGTGAAAAGGCCACAAGTACAGGCCCAAAAATCGAAAAACACTGCAAAATCAGCACAATCCCATTCAATCCATGGCCTCCATGATGTTTAAATTCAAGACAACCCACAGAAATACTAGGCCCATGCAAGACTCACTACCCCTGGGCATAAATAAAGGTTGAAAAGTAGGCAAAATGGTTGGAGGCCTAACAACAAAGCCTGCATTCAAAATGGCCACTTGCCTGCCAGCACATGGCCAGTGCCTGTAGCTGCACTCAAAATGGCCACCAGCCACATGGCATGTCCCTCCCCATGAACACCCCCAAAAATCGAAAAACACTGCAAAATCAGCACAATCCCATTCAATCCATGGCCTCCATGATGTTTAAATTCAAGACAACCCACAGAAAGACTAGGCCCATGCTAGACTCAAATACCCCTGGTGAAAAGGCCACAAGTACAGGCCCAAAAATCGAAAAACACTGCAAAATCAGCACAATCCTATTCCATCCATGGCCTCCATGATGTTTAAATTCAAGACAGCCCACAGAAAGACTAGGCCCATGCTAGACTGAAATACCCCTGGTGAAAAGGCCACAAGTACAGGCCCAAAAATCGAAAAACACTGCAAAATCAGCACAATCCTATTCCATCCATGGCCTCCATGATGTTTAAATTCAAGACAGCCCACAGAAAGACTAGGCCCATGCTAGACTGAAATACCCCTGGTGAAAAGGCCACAAGTACAGGCCCAAAAATCGAAAAACACTGCAAAATCAGCACAATCCTATTCCATCCATGGCCTCCATGATGTTTAAATTCAAGACAGCCCACAGAAAGACTAGGCCCATGCTAGACTGAAATACCCCTGGTGAAAAGGCCACAAGTACAGGCCCAAAAATCGAAAAACACTGCAAAATCAGCACAATCCCATTCAATCCATGGCCTCCATGATGTTTAAATTCAAGACAACCCACAGAAATACTAGGCCCATGCAAGACTCACTACCCCTGGGCATAAATAAAGGTAGAAAAGTAGGCAAAATGGTTGGAGGCCTAACAACAAAGCCTGCATTCAAAATGGCCACTTGCCTGCCAGCACATGGCCAGTGCCTGTAGCTGCACTCAAAATGGCCACCAGCCACATGGCATGTCCCTCCCCATGAACACCCCCAAAAATCGAAAAACACTGCAAAATCAGCACAATCCCATTCAATCCATGGCCTCCATGATGTTTAAATTCAAGACAACCCACAGAAATACTAGGCCCATGCAAGACTCACTACCCCTGGGCATAAATAAAGGTTGAAAAGTAGGCAAAATGGTTGGAGGCCTAACAACAAAGCCTGCATTCAAAATGGCCACTTGCCTGCCAGCACATGGCCAGTGCCTGTAGCTGCACTCAAAATGGCCACCAGCCACATGGCATGTCCCTCCCCATGAACACCCCCAAAAATCGAAAAACACTGCAAAATCAGCACAATCCCATTCAATCCATGGCCTCCATGATGTTTAAATTCAAGACATCCCACAGAAAGACTAGGCCCATGCTAGACTCAAATACCCCTGGTGAAAAGGCCACAAGTACAGGCCCAAAAATCGAAAAACACTGCAAAATCCGCACAATCCTATTCCATCCATGGCCTCCATGATGTTTAAATTCAAGACAGCCCACAGAAAGACTAGGCCCATGCTAGACTCAAATACCCCTGGTGAAAAGGCCACAAGTACAGGCCCAAAAATCGAAAAACACTGCAAAATCAGCACAATCCCATTCCATCCATGGCCTCCATGATGTTTAAATTCAAGACAGCCCACAGAAAGACTAGGCCCATGCACCACTCACTACCCCTGGTCAAGGCCCCAACAACAGGTCAAAAATCGAAAAACACAAAATTTTACAAAAAAAAAAAATCGAAAAACACAGAAAAATCAGCACAATCCCAATTCATCTATGGCCTCCATGATGTTTAAGTTCAAGACAACCACAGTCCACCCACCACTGAGTACCCCTGGGGAAAAGGCCCCAAAACAGCCCAAAAATCGAAAATCCCAAAATTTTAGTTGCAGCAACTGTAATGCCCCAAACAAACTTACTTGTAAAATTTCTAATCCAACAGTGATCCAAAGAAAGTCAAAAAGGCCTCAAATCCAAAGATCCAGCAGCATCCACAAAAAGTAATCCTTCCAGGTCCACATCCGAATGAAAAGTGACCAGGAGATGGACAAAGCACTGGGAGGAGCCTGCTGAACAGGAACAGGAAGTTGAAGACTATGGGGCACTTCCTTCCTCCCACCCCCCTGCCCCCCTCCCCAAAATGGACTCCTCGCTAAAAAAGTGCAGGCAAATGTCAAACTAAGGAGTTATTCACATAAAAATCATCATTTCTAGAAGGTTTATGCTGCTTGCTGGTGGATTTCTTGTGCAGAATTGCAAATTTATATTTTCGCTCGCCGCATCTCAAATCTCGCAATTGCGAAGTACCGCGAGACGTGATCTCGCCGTACTCGCGTTGACAAACTATCGCTGGCAAGCCGCGATGACGTAATCGCGCTCGCCAATTCCCGCGGGATCACACAGCAAGATCCAAAATGGCGCAGCACTCGCAAACTATCGAAAAAAACAACTCGGCAAACGATGATAAACGCCGCGCGCCGCAAAAATTGTATCACCAACGCCGCGCGCCGCCAAAAAAATCCGCTGCGTGCGAATTTGCGGATTTTGCGGGAAATCCGCAAATCTCGCGGATTGCGGATTTCCCGAAAATCCGCAAAATCCGCGAGCGGAACGGATTTTCCGCCCACGCTTAAAACTGAGGCATCATAATTCGAATTCCACCCCTCTTGCTGTACAAATGCATCAAGCTATGGAAAATGTCATCTGTTCTTCCATTGAGTACGATTGGAAGTTGAATTAAGACAAACATTGGTTATTTTGCTGCAAACCAAGGACCATTGTGGCATATGGAACAAATGTGTCAAATCAACTAGATGGCTGCCGCAGTGAAGCATTTCCCTGTAGAAGAGGCTGGGATAGATAGGGTGGGTGTCCACCACAAGTAATAAAGTCCCAGACTTGCTAGGTCAAGGTAAACGTGTCAGTACTTTAAACCAGAGCTCCACCCCTGGTAGCTACAGCACAGAGCAGGAAAATGTGTTAAGTATTTAGAAGTACCGAAACAGTTATAAAGTCAAAAACACAGCATAATAAAATGCCCACTCCAATGTTTAAAAACTAAATAAAAAGAGAAGATTTCAATAAACATAATAACACCAAAACAACAAAAATACAATAAAGGGAACTGTAGAAATCAATGTTTAAATGTTCAAGTGAAAATAGGGGCGGAAAGAACCAAAGAAAATCTATGGAAGAGCCCCAAGCATGATTTGAGGCCATTCGCGATCGACCCCTGGTTAAGAACAACAAATGTATTCATCCAGGGAAAAAGCTTGGAAGTGGAAAAGTTGGGGAAAACGACCCACTTCAAAAAGAGACTTAGTCACTTTGTTAAAGAAAAGTGTTGAAATTCTTTCAAAGCCCCAACACAAAGAGGGACTCTGAGCAGGCCAATGCTGAAATTATAGCCGCAGCTGTAGAACCAAAGGCTGGATAATTGATACAGGTTAGTGACCCGGGAGCTTTGGAGATTTATCACTGTAACTTTTCTAAGTCCCAATGAAGAATGGGACTTAATCATGTTTTTTTTGAGGAGCTGGGAGCCTTCACCAGGATAAAGCTCAAATTCAATCGAATGACATGGAACTGCAGGTCGGATACTTTTTTCCAGCAGATCCTACTGAGAGTCTGGAGAAAAAGTTTGTTTTAAAGTTTACAAACTTGCTTTTGGTAGCTAAACAACAAGTAGAGTACACTTCTAAGGCCCTCAGGACCTCAGAGGAGACACTTAGAGAATCTCAGGTTGCCCAGCAGATGTGGCCAGCAAAGTCCAGTCCAGGTGCCTCTGGTCAGCTGGGCACTTCAAGGACAAGGCCTCTTGTAACTTATTGTGTCCCCGTAGCCATACAGGAGGTCAGCTAACTGACTCTTGGAGTCCAAATATTTGTCCAGGATCCAAGATGGAGCAGGTTCCAGTTCTTCAAGGCTCCTCTCAGGTCACAGACAGCAGATCCAGTCCTTTTCTAACCTTCTGAGGAGATGCCTTGGGGTGCACATTTAAGGCCAGAACCAGCTAGAAAGTGGAGTTGAATCCTTGGCAGTCTCTAATCAATGAGATAAAAGTTCCGGGAGGCAACCCTACCCACTTTTTCAGCAGCTCCTGTTTTCCCTACTGCAAACATTCCCATAGTTCTCCTCACTCTCATAATCCAAGATGGGGACACCCTTCTATGTTTCTGTAAAGTTGTGTGCCCACCGAGAGGTGTGGTCAGGATAATGAGCAGTCCCCTCCTATCTGGTCACTCAAAACTGGTTCTTGGGGTTGCTTTACACCATCTGAGTTTTGTGCCAACCTAACTATGGGTACAAAGGCTGGGACCTTCGCAGGTGTCACCTAACATTTACTTGTGACAAGGAAGCCCCTATGAAGTAAATTAAGTTCCTTGGTCCTCCCCAACTGGTCTTGCTGCCAGGGGATGAAAACACTTCCCATTCCCAGGCTGTAGTCCTTGCTCTGGGAGCAGTTTTACACCTCAGACAGGTTAATTACAGACTGAGTTGTGGCTAGAGAGCTAATGCAAATTTCAGGCAGGGTAAAGGTAATTTTCTAAAACTTACATTTCCCATATACTTAATTAAAATCCAACGTAACCATTAGATATGAGTTTTATTCAAAATAAAAAAAAATCCTTAAATGTAGTCAGTAGCTGGTAGAGCTCAAAAGTCATAGATTAAAATGTATAATCTATACTATGACTTTTCCTATGTTCCAGTTACAACCTGACCAGATACAATGTTGTTTTGGACCTAGTCACTAAGGGACCATGCCATTTTCAATATCACCCTTGTTCCACGCTTAAATATTATGCACTGTACCTTGTAGGCAGACAGATGTGCTTAGGGGTGACTTATTTAATATTTAAAAGCAGACTTTCCTACCTGTCAGAGGGTGATTTTGATAGGTCTGTACCATAGGTTCAAGCAGATGCTGCCAGGCTTTACAGTTAAACAAGGACAAGGGAAACCCTACTCACAAAGACCCAGGGTATGTAATGTATATCAAGAAACAAAGGTTCTTGTGGAAACAATAATAAATTCTACTGATTCTTAAAATGCACAATGGCAATAACCATGGGTTATATGGATTTCAGACATAACGAAGCCGAGTACAATGTGATTGCATATTTATAGTTTATAACAAATATTCAGACAGATTTCAAAATATACACAAAGATTGGTGCTTAGTGTCCCCAGTGAAAAATTGGAGCCAAAGGGAAATGGAGTAGTGACATTTGTGAAATTTACAATTTGGTTTCCATTATTTTGAAAAAACGACCATATATATTTTTAACAGTTTCCCCCACACACTGTGTACAATAATCAGTGCTGGCGTAATGATTCGTTTAACTTGTAAGTTGACGGCGTTTCGACCCTTCCAAAGATGCAGGGCCTCTTCAGGACCTAATAATATGGGGACATCTGAAAAAATAACAGTTGGTATGCGCAGCCACGTGTGCGAAGTGAAAAACACCGGTCAAGTGAAAAAAGGGAAACCGGATACTCACACTGGACCCAGCCGGATACTCAGTGTGAGGGGAGAGGGGGAGGCTGGCAATACGAGGTGTAGCAGGGCGCGTGCCCCTGTCTGCAATACAGAGCTGTTTAGGAGGTGTTTATCCATGTTGTGTCTTCATAGATAGATTTGTGGAGCAGAGCGGGTACCACAGATGTGGGAACAGGGTGTGGCTAGTCAGTAGGTTTCTTCTGAGTGAATCAATGTTTGACGCGTGCAGCTGCTACGAGTCTCCTCCTCGGCATCTGTCTTGGTGCAATGCTACACCTACGCATCGTCGTTCTCACTCCAGCCTATTCAGGATGGAGTGAGAACGACGATTGCTGCCTAGCAGTTTTCCCTGACGAAGGGCCCTAGAGGCCCTAAATGCATTGGATTTGAATAAACTGCTAAGGATGAATTTGGCTTCAGTCATGTTCTTGAAGTGAGGTTCGGATGGCCCGGCAGGAGCATTAGAAATTTGGGAAATGGCGTTTCCTTGCATGAAGACTAAAATTATTTCAAGTGAACCTTCAGTTTATCAAAGGAATGAAATAACGTTGTAAAAATGGAAAAGAGCTAAATGAACAGAATAAATAATATTGCAAATGCAATTTAAAAAACAGCTGTGCCAATGGTTCGGGCAGAAAGGTGGCCTCAATATGTTGTCGTTTGAAATCCATATAACTCATGGTTATTGCCATTGTGATTTTAAGTATCAGAATTTATTTTTGTTTCCACAAGAACCTCTGTTTCTTGATATACATGCCAGGCCATACAGGGTAGGTCTGGAGCCATGCTTTCACTCCCACTGTAGTTCACAGCACAATAGGTACTGCAGTTCACAGGTGGTATTTAAATGTTCATGCCAGGGGTGTATTTGTGCAACATTTACTGTGGCCTTATAGGACAGTTAATTACACAAACCAGGATTAAGCCGGTTTCAGCATTTTTTATTGGTTAGAGCAAATGCACCTTGGCCTGGACAGCAGTGTGCCAGTGAACAGAGTGAAAAACTGCAGGATCAGACCAAAATAAAAAAATAAATGGGGGCGAACCCACAAAATCTGGCACTTTCGCACAGTACCAGAATCAGCAATAACACAAAAACAAGTATTCTTGGTCGTGTTAGCTGAATACATGGATGGGCAGTAATTGGTGAAATGTCTTTGATAAATGTTATTATTTCCAGAAAAATTGGTTAACGTATAGTACAAGCCGCTCCTTCAGCCTAACTCAAGTTCAGGAGAAATTTCATCAGTATGCTGCCCGTCCCAGATGAGTCCAACCCTTTGATAAGACTTCGGGGAAAAAAAGGAATTATTTTTCCCCAAAAGTCAGAATTATTCAGGTTTGAGCAGAACATTGCAGGCGGAAGACATTAGCATCTCCTTTTCGTGCCAGTGGAGGATTATCTGTGCCGGTCCTGTTGCTATGTGGATTGCTATTGCATTTTATATTGCAGTGGTGCCGATGGAGGATGTGGTGTAATGGTCAGAGTTGCCGACTTTGGAACTGGGGAACCAGGCTTAAGTCTCGACGTCAGCTCAACATCCTGTGATTCTGGGCAAATCACTTAATCTCCCTGTACCTACCAAAGAAAGTAACGTAACTGGTGCTCATGTAAAGCGGTCCAATACCTTCAGGTCGAGTTCACTTTATATAAAAATTGCACACAAAAAAACAAAAAGCATAAGTCTGGCTGCATTAATGTTAATTTAATCGCCACTACTCTGCACAAGGAGCATGGCTACTTTCAGCTTTCTTCTATGTCCATTGATCTCTAAGGGTGGCATTTCTGGTACATTCATATTCAAACGTGCTCGCCAATTGGGCTATTTATTGACTTTTCTTTTGGCTTAATTATCTTGCTTATGTTTTTTACACATAAATAAAACAACAGACCACTAAATGAAATAACATCCAAAAGCACAGTTAATTTTATTGGCTACTGGCGAGATTGGTAAAACCACAACGGTTGCAAACCTGTTCACAGGAGTCGCAGCTGACGACATTTTGGGTGGCAAATGCTTCTTCAAGCTGCCCACAAAAGAGGCCCTTGGCAGAGAGCTGTGGCTTCCTATCTTCTAGATGTCTGATCCAGTGTGGCGGGCGCATCCTAATTGCCCATGTGGGACCGCCACACCCTTAGCGGGCGGTCCCATTTCCCGGGGCGATGGGGGACGGGCAAAGTCCGCCCGCCATCATAATAGACCCCCAGATGTTCAAAGTGCATCTGCATCATTTACAAAAACAGTAAAAAGCTGGTTATGAAATGTTCATAGGTAGTCACAGGTAAAGACAGAAAAAAGTGTGATCAAACATCATCATACAATCTTAACTGTGAAAGAATGTCCCCAAATTAAAATGAAGACCATTAAGGTTAATAAATGTCCCCCAGCTTTCCCTTAAGCTAAATGGCGATAAAACAGAGGTCTTGGTCTTCGGGAAAGACCAAGATGTGTGGTCGAGCGAGTGGTGGCCTCTATCTCTTGGCACCTGCCCCACTCCCTCCCAATCAGCCAGAAATCTGGGTGTTGTCTTCGACACCTCACTCTCTATGACTCTCCAAGTGAACAGGACTGTGGCTACGTGCTGGGGTGTCATTATGATCCTAAATAGAATACGCAACTACCTTTCCCTTCAGGCGCGCAAACAGATTGCAGTCGCTCTAGTTGGCTCCAGAATCGATTACTGCAACTCTTTGTATGTAGAGCTCAACAAGGGCCTTATACATCGATTGCAAATCGTGCAGAACGCTTCAGCACGTTTTGTTCTGGCCCTTCCTATGGCTTCATCAGCCACGACTGCTAGGAAAGACCTCCATTGGCTTCCTGTTCAGTATAGAATCTCTTTTAAGATCCTATGTATGACTTACAGAGCACTGATGGCGGGCCCCGATGATGCACTTGGTACCTTGCTCACCCGCTATGTTCCAACAAGATGCCTTCGATCGGCCGGCCTCTCTCAACTCGTAGTGCCCCGTACTAGGCTGGCCAGATGGGGAGCAAGGGCTTTTTCTGCAGCCGCTCCTCAGCTCTGGAACTCCCTCCCAATTGAGATTAAAACCCTACCCTCAATTGATCTGTTTAAAAAGGCTCTTAAAACCTGGTTCTTTGTTAGAGCCTACCAATGAGAGATTGCTGTCTGACTTGGCGAGCTGTATTATTTGAAGTAGGCGCCTTGACGCCCATGCGGGCTAAGTTTGCGCATGATAAGATACATTTCATTCATTCATTCATGAAGGTTTCATATATTTTGTAAGCCCTAATATGTGGGCCTGCTGAGCCGTCTCAGCTTACAAGGGGCATTGATGGCAAATACAAACTATAGTGTGACACACAATACAATGGAAAAACATTTAAATGCTAGCTCGCTTTTTAAGACTTCTAAATTCATTTTCAAGAATGTTCAATATTGCAAAAGATATGCCGGTCTTCTGATGTATCAAATAAACCATTTTTTGTTATTTTCTTTTCACAGCTCAATTCCCCAGAATATTCACAGTTATGAACATAATACCATTGGACACTCATTTGGAATATAACGCCTTGACCTGGCTCAAGCATCCCCATACAGACCCCCAAGCACCCCCTTTACTCACTCCACAGCTGACTCACATCCCCAAGCCACTTTTATAATACACTGACCCACACAAGACCACAGCCCTCGCCCCCAGGTCCGGCACATCTGTCTCCAGAATATGATTTCCTGTTATAAATTCTCCTCATCTTAATGCTCTTATTTTTAGCGAAACCTGCCTGTGGTTTTCTAATTAATTTTCACCAGCCTTGGGCTTTCAGCGTGTACTTAGCGCGCGTGACAAGTCAGACATCAAAGTAAATAAACTTTGCTACCTAGAAAGTCTAAAGCCAATTAGAACCAAAAACAAATGTAAGAACTTTTGGGGATAAGTCCAAAGAAAATTCAAAGAAGAGCTATATTATACGTGGTTGAAGAGCATTGGTAGTGGATGGAAACGAAGGAAGTCCGTGTATAATAGCGTCAACATTTATTAGGCTGGAATATATAAGACTGCCATTTGATCATCTATGCCCATCTTCTTCAACAACTGCTGAGTGGACTTTCTGAACTATATAATTAGTGGCGGCTGGTACTGAATGAGGGTGGCGGGGCAGGGGGGGTTTAAAAAAAATAAGTCTCACTTACCTTTGTAAGGCCACGCCTCTCCTCCGTCGTCATCTCTCGTCTGCTTCTCTTCTGGTCCAGTCAGGAAGCACACAGGCTCCCCTTGGCCAACCATGACGCTGCTCTCACTATGACAGCAGCGTCGTGATTGGGCTGAGCGCCGTGGTTCAGCGCTCAGACAGGCACTGGGAGCCTGTGCATGTTCTCTAACCAGGCTGTGCATTACAACCCCGTGTAGAAAATGCTAAGTGTGCATGACTGTTTGGCCGGCCCAAGGCGGCCAGCCAAACTGTCATGCGCCCTTAAGTTAAGTGCACATATTTCCTTCTCCCCCTGCTGGCTATAATTACAGCCAAAGTCCCAACTCACCCCGTCCCAAAATCTGCTTCAGCACAGAAAAATAAAATGATAACAACATAAAGTTGTTATCATGTTATTTTTCCTTCTTTGGACTGCTGAAAAGCAGCGGGGCGATGCTCCTCCGCCTTAGCTGAGGAGCCGCCACTGCATATCATCTGACAGGTTATCATTCTATCACAACCCCAATATTTCTCATTGAGTGTCACATGGTGGTTAGTTAATGTGACTGCACTCAAAGGCAGAAGATGATGGAGATAAAAGATTTGTGCTCATATTGGAAGCCCTACAATTGAAATTGACAGTAGGAGGACATGGCTTATCATTGCCCCCTTCCTTCTTCAGACTACAGTTCTCGTGCATATCCTATTCGTCTCCGTATTGCTTTTTAATCAAAGAAGACTGTTTGGAAATTGCAGTGGAGAGAGGCACATCCTCTAAAAACAGCTGTAGGTGGTAAAGTTATAACTTTTAGCAGTAATGGGAACATTGAAAAGCAATCTTTTTTCCCTAGGGAAGCTGGCACCTGCGGTGATTTTGAAATGATAACATTCTAATGTAAGTTATCCGATGTTGTAGGTACCCGATACAAGATCTGCAGAAGCTAATATAAGAATACAAAATAGCAACCAAGCGTCTCTGTCTGATCTCAATCCCTACCCCCCCTTAAGTGCTTTGTATGGGGTTAGTCTAAGCTTTTTGCTGGTAATGCCTAAAAAAGTTGAATAAGCCGCAGACAAACAATAAATTTCCATTACATGAGAAAATTGCAGGGATTTGCCAATGCTCATGTTACCACTAATTCTGTAAATAGAACCACTCAATAAGGTCATCAGTATTATGTCTTAATAGGAAATTCTCAGAGATGCCCGTCTGATTTTTAATATCTCCAAAGGACTCAAGCCAATATGCCCGCCTGTACCCCATGACCAAACTGAGGAAATCTGGATCCAAGTGTAATAAATTTAGTTTCAAAATAATTTATCTACTGCCGTTTTTATTGTGGCCCGCTGTCCATCCACCGCTCCCCACCATAGCGACCTCCGGATAGCGATGAACATAAAAACGGCGCGGTCCAATTACATCTACCCTCCACCCCGCTCCCGCTGCCGGGGCTCTGGTGAGTCAGTCAATCCCAGAGACGGGGCAGGGACGGGCGCTTCCTTTAAAATCAATCCTTTTCAATGGTCTTTCAGCTATAATTAATGTTCACTGTATAATTAGATTGATTTTTTATGTACTCTGTGAGAGGTGGAGAATTTATGGACTATATGCGGCGGGCGGATGCTGAGGAGGCAGACTTTAAGAGTGCTGGGATGCTGAATGGAGAGTGTCGGTGGGCAGGGAGCGGGGACCCTGGCTGCTGACCAGGGGGGACTATATGGATATGATTTGGATGCAGGATGGGGAGTGCCGGTGGGCAGGGAGCGGGGACCCTGGCTGCTGACCAGGGGGGACTATATGGATATGATTTGGATGCAGGATGGGGAGTGTCGTGGGCAGGGAGCGAGACCACTGGCTGAGGACCATGGGGGGGGTACTAAGTGGATATGATTTGATACAAGTGAGACTTACTATCGGTGCATCTGCAAGACATACTCCTAGCGGGTGTAGCAGCACAGTGGAAGCAAAGAAATATGTTTCCAGTGTGCTGTGAAAGCATACGGCGTAGGCATCATTAGAACTCCAATATCAAAACAAACATTGGCAAAGTCAATAGGTCTTGCATTGACCACCAGCCATTTGGCTTGGTTAATGCTTGTTTTCTTATGGTTTTTGCAAAACTGTATTGTTGGGGAAGCTGCTGGGCCCTCCTCAATCAAAAAAAAAAAAAAAAAACACTGATTCAATGCAAAAAAACTATTTTATGGCCTCAAAATGGCACACTCTGCTCTTAAGGCATCTGGGTTGTGTGTGAATGTGCTCCTTGCGAAAAGGCAGAATTGTGTAATTCGCTGTAAACTTGGCCAATGTCTAAAGTGAGTGAACTAGAAATACCCACTGCATGTGGTAGTGGAACGGAAAAAAATGTGAACAACAAAATAACAGACAAATAAACGAGGAGGGGTGGCTGAAAGGCCATATAAGTAAATATATTATATATATTATATCAGTGAAATCAAAAGGTCTTGGATAACAAATACCTCTATCTGAAATAACTTTCATGAAGGCAAACATATCTCCAAGCAGCTTAATGAAACATGGCTGGCCTCATTGTGCAAAAAAGTACCAGCGGTGCAAATACAATACCAACATTTTGAAATGTAGAATTCGTTTTGACGGATGTATGACGTTACAACGCATACTTTTACCACGCATATCATTACAATGCAGTTTTTGCAACGCATACCATTACAACGCATAGCGCTTTGGGGTGCTGGATAGTGAATAGTTTAATTTACTATTCCAACTCCAGTCCCCGTGGACACTAGGGAAGGTGTTGGATAGTAAATTAAACGTATTCCCTATTCTAGAGCGCCCCCCAGCGCAATGCGTTGTAATGGTTTGCGTTGTAATGACTGGGTTGTAATGGTAGTGCGTGGTAAAAGATTCGTTGTAAGGGTTGTATACCGTTTTGACTTTAGTTGTTTAGCATCAAACGTCCCCTTGCAGCCTCTTCATACGACTTATTAAAATACTCACCATGGAAGCCCCCCATCAGACACTTGTGGGACAGCCTAGACCTGTACTTCAATTCACATAAACCGCCATAAAGGGATGATTCTTACACAAGTTTGCTACACGATACTAGTAGGCAAAAAATATCACTGTACATCTTAGCCCAATAGATGCATACCTGTAATTGCATTTTCGACGTTACGGTATTTTTATTCTTTCTCCTTCTCAGGATATATTTTGTATTTTACTTTACTTTATTGAATACCAGAGGCTTGTCTAAGGTGGATCCCATAGCCCTACGACTAAGCTATAATAGCGTATGACATGTACTCGAACTACAATGTATAGATTGTCATATTACCACCTCAAACTGTATTATGTCCTTATTGTATGTGTCTTATTCTGTGTTTGATTTTCTGGAAGCAATCATTAAAAACTTTTGAAATCAGAAATACTCAGTGGGGACATACAGTTGGCAATAACAAAATCAACATTCAGGAATTACGTGCATATGGAAGGAATTGATTCCTGGTGAAAATGTTCACCATAGCGTTTCATTTTACATTTAAACCCCATACAAACCATTTGTAAGTGGGCAAAGGGAATTTACCCCAGAATAATGGGAATGGCTTTAATGCATGGGATCCATGTTTAACTGATGTTTCGGATCTTTCTTGAGCCCGTGCTGCCAATTTAGTCCATTTTGTTCCAGAGCAGGGGGCCCTGCACGTCAGAGGCACTGGCGTAACGAAAACTGAGGGGGCCTCCCTGCACGGAACTTAGAGGGGCCCCCTCCGAGCTCAATCAGGAACTCTCTGGCCAGAGGGCAGTGCCGAGGGGGCCTCCTGAAGCTTGGGGCCCCCCCGCACCGCGGGGGATGCGGGGGCCTGTGCTACGCCCCTGGTCAGAGGTGTCGCCTCCATGTTTGTTCCATCGAAGCACTGTCTGGCAGGCTCTCAAGAATGGACGGGTCCTGATGCTAATGGTAGCGTCCTAGCATGGCCGGGTAGCAATTTATGTGGATACCTTTGATTCTCCATCCAGAAGTCTTTCTGCAAGGTGCCTGTCATCTGGTGTCGATTCCTGCACTGCGATTTAACACCTTGGCTGCTCTTGAGGATCCTCTGCTGTGCTGGGCCATAATGTTAATGGGTGTGGTCATGACGAGCTCAGCTCGTCATGAGCACCCTAGAGGTATACCTCATGACGAGCTGAGCTCGTCATGAGCATCGAAGGGTTGTTTATTTAAAATATATATATTTGTATAGCGCCTACAAGAGTCAAGAGGAACCGAGCGCTTTATATAAAAGACGGTACAGAGCACGTAAAACAAGCATTCCATACCAAGAGAGATTAAAAGGTAGGGTGAAGAAGTATCACTCGCACAAGCAAGTTATATAGTATTATATAGAATTAAGCAAAACGTATACACACACGGTGCTAGTCAGATATTTGCACTGCTTTTCTGAAATGTGTACAATAATAGAAGACAGATGGCAAGAGGAGCCTAAAATGAGGAATAAGACAACCTAATAAGCGGTACAGCGGTACAGCGGTACAGCGGTACAGTCTGTCCGTGGTAACTATAGGTCATACATAGCTGGGTCTTGTGGCTTACTGGACTAATGCGCCCACTTTCGGGGCTTGTGTTTCACCTCATCGTCAGAGGTTCAAATCCTGATGGTCCTTTCATCCTTCTAAGGTCGATCAAATTAGTGTCATTGAATTGGATAACAATGTACTCCTGTTATTTTAAATGCGTGCTTCAGAGTCACTGCTTCTGCGGGCTCTCGTCTTTTAACCTTGAGGTTTGCCCTCGTTTCCACCTTTGTATGCTCTCTGTCCACAGGGGTCGTGAGGTGCCCCAGGGGCACCACAGATAGAAAGGCACTCAAGAGCTAGGATGTGACCAGATACACCCAATGCCTGCCTCTTCGCAGACGTAGATGAATGGGCTCAGCATGTGTTGAACGCACCGGGAGCCACCTGGCCCTGCACAGACGCACCTGGTGGCATGGATTTAAGTGCCGGAAGTCATGTGGTCCTATTGCTATTTTTGGGGCTGATTCACAGAACTAACTTAAGACAAAATCCTAAACTTACTACTTTCGGTATTCACAGAAGTTAGGATTTTGTCTTAAGTTTGTCTTAAGACAGACTTAAGACAAAATCCTAACATAAGTCTGTCTTAAGTCTGTCTTATGACAAACTTAAGACAAAATCCTAACTTCTGTGAATACCAAAAGTAGTAAGTTTAGGATTTTGTCTTAAGTTAGTTATGTGAATCGGGCCCATAGTCTTTCTGTAAAGCGCCAATCAGCACTTCACCCATCCCAAGAGCACTGATGGTAGCAGCGTTTTCAAGAGTACTAGCAGTCACTTGTCTCCCTAAGGGTCCTATACAGCGCCACCACAGGTGCCTCGTTCGTAGCGCTAGAGTTCATTTGGTCCAAACGCTCTGCGTCCATTCTAGTGTGTTTATATAAAGCGCAAGAAGACACCTGGTCCGAAACCTGTTCTATACGTAGCATGTGTTGAAAGTGCCAGGAGTCCATTGGCTCGACACATAGCTGTGTGTGCTAGTATGTACTTAAAGTGCCAGGACCATTCGGCCCTAGACACACTCACATGTCGTAAAAAAAGAAGTGGGGGGACGCTGTCACGGGAAGTGACATCAGACAGGAAGTGACGTCACGGAAGGTGCCGAGCTCCTCGTCCCAGAGAGGCCAAAGAGTGTCCAGCTGTTTGGCAGGGGGGACGGCGTCCCCCCGGTAAAATAAGTGGGGGGACGCTGTCCAGCCGCGTGGTACCCCGACTCGAGCCCTGGTCACATATGACATCTAGTGTTGACAGTGCAAAAGGCACTTGGCACTACACTCACAGGGTCATAAATACAGAGGGGTCAGTGCAAAGGCGAGCTGGCTTTGGTGCTCGCGCCACATAATTAGTGGCGAGCTCAAATGGTACTCGCTCAGATATGACCATCACATTTACCACCATTTTTTTAATCAAGGGTGACTGCTAGCGCAAATGGGAAAACACATGGAAAACTGAAAAACTATCTGTTTGGGTTAATATTCAATTTTTGTGCAAATCCATAAAAAAGTTGCACAAACTCACACAGCACCCAATGCAATTTGCACCAAGGAGTTTCTATGCCTTCACAGTGATGACAGTATCAGGCGCTATAGGAAACTACACCTTGCACATGTATAGCATGCTTTTTAAATGTTGTAGGAATTGCTTGCCACTTCAGATAGCCATGTAAGAAACTGTCCTTTTTCATTGCTAGGAGTCCGTGTCCGCACACACAGTCTCCTACAGTAGTGTGTTTTCCTGTGCTATGGGGCACAAGGCCCTATAGGACCCTACACCTATGAAGAGTCAATTAATATATTCAGAAGAAGTATTTAAATGAATGGTAGTAGATAATGGAGTGATAGTAACCAGGGTTGGATTGGGCCGAAAAGTATGCCTGGGCATTCTAAAAAAAAAAGTGGCCCATGTTTGCGGATTACGCCTTTTCACAAACAGTGCTTCAGTATTATGAAAAAAGAGGGGGGTCTCTAAAAGAGGATGTTTTCTAAACGTCTCTGAGATAAATAGATGCAAATGTTGCCTGGACTCCTTGTGCATGGATTAGTTTACACTGGTGCTCCACCCCTGAATATAAGTAAAGCCTCTACTGCTCAGGCCTCCTGCCCCAGCTCAGTCTGTATACATTAAGGGTCCGGCCCAGCGAGAGACTGGGAATGGCATCTCCGCCCCATTGGTCAAATGAAGGTAATAGAGGCTCATTTGCCTCCGGTAAGGCCGCTCGCCCTCCACTGGGCCGCTGCTGGCGTCTGAACACCACAGACACAGCCTAAATCGGCCACCACGCTGCCCAGAAAAGCGGCCCATGGCTGCAACTCAGATACCGGCCCATCGCCCATCGCCAGCCTTACCAATCCGATCCTGGTACGAACTAAGGAACCCGTTCTGAGCTCCTTGTATTTGGAGCAGTAATAGCGTGCCTGGTAAGTCCTGATACCACAGGGCTCAGAATTTCCAGGTGCGGTGTTACCTCCCCACGGATCAGAATGGGTTAGAACGCAGCTATTGCTCACATTTTCCTCATAGCAAATTGCAAAACTCTATGGGGCTTATTTACAAGGCCCTTGAGCGGCCGGTGAATCACTTTTTGGGGCGCACCTGCGGCACAGTGTGCTGGCCCATATTTACAAGACCACCCAAAGCCACCTTGCCTGACTTTTCATGGCCTTGTAAATACAGCCCCTTTTCACGCATCACTTTGCATGAAAGGGGGCCTGCCATGGGTGTTGCTGTGGGTGTTCCCATGCAACACCCATGATTTACAACATTTCGTAAACCTGAGAATGCATCAAAATCCTATGCCTCACCATGGGAGGCGAAAGGAGTCGCAACGAGGAGAAATACTTTTATTTTTTCTATTTTTCTATATGTGTTGCATTCTGCAGCAAACATACAAAGAGGAAAAAAACATCAATTATTGTTTTTGTACCAACACAGGTACCCTTGCACAACTTGTGTTGCGGGATGCACAAAAACAATCATCCAGCAATACAGGTGGTGCAAGGGTGCTTGTGTTGGCACATGGCAGTCAATTGTGCGCCAGCGCAGGGTAAGGCACAGGGATATGTCATATTGTTGTAAATATGACGCATTCCTGTGCTTTAAAATGACGCAGCTTAGTGCAGCAAATTGGCTTGCAGCGCCGTGCTGCATCCATTTTTTGTGAAGGAGGCCCTAAATCTTGTGGTTTTCCCCAACATAAATGTTGCCAAGTTCTCCTTGGTGAAATCTGTGTACAAAAAAATCCTGCATTGGGAGCAGCACAATAATTCCACATTTGTGATTACCGATACTGCACAGTAGTACCACACTTTCAGGGGTCATTTAAACGTTCGGCAGTTGAATACCATCCAGAAATTGATATTACCGCACCAAAGCCGTCTTTAGCACGGGACGGCCGGTGCAGCTGCAACTGGTGCTGATCAGGGAAGGAGGGGGGGGGGGGGGGCTGAGGGTTGGGGTTCCCTGCACACAAAATGTTGAGTACTCTGGTGATTAATATTCCTGCTGGAGAGAGATCAGAGTTTTGGTAGTTTTCACTCATCATAAAGTAGCTTAGAGGCTTAATGTGCCTACTGCAACAAATGTGTACCATGCAGATCACAGAACTGGGTGTGTGTGAACTCGGAGTATGGCTATAAACAAAAATGAAATGTATGGGAGAGAGGGGCTATGAAGAGATGGGAGGCACAGTTGGAGGGTGGCTGTGTGAGAGAATTCATGGAGAAGGAGGTCATTGAGCTACGCCAAAAAGAAGGATGGACTTGTATCGCACTGAGTTCTGCACACAGTCACCATTTCCAAGAGTATGACTATAGCAGATGAATTTGTGGCCAGAACTATAAGTGGTAATTCGCATTTCGCACTCCACGAATTCAAGAATACGTGTTGTGCAGCGTCGGTTGGCACAGATCGGGGTGGGGGGCCAGGACAGGGGGTCAAGAATAAAAAAACGTACCTCCTCGCCGCGTCTCGCCGCTGTGTCCATCGTCGTCTCCGGAACAGAGCCCCAAGGAAGCACCCAGTCTCCCCATAGCAAATCACAACGCTGCAATGCAGTATTGTAATTGGTAAGCACCCAGGCTCCCCTGAGCCAATCACAGTGCTGCAATGCAGGGTTGTTATTGATCTAAGCTTCGTAGTTTGGCTCTCAGCCAGGGAATGGGGGTCTAAGCATGTTCTGCACCCAGGCTGTAATGCAGCCTGGGTGGAGAACATGTTAAGTGCGCATGAATGTTTGGCCGGCCCCCGAAGGTCGGCCAAACATTCATGCGCACTATAGAAAATGCAACCCACCCTCCCAGAGCTGAGCAGCCCATCCCTTCCGACCCGCAAAGCTGCCGCAACAAGGAATAATAAAATGATAATAACTTAGAGTTATAATTTTAGTTTTTCCTTTAGTGACACTGCCTAAAAGCAGTGGGGCGACGCTCCTCCGCCTTTGTGAAGGAACCGCCACTGATTGGACCGTGGCATACCGCACTATGTGTAATCCTATTTCAGGTGACAAGAAATCGGGGACACATTAATGGGGGCCTGAGTGGAAATTGCGTTCACCTCTTGGAATCCTGATTGGAAAAGCGATGGATACCCAGCCACACGCCGCGCGTCAGGGCCGGGACAGCGGGCTGATTGTACAATCTCTGAAACCCACCGCAGTGTATTAACCAGCACATCACATGTCCTCCCTTCCAGCAGCCGCTATCTCCATGACAGTGAGGAATAGTGACCACGAGCTGAGAGAAATGCTGCTAACGCTGCAGCTGGCGCGTGGCCAACGTGCGACGTCAGCAGCTCTGGCGCCAATCCAAAGCCGACTCTCCAAGTCCTGCTAGAGTTATAAAACGTATTTTAAGGTTAAGACCAAACCCTCGGGCTGGGTTCTGGCCTTGACTTTTCTTTTTTGCAACTGGGTCACCCCATGCGTTTGGGCTGCACTAAGACAGGAAGATCATGAAAAGTGTTTTTTTTTTAAGTGTGGATTGTTTGCTAAATGTTACAAAAATCTTCAGCAACTAAAAAGTTGGGAAAAATGTTTCATACCTATCCTAATGCTTTTTATTAAAATTATGAAAGCCATTTCTGAACCTTCAAAAGAGAGGATGAACATTTGAAAAAGTATAAAATGATTTATATATATTTTTCAAACCTAGGCGAGATGCACTGATTTGTGCATCAGTTACTCACCCTGCAGAACTATTTTGTACCCTTTTTTCACGAAAATGAAGAGTTACACCATTCTGGAGGAAGCCTTTGCCTACTCCAGGGGCAATAAGATACAAGTTTCCAGAAGCTTGCCTAATTACCCGATATAAACATCTACTATGATCTTTGCACCCATAGTTTGCCACAGGTCCAGCCAAGAAGAAAAGGAAAATCTGGCATGTGCTGGAATAATTGTCATCACCTCTACCTCCAGTATAGGGTCCACTGTTGTAGCTGGATTTATATCTTACACATATTTACCCAGTGGGAAATAAATTGCACTTCCACCTACCTTTTTGATTTTTTTTTACAAATAATTATTTTAAGGTAGAGGACAACGACATTGACTCACTTTTTGGGATTGGTAAAGTAGGTATATAGCACAGTTTACATCTCTAGCCCTTCCCCTTAAAGTCTGCAAGCCTTGGATCGGAGAGGGTATTGTCCACCCACTTTCCTGGTTTATCTTTCTGGCTTCAAGATTTTTTTTTTTTATTACTATATTCTGGTTTTGGATGGTTGTAGGAAAGATTTGTAAGGAAATACAGTTATGTAAATGCTGTCTCTGCTCACTGAAACAGAATAAGGTAAGAACAACAAGCTAAAGTGTGTTTTATTTGGTGAATGCGAGGGAATAATCAAGATGGCTGCCATCACCTAGATAAGATACCACAAACTATCTAAGACGGGATGAGTAGCGAGCCCAGTAGCATGGGCCAATGCGTAATGTTATGGTGCTGAACACAGAGGTGGGTCTTATCATTGAGTTATTGTGTATACAGCAAGATGGATAAAACACCATTTATACGGTGATAAGTGTGGTGCATATGGATGAAGGGTTTAAAGGGGGGACCTTTTCTCTTAATCAAAGTAATAGAGAGCGCCTGTAGACAATACCCATCAGTGTGAAGATTCAATCAATCAATCAATCATCGAATTTATAGAGCGCACTACATACCCGCGAGGGTCTCAAGGTGCTGGGGGAGGGGGTCGCAGCAGCTATTGGTCGAAAAGCCAGGTCTTGAGTAGTCTCCTGAAGGACAGCGGGTCTTTAGTCTGTCGTAGTAGGAGAGGGAGGGAGTTCCAGATCTTAGCGGCGAGGTGGGAGAAGGACCTACCCCCGTAGGTGGTTCTGCGGATGCGTGGGATTGGGCTGAAGGTTCAAGGGCAAGAGAATAATCAGATCACAAGGCCCTTTCAGCAGTCATCTGCATGTGCCTCAGTGAAAGTAATTCATCCGCCCTTGCCTTTATAAGGACTTCTCCAGTATTAGGGTGTCTTTCATAGATTCACATGCTTGAATATTCCCCGTCGTCGAAGTGGGAGTCCCATGGTAAATAAAATAGCACTAATGCTAAATATAATAATATATATAATATATATATGTACATATAATACATGATAAAGAATAGGAAACATAATAGAAATCTCAAAAAACTATTCCTACATAGGAATGCATGGTAAAGAGAAAAAAACTACTTGTAACACATTAGTGTCATTATGTTAGTCCAAATTACAGCCAATCAGGCATCAGCACCCTCTAGAACCTTCTCCTCTGAAGCTCAAGCCCTCAGATTTTCTACTGCACGTCGTGTGAAGGGAGAACCACCTGTTTACAGGTAAGTAACAATTGTTCATCCACCTCCCCTGGCACAATTATACTAGTCTAGCGATTAGAGGAAAGGGCAATGAGACCATCTACCACCTTTGCTGGCCTCACTTGCTTAACGCCACCAGGAACAGTATCTGAGTTAAGGAGCTGCACCTGGATTGAGCAGAGTTCAGAGATAGCAAATGTAGACAGGAAAATTGCTGTCAAAGTAATGAAAATGCAGGATGCAATTTGGGGTCTTTGCAAATGTTCTATCTTTAGCAGTTTAGAGCCGGACTGTTAGGTCTTAAGCGTTGGTGAGATCTTGAATTGGCGGGAAAACTATGTGCATTGCTAGCTTGGCTTCCACTTAGATTATTGGCGGGAAACCACTGAAGTCAATTTAAAAAGGAGTGTCTAAACATTTATGAAATCTGCTTACATGGGGGTGACAGGCTCTTAGCTACTCAGCTAGTTTCCATTTTGCCAAGTCAATAATCTTTTCCTTTTAAACAGGACTTAACGCAAAGCTAAAACAAGCACTTAACTTTGACGTGTAGACCTACAGGCAGTCATATCTGTGTAGATCCTGAGGCTTCTCCATTTGAGAAAATGTTCATGTGAGAATCGAGAGAGCACAATAAAGAGTGGAACAGTAAAAGAAAAACATATTACTAAAGATACATTGAGAAGGCCCATGGACAAACACTTGTTCTTTCATTCCAACAGGTGATGTCTGGATACACGTTCCCAGTCGTCGGGGAACAATTTCAGAACTATACAACTGAACAAAAGAAGGAGCTGACACTCCAGTGCTAGCAACAACAACTTGGTATGTATGTGATGTCTTGTAATACAACAATCTCTTTACTTTTAAAGTAAAGCTCAATTGTTAAAGGGGCTGGAACCATGTGCAAACATCTAAAACTGTGCTTGACAAAAAGACAGAGAAAAGTAATTTATTTGTGCTAACAAAAAGCGATACGTTCTCTCTACAAATGGCCACAAATAATGTAATGTAATGTAATGTAATGTATGTAATGTATAGGCATTTATATAGCGCACTACTTACCCAGAGGGTCCCAAGGCGCTTCGACCGCTGCGAAACCCTTCCTGGCTTCCCTGAGAGATGGTCCCTTAATGGGTATCTCCAGGGTGAGACCAGGCATCCCCGGCGGTCTGGTGGGGCCGTTAGTGAAGATGAGGCAAGCTAATGCCCAGAGTTGCCGAGTGTGATCGCTGATCAGAGTGGGCACCGAGGCGAGAGAATTGTCGAGTCCGCTGACCCTGGTCCAGAAACCTGCCGCGCCGGGAATCGAACCCTGGTCCCGGGCCGTCCTCTGCTCTCGGGTAAGGCAATCACAAAGTGAAACTGAACGCCTTGATCACAACAAAGTCAAAAAAGTGCCTTGGTAGGTAGCCCAGTCCAGTAAGAAGTGGAGCAACAGATAAGAGCCTGCCCTGCATGAGTTATAAACAAATTTATAGTAAGCACCAAATTGTGTAGCTAAGTGGACATTTTATAATGATGCAACAGTTATGAAATTCTGGTCTCTGTGGTCGTGGGAAGTTAGCAGGCAAAGCGTGGTTGATGGGTACAGATTACATTGTGTCTTCCAAATGCAACTAAGGACCACATTAAGTGGCCCCGGCAATCATTAGAATTTGCATTTCTGTGAGAGGAGGGGTTATAGGTCCCGATCCTTTACTGGCCGTTAGCAATTGAGCAAGTCTTGTTGCGATACTTGTCCTTGACCGCGGGAAACCCCTAACCCCCTAAACATATACGAGTTTCAAGGTGGTTGTCAGGGCAAGTCAAATTGGTCATGTTATCTCAGAAAAAATTCCAATAAGCCTGATTCATAGTGATAGTTGTTTACATAAGGTGTTGTCACTCATTCTGAGGAGGTGAGCAAAGAAGTGACTGACAGCCAACACGTATTTTGCCCCTTTACATGGCCATCTGGCCTGGGGCTTCCTCAGGGCGTAAAAATATTTTTGGAAACTTGAGTCGTCTTTGAAAGTATGTCCTGGTCAATCTTACGAAGTACGGGCGTAATGCCTAACCGGTCTATCTGGATCGAGTCTCCAAATATATTTTTACGCCCTTGGTGTATTGGAATTTTTTCTGAGATAACACGACCAATTTGACTTGCTCTGACAACCATTAGAATTTGCATGCCAAGTGCCGATGGCAGAGCTGGCATGGAAGTCGCTAACCTCACCGAGTGACAGGACCCTTGTATAGTCAGATGCGATGCTGGTATAGGTGTGCCAACCCTATATGTCACTTCTCCCACCACGTGTTCACCCTGGAAAGGCACATCACTGAGTATTGCATTGTGACACAGGCACCCTCTCCACAAGGAAGCTATGGCCTCTTAGTTAAGGTGTCAGCTGGAAGTCAAGAAGGCCTGGATACTGAGCCTGGCTAGCCTGCTTAACAATGCTGTGTGATCACTGAGGTTCTGCAAATTATCTCCATCTCCCTCCATCTCAATTTATTTATTTGCCAACATTGAAATGTGAAATTCTGCTTAATTAAAGGAACAATATTCAGCTGCTTTTGTAGTTGACTTCAAGAGGGACCTGGACGTGCTCAGCCTTAGTTTAACACGTTTCCTAGTGTCTATGCCATTCGTGAGGGTGGTGTGGAATTGGGGCATGTCAGTGGCACATTTCATATCAAAAGGTTGTTATTGGTTTGCAAATGCCACGTTGCCAGGCATCTTAACGTTCTCTGAGTGTAGTCACAATTCATATGCAAACCAGGAATGATTTGTTGTACTTGTAGACGTAACTATGTGTCGCCATCTTCCTGGCAAAATTACACCAGCCAATCATTGCTCTGTGTCATGTTCTTCAAAACTAAGGGTAGGAGAATTAGGAATTAGGGTAGATTTTTATATCCCCGGCATGCATTTTTAGCATGATAGGCACAGCTCGCGTACAAAAGGCTGCTGAGATCCCAGCTCAAAGCGTTGTCCATCTGGTCCCTGTACGTTCGGCGGTGGACATTGCTTGCGCGTCACCAATCTGGTTTCACAGTTCTCATGTGACATTTCTGCTCTCACCAAGGGACATATGTATTAAGCCTTTTTCGAATCGCAAAGGCCAAAATTCGCAGAATTTTCGGCCTTTGCGAATCGCAAACGGCCTTTATGCATGATTTGGGATGTATGAAATATTCGCAAAATAAGAAATAGCAAAGATTTGCGATTCCTTATTTTGCCATAGCATTTAAGGAATCGCAAATTTGCAATTCCTTAAATGCTATGTATGTAGCATTTTTGGGCTGCGAATTATGGTTAAGAATTCGTAAATTACCACCAACTTGTAGTTGATGGTAACTTGCGAATTCTTCAAAAAATGCACAATTTGGCCTTTTTGAAGGTGGCATGTGATGCACACACATGCCCATAGGGCATGTATGTGCGCCATATGCACACTCATGTACATTTCAGGGGTGCAGCAGGGTGTCTTTGAGACACGCCTGCACCCTTGAAATAATTCTCAAATTGCGAATTCGCAATTTGAGAATTATTTCGCAATCATTCCTATGGGCCTCCTGGCCCATAGGAATGCATTGGAAATTATTCCTTAATTGCGAATTCGCAAAATGCAAATTCGCAAATAAGGAAGATTAAGGAATCGCTAAAAATACGCGAATTTCTTCATACATACCATTTTGCGATTCCTAAATAGCGATTCCTTTAAAATCGCTATTTAGGAATCGCAAAAGGGTTTGTTGATACATATGGCCCCAAACCTCCTGTGAAGGGCAATTGCTGATCAGCATGAGGCACTGGAAAACAGGAAAACAGGATATTATACAACATGCACGTAGCCCAAATAATCAGAATTTACTCAAGATTCTGCTCGCATAACAAAGAATTTGAGCACACCTATTTAACACTTAGTGGGGAGAGAGGGATTCCATTGAACACCGTCTAACTCTCCATATTCCACAAGTTGTAAACAGCCCAATAGCTATATTATTAAATAAATAAATATTTATCTTTCGATATGTGTGTGTGTATCAGAACTCAATGGCGTTTCCATCTGGTATTCACAAATGTCTTACATTCTAAAGGGCTAAAATCCAGCAATAGATATCGAATAAAAAGAGCAGAATCTATTATCACCGTTAACGTTTATGGAAGTGGTTATAGTACACCATTGATAGTCCCGGAAGCCGCATGCAAAGCTTGAATGTCTTGCGACTCAAAGTCAGGCGCCCGGCCACGCGACCAGCAATAGAGAACATCAGTGGAAATGCCCACATTGTACAATTGTACAACCAGCCTCAACCCACTTCTTCGTCGGCTTCCCAGGCCACCAGAGCTCTCCTTCAACAAGATTTCTGCTACAGAACTGAGAGACCTCAACATCATCTCTCCCACAAGTTCCCAAGCGAATGCGCTGCCCACCCTCCATCCGGAACTTCTTTGCTCTACTCAACGCCTCGTTGAATGAATCCCACAGGGAACCCTTGACAGAGGGATCATTCATGCAAACGTCCCCCCCCCCACCCCCGAAGTGCCACGCTCCTGACCAAAACTGTCACCAATCATTCCTCGCTCTCGCTGAAGCCGACCCGCGGTATTTAAATTTAGTTGACGGCCTGTGGATATTTGACAAGCTATTAAATGCTTTAGGACCATAATTAACATCCAAGGCTTGACTTAAAATCATTAGTGATTGAGTAAACGCCATTTCTGCCCTTTGAATAATAAATTGTGGTTTTCTTATTATTCGAGCTTGGTAGTATTTTGCTGCCCAGAAGCAGATTTTTTCTTTTTTTAATGATTTTTTGTTATTTTTTTTTCCAAGACAGGAAATTAGCATCAGTTCCAAACCAGTTCTCATTTATTACACCTCGTAGATAGCAACACAGAAGCCCATAGACGCCTTACATATGTGCCGCATATCCTGGTAATAGCCTCCAAAAACATCTGAGTCCTCCAGTCCTAATCCCAGTATAAACATTCCAGCCGGAGAAAGCCATAAGGGCCATACATCAGAAACACCTTTACTTAAACATTTAGAATTATATGCAGAAGGAGGAAAAAGATGGAGGGTGAAAGTAGTGGAAGGGAAACTGATAAGGCAGATGTATAAGAGCAATTTACAGACTCATCGTCGTGATCTCCTGGGCAGTCTTATAAGGTGTGACTATGACACCATGGTCTAGGTTCTGGATGCAGACATCACCGAGCATGCTCAGTTCCTGCTCCGGGAAGGATAGCAAAATTGGCAGCAGCATCCCAGCAAACGATGTACCTTTGCTCGATTCGCGAAGAGACAATGCTACCACTATGGACACTTAGTACATTGCGTTAAGCAGGCACATATAGACACATTGTGGGTTCTAGAAGATATTAAGAAGGCACACTCTGTCGATAGAAATATAGTCAGTGTTAGATTTAAGTAAATCCACACACGTGATTAGACAGTTGATGTTAGAAAATATTGCCTATAATGTTTAGGACCAGGGGCCCGATGTAGGTAATCCCAGATTACCGATTCTTAAATACCGAATCATACCGATTCGGTATTTAAGAACTGGCAATCGGGATGTAGGTAATTAATTACCGAATCGGTATGATTCGGTAATTAATGAATCGGTATTTACCGATTCTGTAATTGCCATTGATTCCTATGGGCCTTGAGGCCCATAGGAAACAATGTCAATTACCGAATCGGTAAATACCGATTCTGTAAAATTACCGAACTTGCAAGGGGGACAGGGTATCACTTTGACACCCTGTTGCACCCCTGATTCTGGATTGTGTGCCATGTGGCACACATACATGCCCTCAGGGCATGTATGTGTGCCATATGGCACAGGTGTACATGCACAGATGTGCATGTACACAGGAATTCGTTATTTACCATGACATAGTATGTCATGGTAAATAACGAATTCTTAAGGGCCGGTGGCACTGTTTTCAGTACCACCTACATCACAAATTTGAGATTCAGTAAATTTACCGATTCGGTAATTTACAGAATCGGTACATTTACCGATTCTGTAAATATACCGAATCGGTAAATTTAAAGCCCCCTACATCTCCATCACCAAATAGCGGTCGGTAACGGCCGAAATCGGCCGTTACCGACCGGTATTTGGTGACCTACATCTGGCCCCAGGTCTTTTTGTGGAGTACAATGCTACCAGTACCTGCACTTAGAACCGCAGTGCCGTCTTAACACATGGGGACACTGGGAAGTTGCCTGGAGCCCCACGAGCATAGGGCCCCTGCGAAGACCAGAATCTAACACTAATTTTCTGTATTTTTATTCCTGTGAGTGGTTGTGTAGGCAGGCCCAGTGCACTGATTTGCCCAGGGGCCTATAATGCTGTTAAGACAGCCCTGCTTAGAACATAGGTACAAGGGAGGATGCGTTCTACAATACCCTCGGAGTTGCCTTTTATCTCTGTTCCTTGTGTTACATAGAGCCAGCATTCTCTTGAATCATGACGTCATCTGCGTACAGATGCACAGCCCACTTTCATTTTCCACTTTTTATGGGGGTCCAATCAATCAAATTAACTTTATTCGGCACACAGCCATAAAAGTTTCAACAAACAAACAATTCAAATTTAAAATACACAATACAAGTTTAAAATGAAATCCTGTGTCCTTAAAAAATATTATAAAAAGATAAAAATTCCCATAAAAGCTAAAAACATGATTGTATATAGATGAAGTAATAACCATCGAGTTTAGTTCCTATTTAACTTAAAAGAAATCAAATTAATTTCCTCATTTCCCCTTAGTTACTGTACTTCATATCGTTTCCTAATGCCCATTGCTGATTTGATAAAATGTAATACTGCAGTGCAAATAACCGGATTAGTCAATGATTGCAGATGTCTGAAGCCCTCTAAACATGTATATGGGCGAATAATCTGTGGATCCAGCTTACTGTTTCATCAGTAGTAAAACATTATCAAACAATAGTGAGCTCGTGCCTTTTATTTCCATCTTCACTGGAGGCTATTAAAAACAAATTGGAGTGCTTTGCTTAAGAGTGAGCTGAAACTGCTACCTATGTATTACTTCTTTATTTGAACATAAATCCACCAGTATCCTGGCTGTTGGCCTTCACTGGCTCTCTTTGTATGGAACTAGTGACAGAATTAATTTTAAAAATAGATGAGTTTTTATTTATTCACACTTAGTTAGTTGCAGTATGTCCAGGCACCATTTTATGGGATACGCTTCAACTCCACATAAAACTTTTATACAACTCATAAATCTGAATTAAGGAACGGATGGTTGATGCATCTATGAAAAACAGAAATCAATGGTGTATAAAAAGAATAGGAGCCAGATGTAGGTGGCCCAATACCGGTCGGTAACGGCCGAAATTACTGAATTTCGGCCGTTACCGACCGGTATTCGGCATTTGAGATGTAGGGGCCACATTTCAGGATTCGGTAATTTACTGAATCGGTAATTTAAGGAATCGGTAAATTACCGAATTCTTGAAATACCGATTCGGTAAATTACCGAATCCGTAATGTAGGGAGCACTCAAGTGAGTGCTTTTTACATTTAAGGATTCGTTATTAAACACTAACTATAAGTTGGTGGTAAATTCTGAATACCTTTTAATAAGCATTTTTTTGCTTTTATTTCAGTGCCATGTGGCAGACATACATGCCCTTAGGGCATGTATGTGTGCCACATGTGCACCCATTCACTATTCAGGGGTGCAACAGGGTGTCAATGTGACACCCTGCCACCCTTGAATGTGTTCCCCATTTTACCGAATCGGTATTTACCGATTCGGTAATTCCCATTCATTCCTATGGGCCTCCAGGCCCAAAGGAATGAATGGGATTTACCGATTCGGTAAAAACCGAATCGGTAAATACCGAATGTTACCGATACGGTAAACTTTACTGAATCATTAGCTACATCACATTTACCGATTCCTAAATACCGAATAGGTAAAATTCGGTATTTAGGAATCGGTAATATGTGATTACCTACATCTGGCCCCTAGTCTTTCATTTATGAAACTTCCTCACCATATTAGAAGTGAGCCTAAGTGAGTGGGCATTAGACACAACCATCCCCAGCTACCGCCCAGTGATATGGTCTCTAAACTTTATCAGAGAAGAGCCTTCCCCCTTCTCTCTTCAATGGCAGCAGAGTTGTGAGACGCCCGCGACTCTTGCTTCCTGCACAAGCACCAGTGCCTGTAAAAAATATACCAGTTACTAGCACAACCCAAAAAAATATGGTGTATGGATAAACAAGTTAATATCTAAAAAATACTGCATACCGCTTGCTTATTAGATATGTCCAGGGCCGGCTCCTCCGCTTAGGTGGAGGAGCGTCACCCCACTGCTCTTAGAGCAGTGAAAAAGGGAACAATAGAATGATAATAACAAAGGGGTTCATTCCGATGGCGGAAGGCCCGTCACCGGCAATGTCCCCCTGGCACATTACGATGGCGGGGGGAATCGCTCCGCAAGCGCAGCTGGTGCAAAGACCGCCTGCCACGCTTCCGCCACAGGCAATCGTTACGATCGCCTGGTGGAGCGGACCGATGGAGGTGAATGGTGGCGATTCCTAGCAGGCACCGTCCGCCAGATCACAATGCTGGCCTCAGCCAGCCTTTCCCTGGTGGGGAAACCGCCATGGAAAGACTGGCGAGGATTGAGTTTGGGGGCCCGTTGTGGGCCCCCCTTGTCTTGGGGGGAGGTGTTGCTGCACTGGGGGGGCACCCATGGTACCCCCCTGCATTTCCCTGCACTGCGTGGCAGGCAGTGCATTGGTGCCTGACACGAAGTGCAGGGAAATGCACTGCATGGCATTTTAACATTGCGAAAGGTGCTGCAGCCAGCAGCATCGTTTGCAATGTTAAATCCCCAGGATGCATCCCCCATACTGGTGGGAGCATGGTAATTTCAGTGGTGGGACCGCCGAATGACTGGCGGGCGGTCCCAACCACCGCAACGATGGCGGCGGACTCAGGTCCGCCCCCCCATCTTAATGCGCCCCAAAGTTATTATCATTCTAAATTTTGTTACTGCTGGCTGGGTTGAGGCGGGCTTGGCTGATGGTTCAGGGAGGAGGAGTGGTTTGTGCACACTAAGTGCGCATGACTGCTTGGCCAGCCATCTTGGGCCGGCCAAACAGCCGTGTGCACTTTGCATATTTCCCACCAGGCTGTAATGCACAGACTGGTGGGGAACATGCACAGGCTCCTTGTCGCCGTCTAAGCTCCGATCCTCAGCGCTCAGACTAATCACAACACACTTGGCGTGTGCAAATCACTCCTCCCCGTGTGCCTCCAGCCCCGCCCGCCCTAACCCTGCCCCGAACCTGCAAAAAATAAAATCATAAGAACTACGTTATTATAATTTTATTTTTTCTGCTCAAAGAGCAGTGAGGCGACGCTCCTCCGCCTTAGCGGAGGAGCTGCCCCTGCTCTTATATGGTATTTTTGGAGACGAGCAATTCTGGGTGAAGGCCGGAATCGGAAGAAGAAATTATGGGGTGTAGAGGCAAAGATATTGATACCAGAAAATTTGAGATTAGTTACCACTGTACATGCACTAGGTAGGTGTCAATCAGAGCCACCCACAACAAAATATCTATGAGCTTTACAGTGACAGGGCCATTCAAGTTTATTAGGAACCCGGAAAAAAGGTTTGGCCAGATAAGATAAGTGGCATAATAGATTCGTTTAATATTAAGATGTTTTTTACACTGGTTCGCAGTTCTGAGGGTGACTTCGATTTTTCTGTGCTACGCGATTCATTGAACAAGTTGTATTTGTTGCATTTTTTTAGAGCGCATTAGACTAGTCAAGGCATTAAAGCGCTATGCAGGAGGTTGGACTTAGAGGAAGAATATATCTATTAGGGATTCAGATGTATATATTGTTTATTTGTAAACTGGGAGTTTCCCTGTAATTCAGGGCCTTTTTTGTGGTTGAGGGAAAGCTACTAAAGTCTCAAACTTGGTACATAATCTTTTATTTTGGAATGGGTTCTACATGGCCACTCTTCTGAAGTCATCAGTAACCTTTGAGTTACATTCGACTAAATATCATTCCAGCTGATATGATTAATGAGGAGGAGGAGTCCAACTAGAGGTTAGGAAAAATAAGTATGGGATAAAGTACCCTCTACCATACATTATAAGGATATCGCAAGTCACGAAGGACTTCTGTCACCCTAAAGAGGAACAAGACAAAAGAACAATTTTCCTTATGGGGTCGCAGAGCTTTGAGGTTCAGTGCAATATCATTGTAAGATGATATTTTATTCCTAATAATACATGGTTCCTACCATCACCCATAGAACAAATGACTGAAATCCTTGGTGGCTCGCTTTTTTACACAAAAGACATTGGGCCAGATGTAGGTAAAGTACATTTACCGATTATAAAATAAAGAATTTTACCGATTCGGTATTTTAGAATCGGTAAATGCTATGTAGCAATAACATCGGTAAACATTACTGAATCAGTAAGATTTGGTATTTACATAATCGGTATTTACTGATTCGGTAATTGTCATTCATTCCTATGGACCGGTTCGGTAAAATGGGGGAAACATTCAAGGCTGCCAGGGTGTCACTTTGACACCGTGTTGCACCTCTGAATCGTGCTTGTGTGCAGATGTGGCACACATACATGCCCTAAGAGCATGTATGTCTGCCACATGGCACAGTAGAAAATGCACAGATTTGCATTTTCAAAGGTGTTCGTTATTTACCACCAACTTATAGTTGGTGGTAAATAACGAATCCTAACATGGGAAAAGCACTCATTTGAGTGCTCCCTACATTGCAAATTCGGTAATTTACCGATTCGATATTTTAAGGAATCGGTAATTTACCGATTCCTTAAAACACCGAATCGGTAAATTACCGAATTTACAATTTAGGCCACCTACATCTCAGTAGCCTAATACCGGTCGGTAACTGCTGAAATTCGGTAATTTCGTCCGTTACCGACCAGTATTGGGCGACCTACATCTGGCCCTAAATGTGGTTGCAAACATGAAGCATGAAAGTGTAATACATAGTGTGGAATTAAACATACCCAAAAAAGGAGTTAGCAGTTCTTGGCAAAAGTTATTAGAATCAGTTTTAGTGTAAGTCAGATTTAAAATATGATGTAGCTCAGGATGTGTAGACATGATATGATCAAAATTTAGGTTGATGTCAGGTTGAGGGAAATGTTCATCATTTAACAGACTAGAAGATCATGGGGCATCAGTGCTATCGAATTTTGTTACACATTGAGAGGTTGCAACTACTCGTTTCGCTGTGGCCTCTCCTCCTATTGGCATAACTGTCTCTACGTCCCCTCCAAGTTGTAAATGAATATTACAGACTCTGATGATTCTTCAGCCACTGATGAAGGAGACATGTTTTGCAAAGATGATTTCTGTTCTTCATCCAGTACGACTGACATCTCTGTAGATGAAATATCATTGGCTAATGAGTTGAAGAAGCTAGAGCTCTGGGTGATTTGTAGCAGCAACCACACTTAGTGGATGAGAGACAGATAGCTGCTGTTTCTTTTTTGCTGATTTCTGGAAGGAATATCCTCCTGTACAATGCAGCTTTGAGGTGGTGTTGCGGCACAGCTGAAAAAGGAATTACCACAAGCCATGCCGTGCGCCGCCTTTAGTGTTCGGCATGGAGCCCCCACCCACAACCTTGCAGCTTGAGAATTCTCAACTTCCTGCCCCCAAGAAGTCTTGGGTTATTAGAAGGTACAACAGTGAGGATGGGTGGTGGAGGTCGGTGGTATTGAGTGTAAGGGTTGGCACTGCTTAACACCTTAACCGCGGCGGTTTTTCCGCCGCTGTGCGGGCGTTCTAAAGGGTGGGCGGGGCTCCGTCGGTCGTTAGCTGACGGCAGCACTAAGGAGCATGCAAGGGTTTAATTTGAGATGGGATTTCCGGTGACCACCACAGGCATTTCATGGTCTACAACGGCACTTATCACAGTCTGGGGCTCCTTGTTTCATTTAGAGACAAGCTTAACAATAATTGTTTATTAATTCAATGCACAATAAAAATGACTAATACCTGCCACCAAATTCATTCTTATAGCTTTGGGGGCCTGGAACAGTCAGAATTGTCACACTTGTAGGAGTGTGATGGGTAGTAGTTGGTTGTGTTGGTACTGTAATTGGCTGTGCTGACAGCAGCAATGGGCGGTGCAAGCGGACGTGGCCTCCTGAGGAGGGTCCTGGCGCTTCTATTTTTACAAATTAAGCACTGAGGCTTGGGCAAAGAAGCACAGGGCACGAGCACGCCCAAGGAGCGCAATTCTAAGAGAGAGCGGGAGGGCTGAAGCACAAGCCTATGACCTAAAGATGACAGTTTAGCCCCTAGATCACATCACCTCCTTACAGCCCCTAATAGCCTTACAAATGCCTGATTAAAGCAGGTATTCAATTACAATCACACCGGGCTCCAGACGTGTCCCGCCTGGTCCATAACTAGAACCTCAAAACAAATTTTAAAAAACTAAAGTGAAAAAAAATTGGATGAGTTGCCTTCAAGTTTATTCTGCATTTGCCATCCCTGACCCCCCAGTTCTGTATCACAGAATGAAAGAATAAATCAAAGCAGAGATAAAGATTAAATCTCTCCCAGGCAAAAGATAAAAATAGAAGGAAAATGGCAGAGTCAGCATGCTGGGAGGGCAATGCATCTCCTAAACAGGCTCCGCTATATCAAGTCAGAGCGGAAGCCAGTTGCAAAAGCGCTAACGGATGAGTTTTCAATACACCAGTAATAACCCCCAGCACCCTGGTCTGCAACGCGCGGTGTCTTGGGGCAGAGATGATCACTTTGGGCTGAAGAAGGGATTATTGCCTCTTGCATTGACACTGTTCTCGCACAAATCTCTGGCACTTAGCCGGATATAGAATACGAGTGTCACTGGTTGAGTTGACTCTCACCCTGGACAGACTGCAGTCACCATATCTGATACCACAAATTGCATCTGCTCGCCGGAACACGTGTGCATGAATTATGGCTTGAATGGAGCAGAAGGTGTCACAAAAAAGTTATCTGAGGACTTCCTGTTTCCTTGATAGCAAGTTTTTCCTTGAATTCCTAAATTTACAACTCAATGAGGCTGAAATGGATAAAATAACTTAAGATTTGGCTTGTTTTTTTATTTTATTTTTAGGAAATGTCCGTGTGGCAAGCGACAACTAATTTTTCAAAACCCTCTATAGAAATTAACATAATGTAGAGAATTAGAGCCAGAGCCTTTTTGTTTACGGTATTTACCACCATTAGCTATCAATTCTGTGGTGCATTTATTATTCAAATTAGCCAATGATCCCCCGCCACCATACTTTGCCAGATCAAGCTCCTCCGATTTCTCATATGTTGACTGGTACTGTCCCAGATAGAACAGCAGTTTGGGTAACAGTGATCTAGTCCCAGTGCTCTTGATTCGTCTGGCTTCACCGGGACATGAATCCATCCTCTGCTGGAGCGCCATGAAGCCTAAATGGCCATCGGCAAGACGGCGAGTACCGACCAAGAGCATCCTTTGGTGGAGAGTTTCACTTACTTGACCCAGCTTGACTCTTCTGCCCTCAACTCCTCTCCTCTATGGACATGATCCTTCAATTGGCCAGCCCATAATGTCCCCCCTCTAACCATCTTTTCTCCAAACGTCTTGCTCTGTCACCCAAAACTTTGATATAGGTTTCTTCTGTCTGCAATCTTTCCTTTCTCTCCAGCTCCTACTCCAAGTCTCCAGTTGTTCTTCCACTGCTAATAAGAATAAATCTGACTGCTTCTCCTCAGCTAACCCCCTCTTCCCCTATTCTTTTTTCTGCTTCTGCTACTTACCATGACTTTAGCGACTCTAGTGCCAGGATACCAGTCTCGTCACAGTGCGCTCTATGAATAGATCATACAATCCAATACAACTACCAACAAGGTCTCAGTCCACCTCTTCCCTAAAACCTTAGAGTGCCCTTTGTTCCATTGACTCACTCATCAGCCAAATGGCATTAGGTAACTGCTCTCCATAGAGAAGACCCTTGCACTTGCCTCCAAGTTACTTGCCTCATCTCACCACAATCATCTTTCCTCTATTTTCTTTCTTCTAGACTAGTGCTGCTTGTGCTATATGTACCAGCCTTGATGTTCGTTGCCGGTGCACTGCCGGGCCAACAGGGGCCATGCAACACAAATGTTACCGTAGGCAGCTGACTTACAGAAACTACAAGACATCACAAGAGAGTGCCATATAATCTAACTAAAAAAACTCTGATAGGGCCTAAGGGCCATATGTATGACCATTTCCTTTTGCAACTTGCAACTTGTGAATTTTAGCGTCTCGCAAAATGCGAGTCGCAAAAGGAAATGTACTAATGTGTCTTAGACATATATAGGTTTTCCCAATGGGGTCACAAATGACCTTCCTCGTCAATATTTATGAGGCAGGTCGCAATTTGCGACCCATGGGGAATGGGCAATAACACAGGGATAGTGGCCTGCTGGGGACAGCAGAGCACCATGTCTGTGTTTGCTTTTAATAAAGCATCATTTTTTTTTATTGCTGCCCGTTTTCCGTTAAGGATGCATGTTGAAAAATAAAATGAAATGTTTCAGTTTCATTTTTTAAGAGCAGGCAGTGGTCCCTGGGACCATCTCCTGCTCTTGAAAAAATAATTTTGCTGCCAATCACAAAAGGAAAGGGGTCCCCTAGGGACCACTTCCCGTATGTGACTGGCTTACCACTAATCTGAAATTGGTGGTAACTGCAATGGTTTTGCAACTGCATTTGTGGTCGCAAAACAATCTTACATCCCCCTACGACACGCTAATAGGAAGGGACGCCTTTGGCATGCCCCTTCCTAAAATCGACTCGCAAAACCTATTGTAAGAATCGGTAACATGTTACCAACTTGCAAAATAGGTTGTGTACATGCTACAATCATATTTAGCGGTCACAAACGGCCCCATTTCCTGTTTGCGACCGCTAAAAACAGTTGTACATCCGACCCGTAGGGCCAGATGTGCAAAAAAGTCAGTTTGTGATTTCCTAATTGTGAATTTTTGTGATCCGCAATTAGGAAATTGCAAACAGCTATGTACAACAGTGTCTCAGACACTTTTTGCAATTCCTAATAGGTCGCAAATGGACCTACCTCATCAATATTCATGAGGCAGGTCCTAATTTGTGACACATTGGGAATGGGTAAAATCACAGGGATGGTGGCCTGCTCGGATCAGCAGACCACCATGTTTGTGATTGCTTTTTAAATAAAACAGTGTTTTATTGTTCGTAATATAGCCCATTTTCCTTAAAGGAAAACGGGCTGCATTACAAAAATAAAAATGCAAAGTTTTCTTCTCACTTTTTAAGAGCAGGCAGTAGCCCATTGGACCACTGCCTGCTCTTAAAAAATGTTTTCACCCACATTCAAAAAGGGAAAGCCCGTTTGCGAATGGTTTACCACCTCCTCTATGGAGTTGGTAAATTATGAATGTTTTGCAACCGCATTCTGGTCGCAAAACATTTATACATACCAATGGTATTCGGTATTAAGACACGGCAGCCTAAATACGCCCCTTCCTAATGCTGAATAGCAAAAGCAAAATGCGATTTTATAAGAAGTTACTAAATCACATTTTGCCTTTTGTACATGTCAAAACGTATTTTACCGGTCGCAAACGGCCTAATAAAATGCTTTGTACATCAGGCCAGGAGTGTTGTGAGAGAGACCACCCATAAGAAAAAAATGTAATTTTTTCTTGGGCTTATAAAATCTTTGCAGTAGGGCTGATGGCTAGCATTTTCCTTAGCACATTTATGCCCTGGCATTTTACATAATGCCCTACGCACTCCAACTTGAGTCTGGTGCAAATGTAATGTGTGATACAAAATCTTTTAACAATTCAGTGGCTACTCTCTCAGTAACAGTACCCAGTGCTTAATTTGAGCCGTTGGTTTCCGGTGCTCTGCACCAGCACTTATTGCCAACACCGGCACTTGTGACAGTCTGCCACAAGGTGGCACTATCTGGCTTATTTGGAGATGACAGCAACAACAGGTAATTATCAATTCTATATACTTTAAAAATGACTTTTACCTGTTGCCCAAGCCATTCATTTAGCTTTGGGGGCCTTAAATATTTCGAACTGGCACGCTTGTAGGTTGTGATGGTTAGCAGTTGTGTTGTTACTATCCCTGGCAGCACGACAGGGGCAATGTGTGGTGCAAGCTGCAGTGGCCTCCTGACGAGAGCCCCAGCACTTTTTTTTTTTTTTACAAGTTAAGCACTGGCACCAGAAGCAGTTTATGTACTTCACTTTCACTCAAGCGCATTTGTCAATTTACAAATACATTTTTTAATGTATTTTATTGAACCACGCGCGGTTGAGAACCCTCGTTCATCACAAATGTACACCTGACCAACCAGTACTTACTGGAGACTGTCAGCGGAACACATTTTAACATTGATTTCTTTCAGATTTTCAGTCCCGGTTGCCCAAGAGGCAAAACTCTACGGTGGCTGACTGGGCCCAGTTTTGCTTCAAGCGCTTCATTCATTTCCCAGTCAGGGACCCTGAGCTCCACGCCAACTGCCTTAATAGCCACCGGTGCATGAACTCCCGTAAACCCTATAATAGGCTCCGCATAAAAAAAAAAGTCAAATATTATCATTGCTACAATGGAATGAAATTTGTTATCATTAGCGGTGACCAGAATCAAGCTGTAAAACACTGTTACTTGAAGGTTATCGATCCGTAACTTTTAACCAATTTCTATTCGACAATATTGGCACGGGGCCTAATTTTCGCATTCCGCGTTCAGCACTTGGCAGGAAGCGCTGCGTCAGCAAAAAAAAGCTGACATTATCAGCCGACCCAACAGATCCTTTCCATTAGCCCAAGTGGCGGGGAAAGGAAACCCGCCTCTTTTTTAGACGCAGCAGAACAGCAGAAGTGCCAGTCCATTATGCAAATCAGGCCGTAGGAAGTTGAAAAGTCTGGAAACCTCGTATATTTTTTTATTTCATTAACATAAATACTAGCCGGAGAGTTAATAAGACAGAAGGAAGCTGTTTCTGCAGTTATAAAGACTGCCCCCGCATAATTTAGCAACTGCCGGTTTTGTGCGCGAAGAATTGAATTGGGGGTGGGGAGCAGGGCCAGCCTTTAGCATGGGCGAGCTGGGCCCAGGCCCAGGGCACCAATATTCTCAGGGGCTCATGGACTTGTATGCATTAAGGTTATGCAAACAGCAGCGCCCTTCTCATCTTGCTCCAGCCTTGTGCCTGCCTGTTTGTTTCTGTGTGCTTAGCCAGTTTTCATACATCATTATTATCCTGCAGGCAATGTTGTTAACACCCCTTTATCCACCTTCCTTGCCTTCTCTTCACCCTCTGACCAGGGCTGTAGTGGTCGTACCGGGCATTGACCGGGCGTTTCCCCAGTGGGCTGCCAGGGTGTGGGCCGTTTTTGGACCCCTGGGTGGCCGTTTTTAGGTCTCGCAGAGAGACCTATTGCAGTCAAACCAAAAAGCTGAGTTCACAATGCGGATTTGTAGAAGTGCACATGCTCGTGAACGCGCTTCTATCACAGCCATCAGCCTCCCTCCCACGGGCAGCTTGGCCTCAGGCATTCACCCCAGCGCGACTTCTCCTCCCCCCTATTAACATCCCTGCTGTTTACTTCTTTCACGGCCGCGAGGCCGTGCTTCAAAGGGATCCACCACCATATGCCTGCTCCCCACGCCTCGCACCAGACTTCATTGGAATGCGCTCCATGCATTCTCCCCTCCCTTTCAGCCTCTTTCCCAGCTCCCAGCCGGACCCTCCTTTCTCACCTCCTCTTTCTTTATTTACAGGGAGAACTTGTATTTTTCCCCGAGGCAACCAGTTCTGACAATGCCCGTCCCAGCACACACCAACTTAGAGCTTGTTTTTGTTTTCACTCACTCGTGTTTATTGAACACGCTTTTTGAGCACAAATCACGTCTGTACCTTTTAAATCTTTGAAGCTATGCACACAAGTTCCGTATTTAACTACACCCACGGTCCATACATCACACGCCATGGTTCGTCCATTGCGTTTTATCACAGCATGCTACCAGCCTCGTCTCAGTCTGCTTGTGTGAGCGTGAGCACCACCTGTAATTCAACTGTGTGTTTAACAAACTCGCTATTAGCATTCTGATATACCCGAACAGATCGTTTTGTTGACTGTTTACATTAGTTTCGGCTACTGGGCATATTACTAACCCACACCAGTATTCGACTCATTTCGTTTTTCTCTGTTACACATGCTTGTTTTAATAGACGTTGGGAGTCCGTAGTCCACATCAATACGGTAGGGACCGAAGAGAACGACGGTGAATGCTGACCTCCGCTTCGGCACTATAATTTAGCTTTCCCCTCCTGCTTCGCATTACCAGCCCTCCCCACCCTCACAGCACAAACGGAGCCTTTCTTAATCAAGTGTCAGCGCTTCGTTGTTCGTCCTCCATTCCCAGGTCTGCCCGACCCTCCCTGACTCCCTACACCCCTCCTACACAAGGTACGAGCTCCTCAGCGGCATTTATAGTTTTAAAAAGCAGCGTGTGTAAAAGCATTTCCATTCGGGCTTGGCAGCTGTAGAATTTCTATTTTCAAAAGTGTAGTGTGAATACACATTGCCGTCACTAATGGTAAATAAATATTGAAGTGCGTGAACTTTAGCATGATCACTGCCAGAGCGGCGAAGAAATGCTTTCACATTCTTCCTGAATCAACTAGTAGGTGTCACCAGAACTGGGACTCAGTGTCGGCCTCGTGACATGGTGAAAAGACAACGAGGGACTTGAGCAAAGCTGTCCTTTTAGATAAGTGCTCTTTAACTCATGGGGCAGCGTGCAAACAAACGACGAGCAGACACATAGACTTGCCATCCTTGCCTGCAACGAGTACTGCCATTTCAGGGCTGGTCTGCTTAAGGACGCGAAGTTAACAGTGAGGTCATTGGCTGGACATGAGGTCAATACAACACTGCAATTAAGGAGAAAACGAATCGCCTACCACAGTATTCAGTCTTCCACCCCTCCACTCATGAATTTTCATTTCACTGACTCTTCCTTATGTTTTTAAACCTTTCAGAGTTACTGGACTGTTTGGAAAACTTTTTATTTCCTTTAAATCTACTCCAGTATTGCAACCATCTTGTTTCAGGAGGCGGCACATGTTCCACATCCCTCCGTGCACAGTGCCTGCCTGCTGGCCAGACAGACTGCTTCATCTTCTGCCACTTTTCTTCAGTCGCAAAAAACACAGTTGATGGACAGAATGCAGAACATTCCTAGACCGGAATCAAGCATCCAGACTGGTTTCTGGCTATCAGCCTTCTTCAACCTGGATAGCTTGACTCCAGCGATGTGGAGAGCCTGGGACTCACGTCTGAGCATACCCAGCCCACTCGGGGTGAAAATTGCAAAAAACACAGTTGATGGACAGAATGCAGAACAATGTCTTACATTCACCCCAGTACAAAGATCTGTGCCTAAATCCATCGTTTTTTTGCACTCCACAACCACCCTAGGTCAGACACGGTTATATGCAAATCAGCCTTGACCCTGTGCCTCATGGGAACAGTCCAGCCTGAACTACCAAGCCATGTCTTTCCTAGACCAGAATCAAGCATCCAAGGACCGGTTTCTGGCTATCAGCCTTCTTCAGCCTGGATAGCTTGACTCCAGTGATGTGGAGAGCCTGGGACTCACGTCTGAGCATACCCAGCCCACTCGGGGTGAAAATTGCAAAAAACACAGTTGATGGACAGAATGCAGAACAATGTCTTACATTCACCCCAGTACAAAGATCTGGGCCTAAATCCATCGTTTTTTTGCACTCCACACCACCCTAGGTCAGACACTGGCTATATGCAAATCAGCCTTGACCCTGTGCCTCATGGGAACAGTCCACCCCGAACTACCAAACCATGTCTTTCCTAGACCGGAATCAAGCATCCAAGGACCGGTTTCTGGCTATCAGCCTTCTTCAGCCTGGATAGCTTGACTTCAGTGATGTGGAGAGCCTGGGACTCACATCTGAGCATACCCAGCCCACTCGGGGTGAAAATTGCAAAAAACACAGTTGATGGACAGAATGCAGAACAATGTCTTACATTCACCCCAGTACAAAGATCTGGGCCTAAATCCATCGTTTTTTTGCACTCCACACCACCCTAGGTCAGACACTGGCTATATGCAAATCAGCCTTGACCCTGTGCCTCGTGGGAACAGTCCAGCCCGAACTACCAAGCCATGTCTTTCCTAGACCGGAATCAAGCATCCAAGGACCGGTTTCTGGCTATCGGCCTTCTTCAGCCTGGATAGCTTGACTCCAGTGATGTGGAGAGCCTGGGACTCACATCTGAGCATACCCAGCCAACTCGGGGTGAAAATTGAAAAAAACACAGTTGATGGACAGAATGCAGAACAATGTCTTACATTCACCCCAGTACAAAGATCTGGGCCTAAATCCATCGTTTTTTTGCACTCCACACCACCCTAGGTCAGACACTGGCTATATGCAAATCAGCCTTGACCCTGTGCCTCATGGGAACAGTCCAGCCCGAACTACCAAGCCATGTCTTTCCTAGACCGGAATCAAGCATCGAAGGACCGGTTTCTGGTTATCAGCCTTCTTCAGCCTGGATAGCTTGACTCCAGTGATGTGGAGAGCCTGGGACTCACGTCTGAGCATACCCATGAGGCACAGGGTCAGACTGATTTGCATATAGCCATGTCTGAACTGGGGTGGCAGAGTGGGCTAAAGAACGGTGATGGATTAAACCCAGATCTTTTGACTGGGTGTGAGTGTTTGATTGATTCAGATGCTCCGTCCATCACCAACCCCTTTTGTACTGCTTTTGGCCGCCATACGTGTGGCAGGGTATGCTCAGACGTGAGTCCCTTGCTCACTTTGCCACTGGATTCAAGCAAGCCGGGCTGAAGACGGCTAGAATGCCAGAAACCGGTCCTCGGAAGCTTGTTTCCGGTCCAGATAAGACATGGTTTGGCAGTTCGGGTTGGACGGTTCCCATGAGGCACAGGGTCAGACTGATTTGCATATAGCCATGTCTGAACTGGGGTGGCAGAGTTGGCTATAGAACGGTGATGGATTAAACCCATATCTTTTGACTGGGTTTGAGTGTTTGATTGATTCAGATGCTCCTTCCGTCACCAACCCCTTTTGTACCACTTTTCTTCAGTCGGCACTCGTTGAAGCAGCCGGCTGTTCGCGGAGCGTAGCACATGCTGCCTCTGTGCACCGTCTGGCACTGCACTCCTTATTTCACAAGGAATGTTTATTAACTTTCTGCAAGTTTCTGCAGTCCCTAATTCAGCCCTGCCATTGCTGCTTCATCTCTTGTGTTGGTTCCCTTCCTCCGCCACCCCGGCCTCCCAGCTGTTCTAATTGCTCTCCCACCCCCTACCACACTACTCCGCCCACTGTCCTGCTTTAATTTCCCCAACATATCTCCCTCGTGTTGGTTCTTTACTTTTTTTTTCTCTAGGGCAGTAGAAAATCAGTGCCTGTTCGGCCTCACACATAAAGGGAGTTTATACATTCAAAATAAGCATTCTTCTCTTTCTGTTTACCTTCTTTTTTATGCCCAATTAAAACACTAAGTGACAATCACACTCGGAGCCCAGCTTAAGAAAGCAGATGTCAATAATGCAGTGTTGCTGCTCATAACCAGCCCCCACTTTAACACCTCCCTGCTAGGCTCCTAGTGTCTTCAGAGAGTCACTTTGTCTGCCATTTGCAGTTTATGTGTTGTTTGCATGTTCTGTGCATCTGGAATGCTTTCATAAAAATAATTTTCGTCATCAATTTTTACACTCGTCCACTCCACACCTCACAATTCCACAAGTAACCATAGCAATTCAACATACACAATTCTACTCCACTCCTAGCTAAAACACATAGGTAAAATACATTGTAATTTACAACGCAAATAGCTCTTACTCTTACAAATGCGAGACCTATTGCATTTGTGCCTTTCTGCCCCGTTAGTCTCGTTTTTTCTGCCCTTCTGCCCTCTGTTAGACTCGTTTTTTGTGCCTTTCTGCCCTCTGCATCACCACATCATCACCCAGCGCTACCCCAGGATCACTCAGCACCACCACAGCATCACTCAGCACCACCACAGCATCACTCAGCACCACCACATTATCACTCAGCACCACCACAGCACCACTCAGCACCACCACATTACCACTCAGCACCACCACATTATCACTCAGCACCACCACATTATCATTCAGCACCACCACAGCATCACTCAGCACCACCACATTATCACTCAGCACCACCACAGCACCATTCAGCACCACCACATTATCACTCAGCACCACCACATTATCATTCAGCAGCACCACTCTGCACCACCACAGCATCATTCAGCACTACCACAGCATCACTCAGCACCACCACAGCATCACTCAGCACCACCACAGCACCACTCAGCACCACCACAGCACCACTCAGCGCCACCCCAGCATCACTCAGCACCACCACAGCACCACTCAGCACCACCTCAGCACCACCACAGCACCACTCAGCGCCACCCCAGCATCACTCAGCACCACCACAGCACCACTCAGCATCACCACATCATCACTCAGCGCTACCCCAGCATCACTCAGCACCACCACATTATCACTCAGCACCACCACATTATCACTCAGCACCACCACAGCACCACTCAGCACCACCGCAGCACCACTCAGCACCACCACAGCACCACTCAGCACCACCACAGCACCACTCAGCACCACCACAGCACCACTCAGCGCCACCCCAGCATCACTCAGCACCACCACAGCACCACTCAGCATCACCACATCATCACTCAGCGCTACCCCAGCATCACTCAGCACCACCACAGCATCACTCAGCACCACCACAGCATCACTCAGCATCACTCAGCACCACCACAGCACCACCACAGCACCACCACAGCACCACCACTCAGCACCACTCAGCACCACCACAGCACCACACAGCACTACCACAGCACCATTCAGCACCACCACAGCATCACTCAGCACCACCACAGCATCACCACAGCATCACTCAGCACCACCACAGCATCCCTCAGCATCACTCAGCACCACCACAGCATCACTCAGCATCACTCAGCACCACCACAGCATCACTCAGCACCACCACAGCATCACTCAGCACCACCACAGCATCACTCAGCATCACTCAGCACCACCACAGCACTACCACAGCACCACCACTGCACCACCACAGCACCACCACTCAGCACCACTCAGCAACACCACAGCACCACACAGCACTACCACAGCACCATTCAGCACCACCACAGCATCACTCAGCACCACCACAGCATCACTCAGCACCACCACAGCATCACCACAGCATCACTCAGCACCACCACAGCATCGCTCAGCATCACTCAGCACCACCACAGCACCACCACAGCACCACTCAGCAACACCACAGCATCACTCAGCACCACCACAGCATCACTCAGCATCACTCAGCACCACCACAACACCACTCAGCACCACCACAGCATCACTCAGCGCAACCCCAGGTTATAGGTGTCGCATTTGCGAAAGTTATAACTATTGGCATTGTAAATGACAAAGCTATTAATTTAGCTATTTTCAAAACCAACACATAAATAAAAAAATTGTAATTTACAAGACCAATAGCTCAAACTTTCCTAATGCGAGACCTATTGCATTGCAAATGCTTGTTGTTACTGGGGCCGTTTTTGCAGCATAGCTTCAATATCGGCCCCCTGCAACAAAAGCAGCTGCAGTGTTTTCCATGCGCACGCCTCGCACCACCCTCCCCCCTTGTGGCCGGTCCAACTCAATTGCGGAGGCCGGTTTGCATTTCCAGTCCATCCCTGCCTCTGACCCCTGCTGACACACATCAACAACACCACCCTCTGCGTGAGACAGCTATTTGTGATTTAGGTGAGTTGGTGGAGGTCCGGGGATGTTTGTGTTCAGGGGTCGGTCCCTGCTCGTCCTGGCACTGACAAGTGAACTCAAAAAGGACCCCTTGCTGCCTCATTTCATTCACTACCATCAGCAAGGGTGACACATTTCTGTCCGTCGACACCCAGGCCGCTATCTTAGCAAAGGTGGGCTACGGTAGGGAGCGTGAGTGATGGCAGGATCAACACGAATCAGCACTTTTGAATCGGCTGTTCCACAGATGCTGCCATACTTGTTGACCTCAGTATGTGTCCAGCATGCGAACAGACACGATTCACGCGGGAGACTCACAATTTCTGAACCAAGAATGGCTTTGTTTTAGTTGTCTCAAGTCTAAAATTAACTCTCAATAGAAGTCAATGGAGAAAATATATTCCCCCGATTTTGTTTTTTAAATCTCCCACTTTGCTGTTCTCCAATCTTGGCATGTATGAATACGGTAGTGTTTTAGTGTGGGGATTCTTTCTGTCCAGGGTCGCTTATTTTCAGGATGAAGCCTACAATTCACTCTATTTTACTGTGGACCACTGCACTCTTGGCCTCTGCACTCTACACCTCTCCAGTGTAGGCCACTCTCTACTCTGCACGACTCCACTCTATACCTGTTCACTCAACACCACTACTCCATGCCACTCCACTCTGCCCTGCACCACTCCACTCTACACTGCAGCACTCTATGCCACTTCACTCGACTCTTAAACAATCTACTCTGTACTTCTAAACCACTGCACTCTAACCAATGTGCTGTTCACCACTTTACTGAAAACCAATGCACTCTATGCCACTGCACTCTACACCAACTTCTCTGCACCATTGCGCTCTATGTCACCGCACTCTATGCCCCTCTGTTCTACTCTGCACCACTGAACTGCATGCCACTGCTCTTTACAGCACTCTACTCTGCAACACTATATTCTACACCACTGTAGTCTACGCCAATTTACATTACACCAATGCACTCTACACTACTGCACTCTAAGACACTCTATACTGCAAGACTGTACTCACCGTAACTGAACTCTATGCCACTTCTCGCTCCGCCAGTCTACACCATAGTGCTCTAAGTCACTGCACTCAACACCACTCTATTCTACTCTGCACCACTGTACTGTATGCCACTGCTCTCTTCAGCACTCTACTCTGCAACACTCTACACTGTGCCACTAAAATCTACGCCACTGCACTCTACACCACTGCACTCTAAGACAGTCTATTCTGCAAGACTGCGCTCTCCACCACTGAACTCTACGCTACTCTGCACCACTGCACTCTACGCAACTCTATGCCACTACACTCCATACCACACATCTGCACTCTACCCTGCACCTCTTCACTTTACCTTGCCTCACTTCTCTCTATCCTGAAACAATCTACTCTACACCCCTCTACTCCACCTGCGTCACCTCACTTTATTCCATTGCAAGGTACCCACTGCACTCTACACAGCACCACTCCACTCTACTCTGCAGTACTCTCCTCTGCATCACTCTACGCCTCTCTACGCCACTGCACTCTATGTCGATCTACTCTGCACCGCTGTACTTTATGCCACTTCACTCTAGGCCACTCTACAACACTCCACTCTATGGCACTCTACTCATTAAACTCTACTCCACCCTATGCCACTCCAGTCTTCAACGATCTACTCCACTCTATGACATTCTACTCAACTCCCTCTACACCACTCCATACCACTTTACTCGAATCTAAGGTACGTCACTCTACTGCACTCAACTCTCAACCATTCCAGTAATCCACTCTATGCTACCCCACTATGAATACCTATGCCACTCTACTCTACAACACTGTACTCCACTCTATGTCACTCCATGCCACTCCACTCTACACTGCAGCACTCCACTCTATGCCACTTCACTTGACTCTTAAACAATCTACTCTGAGCTTCCACTGCACTCTAACCAATGTGCTGTTCACCACTTTACTGAAAACCAATGCACTCTATGCCACTGCACTCTACACCAACTTCTCTGCACCATTGCGCTCTATGTCACCGCACTCTATGACCCTCTGTTCTACTCCTTACCACTGAACTGCATGCCACTTCTCTTTACAGCACTCTACTCTGCAACACTATATTCTACACCACTGTAGTCTACGCCAATTTACATTACACCAATGCACTCTACACTACTGCACTCTAAGACACTATACTGCAAGACTGTACTCACCGTCACTGAACTCTATGCCACTTCTCGCTCCGCCAGTCTACACCATAGTGCTCTAAGTCACTGCACTCAACACCACTCTATTCTACTCTGCACCACTGTACTGTATGCCACTGCTCTACTCTGCAACACTCTACACTGTGCCACTGCACTCTACGCCACTGCACTCTAAGACAGTCTATTCTGCAAGACTGCGCTCTCCACCACTGAACTCTACGCTACTCTGCACCACTGCACTCTACGCAACTCTATGCCACTACACTCCATACCACACATCTGCACTCTACCCTGCACCTCTTCACTTTACCTTGCCTCACTTCTCTCTATCCTGAAACAATCTACTCTACACCCCTCTACTCCACCTGCGTCACCTCACTTTATTCCATTGCAAGGTACCCACTGCACTCTACACAGCACCACTCCACTCTACTCTGCAGTACTCTCCTCTGCATCACTCTACACCTTTCTACGCCACTGCACTCTATGTCGATCTACTCTGCACCGCTGTACTTTATGCCACCTCACTCTAGGCCACTCTACAACACTCCACTCTATGGCACTCTACTCATTAAACTCTACTCCACCCTATGCCACTCCAGGCTTCAACGATCTACTCCACTCTATGACATTCTACTCAACTCCCTCTACACCACTCCATACCACTTTACTCGAATCTAAGGTACGTCACTCTACTGCACTCAACTCTCAACCATTCCAGTAATCCACTCTATGCTACCCCACTGTGACAACCTATGCCACTCTACTCTACAACACTGTACTCCACTCTATGTCACTCTATGCCATTCCACTCTACTGTACTACTCCACTCTACAACACTCTTTGCAACACCCTCTATGCAGCTACACTCTGCTCTACACCACTCCACAACACTCTATGTCACTCCTTTCTACAACACTCTACTCCACTCTACACCACTCAACTCTGCAACTCTCCACTCTATGGCTTCCACTTTACGACAGTCTATGTCCTCCACAACACTCAACAACACTATGCCACTTCCTGATACTCTATGACACTTCACTCAGCTCAACTCTAGTCTACACCACTCCACGACTCTTTACACCACACAATAATGCCCACCCTACTCCACAACATTCTACTTTATGACACTACAATCCACACCACTCTCTTTTACACCATTAACATTTAGTCATGCTGGACATCTGTCAAGGTGGTGTACAACATGTATAGCTCTTGCATTGACCGAACATATTGGCTTTGCCAATGCTTGTTTAAGTCTGGCATTATCCAAGATGTTTTGTTTTTAATAAAAGTATATATGCATTCACTATACATATTTACAGGGGGTTTAAGTCAGCTCTCTTCCCCCAATGGTCTGCATAGTGTCATTTATATGTTGCTTCTACCCACCATTGCAAAATGTGCACATCTGCACAAAAAGTAGTCCTGTCTTTGCCGGGGACTACTGGTGCAATGTGTGTATCTACATAATATATATTCTTTTAAACAATGTTTGCTTTTATTCAGTGCATACAAAAAACATTCACAAACAAAATAAGGACTGGCCGATCTGAACAGTCGGCAGCCAATGGCAGAACAGTTAGCATTGATTTGCTTGCTCTCTTTGTCCAGCCAACTGGAACTGAAAGAGAAGATCTGTAGCCGTAGTTAAGCCAAATGTCCACATTTGTGGCCACTTAGTGATGTCAATATGCCCCATATTAGTCCATGAATGCACTACGGAAGTCTTTTCCTAAAGACATGGAGACTCTCATACATATGTGTTCCCTCTCCCACTGCCTGAACAGGATTCGCTGGTCTAGATGCCTGTGTGGGAGCAGAGTAATATTTAAACTTTTTTTGTAGTTCTACTTGAATCCTGAGTGAGCAGCGACCAATTGTAGTGTTCTGCACAGGTGCTGGATTGAGTGCACTGAGACACCATCCATTCAGATGTTTCTTCTCAATGCTGAACAATATTCGTCATACCGTTTCTAGGGGCGAGACCATGCTCCTTCCACCCTACACTGCTCTCCTCCTAAGACATTGCCTAAGGAGTATAGAAAAGGAGGGGAAGAACCTTCTCCTACTTAGCGGCCAAAACCTGGAATTCTCTCCCCACCCACCTCCGCCTTGTACAGAACCACCTCTCCTTCAGAAAGCAACTTAAAACTTGGATATTCGATAAGTAAAGCCCCCCTCCCTCCCCCAAGTGCCTTGAGACCCTCTGGGTGAGTAGTGCGCTATACAAATTTCCTAACTTGAACTTGAACTTACCCAACACAGGACCAGAAATCCTGAATAGCCGCATACACTTTTACCAACACACCAGATTCCTGTGCTCTGTCTCACTCTCACTCAGACACATTCCCTGTATCCACAAAAGCAAATCTTGAGGTTGCTCATTCTTCTAAATCGCACCGTAGACATAGAACTACCTCACTCAACACATCAGAGCCCCCTGCTCACTTATTGAGTTCCACAAAAAGCTGAAGACCTGGCTTTTTGTATGAGCACCTTGGGGTCCACACACCCACACACCTGTCCAGGCACCCTGAATACCCTCTCTGGTGATTAGTGCGCTATACAAATCAATATAACATAACAGCTGTGATGTTGGTTTTCAGTACTGTGACTGTGTGCCCTGTGTACATTGATACACGGCTGCAGACTCATTCCTTGCTAACATAAATAAAAAACATCCTAAGGCAAATTGTTTTACACCTCTATATCTTGGACAGATTTTTTGCTTCGACACATTGGTAAATGGTCCTCTAAGTGTGGCACCAGTCTGGCCCACACCCAAAAGAAATTCAGGCTACGAAAATAGACACATGGCTTTGTTTTTACTATACAAGTACCACTAGAGACAATGACCACATTAGACACTTTAATGTGCTTCTCATCCGCCAAGGACACTGCCACAGTAAGACTCTTTTTATGGAACTTACCTATTGCACCTACTTCCTATAGTGGTATGAAACCTACACTGATGTGGATGACTGCTGGTTGTAGCATATGACCTGTACGGTGAGGTAAAGTGGTAGAGCAAGTGTAGCAATCACAGATATTTTAATAATATATCTTAATGCATCATTTGATACCATTATTAGCTACATTCCCCTGCACCATCAATCTCAAACAAGGGCTAGAGGCTGGCATACTTTTCTCAGTGATAATTAATCACTTTACCATCTTCCTTGCTCACCACAAGGGTCTTCACTACTTGTATTTCTACTGTTTCTTTAACCTTATGGGCTCTCAAATTCTCTGTTTTTGTATTACATGAATTTTGACAATGCCCATCTGATGGGATGGATGCCTCAATATAACGGGGCTCATTGACAGCCAATTTGAATTGGTGCCTCTGTGCCATCACCCCATGTATTGGCTTTAGGTCATCCTGAAAAAAATGAAACATGGGACAATGGATCCCTGCTTCTCCTCTACCGGGTCATGCCCAGCCTCTGTGTCATCGGTAACAGGCCATGACATCTTTATAGGTGTGTCCCTTTCTTTTTCCCTTCATGGTTCTATAATATTAACATTTTGATTAGGTGATAACAGAGACTATTTATTACTTCCTTACATCTCAAATGTATTACTAGGCTGAACAGTTCTTTGGCCGTCACATGGAAAATAGAATGGTGACCCAACCAGTTCCTTACCTTGTGACATAGATGGTTGCTTTTTTAATTATATAGTTCATTGCTGACTGGTGGCACCAATTGTTGACTCCTTAGTGTAACAAACACTTGTTGGTTTGGTAACATAGCAAGTCATTTTTCTGTCATATCGTTTTTTACCAGATCAATGTAATCAAAAAATGAGATTTCAATGTCACAGTCGGGTTCATGTTTGCTAGCACAGCCCATTGAGTGCTTAATTCTAGAGTTTGTTGAATACATAACTGTGTGGGCCACTTTCTTTCTACTTGGTAACAAAATTATCAATTGTTTACCCACCACTTTTTATTGGTTCATTTGAGATCCCATTAGTATCTTAGTTACACAGACAAAAGTGAATGAGCATCAGGAGTGATAGTCGCATTTTAACTCCCTCCGTCAATTTCAGGGTCAGATAAATGTCACCAGTTTTTGAAGATGTTTGATGTGATTTGTTGCGGATGTTGGGGAGTGGACCATCAGCTTGAGTAAGCAGCAGAGTGGAACTGCAGAGAAAAAAAACTTAGTGAACAAGCACAGAGTGTAATTTTGTAACCACTAGACAGCATCCACACAAGACAGCATGAGGCCAGAAATGCAGTGTCTTGCCTGAAATTGAAATATATTCTTCCTAAATTGGAGGATGGAAAAGACACCAGAGCAAACTCCCAAGGTAACTACTGGCTTGATGGAATTCTGGTAAAAAGATAGCAAGTAGTGATATACCTTCCTGGGCATACCTAGAAACACAGTTGTATGTCGCTGGATAATTTCCAAAGATTTATTAAATGAGGCAGTGGCCTCTGACAATCTTGTGGATGTTTTAGTTCAGTGTGGTTGGGTCCAGATGTGTTTTCCATTTACTTAACTTGTGAACACCTAAGTATGGGAATAGTATAGTATTAATGAAGCGCTGCACAACATCAGTGGAGGTAGACGACATGGACAGGGCTTTCATCCATTGGCCTATTTGTGAGGCCCTTAATTCAGTTGTGGCTGGCATGTAAGGAGGGTGGCGGGGAGGGGGGGAAACAAGAAAATTAAGAATTCCCCTTACCTTCTTCCTGGCGCGACTTCCTCCTCTTTGCTCGGGTCTTCTCTCCGAGTTGGCAGGGAGGCTCCAGGAAACTGCAGGAACCAATCCTGGCATTGCTCTCATGCTACATGAGAGCAGTGCCAGGATTGGAGGGAGCGGCCTCTCTCGCCACACCCGAGGGCACTGTAGTCCTATGCTGTCTCTAAAACAGCTGTCTTAAGAAAGCTGGGTTAGAGAGGTTTAAACTGCGCATGTCTGGTTGGCCATTGCAAGACAGCCGGCCAAAAAGACATGCGCACTTTAGACCTAAGTGCCCTACCTTTCACTGCTTTCTGCTGCTGCCTGATTGGCAGCAGCAGAAATCAGAAAAACCCTCCACCCCAACCCCCCTCCTGACTCTCGGCTTGAGACAGGTGTTTGAAAATCAAATGGCAATAGATAAACCTTATTACCATTTTATTTTTCTATCTTTGGGGGCAATCTTTAAGGTGGGGCGATGCTCCTCCACCTTAACAGAGGTGCTGCCGCTGCCTTAATGAAGGACCGCACAAATATCCTGGCAGGGAACGTGCATCTAAACGATAAGCAGGACATGCACAGAGTATACAAAAACTGCCCTTTTATAAGGATTGGAAAATTATGGATATGAGGTACCCGGGTTTGTCCAGGGTAAGGGCAGGAGGGCTGTATCCATGCCAGATTTCCATGATAACCAATAACTGCTGAAATGTCTCCTATGTAGACTTGTTTCCAAGAAATCTATCTTATTGGATATTCTGAAAAGCTGTTATAGATCAGTTCCACCTGGATCTATATCACAAACGTCTGAGCTGGACATTTAGGATGGTTCAGCCACTCTCCACCCTTAATATCCATTGTTTAATCTCATGAGCTGAGAGGATGCAAGTTCAGAAAGAGTTGACTGCAGAGGTTCCTTTGGTAAAATCACATTTGTTGATCAATATATTTTTCTAGAGAACAAAGGTGTGTTTCGTGTGATTGTGCAGCGAGCTGATTTCTACATCATGATACCGGATCAATACCTGGTTAAGCTGAGGGTGCATTGTTTGGTTACAGAACCAGTTAATTACTTAGTTGTACCATCATTTGAATGTGTGGTACCACACATCATTGGTTGAGTGACTGTCTTTGAAAAGAGCAAGTAGCACAGCCCGATACCTTCTTGTTGAGACTGCCTTCTTGTGTAAATAGCCCATTGGATTCTTGTTGGCAGAGCCAGGTACTTTCTGTGTCATGCAGAAAGCTTATCCGTTTGAGCCAGATTTTTCTTTGGTGCACAGCCACCTGATTGGTTTCTTGAACAGCCAGTTTACATTTGCATCTAGTTTATAATTTGGCTATGCAACTGTTTGATTTCTTAGCATCACAGCCCTTTCCAGCGTTGAATCACCAGTTACATTTCTTGTGAGACAACTAGTCAGTTAATTGATTGGTTATACACTCTAACAATTGTTTGGTGTTGTAAAGTGTTGACTACTTGTTACTTCCACTGGAACAGGAAGGGAAATACCGAATAGTGTGGAGATGGAATAGGTGGAGGAAGAAAGGCATATTCCTAGGTAGGTGTGTCCTTTGAACTTTGGAGGGTAGCCCATGATTCAGGAGCAGATGGGTTGCCCACAAGTTCAAGAGTGTTTATTTAGATGATCGGTCCAGCGGTGGAAAGGATGCGGGCGGTCCACAAGTTTAAGAGTGGACATCTAGCACTGACTCAGGGTCTGAGCTGGAGGTGGGCTGAGGCTAAGAGGATAACACACAGATTAAGCGGCGGGCCTGTAGTACATGGCGCACAGGCTCAAACGTGAGCAAGTAAATTGGAGGCTCAGAGGTAAGCCGGTAACATATGGTTCTAAAAAGGACAGGTGATACGTGAGATGTGTAGGGGGCAAATGGGACAACAAGGAGCTTATCTTACGACAAAGTCAGTGTCAAGGCACCTACACGAACTATCGAGCAAGTTTACAAAGTGCATGGTCCATAAAGGAACAATAAAGCACCTGCAGCAATAGGGGCAAGGAATATCAACAAACATCAGCTGAAAACATGACAAAGCAGTGTCCATTTTACAAGATAAAAGAAGGAGAGTTTGCATTTCTTCTTAGTCTTCTGAAGTGGACCTTAGCAGCCAAAAGTATAGCATCCTTCATGGGGATAGTGCTTCAACCCGCCTCTAATGGTTTCAGATTTGCTTGCATGGCTGAGTGCAGCAAATGCTGTCTTCCTGTGGGCCGCTCTGCTGCGATGGCTGTAGAGAATTTGTTTTCACAAAAGCAGAGCTTTTTAAGGGGTTGATATGTCTGAGGGAGAGGGAATAGGAAGAGCAGAATCCTGCTAAAGAAGGCACCCGATCCCACTAAGCCACAGGAAACCTCTATGTCACTCCTCCATGCATTCCCCTTTAGGGCCCCTGCAGCATTGCTTAATAGTAAGGCAACGCCAGAAGAACTATTAAATCAAAATATTACCTAACATAGATATCTTGTCCTAAATATGTTTTGCAAAACATTGCCCTATTAAAGGAATTATTAGAAAATGTACAGCCAGTGGAATGGTTGATTTGTGAATGGTGTTGAAGACATGATATTTCAGCCAGACAATATTTATTTTTAATGATATTCTGACATTCAACCCAGAAGAAAGCCACATTCTTCCCATGACTAAAGGTAAGTAACATACCATAACATAACATGTATATTTGTAAAGCGCACATTCACCCCAATGGGGTATCTTGGCGATGAATAACAGATGTTTATTGTTACTCAACTCAATGTTACTCATTAGGCTGGACATCCTCACGAGTGGCAGTAACTTCCCGACTGGCCCTCCTCCCCTAGTAGAGACCCAAAAAAGGTTTGTTTCAGGTTACTCTCGGGTAAATACATTTAAATGTGGCTGGTGAAGAATGCTGGTCTGGTGTGCTCCAAAATGAGGTGAGTGGGTGTTTGATGCAAATAATGAGTAGCGCCCAACGGCACTGTTGGGTGCCTAGAAGCAGCACTTCATGCGGCCAAGCAGGACTGAGAGGCACACATGAGACAGGGTAGCGGCCTGACGCAGGGGGCTAGTAGTACAAAGTCACAGGTTTCAAGACTAAAACCATAATGTGCTGCACTTTACCACCATGACACACAATGTGCATTGGGTATTCTGGCACTTGGAAATATATGCTTGGATTCTGCGTCATTTATGCAGACACCCGCATGGCTCAGCACGGTGTACAGGAGTATGAATAGTGTCAGATCTGCACTATCTTGTTCTACGCGTCTGCACCAGACTGAAATGACCCAGAATAGAAGGGATGGCCCAAGCCACCTTGTCAACAGCCATTTCCAAGTCTCCCATAACCCTCCATTTACTCCGGGGGAAAAAGCTTTGTGCATCAGGCAGACAGGTCATTGGTTGATTACACATTGGTTACATGCTGAAATTGACCCTGTTATTTGATTGGATACATAGTTGATTTCATTACCTGGCCGAGTGATTGCTTGGCTATGAAGCCATTCAATTGTGTGTTTATGTAGCTAGCTGACTCGCTACAATGTCAGTTGTTTTTATGCTTTTTAATCAGTTGCAGTTTGCTTGGTTATACAACCATACGATTGCTTCCTAGTGCAGGTAGGATATTGCTTGGTTACAACAATTACTTGTTTGCAAATCATTCTGTCTGTTTGAATTCAGCCTGTTCAGCTGCCTGAACTGATCAATCAGCCCTTTGGTGTAATTTGCGGTTTCCCAGCTGGTTGGATGTTTGCAGTCATGGCTGACTGATTGCTCGTCGTCATGGTTAGCTGAATAACTACTCTGTATAGCAAACCAGCCAGTTGATTGCTAGGGTAAATTGTAAATTGTAATTGATACTTGTATAGCGCACTACTCACCCGCGAGGGTCTCAAGGCGCTTGTACGAATACCGCTGTGGAACCCATCCTGGCTGTCGCTGTGAGGCGTCCACTCCTGGGCACCCCTAAGGTGGAGGCCAGGCATCCTTAGCGTTGTATGGGCCGTTGTGGAGATTAAGTAAGCTATTGCCCAGAGTTGCAGAGTGGGACTCCATGATTGGAATAGGCGCCGAGGCGAGAATTATCAGGTCCGTGGAATTTTGAGCCCAAGACCCGCAGAGGTGGGGAATTGAACCCTGGCCCCGGGCTAGACCTCTGCATCAGGGTCTGCCGCTCTAATCATTGAGCCACACTTCTCCACTGCTTGTAACCAAGCAAACAACTGGTCGTAACCAGTTGTTTGCTTGGTTACAAGCAGTGGTGGATGGTGACATTTGAGCATGGAAGGGCGTAAAATTTGTGTATGATGAAAATGAAAAAAAGATTGGCAAATGGTGTATTTTAAAGCAAATTAATTTTGTGAGAAGGCTGGGTTTATAAAGCAGTGGGAACGTATAGTATTGAAATATTAAGCACATTAAAAACAGCTGCATATCTTACTGCATTCATCTGTTCAACAGTTACTGGAATGTGCAAATTGTACACCCTGGCAACTTCATGCCCTTTAAAGTGTGTGCTTGCTCAGTGTCTTGCATGGCTTGCGGCATCACCTTTGGAAGAAAATGCTGTAACCAAGCTTCGGGAAGCACACTGAGCTGCTGGCTGCAACCAGTCATATAGAAATTGTGCAGACAGGTCTTTAAATGAGATGAAGAAAAGCGGAGGCTCTCTAAAAGGGACCATGTAAAATGCATTTCTGTGATTCCCATTGCGTGCCACCTGACCAGTATTTTGGTTTCTTGCTGAGATGTTATTCCATTCAGATATATAACACAACAACTGACACACACGTAAAACCTGTCAGTACTATCAGCTTTGTCAATGGTTGTTAGCTCTTTAACATAAATGAGTAACAACAATGATTTGTTATAAATAATTGACATTGGAAATGTTTCAATTCTGAAAATGTGAATTCAGTTATTGAGGCTTGGGGAAGGATGTTCACTGAACAACTCGTCCATCTGCACAGCTTCAACGTTGTCTCTTGCCTCTCCAGCACCCTCTTTTCACTCTCCCCCAAATCAACTTCCTCGCGTCTCCCTCACTTCACCACCCCCAACATACACTGCACTCACTCACATTGAAGCACTTTATTTTGTCTTACTTTTGCCTTGAAATATTTTGACATCTGTGTACCCGTTTTTGCACACATTTACACAGAATTCCAATTGCAACTGGAATACATGACCATAGTTCTGTGTGCTTTGCAGGGAGGCTGTCCCACCGACAGGCACTTTTCCACCAACAGGCACTTTTCTTTGACTTCAACCTCACACCAAAGCTCTCAATCAAAGCCCCTCATAAATACCTGGCGCGACTCAAAGTATGCACCATACAAGAGTAATAAGATGCACTAAAAAAATACAGAAACACAACATGATGAAACAGCAAACACTCTTGGGAAGGCAGGATTATGTTAAGCATGTGAAATAAAAGCAGAACTAAATCGTGGGCATGCACTACTACCTTAACGTTTTTAATATTCAGTAACATTCATAATTCGTAAGTCAGTCTATGTTTTTGGCATTAATGTTAAGGGCATGAAGATAGGTTAGTTTTAACGCCATACAGCATGTAGCTGTCTTTACTATAAGCGCATATTTCTCCTTTTGCGCTTGAGACGGATATTTGGATCAACTTTGCAAGGGAATAAAAACTCTGCTCGTCTTTAGCGGCAGAACAAATACAGCAGCTCCACTTCTAACGGAGCCAGCGTCCTGCAGGTGGGCCTAGGGTGCCACATTGGGAGAGGTTAGCGTAACCAGGGGTCTCAGCACAATATACATAACACCATATTAGTATTATAACACAGCTACAGAGGACAAGGCTCCAAATCACACATGCTTGCATCCAGCCCTATCGTGTGACGAATGAGAAAGGGTGGGGTCTATGCCTGTGAATGACAGATGTCTGGCCTCACGCAGGGATGCCGACTCCGACGCCCGAAACTGCGGCTCTGACAGCGTCACTAGCCTAGAGTGCATACCACCATAGACTAAAATGGCAATTTAGAAAGGTAAGCCTTGCGTTGTGCGTCACATTGCAGAAAGGTGATTTACTGCCTGGCTTCCGTCGCCTGCTTCAGAGCGAGGCGAGGCGGGGCAGGTAGCCGGGGACAAACAACGTAGACTTAAATACATCGATTTGTTTAGAGATACAACTGTATCGTTAAATAAATTGATCTATTTAACATTTTTTGTGGTAAACGTGTAGGAATTTCAGGGGGGCTCAGCCCCAGAGCCCTAATAGAGAAACCACCCTGGTTACAAGTCCAGTTGCTTGGTAACACAGGCCGTTGATTCTGATTTCAGAATTATTGATCTGTACACTAGGGTAAACTGTTAAATGAACAAGAACCACTTTCAAAAGGAGGCACAAAGCATATGTAATGTGAAATTGTTTCTTTATGCCCTACCCAATAAAACAAAGCTACAGAGGACTAGTTACTGACTTAATTCAGCAAACTGTACCACAATGAAACTAGCTAAAAACCAGAATACTCTAAAACATCTTGCCCAACTCAGCTCCTAATTAATGGATTTAGCAGCACTCAAGAGTTCAAAGTCGCCCATCCCCACCCCTCTTATTGGAAGGACCCTGTGCCACAACACATCACATATGACCCAATACATCTCCTTTCCATCTAAACCACAACATATTGCATACAATAGCACACATTACCATTTCTTATCGAAGGGATCTATGCAAAAACATATTACACTTAGTCAAACACTCATCCTTTCCCATCGGAGGGACTTAGTGCCCCGGAACTTTAAGAAGTGGAACATATTCGAATTAGCCACACTCTATGCACTGTATGCAGTGGCCTACCCACCTCCATTCCTACTAAAGGTATTTGGTGCCACATCACATTGCATAGAGACCCATATACTTCCATCCTATTTCAGGGGCCTGGTGTAACTACACATTTCACAAAACCCAGCATGTACCACTTCAGAGTTGAAAATGTATTTGCCTCGTGTGTTTAGCAGAGACTCAAGGACCTATTTCTCAATTGTAGGGAGCCTGTGCCACAACACATCACACAGACATCCACACATCTCCATTCATATTCAAGAGAATCCATGCCACATTATATTGCACATATTCCCACCCATCTACATTCCAGGTGGGCAGAATATATGCCACATATTGTACCCTGTTCTGTGCACATTTATTGCTGCAAGACACAAAACATTATGTGAAGTCCCACACTTTTCTATTCCTATCTGATGGACAGATTAAATGAACACTGCCAGAGCCCCACATTCTGTGCCTCATTTTATATAGATTGTGTACATCTTTTCATAAAGCTACGTCGCATTACACTTGTAGTAGTACCCGTTGCAACGAACAACCATAGAGTTGCAGCAAATCCAATTTCTTTTATGATGACTCTACTCAAAATTCTCCCTTACACTTCCTTTCAAACCCTTTATCTCAGAGACACTGCGAGCTACCAGAAATACAGAGAGTCCCAGCCACCAGTACTCCTAGTGGTCTGTCTATGGCCGAAAAGGTTCCATTCGTCAGGGGACTTCTGTGTCGAGTAGCCCCTTGAGTTTCTGCCACGCTATATCCGTTTCCTGGTAGACCATGCAGCACTCACACTTTGTTTTTTCATGACCCATCCAGTGTAGCCCTACAGCACATAGAGTATTCTGTGAAGGCTCACCAATTTAATTTTAAATATACATATCTATCTATCTATCTATCTATCTATCTATCTATCTATCTATCTATCTATCTATCTATCTATCTATCTATCTATGTATCTATCTATCTATCTATCTATCTATCTATCTATCTATCTATCTATCTATCATCTCTATCTCTCTATCTATCTCTAGCTCTATCTCTATCTCTCTATCTATCTCTATCTCTCTATCTATCTATCTCTATCATCTCTATCTCTCTATCTATCTCTATCTCTCTCTTTATCTCTATCTATATCTATATCTATCTCTATCCCTCTATCTTTATCTCTCTATCTATCTCTATCTCTCTTTCTCTATCTCTCTATCACTATCTACCCCTCTCTCTCTCTCCATCTCTATCTCTCTATCTCTTTCTCTCTATCTCTATCTATCTCTACCTCTCTATCTCTCTATCTATCTATCTATTTCTATCTCTCTCTATCTCTATCTCTCTATCTCTATCTCTCCAGGTCTACCTCTATATCTCTATCTCTCTATCTCTATCTATCTCTATCTCTCTATCTCTCTATCTCTATCTCTATCTCTCTATCTCTCTCTCTCTATCTATCTATCTATCTCTATCTCTCTCTATCTTTCTATCTCTAACTTTAAAGCGATATCTCTCTATCTCTATCTCTCTATATCTCTCTGTCTCGCTCTATATCTCTCTATCTCTAACTATCTCTATCTCTCTATCTCTACCTCTCCAGGTCTATCTCTCTATCTCTATCTCTTTATCTCTATCTATCTCTATCTCTCTATCTCTATCTCTCTAGCTCTATCTCTCTCTCTATCTCTCTCTCTCTCTATCTATCTATCTATCTATCTATCTATCTATCTATCTATCTCTATCTCTCTCTATCTTTCTATCTCTAACTTTCAAGCTATAGCTCTCTATCTCTCTATATCTCTCTATCTCTCTCTGTCTCGCTCTATATCTCCAGGTCTACCTCTATATCTCTATCTCTCTATCTCTATCTATCTCTATCTCTCTATCTCTCTATCTCTATCTCTCTATCTCTCTCTCTATCTATCTCTATCTCTCTCTATCTTTCTATCTCTAACTTTCAAGCTATATCTCTCTATCTCTATCTCTCTATATCTCTCTGTCTCGCTCTATATCTCTCTATCTCTAACTATCTCTATCTCTCTATCTCTACCTCTCCAGGTCTATCTCTCTATCTCTATCTCTTTATCTCTATCTCTCTATCTCTATCTCTCTAGCTCTATCTCTCTATCTATCTATCTATCTATCTATCTATCTCTATCTCTCTCTATCTTTCTATCTCTAACTTTCAAGCTATAGCTCTCTATCTCTCTATATCTCTCTATCTCTCTCTGTCTCGCTCTATATCTCTCTATCTCTAACTATCTCTATCTCTCTATCTCTCTCTCCCTCGCTCTATCTATCTATCTCTCTATACAATTCAAAGCTTCATCGAACATGGATTTTATGGGCGGTTTTCACTTTTTGTTTACCACGTAGTACTAGGGCTTTAAGACAGATCCTGCAATCCATGGCCTTGTGTGAAGACCAGTCACAGTGAACCTAGGAAAACATCAGAATTCCATTGACTAAATCTTACCTAGCCAGTTACCTGAGGAGCTAACAAGCTATTACAGAAAATAATGAGTTGACTTGACCACCATGGTAACATGATATGATATTAATCATACAATGAATCGATGGCAGCTATCACTCGGCCACTGATTTTCTTGGAATATGCGTGCCTAATTTACTTTTATTTGGTACCCAAGGACGAGCCGTTGAACATATCTGAGTAAGGCATTTACGTCTATCTGTGTATGCTATTGCCCATAAATGAAAAGTGAATGGGATGTGTGTGAGAAATTAATTATGGAATTCAAGAATGTGGGTGTGTATGTTATTGGCGATGTGAGTCCGCGTGTGTCTTTGTCGATAAAATCACACAGGTACTAAGGACGTTTCCTTACATTTGAGTGCTCTAAATATTTGAGTAGGAGCTCTTCTGAAGGTAAGGGGATGATGTCCTTACTGTATCTAAATATATTGTTGTGGTGTGTGTTGTTAGCGGCAAAGAGTACAATTGTCATTGTTTTTATCTACTATATTAAAAATATCTATTATTGTTGAACTGGTCTGTGTTTAGTCAATGGATAAGGAATGGAAGAGCCTTTTGATATGTAAGCCAACAAGTTTAGAAAATGTTGGAATATGTGTGGAGGGCATGAGTTTGGATGTGGTGGTAGATGAAGCCAACATGTATTTAAGAATGAGGGCTTCTATGAGTAACTGGATGACCTTATCCCACATATCCCAGTCGGGTCAGCGCTAGGAATTACCTGCAGAGCCTGCACTGGCTGCCAGTCTCCCAGAGGATTACTTTTAAAATTTTGACCCTGGCCCACAAAGCTATCTATGGACAAGGCCCCGCCTACCTGATGAAACGATTTAGGCGCTACTCTCCTAAGCGACCTTTGCGTTCTGCCGCTCAACATCTGCTTCAGGTCCCGCTCTTCCGGCTTTCTCGGCTGGGAGGGCAATCAGTGGCGGTGAAGGCCGCCTTGGCTTGGAATGAGCTCCCTCTATCCTTGCGAGCTACGGTGAACTTTATTTCTTTTAAAAAAGGGCTGAAAACCCATTTGTTTCGACTAGCCTTTTAGTTTTTGTGCTGTGTAGGGTAGGCTGCTTATTCTGTCTTTTCTTCTTCGCGCCAGGATACTCCGGCAGTAATGGAGCGCGTTATAAAACAGCATAATAATAATAATAATATCTGTAAATAGGCGTTTTGGTGTGTAAGTGGATAATCTATCAGTATTTGTATTAATTTATTGATAAATCAAGAACAAAGGGAAAAGAAGAAGAAAATGGTACATCAGTGCAGATAGTACATCATAAAAAGCAGGAGATTCGAGGAGAAGCAGATCATGTGAACAACATAAAACGAGGGTGCTTCAGAATAATAAGCATAATAGTTGAAAAATACTTCTTCATGGCAGGTTTGATGCTCTTGAAGTTAATTCAAATCAATAAAAAAAATGCAACACAATTAATAAAAATCAGCCGGGTCACGAAATCAGCCAAAAGTCTATGGACCATCTCTACAGTTCGGAGGATGGCACGACATCAGCCAGAGTGGTCTCAGAGGTTCAAGAAAACCTCCAAATGCAGCTGTATTGCCTCAAATGGATGTATGTCACTACCAGGCACACTGTTACAACGCGTACCATTACAACGCGGTTGTAACAACGCAAGTCGTTACAACGACTTGCGTTGGGGGGGGGGGGCGCAAATTTAAAAAATATAATTTACTATTCCAACACCAGTCCCCGTGGATAGTAGGGAAGGTGTTGGGATAGTAAATTAAATGATTTTTTATCCTTGAGCGCCACCCAGCGCAATTCGTTGTAACAACTTTCGTTGTTATAACCGCGTGGTAATGGTACTTCGTTGTAACGCGCGCGTTGTAAACGTTGTATACCCCTCAAATGCTCAGTGCAACCCCACAATTTAAAGGTTTGGCCTCAATTAACATATGTAATCTCACAATGTGCCGGTTTGACCTCGAATGCCCAGTGCCATTTTCTGATGCACAAGCTGCCGTCAAATAGCCACAGTAGCCCTAATGTGTGCGTGCACCGCCCCAGATGTACAGTGTTGCCTCAAATTGCACAGGTATAGAGCCTAACGCCCAATCAAGGCTCACAGTGTGCATGTAAAGTCTCCAATGCCCTCACAGTGTGCAGGTAGAAGCTAAGAGGTCACGTGCAGCCTCCCGTTGTGCAGGTATAGTATCCAAAACCCAGTGGATAACACCCTAAAACAATTTTCCTGCATGTCACCTGCATAAAACAGGGAGGGATCAACTTCTGTCACATAACTAAAAAAATGTATTACATGCCTGCATGCCTCCTTAATACTAACAGGCTCATGGACGTTCAAACTTTACACCTTACCAGCTCAGAATCATAAGCTATTCTCTATCAGTGAACTCCTCAATTAACTGGGAGCATGCCGAGTCCAAATATTCTCACCACCACTTAGGAATCAGAAACCATCGCCATTGTTTTACTCAGTGACAGGGAATTGACTCCAATTACTATGCCATAAATGCAAATTATATCTCTCTGTACACAGGTTCTTTGTCGTCACCGGAAGAGAATTTGAATCCCATCTCACACCAGTATACTGAGAACTGAAGCTAAGAGGAACCCCGCATTTGATTTTACGCAATCGGACAGAGTACAGGCTGTCGAAGTAAAGGCATCAGACCACCCACCCTATTTACAGCAGAGGTCTAATGTCTTTTCAATTCGGTCCAGCCCCACCAGAAAAAACCTGGCGGTCACAATTTCCCACTTTGCGAGTTTGTTTCTGAAAAACAAAAATGTTTCATGAATGACTTTCCAATAGATAATTAGGGGCCCATTAGGATGGCGGGCGGATTGCCCCCGCCAGGCTGGCGGTAGCCACCGCCGGCCTGGTGGGGGCAATCCGCCCGCCATCCGCACCTAAATTCCCCCCCCGCCATATTAGTATGGCGGGGGGGACCGCGGCGGACGGAAAGACCGTCCGCCGCTTTTCTTCCCTGGTCGCCATGCGGCCGGGGCGGAAAAGGATTAATATGGTGGCGGTGTCTATTAGACACCGCAGCCATATTACAATGGGCTGTTTCAGATGCCTTGCTGTTTTCACTCTGGTGGGCCCCTGCGGGCCTCCAGAGTGAAGGAGAGGTGGGAGGTGCACATGGGGGCTACCTGTGGTACCCCCCAGCATTTGCATACACGAAGCAGCAGGCACCGTGCGGTGCCTGCCGCTTCGTGTATGCAAATGCAAACATGAATTTTTAGCATTGTGGCGGGCGGTGCAGAGAGCACCGCCCGCCACAATGTTAAAAATGAGGGATGCACCCGCCACTGTGGTGGGCGCATCATAATCCCCACCACGGGACCCCCGCCCTTATGGCGGGTGGTCCCAAGCCCCGTGAGGATGGCGGGCTGGAAAAGTCCGTCCGCCATCCTAATGACCCCCTAAATTGGGATGCGGCCCGAGCAAATGTCAGTGGCTGAGATTAATTCAAGCATTCCATCCTTCACCTTGTTGTTTTTATATATGATGCCCTAATTGGTCCGGGTATGCCCAGATGTGGGACCGGGGCTCACTGTTCCACTGGAACCTAGACATACCTGGTTGAAAAGCCCTAACTATGGTGAAACCAGCCCTAGTTTGCTTGAGTTTCGGTTCAGGGAGGACCTGGCCTGACAGTTCAGGCTGGACTGTTCCCATGAGGAGCAGGGTCAAGACAGTGGCTGAGTCGAAACTGAGGTGACACAGTGGGTGAAAAAACGATGGATTGGGATGCAGCCCGAGTGATTGCCAGTGACTGAGATTAATTCACGCATTCCTCCATCACCTACCCGTTTTTGTGCCTAACAAACTGTGGCAATCTGCCAAAACTTGTAGTGTCTTCAGAAGAACTGCTGAGATTTTGTTTCCTCTGAAGGCATCACTGCTGGACTGACCTCTTAAGGGAGATAGTCTCAATGTCCCTAACGGACAGAATAAAGACCTTTATATTTTGGATCAGGTCCTAAATGCGACCTTGCCCTGCTTCCCTAAATGCACCCTTTTCACAAAGAATAGATTGATCCATGTATCTGTTTCTTGTCCCCCAAAAGTGGCCTTACATTGTACCCTGTCAATAACAGCTGTTTTTTTTTTCCATCAAAACTTTCTCTACAAATCTTATTAATTCCTTCAATGCTATTGAAGTGACCGGAATATCATTGAAGACACCTACTGCAAGGTGCCCCATTGCTGCAAAGATCCTTATACTAGGGCATGCTGGGAAGATAGCTTGAAAGTAACTACGCTGCTACAGAGACAAGTTGTGTTACCATAACGATTTTCATCATATGCCAGTGGCGCAGCACTGCGCGCGACATGGCCGTCCATCATGCAACGCAGGCAAGAGTCAGATTAAAGGATGCCTGCGGCTCACAACATGCTCCCTGTGCACTAAGAACTTGACACACTGGACAAACTATTGGGCTAGCAAAACACTCAGCGTAGATGTGATCCAGCCACGCTTCAAGCCTACAATCATCGCCCTTTGCTCTCAGATAAGCTGCACCATGAAGTGGGCAAAGTGACCGTCAGAAGGTCAGACCGTTCTTGGCAAGCGGGTGCAGCAACCCAATATATTTTGATTTTCGACCTATTACTTTAGAGGCACTCTTTAGAGCATTTCCTCTGCCCTAAACCTAGTGATGACATAGAGTTCATGTATATGTAGTATGTATTCTATACAAAATATTTATTTATTGATATCGTTTTATATAGCTCAAACTTGACCCTAGAAGGGTATCAGAGCGCTTTACAAATGATTAGGCAAGAATGTATGTATTGCAACTTATATAGCGCACGTATCACCCGAAGGCATCAAGGCGCTTGCCTTGGGAACCCGTCCTGGCTTTTTCCCTGTGGGATAACCCCTACTGGGCATCCCCAAGGTGAAAGCCAGGCATCCCGCAGTGGGTGGGCCGCCGTAGTGGAGATTAAGCAAGCTATTGCCCAGAGTTGCAGCGTGGGACCCCATGATTAGAGTAGACACTGAGGCGAGAATTATCGAGTCCGTGGACATTATTGGGCTCAGGACGCTGCAGCGTCGGGAATTGAACCCTGGTCCCGGGCCAGACCTCTGCATCAGGGTCTGTTGCTCTAATCAGTGAGCCACACTCCTCCACTCCACAAGAAGAAACAGAAACAACCGAGAAACAAAAATGCTGGCAGAGACCGTTGCAAATCAGGAAAAGGTCAATGAGTTAAAAAACCTGGAAGTAGACAGCAAGAGATAACCTTGGTCAAATCAGTATCCAGAATGAGTCAGTGGATTCTAGGGTAGAGTTTTGTTTATCAAAAGAAATTTGACTTCTTTTCAGAATGATGTAATTTAAGGGTTCAGTCTGATTTCAAGGGTGTAGGGAGTTCCAGATTCTAGGGGCCATTCCAGAGAAAGCTCAGTTGTAGGTATTCTTTTTCCGAAATTTCTGAGGTTTCAACAATAAGAAGTAAGGGCATGCTATAGCAGCACACTCCATGTGAATCTCCTCTTCCGAAGGGAAATTACTGTTGACCATTAAAAACCTATATCTCTGCAATAACAAATGCAGAACTCTGCCAACCACGCACGACCCTATGAAGCAGCGTGCCATCCATTCAAAGTGCAACAATACAATTTGGAGCTATACTATATGCAATATATCAGTTTTATATGTCAACTTCAATGATATGAGAGACTTTTAAAGTATTTTTATCGTTTTATTCTTCTTATGTATTGTGTTTTAACCTGCTCTTTTGTGGCCATTGTGCAGAAATAAAGAACTAACTACTAACGCCTTGATATCCCTTTGGATGAGTGTTGCGCTCTATAAATACCGCAAATAAATAAATAAATAAAATACTACTGCTACAATAAAATACAGGGCACTTTTCTTTAGGTCTGGTGTTAGCCAACCCCTTTTGATTCTATTAAAATTATAATTACAATTTACTTTTCATATGGACTTTCCGCTACCCCTCTTCATCCATTGGTCAGTTACTGTGTTGTTTACATTTTTTCTTCCGCCAACTACAGCATAGGGCAAAGGGTCAGCCCGCGTCAGTCTTTGGCTAAGGTGACTGTAAGTGATAGCATTATGCAATATCACAAGGAGCACTGCCACACGCAAAGCAGATCCCTTCAGTGGCAGAAACTACTTTAGCAATTTTTGCTTTGTGAGACTCAAAAAATATTTTTGCCTTTAGCCAATGTGTTTTTTAGATTGACAAATGCCCAGCAGTGGCCCCAATAAGGAAGTTTTGCAAACACCATCACAAAACAAAACAAACATTAAAAAACCCAAATGGCTGACAACCAAAGCCGGTCCTAATGGCTTTGCCACTACTCGTTTCAAACAGATATGGAATAGATACCATAGGGAAATTAGAAAAGATTTGTTCATCTTGACTAAGGAAACTTATGGTGTCAGTGCGCTCTATAAATGTCACTTAAGATAAGATAAGATAAGATAAGAGAGCATGTTTTATGCGGATGTATGTCCTTTGATTAAAAATATGTGGAAATAGCTTGAAGTGTTTAGAAGCGAAAAGTCTGAATTATTGTTAAAAGGGTAGCATCAGGGCCATATCAGACCTGCCAAACTGAGCCAAAATCTCATTGTGCGAGAAGGGGGCGAGGCCTGTGCGATAGGTACCTAAGAGGCACTTTTGTACCAACACCAGCCCAAGACCCTTAAATTAAAAAAAGCTTACTGAGGCTGGTGCCTATGTCATGGGGTGTTTTCACACCCCTTAATGGACGTCAGTAGTTCATAGCTTCGGAAAACAAGCTGAAATCTACTCTCTGCAGTGGTTTTCATCTTGTTTTTTCTGCCACCGCGTGATATCGGCTCCTCACCAGGTGACCGGGTGGCGAAAGCCAATAATGTGTGGCACACGGTGGAATTATGTGAGTTGGCAGGTCTGCCATATTAGTTGTCAGTGAAGTTAGCTCCACCCTACATATTCTCATTAGCCCATGTCTTGGGCAAGACGCAGGGCAGTCTTTCTTATACTGAGTGTGGGGGCCATGGTATCCCTATTTTTGAAAGGGAAGAATATGGAAGACCCCCCCAGACAAGAAAGCGTCTGTTTATGTGAAAGAAAAGCGATTGAAATCGTGATGTCTGTTGCTCTTTCTTGTCCTAAGTTAATTTCTTTGACATTGAAACACCTGGACAGAAACCATGGTACATGTAGAAAATTATTCAGATGAAGAAAAAATGGATTTTAATGTCAAGACGGTACAAAAAACTGTGTTTTTTACAATGTAGATGTGTTTTCTGTATGGATGTTACGTGTTTCTTTAATACCGTGAATGCTAAAATAAATGCAAAATATATAAATGGTTTCTTCCAGCTCTACTGACTAACGTATTTGATTTTGTTCCTGTACTGTACTGGTATGGGGAACATTCCAGTTAAATTCATTGCTCAATGATTCTCAGTGCTGATGTTTGCTAAATGCTGGTGTTTGCTTGGTGGTACAAAAGGGGGTGGTGATGGACGGAGCATCTTTTGTTTGCTTGATAGCATTAGCTAAACAGTGGCCTTACCACTGTTTCTGCTTCGTCTCCTTTACTCAATAAATGCAAAAAAGTTAATTTAATTTTTAGATAAACATTTCTACCAGTATCTATCCAAAATAGTTGCTTCTCTTTCCTATCAGTGGTAATATATGTGCACTTTGTGTTCTGTGAACAAGTGAAGTTGTAACTAGTTTGTTTCACATTTATTTATCTGATATTACCTGTAGGGTTTTAGTACCATATCTAGCATTATAAAATACATCACATCACCTCTGAAAACATAAATATATTACAAGCATATGTACCCACCTTCAGCTGTTTAACCGCATGCGCGCTAGCGGTTTTCCCACTGAGCGCTGAGATTTTAAAAATCCCGCGTTAAGTGACAAGGTCAACTCGTCACACGCACAGCGCAGGTAACGCCCATGACGAGCTGACCTTGTCACACGCATCGAAGGGGTTAAGGAAATCTCATCTCTTTTTGACTCCCTCCACTGCCCTTTTGCAGATATTGGTCTGGCAGCCCAGAAATGAAATCGTAAAAAATTCACTCAAAGGAAAATCTACTTTTTATATTGTTCCATATTTAACAACCATTGGTAAAGGCAATAGATCTAATCTTGGCCACTGGCCTTTAGGCTTTGTTAATGCTTGTTTTGTTTTTTCATGGTTTTTGCAAAACGTTATTGTTGGAAAAACTGCTGGGCCCCCATCAATTTGAAAAAAGAAAATTGGCTTAATGCAAAAATAGTTTTGGTCTCTCAAAAAGCACACATTGCCGTAGCAGTCCCTGTTACTTAAGGTAACTACTTTGTGTGCGGATGGGGTCCTTGTGAAAGGGCACCATGCTATCATTTACAGTGGAATTAGCCAATGGCTGAAGTGGGCTGACAATCAAACACTTGCTCTTTGCTGTACTGTGTGGAAGAAAAATTTGAATGTCACAATAACAGACCAATGGATGAAGAGGGCTGAGTGAAAGAAATTAGAAGTATATCAGACATATATAACTTTAGGAAAATTAAAAGGTGTTAGCTAACATCAGACCTAAACATGAATACATGCAGGGAAACACAGTTTGCGGCCTAAACAAGAATACTTGTCATTTTCTTATTATTATTATGTAGTGACACGCACTGGAATGGCCAAGTAGAACAAATTGGATTCAGGAACTTCTCATCCTGGTTTCAACATTTTTATCCATATACTGCCACTCGATACTGAAGAAACAATCTGTAAATGATTAACAGGAGTTTCCTCTCTCAGCAACGCTCGCTTTTCTGTTCCACCGTGGCTTGTGCCTTTTGTGTGAAGGACGCACCATACTTTTACTCTTCCTGCTTTCCAGCTCTAGTGGCAGTCAACAGTCTAGCTGCTCGCCTCCCCTCATTTGCGGCCAGCTATATTAAGCCGATGTCGATGCGCAGCGGGCATGCTGATGGCGCGCCAAAGGCAAGTGCATCTGTGCCCGTCTGTCGCTAACAGCCAGGAACTCTGCCTATTTAACATCAGAACTTAGGTACCCTACAAAAATAACATACTCTTCTGATGACCTATACAGCATTGACAACCAACATAGAGCCTACGGTTTCTCCAATACAAACTGTAATGGGCTCTTTCCTACACAACTAGTGGGCCCTGTTGTATGCCTACAATGTAGATTTAATTGCCTTCATGAGACTTCAACAGACGCAAGTAAGCTCTCATGACTGGGTTCAAATTATAAATCTAAGACTTATGCTACCGACATATATACACCTGGCACCCCCTCCCCTTCTGCTGCTGTGACGGCCCCCGACTGCAACAACAGCTTTCTGGTTAATGTTAGGTCCTTACCCAAACATGAACTTGAACTTTTTGACCTGTTCTCCTCACTGTCAGGTTTCTAACTGAAACCTGGCTAGGCTCCTCTAACCAACCAGCCATCACGCTTGCCCACCCTGAAAACTATTGATACTTAGATTGGACGGGAAAGATAAAACAGGTGGCGGTATAACTATCGTTTTCACAAATACTATGGAATTCTCAGTTATCAATACCTCACTGGGGGATTGGGCTAAGATATGCATATTTAAGCTCGAACACTCCCCCAAAGATAGTTGGAAAGGCGCTTTAGTATACAGTCCACCAGGGCCTAAAAAGGAGTTCAGGCAACGCCTAATGGAATATATCACGCCTCATGTCTGGGCAGTGCAACAATTTCTCCTGCTGGGAGACATCAATTACCAAGGGGAAGACCCCCTTTCTACAGAGATAAGCCAGCCTATAAGCAGACCTAGCTACACTTGGCTTATACCAAAAAGTAAACGGATCTACTCATGCTGCAGATCATACATTGGACCTAATTTTTACTAATGCCACTTCCTTAATCTGGGAAGTTTCTTAACTTCTTCTCTGGACGGATCACTCTCTAATTCGTTTCCAGATTCCTAAGTATATAGCTATGGAAAAACTGATGAAAATCCAGCAACTCTCATCTTGAAATTGGCTGAAAATTACCCCGGACTAGGTTGCCAAGGAATTTGAATCTACCAAATGACTGTGGCGCCAATCTAGTGCTCTCCAACTAAAATAGAGCTTTAAATTCAGCTCTTGATAAGATTGCTCCCCTCAAACATGAAGCCTATGCGCCTTGGTACACAATAGAACAAAGGCTTGAGAAAACCTCCTGCTAAAAATTAGAAATATGATGGCATCTAATTAAAAACCAAACTGATAAAGAAGCCTATAGAGCATCCTTAAACCTGTACCATTGCAACATAAAGAGATCCCAGAAATTGTATATCTCCAGCCAATTCAGACAAGCTGGGAATTCGCCCAAAGCACTCTTCAAATTGTTCAATACCTTCGTAAATCCTGGGGCTTGTTCTCTGGAAATACAGGCATCACAAGATATCTGTGGCTCGCTGAATGACCACTTTAAAAACAAAATCAATGCAATTTCTCAGAACTTTCCGCACTCACCGGATCAGGGACGTGAGATGGTTGATTTCAGTGCGCCCCTCCAATGAGGCCAAAGGTTTAAGTGAGTTTGAATGATTCTCACCAGAGGCAATCCAGAAGGTCCTTGTTCTTCCCAGACCGGGCTCCTCTTTGGATGTCTGTCCCCCTAGAATCCTGGCAGACCTCTGTAACCAGTTTGCCCTTGCAATCTGCTAACTGTTTAATCTCTCAGTTAATGCAGGAACAGATCCATCTGGGTGGAAAGCGGCACAGGTCAGGCCATTAAAAAAAGACCAATTTGGCAATGGCAACCCTGTCTAATTATTCCCTACTCCCTCTATTAGGCAAACTGCTGGAGGGGCTCATAAATAAACAACTTATGGAATATCTGGAGGCCGTTAAGATTCTCGATCCCTCACAATCAGGTTTCAGACCATCGCACAGCGACAGCTCTGGTAGCGGTCACTGACCATATCAGATGCTCTCACGATGACAACCCACAGTCAATGTTCGTGCTGTTAGGCTTTTCTGCAGCATTCAGTACTGTGTCGCATCCCAGATTACTTCGTAGGCTGCAAGAGATTGACAGCATTACAATGGCTCAGTGATTTCCTCTCTGACAAACCTCAAACTGTTACTCTGGGGTCTTTTAAGTCTCGCACTATGCCTATGAACAAAGGGGTGCCCCAGGGCTCCTCTCTTAGCCGATGCTCTTTACCATCTATGTGGCCCCCCCAGCCAAGATTGTAAGAGGTTTTGGTTTTGAAATTATATTGTATGTGGATGATATACAGCTACTAATGTCCTTTAACAAAAAATAAATCATCGGATGAAAGCTGTTGCTACCTGGATGATGAAAAATTGTTTCTAGTTGAATACAGGAAAAAAACAGAGATGATGTTGTTTGGGAAGGCTCAACAACTCTGGAACTCTGCAAGGTGGTCCTCTGAACTTGGCACTGCCACTACACCAAAAGAGGTAGTGAAGAACGTGGGAGTCCGGTTGGACCGGTCCCTCACCATGAAAGAGCAAGCCTTGTCATTATAGGCTCTTGATTTCATAGGATGCATTTGCTGAAAAGAGCCTTTCGTTTCCTCCCACTAACAGGAAAACTTTGGTCCAGATACTTTTCATCAGCCGTTTGGGCTATAGAAATGCTTTACTGGCCTCTGTAAATGCGACGTTGTTATCAAAATTACAGGTTGTCCAGAACACTACACCTCGTCTCATCTGCAGTCTGCCATCTGGGGCTGCTTCTTCCCCCTTTTGTGAGCATTATTCTGGCTATCGGTTCAAAACAGTCCCTTTTAAAATTTGCTGCTTAACCCATAAGGCCATGACAGTAGTAGTAGTGGTAATTTATTGTTCATTTAATTAAAACTCACAATTAAAAAATAAACATTACAAGGCCTTGACAGGGAAAGGTTCTATTCACCTATCTTTGAAGCTCAAGCACTATCTACCCCAAGACGTCTTAGATCTAGTTACAAAGCTCTGCTCACTGCTCTATGGAGTAAAAAGCCCCGGTCAGGGGGCAGATCTTTTTCGTACCTGTCTCTTCTTAATGGAATAGGATGCCTATTCGGATTCAAATTTGCAACGATCATCTTCAATTTAGGAAACAACTGAAGCCTGCTCTGTTCTAATTCTGTCATCTTGTGCCTTTGTCTGGTTCTGCACCGTGATACCCCTCTCGGGGTGATTTGTGAACGTTATAAGTCAAAAATAAGAATAACAAGAACAGGGGCCCATAAATGGATAATAGGTGTTAACCACCAGGATTCAAACAAGTAGTCTGCAGGCCCCCCGCAGGCAATGTCTGGAGCAGGATGTGATTTGCATATTTCTTGCATACTTTTGCATTTGACTAGACAGACCGCTTCCTTCAGAACGTGATCATTAAAAATACGAGCAGTGATTTCGCCTGGAGTCTTCCATTGACTTCCCCAGCGACGCGTGACGTCAATTCCCACGTGTGACATCACTTCCCCTCAGCGTCATATTCCTGGAGCGATGTCACGTGATGGGGCTCCTGACAGCACTCAGCAGTGTTTATGGGTAGGCGACCGCTCCTCCAGAGAAATAACATGTTTATATTCAAATAGCGCAATTGTGAGAGAGAGAAAAACACACATTCAGGAATTTAAATGAGGCGAGTGTAGCTCGTCTCATTAAGTGGCACGAGCTGCTTAGAAGTGCTGTCCCCATCCTGACATAAACATAGCTCGACGGAAACAAAAAGGCGCCGGATGGGCCTTTCGGGCGGCGGAAAAGGCAAAACACACATACTCAACGGGACCTGCAGGGATAGGCGGCTGTCTCATTAGCGAGGAACAATTGCAATTGAATTTAATTGGCACTTCAGACTGGTGTGTGTCTTCAGCACCTGGGGACCGCATGCCATGGCACAGGCATGTTATAAATGACAGCACAGAAAGGAAGACGAGGACCTCCCAGGCATTTATCATGAAGTATCACAAACAGCTCCCTTGGATAGAACTTGAAGAAGCCGCTGTACAGATGTGGAGTGCCACAGGCAGACAGACTTCCATAGGACTTGCAGCTTTAATAGAACACAGAACAAGAAAGTGAGAATGTCTAGCAGATATGATGAGTCTTTCAATGACTTGGCCTGTGTTTTGGCTCTTAGGGCCAAGCCAGATCTTCTTGTGAATTCTCGTGAATGGATGCAGTTATGTATGCAACAATGCTGACTATTTATAAACCAAGGTCTAAATAAACAAACAGCCTGCCCATCTCTAGACAGTGCGTCTGGCAGTATTTTCATAGGCATTTGGATCTGAATGCATGAATAAAAATACTGGCCTTTCTGCGTGTTCTTTTCTTTTGGATGTGTTTGTGTTTGAATGTTTGTGGACATGTGGGCAAATCTCTCCCTCTCTGCTGGTTTCAGAATGTGGATGTCTGTATTTGACCATGTATGTGCTTGTTTGCAGTTTTGTAGGCCTACATCCGCAGATAAAACTGCATACCAGCGTGTTCATGGCCTTGTCTACACAGTATGGATGTTTCACATCCCACACTGAACCCTGTTGCTTTTGGCCAGTGATGGAATCTGCCTCTTTGTGTTCTCACAGCATTAAACAAACCTGTCAGCTTGTTTGCTCACAACTTTGTAAGCATTCACTAGATTGTGTGCATCCTGGGACCAGTTTCGGATTCATAATCCTCATCAGACAGGCTATCTTGAATCCAGTGGTAGAGTGAGCAAGGGACCCACGTCTGGGCATACCCTGCCAACTTAGGGCGAACAAAGCGATACCAAAGGGGATGATGGACGGAGCGGAGCGTTTGAGCTAATCAAACACTCACCCCCTTGTGTGTTTTGCTGTTCACCCTATGTGGGAAGGGTATGCTCAGACGTGGGTCCCGTGCTCACTACGCCACTGGAGTCACGCTATCCTGGCTGAAGACGGCTGATAGCCAGAAACCGGTCCTAGGATGCTGGATTCCGGTCCAGGGAAGACATGGCTTGGCATTTCGGTCTGGACTGTTCCCATGAGGCACAGGGTCAAGACTGATTTGCATATGGCCACTTGTGGGACACCCCCGCGCCGCACGGCCACCAGCTGCTGCGTGCGCCCCTCGCTTGCCCTCTGCCTCGCTGCTGCCTCGTTTGCCGGCTGCCGCCGCTGCGAGTGTTTTTGCCGTTGTTTTGACGGTTTTTTGTGCTTGCTTTGTTTAACTTGGTTTAACTCTCTTTTTCCCCTGTTTTTTGCGTTAATTTGTGCCTGTTTGATCGTATTTGCATTTTCCCCGTGTTTGCTCTCCTTCCTTGTTGTCCGCCTACCGCGCCGCCCCCCGCCCTCCCTTCCCGCCACCGCCGCTTGTCCCCGCCCCTTTTTTGTATTCTGTAACCCTCCCCGCTCCCGCCTCCCAGCTGCTCCGCCCACCCGCGCACTTGGCCTTAAATGGCGACCGTGCGACGCAGGTGAGTGTGACCCACTTGTGGGACACCCCCGCGCCGCACGGCCACCAGCTGCTGCGTGCGCCCCTCGCTTGCCCTCTGCCTCGCTGCTGCCTCGTTTGCCGGCTGCCGCCGCTGCGAGTGTTTTTGCCGTTGTTTTGACGTTTTTTTGTGCTTGCTTTGTTTAACTTGGTTTAACTCTCTTTTTCCCCTGTTTTTTGCGTTAATTTGTGCCTGTTTGATCGTATTTGCATTTTCCCCGTGTTTGCTCTCCTTCCTTGTTGTCCGCCTACCGCGCCGCCCCCCGCCCTCCCTTCCCGCCACCGCCGCTTGTCCCCGCCCCTTTTTTGTATTCTGTAACCCTCCCCGCTCCCGCCTCCCAGCTGCTCCGCCCACCCGCGCACTTGGCCTTAAATGGCGACCGTGTGACGCAGGTGAGTGTGACCCACTTGTGGGACACCCCCGCGCCGCACGGCCACCAGCTGCTGCGTGCGCCCCTCGCTTGCCCTCTGCCTCGCTGCTGCCTCGTTTGCCGGCTGCCGCCGCTGCGAGTGTTTTTGCCGTTGTTTTGACGGTTTTTTGTGCTTGCTTTGTTTAACTTGGTTTAACTCTCTTTTCCCCTGTTTTTTGCGTTAATTTGTGCCTGTTTGATCGTATTTGCATTTTCCCCGTGTTTGCTCTCCTTCCTTGTTGTCCGCCTACCGCGCCGCCCCCCGCCCTCCCTTCCCGCCACCGCCGCTTGTCCCCGCCCCTTTTTTGTATTCTGTAACCCTCCCCGCTCCCGCCTCCCAGCTGCTCCGCCCACCCGCGCACTTGGCCTTAAATGGCGACCGTGCGACGCAGGTGAGTGTGACCCACTTGTGGGACACCCCCGCGCCGCGCGGCCACCAGCTGCTGCGTGCGCCCCTCGCTTGCCCTCTGCCTCGCTGCTGCCTCGTTTGCCGGCTGCCGCCGCTGCGAGTGTTTTTGCCGTTGTTTTGACGGTTTTTTTGTGCTTGCTTTGTTTAACTTGGTTTAACTCTCTTTTTCCCCTGTTTTTTGCGTTAATTTGTGCCTGTTTGATCGTATTTGCATTTTCCCCGTGTTTGCTCTCCTTCCTTGTTGTCCGCCTACCGCGCCGCCCCCCGCCCTCCCTTCCCGCCACCGCCGCTTGTCCCCGCCCCTTTTTTGTATTCTGTAACCCTCCCCGCTCCCGCCTCCCAGCTGCTCCGCCCACCCGCGCACTTCGCCTTAAATGGCGACCGTGCGAACGCGCAGCGGTCACGCGCAGCGGGCGCGCCGATTGTGCACCGAAGGCGCGCCAAAGGTAAGCCCGTCTGCGCCCGTCCGCGACCGGATCGCGCCCAGCGCCAGGACCCCTGGCCCACGAAGATCCCGACCTACCCGCCTGACGTACTCCGCCGCCACCCTCATCGCTCTCAACACCGGCCGACTCCCAGAATGCCACCAAGCCACTCCAAGACGCACCCACGGACCTTTCAGCTGCCACGCCTGCAAGTTCTCCTGCATCCGGACCAGCCCCGCACCAGCACCCGCCAAGTCGAACTCCAGCAGCACCCACCTCAAGTGCATCCTGCTCAACACCCGCTCCGTCCACAGACACGCCATCGAACTCTGGAACCTCCTAGACGCCACAGCCCCTGACGTTGCCTTCCTCACGGAGACCTGGATGAACGCCTCTTCAGCTCCCAACATCGCCATCGCTATCCCAGAGGGCTACAAGATCGTCCGGAGGGACCGAAACGCCAACCAGATGGGAGGAGGCATCGCCATCATCCACAGGAACACCATCCGTCTCACGACCAGCACCGACAACACCCTGACCAGCGCCGAACACCTGCATTTCCAGATCCACACCAACCCGAACACCACCCTCAGAGGCACCCTGATCTACCGACCTCCGGGACCACGCACCCAATTCAGCGAGGACATCGCCGACTTCATCAGCCCGCATGCCCTCCCCTCCGCTGACTACATCCTCCTGGGAGACCTCAACTTCCATCTGGAGAACAACAACGACCACAACACCAGCACCCTGCTCGACAACCTCGCCAACCTGGGACTCAAGCAACTGGTGTCCACCCCCACCCACCTCGCCGGACACACACTCGACGCCGTCTTCTCATCCAGCACAGACATCGACTTCAGCCACGCCACAGAGCTTCAATGGACGGACCACAGCTGCGTCCACTTCACCTTCAAGAGAACGACGACCCACCAACACCAACAACAGACCGCCCGCAGAAGCTGGAACAAGATCACAGCAGACCAGCTCGCCACCTCCCTGAGCCAACACCCTCCTGCCAGCTCAGCGAACCCCAGCCAGGCCGCCGACAACCTCACGAAGTGGATCAGCAACTGCGCGGACGAACTCGCCCCGCTGAGGACCCCGCCTAGCAGACCCGGCAGCAAGAAGGCCCCATGGTTCACCGACGAACTCAAGAGCTCCAAGAAGAACTGCCGAGCCCTCGAGAAAGTCTGGAAAAGGGAACCGACACCGGACAACAGGACCTCCTACAAACTTGCCACCCGGAAACACCACCAGCTGATCCGCGCCGCCAAGAAAACAGCATTCAAGGACCGGTTGGACAACAACGCACACAACTGCAAGGAACTCTTCAACATCGTGAAAGAGCTTTCCAACCCCAGCGCAGGAAACAACGACATCACCCCATCGCAAGACCTCTGCAACTCCCTCGCCTCATACTTCCACAACAAGATCACGGACATACACAGCAGTTTCAACAACCAACCAACGCACACCACGACCGACCAGCCACCCCCCCCCCACCACCACCCTCCACGCCTGGACCCCGATCAGCACCGAAGACACCATCCGCACGATGAACTCCATCCACTCCGGATCACCGACCGACCCCTGCCCTCACCACGTCTTCAACAAGGCCGACGCTGTCATCGCACCCCACCTGCGAGACATCATCAACACCTCCTTCGACACCGCCATCTTCCCTGAAAGCTGGAAACACGCCGAACTCAGCGCTCTACTCAAGAAACCAACAGCGGACCCCACCGACCTCAAGAATTACCGCCCCATCTCGCTTCTCCCGTTTCCAGCCAAAGTCATCGAGAAGACCGTCAACAAGCAGATGGCCGCCTTCCTCGAGACGAACGGATCCCTCGACCCCTCACAGTCCGGCTTCCGAGCCAAACACAGCACCGAGACCGCCCTCATCGCCGCCACCGATGACATCCGAGCCCTGATGGACAATGGAGAAACAGCGGCCCTCATCCTCCTAGACCTCTCCGCGGCATTCGACACGGTCTGCCACCGCACCCTAGTACGGCGCCTCAGCAACATCGGAATCCAGGACAAGGCGCTGGAATGGATCATCTCCTTCCTCGACGGAAGAACACAGCGAGTCCGCCTACCACCGTACAAGTCAGAGGCCTCCGAAGTCATCTGCGGCGTCCCCCAAGGATCATCCCTGAGCCCCACCCTCTTCAACGTCTACATGAGCCCCCTCGCGGCCATCGTACGCAAACACCACCTCAGCATAATCTCCTACGCCGACGACACCCAGCTGATCCTCTCCCTGACCAACGACCCCGCCGCCGCCAGAGCCAACCTGCACGAAGGGATGAAAGAGGTAGCCGAGTGGATGACGACCAGCCGCCTGAAACTGAACTCGGACAAGACGGAGGTCCTCATCCTGGGCTCCTCACCCTCCGCCTGGGACGACTCCTGGTGGCCTCCCGCCCTGGGCACCGCACCCAAACCGACAGACCATGCACGAAACCTGGGCTTCATCCTGGACTCCTCCCTCTCCATGACCAGGCAAGTCAACAGCGTCTCCTCGGCGTGCTTCAACATCCTACGCATGCTACGGAAGATCTTCTGGTGGATCCCCACAGAGACCAGGAAGACCGTCACCCAGGCCCTCGTCACCAGCCGACTGGACTACGGCAACGCCCTCTACACCGGGACCACCGCCAAGCTCCAGAAGAGACTCCAGCGGATCCAAAACGCCTCAGCCAGACTCATCCTCGACATCCCACGATCCAGCCACATCTCCGGACATCTGAGAGACCTTCACTGGCTCCCCGTCAACAAGAGAATCACCTTCCGCCTCCTCACCCACGCACACAAAGCCCTACACGACCAAGGCCCGAGCTACCTCAACAGCCGAGTCAACTTCTACGCTCCCAAACGCCACCTCCGATCAGCCAACCACGCCCTCGCCGCCGTCCCCCGCATCCGAAGAGCGACTACAGGAGGAAGGTCCTTCTCCTACCTGGCCGCCAAGACCTGGAACTCCCTCCCGTCCGACCTGCGCCTGACCCAAGACCACCTCTCCTTCAGGAAGAAGCTGAAGACCTGGCTGTTCGAGCAGTAGCGGCACCCCCCCCCCCAGCGCCTTGAGACCCTACGGGTATGTAGCGCGCTTTATAAGTGTCACTGATTGATTGATTGATTGATGGCCATGTCTGAACTGGGGTGGCTTGGTGAGCAAATAAACGATGGATTTAGGCCCAGATCTCTGTACTGGGGTGAATGTATGACATTGATCTGCTTTCTGTCCATCAAGTGTTGTTTTTGCATTTGTCACCCCGAGTGGGACGGGTATGCTCAGACGTGAGTCCCGTGCTCTCCCCACCACTGGAGTCAAGCTATCCTGGCTGATGACGGCTGATAGCCAGAAACCGGTCCTAGGATGCTTGATTCCAGTCCAGGGAAGACATGGCTTGGCAGTTCGGAAATTCGGCATATAGAAAGTTGGCATTTTCTTACTTAACCATTCTGTGCTGCTGCCTATCCCTAGAATGCACGTCTGGGTTGGGTGGCAGCTGGGGCTTGTGAATTAAATTGATGAAATGTAAATTGATACTTGTATAGCGCACTACTCACCCGCAAGGGTCTCAAGGCGCTTGTACGAATACCGCTGTGGAACCCATCCTGGCTTTCCCTGTGAGGTGTCCACTCCTGGGCACCCCCAAGGTGGAGGCCAGGCATCCTTAGCGTTGTGGGGGCCGTTGTGGAGATTAAGCAAGCTATTGCCCAGAGTTGCAGAGTGGGACTCCATTATTGAGCTGCAGTGGTCGGTGGAGTTGAAACTTGCACCTGAATAGGGCTGTGCCTGTCCCCTCGCAAAGAGCTGCGTAAACCCCTGTAGTGTGTCTTGGACCAGGGCCAGGAAGGACAGGCTCTTGTGCACTACAAAGACCTTTCTTCAAAGTCTCCCGACTTCAAAGGTTAAAATGGGTATAAATACTGGACCTCCGACACCATATACTCGGAACGCTTCTGGATTGACAACATTTTGCCAGGAAGAAGAGCTGTAGTGCTGTCAGGACTCAGAGAGACTGCCACTTTGCTGCTTGCTTTCCTGTGTTGTCCTGCTGCCTGCTGCTTCTGTCCTGAAAGTGAGAGGACTGGAATTTGCTCTCTGCATCCTGCTTTCTAAGGTTCTTGAAAGGCTTGAGTTGAGCTTGCCTCCTGTTGGAAGTCACAGGGCCATCAAAGACTTCACATGCAGCACCTGGGCTTACTCTGCCAAGTGGTGCCAAATCCAGTTCCTGGGCCGTTGGAAGCGAGTTGCTGTGCTAAAAAGAAGATGATCAGCACATCAACTTTGAGAGCCTCTTCGTAATCGGCTCCACACTTCAACACCACGCCACTGCCTGCACCAGAGCAGTGGTCCCCCTGAATTGCAATGACCACAACTTGCAACGCAGGTCCCGATTCTACCGCAGCACCTCCGAAGAGCCACCACAGCGCGAGTCTCGAGCACTGTGTCACGGAAGTCCGTGATGCCTGACTCTGACCCTGCCGCAGCACCTGTGGCCCCATGATGTGACAACGACACCTTGAAGTCAATGCCTTGTGGCTTGTCTCACCATTATCCTCTTTACTCACTTAAATCCTTACCTCATTTAAATCTCTAACACCCGTTTCCCTCTACTTCACCACTCCAATTGTATAATTCTCTTACCCTCACTAATTTCTCCTCCTGTCCCCCATCCCTCCCAATTTTCATGCTCCACAGAATCAGAGGTCGCTGTCTTCTAAGAGAAGTGTGCTGCAAAGAAAAAGGAGGGGAGGGTTAAGGCAGGCGAAGAGAATTAAGGAAAAAATTATCACATTTCACCCAACGGAATGATGAAAATCTTTGGGCATGTGCTTTCATTATCCCTGATATAGAAAGAATGCCAGAAGTGAAGTGGGATTTGTGATTATAAATGTCTGCCAATTAAGCTCCACATGATAGTATTATATTTTTTAATTACATACTACCACATTAAACAGTCAACAAGTCACCCTTGCTTGTTGCAAGACAAACACAATCCTAAATCAAGCACAAAAAGAAATCACTTGTTAAAGCTTTCTTTCAGTACTGGGTGACCCGAGAACCAAGGGCAGCTGTAGCTTTGAGCTGTTTCTGAAATGGTATTGGATAATTTATTATTTTATTGTCATCACAAGGAAGCGAAATAGAAGAAAATTGGTAATAAATTCAAGGTTGTTCCAAAACATGGGACCTCACATTTTTATCTTACCTGGGGCCCCAAAAATCTTGAAGCGCCTCTATTCAAAAGAAGGCAATTCTTTTGCGAAAGGTGCAATTTCAAAGTTAACTCAGTCTGGGAGAAAACCAGAGACTCTAGATTAAAGGTCTGTTTACCTATTCTACTTTCAGTCAGAAACCTGCAATTCCCCCTTCCCGCCCTCCTCCTGGGCGCAAGGCTTTTTATAAAGTGCGCAGTTTGTAATGAAGCCTTCAGACTTCGAGAAGCAGCAGCCCCCCCTCCCCCAGGAAGCACCCCCTGAGCTCTGAAGTAGTTCAGAGCAAACATCATTTCTCGTCTAACTGTCGGAGTATCGGGAAATGACAAGCCTTGGCGCCGCCAAAGACGCATCGTGTCCCCTCCTGTGCCGCGCGGGGTGATGGATGCCTGCTTGCACATTTGGACACTTTTCAACTCCGATTTGCTTTGCAAACACAGCAATTTATTTTCACTTAATTAGGAGACGCAGCACCTGTGATTCCGCCTCTAACTCCGGGACAGTGCTGCAGCCTTCTGGAAGGCAGGGGAGTAAGAAAGTGTGGAGCAAGCCTCAGAGAACAGCCAAGGAAGTGAGGAGGAGTGAATCAGCCTGCCAAGTGCCATGTCCATGAGGTGGGGAGGGAGAGGCTGCCATCTCCATGTGGAGGGTTGTCTGCATGGTTGCGCTTCGATATAGCGAGGTCAGCAATATTCACCTACAATATTCACCTACAAAACATCACTACATCAACATCTTTACTATTCTTAACTCCACATCCTTGCAATGGAATGGTTAACTCAATGTAGTGGATACACTATTTTGGTCATGCAATATTTTCAGGGCTTTAAGTGGAATAAAAAAACTGGGGGTTCTCTCAAGGGGGTTGGCCGATATAATTAAGGGCGTGGCTTAAAAACACATAAGCTAAAAATCTGTGCTAGGCATAGTTTTGCTGCTCAACTGGTATTGTGCTGATTATTTCATTGCATCCAGTTATATAATACAAGTAACATTACACCAACAGCAAGCTAGGACTATTGGCTTTGTCAATAGTTGTTAGTTGCGTAACATAAATAAGCAACAACGGTGGCTTTGTTGTATAGAATATTGAAAGGTTTGACATGAGGCTGTGAAAGAACTATAATGAGTCTCTTTGAAGTTACCTCAAGGGCACTGAAGGGTGCTGCTGCAGAATTAAGATTTTTTTCCCACCCTGACATGGAGGGGAAAAATGGGGAGCTCGATAGGCACCCGTCTCGAGCACCCGCTTTTTAGAACTGCTGGTGATGAGCACCAGCAGGACCCAGCCTACTTAAAGCCCTGGATATATTCTCATGCTATATAACAAGGGTGTCACACCCTCCGCATGCTCCGCAAGATCTTCCGATGGATCCCGATCGAAACCAGGAAGACGGTCACCCAGGCCCTCGTCACCAGCCGGCTGCACTACGGATACACCCTCTACGCCGGAACCACATTCAAGCTGCAGAAAAGACTACAACGCATCCAGAACGCCTCCGCCCGACTCATCCTAGACATCCCTCGACGCAGCCACATCTCCGGCCACCTGAGGAACCATCACTGGCTCCCCGTTAACAAGAGGATCACGTTCAGGCTCCTCACCCATGCACACAAGTCTCTCCACCACCTGGGCCCCAAGTACCTCAACGACCGCCTGACCTTCCACACGCCCACCCGCCAGCTACGATCCGCTAGCCTCGCCCTCGCCGCCATACCACGCATCCGAATAGCCACCACCGGAGGCAGATCCTTCTCCTACCTGGCGGCCAAGACATGGAACTCCCTCCACATCCGCCTTCGGCTGACCCAGGACCACCTCGCCTTCAGGAGACAACTCAAGTCCTGGCTGTTCGAGCAGTAGCGCCCCCCCTCCCCCAAGCGCCTTGAGACCCTTCCGGGTGAGTAGCGCGCTATACAAGTGTTATGATTGATTGATTGATTGATTGTGTTGCTATGTTATGATTAAGACTCCCTGTTTTCTGTTTTTACAGATTTTTCAGATAAATACAGACAGAAAACATTGACTTTCTTTTCTGCATTATTTTTTTAATGTGGATAAAAATGGAAATTGGGTGCTTTTTGAGTAATTATAAATACTGTCTTTCATGACTGCCAGGCCAATAGCTGTGTGAATTGATAGATAAGAGGGTTAAAAAAGAAAGGGATTTTAGTAAAGAGGCTTAAACACCAGTAGATATGCACAAGGTTGATAATGAAATGTGCATATTGTCATTTAAGTGCATCGTTGTATCTTCTACGGGTGTTCACAGCATTGAGGCCTGGCATACATTCAAGCATGAGTGCATATTTATTGGTTAAATAAATGAGGAAATGTAATAATTTTAGCTTAATTTTTCCACAAAACCCAAAATAAATATGGATAAATACAGACGGAAATGTCCCAAAAATAAAAACCATAAAACCGGGGGCCCAAGTTATAATATTTGACAGAGAACCTTTGCTGCAACACCACTGTGATGCTATACTCAAGACAGCTAGCTTAGACAAGCACAGCCAATGCTACCAATTCAAACACACCACCACTACAACTGTGGCACAGCACCACCCTCCCGGTTCTTGTTTTCCTGCAGAGAGTTCCATGCATGATGTCTCTTCCCACCTACCATGCAGACAAGGTATCCTCTGTCTTTACTGACCCTGACAGGGTTCAGTGAACTCAGTGACAACTGGGCAATCCTGCTTACGAGTTTTGGTTGCTGTCCCTGGAACCTCAGAAACTAGATGCTATTGCAAGCTCACTGAATGAATGGTTAGACTTTGATTTTTAGGGGATAAAGAGATCAAACAAGCGGAGATTACTTTTGAAGGGCGATGGCGGTTTAGTCATTTAGATTGAAATAATACGTAAAAGGTACAAGATTTCCAGATTGTACGGACACAGCAATGACTTTATATAGAGTATAAGCCTTTTATTAACCTTAAGATTCAACCGCATAGTAAAGTATATAGCCATTCAGAGGTTTACTTTTCTACCCAATTAATATGCAGAGAAAATCTGATTCCCTCTGTGGAGGCACTGATTCAATTTTACGCTCTAGTGGCTTAGGCAGAGTAGACTTTTATAAGCCAGCAGGAGCTTTGCGATCGGCTAATACTGGGCTGGCCACAGTCGCGGCCCATCCCCTGCCAAAGTGGCGGGGCGGGCTGGAGGAGGAAGCGGGGGGAGGGGACAGGACTTGAGGGATAAAATAATAATAATAAATAAACTTACCTGATTGCCGCCGTCCACTCCATCCTGCTCTTTCTGCTTCTGGGGCAGGCTCCCAGACTGCACTGCGGCCAATCATGATGCTGCAGGAAAGCAGCATCAGGATTGGCCTGAGCGCTGCAACTTTGCACCCCCAGGCAGACTGGGAGCCTGTGCCTGCTTTCCCCAGCCCCAGCCATCTAGCTGGGGCTGGAGAAAGCTTCACTGCGCATGAGGTGTTTGGCTGGCCTGAAACGACCGGCCAAACACCTCATGCGCAGTGAAGGGCCAAGGGAGTGCACTATCATTTTGTTTGCGGCTGGTGGCTGGGGGGTGGCACTCCTCCGCCCTAATGGAGGGGCCGCCGCTGGTTGGCCAATGATAAACGCATAAAAAACACAGAATGGGAGGTCGCTCTTCTACCCGGCTGGCGACCGTCCACTCGAATTCATTACCAGCAGACCTTCAATTAACTTTAGACCACGTACATTTTCGAAAGAAACTGAAGACTTGGCTTTCCCCCAACAATACAGTGCACTTTGGCGCTGCATAGCTGGAGTTCTAGTACCGGGGATGAGTGTTGTGCTTTATAAATAAACTAGCAGCCCGCCCCACGTTGCCTGGGGTAGAAGGGGTCTGGGGGCTGCATTTCAGGTTTGCGTGCTCTCCCGCCCAGGCCCCCGCCCGCCACGACATTGTCTGTGCCCCGGACAATGTTGTGGCGGGCGGGTGCCGGGGCGGGAGAGCACGCAAACCTGAAATGCTGGCTTCCCTTACCCCCGCCTGCCCTGACATTCCCCAGCTGCCCGTGCCCCGCCCGCCCTCCCCGACCCTGGCTGCCCCGGATTCTTACCTTGCCTCTGCTGCTCACACCGCCGGTCCATATTTCTCCGCTCCGCCGCTCTGCCACTCACCACCTGTCCGCCGCCGCTCCTCCCCGTGCCATATACGCCTGTCCGCTCCGCCGCTGGCCTCACTTCACCGCTCCTCCCCTGCGCGCCATGTCCGCCGCTCCTGGGACGCTGCTCCTCCCCTGCTCCTGACGTGACGACGCACAGTCGCGGCCGGCGCTACTTTGGGGGAACTACTTTTTGTAAAAATGTAACTTTTTATATAATGTTTATTTTAAACATTTTTTAAAGCCTATGACCATCTACACACTGAAGGACTGGGTTCTTTAAGACCCAGCGGTGCCAGGGGACAACACCTGAAACCTTCGTGGGTAACCTGCTCCGGCGTACGAATGACAGAGACACGGGACACTTCCTTCGGCGAGTAGGGGGAACGTGGTTCTCGAATGGGGTGGAAACCTAGTGCGCTTCGAAACATTGTTTGAAATGCTCGAGCAGACCCTTGGGAACTATACGGTAACACCAGATATGGAATTCCCTTATCCGTAGTGTGTGGCATCAACCCACACACCCAACAATTAGTAGTGTTAACCACTAACTGATGCTGATGAAGGAGTTGAATAAAGGAATTGTTGCGGAATTCTGCACGTCTAGCCTGCTCGTGTTCAGGTAAGATATGAAAAGAATGAGGAGAAACAGTGGAGGTGAGTTTAAGGTCAGGAGTGGAAGTAGGTATGGCAGAAGGTAAGAAGTAAGACATCGTATAATACACCCCACCCGCCAATAATGCAGAAACAGTCGAAAACAATACAAATATTTGGAACATAAAACATTTGGTACGACTGAGTTGCTGCAGCTTGAATCTTTGCGCTTGAGCTTCTTCCAAGTCCATCAGCTTCGAAAATGCCATCCCCTACGACCGTCCGCAACGTTTCTTGACGCACTTCGTTCTGTGTAGCAATAGTCAATCCCTAGGAGTTCCCAGGAACCGACGGTCTTTAACCTAGTGTCAAGACCTACTAACCAGAAGGAAGTACGCGCGCGGCCCTACGGTCTTTATTCACAATTATGTGTATGCAAAGTGTCTCTCAGCTGTGGAAGCAAAAAAAAAAAAAAAAAATATGAGGAACGAAACTCAATATATATATATACAGAAATAATTACAGTAATACGAGTGTTCAAACTGATCGTGGAAAACGGGATAATGCAGTTGGCAAGGGACAAAACAGGATCTTTTTATTAGTCTTTAGTGCTGGATCGCAAAAAGTATCGGGTTCTCCCAGGACGTGTCTGCTCGTCAAACAAAGGATCCGTAGAGGAGACAGCGTCCTGTTGATCAGTTGAATGTTCTGGTCTTGAGTCTTTTGATGACAAATGTTCAATAGTGTCTTTCTGCTGCACTGAGGATTCTCCGACAGGTTGTGCGTCGCTAAAAGGCACAAACGCCGTCAATCCTTCGGTTTCAGTTGATGCAATGCCTCTCCTCACCCACGAGTCTGCCGACAACGGAATAGGGACTTTTTTGGTATGGGTGGCGTGCACCCAATTCTTCCGTCCCTCAAGACGAACTGCAGTTCTCGTGGCAAGGAGGACCTGGTAGGGTCCAGTGAACCTGGGATCCAAATTGTTCTTGCGCGAAAAGTTTCGCGTTACCACCCAATCTCCGGGTTGGAGCCGGTGGCCTGGACCCTCCGTCTGCGTCGGCAATGCTTCGTAAACCTGTTGGTGAATTAACCTCAGTTTAGCAGTCAAGTCATGAAGATAATCGATCAACATTGGATACTCAAGATCACGGAACACACCCGGCCTAGGGACCCCCCAAACATTGGCAGGACGACCGAACACTATTTCATAGGGACTGAGCCCTACTCGGGAGTGTACGGTTGCCCTTGTTGACAGTAATGCTAAGGGTAGAGCGTCAGGCCACGAGAGACCAGTCGTAGCCTGAATCTTTGCTAGTTTGAGTTTAAGGGTGCCATTATACCCTTCAACCAAACCAGCTGACTGGGGATGATTGGCGCTATGGAATTTCTGATTAATTCCAAGGCCCTTACACACACCCTTCATCACACTCCCCACAAACTCACTTCCGTTATCCGACCACACAACTCTAGGCATTCCATACCGAGGAAAGTATTCCTTCAGTAGGATTTTCGCAGTTGACAAAGCAGTGTTGTCCTTAAGAGGGTAGGCTTCAATCCATCGGGAGAACGCGCAAACCACAACTAAAACGTACTTCAGGTTATTGCATCTCTCCATATGGATGAAGTCTAATTGGATCACCTCAAAGGGACATGAAGGGGGAGCAAAACTACCAGGAGGAGTTGGGGTTCCCTTACCAGGATTGTACAACATACATACCATACAGTTCTTAACCAAGCGTTCAGCACACTTTGTGATACCATCATTCTTCCACACAGGAGACAGCAACTTGCAAATACCTTTCACGTTAATATGTGCTAACCCATGTGCCATTGTCACAACAGCCAGCACATACGCATCGGGCAAAATCCATCTTTTCTGATCCGATAAATCAATCCAACAACCATTCACATCCAACTTTCCCGTACTTTCTTTCCACTTCATCTTTTCAGTCTCAGTGGCCTCATTCTGAATCACTTTCACACTCTCAATAGTGTCCTCACACATACTCGATTCTGTAGGCCACCTAACCGAACTCGTTACATACATTCGGGTGCTAAGGTTCCGGGCAGTCTCCTTAGCAGTCTCATCCGCAAACGCATTACCACGACCAACATCATCCATCACCTTACGATGCGCACTACATTTAACAATCGCCACTTGCTTAGGCAACGTAAGTGCATCCAAGAGATCATTCACAAGCTGGCCATGCTGGATCTTCGTACCATGCGATGTCAGAAAACCTCTCTCTCTCCACAACCGTCCAAAACTATGCGCGACGCCAAAAGCATATTGGCTGTCGGTAAACACATTCACACGTTTCCCTTCTGCTAACACGCATGCTCTAGTAAGAGCGATCAGCTCTGCGGCTTGGGCAGAATTCTGATTTAATCTCGCAGTCTCAACAACAGTATTCAACGTTACAACAGCATATGCAGTAGTCACATCACCATTCGGTAGTTTAAAACATGAACCATCCACATACAGCGTTCCATCTGGGTCTTCCAAAGGAGTGTTTTTAAGGTCCACTCGACCTTTTGTTTCCTCTTCTGTCCTCAAATAACAATCGTGTTCTGTTATTTCATCTGACTCTGAACTAATTGGTAACAAAGTTGCCGGATTCAGCACATTACAACGTTTTATCTGAATGTGGCTTGCCAGCAGCGTCAGCTCATACCCAGACAATCTCGCACTCGTCAAGTGCTGGGTTTTCGTACGATTTAAAAGAGTGTCGACTGCATGCGGAACCATCACCGTAAGCATATTATCCATGACCAATCCTGCTGATTGTCGGATGGACACCGCAGCTGCCGCTGTTGCTCTCAAACAACTCGGCAATGCTCTAGCTACCGGGTCTAAGGTTGAGGAAAAATATGCACATGGACGTTGCTTACCACCAAAAGGTTGCGTTAAAACACTCAACGCACAACCTTCCCTCTCGTGAACATATAATGTAAACGGCTTACTGTAGTCAGGAGTACCCAACACAGGAGCCGAACACAATGAATCACGTAATTCAGAAAAACTTTTCTGACATTCTTCCGTCCATGGTAAAGGAGTCGAAACATCCTTGCACGTGAGAGCTACCAATGGTTTCGCTAGCAATGAAAAATTTGGAATCCATTGCCTGCAGTACGACGTGATACCTAGAAAGGCACGCACATCTCTTTGGGTTGTTGGCACAGCCATTCGCGCAATTGCTGCAATTCTCTCTGGGGTCAACCGTCTTCCCTCCTTTGACAATAAGTGACCTAGATAGGTTACTTCTTGACAACAATATTGGAGTTTAGAAGGTGACACCTTGTGATGTAACTCGCAGAGATGTTGCAGCAGCGACACCGTAGCAGTTTTGCAAATGTCCTGAGTATCTGCAGCCACCAATAAGTCGTCGACATATTGGATTAAGGCCGCACCAGCCGGCAATGAAAACGCATCCAGTTGACCCTTCAAGGCTTGACTGTAAATCGATGGACTCTCACAGTAGCCCTGAGGAGCGCGTTTAAACCGGAAGCTGCGTCCACCAAGAGAGAAACCGAAAAGGTCTCTACTCTCTTCTGCAATGGGAATGCTGAAGAACGCATTCTTCAAATCAATCACCGAAAACCAAGATGCAGAAGCTGGAATCAGAGTCAGTAGTGCCGTGATGTCAGGCACAACGGGGAACTGAGGAATCACAATTTTATTCACCTCCCGTAAATCGATAACAAAACGATAAACAGGTGGTTTCGAAGGATCAGTACGTTTTAGAATAGGCAGTACAGGGCTGTTGCACACGTTTCCCCTTGTTTCCTCAATAACGTCTTTCTCGATCAAATCATAGATGATTGCTAACAATGCACGTTCACCATCAAGAGAGATACGATACTGGGGAATACGTGGCAACCGCACATTAGATTTCAACTGAACAACATAAGGGGAGATGTCAAGCAGGCCCACGTCATTGGGACCTGATGCCCACAAAGATGCAGGAAGAGAACTCAATTCCGGCGGGAGCTCATCGAGAGACAAGTACATGGGAGAGACGACCCTCTCTCCCAACGTAAGCTTTACACCCGCAGGGGAACAATACAAAGTTGCATACAAACGTTTAAGCAAATCCAGGCCCAAAAGATTTTCACCACAACCCGTAGTCAAAATCAACGGAGCTTCTAGCTCACGAGGCCCAATTGTAAGGGGCAAAGGGCGCGAAACTGGATTGCTAACGGGGGCGCCAGAGAATCCAACGGAAACATTTGTTAAGCCAGACAAAGGTGCGTCAGGGAGTTTCGAATGCTTTATGGAACTTTTCGCTGCACCAGTGTCCAACAGAAAAGGCTCAACGACGCCCGATGCAGCAACTGCGACGTAAGGCCCTCTCTGATCAACCGGAACTGATACCACTCCCTCCCCTTGTCTATGGCTGTCCTAGTAATTACTGTCATCAGTTCCCTGATCGACGTAATAATCGTCTACATTGTACTGCGCAGATCGTCCTTGTGACGATCCACGTTGATCAAAACAATTATCGGAATTTGATGAGTTATCCGAACGGTCATTTTGTGCACCACGACCCCTACCGCGTGATGTCTGCCGTGAACCACCACGACCTCCTCTAGATGAATTACCGCTATTACGATCGTTTAAAACGGGGCAGTTAAATTTTAAATGACCCTCTTGTCTACAATAGGCACACTGATTGTACCCCAACGAAGACCTTTGGGAAGAGGAGTCATTTCGAGATTGTGGTCTATTCGATTGCGGCTGCGATCTATTTAGTTGCGGATCATTCTGATTCGAGCGTGGGGGATACGCCTGCTGCAACAACACTTTAGTTTTGAGTTCTTTCGTCTTTCTATCAGCACGGTCATTTTCTTCTTTCTCTCTATTCTCATAGTACTGTGCCGTAGCCAATATTTGAGCTGAAGTAGAAACGGCCCACGCACTTTCTGAATTTTTCAATTTATTGCTCAAATCGGGCAATAAGTTTGAAACAAATTTGTCTACGAACAACCTCTGACCACCCTCAGTGCTCATATCCTGACCACTGTGATCGATGAATGCCTCCTCAAACCTCGTAAAGAAGTCGGAGACACTCTCGTCCTTTTTCTGTTTACAAGCTGACAATTTGTCCCAATTCACCCTCATAGCTGGCATAAGAGTTTTCATTAACGTTATTATCCTTTGAGGAAGATCAGCAACCAGCTGGTCGGGTTTAGCACCACCAATCTGTCGGGCATCCGCCGCTACTATGGCAGCCCAAGCACCACCTAATTCATTCGGATGATTTTCCTGACGAATCTTAGCCCATACCGGTTGCGGTACGACATTACCAAACAGCATGTCAATATCGGCAAGATTCATTACCGTAGCGTCTACGAGCTGCGATAATTCCTTGTAATACCCAGCAGGATTCTTGCGAGGGTCAGGCAAAGATTGCTTCACCTGCAACACTTCTGAGCGTTTCCATGGGAGATGTATCCATACTCTCTGAAAGAACGGCAAGATCGGCGGGTTTGCCCCGGGATTACCTGGCATCCACACTGGTGGAACCTCTCGCATAGGAAACTGTCCAGACTCATCTGGCTGTCTTTCAACATCTTCAACAAAGAGGGCTTGAGGTATAGGAGCGGGACGGAAAGATAGCAACCGTTCAACAGCACGTCGAACATTGGTATCCACTATCAGTCCAGTCGAGAACTGAAGCTGTAGATCAGACAAAGCGGTCAGCACCTCGTCAGGTGCATCGGCCGATATCTGATCACGTAGAACCTTACACATTTCTTCGAACACGAATCTTTGGGTTGGTATGTTGAATTGACAAAACGTATCGAGTACGACACGTGGTGGATTTCTAAGGGGATGCGTCATCCAACCCATCGCCATATGGTATAGCGAAGCGCGTTCCCTGTTACCAGGAAGCTGACTACGTCTCTGAGGACCATCTGAACCAGCGGACCCAAGAACAGGTCCGAGCGAATGAAAGAAACTAGCCGCAAGAGGAGAATTACGACTACGAGTAGAGGGAGAAGCATAGGACACAGGGCTAATAAGCGAAGGAGTAGAAACAGAAGCAACAGCAGGAGTTAACAGAGCAGGAGCAGTAGCGGGAACAGGAGTATGTGGAAGTGGAGGAGCAGTAGGGATAGCAACAGGCAAAGGAGCAGGAACAGTCGGAAGAATGGGTGCAGGTTGAGGAACAGGCAAAGGGAGAATTGGTACAGGAACAGGTACAGGGGGAATCACAGGAGCTGCGACACCCTGTACGTACGGAGGTGGCAATTTCATAAGATAAGACATTAAAGGATCCTCAACTGCGTCTTCCTTGTTTTCCGACTCAGTAGGCAAAGCAGGATAGCATTTATCTATAGTCATACGCTGTAATCTATCAAACACTTCCTTTTCCTTAACCTCCTTTTCACGCTGGAACTGCTCTGCTTTCTTTACAATGGTAGCAACACCATCTCTCTGATTTCGTTTAGTCTGTCTGATTTCTTTCTGTCGGGCTTCTTTACGCCACAACCGAAAGGCATCAAACATGGCCGGCCTTGACTTTTTCTCGAACAATTTAGCCTCTAAGTTATCTAAGATCGGGGTCTCAAAGCTACCATGAGGTGGCCAACTAAGGACACCGTCCTTCTTAGTATAGCGAATCCAATAAGCATTAAAGGTAATCGGGCCTAGCCCATGTTTACTGTACAGTTCATAAGTCGGAGTTCCAACCGGAGGTATCGGACACGAGTCCTCCAGTCGGGAATCCGTACCACAACGTCTGAAGCAACTAAACAAAATACTACGACCAGGCATCTTGCACACTAGTCGAGTTTCACAAACTTCAAGGGTTACGGGTTTTACCAAGTCCCAGCAAGAAGCAAAAACCCTCGGTTTTTGGCGGCTGCAGTCGTCAAATAACACAACAAAGTACGCTAGCAAAGTGTCACCGACAAAAACACTCACACAGCGTCAACAACAAAAACACTCGCTAACGTGTCAACAACTAAGGACTCTGGGAGCGACCCACGAATACTTAACTCAAAGCTTGATGGCGTCACCAGGAAGGCCCGTTAATCGTCTCGCTATACCAAGGTCTACGCCAGGCGCCAAAACAGGTCTACAGTCAGGGCAGCAGTCCGTCGCAGCCGTCAGGAGGCGGGAATCTTCGCGGGAAAAGTCTTCGGGCCACTTGTTTCGACAACAGGATCGATGAAGCGGAGTGCACCTTCCCTCGGAGATTTCACACGAAGTTCCTCACGATCGTCGGGCTTGGACCGGTACCACTGATGCAGCCGCACGTTGGGCGCCAACTGAAGGACTGGGTTCTTTAAGACCCAGCGGTGCCAGGGGACAACACCTGAAACCTTCGTGGGTAACCTGCTCCGGCGTACGAATGACAGAGACACGGGACACTTCCTTCGGCGTCAAAGATTCAAGGTTTATTTACTGCAGGGAACACAGATGTCACGACAAGTACAACACGTGCAACTTGGGGAGACTGCTTCGAATTGGTTCTGTGGATCGCTCCTTTTATACGAAATTCTCCCATAGGTTTGCATAGCAGACAAAGGTTTACAACCCGGTTCCCACAATTATCCCCGAGAGGGGTCGCTTTGGTCACTTTGATACTCATAAGGTCCGGAACATAAGTGCGGAAACATTTGGTGGTTCCCAACTGTAAAAACCCATCTTCCCACCATTAGTACATTCCAATCAGCAGTAAAACAGATCGAGGAGGGAACAAGGACAGGTGCAGAGGAAGATGGAAACAGTGGGGAGATTGGAAAGGCTGTAAAATGGGAGGTATCGAAAAACACGAGCTACAGGCATCAAAGGGACGTGCCTAATGAGATGCACGGCTGAGACAATAAACCAGCACGGCAAGATGGGCCTCGAACGGGGCCATCTGCCTTACAGTATCATCCCCCTCATCATAAAGACATTTACAAAGAACATGTGTCTTCCGCAAGTATTTTGGGAGTCCCAGGGTCGCGAAGCGGACAACGTCCGTTCGCTGGCTACTTGAGGGCAAGAAACAAAATGGATGCCGTATCTAAGATGGAACCCGTGGGTACAGATGAAAAACCCACGTAGCAAACAAACGGCTTAAGTTAGCACAGCGAAACTGCGCACACTTACTAAACTCGTCATTTGCGGTTCGTAGATACCAGACTCGACCATATTCGTACGAGTCGAAAACACCACTTACAATTGCCACGGAACCTCAACACCCTGCCGATTTCAACGGTGTATCGGGTATGTAGATTGGCGCTGTGGTTCCCGAGTTTACCTTGCCTAAAGGTGCAAGTTCTTCTTTATAATAGTAGTATAGATAGAAATAGGCATTTACGAAAAGAGGCATAGCCGAATTGTCTGGATGCACGAGCAATTCAGAAAGTCATAGCGTTAGGTTATTCAGCCTAAGTGTTCTGAACAACTCTGCAGCAGCGGAGAGTTAACTGCTCAGCCAAACAGCTCACTCCTAGTTGCAGCCAGCTCAGGCAGTATAGTTACTGGGTAGTGTGCAGTGTCGATGCGGCTGGACAGGAGAGCCCCCATAGCTGTCTTCTTATGGACAGCAAAGGTAGTGGGGAAAGTACTCTCACCAGGCAGTCAGATAAATATTGCCACAGCACTGTGGGGCTGGAAAGGCTCGCAGCACATACAAATGGGGTGGGGTCACATGGAGAGGAAGAAGGCCTTGGCACTTCTGCAGTTGTTCACCTGATAGGCTCCTTTAGTTCTTCCTTTAGGGACCCGCCGACTAAGCACAATAGGTTGCTTTCGGGGAGCTAGGAAGAGAGTAGCAGAGTTCCACTCTCATGGGTGATGATCCTTGGGCCGGGCAGCTGCAGCAACACAATGGGATCTGGCAGACTCCGCCTCCAGACAGCAGCCTCTGGGCAGCATGCGGAGCAGCTGGGTCTTCAGTTCTTGAGCTGAATTTGGCAGGATCTCCGCATGCAGGGCAGTCTACCTCCTTTGGCTTCAGGTCACTGGCTTCTGTCTGTACTCATCATTTCTTGCCTGGATCTGTAGAAGGCCAGACACAATTGCTGCACTTAAGCTATTTCTTTTTCTGGGCTGGTGCACAGACCCTTGTTCAAGCTTCTACATGAACAAAGGTCTGTGCACCAGCCCAGAAAAAGCATCTTGATCAGAGCTCAAAAGACCTGCTTTAAATTCCAAAACGGTTTCGTGGTTGTTTCAACACATTACATTTTGAAAGAAATTAATACACTCCAAGTGCATCTTCTTTTCCGTACAATCCTTTTTCATGGCAATCACCATCACATATTGCTTACTATTTTTATTATTTTTGAGTTTTATATAGCGCTACCTAGACCCGAAGGTATCAGAGCGCTTTACATGTTATGTGATAACGTTTACAAGAGGTACATGAGGGGATTCATAAGAGTCATAATTGCACAATACAGCAGTAAGTGGCTATAACAAGAATAAGAAACTAGTTACCTACCTGTAACAATAGTATTGCAGCTTGAACTCTTCTAGACTCACACACTATGCATATTACGCCTAATCAGACAGCTAGACAGACACTCTGACACCCACTCACATACCAGACACTCTCACGTGGCCAAAGGGTGAAACTAGAGCCATTCACGTCAGAACCCACCCCTCTTGATAAGGGGGTGCCACAGGGCTCCATCCTTAGCCCCACTCTGTTCAACATATATGTGGCCATGTTGTCTGCCATCATAAGAGCTTGTGGGTTTGAGACGATCTCATATACAGACGACACACAGGTGATCATTCCATTTGATCTGGATCCATCGGTCACTAGAACCAAGTTTAAGATCTGTATGCTGAACATAGCGGCCTGGATGAGAGAACATTTTCTCCAGCTTAACTCAAGCAAGAAGGAGATCCTTGTGTCTGGAAAGGTGGGGGAACTTTGGTCACCGGATTGGTGGCCCTCGGAACTGGGGGTTTCTCCCCTCCCACTAATCAGGCCAGGATTCTGGGAATCCTATTGGACTGTAAGCTATCTTATGAGGACCACGTAAAGCTTTGTCTAGTTCCTGTTTTGGGATCTTAAAAATGCTAAGGAAAGTCTTCCTTGGATCCCTCTGGATGCGAGAAAGACTCTCATCCAGGCGCTGATTGTGAGCAGGCTGGACTACGGGAATGCGCTTCTGGTGGGCGCCAGGGAAGAACTCTTTTCGAGGCTCCAGATATTGCAGAACACCGCACCGAGATTGGTGCTGAATAAGCCCAGACGTACCACGTCCCGCCCCTTGCTACAATCCCTGCATTGGCTGCCCGAAAGAAAGAGAGCAATCTTTAAACTTCTTATCTTGATGTTCAAGGCAAGGCAAGGCCTGGGCCCGGTATACCTAAGAAAGAAGGTGAGAGCGTATATCCCGGGGCGCCAGCTGAGATCCAGCAATCAAAATCTCTTAGTTCCATGTAAAATAAACAAGTCCAAAATGGGAGGCAGTGCCTTCTCATATCTTGCCCCCTTCCATTGGAACAGATTACCGGAAGGAATGCGTGGTTGTACGTCTTTGGGTCACTTTAAGAAGAGCCTAGAAACGCGGCTGTTCTAGGGGCCCAGGCTGAGTGAGTGGTCTGTTCTTGTGCTGCTGGGCGCGGTGCGATCCCCCTGGGGATGATTCGTTGCACCATACAAATGTCAAATAATAAATAAATAAATATAAATAAAGTCTCTTTCAGATACCATAGCAAAGGGGAAGCAGGACAAGTTTTTAGAGATGGACTATAAGGGAAGAAACATAACATCCATAATAGAAATATGGGAGCAACTTAGGAGACAGGTATGTAAAGCATTTAAAAACAACAATACACTAAACAAGTAAGCCACATCATACAATAAAAATCCCACACCAATTTATAGAAAGACAAAATATTGTTATCTTTAAAATGACACCAAAATGAAAAACATCCAATGTAGGGAACCAGGGACAAGAATTTTTAAAGATTAACCACTTTATAGTGCTTAAAAACATATAGCACCACTCTGGGACATCTTGGGCTGTATTACAGAAGTGTTCTCTCACTTGTATGGGGGCGTGGCCCAATGCAAATGAGGGAATCCCTTTGTCTCTGTGCCCACGCCGTATTAAAGACGCGGACGCAGAGGCTACGAAGCTTTCAGGAGGCACACTGATGGCAGCCCTCTAGAGGGGGAAAAGGAGGTCTGTGCACCCCTGAGATATACCCTTGCAGGCAGGTGCAGTCACTAACCCACCTGCAAGGGGCTCTTTAATCCCCCTTAAAAGTGCAGGCGGTTTTCCACCTGCACTGTGAAACACAGAATGGCTTCAAAGCAGCCGCTCCGTTTTTCACATGAATTCGCTAACCTCAGGGCAGTGTGAGTTCACGGCTGCTATGGTGGCAGCGCCTTAATCGTAATAGGGTGCATTTTCCTTGTTTGTGCCGGGCACATATTTTAAAAGGTGCGCCCAACGAGAACAATGAAAATGCGCCATATGTATGCTACTGCACCTGGTCACCTTGTGACCGGGGCAAAGTCAAAGTTTGAGGCCGACTGCGATGGAGCCGTGGTCGGATACACTAAGCGGGAGGCCTCGGTCAAACTTTTACCTTTACATCCATATTCCAGCAGGGTAGTCCTTCTTTTCCTTGTAGTTTCAGACAGCAGATCTCCCCATAATCAATAAAAGTTCATAAAATGCAGAACCGAAAAGTGTGGGAGCTCAGAAGAGAAAACCAGGGAACTTGGAAGGATGCTTCTGTTCTATTTGGGAGCTGCTTAGCACAACAGCCCTAAGCAATAATTCACTTATTTCGGGGACCTATCCCAGCTATAACGAAGGGCATTTTGTCTACAGTAACAGCAGTAACCAGATTTGATTTGGAACACTTTTGATTTCGGACTAGTTTGCTTACCTATTTTGCCAATTTCTCCCAAAATGTACAATTCTACAAGAAATGATTTGAAACTACAACATAGATGGTGGACAAATCTCAAAGACACCGTGGCTCATATTTAACAATATTTCATGCAATGTAACACAGCAAGCCACCTTGCTGCGCTGTGTGAAAGGGCAGGAATGAGCTGTATTAGATTTATACCGCGCATTTCTGCTCTCTACCTGTGCTGGTGCACGAACTCCTGCCGAGTGCCAATTCATGCACACCTGCACCATTGTGCAAGGGGTGCCTGCGTTGTAAGCAGGATTGTTTTTGTCCTGGAAAGGGCACCATACCACACAAAAGCAATCCTTATAGGCATTTCCCTCTTTCTAAGTGTGCTGCAGAATACAGCACACTTAGATAGAGGAAACAATGAGGACAAATAAAGATATTTCTCTTTGTTGCGCCTCTGATAGGCATTAGAACAAACTCATCATTACAACACGTTCCTTTGGCATGCAAGACGTTACAACTTGCCTGGGGGAGAGGGGGTGTTGATGGACTTAGAAATAGCATCATTTACTATTCCAACTCCAGTCTGTGCAACAGCAGGCAAGGTGTTGGACTTAAAATCCAACATCACTCCACCAATGCGCCCCACCCAAGCAAGTAATTGTAATGAATTGCGTGCGAAACAAATACTTGGGCCCAACCCATTTGTTCTATTGCCGGCACTGTAAAGGCACAGCATGATTCCAGCTTCGTTTTAAAGGACGTTTCCCCTGTAGATGAGTATGGCTACCCCTCAAGGAGAGTGGACTCGCAGTGCACATTTTCTATCAGACAATTCATGCGTTGAAGCTGGGTGAACAAAGCACACTGTATCCTGGAACAAGGCACAGCAAAAAGTGAGATAACAGATCAGTAGAGAAGGCTACTAATCACGAAAAATGGTGCAAACAAGTAAGATGCTAATTCGAATCCCTCATTCAAACTGAGCACAAGGAAGGACTCGATCAAAGCTATGTGTAGAGTGAATCCTATGAGGATAGGTGCTGAAATGAAGAAAAGGGATAATTAAAGAATTTGAGGAGGTAAACATATTTGAGTGATGTTGTACTGTCCAGCATTTATCCAAGAAGGCTGAATCCTTGAAGCTTGTCAGAATACCCCTGGGTATGTAAATATGCCCTACTTAGAGCCAATGTTTGTAAAACATTGCTTGGGGCTAGCCTTGATGTACACAACCCAAAGCCTACTTCTCCACCCTTGGACCACCTACCACATGTGGAACTTTGCCCATGTCAAAGGTCGTCATCAGGCGTTGCTTTGTTTGTGGGCCTATGCAAAATAGGCCATTGATTATATTCAGCGAAGGTGAACATAGGCTCTAAAACAATCTAAATCCACCTATGGTGCCCTCTTTGTTGGGCCATCTCATAGAACTCAAAAAATAAATGGCATAGAAAGTAACTCAAGGAAGTAGCAAGAAAAGGAAGAGATTGCCCAGACTAAATGAGCGGGCAGACTGAACGTGGACTTAGCAAGTGTAAGATGGCAGGTCTGATGACTCAGTAGACTAATGCATCCATTGTTGGGAGTGTGCTTCACCCCCATGGCCACAGGTTTGAATAATGGTGAGGGTAAGAACGCATATCTGTTATTCACTGCAATAAACAGTTAAGTGAATGGATGCACATGTCCTTTACACATACACATTATCTTATGTAAGTTAATCGGAGTACCTAGCTTTTATGTCTAGCTAAAGGCAGAGAAATGTTATGTTATTGCAGCTTGTATAACGCATGGTCACTCCATTCCGGAGTCGCCCCACTGAAAAAGGTAGGACAGGGCATTGGGCCCGGGGTGGCTCCATTGAGGTATCATCCTGCTATCTCAGAACATCTAGTTAGCATTGACAAACCAGGTGGTCAGGCAGCAGCAAGAACATGATTAGGCAGGCAGCAGTGCAAGAAGTACAATAGAAAAACCCTCTTCTCTCCCTTCCTCCTGGCCTGAAATTCCTCACTACATCCCCTCTTCTGGGCAGTTTGCTCAGGCGGCCGTTAGCGGGACAAGTCGATACCAGTCCTAGAGAGGTCTCTGTCTAACCGTCATCCATCCCATTGACATTGTAACCTACCATCTTTTAGACTGTGAATTATAATTTAGATTTATTTTATTTTCATTAAAAAATGTTTAAATAAAGGTCATTGATTATTTCTTAAGTTGAGTAATTTGATTTACAACTGTTTAATTATTTACTTCAGCAATAATCTGGGTTGTGTTTTTTATTGCCAGAAACTAAACAGAAAGTTTAATACATAAAGGAGGTGCTATATATGTAGGAATTATAATATGAGTTTGATGTAGATGACTTTTATTGTGTCTTAAAAATCGTCTACAAAATATCACCAATGGGAGATAATAAAAGAAAATCTGTACCCAAAGATGATGATTGTTGTACAACAGATATTTAATGCATTATATTTATGTCAGACAATATTTCTGAATGCAATATTCTGGCAGAACCATCCAAAACAAAGTTAAATTCCTTTTTCATTCATTTAACAATTTTTCTTTAAATATTTATAAACCATAAGTTGTAATGCTGCTGAAGTAACACACTATTAATAGATGCAATCTGATACTCACTGAACTAGATTCAGAGGGAGTGTTCGGACACTGGTTATAAACCAGTTTTAATAGCTATAATGAAAACCTGAACCAGTTATCACACAGCGGCCACAAGAGCCAACCAGAAGCAATTACCTGACTAAAGTGCATCATGCTACTGAAGTGTGAAGGACGGGTCAGAGTAGCCTAGATAGAAATACCTTCTGACGTAAATAAAGTGTTCCATATATGATGTTGAATAATATGGCTTGATTAGATGTAGATTTTCTATTATTAACTCCAGTGGTAGAGTATTTTTGTAGAAGATATTTAGGACACATTATTTATGTGTACACAGACCACTGCCTACTCTTAAAAAATGAAACTGAAACTTTTATTTTTGAAAATGCATCCCATTTTCTTTTAAGGAAAACGGGCTGCATTTAAAAAGGAAAAAAAAACCTCGCTTTATTTAAAACGTGCTTTATTTAAAAGCAAACACAGACTTGGTGGTCTCCTGTCCCCAGCAGGCCACCATCCCTGTGTTTTTAGCGATACCCAATGGGTCTCAAATTGCGACCTACCTCATGAATCTTGATGAGGTAAGTCAATGGACCCTATTAGGATTAGCTAAATGTGTCTGAGACACATTTGTATATCGCACTTGCAACTTCCTAATTGCGAGTCGCAAAAAATCACAATTTGGAACTTGCAAAAATAAGCAGTCGTACATGTGGCCCTTAATGTTTTAAAAGCTTTTCGCTGAATGGTCAAGTTTTCATCTAGAACCCGCATGAGTGTCTTGTTTCAGAAGTGTGAGTACTTCTGAATAAACCATAATGCCAATGGGTGAAGACACAGTCTCTGAATTTACTGAGTGTTCTATTACACTACAATGTGTCCAGTGGAAAGGATATATAAATGGGTTGACAAGTGTTTAGGAGGGTGTTGCTTGGCAAGTGCTGTCGACCTGGCTACAAATTTCCAGTGGAAAGCAATTATTTGTCTCTTAACACTATGCAGCTGTGCCCACCGAATATCCCAATGCCTCTGATGGACCTGAATGACCAGAGTCCTTTAACCCCTTCCATGCTGATGATGAACCCCAGCCGTCATGTACTACGGTGCTCGTGTGCTGATGACGGCTGGGGTTCGTCACGGCCCGCCGCTGTTCGTGCTGTTTACAGCACACCAGGGGAATCGCGGCCGCATGGAAAGGGTTAAAAACATTGTCCACTTTGCAAATCCAAAAACACGGTTAGGAGGGGTTGTGCTACAGCCGAATGAAAGGACCTGCGTCCAACAAAACTACTCTAAATGGCGTGGTTTGAAATATATGTTAAAAAGTTGAAAGCTGCTACGCCTTGGAATGTTTCTAATTGACTTGGTTATTTTAGAAAAAAGTAATAACTGAGCAAGATCTTAAATCTTTTCAAAATAAATTCTTTAACTTAGATTTAGGAAATGCAAAACCATGGGTATCTCTTGAGCAAATTATTTCGTTTAAACCAAGCAAACTATTGAATTTCAACCAAGTAAGCACATGTATCTGAACCAAGCAAACACTTGTATCTCAGCCAAGCAAACGCTTGTATCTGAACCAAGCAAAAACATGTATCTTAACCCAGCAACCTCTCGAATCTTAAGCAGACAAACCTTTCGAATTTATTCCGGCAATCCTTGCTACTATAGCAACTAAAACCCTTGAATCTTAACCAAGAAAACATTTGTATATCATGCAAGCAAACTCTTAACCCTTAACCACACAACCTCTTGAATTTCAACAGCAACTCCTTGATTATGAAAAAGCGTTCACTTAATCCTTAACTAATAAAACTCCTGAATCCCAACAAAGCAAACCTTAGAATCTTAACACACTAGACATTCGTTTCTCAGTTAGGTAACCCATTGAATGTCTATCTGCACTTTTAGATATCTGCTACCAGTCCTAACTTCACCATTGGCTGTCTACTTACTCTTCTCATATCTGTGGTCATTGATCACAGTAGGCCGAGCCCAGCAGGCATCAGCAGGCATTCCCATATCTCCAACTTCAAGTTAGTGTCAGCACTTACAGATGGTAATTGAATAGATATATTTGATTTAAGAAGGTATTGTATTCTCATGGAAAAGTTGTCAGCCATGAAATAAGGAAACATAATTTCTAATCCCGGCATCCATATTTAACCAGAAGATATGATCTTGGACAAATAACAACATCTCGAACGACCTCAGTATTATCAGATATGAACTACGGCTATACAGAAATAGTGAGATCTCCTTGGACAACATGTATAGTTAAAAATAGAATAAAGGTATGAATATTGGCAGTGACTTATCTTAAAGAATATGCACTTAAAGTCAGCACTCTACTGATGCCAGGAAGATACACAGCTCTTCTTTCCTCTCAGTTATTAGAATGCAAGTATTGGACCTGGTACTCATCAGGTAGCGGTTCGTGGATCGTTTTTGCTTTTTTCACCTGGTTTTTGATGATTCTCTTATGTGGTCTCTGGGCTTTGAGCCCTTTCCCACACCAACTACGGTGTAAAAGTGCTTGCGCCCTTCCTATCCATGTTGGGGAAATGGCGCTGATTCCATGTGCTAAAACACAGGCCGATCTGCCATTGCAGACCGCTGGGTGCGCACTGGTATCTATCATGAGTAAACTCATGAGGAGCTTGCTAGTGTAGACGACTGTGAGTGCACACCCACACCTATGGTGCCCATGATTGCACGTGCCATCTGCCAATGCAGGTTAGTGCTTGTGCACAGACACACGTACTAGCTAAACCAGTGTCCAGTCTGTTGTGCAGACTTGAGCGGGCGCACAGGCACTACTGTTGCTAGGAACTGTGTGTTCCTCCTGCCATTGCAAGTCAGGGGGAGCAATAGAACACAGATGCCCAGGTGGACAATACTTCGCACTGCAATGGTGGATTGCAATGGAGCAGCCTCATGAGTAACTCCTTAGGGCACAGGTATCTATTAGGGTAGCACCATGAAACCAACCTGGTGTATGCGTGCTATATATATTTTTGTTTTAGCATAACAAAACATGATGTTTCATATCAGTGGATTCGTAGTGCCAAACCCTTTCCATTGGTAAAGGGGGGTATGGCATAATTCCCTTGGAAATGCCCATTTATAGAATATGGCAATTTCTATGCTCCAAGAGTCTCAGGGTCCATGCTGTTCGGCTCCAGTGGACATCATGGGTCAGGGGAGCAGATCTGTGCCTTCCCCAATCTACAGCCATAATACATGGCCATCGCACAAGGACGGCAGACCTCTGCCATTTGAGGGCAGAATAGGATAGATTGAAGATAGAGGTTGTGATACTTAGCATCAAGGGGCCGGATCATGGGCCCAGTAAAGATTAAGATCTGCATTCCAAGGCCCCATGGCAGAAAGGCCTAATATTTAGGGGAGACGTTTGTGGGTCAAAGGGAAAAGCCTCAAACCACCCTGACTTCAAGGACACACAACAGTATATCTATGGGTGCCATCTTTTGGCACAGGGTGAGATACGCTTGTGGGGACATAGGACCATAGAACCTGGACTGTGTGGTGCTCACTGTCAGAGGACTCTGTTGTACACATGGAGGGTAACTGTCTAAATAGAGAATGGCCTGGGATGAGGACCTGCTGAAGCATGACAACCTGAAGTGTGCTCCCCAAGGGCCCAACGGCAGGCCTCCTGTTTTCCCAGAGATCTCAGGGACATCAAAGATCTCAGCCGAGGGACCTACACCATCTACCTAGGACATCTGGAGATCGGTGCCCTCTCAAGTGCCTTCCTCCGCTACTAAATCGAAACTGGTAGCATGGTGTGAGCGTAGACTTAAGACTTATGTCAGGATACTCGATTGTCTAGTGCGGAACCACAGAAATCTTACCCCTATCTGAGGTGTGTGGTTTCTGTACTCATAAGCGACTAGTGTTGGTGAGATGATTCACCGGTTGCGGGACCCCACATGGCCCATTTCATCGATTGTGCCGCATTTCCCTCATGCGACACACCGACTGCATGCTCATTGTATGCAGTGTCCACTTCACAGTGTGCGACCCTCGGAGGTTGTAGTGTACCAGGAGTAGTGCCTCATTCCACCTCATGTAGTTCTGCTGAACTTTCGCCTGTTTGTGTGTGACCAAACTGGTCTGGTGCATCCTGTATGATCGTGCACTGGAGGTTGTACCTCATTTCCAGAGAGGTAATGTATTGCAACTCTTTGCTGTGTGTATGACCAAAATTGCCTGGTGCAACCCAACTTGACGTGCACCAGTCATTGTGCCTTCTCACCAGAGAGGTGTGGGATTTTGTACCTCATCATGTTTGAAATCTCGAGTGCCTGGTGCGACTCATCCCTACGTGCACCAGTCACTGTGCCTGGATCGCCAGTCACTGTGCCTAGATCGCCTGGGGATTATCCGGATAATCGCGTACTGATTGGGGCGCCTCATCCTACAGAGAGGCTCCCCTGTGTTACTCCCCATTCATCAGTTGTTCCATTGTTGATCCTCATCGCTGCTGACCAACTGCCCTCTCCACACCTGCCTCCTCTTGCAGACATCTTGGCGCCAGGTACTAGCTAGAGAGATCGACTGGGTTGAGGAAAAGCTTCTGAGACAGTTCGGAAGCAGGTCAAGAGACTGCATTACACCTTTGTGTTTTGAGACCTGTGGGTGAACTTCCAGAGTCGTTGCTAACCTTTTCCCTGTTTATGTCTACCTCCTAATTGAATCTGTTACATATTCCCACCTGCTTACCTAAGACCCAGTGTTGTAATAAATACCAAGATCTTTGTTTATCTCGAGTGAGATTTATTCCAAGGAGAAACTAAGTGTGACAACAGCCGCATGTGGCCCGGTGTTTGGTGGGGCTGGTTATCTTTCATCCAGGGGTATAGGACAATAGTGGTGAACTTGAGGGTGGAAGGAGGCCTGGACCACAGAGTCTGCAGAGGGTGAACTCTTTTACCTGCTGGGTACCAGTGGCATCACATTAGGGTGCTGAGTGCATATGTGTGTGTAAGCGCATGCTGAATGGACTGGGTGTCACACCGAGTAGTTGTGTGTAGTGAGTGTTTGTGAGTGGGAGTGATTGTGTGCGGACCGCCTGTCAGGGCTGGACTGGGAACCGAAACCGTCCAGAAACCGTCCCTGGCCACACCCCCTCAGCCCTGAGAGGGCTGAGGGGTTGTGGCCAAGCTGTTTGCAAGGGCCGGTTTCGGCCGGTTTTATTACCGGGCCGATATTGCAGGCCCCAGTAGCAAAACCAGCCCCCCAGGGGCCCAAAACCAGCCCCACCCTGGCGGTCCACCGGGGAAACACCCGGTGCCCGCTACGTCCCATCTGGCCCTGCTGCCTGTGATTAATGACATGGTCCGGCAGTGCTGTCTTATACGTTGATTGGTGCCAAGAACTCAATACCTTTTGACATTGGCTTTCCCCTGTGTGGCTTTGGCCTGTGATGCTGCTAAGAAAGTGTTCTATTTTCTTGTGTATGTACATTATTTGGACATTTTGCCCTGCATAAGGGTGCTCTCTCTCAATTGGAGGGGAGTTAGATTAGGCATTGTCCACAGTTTGCATACTGGTAAAATCATTACAAAACGAGCCGGCCTGGTAATGCTAGTAATATTTCCTATTGTGTTTTATGCCCAAAAGTATATGATGTTCATGTAATAATGATTGGATATGTGTGTTGAATATAAATATTTTTACAGGGGCGTAGCTTGGTCAGTAAGATTGGAGGGATAAGGTTCAGAAATCCCAACAATCATGCTGGCATATAATGTTAAAATACATAATAGGTTACAGGACAGTGGAAAGGGAGAGGAATGGGGATTGGTAGGAGTACTAAGTGAGAGAAACACAATATTCTGTAAAATAACTAACATTTGTTAGGACTTTCAGAACAGAGATGAGAAAGTGTGCATGTGTTTTTGTCAGTGTGTGCATTCAAAAATCCCAGGTGAACTCCAACCGACACCTCACTATACACAACTAAAAGCTCCTGTACCGAACTATTTATCAGAAAATGCAACTATTGCAGGGGTGTCACGCCCCAAAACACCTCCCGAAGCCATGCCCCTGCATTTTTACATACATGGTGAGCAAAGTATCTTTTGTGACGGTCAGTGGATTTATTGCGAGTCGCTGCTGTATCTTTGCTTAACACATTGCCTTTGTAGTGAGCATGACTGCTCAGTGCCAAGCTACCCAAGGGTGGGCATGGGTTATACAGCGAGTGTAACCACCTGCCCTTGATAGGTGCAGTAGCTCTGCCTGGCTGGGGGCATCCCTTCAGCCAACCAGACACTGCTGGTTCCAACAGCAAGTAACTAGATGCAAAAATGCAACACAGAAACCACTGTGTCCATTGTGCAGATGTGTCTTGTCTAGAGGGGAGGTGCTTGAGAAATACTGTGTAAATGTAGGCTTTTGTCTACTGCCTCTGCTCCTGAGAGAGAGAGAGTATGGCATGAGACCAGGCTATACGTCTTTCCTTACCCTCAGAGGGCAAAGCTATAAAGAATGCTCAAAAACCATTCTTTTTAAAATGTTCTTTTTTTCTCAGGAAAATTGATTTTTCCCCCGCTGGATCTGCCGCTATCGCTCTCATTAATCTCGGAGAGTAATGCTCACTTTTTACCCTTCTACCTGTCTACACTTCTTCTAAACCCCGTCGACTTCTCCAATGCTGCTGTCCATCGGCTGCGCATGTAATTTCCAAAATGGCCGCCCACCCCTCGGGTAGTGTTAGCTTACCTCTGCCAGCTCCAGAGTTCGGTGCTTCGGCTGGCAAGGGGAAGTTAATTCTACCCAGGGGGGACAGACCGACCTCTGCTTTCCCCTGATCATTTATTTCACTCTTCGCTTCCTGCCAAGAAAGAAAGATTGTCAGCCAGTCAGCGAGCAAGCGGACAAGGCGCTGCAGGCCCAAAGCGTACTTCACTTCGGCTCCTGCTTCCTCCCCTCACCTCCCGTCTTGGCAGCTCGAATCTGTACCACGCTGCAGATAACAATGGATTAAGACCAGTAATCCCTATTTTTTCTTGACTTTGGGACTTTTAGAAGGAGAGATTAAATGTGATTATCCACATCACCTGGGTTGAAGAAGCTCTTTCGAGTGTTTACCTTTTGAACCATATCCCCATAGGCTCTGTCGAAAGTACCCCAGAAAAGCTAAGCCCCTCTCCTGTACATGTCCATCGAAGAGAATCCACTGTAAACTGCTTTGTATTAGACCAGGAGCACGCTGATATATATCTGCACAGTCTGCGCTAGTGGCTCGGCGTCAATGACTCAGCAGTCGGCACGCAGCCTCATAGTCACCATACATTCCTGAATACACCTATTAGTATCACTATGCAAAATGGAAGCACTTCAAAGCTCCTAGATCAGATTATGCACGCATCTGAGCATGTCATTCAGGAAATATCTCCGCCACGCCCCCACCTCAACATGTATGAGGGCTAACTTTAGCAATATGCCATGATAGCGTAACATGTGACACACAAACAATTAACATCATAGCACAGAATAAACACAATCAAAAGGGAGCATTTGCAAAAAATTCAAAAATGGGGTCAAAAAAAGCGTGATAAAAAATCTTGCAAATTGACTGGAGGATTGGAAAGATTTTTTGATAGAAGTTTTATTTTGCTGTCTTGTTTTGAAACCCTTGACATAAACCACACTACACCAAATGTGGGAAGAGTGCACATTCATATACCAGCAGCCAGAATGACAGCTCAACCAGTGAAGGAACTTGCTGTAGAGAAATGTATGCATTGTCCAGGAGAACGCATATTCCTCTCCTGGCAGTGCACTACCAAGCTAGACGACTCGTTGAGTCTTTGCTTTACTTTTTGCCTATGTCTCGCCCCATTCTTCCTCGTCAGAGTCCCTGCATGAGGCGTATTCAATATTACTTCCCAAGAGCCAGATACACACCTGAGTTTCAGAATATCCAAATGGGAAATGTTGACATATAAAATGAGCCTTGGCTCTTAAAAGACACTAGCTGAACATTTTGTTTTGCCAGTGCTTATTGTCCATGATGAACAGCATTGGCCAAAAGGAAAAGAGACAATGGTAAGCTATGGACAGAATACATTCCTAGGGCACCTTTCAGCATGTCTCTAATATGTCTTCCCTACCAAGTATCTGGACTAATCGAGCGGCTTCGACCTAAGAAATAGGAACATTTACACAGCCATTTTTTCTATCTTGAATAAGTGGCATAGATATGCATCCTGAACCAGCAAGGAGCTCCCTTGCCCAAGGTACGGAGATTGTCAAAAGGAAAACTTAGTGGCCCTTAGACACTCGGCTTAACCTTTCACCTGGGAATTGGGATTGTCGATACCCAAGCAGTACTATATTTGCAGAAGACATATAGACTGGCAAATAGGAAAAAATATGTTCTATTTTATCGAAAATTACTGGGAAGTAATTGCGGGTTCCCTGATTAAATATCAATGTAAAAAATATAGTTCACAAAAATATTGTGGTAAAAATATCTAATACAAAAATATCGACTTCCTATACTTAAACAGGTAAGTACAATAATATTGATACAAAAATATTGAAGTAACAAAAATAGCTGTAAAAAATATCGACTTAAAAAGATAAATAAATTAAAAAAATATATATTAACTAATATTAATAGTTTAACAAAAGGAATTACATTTAATATATGTTTCAACTAAATATAACAAATAAACTTAATAAAATAAAAAATATACACACAAAAATGTGTACAAATATATATATTCCCTTAAAACATTTTTATTAACTATTATCTTTACTTAATTTATAAACTTTTTAAATTATATACAAATAAAATATATACATATATGAATAATTTAAAATAAAATAAAACATTCTATAATTAATTTACACATTACACTATTAAAAGAAATATTAAAAATACATTTCGCAACACAATAAATACAACAGTAGGGAAATGTTGGATAGCGGAAGGGTACAAATTACTACTCCCACTCCAGTGAGTGCAAAAGCAGGGAAAGTGATAGATAGTGGAGGGGTAAAAATTACTATTCCAACTCCAGTGAGGGCAACAGTAGGGAAAGTGTTGGATAGCGGAGGGGAAAAAATTACTATTCCCACTCCAGTGAGGGCAACAGCAGGGAAAGTGTTGAATAGTGGAGGGGTAAAAATTACTATTCCCACTCCAGTGAGTGCAACAGCAGGGAAAGTGCTGGATAGCGGAGGGGTAACAATTACTATTCCTACTCCAGTGAGTGCAACAGCAGGGAAAGTGTTGGATAGCGGAAGGGTACAAATTACTATTCCCACTCCACTGAGTGCAAAAGCAGGGAAAGTGCTGGATAGCGGAGGTGTAAAAATTACTACTCCAACTCCAGTGAGGGCAACAGTAGGGAAAGTGTTGAATAGCGGAGGGGTAAAAATTACTATTCCCACTCCAGTGAGGGCAACAGCAGGGAAAGTGCTGGATAGCGGAGGGGTAAAAATTACTATTCCAACTCCAGTGAGGACAACAGTAGGGAGAGTGTTGGATAGCGGAGGGGTAAAAATTACTATTCCCACTCCAGTGAGGGCAACAGCAGGGAAAGTGTTGGATAGTGGAGGGGTAAAAATTACTGCTCCCACTCCAGTGAGTGCAACAGCAGGGAAAGTGCTGGATAGCGGAGGGGTAAAAATTACTATTCCCACTCCAGTCAGTGCAGCAGTAGGGAAAGTGTTGGATAACGGAGGGGTAAAAATTACTATTCCCACTCCAGTGAGTACATCAGTAGGGAAAGAACAACACACCTAAAATTAATTAAACAATTAAAATAATTGAATATTAATTAATTTAAAATAATTAACTAATTATCAAACAATTATTAATAAATGAATGTACACATTTATAACTCCATAACATAACAATTATACAATTATGAATAAATATAAATTATTAAATACATTTCATATAATTAAATTACCTCCCACCCTATTCCCCTATTAACCCACAACAACGGAACAAAAAAAAATCAAAATTGAATTTAAAAATAATTATTAAATACTATAATTAATTATTAAAATCTATATAATTGAATTACTTCCCACCCTATTCCCCTATAAACCCACAACCCACTACGGAACTAAAAACGCAAAATTCAAGTTAAAAAAAAATATTAACTACTAAAATGTTAACACATATAATAAAAATACTAACAATTCTCATATAAAATACTAAAATACATAACATTAATAATCAATTGATGTTAACCAAGATATTTTCACCTCGATATTTCTGTAGGTCGATATTAATACATCGATATTCTTGCTCTGTACCGTAATTGCGCATTACCAATTTGTCAATCTTTCTCTTCATGTAACTTATTTCTGGAGCAGACACTCAGCAGTGCAAACTTTTCGAATGACTCCATTAGGCATCTGCCAAGTGTATGCATGCAGAAGTGACAATCTGATTCAGCAAGATGCCTGAATCTCAAGGAAACCGTTGCATGAGAGGCCAAGTACATGAGGGGTCAAAGATTGATGCTCAACTTATAGAGCAATAAGAACAAAGATACGTAAAAAGGGAGTGCTTAGGAAGGCCAAAAATAAATTTGTATCTAAATTTAAAATAACTCACTACAATGTCAGTCCAAATTCTTAGTCCTATCATGCAACTTCTTCTTTAAGGGCCAGCCAATGCACAAATTTGCTTAGAAAGCCAAGTAAGAATTATTTCAAATTTAGCTTGATGTAGTGATCCTTCTGACACCGAGATTCTTCTCATAAATTTCAATACAATGTAGGAGGCAAGGCATGATATTTCAAAGCAAACATATTCTTTATTCTTTACAAAATCTAACAGCTGCTCAGCCAACTATTCGTCCCTAACTGGGACTTCATAAAAGATTAGAAAAAGTATTGTTCTCTCTTTTAGTGACGCTTTTCTGGATATAGATATCCCATAAAAATGCAGGCTTTGAGTGAATGTATCCCCAGTGGGACCTGCTGCTTTAAGCTGAATGGCGCCAAATCCCATCTACGCAAGTTCTTTTTGTGACTCCATTAGGCACCCGCCAAGTTTAGGCCTGCAGAAGTAACAAGCCTATTCAACAAGGTGTCTTAATCTCAAGGAAAGTGTTGCATGAGAGGTCAAGTATGTGAGGGGTCAAAGATTGATGCCCAACTTATAGAGCGATAAGGGTCACCTGACTCCTTACCATGAAGTAACATCACATACGCTTCTCACTAATATGGAACTAACTTGGAGGTAAGTGATCTGATCAAGAACACATCATAGCTCATTGAGACATAAGATTTGTTATGATTCCCCGACAACCCAAGCCAAGACCACAAGCTCCTGCATTTATTTTGTGAAATTTGACTTACTAATAGTTTTCTTTCAGTACCTTTGATAATTAATAGCAGCCGCGGTCAGTAGTGGGAGTAGCTGCAGGGCGGTGACATGGGGAGGGGGAGGGGCAGGGTGGGGGTAGTAATCTATGGATTACGGAGGATTACAGGTAAGTAAACATATAAATAAATAAAACGAATTTCGTTGCACGCACTGCATCCCCAAATGCGATGCAGTGCACGCAACTAAATTAATTTTATTTATTTATGTTTACTTACCTGTAAACCTCCGTAATCCATAGACTACTACCCCCCACCCTGCCCCTCCCCCTTCCACGTCACCGCCTGGCTGCTACTCCCACTACCGACCACGGCTGATTAATAGTGACTGGTATCTTTATTTCCAAGTCAACATCTGCTCTCTTTTGGGCTTCGTGCAAATCAACCCAAACAGGGCCGACTTTAGTAGAGTGCAACTGGTGTGGCCGCACTGGGCGCTAACATTTTGAGGGGGGGCGCTCTGATTAGCAATAACTTATGATAGGAGAGGTGAGGGGCACTTTTGCATGCGGTAGGGAGAGAATACGAGAAGGGGGTCATGGGATGTGGGGGCGCCAAAAGTGATTGTCGCACCGGGGCGCCAGCAGCCGGCCCTGAATGCAAACACTAAGGCAAATGCATGACATATGTGCTCCCTTTATCTCCTCACAAAGGCCATTAACAGAAAAGAAGATTTTGCGCTTTGTGTGCGCGCGTGCCTACATTGTGAGCGCCCGCACCTGCGTGTTTGCACGTGATTGCCTGTGCAGCTCTGACAGCGCGCGCGCTTCCGAGTGTCCGTGAACGCGCGCGCGCAAGGGGTTTGGCCGGAGCAGAGCCAAGCCTCTGACAGAGTTAAAGCCGAGCCAAGAGTCCGGCGCTGGCGCGAGGGGCTGAAAACAAATTAGATAAAAAGCCTGCTATAATTACGGCTCCATCAGCAGGACAAAACTGCAACGCCAGGGAATCGCTGCATTCCTTCCAAGACACTAAAAGCCTCCGAGGGGCTGCAGGGCACGGTGCAAAGATGAATGCTGTTGGCGCGGAGAGCGCGCGCGGGCTCCTCTTCCGGGTTTTGGCAGCCTCGAGGCACCCTCTGTGCCTCGGAAATTGACATAGAGTGCAACAAGACGCCGATGCACAGGTGTCTGCCAGGTTTAAGGCACACGGGACAGACCACCCTCCGGGGCAGCGCGGCGCTGATTTCAACATTTCGCATCATGAAAGGGAAGAGGCTCACACTGGCAATTCTAGCAGCAATTGGGCTTAATTAAAATAAGCACAAATCTCAATTAAACGCACAAAATGCCAGCGCAGGTGTACTCATTTTGGTTCTCTTAATTGAAATCAGGTTTACACTGAGTGAGCATCTTTTGAATCGGCGGCAGGTTGTGGGCTATTTTAGACTGCGGACAAGCCCACGCGCTTTGTTCTGCCTTTGTCCTTTTGACTAATTAAAGCGTGGCCACATAGGTAAAATGCAGAATTGAACACGTTATAAGGTATTATAAAGACTTCGAAAGATATTTGTCCTTTTGACTAGTTAAAACGGGGCCACACAGGTAAAATGCAGAATTGAACACTTTGTAACTGGCATTATAAAGATTTAAAAGGTTTTTGCTGTTCCGAAGTTTGTGTTTTCTTACTTTAGGTGAAAAGTGGCTGTAAGCTGCTGTATCCGTCTGAATGCTAGCCTCGTCGGGTGTCACTGCAGTCCCCAGGGGGCCAAGAAGCAGTTCGCCAGAATAAGCGTGCTATAAAGGTTATATGATAAAGCTCTATGGCTTGTCTCTTGCAGACAACAAACTGATGGAAGGGATGCTTAAACGAATCTCAGTCACTGGCAATCGCTTATAGCCACGTTCCAGTCCATCGATTTTTAACACTGTGCTACTCTGGAAAGACGAGCCACATACGAATGAGCCTTGGTCCTACTCCAATAGGAGCAGTCCAGCTCGAACTGCCAGGCCATGTCGGCTCCAGACCGGAACATCTCCGCTCCGCCCAACTGGCCCGGGCCACCATCCCACGGATCCGCAAGACCACGGCTGGAGGAACATAATTTGCCTACCTCTCTGCGAAGACCTGGAATTCCTTGCCTCTGCACCTCAGGCAATTACCATTGCTGCCGCAATTCAGGAAGAACCTCAAGACCTGACTCTTCGACTGAACCACAGACCCACCTTCACCCCCACTCATCACCTGGAGACCCTAGTCACACTTTACAATAATCTAAATTGATTGAACATATGTAACCTCAGATCTATTTCATCCTATGTAGATAACAGTGAAGCATAGCTTGAGTCCTTTGGCACTATGAGCACAGCACCTCTGTGTGGCCAAAACCATCACACTTAGGGCTTCTACTGCAACAAACGGCAATGTGACGGAAGGGATGCTTAAATTAATCTCATTCACTTGCAAACGAGCAGTCCTAGACCAATTTCAACCGACTTTGTTTCGCTGGTCTTCACCAGTCTTTCACACATTGTTATAACACATCTGGTTTTCCAGATTACATAGTAAGATCTTCAGAACTGTTATTAAAGTGTTAAATACCAGGATCACAACATTTTTTCTCAAACAGAGGAACGTTGAATGTACTTCCCATTTATGTCGTTTTTTTAGAAGTGCATTGGGCTGTAGAGTGTTTTGGGCATTTTCTTGGGGCAAAAGTGTTAGGTCTTGGTCTCTGCATTCAATGATTGGGATCCATAACTCACAACTATGCTATGTTTTAATTGTATGACTGCATAAGTTGGTGCATCTCTCTAAACATATTTGAAAAGGGTCAGTACAAAATTGAAATTATGTTGGAGAGAGATGTGAAATTCCCTCAAATTTGCATTATGCAAAATTCACAATAGTTTTCAAAATGGTGCATTATGAATTTTGCTCCTAAATCTTAATTTTGCAAATTTTTGATAGAATTTTGCAAAATGTCACCAAAAGCATGAATGTTTGCAAACCCTGAGTGCTACAGATGTACAATTAACCAGGCATGTGGGCTTGTATGGCCAGACACTGGCTACCTGTGTCTGTATTTTGATGGATACTTTTACCCACATATGCCTCACCTCATGAATATCCTCCAGATGCCAGACTGGATCCATCCCCCCCCATCTTTAGTTCTTTAGCGCCACCAGGTGGTGCCGTATGTCTCAGCCACAACTCCTTCCACCTAAATGAGTCAACAATGAGGTTCCAACCACGGGGCTCACATCAATTCCTGCTTTTCCGCACCACATCAAAACAGGTCCAGAGACTTCTGGAGGCTTCACCAATGAATCTCATCAACTTTCAAAAGCAATTAGGTCAAATATCTCCCCCTGAAGACTACAGGTTCCAAACCCTGTCATCGAGGCATATAGAAGATGTCTTTAGCAGACTCACTTGACATCTGCTAGTCAAATCTTGATTCCAAACATGACCCCATTGCTAGCAACTCCTTTTCATTGATTCACCTGAAAGCCTTCAATGAGCAGTGAGGTCAATCCATTTTTGCCAATGCCCACAGGAATATGCAGAAGAGTTCCTTTCCCCTTCACGTTCCCCTCAGATAAGTTCTTTTACAGCAAACAGTCTCCTAAACGATCTTCACACAAAAAGCACTTTAGAAAGGAGAAATCATTTTCTTCCTTGAAGAAACAGACCTGATCCCTGGAATGTTCTGACACTCATGTCGTTCCTGAAACCAGGCATTGTCGGAGCCAATTCCAATAGTAAAAGAGATGAAGCCAGAATTTCCAACTTTAATAGCCGACCCCATCGCACACCCGGTGTAGATCAAGGCCTTGCAGGAGACATTGCTGGCCATTTTGAGAGTGGCTTCTGTGCCCTCTGGGCCACTTCCCATGGACAAACCTGCTCCTTAGGGGTTGGCGAACCCAGCGGCTCAGACTCAGATGCTTCCCAGCTCCACATGCTCGAGGGTCGGTGCTGCTTCTGACTAAGCCTATGCCTTCCAAGGCACCGACACCCTTGTACCTACCGCCACATACAACACAAACATTGGCCCTACACTTTGAGTTGAATTTGGCTGATGTCCTAAATAATCTTGTTAGTTGAGCAGCAGAAGAAAAAGTTCTGGCCTGTTTTGTTGCCAAAGGCCAAAGTTTTGGCACAATAATTCCCATAGCTCCTCGGTTTTGCCCACATGGAGGAACTCTTCAGGTCCGGCTCTGATGTTCTAAGATTATCGACATACAGAATATAATGATTAAGCAGCAGATAACCTCCACATTTCTTAGAACACAGATGCTGGCCATACAAAAACAAGAGTTTGGATACTTTTCCAGAAGGGGACTTCCCTTAACCCCTCCTCCAACAAATGTCACATTACTTCTGGGGTGTTATACACTACAGGAGCTGGCTAAACTGACTGTTCTCTGTTTACCCAATTACATGAGAAAGTCTTTTTCACATTAGTTCAATGATGGGTTTGGATGCGTCCAAATTGGTCCTGAAGTGCAGCTCGGCTTCTGTGTACGTTGGCTTGATCTATAGCTGCAGAAATCACTCTGAATTGCCATACTTGGATCCATTGCACTAGCTTCTCAGGAGATGTCCAAACAATCCTCATGGGTAGGCCTATCCATGGCAAGCAGCTGCTTGGTGAGAAGGCCAACTTTTCACTGGAGCCCTTCAAAAACAGCACAGACCCTGCATTCTCAGCATGTGATAGGTTCGCCATCAGTACAGGAAGATTCAAGGCCACTCCAGGGTCCGACACTCCTGGCAGCGCTCTCCCTCGCAACCGATCCGACCTCCTCAACATTCTTTTCAGGGCAGAAGTTCCTTTAGGGAACTTCACCAGCTCCTGTCACCACGTCCATTTCCTGGCTTTGCTGCCTGAAAACCTCTCTGTTTCCCACTCTACACTACCAACTTTCCGTGGGTGGTTTGGTCCCATATTACTACATCAATGGGGAGAAAATCAAGAAGGGTCGCTGGGTCATCTAGCCACTCTACAGGGGTAACTTATTACGCTCTCTGTCCTGCGCACAGGACCACCTCTTCCACCAGGACATGCTCTTTGGTACATGCCTCAATTTTAGCGGCAAACATTCTTACCCCAGTGAACTATGTGCCTATCGAGTTGGTTCCAATGGAAGAAAAAGTCAAAGACTTTTACTCCCTTTACTTTTTTGTCCACAATAAAGAACGAGGTCTCAGGTCTATATTTGACCATCACCTTTTGAACCTGTTCAATTAGCAGGACAGCTCAATATGTCCCTAAGCCAGATCTCACTAGCCCTTAACACCTTCGCTGCGGCGGCTATTCTGCTGCAGCGCTAATGGTCGCGGGGGCGCGCGGCTCACCTGCGCGGGTAACAGAACCGTTCCGTCACGGCTCGCGGGTGAGCTGTGCTTGTGACGGAACGGTTCCGTCACTGCCCCGCCCGCTTAATGAAACGCGCCGTGCAAGCGCGGCGGGCGGGCCGTGACGGAACCGTTCCGTCATGAGCACAGCCCACCCGAGGGGCGTGACGGAACCGTTCCGTCAATAGCGTCGAAAGGGTTAATGAGGGGGACTAGCTGGTATCCCTGGACCTCCAGGATGCCTGCTTTCATCTGCCATTGTTACCCGTTCAAAGGTGCTCCCTGATTTTCAGCGTGGGATCTCCGCACTACAGTTTTCTGCAACTTCACATAATTTATCCATTAGAAGACAACAAATATTTACCTTTGGTATGATGTTTATGGTCATTACAACATCCTTCTGCTGATCACTCACTGCCCTATCTCCTACCCTATGTGTCAGTGCCATGACAAATAAGATCCCAATGTATGCAAATATATCACACGCCTTGAAGAGGCATGGAAAATGTACTAGGAATTGATGACAGGGCTTATAAACTCTTTTTTGTAAAATTTCAAATCGTTTTTATTTAATTTTCAAGAAATGAACAAATAAATAATGATAAACACAATAGTAACGATAAACACAAGGTAAGATGATAACCGAGGGCGAAAAAGAAGAGTACTAGCAAATCATAAGAAATACAAATACAAAGTAAATAGAAAACAAGAAGTTACTCAAGCGCCTTACCATGGTAATTGCAGTGAAGCTGTAGTGACATAAAGGTGGACAGCCAAGCACAGTTATCACACGGATAGGAATAAAAATACTATACAGTACAGGTTATCAAGCAAGTACAGTTTTCATAGTTGTAGTAGTAGAAAATACAATACAGTACAAGAGTTTCACCGTGGATATAGTATTCTATAAACATTGCATTATGGGGAATTGAGTCAAATTTCATGGAGGGTCACATGAGAAGGAAAAGGCGTCAAGGGACTTCCACAGGTTCCTGTGTGATTTACGCCAGGGAGAGGCGCAAAGTGCGACATTTTCTGCTCCTCTAAGGAAGGATAACCATTCTTGCCACATCCTAAATGGGACTTCTTTGGAGCTTTTCCACTTATTCAGTAAAATTTTACAGGCTAAAGTGAGCATAAGATCTAACAAGTATTGATCATTCACATCTGTGATCTTAGGATCTAGAGAACCTAGTAGGATATAGGAAAATTCCCTTGGAGGGGCTATGTTGAAGGTTTTGCTTATACATTCGTAAATCTTATCCTTATATATTCTGATGTCATCAGGGCCGGACTGGGAACCAGAACCGGCCCTGGCAAAGTGCTCGGCCGGCCCCCCTGCCCCCTCCGGGAGGAGAGGGGAGGGGGAGAGATGCGACCGCGCTCTGTGACAGGGCCGGTTTTCGGCCGTTTTTGTTACAGGGCCGTTTTTGCAGCATAACGGCCCTGTAACAAAAACGGCCCCCGGGGCCCAAAACCGGCCCTCAACCATGCGGCCCACCGGGGAATTGCCCGGTGCCCTCAACGGCCAGTCCGGGCCTGGATGTCATCACATCCTGTGTGGGTAGAGTGGCCGATGAGGCTGAACGGTACCAACTGGATCCAGTCTTGCGCCTGAAGGATATTATAAACTTAGGAATCCTTGGAAAGATATAAAATCACCCAGAAATAACTTTATTGAAGGTTTATTGGTCAGACGTTGTCAAGGCTATTCCTGCAATAGAACAGTCAGTCTGGGGCACAGCCAGAGAACAACATGTATGCCCCTAGGAGAGAAGGCTGGTTGGAACCCATCCAATGCACTCTGTCAACTGCACACCTTTGCACTTTGTCTTCTCACTTCAAATACCATGATCAGAAAACCCCATCTGCCACCAAAGAAATTAATAGCAAACAGTGCTGGAGAATGCTGGCAAACGCAGCAATGCCCAACGCTAAGGCTAGCAGCGATATCTGCCAAGAAAATCTGAAAACTATTTAGACGTAGAGAAGCCTCATTCATTACGACAGAGTGCTCAGCCCACCTGAGGTTTAAATCTCATTACAATTTGTCCAAAACAGATGTTACCCTTTTAGCGGGAGATTATTAACGATAAACTCTCTGCCCCCCGTGACAGGAGGATCTCTTTGTTTTCATGTACTGAGGACCGGATCATAGGACACATTTATTTCTGCTGCATCAGTTCCAAATTGTGATATTTTCTGTCTGGTCCACATAATTAAGGGAGCAGTGCATCAACAGCTAATGGATTGAACTCTTTCTATGGCATTATGAGTTTCCAATTTCCTTTAATTGAAAGTTATCCATCAGCAGCGCCAAGAGGCCATGCGTCTCTACATTTCAGGTTCTGATGTACCACCCCTATGTACCAGCCTAAAAATCGGCATCAAGTTTCTCTTAGTAATTCCACATTCCAAATCTTTGCAAAGTGCAAACTTATCTCCCCTATGGTTATCCAGGTGCTGGGGTGCCGTCGGGGAGATTAAGTGAGCTATTGCCCAGAGTCACATGATGCTGAGCTGAACTGCCGCGGCTCCGGAGTCAGCCTCTCTGGCTGCTGCACCACACCTCACCTAGTAGATGCCTGTTGCTTTTTGTCCTGAACCACAATGACATGCCTTCAATGTCTTATGTGCATCCTAAAATTCATAATAGAAAGGTCAATGTAGGCTGGGTTACCTTAAGTAGGGATGTTTTGCTGTAGCCTTTTCTTAGGCAATAGTGTACAGTTGCACTTAGAAGAGGTGAGACACTGAAAGCTCAAGCCAGGCTCGAGCCACTTGCCTGGCTTCGCTCGAGGTCCTCCAGGACTCGAGCACATACTGAGTGGAGCCTTCCATGTTCGAACCTCATTCTCGAAGCTCCGACTATCCACCTATGCAGCAGAAGATGTGGTGGCAAGCAGCACTGCACCAAAGTCTTTTAGCATTCTATCGTGCACTGGGAGGATTCAGATTGGCTGATCCGGCAGGTGCCCTAAGGGTTACGAGTATACTGAACTCCACCAGCTATTCATGATTAACCCATCAACCACCACCTCAACCACAGCAAGTTCTCAAAGGTGCAAAACGCCTGATCAGTCCATCTGAACCACTGGGTTCTATCTCTGGCGGTCACTCACTTTGTTCTTTTACCAACTTTTTGCTCTATCAATTGCTTTTATTTCTTTGGTACAGCCTCACTAATTTAGGACCGGATTTAGAACACGGTGCCAATTAAAATTGTACCTATGTTGGGAAACAATTGATGTTTGCACCAGAAATGGAATGTCTGTCAGTACAGAGTCAATTGCTAATCTGCCAAATAAGAACATTTGTGCCTGGAATTGGTGAATAATATTCAAATTAAGTACAATATCTACCTCACCGATGGGCAATTTCAAACAAGAATATGTTATGACTTTTACACACAGTCGACATTAAACAAAACAGGTGCCACACAGTGAATTGCTCTGCATACAGTGCTCTTACCACTGATGAGGCACAAATGCACATTAGCAGGCGAGTTGCACACTATACCGTGGTGGAGTGCTTGGTTGGATGAGTGTGACCTATGTGGGTAGTGCCTTGGTGTTGCACGTGATTGGCCAGAGTGGTGCTCGTATCCTGACTTAGGTGGCACCACATAAACATGTAGTGGGTGGAAGACAGGTAAGGAACCGAACACATATGTCAGTGAAATCATGCAGAATCATTCAAGTTTCCCACATGGTATGTGTACCCAGCACCTGGATACTCTCAGCGCCTTTATACACTCACGGGTGACAAGCAGCGCTCTACAAATCCATCTTACATTACATTACCTCGCATTACATTTAGGGGTACGAGAAGCACTGGCATGGGTTGCGGCTGACATGAAACCTTTGATCGTCCTGTTCAAATACACATCAGAGCTTCCATCAGTGCTGATGGGGCTTGAAGTGCTTGCTCTTCACACATGGTCTTTTTTGGAAACTTTACTGCGGAGAACAGTAGGGATCATTGTATGCTGTAACTGTATCCCATATGCATAATTTCCCAAATAATCGGAAACCTTTTTTACATTAACAGCGAAGTACAAGGTGTGTTTACACTAGTAGGGACAATGGTAAGAGCCAAGAGACAAGTTGGTATTTGTGCACTATAGAAGTGCTATTAACATAACATAACATAATGTGTAGTGTGGAACAATATCCAAAATGCAGCAGAGACCACCTGGAGAATGTTTGTATTGCAAAGTGGGCATGCGTGCTGTATATAGTAACGTATGTTGTGAGGCATCTGGTCGAACTAAGTTCCAGGAGATAAGATCCAATGGGGAATGTGTAAAAACTGGACTATGCTGGAGGTGAAGACACTATTCAGTGGGAAGCTCAACAAGATGATGTATGGTGAATGTGACCTAGGCTATAACAATGTCAGGTCGGTGACATGAGTTCACGATTGAGGGGAATGGGGGGGGCTGCTAGAAGTTATGTATTTTGTAAAATCAACAAAGAGCTTTTTTCTTTTTTTTAAAAAAGTGGCGATGGGCAAAGAAAGAGGTTGGTGGCTATATGTAACTGGAACCATCCTACGCAACACTATACATATGGTTTTTTTGTGACACAGGAAGAATAACAATGTACTGCTCTAATGTCAATGTTTGGAGTTGGAAGCAGGCCTCTAGGTCCAAAGGTCAGGAGCTCACCTATTAGTCTGCCTATGGCTCTCATTATTAATTGCTGGACTTTGATGCAGAGATATCAGGGAACAGATTCTACGTTACCCACCTGTAGTACCACACCACAGTCCAGCCGATAAGTGTTAACAAGTACTATACTTGGCCTTTGTTCCCCAATTTCGCAAAACAACTATTGACATTTTATGCCTGCTCTAAATGAGCAGTTAGAGTCAGTGGGTGGGCCAATGTTGGGGTTGGAGTGGGGTGTTAGAGGTGTAGGGCACGCTTGTGCCTGTCGTCGAGGAGGAGCATTGCCTACTCCGTCTGGTCTGGTGGTGTCAGGCAATGCTGTTTACCTCAGCCCCTTCCCTGCAACAACTGTGACAGGTCCGGTGTCTCCTGGTCCAGAATCCTCGGGCTGGAGTTTCTGGACCCGATTATTCCAGACACACTTAGAGTTGCAGCCTGGGGTATTTCACCCAGCGTTATCACCTCTAGTAAAATATTCCAATTCGCATTGAGGGCCTATGTCAGCTTCTGAGGGTCAGACAAGATGAAGGATTGATAAATTGATAAAGGCAAGCTCTCTTGCAAAAGACAAGGTGAGATGTGATGTCAAGGGAGAGTAGAGACCATATGCCTCTTGATATGAAGGGTTTTTAAGTATTTCTCCACACTATCAGAAATTCCGCCAGCAGGTTTTGAAAAAAATCCTTTTCAGGAATTTCCACCACTGCACTGCATTGGCTCACATGTCTATGCTACGGTGGATTCTGCCCCATCAGCAGCTTGAAAGGGTAATTTATAGCACCTGGCATTATTCCCATTAGCCAACCTCTAACTAAGCCTCCAAGTTTTTTTCTGCCTCTGTCCTCAATTTGTGAATATTTGTTGTTAATCTTACCGTGTGTTGAGTTTAGCACTTTGAGGGTGCCATGTGCAGAATGTAGTTACCGAACGAAGAGTTTAGACTCATCTTAAGTGAAAACACACCCAGGGTGCCTCTCCAAGTCCCACTGAAATAGGGTTGCTGAGTGTTGTGGTATTTACCTCACATCCACAATTTTCCTCAGGAAAAACCAAGAAAAATTTGTCAAAGGACAAATGGTCGTAAAGAGGCAAACCATGTGGACCTATAAACTCCAATTACTGCATGTGATATATTTTTTTGACCTGCAGAACTCTGGAGAGATGGGTAATAACACAACTGATACACTTTGCACCCAGAAGCATCTTTAGGGTGCGCTATTACCGCCTGAAATAACAGAGGGGCATATTAGCAAGAACCTCGTTAAAATTATTGCTGTAGGAAACTGCCGATAAAACGGCGATAATGGGCTTGCTAATATGCGTTATAGAATTCCAATAGAAGCCCAGGTTAGATGTCAGGTTAGATGTGCAGGACATCTAACTTCGGCTTCTATTGGAATTCTATAAAGCATATTAGCAAGCATATTATCGCCGTTTTAGCAGCAGTTTCCTGCTGCTAAAACTGCAATAATTTTAACGAGGTTCTTGCTAATATGTCCCAGAGTTTTTTAGGGTGCCAAGAGTCATGCATATCAATACTGCAAAGGTACTCCTGTTTTAGGCTTTCATTTAACACCCTAATGATTTTTGGTTAGAGGACTTGCGGTTTAATTCAGTGGGTCCCACTGAAATCAAGGTGTTTCTGCAGCCGAGGAGTGTTATGACCACCCTTCAAATTTTGCTTTTTACTTTTCCACGAGACGAGTTTGTTCATAAAGGACTCCCGTGCTTCTGAAATGGAATTTTCTGACCCTGAATGCTCATAAATATGCCTGCCACTTCTCTCTAAGTGCTAAACGAACAGTGGGTGCTCAGCATTTCAAGAGAGTGCAATCCTCAGGGTGCAGAAATTCAGGTTTGATGTATGTGCTCATTCTCTGCCGATTGGAAGCCTATGATCGATGCATATTTTTCCATTTAAACCTACCCTTTTTTAGATCAAAATAGCCTTTACACCTAACAAATGCTTGCAAAATGCATGAAGCTGTGCAAGAATGCACCGCGTTTGCTTTATTTTATGCCAGCATAAGCATACCGCAGATACACTCTGAAAGAATAGGTATCAATAAAACATATGGCCCAGCAGCCTGACGGTACCGTGCCTTGTAAACCATTAATACCGATTATCCCGCTCATACTTTGTCATCCTTTGCGCCTGATTTTTATGCACTGTAGCTTTAGTCTCAGCATACATTATGCAGCCGGCAAGAAAAACAATCCATCACTGGATCAAGTGACACCGCCGCGTGCCAGGGTTCCATAAATAGTGGGTTCTTGCAAGGAGCCGCGCGCGGAGGTACGCACGTCACGCAGACGCGCGAGCACGCTGCCACGTCTGGGCCGGCCTTCTGTTGTCTGGTGGCTCCGGGAAGGAGGCAAAAGAGAGCACGAGGAGGAAGGCCAGACCGGAAACAGCAAGAACTTCCGCGGTGGGCCCAAAACCGGAAGCGCCGACCCCTTGCAATGTGTGGTCAACCAAACGCGGCAGAGAAGAGCAAAGTTTATTCAGAAATGGATGGCTCGAGGGGCACCAAAGTGCCATGGGTGCTGAAAGTTACATCGCTCATCCTTCGACCGCCTATGATGTCATGGTTGACCCCTTGGTCTGTTCTTGTCCCCTCATCACCCTATAGGCTGTTAAGTGGCTTGCTGCTGACCACTACAGGGAGTTAACATTAGTCGTGATGCAAGCTACAGGGCACACAAGACAATGGGTTGCAACTTGTAAGGACAGGGCCAGGGGTAGCAAATAGCAAGACAGGTTTTGCAGCTGGTACCCCAGGCTACCTCTTATAGACGTCCAAGTGACAAGTTCATTCCAAATTGACTTAATACCAGTCACAGCTGTGTACTTTACTAATATGCAGGAGTGAATGGAAAGTTTGCAGGGAATGATGGAGGAATAAAAAGTGTGCATGTCTGGAAGTAGAAAAAAAATAGAAAATCCTGGTAGAAGTAGGTTTGTAGGGAGAAAAATAATATCAAAACCCGCCATATTTTTGTAGGAAATATCACCTAAGGTCGAAGCCTGGAAAACACGAATAGCATTACAACTTTCCAAAGTTGTGGAATGTCATCTTTACAGGGCTCAGGAAGTGGCACTGTTAAATCGACCTTCCTAACTAAAATAATCCTGATTTACTAAATATGAGGCGCATAAATAAAAGCAAATCACTTTTTTTATAAGGCATTTCATGCCACACTTCCATTTCAAAGCACTGTAAATAGTAAATGTTACCATTCCCCATTTTATGGTACCCAATTTAACCAACTTGGAAGCATGGACTGCTGAGCCTTTCCTAACTCATCTATCAGACCACCAGATTTTGTCATCAGTGACTGCTTAGCCCTCTGAGCTAACCAGACTACTATGTTAATTGTATTTATAACTTTGAGCGTCCACCACTTACATGGACGTTTAACTCCAATGGTTGTAACTGTAGTGTGCCAACATCATGTGTTGGACTTTCTTAATCGCTTCGCTGCGGCGGCTTTTCTCGCTGTGTGCGGCAAATTACGAAAAGCCGCGTTACATGACGAGCTCAGCTCGTCATCCGCACACGACCACCGTGGCTGATGACGAGCCGAGCTCATCATCAGCAGCGAAGGGGTTAACCAACCACTCCCTCTCCAGCTTAGAGGGCATCAGGACTTGCAAGCTTTGTCAAATCCCTTGCATGTATGAACAGTAGGTTTATGGGTTTACCTGAGGTGTAGCTCTCATTAATGGAGTCATGTCTGGTGGCCATCCCTACGCCAGGGAAGTTAAGTAAATAATGCAATTCTCCATTTACATTTGTGAGTCGTCACTATGCCTCTCGGACAGCAAACAATTTGAACCTCAGAGAGTGATCATGCAGGAGCTGAATGACTTCCATGAAGTTCGAGTTAGAGAAAAGTCAAACTTACCTGCATTCTTCCTCCTGGCACCGGGAACCAGATCAAATAGATTGCACCAGTGCTTGTGAAATTTTGCAACCAAAATTGCAGCTAATTAGGGGTGGGCTGAATGTTTCATTCAGCCTGTGGAATTTGCGGAGTTCCAGACAAATTCCGGCAATTGCCACGTGGCGGAATTTTTTTCCTGCAAGGCTGTAGGTATGCGAGTGAGGTTTGGCTTCCCCTTTCACTATTTTCTAACGTGGGTGGTCACAGGCTTTCATGAGTTGTCGCGGTCAGAGGGCTACTTCTCGAGTACATTTGCTGCTGCCTGAGTACATTTTCTACTCAAGCAGCAGCAAAATCAACTCGAATGGCTGCGCACGCTCGCACAACGCATGGTGCCGTTCACACTAATTTTTCTGCGCTGCTCACACTACTGCCTCTAAATTGCAGCATGAGCAGTGCCCATCGGCTGAACTCCGGATAATCTCGCAGTTTGTATGTTAGGCTGAAGAATTCCGTGGAGTGAACCTCTGTGAGTTCCGCCCACCCCTACAGATAATATAGATTGCACTGGAAGGATTTAATTTGTACAAGCCAACTGGTTCATTATTTTATTTTGCTCTGGTCATTCAGTGCAAAGGCCAGGTGAGGCAAATGCCAGTGCAAAACGATATCAGCAGCTATATAGTCTATGTAATCCAGAAATGTTGATGCGGAATTGCACGGCCACATGTTATGATTACCATATGAATCCATGTCACAAGGACACAAGTTTGTCACGTCTAGACTTTCCTTACAAAAACATTGTTTTTTATTTATTGAAGTTTTGTATAGCGCTAGCTGGACCCAGGGGTATCAGAGCGCTTCACAGAAAAATACAGAAATGCAAGAAGGAAAATAAGGACAGAAAACAGGAATCATGAACAGAGGCAGGAAATAGAGTCTGTATAACAACAACTTGAGCGCAATAAGGGACGGAGATCGGGAGCGCATCAGCCGGCTCTGGGTTCTAAGAGATAGTGTCCTTTCACCGGCAGGTGTGGGGTTCTCGTTAAGCACCGGAGCGCTCAAGGAAGAGGGCTTTGAGTAGCGATTTGAATTGCGGGAAGGAGGTGGACATTCTGATATGGGGGGGGGGGGGGGGCGGGGGTGGAGTTCCAGATCTTGGGAGCATTCCCCGCAAAGGATTTATTTGAGGTTTTGTGTTTCTGAGATTTCAGAGGGATAAGTAGGAGTGTATTGGAGCTTCTGAGGTTCCTGGATTGACCGGCCCTTTTGAGTTTGGAGGCCAGGTATTCTGGTTTACCTGTATGCAGGGCTTTATGTGTGAGGCAGGCTGTGCGGAAGCTGGCTCGTTGGTCAATCGGGAGCCACTTCAGTTCCTTGAGTGCCGGAGAGATGTGCTCGTATTTCTTTGTTCCTGTGACCATTCTTGCTGCTGCGTTGAGGGTGGAGGTGAGAGGTCCCGGGTGAGACTTGGCTGTTCCAGTCAGCACTGCGATGCCATAGTCAATTCTGGAGAGCACAAGTGCCTGAGTGGCCTGTTTCAGGTCTTTGGGGGAGAGGAAGGGTTTGATTTTGTAAAGAAGTTTCAAGCTCAGGAACGCGCTTTTGGCGGTTTTTGAGATGTGTTTATTCATGGCTAGTTTGCGGTCGAGAGTGATCCCTAGGGATTTTGCAGAGTCCGTTGGCGTTAGAGAGACATTGAGGGCATTTAAGGCTTTGAGCCATTCCACTATTTGTGGGTTTTCGTCTTTGTTCGAAATGAGGAGTACTTCCGTTTTTTCTTCATTAAGTTTGAGGTGGTTTTCTGAGAGCCAGTGTTGGACCTCCATGAGTGTAACATTTAGTCTGTGAATGTCTGTGATCGATGTTGTTTCCAGATAGAATTGTGTGTCATCCGCGTAGAGGTGGAAGGGGATGTTGGAGTTCCTTAGAAGTGAAGTGAGGCGTTCCATGTCGATGTTGAAGAGTTGTGGGGAGAGTACTGACCCTTGCGGAACTCCTCTGCTGATGGGGAGGGGGTCTGATTCGAAGCTGTTGATCTTTATTCTTTGAGTACGGTTGTTGAGAAAAGAGGAGAACCATTTTAAGACCGTCTGTTCAATTCCCGCCCTCTCCTGGAGGACATTAAGTAGGAGGGTGTGATCCACTGTGTCGAACGCAGCAGAGAGGTCAAGGAGGATGAGAAGGACACATCGGTTGGAGTCAAGTGACATGTGCATATCATCTAGGACATTTAGGATTGCGGTTTCAGTGCTGCAGCCCTTTCTGAACCCTGACTGGTGCGGGTCAAGAAGATTAGTGTTCTCTAGATGTTGGGTTAGTTGAGACAGCACACATCTTTCAATAATTTTGTATAGGAACGGAAGGTTAGAGACTGGTCTGAAGTTGTTCATGTCCATGGGGTCAAGGCCAGGTTTTTTCAGAAGTGGTGTGACTTGTCCTAGTTTAAGGCAGCCAGGAATGGAGCCCTCGCTCAAGGAGCTGTAGAAGATCTTGCCCCAGATTGGGGCTAGCGTGAGCTTCAGCTCCTTGGTCAGTCTCGAGGGGAGTTGATAGAGGGAGTGAGATGAGGGTTTAGCGGAGGCCATAAGATTGCTTATCGTTTCCTCCTTGACCGGCTGGAAGGATGACCAGCTGATAGATGGGGTTACTGGGGGGATGTGGTTAGCTGCAGAACTCCGGGTTTCTGTGCACGAGGGGAGTTTCGAGCTGAAAGAACGATCAATTTTGTCAATTTTTTTATAAGAAAAAGTTTGCAAAGTTGTCGCATTTGGTTTTGGACGCCACTAAGTTGGCTGCCATTGGAATGGAGGTTTGGTTCCTGATGATGTTGAAGAGTTCCTTGGGGCGGTTTCTGGCAGTGTCTAACGCAGAGCAGAAGAAGGATGGCTTTTGGCTCTTGATATTATAGTAGTTTTTGCGTGCTGCCTTGAGTTGATCCCGATGGAGGGAGGTGGGGTTGTTCCTCCAAGTTCTTTCCAAGGACCTGAGGTGTCTTTTTCCTCATTAATGTCTGTGGAGAACCATGATCTAGAGGGGATGCTTCTGGGTTTTTTAGTTTCAAAGGTGCCAGCTGATCCAGAGTGAGCTCCAGGTTAGCATGATAGAGCGAGGTGAGTTCCGCGGTTGAGAGTGACTCCGTTGTGTTCGGGAGGAGTGTGCTGAGTCCTTCTTCTAGCTTGTCTCGGGGGACTCTGGAAATGTTCCTGACCCATTTAGGGGGGGCTTGAGTGGGTGGGAGGGATAGGGCCGGCTGGTTGATATGGAAGAGAATGATGTGGTGGTCTGACCAGTCCACCGGGATGATGTTATCAATCGAGACTGCATTTTTGTTCACAATGATGGCATCCAGGATCGCTCCATTGTAATGCTTTTCCTCTGAGCAGTGTTGGATCATATCGTTGTCATGCAGAAGGGTGTTGAGAGATTGAATCAGCGGGTTATTGGATTCGTTCCATCTTAGGTTGAGGTCACCCAGAATTAAGCTCTGGTCGCTAATAAGTGCTGATTGGGTGATCAGATCCGACAGCTGAGCTCTAAATTCGTTGTAGTTGCCTGGAGGGTGGTAGAGGAGATGGCATTGACGTGAACTGTGAGAGTGAGATTTGATGTTGACCGACAGGCATTCGAAAGAATTGTATAGGCAGGAGGGAGTTTCAGAGATGGAGAGGTCACTTTTGTGGATAATTGCTATGCCGCCACCTTTGTGTATGGGTCTGTCTTTGCGGATGATAGAGAAACCGGGCGTCACCAGCATGTCAATAATTGGGAGGGATAGGGTGTTTAGCCTTGTTTCCGTGATGAAGGCTACATCCAGGTCATAAGAGAGGATGGATTCAGCTATTTCCGTTGCATGCTTGACTGCGGACCGGCTGTTGATAAGCATACAGTTCATGGGGGGGTCTTCTTTTGATTTCAAATTGTCAGGCTTGGCTCTGGGTATGGAGGAAAGAAAGAATGGGGGTCTAGTGGCTCTGCGGAGGGGCAGGTCCCTACCCACTCCTGTGATTACTTGAATCGAGGAGGAGAGAGTCGAGTTCGGGGGTGGGACCTGGGCTGGCTGGTTCGAGGGGAGTTCATAAGATGCAACGAGTGCGCTCACATCCTGGGGGGAGAGGGAGGTTATATTTCTTCTGGGACTGACTGATCGCAACACAGTCAGGGCTTTAGTGAGAGGAGGCAGGGAACCTGGGAGGGGGTGGGCCCAGTTGGTGGGCGGATAGTCATTCCTAGGGAGAGGCGGCAGGATGTGGGGTGGTGAGGAGTGAGGGGAGGGCATCTGGAGATTCCCTAGGGCAGATAAGGTTTCCTGCAGGCCAAGGATCAGGGTCGCGATCTGCGCTTCAATAAGGTTGAGGCGTTGCGGGAGGGTGGGTGGAGCTGAGCCCTATATGTCAGGGGCTTTGGGGTGAGTACCTACTGGGGGGGTTCATAGGAGGGGGGTAGCTGAATCTGGGTTGGGGTTCGGTTGTGGGAAGGCTAGTAAGGGAGGTGAGTTGCGGTCCCTTCTAGGTTCTCGTCTTTCGCCTGAATTAGAATGGTGCCATTGGCATAAATGATGATGGAGATGTCTCCTGCCAGTGACTGTTTGTTCAGGAGGGCGATAGTTAGTTTGCGGTTAAGTTCAGTGAAGGTGGTTTTGGAGACGGGGAGGAATGAGTTAAAGATGGTGACCCATACATTAGGTCTGTTGGTGTGGAAAATGAAGTCCATTTTCCTCTGCCCTCTAGTTGCGCAGTGGTAGGTGTCAACAACTGGCGTTTCGGGGTGTTGTCTGGTTAAATTCTGTTTGAAGCGATTTTTGGCTTTGCAGGAGAGGGTGGGTGGGAATGTTATGGCCAAGGAGTTACACAGACTCATATGAGATATGACCCAAAATTCAGGCTTGTATATCTTTTGTAATGTAATTACATTTCGTATTTATGGGAGCAGCTTTGAGTATATGTACAGTGATTTATGTAGGGCATTAATATTGAGGTCTTTCCTACCTGGCTGGGTCAACCCTACAGATTTTGCTGTACTGAGAATTTTAATACAAGTTTAATAGTGCATCTCAGGCTCAGCCAGGGGACACAGGCCTGTAGTCCAGGGTCACTCTGAAACACCTCGACCAGTACACTGCCCTTTAGGAAAAAGACAACCTAACTATCCCTAGACACTGGGGGCCTGATTGGCAAAAATAGCTGTAAGTCTACAGACGTGTTGAAGGTTTTGTGAAATTCCTATTGTCTGAAAAATTGCAAAATTTGGCAATTTCACATCATGTAAAGTTCCTGAATTCTGCAGTTGTGAAATTGTGTATCGATCTTTTCATTAGAGGCTTGTTTGAGCACAGAAAGTCTCAGGGGATACGTTTTCCCCCTTAAATTGGTTCCCATGAGGTGTGGTCAGTTTTCATGACAGATACCTTCGTTTGAAATTTCCACAATGGTGCATAAATTCTCCTATTTTTGTGTGAAAATGTTCTGAATACAGAAACAAAATTGCAGTTCTACACATTCCTAAGGTGTAGACTTCCCACTGTGGAGATTTACATCTCTCAACATGATCTACGGCAGTAACAGGTACGTACACATACATTTCTTGTGACTTTTGGTGTGTGGGAACATAAATATATGGTATTTACACATAGTTTATGTGTAAAGTGGTTCTCCTCACCTAGTATGTACAGAAATTGATATTTCAACCAAAACGTATTTTTAACTATTTTTCTGTATAGATTGGAAATTTTCATGCAGTTTTCTTCAATTTCTGCACCTCATGCCCCAGGATCATTGAGCATAACTGTGGGAAAGGTAGTGCAAATGTTTGTGAGTACCCTCAAATGTATGATGTTGTTGCTATTCAACTGGACAACTGACCCGACACTCCCCTGGGATCAACCCCTGTGGTTAAATCTGAATTTGTGGCAGAACTAACACACTTGAAAGTGACATCTTTGTACATAAAAATGTACAGATCTGTTCTTCGTGGATCACAATCAGATTTTCTGTGCTGAACTGGCCACCTTTTCCAGTCAAAAGTCAGACTTGAGGGCACAAAAATAGTTTTAATTTGGCCCCATTTTATTTCTCCCAGTCCAGCAATTCAGTATGTTGGTTCGCATCCTCAGTGCCGCGCAAAACAAGATTTCCTAACATAATCCAATAAAGATATTTATCTTTGGCACGGTCAGTATGTGATTCACAACTTCCAAAGACGAGCCTGATATCATATTGATCAATGTATACACAAGAGGGATGGTGGGGGGAAAGCCTCACCAACCATCTCTAGTCTAGATCAATTTATTAAATAATTAAAAGGTATTAGTAACTGGGTCATTGCTGGGGATTTTAACTGTACGTTCGAGCCACTTGGCATAGAAGATGGCGGTCTTACTAGCGATGAAGTGCAACATGGGGTGTGCTGTCTTTAACGCTCCCCCAATCAAAAAATGGACGGAGGTAGTCTTACAACTGAAAAGTTTTACACTGGCTCCGAGCTGCCGATGGGAGATCCAAATCTGATAGCAAAGGTAAGCCCACTTTTAATAATGGGATGAGAAGTAGTAGGATTGACTACTTTTTAATCAACTTAGAGCTTTGGCGGAGGCTAAAGGATATGGAGTTCCTAACAAGACCAGAGAGTGATCATGATCCATTATACTTAATATTGGAGGTAAAGGGCTGCTCACAACTGAGGGATGGTACGGATATTTTAACGGCAGACTTAGCTATGCCGCTTAACTGTCGAAGATTAAAATGGGCACGGGTCTCCGAGGATGAGGGCACTATGGCCCAGATAAAGATGACACTTGAAGAATCCCTCATAGCCCTCTCTCACTTAGACTCCAGTAAGCCCAACCTTTCTACTCTTACTGAGATCCACCAATCCCTGTTCGCTAAGTTGAAAAGCTACTTTACAAAAAATATTAAAAGATTTAATGTCCCTCCAGTGCATGAAACCGCAAACTGGTATGACGGGGCATGTAGGTTAGCTTTTAGATAATTATCCCAAGTGATTAGGGTGGTCTCCACTGAGGAGGTAAGGGAGTTAAGGTTAGAATATAAGGCAACCCAACATATGGCAAAGAAGGCTTTTGATGAGAATAGATGGAGGGACTTGCTGGAAGCAAGTAATGGGAAGAATTGGTGTCGGTTCTGGCACTTGATTAAATTGGGAAGTGGTAATGCCGGCCCAGCCTCAGTTAATAATGTCCCTCCAGAAGCTAGGGTGGCACACTATCAGACCCAATTCTCTTCATCTGAAGACAGTACTGGGTATCTGCCCCGTGTAGATATGGATTTAGTCTTAACCTTTACCTTGGCGGAAATTGAGAGAGCTCTCGATTGTGTAGCAGCGGGTAGGGCACCGGGGGCCGGACTGTATCCCGGCGGATGTATTTAAGTCAGATCGGGAGAACTGGTTGAACTACATCCTTATCCTTGCTAATGGTTTGGCAAGAGAGGCCCCTATTCCGGAATCGTGGCACGGGGCTAAAAATCATCCCCATTTATAAAAAGGGGGATCGTGCAAGCCCAACTAATTACCGGCCCATAAGCCTTATAGACACTATACAAAAAATTGTGGCTAGGGTAGTGCTAAGCAGGGTAAACAGTTGGATAGAGGATAATGAAATCCTATCTATCAAGCAGGGTTTTGTTCCCACGTTACCACTATTGACCAAGTTTTCAGATTCATGTTGATATACTGGAATAAAGTGATTTTAGCAGGGGGGACACTTTATGCTGCATTTGTAGACCTCAAATCTGCATTTGATCTAGTCCCCCACCATAAGTTGTGAGACACACTTAGGGAAGCAGGGATGCCTGCTGAGATCCTATATTTTATTGTAAAATTACATGAGTTAACATATGAGCAAGTATGTTGGGGTCAGCAAGGTGAGTTAACAGATTGTTTTCAGGTGAGCAAGGGAGTACGGCAAGGGTGTGTTTTGGCCCCTACCCTTTTCTCTTTGTTCACAAACAATGTTATCTCTTATTATACTGATTATCCAACGAACGCCCCTACTCTTGCTGGAGCTAAGGTTCCGCTATTAATGTTTGCAGACGACACTTTAATTTTGTCCAAGATGCAATCCGGTCTGCAGCGAGCCCTTGACCGATTTACTCTTTTTTGCAGTGACCATGGTCCAGTGGTTAATGTTGAAAAGACGAAGTGTATGGTCTTGCATAGGTATAAAACAGTGAAGGCCAGAGAAGAAATGTATAATACGTCCTTGGAACAAACTGACTCCTTCACATATCTGGGTGTAACTATGGCCAAACGAATGAACTGGAAACCTCAGTTAGACCTATTAGTCTTAAGGCACAACCAATTAGCAGGGGCCCTTTTAAAAGAATTCCGGTTATCACAGACCAAACCAGTTGGACCGGCCCTTGCCATATACCAAGGAAAGGTTAGAGCGTCAACAATTTATGGGGTGGAACTATGGGGCTTAGAAAATTTAGCTCCATTAGTCCTGGCTCAAAATAAGTTCCTGAGGTCACTGACCAGCATCCCTCAATCTACTCCTCTTAGGCCCCTACTTTTAGATTTAGGGTGCATTTCTTTTGAGGAAGCTGTGGGTTTTAGACCATTGGCGTCGACTTTGGACAACCCCAAAGATAGCACCCTACGCAAAAGCTGCTAACTTTATTAGAGAAGCTGACAAATCTACCAAAATTACGTGGCTATGAAAGATTAAGGCTATGTTATCAGACATGGGCCTCATTCATTTGTGGGAGGACCCTGAAGGGAATTCTTTCCCATCTAAACAACATTTTAAAGCCTTATATAGGGACATGATTAATCAAAAGTCTCTGTCCTTGGTCTCTGGTGCATCCCTTACCCGCCTCTTCCTGGATATTAAAATTGAATACAGGCTGGAGGCCTATTGGGATATTATCACATGTCCCGGAGAAAGAAAACTATTTCATCAATTTAGAGTGGGCACTCTTCCACTAAAACCATTTATGAAAAAGTGGGCGGAAGACCTAGACACAAAATGTCATACTTGTGTAACCCAGGATGAGACTATAGCACACGTCCTCTTTGTTTGCCCTGCATATAAGGGCCCTCGACAGAAGTAGCTTAAGCCGGTTTACAAAATGATCGGAACACGATCTTGCCATATGGCTCTGCGTATCCCAAAAACAGATACCACTGAAGTTATATTTATCGCTATGGCTAAATTCTTGAGCTGGACTTGGGCACTTAGAAGGAATAATTTGCAAGGCACTATATAACCTGCTGTATTGTGTAACAGTATTCTCTAATTCACTTATGAGCTGAATTATTTAAAAAAAATTGTTTTGAAGAACCCAACTATGCCTCGCCTCAGAATGGCTATAAAATGCTTCTTAGCTTGATTTTTTGATATTTTTATGATATAATTGTTGTTTTAATATCCCTGACATCTTCTTTTTTAATCTTGAATGGAATTCTAATATGTTATTCCTTTTAACAAAATTAATATGCCACTGTGTGTTTTTATATATTTACTGTATTGATTCACACTCATATTTTTACATTTTCCCGCAATATCTAACTCTTAAACTCATGATGCCACAGAGTGCCAGATCGTTGAGAGATTGAGGGACCCGCCCATCCCAGCTTGCGGAACCAGTTCAAGGATTTTCAGCAACCCAAGAAAAACACAATTTTGCCAACTGAAGTTCGCCTCATACACTGAATGAATAAAATAAAAAAGATTCTACAATCTAACACCACAACTAGTTGGAGTTCTTAGAGTGCTGCTTTAACAAGACTTATAGAAATGCTGACCCTGTCACCTATAACAAATCATTATCCCCTTCATGACTTGACTTACTAGAAACATTGTGTGTCAAATTCACAATGGTCTGGGCACACATCTGTGTTGCAGTGTGCACACAAGCCTGGACACACCTCTGCGTTACTGTGTGCAGTGGAGGTGCCTTCACCGAAGCCTCAAACAATTAAAGTATCTCATGCACACCTCACACTTTTCTTTATCTCCAGAATGCTACTGGTGTGCAGGGTAGGAGTCGATTGCAAGCCTCCATTTCATGCTTGGTGGTGTGTGTCTGCGGAGGATGAGTCTTAAAGGGTAGGATTGGGTGAAATTTAAATTACGCCTGTATAGTTCACATAGTTTTCATAAATTACACCATTCACGGTAACAATTTACTGCGAACAAGCCATAGGTGGTAAAAATTGACCATGAACGCATAGGAACAAAATAGCCCAAGGTCTGGTGTTAGCGGCACCTCATTTTTTTTCCACTTGAATTGTGTTTTTGCAGAAAAAGAGACACTAGGATGCATTTTATGCTAAAATATAGTACTAAATAATGTATTTGCTTTTTACGATATTACACATAATTTTGTTTACTTTTGCCAAATTTTTCTTAATTACAAATTATATGCGTTGCGCACACCCCTAGCTAGGACCATCGAGTGAATGACATCACAACAACGCTTGAATCCTAACTAAACTTGATTAAACAAGGACACAACAAGGAATTCTTATTCTTGTTGATGAAAGAATGTGCAAAGCTTTTTTTTTTGCTTTACTATATGGCGTCTGTATAGGGCATTTCTTTGTATTGCTACTACACAGAATTCAGGTATTATCTTCTTACGCAGTGAAAACATTTTCATACAGAAGTGAACAAGTGCTGCATATTGGTCCACGTTCTTGAAACTCTTACTGATTGCAAAAAAAATCTGCATCATGTTTTAATATGTTCCTGCTGTTCTAATATGGACTGACTCAGACATATTTCTGTCTCACTCTATATGGTTTGTTGTGTTATTACCAAACAATTATGACACACTGGCTGCTTATACCTTGTTTTCAGTATGCAATAGAGATTTTTAACAGTTGTTGTTCCTTAGTGATGCAAGGTAATTTGCAGTTCTTTTTGTTTTTGAAACGATGCAAAGTTTGTGTAATAAGCCCCATGTGGTACAAAGGAGCAGCTGTGTAAACAGAGTTACCATCAAATTTAAGCTGGCACTAGTAAAACCAGGGCACGAGTCGGGGTACCACGCGGGTGGACGGCATCCCCCCACTTATTTCCGAGGGTTTTTCAGGGTGGACACCGTCCACCCTGCTAAATCAATATATGCAAATGATAGATCTGCCGTACATGTGATGTCACTTCCCGTCGTGATGTCACTTCCTGTCGTGATGTCACTTCCTGTCGTGATGTCACTTACTGTGACCACGCCTACCTTGGAGAGTCCCCCCACTTCTTTTTTCAGGACTTGTGCCCTGAGTAAAACCATCATTGGCAAAGTCATAATGCCTGGTTTGTGTATAACGCCTGAATAAAACATTTAAAATACCTGCTGCCATCTAAAAACAAAAATGATTGCTATCTTATGTAGTGTATCTATAACATAAATAAATCAATGTGGGATGATTCAGAGTACACATTCGTCCATCATGCATTGGAATGCAAGCACTCCGTAGAAGGCGTAGTGATACACCAAGTGGCCAGTAGCACAGGGTGAGAGAGAAATACTCCTCTGCGAGGAGCCAAAGCACTCTGTGTATATTTGAAATAATCGCTAACAGTATAATTGAGGTATTTTCTAATTTGCACTATTTTTGCTGCAAACATCATAGGAAATGCTGCAGACAAGGTTTGCCCAAAGCCGCATTCCAAAAATATTTCTGCACCATGGCAATAAAGGGAGCAGGCTAATTTAGCATAATTTGTATTCTGTTTACCTAATAGAAACGGAGAAAATACGGTTTGTTTACCTTGCCAATGTGAAATATAAAACTAACGAGGCATTATAACAAAACGCGGCAGAAATAGGACATCACTTTCCTTCACTTCTTGTTATTCACAGACTCCAATTTCATTAGTAAAATCTCTCTCAGATGCCAAATGATATATAAACAACAGATGCATCATATTTATTTTGAAAAGGTGTCAATGTTTCACAAAATGTTTCTCTGATACAGACATATTTGTGTAATGTGGACTAGAACAAAAGCAATTTGTTCCATTCTCTACTAGAACATTGGAATGTTGGTAGCTCCTTTGAAAACAATGGAGTACTCCAGGCTTCTAATAGCTGTTAGATTCCAATGTTTGTTCACAGCAGTAGCTGTGAACAAAGACATCATGGAGCCCAAGGTGATTCCAACCCCCTCGGGCTCCGTGAGGCCTTTGTTTCACAAATTAGAACATTCTGCCCTCTAGGGGTGGAATGTTCTAATAGGCTTAGGGCCACATGCATCAAGGAAAAAAACGGTCGCAAATGGGCAGTTTTGCAACCGGTATTTTTGCATTTGATATACCTCATCCCAAATGCAAAAATAGCAATTTAAGGAATCTCAAAATTTGCGATTACTTAAATTGTGATTGCATTTAAGGAATCGCAAATTGTGATTCCTTAAATGCAATGTATTAAACAATAAAAACGTGCGATTTCCCAAACAGAAATCGAAATTACCATTAATCTCAAGATGATGGTAATTTGCGATTTCTTTGAAAAATGCATTTTTCAAAGTCCCATGTTACACATACACATGCCTTTAGGGCATGTGTGCGCGCAAAATGTGGATACATTGAAATTTCAGGGGTGCAACAGGGTGTCCTTTTGGCACCCTTGAAATTGCATGCGCAATTTGCGAGTACCTATTGGGTACTCGCAAATAGCGTATGCAATTCCCATTCATTCCTATGGGCCTCTAGGGCCATAGGAATGAATTGGAAGCAATTCCTTTATTATGAGTCGCAATTTGTGTGTGGTAATTAATAATTGTTTAGGAATCGCACATTTTTTTGTGATTCCTACATGCATAAGTTATTGCGATTCCTAAATTGCAATTCCTTAAGAATCACAATTTAGGAATCGCAATTCCTAAATTTGATGCATGTGGCCCCTAGAGCCTTCTGTTGCAGGCTCTACCGGCCATTAAAGGTGTCCGCTACCTTGTTAAAGGTCTTCGCCTTCAGCTCGGTCTTTTAACGCTGGAGCAGGACTTTAATGGCTGATAGTGCCTGCTATGGTGGGTTCTAAGGCTATATTATGCACGCAGCAAAGCAAATGTTATAAAGAATTTCTGTATTGTTACTCTGGTTCAAAGTTGACATCACCTGCTCCCTGAGTTGTAAGCAGTAGATATACCCTCTGCCATTTATTTGCAGTGACTTTCCATCGGTGCTGATGCCCTGCCAGAAATGCCACACTAGACAATGTTTCAGGAGTCATGTGTGTATTCACCTGATGACATTTAATGGTCGCGTTTGTCCAGGACTATCTGCAGTGATTAATTCACGGTACTTGGTTTATTTAGAAAGACGCATTTAAAGGGCGTTCACAGAAAGCGCATGAAGAGTGGCGGGAAAAAAATAGTTGACATTTCTTTTCAAGGCAACAGATGGCACGAGGCCACGCAGAATAGTGGAGCATTAGGGACAAGATGAGAATGCATAAATATGTAGTAAATACACAAAGGAGGTTGAAGGCGTTACAGAGAGTGGGAATTATACTGTTCTCAACAACTCCATTCATCTTTTACCTGTTGGCTGCTCCACTTACTTTACGAAGCGTCTCAACTGAGCACTCGGGTACCGTAAACCGGAGGAACCTCAAGGACGCTGCATGGTCCTATATCAGCGGAACGTCCTCTACAGCTTTTGGGCAGTATGATATTATTTTGAAGGCTCTTCTTGGTGTCATAATCTCCCAGGGAAAGCTAATGCACAGACTTTCAAATTTAGTCGACCAGAATCTGCTGATTTCCACTGGAATGGCCCTGGATAAATGTAGACATTTGGGCAAAATTGTCTTTTATAATACGTTGCACCTCCCAACCAGTGAGAGGTGAAAATGATTGATTCTCCTTAGATCTTGAACTACAGGGGGCTAAATTCAACTCAACCAGGTGGCCCAAATCTGCTGACATCCTCACCCCCTAAGTGCATTGCCTCCTTCACCACTTGAGAATCCCTAAATCCAGTATCCTTAGTGCACACCACCTGCATCTTCTCCCCATCAAGTTTATAGCCAGAGAAGGTCCCAAATTGTTTGGATTCTTTTTCTATCTCAATTAGAGGCTTTGAAGGGTCTACAGTAACCACTGCCACGTCTTCCGTGTAAGCCTGCACTTTATATTCCATCTGCCTCGCCAATACCGGGCAGATCTGCAGGTTTTTCTCTAAAAGTGTAATAAAGGGGTCAATATACAAGGCAAATAGCAATAGTGAGCACTGGCACCCTTATCTTGTCCCCCTATAAATCACTATTTCTTCTTATTCAATCCTTTTAATTCGTAGCTTTGCACTGGGGGTTCTATAAAGTGCTTTGATGGCCTTAATAAACCGCTCATAAGAAGCCCCATGAAACCTGATCAAAAGCCTTCTCAGTGTCTAATAATACCAGGCCCATTTTTTTTCTTAGGTACGTCTGCAATTTCAAAATCGAACTGAGCGATCACCCTTCTTGAGTGATCCACTGTTTCTTGGCCATGTATGAAAGCATGTTGTCTGGGAGATACCAAGGAGGTGATACATTTACCTAATCGATTTGCCAACACCTTAGCATAAGTTTTAGCATCACAGTTTATTAAAAATATTGGTCTGTGTGACCCTGGATTTAGGGGGGATTTGTTTTTCTTTGTAAATACACTAATATTTAAAAAACATGTTTTGCCACAACTCATTATATAATTCCTTATACAACTCCAAGGGTAGATTATATGGTCCGGGACTTTCCCCGAGGCCAATGAATTAATTACTTCTTCTACTTCCTCAGAAATAATTGGTGCATCTAGGGCGGTCTGGTCCTTCTACGTTAAGCCTGGGCTCACTACGGCTCGTAGAATCTCATTGTACCCAGCTTGTGGTATTTTTGTGTCTTTTGTATACAAATTCTTGTAAAACTCTTTAAAAACCCTAATTATATCTCCAGGGGAAGCAAATTTACACCCTTGGGTATCCTGTATGGTCTCATTCCCTTTTTCCTCCGCCCTTTGTTTGATTCGTAATGGAAGAAGGCGTCCAGTATTTTTCCCGTATTCATAGAACTCCATCCTATGATTCTAAAATATAGTTGCAATTTCTTTCCTAAAATATTGTGTAATTCTAGCCTTTAACAATGCAATCTTTTGTTGAACCTCAGTGCCATCAATCCTCCCGATCACCACCTGAATCTGGCACTCCTCCTATAATAAGAGTTCTTTAAAAAAATCCCTGTATCTCAGTGTGTCTTTGTTTTTTCTGGTACACAGTGTAGTTTACGGTTTCGCCCCTGATTCTAGCGTTTAGAGTGTCCCAGACTACCGTATTCTTAGCAGTGCCTCTATTAATCCCTAAAAACTTGGTTACCCATTTTCACCTATAGTGTAGACACTCTGGGCCCGATTCACAAAACTAACTTAAGACAAAATCCTAAACTTACTACTTTTGGTATTCACAGAAGTTAGGATTTTGTCTTAAGTTTGTCTTAAGACAGACTTAAGACAGACTTAAGACACAATCCTAACTTAAGTCTGTCTTAAGTCTGTCTTAAGACAAACTTAAGAGAAAATCCTAACTTCTGTGAATACCAAAAGTAGTAAGTTTAGGATTTTGTCTTAAGTTAGTTCTGTGAATCGGCCCCTCTGTATTGGACAGAAGCTTTCTATCAAAGGTCCAATTAGTGTGTGGCTTAGAAAAGTCGCCCATCAGAACTTTGACTATTTGATGATTCGAAAGGGCCCAAGGATACCTCTCAAATGCAGCCTGGCCACTAAGTGCAGTGGAAGCAAAAATATAGTGCAGGCACACTAATTTATTGTGTGATATGAAAAAAAATTATATCAATGATTCAGAGATGTCAGTTTATCCCAGACATCTGTTAGCCTGTAACCTTCAGCCAGCCGCGCTTTGAATACTAATGGTTTCATCCCAGTATACAGCTGGGATCCAGTTTGGTCCTTTTTAACTTCTATATGTAAATTAAGGACCTCACACAATATATGAGGGGCTGGCCAAGTTGCTAATTCAATATTCAAATAATCAAACCCATCAGCTTCGTCAGTATTTGACCTATAGATCAAACATATTATAAACCGCCCTCCTTCCTTGTGGCATTCTAAAATAACCTACCTACCCAGCTTATCGGTGGATTTCTGACCTACCAAGCAGCTAGACTTATTGGCAAGAATGGCAACCCCTCTAGATGTTCACGTGCAGTCCAAGAGTGATAGTCCAAGGTCAGAAAAAAGTCATCTCTTACCCCAAGGGATATACGTCTCCAGGAGCCACACAATGGGGCCGATTATGATGGCGGACGGACCTGAGTCCGTCCGCCACCATAGAGTAGGAGGGACCATCCGCAGGGGCAGTGGCGGTCCCTCTGACCAAATTAGGATGTGACCGCCACCCTGGCGGTCACATCCTGTATCTTTAACATTGAGGCGGGTGCTGCTTGAAGCAGCACCCGCCCCAATGTTAAAAATGTAAGTTGTGCATTTGCATGCACAAAGCGGCAGGCACCGCGCGGTGCCTGCTGCTTTGTTCACGCAAATGCAGGGGGGTACCATAGGTACCCCCCATGTGCATCCCCCACCCCCCCTTCACCCAGGGGGCCCGCAACGGGCCCCCGAAGGGAAGGTCCGTATGCTTTTCCACGGCGGAAAAGCCGCCGCGGAAAAGCATACATTTTACACCATCATAATATGGCTGGCGGTGTCTGATAGACACCGCCAGCCATGTTAAAGCTTTTCCGCCGCGGTCGGAAGGCGACCACAGCGGAAAAGCTGCGGACAGATTTCAAGACCCACCACCATCCTAATATGGCGGTGGGTCTTTTGAGGCTCAGCAGCGGTTTTCCCGCATCCTCCGGGCCGGCGGTGGCTTCCGCCAGCCCGGAGGATGCGGGAAAACCGCGATCCTAATGAGCCCCAATATCTGGTTTCATCAACCTCAAGCCAAGCACCACCCTACCCCGCTTAGCCCTATCATTCAGGCCACACACATTGATCATGCAAATACGTAGTTTGCTATCCCCATTTAAAAATACAATAACAAATTTAACAAACAATATATATATATGGAGGGTCAAAGGGAATATTTAAAGACCTAGCATGGATATACTCCCCTAAGTGTACTTATAAAACGAATAAACTATCCATGCGTCTGGAGAATATAGACGGTATAAAGACCTATTTAGATGCAGAGAACCTAGTATACTGTATTCAGAGGATACCACCTTTTAGGAGGCAAAAATAAATATCTTTTAAAAGGAAAATCCTTTAAAAAGGACGTAAACCCATCACTCACCGAAGTGACATGCTTCATCATTGGGGTTCTCCTTCCTGGTTACTCAATAGTGTAACCAGGGGCTACATGCGTTTCACTAAGACAGGGGAGCTCACGGATGTTTTCAAACTCAGAAGGTAAGTGAGAAATTACAGAAGTGAGGAGTGAATGATGGACGCAGTGCATGAGTGTGAAATGTGAAGATACAATTGGTTGTAGTAAATTATTCTACTACCAATACCAAAAATGATGTTGTTTTATTATCATTTCATTTTTCTGTCTCTGACGAGTGGGACGATGCTTCTCCACCATTACAGAGGAGTCTCCCCTGTGCGATGTGTGGTGGCTCCAGACCAAATTACTAGCAATTTTACGCGTGTTACTTTTACAATGCACTATTTGTCACACATTTTTCACATGTACCCTGTGGCAAGTGGAAGTAATACCCTCATTTGAAAGAAAGATACATTTTGTGTATTAAAAGCTTATCAATTCTGCAGCATATTTCTAACTGGTGTTTGGAGACAGAAGCCCCTGACAAGTTTAAAGTTCATTTTGTCATTTCTGGGGGTCAATGAGCATCTGGAAAAAACATGCTCGTGTGAAATGGTATGGGAGCTTAATTTGAACTGGTGGTTGCTGGTGGGGCCCACCAGCACTTATTTTTCCTTGTCTGACATCCCCGAGAGCAACAGAGTTGAAAACACATAAATGGGGAACATAAAGGAAGAGCAAATGGAAAAACAGTCAACAAGGGAGAAAGCAGGAGCTTGTAAGAGTGAGATACCTGCCAGGTGACAGCCGCGCTTTACAAACGTTTTAAATAAATAATAAATAGATAAAAGGGCAGACGTGTCTGGCAGTGGATTAAAGAGGTCTGAGGTGGATTCAGCATTACGCAGCCTTGGTATTTGGCATGGGGACATTTAATAGCACCGGCCGCAGTCTTTGAGCAGTGCTTTGGGCACCGGCACTCATTATGTTACAAATTAAACACTGCCGTGGTTGGGCTGTACCAACACCCTTGCTAGCAATCAAATCCAGAATTTAAGCTACAAGAAATTGAATGTGAGACATCCCTTTGTCGCTTGCTTTTTCTCACACTATATATATATGGATGCACACACTCATTTGTGAGATTTTACATGCAACTTGTTGACACAGTCTTGGAATCTAATGAGAATTTTTATTAGACACTGTCATTACACAACTCATTGGCACTCCTTTTAGACACCTCAGAAAAAAGACTCATTCGGTCATATTCAAACTTGGGACCTTCAAGTTACTCTCACTTTATCAGAGTAGTAGAACTAAGCCATAGGCCTGTCTCACCAGCTGTATCTGTGGGTCAAATGTATATGTGAGAAAAGTAGATTCGTGTATTAAAAAGCAGCTGCAGGCTCCTATGCATATCCAGGAAGTCTATGGGTCTAACACTGTGGGATAACCTAGGTGGTTAATGCACTTGCTGCATAGCTTTGTGTGTAACCTGCAGGTCACAAGCTTGTATCAATATAAAATGTCTTTAAGGGGTAATGTGCCTTCTAGAAATTCTGCAGGTCTGAGTTCATGTGTTGATTTTTTTTCTGCACTGATACTTCTGTAATCTTCATGTTACAAGTGGGGAACATCCTTTACAACGCAACTTTTACCACGCAGTGCCTTTACGACGCATCTCTTACAACGCAAACCATTACAACGCATTGCGCTGGGGGGCACTCTAGGATAGGGAATAGATTTAATTTACTATCCAACACCTTCCCTAGTGTCCACGGGGACTGGAGTTGGAATAGTAAATTAAACTATTCACTATCCAGCACCCCAAAGCAGTATGCGTTGTAAAGGTTTGCGTTGTAATACTTACGTTGTAAAAGCATGCGTGGTAAAAGCATGCGTTGTAATGTCATACATCCGTTACAAGTTCTGATCTTACCCAAGGAGATCAGTAGGTCATGTGCTCACTGCAAAAAGCTGCATGTGATGCTTGCATCCTTCTGGGGAGATCCCAGATATAAATTCTCCTGAGATTATGGGAATGAGCTCCATAGGATTCAACACCTACTTAAAATTAAATTGAAAAATACATAATTTTGAGGTTTGATTGGTTGATTTGCTATTTAAGTGGTCACCAATGCCGTCAATATGATTACGCTCATGAATCTACAAATGTAGATGACATTCCGAGGAACTGCACTCTCAATCGGTTGAGCAAGAGATGGTAGCAGAAGACATGGTAGTGTCATCATGTTGTAACCTTGTTTCTTAGACCGAGTGCAAAGGAAATCTGCCAAAGCAGTAGGCAAGCTAATAGGTTCTGTCTCATCTTAACAATGGATTGTGTGTTTGACAGGGGCGGCTGGCAAGTTTATGCATTGGTAGGGCGGGCAACTAAGTGGTGAGTGGGTGTGTGCATGCAGGTAAGGTGAGCGGCAAATAATAGAAAATAAAGTCACTTACCTTGCCTGCTGCATGTCCGACGTCATCCTCCGTCCCTCTTCTGTCGGCTCCGCAGATTCCAGCCTCCGGAAAATTCCACTAACCAATCCTGGCGCCACTCTCACCAACTTGAGAGCAGAGCCAGGATTGGGTGGAGAGTCCTGTCTGGAGACTTCTTCAGGACCTTTAGCTCTCCACCCAGCTGTCTAAGACAGCTCAGTGGAGAGCTTCAAAGTGTGCATGTCCCTTTGGCCAGTGCAAGACAACCGTCCAAAGTGACATGCGCACTTTGGAGCATCCAGTCAGCCCTACTTCAGTCCTCCAATCGCAGCAGAGAAGGCACGCCCCATGTCGCCCTGCTGGAGGCAGGCTGGCAGCTGTTGCATGCTAAACTTGAAAAATGAAATGGCAATGAAATCACTTCATTCTCATTTTATTTTTCACGTTTAGCGCCACTGCGGTGGGCAAGGGGGGGCGACGCTCCCCCGCCTAACGAAGAAACTGCCCCTGGTGTTTGAGAAATGTATTTGAAGCACACAATTAAGATATCTAGATTCTCAGCATGATTCACAGAGAATCAGTGGATGCCATGCTCTCAGATGCTCCCAATTTATGGTCAGTAGAAGAAAGAGGCCTCCTACATGTAGTGGAAGTGCTCTGCGCAGGATCACACAGAGTGTCAAGCGGGGACACAAGTGTCTGCTTCATATCCATGGACCCGGGCCCCAACCCCTCCCTAGCGCTGCTCTAATGCCACATCTTGGGTGATGGTCTGGCCAACGTGACCCGCAGGCATGCTGGGAAAAGAGAGGCGAGACCAGATGCCAAAGTGATCTTTCATTACCTGACAGCGAGGGGATGAACAAGGAGCTATTTGAGGTCAGCGTCAGCATTAATGAATGTTTTCCCCGGCATCTTGCAGCCGCCCCCCTCGGGGTGCTGCTCAGAAAATGGACCGGTGGAGTTCACTTTACATTCATTGCCTCTTAGCAAAATTCTTTCTCCTCTCCTGAGCCACGGCTGATTAAGTGCTTTTCGTCTGTAATCCATCACTCTCTTTTAGCTATTGCGCCCCATGTTTTGACCGGTCCTGTGTTTAATGCAGTCGGGCCTGTGGTGACTCAAAAGGAGCAATGGTGGCTCAGCGATAACAAGCATTAGCAAAGACAATAGTTCTCACCTTTATAATGAGAGTACTAACCCAAGTGCTTTGCCGATCCTTATTTGTAAAAGAAAAAACATTTCAAAACACTTGAAGTGCAGCAAAGCATAATATTAGTTATAGTGAATGAAAACATTCAATTCAGTATTCTCAATCATTATGAACTACATGGTCTAGTTTCAAAATGTCGCACAGGAAACTCCGAACAGAATTTAATATGCCTGTTGTGCGTGATTAGGCTTAAAAATAGCACATGAACTTTAAAGAGTATACAGCTGTTGCGGAAGTGTCAGAATTTAAAAGAAAACACCTGACATTTATTTTCCATAGGACTTAGAACTGAAAAAAAGGTTCCAGCCATTTGGTGCTCTGCAGCGACCCTTAGAAGTCATTTATGGGCTTTTGGGAGATTAATCTGTTTTGGCGAGGTTAGAGCGTTCCGCAGCCTGCCCCTCCCACCAGCACTTTAAATGCTGACTCTGTATGCAAAGGCCTAGTATTTCATGCAACATGTGGAAGGCAGGAGATTCAATAAAACAGGGATCAAACTCAATTAAAGTCTGCACTTAAGTCAAACCCAACATAACATACGCATTGCTTTGCTTTTGCCAAAATGGGAGGGATGTGGAGCCACACAGAGTGTGTGTGTGAGGTCGGGATGGGAGAGAGAAATAGCACAAAGGGGGAAAATACAGGCACTCCCATAGAGTGTGTAAAGAAAAAGAAAAAAAAGTAGTTCCCTGATGTAAGCTTTGGAAGGATACAAGTCACCCAATGAAAAAGATGGTAAAGAAGCTACGCTCCATGGGAGAGACATACACAAGCAGCAGAAGGAAGGCCATTGGATAAGAAGCAAGCAATGAGACTGATAAGAAAGTCAACAGATGATAAGCAGCAGACATACAATATGTGTTTGACTTCAGAAAGCTTAAAGCTGCCTGTAGGCAAGATGTAAAAAAAATGATGACGTATTACTAGAGCTTTTGTGTGGGTGTAGAGAAAGAGAGTTAAGCATGAGCTATTCAGCAAAGAAAATAGAAAGTTGGGATGTATGACGTTACAACGCATACTTTTACCACGCATGCCTTTACAACGCGGTTTTTACATCGCAAACCTTTACAACGCATAGCGCTTTAGGGTGCTGGATAGTGAATAGTTTAATTTACTATTCCAACTCCAGTCCCCGTGGACACTAGGGAAGGTGTTGGATAGTAAATTAAACGTATTCCCTATCCTAGAGCGCCCCCCAGCGCAATGCGTTGTAATAGTTTTCGTTGTAAATACCGCGTTGTAAAGGCACTGCGTTGTAAAAGTTTTGTTGTAAAGGTTGTTCACCAGAAAGTTGTTCTATGTGGAAACATTGAAGGCAAAAACATATTTTACAAAAGCATGCAAACATCTTGACTTGCATTTAATTCCTAAATCCAACCAAACACACTTATCACATATTGTCGTATGGAGTTAATTCATCACCGTAACTCCAGTTGTAGCATATTCCGGGTCTAAGAAGTGGCAAACAAAATTTGCGTTAGAAGATATTTGATCTATCTTTTCGAGTTTATGTTTTTACAAAATAAGTTTTGCTGCCAGTATTTTAAAATGCAATAGCAAACAGTTCGTAGCGAGGTCTGGAAAGGCCCGCCATTTCTCTGTGGGTGGACTTATTATCAGAAGCTCTCTATGGACAGAGTATTGAGTGCAGTCTGTGTATTTCACTTATTTTTGTAGATAATGCTAACACTGTCTGACAGCAACTTCAAAACATTCCACTTCTGCCGAAATCAGAAAGGGGGCACACACAGAAGCAATGGACCCCCAGTTGAGGCAGTCCCGTTAGCTCGAACCAACTGCAAATCCCTGGTAAAAGGGTTTGGTTTTTGCGAAGGCCAACAAGTTGAAAATCAATGGAGAAGAGACATGACATTGCATGGATTTAATTTCGAGTTCCCCAAAGTAGTTACTCCTGGGTGCAGAATTTATTTAGTAATACATTTCAACTATTCTAAATAAATAGGAAATAATATGATAATTTAGAATTTACTGTCCCCAGCCAATTTCTCCTGATAAATTCTGGCAGATTTTGCCTGCTGAAATGGGTGTATAAACTCAGCACAAATTATAATTCCAAGCCCTGCACAAGCCAGTGTGTGCGTAGGGATGAGTATTTCCCAACACATTTGAAATGAGGTCAAAAACAAAAAACTTGGAAGCTGGAGAAGTGTTGAATGTAAGCCACACGCTCAAAGACTAAACCTGTAGGAGCAAAGTTAGAAGGCTCTGAGGGATCAAGGGGATTTTTTTGAGGGGTGAGGACACATAAAGTAGGAGGCTTCAAAAACTCATGGATGACACAAGAAAAAAGGGAGAAAACCATTAAAAAACAGAACAGCCCAAAAAAATAGGAGGTGGCAGAAAACTTCAAAGGGAAGGAAGATTGTTCTATAAAGGAAAAGCAAAAGCGTTTGTAAGAAAGAGGAGAAGTTCAGAGACTGAGCTAGTGTTGAAAGCAGGGAAAGAAGAGAGATCAGCAGAGTAAGAGAGCAGATGGTGGCAGTCCTAGGGAGCAAGCCTCGAAGACTGCTAATTTTGAAGGGAAAGTGTAAAGTCTGAAAGGTGAGTGAGGAAAGGGAGGTCAGGTCGGTAAGCAAGAACAGAAAAGTGATCACATATGAACAACAAAGGTTTATGGCAACTAGGAGAAGTTATAAGAACCATTGTTTCTCCCCCCACTAAGGCTTAGGCCAAAAGATTGTGGGCAACAAAGGGTTTGCTTTTTTCCTCATGATCATCCTTGGGTGATGTGCTGTCACCTGTACATTTTAGGGCTATTGAAATTCACTGATGGGTTGCCTGACTGCATAGAGGCATGAGGCTGCAAGCCAACAAAGTATCTTCCTAAGGTCTCATAACACCAAAATGTTATGCAATTTCCCTTGTACCACATATTGGCCAGGGAGGTGCAGGGGCCATTATCCACATATGAAGTAGGGATTTCCACTTCATGGCCCTCAACAGACCTCACCAGTTATCCAAAAAAATCTGGGTTTTTACTTTCAATTCTATGTCTATACGTTTGGATATCTACATTGCAGAAGCAGCATAAAATGCCAAATAAAAAGAAGTTTAGGATTTTCTACTTGCATCTAGAAATGAGCCTTTGAGCTGTATAAAAAGCATGTTTTTTTAGTGAAAGTCAGTATGTGACTGTAATGTATTAGTTGTGTGTCATACACCGTGTGATGTTTCGCGTGGCGTATGACCGTTCTGTTTTATGGGGCTCGGCTCGTGATTTAAGGCATCTTTTAAGGAAAGGTTCCAATTTCATTTGGACTGATGAGTTGAACAGGGTTTTTTGTGAAGTTAAGAAAATGATTGTTTCAGCAAAGGCCATACATGCTTTTAGGGAGGATGCTGTCTCTGTTATCACAGTAGACGCAAGTATTTCTGGACTAGGTGCGGCTCTCACTCAGAAGGTTAACGGTCAGGAACAAACAGTCGCATTTGCTTCTAGAGCTCTTAAAGATTTTGAACAAAGATACAGTACGATAGAGAGACAAGCTCTAGCTTGTGCCTGGGCGGTCCACAAATTCAAGATGTATATTTGGGGGAGGAGATTCGAGTTGGTTACCGATCACAAACCCCTAATTTATATCTTCAATAAGTCTAACTCTGCTTCCATGTCAGCAAGGCTCATGAGACTAGTTTCAAAGTTGCAAGAATTTAATTTTACAGTTAAGCATATTGTGGGGGGCAAGAATTTTCGTGCTGATTGTCTATCCAGGATGGCTATGGTCAGAGATGATGAAGAGGATTTTCTAGTGGAAGATGTAGAGTGTGTTACTCTAGTGGACGCTGTAAATGAGATTAGTGACGTTATTTCTGAGAATGATTGGAAGGAAGCCACCGCAGTCAACAATGTGTTGTTGAAAGTTGTGGAATTTACTACCCATTGTTGGCCTGAACCTAGGGGTTTGAGCGGGGATCTACGTAGTTTCGCTCAAGTTGCAGAGGAACTTTCTGTGGAGAACGGTATAGTTCGGAGAGGGGAGAAATTTGTTCCTCCTTTTAGACTGAGGGAATCCATTATCAATAAGGCTCATCAAGGTCATTTAGGAGTGACTAAGACATCTATGCGCATTAAACAACATTATTGGTGGCCGTCAATGGATATTCAGGTCAAGAATTTGATTGATTCTTGCCCTGAGTGTTTGTTGTCTGACAAGCATTGGCGTACTTTAAAAGTACCTTTGCATCCCACTGAGTTTCCTGACTCTCCCTGGGAGAAAGTTGGGGTAGATTTTTCAGGTCCGTATTCCATTCTACAACAGGAAAATAAGTATGTAATCCTTTTAGTCGATTATTTTTGAAAATGGATGTATTTTGATTTTGTTAAATCGCCTGACTCAGATTCTACCATCGTTTTTCTCAAGAAGGTTTTTGATTTAGAAGGGTCTCCAAAGTCTATCCTCACGGATAATGGGACACATTTTGTGTCAGATAAAATGTGTAAATTTTTGAAGGAGTTGGATATTAAGCAACTGAAGGTGGCGTTATATTCCCCATCTTCGAACGGTCTTGTGGAGAGGGGGAATAAGGTAATTAAAGAGGGTATACAGACTGCAGTGTCTTGTGGCTACAAGGTAGAGGAGTTTGTTAAACAAAAGGTGGTGTAATGTATTAGTTGTGTGTCATACACCGCGTGATGTTTTGCGCGGCGTATGACCGTTCTGTTTTATGGGGCTCGGCTCGTGATTAACGCGAGCTACAGCTCGTGGATAAACATGTTGTCTTATGAATGTATTGTTACCCGTGCATGGACGCTTGATCTTCGGTTGGTCATCGTAACCTTTGGCTTGCCGCTGATCGGACGCTCCATGGCCGGGTGGAGTTTTACTATTAGAATAAACTTATCAATTAAATATACAGAAGTCTCCTGATTCCCTTCATCACAGTGACCTTCTCCTTTGTTGCTCCTCTGTTGAAGGGGAGTAGAGAGTAGTTCAGTGATTTGCAGGGCCTCGGAGGGGGGGCAACTTTGACATACTCAGACCCCAAAATTTGTGTTGATGCAAGTGTTGTCTAGCAGGTACCCTCTAACATTACACTAGCCTGTGGAGGCACCCCAGATTTGCAAGAAATATGATGGTCGGCAGCAGGGGTAATGCTGATGGCCTGCACTTGCCAGCATGGAATGTGTGCTAAGGAGGTATTACCGCTTCTACCAGGTGATGCAACTGGGCTTCCTCCTTCCATGGGGATGTCAGTGACGGGGGGGAAGGTAAGCTCTACAACTCTGCAGCGAATTAGGACAAGGGCATGCTGACTTCCCTACTCGCTTGTAACACTTTATTACAAGTACTGATGTAGTTTTCTTATTTGTGTTCTGACTTTGGACAGCAGCTGCAATGAGTACAAGGTTTTTTAGGGATATTACAATCTCCATTAATGCTCACAAATAATATATAGACCAAGACATATACATTGATACATACATACTTAAATACATAGCTACAAACCATGGTTACTTTTCCAACTTAATCTTTAGCTTTAATTTTAGCTTCATTTTAACTTTGAAAGTTTTAGTAAGCTACAGAGTTTCTGAATTTTGGTTTATTTGCTGCCCTCTGCATTTACTTGTATGTCGCACATTCACATTTACACCTGGATGTTGCCTTCACCTCTGCGATACCTCTTTACACCAGTTTCTAGGAGGGGTGAATGTACTCGACATGGAATCCTTAATCGTAGCGAGGTTCCTTTTATGGGTGTCCCCTTATCTACACTTTTTCTAGTTAAGATGGTCTCCTGCAATTAAAAAAATTAGATAGTGATAGTATTTCCGCTTGCAAACCTATACAAAGTTCTCAGCTTTTAGACTTTGGGAAGCCACTCATTTTGTTAATTTTGCGCAACTTCACTTACAGACAAAATTTCTCACTCCAAATTTTTGCAGATAATTTTTTTTATAGATGCACAAATATTGTCAAGCAACTTTTGGCTAATGTTAATTGTTTTTTAAATTCCAATTGTAACATCGTCCACTTAATCCACGAAGCTTAGAAGCAGGCACAAATAGTTTTGGTGGGATTAAAAGAACATTCAAAGTATAATTTAGTTGCATAGAATTTATGGGGAAAAAAACTATATACATGTTTTGCAGTCAAAATCTGTCAAATTCATTGGAAAATAATAATTTTGCACAGTAGTGTATTATTATTATATTTTTTTGTAGAGTTCTCCTGAAAAAACTATGCTTTTAAAGTATTTTTTTACACAAAAAATTACTTTTGTGCGATTAGTCACCAGTTTATTTTTTAAATTAAACCTTAAATTCCATGAAATATCCAAAGTCGGTGAAGTTTTTCTAAAGTTGGCAAAATGTAACTACCCCCACTTCACACAGGCTACAGACGCCGGGCCGCCTGCCCTGTAAACACGACTGACAAGCCCGTCCAAATAGACCAAGTTTAGCCATGTAAGATGATCCATGGTCCCAAATGTGTGGAACAACTTACACTAGCATGAGTGGATGGTTCAGCATGTTACCAGATTTTTGGCTTTATTTTCAAGCCTGACCTAGATTGCTATAAAAAGCATACAGTGTGGCAGGTTGTAATACCAAAAGTTTGGAAATGTTAACATCGACTAGCACTTTTATCAACCCCACAGTATCAAAGACCAACATACTGTTGCGATGGGAAGATGAGAGGGTTAAGTATTATAAATCTATACTTCCCTATTTTTGCTTCCCTTGATGATATGTTGGTAGTCAATTTTGTGACATTAACAGTATGTGCAGGTTTGTATATTTGACCTCGATCTTGTGACTTAAAACCATGTGCAGAATTTACCATCAGTCGAGGTGATGTGTGTCTGTATCTTGTTGTACTTAATACACTCTCACAATTGGATTCAGGCTGCAACCCTGCAAGCCCCATTGCTGGAGATGCCAAGGATACAGCTGGCATTCTGTCCACCATCGGGGGATTTGGATGCACTAGCAGGGACCAGTATTTGGGACGCCCAGGCGATCACTGTTGTCCCTTACCTGGTATTCTACGAAGGAGCTCAGTTTGCAGTGCTCGCTTCTCAGCATGGATTAAGACACGAGGCACCCCTGCTTTTAATAGTGCTAAAGAAAGCAGCAGGAGCCACCACCAGGTGCTGACTGCTGCAAACTCATTTTCAAGTGAAAAGTAGCCCGCGTATACCCTTCCCACCAATTTGATATGTTCAACCTCAAAATTAAGGAGACGCTTGAGATTTGAAAATCAATACAAAAGACTATTTGGTAATGCTTAGAATGACCCTTATCTTTGCTCTCTAAATATGGAAAGGTCAAAATACAAATAGACTTGGAGGGGGGAGGGGTGGTAGAGCTTTGCTTAATAAAATGTTTAAATCCCCAGTTCTTTTAATCCACATTCCTTTGTGTCTCTGTTTGTCCTGTTGACCCATCAGTGAGAGCCCCAGAGATTTAATACTATATAAATGTTCATTGCTTGAGGGTGGTGAGCAGCAGCGGCCGGCACAGGTAAGTACGGTGGGTCAGGGCAGGGCGTGGCAGGTGGGGATGCCGACAGACGGAATATGTAATATTTATGTATTTAAGTATTTCTATGCTGTTGACTGTCGACTTCTAACCCCCTTTCCACCCCCCCTGCCGTACCACCGCACCACCACCCCAGCGCATTTCGCTGTGCCGGCCACCGCTACTGGTGAGTAACACAGTGAGGGACTACAAATAGATGTAAGGAGGAGGATGGTTCAAGAGATGCTCACATAATGCAAGTAATAATTTATTACGCCTATAGCACCACGCCTGGCATCTCGCACTGAAACATGAACAGCATCACCTAGGGTTCTCAGTACAAAAAATCCTTCCCTAAGGGTGAAATTAATGTTTCCCCCAAAGATTGACAATAGACAAATTCCAGGGATATCTCTGCTCCAGTCTTTTGTAAAATAGGGGTACTCCAATTCTGATCATTCTACCTTACGCCCTGTTTAGGACAAGTGTATCTGTGGTTCCTATTGGATTCATTGTGCTTCGCCCATTTTCATAGGTTACCCTAATGCCTATCAGATTAGCCTGACCGGATGATATTTTCAGGCTGCTCTGATTGGTCTAAAGATAACCAATCAGACTTGAGGCAATGTCCTGCATGTGTATGTAGCATGGGAAGGTCCCAAGGTCACTTTTAGGTAGTCCACTATTCCTCCGAGCAGAGAAACTCTGCAGAATTCGGTGCCCAGGGAACACTGCACTACTACTTGGGGTACAACCCCATTCCACTCACCCCTGATAGTAGCACGTTAGACATGGCCTCTAGATAACCCATGCCAAGGGACATGTCCCGAACTTCTGATCAACTAACATAAGTTGCATATAAACAGAGCGTCTATTTCCCCTCTTTGCATCACACTTCCCTAATTGTGCCATTTCATCCGCACTCTGTAACGCAAATAACCAGCAAATTGCCTGTCCTAATGAGTTTAAATTAAACTCTGCTCTTGATAAAAGGCGTTCATTTCTTTTCCTTGCTGCAGAAAATCAACTAATGCGCAGCGTGTCAACAGATGAAAAGGAAATGTACAGTGTGCTAAAGCGTTCTTTATCCCGTTTAATTCATTTACAGTCGGCGCACCCCAGGGTCAGGCAGCGCTGGCCGCGGACATGCGTCGGCAGTCATTTCTTTTTGTTGTCGCTGATGGAATTTGTGATCTCGCGCCGGCCTCTCCACGGCTGGAGAAACACCGCCGCCTGCGCGCGAGCGCCGACAGCCCGGGGAGACCTGCGGGCAACAAACAGCACATTGTAATATCGCTGCACCGGCCTCCAAACACCCCCCAGGAATTGTCTACTGCCTGCTAGAAAATCCCAGCAAACTCTCTTGTAATTTCAGAAAAATAAAGTATTGTGTTCTTGCTGAACAGTACCCAGCCTGGAGTACTTTACAAGTACTTCTCAGGAGGCCTTTGGTACTCCTAACTTAGCTACTCGGCAGGGTTTGAAGTAATTCATTAGAGTTTTCAGCACGGCTGTAACACTTAGCATTTTTTTCCCAATGCAGCAATATTGTATTATCATTTCACTGTGGGGGTGTTGCATACATTTATTTCATTAGGCTACCCACTTTATGGTATTTATTGTGGACATTTTCATCAGTGTATAGCCATATTTATTTTGTACTAATTTCACCCATGTTTTTCTCTATTTATTTTATATTTTGTTAAAAAATGAATGTGCAACTAGTACAATTGTGAATTTATTTAACAAGTAAGTGTACATGCAAAGTAGAAAGCCTGACACGTTTTATGTCTATAAGCAGCCTTAACTAATGCAAAAAACATGCACTTATGAAAGCATATGCCTAAATTCACTTGAGCCTGGTTTATCGTGATTATTACTCTTGATTTGTATGGAACTATATGTTATTTACTATATGCTTATGTATCTTCGATATTGACCTTGTAAGGCGCTCTGATACCCGCAAGGGTCTTGTCGGTGCTATATAAAACCTTCAAAATAAATAAATAAATAAAAAACCCACATGTCAATCTGACCGCCTATTGGTTGGCAGTTATGTGTGACAGCATAAACAATCCCCCCAAAATGGACCTATATTCCATTTTGTCATTGGTCTCTATGTATAGAAATCACTAAAAATGAGACAAAAGGGATCCATAATTATATTTGGAATTGTCTCTACTTCCTATTTTGTACTTGTCAATTGAGAAAAAGTCTACAGAAGGAGATATTGTAGGAGATACAAGAGTTCGAACATTAGACGCTGTATTTGTGATCCACTTGTATACTGAACTTCCTATAAGGAGGAGGGTTTTGGGGCCCACACTAGCTGGTGATCTTTCTGCCCACAAAAGACTCGAAGGGAGTCTTCTTCGAGAATGAGGTCTTTGGGGAGGAGATTCTAAATGGATGGATTTGTGTGTAGAGCGATCTACCTAGAAATGTTTCCTACTTGGCCGTGCAAATGGTTGGTGCATAGTTGGCTGCCAACGTTAGCTGTCTGATCTTCCGGTGTGATGCTCATCATGAAATGTATTCGGCTACTTCGGCACATTCTGGTCTGTGCAGCATATCTGCAACGATTGTATGTGATTTCTTACAAAATATGGTTTCATGGAATACCCTTACTTAGAAACTATTTAACCTAAGCTGTTTGATAGAAATTTGCAGAATGAAAGGGATTTATCATTTCATTGAAACCAATTCGTAGAATTTCTGTTTTTTCAAAATTAGCTTTTGCATGCTTATTTTTTAAGGTGTAAATACAATGGTGGTAGGTCTTTATTTCTGAAACATTTTCAACTGAGATAATAATTTCACTGCTTTACTTCAGGGAGCATTTGGATTGACATATTTTCTACTGTCAAACAATTACTTTGAATGTTTTTACTTTGCTAACCCCGAACGACCCCTAACAGCATCCATCCTTGTCCCCTAAAACCCTGCACTATGCCTGTAGTACCCTCATTCCTGACCGCTATACTCTACCCATCCCTGAACCTTAAACACTCCTTCAACCTCTAAAATCGGCCTATCTCTGAACCCTAAAAGCCCCCACTACATCTAAGCTGCACAAATCACTGATCCCTAGTCTATGCCCTGACCCCTAAAACCTCTTAAAACCACTAATGCCATATATTTCTGAACCCTAAAAAAACCCTTTCTACACCAAAATCTCACCCTTGCCTGAAACCTAAAAAAAACCCTCACCCACCAAAAAACCACCTGACTTTAAAAAAAACATTACCTTCCCTACATTCCACCTATCCTTGAACTCTGACAATGCAATTCTACATTTAAACTCCACCCATACCTGAGCCCTAAAAAACCCTCACCCCTCCAACCTCCATGTGTTCCTGATACCAAAAACTCTTTCTGCCCATAAACTCCACACATCACTACCCCCTAAAACCCCTCACCCACCCCCTAAATTCCACCCATTCTTGAACCCTAAACCCCTCTCACCACCACTAAACCTCTGCCCATCACTGAACTTAAAAAAACTAGTGCTAAATTCTTCCCATCTGTGAACCCTAAACCCCCCTCAACACCCCTACACTCCACCCATCCCTGAACCCTAAAAACCCCTTTCCACCCTAATACTCAATTCATCAGTGAACTCTAAAAAAAAACACACCCCTAAACTCTATCCATTCCTGATCTCTAGAAAAAAGTCACCACCCCAAATTTCACCTGTCCCATAACCCTAAAGACCCCTTTCTACACCTCAACTCCACCCACCCCTGAATCCAAAACCCCTCACTAAGCCTAAACTCCTTCCAAGTTTAATGCCATTTAGAAATTTTCCTTAAAATTATATTTTCTTTAAAATGTTCCCTTCAATTTTTTAATTATTTATTTTCCTTAAAACTGTCTTTCAATAAAATTAGGTTCCCATGATTAGGTCTCCTCCAATGTGATTTCTCTGCATCAGAAGTCAGTGTATTTCCGTGGCCAATATGTTTTAGCTTAACGATGGTGTGAGCAGGGTGGGTCTAGACCTTGAAGTTTTATATTCTCATTAGCAGGGAGACCTGAGTAAATCAGCTTCACTGTTAATACATTAATACAGCTAGGAACAGAACAAGCTCATGCAACACTGACACTAGTTGAAACCATAGGGAATGGAATGTGCTTTGATTGACCATGTTGATTTGGGTGTGAAGGACAGGTCAGTTCTGAATCACATCATCACGTTCGGCTTGGGATTGGTCCCAATGTGGATGGCTGATTGAATGGCTGAGCTGCAGGGGTTGGCCATGTCAAGGGAGAGTTTTTTTTATCTGACACCTCCATGTCTGGCCACAAGGCAAGTGGTCAGGGATTTATTGTAAGCTCTTAGACCCTTCATTGATGTTTAGGTGTGTGTGTCATTGACATGCCTCTGTGAGTCGATCTGGTAGCCAGCCAGAGAGGCACCAAATACATGTTCAACAAGTTTAGTGAAAGGGGTGTTTATTGATGTACCACAAAAGAGAATTTGATGATCTTTGGGAAGTGTGAGAAAAGCTGAACCTGATATGTGCAATTGACCATTTATGCCGCTTCTGCCTGTGTTGCGTTAGGTGAATAATCCGAATACCATGACTGATGGTGCTGAGATATCAAGCCAGAACTGTGGACTTTGATGTGTGTAGCTGTTTATGCGCTGAGTATAGCTAAGATTGAGTGAGTCAGAGATTGTCTATATTCTCTACAGCTACATATGCATATCTACTGAACAAGTTGTCTGTCCACACTTCTAAGTCACCTAGGAGGGGTACTTATTTTGATATGCTCAGATGATATTATGCCAGGTAAAAGTATCTTTAGATAAAAAGATACATGGTCTTTACTTGTAGGACGGTAGACATAGGCACAGATGCACAATGTGGCAGAAATGGTGCTAGATCTTGTCTGAAGTTAGAAGGTTTGATAGCCAACTGCCTCCGGAGAGGGTGTCTGGGTGCATTTTTTATGTCTTGTTTTTAGGCCTGGATTGTATAATTAGTGGCACAAAATGAGTGGCACAAAATGCATGAGCATTGGTATGACTGGCTTGTGTCTCCAGTTCAGCCAGCCAGACTGTGGATGGAGGTTTTGTCAGTGAGGTATTGTATGCTATGGGCATGGTTCAGAGCTTAACTTGCATACAGTAAGGTGCTATCTCAGAAGGGTTGTATTATCAAGGGGACCTCTAGACAGAATTGAGGGCAGCCTGTGGTGAGCTGGAGTTTGATTATGGTATATTTTGGATTTTGATACTGTTCACGTGATGTCAAAATTCTGTGGTGTTTGGGGTTTGTAGGCGTATGTTGTGCTTTACAATGCCTAAGGATACTTGCGGTCAACAGAAGCTTCTTCAGTCTACCATTGGGTTAAAGCCATGCGAGGTGCTTTCCTGTGCTTGTTGTAGTCTGGGTTCATAGTGGGCATGGTGTAGGCATTGGTACAGGACATGCAATTTTTTTTTTTTTTAGTATCATACATTTTGTGTCATAATTTGATTAGTGGTCATACTTTTCTTGGAACATTGCCTTGCCATTGTTTGTTGCTGTTGATTGTCACACAGAAGTGCTAAGTGTTTGCTGAAATGACTATTGACACTTAACATTGCTGTGCATACAGAATGGAGAAAGTTGATTGGAAGGTGTGCTCCCTGCCTGATGTGTCTGTTCATCATTATTCCTTTTATAGGCCTGTCCTTTGAGACAGCAGTAGCTGCCTAACCATATTATTGTTTTCCCAAAAAAGTTATAAATAATACCCATAGTTAGAAGGGCTTTTTGTCATTGTCTCACCTTGCTTTGAGTGTACGTAAAAAAGCTGGTGCACAATGTTCCCATTTACTTCAAAATAGTTATTTTCTCTTGAGCGATAAAGCTTTTTCAAAGTGTGCTTCTTAAATGTTCATTTTTGTATCCTATCTTTTAGAAATGACTATTTTGCCTCCTTTTCAATTGGCAAGTTAGATGGGAGCAATTTCCTGTCTTCTTTTTAAGGTTTTGAGGTCCGCCCAAGGCAGTGCTTGCGCTGTCTCTTCAAGACATGCTGTATTCGGGATATGTGCATGAGCCTCTGCCCACTTTCTGCACATATTTTCAATTGGCTCCTGTTACTGTCCTTTGGAAATGGTGCCTTTTCATTGGTCAATAGGCTTAGAAATCCCTCCTTAGTACCACCTTTTCTCATGTTGTAACCTCCCATGAGGACAACCCTGTTACATGTGTTGTTAAGCTGTATGTTTTATTTACAATCTGTGGGCACTATTTTCTCAAAATACTTTTTTACTGCCAGCCTTGATTCTCGCAAGTAAGGACTAAAAGGACAAAGTGTATGTTTACGCAATGCTTGCAGGTTTTCAAAACACATAAATAACAGGCATTGTCATTTACAATGCCAATAGCTCAAACTCTTGCAAATGCGAGACCGATTGCATTGCAAATTCTTGTTGTTATATGTGTTTAAGTGGCATTGTGACATAATGGCGGCCTATAATTTGATTGCTTGCTTGGGGATACATTATTTTTGTGGCCTTCACAAAAACAATAGTAAAATGCATGGTACAACTCTATGTCGTCATCAAAAAATGCTTTTTTAATTTAGCATTTTTATTGCAAGCATATGGCATCCACATATAGGAAAACATCACCGGTAAAACAGCCACATCAGCGAATGTTCTACACAACAAGAGCATCATTTTGCTTATGATTATAGGAATCGCGTTTCCGAATCTGCCCTGCGAAAAGCTCCAGAACATATCTATTGTGATGTGGAACATGTCAATCATGTAGCATCAATATAAGCAATCATTATGACACAAATAATGTTCTTCATTCGACAGCAGAATATTCTTCTAAATCTATGGTATTATAAACCCAATTGTGACTGATTATAAGTCATGTTTCAGACAACAATTCCAACTATGCTAGGTAAAATTCCTGTGACTGAGCCATGGCATACACCTATTGGGCAGGGAACGTCGCTCAACATCACAAAGCTAACACCCAACCACTAAAGAGGGACATTGCTGCAAAACATAGGGATGTATGTCATTACATCTCATAGCAATACCACGCGTGCCATTACAACGCGGGTATTACTACGCGATGTCAATGACAACGACATGCCATAACATCGCAAAATGTTACCACGACTATGCCTTTACCACGCATGCCATTACTACGGAAAGGCTTGCGTGGTAAAGCTATACTCACGGTAAAAGTTTGCGGGATAAGTGACTCTACCCTACCCTACCCGAAACACTAATATAGTACCCCTGCATAACCCTCCCCAACCCCCAGTCCTCTCCCTAAATAACACTACACTTCCCTGCACGACCCCTCAACACTACCCTAAACCCTTAAACACTACCCCATGCATGACCCTCCCCCTACCCCTATTCCATTCCTACACTGAAACACTACCCTGCACGACCCCTACAATACCCTAAACCCTAAAACACTACACCACACTAACACTACAACACTACCCTAAACCCTAAACCCTAAAACACTACACTACAACACTACCCTAAACCCTAAAACACTACACAAAAACTACAACACTACCCTAAACCCTAAAACACTACACCCAGCACGACCCTACCCCTACCCCCAGTCCGGTCCCTACAACGAAACACTACCCTGCATGAGCCCCCTGACACTACCCTAAACCCTAAAACACTACACTACCCAAACACTACAACACAACCCTAAACCACTACCCCCAGCTCGACCCTGCTCCTACCCTCAGTCGGGTCCCTACACTGAAACACTACCCTGCATGAGCCCCCTGACACTACCCTAAACCCTAAAACACTACACTACCCAAACACTACAACACAACCCTAAACCACTACCCCCAGCTCGACCCTGCTCCTACCCTCAGTCGGGTCCCTACACTGAAACACTACCCTGCATGAGCCCCCTGACACTACCCTAAACCCTAAAACACTACACTACCCAAACACTACAACACAACCCTAAACCACTACCCCCAGCTCGACCCTGCTCCTACCCTCAGTCCGGTCCCTACACTGAAACACTACCATGCACGACACCCCAACACTACCTTAAACCCTAAAACACTACACCAACACTACAACACTACCCTAAGCCCTAAAACACTACACTACACAAACATTACAACACTACAACAAAAGTAACCGACACCCCAAGCGCAGTCCCCCTTACCTCACTCTCCTCGTGGTTCCCCTCTCCTGCTTCCAGCATCGTCTGAGCGGCGGTGCACGTCGTTGTGTGGAAACATCCTCAGTTTGCTCACAACGACGTGGATAGCCATTACATCGCATGCGTTGTAAAAGCGCATGCGATGTATTGGTATACGTAGTAATGGCTACGCGTTATTACATTGCATGCGTTGTAACGCATGCAAGGTAATAGCATTGCGTGGTAAAAACAGCGTAGAAATGGCTGTTTCCCAAACATAGCGCATGTTAAATTATTCCTCCTAGTGGTAGCCACTGCAACATATTTGTTATTATTTTGACTTTGTGGTGGATCATGGACAATCGAGGTTACAGAAAGGGGGATTGTTTGATGAGGTCAAACAAGTTCTGGTAACATCCTGTTGGAGGGGTAGGGTAGGCCTGGGTGTGAAATTTTGCATCGCTCGCAGAGTTTGCCGATATTTTCCACTCCTTGCAGCGCACAGAGTTTTTTCCTCGCTTGCGGCCACCAACGTTAAGTTAAGCGGAACTCCGTGAACTCCTCCCAGGCCTAGTTATGTGATGAGTGGGTACCTGCTGTTTTAGGTGCGCCAAAGGGTTGGACCGTCTCATTCAGTGGGTAGCCACCCTCATGGTTGTTTTCTTTCATTAGAATGGTGTGAATTTAAGTGGGTTTGTGGTGGCATCTGCCCAACACGTATGGCAAAGTAGTGAGAAAGCTTGGGCAGATCTGGCTAGGCGAGGGCAGAGAGCATCGTGAGTCGCAAGGGAGGGGTGTTACTTGGTGAGAAGCATGCTGTCAGCATTCAGTGGAGAGCTGGAAGAGTGGAAGGGGTGACAGGGAGAAGCTGCAAGAGAAGCCGCGTGGTAGGAGACGCTGCGGAGCGGGATCGGTGGTGGTTTCTGGGAGGAAAGCTGAGGGGTACACAGAGATGCAGCGTTATGGATTTTTATAGGTGAGAAAGAACAGTGTTACATTTATATATTCTCTCAATTAAGAGGACAAAGCAACAGGTGTTGAGATGAGAGGCCTCTATGAATGTAAAATATTATGATAATGTATTTTGTGTAGGAAGACAATTATTTTGTCAGGTTTCCTTTTGAATGACAGGTGAATAATTGGCCTGGGGTGAGAAGGCAATGGTAGTTGTTATTTGGGAGGGCAAGGACTTGAATTAGGGGTGGCCAGGGGTAGCAGCTAGTATCACTTGAGTGCCCTATTGTACCCCTGGCAAATGGTGTCCCATGTTATTTCTGCTCCCCGAGGTGTTTTGGTGAATCGACGTCCATAGGGCAGTGCTTTCAGGGAAATGCCCTGTGATTCTGATGAGTTGTGAAAAGAGCTTAAGTGGGGCAGCAAAAGGACAGGAGGTTGAGAACATAGGCAGTAGCAGGTTACAGTAGTTGGGGGGAATTTAGCTATAGAATGATGTATAAGTAAATCTACAACTGAATCTACCAGTGAAAAAATTGGATTATGATCTAAGCATGTGAGTTGGTTCAGTTGGTTCATGTAGTGGCAGGTTCCTCTTTAGATTGTATACAGGTGAGTAAAATGATGGATAGGTGACACACTAGCATCCAAGGACCCTAACAAACACCTCAAGAACCTGCAACACTTAATACTATTTGCCTGACATACTGTCGCTGAAAGCGCTTAAACGATTTCTTGAATCCTATACGCTTGTAGCGTGCAGTTGATGAGTTTTTCTTTCTTTTCTTTTTAGGAGCTCCGAGTGAAAAGACTGGTGCAAGAAGGGCAACAGTGAGCAGTAAATGGACAAGAAGTTCATGAGCAGTGGGAGATGAGTAGCAGTAGAAGGAAAAAGAAGGATAATATCTGCCTGGACTTCCCAACCATGAACCCAAGGACTCTAGTTCCATTCTTATAGACACAAAAGAAGGCGAAATTCACAATTTTTACTCCCCTGTATATATTCCTCCAGTGTATCAACCGTACAAGTCTTCCGATAGAGAGATCTTCCTGGGACTGTCTTCGTTTCAAGACAACTCTTGTTGGAAACCATGTGGAAAGAGAAGATACAGATAGGAATTGCAGGGGATTTTGCCCTATAGTTTTCCTAGTCTTTGTTTTTGTCCTCACCACTTCTGCTAAATCAGGGAATTTCTCCTCCAGGGTTCCCTTCCCGATGGCAGGTCAAAGTGAGACGGTGACATCAGTACTCTGCCTGTGGGCCATGGTCATTGCTGTCCTCTACACGGGCCGGGTTCAGGGAGACTGCTGGCTGATCGAAGGTGACAAAGGCTTTGTCTGGTTGGCCATCTGCAGCCAGAACCAGCCACCCTACGAGGCCATTCCACAGCACATCAACAGCACCATTGTAGATCTGCGTCTTAATGAGAACAAGATTAAGAGTGTCCACTACTCCTCACTCAACCGCTTCGGCAATCTGACATACCTCAACCTGACCAAGAATGAGGTGTCCTACATCGAAGATGGGGCCTTCTCGGGTCAGTTCAACCTTCAAGTGCTTCAGCTGGGCTACAACCGACTGAGAAATTTGACAGAGGGTATCCTTAGGGGGCTTGGGAAGCTGGAGTACCTCTATCTGCAAGCAAACCTCATTGAAACTGTGACTCCTAATGCCTTCTGGGAGTGTCCGAACATTATGAACATTGACCTGTCGATGAACAGGATACAGAGACTAGACAGCACCACTTTTGTTGGTCTGAGTAAATTATCAGTGTGTGAGTTGTACAGCAACCCTTTTTACTGCTCGTGTGAGCTCCTGGGCTTCCTAAAATGGTTAGCCATCTTTACTAACATGACACGCACATATGATCGCATGCAATGTGACTCTCCTCCTGATTACTCTGGCTACTTCCTGCTAGGCCAAGGTCGGTCCAATTATCGAAATGCACTAAGCATGCTCTCCTCGCTTTGTACAGATGGGCCATACACTGTGATGCCCCCTTTTATGGCTCCTAGGTACCCCATCACCACTGAACCCCCGCAGAGTCCATGTTCGGACGATGACTGCTTTTCTGGGGATGGTACCACACCATTAATATCGTTAAACACCCCGCCTTCAGACTTCAAAGGACGCCTCAGCATCGAACTGATTAGGGCAACACACACAATGGCTACTCTGGCGGTACAGATCCCTTACCCTTACAGTAAAATGTACATCCTGGTCCTATTCAACAATGGCTTCTTTACTGACATACAGAACCTGAAGATGGAAAAAGAGGTGATAACTCTGGAGCCCCTAAAACCCCACACAGAATACACTTACTGTGTAGCCTCTATCCGTAACTCATTAAGGTTCAACCACACATGTATCACATTCACCACCCTTAGTTATAAAACAGGGGAACCAGTGCCTACTCCATCAACTGCTACCCACTACATCATGACCATCCTGGGATGTCTTTTTGGCATGGTTATCATTCTGGGTGTGGTCTACTATTGCTTGCGCAAAAAGCGCCAACAGGAAGAGAAGCACAAAAAAGCAGCAGGTAGCATGAAAAAGACAATCATTGAGCTAAAATACGGTCCTGAGATGGAGACGCCCAGCATCACACAACTATCCCAGGGACAAATCATGGGGGGAGAGAGCATATCCCGCATCCCTTATCTGCCCTCGGTTGGGGAAGTGGAGCAGTATAAACTCATAGAGAGTAAGAGTAGTGAGACCCCAAAAACCACAAAAGGAAACTACATGGAAGTGCGGACAGGTGACCAGTCTGAGAGACGGGATTGTGAGCTGTCCATGCAACCAGACAGCCAGAGCTCAGTAGCCGAGATTTCCACCATCGCCAAAGAGGTGGACAAAGTCAACCAGATCATCAACAACTGCATTGATGCCTTGAAATCTGAGTCCACGTCATTCCAAGGAGTGAAGTCAGGGGCAGTTTCAACAGCAGAGCCTCAGCTGATGCTCATCTCTGAGCAGATCTCCAGCAAACATGGATTCCTGTCTCCCGTGTACAAAGAAAGTTACACCCACCCCCTGCAAAGGCATCACAGTATGGAGGTTCCACCAAAACGTTCAAGCACTTCCTCTAGTGGCTCTATACGCAGTCCGAGGTCTTTTCGCTCCGAAGGTTCTGCAGTTGTGGGACACAAAGCAGAACCTAAATACATTGAAAAGACATCCCCAACAGCAGACACCATCCTCACTGTGACTCCTGCTGCTGCAATCCTGCGGGCAGAAGCTGAAAAAATCCGTCAGTACAGCGAGCACCGGCATTCCTACCCAGGGTCCCATCAGGGGGAGCAACATGACAACATGGCAGGGCGCAAGCCATCAATTCTGGAACCTTTAACTAGACCCCGTCCTAGGGAGTTGGCTTACTCTCAGCTCTCCCCTCAGTACCACAACCTGAGCTACACCTCCAGCCCTGAGTATATGTGCAAACCATCCCACAGCATCTGGGAAAGGTTCAAATTGCACCGCAAACGTCACAAAGATGAGGATGAATATATGGCGGCCGGTCACGCCCTTCGTAAAAAGGTCCAGTTTGCCAAAGACGAGGATCTTCATGACATCCTAGACTACTGGAAGGGTGTCTCAGCCCAGCACAAGTCCTGAGTCCTCAGCTTAAACACTTGTGACTTACACTAAACTGGACCAAAATCAAAACATCAAAAAAAACAGCAGCTATTTTTATTGAGACTGTCTTAAAATCAACAAAAAGTTTAAGAAAATATATAATTATATAAATATATATATATATATTAAAAAAACTGATTATAAAAGAGGTCTCACTTTGTGAGTTTATGCACCAAAATCCGAAAAAACGAAGACAATAAAACTGTGAAGATTAGAAGAACATGTTTTTTTCTTTTTTAAATAGGAAAAAAATGAAAAATTTCAGCAAAAGAGAGGTCAAGATTTATGGCATGGAGCTGCTACGGTTCCATTCTGATGTTGCACCGCATGATATTCCATTCTGTGATTTCGTGGATTCTTTGTGTACATTTATTCCCCTCTGAAAAAATGAAAAAAAAATCGTACACATTCTTTGAGGGTACGTTTTGGGTGAAAACAGAGTCTTCCAGCTCAGACTTTCCCTGGTCCAAGGCTCACTCATGGACTGGCTTCCGCCGCAAGTCATTGCATTCAACCTGATATCCATAAAGTGTACAGTTACAAAAAAATCTATATTTGCAATGTTTGCTGTAAAGAGGAAAAAACACGAGAACGAAAAAAATGTAATACCTATATCCTGAAACTCACCTTGTTTGTACCAGGTTTTAATCTTGGATTTTAGAAAAAAAAAGTTGTTTTTTTAATTTAAAAACTGTTTTTTCTTTTGGGGCAGTCGGGTGTTTTTTCAATGAATGATTGTCTTTGGAATTTTTGAATGAGGCGAACTGCACTGAAAAATGAAAAAAGACACATTCTTGCAGAAAATCAGAATTCTTCTCGTTATTGCTGTTGGGAACCGTTGACATGGGGTCGCCTACGGCTGGATTGGCATGTCTGTCTGGTGGGATGGAAGGTCAGCTTTTGTCTGTTAAGATCAAATACAGTCTCTGGAAATTTCCATTGCATTTTTTGGACTTATACTGCTTATTTCATTTTCTAATCACACATACAGTACATAACGTTGGGAAGAACTTTCTGCTTGTGATATGATTATGATCCGCAAAACCGAGCAGTCTTACTTCACCCTCCACTGATAACAGTACACAAATTTATATAAACGTATCTATGGACATTGCATTGTTTGTACTGCAGAGTGTACTTACAGAAGGTCACTCAATACTCACAGGCATATTACATATGTCTATGAATCATCACAACACAAGAAATATATTGAATGTCTCATAACAACGTACACACTCTACAGTGGACGCAGAGCTGTCAAACTAAGTTACACTGAACCATAACATTGTCTATGGAATAATTTTGGAATTGTTCATTGTTTTGCTAAGGAATATCAGTTCTGTTTTCTGCAAATTGGTTTATGCTAAGCAAGTACCTGAAACCTGGTAAGGGGAACTACTGCAAACCAACCACCTAAGCACAAATGATCAGACATAGGCATTATTGAGTGTTTCATCTTTTTGTTCTTCATCAAAAGGCAATGCAAACAAATAGAGACACAAACAACATATTGCTTCAAATTATTTACTTGTTGTATTCATTGCAGATAATAACAGGTAAGGATATATTGTAAGTACGTTTGTACTATGCAAACACTGTGAGTAACCATTCAATATTTCTAGATCCAGAGGGAAAGGATGAAGCTCTAAAAATGCTATATAAAAATAGAAAACGTTTTTAAGATGATTGTGATGCACTCTATTTTTCCTCACCATCTATGTCCATGCCTTTACCCATCCGAAAGACTGTTTTCGTTTCTGAGTCCAGTTCTCAATTGTTTTTTAGACTAACTATCTCATTTTTCCCCAGAAATTCCAATGACTTGCAAAACATTGATGAAATCAGTCATGAGGTTTCAAAAGTCAGAAGTATTGGTTTTGCATTTTCAATCTCAGATGTCTTAATGTTCATGGAATTTATTAGACTAATTTAGATGGTCTAAAAGTTCTTAAGTGACATATCAGAAATATATGGTACCCACATTTTATAATTTCTAATATTTTTTCAGACATAGAGTTTTGCAGACATTATACTCCATCACAAATATGACTGATATTCCATCTGCCCTTTTGCAGGAGCATTATATCTTATGGCACTTCTACTATGGCAGATGAAAGATTTGTCACATTAGTGACAGTTTCCCATCTGCAAACTCTTAATCAGGTCCTTAATCCTTAGTATACACTCAAAGTCTAAAAGTATGGCACTAAAGTTATGACATAAATAGAATCCTGAAAAAAACCTTTGGGTGGCACCATTTCCCATACAATCTACATTTTAAAACATCCATGCATAACAAAAAAAGAGATTATCATCAATGAATGACCCGGAACGATATATGGTACATAATTGAAGTTGAAGTTACAATTACCCAATTGATTTCCTAAGGAACGGAGATGGAGTATAGACATGCAGAGCAATCTTTCATGCTTGTTCTGAGTTATCTGGCAAGGAATTATTTATTCACAAATCTTCCTGTAAATATTACGTCTCAGGCTCAGTTCTTGTGAAGTAGTCCTCACTGTCTCGTCACCAAGCAGGCATTAATGCATTATGTACAACAGATAGAACACTGTTGGTGGTATTACAGGTAAACAATTGTGTTTGGGAACATATATTAGAGTGTGAGATTAGTATGAAGACCTTTGACATCCAAATATAGTCAAGATCTACTAAAATGCAGTAGTACTCACACACTGGATGTTCAAGTGAAACAGGACTCCTCCAATGTCCCATTTCAGGGCAAGACCATTTCGAGTACCCAACATGGCTTGTCAATACCATCATAGTGAGGAACGCCATATACCTAAGTCTGAGATTAATCCTTAAGGTGAAAGGTGAGTAAGAGATCTATTAACGTAGTCTAGAAGAAATGAAAATAAAAGAGGGACTGCCTTCAGTTAATGTAAAATGGCACCACACATACATTTAACCAATTTAATGCTATTATGTACATGTTTGTCTCTTTTATGGTACCGGTAACAAAAAGTATCATCTTTGCACTCCTACGGAACCATTTAACACCAATTCAATTTGCTGAGGCAAAGAGGCACACATATACTGATTGTACAATTTCTTAAGACCATTGTGGAGTAGCTCTTTATTATGCTCCTGAAAAGGTGAATTTGAAACTGGAATTTATAAATAACAGTAGGTATGATGGTGCCGTTAGGAGAGCATTAATAGGTAACTTTTGTGCCAATTCTCTTCCAACTAAGGAATGTGATTAAAGTAATGTTAATGTTGGTTCCACAAAATCTAAAAATGCCAAACACAAGTCTAGTTATTGGGTTGGGAAGATTACCATATAAATACACATATTTGTGAAACTTAAATTCAAAGAAGGAAAGCAACCTCAACATCCCAATTTACTTTTCATGCATGCAGCAGTCTTCTGTCACGTGTTGTTGGATATGCTTACCATTATCTAAAAAAGACGTTTAGATTAAGTTTTTTAGAGAGGTTCAAGGTTGCAGCCATTACACTTTGTAATCACAACTTCATAAATGATTTTAAACAATGTTTTACATTTGTTGTATTTTTGAGTAGATTTAATAAAATATACATGGCTGCTTGTATGGTGCAATACATTTTAGAACTTCATTTGTGAGCATTTATAATATATATTAATCAAGTACCATGTTTGCGTAGTATTGCACCACACAAGCAACTACGAAAAACCTTAACAAATCTGCCCATTTGTTTGATAGGAATATCTGTTTTTTCAATGTGTCTATGCATACATTGGTGCACAGATAAAGAAGCTTCAATTTATTTAGAAGCATCCAATGCTTTTTGGTGCCATTCACAAACAGTTGTTGGCACACCTAGGCCTTCGCTTTGCTCAGCTCCACGCAGCAGTATTTTTAAACAGCTGATCTCTTCAAAGCCTTGATGTTTTCAACAACTGGGATACCATAACCTTTGTCTTTAGGAAAGCAGTTGTGCTTTGCCTCTCTTCAAGGAAAAATGTAGTTTGCGTAGTGCTTCCACGTTCTTGATTAACCACATGCGTGCGAGCGGAATTCCGCTCGGACGCTCAGATTTAGTAAATCCCATTATTCATGACGAGCTGGGCTCAGCATCAGCGTGCGAGGAGGCTGCGCCATGACGAGCCCAGCTCGTCATCAGCCCCGAAGGGGTTAATGTATCTTATTTAATATTTAAAAAATCATCAAATTGAATGAACTACTTTTTAAATTCAATATGAAGTTGGAGAAAAAAAACTACTTATAAAGGGTTCAATATATAGTGGTGATGATTTCCATTTTAAATAAATGGAAGTATTGCCCAACTTCATTTATGTGCAATGTTGTGACCCATCAACCTCCACCCATAATAAATACATATGGCTTTGTAGATATATTAAAAAATGAATTGCTTTGCAATCTTCAAATTAGACAGTTCTACATGTTATGAGGCGGGTCTCACCACCCGGCTATCACTCACCACTTGTAAACGTAGCTAAATTCCATATATGTTTGCTCCCGTCTCATATTTCAATCAATATCTTTTCCAATTAGTTTTTATTAATTAAAACATTTTTCAACAAATTATTTTTTGATGAACCATTTCGAGTTAAATACATTTTTTATAGCTAGATGTTTATAAAATAGGTGTCTCATTTAAGTCACAACAAGAATCCACCGCAGATTCTGGTCGAACATGCACAACTCTTATTAAACTATGCACATCCAATAACACAAATGTTCTAAGCAAATAGACTTCTGCATCCTTCATACATTAGGCTCAGAGGAACATTTAAGTAGAAGAGGTTCAAGAATGAGCTTAGTTTCTGGCAGGAGCAATGCTGATTTTAGGAGGCGTTTAGCAATGCTTGTGTGGGTGGCACAATTCAGTTAACAACCGATTACAGCAATAATATAGCTATGTGAAATCAGCAGTATAACATATATATTCCTTGATGTAGACTGTCATATACATTCACCCTCTTTTTTTACCATTTATCATCCCTCTTATCCATCTTCCATCCCTCCCCTTCAATTTACCTCTCCTTGTACCTTAAGGTCACAGCATTTTATAAGTATGAAAATAAGAATATAATTCCTGTAAGTAAGAAAATCTAAGTTAGGAAATCATAACATGGCACTTCAGGGACAATACTATTACATTTCCTCAGAGCAATGTACATCTGGCATTCTATGCCTCAACAGAGGATCAATAGCAACCCGCAAATCAGTGTTAATCCAGGACTATTCTTCAAAAGATAAAGACTTATATCATTCTAGGCTTGTTATTATGTCTTATTTTGCAAAGAAACCACCTCAAACCTTCCCCAACTTAGGCAAAAGATCATTTAGTTGATAGAATAGTTTTTCATATGAAGCTATGTGGAAAATTTCTTGCATCCATGTCTCCACTTTTGGACTGTCTGCAGTCCTTATTAGCCACAAAATATAAACTTGTCTATGGCCATAGCTGTTGCAAACTATCGCAAATTTTGTGGGCTGCCTTCAGAGTGTGTTGAAGTATCATGTAGAATCACAGCAGTGTCATATGACTTAAACTTTCTCAGTAAACTGTGCTTTTATTTGACAACATAAACAACAATACTTTGCAAGACTAATTCTAGGCACATCATTAGGATATGCTGGCCTTAGTCCTGCTAGTTCACAGGGCACCATCTGTACTCATAACCAGGTATGGTAACAGGAGGAATATGCAACCTCAGAACATGACAACGGTGACTCCCCAAGGAAATTGTGCTAACAGATCTAGAACCTTTTTGTTTGGTTACACCTGCATACCCAAAGAGATACACAAGAATTACACAACCTGGCATTTCAATATTTATTGAAGCATTATGAATCTTGAGTAAAATATGTGCGCTGCACTGCAATAGTCAATAGAAGGAAATAGAATAGCGTGATCAGCATTACGAGACTGGTGTATAAGTTAAACAATTCAACCATTGCGCTGTACCAGAGAATGTATGCTTGCAAATAAGTTCTATTATATTTTGTACTCCTACCTAGCGCTACCTAACCTAATGTGCCTAGGGTGGGTGAATCTGTTGGAATCCCTGTAGGGTGATCTAACTCCCCGATTATCTGTGGGTGAGTCTTATCAAAGAGTCCATCTTGGTGGAAAGCTGGGTTTCATACCCTGCAAGAGGTAAACAGGAATCAGCTGGGCTGGAATTCTGGCATGGAGAAACCTAACAGTGCCAACGAAATGCTCATCTAGCTAAACAAAGGAGTGATGTTGTTTATCATGTTGCCATGCTGACGTCTCAGTCAGGCTGCCATTATTGGTTCTACCCTAACAAAGCTGTCACAGTGAAAACAATAATAAACAACCTTATTCTGCGCAGTAAACTTTATCTTTCGTACATAATGTTCAAGGCTCTTATAATGTGCCAATGAAGAAGTGTAAATGTAAGCAGTTATTTCATGGAACATTATCCGTACAAGCATGCAAGAAAAAAGTGTGTCAAGTGTCACAGTTCAAGAAGAGATGTCAAGATGGTGGTGTTCCTGCCCCGGCCTAATGTGATCACATGACACTCACTCCTTGAACGTGAGGTGATTAAAAAGCTTCCTAAAATGTATGCTAAAACTATAGATTTAATATAAAAATGAAGTCCTTAAAGCAGTGTGCTTCTTTAATAACATAGCATATACAAAGCCAAATTGCATGGACAAAAGAAGGCAATAGAAAACGGTAAGTAGAAATAATTCATTTCTAAAAGCAATTTTGCAAACAATATAGCCAAATTAAAAAATAAATCTCCACATGTCGAAACTGATGGATTCTTTAAATGTTCTAAGGAGTAGACTAAACATTGCTGGTCCCAGCATCCGCAGATGACCGCTCCGTGCTTGCCAGTTCCATGTACAAATATGTTCAAATCCATCCGCTCAGCAGCCACTGAACGAGTGATGGCTAGTAGTGCATCATCACAGGACGAACCAGGATCAACGTCACCAGGAGCTGAAACATCCCATGAAGGCTCATATGTGGTTTGAATCAACGGCAATTGTGCATGGCAACTGTACAGGTGCTTCTTTAGGGGACCCACCAGTAGCGTAATGTCCATAGATTGGACCCGTTGCATTCCCAAGCATATTTCAGGGTAAACTCAAAGGTGCACAGCTATCAGCCAAACAGGGGCTGTACGCAGTGTAGCTAACATGCTAAAAGGCAAGAGCCAATTTCATTAAGTTCCTGAAGTTAAGGTGCACCAAAGGACTGTATCAGTCTCTCATTACACAGTAGTACAAGTGGTAGTACCATCCTCATTTGACTGCGTTGTGGAACATCCATTGTGAAGCAAATAGAATTAAATCAGCATCCTGACAATTAGAAATAGGACCAGCGGTAAGCCTCCAAAAATGCTTCCCAGCACGGAATGTATGAAAGATGAAATAACTCAAAAGACTGTCTGGAAGGTACTAAGTAACCCGGAGCCAAATAACTTAAAAAAGTGCTCTATTGCCACAGTGTTGGATATGTTAAAAATGTGGTGCACTAACTGCCCATACTGGAGAAGATGCCTGGTGCGAACTGGCGACTGTATCTCAGAGAAAGACCTTGCTGCTTGAAGATCAAATATCTCCCGTGCAGATGTTAAGGCCACTTCTTTCTGAAACAATAAGGCTTTCAGTCTGCTTAAAGCATCAAAGTTCACATTTGAAATCTGTATCAAAGGCCAAATTGTTGCATCCCTAACTATACGGGTAGGTGGAAACAGTACTTGTGCACAACAAGTCAAAACCCCAGAAACTGTCACCAGATATGGTATTCTGGGTCTCATCTCACAGCACCCTTGACTATTCAACATCAAAAAACTCGCATTAGAGAGCAATTTGAAAGCCAGCTGAATCAAAGCAGCCCGGGGAGCCTTTCAGATAAAATGACAAATTACCTTGGATGCATTACATGCTCAATGAAAAGTGACCCCCCCAAAGTAATAAATAGCCTAAAGTGCTCTCGTAGTCTATGCCGCTAACAAAAACTCAGTAGCACCATTCTTACTATGATTAATGGAAGGTAGGACCCATGACTAGTGTAAAAACCCTTGTACTAGTGCTTCGTATCTGCCTGCTTGATGGCATTGCAAGTAGTATTTGAAATGAAAAGTTGAAATTGGCAGAGAAATAAAGCCATGCATTATCCAGTCTGCATTCAGCACTTCTGCATTTGGCACTTCTGCAATAGTGAATGGTAATTTTTCAAACTTCTCATTGTGTAATATAGTGTAGGTCGAGTATTTCTTAGCATAATGGTCTGTTCTTTAGTTAAATTGTATGGAGAGAACAAGCTACTGTCATGAAGGTGTTTCCATAGGATGCGATCAGTATGTAGCATCTTAGAGTATACCTTAGTAGCATTATAGACCTAAGTTGTGATTGACCATGTTGCAAACAGGACATGTCATCCTGTATGATGTTGATAGCAGATGGCACAATGTTTCCCAGAGAATACATCCTGGTGGATAAGGTGGTCATATCATTGTCTACTACTACTAGAGCTGTTTCCAAGTTCACAGTTTATTAGCAGCTTTCTACTGTAAAACTTTCCACACTTCATTGTATATCTCGAAAGTGCTTTTGACATGGCTTTAGAGGAGCTAACAAAAAATCCTGTAAGGCTATGCCTTCAGGAAGAAGAGACAGGTGCTGTTTCACCGCAGACAGCATCAAACGTTTTAGCCAGTCCAAGCACAACTTCCCAATGTTGTATGTTTTGACCACTCCTGTGTGTTCTGTCTGCATGTAATGTGGGTCTGGCCTATTTATCCTAAACCCTTTTGTGCTGTCAAGAAACTATGCCTGACACCTGTTAGTATATCATGGCGACACTAACGATCCCTCTAGATTAGATCTTGAAGAATTGTATGTCCCATTTCTAAGCATGTTGTCAAACGTGTCCTCCGTGTAGTTTGTGAATTGATACTAGTTCACAAAACACAAAAATGTGGGAAGGTTTGGTTTATTAAGATCTTTTATCTTGGCAAAGTCTAGAAAGGATGTCTGCTGCACAGTTCTATTCAGGAAAATCATCAGATGTGGTATAAGGCATTTTCTAAATAAAGCCTAACTTTTCTAAATCTGCCAATCTCTGGTGCCCCATGTAGATTTCAAATCAATATTGTCTTTCCAAAAGTCAAACCCTTATATCTACAACTGGGACAAGAAAGATGCAGAATGAAACAATTTGGTTTCAGTGAACATAGTTTACTTTGGCTGTGAAGATGTGAGTTTATAATATTAAGGCTCTGGGTCAACTGGATTGAGACCTGAAAAATATGCAAACCTCTGTTTCAATGTTTTTGAGCTACTCTGTGTTGGTGTACAGCAGTGATCCCATTGTGTGTAATTAAATATTGCGCTGGAGTACTTGCTATATGTAAACAATGGTGGCCATAATGGTGAAAACAGAGCATTTTATTGCCATTAGTGGTGCCATCATACATTTCTTCCTCATTAAAAACTGTGTAATGCTCTCGATCTGTAAGCATTTCATACACTGTGTCAATGTACCAATCATCAAAGATAGTACCCGGAGTGATAATATCATTCAAAGAAATATGGAATACATAAGGAATTTTAAAGTTTTAGTTGTTCCAAATATATCATAGAATACCTTATCCGAAACAATTCTATCAGGAAGCTGACATGTTCACCAGGGAACGATCTCTTCACACTTTATGTGATGTAGAATAGGGGTTCAAAACCTTGTTTACCAGTTCAATAGCACAGTATTCTGGGAGATAGTGTCAGTTCAGAAGCATCGAAAGAGACAGTCACACAAGCAATCTAGATGAAGAGGAAAAGTAATGAAATTGTAATCTAAATGTATATCCAGAGAGGGACAAAATATGTCTTTTGACCCAAATGTATAATTCACATGGTTCCTTTGTGGAGGAGCATTCGAGTCTGACGAATCTAATGAGAAGTCATCGAAATCGATTTAAATATCCTGAGGCTGTTTCTACAAAGTTGGGAGGCTTGTGGAATTGTATAGAAATAGTAGATGACTCTAATGGCGGTACATTGCAGTAAACACCATCATTGTCTGTTAGCAGAATTGAAATCTGTTTTTCCCTGCATGACGATTGGATTGTTTCGCATTTGTTGATGTAACAGTAAGAAATGATACTTCAGTGTTTGCTGTCTCCAGTCGGGGAGAGGAAGCTTCATCGTCGGTCAAAGCTTCTAATGGGACCTCCTGTAGGGTATTAATAAGAGACAGGTAACTACCCAGGATCCCTGTGTAGAACCGGCCCCAGAATGTGGTTTGCTGAGATCAATAGACACAAATCACTTGCATTTTCTGTCGTGCCAGCGGTGGTAAAAGTACAGTTCTGGTACTTTCAACAGCCAGGACAGGTACAGGCGCTCTCTAGGATAGCCCAAATTCCTTCTTGTCCACAATCTTCTCCTGGATCAGATCACCGATCTTTGGAATCCAACTAGGAGTTGCTGGCGCTTCTTTCACTTCACCTGAACGTTTCTGCTGGACATTGCTCTGAGCATCTCAGAAGTAGTTCAGTTCCTGTAAAACATCCAAACGCTCACTGATATCAAATGGTGTTTCCGCCACCACTGTACTGGCACTGTCAAGGTCTGGAAAATATATCTTAACCCCCCAAACAGGCTCTCATGCAAAGTCCAACAACCTTGGATTTTCCAGTCAGATTATTTAGTGCACCCTGGATCCCATACAGGTGGTGAACCCAACTGCAAATTTTAATACCCTGGTTCCTCTCCACTACTGTGTTTCCCTCGAGATGATAGGGGGAGGAGTATTACACAGTCAAACTGAATTTTCTCATGGTGTCTCTGTAAACCTTGGAGGTGAACGCCGGACCCTGGTCCAAATGGAATGAATGAATGAATGATTATTTGTAATGCGCGAACTTAGCCCAAGAGAATCAAGGCGCAGACTAAAAACATAAAGTATAACTAGACAATTACAGTTACAGAAAACAAACAGCAGATTTAAGATTCAGTGATAGGCCTGGGAGAAGAGCCAAGTCTTCAAGAGCTTCCGAAACATGATCAGGGAAGGTTGGTTAGACAGCTCGGGGGGGAGGTTGTTTCACAATTTAGGGGCCAGAGTGGAAAAGGCTCTTCCTCCTCATTTCGCTTTTTTAAATCTGGGGACCGCCAACAGATTGCTTGAAGATGATCGGAGGCTTCTCTTGGGGGAGTAGGGGCTGACCAGAGCCTTTATGCCATCGGAGCCAGAGCCGAACACGGCTCTGTGCGCCAGACATATAATTTTAAAGGAAATCCTGGAATGTATGGGCAGCCAGTGGAGATCCTTTCTGGCCTGAGTAGCAGATGATAGCTTTGGGAGGTTTAGGATCATCCTAGCAGCAGAGTTTTGGACCATCTGAAGACGATGGAGGGCTTTCTTGTTTATGCCCCCATACAGTGCGTTGCAATAGTCAAGCCTGGAAGATACCAGGGCAACGGTTGACTGCTTGCGGGCATCAGGTGACAAATAGGGGGCAATCTTTTTAAGCATGCGGATGGTATTACAGCAGGTGGATACAGTTCTGTTTACCTGAAGTTCAAAGGAGAGGGCCGAGTCAAAGAGAACACCAAGGTTCCTGGCCGAATTGGTGGGTTGGGGACAGTCTCCTAGAAAGGGAGGCCACCAGTCCTTGGACCAGATGTCAGGGTTTCCTCCAAAGACTAGGACCTCCGTCTTCTCACCGTTGAGCTTCAGGTAATTGCGCACCATCCACTTAGAGACCGCTTCCATACAAGTTCGAAATTTGAAAGCGGCCTCAGTGGTCCGTGAGGTAGAGGAGATGATAATTTGGGTATCGTCTACATAAGACAATATTTGATACCCAAAAGATCTTATTACCTCGGCAAGTGGGGTTACGTAGATGTTGAATAGCAGGGGACTCAGGGCCGAGCCCTGAGGAACCCCACATTGCACCTCTTGGAAGGAGGACAGAAAGCCACCAAGCTGAACCCTTTGCTGTCTCTGCGAGAGAAAAGAAGACAGAAGATTTAGGGCACTTCCCCTCACCCCTATCCCCTTCAACTGGTCAACCAGGATAGGAGGGGATAGGGTATCAAAAGCTGCTGTGAGATCGAGGAGCACCAGCATAGTTGTCCGACCTCTGTCCACCTCGGTGCGGATGTTATTAGCCACGACCGTGAGGGCGGACTCGGTACTGTGAGCAGCACGAAACCCATGCTGGGAGATATCAAGAAAACCTGTTTTTTCAAAATATGAGGTCAGATGAAAGTTGAGGTGGGCCTCAAGCATCTTTGCAGGGGCTGGGAGCAAAGATATTGGTCGGAAGTTTTTTAGGTCCTCCGGATTGAGCGAGGGTTTCTTTAGAAGGGGCTTTACAACTGCCGCTTTCCAAGGAATTGGGAACGATCCCTCGTCAATGGCCATATTCATAACTTGCAGGAGAAGAGGGAGGACAGACTCTTTACAGGCCTTCAAGATTTTTAGGGGGCAGGGATCAAGAGGAGAGCAAGATTTGGTAGCATCGAGAAGGTGGTTTAGTTCCTCAAGTGATATATGAGGAAAGCTGGAGAAATTTGGCAGGGAATCAGAAGAATCAGTGGTCTCCGTATGTACGGGAGAGGAGGGGGAGGGTGGGAGTGTACTGTTGGCATCTAATGAAGTATTGGAGGATTTGAGGGAGCTGTAAATGTCCGCGATTTTGGAGTGGAAGAATCCTGCAATATTGTCGCAGAGTTCTTGCAAATCATTCACTGATTCAGTTGTTTTGGGAGTGGTTAAGGTATCAATAATTTTAAAAAGTTCCCTGGAGGATTTCAAAGAGGTAGTGATTTTGTTAAAGTAGTTCTTTTTTTCTTCGTCTATAGCTTTTTTATATTCTCTCAGGGCGGACTTATGTAGGTTTTTCCTCAGAGGGTCCTGGTGGGCATACCAGGCTCTTTCTTTCTGTCTGCATTTCTGCCGCAGAGATCTAAGTTGTTCCGAGAACCAGGGTGATGAGGGGCTCTTTCTAGCTGAGTAGTGTTTTTTAAGGGGTGCTAGCGAATCCAGGGCATGAGTAAGCGTGGCGGACAGAGCCACCGCGGCCTCGTTAGCATCAGTCCGAGCGAGGGGACGAATATCAGTCAGGAAGGGAGCGAGGGTAATATTGGTTACGTTATTATAGTTCCTCCTAGTCTCCCATCCTTTTTTATTGGTTAGATCGGAACCGGAAAGGGTAAAGGTAAAATGGAAGGGAATAGCCGAGTGGTCGGACCATGACAGGGCAATCGGGTTATCGATCCCCAGTCTGGTATCGTTAGAGAAAATGCCGTCTAGAGTATGTCCAGCAGTGTGAGTAGGACCCTCAACTAATTGGTTAAGTCCACAAGAGGTTAGAGCCTCTGTTAGTCCTTTGGTGTTGTTATCCTCTGATAGTTCCAGATAGAAATTAAAGTCACCTAGAAGGGTGAGCTTGGTCTTGCTAATGAAAGGTTCTAGCAAGGTAAGTAAATTGCGGCAAAAATCAGTCCTTGGGCCAGGGGGCCTATAGCAGAGGATACCAGTGAAGGAAACAGAGGGAGCTAATTGAATTGTGAAATGTAGTGCCTCATATTTCTGCTTGGGGGAAGAGAGGGGGTCGATACGGCAGGTAAACTGGTCTTTACACAGTATTCCCAGACCTCCACCCCTACGGTCAATACGGTCCATTCTGGTCAGGGCATAGCCATCGGGAATAGCCTCCACTAGGTCAGGGCTGGCCGAGGTGGATCCCCAGGTCTCTGTGATAAAGACCCAGGAAGGTTTCCTTTGTACCACAAAGTCATTGAAAGCGATTTTGTTTTTGATCAGAGATCTGGCATTGATGAGAAAGCCAGTTAAATTCTCCAGATGTTCCGAAGATTTAGCCTTGGCCTGACGTTTTCTGAAAGGTTTAGGGCGGGCGCGTGAGGAAGAGTTACAGCCACATTTGATGAGAGAAATTTCCTCTGGAGGTAAAGTGTGATGACAAGGCAGAGGTGGCGGTCTTAATGAAAGCAAAGTGGTGAGAAAGCCTAGGTTTTGAATGGAGGGGGAGGAGGAGAGAGCGTCCAGCCCATCCTGCAGTGCGTCCTCAGCGCGGACGGGCGCAGACGGGCAGGACTCTGGCACGACTCCGGCGCGAGTCCGGCGCGGCCGTGGATCGCGTCCGCTGCGCTGAGGCATGGCCGTCCCTTTTTATGTGCAACTAGAGCGCGAGAAATCACAACCACACTCAATATGGCCGCCGTAAGTCTGTACCCGGGACCAACTCCACAGCGTCAATACTCGGCTGAGAGTGGCCCTGGGCAGCGGAGAGGAGGGGGAAGGTGTGAGCAATAAAAGCTTATTAAATCAAGCAGTTTAAGGCAATGTTGTGAATTAATTTAAAAGCACAGTTTTAAGCAGTTTTCCGATTTTACGAGTAAGTTTAAAAAGTGCAGGCACAACAGAGCAACAAAACCTCCTGGCTTCCGCCTCAAGAGGGGCACAGACACTCAATACAAACAAGCGCTGGATCGAGAGATGCCCCTTTTATGTGCAACTAGAGCGCGAGAAAGCACAACCACACTCAATATGGCCGCCGTAAGTCTGTACCCGGGACCAACTCCACAGCGTTAATACTCGGCTGAGAGTGGCCCTGTGCAGCGGAGAGGAGGAGGAAGGTGTGAGCAATAAAAGCTTATTAAATCAAGCAGTTTAAGGCAATGTTGCGCATGAATTTAAAAGCACAGTTTTAAGCAGTTTTCCGATTTTACGAGTAAGTTTAAAAAGTGCAGGCACAACAGACCAACAAAACCTCCCGGCTTCCGCCTCAAGAGGGACACAGACACTCTTTAAAAACGCGGCTACTGCATATGTCCCGATGGAGACTTGCAAGTCTTTTATAACAGTTCGAGCATTAGCCAATCGCCATGGCCATACCAATAGGAATTGAGAGCAGGAATCCACTGCTACCATCATGTAGTTGTATCACCCACCTGAGTGTAAAGGTCCACAGTGGGCCAGATAAACACAAACCAGAGGTTTGTCAGAGATCAATGGATGTGTCTGCGGTGGGCGAACTGTGGTGGAAACTTTCATCTCTGGCAGATGTCACCTTTGAGCACGAAGTCCTTTGTCTGTTTGTATAGACTTTACAACCAATAGCGGTGCTGCAAGAATGAAATTGTAGCTGCCACCCCTTTATGAGCAGATGCTAGACCCTCATGTGGCGCTAGGATCAATACTAACCTGCGATCTGAATTAGGTGTTACTCTATCTCTCACTCTGGGAATATGAGCAAATAGAATATTTTACACACTTAATTGGTAAGATTATTTAGTTGGAAAACCTCTCGGCAAGAGGGTGCCATCGTGCTCAACGTTGACAGCCGCCATGATGTCTCCATCTATCCTCGTACTAGAATGAGTAATTGCAGTAACTGTAGCAGTTTGTACTGTTGCTTTTGTGGCTTCGTCAGCCATGGAATTCCCTGCAATGGGTTTTCCTACATGCTGATGACTCAGAGTGTGAATCACATGAGTGTGTGGCAAACATGCTTTTAGTTTACCCACCAGTCCCCAAACAATCCTGTGCTTTATCATGTACCCTTTGGATCTCTGAATCTATTATGGCGCCAGTAGTGTAAATACTCATTGTAAGACTGGAAACAATAATAAGAATCCCACACTATAATTTTGAGGTTTCCGGAATCCATATTCTCAAGTGCCAGCATTAGAGCTTTCAGTTCAACCAGCTGCGTTGTGCAATCACCAAGGGACAGCGTGTAGGTTTTATGAGGGCGTTATTCTTCGCCCTTCATCCTACCCTTTACTGCTGTGCATGCAGCAGTGCATTGGTGCTTCGTCCCTATGGCAGGCTGAGCAGAACCATCAGTGTACATTATATAATCATACGGATCTAGATCCATTTCTTTATTGGGCAGAGGATATTTTCGTTCTTATTGTAGGTATGCTTGTGTTTGTAGTGTAGAGTTAGGATGTGTCATTACATCGCATACCAATACCATGCGTGCCATTATAACGCAGGTATTACTGCGCGATGTCAATGACAACTACATGCCATTACATCTCAAAATTTTACCACAACTATGCTTTTACCACACATGCCATTACAACGCAAAGACATGCGTGGTAAAGCTATACTAATGGTAAAAGTTTGCAAGGTAAGTGACTCAACTCTACTCTACCCTACCCTAAACACTAATATAGTACAACCCTCCCCGACCCCCAATTCAATCCCTACAATAACACTACACTACCCTGCACGACCCTACACAACCACTACAACATTACCTTAAACCCTAAAACACTACACAAACAGTACAACACCACCCTAAACCCTAAAACACTACACTACACAAACACTACAACACTACCCTAAAACACTAAACTACAACACTACCCTAAAACACTATACTACACAAACACTACAACACTACCCTATACCCTAAAACACTACACAAACAGTAAAACACTACACTAAACCACTACACTACACAAACACTACAACACTACCCTAAAACACTACACAAACACCACAGCACTACCCTAAACCCTAAGGGCTCGATTCACAGAACTAACTTAAGACAAAATCTTAAACTTACTACTTTTGGTATTCACAGAAGTTAGGATTTTGTCTTAAGTTTGTCTTAAAACAGACTTAAGACAAAATCCTAACTTCTGTGAATACCAAAAGTAGTAAGTTTAGGATTTTGTGTTAAGTTAGTTCTGTGAATCGGGCCCTAGAACACTACACTACACAAACACTAGAACACTACACTAAACCCTAAACCACTATACTACACAAACACTACAACACTACCCTAAACCCTAAAACACTACACAAACACTACAGCCCTACCATAAACCCTAAAACGCTACACAAACACTACAACACTACCCTAAACCACTACACTACACAAACACTACAACACTACCCTAAACCCTAAAACACTACACAAACACTACAACACTACCCTAAACCCTAAAACGCTACACAAACACTACAACACTAAACTAAACACTAAACCACTACCCACACTACTCCCACCCCTACAATACCCTAAACACTAAAACACTACCCCCAGCCCGACCCTCTACACAGTCCAACACTGTGGGTAACAGCAGGGGAACAGCAGAGAATGGGCATCTCAGAGATAATTTGATGGAACTCTTGGTCTTTTGCAGGGAAGCCCATCTCAGTGAGGGAGGGGCCTGCCAGCCAGTGAGCAGGCCACTGGAACTGTGCTGCAACATATAATTGTTCAACGTCTGGGAGCCACAAGCCTCTGCTGGAAGTTTAAGAGTAGATAGTGCAACTCACCGGCAGCTCTTGACCTAAATTATATTGCCCAACATTGCATCCAAGTCTGTGAAATAGGACCGGGGAAGTGACAAAGGGAGATTAACAAAAGAAATACAGTAGACGTGGGATCACTATCATCTTAACCAATGCTATCCGACCCATGACCGACAAGGGCAATGCCGACTAGGGTATGTTCATATTCATCACTTCCACACAGAGAAAAATTAAGAGCTTATTATCTTGCTATAATCTTATAATACCCTGTCCAGTAAAGGATGCAGGTCATTATCAAGGTCTTTATTTAGAAATATCCCCATATATTTCAATGTAGCATTCTTCCATCTGACGGGCCACAGCCCAAGGTCGGCTAATGTAGTACATCTCGCTAATGGTAAGACCTTGCATTTCTCCCAGTTGATTCGATAACCAAAAAGGCCAAAATAATTTTAATTAGGTGTGACACTATCCAGCCCTGATCATCCCTTACTGCTGGTATACTGTGGGAGGCTTTTAGTTGCCATAGTTGGTAGTTCAGTAGGTGACCCGCCTTTTCCCCCATTCATAATGTTCTCGTTTGAGACAGAATGTTTTTATTTTAGCCCTTGAGGTTTATATCTCATTGAGATCCTATTTTGGTGTTGTTTTCTATTACACTATCCGTAGTGTCACCTTCTGCTCTAAGGCCTTTTGGGCACAACATACCCGTCATTTAAATATTGTGGAGTCAGACATTACTTCACCCTGCACACACTGCTTAACTCGTTCGATGCTGATGACGGAACCGCTCCTTCATCAGCTGCGGGTGCGCTGTGCTGATGACGGAGCGGTTCCGTCATGGCCCGCTCGGAACGCCTGCGCGGCGCGAATTCCGCGCCTGCGCTGGACGTTCCATTGAGCAGGGCGGGCCATGACGGAACCGCTCCGTCATGAGCACAGCTCAACCGAGGCTGGTGATGGAGCGGTTCCGTCACCAGCATGCGGCCGCCACGCGGCCGCCCCGCCCCCTTAGAACTGCGGCGGAATAGCCACCGCAGTGAAGGGGTTAATCTGCTTTCCACAGAACATGGGGAAGGGATGTTACTTAGTACCAATTTTCCTCCAGTTACGTATGCAGGAACCCCGGTAATTTTAGTTTGGCATTAGAAAGTTCCTATTGCGGCATATTGTGGTGCCAGCGTCCCAGTAGAGGTGTTAGAAAGCCTACTGCAATGCGTATCTGTACTGCATCATGGTTTGAGGTGCAATTTGGTATTATATCTGAGTTACTAATGTCCTGCAGAAGGGGATATAATACTGAGAAATAATCTATATGGGTTCATGCGTCATGTTTGCAGGAAGGGAAAATGCAGTCTCTGTAGGTTGAATGAGTTTGCCACTAGAGTCCAATAATAATTGATCCTGCATTAAGTTGTCCAAACATGACTGTCTCTGGAATGATATATTGTGTGGTGATCTGATTTATCCAGCAAACAGTATACAACTAAATTCCAGCCCCCCCCCCCCCCAAATAACACCTTGGAGAGATAACAGAAGTCTGTCAATCTCCCCAAAACAGCTTTTATCCTTAACAGGGACATAGAGTGAACCAAAAATAATTGTTTGCTGTTGTATAGTTGTCGTTATGAACATAAAGGGGCATATTTATGAGAAAATGTCAGACCGCGGAGCTGTGCCAAATTCGGCAGCGCCACGCTCCAACATTTTCAAAACGTAGGGCTGTGCCATATTCACAAGAATAAGGCGCTCGCCTGTGTTTTCCATAGCGCTGTTGCTAAATTAAGCAGCCTAGCGCCAGCACAGGCAACTTTGCACCAGAGTGCAAGGGTGCCTGCGTTACAGGGAATGATTGTTTACACATAAATAGACGGTATCATTTCCTGCATATAAACAATCACCAATGCCAATTTGTTACTTCTATGTGTACTGTAGAATATGTGCATGAAGGGAAACATTCCTTCACATAAAATCATTAATGGCATTTTGCTCTTACCATGTGTGTTGCGTTCTGCAGCACACATAGAAAAAGCAAAACCGAGGAGAAATAACCGTATTTCTCCTTGTTTTGTCATTCTAACGCCTGCCCTTGCATGGCGTTAGTTTTTGGCGCTGCCTCAGATTGACACCTCCTTGAAAATCTAGAACAGCGTCAAAAGCAATGGGGGTTGCAGTGGAACACCCACAGCCACACCCATTGCATGCTCCTTTCATGCTAAGTGATGCGTGTAAAGAGGCCCTTATTTACAAGGCGGTGTTAAGCCACAAAAAGTGGCTTAATGCTTCTTTGTGATATGAGAGGTGCATTTTGGCACCAGAACGCCGCTAAACTTGACATTCTGGTAGCGATAACCCCTTGTGAAAATGCCCCCCAATGTCCCTCCGGGTCTGACCACATCTCCGTCACACGTAGGGGTAGTCCTTTCTGGATTAAAAATAACCACCCCACCTTTACAGTAGCCTTTACAGTAGGCCTTGGATGTAACTGCCTGTGCATCTAATCAGGAACGTTTATGTGAAAGGTATTCACACCTGGCCCCGTCTCATCTGAGCTTCTTGCTTTCAGTGTGAGTGGTGCGCCTTTTGAATCAGTGCAATGTTTGGTTTGGCGCTGTGGAGAAATTATAGTTTTTTTTGCGCGTAATATAATGGGTAAGTTCATTAACATTTTCTTAAATTACCACTAGATCTCGTAGGGCATGCATGGCGAAAAAAGGCAGTAAAGCATGGGATAACAAAAGGTGCAGAGTGAAGTCTGCTGATATGAAGCACCACCACAAGCCTATCTTATACTTTAAGTAAAGATTGAGTGGTGTCTGTGCGACAGCCGGGTAGGAATGTTGCAAAAGTCCATCTACAGGTGTGGTCTCCATATATATGTATGTGCGTTCTTATATAGCGCTCGACTTACCCGTGGGCATCTCAGCACTTGCATTGGGAACCCGTCCTGGCTTTTCCCTGTGAGATAACCCGTACTGGGCATCCCCAAGGTGAAAGCCAGGCATCCCGCCGCGGAGGGGCCGTTGTGGAGATTAAGCAAGAATATTGCCCAGAGCTGCATAGTGTGAACTCGTGCTTAGAGTGGGCACCGAAGCGAGAATTATCGAGTCCGTGGACAATTGGGCTCAGGACCCTGCCGCGTCGGGAATCGAACCCTGGTCCCAGGTCTGACCTCTGCTTCAGGGTATGCCTCCTCTAATCAATTCTTAGTGAAGTGTCCAATCAATCAACTCTACCTAATGTGGGGACTATTCTGGGAGTGCTTGGAGAATATGTGGGTGCATATCCCTTAATAAAGTGTGACAACCACAGAAAAGCTCCAAGCCTCTCCCCAACAACAGCAATCTGCCTCAAAGGAGGTAACAAGCATGCCATATGCCCCTGTATGAATGCATCAATCTACAAACTCATTATGAAACTATGTTAATCATTATTATAATCGACTAGGCTGCAAACACTCTCCACCTACAGATGCTCTATCGAACACATTTAAGAATAACAACAACAGAGTTTTGCAATTGCACCAAGGGTGCAACAGCCTCTGCTTCCAATATCCAGTCCATGTAGGAAACCAGGGAAGCAAGAAATGCGCCAATGGGCAAACATCAGACGTTTTGCCAACTACATGGGGGCTAGAAGTAGACCTCACATGCTTTTAACGGCGATTGAGATTTGTCCCTTGCAGGCGCTGCCCGGGTCAAATGGCTAGAATTATGATCTGCAGCTCTGGGACTTCCTCTAGTGTCTCTCATTATGCCATTGAGGGCTGTGGTGTCACTGGGGTGGTTCCACGGGTGGGCATTATCATCAGTGCTTTGGGATGTGTCCATCTCTGTTAGGTCTATGAATCCCTCTAATTGTCCTGGGTTATTAAACTCTCTTGTGGGACTGTACCTAGTAATTAACATGGTTTCATGGTCGAGTTGCCCATAGCGGATTTCCAATTGCTTCAGCTGCTGTTTTAGGGACAATACATTTCTCTTCCTCAACATGGTGGCATTGTAGAAGTTTTGGGTAATATGTATTTTATGTCAGTTGTTTGCGAATGTGCCTCATCGCTCACTAGAATGTGCTAAGCTTGCTGGTGTAATAAGCGACATTGAATCACTTGTCTTGGAGTGTCTCTTCTATCATCATTGCAAGTCCTAATTCTATGAGCTCTTTGAAAATCCAACAGTGGGTTGAAGTTCAAGTTAGTGAGTAATGAAATAAAGTGGAGCATGAAGGCCATATTGTTATCCTTTCCCAATGCAACTGGAATCCCAGAGAACGAAAATGTATCTCATCGGTTTCTGTCCTTTAGTTCTGTACATTTTGTCTACATATACCAATGATCCTAGTCCCATTCTGTCGAAGTCGTTCATTTGTGCTCCATATTTGTGAGTCTACACTCCACCCCCAATAATAAGTAGATAAAGGCTGTAAGGTCCGCCCTGATCAAGATTAGGTAAGCCGATGTACTGGAAGTATTCTCTTCTATTGAAGAAACAGAAGTTTGCAGGGCTATCTCTTCTTTGAATATTGTCTGCAAGACCATGCATGTCCTGTCTGATCATCTTGGGATCCTTTGGGGTCTTGTGTGTTTCCCCAGTGACCACTTCCATGAACAGGAGCTGTCTTGTTGACTTCAACGTCAGGGTACAGTACCCAGGCCTGAACAATGGAACTATTTTGACAAAGTAGCATCACCTCATAAGCACTTATTTGAAATTGTCACAAATTACAGTGTGAGATCATGTTTGTTGTAGTAGTGATTTGACAAAGGTTTATTATGCAGGTGTTATAAAAAAAAAAAAGATATGTTGTAGCAAGAAGACACTACAGCCTGGGGACGCTTGAGGAAGTAAGTTCAGATGGGGTACAATGGTTTCCACATAAAGAAAGACTCTAGGCTGGTAGTAGGGCTTGACAGTTCCTTAAGATTATTGCTTGCACAGAGAAGATGTATGCAAGAAGAGTTAGTAGGGTAATTTGATTTGTATCTGTTTGCCATGTGAGGTAAATATAGACAGACCCCAACGTATCATCACCGTTGTGAGGTTGAGGTGGGTAAGCCAAGGCCAAAAGGAAGGGTGTAATTGGCTTGAGAGGAAAAGTACCTTTGATACTAGAGATAATTATATCCCCTGGTGTGGGAAGATGACAGAAAAGTATTTTTGGAGTAAAATCACCACTGTTGGAGAGGCCAATCCAAGATGGCCCCCGCTGATGTCATTCCTTCAGTCCTCTTTATGTATTTATCATCATTCGGCCTGGGTATGCCATTCTGGCCTTCAGTGCCACCGCTGCCCCAGACATCTACTGAGTGTTTAAAAGGTTGTTGGGCAGAGTTGCTGTGTTCTGGGCCCAACGAACTCTTCTGGCCCTTCCGCTAGGCCTCACATCCCGAAGTCAGATTAGAACACTGGGAAAGCCCCTCACTTATGTGGGGAATACCTCTCACTTATGTGGGGGATACCTCTTTGCAGTTGGTTTCGCTGATTCTGCTTCCATTAGAGCAATCAGCTTCGTACTTCAGAACTAACCAACCTAGAGACATTGAAAGCACTTGGTGTGGCCCACCAAACAGTTGCCCCACTTCTGGGCCACACCACTAAACCAGGTGGCTCTGTTCAGAATATTGATGTCTGTCTGGCCCATCATAGCCTCTAACTGTTTCTGTTACATTTGCCTGGTGTCCAAAATCTTGTTTCTTCTTCCCAAGGGCTGCAGCAAAATGCTAGTGCAGTCTATTGTTATTTTTCCAACCCGGATTGTGACAACTCCGTCTATCTTGAAGTGCCTAATACTCTCATAAAATGCCTTCGGGTTTTGCAAAATGCCACCACCCCTCTCTTTTAGTAGCTCTGCAGATGTTCTTTAGTCTTGCCTAGTTCCCAGCAGATGTATCATTTTCACAACCACATGTATCTGCCATTACACCTTCCACAACACAAAGCTGTTGTGCTTTTGGTGCCTGCTGCACCCCCCATATTCTAAACCATTCACTTCAATGAGCCTCTCTTAATCTTTTCCACACTCCTGAACTAAAAAAAGGTTTTGCCTGGGTGGAAGGGCCTTTTATCATCAATCAGCCTTACAATAGATCCTACAACTTCTTTCTAATCCCTTAAAATTCAGTAAAAACATTACGATTTGACTGTTCACAGTTGGGATGGATGGATTGATGGATTGATGTATGGAATCAAACACCAAGATATAATCAACTCCGCTGAAAAGGCTATGTTGATTTGAAGATTATAAACAATTATCGACCTTTTGTAAATCACCTGCGATCCTTAAGATTCTAGGAATAGAACAACCAGACAACTGTAGTCATATGTGGAAGCACAATCTTCTCCCTAAGCATTAGTCAGATTTCATACTGATGGCATGGTATGCAATCTTGAGAGCAGACCTGAAGGGGGTCTACTTCTTGCTTTAGATGATGGTCAGTACATATATCACTAATTCTCCTTCAACCTTTGATAGCTGATGGTTCTGTATATCCCGAAATTAGAAAAGCTAAAATGGGGGATGGGAATATTGGTTCTGAAATTGAACAAAAATGTTTCCAAAATTGCTTTTAGCAAAGGAAAACTGGGTTCTGGCATTAACCTAGCAGGTGTTGCTGTGTGGTGTATCACATCAGTTTCAATTCATAGTAAACGTCGATGATTGGGAGACCCACAGTAGCCTGTACAAAAAAGATCAAAGAGGCATGCTTCGAGAAGCGCCTTAAGAAATGTATTTCTGGAATGCGTGAATATGGGCAAAACAGAAAACATTACAGAGGATGGCACGGAGCATGAGGACATCCCCTTTGACTGGTTCACAATTGACAAAACATTTTCAGCTTCAAAGAAGAAAGTGAAAAACTTAACCTGATCAACTTTTCTGGTGCAAAACCCACCTCCCTGCGATAAATAAATGGAGAGGTTATGGGCACACCCTTAAACATTTCTGTGGCCCAAAATATCTAATCTTTACTCCAATTGAGAAATTTAGTGGAACTATCAAGAGCTTTGGTGATGACATCCTTAACTACTGGACACTAATCTATATGAACCTGCTGAAAAAAATTGGACTGGCTAAAACAGAATTCAGAACTAGGGGTAGGCATAACTCTCTTAATTTGATGTAAGGTAATTACATAGAAGTACAACAAAATTACGCAAGATCCCACGTAATTACACAAGTAGAGTAATTCAGCATTTAGCGCTATTTTCTTAGCACATGTCCAAAATGTCTCTGAGGATGCTTTTTGTGCTAAGAAATAGAGCATATTTCAACTGAAGATGAATAGCTGTGCAATTCCCCCCCCCCCCCCAACTTACTCCTGGTATTAGGTGCTATTTTCTTAGCGCAAAATGCACTAGCTCATCCAAAAACAGAGCAAAATGCAAAACAACACTAACATCTGCAGAAGCAACTGCTCACCCTCACTACATTTTTTTTCTCTGTGCTTGTTTTCCACCCAAATTACTCTTAATTATGCAAGCGGTCATAATCACATAATTCTAATTATTGGTAATGCCCCATCATAGAGTAACGCGGAATCACCAAAATTACTCCAATCATTCCAGTGTAATTAAAATGACTCCCAGGCCTATTCAGAACCAGATGCCAGGCTGAGGATAAATCAGAAAAAGCGGGATCATACTGATCTCCCTTGCAGTAAAAGTTATCCAAATGTACCCAGTTTATTAATTTATTATTTCTACAGCATGCTAAAACCTGGTGCAAGATAGCCTGATGCTGGAACATAGGTGACCTATTAGAAATTACCAAATAGAAGAAGAAAGAAGAATATTAAGTAGTTGGCAAAATCATGCATATTTCCAACTACCCTAAGACAAAACAGAAAATTATTTCAACTGCTGGCAGTGATGAGAGAACAATCCGGCTGCCCAGGCGGATGCAGTAAACTCTTAGAATGAAACAGAAGTAAACAGAAAATGAACTATTTGAGCAGAAAGACAAGTAGGGTCAAGGGTCTTGAAATGTAAGTAAGACTCTTGAAAAAGTTGGCTTGACGGCAAATGCAAAAGGTTTTGGGTAAGCAACCAATGGAGGCAATTAAAGTGGGAAGAAATGCAAGCACACTTGCTAAGCCTAAAGACGAAGCTGGTGTGAGGTCTGAAGCACTGAGACGGATAGTGTGGAAGTCCTATGAATTGGAAATTTGCAGTAGTCCAGGAATGAGAGCATACCCGATCGGGGAGAGGATGTGACCTTATGGCTAGAGCAGTCGACTTCAAAGCTAGGTAACTAGGTTCGAGTCTCGGCAGGGACACTCCACATCCTGTGATTCTGGGCAAATCACTTAATCTCCCTGGGCCTAACAAAAATGAATGTGTCTGTCTGTAACAACTGATGCTCATGTAAAGCGCCCTGATACCTTCGGGTCAAGTTTGTGCTATATAAAACTCGGAAAAATAAAATACCTGGCCGGACTCCTGGTTCGTAGGAAGCTGTGAGCGGATTTTCTGAAGGTTTCTGAGTAAGAGAAAGTAGGTAGAAGTGCCATTGTCAATATGCTCTTTACAGGGGAGCTGGGAATTTAAAAAAACTCTACATTTTGAGCCAAACATGATGGCACTGGAGAAGAGCTGAGGTCACCGGCTCGGCAACCTCAGTTCCAAGCAGGGAAAGTTACCAGAAATTATAATCTGCATCTTGTCTGAGCTCAGGCATGAGGTATTTGCATTTGTCTATCTATCTACCTGTCTATCTATCTATCTATCTATCTATCTATCTATCTATCTATCTATCTATCTATCTATCTATCTATCTATCTATCTATCTATCTATCTATCTATCTACCTACCTATCTATCTATCTATCTATCTGTCTGTCTGTCTGTCTGTCTGTCTGTCTGTCTGTCTGTCTGTCTGTCTGTCACTTAATGCTATCATGTGATGGATGGCTGCCAATCAGGAGGGGGAGCCTGGTTACCAACGTACTGTCTGATGAACTGACTGAGTGTCAGCAGTATAGACATAGACATATATTGAATCAAACTGGTGTAATAGTGAACAAAGACATTTTATCCAGAGGTGTTCTAAGTGACTTGTAATAGACAAGGACATCAAAGCTCGAATGTCTATATTGACACAAAGAACCCAAATTTGAAAAACATTTCCTTTGTTCACATTTACTGATCTATAATTGTATGATATGTTATATGTGGACTAGTGTGAACAGAGTTTTTGAATTGAACATAGACATGAACATGGTCTTAAGAAGGCAGGCTCCAGCTCAAGAACTGTGGACCATGTCACAGCAATAGAGAACAAGCTTTGTGTCTCACTGCTGTAACCTAATTGTTGAGCATAACAGAATTTTGAGAAACTTTTTTAAGATAGTGCATGGATATGGGACCCATATATAACAGAGAATACAATATAGGTAACAGTGAATAGTGGGTGGTTTTCACTGAGGTGTTCTGAGTGACATCAAACAGACAACAAAAGTGAAGTTCCTCTTATCTATGATATTACTCAGACCCCTGAGATGAAAATGCTACAGGAATTATGGGCCTCATTTATTGATTTTTGCCTTAGGGCAGCGCAGCAGGCCTTGCTGCTGCACTGCTCTCATCCTCTATAAATATGGCCTTAGGTCTATTCTTCCTCCTATCCTCCTCCTTTTGTTCTCCCTCATTGTCAACTCTGTCAACTTGTTCATTGTACCCACCACTAACTACCTGGACTATGGCTACTTTGGCATGGGGCTTAATTTTGCACACCCTAGCATAATGTCCCACTCGCCCACACTTCAACCACTCCATATTGGCTGCAAGACAAACTTTTGAATCAGAAGAGTGAACATTACTCCCACATCTATTGCATAAATTAAGGTTGTTTTGGGATTCTCAGAGTTATCTAAAACTCACTAACCTTAGTGCCAGAGTCCACAGGAGCAGATGAGAAATCCACAATACCCCTCCATGTTAACTAGCAAAGGAATATTTTATCTGCATTGCTCGGCCTCCACAGGGGGGAAAGAGGAAGGGTAAAATGTGAGAGAGATTGCCTCAGAGTGGACAATGCCAACTTCTACTTCATCAGCCACACTTTCTTTCGACTTCCTTTTGGGCTGGATGCTCGACTAGCATTCAATCTGTAAATACAATATTATTCAGATTTTAATTTATTTCTCTTAGAAATAATCTTAGAAACTCTCATTCATTCTATTGTCATTCATGCTTTACCAATGTTCTGCATCTTATTCTAATTACCTAGAACTCCTGAGGATTTAGCTTCTCTCTGTATTTGTTATGTCAAGAAGAATATTCTTTTTTCTATTATAAACAGAGTTGGTCACTTTTAAAGAGGGATTCTTTTTGTTGTCCAAAGCCTTTCCTGTATTTTCTTATTACTGCATTGAACAATCATCTGATTCCTAACGAGCTCATCTGTCATCAATCCAAACTTGCACTTAATAGACAATTCCTTCAGCCTTGCTATAAATGTGGCTATTGACTCATGCTGTTTCTGAGGTTGAGTATAAAATGTACATCTATTCACATCTAGGTTTTCCTCTTTGGCATATCTAGCTTCCAATCTACAAATAGCTTCCTTTTACTCGTCAGGCATAGGTTGCCCATTAGCTTGTAAAGCTTGAGGTATATATTTAAAAATGCTTTGGCCCTCCTAGCCTAATGTGATAAGTAAAGCGCTTTTTTCTCTTGGGACTAAAATCCTGCCCATTAAGGGCATCCAAATAATTCTCAAACATGAGAATCCAATCCTCCCATGGTATACTAGGAGGGTCAGCCTGTGATAGGAAATTTGGTGGTAACACTCTGGATATTTGAGCAGAAGCCATGGCGATGGAATATTCTCCAACTCTTAATGTTATTGATAACAAACAAAATAAAGTGTGCGTCTCACTGTTGATGAGCACGCAAACCCAGGAAGCGTAAAGACTCAATGTAGTAATTAGGCAGTTAGTAATCAGTAACAATATTTTGTGCAGTGTGTATACCACAGAAGAAGAAAATAATATATACGAGTGACATACAATAGGTGTGTACATAACCGTAGATACAACCAAAACTGAATAAAGTCGCTAAGTGGCAGTTGTCGCAACAGAGAGAAACACTAAAATGGTGTGTAAAGCACCAGGAAAAAAAACAAAAGTCAGTGATCTACGTTAGGTATATTAAACTTGAATCCGAGCTGGTATACTCTGCGTAGCAGACATTGCACTTGAGGAAAGCGTTGGGAATGTGCCCTATACAAAACATTGAAGCACTCGCAGACTCAGGTAATTTATTTGTCCGGGTACGCCATACGTTGGAGATCCCAAACCAAGATGCAGTCAATGTGTTGCATAAGGGGGACGTGGACGCTGCAGGACAGCAGCTGCACATCACTCTTACACTGTCCAGAGAACGTCAGCACAATATGCGCTCCCCCAGCGACGTCACAGCAAGTCGCTCTGTATTCGAAACAACTGGGAATCTGATGGGGAAACCAGGAAAAATACTTGCCTGCACGTCCACTGTCCGCTCCTATAGTCTCCCGAAACCTCACAGAGAACAGATACTCAGTTGAAGTTGCCGGTAGTGAAGAAACCTTCTCACAGGGTTGTTTCCTTCCAAATCACCCCTTCCTGACCAGGTTGTCGCCAAAATATGTTGTAAATGAAGCTGGACACCAGGCTAGTGAAGGTAAGAAATATGGATTTATTCCTGTCGGAGAGTCAATGGGAGCAGACTCATCCCAGCTGATCAGGAAACAACTGACCAGCAGAAGAACTTTCTGTTTCAAAACATAGCATAAAACACTGGAACATATAATAGGTATAACACATCCCCTTGCTGCCAAAACGTGAAATAAACTCGTCTCCTGACACCCAACTGCACCACACTCCTTTTAAAACCACCCAAAAAATATTTTACAAAATAATGCCTAGTATCGTACCACCCACCTACTACAGTCTTTGCCTTCCCCGTCTTACCCATGTCGCATCCAAGCATTCCAAAATGTTGAGAAACCATATCAAAGGTCATGGAGAGGTCCTTGAAAACCAAGGTGGCCTCCCACCTTCACCTAAAAAAGCCAGAGGTCATTGAGGGCAGAGACCACCACAGCCTCAGGCCAGTAATATGGCTGAAACACTGATTGGGCTGAGGCTAGATTCTTACTGTCTTAAATAAAAGCATAAAGATTTTATTTACTATTCCCTCAGTGGTCTTCAGAGAAAGAGGACATAAAGAGACTTACCAAAAATCAGCAACAGAAGTGCGCTTTTTCAAAAAAGACTTAAAATAAAAACTTTCACCCGAGAATAAGAAACATTGCTGGTGGCAAAGAGAAGATTAATAAAATGTGTTAAACAGAACAATCATGAAACATACAAGACCCCAGTGGTGTAGCAAGAGGGGGGGAAGTCCGCCTCAAGCGGCACACATTTGGGGGCTGATGGCAACCTCCTACGCCCCCTCCAGCTCTTACATGCGGCGGGCGTCACAAGCGGTTGGCAAATGTAAATGTAAATGTGGGTGTACTTGTAAAGCGCACTGTGACTCCAAGGAGTATCCTGGCGCTGAAGACCACTGGGGAACCCGTCCTGGTTTTCCCTGTGAAATGATCCCTTTCTGGGTATCTCAAAGGTGAAACCAGGTATCCCCGGCGTCTGTGGGGGGCCGTTGTAGAGATGAGGCAAGCTTAATGCCCAGAGTTGCCGAGTGTGTTCCCTGGTTAGAGTAGGCATCGAGGCGAGAATTATCGAGTCCGTTTGACCCTGGTTCACGACCCTGCCGCGTCGGGAATTGAACCCTGGTCCCGGGCCGTTCTCTGCTTACGGGTCTGCCGCCTCTAACCAGTGAGCCACCACCACTCCAAAAGGTAAAGCTACTCCACTGTACGAGACTGATAAACTACATGTGAGATGGATCGAGGGGAGAACCTGAGAAATTGTAGTAGTTTTGGAGGGAACCTCCGGCCCTCAGCCGTACAAAAAGAAGAGCCGAGAAGAGACGGCCCTAGTAGTCTACAGCTTTTTACCGTTTTGAGAAGATGCTCATCAGTCATAGTTTGAGAGAATTTAAGAATGGCCTCAGTTGTGGTGCGGAAGAATGCACATACATTTGCACATAAGGTTTCAGGAGGAATATTTGGAAATGATCCGTCTGGCAAGTTGAAAAGACTCTCCATTATCCTGAATACCATCCTGACTTGAGAAGGGGCTGAGTTAATCTGGTTTTGGTAGTACAGTGCTCTGCCTGATAGATATGTTTCTTTAAAAAAACTGCAATTAATGTTTAATTTTGGTAGAAACTTCATAGAAAGCTCACCAGAGACGTACATGTGTTTTACATTTGCATTTGACTCTCTGGCAAGAACAAAGGAGCAGAGGAGATGGTTCATTGAAGGGTAATCAGATTTTGAGGGGTAAAACTGTCTATACCTTCCAGATAGAGAGGTGCAAATCCTTTTAGTATTGAACCTAGAATTAAAGTCAAAGCTCTCTGGACTGTATAGTCCACCTCCGGCTAACCCAGGACCATCTCTCCTTCAGGAAGCAACTCAAGACCTGGCTTTTCGGGCAGTAACGTACCCCTCTCCCCCTGCGCCTTGAGACCCCTCCGGGTGAGTAGCGCGCTTTACAAATGTCATGATTGATTGATTGAAGGCAAACTGGAGCAAGGGTTAAAATGGCAGCTGCTCTCTCAGCATTTACCAACCAAAAGCGTCAGTTCAGGCAACTGGATCTGTGTCTACAACATAAGTTCAAGTGGCTGAAGTAAGGAGGAGGCGCTTTGCAGCTTAGGTGCATGAAAGAAGGACACTGTTAATCTCTAAACCGTATATTAAAAGACCTGGTAAATTTACAAGCCTCCTGCACCACCAGAGTGTCACTTTTGTTATGCTCCGGTGGCACACAATACTGAGCCATATTTGCAAGGCCAAACAAAGCTAGCCTGCGTGAATTTTCATGGCCTTGTAAACATGCTCCCCTTTCACGCATTACTCTGCGAGAAAGGGGCGCCCCATGGGTGTTGATTTTTTTAAACACAATTTTTATTGCAATGAGAGCACAGAATTACAGGTCACGTGAATTATAGCATAAGCATGTGCTTCAGTCTACCCCCAGACCATTACCCATTTCATGTCCGTGGGCATCAGTGAAATTTGCATATACACAACTCTTGTACTCTGGGCCAGTAGAAATGGCAGTGCAATCAATGACAATGGCTTGAACTAAAACCCCCGGGAAGTCCTCCCCCACTCCAACACCCATTACCTATTCCAACTATAGTTTCTCCCCACCTTTCCCCCTCCCCCTCCCCCCTCTCCTCCCTTCAACCCTCCCTCCCCCCCCTAGGCGTGTCGTGGTGCAGCCCCCATCGGGCTGGAAAAGGGATGGCTGCCGTACTCCTGTCTCGCTACTGGGTCCGTGGATATTATGTGGTAAGAGGTGTCTCTGGGCTCAGTATGGGGCATCTGTGTGCAATCAGTTAGTGCTAGGCGACATACTTCCATCGTGGCCTTCTATGGCGGGTGCATCCAAGGGCTATGTGCGGGGGACCCTCCATCCCCGTCTTCGGGTAGTGTTAGTTCTATAACCAATCTCTCCCAAGCCCTTGCCCTCCAATTGACAGTTCATTTCCTGTTCTATGCGCCACTTGTAGTCTGACCTCCCCCTCGCAACGGGCCCACTTACTAAATTCCTGCTTCCATTTATCTATATTGGGGTCTTTGTTCGCCTTCCACTGAGAGGTTATGGTCCTTTTAGCTAAGAGGAATCCCAGATCAATAAATTTACTAGTGATTTTGTTTTTTGAGGTGTGGGGAAACCAGTGGAGGATACAGTGCGCCATAGTGGGTTGTATGTCCCTCTCAGTAACCTCCCTCAACAGTGTTGACACCCCTTGCCAAAAGGAATCGAGCATCGGACACGCCCACATCATGTGTTTAAAGTCGGCGTCCCCCTGCGCACATCTTCGACAGGCCGCAGACTGGGCTGGAAAGTATTTATGTAAACGGGCTGGTGTCAGGTATGCCCTATGTAGGATGTCAAAATGCACCAGCTTGAACCTCGCATTACGCGTACTCCTCCAGGGTCTCTCCACTATCTCATCCCATGCCGGATCTGGTATCTCCATTCCTATGTCCGCCTCCTATTTCGCCTTCAATTTTACCATTGGTGTTAGAGCTTCGTGGGTCATGCGCCTATATAGACATGAGACCGCCTTGATTTTGCCCGCAGCAACCACAACGTATCGGCAGCCCACAGAGGTAGGCGGTTCTGTCAGGCCCGATTTCCAGTGTTTACGAATCACTGTCGTGAGCGCAGCATGGACCAGGAAGTCCCCCCGGGCCAGTCAAAACTTCCCTGAGGATATCAAATGGCAGCAGATTGCCGTTCTCGTACAGGTCTCCCATAGTCGCTAAGCACTGTTGTTCCCAGTCCTCTAGTCTCCGCCAGTTTCCTCCGTGCGGTAGTGCCCTGCAAAGTGTTAATTGGATATCGGGCGCATAAGGGATCGCTATACCGCCTCGTTGTAGATATCTGTGCCAACATGTACACGCTGTGGCAAACTCCTGAGTGAGTTGCATATCTCCAAGCGGGAGTCGCAGCACAATACGAGACAGCACCAGCAGGGGGCCATCAGTTCTCCCATTTCTCCCTCTTCCCTAGTGGCCATCGCCACCCATTGTGTAAGTCATTGAAGTTGGGCAGCTAGGTAGTACGTCTCATAGTCCAGGACCGCTAGTCCCCCCTCTGCTCGGGGTCTCATGAGGGTCCCGAGCACCACCCTGCGTCTGCCGGAGCCCCACAAAAAGGAACTGATCAGCCCCCGAAGCCTCCGAAAGTAGCTCACTGGAATCCAGATCGGGAGAGTCCCAAAGAAGTAGAGCAAGCACGGTAGGGTCACCATTTAGAGTAGTGCCACACGCCCCGCCACAGATAAAGGGAACGTGCTCCAGAACTCAAAATTAGCTTTGGCACCCCTAATCGCCTTCCCCACATTTCCGTCCAGGATATCTCCACGTTCGTGGTAAATCACCGTACCCAAATAGGGAAGACGTCTCTCCTCCCAGGACACCCCCCTCTAATGATCGCGGGCACCCTCTACCTCCACGTGTCGGAAATAGGCACGACTTTGTCCAATTGACTTTCAACCCTGCTACCACACTTAGGGCTCTCAGCAGCGCTTTCGCTCCATGCAGGGCTTCCCCCGTATCTGCCAAGAACATTAATAGGTCGTCCACATAAAGTGCGATATGGTGGACCTGCCCATATACGTCCAAACCATGACATGCTTGCCCAAAGCGAGCATGTGCCGCAAGAGGCTCCACCGATATAGCGAACAACAGCGGGGAAAGGGGACAACCCTGTCGTGTGCCCCTTCCCACCCTGCACACCTCGGAGATCACCTCTCCAATCCTCACCCTGGCTGTGGCATCTTTGTACAATAAAGCTGTCCAGCTCACAAAATCCGGCCCCAACCCCATACGACTCATGATATGGAGGAGGTAATCCCATTCTAAACTATCGAAAGCTTTTTCGATGTCCACAGCAAACACTGCTGCGGTATCTACCTCGTAAGTGCACGTAACATGTAGAAGCCGTCGTATATTAAGCGCTGTGTTGCGGGCAGGGATGAATCCGGACTGATCGGCATGGATCAGCGCGGACATGTGGGGCAGCAGCCGAGTCGCTAAGATTTTGCTCAGAATTTTGTAATCCAGATCTAACATGGATAAAGGGCGATACGCCGTTCTACCCCAGAGTAGCTTGCCCGGCTTCAACAAAGGGATAATGATCGCCTCCCTGGTGGACTCCGGCAATCTACCCAATAGTTTGGCCTCATTGTAGAGCCACGTCAGACGAGGCGCCAGAAGATCAATATTAGTGAGATAGAATTCCACCGTAAAACCGTTGGAACCCTTCGTTTTTTTCCATGCCATACTTTTAATTGCCACTTGCACTTACCTCACGTCGATGTTTCTTCCCAGCTGTTTCGCATCCTCATCCCCCAATTCCGGCAAGTCCAGACCTCTCGTAAAGTTCTGTAATTCTTCCTCTGATGGAAGCACTCTACTACGGTAAAGCTCCGTATAGTAATCGAAAAACAGCTCATTTATCCCCTGCTGGTCAAAGCGGGCTACTCTCGCCTGGTCCTGTAATTCAAGTATAACGGAGGCCCGCCGAGCCGGATTAGCCAACCAGGCCTAAAGGGCTCCTGATCTGTCCCGCTCTGCGTGCGCCCGTGTGAGATAGGTTTTGTAGTCCAAGCACCGTAGGCGTTCCACAGTTGCCACTACTGCTTCCCTAGCTGCCAATAATTCATCATGCTTTCCTGGCCATTCGGGGCGCTCTATTTCCAGGGCACGCAATAGCTCATCATCCCGTTTGATGTCTTGCAGTATTGTTTTCCGGGCCCAGATGCTGCCGAGATACAACTCCTTCGCACCACCGTTTTGTAGGCATTGCATTCAGTGATCACCGATCCCGCAGTCCCTGCAATAAACTGAAAACAGTCTTCGATGGTCGTGCCTATAGTGGCTTGGAATACTTGGTCTTCAAGTGCTTCGGGGCGCAGCCTCCAGGTAGGGATTCTGGGGTGCAGCCGTGACCACCTCAACTGGGCCATAAGTGGGTTATGGTCAGAAATAGTGCGAGTGAGATATTCGCTACTGCTAATTTCCCCATGTACCTCAGGAGAACATAGAAATGCATCCAGGCGAATATGCAATTCGTGGAGGGTGGAGAAAAAGGAGTAGTCCCTATCCAATGGGTGTTGCACCCTCCATGTGTCAATCAGTTCCCAAGTCTTCTGCTAGGTAGAGCGCGCCACTGCCAGTTTTCCCGCTGGTGCATTCAGGAAGGGTGGGTGTGAGCGGTCTAAATCAATGTCTGTGACACAATTAAAATCGCCCCCAAATAGTAAAGGCCCTACTAAGACTGATGCTAATTTGTGGGACAGTAATGAGAAGAAGGCCGATTGGTCTACATTAGGTGCATATAAACATCCCAGAGTTAAATCTCGACCATCCAGCTTCCCCTGGAGCACCACGTATCTGCCCTCTGGGTCTATCAATTGTGAGGTGCACTGGAAGGGATTCCCAGCTCTTATCCAAATTAAGACCCCCCTCGCGTATGCCGACTAAGTAGTGTAGTAAACTTGACCCCTCCAGTGGCGTTGGAGCGCTGTCCCTTCCTTTGCAGTGAGGTGGGTCTCCTGGAGAAAGGCAATTTGTACCCCTCTGCGTGTCAAGAAGGAGTGTATCTTGTGTCGCCTATGCATAGTATGCATCCCCCTTACATTCCATGTGAGACATGCGTAACCTAATGCGGGTCCCATTGCTGATATTGCTCTAGCTCAAATTCCATCCCATCATGCCCCCCGACACGCCCAGGTCCCCTGAACCCAACCCCCCAAATAGAACAATTCAAACCTCCCCAACTCCCCCTGCCCAGGACAGGCATCCGTCGTGACATCCCCATCCAAACAAAAGAAAGGCACATAAAAATTCCAATCAGTTCAGGCTGTCTGGAACTCCGATCCAAGACTCCCAGAGGTCCCCCCAGTTCCCACCCCACCCTGTGTGAACATTTCCCTACTCCGGTTCCCCCCTCATCCTTTCCACTGCGCTCTCTGACAGCCCAGCCTCCCACCAGGCACCAAATCCCAAAGCCCAGCAGTCCACCCCAATACCTCACAAAGCCAGGTCGTTCATGCAATTGTTCAGTCAGCCAAACACTCCATACGCTGTTTGTGGAGTGACCCCTGGTAAGTCCGTTTCCGAAAGCCCATGGACGCTGCTGGAGCTGGGGCTCTGTTCTCCACTACCTGTATGCGCCGACGTGTTGCTGGTTGGGCTAAGAGCTCCCTGGCTGATGGCCGCCACCGCCAATACCACGTTGTCACATTCTTGTCGCCAATCTGCAGGGGAATTTGGGCGTTGCCTTGGCATTGTGGTAGGGGAACGGTGTCGAGGTGGGGTCTCAGCTGGTGAACACGTCTCCCCCCGGGTTTCCAGCCAATCCCAGGTTGCTTGAGGCGTAAGGAAGAAGTGCGTTTTCCCATCAGCAGTGATCCGCAGCCGAGCCGGGAATAGCATTGCGTAAGGAAGATGCAAAGCCCTCAATTTCCACTTCACCGCCATAAAGGAAGCTCTTTGGCGCTGCACGTCCCTGGTGTAATCTGGGAAAATCATTATTCTACTGTTGCCAATTCTCAAATTCTGCACCTCCCTGACTTTCTGGAAGATGTAGTCGCGGTCTCGGTAGTGTAAGAGCTTCACCACCAACTGGCGCGGCTGGGCCCCTGGTTTTGGAGGGCGTGTCGGAACCCTATGTGCCCGCTCCAGCGCGTAGAAGGGGGAGAGGCCTTCAGGCGCCACCTCCGCTTTTAACCATGTCTCCAGGAACTGCACAGCGTCAGACCCTTCCTCCCACTTCGGAATTCCCACTATGCAGAGATTATTATGTCTAGAGCACCCTTCGCTGTCCTCTGCTCGCACCTCCAGCACGCGGTCCTTTGCACCACCTCATTGAGCTGCGTTCGCAGGGTATCAACCGTGTCCGGAATGTCTTTCATGGTCTGCTCATGAGACGCCACGCGTTCCTTGAGTTTCTGGTGGTCATCTTTCAGGAGGGAGAGGTCAGATCCAATGGAGTCCATCCGTTTCTCCAAGGCCTCCCTTGAGGCCATGATGGCCTGCATGATGTCGCCCAAGGAAGGGTCCCGCGGCTGCGTGGAAGCTCTACTCCCGACGCCAATTCCTCGTCCTCCATGGCGTGGCCCGGGTCATCCAGTCGCAAGGTTTCAAAACCTTTCTTTCTGGACACCCTGCCCATCGTAGGTGGCTCAGTGAATGTCCAGGCTTTTAACACCTCCCCACTTGTTGCATCGCTGGGCCCTTGTGTCAACGAACAATGTTGTAGAATCTCCCTGACAGAGGTTCTCGTGCAGTATCCAACCTCTGCAGCGTCGCGGCCTCCTCCCGACAGTAAATTCCCTATGTCTGGTGACCCATGGGATCCGTGCTCCGCGCCTCTTTATTGCGCACTTGTGCCCAGACCCTGTCTCTCAGGAAGCCCCGACGGAGGGCCCCACGCAGAAAGGTAGGCTCATCTGTTCAGGAACCCAATTCTCACCAGCCAGGCAGGTATCCTCCTTCTCTCAGCACCGTTAATCGCCTCTCCCGTCCTCAGCTTCAGGGGGATATGCGTGGGTTCTCAATGGGCTAGTTCCTGTGTTCTCGTTCACGTGCCCAAGCAGAGCCCCTTGGCAAGCTTGCTGTCAGCAGCGATCCGCCAGCGTCAGCGGCCGTCTTCCTCCCTCCGCAGCAGGCTGTGCACCCCTGCCGCCGCGATCCGCAGAGCTATCTCCTCTTCACACAATCGCACTGTCTCCTAAGCTCGGACGCGATTTGCCTCGGAGTATTTCACGGGCGCCGCCATCTTAGGGTCAGGCACCTCTCTGCACAGTCACTCGCAGGGGCTCGCCTGCCAATATTGTCAGCCCCCTCACTCTGCTGCTGTATGCGGGCAAGTGTCCTGCGCTCGTGGCACCAGTCCACGGAAGACGTCCCTGCATCCCGGAGGAGCCTCAGTCAGGCGCTCCTCTTTCGCGCTCCGGCCGCCATTTTGGGGAGGAGAAGTTCAGGCTGCACTGCGCTCGGCAGTATATGTCTCCAGGTCTTATATGTCTCCGTTCTTCCCCTCTGCCAGGTAGGGCACGATGCTTTGAGGAATTCGTTCCAAGGTCTGGGAACCAGCATTAGTGTCAGGATATGTGCGGGAGTAGGGCAGCTGCGGAGGAGCTCCGAGATCCGCTGCCGCCTACATCGGCGTCCAAGCCATGCCCCCCCATGGGTGTTGATGTGGGTGTTCCCACTCAAAACCCATGGATTCTGACATAATTCAAGATTCCCAAGGTTTCGTAAACCTGGTAATGCATCAGATTCTAACGCCTCAGAAGGGAAGACATTAAAGTGGTGCAACGAGGGCAATACCTTTATATCTCCTCATTTTTTGCTTTTTTTGTGTGCTACATTCTGCGGCACATATTGAAGGAGAAAACCACCAACAATTATTTTTTTGTGCAGTAAGATCCCCTTTACTGCACAAAAACAATCATTCCTGCCAAGCAGGTAAAATGTGCACCAGCGCTGAGGAAAGCACAGGGATGCATTGTATTGCTGTAAATAAGACGCACCCGTGCTCTTTCCGAATGACGCAGCACAGCGTTGCAAGATGGCTTGCAGCGCCTTGCTGCGTCATTTTCTAGTAAATATGCCGCCATGAGTAGCTAGGGTCTCTCAAACCTACCTTGTGTTTACATGTTGATATCTTGCTCAAACACCATTTAACCCCTTTGCCACGGCCGCGATTTCACGGCAGTGCCGCACTTCCGCAAAATGGGCAGGGCCGACGGCAGCACGCAAGGGGTTAAAAGATTTAATTAGTCAGTCAGTCAATAACTTTGTATTCGGCCAATACAGGCCGCAAAAGCACATAAAAACACCCACAAGACAGGTCCTGTTGCACCTGTACATAGGCTTAACTTGACATAATATACAACAAATATGTAAAACAATGTCATGCCACAGAATAAAACAATTACAAATTCATTACTAATTGACATAACATTCCGTAGTGATATGTGCAATGAAGCAGCTTAAAACAGAGAGCATCTAAGAATAAAAGAGTAATGGCTGTAAATGTACAATATAGTGGCTCAACCTAGTAGAACCTAACAACAAGAACCTTTATTTTTAGGGCCCACTATGTTAGTAGGAAATAATGCGGGCCACCTAAAACCGCTAGTCTAGTTATATAGATAAAAACCAGCATTAAAATTGCTATATAGGGCTAGTATAGGTAAGGTCGGGCAAACACGTAAAAGTGTGAGTGCATCTTGACAATACTGAATGCATGAAGTGCAAACACAGGGTGAACCCCTGTACAGGCACAACATGGCGCTATCTGTGGTAAATAGGGTTAGACAATAATCTGTAAATATCTTTTTCCAAAGTCTGAGAGCTCCGGCAAAGAAAGTTGCAACCCCAAAACAGACTGTGGGAGAAGACAGAATTAAATAGTAAAACGGGTATCGGTCTTACACAATAACTGTTGAAGATGAATAACCAAAATTCCAACACATGGTTACTATAAATATACTTATCTTTGGTATATTTAAATTCTGAAACATGCTTAGCAAACACAGTTCAAAACATTCTTGCATCAAGACACCTGGGACCGGTTTGCGAACCCATTTACACATGCAAAAAAAGCATGAGCCTTTTACAAAGCCTATTTTGTAACTCACAATTTATTGCGACTCGCAAAATAGTGTTTTGTGACTCGCTATTAGGAAGGGGCGTTCCCTTCCTAATAGCGAGCGCAACGCCATGTATCAATGTGTTGCGTCCGCAATTGCGGGAGCAAAACACCTGCATATTACCACCCTCTTCTAGAGGGTGGTAATATGCGCTTGCAAAAGGGAAGGGGTCCCCAGGGGACCCCTTCCCCTTTGCAAATGCAGGGGGAAATATTTTTTGAGGGCAAGCAGGTGTCCCAGGGACAACTACCTGCCCTTACAAAATGAAACGAAAACGTTTCAGTTTTTTTTTTTATTAAATGCATCCCATTTTCCTTTAAGGAAAACGGGCTGCATTAAAAAAAACTGCTTTATTTAAAAGCAGTCCCAGACATGGTGCTCTGCTGAGCCCAGCAGGCCACCTTACCTGGGAGGGCCTGCCATTCCCAATGGCGTTGCAAATTGCGAGAGGTGTGAAATACACTGTAGTACATAGAAAATAGCGCCTCGCAAATTGCGAGTTGCAAAAACTCGTAATTTGCAGTGGGCTCTTTTCTTGGTCGTACATCTGGCCCCTGGACATTTAGAAAAGCTTGGAAAGGATAAGTGAGGCACTGGGAAGGTAATAACTCCTTAACACTTTTGACTACAAATGCATAAAATGAATACCCACCATGAATTAAAAAACAGCTATTTGCTAAGAAACTCAGCTGGAAAGAATAGAACTAGCACAAAGAGATCCTTTAAAGAACTATCATCTATTGGAAGACCTCAATGAGTTCAAATTAACACATATGTTGATCAAACTGGATCATCCAGTCTCTTGTGGAATATTCTTCCTCTGCAAGGGTTAATGGCATCTAAAGACTTGGGCCTCATTTACAAGGATTTAATGCAGCCCGGTGCCGCAAGCCATTTGGCTGCGCCACGCTGCGTTAATTCTGAAGCACAGGGATGCATCATATTTACAACGATATGACGGATCCTTTTGCAGGCTGTTGAAGTAGGCACCATCCCATGAATAATATATAAAGCACCTTGAAAAGACCTCTAATGAAGTGAATGATTCGTTGGGTATAAACAACACAAACACCACCTCCAGACTTAACATCTAACCCTGGCTTTATTTCCTTACCTAAAAATACTGAAATTAAACTCAGGGCCCTTAATACAGTGACATTCAGCTGTTAAGTTAGACCCTTGGCGTTTCCATTAGAATCCCTGCCACCTAATTTTGGTCTAGTTGGAAACTGTGGAAACAGCAGATATGTTATTTTTTAATCCTGACCTATCCAGTTGGCTACATTATGTGCTCTTGAACAATCACCATTTGAACTTATTCCTCTGTTCTCCAAGAGTGGGAGTATTAAGAAGGATCCTAAAAGCTGTTAGAAAGTTTGTGGGTAAACAAAATATGAGCTACTCCATATTCTATTCACCAAAATGTTTAGTGGAAGCTATTGCATCGAGCAGTTCTGCATTACAATCTCTAGTCTTCAGATTTACCCAATTCTTTTGATCTTGGGCAGATCATGATCTCTATGCATATACCCTCCCACCGCAGCATGGTTTCATTCACACATTCAGGGTTGTTTAACTTCATAAACCACTTTCAATTTTATCATCTTTAATGTTATCTAGGTTACTAAAAATGCATTGTGCAGGAACCCTCCTGTGCTGCAAATGCTCCCTCCCAACCACAGACAGGCACCGCTTTCACAGGTGATAGATGACCGAAATGATCGGAGATGAACACCCTTCCAAGCAGCTCCAGGTGTCCCATTTCCTGCAGATCCTCCTATCTCCATCATCACAGGTTCATGGAAGCTTTGTTGTATGCAACCTCCCTGAGTGGTTCAGGCCTAACAGAATCTGTGCTAACAAAGGGGCCAGTGTCCTCTTAGACAGGTTTACAGCCACACCAGAAGCAACTAAAGTCCAATCACCCTGTTCTGTGCTAGTGGCAGATATGGTATATATGTGTGTGTGTTTGTGTGTGTGTGTGTGTGTGTGAGACAAGCATACTTCTGAATGCTGGATAAAGCATCCCTGCTTACAATGGCAAGACGGAGCCTGGGATGTGGCACGCACCACAGTTTGAAGACCTCTGGAATAAAGATTCTTGCTCACTACATCATGAGTTTTTTTCTGTATCAAAGCGGAGGACACTGAAAAAGTCAAGATAAATCCATGTCTTGGACTCAACATTTCAGGCATACCTGGCAGGGGATGGAGGGTGAGGGGGAGTAACTTCAGGTTCCTGGATAATGCAGGTTGGCACTGAAGACTCACGTTCAGTATGGCACCACGGTGCTTGAATCTTCTTGGAGATGGTTCAGAAGTTAAACTTTTACCAAGATGCCTCGAAGTTCACATGGACCACACAATCTTATGAGATAATCTTCTAACTTGTTTTCAGATGTGGAGTTCAAGGGGCTTCTTAAACACTAGCACACTGAGGCAAGTAAGGTTGGATATTTCAGTGACCTACATAGAGCCAGTCACTTAACTGTGCTTCAGAGGTCTGGTACTGAGCCACATATGCTTACTAAAATGGCATTTAAGAACCCAAAATGACAAAGCGATTCCCCTATTCTGCCTTCTATTTTTTTTGTTTGATCTGTTTATTAAAGAAGTTGTCATTGTGAACATAGATAGAAAGTGGTACATCATCTTAGAAAAACCATTCAAAGCCAGTAGGTAAATAACATGTACAAATCACAAATTAGCTGTTCATTAGCATATTTACGTCTGTTAAATTTGCATGTATAAGTTTTACACATGACATATCTCATCCATCATATGACCTCAACCCACTTTTCTGCATAATGCTCAATCATATTATAATACAATAAGACAGGATCTAAACAATACTCTTCTATCACAATAATTCGGTGCTTATGGCTTCACTCAGCCAATTCACATTGATTCAGTTAGCACGCCAAACAATTGCATATAAAACAAACCCCTAACGTGGGAAAAAACTATCAAACAGGTGGAAAGGGAAAGAGGGCCGCGGAGAGGTGTGGTAGGGAATACATATTCCGGTGAACCGAATGGGGTCTCAACAACCATCCTATTGATGCACATCCTAATATTGAGTAGAAATAACCATCCGGTGTGGGGGTAGGAGGAACTCCTACATACAGTAAATCGAAGCCTAAGCTGCCTTCTATAAGCACACACTTACTTGACTTAAGGTCTGCCATCAGTGCCGGATTAAACCCTGTGGAGGCCCCTAGGCTGTCAACATTTCGGGCCCCCCTTGAAAATGATCTCTTAATACGTTTTTAATTTTACCAAGCAACAATTTTAATAAACCATTACATTACATTAATACAGTATTTTCTCTATAGAGTCTTTAACGTAAAGTTCTTTGAGTCGATTCATTTTTTCTACCTTTTGGAAACAATTTAAGAAAGCTTGATTATAATTTTATTTCAAGATAAACTCAATATTATTTTGATCCGTTGTCGTGGGGCCCCTAAAAGAAGTGGGGCCCATAGACTGATGCCTAATTTGCCTATTTGGTAATCCAGAAATGTCTGCCAGGTGTGATGCCACTATGTGGTTGCTTCTGGAATAGAAGGTAGTGTAGAAAGAAAGTCAATCATATTTTAACTAGGTCTGCCTTCAGCAACAGAAAAGACAATGGGGTCAATTCCAATGTCCTTCTGAAGGGCTCTGAATTGAATTTGGGTTTGTCGAATCCGATACGGAACCCTTGTTGCCGACTGAATCGTACACACATCCCAACTGCCAAGTACGATGCCTGGAAACCGTTAGGGCTGCCAGAATCAGTCCCAAAAGGCATTCCGACAGGTCACGTCTTTCGGAGCCGAATCATACAGCTCTATGGACTCGGTTTCCAAGCGAGCGAGTACGAATAATTGGCTGCCGGAATTTTTCTTTAGGTGCCTTCTCCCAGGGCCGTCCGAATCGGTCCCATAGGGGTACCCAAGGGACCCCCCCCCCTTTCCAACCATATACATTGTGGTAGTACCATGGGGTGCCCGCCACAGGGTGCAAGGTTTTCCCCAACAACCCCTTTCTTCAATGGGAGCCTGTGTTCTGGTTCGGAACAGAGGCTCCCAATGAAGTCAATGGGAGTCTGACCAAATCGTATCCGAAAGCATCCGGATACATCCAAATCGCTCAGTCGGACTTCCCTGATCTGAGTCGAAAGACATCGGAATCGACCCCAATGTGTGAATTGATGTACTTTCTACATGAAATCAGTAATACCGTAAGAATGACCTTCTTAGAGATTGCTGGGAAAATAAGTCATCATTTAAGGGACAAACGGTGATCATAATGTGCCAGACCATGAGCTAGAAAACCAGAGTCGTCAAGGAACTCTGGGGTTGGGGAAGGTCGGTCTTTATGGACTTTTGCCTTCTTCAAATGAAGATATCCCCTCTGACTTGCATCTAATTGGACATCAACAAATAAAGAACATGCGGAAGAGACAAAAGAAGCCGCCACTCGTGTGATTTGTTGTTGCCCTAATTTAAGACTTGTGCAGAATTATTTCTCTCAGCCCTGTGACTGAGAATATTTTATGGTTGCCCTTCTCAGAATATGTTATTAAACTGAAGACATCTGGAACTCTAGACGTACAAATGGCAGCGACTCCTCTGCTATGGTGGAGGAGCATGCCCCCCGTCAGCAGCCTCATAAGGTTAAAAAATAAAATTATAATAAAAAAACATGTTTATTATCACTTTAATTTTGCTCTTGGAGCCAAGGCTTGGGGCGGAGATATCACTGGGGGCAGACAAAGGGGAAGTGGTGGGCATTGTTATCAGTGCACATGATGGTTTGGCTGGTGCCCTGAGGGCGGCCAGACCGGCATGCGCATTAAACATGTCTCCAACCTGAACTGCGTTGCCGGGTTGGAGACAGCAGGCACAGGCTCCCAGTCTCCGTGGGAGTGAAAAACGAGGATGCTCAGGCAGCAGGGAGTCAGAAAGCCCGTGCTGCGAGCAGTGTAGCCTGAAGATTGGAAGAGCGGTGATGCGGCAGGTAAGTTCTTATTTGTATTCATTTTTATTTTTTATTTTTGTCGTCCTCCGTAGTTCATCGTCACTCCCTCCCCCCGCCTCTCTACCCTGACACCAGCTGCCACTGCCTACAAACGAAATTGACTTTTTGAAACGCATCTTTTAGCATGATGAAGTTTTATGCTTGATAATACTGTGAGATGATGTTTAAATGGTTTTGTATAAAACGACCATAAACTATCACTTAGATTGAAAAGATTTATGAACTGTTGTCACAGAGATGTGCAGCAGCTATAGTTTCTGAATTCCAATGGGTGCCTCAGCTACACCTTCCATATGTAGCCAAGATGGGCGCTTGGCAATTAGTACATATACTCACAGAAAGCAATGCTTAGCTTTGCAGGTGGTGGACAACGGCACTTATATTTGGGGACCAGAATTTTTTTTTTTAACCTCTTGGCTGCTAGGCGTTTCCCCCCCCCCCCCCCTGTGCTGGAAATTGCCATTTTAGTGGCACCATAACGAGCTCAGCTCGTCATCAGCACACGACACCCGTGGGTGATGACGAGCTGAGCTCGTCATCAGCATCGAAGGGGTTAATCATGCAGTCTTTGTCTGACCCATAGCAAGAGAGAGTGAAAAGAGTTAAAGAACAAGGAAGACAAAGATAAAAAAACAGGGACAGAGAAGGCAGGAATGAAAGATTGAGATAAAGAAATGAGAAGTGCAAGGTACTGGAAAAAAGAAGAATGAGGTGGAATCAAGATTAGTCAAATTTGATATATACAACCTTGGCATTCAGCAGTGGTGGCAGCAGCCTCCACACAAAAACTTTGGGCACCAACATTTCTTTTTTGTTTTGCTTTACAAATTTAAGGAGACATTGAATGAATGATGTCATGGTAGGTTTTACAATCAACCAGATGTCATCAAAGCAAGATTCCCTAATCCTTATTGTTCGTGATTATAGATGGTGTAAGGTTAGGTAAGAGAACATTTTACTTTTAATAGGAAGGTCTAAAGTGTGAAAGTATGAGCTTCTCGTAACAACATTACAGTGCAGAACAGATCTCTGCATTGTCAGGAGTTTGTTATGATAAGAGGGGTTTTTCCATTACAGAAGAACCTTTTCAGACTCTTTATTAATTACACACTTTATGGAAAATAAATAGAAATGGGGTCTACAGATCATAATTAGAGCAGACGTAAGCAAAGACACACAAAATACATTTTCAGAAATCTTGCAGCAACTTCCAATCCCTACACACCAGAGAGAAGAATGTACCTGCACTTCAAGAAACTCCTGAAAATACTAAAGCAATTGTTGGACAGAGAGGGTGATAACAAAGCACAGTGAATAGAGATGTTACCCCAACCTCTTGACACATACAACATGTCAACTATGTCTTTACCACACAGGAAGCAAACTTCATCCTAAACAACAGAGTATTTCTCAGTAGTACTTTTTAGGTCAAGTTCATTTGTACATGCTATGAACAGATCCCCCAAAATCTGTCCCACTATGTTTAGAGGGGGAACTAGTTTCTCCAAGGTGATGAGTGTACCCGTTAAATTCACAGGGATATGCAGATCAAATCTCTTGGAGAGTAAAGACCTCCCATTTATAACTGTATATTTCTTACAGTCGGGCCACTTAGTTTTTGATCTTTGACTCTGGCATTAGTCAATAGGAATCATGGGGGCACATTGGTCTTTTCATGCTAGACAATCAAGCTTCCAAGCTGGCGCGCCACTAAAATACCTAGGTGAAATTTTGTTGTATAGGGACCTGTTGTGGGCCCTATTTGCTGATGGCTTCCTATGGCAGCCTATTTTAATCCTTGAGACCATGTGGATCCCTTATTATGTCTCATATAAACTACCTCATATGATTGTCTCTTCTTCAGCTGTCTTGATACATGTCCTAAAGTGGCCATCTGGTACCTTTTTTAATTGGTCTTTTAACCAGTGAGGCTGGGGAATAGGAGGATCAGGAATGCAGCTCATTCCGTCTTGTTGACATTGCTGTGTCAATAAGGTAGCTTCAGACTTCTCTTACATTTGTATGGAAGTTCTTGTTCCCCCTCTATAAACCATCAGTAATCGCCATTCTTAGCATCACCAAGAGAAATGGGCATTCATTTTCCAAGCAAAGTAAGAGAAATGCACATGAAAGTGGACAGCAGTAAACCAAAGGTAGCCAAACTACAGCGCCTTAAAAAAAATATTCTGACAACAGACTCCAGCCACAAACATCCTGGTTGATAAGCCATGGAAAGAATAGTGGTGAAGATCAGGATCCCCATAATCAAAGGTTGTGCTCAACACAGCCCTAGAGAGCGCCCAGGTGGACACAGGATCATTTAACTTCAGTTGTCAGGTGATGACTCTGAAGAAGATCCAGCAGAAGTTCAAGAAGCAAGAAGACCGTCAGAAATTAAGAAAGCTGAATGCTACCCCCCCTTGAGATGATGTTTGATCTCAATGATCAACTTGCCGCATATCTTGGTTTTGTGAAGAACATGGAAGAGTGAAGTCTCTTTGCCTTAGCAAGACCTAACAGCCTCACATTAGGTGCCATGGAGGCCATCAGGAAAACAGGGAGTGATTTCAAATAGATTTGGAGGGGAATTTAAAGTAAAACATTTTTACTTGTACGTCCTAGTAAACGAGAGTGGATCATTTGAGAAAGGAAGGAAGGTATAATTTATTTATTTTAAAGTTTTATAGAGCGCGAACCAGACCCCTTAGGGTATCAGAGCGCTTTACAGTATTAAGGGAGGTGTCCAGAGCGCAGGGAAGGGAGGGATCATTGGGTAAAAAAAGGGGATACATAATGCAGGGAAACAGGTAGTAAATGTGCCAGCTACAAGTGGGAAGGAAATTGAAACAGGTAGATACATTGTATAGGAAAGTACCTAGTCTCAACTCTTGCTCAATGTCAATAGAGGGATAATCATGAAACGTGTTCGTTAGGCGAGGTATTTACCAATTAGGAAGGTTTTTGTCTCCTTCTTAAAATTTGCCAAGGACGGAAGTCTTCTTATGGCGGGTGGGAGAGAGTTCCAAATCCTTGGCGCAGCCCCAGTGAAGGCCCGGTTGTAGGTTTTCTTTTTCCGGGATCATGCAGGTTGCAGCAGTAGGTCTTTGGCAGAGCGGGAGTTTCTGGGTCCACCTGATACCACACGTTTTTGTGCTAGAAATAGAGGGGAGTTGTTATACAGAGCTTTGTGAGTAATGCAGGCCAGTTTAAATTGGAGTCTGGCCTCTAGGGCAAGCCAGTTCAGCTCTTTAAAGTGGGGAGAGATGTGGTCGAATTTCTTTGAGCAGGTTAGTAGTCTGGCAGTGGTGTTGAGGCAGGCTTTCAATGGGGCCAGATATATTTTGGCAAGCCCTGCAAGGGTAGAGCATCCATATTCTAATCTAGAGATGACTAGTGCATGTACTGCCGTTTTAAGGTCAGACACCTCGAGGAAGGGTTTCAGGTTTCTTAAGTAGTTCAGGTTGAATCTAGCCGTTTTGGCCATCGATTTTATATGGCCACGCATGTTCAGGCTGCCGTCCAGGGTTATTCGAAGGGATTACGCCGAGTTAACAATGGGAGGAGGGCAGTTTAGTGCTGAGATGGTCTCGATCCAACCTTGGATGTCTGGATTGGGTTTGGGTGGAGAGATCAGGAGGAATTCAGTTTTATTTGCGTTGAGTTTAAGCTGGTTGTCGGTGAGCCAGTGGACTGTTAGCTTCAAGGCCTCATTCAGGAAGAGATTTTTATGTAGATTTGAATATCGTCGGCATACATATGGTAGAAGATGTTAGCGGCACGTAGAACCTCTGTGAGAGGTTCCAGGTAAAGGTTGAAGAGGGTAGGTGAGAGGGTTGATCCTTGGGGAACTCCAACTGTGACCGGAGATGGGGTGGATAGATTACCGTTGATGAAGACTCTCTGTGTGCGGTTTTGGAGGAAGGATCTAAAACATTCAAGGACGGTGCTCTCCAACCCCATCCTGAGTTTGAGGCGTTCCAGGAGAAATTGATGGTTTACCGTGTCGAAGGCAGAGGAAAGGTCTAGGAGGATTAGGAGACAGGTTTTGCCTTGGTCGAGGGCTTGGAGAGCGTCATCTACAATGTGGAGGAGGTAGGTTTCCGTGCTGTGGCCTGATCTGAACCCGGATTGGAAGTCATCTAACAAGTGATATTTGTTCAGTTGCTTGTTGCATTTTTCCAGTCCTTTGGCTAGGAGTGGGATGTTAGAAATGGGTCCATAGTTCTCAGCGGAAGCAGGGTCCAGAGTGTTTTTTTTTAGGATGGGGACAACTTGGCCTGCCTTGAGCGAGTCAGGAATTGAGCGTTGGAGGAGGGAGGCGCTGATTATTGCAGTACAGGAAGGGATGGTGGCTCGAGAGGATGCAGCTAGGCAGTTAGATGGGAGAGGATCGTTGAAGTGATTGTTCGGGTTTAAAGAGGCAAGAATTTTTGAGATAGAGTGTTCGTCATAGGTTATAAAATTGGACCAGTGCGCTAGGTTTTTGGGTGAGGTTTGGGAGGACAACGCGTGGAGAGGAGGTAGAGCTGGAAGATTTTGATTTTTGGAGTTGAGTTGCGGATTTAAGTTCGATATCTAGGGCAGAGATTTTGTTGCAGAAGAAGGAAGAGAATTCCTCACTTGTTATTAGGGGTTTAGGTATTTCTTTGGAGGTTTTCGCTAGTTTGTTGGATTGGTGTTTGACCAAGTCGAACAGCTTGCGAGGTCTGGCCTGGCCTGGCGGAAAAGTTTTAGATGTGCTGCTGAAGGATGTTGTTTCCAGTTACGTTCAGTCTGTCGAAGAGATCTCCTCTCCTTGTTGAGGGACCCGCTGAACCAGAGATTTCGGTCTTTGATCTGGGTTCTTTTTAGTTTTAGTGGTGCCAGGTCGTCAAGAATGTCGGATATGGTAGAAGAGTAATGATCTGCTAGGTTGTAGACCGAAGTGCATTGAGGGGGGGGAGGTCGGACTCACAACGTGCCGCCAGTTTCTCGTGATCAAGGTTCTTGGTGCCTTTAACCCATCGTTTAGGAATCACAGGCTGGGGTGTCCATGTTTTATGGGTGCTGGGCAGGAGGAAGGTGATGGCGTGGTGGTGAGACCAATCACAAGGGTCAATAGAGATAAGTTTGATCGCTTCTTCTTTAGCAATGATCCAGTCTAGGGTGGCACCTTTCAAAAGTGTGGGGAGGGAGCAGGCTTGGATAAGGGCTTGATCAGACACTAGTAGAACTACCTACTAGCTACTAAGCGATTTGTGCACAACAGTAACAAGGAAGACCACATGTTTCTGAAGTAAAACCTGGGTACTTAGAACTAGATGTATGGCTGAGACTTGCACAAAATAAACCCCCAAGCTGCACTGATAAACCTTATATTCAAATCTCAAAGTTGCACGTCTCCACTACAAGTGATTGGTTTCTAAAAAAATATTTTTGATATTTTAAGACAAAGGCATGTACTGATATAAAAATTCCTACTTATGTGTTTGTTTTAAAATATATACTTAAATGTTTTATCATATATTTGTTTTGTTTGTTATTTTCTAATGCACAGAATGTATACATGACAAAAAATGTTAAAGAAATAAATCTGCAAAGAATCCACCTGTTACTTTGCCAGAGACTTAAGGTAATACCTTCATTGCAATGTTTTCAGAGAAAGATAGATTTGGAAAGCGGAGAGTGAAGCAGAATTCCACTAAGTCATAAAAAAACAAAATACTTATGTTTTCCTTCTCAGCCCATGCACAGTGCTGGTGATAGCTGGATTGTTGAGTAGGCAGGTACTCTTGTTTCCACCTCATGTCTCTTTCTTTTACATCCCGGAATCTCCATTTATCAATGTTTTGCCACCTTTCTCTTCCTCCTTTTTTCTCTCTTTTCTGCCTTTCTCTCTCTTGGCCAACATCTGATAATGAAAACTCAATCATAATTGTAAAGTTGCTCAAAAGTGTAGACGTGCAAGTGTTCATCCCCCTGAAACAGAGGAGCACACGTGCTACTGCCAAAAGAAGAAGTATTATGGGCAGCAAAACACATGGCCAACCTCCATTATTTTAAATGGGAAGGTGTTGCAGTATTGGTTTGGTGTTTCAGAGCTGTAAGCATGCACGACTTGGAGGCCCAAGTGGATTGTTGACAGTTGCGTGCAGAGCTCGGCTCGGGATGGCAGTCAGCGGTTTGGGATGACAGAGCCGCGAATGAGTTAAGGTGACCACTGGGAAAACGAGAATGCGACTCTTTTCACTTCACTTCTGGTCCTTGAAGGAGCCTCAGCGAATTCAGGGGTCGCCGTGGCTGCACCTACACCCATAGTCATCAGTGCTGGCGCAGACAATCGTAATAAAATGTTGGCTTTTCAGGGGGGAATTATATAAAACTTTTAGTGATAATTCAATTGCTCTAGTTAAATCAATTCTATCCATTCCTAATTTCCTTTGCCATTTGTTCTTCCCAAACAGCCAAATCATCAATAAGTTTTTTTTAAAAGCTGGTAAATCGGGCCAATTTTCAATTTTGCTCTTATTGCTTCTAATACGCCGATATTTTCTTTCTTTTGTTTTTTTTAAACCTTTATTGAGGAACATGAAGATACAATAGCAATCTTACAGCCCTGTCGGGTCGGTTGGCAACAGTTCCATAAAACATATCAGGATGAATAAATACACCGCCCTTCAGCCGACAACCCTAGGGCCCGGCGGCAATCAAACAATCATGTCGTGTTGCACATTACAGTACAGGAGGAATCAGGTTTTTGTTTTTTGTTTTTTGGAGAAAAAAAAACAACAACCAAAAAAATAAGAAAATAACTGCAGAGGCTAAACTGAAGATAGAGACATAAGTGATCCTTCTGGGGAGGGAGTCCACATCCACAACTGTTTCATAGTCTATAGGAAGAGCAAACGGGAGGGGGGTGGGGGGGGAGGGGGGTGGGGGAAGAGAAATAGCCTGCAATAGATAGACAAATCCAAACCAGAGGGAACATCACGCTAGGGGGAGTGCAGCACTTCCGGTGGAGGCTCAAATGGAGGAGTACAAATTTCGCCACGGTATTGATTCCACTGATTCCACACCCTCCCCCATTTCTTGGGCCTGCCCCGGGCGATGTAAACTGTTTTTTCACGAAACATGCACCAGTCCATGTTTCTAGACCAGGCCGACAGGCTGGGAGCCCTAGATGATCCCCACAGTTGCGCAATATCGCGCTTAGCGATCATATTTCCCAAGGAGGCCCACTGCGTCTGTGCCACATTATAATCGTTAGGCTCCCACACATTCAATAAACACCTTTGGGCCTCGGGCAAAAGCGAAACACCCGTGACCTCAGTCATAACACCATGCACACGATTCCAAAAGGACGCTACCGCAGGACATTCCCACAAAATATGAAGGAATGTACCCACCATGCCGCACCCACGCTTACACAAATCATCCGAGACATATCCCATACGCAACAAGCGAGGACCCGTTATATATACACGGTGTAGGATTTTTAACTGCACAAATCTCAGACGGCCGAGATTGCTACCTCCTTCTGGGAGGATATCGCCGCCTGCCAGTCCTCATCATCAAGTTCCAGTCCATCGCTGATCCAAGCCGTACGGAGCTGTAGAAGAAGGTCCGCTCGATCGTTTATCAGCTTTTTGTATATAAGGGAGATTGTACTGTCCGGGACGTGTCCATCAAGTACTCTATCCTCCAGGGGTGAGGATTCTGGAACAGGCGTGCCAGCCGGAAAAACAGAGGAAAGGGCGTGTCGGACCTGTAGGTACTGAAAGTATTCTCGATGACTGAGTTTGAATTCTATTTGCAACTCTTCAAAAGACTTTATCTTATCTTTCCGCCAAAGGTCCCCCACCTTACTAATCCCAATAAGGTCCCATTTATCAAAACCCTTGGTAGTCCACAGGTTGCCCAACCTCTCAGCCGTGTAAAGTGGAGTCGCTCGAGTAAGAGTATCCGACCAGCCTATAGCGGCATTAGCGTTGTACCAAACTCGTACCGCAACTCTGGTAGGCCCGGTCAAAGCCACATCTGACCGTTTGGAATAAAGCGCCCTGTTATAGTCTCCGCCCGGCAACAGCCATTTGTCCATAGCAAAAGCCGGGTTAGGAGCTGGACCATACATCGCGTGATTAACCGAGCTCAGTTGTGAGGCCCAGTAATATCGACGTATATCCGGCAACGCAATACCGCCATGATACCAAGGCAGCGTAAGCTTGGCCAAGGCAATCCGGGGACGTCCGGCCCACAGCAGTTTCCTTTGTAGGCACTCGATCTCATGGAAATAGCTGGAAGGCACTAGATCCAGTGTATTCTGAAGCGCATACAGAAATCTGGGAAGGGACATCATTTTGAATAGGGCTGCCCTGCCCACCAGGGACAGCGGCAGCCTGCACCAGGCTTTCACGTCTGCTTTTAAGCGAATAAGCGGGGGGAGTAGGTTGCGCTGATATCTGACAGCCGAATCACGCGAAACGTAAATACCTAGATATTTAAACCCGGAGGACGAAATTTGTATTGGACAGTTGCGTGGTACGAGTGGAGTATCGTCCGTGAGCGAATACACACAAGACTTGCCCCAATTGATAACCAGCCCGGAGTTCCTCCCGAAGGAATTAAGGACGTCGAATAATACCCCCAGTGATTTCCGAGGGGAGGTGAGGTAAAGGATAATATCGTCCGCATAAAGTGAGATGCGATCTTCAAAACCGGGGGCCCACCTGATACCCTTCAGGGACGGCTCCCATCGCAACCAAGCGGCCAAAGGCTCCAGAGCCAAGGCAAAAAGCAACGGAGAGAGAGGGCATCCTTGCCGCGTACCCCTCCCCAGAGCAAAGGGAACCGAAACTCGACCATTAACGACAACTTGGGCCAGAGGCTCCTCATAAAGTAAGTGGACCCACCCGATGAACACCGGCCCAAAGCCGAACTTCGCCAGAGCCGCCCATAGATATGGCCACTCCACTGTATCAAACGCCATAGTGGCATCTAAAGAAACCAAAATGGCCGGTTCACGCAGCGTTTCCGCCCTCGCCAGCACGCCATGAAGACGCCGTAAATTCAGCGCGGTATTACGAGCAGGAATAAAGCCAGACTGATCTGGATGCATCAAATCTCCAATCACTTTAATCAGACGGTTAGCTAATATTTTCACCAAAACTTTAGGTTCCGCATTCAGGAGTGAAATAGGCCTATAGGAGGTACAGAATTCACAGGGTTTTCCCTCCTTAGGGATCACCACGATAGAAGCTAAGCGCTGGTCATGGGGAAGCAAACCCCTCTCCCTGGACTCCAAGAACATCGAGCGAAGATATGACGCCATTTTGTTCGGACACTACTTGTACAGCTCGATGGGAAGGCCGTTTGGGCCCGTGGCTTTTCCAGAGCGGATGGAGCAAATAGCGAGCGCTACTTCATCAGTGGAGAAGTCCGCCTCCATAAGCTCTCTATCAGAGTCGGACAGGCAAGGCAAAGCAATATCCCTAAGCAGAAGATGTGAGTCCTCCTCCGGCCGATCCGAGACCGGCGCATACACCTTACGAAAGTGGGAAGCAAACTCCTCCACAATCTCCAACGGATCAGTCACACGCACACCATCCACTCGCTCAACCACAGGAACAACACGATTCAATCTCTCCCTCTTGTCCAACCAAGCTATCAACTTCCCGGCCTTATCGCCCACGTCATACAAACGACCCTGTTGTTCGCGACTCATAGCTTTCGCAGCATTCGTAACCAAGGCTCTATAATCAGACTGCTTAAGCTGCAAAACATGCACTTTTTCACGCGTTACCCCACACTCAAGGTCCTCCTCCAAAGCCGCTATATCGGACTCCAGTTGTTCAACCTCCTCATTGTGACGTTTCTTAGAGCTGGCAACCAGCGACAAAGTCTGACCCCGTATCACAGTTTTAAAGGCCTCCCATAGGGACACAGACGAGGACACTGAACCCACATTCTCAGCGAAGTAGTGGTCTATAGCTTTAAGTACCCCCGCCCTCGTCTCTGGAACACGGAGAAACCAAGGATTAATTGGGGCGACCCGGCCTCCTGCATCTAAATGGAGATCTATATGGATCCATAGCGGGGAGTGGTCGGAGATGCCTCTGGGCAAATGTCGGGCCTCTCGCACCGTCGTGGCCTGAGCAGCGGGCACTAGAATATAGTCAAGCCTGGCTAAGCTCCCATGGGCCCCTGAGTGGAAAGTATATTGGGCCTGACCTGGGTGAAGCATCCGCCAACAATCCACCATGCCAAACGTTTCCAAGAAACCACTTAGGCAGGACTGCGACGGTGTAAGAGTCCTGGGAGGATGCCGGTCTTCCAGACCATCAACCACCGAGTTGAAGTCCCCTCCCACCACCAGGAGCCCCTCCGGAAACCTCAGTACCAATTTCCCCAAGTCGAAAAAAGTAGTGGCCTGCAAACCCGGGGGAACATATATCGAGAGGATGGCAACCGTTCTCCCCTCCCACCTACCAACAATCGCTGCATACCTTCCCCTGTCGTCTAAAATCGTTTCATCAATCTCCAAGGGAAGGGAACTACGGATCATAACACCAGCCCCTCTAGAGCCCGAAGTGAATCCCGAGTGAGCCACCAGCCGGTAGCCCCTCCGGTTCATTGCATGGAACGAATTCCCCACCAGATGCGTTTCTTGCAGTAAGACAATGTCGGGAGAGTGGCGCTTCACATATTGGAGTACAATTCCCCGTTTAATTTTGTCCCCCAAGCCATTGACATTCCAACTCAAGACTCTTAGCCCCCTACCCCCCATCCCGAAAAGGAGTAGTTGGGTCCCCCAAACCCCACAAAGGAAACACGAAATAAGCCATGCGACAATACGTAGCCTCAAGAACAGTACAAACAAGAAAAAAGAAGCCCCTCCCCCCTCCCCCAAGATACCAAAACAACAACCCCCCACCCTGCACCCCTGCAATGAAACCAAAAAACCACCCCATTCAGCAGTGTGCCTGTCGCCCTACCCCAGAAAACTAAACTACAAGTAGAAAAGGAAACACCCCCGGAGGAGGAAAAGTCCCGAATTCCCCGCCGCCCCAGGGCATGTCTGTACAAAAGTCATCGACCCAAGAAAGGATAACAATCCACCGCAGTACAATACGATGGTAGCACACACCGGAGCCCTTACTCCTCCTGGTCCCGTTGGCCGCCCTCAGCACCTTTATATTGTTCCGCATTGTCCCGTGGCATAGGTAGTGTGTCCAACCAGTCACTGACCACCTCTGGCATATCAAAGAAGAGCACCCGCTCATTATGTTCGATGCGCAATCGGGTGGGGAAAAGCATAGCATACTTCATGCCCAGGTCTCTTAGTCTCCGCTTCACCCCAGAAAAACCCAATCTCTGCTTCTGCACCGAAGGGGTGAAATCCGGGTAAAAGTTAATGGACGCATTCTCAAACTTAATGGGGCCGCTAGTCCTCGAAGCCTGCAAAATGGCGTCTCTGTCCCTGAAGTTAAAGATCCGCGCGATGATGGGTCGAGGAGCAGTCCCCTGCTTGCGTCTTCCGCCCAGAATTCTGTGAGCACGCTCCACCGCAAATAGATTACTCAGGCCCTTAGGGGCGAGGTGGTTGACAATCAAATCTTCAACAAGTAGGTCTGTCGATTGATCGGCTGAGGACTCCGGAACACCGACTATGCGAACATTATTGCGCCTAGCGCGACTTTCAAAGTCCTCAAGCCGGCGAGCGAACTGTTCACTCGAGGACCGAAGAGTCCGGATCTCAGTCTGGAGTTCAGAGACATCTGTGGTGAGACTGGCTGTCTTGACATCCAACGATTGGACTCTTTCGTTGGTCTTAGCCAAGTCCGCCCTGATCAGGCCCACATCCACCGCCACTGTGTCGATCTTGACTGCCAAGGTTTCGTACTGTTGGCCCATCGACGATTGTATGCTAGCGATGGCGCCCATCACGTCTCGAAGAGTTGGGTCTTCCGACTCAGGGGGGCCACCGCCAAGGTCCTCCGAGGTTTTACCAGTCCCGCTGGGCGAGCCTTTATTGCGCGCAAATCTGTCCATAATGGAGGTCTGAGTCCCACCACCGCGAGTCGCATTCTTGAGGGACCGCTTTTCACTGTCAGTCTTGGCCGCCATGGTGGGTTGCGCGCCCCTCCGGGGCTTTTGGGACCTGGTGTAAATGGCTCCCCACAAGGAAGAACCACGAGAGACTGAAATGCAGGGCGTCGGCGTAGATCTGGCAAGCGATGGCTCTCACAGGCCAGCTTGGTCACTAGGCAGCGACCTCCAATCTTCATAGCCAAAGAAAACGAAAATGAAAGTAGACCCCCGGTAGCCGTCCCCTACCACAGGCCGTTGTTGTTCAATTACTTTCGGGGTGCTCCAGATGCCCAAGTCCCAGGATGAGCCACGGTGTGGGCCTCCAGGCTTCAGGAAAGAGTAATTCGGGCGTCCGGCATCCGATTCAAATTCTGAAAAAGGCCTTTCAGATCAGGAGAGTCGTAGCTATTACAACCCGTCGTCAGAAACAGGATTTATGCCAGGATAGACGGTGGAGGCGGTGAGGGTCTCGGGAGCTCACAGCTCACGCGACCATCTTGGATGCGCGCTGACGATATTTTCAATAGCTAATTGTTTTTGAATATTTTTTCGGTCCAAAAAGCTTTGTAGTTGGAGATATTAAAAAAATTCTGTCCTGACCAAATTATATTTATTCTGCAAAAAGAGAAAAGAGGCTATTTGGTTCCCCTGAAATAAGTCACCTAATATATGTATCCCTGCTGCATACCATCTAACCATCACCTGATCCCTAAACACTTCCGGTAATAAAGAGCAGGTATTTATAGGTGTATAGTAATTTAGGTTAGAGGTCCAGCCAAATCTATCCTTTATTTTCCTCCAAATTTCAAAAGCAGTCAACAAAATTTTTAATTTCGTCTTCTTATAGTAGCTAGGCTCGATTATACGAACTAAGCATTGCTTCGCCTCCTACGCCAATACCATCTCATAAATTGAAGGGCTAGCCGATTCTTCTATAGTAACATCATGAAAAATCAAAACACCCATATGTTTCAAAAGTGCAGCCCAGTAATAAAGCAGAAAATTAGGAATTCCCCAACCGCCTCCGTCTCTAGGTAATATACACCATTTCATGGCCCTCCTTGATCTACTGTATCTCCAAAGAAACCTAGACCCTAATCTATCAATTCTAACGAAAAAAGATGTGGGAAAGAGAAGAGGAATCGTGCGAAACAAATATAGGAATTTCGGAAAAATTAACATTTTTAAAACATTGCTCCGCCCGTACAAAGATAAATGAAGAATTTTCAACCTCTCCAGTGTCTTATTTGCCGAACCTAAGATAGGATCTGTATTGAGCCGTACTATATCGTCCACTTTCGCCGAAATTTTAATACCCAAATATAGGGCTTCAGACACAAAGCTAATATCCTTTGGGCGTCCTACATCTGAATGAATTAATTGTGTTTTCGAGGTGTTTAGATCATAACCTTAATACCCACCAAATGTATCGGCTGCTTGAACTATCTTTGGTAAAGCAGACTTAATATCAGGTGTAACAATAGCGATATCGTTTGCATACGCAAACACTTTATACTCTATCTGATGAATCTGGACTGGCATGATGCCTACATCGTTTTCTATTTTAATTAAAAAGGGTTCAATATATAGAGCAAATAACAAGGGGGAACAAGGACATCCTTGCCTCGTCCCCTGTGTTATTGCAATATTTTCCAATGCATTCCCAGCAATTTGAATTGCAGCCTTTGGTGTGATATACAATGCCTGTATTGCTTTAATGAATCCCGCTGGGAATCCCTTCCAGATCAGAGTGGACCACAAAAAATTCCAGGAAACCCTGTCAAATGCTTTTTCAGCATCTAACAGGGCAACCGCAACAGGAGAGTCTGTAGCCTGTGCCCAGTCCAGAAGAGATATAATTCTTTTAACATGGTCTGTTGTGTCGCGCTTCAAAATAAAACCTTGTTGTCTATTAGAAACTAATCTGGGCATAAGATCATTCAGTCTGTTTGCCAGTATCTTAGAATAAATCTTACTATCCGCATTAAGAAGCGAAATTGGTCTATATGACCCCGTGTCAGTGGCCTCCTTTCCCTTTTTCTTAAAATTTAAATTGTGGCTTCGGACCAGGAGTCTGGGGGATTAACCATAGAAGCTTGTTGACAAACTTCTAACAACTCTTTCTTCAATATCCTTCTAAAAGTGCGAATAAATTCGAGTGGAATGTTGTCGAGGCCCATAGCTTTACCTAAAGCTAAATCCAGTAAGGCTTTTTCTATTTCTTCCCAAGTTATGGGTACAGATAACAGGGCTTTTTGCCCTACGGAAAGTTTGCTAGTCTCTAGATCTTTCAAATAATCCGCGGACATAAGCCCACCTGCCATATCATCCATAGGTGCCCTATGTAGGGATTGATAAAAATTTTGAAAGGCTTCTAAAACCCCTTTTTTGGTTTCTTGTAAGATCCCATTCAAATCGACAATATTTGAGATGTCACTAAAGACTGCTTTCTGCCGCAGTGTTTTAGCCAACATTCTCCCAGTTTTTTCACTGAATTCATAAGATTCCACCTTATATTGATTATATTTGAGCGCAATTTGATCAGCAATGTTGGAATACACTATAGCTCTTTTAATAGTAAGGTCCTTTTGCGGTGCTGCTATATCATGACCTAGTCTGATTGTGTCAGCTAATTTATGTTCTGCCAACATAACCATTTCACTATCATCCTTGTGTTTATCCCATCTTTTCTTGCGTCGTGCCTGCGAATAACTAAGGGTCTCTCCCCTAACTATCGCTTTAAAAGCGTCCCACACTATCTTGCTTGATGCAGTTTTGTTATAAAATAAAAAAATTCCTGTATAACTTTGGCCATATGTTGGCAATACTCTTCCTCTAATAATAAATTACGTTCAAAAGACCATGTCCGGTTCCCTTCAACTATGTATAGATCCTAAGTCAGTTCAAGTATTAAAGGATTATGGTGAGATATCAATTTAGGGAGAATCTCTCAAATTAGCTTTCCTGTCAATTGCTGCGAAACCAAAAATTAATCTAAACGAACACATTTTTTGTGTGGTGCTGAAAAAAACGTATACCAGGAATCTTCTGCATGAAGCAGATTCCACACATCATTGAGCCCATGTTCTACAATTAGATCCCATAGAGCCCTAAAAGCCAGAGGCTTCCTTCCAGTATACCCCAAATTTCCCCTAAGATTAAATTTAGCCTCCAAATGTATGTTCAGATCCCCACACACAATCACTGGTTGAGGCCATTGTGCTAATTCGATGTTGATAAAATTCAGAAGTTCAGAGTCATCCAAATTCGGACCATATAGCGTACACAACGTAAATCTACTCCGATTAATCTTGAATTCCCCAATCACCCACCGTCCCCATTTATCTTCCAAAATCTTAGAACACACCCCCAAGCCCCTTTTTATAAGAATAGCAACCCCCCTCTTGATCCCAGATTGTTTTGAGCATACTACTAATTCTAATCCTAAATTCTTCAGACCTTTGTCCAGGCAATATGTATTTCTTGTAAACACAGTATATCTATTCGTGATAATTAAACAATCTTACACAACACATCTCTTTTCTTCAAATCATTAAGCCCACTAATATTGAGCGTACATATCCTCAATTTCCTATCCATATTGCAAGAAAAAACAGGAATACAAAGTATTTTGCATGAGATAAACATATCTGATTACACCTTTTGCATAAGAGTTCTCCAAAACAGGGATTTCGGTCTTTGATCTGGGTTCTTTTTAGTTTTAGTGGTGCTAGGTCGTCAAGCATGTCGGATATGGTTGAAGAGTAATGATCTGCTAGGTAGTCGACCGAAGTGCATTGAGGTGGGGGGGAGGTCGGACTCACAACGTGCTGCCAGTTTCTCGTGATCAAAGTTCTTGGTGTCTCTAACCCATCGTTTAGGAATCACGGGCTGTGGTGTCCATGTCTTATGGGTGCTGGGCAGGAGGAAGGTGATGGCGTGGTGGTCAGACCAATCACAAGGGTTAATAGAGATAAGTTTGATTGCTGCTTCTTTAGCAATGATCCAGTCTAGGGTGGCACCTTTCGAATGTGTGGGGAGCGAGCAGGCTTGGATAAGGGCTTGATCGGACACTAGTAGAACTACCTACTAGCTACTAAGCGATTTGTGCACAACAGTAACAAGGAAGACCACATGCTTCTGAAGTAAAACCTGGGTACTTAGAACTAGATGTATGGCTGAGACACCCCCAAGCTGCACTCATAAACCTTATATTCAAATCTCAAAGTTGCCCGTCTCCACTACAAGTGATTGGTTTCTAAAAAAGTATTTTTGATATTTTAAGACAAAGGCATGTACTAATATAAAAGTTCCTACTCTTGTGTTTGTTTTAAAATATATACTTAAATGTTTTATCATAGATTTGTTTTGTTTGGTATTTTCTAATGCATAGAATGTATACATGACAAAAAATGTTAAAGAAATAAATCTGCAAAGAATCCACCTGTTGGTTTGCCAGAGACTTAAGGTAATACCTTCATTGCAATGTTTTCAGAGTGAAAGATAGATTTGGAAAGCGGAGAGTGAAGCAGATTTCCAGTAAGTCATAAAAAACCCAAATACTTATGTTTTCCTTCTCCGCCCATGCACAGTGCTGGTGATAGCTGAGTTGTTGGGTAGGCTGCTACTCTTGATTCCACTTCATGTCTCTTTCTTTTACATCAGGAAACTCCATTTATCAATGTTTTGCCACCTTTCTCTTCCTCATTTTTTCTCTCTTTTCTGCCTTTCTCTCTCTTGGCCAACATCTGATAATGAAAACTCAATCATAATTGTAAAGTTGCTCAAAAGTGTAGATGTGCAAGTGTTCATCCCCTGAAACAGAGGTGCACACTTGCTACTACCAAAAAGAAGCAGTATTATGGGCAGCAAAACACATGGTCAACCTCCATTATTTTAAATGGGAAGGTGTTGCAGTATTGGTTTGGTGTTTCAGAGCTGTACGCATGCACGACTTGGAGACCCAAGTGGATTGTTGACAGTTGCGTGCGGAGCTCGGCTCGGGATGGCAGACAGCGGTTTGAGATGACAGAGCCGCGAATGAGTTGAGATGACCGCTGGGAAAACGAGAATGCGACTCCTTTCACTTCACTTCTGGTCCTTGAAGGAGCCTCAGCGAATTCAGGGGTCGCCGTGGCTGCACCCACACCCACAGTCATCAGTGCTGGCGCAGACAATCGGCATTTGGACTCTGTGATGTGGCGTTTTGAGTGTAAGAGGAGAGCCCTGCTTGTTTATAGGAGGATTTGCGGACCCCAGGGTATTGAGCATCAGGAACTGACACACCTGCAATCGTTACACAAAAATTAATACCGGCGTCCTGTTGCAAGGGTGAAAATTCAGCAGAGCCCAGTGTGGGCAATGGCCTCAAGTCAAATTTAGCAGCTCAAGTCAAGGGCCTAGCCGCAAAATGTAGCAGCTGCAGAGTGTATATTGGAATTTGCCAGCAGCATTAATCCACCCAGGGCGATCACTACGAGGAGGGACTGCAAGTCCCAGGAGTCTGGAGGTGGGCCACTGACAAGCAGCTAACACTAACGCGCTACAAACGCCTGCTGCAAGGTCCAAGGATTTACAGACTATTTCTCTTTTTGCTAATAAGCATATTCAAACTCCAATGTGGCATGAGTGCAGATTTCTTTGTCATTCAATAGCAACATGATTATAAAAAGTTGAGAAACACCAGAAAACTGAGAGCCTCATTCATGAGAAGTGTTGCATTGTTGCGTTAAAGCAGTGATACGACAATTCTCAGTGCACCCTCCTTGCAACTTGATGGATGTGTCATATTTACTGTATGACACAGCATGTCCTAAGGAATGACATATACGTCAGTATTGCTGACGTATCTGTCAGCACAAAAGTGGTGCGACTCCAGCAATGTGTCCTTTCACATGGGGCAAGCCCCATGTGAAAGGGTCAACGCCACCCTTACGCCGTAAGGTTTTGATGTACTGGCGTCCTAGAAGTGGTGCAATGAAATCTTATAGATGTCACTGTGCCCCTCCTATGACTCTTTCTTGCAGGGGAAAGCCCACTCTGCATACATTAGACCTTGGGCTAGTATAATGTAGCACAGGGGTCTACGAAGAGAAGCATCTGCCTAGATGCGTCACTTCGTAAATCGGGCACAACATGGTGCATTGTTTATGCCGCCGCAGCGTTATAAAAAGTGAATGTGACACAGGGGCTCATAAATAAGGCCCTGAATGGGGAGACATAAAGTTGATGGCTACCGGAGAGAGTATTGCCAATCAGAAGGTGTGGTCATCAAGATGCTGTGCTGGCAGGTGGACAATGCAGTGATTGACAGGGACAAGGTAAAAGGTTGATCGACGGAGAGGGGCGGGGGAGTGAAGAACTTGAAACTAGTGTGAGAACCAAAAATGCATGTGCCAGTTTTGTGACTCCAAGTTCAAACTTGTATAGGAGAAGGAGATTTGAAGGCAGAATTGAGGGCCTCCCTTGTTAAGAGTGATAGAAAATATAGAGTCTGTTGGAAAGAATAAAGTACTTTGAGGGGAAACAAGTGGTACTACTTCAAATTAAAAATCATAAAGAAACAAAGCATTAAATAGTAGCAACTATAACTTGAGGATACAGAGTACATCCAACAGTGGCAGCTATAACATGAAGATATACTATACATCACAGAGCTGCAGCAATAATATGAAGATATAATGTATATCCAACAGTAGCAGTTATAACATGACAATATAGTATATATATATATATCACATAGTTGCAACGATAACAAGAAGATACAATGTATATACAACAGTAGCAATTATAACATGAATATACAATATACATCATATAGTGGCCGTTAAAGCCTGAAGATACATGATATATCTAAGAGTAGGAGATATAACACAAAGAGACAATGCAGGACCATTACAGCAGTTCATCGAACTACAGCAAAAATGCAAATAGCATACTAGATGTGCATTAAATCCAGTCCCCTTCATGGGGATCTTGCTTGGTGTCAAGGTGGCGCTCTTAATGCCATGCAAATGATTTGAACAAGTGCTCAACCCCCTTCTTTCGCCACACTCCTTTTGGCCATCTTTTATAACGTTGAGCCTATGAAGGGGTTGCATGTGCGAAAGCAGCGGCAATGGCATAACGAAACATGAGGGGGCCCCCCCCTGCAAGGCACATAGCAGGGCCCCCCCTTTGGTCTTAATGAGAAGCTCTCAAGTCAGTGTTATGTGCTGAGGGGGCTCCTGGAGCTTGTGGGCCCCCGCACCGCAGAGTCTGCGGGGACCTATCTAATGCCTCTGACCAGGAGGTCAGCCCATACTTTATATACCACCAGGCATGTTGGACATCCTCATTTCAGAATCGAGGGGCATATTAGCAAGGAATAGCGATATTTATCGGTAAACGTGGTTAGCAAATTTTTTTTATCGCTGCCTATCGCTGGATATTTTAGCGGAGAAAACATGCTATTAGCAACGTTTTTCTCCTTTGTACTAGCTGTAATATCCAGCGATAGCGGCAAAATGTGAGAATATCACTGGAAATCCAGCGATATTCTCGCATTAACGCCAATGGGGGCTTAATCTGATAATCCACCCCCCATTGACTATACAGGTAAGTCAACTTTTTAGCAGGCATTACATTATAGCGATAATCGTGCTTAGAGTGAGTTTTTGTATTGCTTCGCCTGCCTTGCTAATAGGCAATAGCTGTGTTAGCAACTGTTTTCAGTCGTTACGCCCACTTTGCATGTCATTAGGGATAAATATCGCTGACATGCAAAGCGGGCCCCAAACCTGTAGCTATCGCCTAAAAGCTGTCACTAACTGCTGTTAGCGACAGCTTGCTGATAGGGCGATAAAAATATCGCTGCTTTTAGGGGCAAAAAGTGCTGCTAAAGCGGCGATATGGCCCTTGCTAATATACCCCCATGTTCTTAAGGCCCCGTAATTTCCGGGACTTCATAGCACCAGAGAGGTGAATTTGCAACAAATGAATTCAAACTCTGCTAGGAGCATCACCCCAGTTTGGGCCACATTCATGACTTTTCAGGCCACATTACAGTAGAGGTATGTGGGTATTTATCTAGACTCAGCTAGGATGTGTCTTCTACGGGACTCCCACAAACTCTAAGTACCACCATACGTGGACTGGACAATGGCGTGTGCAGGTATCTTCAGCCACTCAGCACTCAGTGGAGAGATCTGCTGGTTGTCGCCTGAGCCCATAGCACACATTCACTACGGCCTGTCCTAAATTCTTCATTCTCAATGAAGATGATCTGTGACTTACAATTCAAAATATACCATAAAATGAGGTGTTCAGAAGACATTCTAGGAGCTAAGCTAGTTTCACAGCCCACAGCGCTGATGATATGATTGCTACAGGTACTGAAGAAAAACCTTTAGACCGAACGAAGATGATCTGTGTGTATTGTATAATATAATATAATATAATTTTATATTATAATATATTATATTATATTATATTATATTATATCATATCATATCATATCATATCATATCATATCATATCATATCATATTATAGAGATCCAGCTACCAAAGTGGTGTCTATATTTACATGAATTGGATCACAAAGCCCATTTTCAAATGACATAAACAACTACATCTCATACAGTATGATATTATCAATATCAGAATTTTATGTTTTTCCCAGACATTTCTACAAAATGCCAATATATTATTAAATATTTTGCAAATGAAAACCAGGAAATATTTTACTTTCGTACAATACAATATATGCAACAGTGAAGAATGATATGGCATTCATTGGTATTTGGAGAGTGCATGGCTGCAGCATTCAAAACAACTAATAAAGTCCCACTCTGAACTCAACATTGATGATATGTGTCATACTACGACACTCACTATTGCACGGTATTGGTCAGACATGTATTTCAGTTGTCGGGCAAAAGGAATATTTTCACTTACCACATGCTCAAAGGTGTTGCAAAGGGTTAAACCTGACAGGCTTTGTTATGCTTGTAAACTGTGATAAAAGACTTATGACATGAATACAAACAAGCCAAAATCATTACTTCAGGATGCCTGAAGATTTTAGAGGCAAATGCACTCAAAATGACTGCCTGCTCCATACACTCACCATTGGCTGCATCTCATAGTCTGGAAACCCTATGGCCCTCCCATTTAACTGGGCAGCACCATCAGTGCACTCTCAACTCCATCAACTCCACTCCAAAATCTGATGTTGTCTTTAACACTTGTTGTTTAACCTGCCACTTAGATGGTGGGCTGATCCGAAGCCAAGATGGAGACTTCTCCTGGGCTCTCCAGCTGGAATCGCTGATCTTCCACGTGTGGACGCTTTCCCAAGGAGCCTTTCACCCCTTGAGCATGGACATCGCGGAAGTAGTGCTGGTGCTTTGACTGGAATAATCAGTGGATCGACCCAACGGCAACAGTGGCATGATCGCCCCTCTTCAATGTGGGGTTCACATCGACAGGTGAGCCTCAGGAGGTTGAGGCTTGTCATGGTGATCCTTGTAGGGGATGTGAGGGTACAGAACCTCTGCAGCCTGAGGACCTGGCAGTCCGAAAGGAAAACCGGGCACACAGCTGAGGCTGCAGAGAGCCTAGACTAAACTGGGGCCAGGCCACCTCTCAAAATGTTGCTAAGAGGTCACAGTGGGCAAGGATTCATGCTGAAGGAGATTAAGTGCTGCTCCCTGGAGCCCTGAAAATGACTATACTTTGCCAGCCACTGATGTGTGATGCAGAGTGAGGGCCTCATTTACAATGAGGCTGTGCTACTGAAGCGTCACTTTTTGCGACGCTCTGCTGGTGCAGGGCCATTCTCCATATTTACCAGGCAGCACTAAGCCACTTTGCGTAGCTTAACCCCTTGTGTGCTATTGACGAGCTCAGCTCGTCATGAGGGACGGTTGAGCTGCCCTTATGACGAGCTGAGCTCGTCACAGCCGTTGGAACGTTCACACGCGGGGATAATTTCCCTGCTGTGCTGAACGTTCCAAAACTGCAGTTTTTGTGACGTGCTCAGCTCATCACGATGGCAGCTCCGCTGTGCCTCATGACGAGTCGAGCTCGTCAACAGCACAGCGGCGGCGCCGCGTGTGGCCCACCTCCCCCCGCACCCCGCATCCAAGGGGTTAATGCAGCCTTGTAGATGGGCGTGCAATGAGTGCTGCTGTGGGCGTTCCCAGTAAAACCCATGTCTGTTTGACACTTCCCCAGATTTATGAGGAATCGTAACTATGAGGCAGTGCCAAAGGCAGGTGCAACGAGGAGAAATAACTTTATTTCTCCTCGTTTTTTTCCTTTTTCTATGTTTGCAGCATTCTGCAGCACACATTGTAAGAGGGAAAAGCCTCTTGTGATTGTTTTTGTGTCGGAGGGTTTCCTTTCCGGCACAAAAACAATCATCCCTGCAAAGCAGGCACCCTTGCATCATGACGCAAAGAGGCCTGCGTTGGCGCAGGGCAGTCCATTGTGCGCCAGAGCAGAGGAAAAGGACAGGAATGCACCATAGCAAATAGCTATGGCGCATTCCTGCCCTTTTCTTTTGCTCGTGGGCAGTGCAGCAGGAGGGCCCTAAGGCAAAATCTTGTAAGTAAGGCCCTGAGGATTTAAAATTGGAATGTCAGAAGCCCGGTGATGGAGTCTGGCCACACTGTGTTTTGTTAGGCTGGAGTTTGCCTTCAATTCCCACCAGACACCTCTCTGGTTTATCTGATAGATACATTGCTGCCATAAAGAGGGCTTCTTCAACCTCAAAAGCAGATCACAGAGCAAGAACAAGAGGACAGGGGTTGAAGACACAGGCAAGAGTATCCTTCTGCACTCCATCACTGCCATGCACTCAGAATGAACCGCAAGAACAACCAGCATCAAACGTGCTGTGAATGCTATTAAGGATACGCTAGATGGCTTGCCTAATACAGTGGTAGAAGTCAAAAAGGAGCAAGGTGTGGGGAGAAAAGGACTACAGGTAATGGAGGAACAGGTAAATAAATCATCACTTGAAGTCAGAGTTAAACACATTGAGGTCAATGTGAGTGACACTCTTACATTGCTGGAGACCAGAACTGATCACTTGTACAATCGGGAGAGAGGTACATAAACGAGAGAGTTCAGGGTTCCAGTTAAGATTTCTGTGGGTGACCTAAAACCTAAACTGTGCACTGTACAATTTACTTAGCAAAGGAACATGCATCATTGACAGTTCTAGCCCCAGTACATATTTCCAAAAACGATAGCAGCTATGGTCTTTGTGCTCCTCCCGCTGTTTGCACTCCCTCCTAGCCACCAACAACAACATTATGCCACTAAGAGAAAATTTTAGAAAATAAATGCTAACATGAAGAAATCACTATGTACAAAAGTAGCCATAATGACTTTATACACTAATTTTGAAAAAAAAGATTTCATTATGGGGAGTAAGAGTGTTGAAAATGTACTAATATGCATGCTGATAACCTGAGTCAAAGATAAATTTAGGATAAGATTTGATGTTTGGGTGAGAATTGAGATTAGGGATAACTTTTGCTTTAGGGATAGGGCTAAATATAGTACTGATGAGGGTGACTGAAATGTATTTGTTATAGAAGTTATGTTAGTCCAGTCTAAATTGTTAATTAAAAGTTTTGTTTTTGAAGATTCTTCGTAATGGGTGTCTTCATAATTGTATTTCTTTATAAGGAATTCTTCATCCAAACACAGCTCCAACCAATTATGTGATGCTCATTAGAGCATTGCGAGCCTGGCGTGCTAGTGTAAGCCGCACCAAGAATGAAGTAGAGTGCAAGTAACAAGGGCATAACCATGTTTTCCCTTAAATATAATTATTAATATATACATTTTGTTGGAGGCAACCATGCAGATGACATGGATGCATGATAATCACCTACATAGTGCTATCAGAATCAAACCTAAAGGCTGGCAGCATGTCATTGATGAACTGTCTTACAATGTCTACTTAATAAGTCCAGGTGTTCATTCTTTGACAGAGGAATATTTCAATTCTGGCGCGGGGGTAGAGAGAATGAAGAAACCTCATTAAAATGATCCATATATGTATTGAAATGCACTGTTTAATAATGAATTAGTGCACTGTGCCTGTTTTGCTGTACGTTACCTATTCATACTTAACTTAGCTTATTTACATTAATTAATGTTCCGATCGTCTATTATTAGCTTGTTTCCCAATTCCCATTAGTGCAGAATCCTATTCGCGAAAACTGTTTTGCCTCGTTTTCAGTGCCATGGCCTTGACAATAGTGGGACTTTAATGTTCTGCATGCCCAGGCAATTAGCATTTCCTTTAGATCTATTTATCTGAAATGATTTAATTTAAATCCTGTGCATTTGAGGTATTCATATATCTAAGTTTGAAATTAGTAGGCAGTGCATGTGCATTCAGATATATTCTTTGCTTTTTTTTTGGTTTCTATGTTTTTATTTTCAAATTCTCTTTTTTTCAATTTCATGTTAAATGCATCAGGGATTGGTTGTAGTCTGTACAAACCAGTATTTTTGGGGTTCACCAATACACGCGATTCATTTGATTTAGTGTCGGGAAGGTAGGCGTCTTTCAAATTAATTACTCACAGCACTGAACGCCTCTGTTTAACAGCATTACATATCTAAATACTAATTAATTCCCTCCAATTTACGATAGACAAAGTGACATCCCAACATTTCAGCTCGTACCACAATAATTGTTTCAGAACAAATAAAAATAAAACCATTTTATATTGGTATAACCATATATCCCTCACTGTTCTCCAAACAAAAATGTCATCTTGCCTTGTCAGCTGACATTATTATTGAATATTGATATTTAAGTTAATCCGGGAAGCAATAAAACACAGAGTAGTTACATATTATTTATTTCTATTATGAAAAATCTCTTGCCTGGCTCTCCTTTCAATTACTCTTTTTTTCAAATAATGACTTCAGAATTTTCAGGAGTTTACAAAAAGCGAGAAATAGCATAGACTGGAAATGAAAGGCGCTGCGCATTCTATTGAGCGGGCGGGGCCATGACGGAACCGCTCCGTCATAAACACAGCGCAACCAACGCTGGTGACGGAGCGGTTCCGTCACCAGCATGCGCCCGCCGCTCTTCCGCCCCGCCACCTTAGCACTGCGGCGGAATAGCCGCTGCAGTGAAGGGGTTAAATGAGGTCACCTCAGCAGGTCTAAGTTATAAACCTGGGACCAAATATTTGAAACACTGGTCGCAAAACATGGGCTACAAATTCCAACCAGTGTGGAATTTTATAAACAACCTATGTACTAATTGGTGGTTCAAAGAATTATGACTGTTAGTGAATCTCTGTCCGATATTTCTCATCAATATTCATGCGATAGGTCATAAATTATGACTCACTATGATTGGTGGCCATCACAGAAATCGTGGCCTCCTGGGTGTTAGCAAACCACCATGTCTGTGATCACTTCTTATATAAATTTTTTAAATGCAGCCCGTTTTACTTAAAGTTAAGTGAGATGAGTTAAAAAAAAAAGCTTTAAGCTTTTTAAAAGTTTGTTTGAGACCTAGAGGGGTCCCTGGACTACTTCTTTTTTTTTTTTTATTTAAATTTAAAATATTTCTAAAGCGCAGCATACACCATGCGGTTTCTTGGCGCTAGTGGGCGGATCGGCAACTGAGGGAAAGAAAGCAAGAAGGAAAGGAATGAAGAGCTAAGCGGGGAAGGCCTGATTGAAGAGGAAGGTTTTTAAATCTTTGCGAAAGGAGAGGTACCGGGTAGCAGAGCGGAGATGATCAGGGAGGGAGTTCCAAAATGTTGGGGCCAAGGTGGAAAAGTTGGCCCCACCCCACTTTTTACGTGTAAAACGTGGGATCTGAAAAAGAGACTTAGAGGAAGACCGGAGCTCTCTTGTGGGAACATAAGGTTTTATTAGTGAGGAGATGAAGGCGGGGGCCGTGCCCTGCCGAGCCTGGAAGACCATACAGCCGGTCTTAAAGAGGGAGCGTTCTTTTACGGGGAGCCAGTGAAGCTCCCTTAGAAGGGGGGTGGAGTGGTGATAGCGTGGGAGGCCATAGACCAGCCGGGCCGCATGGTTCTGGATCGACTGGAGTCTTCGCAGGCTGTATGCTGGAATGCCATGATAAAGGGCGTTGGCATAATCCAGCCTTGATATCCCCAGGGCGGCCATGATAATCTTAAGTGCCTGAGGGGAGAAGAAGCGGGAAACAGAACGGATGGTACGGAGAGTGAGGAAACAAGAGGAGACCACGGAGCTGATTTGTGAATGGAGGGTGAGCTGATTATTCATTTTGACACCCAGTGTTTTGACCGTGGTTGAGGGGGAAGGTGCGGGGCCAAGAGAGGGGGGCCAGAAGAGGGAGTTCCAGGGGCTGGATGAACCACCGGTGAGAACCAATTCGGTTTTATCCGGGTTCAGCTTAAGATGGTTGTGGTTCATCCAGTCCCTGATGAACGTCATTGTAGACTGGAAATTAGAGACAGAAGGGGGAGAGGAGGACAGGTCGAAGATGAGCTGGAGATCATCCGCGTAGTTGTACACGGTGACCTCCAGCTGCTGGAGCGCGAAGATAAGAGGGAAGATATAAAGATTGAAAAGTAGGGGAGAAAGAGACGATCCCTGGGGAACATCACAAGTGACAGGGAGAGGGGTGGTAGTGAAGCCGCCTAGCCGCACTGCCTGGGTGCGGTCCCTCAGAAAGGAGGAGAGCCAAACCAGAGCTGATCCCCCGATACCAGCCGCCCTGACACGGGACAGTAGGATGGCATGGTCCACCGTGTCAAAGGCAGCGGACAGATCAAGGAGGACCAGTGCCTGGCATTTGTTATCATCCATGCCCTTTCTGAGGTTATCCAAGACTGAGACCACAACCGATTCAGTCGAATGTCTAGGACGGAAACCGGCCTGGCAGGATGCCAGCCCCCCATTAGCCTCAATATGGGCGCTAAGTACCGCAGTGACGTGGCGTTCCATCACCTTGCCCAGAGAGGGCAGCAAGGAGATGGGGCGATAGTTGGCCGAGATGGAGGGGTCCGCGCCAGATTTCTTCAAGATGGGTACTATAGTGGCTGCCTTTAGCGCAGGGGTCACTACACCCTGTGCTAGGGAGCTATTGAGGAAGGCAATGGGGGGTTCAGGACAGCAGGAGTAAATTTTCTGTAGGATACGTGCCGGGCAGACGTCCGCCGGAGACCCCGACTTCACTTTGGGAAGAATCTCCAGAAATGATTCCTGAGTGAAGGGGGGAATGGAAGTGAGAGGGCATTGAACGGTGGGGGGGGAGGGATCAACAAAAGCTGGCGAGGGTGGTGGAATGTTGGCCTTGATGGTAGCAATCTTATCCAGGAAATAGGTGTTGAGTTGGTCACAGAGAAGCTGGGAGGGAGGGATTTGGGGTGAGGTTCGGTCTGAGAATGCCAGGTCATTCACTATGCCAAAGATTTCCCTGGATTTATTACCAGCAGACGTTATTTTTGTAGAAAAGTGGGCAGTTTTTGCGGCAAGGATTGCTGTTTTGTATTTGGCCAATGATGAAAGAAAGTGGGTTTTAGATTAAGGACAGTAATTTTTCCTCCATTGTCTCTCCGCCCGTCGGGTGCTCAGTTTAAGCTCTTTCAGGTGGTCGTTGAACCACCTGTTGGAATCCTTAGGTCGACGGATGGAAATGCGACGTAGGGGAGCCACTAAATCACAGCCGCCAGCCAGCCAGGTGTTTATGGCCTCGGCTTGCGAGGCAGATGACAAGCCAGAGAGGGTGGGAGTGGAGTTTCGAAGCAGAGAGGTCAAGGAGGGAAAATCCAGTCTGTTCCAGTTCCGTGCCCAGGTGTTTTTGGCATGCGGAGTTTTGGATACCGGGTTGCGGGAAATGGAGAGGGAGATGAGGGCATGGTCAGACCAGGGGCAGGGAGAAACAGCAACCGAAGCCACTGGGAGATTGAGAGACCAGACCTGGTCGAGTATGTGCCCATGAGAGTGAGTGGGGACGGTTATATGCGGTACGAGGTTGAGAGACAAGAGAGATTCTGTGAACTCTTTTGAGGCCGTACACTCGTGGGGGTCTGAGGGCCAGTAATTGAAGTCCCATAGCACCAGGACCGAGGCGTAGTTGACCACCAAGTTGGCCATCAGGTCTTGAAATGCTGGTAGGAATGAGGGCGAAGGCTGAGGAGGGCGGTACATTAAGAGGCAAGTGATGGGAGGGGAGAATAGTAGAGAACGGACTACCAGAAAGTCGGTAGGGGGAATGGGGGGAAAGGGAAGTGATTGAAAGTTCAGTTCCGACCGAGCGATTAAGGCGACCCCACCACCAACCCTGCCCGCTGGGCGGTCGGCACGTAAGGCCACATAAGAGGGGGGGAGGGTCGCAAGGAGAACAGGGAGGGAGGAATCACAATACCAGGTTTCGGTCAGGAGCAGTAGGTCAGGCTTCTCTGAATCGATTAGGACGAACAGCTCGTGGTGGTGCTTGACCGCGGACCTGGTGTTGAGTAGGAATACAGACAGAGGCGGAGTGATGGGGTAAGGGTCGAGTGGAGGGGGACAGGGTGGCGGACTATTGTTACATTCACAAACAGGAACAGGGTCTCAATAGGTCCCTTTTGTGAAGGGCTTTCCATCCTATGTTGGAAGTCTGTAAAATTTAAATTTTAAGTCACAGGACTTTAGTTGGTAAACATTGATACATACCATACTAAATCGCTCTGGTATGCCCTTCTAAACCCATTTTGTGATTCCGTAACCTGCTAGTGAATCGTAAAATGTGTTTAGTACATTTCAAAAAGCCATTTAGCAGTCACAAGCCTTGTGATGTAGTGAATCACTAAGGGCCAGATGTAGGTAATGTCAATTTACCTATTGTTAAATACCGAATTTTACCGATTCGGTATTTAAGAATAGGTAAATAGGATGTAGATCATTTTTCGGTAAAAATTACCGAATCGGTAGGATTCGGTAATTAAGAATCGGTATTTACCGATTTGGTATTTACCGAATCGGTAAATACCGATTCAGTAATTCCCATTCATTCCTATGGGCCTGCAGGCCCATAGGAATGAATGGGAATTACTGATTCAGTAAATACCGATTCGGTAAATACCGAATCGGTAATAGGGGGAACCCTTTCAAGGGTGGCAAGGTGTCTCATTGACACCCTGTTGCACCCCTGAATAGTGCATGGGTGCACATGTGGCACACATACATGCCATAAGGGCATGTATGTCTGCCACATGGCACTGAATAAAAAGCAAAAAATTGCTTTTTAAAAGAATTCGTCATTTATTACCAACTAATAGTTGGTGGTAAATAACAAATCCTTAAATGTAAGAAGCACTCACTTGAGTGCTCCCTACATTTCAGGATTTGGTAATTTACCGAATCGGTATTTTAAGAATTCAGTAACTTACCGATTTCTTAAATTACTGATTCTGTAAATTACCGAATCCTGAAATGTGGCCTCCTACATCTGAAAAGCCTAATACCGGTCGGTAACGGCTGAAATTTAGTAATTTCAGCCGTTACCGACCAGTATTAGGCTTCTTACATCTGACCCAAAGACTTTCATCCACAAATGGATTCATACATCTGTCCCTATGCCACTGTTTAGGCACAAAAGAAGGAAGTATAAGTCCTTCATTTCCAACCTAGAAAAGTATTGTACTTGAATGCAAGAACCAGTTCCTCTGTATTTCTGGAAGGAAGCATTTAAAGGTAAGGAATGATTGTGATCCCAAAAGGGCTATTGCTATCCATCAACAGACTAATTACACTTCTCCATGACGCCCCTTTTAGCCTGTATGCATTGATAATATTGCAGTCATGTCTCTGTAGGTAGTCCACTGAATAAGTGTCCTCACACATCCGTTGACGCCAAGGGAGCACACGAGGGAGGGGCAGTGGTTTGTGGGAGTGGCCTGAAAATTAGTCCAGGGCAGAAGGAAACAGAAAATCCATCTCTCCCTAGTGTCATTGGGGGTGGATGGGAAAGCCCAGAAGGAGAAGCACTGCACATGATCTAATAGCTTAATGCCACCTTGTAAATATGGAACAGGGCATTGTGCCACGGGAACGTCATTAAAATTAACATTCCTGTGGTGCAATGCCCTTGTAAATATGCCCCACAAAGTCCTAGATGTTTGCAGTTTCCAAATAAGAGAGTCAGAGCAGGAAAAGCTGCGAATGTGACAGGAAGCGCTGGCATGTTGCAGGCACTATAAGGTATTGGTCAGCTCTATGAGCCTGTATGTAGTAATTAAGATTCCACAAGCTAGTTCCTTGTGATGAAGTTTATTAATAATAGGCAGGTGCTGCGCAGCAGCAGCGTCACCTTGGTTAAACAGGAACCAACTGTCCCAACATTTGAAAGCCCCTTCTGAAATGGAATGCCATTACACAGTACCATAACCCGGCATTCCAGAACTGATGAGGAGAATACTACATTATCCTCCTCCTCTCAACATAATAAAAGAAAAGATAACACAAAAAAAATGTGAAAATGAACAGAACCATAATGCAAAAACAATTGAATAAATTACAAAGTATAACAGCATACAAAATAGGTATCTCAGTTACAGAGAGGGAAAAGGAAAGAAACCATTCATAAAATTAACGATATCTTGCAGGAATGGAACTTTGACGAGAACTTTTTCGCAAACCCACAGCAGCAGGAGAAGCAGAAAAATCATTATTTACAGGTCTAAACATATTACCAGACTTATTGGGACATGAAGAGGAAACCTGTCCCGAACCATCATTTATCATCAAGGGGTGGAACATTGGGTGGACTATATTTCACGGGGTCCAGTGTACATGTCCAAACGACTAGTAACACAAGAAGGGTACAAAGTTCCCCGATAGGACTGTGAAATTAGGAGTGTGCGTGTAGCGTAGAGAACAGTGAAAAGGGAGGGGGAATTCCCTTTTTGGAACTAAAACCCTCACACACCCAGCAAGCTAAGTGTCATGCTTCATCATATGGGTGCTGCTCCTCGTCAGACTGGCGCTGCAATGTCTGACGGGCACCCGTAAAGGGGCTCTTTATCGGAGATCTTTTGTTCAAGCCATATGGTGCATGCATGTGAGAGGGCAAGTGAAAGTGTAGTCGTGAAGTGGTGGTGAGTTAAAAAAGGTGGGTCAGTCCATAGGGAACTTTATTAGCGTGGCTGACTCCCTTGGTTAAAACAGTGGGAGGGGAGATACATGCTGGGAAGGTTCACAGCAAAATATCTACAACCCTCTGATCAGGTCAACATGTTTCTTGCAATCATAGCAATTCGTCAGGACCTAAGTGCTCAGTACTACACAGTGAATAATAAATTACAACCTTATATCTTGAGGTCAGTAAACAAGCAGGCCGGCTGGTCCTGCCTTTAGTGATGCAACCTAGAAGGGAAGAGAGAGCACACAGCAGTGAAGGCAGTCAGTGTGGTACTCCATTATTAACTAGGTACATTGTTCTCTACGCAATTGAAGACACACTAGTGACAAGAATTAAAAACAGTAGGTGTTGTTTAGACAAAGAACATCCGTACTGGTACTTAAAAATCTCAAGTGAGACTGCAAATGATAGGATATGGGTAATACAGTGTATAGTGTAAAGCTTACCCTAAGAATTTCCCTAAGGTGCCCTGCAATCTGCTCCTGTGGGACCTGCACCTTTGAGTAAGATACCTAAGGGAGGAAACATAGAGGGGAGAGGGAACCTTAGTAGGAGCCAGTAGTCAGTCGTGGTTAAGATGTCACTTGGCTCGATGGGCGGGGCTCGGGGATGGAGCCGTCACTCTCAAGTACACCTTTCTCCCTACTCGGAGCGGTATGGCTGGCAGCCTGAGCATTTACACAGCGGCGGTGAGGGCAACTGACTCCCCCCTCACAAGGAAGTCAAAGGCTAAATGCTTGGCAAACAATATCAGCCCCCTCCTCCCCACTCCACACACAGTAGCTAGCGGAGGGAGAAAGCCGAGGCCGACACGGTCGCGCCAGCCTGCCAGAGAGCAACCAGGTGAGGACCGATGTGCCCTACCTAGACTGCAAGTGCAAGGCGGCCCCCGCATCCACTGGGAAGCAGGCGGCTAGACTACGCAATCGAGAACCGGCATATTGAGCTGGAAACTTGATCCTTAGTGCCAGATCCAAGTCCCATTTTGAAAAGTCCTTGATGAAACCAACCAAGGATATTTAGTCCCTTGATGGCTATATATATTTTTCCATAAATCTTCCTGCCTCTAAAATCTAAGGTGTCTTCAAAATACCCTGCCAGTTCAATCGTTCATCCTTCGTATGAAACAGGAGATCTATCAGGAGGTAGTAATGGACGAGAACCCCAAACTTCATGAAACTTTTCCTGATCAATCATAGTGATTCTCGCACCAGAATCAGCCAAAAGAAATAAAAATTTTGTTCCAACACCAATTTCCACATAAGGATCAACACATTCAGAGGGTTGATTAGCAACAACACCAACATCAGTGACCACAACAGCCATGTCTCTCAAATCATCTTGAATTCAAAATCATCACACTTAGGGGCCCATTAGGATGTCGGGCGGATTGCCCCCGCCAGGCTGGCGGTAGCCACCGCCGGCCTGGCGGGGGCAATCCGCCCGACATCCTCTCCAGAATTCCCCCCAGCCATATTAGAATGGCGGGGGGACCGCGGCGGACGGAAAGACCGTCCGCCGCTTTTCCACCCCGGTCGCCTTGCGGCCGGGGCGGAAAATGTTTAATATGGTGGCGGTGTCTATAAGACACCGCCAGCCATATTAGGATGGGCTTTCAGACAATGCCGCCACTGAAAGGCATGCAGTCTTCACTCTGGGGCCCCCCTGCGGGCCCCCAGAGTGGAGGAGGGGTGGGGATTGCACACGGGGGGTACCTGTGGTACCCCCCTTCATTTGCATAAACAAAGCGGCAGGCACCACGCGGTGCCTGCTGCTTTGTTTATGCAAATGCTGAAATGCATTTTTAGCATTGCGGCGGGCGGTGCTCTCAGCACCACCCGCTGATGTGCCCCCAAAGGGCCATGGACTACCACCCATAGAACAAGACCAGAATTTTATCAAAGGTGCCACTATTGTGCCATGGTTGTGCCTCTAGAAGAATTACCACCAATGTGTAAGGTATGCCCATCCAGGGCTCTAAAACACAAACTATGCATGTCTACTTACTAAACATGAACCTCAAATGCAGTTTAGGCCTCACCTGCAAGCCATTTAGCTGTGCCGTGCTGCGTCATTTTCAAAGCACAGGGATGTGTTGTATTAACAACAATATGATGCATCCCTGTGCTTTACCCTGCCCTGGCATACAATTGGATTCCATGCGCCAGCTCAGGCACCCTGCATAAAAACAATCATAAATGGCATTGTCCTTTTTGTATGCATGCTGCAGAATGCAGCATGCGTAAAAAGGGGAAAAACAAGGAGAAATAAAAGTATTTCTCCTCGTTGCGCCATTCCTACACCTTGGTGACTTTTTTGGTGTTGGAGTGAAAAGACGTGACTCCTTATCACAGTGGTCGCATCTTTTGATATTGAGAAATACCCTAACCTTCAGAACAAGTTCCAAACATGGATTAACTGTATCCTTATTTGGCTTTGTACTACTAAAGGTTCTTGGGCATTGATATTGCCGAAGTCCGGGTTAATCCTATTCGTGAACGACTATTATCTTCATTTTCTAAGCACTACCATTTCGATCGAGAAAATGACCAGTTAGGAATGTTATCGAACAGTGTCTGGAGACGAATTTTAAACTTTTTGAATCACCGAGTGAGATACATAGATTTTTCTCTGTTTTCCATTTGAGCCCTGATGAAGTTCCAAGAACTGTTGTGTTTTAAGGAACGAAACGCGTTGGCTGTGTTTGTGCACAATTATTGATCCTGAAATAAATGACGAACAGGAAGAAAAAAAATTGGACTTTGTTCATTATGTTTGGTGCACCTCCATTTGTTTAAGCCATTCCTACACCTTCCCAGGGAAGGCGTAAGATTCTAACCCATTTCCAATTTTACAAAATGTTGTAAATCTGGGAATGTGTCAGGTTCCATGGATGTTGTGTGGTAACGCCCACAGCAACACCCATGGAATGCCTCTTAACGCAAAGTAATGCGTGAAAGGGGCCCATATTTACAAGGCCATAAAAAATCACGCGGGGTGGCTTTACGTAGTCTTGCATGAATGAAAGCGATGCAGAGGTGGCGCAATGGGCTTGTAAATAAGTCTTTTTGTATTTTTTTCTTAGGGATTGGGGGGGGAAGGGGAGTTGACACACTGAACATCCTGCTCTGAATTGGCCCATCCCTCTTTGAGTATAGTTACTATAATCTTTGAATTCCCCTACAAATATTTTTGAAGCTCAGAGAGTTCAAATAATTTGTCTCATCTTGCATTTGCATCATGTCTCTCTTCACTTTACCTGTAATCTGGAGATGGGTTATCTTCGTGTTTTCTAAAGCACTGGACATGTTCAAGACTCTGTTTGTTGCTAAGTAATGTCTTCTCTAAATTTTCATTTTGGTTGATGGTCGCTCCTTGAGAGAGCCCGCCACCCGCTGCCTCGAAAACAGTCCCAGAATTCCTCAAACTGTGTCTTGCTAGCAGAATAATTGCAGGTCTGTAAACAGGCAGACTCTAGAAATGGATGGCAAATTGAGAGGGATTGACTCTAATGCTGAACATACAAATGGGCTACCACATGCTCTCAGTCTATTATGGGCATTTCACTGCATAAATTCAAGAGGTCACATACATTAAATAAACCGGCATTAGGTAGCTAAAAGTTCTTTAAAAAAGAGGTTTATTCATTAATCTAAACAAATCATTCAGAATTTGTTTGTTCTGTATCTATGCCCTCTGAAACAAAACAGGAGCCTCTTGCATGTAGCCCTGTGGCATAACTAGAGCATAACTGAACAATATCCACCAAAAAGTGGGGAAACTCTACTCTCTCCCTGCGCTGGCGCACTTGTGGCTGTCATGCTCCAGAGCAGGCACCCTTACGTCACCGTCTAATGATGTCTATGTTATACTCGGCAGAGGTTTTTCCGCAGGAAGAGCTCCCTTCCTGCACATAAAACATGCTTTAAGACATTTTCCTCTTTATATGTCTGCCAAGGAAAAAATGAGGAGAAAGAATACATTTCTCCTTGTGATGCCTACCTCAGGAAGGTGCCAGACTGTGGCATTAATCCCGTCTACAATTCTTTGTAGATCGGGATTTGCATCAGAGCCCTTGAGTGGTTGCATTGGACCACCCCTTGACGCAACGTAATGCACAGCAGTTCATTGCGCTGTGTTGTGTTACTGTGATTTGCGTTTGTTTGTAAATCCCAGCAAAAGGTGACAGAAACTTAGTGCAAACTCCTAATAAATCTGGGCTATCATAACTCCTTGTGATTTACAAAGAAGAGGGAACGAGAAGGGGGTTTTCCCCACCTTGCAGATCAAAAACAAATGTATTAGTGGCCCTTGCAAACCACTAATTGGATACTTCTGAGCAAGATATCCATTTGCCTAGATGATGGAAAGCTTCCACTTTTTGAAAGTCAGATACCTGTGTTGGAAGCAGCAGACAGAGGTCAAGGTGATTGATGAATTCACCTCACTAGGGGCATATTAACTGCAAACGGCGATAAACATCGGAAAAGCACGCTTATCGCTATTACATTTATCGCAGTCTAGCGCTGGAATTTATCGCCCGGATAGCGCGTTATTAGCAACGCGTTTCTCCAAGGCGATAAATATTCCAGCAATAGCGGCGAAATGCAGGAATATTGCTGAAAATCCAGCGATATTCCTGCAGCCATAGGGAAAACCTTGATGATAGGGAGATGTGGATTCAGTCATAGAATCCACCTCCCATTATATGTATAGCTAAGTCTGGATTTTTGCAGAAGTTAGTTTACGGCGATATCCACGCTTAGCGCGGATTTTCATGTCGGTATTAGTATCCTGGGCCAGCTTGATAATAGGGAGAAGTGCAGTTGGCGATGATTCCCGTGTTTTTTTGGGAGGAAACGCCAACTTCGCATATCATTAGAGATGTGAAGCAAGGCGTCGGGAAAATGGCTGCTAACATGCGCTAATGCATGTTAGCACCTCCTGGTAAATAGGGCGAAGATTTTACCTCTGCTTTTTGGGCTTTTAAAGCCAAAAAAGCGGATATAAGGCCCTTGATAATATGCTCCAAGGTTTTTTTCCATTATGGATTTTATTTTTTACTTACAGTCCCTATCTAATTACAGGACATGGGCAGCAATGACAGCATTTTACAAATGCAGAAATGGAAGTCTGCTGTCCCGTTCATCCATAAATGGTCAGGTAACTGGAGTGTAATTTTTGCCCCGTGTCAAAAAAAGAATTCTTCAGTCACATGACAGTTGCTCCACAAAAACTTAATCTGTGATGTGACAGGTGTATGAGAAATGGGGTCCTTTGTCAAGTGATTTTCATTTGGATATCAGGGAATTGATGGTAACTGTCCATGAGGAAGATAGCTTCTCTTTTTCTTGGACTTAGGAATAATATGCTCCTCTCTTCCTCGACCGCCCCACTAAGGGGAACGTTGTTTACGACGCAACTTTTAGCACGCAGTGCTATTACAACGCGGTTTTTAGATCGCATTCTATTACAACGCATGACTCTGGGGGGCGCTCAAGGATAGGGATTACTTTTAATTTACTATCCAACACCTTCCCTAGTGTCAACGGGGACTGGTGTTGGAATAGTAAATTAAAATCTTCACTATCCAACACCCCTTTGTGTTATGCGTTGTAAAATAATGTGTTATAAAAACTGTGTTGTTACAGCATGCGTGCTAAAAGCATGCGTTATAACAACGTACATCCCCCCCACTAATAGTGCTAACCCTTCTCGAGAAACATTCTCTATGATGAAGAGGGTTCCTCAAGCCAACACATGTAGCACAACAATACAACTGGTGTAGGAATTGTGCTTACTCTGTACCTAAGTCTTGAAGAAAATGTTAATGATTCAAACTAAGTTTGCATCACAACCTCTACTGGACTCACTGACTTTCATAAACTCTAAACATGAAACCTCATCTGAAGCCTTCCTTCTGGACTTAAAGCACCCTAACCGAAAGGAGATTCTGAAAATAGTTTCCACCATCAAGTCAGGGTCGCCTCTTGCTCCTAGTTTTTATCATGTATTTGAAGTAGGTCTTATCATCCTTTAATTCCTCTTTAGTCAAACAGTGCTGTCTCTCAAACTTGAAAGCAAGGTTCCGGGGTTGCCTCTGATGAAGAAACCAACAGCCGACCCCCAGAATTTGGCTTACTCCAGACCCATCTTTCTTTCTGCATTCCTCTGCAACATCCTTGAACAATTTGTGAATAAACAACTTTCTTACTATCTGAATGCATATGCCTTTGTTGATTCCTTCACAATCCAGATTCCACCTAGCCCACATTGAGGAAACTGCACTCCTAGACGCTACTGATGATTTGGGTCTAGTTTTGGGGTGGATATTTTGCCTTGATCCTACTTGACCTCTCAGCAGTGTTTGACACAGTGTCCCATGTACTGTACACAAATGCCTACACAACTTGGGCATCTGTCTCCATGTTCTTACCTGGATTTGGTACTTTCTAACTGGGAAAATCAAGCACCTTTCATCTTGAGTACCCCAAGACTCCTCACTCAGCTTTATCCTTTTCCATGTCTACATGAACCCTCTGGCAGGAATAGTCGAATCCTTTTGATCTGACATGTTATCCTACAACACTGTTGACTCCCAGATAGATCATTGTCAATATCTCAAGCCATCTGGCTGACACCCAAACTAGATTCTGATCTTGCTTGATGGTAGGCACTAACTGGTTGGAATTGAATGGCAATAACACAAAGGAACCTGTGTTTGAAAGATTTGGTCTTCTTCACGGAGGCTGACATAATGAGACAATATTCCCACACTGCCTAGATCTGCTAGAAATCTGGGAATTCGGTCAGATCAGGAGTTGAGTATAGCTGCACAAATGAAGCAAGTGTCAGTCACCTCCTTCGTCATGATCAAAATGTTTCAGAAGGTTTTTGTCTGGCTTCCTATAGCAGTACACAAAACTATTGGCCTTACTACCTTACGATAGGGCTGCACTATATCTCAGCACCCCAGATCATATTACACAGATTTCTGATGGTTCAAAACTCTACAGCTTGGTTATCACTCAGTCTTCCTAGTAACAACCCAATCTATACCCCACCTTCTTAAACTCCACTGACTCCTTATTAATAATCGAGCCCAATTCAAAACTTTGTATTTTGCACACACAGTCCTTCACAATGTGGGCCCAGTCTACTAGAATAGTAAAGTTTTATTCTATCATCCGTCATACCCCATAACTCTGTGAATCTCAACCTGGCTTCCATTTTTCACATAGTTTGCTCTATATTGCGAGGTCGGTCCTTTTCTTACCTCGCTGTTGAGAACTTAAACTTTCTTCTATTATTCTTGCACCAAACCTTTTGTTTCCCACTCTTTAAGAAATGCCTGAAGACCGGGCTTTTCAAATACTTCTGCATTCGGTCTTTTTCAGTAAGAGATGCACACTCTCAGGGAGCCAGGACACCCATTTACATGTAATGGCCAAACTATACAAATCCAAATGATAATAATATATAAAATTCCTCCTCTAAGAAACATAAGAAGACTGGTCACTCTGGTATTATTGCTGTTCCTTTTCAAATAAAACAAGTGTGAGGAGGTCTCTCTGTAGGAGGTATAGGAGGGTGTAGAAGGATGCTTTGTTCTTTCAGAGTGAGGTCTCAACATGCTGAGAACCATGGCTTTTGGAAACACAAGCACTCCGTGGACCAGGATTCAGTAGCTGGTAAACTCTTTCCACTTCCACCAGAGGGACCAGTGTGAAAGCACACAGTCAATTCCTTGCCAGAGCCAGGTATCCAACCTCATTTGTTGACATACACAATGAAGATTTCCAGCCTCCTAGTACTTCTGTTGTTCTCCATAGATAGCATCAAGGATTTTGGCCTGGCTGTGCTACACCCCACTGGTATTGGTCACACTTGTTAAGGAGATCCATTAAAAGCGGCTTTGATATAACAGGATTGTGCATGCTACATTCAGTACCTGGCCTGGACTCGATTCAGATGACTGTTCCCAGGCCTGGGGATGTAACAGTGAACAAAACAGGCAGTGGTCTAGCATTAGCAAGCATAGGAGGAGGCTACAGAGGCTCTGAAAAAAGAGAGAAAATGGGGGAATCCATTGCCATAATCAAGTAGGGGCAACCAGGATATCTTGAAGACTGATATGGTCCCGCGCTGCAAGATATGGCTGAAGGACTGTTGTATGTGACTTCATAAAAAAAACAATTTCATAGAATACCATTAACGAGGGGGGGAAAACTCGCTGGCTGATCCTGCAACGAGGGACTCACTTCTCCCACTCACCTACTCAAGGGCGAGCGGACCTGCAGCACAGAGGCCGCTCAGCTGATGTTCAGCATTCGATCCTGAGGAAGAGGGACTGCTGACAATGGGGTCGATAAGGATCGCGGACGGACGTGCGTCCGTCCGCGACCCCTGAGTAGGAGGGAACCTCCGCATGGCCTGCGGAGTTCCCTCCTGTGCTATTAGGATGTGACCGCCACCCTGGCGGTCACATCCTCTATTTTTAACATTGCCGCGGGTGCAGCTTCAAGCTGCACCCGCAGCAATGTTAAAAATGCACACATAGCATTTGTATGCAGAAAGTGGCAGGCACCGCGCAGTGCCTGCCGTTTTCTACATACAAATGCAGAGGGGTACCATAGGTACCCCCCATGTGCACCCTCCACCCCCCCTTCACCTAGGGGGCCCGCAACGGGCCCCCGCAGTGAAGTTATACATGCTTTTCCATGGCGGAAAAGCCACCGCGGAAAAGCATGTATTACTTCCCATCCTAATCTGCCTGACGGTGTCTGATAGACACCGTCACCAGATTAGAGCTTTTCCGCCGCGGTTGTAAGCCAGCCGCGGAGGAAAAGCTGCAGACGGAAACCAGGACCCACCAGCCATCCTAATGTGGCGGTGGGTCTTTGGTCAGTCCGCTGCGGTCTTTCCGCATCCTCTGGGCCGGCGGTGACTACCGCCGGCCCTGAGGATGCGGAAAAACCGCAATTCTAATCAGCCCCAATGTTTGCACATGTGGCAACTTTGCTTTGTAAGCCACGACTCAACGCGGCTTTCACTTTCCATCTCCCATGAGCTGCAAGAGGTGGTTCTTGGCACTAGTATCGGTGCGGGTTCCCTAGTGGGAGCATGGCGCCGCAGCGTTCTAGTACGCTCTGTGGGGGGCGTAGCGTCCGTGGAGGGGTGAGGAGATGGGCTGAAGTAGGCCAGCTGGAGGCTGCTGGCAGTGCACACTGCTCATCTCCTGACACCACCTCTCAAGTGGGGCGGCCGATACTGAAGCTGTTGGGAGGCAGTGTGTTGGCCAGGTTGTTCCAGGCATGTCTCTAGCTGCCGGGGAGGAGACTTCTCTGGTAGATGTACTAATGGAAGCAGCTCCCATAAGGAGAAATGTATCACCAGCTGTAACAAACACAAAACAGTATATGGAAAGCAACATTGTTGCTGCAGATGAGCCAGTGATCTCTGTGGTGTAACATTGGTCCAACACAAGTCTACGGTATGTGAGTCTTAAAAGGTTGAATCCCAGGCTACTTCTTTGAAGTCTTGTGAATCTGCTGAGGCTCCAGACCTAGTGGATATGATGGACAAGACAGGACAGCTTAAGACTATAAGTATCCTGAGACATCTGCTGCGCCGCTAGGGGATGAGTCTGAGGCAGAAGAGATTTCAAATTTAGGTTCTGTTGTGGGACCGCAAATATCCAATAATAAGACAAAAAACAACATCCCTCTTTCTCTGGCAGTTATGGCATCTGCATCACTTAATGCAGACTGCTCTGTAGAGGAGGAGGAGGTAGACTTGTGGTGGACACAAGCCTGCTGGGTCATTGAGGCGGCAGAAAGGACGCGCCCAACTAGGCAACTGTCCTCAGCAACCAGGGGCACCCTAAAAAACCGAATGGAACTCAGAAGGGAATGCAGGCCCGTAAAAACAAAGACGCTCAAACTAATAACCGCACTGTTAGTAGTGGTTTTAAAGGCAGCCCGCTACGAGACTGGGTGATGTCAAAAGGCGATGTAAAGGGATTGTCTCTCACTTGTCTTCAGCCAGTACAGGGTTCAGCTGTCGGCTATGGGAGCATGGTCCTAAGGTGCAGAGCTGACAGGCCAGGATCAGATACTGGCCCCTCCAGGGTATATGCTTCAGTTGGGTTGGAAGCTATTCCTCCAGTTTCTCCGTTTCCGGGACACTAGAAGACTCTCCAGCTGTTGACGAAACTGAAGAAAATAAGGATCCATCTTTCAGAGCCATCCTATAGGTTTTGCACGGCCAACAAGCAGATGCGCAGCAGCACTATTTGCAAGTAAGGACAGACAATATGGCGATTCAACAGTCAATAGCAGAGTCTCTATCAAGGTAACGGCTCTGTCAACCGAAGTGGTTGAACTACAGCAACATGTTGCAGATGTAAAGGGAGTTGGATCAACAACTGCTAAATCCATCGAGCATGATAATCATCGGCTGGCTTTGGTGCAGTCAAAAATTGAAGATCTTCAAAATCACCAAAAAAGGTACAATCTGCAAGTGTTCGGCATTTCGGAAGGGAAGAATGAGGATGACCCCTGACAGTACATAGTACAGCTGTTCTGGAAAGCCTTTCCTAACCTTATGTACTTGTACATGGGCTTCCAGGTGCAACAGGCGAATTGGCTACTTATAAGTCAGGATAGTAATTGGTCCCTTCCTAACTCTCTATACAGGCAATATCCTACTGAGTCAAGCTATTTTCATGAAAGCTCATCCTGCTCTACCAATGGCAGTAGATGCTATGTCAATTTTTATTCGCTCAGTCCTTAGTAAAACTACAATGGGTTGGTGATGGAAGCTTTGTAAACTGATTGATCCTCTGAAAGCGGTGATGGCACAAGTTTTTCTGCAGGAACCAGCGATACTTAAAGTAATATATAATGGGCGGACTCAGAGGTGCTTTATAGTACAAGATACTAAAGAATGCCCCCTGTAACATCAAAGGAACAGCCAAGTGTTCAAGATTCTGATGGTTAGAACATTAATGATGTTTTCTTTTTTCTTGAATCTAGCATAATTATGAATTGCAAAATAATGCTCTTCAAATTAGGGATAGGCCATTGGTTGGGCTGGAGCTTTGCCCTCTTTCTCTTTCTTTACATCTCTTATGTCTTTTCCACAGGGTAAATATGGTGAATGTGAATGCTTGGGGGGTGGGGAGATGGCTCTCTCTTAGGTCCGCTTCAACCAACTACAGCCCGAAAGGTGGCGAAGGCTTCCTTAGCAGAAACAGGAGGGTTGGAGGTGGCCTGGATGGCATGGGGAGGTTGTTTTCTGCTAAGGTGTGCACATAAGAATTTTTGCTTTTGGCAGACGGGGAAGGGGGTTCAAAGTGGAGAAAATGAGTCAGTTTAACCACAGAATTAATCACAAATTGATGGCTAGTATGGTCTTTGAGGGCAGAATGGTATGGCGAAAAACAGGGTTAGCACAATAATTATCAGACTAAAAGGTACGTTCTGGAACGTATCCGGCCTCACTTCTCCTAATAAAAGAAATTGGGTATGGGAGGAGATTAAGATGTACAACCCGCATACAATTACGTTATATGCAGGTTGTACATCTGAGACACATTAGGCTCATAAGAAGAGACATCTATATAAACAATTGGGCTACAATACACTGACAATCACATCACAGACTGCCTCTATTTGAGGGGTCGCTATATTGACAGCCAAGAATTTGAGGGATATATCCGATGGTAGGGGCAGATGGACGATTGTTCAACTTCTGGTGGCTAGCTGGAAATTTTAAATATGTGCAGTTCATGGCCGAATGCTGACGATCCCAAGGTGTTCAACAAGCTCTGCTTGGAGTTATTGGACTGGTCCAGTGAAATGTTGGCAATAGGAGATTTCTGTTGTGTGATGAACTTTGCAATAGATACAACTAGTCATTCTGCCTCCCCAAGAATGGTGAAGATGAGGACTTCCATTTCTGAACTCAGGCTTACAGATGCCTGGAGGGCTCTGTATCCTAAAATGCCCAGGTATATATATTTTTCATCCCTGCACAAACACTATTACAGATCAACATGATAATTGTTAAATGGGGTATCTCGGTGAAGTTGAACTGGAGATTTTCCCTAAAGTGTCATCAGACCACAAGCCTATTATTCGAGGCGTGAATTTGTCAGGGATAAGGAGTAGACAGTGTCAGTTTTCATTTACAAGATACCTCTTGAGTAACTTAGAATATTTCATGGTGGTGACAAGTTCTCTCACTGGATTTCTGAAGGTCAACTCGGGACAGCATCACCTTTGATGGTGCGAGACACACTCAAAGCTCATATTAGGGGTATCACAACAGAGTTTATCATGTACAAAATAGAGATACTAAAAATAGTGTTAATCAACTGGCCCAGGAGGTTCTACAACTAGAAATATCTAATGCACCAGGGATTAGGGCAGGGCATACTGATGAGTAAGTTCAGCATATGCAGCTTAATAAAAAATGATCTAAATGAAGCAAAAAGTTTAGGGAGTCAACCTTGCCTTTCCTGGGGTGTTTCATGATATGGCTTGTGAAGTATGGCATAGATCTGGAATACTGACGGTGGTTCAGCTATTTGATCTAAATGCTTTATGGACTTTTATTGAGCTACAAACTGATTCTGACCTTCCCCGCTATCACTTTTTAAAATATTTACAGCTGAGGGATTATTTTTACACTGAAGGCAAGGCGATAACTGACCTAGAGACTCCGTTTATTTTATCTAACATCCTTAAAGCTAAGCGAAAATCACTGATTAGCACTGTCTGTCAAGGACTCTGTGAGCATAGGAGGGATGATAGCCGACGACTGACGGCTAAATGGAACATAGTGCTCTCTTTGGAGGTGCTACCGTCAGAAATAAACCGGGCTCTAGAGACAATTGAGGGCGCTGTGCTCTCTGTCAAGTTAAAGCTACAGCAATTTAAGACTGTCTGCTTGTTATACTATACACCAAATAAACTTATGAGGTGGGGTGCCAAAATCTACCCAGATAAAACTAGCTACACCAAGTGCAGATGTCAAGCAGCAGATATCTTTCACAAGTTAATTGCATGCCCCTCTTTGAAGGCATTCTGGGAATAATTGTGTCACTTAGCTTCGGCAGGTTTAGGATATGTACTACAGTTAACTCCAATGGGAATTATGTTGGGCTGTAGAATGGAGTTTGACATTGGGCTAAGAATGCTGCGGTCTATATTCATAGTATTTGCCAGACTCTGCATTGCTAGAACTTGGGTTTCCGTTGTTCCTCCATGGGCTACTGAATGATGGGCAACAATCCGGCAAATACACGACTCAGAACAAGTTCTGACCAGAGTAAGGAGTGCTTGGTCACTCAGGAGGTTTGATAGAATATGGGCACAGTTTAATTGGGATCTGCAGATTGATGGCCATTAATGTTTGTAATGTTGTGGGTTCTTTTTGCGGCAATGAAATGTTTTTATGCTTATTTTTATCTTTTGCTGCTCCTCATGTATGCATACGGTACTGTGCTAGTGTTGACCGATTGAATTTCTGAAGCTACAACTTTCTTCTGTTCTCCCTTTCAGTTCACTTATTTTTCTTTTTCTCCCACCTGCTCATCTGCTATATCAGATTTTCTTTCTATTTTTTTTAGATGGTATACATGATTGCATAAAGTAAGAAGTATAAAGTTAAATATACCAATTGGACCTCTAATGGGGTATGTGATCTGATTAATACTGACTTAAATAGAATTTTTTTTTTAAAGAAAACCATTACTGAGAAACCATTTCATCTAAACTGTTTAATGGAAATTTTTAGAATGAATGGCATTTACCATTTAATAGAAACCAATTATTCGAATGTCTTACTGATCAAAGCTGACATTTGCCTGCTTATTTTGTAATATGTAAGTACAATGGTTGAAGACCTTACTTTCAGAAGGTTATGTCTGAGAAATATATTTCAGTGATTTACTTCAGGGGACATTATTTCATATTTACGTCATTTACACTGTCAAACAAGAACTTTATATGTTTTTAATTCGCTGACTCCTCACCACACCTAAACCCCATCTATCCCAGCAGTTTAAAAACTCCACAGCTCAACTAAACTACATCCATCCTTAAACCCTAAAAGCCCTTTCTACCCTTACATTCCACCTATTGCTGAACTATAAAATCTCTCACTACCCCCAAACTCCACCCATCCTAAACCCGAAAAACCCCTTTCTGCGCCTTAATCCCATCCATCCCATACCCCTTAAAGCCCTTCACCCCACACAAATTCTATCCATTGGTGAACCTTAAAAAACCTTCACTGCCCTTAAAAGTCACCCATCCATGACCACCCAAAAAACACTACGGAGTGATGACTGTGCACTGCTTAGTTAATGTAGGGTATACTGGTATATCGTGCTCCTAGGGTTACTCCCCGCTCGGGAGTATAATGAAAATCTAATAGGGGTAGCAACAACACTAGTTGTGTGGGTGTCTCCTGGGGCACTGATTTAGGTGCTGGCAACGACCAGCCAAAGTTTATCAATGAGGTTTTTCTTTGAAGACGTTTTTTGTATATATCCAAAGTATTTTATTCATAGTTCTGTGAAGGTACAATGTTTTGAAGTTATCATTTCGGCACTAGGCCTTCATCAGGAAAGTCTGTAATGCAAAATGTATATATATGACTCCTCTGTGTTACACAAATGCTGGTATATTCAACATAATCAAATATTCAAAACAAATACTCTTAATCCATACTGTAACCACATTTGTAATAATGATACAAGCCAATTACTACGAATGCTTCATGAATCATGATTCAATAGTTCACGTAAATGAAAACTATCGGGATGCTCAAAATCGTGGTGTCACAAATGAAAACTAAACTAAATGTTTGGGGTAATATTGTGATCTAAATCAAGCAAAAACTATTAATGTGCATATACTAAACGTGCGCTCTGGTTCATAATAACTAATTCTCACGGTGTTCGCTAAGAGGAAACGATGTAGGAAATGATACTTAAAATTGCTACAAAGACGCCACAGTAAATAGACTAAGTAACAGTGAATGATAGCTCAGAAATATAGTTGCCCTGATACTAGTTACAGTTTCCTCTTGCCTTTCCGAAGCCAGTAGTATTTTGGACATTGGATTACAAACAAATTTGACTCTATAACTATGGTTTCATCCACCATGACTGGCTTCTCCACTTTTTGACTTGCTTTTGATATGTTCACCCCCTTTAATTATTCTCACATTTAGCACAATACTCAACTACAATATTCAACATTTTCACTAACATTACAATCCATACATTACACTTATAATCAGTGCCACTTTGCATATTTCCTGTTCAAGGTCTTGCCAACATGGAATAAGGGGATATGTCTAAAATATATATGGCAGCAGTACATTTTGTAGACACAGGATCATTCCATATCGCTGTTCCAGTATCTGGTGGAATGTCACAACCAAGTTTCAGTGGTGTGCCACAAGAAGTATGTCCATCAATGATGTGACACATCAACACCTGAGTACACTTTACACACAATACGAATTTTAGCAATGTGAAGGTAGATTGACATGAACTGGCTCCACTACCACATCTGTTTTGAGCAAATTATGACACATATGCTTTAGTGTCATTACACCACAGAGAAGAAAACAAGGCCAATGTACTTTCCAAAACTTCCATACAATCAAAGTGCAAGTTGTCTTGGAACAAAATGTGTACATCCAAAGTCTATTCCCAGGATCAACACAGGTTTCCTTTGTACCTAGAAACATGTTGACAACGTTTTCATGGTAAAGGAACCCATAAAATATCCCAGAAAAACATACATTACCTATCAGACAAAAAATGATGGCCACATTACAAAGGCAACTTGTGGAGGACACAAAACAATCAGAGGAAAGCAATGTGACTGGAGACAGTATTCAATGTGTCCACACTTTGGCCAGGCCTGGAAATGGGGGGTATACCGGAGGAGATCGTCTCCTAACTCTACCAGGGTTCATATGTCTGCACTGGAAAAACATGTGAACATTACATCATCCACAGCAACATATTTGGTGAGTAACACAAGGTTAATGTCATTTGTCAATATGTATATGGTTTGATACATAATTTGAACCAACATTTGCTTCTTGTCAAATGACATTTATTACCTTGATATGAATCTTTACATTAAATGTGTGATAAATACAATTCAAAAGTATTATCTACACCTGTCTTTTTTTTTTATTTACCGTTAACGGAGGTGTACACAACACCGCACTAATATTGTGTTTCAGTACAGTAAAGCACTTCACATAATTGTTATTATTCAAAATATAGGTTGGTTGGCAGCCTGCAGCAGGCCAGTCCTGAAATGACCCTATGCATGTCTGAAAGACCACAATGGAGTTTAACTTCTGTTCATCAATATCATGATCTGAGGGCCTCTAACTCTTTCAGCTTTATTGAGACCAAACAAATTATTTCATTTCCTTCTTTATTGGGGATCCTCCTATCCTGCCATCAGGTGGTGTTACCTGAATAACATCTCTGAACCTGCCTCCATCATGAACATTTGTTAGGAACAGGTGCCATGCTTTGGCATTATAGGTTTTAGTCTCACCATTGATATCCAACCTCACTGGCCATTATCCTCATCATAGAGTCTGCCTCTCGGCAAAACAACACGGTATTTTTGTAGCTTATCATATTTTTTATTTTTTTTTCTCTTACTTCAACATTTCCTTACCTAACATACATCATTAACCCATATTGCCACACCCTTCGCTCTACCAGCCAACATTTCTTTGCTACACTGAAACCTCCATGTGCAATGTCCTGCTTCAGAATATTCTCTCGCCTCTCCCAACTGCATTGGAAGGCTCCACCCTTCACCTGAGGGATCTTCCCTCCTATACACCGTTTACAAAGGTCTTCAATGCTCAACTCAAGGACTAGGAAAAAAGACATTGGATTCCCTCCATCAACTCCAGCTGTCTCAAGAATACAACTAAAGACTGACTTTACACAACTATAAATTCTGCACATTTATGTTCTATGTGTTCATTAAAGTCTGCATCTGGCAATGCTCCCTACCACCTGCCTGATTTCATTTTGCATTTATGTACCCAATGACTGACTGCCTGGTCCTTCAGTAAAGGTTGCTGACAACTATTGTACATTTTTTTCTGGTTGAAATGCATTTTCCAATAACTACTGTTATAAAACAACACGAAGAGAAACCCAAGTCCAAACAACATTTAATGCACAGGAGCAAAGCAAAAAAATAAAAGATAATTGTAATTTCAACTGACCGGAGTTCACGCTACAAAATGGTCAGATAGAGCAGTCCACTAAAACATGCAAAATGTTTATCTAGTATATGCACGTTTTCCCCTATTACAAGTCAATGAGAGAGCATGTGACACCAATTAATTTGTTTCAGCAGACACCTATCTAACATGCATGTGTCTGGAACATTTCTCAAGGATGCACTGAACAGCCTTGGAGTGAAGATAGCATTCACATACACAAACACTGACTCTATTCTTCTCACAAAACCAAGGTTTGGAAAAAAGGTTATGCTTGCTAAAATGTGCAAAGCACAACACGAAATATCATGGTTCCTGCGCCTACCATGGCCTACCAAAGCTGCCAGCGAATACAACTCTATGAAAAGCATTAGATCAGAACAAAACTATTGTTTTCTAACTTAAAAGCAGTGAACTATATTTTCAAACATTTCTCTTTTTGAGTATATTGAATATAGTAATTTCTCTTTATGGCTATATTGTATATGGTATAGCATAACAAAATATGTTTTCATGCTGGAAATCAAATAAATGGTGTCTCTGATTACTTGAGGGTACTATTGCAAACCTTCTAATCAGATGTACTCCAGTACACTTAGAACATGTTCTTCTGCAGGCCTGGCCAGGACAGTGTCCTATCCCCCTCCCCAGGAAGTCCCAGCTGTAGAAAATGAATAAGTGTGCAAGGTAATGGTCAGGAAATGGAAGACACATTGATATGTAGCAGAGGAGGTATAACAAGAGACCACCAAGCTGCCTGTATCAAATGACTCCCAAGGTCATGTTAGAATTGGGGCAGGTATCAGCCTCTCTGAAGATAAAACTCATCAGCAGCCATTGTAAAGTCAGACAGATGCAGACTCTGGGCAGACAATAAGAGACACAATTTGAAAATTAGGACCCATGCAGGAATGAAGCAGAAGACCTCGCATTCCAAACACCATACAGAAGGAAGAAGTATAAAGAATTATCAAATAGAGCCCATTATCAGAGTATAAGAACTAAAGGCCTCGGAAGAGAAATGAAAAACAGAATTGTTCAGGAATGTTTAAAGTGGTGCGGTCTTATCTTTATTCCAGAATTACACTGTGCGATGAGCAACAATGTATTCTGAGGTACATGGCAGAAACAGGGCCTTGACCCCCATGAAATCTTTCAACACCATGGTGATAAATAGTACATTAGCACATTTAAATACATTTTACTAAATAAATTAAATTGTGAAATGGGGTTTTACAGGCTCTTCTGCAGTATAATACTTGATATAGTTAATTTTCCCCTCATCGAGATTTCTCAATGGCTGCTCTTTTGCTTGTGTTCTTTTCTATGTTTCATAGGCTATGATATTTCTATAGCACGAAGATAGCCAAAAGGCGAGGGAGCGCTGTGCACGGTTAACGGCAAGCATAAAGTCAACAATTGGAGAGGTAGCTGGGTTCTGGACAGTTAATGCACTGTGATGTGTTGTTCTTTAAAGAGGTGAGTCTTCAACGTTTTCCTAAATTAGGTCTACATTAGGGCAGTCCTGATAGATAATGGGATGTTGGTCCAGATCCTGGGTGCATAGATGGAAAAGGCTGTCTTGTATGTTTGTCATCGTCATCCTGCGATGGACAATGCCCCTCTCCCCATCCTGTAGAGTTGTAACCAGATACCAGGGTTTACTGGCAATACACCGAGAGCCTGATTCACAAAGGGACTTACTTAAGTGTAGTAAAGTTACCAGTGGGGATTCTATACACTCGGGCAGAATCTCCGTACTGTGCACTCTCTGCAGTGCACCATGCGGACATGCCACCACTAGTGCGGGGATTCCGCCACGTGTGCGGAGACTCCGCACTTGTAACTTTACTACACATAAGTCCCTTTGTGAATCCGGACCTGAATTTGGGGGCAAAAGCTATTTTTACTAGTACTGGTACCAGATGCAGTAGGGGAAGAATCCTATACAAAGGGCCTTATTACGAGTGCAGCAGTCTACAGTACCACCGTACTTGTGGTGGCGATCTGACCACTGCCTCGACTGCAGGCACGCCTGCAGTATTTTGAGTGTGGCGGTCGGACCGCTACGGGACTGCCGCCTCTGCCAGGATCCAGGATCCCACGGCGGTGGCTCAGTGGTCAGGAGCAGTAATATGCTGGCAGTGCCACTGCGGCACAGCTGAGCATATAATGAGTTGCCTTCCCACTTCCCATTTCATGGCAGTGAGCCCACCATGAAAAGGGTGGCAGAGAGGCAAATAACAGGGACCCTGCCATGCCTGGGCCTGGGGGTGCATGCAGGGGGCACATTTTGTGGCCCCCTGGAATTGTACCCCGGTTCTTGTACGGTGTGGAATACACAACATGGTGCATGCCACACCATGCAGGAACATACAGTTGCACTCTCACGATGGTGGCCTTCATGTAAGCCTAACAGACCCCCGCTGGGAGACCGCCACAGCACCGCCCGCCTGCCATGGATTGAACTCATAATCTGGCAGGCGCACTACGTTCTTGTCAATCCTCCTGTTGGCGCGGCGGTGGCGGGCCAACAGGAGGTCTGTCAAACTCATAATAAGGCACCAAGTGTATATACTCCCATGAGTTAGTTGCTAAGATTTAATGTGATTAGACTTCTGATGTCACAGTAGTTTTCAATGTGTTTTAAAACTTTTGATTTATATTGGCATGGGTCTCTCACAAAAAGAAAGAGTTTATATTTCCTAGAAATTGAATACTGTCTGTATCAGTGTTTCCCTCCACTGCTCTGCATGCTGTGAAAGTGATGGTAAGTAAACAAAAAGTAGGAGATATCTTGTGTGACATCAGGTGGATTTACACTGTAATCAAATTGTACAAGAGACACAGGAAGCAGGTATAGCAGCGGTTGTTAACCAGTGGTCACGGGACCCTTTTGGATTCATAACTAGTAAGATCATTTAATAATATTAACAGACTAATAAGGTGTAAATAAATCAGGAAGCACATTTTAAATTGCAAAATGTTCCATAATTGTGAAGTTGGTGCGACGGCAATCAGCCCTCTGGTACACGGCGGAGTTAAAAGCTGACAAATCTAAGTGCAAGGTATTAGAGAGACAATGGAGACTTAGCAAAGATCCGCCGGACAGACAGATGTATAAACTAGCTCTGTCCAGCTATCATCATGATATAAAAACGGCAAGGCACACATTTATCATGAATCAAATTGACTAGTCCTCTAACTCATCCAAAGCCCTATTTAATATAGTTAAGGACTTTGTAACACCTCAAGCGTGTAGACAATATCCTGTGGAATCTCAGGAACTATGCGGCTCTTTAGCAGTCTACTTTCAGGAAAAAATTGTGCTTATTTATGCCAATTTTCCGACCTCTAAGACTCTAAAGCCAGACACGCTAACTGGTTTAGAAGAACTTAAGACACCAACAGCCACTACCCTCGACCAGTTTGATTCAACTACACTAGAGGAAATCACTAACGCATTATCCTTGGCTAAATCTGGTTCTCCCTGCGACCTTTGCCCCCCAAAAATCATGGCCCTGCTATCCACAAGTTGTGCTCCGGTAATCCACAAAATCTTTAATTGCTCAATTCAATCAGGCATTATTCCCACTCCTTGGAAAGAAGCATACGTACGACCCATTTTGAAAAAAAACAACAGCTGACCCGCAGGTTCTCAGTAACTATCGACCAATATCTTTGTTACCCCTGCTGGGCAAACAATTGGAAACTATAATAAATAGGCAGCTTAGCTCTTACCTTGAGTCTAATAAAATCCTAGACCCCTCACAATCAGGTTTCCGTCCAGGTTTCAGCACTGAAACCGCTATCCTGGCAGTGACGGATTCCCTAAGGCAAGTACTGGATGCAGGAGGATCAGCACTTCTGATCCTCCTAGATCTCTCCGCGGCCTTCGATACCATCTCACATTCTTTGCTCGTGGAGAGACTACATTCATGTGGTATCCGAGGCACAGCCCTGAAATGGCTGCAGAATTTTCTGACTGACAGATGGCAAACGATAATGTTTGGACCCTACCTCTCTTAGAAAGCTTGTCTCGATAAGGGCGTTCCACAGGCCTCCTGCTTAAGTCCAACATTATTTAATGTATACATGGCCCCTTTAGCTAAAATTGTTGAACCACTAGGGTTCGAAATAATCTCCTACGCTGATGATACCCAGTTGATATTCCCAATTGGCCTTAATATAGAAGCAGAGCAAATCCGATTCTCGACGGTTATGCTCGCCATTTCAAATTGGATGATGGAGAACTGTCTTCAGTTGAATCCCAGCAAAACTGAGGTTATGCTAATGGGGAAAGCCCCAACCATCTGGACTGAGGATTGGTGGCCGCGCCAGCTGGGAGTTGCCCCCACTCCTACCCAATCCGTGAAAAACCTTGGTCTAAAATTGGACCAGACACTGTCCATGAAAGATCACATCTCTGCCACCACCAGCTCCTGTTACTACAGCTTACGTCTTTTACGTAAGACTCTGCCTTATCTGACTATTAAACACCCAAGAACCCTGGTCCAGGCGATGGTGATCAGCAGCCTTAACTATGGGAATGCATTGTTAGCCGAAGTCGGTGAGACGTTGCTTGCTAAACTGCAGGTGATTCAAAACACTGCAGCAAGAATGATTTTAAATCATCCTCCAGGCTCTCCCTCAGCCCCCTTGTTGAGAGAGCTACATTGGTTACCTGTGAAGAAGCGATCCAACTTCAAAATCTGCTGCCTCACATTTAACACATTAAACGGCAAAGGACCCCTCTAGCTTAAAAAAAATGTAATAAACAAGTATCTGGACGACACCTCAGATCCAATTCCTTAGCACTCTTAAAAGTCCCTCGAATACATCTCAATCGCACGGGAGGCAAGGCCTTCTCGTACCTTGCCCCACGGTACTGGAACCAACTGCCCATTGCACTGCGCGAATGCTCCTCATATACTGTTTTTAGAAAAGAAATTACAAACCTTGAAACCCACGGAGGCAGAGCAGAACAGGCGTTGCTACAGGCGTAGCTGCACAAGGCGAATCAATCCACTTCTCGCCGCACCCGCTTCGCGGGTGCCGCTTCGCACAGGAGTGTGTGGGGCATCACTACCCAAGAAGAAGGAGGAGGACCAGCAAGGCGGACAGGGCGAGAGGCTCGGCGGGGCTGCGAGCGTGCGGGGACTCAAGCAACCAGGAGTCCCTGCGAGACCAGGTAAACCAGCATCCGGTCCGCTCTCCCTGCTGGCCCGCCCCCGCCCAGCTGAGGCTTGTAAAGGCTCCTTCCACCTTCCCTTGCTGGGACACCGACCTTGAAACCCACGGAGGCAGAGCAGAACAGGCGTTGCTACAGGCGTAGCTGCACAAGGCGAATCAATCCACTTCTCGCCGCACCCGCTTCGTGGGTGCCGCTTCGCACAGGAGTGTGTGGGGCATCACTACCCAAGAAGAAGGAGGAGGACCAGCAAGGCGGACAGGGCGAGAGGCTCGGCGGGGCTGCGAGCGTGCGGGGACTCCAGCAACCAGGAGTCCCTGCGAGACCAGGTAAACCAGCATCCGGTCCGCTCTCCCTGCTGGCCCGCCCCCTGCCCAGCTGAGGCTTGTAAAGGCTCCTTCCACCTTCCCTTGCTGGGACACCGACCTTGAAACCCACGGAGGCAGAGCAGAACAGGCGTTGCTACAGGCGTAGCTGCACAAGGCGAATCAATCCACTTCTCGCCGCACCCGCTTTGCGGGTGCCGCTTCGCACAGGAGTGTGTGGGGCATCACTACCCAAGAAGAAGGAGGAGGACCAGCAAGGCGGACAGGGCGAGAGGCTTGGCGGGGCTGCGAGCGTGCGGGGACTCCAGCAACCAGGAGTCCCTGCGAGACCAGGTAAACCAGCCTCCGGTCCGCTCTCCCTGCTGGCCCGCCCCCTGCCCAACACGCCCCTATATTACAGCCTCTAACTCCCGCAGCGCGGGACGCAGCTCGGGGCGAAGACCAGGCTAAGAGCGGGCCGTTTGAGGCCGTTCGAGGTCTGCGAGGACTGGACTGGGCCACCCTCTTTCGCCCTTTGCCTGGCTTCTGGACTATATGGTTTATTATTATTATTTCATTCTCCTTATTGTAGTGCCAGCCTAGGTGGTCTGTCCATCTCGCCAAGTCATGTGCACCCGGACAACCCGGAGTAGGGCCGTTAAGGGTGGGCCACCAACTAACGGCCCCATGGATGATTTTATTACTCGTACCAATCTAGCCATAGACAAAGAAATTTCCAAACTACAGACTAGTGTCTCCTTGGATTTGGCAGCTGCTAGAAGGTTGTCCCAGGACATTGCAAATTCAAAAAAATCCTCCCTGGGCCACATAGCATCTGCTGTTACCCCGGAGCGTCTGGCCATTCCCCACTGTGTAATTACGCAGGCAGACGTCCATCAGACCCCGATCCCACCCTCCCTTTCCCCAGCCTCGTGTCCTTTAACTCAGACAGGCGACCTGAACCTACCCGTGGCTATTTCCAATCAGCAAGTTAGCTCTAATTCCCCTACCCTGGTAATCCCAAACACACCCATATGCAACAATACTAATGGTAAACCACCCAAAAGGAAACGCAATTCTCGGTCCGCTTACTCTCGTAAGAAGGCTAAAATTGCGGTGGCACAAAAGCTGAATGTGGGTAGTGTACCCGAGACCAATGCAATAGGAGGGTGTACCTCTTGGGCACAGGCACAACGAGAGGGGGACAAAGAGGGGACAGCCTCTGCTTCTATTACCACAATTGCAGAGGATGAGGGCTCACACGTAGAGGGCCAGGAAGGGAAGGACGGGGAATTCATAGGTATAGTCTGGGAAACCCTAAAGAAACTTCTCTTTCCCCTAGACCTCAGACTCTCACGTATCGAAAATAACTTGCTAGAGATGGAAAAGAGCATCATTGCCTTGGCCACTCTTGGCCTGAGAAGTCTAGAAAATCAAGGCCTCCTTGTAGAAGACCTAACACCACAAGCCCCACAACTCCCCCCTCCAGCACCCGCTATAGTACGGCCGGTTCCCAAACCGAGGACTGTGGGTGTGGACCAAAATATTGCTGCTCTCAAAACTAGGGCTCCTAAGCGCCCCATTTCTCAAACACCAGTAAATCCCAATGCTGGTGTTTCCCTAAGACCTTCTACCAGCGAAGCTGTTCACCAACCGACCCAGGGCCCACGCATTAAGAATAATTTTAGAGGGGGCTATATTGATCTTCCTCCAGAGGCCAATGACTACGTGGTTGTATTGACGGGCGTCCCCCAGATTGGAAATGGTCACCACGAGAACCACTGGTCTCTGAGGAACAAGATAATGCACTGGCTTAATGTGAACAGACCAATTCCAAATGGTCGGAGAAGCAGAGTCCTAATGGTCCGTCGAGTTCCCTGGGTGGGCCCTTCAAGGAAAACCAGTCCCGGGGACTGCATAGTGGTGACTTTCGAGGACCCACATACGGCCCACCACATTTGCTCATGGCCCACTGGTGATGGTTCTCCCATCATACCTAGGCCGTTGTCCTTTTTCTATCCGCCACGCCCCATACAAACCCAGGAAGGTGACTGGTCATTGGTACGTCATCACACATGGAGGAGCCACCCGAACAACCACCAAGATTTCCCTAGACGCTGGAATGGGTTTCCAACCACGAATAGGTTTGGTGGTCTCGAAGATGTAGACTGACTCCCAAGGCAAGCTGTTTTCCAAGCAGCGAAAGGGGCCCTTTCACCCTTGGTCCTAGGGACCTCAGAATCCTTATCCTTGACGACCGAATCTACTGTCATTAACCCCCCAGCTCCAGAAGAAATGCTACAAGCTCTGTCAAAAGAGGGGGGATCGAACATCTTAAGCACTCTAGAAACTCAAGAAGTAGCGCAGCAGCTGGATACACCCCCTATGACTCCCTTGTCACCCATGCATAATGCTCCAGCAGATGGGAAGCGGACCACTGTAGCAAGGGCTTTTATCCAACAACTGAACGAGCCCCCGCAAAGGTTTAATAGAGTGGCTGCAGGGGTGGCAGGTCTCGAGCCTATTCCGGCTGTATCTGTCAATTTATCAAGGCGGGTTACCCCAGGCAAACCTCTGTTAAAGATCCTAAGTTGGAATGTGGCAGGGCTCGCCCGCAACTTTGACATCCCAGAGTGGAACACCTTTGTGGACCCTTTTAACATCTGTCTCTTGCAAGAAACCTGGTGCCTAGAACCTAGGCACAGAGTAGGTTTCACAACCTACTTCGTTCCAGCTTCCCAACAACATGGTTGTAAAGGTCGCCCGTCTGGCGGCCTTCTTATATGGGTTAGCATTGCACTGGGTTTAAGTGTAAGTCATAAAACCACTCAATCTCCTGATCTTCAGAGGATAACCATACACTGTCAGGGGGGTAGGAAGCTAGAAGTGTTTAACCTCTATTTAAGGGGGGCCAGGGGAGGGGTATCATCGTTATCTTCTACAGGACTAAACAGCGAACTAGACGCTTGCAATATTGACTCCTATGTTCTCCTCGCAGGCGATTTCAATTGCTGCTTCGAGCCACTGGCTAGGGAGGACATTCTGGACACTTGGGATGATGATACAAGGAGAGGTATCCCCACCCTGACCCCAGATCCGATTCATAAATGGACGCAGAGTGCAATAGACATCAACGCACTCTGTATGGAACACGACCCGAGAGCAACTAATGGTCGATCCAAATCAGACCTTAAGGGTGCGCACACTTATAACAGGGTGGGACACACCTCCAGAATAGACTATATCATGTTGAACCACAACCTATGGCCATTTCATCAAGACATGGAAGTCATATTGTCTTGCGACAGCGACCACAATTCTCTATCCTTAACCCTCATTCCGCCTTGGCACGATAGAAACCCAGTCAAGGCCGTTCACACGTGGAAAACATCCCATGAACTCGTTCCCTCAAACTGTGGTAGGCGGCTAAAATGGGCTAAAGTAGCAGCGGACGAGGGAAGGATGGAGCAAGCAAGAACCATAACGACAGCGGTGGGGCCGCGTCTTGACGCCTTGGGAATCACCAGACAAGCTGTTCTAACGACATTTACAGAAACTATCGCGGCACTAAGTGAACTGTTTATCATTCCCCAAAATAGGATGAGGGCTACAACGAGAGGTGTTTCCAAAGCAAGAGATAGGTGGTATTCCTCAAAATGTCGGGTTGCTAAAGGGGAACTTATTTCGGCAGTGAAGACCAAGGACCCAGGCAATATCAGACTTGCGAGGAAATTATACAAAAAAACTGTAGCCATGGCTAAGGAGGCTCATGATTACAACTTCTGGAGTGAGTTAATGGAGGCGAGTACTAGAAAAGATTCTAAGGGGTTTTGGGATCTGATGAGAGCCAGGGACAAGCCCCTTGATGTACAACTCACCTGTAACATTCCCGGTGAGGTCTGGTTTGCCCACTTCTCCAAGCTTTACTCTGTCCCACTAGGTGTATCACAACCAAACATGGGTTTTCTAGCCAGATCTCCAGTTACCACCACAATTAATGATTGCCCCTTCAGCATTAAGGAAGTAGAAGGGGCAATCAGGTGCCTTGTTACTAACAAGGCTGCTGGCCCAGACGGAATTCCTGGTGATCTGTTGAAGGAAAATCCATACTTGTGGAGTAGACTAATTTCCTCGCTCTTGAACGAGGCTGTGTTGGGAGGTTCTCTTCCTGATTCTTGGAGGGGCGCTGAGGTAGTCCCAATCTTTAAGAAAGGCTGTCGGGACGACCCAGCTAATTATCGCCCAATTAGCCTGCTTGACTCGACACAAAAGGTTGCGGGCAAAGTAGTACTAGGTAGGATCTTGCAATGGGCCGAAGAAAATCAGGTTCTGTCAGATTTCCAGGCAGGATTTAGAACAGGGACAGGCACCATCGAGCAGACATTTCGCCTTCTAATGTTGTATTGGAAAGTGGTCGTATTGGGTAGGGGCAGTTTGTATTTAGTCTTTATAGACTTGCGGACTGCCTTCGACCTGGTCCCACGAGCCCAATTGTGGAATGTCCTAGATGGGTTGGGTATCCCCCCTTATTTGTTGGATTTGCTTATTAAGTTCCATGAAAGCAACTTTGCCCAGATTAGATGGGATGACCAGGGGGAAAAAAACATCTCGCATCCCTGTAGATAGGGGCGTCCGCCAGGGTTGTGTGCTAGCCCCCACTCTGTTCTCACTCTATGTTAACGGAGTGGTGGAGCATCTCCTTCAACAACCATCAGACGCACCGTCCCTGGCTGGCAGAAAAATACCTACGCTCCTATTTGCAGATGACACCCTTCTAATCTCAAAAACACCAGCAGGCATCCAAAAGTTGCTTTCTAGCTTCAAGGTCTTCTGTGACACCAAGGGCCTGTCTATAAATATAAGCAAAACCAAATTCCTTGTTCTCAACCCCCCTAAGAAACCTGTTATTCCTCCTGCTCTAGACTCAGTCCCACTTGAAAGAGTCAAAGAGTTTGACTATCTGGGCATTCGACTCTGTGACACCATGAATTGGAAGGCACATCACCAAAAGGTCTTTCTGACCCATAAGAGGGTCACAGGGGCCCTGCTTAAAGAACAACGTGCCTCATCTCTTAAACCCATTGGGGCACTATTAGACATCTACAGGGCAAGGGTGGTGAGTGCAGCGCTGTATGGTGCGGAACTGTGGGGCGTACAGAGAGTTGACACCTTAACCTACCTCGAAAACAACTTCCATAAAGATCTCATGAAGTTACCCCACAGTACCCCTACACTCCCCCTCTTACTTGATGCAGGTACACGCCCAATATGTGAGCAAGCTAGGCTACGCCCCCTCTTACTATGGGCCAGGATATGGAATGTACCAGAATTGTGCAGCTATGCTGATGCCCTAAGAGATCTCCTATCCCTACCGGGCTGGCACAAGGTTAGCTGGCTCAGGGAAGTCAAGCGGCTCCTCTATGAATTGGGTCTAGGAGACGCTTGGGTCAACAGAACAGCACCTTCTAAACAGATGCTCAAGAAGACTTACTGGTTATGGGTGGCTAATGAGAGAATATGCAATTCTAAGCAATGCAAATCTGTTGTTGAGTTTCTCTTAATCAAGGAGCTCCCCTATAGAGAACCATACCTGGACTTAATTCATAACCCGGGCGACAGATCTTTGTACTTCAAATTTAGGGTAGGAGTACTTCCCTTAGGGCTGTTAACTTCTACTTGGAAGCCACCATTACAAACCATTCCATATTGCCCCTTCTGTGATTCAAGGGTTGAGTCCATTGCCCATTTGTTGTTTGAGTGTTGTGCATATGCAGCGCCCAGGTCGAGATGGCTGAAGCCACTATGTAGGAGCTTGGGCACCAGATCACACCTGGAAGCTCTACGCATATTACGTTCAGATGCTCGTCCCTTCTTCGCCTGTTGCATGGCAAAATTTTTGGGCTGGGCTTGGCGGATAAGATCTGCAAAGAAACTGCTGCTCCAGTAATGTGTTTTTTGCTTGAACCTGGCCTTATATCTGGGCTATCAATCCATTTCTTTGATATTACTGTTGATTTTGTAGATTTCTTATATTGTGTATTGTCAAACTGTTTTTATCTATTGCTGTAATGTACTGCTTTTATGATATGCTTTTATATCGAAATAAAGCTATTCAAACAAAACAAACTTTTCTGTTTTAATTCTGACAGCTTCGGCCTGACACCCCTCTCCTTCATTAGGTATGCCCCCGGGTGAGTCATTACGCTATAAAAGTGGATATAGATATATATAGGGTGGAGGCGCACACCTTTTTAACAAGTAAACTGTGTAGTCCTGACTACCTATAAACAATGTGGATATAACATACCATAATTTTTGTGGGAGCAATGCAAATCCATCAAAGACAATGTAGTATGGACGAAGAGTGCCTCACTTGAATTTAGAAAAACCCTTAACCTTGCCATAACAATGAAAAGTTGGATTTTTTAATGTTTTGTTTTAAATTAAATAAAATATTTAATCATTTGTGTATTTGTGCATTTGGTTAATGTATGTTTCTATATTTGTATGTATTGTTTTGAGGTTCAAATTGTCATAATTGCTTAAGCTGTGCTTCTCGTAATGATTCAGTTGGTGTCCCCTGATTCCATAAATAATTCAGTGGGGGTTCCCGAATTCCCGGAATGATTAAGTGATGTTCACAGGAGTTAAGAACCACTGATGTAGAGGATTATTTATTGTTCCAGTGTGGACCAGGACATTTATAGTGAGGTCTACCCATCCAGAAAATTGCATAAATATATGCCCTGAAGCCTTCTATCCCAAAAGCCACCCTTACAGACCTAGGAGCAGAATTACAAGTCCCTTGCGAAACGTTTACATCGCCGTTGCACCACTTTTGTGACACAGCGGAATCGTAAACCATGTGCCACGTTGCAACACATTTACAACGTGACACATCTAGGGAGATGTGTCACGTTGTAAAGCCCTGTGTCACATTATACCTGCGTCAGACATAATGTATGAAGGGTGGGCGTTCCGACGCAAAAAAAGCCTTGTAAAAATGACGCAGTGAAATCTACAAGATTTCACTGCACCACTTCTACTACGCCACTGCGTCACAACCTTACGCCTGCTTGAAGCAGGCATAAGGAGTGACGCAGCATAATAGGATAGGCATTCCTGAGCATTGCTGGAGTTGCGTAGTGCTTGCGACATGACTCCAGCAATGCGTTACCTTTACCCCAACAAATGCGTTTAGCATCTGTCAATTCTTGCGCCGCATTATAAATGCAACGCATCCATGGTGGCGCAAGGGTTTTTTTGCGTGACGCAATTGAACTGATGCATCTCTACTAAAATGCAGAGATGCGTCAGTTCTTGTAAAACGGCCCCTACTATTTTAGCAGAATTTATTTATTGATATATGTATTTACTTTTTAATAAAATGTTCTTTTGGGTTTAAAGCAAATAAACGTCAATTTGAGGCCATCATTTCAACATACTTTTTCAAAAAAAGTTAAGAAATCATCACAGTAGATCAACGTACACATTGATTTTAAAGGACTCATAAAAAATGCTGAGGCTTTTCTCTTAATTTTCTACAAAATCTCAGAGGCATGGTCTTAGATGTTTGCTTCATAGAGACTACATCCCATCACAGAAGAACATTCTGTGCGTCAGTGTTTCTATAATGGAGGCACAAAACCCACATCGTCTCCCAGCAAGGCAGGATTTTATTCCATTTACATTTCATTTCTAACATGGAAAAAATTAAGCCTTACCTGCGTCAGCAGCTTCCTGTCTGATAGGTGGTGAAGTTGGTGGAAAATTGAGAGCGATGGTGTCTCTTCTAGTATTGAACACTATTTCTAAAATGTTGTTTTTGTGGGTATATATTCCAGGTCAGTTTGACAGACTCACCTTACAATATGGCTTTTCCTTCTTACATTAAACAATGACATTGAGCGTTAATTAGAGTCTGGAGTGCTGTACTCCATTCCACCACGCATGTATGCGCTGCCCTGTAGGACTTCTGCCTGCCATTTAGAGACCAATAGATGTGCCTTTTACAACTGTGTCATTATATTATTTAGTTTTGTAATTGTTATTACACACATATATATATATATATATATATATATATATATATATATATATATATATATATATATATATATATATATATATAGATATATATATATATATATATATATATATTCACTTACAAAACCATAGGTTTCAGGCCTTATATAGTTAGGAATTAGCATTTAAAAAACCTTTGAAATTCACTGAAATAAACATAGGTTTCAGACCTTATATAGCTAGGAATCAGCATTTAAAAAACCTTTGAAATTCAGTCAAAAAAATATACGTTTTAGGGGTGTTATAGTTAGCTGGACAATTCACTCATACAAAACCATTGAATTTGCTCCTATATAGTTAGTTGTACTAACTATATTTCACGCACCCGCAATCCACTGCTGATGATGTCACATATTACATCATTCATGACATGGTCAGTGACATCACTGATGACATCTCAAATGACCGTACGCGTACCTCACTCGTGGGGTACGCGCACGGTCCGCGTACCTCGCAAGTGAGGTACGCGTACGGTGCGCGCACCCCGCGATTTTTAAAAAATATATATATATTTTGGGCCTTGGGGGTCCTTGTGTGACCCCCTGAGCAGGCCTAGGAGGTCAGGGTGCTTCTACCCTGCCCCCTTTTTGAGTTCTACACTTTTGTTTTTCTGCTTTCCTGTGCCGCAGTCTACCGAGGCACAAGATGGCTGCCAACAATTTCTGTTTTGAAGTGTTGACAGACATTGGCAGCCAATCAGCATGCAGCTCGCGCACGCAAAGGTCCGCGCACGGACGCGAACGGTACGCGTACGGTACGCGTACAGTGCGCGCTTATAGATATATACATTTTTTCAAATTTGATTTTCTCAACAACTACTGGAGGGATTTACACCATTTAAGCAAAAGGGCGATCTGCGAACCGAACTCTATCTCTCTGCCAAATTTGGGGTAATTCCGTTCGTGCTGTAGCCGTGTCTAATCGTCCTATGGAAAATAACATGGGGAAAACACGTTTTGGGACCCCCCTTTTTTCTCAGCCCCCAATTGACGAATCCCCCCAAAACTTCCAGGGAAGGAGCGGAGCTGAGCGGGCCATCTTCTTTGAGAAATTCGCGAAGATTCATCAACCGGCGCCAAAGTTATTCCAAATAGAATGTTGCGGATTTCCTATGAAAACTAGGTCCTAACTATATATACCTACTGGTGACCGCCGTTTCCCTCAGGCTGCCAAATTGCTGGTGGTGTTGCGTTACAGCGCTTCACCTCAAGCTGTTTTAAATGAGTAGAAGAGCAGTTCCTTCCTCAATAAAAGACTGCACAGCACTCCAGTGCAGGTCAATAGTTTATTTAAACCTCCTTGAGCAAAGACCCAAGCGCCAACGCGTTTCGCTGCTCAACTTTGGAGTTTACAGTTTGTGGAGAACAGACTGCAATAGTTCATATCACAGAAAGACGAGTTTAAAATTGCATAAACACAGAAAATCATCAAATATCATAAATAGGGCAATAAAATTGTGTTATCAAACAGTTAATTAATTAATGGCACAACAACCAAAATAAACATATAAAGGTAATTCAATGGACAGCAATACATATATAAACCTCATATGAAAAACACAGAGATTGAGAACTACTATAAGATGTCATATACTTTATTGATAATAGTTTACACTGTCACAATCATTACAGAAGTTATTTAGAATCCTCAATAACCAAGGAATGTACAAAATGTTTGATTGTTAAAAAAAATAAATTCAGATGATAAATATCAATGAGATATTACTTCCGATATTGCCCTAATAATTAATTATTTGCAGTAAAAACCAATAAATAACTTGGCTCAAAGATAACCTACAAAGCATCTATGTCAATTGCTGTCAACTATAAAAAGTGTAAAGCGTACAAAGTGCAGTGCATAATAAAATGCAAAAATATATAGCAGCATATCATCAACAGATAACCATGTAGGGTAGCTAGATTCTAATTTGGAATCTCTCAACTGTATATCAAATATAGCTTTCTGCATAGATTTTCATGATGGAATTTGAGAGCAAGCAATGCTTGGTCGCTATAGGAAATTGTTTAACTCTTCTCCAAGATTCAACCCATTTAGCATTCTGGTATCTAAAGTCAGAATATATATACTTTCTCAGAAGTGATTCCCGGTTGCCCCCCAACCCCCATCTCGAATAAATGACATAATATTTTAGACAACTACAGTTATTATTATGGACTTGATGAATCACCTGTCAGCTGTTTTTCCTGGTTCTAAAATATATTTACGGTCCGCTACATATGGCTCTTGTCTTCAATTCAGAATCAACATTAATGTGAATACGAATTATTGAGAGAACTTGAAATTGTCCTTTTTGACTGCTTTGCCAGTGCTTTGGTACTACGGTTTTTCCATGTTCACATAAAAGTACCTGTACAAATGTGTTTCAAGCATCCATGGTAGTAGGGTGCTAATGTACCAATACAGCACCAACCAGATATATATTGTGGTATTTTCTAACAATTTTTGCAGTCAACACGAGATGTGCAGTCGACAAAACCACTACTACCTGTTGTAATCATATATATATCCAACCAAAAGCGGCACTCCCTTAATGACCATAGAAAGATTCTTGAGGCTCAGCCTGGGAGTCGGAGTAATTAACTCGCTTCTACCACCTTGGGAAAGAAGGGACGGAGACCAGCCCTGTCGATTATGCGCTAGAGGCATGGAGAACCTTGTTCACATCATATGCCTCTGTGAGAAGTTAAAAGACCTACGCAAAATGTTACTAAAGCCATTCTTCAATCAGTATGGTGTCAGGTCTTGTAGGCAGGCAGTAATGCTGTGCTTCGATCCATTCTTAGTACAGCTAAACTGCCGCCTCATAAACTTTTTGCATTGACTGCGACGAAGCTGAAAAGCCTATCTGCAAAAGTTACATCTTTGGGAAATATTTGCGCCACCTTGTAATACCAGCCTCTCACAATGGAATCGGAACGCTATAAATATCAGATACAGGTTGCCGACTTGCAGCACTGGATCATTTCGCCAGTTTAAAAATAAATTCCCTATTGAGCTGCCTATAATAGACTCACTGCCGTTTGTGCTAGGGACATATGCACTTATTGACATTATCCTAAAAGTTTCACGCATACATAAATGGGTTATTTTAAACTTTTCATAGTTTTACTGTATTAATGTAATGTGACTGATTTTACTGTTAAAATGTATGTATGCACTGGTTTTAATTAACTATGCATAATAATAAAAAAAACTCCTTAATGTCCACCCATGCAGCGGCACAAACGAACAGACGGAATCCGAGATTCCTCAGAAAACTTAATTAGCTTTATGTCAGGTTGTCAGCAGCACAAGAATATAAATAATGACACTAACCTTTCTCTTGTCACCAGCAGAGTCGATGGTAGTAGATTATTCCCCCCAATTCCCTTGAACGCAACTCCCAACAGAGGAAAGGAATCCTGCTGCGTGGAATCGAGCCCAGGGGGAAAAGGGAAAGGGATAAAATAATAAACTTGCTGCAAGCGCTCTGGTCTCTTCAGGGTCTGGTCTAGGAGATTGTATGGTACCCGTATGGAAGCGACCCTGCAGGACAGGAGAAGAAAAACACAACAGATGTATGGGAGCTCACTCTAATGCACGACAGTAAAACTGATTACCTTGATACCAACTCACCAGAAGCTCGGCAGCTAGGTTACTAAAACAAATTACCACAGTAATGAAACCAGAAGCAAGAAGAATGACCTTCTCTGATCAATATGGTGATACTAACAATGTGATAAGTCTAAACAACATAAATAGTTCTAAAGATCACACCGCAATCTCTATTTTGTAAACTACGGTGTATACTCTGATAAATCATATGGTGACATAGTTATACGAGTGTTACAAATCACCAGAAGTTTTAGGCACTGAATACGTAGCTACACATTGTTCTCCTGTGCTGGAAATGGAATGTCTGTTAGTCAAAAATAAAGACCAAACGAAATAGTACAAAACAATTTGCACCACCAGCCGGTAATGCGTGCAGGAATAATTGTTCTGTCCTCTACTTTAAAATAATCAGGAAGTTAAAGGCAGACAATGCACAAGCGACAAAGTACAGCCAAATGTTGCGGAGCTGCGGAAACACGCTCTGGCGTGTCTTCTGACTGAGCAGGGTGAGACAGTAATAAAAGAAATGTGAGCCGCGGAATAAAAGAAAACGCTTCTGCGTTTCTTTTTGCGAGACAGGCGGCTCCGATGTACAGAAAACAAAGAAGGGAAGGCACAGGAAGGAAGCGCACAGCTTCTTCCTGTAGTTACCTGTACCGCAAAATATCCTCGGGGACAATCTGAAAAACGGGCACGGCAAGCAAGAGAAAATGGTCCTCTGTAGATTCTGGAAACGCTGAAAAGGCTTCACGCTGGAATCCGGCGGGGATCACCATCCACCATCATGACTAGCAATCCAAAACAATTGTCAAGCACCAGCCTAAGGCAGAGGAGGTGCTTATAAATGGCATGCCCTCTGCCTCCCTCGAACTCGCCCCACTGTCTGCTGGGAATTGTAGTCCATCGGGCCTTTTCTTACTTTAAGCCCGGGAGCTGGCTTATAACGGTTGTGGTGAATAGCCTGTCTAACTATTCTCTGGTGGGTGATCGCTACACTTTATTTTCGAATTTTTCCTTTTTTCTTTCTCTAGTTAAATGAACGCTGCAGATTCGTGTGGCATCACAATTACTCAAACAACCGTGACTCTCATTACTTTTAGAGTTTTTGCTGGTGCCAATTTCCTGGGGGCGGGGCAGGGGGACCTGTAAAATAAAGCATTTGTACTCCACACCATAGACTGGCTGTTATTGACCCTCCTTGTGACCCTGGCCCTATTAATTCATGGTTCCTGACCTCCCACCACCACCTCGGGTTTGACTGCTCCTAAAGTACTTTTTCCAGTGTCGTGAGAAAAACAGCAGTGGCCTCGGAGGGGTGGTGGGGGCCTGGAGCAGTGTTGGTGCGAGGGGTATGGGGAAGGAACGCGGAGATTGAGGGATGGCAAGCAAATGAAGCGACTGAAGTTTCATTGTACAAGTAAACAGAACACTTACGGAGCAAAGACACAGCCTAACCAAGAAAAGAGTTTTCTCAAAGTATAAATAACATGAACAGGAAGAACATATGTAAGAGGGCCAGTCCTCATGGAAGGATAAAAAATTCCAAAAGGAGGACCTACTAAGTGTATTCACCAATGAAAAGCCAGCATTTCTAAAGGACTGCAACAGGAACCAATTAAAAAGATGGGTGTTTTTTCAAGCCCATATCCTAGATACAGCATGTCTGGAAGAGACAGCGCAAGTGCTGCCTTGTCGAGACCTAAAAACAAATCCAACAAATGCAGGTCTTAACCCTAACAGAGGCCCGAGAGATAGTGCGTCACGGCACACAGTCCTTGTAAAAGACCTCTGCCCCAAACCCCTCATGGAGATTGAAAAGCTTCCTGCAGAAACACGAACACTGACAAACACAGACGGCTGCCTTTCACCTCCCACAGCATCTCTACTCCAAGGCAGATCCCAGTGCATGTCAGAACAAAAAACGTTTTCACCACATGAGCCCAGGGCCAGGGCTTTGTTGTAACCAGAGTTGTCGAATTATTTGGAAACAGCGTGAGGTCAGGTAAAGAGGCAAATTAAGGCTTCATATACTGAAGCAGAAACACTGCAGCACGTGGTGGGAGGAATCCCCTTTGGTGTGCATTGTCAGACAGAAATTAGTCCTGGGTACCAAAATAAAAGTGGACCCCATTAGTGAATTAGCTAAAGAGGTTCCTTATGTTTGCAAATTGGGCCATTTTTAATTTACAAAAACACGCTGCAAAAGTGTTTTGCAAGATATGGAAGATTGCATGGATTTGAGCTTGCTGGAGGCAATGTTTGTTTCAATAACAGGGAAATCAACAGTTAAAACCGACCGAGCAGACCATAAAACCGGCCCACAAACAGGCAAACAAAGGCTCACAGATTGATTTTAGTCTAGTCCAGCCCTACCAGCAGGGCTTAATTTGTGCCGGTGCTTTCCGGTGCTCAGCACCGGCACTTATTTCATAGCACCGGGGCATTTTGGATTTTCCCTCACTAGGCATTGGGCAGCCGCAGCTCTGCCAAGTAACATCCATTAGGGATTCGACTAATGCATTTTAGCGCTGGTGTCTGCATCACCGCACTAAAATGTATTAGTCACGCACTTCCTTTTAGCCAAATTGCATGCGCAATTAAGAACTTCGGCCTGCATACAATTAAATACGAAAAGCGCTGCTCTGCATCCACCAGTTTGATTTACCTGCCTCGGAGATTCCAGGTGAAGGCGATGCCCTCAGGCGATTTGAAGTGTGTCTTTTGAGACATTGTTTTCGAACTGGCAACCGGATATAAAATACCGAATCTGCCTCTAGGTCTAGGACTAGTGGATCCGGGGATTTGGAGGCGGAGACAGAATCTGCTATGTGCAGGCCAGGCGCAGCTCACGTGGATCTGGTGCTACTTTCGGTTTTCCTACACCAGGCGCCCACTCCTGTTGATTGAAGCAGGATGTTTTTATTACAGATTCCTAGCGCAGCCAGCCCGCCCGAGCCACCAGGAATTGCTACTGCTACTGGAGAAATTAAAGTAGGGAACGTCCGTGACCTTCTTGACGTGCTGCCCTCCCCTGCTCTTGAAGGGTTGCTGGGGGCTATGCCAGTCACTGTCAGTGACTCCGGCGCAGACTACAGCTACATCGACCATCCCGAGGCAGCAGGCATTATTTACCCACCACTGTCAGTGACTCCTTGGTAAGTCAAAGATAACGTGGTGTTTAATGTTCCTGCTGCAGAGGGATCAGAGTTTTGTTTAGTGCAAGTTTTAACTCACCAGTTGCACAGGGGTTAACATGTATGCTTCAAAGAATGTATTTTGCATATGACAAAACTGTTTTATGTGAATAGTTCAGTGGGTTAGTGCTTTTGACACAGATACCCTTTGGTTACTTGCAATTCATAATTGCAATCATAATCCACACAGTGGCCTAATAACTGTTGTTAGTTAGTTTGGGTAGAAATGCATGCTTATTAGAAAAGACAACCCGAATTACTGTGGCATATTTTAAATCCTGAGTGCTTTTCCAGACCACTTTTACAATATAAGGCCAACCAGTATAGATGATGTGATCCTACACCTTGAAATCCTCATTGTTTAACATTTCCTAGGGTGATTCATTATCTCTTTTCAAAGTGTCTGTGGTATAAAGTGGTCTGACACCCTGCACTGGTATGAGCAGCACTATAAAAACAAATGAAATGTTTGTGAGAGAGGAACTATGGAGAGATAAGGGGCACAGTTGGACAGTGGTAGTCAGGGAATTCACGGAGAAGGAGGTCATTGGAGGGGTGGGGGCCACCAAAAAGTTTGTTGCATTGGGCACCACCTGTGCTAATACCCGCTCTGAAACAGTAAGTCTGTGATGTCTGTCACTGTGCTGCTCGACATTGTTAGTTTTGTCTAGTTGGGAAAGTGTTGTACTTCGTCAGTCAGTTGGAGAAAGTAGGTGGAGCCGGGAGAAGTTGGTGTCGCCTGCTAAAAAAATTTGGGAGCACCTGCACTTAATATTTTACAAATTAAGCACTGCCTACCAGCCCAGACTCTTTGACCTAGAGGTCGGTCCAACCTTGTCTATATCTGCGTATTATCAGAATCTTACAGGATATATTCTCCTTAGAAGAAGAAAAAAACGGACAACAATATACTAGAAAATAATTTGGAGAAACGGAGCGTCTTTAATTGTAATTAAATATTTGTAGATGCGTAGAAAGGCTGCCGAGAAAGGTTATGTTTACCTCATGCGGCTTTACCAGGCTTTGTGGATTTACAAGGCGGGCTGAGAATCTTCTCCACGTATCCCTACGGACAGCTGCTTAGAGGAGCTGGGCCATTACAGGAATTTATCTGAAAATGCCTAGTAGAGGCAGACATATTTTCTAGATAGCCCAGGCAGTGACAGCACCTTCCTATCCGGCTTGCTCACGTTCAACGCGTCTACTTCCTATCTAAGAGGCGCCCAGAGGGACAAGGGGGAGGGCTGCTTGGCGCTGTTAGAGCTTGTCGCGTTTGATTGGCAGTTATTGAGAAAAGTGGCCCATGTCAGCGACCATTACCTCAGTTAAACTTTGTTTTACGCTCAGCCCGGATCCCAGGACAGCCACGCATGCAGATGCGATGGCTTCTCCGGGAGGTCCGGGCTTCCGCTCTCTGACAGGTTGTCGAGTCCACGTGAGGGGATTTAGCGCATGATGGATGGCATATCTCGAGAATGGTGAAACATAAAATTACAGAAGGTTGGGCTTTTATCGCACACTTGATGGCAGCAATAAAAGTCCCTACAAGATGATTTATCGTGCAAACAGGACACTACGGTTTAATTACAGGCACGCGTCTTCCTCTTCCAAAAGGCAGTGTGGTTGAGTCTGCCTGTAAATAAAATATGAACAATGGAAGGCAGTCCTGTACACTAGCGTTGCTTAGCAACATAGGTTGAACAAGGAGGTCATAAGGGAGTAGAGACCGCGTTACTGAGCAGAGACAAAATGGCGGTGCTGAAGTACTTGACTTTGCAGAGGGCCCCACAGTTCGTAATGGGAGAAAATGACGTACCTTTGTCAATAGGACTTTAGATAAAAGCAAGAACCAGATGACCTCCAAAGACATGGGTCCGATGAGAATGAATTAACGTTACACAAATGTACAATTTTGCATATATATCCGAGAATGTGGGCCAAGACTAACTTAGGGTTGTGTGAATGCTGTCGTGGTGCTGTGCATTTTTGCAATGTGCCCTCAGGCTTTCATTTTGATCAGTAAATCCACCAATCAATTGAATCTTTTTGAGTCACGTGATTGCCAGTGTGAAAACCTAGTGAATAACCCCCCAAGTTTCTTAACTTTTTTTCTACAGCACAAATCGACACTTTTTACACCTTCTGGGCTCGATTCCGATACGGTAAAATGCGCTCCGAATCGTCGTACGGAGCAATTTTCCCCGTACGAATCGTACCCGTAAACGTCCCCGTACGTACGACGAAGTACGATTCGTACCAGGAGCCAAAGACCGTACGAGTCGTACAGGACTCCGTACGACTAAAATATCCGTACGAGTCTCACTCGGAACCCGCTGTACGTGACATCGCTACGCTTCGCGGCTGGTTTTTACGACCCAGCAAGTACGAATCGTGTCGGGTACGCACCGTACGCCCCTTTTTTTTACGGGAGCTGGAAACAGCCGTAAACGCATAGTTCGCGCCGAAACAAGTACGGAACGCCCCCCCCCCCGGGGACGCCGCGTACCCCCCATGATCGCCGGGGTACGTCACGTACCCCTGCGATCATGGGGGGTACGCGCCGTACACCCATCGTACATGGGGTACGCAACGTACACCCATCGTACATGGGGTACGCAACGTACACCCAGCGTAGGGTGTACGTTGCGTACCCCATGTACGATGGGTGTACGTTGCGTACCCCATGTACGATGGGTGTACGGCGCGTACCCCCCATGATCGATGGGTGTACGTTGCGTACCCCATGTACGATGGGTGTACGGCGCGTACCCCCCATGATCGATGGGTGTACGTTGCGTACCCTATGTACGATGGGTGTACGTTGCGTACCCTATGTACGATGGGTGTACGTTGCGTACCCCATGTACGATGGGTGTACGTTGCGTACCCCATGTACGATGGGTGTACGTTGCATACCCCATGTACGATGGGTGTACGTTGCGTACCCCATGTACGATGGGTGTACGTTGCGTACCCTATGTACGATGGGTGTACGTTGCGTACCCCATGTAGGATGGGTGTACGTTGCGTACCCCATGTACGATGGGTGTACGGCGCGTACACCCCATGAACGCAGGGGTACGTGACGTACCCCGGCGATCATGGGGGGTACGCGCCGTACGGTGTGTATGTGATTGTGCGCTTTTCCGTACGAATCGCCCTTACCTGACGCGGGCGGTACGAATAGCGTCCTGATCACCCGGTCCGGATCGTACTCGCCGGGTCGTACGGTGTGTTTACGAGTCGTACGGAAACGGCTACGAATACGATTCGTACGGGGGATTTTTTTTTACCGGATCGGAATCGGCGCCTCTGTTTATTTCCTTACCTGGAAGCTGACAAAGCCATTGTAGAGTGTATCCGGCCTTGACCAATGAGGAGCAGTATCATACCAGACTTTTAGGATAACCACAAGGGATACATTTACGTGCTACCCATCTTAATAGAAATCATTTGCAAAGGTAGTGGATGCTGTCATGTAGGCATTCTTCCCATCGTGCAAGGTTGCTACTGAGCGCGTGGGGAGAGGGCCACGACTTGAACGTTCCGTGGGTGAACCGTTGGCACTTACAGTTGGTTCTTCGGCTTGACAAACCTTGCGTTTGCCACTCTCCCTCTGAGGAAATAAATAACTTGGATTACGCAGTTGGAGTCGTTACTCATTACGTTGACCATCTGACATGACTCAAGTCATGGACAGCCCTGGCCAAGTCTGTTGTAAAAGCAAGCGCAACCACTGAAAGACATGTTAACTGCACTTGACGTGAGACTGACTATAACTCTGGGCCCCACCGCCTTCCCAAAACGTGACATTTCGCCAGTTCTTAACCTGTGGTCATGGCAGCCCTGGGGTCTGCAGCACCTAATCAAGGGGTGCACGACTCGTTAGAAAATATTTATTTTTTAGCAGATTGATACGGTGTATGTAAATGAAGAAGCAATATGAAAAACAGACGTTTTTAAAGCGTTCTTTAAATGGGAGGGAGTTTGAAACTGGAGGTTAAATATTAAGGGACCAATTAAGATGCCAGTCGGAAAGCCTCCGACCGCAGGACAGATGCTTTCCGACCAACATCGTCAGTTTAAATTCCGACCACCTAATTACAATTTAGGCGATCAGAATTGAAACTGGACGGTCATTCTGGCATGATTCCGACTGGCTCAAGGAGCCTGTCGGCCAGTCCGAGACCAGCTTGTTATACCAATGGATGGCGTTTCCGCGATGCTCGGTTTCCTACAGGCTTTCAATACCGGGCTTTCTGGCATGGAAAGCCGGATGGATATCAAGTTTGGGTGCCCCGAGCAGGGCCCCTTCTCTCCTTGTGGCCTCCAAATACAATCCAAACACAATCTCCCATTTCCCTATGGGAGCTTGTTCTACGACCGGTTTACGGCCGTAGCATAATCTCCATACGGAAATGGGAGTATGCAACTGCACCATGCGGCCACATCATAATTAAGAGCTTGGGACCCAGAGGTCGGTCGGTCCTGATTCCGCGATGATGTTGGTCGGAGGCAACTCCAACTGACATCATAATCGGACCCTAAATTGGTATCCTCAGATTGATTTGTGGGAGTAGTGCAAGTGCATCAAACATAATATAGTATGGAGGATGGGTTACCTCAGTTGAATTTATTTATTTGTTTGATGAATGCTCAGTTTTGTATTTTTCTGTATTTGTTTGTGGTTCAATAATTGAAGTTGCTTAGGGCGTGGCCCCCAGATTGCAATATTGGTTCAGTGGGGGTCCCCGGATTCCAACAATAATTAAGTGGAGGTCCACAGAGGTCAAAAGGTTAATAACCACCGGCCGAGCCCACACTCTCACTCTCACGAGCTCTGAGATTTTTCACACATTCATAGTCTGCAGTCACTGAGACAGGTCTGAGTTGAAGTGGCTGAATTACAGAGTATAGGGAAATATATCTATGTTCTCTTTTCAAAGCACTGTGGTTTTTATTTAAAACAGGGCAGTGGCACTGCTCCATCACTGGTCTAAACCTCACCCCTGTGCTGCCCTTCACCCGTGATTACTCCTGGCAGAATGACCTTTCAATTATGCGGTGTCAAGCTAAGATAGGGCAATAGCAAGACAGCCACACACCGCATGCGGATGTTCCTGTCTCATCAGGTATCCCTGCATGATGGCACACATGGCTGGTGGAGGAAATCTTTAGGATTACCATTTTTCTAAAGGTCATTCTTGAGAAGGTAACCCTAGTGTTGATTGAGGTACCTCTGGTTGATGGGTTGGGTGTACTGGGAGATGGTATGTGTGTTATTCTGTCTGGGGTTTAGGTCAAACAAAGAGGGTTATTTACTAAGGGTTGCTCTTGCACAGCATTACTTTTTGTTACACCTGCCATAGGAGGTGTCTGTCAGCTTCAACGACTGCTGGTGCTGCACACTGCAACTTCGAATGCCACCCATATTCTGTCTCTTTTTATGAAATAGGGCTGTAAGTTACTGCCAGATGTTCCACTGCTTCAACCTGTCACTGTATCACAATCTCTGCTTTAATTACAGCTTGATTGACTGGTTATGTTTTAAATGTAACTTACCACTATTTCGACCCCCTAGCAGTGACACTAAATCAACAGCAAAACGTGAGCTAATAATAATCCTACATTAAATTTAAATTACTTGTATTCAAAGAAAGTATTCAGTAGTAGACCATTAGACATTCCATATTGTAACCCTATCTTTAAATAATTCTAATTTAAATGAATGTTAATTCTACCCTTAACCTAACCCTACTGATTACCCTAACCTTATTCTTAATTGATTTTTATTTTTTTTATTACTATGATGAAAATAACAGGGATCTCAGCAACACACCAACCATGACCTGTAATTAATTTAAATTAAATTAAACAAGTAACATTCCTTTAACTCTTATGTCAACCTTAACCCTATTTATAAATCTATTTTTAATTAAATTAAATAAAAACTAAGGGGCACATTTATCAAGCTCTCACACAGCGCAACACAGCAGGCCACCTTGCTGTTCTGTGTGAAAGGGCAGGAATGCGCCGTATGAAACATACGTTTAAAGAATGGGCCAGCAAGGGATTTTGTTTGAAAATTATCAATTTCAGCAAGAAGGGGGACTCAGGTTGAATGGGGTACCCACACTATCATTAGTTAGTAGCTGGATATAATTTCTCTGATACAGTTCAATGAGTTACCACACTAACACAATAGATTGAAATGAATTGAAAAAATACAAAAACCAGGTTGTTGATTCAAAAGATTATTATTTTCTTTAGAAAAGGAAAGTTCAGTCAATGTTAAAAATAGGGTACAGAGAGATGCATTTGGGACATAGAAGGAGTATCTTATATGCTCCAATCAAACATCACAAAATAAGTCTATGCTGCCAATAAATAGTAACACAATGATTTCAAATCAATACAAGAAAATCAATGATAACTGATAAGTAGTGAGCAGGATTAGACTTGGTAGTCGACGTTTCGGTCTTTTGGGAAGTCGTTTCACAAGACCATCATCAGGACAAAAATTTTATGCATTTGTAATTGATGACCCTAAAGGAAACTGTAACAGAATAACAAAACATTACAACCTGGTTGTGTTAAGACATTTAAAATTAAATACATGTCTGTTTCAAGAGAATAAAGTGAAAAACATTTATATAACATTTTTAATAGTGAGAAACAAAAAGACATTTTTAAAAAAATATATATATATTAAGTCGGTGTGGCGACTTGATCTCAAGTTAGGTCAACATTGTATGACAGATAACTAGCTTTCAAATAGTTAGTTGTGAATGAAACTCACATGAATTGAGGCAAAACAACATACACCTCCAAGAATGGTCAGTGATGCTTGGTGAAATTAATCGAAGTGACAGGGAAACTCTGCCAATTGTCAGGTCAGAAGTTGGGGCACCACAATTGCTGTAAAACAAGCATGGCAGGTTCACTATATAGTAAACTGATTATATCATCTAGAGCAGTGCACCAATATTAAGGAGAATAATACCTTTGTGCTTATAGATTTGATACACAGCAGAATCATGCAGGTATCTAGAGATGATTTCAGTGGCAGCCGGCGAAGAGTTACGACCTGTATGTTTTGAAAAAGATCGATCTTATTATAGCCTAGGCAGCTTACTGACTATAAGGCTTGTATTGACAAAGCACAGTAAACATCATTGTAGGGCTTGTCTTGACAAAAACTAACATTATTGTGGCCAGTGAAAACAGACAAGTTATAGTCGTACCGGGAGGGTTGTTCAAAAATGGTGATACCATTCGGGTGATCTGAGTAATGGACAGGACTGGATCACAGACCACGTGTTTACAAAGCTGTGAACGAGTAAAGTGTTCTGCCAAATACTAGTGGCAAAGCACATGCAGAGGTGAACTAAGTCCTAGAGCAGAGGAATATCCTGCACATTAGGAGTAACCGGGCACAAAAATAAGTGCATTTAAAAACGTAGGTGACAGTGTGTTAATCAGAAGCGGGTGATTAGAGAAGGAGCAGAAATGACCCTGTGGCTGAAAAAGCGTTGGTACGCACTTACTTGTAATGGCAGAACGAAGCAGCAAAATTCACGGCCTCGGCAGCGACAGCGCATCAGTTTGAGTACAGCTGATGGCTTTCTCAGAGGTGTGCTGCTATTAAAAGCGATGAACGCGATCTATAGCCGAGTGCTCTCGCGAGATTACAGCTCATTGCAAAAGTCGTGGCATATGTTTACTGCGGAAATGGCGGCCATATTGAAACATCTAAATGAATCGTCTAAATGAGATAGTCTTCGTAGTTGGCATTTAAAGGACTTAGCAAACCTGCAAATGGACAGTATTGATAAATGACTCGAGTTAATAGTTAATATTAACGTGGTCTATAACTACGGGCTTTCGTGAAATTACGAATCATTGCAAGTAATGATGACATGAGGAAGAGACGGCCATATTGGAACGTCTAAGGACAACAGCTTCATAGTTGGTATTAGAGGACTTAACACACCTAAAACATGAAAAGTGTAAATAAATAGCTCGAATTTCATTATGATATTAGTTCGTGAAGATCAATTGTAACGTGATAACTTAAGATTTTGGCGATCGAAAGTGAAAACAGATACTCGTTACATGGTAAACATGGAGATAACATAGAAAACAGATACAGTTGCATTTTAATTCTATGTGACTTGGTTAATGAGGCGTATATGCTTAATAAAATGACTAAAGGCATTGTGTAGAAAAGTTTCAGATATACAGTTATATAGTATATTTGCAGTTGATATATCTTGCACATTTTGGGTTTGGTGCTGTCGCCATGGTGATGCGCGCACAATCTTTCAGGGAAGCACAGAAATAAATTCACAGTAGTGTGCTACGAATATCTAGGCTCAGTATAGAATCCTAAAGATTAGGAAATATAATTTCTGTACATTACACGAAAAAATGACCATGTTTTCACTCCAAGTAAAGAAGATATGTATAGCCTAACTAAGGAGGTATACAAATAGCAACAAAACGTGTGCAAGTTATAGATCAAGAAAGTACAGATTAAAGGAAAGGCAGATGGTTGTAAGTGTAATTAGTTCAGACATGCTAGGGTATGCCATTCGGTGGAGGAGTTCATTCCGTGTTTTACACTATCTGCCATTTCAATCCATCGATTTTCTTTGAAAGTTAAGATTCTGTCTACATTTTTTTGTCTGATCGTTGGTTTGACCAATTCAATGACCCACCAGGTCATTTCTTTTTCAGTATGTTTTTGTTGTAGATAATGATCTACAAGTGGGGCATTTTCGACTTTACAGCGAATTCGAGACTGATGTTGAAGAATAGTAAAACATACAGCGCATTCCTGTCCTTTCCTCGCGCTGGCGCAGAATGTGTTGAATAGAGTTGACGCAGGTGCCCATGCGCCATGGTGCAAGGGTGTCTGCGTTGCACACAGGAATGTGTTTGTGGAGCAAGCAACACCTTCCTGCACACAAAAAAATCCTCAGAGGCAGAATGCAGCACACATGGAAGGAAAAAATGAGGAGAAATATACATATTCCTCCTAGTTACGCCTCACCAGGGGAGACGTAACATTGTGATGCATTCCCAGGTCTGCTAGTAATGGTGAATCTGTAAATGCGGCAAAATCCAGGGGTGGATGCGTGAGAACACCCAACCTCCACACATGGAATGCCTCCTGGGGCAGAGGAACAGAATGCAGTGATTTACGCTGCATTGCATTACTATACATATATCAAGACACACAGGGCCATGCAAGGTGGCCTTGCATGGCTTTATAAATCTGACTTGTACGTGGCACAAGGGCGACGCAACCCAATGATAAATATGCCCCTAAGTTTCACCTAACTCTAAAGCCAAATCCAGCCCTAACAACTAATTTATATTAAATTAATTGCATTTAACCCTACCTCTTACACAGAATAAATTATCTTGAAATTACGTAAAATGATATAAAATGTATCTTATTCAACCTAGGAGATTCTCAGTAGTGGTAAGTATAATCTGCCTCCAATGAAAAGGCATCTCAAAGTAGTGGATCAAGGTAGTACGATGCAATACTTTCTAAGTCAGTCTTATTGCAATGCCCAGCTCCATTGATTTACAACTAGGGGCTCTATTATGATGTTGGTCAGAAAGGTGTGCAGTCTAAATATCGAGTTATTTTTATCGACTGGACAGAATATCGACTACAGAATATCGACATGGCAGTAATATCGAGGTAAGTAATATCGATGTTAATTTTATCGATTTTTAACTTTAAAAATATCGAAGTATAGAATATCGAGTAGTTAATATCGAGTGTAGAAAATATCGAGTTTTTGTATATGTAAAAAATATCGAATGTCAAAATATAGAGTGTCAAAATATCTAAAGAGAAAATATCGACTGTTAGAATATCGATTTGTGAAATGTAGAATGTTAATAATGATGTAATTTCAATTTATTTTAGTAAAATTTAGTTTATGTCTGTTATTTAATGTAATAAAATATGTAAATAATATTAAAAAAAATGTAGTTAAAAAATAATAAAATATTTTAGGAGCGGGTTGTGGGTTTTTAGGGGAATAGGGTGGGAAGTGTTTTAAAATATATAGAAATAAATTTAAATAAATGTATAATAATTGTAAACTTTAGTAAAAATTTATGTTTTAGTAGCGGGTTGTGGGTTTTTAGGGAAATAGGGTGGGAAGTGTTTTAAAATATTTATAAATTAAAATTCTAAAATAATTTTAAATTGTTTATTTAAATTTAGAAATTATTTAGAAATTCATTACGAAATTATTGTGAAATTATTTTTTGAAATTTAGAAATTATTTTGAAATTAATTTCGAAATTATTTTAAAATAATGAATTACAATTTAGAGAATTATTTGAGAATAATTTCTAAATTTATGTGAAAATGTTTATTAAAATTTATAAATTAGAAGTTAATGTAGAAAATAAATAGATTTTTTATTAACAATTTAGATATTTATCTGAAAATAATTTGGATTTAAAATTTAAATTTTACCTTTAAATTTAGATTTTGTTTGGAAAATAAAATCAAAAATAATTCGAAATTATTATTTTAAATTTGGATATTTATTTGAAAATAATTTCTAAATTAATTGTACATTTTTTATTTAAATTTAGATAATTGTTTGATACTAATTCCAAAATTAATGCGAAAATATTTCTTTAAATTTATAAAATATATTGAAATTAATTTAGAAAATATTAAAAATTATTAAATGTAAATTTGTAATAAAATGTTAAATGTTATATTGTATGAAATATTTAAATTAATGGGATTGTTTTGTAGAATTTTTTTCAATTATATGGTTTTAGTTTCTAGTATCTTTAATGAGTTTTATTTGGTGGATTGGGAATAGTAATTTATATGGGTTTACTGTCCAGCACCTTACCAGACTTTATACTTGGTGGAGTGGGAATAGTAATTTATATGGGTTGAATGTCCAGCACCTTCCCAGGGTTTATACTTGGTGGAGTGGGAATAGTAATTTATATGGGTTTACTGTCCAGCACCTTCCCTGAGTTAATACTTGGTGGAGTGGGAATAGTAATTTATATGGGTATATTGTCCAGCACCTTCCCTGACTTTATAGTTGGTGGAGTGGGAATAGTAATTTAGATGGGTTTACTGTCCACCACCTTCCCTGACTTTATACTTTGTGGAGTGGGAATAGTAATTTATATGGATTTACTGTCCAGCACTTTCCAAGACTTTATACTTGGTGGAGTGGGAATAGTAATTTATATGGGTTTACTGTCCAGCACTTTCCCAGAATTTATACTTGGTGGAGTGGGAATAGTAATTTATATGGGTTTACTGTCCAGCACCTTCCCTTTTTTTATACTTGGTGGAGTGGGAATAGTAATTTATATGGGTTTACTGTCCAGCACTTTCCCAGACTTTATACTTGGTGGAGTGGGAATAGTAATTTATATGGGTATACTGTCCAGCACCTTCCTTGAGTTTATACTTGGTGGAGTGGGAATAGTAGTTTATATGGGTTTACTGTCCAGCACCTTCCCTGACATTATACTTGGTGGAGTGGGAATAGTAATTTATATGGGTTTACTGTCCAGCACCTTCCCTGACATTATACTTGGTGGAGTGGGAATAGTAATTTAGATGGGTTTGCTGTCCAGCACTTTCCCAGACTTTATACTTGGTGGAGTGGGAATAGTAATTTATATTGGTTGAATGTCCAGCACCTTCCCTGAGTTTATACTTGGTGGAGTGGGAATAGTAATTTATATGGGTTGAATGTCCAGCACCTTCCCTGAGTTAATACTTGGTGGAGTGGGAATAGTAATTTATATGGCTTTACTGTCCAGCACCTTCTCTAAGTTTATACTTGGTGGAGTGGGAATAGTAATTTATATGGGTTGAATGTACAGCACCTTCCCAGACTTTATACTTGGTGGAGTGGGAATAGTAAATTATATGGGTTGAAAGTCCAGCACCTTCCCTGAGTTTATACTTGGTGGAGTGGGAATAGTAATTTATATGGGTTTACTGTCCAGCACCTTCTCTGAGTTTATACTTGGTGGAGTGGGAGTAGTAATTTATATGGGTTGAATGTCCAGCACCTTCTCTGAGTTTATACTTGGTGGAGTGGGAATAGTAATTTATATGGGTTTACTGTCCAGCACCTTCCCTGAATTTATACTTGGTGGAGTGGGAATAGCAAAATCTTTTTAGAGATATACATTTTGGTTGGTAGAATATTACAATTATTATTTCTCTATAACTGTATTAACTATAGTAGTAATTTTAATTATTATTATATTAGTAGTAGGTTGATAAACAACTCACAATTCTTATAATTTAATAAAAATAATTTATAAATAATTACAAATATTTTTGCATTATATTTTATTTAGAAAATTAAAAAAGGAGACACACACATGTTTAAGTGAAAACATTTACAAACTGTTTATTAAGATATAAAAAGAAATCGGAATTAGAGGAAGAGTTTTTATTTGCAGTTTAATTTTGTAAGTGAATAGTTTAAAAAAAAATAATTGCAAGTACATATTTGTATATTAAAAACATTTATAAATTGCAATGAAGAAATTTTTATGTTAATTCACATATATTGCAAATGTCAATTTTTTTAACAAATATAATTACATAGGGCTCCATTAGGATGTGTGGCGGATTGCCTCCGCCAGGGTAGCGGTGGCCACCGCCACCCTGGCGGAGGCAATCCGCCAGACATCCTTCCCTGCATTCCCCCCCCACCATATTACGATGGCGGAGGGGACCGCAGCGGTGGGAAACACCGCCCGCCAGCTTTCGCCCCGGTCGCCTTGCGGCCGGGGCGGAAAAGGGATAACATGGTGGCGGTGTCTATCAGACACCGCCAGCCATATTAGAATAGGCATTTTTCAATGCCTTTCCGTGGCGGCAAAGCCGCCACGGAAAGACATGCGGTGTTCACTCTGGGGGGCCCCTGTGGGCCCCCAGAGTGACGGCCAAAGGGGGTGGCACACGGGGGGGTACCTGTGGTACCCCCCTGCATTTGCAGAATCGCAGCGGCAGGCACCGCGCGGTGCCTGCCGCTTCGATTATGCAAATGCTTGCATTTGTTTTTAACATTGTGGGGGGCGGTGCAGTGAGCACCGCCCGCCACAATGTTAATTTGAGGAATGCGACCGCCACTGTGGCGGGAGCATCGTAATGCCAATGTCGGGACCCCCGCCCTTTAGGCGGGCGGTCCCGATCTCCGTTAGGGTGGCGGGCGGACTTCTTCCGCCCGCCATCCTAATGGACCCCTTAGTGTACAATTTATTTCTTAACAATTATTTTAAATCACATACAAAATAGAAATATTTTTATAGTAAACATGTTGCAAATAATTGTTATATTTGTTGTACATACATTTTTTAGTATTTTATAGTACAAATCATTGATAGATACATTTTTCACAGATCTCAAAATAGTTACATTTTTGTTGGTTACAAAATGATAATATTTGTTTTATAAAATAATACAATTAATATTCAAAATATTAATAATATTAATTTTTACAAAAGTAAATAATGAGAAATTAATTTTAAACTGTACATACATTTTATAATCACATTAACATATTTATAAGCATAAGGTTTAGCAGAAGGTGAATGATAAAAGTAATTTCAACATTATAATTAATTACAAAGTGTACATATAAATAATATTTTCTTTTTCATACTTCATTAAATAATGTTGTAAATAATTTTTTTAAATAAATATATATTTATAATTATTTAAAAAAATTATTAGGAGAAATAATATATAATGTAAGCCGATATTTTTAATTTTTAAGTGTAAGAAAATAGAAAATAAATAGGCTTTTCAGTTAGACAGGGACTATTTTTTAACCGCGTAATGTTATTTTGTTTGATTTGGTACTGGAACAGCTCACGGTTGGATGCTGCGTCGCGTTGGAGAGAGTAAGTTTGTTTTTGTTGTATTTTATAAGCTAGGAAATATAATTTAAACGTATGTGTGGTGTATTTAGCTTGAGTAGGATTGTAATATATATCGTATATTGTGTTTTAGGTGTTAGCTCCAGTGTACGATATTTAGTGTTTATCGCGTTTTAGTAATAGGTGTGTGAAAGATGTTTATATGTTTAAATGTTAATAAATGCTTATGTTCATAGTATAAAAATGTATTTTTATATGTGTATGGGTGTATTTGTGTGGGTGGGTATGTGTTTTTAAATTTTTAGGTTGTCGTCGCCCTTTTAGTTTTTGGAGGAGGTCCGTTTTTTTTAAAGTAGTGTGATGAATATTATATACTCATATTTTTACACACATACTTTGTATTTTCGGTTTTCCAGGAGCGTTTATTTTTTTAAATGACTATTTTCGGGTTTTGAAGGGTATATTCTGTGGATTACATTGGAGAGGAGTCGCCATGGATTTGCTTGTATTTTTTCATTTTTTGGGGGGCTTCCTTGGATTGTATGGACATTTTGGATTATTTGGTATGGATTTTTTAACATTGGATTACTTTTGAAGAAGCGACAAAAACTGTAAGTATATAAAGAAATGTTTTTGGGTGGGAAATCTGTTTAAATGTGTTGCATTGCTATGTTATATGTAACAGTTTGAAAGTAAATTATCAAAATAAATTTAATAAATGTGTTTGTAATTTATTTGATAAATTAATTACAATTTGTTACATATAGTAATGGTAGGGAAATGTGTATTTATAAATGGCTAATGTTTGTATAGTTGTTATTTATTTTATAGAATCGTTTTAGCTATCATTGAGAGATATTCTAGTCCTCTGGTACTTGGATAGAGGGTAACTTGGCTTTGGAGTGTGTTATACATTTTTTTGATTTGTTTAGTCAATTTTGGTCCTATCAGGGTTACTGATTGTTGCATTCGGAGCTCTTGGTAACTCTGTTCTTTTTGTAGGGATTGGATTAATTTGTAAAGAGTAGGTGTTCCTCTGCCTGTGGTTGCTTGGAAGGCGTTGTGCCATCCCTCAACTGCGTTGTTTGTTTTTGCTTCCTTATTTAGGGTGCTAAGGTAGACATTCCACCAGGCTATTTGATATTTAGGTTGTCTTCTATGACCTGATCGATGTAGCCTTCCTACCTATGTATCTTCGAAGTAGTCAAGCATAGGGCTTAATCTTTCTTCGTTTCTTTTATAGTAGGGGCTGTCTATTAATAGGTTATAGTGCTCTGCAACGTCTGTTACAGGAACATATGCCAGAGAGATACGTTTTTTAATTTGATAAGCAAAGGTGCTATCTGTGGCGTATTGGACACATAGGGCTCCATTAGGATGACGGGCGGACTTTGCCCGCCCGTCATCCCATCGAAAATCGGGACCGCCCGCCTAAAGGGCGGGGGTCCCGACATTGGCATTAGGATGCGCCCGCCACAGTGGCGGGCGCATTCCTCAAATTAACATTGTGGCGGGCGGTGCTCACTGCACCGCCCGTCACAATGTTAATAACAAATGCATGCATTTGCATAATCGAAGCGGCAGGCACCGCGCGGTGCCTGCCGCTGCGATTATGCAAATGCAGGGGTGTACCACAGGTACCCCCCGTGTGCCACCCCCCTTTGGCCGTCATTCTTGGGGGCCCACAGGGGCCCCCCAGAGTCAACACCGCATGCCCCGCCACGGACAGGCATTGAAAAATGCCTATTCTAATATGGCTGGCGGTGTCTGATAGACACCGCCAACATGTTATCCCTTTTCCGCCCCAGCCGCAATGCGACCGGGGCGGAAAACAGGCGGGCGGTGTTTCCCACCGCTGCGGTCCCCTCCGCCATCGTAATATGGCGAAGGGGGGAATGCAGGGAAGGATGTCGGGCGGATTGCCTCCGCCAGGGTGGCAGTGGCCACCGCTACCCTGGCGGAGGTAATCCGCCCGACATCCTAATGGAGCCCTAAATGTAGATTTCTGTAGATGTCGCCATATACATTGATTAAAGTGATAATAGCAACCTTGTATTGCTGTGTGTGGGTATATTTTTAGGATACTGTTTATCATTGCTTTTTCGAAATCAATGATCATTTTTTGTGGGAAAGAGTCATTAGTTAGTTGTTTGACTTTGGTTAGGATTTCTTGGTAGGTAGATTGTTGTTTGTTTGGTAGGAGGGCATATAGGAATGGAATATTAGCATTTTGGAAATGACCATGGATAGTGTACAATTGGTAAAAAGGTTTAGGACATACTGCAAAAGTACCATCCATCATCCAAGTTTGGAATTGGTTTAGTTTAGTCATGTTGTCTGCAGTGGCAAACACTATTATTCTTTTATCTTTTGAGTTGTTGTCATATAGTATAAATGGTTCATTATTATGAGTTACACAGAGTTCAGGGGGAAATTGCACTTCTTCAAAAGTTTTAGGTGTGGGAGGAGTAGTTGCTGTAGCTCTTTTTTGTCTAGCTATGGTTCTTTTAAGGGAATCTATACTTGGTAGTTGGCTAGAGGCATGTTGGGGTAGAGCACTTAATTGCTGTTTTAGAATAGTAGTTGTTGATATATCACTAGTAGTGCTAGCTTCTTTAAGGGAATCAAGCACTTCTCTAATCTCTATTTCTGTAACATTGGGTGGGTGGTTATGTTTCTTAGTATAAATTACAGTCGTTCCCTGAGTTAAAGCTCGCCCATAACATTTGTTAGAATAGTATTTAGTGCATTTCCAAAAAACTTTCATATCTTTCTGTTTCTCTTGAGTGTATACATATCCCATGTAACATAGAAACATTTTACCTTTTTGAGAATACACAAATTTTGCTCCTTCAGTCATATTTGCTTTTTGGTGCTAGGAGAAATTAAACATTCCATTATTAGAAAAGTTTTTAAATAATGTATTTAGTAGTATAATAACATTGATTTGCACGTTAATTAATTACCAGTTTATTTCTTTGTTGAATTCAGTTGTTGGTTTTCTTCGAATTTTTCTTTTTGCTGTATTTTTTCTGTACCTGTTAAGATGGAGAAGATGTGTTACAAAAATGTATATTTGTTAATGTTTCTTTTGTTTTGCTCTGCTACCTAGTTTGTCCTTAGTTTTCTATTTATTAAGGTTTTTAGTCATTTTTACATTAGATACCTACTTTTTATATTTTCTCTTTGAAGTGTTTATGTTGTGCAGTTTTTCAAAAATTTCTTTTCATCTGTAGAAAATAGAGTAGGAATAAAAGAGATGTTTCAGTTATTTGTTTTCTAAATCCCGGTTTGAAGTTTGAGATTTACGTTTTAAGAAGATATAAAGGTGGTAGTACTTACTTTAGATAGGTGTGGCTGCTTTGTGGTAGAAGTAAATCCGTTTTCTTTCAGCAAAGTGGCAGAGTTTCTCCTTCCTTTTTTTTGGTGTTTTAGATTGCGATTTTAGCAGGTGGAATTTTTCTTTTTATAGGGTGTGTTAAATTGTTTCTGAAAGTTTATTGGTTATCCACTTTGATACCTTGTTCTTATTGGTTTATTTGAATTTTTTTACTTGTTTTGGTAATTGTTTTCCTTAAATGGGGACGCCAATTAATGTTTTTTTTATGGGTAAAGCCATTTTTTTCAATGTTTAATGGCGTTTTTTTATATTGAAAGAGAAAGAATATTTATTATGTGCACTAAGCAATGTTTTATTATTTGCAATGTTGTATATGTATTATAAAATGTATAATTGATGTGAATGTTTTTTTTTTATTTTAGAAATGTTTATTGTATGTAGTATCCTTTTTAAAAAATATATTATGTATATTTGTGATGTGTATAATATGTTTTTTTAATTAGAAAGTGCATTTTGTATGTATTTTGTAAAGTCGATAATATTTAATTTTCGATATTATAGTATTCTATATAGTGATGGTCGATATTTTGACGGTGTTCTATGTTAAGGATTGCTGGTCAATGTTTTTTACATGCGATAATATAGATGGTCGGTAATGTTGTAGTCGATATTTTTTTAGCGATATTGTTGTTTCGATATATTTGTTATTTCTCGTTTAAGTATTGGGAGTCGATATTTTTGTAGTCGATAAATTGTCATCGATATTTTGTCTAGTCGATATTCGGCCTGTCGAGGTTATGTCAGTGATTCGAAACAATCATCCAGTTAAACATCTAAAATACAGTAGCAGATAGCTGATACATAGTAGGTGGGGCGATGTCTCAGTAAGTGAGTTGGCTCACCTGTATAAGCTGTAAGGTAGTTCATGCATTTGCAAACTGATGCGAAAACCAAAAGGTGCGCCCTCCTGTAAAAACAAATAAAACAAACATCCTGTAAAGTCTATAGGAACTATAGAATCACTGAGTCACATAGCCAATAACGGCAACCTCATCAAGAAACTCACCGACACCTAGCTTCCGTGTCCGACAACGAGTCTCCAGTCGTCCCGATTCAGAGTATAATGCCAAACTTTCCAAACGCCCGAAAAGCACGAACACGTTTAAACACAGGATGGACAGCCAGGCCCCAGAGTCACGTGATTCAAAACAAAAATAAAAAGAGGACCATGCGTAGTTCAACTGGAGAAAAAAAGCTGCCTCCAACAAATAGAAGCTGCCTCCAACAACTAGAACAATAAACACAAACGTATTGCTGAAGATCATGGTTGATGACCAACTAGTCGCTTGTGTATAAAAGAAAAAAGAATGTGGTTAGAGCTCGTGCCATTAAAAGCACTACAATGCTATGGTATAAGTGAAATGAACAGAAGGGAGTAAACAGAGAGAACGGACCCAACAATGTTCGAAGTCCATACTTGCTTTTCCTATGTTTAACTAGATGACGGGGAATATGTCATTAGATGTAATCCGAACAAATCAAAACTCAAGCAACAAAATAGAAAGCTAGTAAGAAGTGACGAAAAACCACTACCAATGGTGCAAGATGAAGATAGATGAATTCTAAAATATATACCTATTCGCAAAAAAATGACATTGTGATTAGTAAACATTGTATATCCATTGGTGATGACATACTAATTCATGAGGCAATTTACATGCCAAAACAGAAATAGGTTTGTTTGTAGCATATTGGTTGGTAAATCATTCAACTTTGGTTAAACCGAAAGATTATAATTAGTTCTGCAGTTTGTGTACATACATAGTGGACCAATGCACAGTGACCTATTATCCTATAGTGTACTAATGCATGGATATGTACCGTAATGTTGTGCTTATTTTAGAGAAAACAACTCATATCAAGTCGATCATTTAGCCCAGTGGGCATCATTGTGTTAAGAAATTTGATCCAGTATATCTCCCGCTGGAGAAGTCTTTTAGAATGATCTAATCACGGGTATACTTGTACAGATTCTTCTATCTGGAACCTCAGTTGAGAAATAGAAAATTTGAGTTCATCCCAATGTTTTGCTAATGGCGATGTGGCACTGTGATTTATGATTTTACTCTTATGTTCTGTTATTCTGATTTTAATTTTCCTCTCAGTTTTTCCAATATATGCTATGCCACATGGGCACTTAATGCAATATATCAAATTTTTGGAGTTACAGTCGCTCGTGTGTTTCAAACAGATTCTTTTACCGGTTGATGGATGTGAAAGTGCATTGCCAATAATAACATTATTGCAATGAATGCAATTGTTACATTTGATGGTTCCTTTACAAGAAACTAGCAGCCCGCCCCAGCGTTGCCTGGGGCAGAAAGGGGCTGGGGGCAGTACACCCGCTCCCGCCCCGACCCCCTCCCGCACCGTCTCCCTCCTGCCCCGACTCACTCCCGCCCCCCTCCCGCCCCGACTCACTCCTGCCCCCCTCCCGCCCGACTCACTCCCGCCCCCCTCCCGCCCCGACTCACTCGCGCCCCCCTCCCACCCCGACTCACTCGCGCTCCGACATTTTCCTTTACTGCTGCCTCCTTCTTGCCTCCCCCTGCATCACACAGTCTCGCACTGAACTTTCCCTTTCCTTACCTGTGCCGCTGCTCCTCACTGCACAGCCGCTCGTCACTGCACCGCCGCTCCTCCTTCGTCGTCATCACGCAGGTCGCGTCGCGGTCATCACGCACGTCACGTCGCGGCCAGCGCTAGGTCCCGGCCGCGCCACTTTCAGGGGACTACTTTGTTTACAAACTTAATTTTTTTTATTTACTTTTTTATTTTTATTTATATAGCCTATGTCCATCTACACACCCTGACATTTTCATAGATGTATCGAGTGTGTAGATTGGCGCTGTGGTTCCCGAGTTTACCTGGCCAAAAGGTGCAAGTTCTCTCTTTATAATAGTAGTATAGATGCCAGATGTCGTAGGCGAAGAAGATGTTAATAATGCCCGAAGATTAGAAGCTCTTGTATATGCATACAGAGGCTTCTTAGGAAAGATTCCATTGAAATCAGATTCTTGCTCAAGCATTTCCCATCTGGAGTTAATAATTTTTTTGAGAAATAAACAAGGACCCCCTGGGTAGTAAAATAAGCAGACTCCTAGGGCAGGGTAAAAACCAATGTGGGAAAAAATTCCTAGGCCATCAGCAAGGTTAGTGAGCAATTGGTCTAGACTAAGCGGAGAAAAGAGCAATCGAATGTGTTTTTAATATAATCCTACAGCAATTTATTATGACAACTTTGTATGAACTGTTTTAATTGTAATGTTTATGATTTAAATGTTATGCATTTATTGTGGATATAACCTGTTTATGTTGTTTGTTTGAATCATATTTTTATCGCATCATATAGTTTCACCTTGGTGTAGTCTCTATATGATTTTTATCTATGTTAATTAAACATATATTTTTAATATAAATTCACATTCGATTGCTCTTTTCTCCGCTTAGTCTAGACCAATTGCTCACTAACCTTGCTGATGGCCTAGGAATTTTTTCCCACATTGGTTAATAATTTTTTTCACAGAATTAGACACTGTAGAGAATTGCGAGACAAAGACCAATCTGTTTTCCTTTTGTTTAGGTTGGGATTGTAACAAATCCTTCCTTTCTTTCTTTTGGGCTCGTTGTAAACAATCATCCGGTATGTGTTTGGGGTAACCCCGATCTTGTTCGCGCTATTCGGGCATTTGGAAAGTTTGGCATTATACTCTGAATCGGGACGACTGGAGAGTCGTTGTCCGACACAGAAGCTAGTTGTCAGTGAGTTTCTTGATGAGGTTGCCGTTATTGGCTACGTGACTCGGTGATTCGGTGGTTCCTTTAGATGTTACAGGACGTTTGTTTTATTTGTTTTTACAGGAGGGTGCACCTTTTGGTTTTCGCATCAGTTTGCAAATGCATGAACTACCTTACAACTTATAAAGGTGAGCCAACTCACTTACTGAGACAGTGTGCCACCTACTATGTAGCAGCTATCTGCTGCTGTATTTTAGCAGTTGTTTAACTGGCTGATTGTTTCAGTTTGCACATGTTTTTCTTTAAATACTGCAGCATTTGCTCGTTGCTTTATCGTACACCGGATACTTGATTTGGCATGTATACACCTTTCCCTAAACATGTTACATTGCTGTTCAGGTTGAAATTGCTGACAATACGTTCGAGTCGGTTTGGAGGTTTTCCAGTACTTACCTAAGCCAGTTTGTCATCGTGCTACGACAAACGCATTATCTATCACAGTGAGGTAAGCCATATTATACATTGTTACACAGCATATTATGTTATCACTCTCAACATTGTAGTGCACTGAGGGGAGGAGCCTAGCGACGAACGAAGATGGCCGCATAAGCTCTCGGCTCCGTCGACCTCCTCCTGCTGCTTGAATATCCTGCTACAAATCCTGCTTTTTCGCCTCACCCCCGTGTGGGTGACCCGTTGCTGATACTGGCGGTGTGGTCCCGGGAAACTTAAGGCCCGGATTGCCGGAGTTACATCGAGTGGAAGTTCTTGGCCTAACGCTGACCGAGAGCCGGGACCTCGAGTACTGACCCTGCCGGGTTGCAGTGCAACAACGGCGGCCGGGGGATCCAGACACGGTCCGGTCGATAGAAGTGGAGAGCAACCTGCCCCTGGATTGGTGGAGAGCCTGCGGTTCTACCCGCATTGTGGAGGTGTAATGATCCTGTGAGTGGCTGAGAGGTCGGGGGTCCCCTTCTCGGCGTTCCCTTCCCGCCGGGGTGGGGCCCCCTTCCGAGAGGCCCTATCGTTGCTGGACTGTGTGCCTCCTGCCCCCGCCTGCCCTCGTCGCACTTCGGTCCCTGGGGGAATCGGGTGACCCGAAGGGCGCATTGATGTCTGGAGTCGATCAGTTCGCGGCGGTGCGGGGTGAAGAAGAGCCATCATTGCGAACCGTGATGGCCGCCATTAAGGGTCTGTGCTCCTACATGGTTGCTCTTTCACATAAGTCGATCGTGGATGACACCGAAACTGCCCGATCGCATAAGGACTCTGATCTGTCTGGTCCCCCTAAGCGAGCCGTTTCTCCCACTTTGATCCCGGAATCTACGACTCGAGGCCCATCTAGTGTCGAAGCCTGGATAGCAATGTCTGTACCGCTGTGTGCGGCTGAACCCGCCGCCATGGTGTATCGCCCGCCCAAGTTGGCGAGTCCACCTGTGGTCGTGTTCTCGTGCTCGTCCCCCTATGACTTTATTGAAACTGTGACCCGACGGAAACAGCGAACATCTATCGATCGTGTGAGCTGTGCAGTGTGGTGGAGTATGGAACGGTCGGGATCTGGTCGTACCGTGGCGAGTGTCATGGCGGCTGAGGATTGTGGTGGACGGTGGATATCCGTTGGACTCGCCGCACAGATTCGTGGACTGGCTAAACTTTTGATTTATCCTGTGAATATGCGGGTGCGGTGTGCGGAACTCATGGTGAACACTCGTAGAGGTCAAGGGTGAGACTGGTGTTCGACTCGGATGCTAGGGGTTTGTGAGGGACCCGGGATCCGCCATTTTCTTGTATCAGGGGGCGGGGCGGTGTAGGACGTCTTTCCTGGGTTCTACCGAATTTACTTTGCTGCTGATTGTTTAATGACCAGGACTGTACGTCGCAGGAAGGGGGTAGTGCGACTGGGGTTGCGTGGTTCTCCTCCTCCCTTAACTTTTCTTTTCTTTCTTTTTCTGTGTTTCCTTCCTTTATAAATCTCTTTACTACTATATTTCGGGTTTTTGGTCGCTGGGCGATAGGCACGCTGCTAGGGGGGTAGGCCATAGCCATCTGCAGGGGTGCAGGGTGGGGGGTAGGGGGTGGGGTATTTTTGTTTTTCCGTTCTCTGTTTCTATGGCCTTTTTCTCTTCTTTTAGTTTGACTGGACTTCCTTTTTTTCTCTCTCCCTGGGTTGGGGGTCAGTTTATCGGGTTACTGTTTGGACTTTTTGGGCGGTGCTGGGACTGTGGCCGCTCAGTCTCTCCTGTCATTGGATTCATCGGGTGGGGCATTAGTCTGGAGTTTTCAGAAATGTATGCTTGTTCGCTTCAAAATGTTGTCGTCTCTGCAGTTGGACATGCTTCCCTGCCCACCCGGTGATTGTATCTACTTTAGATCCCGTAGCCGGCCCCCTCCTGTTCTCTTTTCTCTCTTTCCATCTCGTTAACATATGGAACTGTATTACGTATTTACCGTGTATATCCTGTTTTATTTTAAAAAATTGACCTCTCTAATCCTGAGATGCGCTCCTGGGTGTGCCGAAACAGTCCGATTTTCAACTTTTTGCTGCCATGCCTCCGGGATGTTTGGCTGAATAGCTGTGTGCACCCTTTTCTAAATAAAGGTCCTCCAAAAATTTTTTTTAAAAAAAAACATTGTAGTGCACTGATGAGTAAACTGAATCAGTTGCATATATGTATTTCTCTTTTCCCGGCAATTCATTGCAGTTATTCTCCGGACAGCGCCGTTGTTTTTCTTTTCATTGCTAACCATTTAGAGTGGTCCTTCGCAGTGGTCAGTATTTTATCTTATTTGTCGCTAAGTTCATCTTGGGCCTCATGTTGGGTCTTTGTTAGACCCTAGTCACATTTTTATCTGAACTTTATTTTCTTCGCACATTGCACAGAGGTAGTCTCCGGGTGATTTTGCTTTATTTTTGCTCTTCTTCACACTTACAAAATGTTAACTCAATAGCTGTTGTTTGTATATATCACACCGTTGCTTCTTTATTATGGTTAATAATGAAGGAACATTTGTTGTAGGTTTTCCCCTGAGGAAGGGACCCTTTGGTCCCGAAATGCATTGGGCAGCACCCTAAAAAGGATGAAGATTCAATTAAGAAATTACTGGATTACATTACTGTTTTGTTTATGTTGTATGCAACACAAAGATTGACTGTATTTCAGTGAATGTGTATTTTCTTTACCACATTGAGAATGATGTTTCTTTGTTACTTTAAATGTGCATCTTTGAAAAAGAAATTATAAACACACAGATGACACATATTTAGTTCTTGTGATTACTTTGCATAATAGAAAGGGTTTTTTGGATAGGAGCCCGGTGAATAGTGCATGGTACCAGTGGGTCCCCCTGCTGTTTTCTTTTTTACCTCAGTTATAGTGTGCCATCACTCCCGACCTTATGTCTTTTGTCCGTGAGTATGCCCACGATGAGGGACCCTTCTGCTCCCCCCTGGTGTATGATCTTTGCAGCATTCTGGTGACCACCTTCTTGCTCTGATTCCGCGGTTCTCGTGGTGGAAATGCATCTCCACGTATCTCCAACCATTCCCATACCTCCTCAGGGTTCCCAAAGAAATGCATATTACACTGCTCCAGGACCTTCTGTTTCGCTGGGTATAGCAGAGTGTATTGTAGGTGCATGTCCCTTAATTTCCTCTTGACACCTAAGAATGATTTTCTTTGTTCCTGTTCCTGCTTGGTGTAATCATGATAAATGGAGATCTTGCTACTTTCAAAGGAGAGGTCTTGCTGCTCTCTGGTGGACCAAAGGATGCAGTCCCTGTCTCTGTAGTTCAAGATTTTTGCTACGAAAGCACGCGGGGCCCCCGGCGCCAGCAGAGGCACCAAGGCCCTGTGCACCCTCTCGATGGCAAACATGTCCGCCAGGCCCGACAGGCAGAGCTGGGTTTTGATCCACTGCTCCAGAAAAAGTGCAGCCGACCTCCCCTCTGCTCTCTCAGTAAAGCCCAATATGCGAATGATGCTGCGTCTGGCACGGCGCTCCGCGTCTTCTATGCGGTGCTCCAGGGCTTTCGTAACATTGTGGAGGATAATTGTAATACCTGCTTTTTCAAGGTGGCCACTTCTCTATTGAGGCCTGATACATCCTCCTCCACCATTGTGACCTTATCCACCACTTTGCGGAGGCCCGCCCGCTGGAGATTAACGTCGACCGAGACTGTATCTATCCGGACCTCCAGCAGCTTTTGGGAACCTTGTATGGTGGCTAGCAGCTCTGCCTGAGTTGGCTCTGTGTCTCCACCCCCTTCCTCCTCGACTGTCCCAGTTGTTTGCCACGTGATGCGCTGTGGGGGTGGCACGGCGTAGTGTACTGAGTGATGGTGTTGGACACCCCTGCACGAGTGCCTTTATCTTTACCCATGCCGACATCTGGGGGACCACCCAATGCTGGACCGAGTGAGGTTCACCACGCCTCCTTGGGTCTGAGTCCACCAGTTCTCACTCCTGCTGTCGACACATGGCGCTTCTCCTTTGTAAGCAGCCCTCGGTCCGGCGAGGCCCAGAGGCTCCAAAGTCCTTGCCACAAAGATAGTTCACAGCCAGTACCTTAATTCAGCATGAGGGATCGCAGACGTTACATAGGCAGTCCCACTTTTCCACCCTCAGGAGGTGGTCTATAGCAGTAAGCCCATAGTATGCAGCACACCCGCAATAAACCTGAGTCCAATTAACATGCACAAATACCACCCACTGCGGGCACATCGGGCTTCCTCCAGCTCTCAGGCAAGTAAGAAACTTACAGTTCTCTGTCGGTAGGGTGGGCTCCTTTCTGACATTCAAGGCTCCCACCAGGGCTTCGCGCAGGGGTCTGTCCAGCTCCCCCCTGTGAGCAGCACCAGACCAGTCTATTTTTCAGGCATGTCAGCAGGGTGGGTGTCTCCAAGCGTCAACCTCCCTTGGCCGGACCGGCTGGAGGAAGCGGTGCGGGGCACCTGCCCCCCGCAGACCACGCTCCATCGCGTTACCGAGGCAAGCAGCGGAGCACAATCCACCGACTCCCCTACTATCTGTTGGATGAGGCCGAGCCTGTCTGACTCACTAGGCTGTGTCTCTGATGACCCAACCGAAGTCCAGGGTCCAGAATCCAGCAGTGCACGGCTGGCCCCACCGGCACCGGAGGGCCCCACCACAGTCCGCCCTCAGAGGAAGAAGGATGTAGGTTTACCGCCACAACCCGGTTTGTGCAGTGACCTCTGCCACCCCCTTCCCCCCACTGTGAGTTCACTGGAGGAGGAGGGAGGCAGACCGTCCACCCAGCCTGGTCTCTAGGCAAAGCGACCGACAACGGCCCCGGGGAACAACCGAAGGCCCCGCCGGCATCCGCACATGTATTACTCCCACAAGGCCAGGCCCCCGTTTCAGGTACATGTGCTTGGGTTCTCTGTAGCCAGATATCAGCTCTGGCATTCTCCAGCGCGACAGGGCCCTCCCCCTACCTAGGATTCCGCTCAGTCCAGTGGACATTGGGGATCCCCTTGCCGCCCTTTACCCCCAAGGTGGGCCCCGGGTTGCTGCACAGGTCCTGCCTCACCATACAGCTGCAAGGCTATCCTGCTCATGTCCCGGCTGCCGGAGTCATCTCTAGGCACGGCAGTGTCCGGGGAACGGTCTCCACTCCATCTCGGCCAGCCTGGCTCCGCAGGGCCACCCCCCGGCGGGGATCCGTCACTCCGACTGACTCTTTCCATGCCACTGGGAGGGGGGGGGGAGCTCACGGAGTCGCGCATCCACATGCCCCAAAGGCTGTTGGGCCTCGTAAATTCACTGATAGTTACCAGGTCTCTGCCACACTTCTCTTTTTATACCGCTGTGCCACAGAGCTCAGCCTCGTCCCAGGGTCAATTAGGCCTTGCCGCCATTGCCTTCATTTTTGCTTTTTACTGGCTGGCAGGCAGTGTTTCGGTTACGCCTCAGGTTGCTTGTTGCAATGCAGTATTCTGGGCAGGTGAACATGTAGAAAAGCAGATTTTCTCTAGTTATCATCAATCACTGCTTTGGCGTTAATCGCCTCTGATCTACTCGATTATTAGCTAATCAAATAAAGAGGCAGGCGCTGGAAACTGGAAAGCGATGAACAGGTTTATTTCTCCGGAGGAGAACATGTCAATTCGGACAAACGAAATGTCTTCTCGAGGTGCTCTAACTGTACCTCTGTGGCATAGCCTTTTGTACACAATATTGACTGTTTATTGCAGGGTAACACATTCCTGACAGTGGTTTATTACATCCCCGGAATCCCCGCTTCCAACTTGTTCCCACACATACCCAACAGCAAATGTCCCCCACCCCGGTCTCAGCAGGTGATTTTTATCTCGCAGCTGGGCATTCCGGCAGGGTCTGAAGTATGCGGAATCGGTCAGATCTAAGAGGGTTGTGTCATTGATCAATTCCGACCCCTTTGATGGGGAGCGAGTTTCTACTGTACGGGGGTAATAAACTGTATCCGCAGGGGTTGGTTATTGCCTGGGACCAGATCGAACAGCCAGGTGCAGGGGAGGAGGTTATCGATGGGCCTGTTCGTGCGAGGGGGATGAAAGGGCATGGGCGTTAGGCACGGGAAGTGGCTCCGGGGCTGGGTCGCCTGAGGATGCTTTATGACTCTAGCATGTGTGCTTGGGGGTTGGCAGTGCGTGGGGGATGATAGTGAGGTCAGGGTGACGCGCTGCTGATTGGCAACGCACAAAATGGCCGCGGTATCTAAAATGGGTGCCGTTTACGTGCATACAGTGGTTTTTGTTAGGTAAGATGGCGCCGGTGATGTTCACGTCTGTCGATTATATTTTAACAGTCGCCCCTTTGAACATTCCAAGACATCTTGCTAGTCTATTTCAATCCCCATGATATTCTGTATCTCTGTGTCATACATTGCGTTAATTTGTTCTATACGAGTATCTACAGTCCTTGGACACAAAGAGTTCAGACATAGAGAACACAAGGGCGGTATGCATTGTATCCCCAAGCAGCAGCCACATATTATGAAAACTGGCACCAAGATGATCATCAACTGTTTCCAACCCCAATCTTTTAACATGCCCCAAAACCAGCTTCCAAGTGTCCAAGTCTCTTGTTCTTGACGGATCTCTGATGCCAGCCTGTGAAGGTGTTCAATTGCCTTATAGACAGAAGGTGAGCCATCAGGGACAAAAGTGCAACAGCTGGCACCGATGATGCGGCATGCTCCTCCGCGGTCTGCCAGTACAACGTCTAAAACAAGGCGGTCCTGCAAAGCCAACAGGCGGACCGCTTGAAGCTCAGCGGTGTTGTTGGTGAGGATGCCGGCTGTGACGTTCAGAGCTGTCTCTACTGCTTGAGTCAGGTGTCGAATGGCCCGGCTGTTTGTCATCGGACCCCAAAGCGGGACAAGGCCTTTGGCTGCATCAAGAAACTGGGATGCAGCAGAGTCCGCTTGGTCCGTGTCTCCGGATCGCCTTTCTCAGTGGTGTCCAGCAGGTGCAGTGTAGGTTGGAGGCAGAACAAAAGCGATGTAGCATGTGCCCCCCCAGCCTTTTGGGAGCCAGGTGTAGACCTTTGTACCACAGATGAAGTACATGTTGGGTGATGCAACAAATGAAGGGGGGGTCGGCAGTGTTCAGTGTTCTGGTTATCTGGCAAGTGCTGTGGCCCACGATTTCAGTCCCATGGCCTTCGATACAGACAAGACCTGGGACACTCACTACAGAAAGGGCCACAGTTGTGGTTGCAGCTGTTCTCTTCTTTAGAAAGGAGAAAGTTGGTCTGGCCGGGATATTCAGTATTTGCATTTCCACTAGTTCTTTTGCAGGAATGTTCATTGGGAAAGTTGCGTTTGAAGTGAGAGGGCAAAAGGGAGCAGTCGTTCTTCCAGTTTTGTTCAGCCAGAACTCGTTATAGAATTGTTTCATTGTCCCATCGGATGTGGCATTGTCTTTGTAGCTCTCTTGCAGGAGCATTAACCAGGCAAGGCAGGACCCATGAACAGAGAAGAGTGAAGGGATGAAAGGAACGGAATGATCAGTGGCATGTGGGAGCAGCCCACAGATCCAACAGTTGGTGGTATTTGCGGCAAGATTGTGTTGGTGAAACAACTGTACAAAAGAATTGTTCCAAAACTCTTTGCATCGTTCTCGGAGTCATGGTGCCAGTGAAACCAGATAGTGTTCCTTTTCAGTGGTGGGTTGCATAGTCGGTATCAGTGTTTGGTAAGCAGGAGCACTCTCTTCAATGATCTAGACTATGACCATTAGCAAGAGACTGGCAAGAGATGCTGTTAGGAGTATGATTGTCTTTATGCTTTGGTTCTTGGCAGTCTTGGTGTCGTTGCGGCGGTTCTTCGGATGTCCGGGAGCTTCCATCACCTTCAAGAGGCTCGATGATTGGCAGGACCACATACTTTCGTCTAGCGTTTCTCCTGGTAGCCTTTGTAGTGTTGGCTACCGCTCTGAGACTTTTGACTTAGTTAGTGGCCTGCTTCGTCGGAGCACTCTCCTTCGTCGCAAGTTGTACCCTTCTTTGGACGGCACTGTGGGGTCTGGAAAATCTGTCAGTTCAAGTGCCTCTGTTTCAGGGTAACAACTCAGGACTGGTCGATCAGGAGCTGTTCTTGAATGTCCACGTCTTCTTTTGTTGCCAGTGTCGGTGCTATTCGTTTGCAGTGGTGAGCGTGCAGACAGTTTTTCTTTCCTCCCACTCGAAGTGTAGTTTGGGTGGTGATTAAGACTTGCCCGGGGCCCGCCCACCGGGGTTCCAAACTCTTCGACCTCTGGAAGTTCCGAATCAGGACAAAGTCCCCGGGTTTGATATCGTGTCCTGGGCCCCTGGCTACATCTGGTATGGCTTGCTGCACCTGTTGGTGGATAACAATTAGTTCGCTCATTAGTTTATATAAATAGTCGGACATGAGTATGTCCGGGACATCGTTAATGGTTGTTGGTTCAGGGGCCGCCCAAATATTCATCAGCCTGCCGAAAACAACCTTGTACGGGGTCAAGTGGAAGGGCATCGGGCCATTTCAGCCCAGTGGTGGAGACTATTTTTGCCAGTTTCAATTTCAGTGTGGCGTTGTGCCTTTCTACCAGGCCTGCTGACTGTGGGTAGAAAACGGCATGGAACTTTTGTTTTACTCCCAGCCCCTTCAGTATGTGTTGGATGACCTCGGCTATGAAATGGGGGCCATTGTCGCTCCATAAAACTCTACAAACGCCGTATCGGGGGAAGAATTCCTTCAGCAATACCTTTGCAGTGGCATCGGTGGTATTGTCACGAGTGGGGTATGCTTCCACCCATTTGCTGAAGGCGCACACAAAAACTAGAACGTATTTCAGACCATGGCACCTTTCTAGTTGAATGTAATCCATTTGGAGGATTTCAAAGGGATAGTCGGAGACTCCAAACCCTCCCCGTGGTACTACTATCCCTTTCCCTGGTTGTGTTGCAGGTATACCATGCATTGTTGTACTAAGCGTTTTGCTGAGTCTGCTATCTTGCCGTTATGCAATACCCTAGCAATCAGTTTGGTCATGGGAGCGGATCCTATGTGTGCGGGTAGGTGTGCCATGGTCAATATGGGGATCAGATAGGCGTTAGGTGGCAGCCATTTGTCTCTGTCTTTTGTCCTCCAGCAGCCTTCATCGTCTTTCAGTCCCACCCGAGCCCATTCAGTCAGTTCGTGTGGTGTACTCGTCAGTTGGATGTCTCTTATAGTGGCCCTAGCGTCTGTCCATTTCTCAGCTTGTGACCTAGTCACATACATTCGTGTTGCAGTTCTGTCTTCGGCTGCGGCTCGGTTAGTAACGTCAGCTAGTGTATTTCCCTGTCCAATAATGTCCGTCACTTTCTTATGTGCCTGGCATTTAATTACTGCTAGCTGCTTGGGGAGGTGGACTGCTTCAGTCAAGGCGGAAACTAGAACTCCGTGTAGGATGGGTGTGCCGTGCGAGGTCAGGAATCCTCTTTCCCTCCACAGGAGCCCGAAATGGTGAACCACCCCGAAAGCGTACTGGCTGTCCGTGTATATGTTTACTGACTTTCCTGCTGCTAAGATGCATGCTCGTGTGAGGGTAATCAGTTCTGCCGCCTGTGCGAATCGTTGGGCAATGCGGGCTGTTTCTATTATGGTTTGGGCAGTGGTGACGGCGTATGCAGCTGAGGTTGTGCCATCCGGGAGTTTGATGCACGAGGCATCTACCCATAGTTCCCCATCAGGTTCTGGAAAAGCAGAGTCTCGGAGATCTACCCTGCTCCTTGTCTGTTCGTCAGTGAGGGTCACACAGTCATGTAGGGGAGTCACGCTGGGGTCGTTTTCGGGCAGAGGTAACAACGTAGCTGGATTTAGAGTGGTGCATCGCTTCAGAGTAATGTGTGGCGCTAGCAGGGTCTACTCGCATCCTGTCAGTTGTGCACTAGTCAGATGTTGGGTTTTGGTTTGATTCAGGAGCGTGTCAACTGCATGGGGTACTAACACTGTAAGGGAGTTGGAGAGTACTATTCCCTCACTCTGGCGGATCAAAACTGCTGCAGCTGCTACGCCGCGTAAGCACGCTGGTAGCGCTCTGGCTACTGGGTCGAGGGTGGCTGAGAAATAAGCGCAAGGGCGCAGCTTGGGACCAATCGATTGTGCACTTGCCTAGTCAGCATTACAGTACCAGACTGCACACAGGCACTGCAATGGCAGACCTTAGACACACTTTTACAGGCTGCTTCTGTGGGTGGCACAACCAGTGCTGCACGCCCACTAGCAGCATTTGGATTTACAAGCCCTGGGCACTCCTGGTGCACTGTACTAGGGTCTGACAAGTAAACCAAATAGTCAATCATGGAATCACCAATTAATACTTTCATTTACAGTAGGGAGCACTTGCACTGTGGCCCTGGACAGCAGTGGCACAGTTCCCAAAGCATCTAACACCAGCAAAAAACACATGAGGCAACAACAAAAATGGAAGACCCACGTCAATGGTGCCAGGTCTAACAATGACTGCTCACCTTGGTGTTGGAAATTGGGCAACATATCTTTGTTTTAACGTGCAGTCAGTGGGTAGCAAGTCATGCCATTTATTTAAATGTATGTTTAGTTAAGCCTCTAGCCAAAAATTGATTTGGCTCGAGTGCTTTAATTGGATTAAATTAGTGTATTCTGTCTATAGATTTGTAGATCATTTTTATGAATTAATTCAGATGGCTGAATTCTCAAGTCAGGAACACCTGCCAACCTCATTGGAAAGGTATTGAATGTGCCTTTGCTGTGCGCTGCGGACCATGCCAAGCCAGCAGAAAAAAAAATTGCAGTGAGAGTTCAGAGGGAAGCATGCAGCAGAATGGGAAAGTGCCCGAGCTGTAGTGATGGGGAACAAAGAAGGCAGTGAATATTCAGAATTGCAAGAGCAGACATGGAACCATAAGAGACACACATGTCACACAAGTGGATACGTCTGTGGCATTCTCTTTGACCTACAATTGGTTGTAATTTATATTCAAAATTGGTCTGTAGGCCAGGCCCTACCAGTATTTTTGCAGAGGTGTTTTAAGGCATGGGCAAAGTGAGCAATAGCCCAGGGCCTCTTGAGAAAGTTAACTTACTCTTTATCTAGCTCACTTTGTTTAGCTACGTGTGTCTATGTTCATAGCTCAGCCTCGCTCCTCTCTACCTACCTCTACTTCCGAGTTTGGCCCTCTCTGTCTAGTGGCATCTTAAGGATTTCATGGGCCCCGGAAAGACACATTTCAACTGTTTTAGTATGAACCCCATTTCTGAATGTTTGTTCGATTTTATGTGGGCTTCAAGTAGCAGAAAATGTGCAGTTAAATTATAAACAGGGGCCTCAAAATATGTCCGGTCTGGGGCCCTAAAAATCCTTAAGACAACACTGTAATTTCTGTGACCCTGATTCCAATGGAAACAGACACACAGACGATGGTCGGAATGCAGAGCAAATCAAACATTAACCCCCAGTCAAGAGATCTGGGTTAAATCCATCGTTCTTTTGCTCACCATGCCACCCCAGTTTGGACCCAGCCATTTGCAAATCAGTCTTGACCCTGTGCCTCATGGGATCAGTCCAGCAACTGATTTCCATGGTGGCATACATTTCTCATGGGAAGCAAATGGGACTTCACCATAGTTTTTATTCTCTTGCTCCCCCCCTTCCAAAAGCACGTCTTGACATGCGAAGGGCACAAGACACAGAGGCATCATCCGGTGCCTCTTCAATGTGTCTGGGCTGAGGTGGTTTGAGCTGCCCATCTCACCGGTCATGCTTGATGGCCGATAGACTATTCCATTATGTGGAGCATGTCCCTTCATTTCTGGATGGCCTGCATGTCCAGAGACCTGGGGTGCTCAATAGATTCTGCTAGGCCTGGAATAGTGCTCTGAGACTCTGGATTGAGGATTATGCCAAAGGCTATAGGCCTGGCTGCCTCCCTGAGGAGGTGTGAGGGGGCCAAAGTTAGTTGCACCTGAGCAAGACAAACGGACAGCTAGAGGGTGTCATAAACTCTCTCCTTGGTCCGAAGGGACCGCATCAACCAGACCGGAGGAGGCATCGCCATCATCCACAGGAACACCATCCGCATCACGACCACCACCGACGACACCCTCGCACCCGCCGAGCACCTGCACTTCCAGGTCCACATCAACCCCAAGACCACCCTCAGAGGCACCCTCATCTACAGACCCCCGGGACCACGCACACAATTCAGCGAAGACATCGCCGACTTCATCAGACCGCACGCCCTCCTCTCCACTGACTACATCCTCCTCGGTGACCTCAACTTCCACCTGGAGAACAACAACGACCGCAACACCACCACCCTGCTGGACAACCTCGCAAACCTCGGACTCAAGCAGCTGGTGACCACCCCCACCCACTACGCCGGACACACACTCGACCCCGTCTTCTCATCCAGCAAGGACATCGCCTTCAGCCACGCCACCGGACTCCACTGGACGGACCACAGCTGCGTCCACTTCAGCTTCAGAAGGACCACGATCCACCACCACTAGCAACAGGCTGCACGCAGAAGCTGGAACAAGATCACAGCCGACCAGCTCGCGACCTCCCTGAGCATGAACCCTCCCACCAGCACAACGAACCCAAGCCAGGCGGCCACCAACCTCGCGAAGTGGATTAGCAACTACGCAGATGACCTCGCCCCTCTGAAGACCCCGCCTAGCAGACCCGGTAGCAAGAAAGCCCCATGGTTCACCGACGAACTCAAGAGCTCCAAGAAGAACTGCCGAGCCCTCGAGAGAACCTGGCGCAGAGACCCAACACCGGACAACATGACTGCCCTCAAGCTCGTCACCCGAAAACACCACCAACTCATCCACGCCACCAAGAAAACCGCATTCAAGGAACGACTGGACAACAACGCACACAACAGCAAGGAACTCTTCAACATCGTTAAAGAGCTCGCCAACCCCAACGCCGGAAACAACGACATCACCCCTTCGCAAGACCTCTGCAACTCCCTCGCCTCCTACTTCCACAACAAGATCGCGGACATACACAACAGCTTCAGCACTCATCCGACGCACGCCACGACCGAACCACCGCCCCCCACCACCACCCTCCGCGCCTGGACCCCGATCAGCACCGAAGACACCGTCCGCACGATGAACTCCATCCACTCCGGATCTCCTACCGACCCCTGCCCTCACCACGTCTTCAACAAGGCCGACGCTGTCATCGCACCCCACCTGCGGGACATCATCAACACCTCCTTCGACACCACTACCTTCCCGGAGAGCTGGAAGCACGCCGAACTCAGCGCTCTACTAAAGAAGCCATCAGCCGACCCCACCGACCTCAAGAACTAACGCCCCATCTCGCTGCTCCCGTTTCCTGCAAAAGTCATCGAGAAGACCGTCAACAAGCAGCTGGCCGCCTTCCTCGAGACGAACGGATCCCTCGACCTCTCGCAGTCTGGCTTCCGGGCCAACCACAGCACCGAGACCGCCCTGATCGCAGCCACCGATGACATCCGAGCACTGCTTGACAACGGAGAAACAGCAGCCCTCATCCTCCTAGACCTCTCCGCGGCCTTCGACACTGTCTGCCACCGTACACTAGTGCAGCGACTCAGCAACGTCGGAATCCAGGAGAAGGCACTGGAGTGGATCATCTCCTTCCTCGCCGGAAGGACACAGAGAGTCCGCCTCCCCCCGTTCAGATCTGAAGCCACCGTAGTCATCTGCGGCGTTCCTCAAGGCTCCTCGCTCAGTCCAACCCTCTTCAACATCTACATGAGCCCCCTCGCAGACATCGCACGCCAGCACAACCTCAACATCATCACCTAAGCCGACGACACCCAGCTGATTCTCTCCCTCACCAACGACCCCGCCACCGCCAGAGCCAACCTTCACGAAGGGATGAAAGAGGTAGCCGAATGGATGAAGAACAGCTGCCTGAAACTGAACTCGGACAAGACGGAAGTCCTCATCCTGGGATCCTCACCCTCCGCCTGGGACGACTCCTGGTGGCCCCCCGCCCTAGGCAGCGCACCCAAACCAACAGACCACGCACGCAACCTGGGCTTCATCCTGGACTCCTCCCTCTCCATGACCAGACAAGTCAACGCCGTCTCCTCGTCGTGCTTCAACATCCTGCGCATGCTACGTAAGATCTTCCGGTGGATCCCCACCGAGACCAGGAAGACGGTCACCCAGGCCCTCGTCACCAGCCGTCTGGACTACGGCAACTCCCTCTACGCCGGAACCACCGCCAAACTCCAGAAGAGACTCCAGCGGATCCAGAACGCCTCAGCACGACTCATCCTGGAAATCCCCCGTCGCAGCCACATCTCCGGACACCTGAGAGACCTGCACTGGCTCCCGGTCAACAAGAGAATCACCTTCCGACTCCTCACCCACGCACACAAAGCCCTACACAACCAAGGCCCAGGATACCTCAACAGCCGCCTCAACTTCTACGCTCCCAAACGCCAGCTTCGATCGACCGGCCACGCCCTCGCCGCCGTCCCCCGCATCCGAAGAGCCACCACAGGGGGACGGTCCTTCTCCTACCTCGCCGCCAAGACATGGAACTCCCTCCCGACCCACCTCCGCCTGACCCAGGACCACCTCGCCTTCAGGAAGCAACTCAAGACCTGGCTGTTAGAGCAGTAGCGGACCCCCCTCCCCTAGCGCCTTGAGACCCTCTGGGTGAGTAGTGCGCTAAATAAATGCTTTGATTGATTGATTGACCTGTCTTCTGATATTGGCTGCAAAATGTGTCAATGAAGATTGCGATTTTTGTGGGTTTGAATATGGGGATGGTTTGCACATCAAGGGATCATATTTCCTGTCTAATAAAGTTGATCTGTCAGTGGAATAAATAAATGTACTGACATCTATCTTTTTTTGATTGATTATTTTTAAATAAGTGCAGATTCCTTTTTTTTCAAATTTTTAAAACGTCTTTGGTGGTAGTTTTAGCCCAATCATATGGGATTTAGGATAGGTTTCCTTGAAATCTCACTCGGCAGGAGTGCAAATACACAAATATAATTTGAAGGATGTTTCGAAAGGCTAGAAAGAGGACACTTGAAGCAATTCCTGGAAAGCTGAAACTTTTATGGACTTTGAGCTGCTTTCCCACTTGAACATGGAAGAAACACGAGAAAATCGCTGAAACCAACCACAAATATTATGCTTGTTTTTATTAATGACCATATAAACAAGTTGATTAAAAAAGATACTTCAACTTTAGTGTACAATGTGCGCGGTAAAATAATTGAGACTTTAAAGGTATATTAAAACTGTTTAAAAAAGCCAAGGAGGAAATGAATGCCTACGAATACACTTTTGCCCACAGTTTATTAAATATTGATACAGAAACAAATGTATAGTGTTAAACCTGTTTTTTTAATATATTTGTAGAAATAAATACAACCACCTGCGATACTGTGCACTGCATATAAAAAGGCCCAAAGAAAACAAAAAGCATGTAATCTCCTTTGACTATTCCTTGCAGCACAAATATATTTCACAAAACCGAATGGAGCAAAGTGAATGTGGTTTGATTTTCATAACCAGAACAGGCTAAACATATGAATATTAAACACTCAGGAGGGCTCTGAGTCATCTATTTCTTTGCAAGTCAAAATGGAGACATAGAAAGAAAAAACATGCGATTAATTTTGCCGAATGCATTTCACAAGGACTTAAACTGAATTGATTTTTTGGGACTTTTCTTGCTATATAGTTGCCCAGCGACAACCTACTAGGCCGTATTTGGCACGCAGAGATCCGAAGAACGCAGATATGCTGAATCCAATGGCCTCATTTACAAGCCCATTGCGCCGCTGGTGTGTCACTTTTTTTTATATTTACAAGGACACGTGAAGTCGCCCTGCGTGACTTTTCATAGCCTTGTGAATATGGGCCCTTTTCTCACATTACTCTGCGTGAAAGGGGCGTTCCATGGGTAATGCTGTGGGTGTTCCCGCGTAACATCCTTTGAACCTGGCACATTATCAGATTTACAGAGTCTTGCAAAGCTGGGAATGCGTCATATTCCTAAGCCTCCGAAGGGAAGGCATAGAGCAAGAAGGTGTCCCTTCCTCCACAAAAACAATTTTCCCCACATCGCTGGTACCCTTGCAGCATGACACACATGGCAGCCAATTGTGCGCCAGCGCAGGGGAAAGCACACGGATCCGTCAAATTGTTGTCAATATGACACATCCCTGTGCTTTTAAATTATGCAGTTCGGTGCAGCAAAATAGCTTACGACGACGGGTTGCATCATTTTTTTGTAAATGGGGCCCTAAATATTTTCTTTCCCAGTGGTAACACAGTTGAGTATGTGGCAGATGCACTAAACCCGACTTAAGACAGTTTGCCACTTTTCCCACTGCAAGAAGAAATGTGAGGCATCACCACATCAAAATCATCTCTTTCACTATTGGACCTGTGGATTGTATGCACATCTGTAGAAAGAAGCCACCAACATGCTAACAAAGTTACAAGAGTCACTCGAGCTGCCACATACAGCTGGTGAGTGATACTAGCCTTGGTTTACTAATAGCAGTATCCCAGTTTGGGTCTTTCAGCCTCTTTTACAGGAAAGGCTCCCCACTCCTCCACAATTTATCACCCAAAATAATCCTCTTCCATTTCAAGGAGCCCTAGAATGACTGATTCTGTCACCCCATCCTTGGCCATCTTTGTACCACATACATCTTCCTCCATCACAATACCAAACTTGACAGCCTCTTTTAGCATTACCTAAGCAGAGTCCTAGTTCAGGCTCTATAAATTCAAACCATCTGACCCACCAATGTGTTCATCTTTAACTCATCGGCAACCTGGCCAAGCCGACATGTTATTGAGATCCAGCATTCCATAAAAACTCTGGGCCCGATTCACAGAACTAATTTAAGACAAAATCCTAAACTTACTACTTTTGGTATTCACAGAAGTTAGGATTTTGTCTTAAGACAGACTTAAGACAAACTTAAGACAAAATCCTAACTTAAGTCTGTCTTAAGTCTGTCTTAAGACAAACTTAAGACAAAATCCTAACTTCTGTGAATACCAAAAGTAGTAAGTTTAGGATTTTGTCTTACGTTAGTTCTGTGAATCGGGCCCTCTGTATGTCCTGACAATCTAGTAAAAGATTCTGGGGAAGCTCTCTCTACTGCCTTGATGCCATGCACACAGGTTGTGCTCAGCCTTCACCACCATTTTTTTGTCCCATCAATACAACTTACAATAGTAAACAGCCCAGAAGCATGTCAACGCCACCTCTCAACAGCTGAGTAATTCCCTCTTCTTCCATTCATGACTCAGGCGACAAATGAAACAATTATCTTCTTACCATCCACAACATGCAACAACAGCCATCCATAGCACTAAAATGAACATCAACAGTAATGATTGTTGTATTACAAACATCGAGAATCATCACAAGACTAACACATCTCTTCATTGAGCTGAATGACCCCTTGCACCCCCTGCCCTTTCTTCATTAACTTCCACATGGCTTCCCCTTTTTCAGAAAAACCATCCGTAAAATTCAAGCCAGAGAACGTTAGCCATGGAATTGATCTTAGTTGATGTTTATCTTTGGCATCTGTAGCCTTCAAGATCATATGAATCTTCTGGGGCTTTAAAGATCATGTGAACCATCTGGACCTTTAAGATCACATGATCCAAACACCGTCCCTTCAGCCCGATACCTTCATTTAGGATAAGTCCAGCTGCAGCACTCCAGATCCTTGTAACAGATGCAACAGCAGGATTCTGCCTCTGGATCATGACAGAAGAGGATCTCTGGTTATTACTTCACACCAGTAAGCACATAAGTCCATTAAAATGTGTTTTCATGTAGCACCCTTGGGTTCCTCAGGCAATGCTTGGAGTAATCAACTCTGACAGGAATGTCTGGCCAGGACTGGGGCCCCATGTTCCCTGTAGGCAATTGCAAGGGTCCATCTTGACAGCCCTGCCTCATTGGCCTGATTTCAACTTTCCCCTCTTTAGACCTTGATTATGAGTTACCCAGTATCAGTATGCGATAATTCTTGCACAATGCGCTGGGCGAGGGATCAGCTTTGGAATAAGTGTGACTACAAGTGCCCCTACCCTCCCGTGTAGAGCTCATGGGGCAAGTTTAGATCGGAAAAATATTGCTTTTGAGGCATCATACCAAATAGGTTGCATTGAAGCGACATATCAATTAGGTATTGTATAAACGCACACATATCATACCTTGACTAGACAGGATGTAATACACCTGGCACTAATCAGGAGTAGTATTAGGGATAAATTGTACTTGGTCCTGATGAAAAGCCATAGGGGAAGGCTTGAAACATGTAGACCGTGAGTAACACACTCAATACATTGTGTCACTCTATTACTATCTGACCCTTCCACTCCTACTCTAGTAATATAGCCCACACTTCCAGAAATAAGTGCTGCCACGTCTCCGTTGGTCGCAGCACGGCCCGTCCTGCAGCGGGGCGGGAAGAACCTGATGATGAATCATGCCACCAAGGGGTCTTTTGGTGGGTGAGGGTTATTTTAAGAACATTATTTATTTCCCTCAGTGATCATCAGAGTAACTGGAAAGATATCCTTTGGAATAGGTTTACTCTAGTGGACTTCTTTTGATTAAATGTATGATACGGGAGGCAAGGTCCACTACGTAGCTCTCTCTTCCCCCCTTTTGATTAACCACCTTTGATTAATTAAGCACTGATTATCCTCAATCTTTGTGTGCCATCTGGACTTAAAATCACTGCAAAATAACAACAAGTCATTTAGAAGAAAATAAAGACCAAATTTAATGAAAATGAACTCATGGTACTTGCTGAGGAAATTGTGATGGAGAAAAGAAGAATGTTGGACAAACTTCTACCTAAAACAAGCACCCAAGCAAGGGCACAAATGTGGCCGGACATTGTTAATAAAGCCAAGGTGGTTTCTTGATTCTCAACAGTTGAGGATGGTAAAAGGCATTATCAAGACCTTAGGGGGCCTACTAGTGGGCTTGTATGTAAGGTTAAGCGAGACCCACATACTAATGGATGTAAAACAGCAGCAGAGTCGCTCCTCCAACCATGGCAGGATATGTTATAATTAGTCATCCAAACAGGAAGTTTCGAGGACACTGAAAAAATGGAAGAACAAGATGAGCCATATTTTCACAGTTTTTTTTAACAAACTGGAAATACAAGGGCTTACTTATGAGCCCCTTGCGACACTTTTGGACCACCATTGCGTCACTTTTCGTGATGCAGGGGTGGCATAAATAATGTGCCATATTGCGCCATATTTACTAAGTACCGCATCGAGGCAGATGCGTCACTTTATGAACCCTTGTGCCAAATTATATCTGCGTCAGGAATAATGTATGCAGGGTGGGTATTCCCCCGCAAAAAAAAAAGCCTTGTAGAAGTGGCGCAGTGAAATCTATCAGATTTCTCTGCGCCACTAATAGGATGCTACTGCGTCAAAACCTTACGCATGCCTCATAGCAGGCTTAAGGGTGACGCAGTGCAATAGGTGTAGGCCTCCCCCATGCATTGTTGGAGTTGCGCCATGCTTACGACACAACTCCAGCAATGTGTGAGTTTTGCACCCACAGATACGTCAGGATTCCTGATGCATCTGTCAATCCTTTGGAAATGTTGCACTGCACAGTAAATACGGCGCATCTATGGTATCGCAAGGAGGGTGCCATAAAAAGTGTTGCATCGCTGTTTTATTGCAGCAATGCGACACCTTTCATAAATGAGACCCACATTCTTTTAAATAAAGGAACTCAATATAAATACCTTTGTTTTTGCCACTTGTACAAATTACTATTAGTCAAGTCAAGTCAAGTCATAAAATTTGTATAGCGCACTACATACCCGGAGGGTTTCAAGGCGCTTAGGAAGGGGAGGAGGATTATTTGTCAAATATCCACGTTTTAAGCTGCTTTCTGAACGCTAGGTGATTCTGGGTGAGGCGAAGGTAGGCAGGGAGTGAGTTCCATGTTTTGGCCGCCAGGTATGAGAAGGATCTGCCTCCCATGGTGGTCTTGTTGATGCGAGGTACAGTGGCGAGGGCTTGGCTGGAAGAGCGAAGCTGGCGGGAGGGGGTGTAGAAGGACAGTCGAGAGTTGAGGCAATCTGGTCCGATGTCGTAGAGTGATTTGTGTGCGTGGGTAAGCAGTCGGAAAGTGATCCTCTTATTGACGGGTAGCCAGTGTAGGTCTTTAAGGTGACCAGAAATGTGTTCGTTGCGTGGGATGTCTAATATGAGTCTGGCTGAGGCGTTTTGGATTCGTTGTAGTTTCTTCTGGAGTTTAGCGGTGGTACCTGCGTAGAGGGTGTTTCCGTAGTCCAGTCGGCTCGTGACAAGAGCGTGGGTGACTGTTTTTCTGGTTTCGGTAGGGATCCAGCGAAATGTTTTTTTGAGCATGCGAAGAATGTTGAAGCAGGATGAGGATACGGCGCTGACTTGTCTGTTCATTGAGAGTGAAGAATCCAGGATGACGCCAAGGTTCCGTGCGTGGTTTGTCGGGATGGGTGCTTTTCCAAGGGCTTCCGGCCACCAGGAGTCGTCCCATGCAGAGGGGGATGTGCCTAAGATGAGGACTTCTGTTTTGTCTGAGTTCAGTTTCAGACGGCTTTGTTTCATCCATTCGGCGACTTCTTTCATTCCTTCGTGTAGGTTAGTTTTGGCGGTGCTGGGGTCATTGGTGAGAGAGAGGATCAGTTGAGTGTCGTCCGCGTAAGAGATGATGTTGAGGTTGTGTTGGCGGGCGATGGTCGCAAGGGGGCTCATATATACGTTGAAGAGGGTGGGACTAAGTGAGGATCCTTGTGGTACGCCGCAGATGATTTTTGAAGGCTCGGACTTGTATGGTGGGAGGCGGACTCTCTGGGTTCTTCCGGTGAGGAACGAGGTGATCCATTCCAGTGCTTTCCCTTGGATTCCGATGTCTCTGAGGCGTTGTAAAAGGGTGCTGTGGCAGACTGTATCGAAGGCTGCGGAGAGGTCGAGGAGGATGAGGGCGACTGTGTCTCCATTGTCCAGTAGAGTTCGAATGTCGTCTGTTGCTGCGATGAGGGCGGTTTCAGTGCTGTGTTTGGCTCGGAAGCCAGACTGTGAGGGGTCCAGTGATTTGTTGGCTTCGAGGAAGGCGGCGAGCTAGTTGTTGACGGCTTTCTCGATGACTTTGGCCGGGAATGGAAGAAGTGAGATGGGACGGTAGTTTTTGAGTTCGGTGGGGTCCGCTGTTGGTTTTTTCAGAAGGGCGGTGAGTTCAGCGTGTTTCCAGTCTTCTGGGAAGGTAGCGGAGTTGAAGGAGCAGTTGATGACGTCTCGGAGGTGCGGAGCTATGACGGAGTCTGCTTTGTTGAAGATGTGGTGAGGACATGGGTCTGTGGGGGATCCGGAGTGGATGGAATTCATCAGGCGGATGGTGTCCTCAGTGGAGATTGGCTTCCAGTCGTTAAGGGTGTTTACGGGGGGAAGATGGTCAGCAGATGGTCGGGTGGGTTGGCTTCCGGGTTGGTTGTCAAAGCTGTTGTGGATGTCAGCGATCTTGTTGTGGAAGAATGAGGCTAGGGAGTCGCAGAGGGTTTGAGAGGGGGTGATGTCGTTGGAGTTGGCCGAGGGGTTGGAAAATTCCTTGACGATGTTGAAAAGTTCCTTGCTGTTGTGGGCGTTGTTGTCAAGTCGATCCTTGAATGCTGTTTTCTTGGCCTTTCGGATTAGTTGGTGGTGGGTGCTGGTGGCGCTTTTGAGGGCGTCCTTGTTGCTGGTGGATGGGTCTTTTTTCCAGGCCTTTTCAAGGGAGCGGCACAGTTTCTTGGACTTCTTGAGGTCATCGTTGAACCATGAGGCCTTCTTGTTGCCAAGTTTGTGATGACGTTTTTTCAGTGGTGCTAAGGTGTCGCCGGTGTTGGTTAACCAAAGGGTGAGGTTGGAGGCGGCTTCGTTGGCGTTAGAAGAGAGGGCCGGGGAGGTTCGAAGGAGCGATGTGGAGATCTGATCCGTGGTGATTTTGTTCCAGTTTCTTTGTAGAGTAGGTTGGAGGTGGATGCTGGGTTTTGGTTTGTTGTAGGTGAAGTGAACGCAGCTGTGGTCAGTCCAGAGGAGATCCGTAGTGTGGCTGAAGGAGACATGGTTGCTGGAGGTGAAGATGGGGTCGAGTGTGTGACCTGCGATGTGGGTGGGGGAAGTGACCAGTTGGTTAAGTCCGAGGTTGGCGAGGTTGTATTACAATATTCTAATAAACACTATTGATATTGCATCTTCAGTATCTTATACTTTATTAAATCTATTACTCATGGTAGGCCTTTAAGTTAGTGATGAAGACTCATCTAACTGTGCAGTGCTGAACTTTGCTGTCTAAGAGGAACGCATAGGAATATTTTAATGCCAGCAAAAATTGCCATGATTGCGGGATGTTCTTAAAAACAATAATGATAAATAAACATTTATACTTCACAAACTGACTTCGTACCAAATGTACATGGACAAATAATATAGATGATATATACCCATATTGTTTTGCTACTGCCACTAGTGCATCACGCCCTCCTTCACAGTGGCACAAATAAGCAGCAGCGGCTCCTTCGCTGTGGCGGAGGAGCGTCGCCCCGCTAAAAAAACGGGAAAAATAAAATGATAATAAAAACAATTTATTATTATTTGATTTTTCTTTATGGCTAGAGCCAGCCAAGTCTGGGCGGGCCATGATGACAGGAATGGGAAGAGTAGTGCAGCACTGTAAGTGCACATGATGGTCTAAGACGGGAGCCCAACCATCATGCGCACTTAGGTTTCTCCAACCCAGCTGTGTACTCCCAGGCACTGAGCGGCAAACCGAGCTGCTCAGACCAATCCTGGCAATGCTCTCATGTTATTGACAGCAGAGCCGGGATTGGGTGGGGAGCCTGTGCTGGTATCCCAGGTGCTACTGGGACACCATTAGTAGAGAAAAGGAGCACCAAGGCGGAGAGCCGCGTCGGTGGAAGAACAGGTACGTTTTTATAAAATTATTATTTCCCTAAACCCCCACCCCCTACTCTCACCCCATTCTTATGCTTTACAGCGGCCACCACTGCAAATACATGCAAGTAACTTGACAACAACAAATGCATCCCTAAGCAGTGCTGCATGTGGCAATATTGCCTCCAAGTACTCGGTCCCCAGTGTCTATGCCAGTCATCACCACAACCTTCTCTGTGGCCATCAGATGTGTTGAGGTCACCAATCAGAGGACAAAGTGACCTGTGAAAAAGAGCAGGTTGTGGTAGAAAGGGAACCTGAGGATCCAGGGACATTCCTAATATTGAAATCGAGGCCTGAACCTCAGATGATGGAGGGGGCATAGGCACATCTGCACCACCTTCAGCACAGCCCCCAACTCCAAGCACCAGTATCAACACTGAGGTAGAAATTAGTAGATGGATAGCAGAAGCTAAGGTAAAAATACAGGAACAATCAGCTCTATTGACACCTGCAATTATGGAAATGAACTGTATTTTTACTGGATTTGTGAAACTTCAGCAGGCTAAGGCTCGTTTCTCACTCAGACACCAACTAGAGGTGCATTGTGCCTTACATTCAGGACAGAACACAGTGCCCTACGGCTGAACATAGCGCCAACAATAGAGCTACTAGGCACATGACCCATGAAATACAAGCATTCCCAAAGAATATTGCTCAGGATCATGTAGCAATGGTGGCTGCAATTGAATCACTTGCCCTTGCTTTACAGTGCAGTAGGATGCCACCTGTACAGATGATTTTTGTAGAAGCTACATGTAGAGTATGCAGCTGTTCACCTCCCCCTTCTTCCTCATCACCATCACACTCCTCACAACACGTTTCGCCCTCAGATCTTGCGGGAGGTCTGCACATAGTGAACAAATGCATAGAAAAGTAAATTGGTCCTCTCTCCCCACTACTCTTCACCCTCACAATAGAGGTTGTGGCCAGTGCGGTTAGACAGATCTGCGGATTCCGCGCCACCCCAACGGATGCTGCGGAAGAAAAGATTTCACTCTGCACGGATGACATCCTGCTTTATATCACTCAACCGACTGTTACGATCCTGGCCCTGTTCACAGCCATGGATATCTTCAGGGCATGGGACTTCTATGGACCCTTCCAATCTCATTAGACGCACTAGCGGGCCCTAACATCCCCACACATCCCAGATGGGGGGGAAGAGTGGCATGCTACAGTGGAGACTGGTACACACTTCTAATATCCGTGGCGACAAGGATGTGGGATCCGTCAAGATGTCGATTTTATATTTATGCCTATGTATGACTGTAACCGAAGGAATTTTGTTCTTTTCTGTTCTTTGTTTTATACAAAATGCAAATAATTTTTAATTTTATTTAAAAAGAAGAGTAAATTGACACTAGCAAATAAAATTGGTACATACGTTTAAAAATATTGCTTGTTGTTATATTTATTTTACATAACATTTTTACAAGGGTTACTTATGTAATAAGTTAGTAAATGACTTAGTAAAAGACAGGTAGGTTTTACTTTTGCTTACATTAATATGTACATACGATATAATAGTGAAATGGTTGTCCCTTCCTTTGAGGTTGTTAAATATTTCTAATTATACATTCATTTAAAGTAAAAGACAGGTAGGTTTTACTTTTGCTTACATTAATATGTACATACGATATAATAGTGAAATGGTTGTCCCTTCCTTTGAGGTTGTTAAATATTTCTAATTATACATTCATTTAAAGTAAAAATATAACATACTTATTTTCTGTGAATTTTGAATTCATTTAGGTTACATTATTGATTGGCTGTCCTCAGCATTTATTCATTTTAATGATGTGTATTGTAAGTCTGCTGTTGGTTTAATTTAATTACTTATATTATTATCCTTATATTTTAATAAATACTTCGTAAAACCATTCTGTGACAGATTTGTATTTGAAAATGTTATAACACATTTTATTTTGTTTAATATATAATGAAACAGTGATTGAGAGGTAAGGGTTGATGTGTTACAATAAAATGCATTCATATTTAATTTGTTTTAAAAAAATCTATTTTCTATGACACAGTTAAATGTACTTTTTAAGTAGTACTTAAGTCTTTTTAGAAGTTTTATACTTGCTTAGATTGCTATAGCTATATGGTATTGATTTAAAAAAATTGCCATGTCATATAAACAGGATGAGTTTTATGTGGTATTTCCTCCTGTCCTTGAGCATTTCTAGCAACCTGTAAATATGGTAAAAGGATTTTTCACATGTGAAATTAATGCACAATCAATCTCTTTGTGTTTAGGCATGAGTATTTCTCCTCGTGCAAATGTATCGATTGCTATTTCTGCGTGTGAAAAAAAATCACGTTTGGAAATAGTTGTGATCATACGGATCAAAATTAACGCATAAACTCAAGCGCTAAGTTGTTCAGCGTGACCCTCATTGGCCTTAGATGGCAACACTCACTTCCATGTGGAGAAATATATGGATCCATCAGGCTACATCTTGTCAGCTCTGATACACCACCCTAACTGACAATAACAATCTGAGTATTTAGGCCTGGTGGTGCTTTGACCCCACTACCAGATAACCATAGCATGGTTCCATTGCGTCCAAACCTTCATGGGTGTTGACACTTTAGTGATACCATCCTCTGGTTGGGAAAGGAGAGGATTGAGGTCCCAAAAGCCTTTCCTTTGAAAGACAGACTCCTTCCCTCTTCCCAGAGAGCCCTGTGAGTGACCTCATTTGACATGAGGAATGGTTGCAACCAGCTTGAACACCACGCTCCTGGGTCTTCTGGAGGAGTTTCTTCTTTACGATGAGGGCAGGCCAACTCCCGTCCCTTCCTTTTGCCGTGGGATTCAGCGTGCCGAAAGATGGACATTAAGGGAGTTCTCCATCAGAGATTTAGTTATGCCTATGCAGCCAATCCAGTGCTTTCCTGCTGTTTAGAGAGGATGAGTAAGCTGACTCCATGCAGCTTTCGTGGACGAGAAGTGGGGAATGCCGTTATGCAGCCACGCCTCAAACGTACCATTAGAAAATGTGCTCATCAGGGGCAGTGTAATCTGGATACTAAAGACTAAACTCATCAGGTCAGTCTGTCCCATGGTTTGAAAGCCACAGGAGGGATATATTCCATTCAAGGATGCCTCTGGCGAAAACTACCAGAACCCCCCCTCAACTGGAACCCCTGTTTCTATGATGGAATCCACCATCTTCCCCATCACCTCACAGAGTGCCCTATCACACATTTCTCCATGACATCCAAAAACCAAAGAATTGTCATGGCAGCAGGACACCATGCCCATTCCTTCTCCAAAACTTTGCTTGGGCCTTTGAGAAACAGAGGCTGCCTAACCCTAAACAGAATGCAGCGCAACCTGTAAGTCACGAGCATTGTACTAAATGAGGTTAGGTTGCCACAATCCATGTTTTATTTCACCTCATGGTATTTGAGTGACACTTTGTGCATGTTAAACATTCTTGCTTCGTCTAAGGTGGTCCACAACACTGTGATTTTGAGAATTCTGTGCTTGTTTATAAAGATATTCCTGTTCAAGGCCCATTGGAAAAAGCACATGCACAATCCCACAACTTGGGCGATCGACAAAATCACACTGACTGACCATTCTGATAAATCATTACTCTCAATAGCTCTACTACCCTTGCATCCACCACCCTAAACAGAGCTGGGAAATTTTACTGGCCAGCGAACTATGGTCAGGGCAGAACGACCCCTGACCATGGCCATCAATTCACCAGAATGACAGGAGTGGTGGAAGTGACAACATGCATGCTTTGAACTAAATGGCATCAGAGGAAATGATATCATATTTATTTATTTATTTATTTATTACATTTGTTAGGCGCATGAATCATCCCAGAAGGGATCTCTAGGCGCAATTACAGCGTGGGCGCACACTGGAATTAAAATACTGAGAGAAGAGCCAAGTTTTCAGAAGTTTTTTTAATGTGGTGAAGTCCGTACATTATCGGATAGATAAAATTAGCCTATTCCAGTGATAGGGGGCCAGAAATGGGAAGGCGCAGCCTCCGAACCTCGCCGTTCTGATGCGTTTTGGGCACAGGAGCAATAGATTACTCGATCTGAGCTGCCGTGCTGGAATATATGGTTGTAATTGCTGCCTCAGGTAGAGAGGGCCCTTCCTCTGCAGGGTCTTCCACACCAGGCAGGCCAAAAGGTCTTCATTACTACCCCCCAGGAGGGCATTGCTGTAGTCCAGGTGGCTCATTATTAGTGCTTGTACCAGTGTCTTCCTGGCATGCAGAGGAGTCCATTGAAAGACCTTTATAAGGGTTCACAGGAGGCCAAAACAGGTTCTGGTCACAGTTTTGACATGCTCCTTCATAGTGAGCTTGTGGTCCATCATTATTCCCAGATTCCTTGCATATTTGTGGGGGTAGATGGACAGCCTAGCTCCGAAGGCCACCAATCTTCTGACCACGCAGTATGTGCCTTCCCGAACAGGAGGATCTCTGTTTTGGTCATGTTCAGTTGAAGACAGTTCTTGGACATCCACGGAGCTGCTGCCAATAAGCAAAGTTTAAATCTCGCTTTGGTCAGGGCAGCATATTGCCTATGACCCCAGACTCTTCCCTGAAAGTGATGCCACATGACCTTAACCCTGATGGCACCATGATCATTGGCTGAAGTTCTATAATAACTGCACAAATAGTACAACAACAGAGACAAATGTCTGTTTAAGATACCACATATTAGGGCGCAACCACATTCTTTGAAAGTGGTGGGAAGTAATGCTTGCCCTGATTTGCAGCGAATGAGTGAAGTGGGTCATCCAGACCTCTTCTAGGAGGACTCAATGGTTTCTTCCCAGAGAACTATTAGAGAAAAAGGGGTCTTAGGGTGTATTTTAAGCACAATTTTCACATAATTTTGCTTAAACGCCACAGGCTCTGAAAGGACTCTGATTAAATATTCAAGTCCTTTCTTAGGGTCAAATTGCGAGTTTGGCGATGCAGTGCTGCTAAGCAAGCTGCATACCCAAGGGCCTAGGCCAGAATCAGCCCCCGTGCCCCTGGCACCCACTGCCACCAATGGTCGATCTCAGAGATTGGAGCCAGTTAGTGAAGTCCCCCACCAGTCTCATGCAGTGCCCTTTGCAATGTAGGCCAGCCACAGCGCAGGGCCTGAGTCGCCCCTGAGCCTCCTTCGCTACGCATCCCACCTTCCTCTCACCTGGACATTGACACCGGGGCTCAATGCGCTGCACTCTCTCGAAATCTGTGACTCAGCCAGCAGGAGCCGCAGCCAGGTGAGAATTCACAAGCCTGCGTACAGCAATCGCCGCCAAGTCAGCTGGGAAACCTCCCGATGCAGGTGAAGCAACAGGCCCCCTTAGGTATGAAGTTGCAGTGCTCCTGCCACACAAGTTTGGAGCAGCTCAGGGGCCTCACCCTCCACAGGGTCTGGCCAGCGCAACATCCTCCGGCCTGTGATGCAGAGAGGCATGGCCTGCCATCGGTAATCTCCTCCGTGCACCCAAATGTAGTGGTGGCGCCTGATATGCAATGCAGACCTCCTTACATTGGTGCGCAGGAGCGCCTCTACCATTCACAGCTCAAAGGGGCACCAGGTGGTCTATTTAAACAAGTCAGCAACGTGTCTCCATGCGACCTGCCAGACTGCACCACCAGGTAAGGGCGATCGCCGACACCTCAATGTCTACCGCCACACCCAAGCTACTCTACAGCACCTCTGCCTCCCACTCCGGGTCACAAATGCAGGCCCAGTGAGGCTTCCGGGCCCCGGACACTGTCCCCGCTTTCAAGGTTTCGGCTGCCATGGTGTTGCAAGGAGGGCGGTATGAAAAGTGATGCATCACTGTCTTTCCCAGTGATGCACCTCGTTTCATAACTGTAGCCCTGAATCTGCATTTCCTCTTCCCCTGGGACTCTGGCTGGCCATCCTGGCTGTTGGGGGGTTGTTGATCCGTGCTGCACTTGGCCCTGGCTGCTCCATTCTGCATTCCATTGGTTGCATTTCTGATTTTTCATTGGAGGTGGACTTATAGGCTATTTTTGCCTCTAGAGGCAAAAAAAAGTCACATTGCGCTGACTAACTTGAGTTTTTTTGCCACTAATGGGCCTTTCGGCACTTTTCTCTCAGTAACGTCAAATTTGTTATCGCCTTGACGCTAGTGTTAGCGGCAGCTCTCACCGCGGCCAACTGTTACTATCGCCATGTAGCGACGTATTGTAAAAACATCTCTAACAGGGCGATAGTTTTTGGTGACAGGTTGCGTTAAGAGAACCGCTGCTAACTAACGCTAACACTAGTTAACGACAGTTCTTGTGAATATACCCCTGAGAGAGGGTCTTAGATTCACCCTCTGTGAGTCACCTTGTTTGCATTGATTGATCAACCTCTTTAAAGGATAGCATTATTCTTCCATTGTTGATTCTAGTTCTGTTTAATAACGCGAGGGTGACAAGTGCAGCAGATTTGGATCCCATGGTACAAAAGTGTGTAGGTGAGGAGCTATGGGTGATAAGTTGGAGGGGTTTATTGGTTTACTCTTGATGTTTATACAGTATCTGTTGGTGATATGGTGGCACCGGAGGGATGCTCACAAAGAGACAAGTCAAAGAGGACTGCTCCTCTCAGTAATGATAGTAGGTATTGATGAGGTCAGTTTGATTCTCTTCCTGTTGCCACTGACCACGGTCTCATACCGAAATAAAAACAGGCGCCTCCTTTTTTCACTCTCATACTGAAAAAGATGTAAAAATGGCTGATTCACATCACAACAGGGGCAGCTCCTCCATGCGGGCGGAGGAGTGACGCCCCACTGCTTTCTCGCAGTGCGAGAAGCAGAAACAGAAAATGGTATTTTAAATACCATTGTATATTTCTGCTTCTCGCACTGCGAAAAAGCAGAAGGCAGGGTTTGGTTGGGGGCGGGCGGGTGGGCGTGTCTGCCACTATACTACCGGAGAATCAGAGTCCTGCCACCTGCTACTAAAGGACTGATGAAGGTGGGTGTAGACTAGTAGTCTCCAATTGACTGTCGACCTGACTACAAGCTGGTACCACTGATCATTGCCATACCAGTCAAGTATGGTATTTTCATAAAAACTTTTTATGACTTTTTCACATTTATCTAGCAGAGTAACAAAGCGAATGGCCATGAGGAATGCCAAGTATCTTTTGGTCGAGCAAGCCAGAAGCATGTAGAACAGATCCTAATAGGGAACATCCATATCCCTGCCACTTTTTTTGACGCACTGGCAGCGCATTTCTCTGCCCCATATGTACAAGGACAGGAAAAGCCACCCTGCATGGCTTTTCCTGTCCTTGTAAATACAGCCCCTTTACTCTCAGCACTTTGCGTGAAAGTGTTACTGTGAGTGTTCTCACGCAACACCCATGGAACGAGAAATATTTACAGATTTACGAGGAATCGTAAACCTGGAAATGCGTCAGTATGCTACGCCACCCTAGGGGTGGCGTAGCGAGGTACAATAAGAAGAAATGTTTTCATTTCTCCTCGTTTATTTCCTCTTTCAAATCGTGCTGTGTTCTGCAGCACACACAGACAGAGGAAAATGCCTGTAGTGATCATGACGCAGGCATCCTTGCACCATGGTGCAAGGGTGCCTGCACCCTTCAAATGGCAGCAGTGTGTGCGCAAGTGCAGGGGAGAGCACAGGATTGCAACATATCATTGTAAATATGTTGCATTCCTGTGCTCTGAAAGTGCAGCAGCCTGGCGCAGTCAAAGGGCTTGTAGTGTCAATCTGCCCCTCTGCTTCTTCACACATGCCATTTCTTGGGGGGGGGGGGCAGCCTGGCCTTACAAATGTCCATCTGTTCTGGGAAGCTGAATGATCCAGCAACACAGGGTGGACTTGTCCCTATCGGATAAGAATCCTTATATTTAAAGAAACTGCATGGCTACTTGTACCAGGCACAATCAAAGTGGAAGGGTGGGTGGATGGAGAAAATGAATGAATGGATTGATCAACGTATGAATGGACAGATGGATGGATGGGATGCTGGATGTAAGGATATATAGATTGGTTGATAGACAGATGAATGAAGAAGATTGATGGATGGATGGATGAAATGAATAAATGGATTGGTCAATAGATGAATGGACGGATGGATAGAATGCTGAATGTAAGGATGGATACATTGATTGATGGAGGAATGAATGAAGAAGATGGATAGATGGATGGATGAAATGAATGAATGGATTGATCAATGGATGAATGGACGGATGGATGGAATGCTGAATGTAAGGATGTAAGGATGATTGATGGACGAATGGATTAAGAAGATGGATAGATGGATGGAATGAATGAATGGATCGATCAATTGATGAATGGATGGATGGCTAGATAGGTGGAATGCTGAATGTAAGGATGGATAGACTGATGGACGAATGAATGTAGAAGATGGCTGGATGGTGGAAAGATTGAATGATGTATGAATGAACAGAATGTATGGGTGGATTGATCAATTAATGGAGAGATGCATAGATGGATAAATACGTATGTTGCACGGATTGATTCATGGATGAATGGGTTAGCTTTGTTGATCATTGGAATATGAATTGATGGTGGCTAGGTCCATATAAGGGTGTGTCCACATATATATGAATGCATTGGTGCATGAATGGATGGATTGATGGTGGACACATTAATTAATGGATGAATGAAGAGAATGAATTGGTGGATTGATCAATGGATGGAGGGATGCGTGGATGAATGCACTAGTACGATACACGGATTGATTCATGGATGGATTGGTTAGCTTTGAGGATCAGTGGATTGCATGAATGGGTGGTAGCTAGGTCCATGTGTGGGCGTGTCCACGGATATATGGATGCATTGATGCATGGATGGATGGATGCTAGGGCCATGTGTGGGTGTGTTCACTGATATATGGATGCATTGATGCATGAATGGATGGTTGCTAGATCCATGTGTGGGCGTGTCCACAGATATATGGATGCATTGGTGCATGAATGGATGGATGCTATGTCCATGTGTGGGCGTATCCACGGATATATAGATGCATTGGTGCATGGATGGATGGATGCTATGTCCATGTGTGGGATTATCCACGGATATATGGATGCATTGGTGCATGGATGGATGCTATGTCCATGTGTGGGCGTATTCACGGATATATGGATGCATTGGTGCATGAATGGATGGATGCTATGTCCATGTGTGGGCGTATCCACGGATATATGGATGCATTGGTGCATGGATGGATGGATTCTATGTCCATGTGTGGGTGTATCCACGGATATATGGAGCATTGCTGCATGAATGGATGGATGCTATGTCCATGTGTGGGCGTATCCACGGATATATGGATGCATTGGTGCATGGATGGACGCTAGATCCATGTGTGGGCGTGTCCACAGATATATGGATTCATTGGTGCATGAATGGATGGATGCTATGTCCATGTGTGGGCGTATCCACGGATATATGGATGCATTGGTGCATGGATTGACGCTAGATCCATGTGTGGGCGTGTCCACGGATATATGGATGCATTGGTGCATGAATGGATGGATGCTATGTCCATGTGTGTATTTTACTCACTCCCCTAGACTGACCGATTTCCCGTTTTTATTTCCTAGTGCTTTTTCCTCTTATTAAATAAGAGTTCATGGAAATTGTGTTTCTCTACGCAAATAAACTGTGTACCTTCCCGCCCAGTTTGATTGCATATTCCATCACCAGTACTCTGTAGAACAAGAACACACAGTTTATTGAGGTTTCTTGCGTAGCAAGAGTTACAAAGAAATCAGATGATTGTTCATTCTTTTACAATAATATGTTCTAAGTTGAAGCTATATGGAACACATTTTATTTCATTACGTTAAACATGTACCTTGTTCAAATAACCAATATTAAAAACATTAAATCAGAGATTTTACAGGTAGCATAGGATGAAGTTATAAGGCCTGCTTCTGCGGATTACATGCAGAAGACACTGCATCCATTTAAGCGGGAATGCCTTAACATCTGAAAAGATTAAAAGGGCGCATCTAAGGCAGCGTGCTGTAACCAGGCATGCAAATCCCCTCAGGCCGAGGTCAGTGCCTGGGCTCGGTACAGGTCCTGCTGGGAGCGCGCGGCTCTGAGCACAGGGCACGCGCAGAGACGGGGGATGAGTGACAATGTGCAGACCGGCGCGCGCGGGCAGAGTGGACTCTGGAACAGCCCTCCCAGCATCACGCCTGATCTAGGCAGCTCAGTGGGCTAATGCACCTGCCCCAGCGATCGCGTTCTTACGTACCGGCCACAAGCGTCAGTTGTGATTGGTCGAGGCATGTCATGTTTTAAAAGACAATAAACATGTTACCAATTCCGCGAGCAATAGAATAGCAATAGATTTTGGCAAGTGTCTGGACAAAGCAGAGGAAGCCCTTTGTGCTGTACTGTATAGTTATAAGAGGATGTGGGCTAACGGCTAGGGATGACGACCTCAAATCTGGGGCACCGCGTTCGAGTCTCAGCGACCACGCTCAACATCCTGTGATTCTGGGCAAATTACTAACCCTAGGCGAAGCACTACGCTACGCTCGCTTAGTTTGTGAAGTTTGCGCTACTTCGCACTACGCGAATTGCACGTAGCACAGTGCAAACACGCGTAGTGTAGCGTAGAGTGGCGGTCATTTTTTGATTGCTCACAGTCCTCAACGGCAATTTGGCGACCGCGAGCGAGCAAAATAACATCCCGGTGAGACTTTTTCCTGGAAAACAAACCTCCCTGCGAGATTCACAACGCGGGGAGGTCAGGTTTCTCATTGCGAGTGGTCGCTTATGCTCGCGACCCCTTGCGATGCGAAACTACCAGTACGCGTTGAGAAAGCTGATGCTCGAGTAGAAATCTACTCGAGCAGCAGAAAACAACCGCTTGGTGGGAGCAAGATGCGGTTTGCACTGATTGCACAGTGCGGACAAGCAGCCAGCACTGTGCAATCAGTGCGAACAGCATTTTGCAGTGTACTACGCAGTTCGCGTAGCTTGCGTAGTGCGAAGTGCACTTCGCGTAGCTACGCATAGCGCTACTACGCGAACTACGCCCAGGGTTACAAATTACCCCCTGCCTACAAAAAAATGTAGGTGTCCTTGTGTAATGCAACGGTTGCTCATGTAAAGTGCTCAGATACCTTCCGGTCAAGTTTGCTATATAAAAGTCCGAAAAAATAAAATAACGATGGTGATAACAACAATATTAATTATTATTACCTTTTGTTATTATTATTGATGTATTTATCATTGTTATACTTTTTGTTATAGTCATTGTTTTCATTGTTATCCTTCTTTTCATTGTCTTTATTATTCTCATTTTTATGATCTGGTTTGACAGCGCAGTTGTCCCCAGACAATTATGCGAGTATCACCAATGTAGCCGCTTTGGCTCCACCCACATATTGGGAGACCGGAATACATGTTTGGATTGGGAAGAAGTTGTGTGCTTTCACAAACAAAGTGTTTTCCCTCCACGCGGCTGTGATCATTTTATTTACCCATCTGTCTAAGCTTGAATTTTCAGGGGCACACACATGCCATTGTAATGCTATTAAAGTGTCTTAGATAAATAGATAATTTATGTTGTTTTTTTCCCTGGCAGCGGCACAGATGGGAGGAAGGCAGTCATTCGCCTACATGGATTTTTTCAGTCTAACTTGACAGAACATTCATAAGCCAGATCTATTTGCATTGTCAATGCTTGTTGTTGGTATAGTCCTGTTATGTTTATTGTTATTATTATGAAATCTAGCTAGCAATGCATGTTTTCAAGATTTCTAACTGTGGACCCATAAAATTAAATGATATCTCATTGTCATCAACAACCTTTTGCCCAAGAGGATGTTTCTTCAATGGCAACGGGAAGGCTCAACAAAGGTATATTAGAGAATGGCACACCGATGGGGCCCGGTGAAATTGGTGTCAGAAGTGGGAGCGGTGGAAGGTCCCAGTCCCTGGGTGTGTTTACTGGGTAACAACCATCATAGAATGATGTGCAAGTCTCAAAACTGGTCCATTCACATCTGGGCTCTCAAACTGATGAAGCTGAAACTATTCCATCTTGAAATACTTTATTACATAAATATCAGTTAAAGAATTTTCAAATCTTACACAAGAAAGTTGTTTCATATCATTTAAATTAACAAAATACTTTGCTCTTACAATAAGAAACTCTTCATGGGATGAGTTATAAATACATATTAAAAAGTAACTACTTTACAATGGTTACAAAGTGAATTCTTTAAATTGCAAATGATATATTGTAGAATCATTAATATGGAACCCTTAATGTACAATGTACAGCAGCAGCAGCTCGCATATTCACCAATGGTGAAGCAAGGATGCCAGGACCTCTGGTGCCACCAAGGAAAATGGTCCCTGTCCACTAGAAGGGTAGTATAATACAGCCATAAATGGAGTTCTTGGTCTTCTAGGATCCCTGGGCCCCTGCCACTGCATCTGCTGCACCAATAATATCGAATCCCCTTATATTTAGAAGGACAGCGCCCGTTGTAGCCATAAAATGCTGATTAGGCAAAGGAAGAGGGAAGGTCTTGGCTCTATTGGGATGAGCTCTGGGTGCATTCACATACTGGGGTGTGGAAGAGAACAAGTCGAGGAATGCATCCAGAGAGGGCCATGCAATAAACACACATGGTGAGAAGGAACACACTACAGGCCTCGGTTAACTTCTAGAGGATAGGTCGCCAAACCTTAGGGGTGGCATAGGTCTGAGCCCCAGTCCTGCACTTACTCACTCACCAAGCTTAGACATTCCTGCCATGTCGGTGCTGAAGTCTCCCTGAAAGTCATCCAGCTGGTAGGGAGGAGGCGTTATTAGTGAAGGCATACAGTGCAGGAGGGGTGGGCAAGGCTCGCAGGTGGGAGGGCAGGGGGATTGCGCGGGAGGGGAGGTCATGGGGAATCGCAGGGGGGGATCGTGTGGGGGTCGAGCATGGATACATTTAAAAAATAAACACATTTAAAAACACACTTACCTTGCTGCCGGCCAGGTCCCACATCTCTGCTCCTGCTCTCCTCAAACACATCGAGGAACAGGAAGCAGGCCCCACTAACCAATCACAACACTGCATCAGCGTTGTGATTGGTGAGCATCCAGGCTCCCCGGAGCAATCACAACACTGCAGCAGCACTGTAATTGGTTTTGAGCATCCTGGTTTGACGCTCAACCAGGGAATGGGGGCCTGGGCTTGTTCTCAAGCCTGCATGGAGAAGGCGGAAAGTGCGCATGACTGGTTTGGGCAGCCCGGGAAGTCCGCCCAAACAGTCATTGCGCACTTGAGTGGGCAATCCACTCCGCCCCTGCCCTGCTCAAAGAGCAGAGCAGCCCCACCCGCAAAGCAGCAGGAAGCAGCCTAAAATAATTTTAACACAACGTTATCATCATTTTAGGTTTCCGCTCCCCACTGCTTAAAAGCAGTGGGGCGATGCTCCCGATACAGTGGCAGGCGGTGCTCCATGGTGACATGGTTGGCTGGTTTGAACTTTGGCTTAATTTTTCAAATAAAACCTTTCATTCTGAAAAACAAATAAGCAATGTGCCTGATGCACTGAGAGTTTTCTCCAAGTGTGTCCGGGACATTGTTCCTTTTTGTCTGTCCATGACCATCATGCTCTTTATGTCGGTGGCAGGCAGGAAAAGAACGCTGCCAATGGTCCGCCCTAAATAGGGTGATCGTTAGGATGAGATGAAGCAGGAGGTTCTCTGGCAGCTGGCCAGCTACCACTGTATTCCCAACATCAGACTTGGCTGAGGCGCCTTCATTGAAAACTATGTGGCATTTGCACCAAAATTTGCACTAAGCAAAGCACTTTACCACAGTACTAAAAACACTCCCTGCCAAGCATTACACTCCTATAAATGTGTCAGTTTGACAACTTTCCGGCCACCCAAAGCAGTGAGAGTGGCCTCGATGTTTTAGAACGTAATAAATGACAGGCATAGTGGAGGTCTGATCTAGAAACGTATTCACCTTGAAGTATAAAACTGGTAGTCACACCTCTCACCCCTACCATCTACTAAATGGAAGTCCTTGCTAACCAATTCTTCTTGGAATTTCTAAAGGTAGCTCTGTCGCCATCCTCCCCGCATCAGGGTCTGGATTGCAGCCACCCAGACACTATCACTGTCCGGGGAAATTGGCTTCATCCTCCATCTTGTGCAATGGTAAACTTGGAACATCAAAATGGATCCCACTGGCTTCAGTACTCTGACTCATACACACACAGTCTTTACTACTACACATGATGTGCCACACACTAACCATTAAAGCACATGCATTCAGCATACACGTAGGATGTCATTGCAGGGGTCTGGAGACTCCCATACCGGCAGAACTGTATTCGAGAAGAGCCAGAAGACCACCCATCACTGACTCAGAGAAAAAGGTCTGGTCACACTTGAAATCAGAAAACACAATATCCTGCCATTAACACTTAGGGCCAGATGTAGGTAAGTATATTTTACCGACTCATAAATACCGAATTTTACCGATTCGGTATTTATGAATCGGTAAAATTGAAGGAGGGAGATTTGGGTAAATTCGGTAATTGAATTACCGAATCTGTAATGCCCATTGATTCCTATGGGCCTTGAAGCCCATAGGAATCAATGGGCATTACCGAATCGGTATTTACCGATTCGGTAAATACCGAATCCTGCAAGGGTGCAGGGGGTGTCACTTTGACACCCTCTAGCACCCCAAATACAGGCATGTGTGCCATGTGGCACACAGACATGCCCCAAGGGCATGTCTGTCTGTCACATGGCATAGGTGTGCATGCACACATGTGCATGCACACCTGGATTCGGTATTTTACCACCCAATTGGATTGGGTGGTAAAATACCGAATCTGTAAGGCCTGTGGGACTCAGAAGAGTCCCACCTACATCTGGCAGTTACCGAATTGGTAATAATACCGATTCTGGGCCATATGTAGGTAAATGGCATTTACCGAATCGTAAATACCGAATTTTACCGATTCGGTATTTACAATTCGGTAAATGCCATGTAGGTAATAATTCTTTAAATATTACCGAATCGGTAATATTCGGTAATTACCGAATCGGTATTTACCGATTCGGTAATTGCCATTGATTCCTATGGGCCTTGAGGCCCATAGGAATCAATGGCAATTACCGAATCGGTAAATACCGATTCGGTAATTTTACCGATTTGTCAAGGGGGACAGGGTGTCACTTTGACACCCTGTTGCACCCCTGATTGTGGCTTGTGTGCAATGTGACACACATACATGCCCTTAGGGCATGTATGTGTGCCACATGGCACAGGTGTACATGCACAGATGTGCATGTACACAGAAATTCGTTATTTACCATGCCATTGTATTTCATGGTAAATAACGAATTTCTAAGGGCCTGTGGCACTGTTTCCAGTGGCACCTACATCCCAAATTACCGATTCTGTACATTTACCGATTCGGTTATTTACCGATTCGGTAAAATTACCGATTCGGTAAATATACAGAATCGGTAATTTTCAGGCCCCCTACATCTGGAAGTACAAATACCGGTCGGTAACGGCCGAAATCGGCCGTTACCGACCGGTATTTGTCCACCTACATATGGCCCTCAGTATTTTACCGATTCGGTAAATTAACCGAATCGGTAAAATTGCCGACCTACATCACAAATACCCATTTACCGGTCGGTAACGGCCGAAATCGGCCGTTACCGGTCGGTAAATGGCCTCCTACATCTGGCCTTTAATGTGTTACACGCAAGACAGGGACACGGTGAGAGCATGGAGGATGGAGTCTCACATGATTAGGCACAGGCCTAGGCTTCTGCACACGCAAGATTAGAATAAAGACAGGGCCAGAAATGAAAGCCAGAATACCAAATATAAAGACAGTCAGGCAAGCAAGGGAGGATGAAAGGGGACTAGAGAATATCTGGGAAGAAAAGATGCTGCTAGTGGTGAAACATGGAAAAGCATTTGGTAACTAGAGAATATAATCTTCTGAAGACGCAAAGAACTGATAACAGAAAAAAAGGATCAGTGAACAGACAAGTGTAATTTCCAAACAATATATTCACATTTATTACATTTTTTGCAGACTAATATATTTCCACCTCAATTATTAAAAAAAATTGTATCAGAAAGAAATGAACACAAAGACCCAGCTCACTATAAGACCCACACAAACATAGATTGACTGGACAAAGATTAAAATTTGGATTCTCTGGGGTGTTTTTAGGTGTCGCCTGAGCTAGCGCATGCGCTGCCCTGGCGAGACTTTTAGTAAGTGGGGCTTTAAAAAGCTCACCACAAGCTTTTACTTGTGGCCTAAAGCTTGAAGTTACGTGCAGAGCCGCCATATTTCTTGTCATGGCTCATTAAGCGCATCGCTCGCCAGACTTGCCTCCCTTTTTTTTTGTTAAACTGTTAGCGCGAGGCGCGCGCACGCACCATTGCGCCAGCTTTTGCAACGGCTATATCCACCCCGTCATTTCTGATCTATTTCCTGCCTCTGCGATAGACCGCCTTTCTTAATCAAATAAAAGCTGCGTGTTCTATTCTTTTTAGCTGTAATAATTGAACTTCTCTTAATGCCATAACAAAAACAGTTTGTTCCAGTCCAAATGAAAGGTGATTTGAAAGCAATGTTTCTGGGCTTTCTCTATTGAGGATTGCCTCAAGAAATGTTTTCGTCCTTTGCAGTCCAACCCTTCACCAGGCTTCTAATGTTAATACTGTATGACGCTATAATCTGGCAAAGAACAGAACACAAAGGAAGCAGACCTGTTTAGACCAGTGGATACTTTGCCAGTAGCAATGATTAAACCCCGGGCTCCTATTAACTGTATTAAAGCAAGCAACTATCAAGAAAATTACTAGCGTGCTTTCAAATGTTGTTTCACCCTATTTGATTACATTTGTTTTTGTTTATTATCTTTCTAATTGGACTCAGTAGCTGAGAGGTAGCTTGAACAATTTAAGTTTATGATAGAAAATGTTGACTTCGACTGATTCCAAAGTTGTGAATTAAAATGAAAGATATGATGACAGCATGATCAACAACTGCGTGATTATGGTTATATGCTGGGTTTGTTTTTACATAGGAAGTCTGTGCTTCACAAAGCTTGTTTGAATTGCTTCCAAAGAAACTCGTCTACAGAATATCTCCTGCTTGTCTAACGTGCTTGCACACATGCAAATCCTGCTACTGTGTGGAACTGGCTCACTGTGGCTATACTCATTTTATGAGTGTTATTCAAAGAGAGTGAGATTCCAAGATATTGCCAAGCTCATTCGCTCACAAACCATTTTATTGTAGATTTCATATAGTCTGCTCTGAAGCACAACTACAGAAAAGTGCATTTCTAAAGGTGCTAGTAGTGTAATACAGCGAACGTGTGCCAAGGCAGAAATTGTATCAGTAGCACGGATGTTTGTCCTTTTACTGATTTTTTTTATAAAATACATATATTAATATTCTGGAATTGAGAGCATCCACCTCCACTCTTTCTGAAGGATCCCACACACCAGCTCCAGGATGATTGATTCCCTAAGTGAGTACTGAGTCAATAACAATCAGCAGCTACCTCAACTTCACTTCAGCATCTGCTCAGTCTCGCTTTCACCTCCAACCTCACCCTCCTTTCACCTTCCTTTCATCTTCAGCCTCACACATTCTTATACACACCACACACATCTCCCTTTCTTCCACCCAATGTGGCCTCCACCCAGTGTTGCATCAATCTAAGCTTTGTCTTCAACCTAGCCTCATTCTCAACTCATCCACACCGCTTCAACTCATCTCACCCCTCTTCATCTTTTCATAGTACACCCTCCCCTCATTCTCAGTATATCTCCTCATATCAACCACACCTTCATTTCATTTATCGTCACTCCACCTTCCCTCATTTTCCTCTCTTCTCATTCCTCAAAATTCATACCAGCTATTGTTTAATGATTAGGGCTGCTGTGTGCTTGGGTCTTAACATAACATTTTCTTTCATTGTGCCTCTTCCATATATCAGTTTTCTAAAACGTTCTACGTGGTGGTCTTACTTGTTACACCCCTGTTTTAACAATTGTGGTGGTATGGAAGTGGGCAAGGATGTTTTGAGGGGATTGGGGGAAGGCAACTTATGTTTTCAGCCTTAGAGGCCGATTTATCCTCGATTTCTGAATCAAGATTAGAAATTGGTGTAAACCCTTTATCACAAGTACCAAGTGTAATGCAACTGGTAAGTTGGAGAATGTCTCGTTGCTCTGTAAAGACTATTAAACAAGCATTGGGATAGCCAATAGGTCTCGCCTTTGGGACCTTATCAGTGTTTAACCATGCAACAGTTAATGTTGTTGCACCAAGGATATTGTGCTGCATAACTAAATACTTATAAGGTCACAAAAGCGAGACCTATTGGCTATGCCAATGCTTGTTTTTAACGTGGTTTGGGACTTCTGTTATTTGAGCTGGAGCGAGGTGCTTCTCAAAAGTCTGACATTTCCTTAAAGCAATTATTTACAATTTCAGCAGCAACAGGGCAGATGAAAGGCATAGAGCCTGACTGTATGTTATCCAGATAAAATGGACATTAAGAGTGTACCATGCATGCAGAAGAAGTTATATTGCAGGAGCTTAGGCAGCCCTGAGCTTGTTACCTAAGAACAAGGCCCCCGGGATGGACGGATTCCCAGCAGACTTTTACCAGGGATTTACAGCAGCACTGACTCAGACCTTATTAGAGGTTTTCTTGGAAGCCAAGGACAAAGGGGTACCGTATGAAGGCTTTATATGTATCTGCCTAAGCCGGGGGCGGGGGGGGGGGAGAGGGGGACGGTTTAGATCCTGCATCGTCCCGGCTGCTCACAATGATAAATTCCAATATCCAAACATTCTGCAAGCTCTTGGCCTCTCGCCTGAGCCTGGTGATGTCTGGGCTGGTTCATATAGACCAGTGTGGGTTTATTCCTAGCCGCAGCATGGCATCAAATCTGAGGGAACTTGCGCTTGTGCTCCGCGAGGCAGGAGACAGTAAGGAGGAAATGGCGTTGGCCTCATTTAATATCGAAAAGGCGTTTGATACATATGATTGGGGGGTATCTTTTGGAGGTGATAAGAGTCATGGGGTTCAGGCCTCAATTTAGAGGATGGATTTAACTGTTATCCACTGGCCCCGGTGCAAGAGTGAGAGTGGGCCAGTATATGTCTGGCCGGTGGGATATAGAATGCGGTGCTCAACAGGGAAGCCCACTCTCGCCTCTCCTGTTTGCCCTGGTGGTGGAGCCTCTGCTTGTGTGGGTACGCTGGGCTCTGCATGAGTGGGGGATGGAGTTGGGGTGCACTAAGCTTATCATAGCACTCTACACAGATGAAGCTTTATTTTACCTTAGGACGCCCAGGACTTCTTTGGCGGTTTTATTGGAGATGCGGAGTGAGTTTGGTGAGGTGTCTGGCCTCAAAATTAACAAAAGGGAGTCCTTAGTGTTTTCGCTGGCAGCGTTGGCCAGAGTACCCAGGGAACGTTGCAGGATTTGGGGTTGCAATGAGAGATGGAGCACTTTCGTTATCCAGGTATAATGGTGGTGCATACACCCAAGAAACAACTACAGAACACTGTTGAGCAGGTCATAGGCTCTTTGTGGGCCTCTGTGTGGTTCTGGAAAACTTTACCATTATCACTCATGGGTAGAGTTGCAGTGTCTAAGATGGTGTTTCCGCCATGATGCCTGTATGTGATCCAGAATTCTCTGGGCCCCCCTGCGTGCCGGAGTGTTCCGTCATCTGAATTCCCTCCTCACCTCTCTCTTCTGGGCAGGGAGGCAGAGTAGGACAGCTCGCCTGCTTGTAATGAGGGGATATGAGGACAGTGGACTTGGTGTGCCAAATCTGGAATATTATTATTATGCCTCCCACATGCAGCAAAATAGATGGAGGAGGACCATACCGGCCAGGAGATCCTTCTCCCAAATGTTCATTTGGGAGAAGGGTCTTCTGGCGGATATGGTGGGGGGGACTGAGCTCACTGCATTATTGATAGCGTGTTTTGGGCATCCCCCGCGGTGCCCAGTGTGGTTTGTAAGACGGCTGTGGTGTGGAAGATTGGTGACAGTGGTGATCAGGAAGGCCCCATTTCATATGGAGATGACACTGGATTTTGACTCCATTCCACCAATAGGAGGGGTGTATGTCATATCAATCTTGGTGAAAGGAGGGTTGTGAGTTGGCTTGGGACATGTATCTGAATTACCTATTTCTGTCTTTTGAGGAAGCTGGGAATCAGTTTGAGATAGGTTCAGGGCAATTCATGTACTATGTGGGGGTGCCGGATACGGTAAGGACTCTCTGGACATTTTATTCTGTGGTGCCGACTGCGTTGGCTAAATTGGGTGTGCTACTGACGCAAGGGCCTGGGTGACACCTCATTTCGTTAATTTATAAGTCAATACAGGTAGGTACGATTAGAGGACCTCTGCGAGTGCGGCAGGCTTGGGAGGCAGATTTTGGGCCTCCAAGCTCAGATGTGGAATGGGCCAGGATGTGTGTGTAGTTGAAGACTGTGTCTAGTAACTTGACTGGGGTTTCCTGCAGGTGCGTGCCTTTTGGGAGAGGGTACTTATGCAGTTGAATCTGGCTGCTGCTCTGTCTTGTGAGGTCACACCTCAGCCATGCCACCTTGTCCTCCCCAAGAAACGCAAAATGAAAATCCAGTTTGCGCAATTGGCACTAGTGCTGGCAAGGAGGCGGGTAGCCATCACATGGATGGGGGTTAGGGCTCCATCGGAGGGGCTATTGGTTAGGGATGATTCCTGTGCTCAGTGTGCTACTGGATTCAAGCTAGCCTGGCTGATGAAGGGTGATACCCCGAAACCGGTCCCAGGATGCTTGTTTCTGGTCCAGGGAGGACCTGGCTTGGCAGTTTGGGCTGGACTGTTCCTATGAGGGCAGGGACAAGTCTGATTTGCATATGGCTGGGTCCAAATTGGGGTGGCGAAGTGAGCAAGAGAACGATGGTTTTAACACAGGTCTTTGTGACTGGGGGAGAATGTTTGCATTGTTCAGCATTCCGTCCATCATTTGTTCCTTTTGCTTCAGAATAGTCGGTGGCATTACAAATGCAATGTACACGGTCAGATGCCAAACTTCCAGTTGACTTGGAAACCTGGTGCATGCTCTGTCAAAAGTTTTGGGGCCCGGAGGGTGAAGCCTCGGAAGAGGAATCCGCGGGCAGTGAGGGGTAGCTATAGCGGGTGGTGTAATGTATGATTGGATGGCAGGAACTAAATACATTGCCCTTGTGTTATTACCTATAGTGAATAGATGCAGCAATCTCCTCCCCTTTTGTGCCTTAATACCTTGATACCTACCTTGATAAGAGCTGGGAGTGGTTCTGATGCAATCTCAGTTTACCTTGTTGAGGCTCTGCTTTGTTGTATGTTGTCATGTGTTTACAAAATGACAAGTACAGGTTTAAAAAAAAAGATTGTACCATGCAGAGAGTTTTCTAAGAGGCAGCCTGCCCTCTCTGGTCAGCCTTGGAGCCAGGTAACTATTAAACAAGCATTGGAAAAACCTATGGTTCTGGCTTTGCAAGCATATGCCATAAAAATAAAAGTTTAAAGGTAAAAAAAGCAACCTCAAGAAAAATGAAATTGAAAGAGAGATTGGCCAAACAACTCGGGCAAAGAAGTTCACTACTTTGTAGCTGGAAGTGCACAAGTGATAAGTAAAATGGCATCATTTACAGTACAAGAGAACCAGTGATTGAACTGGACTGACTCGCTGCCCCATGCTTTTTGCAGTGGTGGGCAGGAGCAAAGTATGACCCCCCCCCCCCTCTAAGAATATATGCATGAATTTCTATTTATGCATTTTTTATACTTGAGGCTGGTGATTCCGCTCAATCTGTCTCTACTCTACACCTAACAAGATGAGCATGACTTGCATGCCCCAATCCATCAGCACAACATCAGAAAGTCAAAGAAGCATTAGATGTTGGGCAGGACTTGAGTGGCAATCTCTGGCATTAGTTACTGTGAGCACACAGCAACACGTGTGTTGTCCTATGTTGGAAGCTACGCCATCGCCTCTCCTTTTCACAATATTACCAATGACAAACATGTCATAGACCTGTTAAGCTTGCCCTTGGAGAAGGAAAAAGTTGGTGCACATTACTTCAAGTGAGTGGCTGTACACCTTATGAAGTGCATGTTGGCCACCATTTTATTTGCTATGTGGTTATTAATGCTGTGGAACCTCGGCAGCCATTATTTGTGGGGGCTGTTTTAAAACTTAATCCGCACAGGGACCACCGATGGCATCCCTTCTGTGGAAGTAGAAAGTGGAGAAGCTCTACTGGTAATCCCATTCAACAGGAGCGAAAGGTACATGGATGCAAAAAAGGGTGGGGGCACTAGCATTAGACCTCACATCAGATGACATAAAATCACGCGAAGGCCCAGCTTGTTAGTGGTCCGTCTAGACCAGTGGCAGGACTGGGAATGTTGCAATTGGGCCAGAAGCACAGAAAAAAACAATGTACAGAGCCAAAATACACAACAGAATGGGAAATATGGTGGGAACCACTACAAACCCAGCAATGACTGCTTTGGTCAAGAAAAGTACCAACCCATCCAGATGTTGGTTTGGTATGCAGGAGGAGCAACCACAAAGCACAGACCAAGAACCTCAGACACATAGGGCAGGCAAGTAGTCGTAACCCCAGAACAGACACCACCTCCAGAAAACCTTCCACCAAGACCATAATATCATACCACAGCCGCCTCCCCAGAGGAACCAGACCCAGTCCCAACCCTCCAAGAATGACCAAGAACATGTTTTTCAGTCAAAAAAAGAGGCAGAAGTTATAAACAGCTTGTGCCATCCCATAAAGTTGCATTCAAAAGTGAAATGAAGAAATGTAACTATACTCCAAAGATAACAACTGTTTTTGTACTGTGTGCCCAGGACACGGATCTAACACAAAGCCTCCTGGTAATAAAAGAACCATGCCATCCATGTGCATATATTTTCATTTTTATATATTTTTGGTATTTTTTAGCACAACTAAAGCTACTGGTAAAGCTCATAGATATCAATAATGAGTTTATGTTCTTTTCAGTGAGCAACATTTGATTGGGTTACAATTCAATACATTATCGAACCTCAGGCCTGCCTGGAAAAATGATAAGGGATGCATGTTCTTTATTAGGTACTGAATTCTTTTAGTTCAGCCTGAAGTCAATAAGGCAAGATAGAACAGCACATCCTTTTCACCTGTAGACACACAAGGCAAGCACAGTAAAAGGACGGAAGTGTCATCACCGCTCCCCATCCAGGTCCTTGATACCTGGATGCAGCCTGCAAGGAAAACCAATGACATTTTCTGCACAGGAACTAGCAGTAACTATCTTGGAGACATAAGATGTGTAGTATGGAGCTTGGCATACACTAGGACTACTAACATGTGTGCCCAATGATCTCTTTGCTAAAAACAAAAATAATTTAGCGGAAACCTCAATTTCTCATTTTAAGGTCACGTTAATCCGATGTCATGATTACCACATAATAAGTCCAACTTTTCAACCATTTTGAACACCTGTGCAGCAGATTCCCTCCTTGCCACTTGAAGTGCTGTCATGCTTACCATGAATCCCACAAGAAAGAGAAGGACTTCCAGGCCCACCTGCAAGACCAGCTTCATCAGCAAGAACAGTGTCATCTTCTGCGGCAACAGCTGAATCCCTGTGACTGCCCAGCGACTGTACAAGTGCCAGAAAGTCTATAAAACAATGCCTTGTAGCTAACTAGCCATCTGATTCCCTAGCCTTAAAGCAAGAAGATGGTGATAGTCCAGTCGTGAATTCCCTCAGTCCCAGTGAAAGCTATCATAAAAACCTGGTCAAGGTGCACGTCAAGAAAGGAAGACCATACCACATTGGTAGTAAACACGGTTGATGTGTGGCCAAACTAGTTCTAGCCATAATCTTTATTTCTCATGACTGGCAGAGCTCTGACCCTTGCCGTAACCTTGACCACCTTGAGGAAGTCATGATTGGTATTGTTATCCCTTTTTCTTGGAAAACCTAAACCATAAGAATACACACACACTACAGCACAAGTTTGGTTTTTATACCTACAGAGCCCAAAGTACATGGACCTTCTGTAACTGTCAGCTTTTGTCCCAGCCGAACCATCCTGTTAAAGGACTCCGATCTAGCGAGTTCTATGAAGAAGAGCTGTCTTACTGCCATATATTCTGAATAGAATAACTTTCATGTGGAATACATTCTGAATAGAATACCTTTCCTCTGGTAATACATTCTGAATAGAATTACTTTCCTTTAGTTGCTGAGGTCTCTACTGTTGGCTTGCAAGCATTTCATCCCAGCAGTCGTATCTGGAGATCTTGACTTTCGAAGGCGAACCCATTTGATGATGAATCAGTATATGCAATATCCGGGATCCTTCATCTGATTTTTATTAGTGTCAGATTTTTGGACTTGGTCTGTCCGCTCTGTCATTGCATCTGTTGTCACACTCTGCAATGCAGAGAGACAGCAGTCACATGGTGCTCTAGAGGCGTTATGAAATGTTTATTCAAAGAAACATGTTTGGAGAAGTTTGAAAATCCCAAGATGGCATTGGTTGGCTTGTTTACAAGTCAACTGATCATGTGCATGGAAACAGAGTTGCTCACCGCATAGTAGATCCCAAATGATGATAGATGAAGGGATCATTTTCTATGTTTACTTTATAAAATCAATTTTACTTACAACTAAGCAGATCCTCGATTGCCTTGGGTGTGCCTGTCTGGGTATCTGGCTACAGATCCTGAGGTGCTGTGATTATACAGAAAAGACAATAAATATTTAAAACTCTTTAATGGTGCATGTATATAGGGACGACAAAGGTGGAAAAATTGTTTGGTGGCTTTGAGCCATGCGTACCAGATAACCACTGAGTCTTAGGATCAAGACATCTTCTTGAAGTCACCGTAAGTGCTCTATCTGAGACATATGATTTCTTTGGACACTGTAATGATATTTCTTGGAAAAAGTTAGTAGGTGCTGCCTTTTATCTTACAGAAGTGCCTGATTGAAGATTTTGCACGAGTATGGAACGTCTTCAGAGCTGGCTTTCTAAAGCAAATGGGAAACTCCTGCCTTTGTACCTTCTTTGCCTTGTGTCAGGGGAGGCAAAAATGGGGAAAGGATCACACAGCCCCTGAGTGAACACGGAGGGAGGAAAGGGTGGAGACAAATGCCCCTGGGATAGTTATGTACACTGCAACTTATCTATGACCAAAAAAAATGTATGATGCCCTGAGACTCCATTGATATTAAAGAGAGCGGATACCCTCCTACCTCTGAAGCTGTGTGCACCATAACGAAGGAGGAGTAGGTGCTAGCTGGATGTATGAGCAGTATCGGCTTGTGAACTTGCACAGATCAGAACACACGGGTCACATCTGGATTACATTTTAGGTTTGGATGAACAATGGCAGCAATTCCTTTACTTTTGAAGGATACATTGGAGCGCAGCTTTGTTGGAAGCACACTGCCTAAGTGTTGGATGGAGATGCTCAATTTCATTGGGTTCTTCCTTGTTAAGTCCTATAAAGAGCGAGGTATTCAGAGTTCTATGCCTTGCCACAAGAATAATGCTGCAGCAACAAATGATGGACGGAATGTTGAATAAATCAAACATTCATCCCCAGTCAAGAGAGTTGAGTTAAATCATTCATTCATTTTCTCACTACGCCACCCCAGTTTGGACCCAGCCATATGCTAATCAATTTTGACCCTACTCCTCATGGGAACAGTTCAGCCCGAAATGCCAAGCCGGTTCCACCCTGGTCAGGAAACAAGCATCCTGGGACCGGGTTCAGGGTATCATTCCTCATGAACCAGGCTAGCTTGAATCCAGTGGCACAGCGAGCAAGGAACCCACGTTTGGTCATACCCACACCACTTACGGTGAAAAATGCTGTGGCAACAAATGACGGACAGAATACTGAATAAGCGAGACAAACAAGGACCCCCTGATACGGATCAACTTCCTGGGTCAGGGCAAATAACATATGTGAGTAAAATACCCAGGCAAATTTTCAATACCAACTAGCACATGAAGAGTGGCTTAGGCCACATAAAGAAATAATAATCAACTACTGTTTTTACACATTGGAGTACAATTTTAATTCTTCTTACAAAAACATGATATTTGGTAAAATCGATACACAGTTATACACAAATGATAAAAAGATTGTAGCATTATAACATATGTATAATTTCATTCATACACATAATTAATAAATATAAAAGCTTTTGGATGGTTTCCTGTCTACGCGTTTCGACACTCATGTGTGCCTTCCTCAGGACTGTACCATCGTGCTGTAAAACAATATTTTTAAAAAGATATTTTTACAATTTTGTATTTCAGTGTAAAAACAGTTAATATTCTAACTTTAATGACATGTGCTAGATGTTGGTTATCAACATAAACTAATAATACCGCTTCTAAATATATTAGTGTCTATCTTGTATATAGTTACCATAGACTCATTTCTAATTATACATACATAATGGACAAATATATCACGTATCTCTCATTCATACATAGTGTTTATATATTCTAATAACAATTATTAAGCTCCTACTTTATTCAATTTGGGTAATTGCCAACAGCATACCATACATCTCATTATATAAGTATGGCATACATATAGATAACCTGACCATAAAGGATAAAGAAGGTATAAAAAGGAGAGTTCCATAAACAGAATAAGGAACCAGATTCAAGAAAGTAAGACAAAAGAGAATTTCAGTGTAGTCAAGTGGGTTATTTGACTCGCAAAGGGCTGTTTTTAGAAGACATTATCTGTGTTGGCTCTCTTTAAGTGGTATACTATGATCATATCCTAGTATCATGTATGCCACATAAAATGGAAAATTCTATGTAGTATAATGATATACATTATCATATCTAGGTTCATTGATAACATATTCGCAGGGTATAAGGAATATTGGTATATCTGTCCAGGACCTAATGCAAACCTGTTGTAATAATCATTCATGCCGATATGCATCAATATAGCTTACCTATTTAAGGGTCAAAACAGGGTAGATACCAAGGATCAGACAGGGTAGATACCAAGATGCCGTGAAGATTAGTATAAATGTCAATGAAAAATAAATCTGCAATATGAGAACATTATTAGCTAATTCTATGGTCGGGCTAAGTATTGTAACTAATGACCAATTTTATTAAGCATGCTTACCCAATTATTAACAAAGCTCAGATTGACTTTATGTACGAACTTCGTTATATGTAGATTTGATGATCAGCTAGAATCGCTAACATCCATTGGCCGCTTGACTGGAGGCACGAGGGTGTGATAATCAAGCCAAAATATTTAGATCGCTGTAAGTAAATAAGGTTCATTAGTGGTGAACCCAGATAGTTTTATAGTGCGGCAGGTATAAATGCCTAGATTGTAATGCTTGCCCTATTTGAAAATTTGTTCTATTTCTATTAATCAGCGGCTACAGATTGCATTTCTCTGATCATATTGGTTGCCTTTTGTTTCCTTGTGTTTGATTAAGGGGCAAAGAGCACATCTAATGTTGCATAATTAGGCAAGTCTAACAACTAGTCTACTTAATACAAAGCCTATTCTATAAGGGTGATACTGTCCTAATGCTTAAATGTAAAGCGACAAGCAGTATTGATTTACATTTATTTTCATGTAGCAGGCATTTATTTCTTTAGTCTACAGCACGAACTGCCACTAATATAATAGGTTACCTTATTCGCATTTATCTAATCATATTCGTTAGCTTTTGGTTTCCTTTATTTAATTAAGGGACAAGGAGCACACCTACTACTGTAAGGTTAACAAGTCTTGTACAAAGTCTACTTAATGTAACGCGCATTCTGTAAAGCTAACACTGTTTTAGCATTTTTATTCCAGTGTTTAAATGAGGGCGGCATGTAATATTGATTTGAGTTTATTTTCATGCTGCACGCATTTACTTCTTTTGTCTCGACCCTAGACTACAACTAATGAAATTGGTTACCTAAATGCTGTTCGCATTAGTACGCCCATGCGTAAGCTACATATTTTCCTTACCGCGTTTAAACATGTCCTCTGTTTTAGTTATTTTTTGGTGCCATCTAGAAATAGGTCCGATAGGAGTTACAGAAAACGTGGTCACACATCTATTGAAAAAAGAAAAGTAGCATGCAATTCACATTTATTATAAATGATATATTACGGGTTTACTAAATGCGTCCTACATACTTAGGAAGACTATATTGTTTACCTATTACACGGCTCGGTGTAGGCGACCTGCTAACGTAAGTTCCCAGCGTCTTTACGGCATCTTTTGTCTAAAATAAAGGAGGGAGGGCAACTGACGTTATATTACGGTCAACGCATTTAAACTGTAGAAAGCGTATAGCACATAATTTAAAACTGCAATAGTTTTACCTGTATCCACGTGGTTTTAGACGGACCGGCTATGGTGGAGTCCAGGCGGTATCTTGTGTTTAAGCAAAGAGTTTGTCTCACGCATTCTCATTGGTTTATATACAGAGACAGCTAATTGGTTCGCCTAGTACCAACGTGTATCTTAAAGGGACGTATCTCTATATTGCCAGTAACAAAATTTACAAAACTTATATACAATGTTTAATTGTTCCAACATTGTATCTTTATAATATAAATGGGATGCCAATGGTGCTGTCAGTTTGCATGTTTTAATCGCAGATCTATGTTCCGTTAGGCGGAGTTTCATAGTTCTTGCGGTTTCTCCAACATAACCTAAGTTACATGGACACAATATCAGGTAGACAATATTGTTCGTATTACATGTCCATAGTTCCTTAGCTTGTATTTGTACCTGGTTAAATATGAATTTCTCACCTGATATTATACCATCACATGATTGACATGTGCCACATCTGGAGGTGCCTTTAATGGCATTTTCCCCATTAAAAGATTTCTGTACAAAGGGGGCAGTGTTAGCAGTTCCACTGAACCGTGATCTAACCACTAGATCTTTAAGATTTTTGTTGCGTCGATGCGCAAACATAGGTTTTGGTAATTTGGGTTGTGTCGGTTCTATATTCTCCAGATGTGGCACATGTCAATCATGTGATGGTATAATATCAGGTGAGACATTTTTCTGAGTTCCACCATTCTCCGTCACAAATTCGTTGGCGTATCCTAGAAAAGATCCACATAGCTAATAATAATGGCGGAGACAAAATAAGGAAAAAAAGAGAGGTCTATTGGATTTTTACTCTGAACACATTTACCCATGGTTTAAACAATGACCTACCGTGGATAAATGCAATACTATAAAGAATAGGACATATAGCTCTGCTATCATCCTTCTGGAATTTGGATAAATAAAATGATCAGTCTAAGAATACATAGTTCCTTTGGAACTATCATTTTGAAACACCTCCATATATGATACTAGCAGTAGTCATGCCCGTTCTATCTATTTCATTTATTTAGTTTTCACTTTTTATTCAACAGCTAATATACCTAAAATAAACGTTCTTGAAATATATTATAAAGATACAATGTTGGAACATTTAAACATTGTATATAAGTTTTGTAAATTTTGTTACTGGCAATATAGAGATACGTCCCTTTAAGATACACGTTGGTACTAGGCGAACCAATTAGCTGTCTCGGTATATAAACCAATGAGAATGCGTGAGACAAACTCTTTGCTTAAACACAAGATACCGCCGGGACTCCACCATAGCCGGTCCGTCTAAAACCACGTGGATACAGGTAAAACTATTGCAGTTTTAAATTATGCGCTATACGCTTTCTACAGTTTAAATGCATTGACCGTAATATAACGTCAGTTGCGCTCCCTCCTTTATTTTAGACAAAAGACGCCGTAAAGACGCTGGGAACTTACGTTAGCAGGTTGCCTACACCGAGCCGTGTAATAGGTAAACAATATAGTCTTCCTAAGTATGTAGGACGCATTTAGTAAACCCGTAATATATCATTTATAATAAATGTGAATTGCGTGCTACTTTTCTTTTTTCAATAGATGTGTGACCACGTTTTCTGTAACTCCTATCGGACCTATTTCTAGATGGCACCAAAAAATAACTAAAACAGAGGACATGTTTAAACGCGGTAAGGAAAATATGTAGCTTACGCATGGGCGTACTAATGCGAACAGCATTTAGGTAACCAATTTCATTAGTTGTAGTCTAGGGTCGAGACAAAAGAAGTAAATGCGTGCAGCATGAAAATAAACTCAAATCAATATTACATGCCGCCCTCATTTAAACACTGGAATAAAAATGCTAAAACAGTGTTAGCTTTACAGAATGTGCGTTACATTAAGTAGACTTTGTACAAGACTTGTCAACCTTACAGTAGTAGGTGTGCTCCTTGTCCCTTAATTAAATAAAGGAAACCAAAAGCTAACGAATATGATTAGATAAATGCGAATAAGGTAACCTATTATATTAGTGGCAGTTCGTGCTGTAGACTAAAGAAATAAATGCCTGCTACATGAAAATAAATTTAAATCAATACTGCTTGTCGCTTTACATTTAAGCATTAGGACAGTATCACCCTTATAGAATAGGCTTTGTATTAAGTAGACTAGTTGTTAGACTTGCCTAATTATGCAACATTAGATGTGCTCTTTGCCCCTTAATCAAACACAAGGAAACAAAAGCCAACCAATATGATCAGACAAATGCAATCTGTAGCCGCTGATTAATAGAAATAGAACAAATTTTCAAATAGGGCAAGCATTACAATCTAGGCATTTATACCTGCCGCACTATAAAACTAACTGGGTTCACCACTAATGAACCTTATTTACTTACAGCGATCTAAATATTTTGGCTTGATTATCACACCCTCGTGCCTCCAGTCAAGCGGCCAATGGATGTTAGCGATTATAGGTGATCATAAAATCTACATATAACGAAGTTCGTACATAAAGTCAATCTGAGCTCTGTTAATAATTGGGTAAGCATGCTTAATAAAATTGGTCATTAGTTACAATACTTAGCCCGACCATAGAATTAGCTAATAATGTTCTCATATTGCAGATTTATTTTTCATTGACATTTATACTAATCTTCACGGCATCTTGGTATCTACCCTGTCTGATCCTTGGTATCTACCCTGTTTTGACCCTTAAATAGGTAAGCTATATTGATGCATATCGGCATGAATGATTATTACAACAGGTTTGCATTAGGTCCTGGACAGATATACCAATATTCCTTATACCCTGCGAATATGTTATCAATGAACCTAGATATGATAATGTATATCATTATACTACATAGAATTTTCCATTTTATGTGGCATACATGATACTAGGATATGATCATAGTATACCACTTAAAGAGAGCCAACACAGATAATGTCTTCTAAAAACAGCCCTTTGCGAGTCAAATAACCCACTTGACTACACTGAAATTCTCTTTTGTCTTACTTTCTTGAATCTGGTTCCTTATTCTGTTTATGGAACTCTCCTTTTTATCCCTTCTTTATCCTTTATGGTCAGGTTATCTATATGTATGCCATACTTATATAATGAGATGTATGGTATGCTGTTGGCAATTACCCAAATTGAATAAAGTAGGAGCTTAATAATTGTTATTAGAATATATAAACACTATGTATGAATGAGAGATATGTGATATATTTGTCCATTATGTATGTATAATTAGAAATGAGTCTATGGTAACTATGTACAAGATAGACACTAATATATTTAGAAGCGGTATTATTAGTTTATGTTGATAACCAACATCTAGCACATGTCATTAAAGTTAGAATATTAACTGTTTTTACACTGAAATACTGTTTTACAGCACGATGGTACAGTCCTGAGGAAGGCACACATGAGTGTCGAAACGCGTAGACAGGAAACCATCCAAAAGCTTTTATATTTATTAATTATGTGTATGAATGAAATTATACATATGTTATAATGCTACAATCTTTTTATCATTTGTGTATAACTGTGTATCGATTTTACCAAATATCATGTTTTTGTAAGAAGAATTAAAATTGTACTCCAATGTGTAAAAACAGTAGTTGATTATTATTTCTTTATGTGGCCTAAGCCACTCTTCATGTGCTAGTTGGTATTGAAAATTTGCCTGGGTATTTTACTCACATACAGAATACTGAATAAATCAAACTTTCACCTTCAGTCAAGAGATCTGAGTTAAATCCAACGTTCTTTAACTCACTACTCCACCCAAGTTTGGCCCCAGCCATATGCAAATCAGTCTTGACTCTATTCCTTATGGGAACAGCCCAGCCCGAACTGCCAGTCCAAGTCCTTCCTGGACCGAAACAAGCATCCTGGGGCCGGTTATCGGGTATCACCCCACATCAGCCAGGCTAGCTTGAATCCAGTGGCACAGCGAGCAAGGGACCCAAGTCTGGGCATACCCGGCGCACTTAGGGTGAAAAATGCTGCGGCAACAAAAGATGGACGGAATGCTGAATAAATCAACCGTTCACCCCCAGTCAAGAGATTTTGGTTAAATCCATTGTGCTAAAAAAGCATTGAATAGACATCTCCTCATGAGCCAGCCCCATTGCCTGCAGGAGGTTTGCTGAAGTATAATGCTGCAGCTTCTGAATAACACGGTCCTTACAGACTGAAAAGTTGCTTCTTGGAGCATTACCTTGCTCTTGTTAAGGGTCAAACAAGGCAGATTCTGGACAGCTATTTACAGCTATAAAGTAAGCCGTTTAGGTCCTGGCTCATGGTTGGTGTTGCTTGGAAGGTGCTAAGAGCTCAGTTTATAAGTGTCTTTTTGTGTTGTTACAGGGAGAAACCTTTTTTAGAGGATTTGGGGCTCAATACCCAAGGCAAATTGTTAAGTAAGATTGCTAGTAAATGGAACTGCTTGAGGTTGTCGGTTGATCTATCAGCTTCCATGTGCTTTTGTCCTCGGTCATCCAGTAACCTGCAAGCCCCTGCCTGTCCCAGCCTTTATATTGCCGCCTGCCCCCTTGGCACAATGCTACTCTCCGTCACGAGGAAAGTCAATCCTTAAAGTGTCAAGTAGCTCCAGGTGTCCTATCTTCTGTCCAATAGTTCTGTCCTTCTATTCAAACGTACCCATAGCACACATAAAATAAGTTCAAGTAAAACAAATGTGCAAGCTTCAAACGCTTATTATGTCATGTTTTGTCACTGACATTGATACAGGGTTTTCCAGGCATTCTGTTCTGTTTAAAGACTGTGGGGCATATTAGAAAGGGCCTTATTGCAGCTTTAGCTGCCCTTTTTGCAGATAATATTTACAACAAGGGGTAGATAAAGCAGCTATATTATTATCGCCCTATTAACAAGCCAGCGCTAACATGTGTTAGCACCAGCTTTCCGGCGTTATCTGCCGGTTTTCCTATCGCCTTGCATGCCAGCAATAATTATCGCTAATGACATGCAAGGTAGGCGTTCCTTACAAAAAGTACACGGAAAAGGTTGCGATAACAACTTCGCTCTATTAGCAAAGATGTCCTGCGATGACAAAAGTCGCGCTAAGCCCCCATCATCGCAATATTCTATCGCCTGATTGAAACCTGACTTACCATTAATGCCTATAGGAGGTGGATTGTAAGGTTAAGTCCACACTCCCCGATTACCAAGCCTGACATTAGCACTGTGAAATCATCGCAGGATTTCATGCGCTAATAATCATTATCGCAGTCTATCGCAGGATTTCACATCGCCTGTTAGCTAAGCGTTGCTAATACACGGCGATGTAATCCAGCGATATCCGGCGGTAATTAAAATCGCGCTAAGCACGCATTGCGATATTTATCGCAGACTGTAGATAATATGTCCCTGTATCTTACCTTTCAGCATCACACCGATCAATGTATTAGTGTCTGTGCCACCACCTGAGAAGCAGGTGCATCCTCTTGAAGTAGCATCTGGTAGGGGACGTGGCGGGGGCAGGGGGATAGAAAACAAATTAAAAAGACTTACCTGGGGGTCACTAATTGCCGCCACTCCTCTGTCCACGCTGTATCCTGCCTACCAGAAGCACCCGGGCTCCCAGACTCCCCTAGCCAATCACAACGCTGCCTTACAGCAGCGCTGTGATTAGTCTGAGTGTCGAGGTTCGGCTCTCAGAGAGGAACTGGGAGGCTGTGTATGTTCTCCACCCATGCTGTACAATGCAGCCGGTGGAGAACATGACCATTGTGCATCACGGTTTGGCTGGCCCAAGACGGCGGCCAACCCGTCATGAGCACTTATGGTGCAGCCACCACTCCTCCCCCTGCTGACATCACGCAAGCCCAGCCCCGTCCCACTCCAACATGGATCTTAAAGGCAGACTGAAAATAAAGTGATTATAACGTTCTGCTATTATCTTGTTATTTTTACTTTGATCTGCTCTTAGAGCAGTGGGGCAACACTAATCCGCCTTCGCGGAGAATCCGCCCCTGTCCTCTTCTGAAAACTGCTTCCTGCTTTTCAATTCCTGATGCAGCCACTGTTAACACCTACAATTGTGCATCTATATACCCTGCCCATCTATTTCATTCTCCACCGAAACTAACGCAGAAGTTATTTTTCGCTTCACGTACATTGACCCTGATCCACCTCTTTCATTTAGGGGCATGCTTTGAACAAGTATTCCTCAGTAGAGACCTCCTAAGATCAGTCAGTTCATTGTGTCTGTCAGAGGTAACCAGCCTGCTCCACTGATCCACAATGGCTCACGCTTTCAAGACCACGTGAACATCACTTCTGCATTTTCCTACATCAGTCTACCCCTTTCAAGCTCTAAGGTCAGCTTTGAGAACAATCATCTACCACAACACATGTACCATAATGTCCACTTCAGGTGGTCACCAGGAAAAGAGCTTTTCAGATCACACTGTGCCCTAAAAGAATAGGAGATTTGGTCCCCTGGCTCTTTGTGTGCCCCTTTTTATTATATATTCACTCTGTGTACAAAGGGTAACTTTGATCTTGTTCAATTGTTGCCCCATATGAATTTACACATTTCCTGGTGCTCCTGTTGGCATCCTCTATCTAGCCATTTAAAGTGTGCTCAGTCAAGCTCTTCTCCTGAGTTTTGGAGTATTCTCCTGCGACATGAAAAGTGTAATCCTCATGCAACTTAGAGCACTGACCCCTACTGTTCTTGTCTTCAATTTAAAAGGAATGAGTTGAGGATGCCTATCAGCAGTCAATTTTCATATGCCACATAGATATTCAAAGCCTGTGTTTTGTAATGAAATATGATTTTTATAGCATTCTACTACCAGTCAAAATGTATTTTTTTTAAAGGAACGAGTTTATGTGAAATGAGGAGTCATAAACAACGGCCATGATTTTGGCAGCACGCGTCTGTCAAAACTCAACCATATACCTAGCCCTGTAGATTTTGGTTTCAGTGTCTGGTGCACAACACAGAAGCATGACAATGCATTTGGGGTCTCATCCATGCACGCAAGACAGCCTTCAAATGTAGGTTGTTGTGGTATCTGCAAAGAGATATTGTGTTTGCTTTGTTCACCCTAAGTTGGCAGGGTATGCACAGACGTGGGTCCCTTGCTCACTTTGCCACGGGATTCAAACTAGCCTGGCTGATGAAGGGTGTTACCCAGAAACCGGTCCCAGGATGCTTGTTTCCGGTTCAGGGAAGACCTTGCTTGGCAGTTCGGGTTGGAATGTTCCCATGAGGCACAGGGTAAAGACTGATTTGCATAAAGCTGGGACTGAACTGAGGTGGCGAAGTGAGCTAAAGAATGATGATAGATTCAACCCAGATCCGTGACTGGAGGTGAGTGTCTGAAAAGTTTCAACGCTCCGTCCATCATCTCCTTGTGTTTGCTTTGTTCGCCCTAAGTTGGCAGGGTATGCCCAAACGTCGGTCCCTTGCTCACTTTGCCACTGGATTTAAGCTAGCCTGGCTGATGAAGGGTGTTACCCAGAAACTGGTCCCAGGATGCTTGTTTCTGGTTCAGGGAAGACCTGGCTTTGCAGTTTGGGCTGTACTGTTCCCATGAGGCACAGGGTCAAGACTGATTTGCATAAAGCTGGGTCTGAACTGAGGTGGCGAAGTGAGCTAAAGAATGATGATGGATTCAACCCAGATCTTTGACTGGGGGTGAGTGTCTGAAAAGTTTCAGCGCTCCGTCCATCATCTCCTAGTGTTTGCTTTGCAACGGGATATTGACATAATGTTACACAATCATAGTAGTAAACTTTATTTCGGCAACCAAATGCCATCAATAGTTGTAGCAACCAAATAAATACTGATAAAAAATATAGAGTACATAAATAAGCATCATTACAGACAAACTAATAAATAAAACTAGAAACGTTACAGATAGTGGGCGTTCCACCCAGTACAAAGACAATTATTGAGTTCAAATCAGATTATCTTCGCAAAGTTTAAAATCATTAAATTGAAAGCAAATTCCTCCTAATGCCCCACATCTAACCCAGAAATTTAGCCACAGCACAAGCATACAAGGTGGACGGATCAGATCTCAAAATCCTTAAGGCAACTAGATTGTTTCATGTGCCCAGTCGCCTGCAGACAGGTTTCAGCCATTTTTCTCCAGGAATCCTGTAAATTGGGCATGCAACAATTACACTATCTCCCATCCTCCTGACAGCCTGTTACCCACCGCTGGTGGCAAAACAATAATTCTTGAAGCACTAGGCAAAATTGCATTTTGGTGTAACTCCTCTTCCTCTTTTTACAACAGGGTCATAGTTCAGGTTGCCCTATGCTCCCAAATATGGTGGTCTCCTCTCATAACCACAGAGCAATACGAAAGTGATAGGTGGAGCGCTTGAGTTAATCTCAGTTACTGGTAATCACTCAGGCCGCATCCCAGTCCATTGTGATTTAGAACACCATGCACCTCAGTTTGGACCCAACATATGCAGCTCAGTCTAAACCCTGCTTTACTCGGAAAAGTTAATCCCAAACTGCCAGGCTAGGTAGCATTTGAACTAGAACACAAGCAACCCAAAACCAGTTGCATCATTTCTGTCCTCCTTTGTAGGGAGCAAGTTGAGTCCTGTGGCACAATGAACATGGGACCCTCGTCTCGGCATGCCCCTCGGACTTACGGCATCACACCGAGGCAAACAAAAAAGTGATGGGTGGATTGCTTAACCCCTTCTGTGCTCGTGACGAGACCAGCTCGTCATGAGTCACGGTGGAGCTGTGCTCATGACAAGCTGGTCTCGTCATAACAGCTCCGCTCTGCCCACGCGCAGTTAATTCCCCGCCTGTGCGGGCGGAATAATCAGTGGGCGAGGTCATGACGAGACAACCTTGTCATGAGCACAGCTCCACCGTGACTCATGACGAGCTGGTCTGGTCACGAGCACTGCCGCGGCGCACTCACCGCCCCCCCCCCCCCCCTCCCCCGGCTCCGCACCTTTCGGGAATTACCCCCGTAGGGAAGGGGTTAAAATTAATCACAGTCACTGGAAATCACTCAAACATCATTACAGTCCATTGTTGCTTAGCCAAACTATGCCGCCGCTGGCAGGAACAAGCCATATGCAAATCACCATGGTCATGCTCCAGTAGGCTTTGATACGATATCCTATGCTGATGACACTCAGATTCTGATAACCTTAGGCCCTAATCCTGCAGATGCCAAAATCAGATTCCAACAGTTCATGATCGACATTCAAAAATGGATGAACAACAATTATTTAATGCTGAATGCTGCAAAAACAGAGATCATGCTATTTGGCATGGCCAATAAAATCTGGTCCGATGAATGGTGGCCTACGGCCCTAGGCCCCTGCCCTGCCCCCAAAAATACAGTCAGAAATCTGGGAGTCATCATTGATGATAAACTATCCCTGACCCCACACATAAACAAAGTTGTCCATTCAAGTATTGGATTAATGAGAAGTCTTAGAAACATTTTAAGTGGCTCCCACTTGCTTCTCGAAAACCCCTCATTCAAGGCCTCATAATCAGTCGTCTTGATTATGGAAATGCGTTATTGGCCGATGTGAACGACAGTGCCCTCACCTAACTCCAGACTCTGCAGAATTCAGTGGCTAGGCTGACTCTAGACCTCCCACCCCGCACACCCTCAGCCCCTTGTCTGAAGGCGCTCCATTGGCTCCCTATAAGAAAACGTATTTCATTCAAAATCTGTTGCCTGGTGCATAAATCCATCAATGGACACGGACCAAAATACCTGCAGCGGAAACTCCTAGGTTACTGTCCCGGGAGAACCCTGCGCTCTTCCACTAAACATCTTTTAAAGGTCCCCAAGGTCAGGACCGTAAGAAACGGAGACAGGAGCTTCTCCAAAATAGGCCCCACCACCTGGAACACACTACCACTAACCATCAGACTGGACCCCAACCTTAAAACTTTCCGCAAAAACCTTAAAACATGGCTCTTTAGTCGGTAATGAATCCCCTTTGGGTTCCCTTCTCTCCAGTTGTCTCGCAAGCGCTCTGAGACCTATTGGTGAATTATGCGCTATATAAAAATAAATACATAGACATAGACATAGACATGTGGCTGAGTGTGTAAGGAAGTCAGACTCAATGTATGTAAATCAGTGACACACTTTTGACAAACATAACAACCAGTTTGTCCACTTACTAGACAAATGAAAACCTCCAGGTCAAGTAAAGACTAGGGCTTCAGTAAATCAACTCATCAGAGGCACACCCAATCAATAGAACATCAAGCCAGGAGTGTCAATGAAAAGAATTATGCAATCTGAGGTGTGAAAAATGGAAACATTGCAATTCTGCCATTTAAAATAAATGCACCTAATGTTGTTCTTAGTAGGACAGGTGAAGTCAATATATTGTGCTGAATTCACAGAGAGTGGGCTTTAGGTCAGCCCATTTCAAACCACTGGCTTTCTTTGGTCTGCCCCTTCAGCTATTGGAATAAGACATTGTCACCACTGCATCATGGATCATCCCAGAGCAGTAATGTAGTCTCATTGTCATGTGGTTGCTGTTTGGGTGTAAGCTTTCGCTTCCTCAGATGTGCTTGTGGTGGAATACAAGAGGCACTATTCTACGTCTTAAAAGTACATTCAGTCATCACAGTTGTTGCACCGAATTCATTATTTCATACATGTTCCTATGGACTTCAAAAGCCCAGTCCTCTAATGGCTTCCACTGGAGGAACAATACTTCTGTGTCTCTCGTAACTTTATTTATCTGCTGGGCAACTGATAATTATAAGTGTGACCAGCAGCCCCCCTGTTCATGCCGCCAGACTTCTCCTGAAATCGACACACAAACTCAATGTGCCCAGAGTTTTTAGCAAGACCAATAGTTCGAACTTATAACTGAAAATGCAAGTCAGACCTCTTGATTTTGCCAATGCTTATTAAAAAAGTGAAGGCTAAGAACCTACTGGTGGGGGCTGTGAAAGAGTGGGGTGGTTCAGAGACAGTAGCATTATCTGTTTATCCTATGGTTTCTGGTGGGGCAGTTGGAGCTGTCCTGCCTCCCCAGGCCTGGATTTTCCATAAGCAGACCTGTGCCCGGTAAAACCAGACTAGCATTTCCAGACTTGGAAATTTCAAGTCCTGAGACGCAGGACCACATGTTGGTGCCAGGAACAGCATCCTCACATTCGGTAACTCAAAATGGAGGCGTAAGTGGAGGATTAGGGGGCATATTATCAAGAACAGAGTTAAAAAATATCGCCGGTTTAGCAGCAGAAAACTACTGTTAAAGCGGCGATAATGGACTTGATGATATGCCCCAGAGAATTCCAATAGAAGTCCATGTTCTGGTGTGAACATGGGCTTCTATTGGAATTCTCCAATGCATATTATCAAGCCCATTATCGCCGATTTAGTGGCAGTTTTCTGTCGCTAAACCGGCGATGATTTTAACGCAGTCCTTGATAATATGCCCAAATGTGTCAAAAATCAATGCATCTAAATTCTTCACAATGAGACATATTGTGTAAAATGCTGAAATGTTCTAAATTTCCTGAAAAATAGCAGCCTGAATACTGCAATATTCTGATAGTGCAATTGGCTCTAGCCACATCTTGAGCATCTTAAAACGAAATAAACCTGCTACTTCCCAGTCATCACCCCAGCCACAGACTCACTGTAACTTACCTTTCCACTCTAACACACAACTATTCATTGTCCACCGAGTACGTATTATAAACCTCCCACTTCAATAGGCTACACGCTTTCTCCAAAAAAAGCACCTATGCACACCCATCATAAATAAGGCTTCCAATTTTCTGTTTTTACTGATTTTTATAGATAAAGACAGATAGAAAACAATCCATTTCCTGTCTGTACTTATTTTTAAAAGTGGAAAAATACAGACTATGGTGCTTCTTATGAGTGACCCTCTTTACTGTCCTTCATGAATTCCAGACCAACTGCTAAGAAGATAGACAACATGGGGATTTGAATACAGGTTGAGATTCCCTTAAATACAGGCATGTTAACATATATTTGTATATAATGCTAATATTTTCTTCCTGGTGAGGTGTTTTGTTACATTTAGCTGCATAATGTACTAAAAAGCGACAGGCATCAAAGTATGAGTGCATGTTTATCAGTTAAATAAATGTGGCATATACCATTTTATGAGCCCATTTATTCTCAAAACATAAAATAAATATGGACAAATACAAATAAAATGGCCCAAAAATAAATATGGATAAATACAGACGGAAATGTTAAAAAAATAAATACCATAAAACAGGGAGCCCTAATCATAAAGCAGAAAGATCCTGATCATCGCCAAACAAATGCTCTCGTGAAAAATGATGCAAAAATAGTCTTAAACTCCAGCACTAATTACTCAAGAGTGCTGAGTTCTATCATCTCACGCAAAGTACCCAAAGATGAAGGTGAAAGTGAGGTTATGAGAAATCCCATCAACATGTCTAACAGTAGCCAGAGCCAGGGGGCAACTGACGAGAACATAGAACATAATCTGTACATACTCTGCATATATCCAGGATTGGCATATAAGGAATGAAAAAACATTCTTCCAGAACAATATCCTTCATGACAAAACTAACTCTGGCTTCAGACCCTGTGCAGAAACTGTATCATACCTCCATGCCATCTTAGAATGGAGTGGAGTTCAGTGAGACGTCAAATTTGCTAGCACTGCATCAAATTTTTTCCACATTTTTGACCAGCGAGCAACACTTGGAATCACCAGGTGAATTCATATCTTTGAATGGAGCCATGGTAGATAGTCAGGGAACCTACTTTATGTGCACACAGGAGAAATATCAAACTATAGTTAACCCCTTGCATGCTGCGCACAATTTCACGCTGTGCAGGCGATTTAAATAGTGGGCGGGATTCGGACGGCCCCCGTCCGTCCTCCGCACACGCCCACCAGGGGCCGTCCGAAGCATGCAAGGAGTTAAATCAAAATCAGTAGTAGATATTGCAGGCAGGTGGGCATTGAAGGGACTGCTGGGATTGGGGGAAGAGCCTGCAGGAAGAAGAAGGCACCAAGGCAGGTTTTGGCACCTTCGGCCAGCAGAAGCCACTGTTTGTCAGAAGGACCAAGGGAGTAAGAAGGTCATGAATAAATGACTCTTGGATGGCAGAGCAAATAGGTGTAAAGAAGATCCTTGAATATGAGGATACGAACACCCAGTAGATGACTGTCATTATGTAGATCCTAAATCAATGTGATCCCGGCGATCCACACTGCCAGTAGAAGACATCCATTTGCAAAGACAGAGACACGGAGGAATTGTGGCTGAGTGAACTCTCAAGTACTGTGCTGCAGGTAACATAGTAATGAAGCCTGGGTGTGACTGGGTCTGTACCCCATGGAAGTCTATTAGGAGTAGCCAAAGGAAGAACTGTAGCCCTTGCATTGTCCTTTGATACATCTGGCACAGCCCTCATTACATCTGGAATCATGAAAGCAGCAGCAGAAAGGCAAAAAAAGTGCTATAGGCTCAGAGAGATGTAAGGGATTGAGGCCTGATTTTGAGTAGGCTTAAGAAAAAGAGATATTTATTACACCTATTATATATAATTACCTCAAGGTAAGGTATTTATCTCCTGCAGTAAATACCTCATAGTTCAAGTTTGTCACTTGGAAATAAGGTAAAAGTTGCAAAATTGGTATTGAACAAACAGAATTCTGTTTATTTTGCTTTTTTTGAGTCCCCAGGCCCCTGAAAAACTGTGAGTTACAATAATTATCGCACTTCTCAGAATTTCGATCCCTGACCAAACTGCTCCAGCAAAGAGGTAAAAGATTCAATTGAAGAACAGCTTTTGTGGGGTGTAAAATTTCAATTTTTATCTCATGTCCGTTCAGAAATGCCAGTACTGACAAGTAGGTACCTTCAGGGAGTGGATCTGGCATGATTAAATTGTCAGGAAAAACTGGTAGACAATAAGGAGCCTCTCACTAGAATTTAAGATATGGCTGAAGAGGCCGGGTTGGAGTGTGTCATTATTGATCACAAATGATTTAACAAACTGGACTCAATGGGCTTTCGGGTAATGCCAATGTGGTCTGAAACACAAGAGAAGGAAAGGCCTTCTATTGAAAACTGTTTCAACGTTGGGCACTATGGTGGCTTCTGAGTCAAGTCCACATGCAAAAGGAATGTTATTTGTAGACTCTTTTCTTAACAACTAAGTAAATACCTGAAAGATCCTAATGCTAGCCAGCTAGACTTGTACTTTTAAAACACCAAAATATACACACAAACACATATACCAGCTTTCTTGTCAAGAAGAAGAATGCAAACCTTTTCCCTGTAATCAACCTCAAGCAATTCAACCAGTTTGTAGTGTATCATCACTTTAACATGGAAATAGTGGCTAGTTTCAGGGAGTCTTTGTTGTAAGTAGATTGGATGGCCTTTTTGTTTTAGATCTCCAGCATACCTATCTGACAGTTAAGTACTCAACAGTTGCAGAAAATGTCTGCAGCTGGAGTCACTCAATCAGACCTATCAGTTTACTTGTCTCCAGATTGGTCTTTCATCGGCACCTTGGCGCTTGTAAAAACATAGCCATGTATTCCTATATAAATATTACAGTGTTATTGTTTATATATTTATGACAAAGAATGCAGTGAAGTATTCTATGAACAAATACGAATGCCATTTCATATTTGTTTGAATTACCCATTGACTTCTAATATGCTGGCTACATTTCATGACTCTAGTAGGAGCAGCAGCCATGTTGTACATGTTTGCGCATTTTGGGCCAGATGTAGGAGCCCTAATACCGGTCGGTAACGGCCGAATTCGGCCGTTACCGACCGGTATTAGGGTTTTCTGATGTAGGGGGCCTATATTTTACCGATTCTGTAAATTTACCAACTCGGTAAATTTACAGAATCGGTATAATACCGAATCGGTATATTTACCGATTTGGTAAAATCATATGTAGATGACACTCCTAAGAGTGCCACAGGCCCTTAAGAGTCGGTATTTTACCATCCAATCCTATTGGGTGGTAAAATACCGAATTCAGGTGTGCCTGCACATCTGTGCATGCACACCTGTGCAATGTGACACACAGACATGCCCTTAGGGCATGTATGTGTGCCACATGGCACACAAGCCTGTACATGGGGTGCTAGAGGGTGTCAAAGTGACACCCCCTGCACCCTTGCAGGATTCGGTATTTACCGATTCGGTAAATACCGAATCGGTATTGCCCATTGATTCCTATGGGCTTCAAGGCCCATAGGAATCGAAGGGCAATACCGATTCGGTATTTACCGAATCGGTAAATACAGAATGCTAACGATTCTGTAATTCTAAATTAAAATTTTGCTACATCTCCCTCCTTCTAATTTACCGATTCATAAATACCGAATCGGTAAAATTCGGTATTTATGAGTCGGTAAATTAGAGTTACCTACATCTGGCCCTTGGACATTTAGCAAACCAGAACCTCACTTTCAGTTCTGGCAATTGGAAGCGGGATTTTGGGAGATTAATGAGCTCAGAATCATATTCATGAATTATATCTACCCCTCAAGGACAACTTGTGCTTCCTCTGGAAGAAATTCACCCACCTGCTCCCTAGATATGTTTTCAGTAAAAGGAGCAAGTTTCTGAAAGGTGATTAGGCTAACCCCTTTTTAGCTAGAGCTGTGGTCATTTGAAATAACAGTTGTCTTTTTATTATTATTTTGCTGTGCTGTCCGCTATTTTGTATTAAATGCAATTTCGACTTTGGGGTTCCTGACATGTTGTGTGATATTTTTAACACGCTGTACAGAAACAGATGAAACATGTGGTGTCAATTATGAGCACTCAATTGATACAACTTGTAATATATCTGGAGGACATTTCATTTATGGCCCAGCATCCAGTCTCTCTTCATTAGCAAGTAACCCAAGCAGTTCAGCAGCTGGAAGATGTAGGGCTTCTGCGCAATCACAAAAAGTTTTGTTTGATTCCCTTTATACGGACAGAATATTGCAATCTTTTGCATGGATGAGCATAAATCTATTCTTCAATTACCCCAATCCAAAGTGTCAGCCACAGAAGAGCAAAAGGAGCCAGTTTTTGAACAAATCCAAAAGTGTATGAGACTTTTAGCATGATGTGTGGGTCTCATAGCTTCCTTGATTCAGGTTGTTTTCCCAGGTTCCTTACATTACAGAGCTCTTCAAAGACTAAAGATTCATCATCTTAGAAAGGGTCTATTGTACACAGAAATTATGCCCCTAGAACAAGATTATCTTGTATTAGAATTTGAAACAGGCCTACTAGGGTGGGTCACAAGATGTGGCTACTTCGTGACTGGTGCTGGATGAACCTGACCTAGGCAGGAGTCATCTCTGTGTAGTTTTGCCTAAAAATAAGGTAAGTTGTGCAGTGTTGCTTTGAATGGACAATCTGACAGCTATATAAATCACTTGCAGGGAAAAATGCAACCTGCATGCAAAGCTATCAAATGGTTTTGGGGAGTTTTCCTGTGTTCTCGATACAGTGCAGACTGGTACTCCAGGTACCTTCAAGCTTCAAGTGATTGGCATGCTCTATTTTAACAGGGCTTACTTCCAAGTATGGTCCTTTTTGATAAATCGCTTTACTCTCGCTTGAAAGTCCATCTCCCATCTTTTTACAGTTGCAGACAAGCCAGATTGTAAATGCCTCTCTACACCAAGGCACTATACCAGACTGCTTAAAAATCGGTCAAGTAACATCCATTCCTAAAAAAAAACACGGCAGACTGCTCTGACCCTATCAACTTCCGGTCCATCTGCAACATCCCTACCCTGGCTAAGCTCTTAGAACAATGTGTACAGAAACAACTCTGCAATCACATAGAAAAGTTTTAACTACTCAATCAATTCCAATCAGGCTTCCGTCAAGATCACAGCACGGAATCAGCCTTTACTCATACTGTAGATGACATACTAAAAATGCTGGACAAGAACGAATCATGCCTTCTAATATTGTTTGATTTATCTGCTACCTTTTACACCGTCAAATACAACACCCTACTAAAGCTACTGGAGCAAAGAATGGGCTTATCAGGGGCTGTATTACAATGGTTTGCTTCTTTCCTCCAAAACAGATGCTTAAGAGTCTTAAGGAATCAATCTCTATCTAAGTCACAAGCGATAACTCTTGGTGTTCCTCAAGGATCCGCTCTCTCCCCCATTCTCTTTAACTTATTCATGGAACCACTAGCAAACCGCCTAAAATCAGCTAACATCCACTACCATAAGTACGCGGATGACACCCAGCTAGATCTCAATATTGCCTCTCCAGATGACATTATATCCCTCAACTCCATCCTACAAAACACACACCTCTGGCTCACGGTTAATCACCTCAAACTCAACGCTGATAAAACAGAATTTCTTCTCATCTCTCCACCAAATAACAGCATCAAGATTGATCTGTGGCTGAATCATCTTACAGCCTTCAAATGCTCGCCCCACATCATAGACTCTTCCAGATCCTTAGGTATTACATTAGACAAACACCTACATATGCAGGGTCCCATTATTGCTGTCACCAAAGGAACAAATTACCAACTGAGAATTCTGCGGAAACTGAAACCATACCTGCCACATGAAGATCTAAAGCTAGCGGTACAAGCCCTAGTCTTACCCAGATTGGATTACGGTAGTGCCACACTATTTGGCCTACCTAAATACAAACTAGCACCACTAAGAGCCTCTCTCAATGCAGCAGCAAGACTTGTCATTGGAACTAAAAGAAAAGCACACATCACCAGCCCTAAAAACTTTAAATTGGCTACCATATGAAGCAAGAATCCAACTGAAAATTGCCTGCATGACGCACTAAGGGCTTCAGTAGGATGGCGGGCGAGCTTTGCCCGTCCGCCATCCCATCGGTAAACGGGACCGGCCGCCATAAGGGCGGGGGTCCCGTGGGGGGCATTAGGATGTGCCCGCCACAGTGGCGGGCACATCTTGTATTTTTAGTATTGTAGCGGGCGGAGCTCTCTGCTCCGCCCGCCACAATACAAAAATTGCTTTGCAGCATTTACATAAACAAAGCGGCAGGCACCGCGCGGTGCCTGCCGCTTTGTTTATGCAAATGTGGGGGGGTACCACAGGTACCCCCCAGTGTGCATGCCCCTACCCACCTTCACTCTGGGGGCCCGCAGGGGGCCCCCAGAGTGAAGACCACCTGCCTTTCCGTGGCGGCATTGCCGCCACGGAAAGGCTTGCCAAAATGCCTTTCCTAATATGGCTGGCGGTGTCTGATAGACACCGCCCCCATATTATTCATTTACCGCCCCGGCCGCAAGGCGACCGGGGTGGAAAAGTAGCGGGCGGTGCCTTGCTCCGCTGCGGTCCCTCCCGCCATTGTAATATGGCGGGGCGAATTCAGGGAAGGATGTCGGGTGGATTGCCTCCGCCAGGCTGGCGGTGGCCACCGCCAGCCTGGCGGAGGCAATCTGCCCGACATCTTAATGACCCCCAAAGGGTTACACTTCAACACACCCAGTTACCAGGCCCAAAAACTAGAAAAATCAGGGGGCAGTAGATCCTCTCGAAGCGCCCTTACCTTGTTGCTGAAACCCCAACGAACCCTCAAAAAGAACTAGGGCTAGAGCATTCTCGACTGTCGCTCCCAAGATTTGGAATTCTTTACCGCCAAACCTTCAACTACTGTCCTCAACCTACGCCTTCAAAAGAGAAGCCAAATAATACCTAATGTCTAAGTACTTACCCTAAATCAACTTAAAGATGTCATTGAATAGACTCAGATCGCAATTTATGTAGACTATCCTGCCCAGCACTGGCTGAATTATACTCCAACCACAGTTAGCCTATTCTTAATTGTTGATTTGTTTGTCTCTCACGCATATGTTTGCATGTTGATCTGTCCAAGTGCTAATCTTGTTATCTCCATGAAAAGCACTCTGATACCCTCGAGGGTCACATTCAGGCTATACAAAACTTTCTAAATAAATAAATATGTCAGGGAACTAATTAAGATAAAGCAGTTTTGATTTTTATAGGTCCTTTCGTACAGTCTCGTTATTGGTTCCTAACTCTATTGGGACTAGGATAAGTTCCAAGGACAATTTTTAATCATTCCTTTCTCAGTCTGCTTCAGAAACCTCAGGGCCTCTTCCACAGTCTCATCCTCTGCGAATCCCTGACTCCAATTGCCTGGGAAATGTCACAGCATCCTCGAGACCCCCGCCATTTCAACATTCTGCAGAGTAGATTTTAGCATTTTGGACCATAGGTACTTCACAGGCCTATAGATCTCCATGCACAGCATGGGATGGCTGTTGTTTGTGAAACGTTCAAAGATTTTTTTTAAGCAAATGTAACAATATTTGTAAATTACTGTAGCCTCTCTGGTTACTTAGGACAAAACCTACAGAACAATCAATACGTATCGATCTGCAAATTCAAGTGGAAAGAAACCCAGTTGGCAAACATCCTTTAATCTGTTGACTTTTAAAGAAAGTGCATTTTTATAATCCAACCACTTCATGTATTCATATATTAGATGTGAATGCAGTTTTTAATGTATTTATTTCTTGCTCTATAACACTTGTTTATTATTTTTTTTTGTTTAAATCTGTTTATTGCTTTTTCCTTATATGGTTACAGTTAAAGAGAAAAAGGTTTCCAGGAGCACAGTGTACAGCAATTCACAACTGCATATTATTACCTTACAATAGCAGAAGCAACCTGAGAAGTTACATTGCTGGTGACATTTAATGGAATCTAAAAACCTAGTGCCACTCAGAGTAAGTGTGCTGGTAATGGAATACAAGCAGGTAGGAGTTTTATATGCAATTCATAAGAAGTAGAATTGAAACTGGTTACATCTCACATCCATTGAACGTTTCCTGCAGCTTTTAATGTATTTATTTCTTGCTCTGATAACACTATTTTATTTACAAAACTGACAAAGTTGTTGTGTTTTGTTTCCTTTAAATATCTTTCAGATATTAAGGGCCAGATGTACGACGCGTAAAATAGCGCCTCACAAATTGCGAGTCTTTTGCGACTTGCACTTTGCGAGGCACTATTTTGCATGTACAACAGTTTTTTTACCACTGTTTGTGATTCCCAATAGGGTCGCATTTTGCGAGGCTCATTAATATTAATGAGCCTCCCGCAATTTCCAAGCCCATTGGGAATGACAGGCCCTCCCAGGTATGGTGGCCTGCTGGGCTCAGCAGACCAACATGTCTGGTACTGCTTTTAAATAAAGCAGCTTTTTTATTTTTTAATACAGCCCGTTTTCCTTAAAGGAAAACGGGATGCATTAAAAAAACTTTTCGTTTTACTTTTTAAGGGCAGGCAGTGGTCCCTGGGACTACTGCTTGCCCTTAAAAAATATTTTTGTAGACAGTCACAAAGTGGAAGGGGTCCCCTGAAGAGGGTGGTATTTTGCGAGTGTTTTGCGACCGCAATTGCGGTCACAAAACAATCGTACATTGATTTGCGTACGCAATTAGGAAGGGAACGCACCTTCCTAATTGCGACTCGCAATTCCTAAATAGCGAGTCGCAAATAAATTGTGACTCACTATTTAGGAATTGTACATGCCAACAGTGATTTTGCATGTGCAAACGGGTTCGCAAACCCGTTTGTGCATGCAAAATCACGTCATACATCTGGCCCCAAAGCTTTACATTGTTTTGCCAGTTTTTAATAGACTAACCACATCAATAAGTGTTGGTTACACTGTTAGAAGAAAAACTAGATAAATATGACACCTGTGTTGTATACATATTTTCCAAATTAACCTAACTGAAGTATGGGTTAATGTCTTAGGGCCCGATTCACAGAATGAATTTAAGACTCAATCCTAAACTTACTACTGTTTTGGTATTCACAGATTGCACTTACTACTTTTGGTATTCACAAAATGAATTTACTACTTGTGGCATTCACAGAATGCACTTACTACTTTTGGTATTCACAGAATGAACTTACTCATTTCGGTATTCACAGAAGTTAGGACTCCTAACTTTAGGACTCCTAAATGCCTTCTGTGAATACCGAAAGTCTTAAAATTAGGATTTTTTTCAATTTAGTAGTAGTAAAGTTAGGACTCCTAACTTTAGGACTCCTAAATGCCTTCTTTGAATACCAAAAGTCCTAAAATTACAATTTTTCTCATTCTGTTGTTTACTACCCCCCAGCCTGCCCCTCCCCGCCTCACCGCCCCACGGAACTCCCTCCACGGACCACTACTGCCCACAACACAGGCATTCTGGGCCCGATCTTTGCCCGGAAACTATTCTCCATGTCCTGTGCTTTCCTGTGCCTCATGAATACAAGTTCCTCAACAGGGAGATTCTGGGAATCTGCTAATTCGTGACTCTTTGAGGCCAACTACCTGGCTATAATGCCCTTGGAGAACCTCTAGTCTGGTCCCACCTGCCAGGTTGGGAACTCTGGACTAACAGGCTCCTTAAGTAATAATGCCAGGTCACTTCCCCTAATCCCAGGCTTGGTAAGGCCCCCTGGACAATGCCCGCTCCTCCATTCTATTCCCTCTGATTCTAAGTGACCAAGATATACTTGAAATGTCCATTCATTTACCTCCATGTACACAAAACTAGCCAATCACAGATACACATGACCTCATCCCCACTTGCAGCATCCTTCCTTCCCACGCCAGATGCCTCCCACTCTTCCAAATTCAGTGTTTGATGGGCACTCAACTACCAGTGCACCTGATCAGTAGTTAATTTGTGCTGGGGCTCTTGTCGGGAGGCAGCTTGCACCACCCCATTTCTCCTGTTAGCGCCGCCTATAATAGAACCAGCTACTGACCATTAAAGTGGGGGAAGATGTGGCGTAATGGCCAGAGCTGCTGACCTCAAGGCTGGGGGACCAGGTTCGAGTCTCCGCTTTGGCTCAACATCCTGTGATTGTTAGGAAAATCACTTAATCTCCCTGTGCCTACCATAAATGAATGTGTCCTTCACTAGTGTTCATGAAAAGCACCGGTGTTGCTGAATAAGAGCTGGAGTGGAGCACCAGAAACCAATGTCTCAAATTAAGCACTGCGGCCTGATGCAGTCTTCAATCTTCTACGTGCACACTCACGCATACCTGTGAGGAAGGTGGCCCTTTAGACATACATTTAAAGAGAATTTAGGGCAAGCAGGATTGGTTTCAACTAGCCAGTTCACCAAATGCACTATTAAAAATATAAGTATGGGACCTATCCATATGTTGAACGTATCATATACTTGTTTTGCTCTGCCTTTTGCTGTACAGTTTGACATGAAAATACCTCCCGAAGTGGTACTTTCGAGGCACATCCTGTGGGTTAAGGGGATTACAGTAAGCGAAGAGAGAACCCGTTAAGAGCATAATTGATGCTGCAAGGTTTTTTAAATAATTTTTCAATGGCTTACCAAGATGGTTAACATGGTGTACCACTTTACAGAGGAAGAGGAAAAAAGAGCAGAGAAAGAAAAACAGAGACTCAGAAAGAGGTGTGCCTCAACCTTCTTTTATTTTGGTAATACTTCCTTAGAAGTATCCTGCACTTAATCTGGGTTGTGTAAATGAAAAAGGTGATCCACAATAAATCTTTCAGATGTGGCTGAGTCTGGGGGCTTAGTGGACTAATGCTCCCACTGTAGTGGCCTGTGTTCGCTCTCATTGTCCCAGGTTCAAATCCTGACAGGTCTACTCAGCCTTTCATCCTTCTGAGGTCAATAAAATGAGTGAGGGAGATAGGGCGGGACAGAGATAAAGAAAGGGAAGGGTGAAAAAGGGAGTAAGAAGTCTGAGACACTGTTTGGGATAAGGAGAGACAGAGAAGGATGTAAAAGCAGAGGAAAGGAACTAGAGGGAGAGAGGGAGAGACACATACGAGTGCATGTGTTTCAGTGGTTAATTTGGAAAAATATAAGTGCCAGGGCTCTTGCCAGGAAGCCACTGCTGCTTGCACCACCTATTGCCCCTCCCAGCTATGCTAATGACAGTACCACTACCAACACAACTATTTATTTATTTTAAAAATTTATAAAGCGCAGCATCTACCCGTGGGTGTCTTGGCGCTATGACTCAGCTAACGATCTCTGATTGAGCATATGTCTACCTTAGGAAGTGTTGTCCTGAGCAGTTATTGGTCAAATAACCAGGTTTTTACCAATTTCCTAAATTGGAGTAGCGAGGGTGCAGATTTTATTTCCTTTGGAAGAGTGTTCCAAAGTCTGGCTGCAGAGTTGGTGAAGCATCTGTCGCCCCATGTAACCGTCCTGGTACGCGGCACCACCAGTAGATGCCTCTGTTCAGATCGTAGAGATCTTTTCGGTAGATAGTGGAGAAGTTTCTGTTTGAGAAACGCCGGGCCCTGACCATTGAGAGCTTTAAAGGTGAGGCACAAGGTTTTGAATCTGATGCGATTTCTCACCGTTAACCAGTGGTAATTCCTGATTGCTAGCTTGGTGGACTGAAATTTGGGAATGCCGGATAGTAGCCTTGCGGCAGCATTTTGAATAAGCTGCAGTTTGGCCACCACCCGTGCCTGTGCATTTACAAATAATCCGTTGCAATAATCAAGCGATGAGAGTACTAAGGAGCTCACCACTGTTTTCCTTGTACTCTCAGGAAGATAGGGCAGGATTTTTCTGATGATCTTAAGCTTGTAAAAGGCAGACAAAGCTACCTGATTAGCATGGCTAGAGAAATTGAGTTTGTCATCGAAAATAATTCCTAGATTCCTGACCTTATGCACAGGTTCTGGAGGGGCTCCAAGTGGAGTCGGCCACCAAGTGGTGGACCACTGTGGCGATAATTTTCCAAAAATCATTACCTCAGTTTTATCTGAGTTGAGACGTAAGCAGTTCTCAGCCATCCATTCCAACTACTGACCATCGCACTCCTGCGAGTGTGACTTCAGACTATTCCTGGCATCTCAAGTTATAAGAATGACTTGGGCGGCAGGTATTAGTCATTTTTAATGTGTATTGTATTAATAAACAACTAAGGTTGTATTTATATATAAATTAGATAAACTGCGCCATCATGTGGCAGGCTGTTATAAGAGCTGATGGTGAAAATTAAGTTCCAGTGACTAGCACCAAAAACCACTGACTCAAATTAAGCACTGGTGTGTGTTGGCACGGATCAATCAATCAATCAATCAGAGTACTTGTAAAGCGCGCTACTTACCCGTGAGGGTCCCAAGGCGCTGAGGGGAGGGGGGTGCCGCTACTGCTCGAAGAGCCAGGTCTTGAGGAGTCTCCTGAAGGCAAGTAGGTCTTGGGACTGACGTAGGTGGATAGGGAGGGTGTTCCAGGTCTTGGCGGCGAGGTAGGAGAAGGATCTGCTGCCGGAGGTCGTTCGTTGGATGCGGGGGACAGCGGCGAGGGCGCGGCTAGCAGAGCGGAGCTGACGGGTGGGGTGTAGAAGCTGAGTCTGCTGTTCAGGTAGGCTGGTCCGGCGTTGTAAAGTGCTTTGTGTGCGTGGGTGAGGAGCTTGAAGGTGATCCTCTTGTCGACGGGGAGCCAGTGTAGGTCTCTCAGGTGGCGGGTGATGTGGCTGCGGCGGGGGACGTTGACGATCAGTCGGGCGGAGACGTTTTGGATGCTTTGTAGTCGTCGTAGGTGTTTGGCTGGGATTCCTGCGTAGAGTGTGTTGCCATAGTCCAGTATGCTGCTGACGAGGGCCTGTGTCACGTTCTTCTTGTTTCGGTCGGGATCCACTTGTAGATCCTGCGGAGCATGCGGAGGGTGTTGTAGCAGGAGGAGGAGACGGCGTTGACCTGATTAGACATGGAGAGGGAAGAGTTGAGGATGAATCCTAGGTTGCGTGCATGGTCGGTGGGTGTCGGTGCTGTTCCCAGTGTGGTCGGCCACCATGAGTCGTCCCAGGCTGAGGGGGTGGGTCCGAGGATGAGGACCTCCGTCTTGTCTGAGTTCAGTTTCAGACGGCTGCTCCTTATCCAATCGGCAACGACCTTCATTCCCTCGTGGAGGTTTATTTTGGCGGTGTGTGGGTCCTTGGTGAGGGAGCGGATGAGCTGGGTGTCGTCGGCGTAGGAGATGATGTTGAGGTCGTGATGGCGGGCCACTTGTGCGAGGGGGGCCATGTAGACGTTAAGCAGCGTCAGGCTGAGGGATGAGCCCAGGGGGACGCCGCAGATGATGTCGGTGGATTTGGATCGGAAAGGTGGGAGGCGGACGCTCTGGGTTTTGCCGGAGAGGAAGGACGTGGTCCAGTCCAGGGCCTTCTCTTGGATTCCGGCTTCTTGGAAAGGTGCTTTAGAGTGCGATGGCAGATCGTGTTGAAGGCGGCTGACAGGTCCAGGAGGATGAGGGCTGATGTTTCGCCATTGTCTAGTTGGCGCCTGATGTCGTCTGTGGCGGCAATGAGGGCTGTCTCGGTACTGTGGTTTCATCTGAATCCGGACTGGGACGAGTCCAAGATGTTGTTGTCTTCGAGGTGGCGGGCCAATTGCCTGTTGACGATTTTCTCGATGACCTTCGCCGGGAACGGGAGCAGGGAGATGGGCCGGAAGTTCTTGAGGTCCTTGGGGTCCGCCTTGGGCTTCTTGAGGAGGGCGTTGATTTCGGCGTGCTTCCACCTTTCCGGGTATGTCGCTGTTTCGAAGGAGATGTTGATGACCTTCCGTAGTTGGGGTGCGATGGCTGCGTCTGCTTTGTTGAATACGTGGTGTGGGCACAGGTCTGATGGAGATCCTGAGTGGATGGAGTTCATGACCTTGCATGTCTCATCATCGTTGATGAATGACCAGGAGGTCAAGCGGTTGTCGCTGGTGGTGTTTGCAGGGGAAGTGGAGTCTGGCGTAGTCGGGGCGGTCGTGGTGTTGAAGCTGTCGTGGATGTCAGCGATCTTCCGGTGGAAGAAGTTGGCCAGTGAGTCGCACAGTTCTTGTGAGGGCGGTATGTGGTTGGCATTGGCGCTGGGGTTGGAGAGTTCTTTTTTTTACGATGCTGAAGAGCTCTTTGCTGTCGTGTGCGTTGTTATCCAGGCGGTCTTTGAAGGAGGATCTCTTGGCTGATCTGATGAGGTGGTGATGTCTGCTGGTGGCGTCCTTGTAGGCTGCGTGGTTGTCCGGTGTGCGTTCGTGGAGCCATTTCTTCTCCAGTTTCCGGCTTGCGCGTTTGGAGGTCTGGAGCTCGTCGGTGAACCAGGTGGCTCTCTTGCTGGCGTGGCTGTTGAAGGGTTTCTTGAGTGGGGCGAGGGTGTTGGCGCAGTCGTCGATACACTGTCTGAGGTTGTGGGCTGCGCCGTCTGGGTTGGTGGGGTCAGTGGGTGAGTTCTGGGTGAGGGTGGTGATCAGCTGGTCTTCAGTGACTTTGCTCCAGCAGCGGCGAGGCAGTTGTTTGGTGCGGTGGTGCGTGGTTGGTTTCTTGAAGGTGAAATGGATGCAGCAGTGGTCGGTCCATTGGAGTTCGGTGGTGTGGTCGAAGGCGACGTGGGTGCTTGTGGAGAAGATGGGTTCCAGCGTGTGGCCGGCGGCGTGGGTGGGTGCGGTGACGAGTTGTCTGAGGCTGAGGTTGACGAGGTTGTCGATCAGCGTGGTGGAGTTGGCGTCGTTGTTGTTCTCGAGGTGGAAGTTCAGGTCCCCGAGGAGGATGTAGTCCATGGAGGCGAGTGTGTGGGTGCTGGCGAGGTCACTGAACTGAGCCCGGGGACCAGGGGGTCTGTAGACGAGTGTTCCTCTGAGGGTGGTGTTGGGGTCGGTGTGAATCCGGAAGTGCAGGTGTTCGGCGGTGTTGAGGGTGTCGTCTGCGTGGGTGGCAACCTTGAGGGTGGACTTGTGGACGATGGCTATTCCTCCTCCGATTCCGTTGGCGCGATCCCTGTGGGTGATCTTGTAGCCATCCGGGATGGCTATGGCGATGGCGGGTGCCGAGGAGTCGTTCCACCAGGTCTCGGTTAAGAAGGCCACGTCTGGGGCGGTGGTGTCGAGCAGATCCCAGAGCTCTGCGGCATGTTTGCGTGCGGAGCTGGTTTTGAAAAGTATGCAGCGGAGGTGGTTGGGTCCTGTCCTTGGAGGTTTGGTTGCTCTGTCGCAGGTGAGGCTGCAGGTGCGGCAGGAGAAGGGTCCGTGGGTCCTTTTCGGGGTGGGCTGAAAGCAGGTGTGGTTTTGGGCGGCGTTGAGTGCGTGGAGGGTGCTGGCATCGTAGCGGAGTCTGGTGTTGTGGCGTTTGCGGGGTCCAGGGGTTTTGGCGCTGGGTGCGGTCCAGGCACGGACGGGCTCAGTGCGCCAGTGGCACGCCCGCTGCGCGTGTCCGCTGCGTGACCACGCAGCGTCCGGCATATATGGTGAGGTGGGAGGGAGGAGCAGCTGGGAGGCGGGAGCAGCGAGTGGGCAGGGGGCGTGGAAAGAGTGGGACAGAAAGCAGAATGGGGCGCAAAGAGGGAAAAACAGTGGCACAGAGGGCAAAACGGGGCACAAAAGAGGGGAAAAACGAGTGGCACAGAAGCAAAAACGGGGCACAGAGAGGGAAAAAACGAGTGGCACAGAAGCAAAAACGGGGAACAGAGAGGGAAAAAACGAGTGGCACAGAGAGCAAAAACGGAGCACAAATGAGGGGGAAGACAGTGGCACAGAGGGCAAAATGGGGCACAACAGAGGGGAAAAAACGAGTGGTACAGAAGCAAAAAATGGGTCAAACAGAGGGGGGAAAAACAGTGGCACAGAGGGCAAAACGGGGCACAACAGATGCACACGGGGCACACTGATGTGTGCACAAATGTGCAGGGACAAGGCAGAGAGAGAAAAAAAGAAAGAAACACGAAAGGAAAGATAACTCATCCTAGACCTCCCCAAACGAACCCCCCACCTAAGAGACCTCCCCTGGCTCCCCATCCAGAAGAGATACCAGTTCAAGATCCTCATACGTGCCTACAAAGCCCTCCACGACCTAGGAACCGCCTATCTCAAACATCGAGTGAACTTCCACCAACCCTCTAGATACCTGTGCTCCAGCTTACTCACCCTTGCATCCCGCGCATCTGCCGCAGCCGCAGTGGTGGCCGCTCCTTCCCCTACATTGCTGCCAAGACCTGGAACGACCTCCGCCTCCAGCTCTGTACAGCCCCCTCGCTGTCAGACTTCGGAAAGAAACTCAAGACCTGGCTCCTCGACTGAGACACAGCACCCAGATACCCCTAGGGGCGACAGTGCAGCGCTATACAAATGCCGTTTGATTGAATGATTGATTGATTGATAAAAACACCCAGTGAGAGACAAAGAGAGGGAGAGATAGTTATGTTCTGAGCCCTTGACTGGGGTAAGGCAGAAGGGAGGGATGAAGCACACGCGGTGCGAGAGAATTAAGAATGTAAGCCTGTATTAGGTCCACAAGTTATGAATAATGTTTATAATAAGATTCCATACTTATATAGCATTTTGTCTGCCAAGGCATCAGCAAAGCAAGGCAGAAGGGACTGCCTTGTTTTATTTATTATACTTATTAGAATAGTCGAGACAGTGCTATTATTGTGGCTGGACTAAACGCAATTTTTTTCATGTAGAATGGGACTGTCCTGTGACTGCAATATACAGGACGACAACACTCGCCGCACTATTGATAATACTGGGCAGACCAATAGACTACTTAGCCCATACTGCCCTCCTGGGAATTAGTAGGACTCCGCGGCGGCTGTGGAGAGCACGCTCTGGGAAACAGCGCCACTATAAAAGCCAATAGAAATATCGCTAGCTTCTGGAAGTCAGCAAATGCATCCCGTTATTGGATTGGTTGAAACCCATGGACAAATGTGCAAAATTAGAAGAAACATTATACAAGGCGTGGGGCTGACCAATAAATACAGAAAGTTATGGGGCGATGGTGGAGTGATTTTGCCATCAAAACTTCGCAACAAAATTGTAGTTTTTGTTGGAAACTTCATTTGGAAGGGGCTACCTGAAGTGCTTTGTTACATGCTGTTTTTCAATGAAAGGAATAAAATATGGTTTATTAAAGAAATTAGTCAAAGACTGATATAAAAGCCAACATAGAGAGGGAGTGAGTGTCTGCAAATCATGGGGGGGTCAGTCTTTGCCTCTAGCACAGAATAGGCAGAGAGCACCCCATCACGTGTAGTTTATCAAATATATTAGGATGCACACTCAGTAGAACAGATTATAAACCAATCAACGCCTCTTCAGATTCTAAATACCCTTGGGTAGTCTTACGGGACAGAGCCCGGAAGGGTCAAGACAAGTCACACAGCTTCAAATGCTGACATTTACCGCTCCTCCCTTTGATCTAATTTGCTTAGAACCTGTGGCCATGGTTTCAAACACAGATCCCTGCAGTGGATGGATTATGACACTGAGCCACCAGTTTCACACCGGATCATGGATTTATAGGAGAGCGGTGAGGGTGCTCCTGCCTCCAGTACCATGGACGTCAATTCACCAAAATGCCAGGGGTAGCGGAAGTGACATTGCACGCCATTTGACCTTTACTTTGTCTCACACATACATGCTTACACATGCTAGCAGTAGCACATTCACAAATTCCCGCAAACATAAACACACTCTCACATGCAAGCTTGCATACAACATACATTTAATAGCATTTTTTACTTACCTTAGCTTCCAGAGAGGATCATATTCCAGCTAAATTGGTCCATTTTTATTACACTAATAGTGAATAATATTATTTACTATTTGCATCATAAAAAAATTGACAGAAAAAAGGCAAGTGGAGCTCCAACCAGCGTCCAGTAGTAAGAGCTGCCACTGTGATCTAGGCATTGTTTTTGCCACTTCTGAGGCCAGGGGTCGCAAAAGCAGTGACAGGGGTAGCAAGGGGCAAGCCAGGGGTTGTAGCTGTGACCCCTGGTGACCCCTAAATGACATACAAGCAGTACCCATACCACCAGACCACCAATTTGAATTCCGACTTCTAGCAGATCAACAGTCCACAGCTGCTGGGATTCAGGACAGTCCACGCCATGTTCATGGACCTACTTTGTCCCATGGACCAAATACTCTCATGCTCACTTTTTGATAAAGTTAGGTTCTTTTTCAGTTGGGAGGTCTGATAAAGGGTTGACCCTGCAGCCAACCTGCAGGGGCAACCCAGTATTTGCATTCTTTCTTCTACAAGCCTCAGACATTTCTCTAGCCTTTGCCAAGGTCAGCACTAGGACGAACACTTATTTGCCAGTAGAAAGAGTGAAAACCATTGTGCTGCCATGTTTTTTTCTGACGATTAAGGAGATTTTTCTGGAGATTAAGTACGATTGTGAAGATAAGTTCTTACTGGAAAGTAAATGTTTCCAGGCTTTCAAGGGCATTTATCCTCACTCCTAGGTCCTGATTACAGGGCTTGGTACAATCATACCAGAGGGCTGGAATATCCTTACCAAAAACCAGTGATTACAGGTTTTCTCCCTTGAGTTGTGAAGAACTAGACAGCCCCAAGTGATACTGGATTCTTTACCAAGTCTAACCATTTGCAGCATCCTTTCTTCCCAGACCAGATGCGTTGTCCCAGTTTCCATGGAGAAAACCACTCATATCTGTGCATATTATGAGCCGATAGAAAGTGTCAGTGGGAGGGTGAATTTTATGGGGCCTAGGGTGTCAGGATAGGGTTGAGAACGTCTGCAGGGAGTGTTGTCTACAGTGACGGAGGTGGAGCATCACAAAACTGCTCACAAGGAAAAAAAAATTATAATAACGTATCGTTATTATCATTTTATTTTTCCGATTGAGACAGTGGCTCTTGAGTGGGCTGGCCAGATCAGGGAGAGGAGTGGTTTACACTCCTTAAGTGCGCATGACTGCTTGCCCGGCCCGTCCTACACACTTTGTATCTTCCCCACCAGACTTGCTGTACACAGTCTGGCGATGAACATGCAAAGCCTCCCATTCCCCGTCTGAGCTACGATCCATGGCGCTCAGACCAATCACAACGCTGCATTGCAGCGTTGCGATTGGCTATGGGGAGCCTGGGAGCTTCCTGTTGCCGGCGGAGACAGGAAGAAGAGGACGGAGGAAGGAGACGGTGGCTTGGCGGCCCAGTTAAGTGTTTTTTCTCCCCATTTTCTCCGTAACCCATCCACCCCCACTCCCGTCCGGTAGCAGCCGCAACTGTTTAGCTACTCCTACTTAGGCACTGCAGGTTTTTGGCAAGGGATGATCTGCACTCCTTCCTCCAGCCACTGCCACTCTAGCAGTTTTGCCAACTGTGGATCTACACCAAAAAAAATTGTGTCAAGGGTCTCCAGGACCAGCATTATTGTGACCGAAGACAATGGTCTATTCATGATCACCCCAATTGGTCTCCACATTCCCGCTCCAGGTGCCATACCACTACTCATAATCAGGCCCTTAGAAAGTTACTTATGATAATATGAAGAGATTCATATTCCAGCTCAATTTCACAATGAAGGTGTTCCTAATTGGGTAATTTGTTTTAGACAACTATTGATGGCAGAATGCAGTTTTAAGTGTCAAAAACTATTTTTAAGGATATCAATCACAATGAATGAAGACCTGTGTCGGTGAGACATTTTGCTCAAGGACTTCAATGGAGTGGAAATAGACAGCCGGATGGTGCCATCTGTCTGTAATTGGGTTCATCACAGTTTCCTCCAGAAGTCTGGACTTTGAGACTATCCTGAGAATAGCCCAGCGAAATATGATGAAGATTCTGAAGCAACTATTCTGAGTGTAAGTACCAATGTAATTTGTGGAACCATCCTTTGATAAAAAGTATAATTTAAAGGTTCAACAACATGGCAGTTATGAAGATAATCAACAGCCAGCTCCCAATCATCCCTTTGTGTCACTTCTGCTAGCCTTCCTTTTATTCCAGTGCATTAGCAAACCATGTGATGCCTGGTAGTCACCAGGGAACAGAACAAAGTGGTTATCTCCATTTTATCATCTTCTAATGCGATTTACATGCGCGCACGAAGCAATGGTGCACTTTTCATATTTTCTTTGGAAAATGGTGTCTGCATCTCAGAAACAGTGGACTTCTCTACTAGAACTACGCAAAGGCAGTGCAGCAGCCCTAGCTGGGCTAATTAAAATTGTTTGTTTATTTACCATAGCAAGGCCAGCCGTGGTTCGACAGAGAAATGCTATAAGTAGTCTATATCTTCAAATGTTGAAAAGGGAAGTCCAGCGGCGGCTCATCCACAATGGCGAAGGAGTGTTGCCCCACTTCCTGGCTCAGGCCTGAAAAATGAAAAATAAAACGATGTTCTAGCATCATTTTAGTTTCCATTTGCCGGCTCTGAGACAGCCTGGGCAGGGAGGGGTGGGGCAGGGCGTTGGAGGAGGAGTGCTATGTTCACTTCCTAAGTGTGCATATGTGTTTGGAGAGCCATCTCAGGCGCACTTAGGTTTCTCCAGTCTGGCTGCATTGAACACCCAGACTGGAGAAACCCCACAGACTTCCTTTCCTGAGCGGAGCGTCTTTTCATCCAGCTCTTGACAATCCAAGTGAGCAGCATGGGGATTGGATGGGAGTCTGTCCCAGGACCTGCTGGAACCGGGAAGAGGACAGAAGGCACAACGCAATGTGGGAGGCGGCCGGTAGCTTCAGGTAAGTTCTTTTTTATATATATATATATATATTATTACTGACATCCTGCCCTGGTCGCTCCCCCTCCAGTGTTCCCTCCACCTGCCTCACCACCCTTTGTTTGTGGTGGCCGCCACTGGGGAAGTCTAGGCTAGGTTAAAGAGACTAGTCTCACTCACATTCTTTGCATGATTTACAAGGACCATGAACGACATAAAGAGCTTCCTAAACTTTAAGAAGTTGGCAGGCTAGTGAGAAATTGGCCATGCCCTTCTGAGAGCAGGAGAGCAACTGATCTGATGTTCTTTGGGCTTATCCCAACCAAGCGTCTGCAATTTGGCTTCCAAGGTGACACTCTTCTCTTACTGCACTCAGTGAAGGTGGTATTTATGAGAGCCTTGCATCACATTTTCACCACGTAAAATGGTACATGTGTGATGCAGGGATCTGAATCAGATTTATGAAGTCAGTCAGTCAAACCACTTTATTCAGTTAGTAAAATCCATAAAAGTACAGCACAAACAACATATTACACTGCACTATGAAAACATCTAAAATACAAATCATCTAGAAATATGGGCGACCTAAAAAACATTACAGAGTCAGATTTCATTGACACATACAAAAACAGAGTTGCCATTAATACATATATGGTAACAGATAACTAAGATAAAAATTAAATAACAATTCAAAATTAAAATGCCAGCATTAAAACTGTAATCATTTAGTCATTCAGGTGCTCTCGAAACACTTGTCAAGAGATACAGTTTTCTCCTGAGTCTAACGGCTGCGACTAGGTAAATTACAATGTTAAATATCTCCCAAGGATCATTCAACATCTGAAGATAAAGTAAAGCAGGTCTAACCTGTATAAAACCTTTTTCCCTTAAAATTGGAAAAACCTGCTACAGATAACACTATCATGATCACAAAACATTATAAAGTGCATAGTGTCCTGGGTTGAAAAGTTGTCAAATGTGCAAGGGCCTAAATCACACACCCTGCTCCAACCTTGCGAATCGGCTAGTAAAAAATGAATCAAGTTAAAACTAAACCTAGTTAAAAGCAGGCGATGGAAGGGCTTAGTGACAATTGTCATATAAGGGTCGATCCGGGGAGAGGTTTTTAGCAAAAAATAGACTTTTACTGAGGGTTTTGTTAGCTCAGTCCCCTCTCTCTCAGCCGACAATAAATTAAAAAAATATGTTTTTACCCACACCAGATCCTCTTATTATGTACAGGAAATTTAAGAGATCTGGACGCCCTAGTTTATATAAGATTTGGTTAACATGTTGTAGCCGCGGGATTCAGCTAACTCGCTCCATGGAGAGACAATCCCTAACAATCTCATGATTCAGAGTTAATTCTGGATTAATCCAGGTCTTAAACCAACAAATCACTGTGGCCGGCCTCAGCCATTCTGATACATAACTAACACTTAACTCTTGATGTATTACAAAAGTAGAGGTAGATTGGGGGACCGACAAAAGTCAGAAGAAACTTATTTTCGACTGTCTGTAACCACTCCACCGACTTGTAACCCCAGATGGCAGATCCATTAATTGCAATAACTATACATTTAAAACTATAGATATTAAGCATAGCTGCGATTGGCCTGTCCCCCAATCGTTGAGCAAAACCATGAACAGCAGCCATAGACCTTGCCATCATGTTTTTTTTAGCTTTCTGTTGGGAGACCCACGAGCCCCTATCGTCAAATAGTACCCCAGATAGGTGAAAGACGTCACCCTAGACCGCTCTGCGCCTTCACAATAGAAAGTTTTTGGCTTTCTCGGCTTCTGACCCATGGTCACTGTATGTGATATAGCTATGTTAACTACTAGGTCCAATAATTTCATAAAGGGCCCAAAGGAGCCCAAAAGCCTCTGAAGCCCTACAGCTGTACAGGCCATTAATACATCGTAATCCGCAAATAGTAGCACAGGTATAACCATCTCCGCTATTCACGGATTATCTAAGCTGGCAGAATATAAAAACTTTCCTACATATTTATATATACAGTAAAAAGCAATGGAGCTAAAATGCATCCCTGATGGACGCCTCTTCCGGACCTAAAGTGCTTTGTGCAATTACCTTCTTGGTTTACTCTCACCCTTGCGGAGAGATCCCTATGTAGGCCAGCCAAGAAGTGAACTAAACATTGATCTATTCCCTTATCTAGCGGAATAGACCATAGCTTTGATCTATTTACCAGATCAAAAGCTGAGGAAAGGTCCATGAAGGCCAGATATAATGTCCCCGCTTTGGCCAATGTGTATTTCGCTGCTAGTAAGTGTAAATTTAAACACTGATCCAGTGTACACCTTCCTTGTCTAAAACCATATTGGAGGTTTGTTAACCCCTTCCAGGCTCATGACGAGCTGGGCTCGTCATGGTGTAGCCTCCTCGCACGCTGATGACGAGCCCAGCTCGTCATGTAACATGGGTTTTTTAAAATCTCAGCATAGAAGGAGAATTCCACTAGCGCGCATGTGGTTAAAACACCATTCTCGTTCAACCAGTCCATTAACTTCGTTAAAATCACTATCCCTAATACTTTTACTGCAGAGTCAATTAAAGATATCGGCCTGTAGCAACGTGGGTCCCCTCTCTGTCCTTTTTTTAAAAACTGGGATGATAATGGAAGACGACCACGATGACGGGAAACCCTGTTGACTTGACACATTATATACCTTTGTCAACATTTTGGCCCAGAAAGTTGGGTTTTGTTTGTATAAGTCGGGAGGGACACCGTCCGGTCAAGGGGCCTTGTAACTGGTCATTTGCTTTATTGCCAGTTCTACTTCACCTTCGTTAAAAGCCATTTCAGGGGGTTCCTTGTATGTTCAAAACTAGCAGGTGAATCCAAAGTGGCAGGGGACTCATATATAGATTCAAAATGGGAGAACCATGGTGCATCTGTGATGTTACATTCTAGGGGGGCATTCTGGATTCCAGAAAAAAAGGTGTATTTACAATAGTCCAGAATCTAGAGCTTTCCTTTAGGACCTCCACTACTGATTCCATGCATCCTCTTTGATTAAATTTTTATGGGTATTTAGCGTGGACTTATACAACTTTCTTAACAAGGCTATTTAAACCTTGTCTCGTGGGTCCTGTTTCAATGCCCCTACCAAAGTATGGTGTGCTTCAGAGTAGTTACTATTGAACCATCTCTCAATAGTTTGTTGCCGGGTCCTAGTGGGCAAGGAGAGGCCTAATGCTAACTGCGCGTAAATGCCTTCAAAAGCTGTGAGCACCTGAACCCCCAATTAGGGTTGTCAAGGCAGAATGCGAGCTTGTCCACAGCCTTCTCTCAGAGATCATGAAAGAAAAGATACGGGATTACTTTGGCCCATTCTAGCCTCCATCGCTGATCAGATTATTTTAGACAGGTCTCAGTACGTTGCATTTCCTGTTTCCTCTTTAGGCCACAGCCCCTGCCCAGCACTAGTAGGACTGGGTTGTGGTCACTAAAATGGGACCACCTAGCAGTGTAAAAAATTACCTGGGATGATAAAACGGGGGAGATAAATATATAATCTATTATGGTATCCCGCCCTCGAGCTTTAAAAGTGGGGATCCTCACCTCTGTTGCATTAGAGCTTGAATCAATAAGTTCTACTACATACAAAAGATCCTCTAGACATTCCCCATACTGTGTATGCTCCAAATGAGGATTGGAAGAATTTGCCGGCCCTAAAAAGTCTTCAACCTGACAGTTCATATCACACAGATGAGTATTAAAATCACCCATAATTATAATACAATAATAAGTGGTTTGCTTCAATCTATACTCCTCTAAAAACATTTCAAATTAAATAGATGTTCATTAAAAAAACTATTCTCACCAGAAGTATAAAAAGTGACAAACAGCATTGTGGATGTGTTGGTAGAAGTGAATTCAATTGCCAAAAAATTATGAAAACCAACATCCACCCTACTAGGAGTTCCTGACAATTTAAGTGCAATTAACATTATGATATCCCCTTTTGCTCTGCCTGACAAAAAATGCTGTGCGGACACACCGTAGGATTTGAACCCATCCACCCAAAAAGTATTCTCAAGGTCCCAGGTCTCCTATAAACTAACTATATTGTATTCTTTTACAAATTCAAGCCACCTGGAATCATCCCTTTTACTTCTCAAACCCGCTATATTCCAGCTAATAATCTTACAGTTGGAGTTTTCATTCACACCGGTCCCCTGACCACTAATGGTATCACTAATGGAGCTCTGATGACAGAGAGAAGGCTCCAGTCAGTCATTTTCATCTAGGAGAGTTAATGACAGGAATCTGTTTTGGCATGCTAAGCTGTTATCACCTTCTACCATCTCAGTGGGCAATGTTGGCAGTTTAAGTAAGTTCGATGACCTAAGGGAGAACATATCAGAAAAAATCTCCTCCATGGTACTTGGTCGGAGAGAAGGATACTCCCTTCTGTCTACTGAGTTCTGCCAAATAGCTCTAACACCTCGGGTGGCGGATACAATAAGTCCAGTGGTAAGGCCCTAATGCCCCCTGGTCTTCCTTAGGCCCTTCTTGGAATAACTGCCTGCTATGTCTGCGCTATCGAAGTTGACAACGATGCAGTCGCCTACATCCTGTTTAGGTCTATGGCCGACCCAACCCACTCTCCTAGCCATTATTATATGAGAGGAAACACTGGCCCTGCTGCTAGAATGTTGACTACACCAGTGTTTAGTTTTATGTAACAGCTCGGAAGCAGATTCCAGACAGTGCTCTCGAAGCGGGGGAACCCCTATGAGAATAGCAACAGGGGAGCAGCGTTTGGTGCCAAATTGAGTCGCAGTTATTTGTCACCCTATTGTCCTCTTGATTACCGTGAATCTTACCCTGATCCGGGGGCGCATAGTTGGGCACAGGACATGGAACTGACCTAATATGATTACAGTTAATGCCCACTACAAGTCTCTCAGAGGTTGCACCTAAATTTGTTATGGGAATAGACCGCAGACTATTCTTAGACAAAGTTTGATTAACAAATCCCTCATCCCTTTTGTTTGCTATAGAATGCATTTGTAGCTGGGTAGGGACATGATAGTTAGATGGCACACAGTTGTTTTTTAGACCGCCTAATTGGGTCTCAAGGTGCTCTAATTTCCCCATTACCCCCTCTACAGGAGTGTTAAGCAAGTCTATAATGTCTTTGGCAACAGTCGAGAATACAGACTCCAACCATAAGTTAAATTGCTCCTCCATAACTTCCCAGACAGCGATTGGACAAGCAAGTACAAATCACCAGCATGATTAATAGATGTGTCAGCAGTTAAGTGTCCGTGTCTAGTGTATCTCTTTTCCCCCTTTTTTTTCCTTGAGTGTAGCAATTGGGCCTTCTGCAGAGGTGCGTCCACTCTCAAAGTATCTTCCCTGGTCTCTCTCTCCACACCCTGTGAGACTCTAACATTAGTTATGGAGCCCTCCCCCTTTGTTCCCAGCACACTAGCCGAGGCTCCAGACTCGATAATGACAGTATTTTGGGGAGAGACGACTGTTAGAGTATTCATCCCAGGATGGTCAGAGCTCAGTCTCAGTTCAACCTCAGCATCTTGAACTTCCTTGTTTAAAGCCCCATTGCGTAGGTCAAATACAATATAATTGAAGATGAGTTCCTGGGCACCGTTACTCTTGCACTCCGCTGATCCAGCTACAAGGTTGTTTGCGCTTACCCATATTGTTAGCTGAAGCGTCGATGTTAAGGAGGGGGCCCAGCCCAGCCTTTTCCAGGCACTGTTGCCAATGTCCTGGGGTGTTTTCCCTTAAAGGACGTCGGCAGTTCAAAGTCTCTTGAAAACTAACTGGAAAATTACTAGTTACAGTGGTTTTCAGCTCGTTTTTTTCTGCCACAGTGTGATATCGGCTTTGATGCAACAGAAGCGGTGGGGGATCATACATCCCACACCAACCTTTACAATATCTAAGGAAACGTAAATACTATAATGACGAGTCCATAAGTCATTATCCTTTCTGTTAGCAAAGTAATATCAAAGGTCCTTCAATGGATCTTTGGTAGAGCTAAAAGGGACTAAGGAGATAAATCAGAGAACTATTCCTTCATGAGAACCAGTAATGAAGAAACAGCTATACCATAAGATACCCCACAAATATATCAAATTATAACATATGTTATCCTTAAAATAAGTCATAACTCAGAAAATAAGGCCAGACACTATTCTTTCTAAGTACCTTTTTGGTATAATTTTCAGGAAATATGAATAGTCATAAACAAATACAAATCATAAGAACAACCCTTTGCTCATAGTATCACAGGTAAAACATCACAGCTATCACGAGCAGAGTAACTCAGAGATCACCAAACTCTGGTGAGAAATAAGGGAAAGAGAGAGACACAAGGAACATCAGGGTAATCACAGTTCAGTTACCTCTCGGTAAATTAAAGAAAACTAATGCACAGCGTGCAATTAGTCAAGAAACCTATCTCCACAGCCGTAGGAGAATAGTGAAGGCGGCATCACCAGCCGATGATGTGCAAAGTCTCTAGGGAAACGTTTTCCATAGTCAGGATTGCCAGCCCGATCAGGAATCAGCACAGCACAGCATACAGCATACCACGGATGCAGAACAGGTCACCAGAATGTGAACGAGCCGATGATCATTTTCCCACCAGTGTATTTTATACTGACTTCACAACTTTGTTACACTAAATTAGAAACTCTCCTAAACCCTACAATCCACTCTCATTGGTCAGAAGTAGGGGAGGCAAACATCTCCTAACTATGACTTTACAAATTTCTCTAAACAGTCTTTGTATAAAATTGTATAACTTCTTAGAGAGGGAGAAGAAAACTACAATTACATATTTTGTAACTACACAGCAACAGTTTCATTCTGAATCCTTGCCTAGACAGGAAAGAGTCATACTATTCCCCGCTCTCTAAGGATGTAAATGTTATTCTTTACAAGGACAACATGAAACAATGTGAAAAGAATCAAAGGAGCACGGAAGCACACTCACCCCCTAACCAATACATTTGCTAAGGCCTATACGTTTAGCAAGGAAAGACAGAGAGAAGAGAAAAATCATTTCTATATTTCTCGGCCTACTCTACTTTCACGAAGAATAAAACAGCTTTTTCATGTTTGTGCTTGAATATTCCTGCAGTTCAGGAAACATAAGAACATTAATATTAGACACAAATTAATAATTTCTTCTCATTCTATTATTATTCATAACCCTAAAAAGAAATCTTCCACTCTACGTGTGTTATTCTGACTCTTAATAACGCGTGCAGCTTTGCACATTTTCGGTCGTACCTTCTAAGTCTTCACATTTTAGTAATTTCGGTTTTCACACACGTTAGAAATTAAAAAAAACACTCACATGGGTGGATTTTCCCAAGCAGATTTTATTAGCAAAAGTCATGCTCCATCACAGTCAATGAAACGGAGTAGCAGAGAGCAGGCCCCAACCACACTGTCAATGAAACAGAGATGCTGAGAACGGGCCCAAATCAGACTGTCAATGGAACAGAGATGTTGAGACCAGGCCCGGCCCACATCGTCAATGAAACAGAGATGCCGAGAACAGGCACAGCCCACACCGTCAATGAAACAGAGATGCAGAGAGCACGCCCGGCCCACACCATCAATGAAACAGAGATGCCGAGAGCAGGCCCGGCCCACACCGTCAATGAAACAGAGATGCCGAGAGCAGGCCCAGCCCACACCGTCAATGAAACAGAGATGCCGAGAGCAGGCCCGGCCCACACCGTCAATGAAACAGAGATGCCGAGAGCAGGCCCAGCCCACACCGTCAATGAAACAGAGATGCAGAGAGCACGCCCGGCCCACACCATCAATGAAACAGAGATGCCGAGAGCAGGCCCGGCCCACACCGTCAATGAAACAGAGATGCCGAGAGCAGGCCCGGCCCACACCGTCAATGAAACAGAGATGCCGAGAGCAGGCCCGGCCCACACCATCAATGAAACAGAGATGCCGAGAGCAGGCCCGGCCCACACCCTCAATGAAACAGAGATGCCGAGAGCAGGCCCGGCCCACACCGTCAATGAAACAGAGATGCTGAGAGCAGGCCCAGTCCACACCGTCAATGAAACAGAGATGCCGAGAGCAGGCCCGGCCCACACCGTCAATGAAACAGAGATGCCGAGAGCAGGCCGGGCCCACACGAGCAGGCCCGGCCCACAACGTCAATGAAACAGAGATGCCGAGAGCAGGCCTGGCCCACACCGTCAATGAAACAGAGATGCCAAGAGCACGCCCGGCCCACACCGTCAATGAAACAGAGATGCCGAGAGCACGCCCGGCCCACACCGTCAATGAAACAGAGATGCAGAGAGCAGGCCTGGCCCACACCGTCAATGAAACAGAGATGCAGAGAGCAGGCCTGGTCCACACTGTCAATGAAACAGAGATGCAGAGAGCAGGCCCGGCCCACACCATCAATGAAACAGAGATGCAGAGAGCAGGCCCGGCCCACACCGTCAATGAAACAGAGATGCCGAGAGCAGGCCCGGCCCACACCGTCAATGAAACAGAGATGCGGAGAGCAGGCCCGGCCCACACCGTCAATGAAACAGAGATGCAGAGAGCAGGCCCGGCCCACACCCTCAATGAAACAGAGATGCAGAGAGCAGGCCCGGCCCACACCCTCAATGAAACAGAGATGCAGAGAGCAGGCCTGGCCCACACCCTCAATGAAACAGAGATGCAGAGAGCAGGCCCGGCCCACACCCTCAATGAAACAGAGATGCAGAGAGCAGGCCCGGCCCACACCCTCAATGAAACAGAGATGCAGAGAGCAGGCCCGGCCCACACCGTCAATGAAACAGAGATGCTGAGAGCAGGCCCGGCCCACACCGTCAATGAAACAGAGATGCAGAGAGCACGCCCAAATAACACTGTCAGAAAGCAGAGATGCAGAGAGCAGGCCCGGCCCACACCATCAATGAAACAGAGATGCAGAGAGCAGGCCAGGACCACACCATCAATGAAATAGAGATGCAGACAGCAGGCCTGGCCCACACCGTCAATGAAAGAGATGCAGAGAGCAGGCCCGGCCCACACCGACAATGAACCAGAGATGCAGAGAGCAGGCCCGGCCCACACCGTCAATGAAACAGAGATGTCGAGAGCAGGCCCGGCCCACACCATCAATGAAACAGAGATGCTGAGAGCAGGCCCGGCCCACACCATCAATGAAACAGAGATGCTGAGAGCAGGCCCGGCCCACACCGTCACTGAAACAGAGATGTCGAGAGCAGGCCCGGCCCACACCATCAATGAAACAGAGATGTCGAGAGCAGGCCCGGCCCACACCATCAATGAAACAGAGATGCTGAGAGCAGGCCCGGCCCACACCATCAATGAAACAGAGATGCTGAGAGCAGGCCCGGCCCACACCGTCACTGAAACAGAGATGTCGAGAGCAGGCCCGGCCCACACCATCAATGAAACAGAGATGTCGAGAGCAGGCCCAAATAACACTGTCAGAAAGCAGAGATGCAGAGATGCAGAGAGCAGGGCTAAACTCTAGCGTCAGTAAAGCAGAGATGACAGAAACAGGCCTGAATACCACTGTCAAAACTGAGATGCCAAGAGCACGTTCGGACCCCACTGTCAAAAAAACTGAGATGCTGCCAACAGGCTCAAACTCTTCGGTCAATAAAACTGAGAACCAAGAACAAGCCCAACCCCCTCTGTAAATGACAACAAAATGCTGAGAGCAGGCCTGAACCCACTACCATTAAAAGTGAAATGCCAGAGCAGCCTAACCCCACTGTCAATAAAACTGAGATGCAGAGAGCAGGCCTGAACCCACTACCATTAAAAGTGAAATGCCAGAGCACTCTAACCCCACTGTCAATAAAACTGGGATGCTGAGGGCAGGCCTGAACCTACCATCATAAAAACAGATTCTGAGAGCAGGTTTGAACTCCCCTGTCAATAAAACTGAGATGCCAAGAACAGGTTTGGCACATTCTCGACGGTCAATAAATCTGAGATACAGAGTGCAGGTCCGAACTCCATTGTCAATGAAACTGAGATGCAAAGAGTAGGATTAAAGGTCACCATCAGTAAAACTGAGAAGCCGACAGCAAGCTTAAACCCCACTGCCATAACAAGCATTGGCAAAGCCAATTAGTTTAGTTTTAGAGACCCATTATTTATGCCAATGTCTTTTTTCGATTCTGTACATCACCAAAGCACATTCTGTACAACATGAAGGAAAGTTTTTTTGAAAAAAATATAGGAATCAATAAAAAAGAAGCACAGTGATGCAGGTCGTGTCATTGTGTGGGCACTTAAATGCTTTAAACATGCATGCATACAAAATGACACGGCCCAGCAGCCGCATCGTAGCCCTTTTTTAGAAAAATGAAATGTTAATGGGATCCGGTAGCGAGTCTGGGAGGGCACCCACATGGAGGGGGTGAGGGCAGCAAAATGGTGGAGAGCGGGGACAAATGAGAGCAGCATGGGGTGAGAGGCCCAAATAAGTTCAGGTGGAGACCACAAGCATACGGATGAGAGAGCGAAGCAGGTTGCAGAGAAGCCTACGGGCCAAAGTTGGGTTGGCGGGCAAAGCACATGGGTAAAAGAGACCAAACGAACGGGGTAAAGAAGCACATGAGAGAGACAGCTTGCAAACACATGCACTCTTATGAAGTGCCTCAACAAAAAAGACAAAAGTAGCCCCAAAAGTGCAAGCAGTGGAAGTGCAAGTACTTGAGCCATGATCTGGGGTGGCCAAACACAAGAAGACGAAGTGAAGCTGGCACTCACTGACCAAAGAGAAACAAGCAAATGAGAGTGACGATGAAACCAATCAATGGAAACCAAAGGGCGGGCTCTAAGCACACTGTGAGACAACAAAATGTATCGCAAGCAACAGTGCATGCGCTGTTTCAGACAATACGTAAACATCAGATACTAATACCCGGCCCAGTCCCCTCTATCAATAAAACTGAGATAGTTATAGGAGGCACATACCCAAATGTCACTAAAAATTAGACATTGGGAGCAGGCATGAACCCCTCTGTCATTAAAATTGAGGACCCCAGAAACTGACAGGAATACAGAACAGGGCCGAAATGGAAACCCAAAACAGCTCTGGCAATGTTGACAGGCCGATGTACAACACAAGAAACACAGGGGGTCTACCAGCTGAATATTAGAGCTGCACTGTCACAACCGAGTCCACAAGATCTCAGAGTGTATATATCACATAGACAGTATATTTGAGAAGACAAAAGAAAAGAAGAGTGAACTCTACATGCATAGATTGTTGACAGGCCAGCACTCCTGCTGCTTTTGTTACTGGGGGCTGATAAAGTAACACAGCTGCAAAACCGGCCCCCAGTGGAAAAAGGGACCCCACCTCTGAAAAATCATTCCACAACCTTCCAGCCTCCTAGGGAAATGCCCGATGCGCGCTACGGCCAGTCCGGCCCTGGTACAGAACATCACTTCCAATGAAATGAAATTAAAAGCTAATAACAGGCCAAATCCCCACCGCCTGTAAAACTGTGTAACCCAGACACCGGTAGCAGGCCTGAAACTAGGGAAGGGGGGCTTAGAGAGACAGGTGAGAGGGCCGGTGGGACACATATGATTGGACAGATATACCCTGGGCGTTTGGAATTTTATGGGACCCCGTCTATATTTTTGCAATGGACCACAATTTGTGATTGAAGTGTGTTTTAATAGGGTGCTTTCTGCTCTAAGGTCACTGTCTGCACAAAAACAACTTGACATCAGACAAAAATGGCATACTAATAAAGCACAGGCCTGTGCAAGCGTCTTTTGTGGAGTGTGTAACCCTGAGGTACCACTGACCTTCTTCCCACACGGGTGGCTGCACTTTAATTGGTAAATCACAGGGAGGGCGTGGAGGGCTTCGGGCAGACAGCACCAAGGCCTTTTGCCTGACACATCCCTGATTCGACCTAGTGCAGATGGAGGCATTCCAGGGGCAAGAGGCAGGCGCTGCGTGTTCTTCTGCATGACGGCCATGCCCTTGCTCCCGAGAGCTGAAGTAGCCTGCATGCTTTATCCAAAGGGGGAATTAGACCCTGTATAAGCAACTCAGGCGTGTAAAAGGCAGATGCTGCCTGCAGGCAAACAAGCCATCAACACCCCTGTGCACATATACAAACACACTCCACACAAGGCACGCTGCCGTATACACGTAGGGGCACATTTACAAGCCCCTTATGCCGCCGATGAGTCACTTTTTTTGGCGCACTGGCGGTGCAGTGTGGTGCTCCGTAGTTACCAGGCCACGTACAGCCACCCTGTGTGGTTTTTCATGACCTTGTAAATACAGCCCCTTTTCACGCAGCACTTTGCGTGAAAAGGGCGTGCCATGAGTGTTGCAGCACCCATTGATTTTGCAGCATTCCCAGATGTACAACGTTTCGTAAACCCGGGGATGCGTCAGAATCCGGGAGGTGTAAGGAAGAGCAATAAGGAGAAATACTTTGATTTCTCTCTGTTTTTTTCTCTTTCTATGCGTGCTTAATTCTGCAGCACACAAATAAAGAGAAAACAAACTCTTGTGATTGCTTCTGTGTAGGAAGGTGTCCCTTGCTGCACAAAAGAAATCATCCCCGCAATGCAGGTACCCTTGCAATGGTGCAAGGGTGCCTCTGTTGGCTCATGGCAACCAGGTGTGACGCATCCTTGTGCTTTGAAAGGGACACAGCACGGCGCAGCTAAATGGCTTGCTGCACCACGCTGCATTACTTTCTCGTAAATAAGGCCCTGACTGACTTATTTACAAGCCCTTTGCGCCACCAGTGCGTCACTTTTATTGATGCATCAGTAGCACAATGGGCTTCCCCATATTCACAAGATCCTGTAAAGTTACCCTGCTTGACTTTTCATGGCCTTGCAAATAAGTTTCATTTCACTCAAAACTCTGCGTGAAAGGATCGTTCCATGGGTGTTGCTGTAAGTGTTCCCATGCAACATCGGTGGGACGTGACGCAGTCCCGGATTTACAACATTTTGTAAACCTGGGAATGCGTCGGAATCCTACGCCTCCCCAGGGGGGGCGTAAGGAGGTGCAACGAGATGAAATACTTATCTCCTCCTTCTTTCCTCTTTCTATGTGTGATGCATTCTGCAGCACACATAGAAAGAGGGAAATGCATTTAATGATTGTTTTTGTGCAGGAAAGTGTCCCTTTCTGCACAAAAACAGTCATCCCCGCAGCGCAGGCACCATTGCACCATGACACAAGGGTGTCTGCGCTGGCGCACGGCTGCTGTTTGTGCGCCGGCGCAGGGTAGAAGGACAGGAATGTGCTCTATCTTGTTGATACGGCACATTCCATCCCTTTTATTTGGATGCATAGCAGCGCAGCAGGAAAGGCGTGCTGCGGTGCGCCAATATATTGCAAATGAGGCCCTATATATAAAATATATTTAAATTATATTTTATCACCTCCGGAGGGGAAAGGCTGCATACACTACATCATTCATAACATCACATGACATATCATGACCTATAAAGTCAGGTCTGGTGCCTCACTAACTGCACTTATTCCTGGATTTTCAAGTATCAGAATGTGGGTCCTAACACTGGATGTTGTGTGTATATTAAGCAAACACAAGGAGATGATGGACTGAGCACTGAAACTTTTCAGACACTCACCCCAAGTCACAGATCTGGGCTGAATCCATCATCGTTCTTTAGCTCAGTTCGCCACCCCAGTTCAGATACAGCTATATGCAAATTAGTCTTGACCCTGTGCCTCATGGGAACAGTCCAGCCCAAAGTGCCAAGTCATGTCTTTCCTGGACCGGAAACAAGCATCCTGGGACCGGTTTGGGCTAACAGCCCTCATCAGCCAGGCTAGCTTGAATCCAGTGGCAAAGTGAGCAAGGGACCCACGTCTGGGCATACCCTTCCAACTGAGTTTGAACAAAGCAAACACAAGGAGATGATGGACGGAGCGCTGAAACTTTTCAGACACTCAACCCCAGTCACAGATCTGGGTTGAATCCATCATCATTCTTTAGCTCACTTCACCACCCCAGTTCAGACACAACTATATTCAAATCAGTCTTGACCCTGCGCCTCATGGGAACAGTCCAGCCTGAACTGCCAAGCCATGTCTTCCCTGGACCGGAATCAAGCATCCTGGGACCGGATTCGGGCTAACAGCCCTCATCAGCCAGGCTAGCTTGAATCCAGTGGGAAAGTGAGCAAGGGACCCACGTCCGGGCACACCCTGCCAACTGAGGGCGAACAAAGGAATGAATATCCTTATCCATCCAACATGCCCACACCACCATCTTGGGTGACATCAACATCCCAGACAACACAAGTTAAGAAAACACAAGGGACGCCATCTTCAACCTAATGAACACACCCCAAAGGCCTCATCTTGACCTTGTCTTCTGAACATCACAACCACAATACACTGCATACCACCAGTACCACTGGACTGGACCGACCACTTCGTTATCCCTATCTCCTTGTTTATCGTCCTACCAATAAACCAAGCTCAACACAAAAGAGAAGACCAAACCTTTAATGACTTCTACATAGACAACCGACTGCTAGAACGAACTTCTTGTTATTGCACTCAGTGTCACAGACAGTACTCCCTCAGTGCCCAGCTGTCATGGTCCCTACTGTTGAAAAAAGCTTTGGGTCTCATGTATGAAAGACACAAATAAGAAATTTTAAACTGCGAATAAAATAGATTCATAATTTGCGATTTCTTATTTACAATGTACGAAAGTTAGCCTGCAGTGTTAACGAATCATTGCGATTCAGTATTTCTAAATAAAGAATCAGTATAACCGAATTGCACTTTGCGAATAGCAGTCGCTAATTGCAAATATTACCATGTCCATTCATGTTGACAACAGCAAAACTGGAAGTGAAAGAGTGCCTGTGTTTGCAGCAGAGGAGCAAAGAGGTTTGTGTAGTAGGTGCTAACACTGTCCAATTTGAGTGACTACTGGCATGCCAGGAAGGTGCGCAGGAATCATGGAGAAAAAGGAAGAGCAAGTTCAGCGATGCCGAATACTAGTTGAGGAGTGCGTGGCTGAAAAGAAAAAAACATTTGGTAAAGGACTGATTCAGTGTCCTAGAATCTAAAAAAACAAACATAACTGGGGCGCAAATTAGGGATCGTATAAATGAGGTTTGCATCAAGGCAAAGAGACACAACTGTGACTGGAGATGGGCCTAGTACTAAATATCTACCTGCAGCAATGGAAGAACTAGTTGCAACAACATTTCACCCAGAGATGATCAGTGGTGTATCATCAATTGACCCTTCGAGCACAGGGGTCACTGGAAGTGGTAAGTGCAATGTTGTAAATTATTATTATTGCACTATTATTATTACTTTATTGTCCAGAAGTCAATTTGTTGCACATGATAAAAATGTTATAAAATATAAATATCAAACTACTGATATCACTATCTAGCTATATAGATAGACCAAGCCTTACGGCGAAACGCGTCGGTTTGTAACCATCTGTTGCAAATAAAGTTATTTTGAAGCATCCAGGAGTGTCCCGACTACTTTCTGAACCCAGAAGGTTTGCTGCAGCATATATATATATATATATATATATATATATATATATATATATATATATATATATATATATATATATACATATATATCTATTGCGCTCGAACTTTTCGTGTCTTCAAAGAAAAGGCGCAGCACTTAAGGAGGGTTTATGAAAATCACAATATGATTTATTGGGGGGAACTGCACAGACCAAAGGGGGCAGGGCCCTGTCTGTGCTTCTCCCACAGTTGTGGAATGAGCTCCCGCCCACCTTGAAAGAGGAATTGCAGCTTCTACCCTTCAGAAAGAAATTAAAAACCTATCTTTTCAGAAGGGCTTTCATGACATTATAGGAGGTGGAACAACTGAGGTTCTAGGAGCATTAGTGTGTTATGTTTTTTGTTCTGGTAAGCGCTTAGAGGCCGGCGGTGATAGGCGCTATATAAATACTCCTTAACATAACATAACATAACAGACGCGTTTCGGCATGCTGCCTTCGTCAGTGTGTCAATTACGACTCAAGATCAACATGTTAATAAAGTTTTCTATAATCATGGACATCAACATAGGACTAACCCCTCAAGCAACAACATGTTATATATCAAAATACCTCTGTGCACGTACGCAATGCACTCCTACCATGAAGACACAGATGTCTTGAAGATTGAAAAGTTATTTATTACTCATTACATCAAGCCAAAAACAAAAACCCAACGTATTTCGGCACGTTGGGTTTTATATATATATACGTATATATAGAGAAATATAGAGATATATATAGAGATATATTATATATATATATATATATATATATATATAGATATATATATATATTGCTTCAGCTTCTTCTCCCCACGATTCCCGCAGATGAAGACACGGCACAGCAACAGGTAAGTTTTCACTTGATTTATTTACACACCATGTGCAAAATAAAAGTGCATCAAAAAACGGACGGTCTACGCGTTTCGGCTCCTTGCCTTCAACTGGACCATAGAGTCCTCAAGTCTAGACCTGATTTAAATGTAGTGCTATGTGTAAGTACCCTCTTCCCTTTCCATGGTCATCTAGACCTTCAACCCTGCACAGTACATTTAGGCCGGCTCATACTCGGGCCCATTTGTATTTTCAAAATTACTGTAAAATACTCATGTTCAAACAAACCTTTCCAAACCAAAATCAAGTATTTACAATGGTATGATTATCTGATCATAATGCCCATTTCCCCACTCCTTCCTATGTACAGTGCAAATCATACAATAAGGTTCTTAAACTAAAACCTATTACATTTCACTATTTCCAGTAAAGTACTAATCTCTTCTCAGGGTCAGCTAGTTTCTAAACAATTTCTCAAATCTTTCAAATTTTCCAAGTTTTTTAAACCATACAAAAGTCCCACAGATATATATACACTTTTTTCCAAATCGAAACCGATCTCAAAATGCTGTATCTACAATTATGTACATATTCAGTTGGTTCTCAATTCTATGGCCAATTATGCTAGACTTGGGGGGGTTGGTTATTCATGATATCTGTAAAGTACTATATCAAAACAATTCCATATCCCAATACATTTTCTTGATTTCTATGTTTGTTGTGGTTCACCTTCCCTGATTATATCCTGTATACAGAAGTAGTGGGGTTAATTGATATATGGTTTTGGATTCCGGTATGTGCTGTATCCAATATCATCCACATCTTTTTACATAATTCATCATGCTCATTATGTACATTAATCAACAAACTCCGTAGTGAAAAATTCAGTCTCATGATTCATATCACATCAATTTCTATCTACAGATGTACATGTAGTTCGGCATCCAGGTTGTGCCCAAACGGCACCTCAGTTCCCATACTCAGTATCATTCTCGATTCAAGTCGTCTTAATTATACAGTTTGATCACCGCCTCTTTCTGAGATTTTACTCAACTTGATCCCTGAATATTTTAGTAGGGCGGGATTGTTCTGATGGTGTCTGGCAAAGTGTGTGGCCATCGGGTAGCATGGGTCCTTGTTCTTAAAGGCCCTTAGATGTTGAAGTATTCTTTAATTACAGTTTGTTTATAGTGCTCCCGATATAAAACTTGTCAAATGGACATTGTAGTCTATAGACCACACACTTCAAATCACATGTGATATGATCTTGGATTTTTTTCTGTTTTGCCGTTTTGTAACTTATAGTCTTTGATATTTACTCTGTGCTCACAGGCCTTGCACTTATAGCATCTCCAGAATCCTGGTGTGGTTAGCCAAGTTTGTTTGCTCCCTTCCCTTTGTTCCAGATAACTTTGTGTCAAGATGTCCCTTAGGGAAGAGGTCTTTCGGTATGTGATGCTAGGGTGCACCGTTAAGGTCTTTTTTAAAGTATCATCCAAAAGTAGAACTTGCCAATGTTTTCGAAGGGCTTTTTTCATGTTGGTGCTTTGGTTGTCAAAATCCATAATAAGTCAAGGTACTTCAGTCTCATGATTGGTTTCAGGAGCCATGATGATATCAGGCCTTTTGTTCTTTGGAACCAGTAGATCAGTTCTGTTCTTCATATACATTCTGGTTCTTGCAGAGGATATTAATTCTTCAGGGTATCCCCTTTCAAGAAACCTTGTACTCATTTTGTTTATTTCTTCTACCAGATCTTCCTGTTCAGAGCAGTTTCTTTTTGCTCAAGAAGGCGCCGCACACCACTTCAATATTAGCTTCAGTTTGTTTATTTCCTGTAGGTTCTTCCCCACCTACGCGTTTCGGACATCAACTGTCCCTGGTCCCGGTTAACAAACACTAGTCTTTTCTTTGTGTTAGTTATTTATACTGTAAGCTCCACCTAGCATGTTATGATGCATTATGGGCTCAGTAGGCAATGCTTTCTTTCAAGCTTATCTTCGCATTGGGGAGCCGGTGTTCGGCATTTTACGTTGTTTTAGGGAGTTATTCACCACTTGCAATTATTCAGCAAATGTCATATGCATGAGAGACACTGATGTTTAGTACATCAGTCATCTTTTCAGACAAATACATTTGATTGGGCTCATGCTGTAGCACAGTGACTAAATTGCTGAAGTAATACTTTGCGAGGCTGTCCCGAACCTCGCCGCAAGCGCCAGCTAAGAGTCGCTCCCCCGCTTGGGACATTTGCTCGTGGATATATATATTCATATTCCACCTCCGAGGTACCCAACGTACAAAGGAGCACCCGGACCTCAGCTGCACACAAGGAGCCTTGAATGGTAAGCACGCCTCCAGCACAACGATATCCTTTGACTGCTCAAACTGCCCTGGATGCCTGACGCGTTTCAAAGTGTCCCCACTTCTGTTCAGAGGCTTTGGCAGTTATGAAGGAGGGCTTGAGGCACCACACCCCTTCTTGCTTAGATGCACGCCCTAGATGGGACTTATGAGACTTGTAGTGCCTCACGTCGCGCTAATGTTCAGTTGGTCTCTTTTCAAGCCCACAGATGGGCCTCGCTGTGTGGAATGCGTGTAGAATCCATACGCTGCTGTCCCATGTTCTCGGCCCGTAGTCATGACCGAATGGCCCCCGGTTCTTTCAGGTTGGTGCTCCTTCTGCGGCATGTGCCGCCGCGTAAATGTTCCAGCTCCGAGGTACCCAACGTACAAAGGAGTACCCGGATCTCAGCTGCACACAAGGAGCCTTGAATGGTAGGCACACCTCCAGCACAACTATATCCTTTGACTGATATATATATATGGGACTTTGGTATATTTCATTTATTGCAATAAAACTATAACTAAGTACTATACATAGTTAAGTAAACATCATCAACATATAACAAATATGAATGTATTCAAACGGAACAGAACTATAAAATACAAATAGATATTAAAGTTTTCTTTTAATTGCTTTTGTCATGCAAAGAAACAATCTACACTGTCACTGCAGAACGTTAAGTTGGGGCTTTCCAAGCAGAAGAGCCACAGCTTACTGCCACAAACACCGCGGATGATGAGACCTACAAAGTATTGTATCCGAACTATATCAAACTAGAAGACATCTTCCAACAACACAAAAGGACAAAATTATCCAAAGCACTACCACTTCTGCTAATGTTTCTGTCAAACAGGGGTAGTCTGGGCTGGATTCAGTGGCAAATGAGGCCTCAGAGATGTGAACAAAACACACAGGAGGATGCAGGGCCCTTAGCACAACATCTTCACAAACTGGAGAGTGCTATGAAAACTGTCTACAACAAGCATTGGAAATGCAATAGGTCTCGCATTAGAAAAGTTGGAGCTATTGGTCTTGTAACTCTAATAATTTTTTAAGTTATGTTTATGTTTTTATGATAGCAAATGTATTATTTTGTTATTGTAAATGCCAATATTTATAGAATTTGCAAATGTGACACTTATAGCATTATTTAAAAAAAATTGTGTCATTTGTAATAAAGCTTGAAACATTGAGAGAACATATTTGAACAAGTGATGCTGTGGTGGTGCTGGGTGATGCTGTGGTTGTGCTGAGTGATGCTGTGGTTGCGCTGAATGATGCGGTGGTTGAGCTGAGTGATGATGTGGTTGCGCTGAGTGATGCTGTGGTTGTGCTGAGTGATGCTGTGGTTGTGCTGAGTGATGCTGTGGTTGTGCTGAGTGATGCTGTGGTGGCACTGAGTGATGTTGTGGTGGCGACGAGTGATGCTGTGGCGTTCAGTAATGCTGTGGTAGCGTATAGTGAGGTTGTGGTGCCCCTGAGTGATGCTGTGGTGGTGCTGAGTGATGCTGTGGTGATGCGATAGATAGAGTGAGGGCGATAGATAGATAGAGGGAGGGCAATAGATAGAGTGAGGGCGATAGATAGATATAGTGAGGGGCGATAGATAGATAGAGTGAGGGCGATAGATAGATAGATAGAGGGAGGGCGATCAATAGATTCACTTAAGTTCCAACCAAAGCTGGAGCATATGAACTCAGTAGAAAGAAAGGAAGACAGAAAGGAAGGAGAGAAGGAAGGAAGGAAGGAAGAAAGGAAGGAAGAAAGGAAGGAAGGAAGGAAGGAAGGAAGGAAGGAAGGAAGGAAGGAAGGAAGGAAGGAAGGAAGGAAGGAAGGAAGGAAGGAAGGAAGGAAGGAAGGAAGGAAGGAAGGAAAAGGAAGGAAGGAAGGAAGGAAGACAAAAAAGGGAAGAAGAAAGACCAAAAAGGAAGGAAGGAGGGCAAGGAAGACAAAAAGGAAGCTAGAAGGAAAGAGAAGAAAGGGAGAAAGAAGGAAAGAAAGACAGAAAGAAAGAAGGGAAAGGAAAGGAAAGGAAAGGAAAGGAAAGGAAAGGAAAGGAAAGGAAAGGAAAGGAAAGGAAAGGAAAGGAAAGGAAAGGAAAGGAAAGGAAAGGAAAGGAAAAAGGAAAGAGGAAAAGTAGTTAAAATGAAAAAGAATGAAGAAGGGATGAAATGAAGAAAGAAGCAGAAAAAGCAAAAAGGGAAAAAAGAAGGCAAAAGGAATGAAAGAAAGAAAGAATGAAAAAATAGGAAAGAAGGCAACAACAAAACATAGAAGGAAAATAAAGAAAAAGAGAAGGAAAGAAAGAAGGAATAAATGAGAGAAACCAGTAAAAATGAAAAAAGGAAAGAATGTAAAAAAGAATTACAGAAGGAAAGAAAAAAGGAAACAAAGCAAAAATGGAGAAAAGAACAAAAGAAACTAGGAAAGAAAAGGCAAAGAAGGAGTCAAACCCAGAAGGAAAGAAAGAGGGAGCGATGGCAAAAAAGAAGGTAAGAAAGATAGAAAGAATACAAAAAGGAAAGAAGCAATGCAAAAAATTGGAGAAAAGGAAAAAGAAACAAACAAAGAAGGAAAGAAGATGGAAAGAAGGAAGGAAAGAGAGTTCACAGTATGCAATATGGATACTAAAGCTCCAATTGCATCTCACCTACATTTAAATAAAAGTGTAACAAGTGTGGTGCACATTTAAAACAACGAAGTTTAGTTTTCTCACCAGGCAGCGTTTTTTTAAAGAACAATTGGTGAAACCGAGTTCCAGAACACAATATGGTATGCTGTGAAATAGCAGCACTGAGATAAACAAAGGTACCTTCCAAAGGAATTTGCAACAGCATTGGCAAGAGATAGGAACTGATAAAGCTGCATTGTGCCCTGTGCTTAGAGAAGGAAAGAGATAGGGGCAGGAAGAGCAAGTAAAAGATTTAATTGAAGAGATTAACATCCAAGTATGGTGTCAGTGATGACAGACTCAGATTGAAAGACGACGGAGCAGTCCGTCTTTGAAGGGGAGATATGAAGGGCATATGTCAGCCCTGAGACCCTTGCTTTGAAGGAAACAAGTTACACGTCCTCACAACCCCGCACAAACACGGAGCACCAGTTGGAAGAAAGACCTGGACACTGCAAGTGCTGAGGGTTGCTACACACCATGTAACAAGGGGAGAGACTAGTAAGCTGGACTGTTGCAAAGAGCCCGTCACTCCTTCCTGTGGGTACATGACTGGCCTTTAGCATGGGCTGCAGAACAAGGCAGGCAGTGGGCGTTGCATCCTGCACTTCAGGGGCTTGGAAGTGACGGGTTCCGAAATAGAACCTAAGCCACCTTAAGTACTTCACATTATGGAAGCTTCTTTAGGGTTTAGTACCGGAAGAGCCGCGCTCAGAATGTCACTTCATTACGTAATTTCTCTTGAATTCCACAAACGCATTTGCACTCACCAAGCACAATGAGGCTGGTGCCATTTTTAGCAACCGACTTATTATGCACAATGATTGTGCATTGTCTGCTTGTGCAAGACGTGGGGGTGCATTCTTATGGCCATGAAAGGATGCATTCAAAAGCCAGGCAAAGGCAGCTACCCGACCGCCAGCGGGTGGAGCACTGCAACACCTGCGCTTGTAAATACAGCCAAACACAAAAGAACCCGACAGAAACATGCCAAACTCTGCCAGTAAATGAACTGTGAGGCAGCTGATCACAGCGGTTGGGTTCCTTGCTATCAGCTCGTCTGTCCAGACAAACTCCGAAAATAAAAGTACACTGGGAGAGGGGAGGAGAAATGCGGGAGACGGAGTGAAGAGAGCGTGAGGGATGGGACATTAGAGAGTGTTGACAGAGCTAGAGATAAGGGACAGAGAGAGAAAACTAGTTAAAGAGCGTGTGTGCAGGGAGAGAGAGGGGAGGTGCTGGCGGCTGGGGAGGGGGAGGAGAAATGAGAGTAAGGCTGTGTGAGGGGAGAGAGAGGGGAGGTGCTGGCGGCTGGAGAGGGGGAGGAGAAATGCGAGTAAAGCTGTGTGCGGGGAGAAAGAGGGGAGGTGCTGGCAGCACCAAGCTGGGGAACAGATGGCGATGGCTGGAGATTTGATGCTGTGCACGCGCATTTTAACTCATTGCGCTTGCGCATTGAGATAAAAGCGCACATGCACTGCATCAAATCGCCAGTCTGGTTAAACTCTGGGAAAGTCCCTATACTCTCGCCATCTCGAATGCGCAAGCGCATCGGCAGGCGAGACCTAAAAACAGCATAGAGTAATATGTGATTTGTTGCATAGGGTAACTGATGTACAAAGAACAAATCACACAGGTTCTCTGTCTTGATCCATGAGTATTTCGGATATGGCATATGCTGGACAAGCACTATGTCAAACCTTCATTGAAAAGGAGAACAAACAGAGACATAAGCAGCTCAAGTCTGATATTTCCATTAACAAATTGATTAAGTCTGTTGGAAAACTAGCCTCTAGCACTACATAAATGTGCCACAGATCTCTACATTTCCAGGCTCAATTAAGTAGACAAAATACTTTGATGAATAAGACCTTAAAAAAATTAGTAATTGCTCGCAAGTTTAAGTGCGCCTTACTTCACATTAAAGGTCTGCCATCACAACACCAGAAAATGCAGAAGGTACAAGTGGCACTAACACATCTGTGCATGACTCAATGTTACAGACAAGTCATATGAGAAGTGATGAAGTCAGTAGCAAATCACCAAACAAACAGGTAGTAGACCAAAGCGCAAATAAATGTACAATATTACGGAGGGATGTATGACGTTACAACTTATACTTTTACCACGCATGCCTTTACAACGCGGTATTTACAACGAATACCTTTACTACGCATAGTGCTTTGGGGTGCTGGATAGTGAATAGTTTCATTTACTATTCCAACTCCAGTCCCCGTGGACACTAGGGTAGGTGTTGGATAGTAAATTAAACTTATTCCCTATCCTAGAGCGCCCCCCAGCGCAATGCGTTGTAAAGGCACTGCGTTGTAAAATTTGTGTCGTAAAGGATGTTTCCCATTACGGAGACATACATGTATGTTGGAATACGGTAATGTAAAATCATATTTTCTTAATGTTCTGTTTATTGATGAACAAATAAATAAACACATATTTGTGAGGTAACAGAAAAATGTGAACATTTTGATTCACTGTGAAGCACAAGTCTATTAATCTCTTTTTTTATACATAATGCATCTCATTAAGAATAACCATCTATTATCTATTTTCTCCGGTCTCTTCCTTCAGCTGAATTTAAATTGTCTTACAACATTCTTTGTTGGTTGGGAGCATCATCATCAGCTTTGTCATCAACTATTCCATGTGGTAATCCTCCCTGCATTGCTATGTAATGCAATATTGCACACTCAGCAATTATTTTACATGCAGTCTCTGGTGTATACTCCAAAGCACCCCCACCTCTATGAAGGCATCTAAATCTGTCCTTCAAAATCCCAAATGTCCTTTCAATCAGATTCTTGGTTTGTGCGCGGCATTATAACGCATTTCCCTGGCGGACCTCAACAAGGAGCCAAGATCCAAGGACGGATGGGTTAAGCACTGTTGCCTGGAATGAAACAATAAAAAGTGGTGAATCTTAAGTACAATGTGTATCTTCTATGACATGTTACATACATAAAGTCCAGTTACCTAGCAGATAACCATCTCTCATGGAACAGTAGACTGTAGAGTGCAGAACTGCGAAGGATGAAAGAGTCATAAGTGCTCCCAGGATAACAGCCAGCAATGTCTGTGATAACATAATCTGCATTGCACACCACTTGAATGCTGAGCGAGTGCTGATGCTTCCTGTTTCTGTAGAGGATCTGAGATGCTGAGGGTAGAATTATAAGGAAGAGTGTACCATCCACACATACTACGACATTAGGAAATTGTGCAATTTGGGTTAAAATTTCATTTAGTAGACTGCAAATCAGCATGGCTATTTTGGAAAAAAATATGAACATTGATTTTCGAGAGCATTACATCCAAAACTTAAAAGAAAAACCTGGATAACGCACTCTGGGATATAACATCAGGAAATGCAACAGCATTTTGGTAACACCCTGTCACTGGAAGTAGTAGGGAACATAACACTTACATTTTATCCAGTGGACCTTGCTAGCATTGGCTCCAATTCATTGATGATATCCATAATGACGGCCTTGCTGAGTCTGTATGTCACATACGCCTCATCCTCAGTTTGATCAGATAAAGTTATACGCTGCCTGTAGATGTGTTCCTGTCTCCTCCTATGTAGAGCTCCCAGCCACCATAGCATAGAGTGCAGACATTGTGGATGTTAGGCCTAGAATTCAGCTGCCGTTTTATACCCGCTACTTGGTTTCCACCTACTTTCACTTGGCGGTAAATTGCGCGTGCTATTTTGCCTTTTGTAGAGGAATTGCAATTTGTGAATGTTTGGTACATAGGAATAGCGATTCGCAAATTCAGATTTCTATTGAATGAATCGCTAGATAGGGGCATATGTATAAATGCATTTTTGTGGTAGGAAACTGCCAGATTTGCAGAATCGGGCTGTTACCGACCACAAAAATGTTTTTTCTGATGTACTAAGCCAAAATTGCAATTCAGTAACACGTTACCGAATCACAATTTAGTAACATGTTACCGAGTCACAATTTAGTAACACGTTACCGAATCACAATTTGTGTTTAGCAAATCACTATTTGGAAAGGGCGTGTTGAAGGCTTTCCTTCCTAATATTGATTCGCAATGTTCTGTACGAATGTTTTGCGACTGAAATGCGGTTGCAAAACATTTGAAAATTTACCATCAACTCAAAGTTTGTGGTAACTCATTAGCAAATGGGAAGGGGTCCACCCGGGACCCCCGTTCACCTTTGAGCATGGTTGAATAAATATTTTTTAAGAGCAGGCAGCGGTCCTATAGACCACTGCCTACTATTAAAAAATGTAACTTAAACATTTCATTTTTTTAATCATTTTATGGCATCCTACTAGGGTTTCCAATTCTCCTTTAATTAATTAATTAATTGTGGGGTTGTAATGCGCTAGAATCGACTCCCGAAGGAGTATCTCTGCACAGTAGATCGCTGGGGAACCCGTCCTGGCTTTCCCTTTGAGATGGCCCCTACTGGGTATCTCCAAGGTGAAACCAGGCATCCCCGGCGTATGTGGGGGGCCGTTGTGGATATGAGGCAAGCTAATGCCCAGAGTTGCCGAGTGTGATCCCTGGTTAGAGTAGGCACCGAGGTGAGAATTATCGAGTCTGCTGACCCTGGTCCACGACCCTGCCGCGTCGGGAATTGAACCCTGGTCCCAGGCCGTCCTCTGCTCTCGGGTCTGCCGCCTCTAACCAGTGAGCCACACCACACCACAACAATGTAGAATCTCACAGGTGTTCCTCTGTCTCCATTCCACACTGTGACATCCATTGTCCTTACCAGTGGGAGCGTATTTCTTCCCCGTAAGCATAGATCTTGGTGGTGGTGAGGAACAGGAGTGCTCTTGGCTTGAGATGTGCATATTGTTGGTGGCTCATGACATTCACTCACACCCATATGTCAATGAGGGCCTTGACCGCTGTCCTTGCAATGAGTACTTCACATATTGGTTGTGGCCTCTAGTTTATCCTCTTGTGTTCTGTGAAGCATTGGGGAAGACTTCCTCTTCCTGGGAGTTGACCACATTCAAGTGCTCCACCACCCATGCCTGCCATGACATTGAGCTCCGCTGTTCTGTGCCATTGAGCATTAGGTGTCTCGCTTTCCTCGAAGGAGTCGCTTTCCCCCTGGCCCACTTCTGCAGACACTTGCGAACTGGTTGGGTCTTCCACAATTCGAGCATGTTTTCCATTGTTTGGGGAAGTAGTCCATGGGGTTCTCCTCTCTCCCACAGTTTCTGCGGCAGGTGTCGGAGTGTGTTCTGGTGGATTCGTTCACCCCCCAGACCACCATCTCCCCGGGACATGTTCTGATCGCATCAACTGTCTCTGTTTTGATTTTGGGCTGTTTGCTGGCATGGGCCAAGTGCTTCATTTGTACAACAATAAGTGCCAAGGTCCAAAGTTTTGTTCAGAAGTGGCGGCCATTTCTATTGAATGTCGGAGTTGCTCAATACTAAAGATGCATAGTTTTGTTTCCACCTCATCCCTCTTTCACCCACAACCAGGCACTCACTGCACGTTTAACTCTAACTTTCAGGTTCTTTTTCTTTCCTGCTTTCTCCCCTTGTCACTGTTTTTATGTCTTTCTCATCCTCCTTCTTTTCCCCTTTTGTGTTTTTCTTTCTTTTGTTCTGGATCAGTCAGATGAAGAAATATAATTGTTGGCCCCCAAAAATTAGTGACAGTGGACCATTCTGCAGCCACCAGCTCAAAATAAGCAGCAGGAAGGGACCTCTCAGCGCACTGTACAGTACATCAGAGACATTTTAAGCCTGGGGCTTGTGGTAAAGGAAGATGCAGAGTCCACTTGATAGGTTAAGATCCTTTATTGCAGGTTCCTTCCAGGTTAGATAGACAAGTAAAGTTGTAAGGTAAACCCCACCAGGAGCCAGCTGTTAGCAGCTCAGCCTGAGATAACCAACTGCCACAGTAAGCAATAGAAAGGCACAGTGAGCTAGAGGGACACCGTGGCATTCTATGATGTCATAGATAACATAGTACAGTCTAGCCAGAGAAGAACAGTGGAGAGGACATTTACTACAGGGCTCTTAAATTCCAAGGGCCCTCCCCGGCAAAGGACACTCTCTCCCTCTCCAGCTCAGGTCTATTTCTTTATCTCCGCCTCTCCTTCTCGCTGCCTAACTCTACTATTGACCTGGTTTCTCTTTGCGCAGAATTATTCATAAGGATTTTTGGTTCCCCAGGAGAGGTGCATTTCAAAGGTTTTGTGTGACCACTCTTTCTAAAAGTTTGCTTGGCTTCCTGCAGGTTTCTATCAGGTGAAATACGTAATAAAATTCAAAATTATTATTAACAGGGGCCACAGAAATTTGCCTTGCTCAAAGCCCCAAAAAATAATAAAACAAACGTTGCATTACTGACGGGAATCGGACACTAGATCGTACACCTAGTAGTGATTGCACAAATACCACTCACACATTAATTACACGTTTTTAGGTACAGGGAAATGAAGTGATTTGCCCTGAATCACACAATGTTGATGCAAGCGCTGAGTCAGAGATCCCAACCTGGGGTTCTAGGATCCAAAATCTGCTTCTGATAGGCCACATCTATTCGAGCAGACTAACATTTCAGATTTTTTAAATTCCACACAGCCAGAGTCTGTGAATCAGATGTGAAATTAGCAAATCGCATTTCTTATTTTGCTGGTAAACAAAGACTTTGGAGCAGTAATGTTTGTGACCTGAGCTCGTTGGCCCGGAAAGAGAGTGAGGCATGAGAAATTTATTACACGTGCAGAATTACTGCACCCTGTTCTAAGAACGGATCCATATCTGTGAGATAAATTGCCCCATTAATATCGTTGGAATATAAATCCCCCCCTGCTCCCCCAGGGACTGAGACACTGCTGTGACCATGGGAGACTTTAGTATTGATTTCAAAACACTTGGGCACAACAGTAGATTGCTTAGCACTATATCTGGAAGATTGCTTTAGTGACATGTAGTGAGCGAGATACGATTATACATTTATGCAGGGCCCACTAAGACGTCCATGCTTCCAAGGTCTGGAAGCGCAGGAACAGTAATGCATAATATTTACAGCGCTTAAAAACTGTAGAACTGGGGTGTGAGACATTATATAAAGGCAGTTGTTAATGTTTGTAAAAAGTGTCTGTAGCCAATATGCTCGCAGGATCCCAGAGCCAAGGTCTGCATGTGCCTGGAAGCCAGGGCTCGAGTCGGGGTACCACGGGGGTGGACGGCGTCCCCACTTATTTTAAGGGGTCTTACCGGGTGGACGCCGTCCCCCTGTGCAAAAGCTGTGCTGAGCTGGCGCTAGCGCTGTCTGGCTCCGGGTCATGTGCTGAGCCGACAGTTCCCAAAGACAGTATAAGTAAGGCCCCAGGCAGGGCGCCTCCACTCCAGCAAGTGAGCCATTACCGACACAGGCCCCCCCCCCAAGCCCATTCAGTGATACATCATGGCTGGAGTCAGGTTACAAAAGCACAAACAGCCCCTCCATAAGCTCCTCGAGTGCGATGTAAGCCTCGCCCCGCCTCTCTCACATTCCTCCTCTTCGGGGTAAACTGTCTGGTTAGCTAGCTCAGTGGGTAAAAGCAACTGCATTAGACATCAGTGTATGCCTTGCAAGTTTTTTTCTTACTTTTCCGACATCTAGTTTTACCCAAGTGCACTGGGCAAAAGTTGGGCTGTTGCAAACTTTGTTTACTAAGTAAGACTATTCTCGATCACGGACATTCTTAGTAGGTCATTGCGTCACTTTCAGATGAGCTCTGTAGAATGATATATGAAAGGGTTCTGCAATATTAGGTACTTGTTGCCGTTTTGTAAATTATTATTTATTTTTTAACTGAATTTTGAACAGGCGGAATGCGACACGCCAGCGAGGCCGCAAGCCCCCTTCACACAAAAGATAGCCCCCTCCACGCATGGGCGTCCCCCCACTTCTAGTTTTTTTCACCTTTCATGACGTCACTTCCGGTCGTGCCGTCACTTCAAGTATTTGTGCGCCCCCCCACTCTAGGTTTTTTACCTTCCGTGACGTCACTTCCTGTCGTGACGTCACTTCCATCTCTGAGCGTCCCCCCACTTCTTTATTTAGGACTTGTGCCCTGCTGGAAGCCCATAGAGTGGCTTCGCCCAGATACAAGCGAGCTCTGATGTACTGAGGCCCTCACACTCACGGATTCAAGACTGCAGCTCGCTTGTCGTTTAAAATAATTAAAATATGTGAAGGTCTGTGAAATACTGACTTTTCTGATATTTGGCAGCATTTCAGAAATGCTGTTGGACGTTTCAAAATGACGAGTACAGTGTTTCTTGCAATCACAAAATCGCCGTAGCTATCTGTGTACTTTTTATTTATTTATTTAGTTATTTAACCCCTTCGCTGCGGGGGTTAATTCTCCCGCTGTGCTGGGGGACGGGGGACGCGCACAGCACCCCAATGTTCAAGACGAGCTGAGCCCGCCGTGAGCCACGGCGCTCCGGTGCTCATGACGAGCTGAGCTCGTCACAGCTGCACCCGTTCCCGTGGAACGCTCAGCACAGCAGGGGAATTATCCCACATGTGAGCGTTTCATGGCTCATGCTGAGGTGAGCTCGTCATGAGCACCGGAGCGCCGTGGCTCATGACGAGCTCAGCTCTTCATGAGCATGGAAGGTGTTAAAGCAATTTTATATAGCGCAGACTTTACCCAAAGGTGTCAGAGCGCTTCACAATAAAACCAAGTACGTTACATGGGGAAATTTACATACTTACACGTAACAGATACAAACGAGATAGACGAAAAAGTAAAATAAAACAATAGGTGGCAGTCACACAAAAATCTAAAACACAATAGGATTAGGATCGTACAGGCATAGATTACATATTTACAACATTGTAAGAACTTCCTTGAGGGACATGAAAAGGGATGTATTAATTCTGGAAGCGTGTCTGGAAGAGAAGAGATTTGAGGTCAGTTTTGAAAGTTCGGGTAGAGGACTACACACAACTGCATGAAAGCTCAGCTCTCCTTCCAGAAGCTCCAGCTAGGGAAGTTTGGCACGGACTGTGCCAATCGCACACAGAGGACACATGGATGCCCTCCAGGTAGGGGGCTGCATGTGTTAAGCAACACTACTGGATAGTTTAATTACTTTGCACCACAGACTTTGACTGCTATTCCAACAGCGAGTGCAGACTGAAAGAAAGAAAGAAAGAAAGAATGCTATTAGGAAGAGACCTAGTTTAGTCAACCCAGCATTTCCCGGTATAGTGATGTGGCAGGCAGAATGCCATAAAAGCCGGAGTTGAGAATTAAGTGCCAGTGCCCAGCACCTGAAACCACCGGCTCAAATTAAGCACAGGCACAGGCATGGGCACCACCTTGGCTGGGTGTTAATGCCAAGTCCATCTCGGTGTCATGTGCCATTGAGATCATGGGATTGGGCCCGTACTAGGATGTTAGTGAGGCTGCTGCCTAGTTGATGCAGAATTACGTCTCTGGGAATCATTGAGTGACATCCTTGGATGAGCTGCGAAGATGCTTCTTTAGGTTGATCGCCCTCACTGCAGGTGCTGGAGAACTCGCGTAGGCAGGCATAGAAGTTATCTATGGATTCCCCTTTCTCATTGGCGCGCTTGGCACAATTAGAACCATTCAAAGTCTGGGTAGAAGTGGGGGTCGAGGTGGGTATTCAGACCTCTGACTGCTGCATCGTAAACATTGTTTGCACCTGTCCCTGGAAGGTGCTTGAAGAACTTGTATATTTGCTCCCCTGAAAAGTGTGGTAACAACGACCTCTTAACCACTCCATCAGCTTCTCTGGTTGCTTAAGGCGGATGACATAAGTTTTCCATCTTGGCGTAGAGGTGGCAGGGTCAGTAAACTCGCTGATAGTATATCCACTGACTTCGTACAATGTATAATCTGTGATTTGACCACAACTGATTCGACTGTTAAAATTGTATATCTGTATTCTAACATGTGTAATTGAAATATTACAATAAATAGTTTAAGCTACACAAAAAAAATCTGATGGGCCTTGCTGAAGGGAGTGAGATGCGATGTTGCACGGGCAATGTTGCTTGCCACGAGGAGAGGGCGCTCCCAGGGCGTGGGTGCACCTACATAGGCTGCAGGCAGAGTACTCCTAGGAGCTGGGAGGCAGTACCTCTTATGCAGCGTCTTACCGCACGCATCAGTCCTGCGGAGGAAGAGTGTTTGGTGGAGCGAACCTTCACTGCCAGCATGGTGTAGGCGCGCCCGCCTGTTGGGTTGCATGCATAAATCTTGGGGCTCTTTGGGCTACTTGAAAGGCCCGGATGGCTCATCACAGGCTTCTCATCTCCAATTATGGGCCACTTAAAATGGGCCATTGGTGCCACTTAAATTGGTCTACAACAAAAAATACTCCAAAATCAACCTACTGAAAGAACAGATAGTTCAATGTAGGTGGTACACATAGGAAAAGAAGGGGACCTACGTATGATGTGGGATTAAACACTAACTAACTAGGGATGTGTTTGATATGCTAACCGTATCTACATGTATGGTGGAGGGGGGCAACACTAGTTGTTTTTAGTTAACCTCACACACCCTAGTGGGGTCATGCTTCATCATCGGGTCACCCCGACTCCTACAGGTCGGGGTGGGCTCAACCACAGTGTTGGGAAGCTCTTATGATAGTGAAGGCAATGGGGTATACATAAAATACCTCAATCAGATCCCTGGTATCCCTCTATTCATGGGTCTGATTGGGTTGTTAAAAATTAAATAAAATAAGGGTATATTACGATTTTTATGGTCCTATGACCCTAGTGAAGTGCCGACATGTTCCAGTCCTTATGAGGCCATAAAGGTCCCGGACTTTCTTCAGGGCAAGATTCAGAAAACCCCCTATGTGTGGGGATGCTAAGAGGGGGAGTACCCTACTCTATCAATATGGCGAGGGAAGAGTAGCTTCTCCTCGTGTATGTGTGATACTATTAGTAAGAAATGCCAGGCTCCATCTGTGGAAAAATGTAGCATATGAGATATATCAAAAACAGACATTATCCGTATTTTCGTGTGAAATCCCTGTGTGTGGCATGCTAAATTCTCAGTGAACATGCTCAATTGGTGGAGAGCAGGAGTGCTCTCATACTATGTCACTCTATATAGTATATAGTGGCATTATCATTATGTGACACCCAATGGTTAGTGTCAGCACATCACACTCTATTTGACTCAAATGGTGTGACAATGTGACGTGAGATATTAAAACAATAGTCGAGGACTCAATTGCAGTAAAAATCACACAAGACAGACAAACATACATGTGCTGCATTTATATATGACACTCTGTAGACGTAATTCCATGCAACAGTTAGTGGTTCGTATTTTCACTTACCCAAATTATGTTGGGCGTAGGCATCTCAGTAAACGGGACGTTAGGGCATACTCTCCTAATTAAAGTGTTGTTCAAAGTTGGGTATCGATCTTTAACAAAAGTGGGTCTAGCGTTTGCAAAGAAAGGCTCCAGCGGGGCTCAATACAGCTCGTAGAATGCGCTGTTCTTTTACGAGCAATTGCCACTTACTTGTTTAGAGGATGCTCCCTACCGGAATGAAAAGACCCGCTCGCCGGCTTGTAGCGGCTTGTGGCTACTTGAAAGACCCGGATGGCTCATCACAGGCTTCTCATCTCGAATTATGGGCCACTTAAAATGGGCCATTGGTGCCACTTAAATTGGGCCATTGGTGCCACTTAAATTGGGCCATTGGTGCCACTTAAATTGGGCCATTGGTGCCCGGGCAAAATGGCAACAAGCGCAATTTGCGCTCTGTGCATGATAAGCTGTAACTGGCACAAATATTATTTGCACCCATTTTAGCACCCTTATGTAGATTATTTTTCTGAACCACATCTCTTACTATTGCTTAAAAAAAATCGATGTTGGTGCACTCTGAAATCAATTATACCACAGATTTAGCTCTGCCCACAAAGATTTATCCATCCAATAAATTTTTGATATGGCACAAACAAGACATCTCCACCTTGCCTGTACCAAAGTGTGATCTGAATGGACGACATAGACACTTTCCTGGGAAAAAAAGCCAACCCAAATGAATAAAAAAAGAAGATCTGCTCCTGCTTCCCCCATCTAAATCTGTGTGATAGTTGTAGGGTTCCCCAGTCTTCACTCAAAGTCCTTGATTAGATAACCGTAGGAGCTGTCCGCCATTTTGAAGCGGGAAGTAGGTAGCAGAGCTCTCTCAGGGAAGGACTGTTCAACCGTTTAATTGAACCAAATGTGTAGCTACACAAATTGTAATTTTATTCTGGAGCATTAATATGATGGACTGATGACTTTAAAGCTTAGGGTCTTATTGAAAGTTCGGCTAACGTGTTACTCTGTCACAAATGTGACGGATATCCCATCCACTGTGTAGGGTTGCCACCTGACTGGTTTTCTATCAGCACCGCAGGTATTATGATATCCGGCTGCACAAAAATATGCAAAGTCACCTAAAGCCAGTATTTTTACCCCTCATCTGTATATACATCAAACAGCAAATATACATTTCAGGCACTTTTAAATGTGTTCAAGAGCTTCGTTAATGAGCCATGACTTCTGATTAAAGTAAACAAAGACAGAAAAGTCATGTTGCAATAGAAACTATACAATTGTGTAAACAGTCCAATTTAGTATCACATCCAGGCCTTTGCAGACTCTTAAAACAAATGTAAATGACCAGTATTTTTCTCTTGGAAATGTGGAAACCCTACAGCCGGTTTACACGTTTCTATTAGATATAACGCACTTGTAATACGATGGATGGGATATCCGTCAGGTTTGTGACAGAGTAACCTGTTCACCGAACTCTAAATCAGGCTCTGAATTAGCTATTTATCGCCCTTGCAGTGGAGCAACCACGAGGACTGCGGTATTGATGAGGTGGGTAGAAGGCCAGGAGGTAGACTTTAGCTCAGAGAGTAAATTCTAAATGACAATGTATTTATCTTGGCAAAACTCTACACCAGGGGTCTCCAAACCGGTCCTGGAGGGCCGGATCCATGCCAGATTTTTTGGATATTCCCATTGAGATACATGTAGTTATTTTAAAAATCTGGCATGGATCCGGCCCTCCAGGACCGGTTTGGAGACCCCTGCTCTACACACACCCTTTCAGTCACTTTATTAAAAGCAGTGGCGGACGGTAATTTTGCCCGGGGCAGGTGTACGGGCGGCCACACACACACACATTCACTCATACAAATACATTCCCTCATGCGCTCACACTTCACACAGAAGTATTCACAACACTCGCTCACACATACACATACATTCATACATACACACATGCACACACCAAACATAAAAAACACATAAAACTTAACTTCATTGTAGAGAGAGCAGCCTTGTGGGTCCCAGGAGGGTCAGCTAAGGTCAGCCAATGAGCGAAGGCAGCTGTTCCTCACTCGTCACAGAGTGGGATGGGGTCAGTGAGAATGCTGACCCCACCCCACTCTGTGACGAGGTGTTACTGATTGGCACTCGGCCCTGGGCACTTTAGGGCTTAAAATTGAAGTGCCCAGGTCCGAGGCAATCATTGACACTCCCCTTACACACGAGAGAGGGTCTGGAGGTACTTTTGCCAGGTCAACGCGATCACGCAGCCAAGGATGTGAAATCCTCAGCCTGTCATTTAACACGTTTAGCTCCTGGTTGCCTGACCTGAACATGGAGTGTCTGTCAGGTGGACCTTTATTCAGCCTGACAGGCAATCTTCTTGCCCGGGAAAAAAAGTGTGGCCCTCAGCTCATATGGACAGGCCACAGCTTATTTAACCGCATCGCTGCGGCGGCTTTTCCTGCTTACCGCGTTACATGAGGAGCTCAGCTCGTCATCAGCATACGAGCGCCGTAGCTGATGACGAGCTGAGCTCGTCATCAGCATCGAAGGTGTTAAAGCACACAATTTCTACAAACGAAAAACAGCATGTTGGTGGGTCATGACGTATTCACTGCACAACCATCCCAGGTTTTTGTGTGGACACGTACATGCTTCACATATATCTACATGCACCTCCACAGAAAACTGCACATGGAATGCATACAAATAATCTCAACACACACAAACTGCATACGCATAAGGCCCAGATAATGCACATACCTGGATCAGACACACATCTCTGCACATGCAACTTATACCTATACATACCTGTAAACAAGTAACAAGCCTGACCAGTATAGGTGTGCAGTGCATAAAATATACATACTCCTGCTGCAGTGCTTACATTTGCTTCTAAATAGGCTGCGCATACAACACACACTGCAGATCAATCTCTCTCTCTCCCACTACACACTCCATTTTGCTTGATTAAGAAAGTACTTTGCCATTATTTCTTAAAGGTCCCTTTCAAAGAAATGCTAATCAATATGCTCTCATAATGAACTGAAACAGAACGCAAATTGATGGCTCAATCAGGAAATATTAATCAAGCTGACTCGCAAGAGCCATTCACATTCTCCTAAACAAACAGCAAAGCTAAGAGGCAGAAGGGAAGCAGCAAACACTCCCGGCCAAACCAAGACACGGAGGGGTATATTTACAAGGGGATAGCGCCGCCAGGGTGTCACTTTCGCGTGTCACCTTCTGGTGGTGCTATCCCCTTCTCCATGTTTGTAAAGCGGCGCTAAGCCACTAAGGGCCAGATGTAGGTCGCCAATTACCGGTCGGTAACGGCTGAATTCGGCCGTTACCGACCGGTAATTGGATTTTGAGATGTAGGGCCCTTAATTGTACAGATTCGGTAAATTTACCGATTCGGTAAATTTACCGATTCTGTAAAATACCGAATCGGTAATTTTACCAATTCGGGAAAACCCAGATGTAGGTAGCACTGTTCACAGTGCTACAGGCCTTCAGGATTCGGTATTTTACCACCCAATCCACTTGGATTGTAAAATACCAAATTCAGGTGTACATGCACATCTGTGCATGTACACCTGTGCCATGTGACACACACACACAGACGTGCCACATGTCACACAAGCCTGTACTTGGGGTGCTAGAGGGTGTCAAAGTGACACCCCCTGCACCCTTGCAGGATTCGGTATTTACTGATTCGGTAAATAGCGAATCGGTATTGGCCATTGATTCCTATGGGCTTCATGTCCCATAGGAATCTATGAGCAATACCGATTCGGTATTTACCGAATCGGTAAATACCGAATCATACCGATTCGGTAATTCTCAAATTAGGTTTACCTACATCTGCCCCCTTCCTATTTACCGACTCTTAAATACCGAATCGGTAAAATTCGGTATTTAAGAGTCGGTAAATAGGAATTACCTACATCTGGCCTCTAGAGTGGCTTAACGCTGCCTTGTAAACACGGCGCCTTTACACGCAACACTTTGAGTGAAAGGGGCGTGCAACGGGTGCTTGCTGTGGGCGTTCCACCACAACTCCCTCTGCATTTTGATGAAAGCCCCAGACTTACAAGGATGTGTGAATCTGAGGCAGCACCAAAAACGAACGCCATGCATAGCAGGTGTTAGAATGGCATAAATAGGAGAAATTATTTTTATTTCTCCTCGTTTTTATTTATTCTATGTTTGCTGCTTTGTGCTGCACATATAGAAAGAGCAAAACACCATTAATGAATGTTTATGTCCCTTCCTGCACATAAACAATCATTACATAATGACGATTTGCTACATCTATATGTGCTGCAGAGTGCGGCATACGTAGAAATAACAAATCGCCATTATTGATTGTTTATGTGCAGGAAGGGACACCTTTCTGCACACAACCAATCATTCCCTGCAATGCAGGCACTCTTGCTGGGCGTCTTTTTTTAGCACCAGCACCAGGCAAAACACAGGGGTGCGCTGCATTGCTGTAAATACGGCGTATCTCTACGTTTTAGAAATGACGGGGTGCAGCGCTCCCAAACTTGGCACAGCTCCACGCTCCTACATTTCCTTGTAAATATGCCCCTCAGAGTCATCTGACAACAGTGTTTGATCAAGCCTAAACAGAAACTTCACAATCACATCGGATGGAAAAGAGTTCAAGCACAAGCAATAGTTGTATAGGGTGGGCTGAGGTTGAAATGTGGCCTATAAAATAGGTGGCAATAATCAAACCATAGTGAAAGGCCTATGCCATGCCTCATTTTATTCATGTTTCTTTCGGTCACTTCTGAGAGCTGAAGCTAAAGTCTGTACATAGAGTGATGGGTGGAGATGGAGTCGGGTCATTGAAAGGTAGGCCTAAATCTGATACAGTTTCGATTACTAGTCATTAAGATGTGGACTTTAGTTGCAAGGGAAGCAGAACAATCTAGTTTTCAGACCTTTCCCAAACCCAAAGAAGCCAGGTTCTGCTCTAAGGCCTGGATTCAATGAGTTCAACAAACTGATTTCTTAGACTCCCAGAAATCTAACTTTGTTTGTTCCATTTCAAGACTCGAGGAGATCCAGTCTGAAGGATCATGATCTTCTGCCCATGTAAGCCTTGTGCATGATATCAGCAACGTTGACCTTTATTGTTGGTTCCATTTGAAGCCAGTAGAGTGTGTTAAAGCTGGTTTAACGTGGTTGCAACTCTGGAGGTCCTAGGTCCCTTATGCTTGCTTGCTTTTGAAGTCTTTGTACTTTGTAGGTGAGTTTTGTAGGGAGCCTTTTTTCAATTCTATCACACTGGTTGTGAAACCTCTTGTCACCTCCACCAAGTGGTCAGTACTGAGGAGTCTCTCGAAGGACTAATGACCTGATTACCACTTAGGCGTACTCAAATTGTTGCGCAGGCGGTCCAAAAAACGCTGCCAAGCCGGCGGCATCCTGTATGCCGTATTATGAGTCTCCCACATGGCTGGCAGTGAGGGGGGAGCGGAGTCATGGCAGCGGCATGCTTCAGCTCTGGAAATGAGCGAGAAGCCATTGCTGGCCATACTGAAGTGCCTCAAGCCAGTCCGGCGCACTGTTTCCTTGCATTCTGTTGTGCAAGTGAAACATTGCACGAATACCCGACCTGATGCATTGGAGATCACTACATGAGCACAAGTTACATTACACATAGGCACATTCGCCCTCAAGCTATTACTTCAGCTCATTACCTGCCTTTCCACAAACTCTCACATGGCGATGTCCCGTCCAGGAACAGGTTGGCGGAAAGGCAGGTCGTGATTGGGCAGGGGGTGAGCTGCATGGACTGCCTCCATGGGCCGCCTCGGTAGCCGAAATGTCAGCCATGGCAGTGGTCCTGAGGTTTTGTTCCCTCTCACTTCCTGTTCAGGCAGTTGGACCGCCAAGGAAGTGGGCAGGAGGACCGCCAAAAAGCAACGGTTGTCCCCATCCCACGATCATCGTTAGCGGGCCCTAAGCTGCAAATATTGACTCCCTGACCACCACATAACACAGGGAGCCAAGAACAGTTCAAGTCTTGCTAACATCAACATTGTGCCTTTGGCTGTAATGCGCTATCTCACTCTTTAGTCTCATTTCAGGAGCAAAGCTAACTGCAAAGTTTAAATAATATTTGTTGCAATTGTTTTAATCCATATGAGAACATACTGTTGATGGATTCACAGTAACATTATAATTATATTTGTGGTCCGTGGACAGGACAGTTGACCAGCCACTAAAAGATGTCTCCGAAGGTCATGCAGCTGTATGCCTCCTTTTTGTGATGCCTAAGAAAGACAACGTGGACAGCTTATCATCAAATGTTAGATTTTGATTGGTTCCCGTATCCTGCCGACTGTAGGGAGGCGTACTTTGGTTCAGAAAGGGTTTTATTTGTTCTTGTTAGTCAGCAGCAGACTACTCCTGTCCATCTTTGAAGGTAGATTTCCCTCTGCCTCTCTTGAGACCATTTACCTAATTTGCTCTGTTCACTGAGTTTAACCTTCAAGCAAATCTCTTTTCCCCATATCTGACTGAACCTTCGTTTGGTTCTGCCATTATATGCTTTACTTGCAAACACCTGCTGTTTGATTACCACAGTTCTTCCCGACACTTTAGTTTAGCTTCAAGGAAGTTCCCTTCAAGGGAAACTGAATATTGTTCAATTTGCATATGTTTATCTTTAAATAGTCTGTCTTTGCATTTGCTATTTCGACCTGCTTTGAATGAGTTATGCTGTAACCAGGTGATTATAGATTTATGACTATTCTGACTGAATTGAGTTGGTAATTTTGCTAATCTGCTGATAAACCTTTATGGGTTGCAAAAGCACTACTTTGGGGCTGATTCTGATGCGGGTCAGAAGGGCACCGAACGCGATCCGGTTGGAAAAACTATGAGCCGTACGTGTGTTTTCCGCCCGACTCGTATAGCTGTACGAGCGAGCAAGTACGATCCGAGCAACGTGAAATTCGCCTACTGAGTCGTTTCCAGGTCCAAACTGCTCCGTACGTCTCAGCCATAAGCTAACCGTGGCGTATGATGGATGCGATTTACGACCGAGCCAGTACGATTCAAGCGTCGGACAGCCTGTGCGAGCCGGAGTGTCTGGCTCGCAAAACGTCTGGGAAGTTGCCTTTGGGGGTCCGCGTCGGACCCCCTGTCACCCGCAACCCTATGATTCGGGCACAGGGGGAGACCCAAGGGTCTCCCCAACACAGGCATGTACGATGCGGATGGCACAGACGCGTACCCACTGTAGGGGGGCCCTTGTGCGAGACGTACCCATTCAGTGAATGGGAGCCCATGTACACGTCCCATTGACTTCTATGGGAGTCCGACCGAACCGAGTCCAGCGGGATACGGCCGCATCGTACCCGCTCGGTCGTACTGCAGGAGTCCGGCTCGGTCGGAAAACACTACGGATCCGGCTCGGTCGCAGAGCTTTCCGAATCGGAATCAGGCCCTTTGTAGGTGCTGTGGGGCAAAATGTACTTCACTGTCATTGATATATTGTCAAAATGTTGATATTAAGCCTGAATTTGAGACAAAGATCCGTACATCTGAGAGTAGCCTTGTACCTGGATTTGTAGAAGTTAAATCTCTCCCTGATCAACTGTAGATCTCTGAAGAAGCACAAACATGAAATTCATGACTATTTTAGACGTGCAGCCAGATGTGATGTTTCTTACTGAAACCTGGCTAAATGAGGACTCTACACCAGAAATCCTTGAGGCTCTTCCACATAACTATGGAATTATTAGAGTGGATCGGTCGATCAATAGGGGGGGAGGGATTGCCATTATTCATAAATTAACTACTCACTGTACTTTAGAGTCTACCAACATTGAGGATAGCGAAGCAGGCTTCTTCTCTATAATGGCAACTGCCAACTACATTATAAAGGGGTTTCTAATTTATAGGCCTCCAGGGCCCTCCACCCGGTTTGTATCTAGCCTAATTGAGCAGATAATTCAACCTGCACTGCGCTATGATAAAATGCTGTTGTTGGGGGACCCGAATCTTCACTTTGACGAGTTGACTAATACCGGAGGGCTGGAGATATGTCAGGAACTGGCTGCCCTCCAAATGACACTACAATCGGTACTCCCTACTCACCAATTAGGCCACCTATTAGACCCGATTTTTGCCAATTGGGGAGCCTTAGGAATTGAATCCTCGACCGCAGTCCCCTGGACTGATCACTTTGTGGTTCCCTTTAGTGCTCTGTTGCCACATACAAATACTCCCAAGATGTCTGGCGCCGGGAAACTGCATAGGAAGTGGGTTAGGTTTTCATCAGCGAACTTCAATCTGGCCCTCCAACAGGGCGGTGCACCTGGTGGCAAAGACATTGACTCTGCCTGCAGCACACTTGACAAGCGGATTATGGTGGCATTAGATAGTAACACTCCATGGTCCTCGAGGGCACCTGGGAGACAATTAAAAACAGCACCATGGTTTAATGGTGAACTCAGAATAGTTAAATCCGCCTGTAAGCGCCTTGAGAGAACATGGAGGAAAGATCACAGGAAAACTGAATACAAAACCAGTCTCAAACACTATCACTCCCTCATAAGGATAGCTCTGTGGACTCCTGCAATTTGGTGGCAGACTTCTTTGCCGAAAAGGTAGGAAATATCTACGCCGCCTTCCCAGAGGTAGCACGTAATGGGTGTCCGGATAGTGATGAGACATCCAACATAGCTGAGGCGGAATATCTTTGTGGTTTTGTTGTCCCCTCTTGTGACAGTCTCAAAGATATAGCCTTAAGCATCAAGTCGGGCTCACCAAGAGACCCCACTACTCCTAAAGTGTTAAGAGGGAGCCTAGAGGTACTAGCACCCTATATTAGCCAACTCCTCGAACTCTCTTTTACCTCAGGAACGGTCCCAAAAAAGTGGAAGGAGGCGATTGTCCTCCCCATAAAAAAGAAGCCGAATGTAAGCATGAGACAATTGGAGAATTTGCGTGCAATCTCACTGCTGCCTTACTTTGCCAAAATAGAAGAGAAGGTGGTCAACACTCAACTGACAGCCCATATTAATAAACACAACTTACTTCACCCTACACAGTCGGGTTTTCGTGTACCCTACTCTACTGAATCGGCACTGCTCCTATCTACAGAAACTATCCACAAACTTGTAGATGAGGGCCAGATGGTTGCCCTAGTCCTCTTAGACCTCAGTGCCGCATTCGACACTGTAGCCCATCCAACACTCCTTCAGAGCCTCAGGAAAGTAGGTCTGACTGGGGTCCTTCTTACATGACCACAGTTTTCGGGTGTCTCAGCAACCATACTATTCCAGGAGCATTAAGCTGGCCCAAGTGGTCCCACAGGGCTCCATACTCAGCTCCACTCTCTTTAATCTCTAAATCACCCCATAAGCAGAGATTATTGGAAAATTTGGAATGAGTGCTGTGTCGTATGCTGATGACACGCAATTGGTGGTGTCTCTAACACAAGCCCACAATGAGGCAGCCATCAACTTCTCGACCTGCCTACACGAACTGGCGTCATGGGTCATGGATGTCGAACAACTGTTTGAAACTTAATGGCAACAAAACAGAAGTGCTAGTGATAGGCAGAGCCCCCTCGATTTGGTTCTCATCAGGGTGGCCTCTGATACTGCGACCGATCCCACCCCCCAGCGAACAGGTTAAGAACCTAGGGATGTGGCTGGATACTAAACTATCCTTCGAGAGCCACACCAGGCAGGTGGCAGGGAAATGTTTTGGGGTAATGCGAGGACTCTGGAAGACCCTTGATGTACTTCCTGTGACCGCTAGGAAAACCATGATCCACTCTCTGGTAACCTCCCACTTAGACTATGGGAACACCCTCTACCTGGGGGCAAGTAGCAAATGTGTGCAAAGACTCCAATGCATTCAGAATACAGTGGCTCGTCTCGTTCTGATGCTACCCAGGAGAGCTACCTCTAACCAGGCCCTAGCTTCCCTTCACTGGCTTCTGGTGAGGGAAAAAATTCTCTTCAAAGCCCTGTGCGTCAGTCACCGCATCCTACAGAGGAAAGGGCCTACCTATCTTCATGATTTACTCACTCCCTACATTCCGACCCACCGGTTGAGATCAAGTGGGACGGGACAGGTTAGTATCCCGGCCATCAGAAGAGAAAGAATGGGTGGCCGATCCTTCCACTTCCTGGCGGCCAAACACTAGAATAAACTTCCCCCGGGTCTCCGGATGGAGACTTCGGAGACACTCTTTCAGAAAAAACTCAAGACTTGGCTCTTTCCATCCTTAGGCCTTCCCTTCTAAATCTGTATCACTGCACTGCTCCTAACAAGGTATTTTATGCCGCAGCACGGGGACACACTAGTTAGTGTAGCCATTCACTTTATAAATGTGTTTATTATTAATATTGAAGATGTATTTTGGTGCAAACCCAATCCCCAGCTTCACTGGGTGATGTAGCCTTCTTTGCAGGACTGCTTTCCAAGAGAATTTGAATGTCATCAGCACATATTTAAAGGTTCAGCGAATACAGCTTCAAGAGCTATGAAAAAGGGCATATATTAAGTATTCAAGAGTAAACAGAAAAGAGAGGACCCCGGAAGAACACAGTGTGAAACATGTTGAGACGATTCCATTCTCCTAATCTGTACTTGTTGGCTGCAGTGGTAAAGGAAGCAGCAAACAAGTCCATACTTTGAATGTACTAACTAGTATATCATGGTCCAAGAAGGATGCCTATTTTTTGTCCTAGGATTGTCCAAGGAAAACAAGTGTTCTGTGATTGGCCAGGGCAGCTAAATAGCTCTTTGTGAGCCTGAGGTTAGGCTAGGAAATGTGTACAATACAATTTTAGTTTAACATACTCTTGGAACAATCTTGTAACTTTCCACTTTGTGATTGACCAGTGCCAGAGTCCATTGGAAACTGGCTGGCCAATAGTCGAGGTTTTCTAGTCGGCGAACAGTTTCTTTAGCAAATGTACAAACATGGCATGTTTCACGGGGCAAGGTGTGACGTCATAGAGAAAAGAGGGTTTAATAAAAGCCAGGAGGTGGGCCTCAAGAGATAGAAGCAGTTACATTATTCATGCCACTGTGAGGATCTCTATAGACAGATCTGATGTGATACACTGTGAAGCCATTGGGATAGAAAATCCTGTTTCAGACGTTGAAAGCCTTCCTTGTTTGATTCATAGGCTCGTAAGTGCTTTTGGCAAGCTAGGTCATTTTGTTTGTCTTAACAGCATTGTGATAGTGCCTCTTGCAAAATATCATTTGATTGTCTGCAATTGATTTAGTGTAATGGCTTTCAAAGTTGTGGCTGGTGCGTGTTAGTCAGCCAGTTTACCATTACCCTAATCGTCAATGAATGTAATGCTTGTCTAAAACTTTTTGGTTTTAAGTGGAGAAAGTTTTCCCATTGTGGAAAAAATGTTAAGTTAGAGAGCTACCATCCAGGCTTTAGGGAGAGGCACATTCAGGGACATTATCTTGATTGTAATCCAGGTGTCTTCAAACTCTTCAGGCATATAGGTTTTTAGCTCCTTGCTGTGGCTGTGATAGGATGTGAAGGCTGCCTGGTTCTGTGGATGGGTTGGAACAGTAGGTTGGTGAAGTTAATGGGAATAAAAGAGTGGCCCAAGAATGATTATGATGACAGCTAGAAGGATGGTTCATTTATACAATTAATGTGTACCCCACAATATGGATTAGCCAACACCCTGCCTGAGTGAACCCCAACACTGGCATATTTTCAAGAACATCTTAGTCTGGTCTTGACTCTGGTATGCCAACCTACAGTTTGAAATCACTTATTACTAGAATTACATTTGGTATGGCCCAACAGTACTGGATAGTAATGTGTCCTATAATAAAGATTGTGTTGTGGGACAGTGTAGATCATTGCAACAAAGAATGAACTATTGGGTTCAGTATGAAGCGAGTGTCAACAGGCTCAAAGGATGTCTAAACATTGGGTGCGGATTCGCTAAGCAATGTGAACTAAAGCTGTCACTCCTCTTCGCATTGACTCCTTACTGCTATGGATGATTTTGTAAGCAGTAGGACGGATAGTCCTCAATAAAGGTGAGTGAGTTATCAACAACTGTTTCCACTAGCTTCACATTGTGGCTGTGGCTTTCGGTTAGTTAATCATGACGGTCTAGAGATTGCTTGCTGGCTGATGAGATCCTCTTATATGTGAGAGATGGCTGGCACTGGAGGGATGGGTTTGAGTATAGCACTCCTCAATAACATCTGTGACTCTTGCTGGAGTTCAAAGCCACATGTCTGGATAACCTACCGCTATGTTTATTGCCTATGGTAGTGTAGTAGGCAGAACATAGAGAAAAAGAGTTTGGGTCCTTCTGGAGTGGTTACTACTAAGCCTGGGGTGGTTTAGCATCTAGTGCTGCAGAAGCTGCTGAGCTCTGATTGGCCTTCTTGGGTGTGCTGCAGAATACTTTAAACATCGCTGCTTGCAAGTTTCCCCTCCTGTGCTGGACCACAATTAAAACGGGTGTGGTCATGACGAGCTCAACTCGTCATGAGCATGAAAGGGGTTAAAGACTAGCCATTTTGTTTACTTGATGAGGCCTGCCCATTGATGTGGTTTGCTCATTTTCAAAGGAAATTGGAGATAAGCAGAAAACTGAGTCCTGTCTGAATGTTCAAGCGCTTCGTTTTGGTGAGCTCTCTCTAAAATATTAAGTGGCATGGTTTGCAAAGTGTAAGACGTTGCTCATGGTCATTTCAGTGATTTCAGTTTTTGTCTTTTTGTTTAGAGACAGAGCTTTTAGGAGGAGCATACATACTGAGGCTTCCCTGATCAGCTGATTTCTAAAACACAAATGGGGCTGGGGGAGAGTCAGTCACATACCACGCCACAGGGAAATTAGTCGTTTTTCCCAGCAAGTGTTTTCCTCTCAAAAGCCAATTGGTCCTGAGCGAGTCAGTCACAGCTTAAGCCACACCTAAATTGCCAGTACCCCCAGGGCAGAGACATTCACACAGACCCACCTGACTCCTGCAATTTGATTTGGAGGGTATACAATGTTTCAACGCAACTTTTACAACGGACTACTTTTTCAACGCAACTACTACAACGCAGGTTCCTTTACAACGAATGCCTTTACAACGCATGACATTACATAGCAGATGCTATTACAACGCATGCCATTACAACGTAAGTATAGGTAAGTATATCATTTTATTTAAACATTTATTTAATTCCCAAAAATTACCGGACTCGCAGCTCGACTGCTCCTGCCGTGAGGGAAACGGCTGTGGGGCTCCCTGCTGACCGACAAGCGCCGTGAGGGCAACGGCTTCTAACTACATTACCCAGGTGCCCCTGGGACCATCGGCGCATCCCTGACACGCCTGGCAGCGCCTGGAGGCGCTACATAGCTGAGGAGCGCCGAGCGCTCTAGCGGGGGTGAAAATCTTACCGGACTCGCAGCTCGACTGCTCCTGCCGTGAGGGAAACGGCTGTGGGGCTCCCTGCTGACCGACAAGCGCCGTGAGGGCAACGGCTTCTAACTACATTACCCAGGTGCCCCTGGGACCATCGGCGCATCCCTGACACGCCTGGCAGCGCCTGGAGGCGCTACATAGCTGAGGAACGCCTCCCGCCCCGCGGGACGCGCGCGGGCAGCGCCGGGCTAAGCCCGGGCAAAGGGCGGGCCCTCTGTGGCCCTCAGAGGCCTGAGGAGACTGGACTGGGCCAGGGACCCTGTAGCGCCCCATTCTGACTGTCATCGTGCTGTGTGCACGTAAGAACTTAACTTTTATAATTTGTTACTATTGTTGTTTTTACTTGACCGTGAGTGAGTACGCTAGTGTGTATTTGTTTGTAAGTTGATAGCCTCACTGCTTATGATGTCCAAACCCAAAACTGACAAGGTTAAGGTAGGCCCAGCGTCATTGGATAATTTCTTGGTTAGGAAAGTAAACCAAATTAACAATAACAGACGTGCATCGTTGGGGAAGGCCAATATGACAGGGGACTCACTAGAAACACCCCCTGATATTACTCCACCCATAGACCCTGTTGCTAATATTACTGATCTCATTTCTATTGACCCCCCTGTGCCCATCTCAGTAAGTGTTGAGGTCTATGCTGACCCACCAGTACAGCTAATTGACGACACCGATGTTTTGAATGAGACCCAAACTGTAACCCAACCTGAAAATAGGCCCCTGAGAACCTGTAGAACAGTATCTCAAAAAGATAATGGTAAACCTAATAACTCCAAGGCCAAAAAAAAGGATGGTAAGACGACTAGTGGCCCTGCTGCTATAACCCCTTTTGTCTTTACGGGCATTAATGGTAATGGGGTTCATCAAAATTCTGACTTGCTTGCCTCTTTATTAAAAAATCTTGAAGCTTCATTAACATCAAAAATTAAAGAGCTTATCAAGCCTTTAACTAATAAGATTGACAATTTAGCAAAGGAAGTTATTAGGCTGGGTGGTCTGTTATCATCACATAAGACTGCAACATTTGGTGGTTCAGTTCACGGTGGGGGGAAAGGGAAAGAATCTGATAAAGCCAATGACACACGGATCAAGGATAGGGATAGGGGGAATACTGTTATAGTGGTACCAGCGGAGCCTGATAGATCCAACATATTGGATACCCCAGTGGTATCAGCTCCGCAACCACAACTATCTACAACACCTCAAAACAGTAGAACCCTTAGTCACCCAAGGCACAATCGCTACTTAAACCTACCACCTGATTGTGCTCCATATGTGGCAGTACTAACTAATATCCCTCCTTGCGGCACACATCCTGCATCTCCTTATGATGAGTCCCATAGTTCCTTGAAAAACAAGACTGTAGCGTGGCTTAACAAAAATTGTGGTTTTCCCATAGCATATTCGGACCAGATTATGGTAGTTAGACGCGTGAATTGGGTGGGACCCTCTAGAAAATCTAGCTCTGGAGACTGTATAGTCATTAATTTTAAACACCCTCAGCATGTGGCGACTGTTCTCTTGAGAGCTTCTTCACTGGTCTATAATGAAAATAGTATCTGTGTACGCCCGCTAGGCTACTTTTATGCGCATCTCTGTAAACCTACACCACAACAGAGCTTAACCAGGCGGGCGTTTGAACCATACACCCCTGTTCAAGATTCTCAATTCTTTTATAACATCATGAATCCTTGTAGGTCAGCTGGACCCATTGATGTTTATAACAGGAGTAATAGTGTTGGCCCCTATCGGTATGGCACGGATCTAACTACACAGAACAGGTATGAAGCATTATCTGGCCTTGAAATGTGCGACTGACGGATGGCACCTGCGGCTCAGGATACTGTGGCTACAGGTGAACTTACAAATATAATCTCAGATATCCCGGAGGTTACTAACCCAGCATGCCAAGCTATTTCTTGGAATATTGCAGGTCTTGCGGCGAAAATGTGTGATGAAAATTGGGTGACTTACATCAAACAGTTTTCGATTATCTGCTTACAAGAAACCTGGGAGGTGGGCTGTAACCTCTTTTTGGAAGGTTACAAGGCATTTTATGTACCCGCTTTGCCATCTTTAAGGGGTAGGCCGAAGGGGGGCCTGGTAATTTTTATTTCAATATTATTACCTTGCGGAGTACGCAGAGTTGAAGCCAAGCACACAGGTGTATTGGGCTTGGTCTTATCTGGAGGAAATGTCAGTGTGGGTTTGGTGAATTTCTACATTGCTATCTACGACAGTGAGGTTAGGAATGACATTTTTTTTCTACATTCTTTTGTTTCTAATAATATGAAAGACCTAGGCCATAACTTGCTGATTATGGGGGATTTTAATTTACATCCCTGTATAGATCCTTTACATAAATGCTTACCTGAAATGTTTTGTGAACGTGCATGTTATCTCCATATGGAACATACTAAGGAGGGGGAATTGTGTAACAATCTGATGGATGATCTTGACCTTTCTTTGGCGTTGTCTTTTAAAGTCCCTTTGTATTGTTTTGATATCCCAACTTTTAAGGGACATGGTAGGGGTACCTTTATAGACCATATACTGGCCTCTCGGACGATGCAAAATTTTTTAGACTCTTTTTGCATTGTCTCGAGCGAGTTCAGTGACCATAATCCCTTAACAATCTGCTTGAAATGTCCCTGGGCAAAGAAGGGAAATAAGACCATTACTCAAGGTAGCTTGGGAACAACTGACGGCAGGAGGAGGTTAAAATGGTCATTGGAATCTGCAGATATCCTCTACAAAAATATTGTTGAGAGCTGTACAGAGGAGATCAAAGTTTGCATGATTGAGGGGGATGACCCCAGGCTAGTACTAGAATCCTATCAAAATGTGTCGGAGAAGGTGTCAGCGCTTCTTACTGTCCCTAATAAAAATCAGGCTAAAACAGGCCCGAAATGGTTCAGCCATGACTGCACCAAAGCTGCTCGCAACTTAAGGATTGCTTTGTCAGCCTCACCGAGGAACCGGGAGGAGGTAAAGGCCTGCAGGAAAGAATATAAGGCTATTACCATCGCCCGTAAGGAGCTCCTTAGGAAGGAGGCCTGGCAGGAATTACTTGATCCCTCCACCCTGAAGAGCAGCACCAAGTTCTGGGCACTGGTTAAAAAACCTTTTTTAACCGATGACCCCTGTAATGAACTTGCTTGCTGCATAACTAAAGCAGAATGGGAAAGCCATTTTAAAAGCCTGTACTTTCTAGAGGGTGCTGGTACTAGTGCTGCTGCCCCACTTGTGGGGAGCAGTAATATAACATTTGAAATAAGCGAGGTTCGGGTTGCCATCTTGGGCCTTACAGCCAATAAAGCACCAGGTCCTGATGGAATTCCGCCGGACCTTTATAAATATGATCCAGCTTTCTGGGCTCCAATTCTGGCTGCTGTATTTAATGCTGCGGCCAGAGTAGGCTGTCCGGAAACTTGGGGATTATCAACCATAGTCCCTATCTTCAAGAAAGGCGACAGGGGAAGTCCTCTTTGTTATCGACCAATATCCCTTATCGATTCACTGGTTAAAATTATGGGGAGAGTTTTACTTCAACGTCTAGTAAGCTGGGCGACTGATAATAATATTATGTCAACTTGCCAATATGGTTTCTGTGAAGGCCGCTCTACCATAACTCAGTGCCTTAATTTGTTTCTTATTTTGAATAAATACACTGTTGTTCAAAAAGGAGTAATTCACTTAGCCTTCATGGATCTGTCGTCAGCCTTCGACTGTGTCAACAGGGGGAGGCTATGGCAGACCATGAGGGACAAAGGCGTTGACAGGGGGATTGTGGATTTCCTTGCGGACCTACATAATGATACAAGAGCCAATGTGAGGTTCTCAGTGAATGGGGAAACCACAGGCAAGTTTAGTACCAACAAAGGAGTACGGCAGGGGTGTATTCTGGCCCCATTTCTTTTTAACTTTTATATAAACGACCTAGAGTCTGCATTGCAAGAGATAAAATCAGATTGTCCAAGAGCAGGAGAGAGGGGCATTCCCTTGCTTTTATACGCGGATGACGCGGTTTTAATATCACGAACAGAGAAGGGTCTCCAAGCACTGCTGAATGCTTTTAATAACTTTATGTCTGACAGGGATCTCATGGTCAATAACTCGAAATCCTACATTATGCATGTTGGCCGTCAACCAAAAAAGAAGTTTGTTTTTAAATTAAATGATGTTGTGATCCCTGTTACCAATACATTTTCATATTTGGGTGTTTTATTTGATACTAAGCTCAACTGGGCTCCACATCTGGCCGGAAAGAAGGGTGAAATGACCAGAGTGAATGCCTCGATTTTTAATTTTGCCAGTAAATTGGGGAAAAAGCCGATGGTGGCTATGATGCAACTATATAGTGCTAAATCCATATCCACCGCAGTATACGGCAGTGAGATATGGGGCTACACAAATGGTGAACAAATACAAATAGCCGAAAATAACTTCTTAAAGCGCTTGTTGTGTGTCCCAGGCAGTACACCGAACTTAGCTGTACATGAAGAGCTTGGCTGTCAGTATGTTTCAGACATTGTCGGTTTGAAACCACTGTTATGCTGGATTAAATTATGGCTAAGCCAGGATATACCCTTAACCCACCAGATACTGGAAGATCTTGTTTCAATGGATTATGCCATGTGTGTACCCTGGCTCAAATATTTGAAGTCCCAATTTTTGAAGCTTGGGCGCCTAAATATGTTTGAAAATCCGGGGGATATAGTCACGGGTGATGTTGCAGTAATTAAGAGGGCTTTTTTTATGAATCGCAGTGCCCTAAGAGATGAAGTTGAGCTCTTGAAACCAAATGTTAGAAAGTACATTATGTTGAGAACATGTGACACTATGGAAATGTACCTAACAGGCTCCTTTACCTCCCATGATAAGTTTTTGCTGACCCGATTTAGATTCAACATCTTCCACCACATTTTAATTAGACCAAAGTTGGACATTTTTAAAAAATCGGCAGCACCCTGTGGCTGCGACGGGAAGTCTCCACAGGACATGCTGCATTTTATATTTTTATGCACATTTTATGAATATCCCCGTAGGCGGTATCTTGTTACTCTTTTAAGAAAATTAAATTTTAAACAAATCAGACCCGCTCTTGTATATTTACAGCTATTGCATTCTGATTGTGTTCTCCAGGTGTTAGAATATTTAAAATTATCTGTGAGAATAAGAAAATGCTTAGATGAATAACTGTGATTTTCTGCCTGAAGTACCTTTTTGCACTATTGCATATGGGCTCGACTTGCACTTGCACTTTTTCTGTACCGATCTTGTTTACTCACTCTGTCAAGAAATTCATATGTCTTATGTACTTATTTTATACTGACTTTGTAACTTTGTGATGTTTTTTAAATGAAATGTATAATGTATCGTACTTTTATGGATTGCAATATATCCGAAATAAAGTCATTTTGAATGAATGAATATTTAATTAATTTAATAAATATTTTAAATAAATTAATTTAAGTAATTAGGTTTGGGTTATGGGGTACAGGGGTTTTTTTAGGGTTCAGGGCTAGGTTTGGGTTATGGGGTACAGGGGTATTTTTAGGGTTCAGGGCTAGATTTGGGTTTTGGGGTACAGGGGTATTTTTAGGGTTCAGGGATAAGTTTGGGTTATGGGATACAGGGGTATTTTTAGGGTTCTGGGCTAGGTTTGGGTTTTGGGGTACAGGGGTATTTTTAGGGTTCAGGGCTAGGTTTGGGTTATGGGGTACAGGGGTATTTTTAGGGTTCAGGGCTAGGTTTGGGTTTTGGGGTACAGGTAACTCCCCCTGGAATTAGAATATTATTTTCAAACACCTACACTATTTTTACACTAACTGGATTTAGAATATTATTTAAAAACACCTACACTACTTTCAAAAAAAAAATATATATATATATATATATTTACAAATATATTAATAAAACATTAATTTAATAATTAAAATTAAGTAAATATTTATTAATTACATTTTTTTTAAAAATAATATTCTTACCTAGACTTGCGTTGTAATGGCATGCGTTGTAATAGCATCTGCTATGTAATGTCATGCGTTGTAAAGGCATTTGTTGTAAAGGATCCTGCGTAGTAAAATTTGCGTTGTAATGGTGTGCGTTGTTAAAGTATGCGTTGTTACGTCATACATCCGATTTGGAGCAACCAGGTGGGAAAATTCACAGGTAGGTTCTAACAGCCATTTCTGTCACTGTTACTGTGGTGCAATGGATAAAGCTGCAGGTACCAAGACTCAGTGCAATTCCCTTCTAGTGTACATCATTCCAGGATAATTATCAACACAACCAAACAATGACCAACCAAATTCCAAGATGGCCACCAAACACAAACCCCATTCCACCAGTTTCCCCTTTGCAACTGGCCCATCCTTTCTCATTCTCTGAGCAGCTCATCTCGTCAGGTGTTTGATGGTCTGGGGCTGACCTTTCCGTATCAGGTGGTTGAAGTTCTGGGACTGACCTTGTCTTGTCAGGTGGTTGAAGTTCTGAGACCGATAGATGATTATTTTCTGGGAAGTAGAACAAAGGCGACATAAATGACTCATTGGTTCACAGCTCAGGCTAGGACAGTGGCGTAGCGGAGGCGGGGGCAGTCTGCCCCGGGCAGTACTCTTTTTAGAGCGGCGGAGGTGAGCAAGTCATGTCTGTCCACTACCATCATCCCCCCCTTCCCTTGAGAACAAGTCGTCCATGGGCTGACATCTCCCCCCAAAACATGTCGCCCATCGACCTCTACCCACCCTCTCTTACCTGCACCAGGGGGCAAACTTAGGGGTTGCCCCAGGTGACAGTAGGTCTAGCTACGCCGTTATCCTGGGAAGAGCAGCAATATTTGCATGTGTATCTAATAAACTGGTTGCATATCTGGTTGGAGTGCAGAAGGTGTTAACAACCTTCCACCCCATATGGAACAATACCAGGACTGAAAGATAAAAGATCATTCTCTACAAAAAAATCGCAAAAATGCGCATACAATGAAACTAATAATTCAAATCTTCTTGTAAAGTCTACCTTGTACAATATAAGTTGTGTTCTTTTCAGGTTCCGCATGAACTTTACATCCAAGTGGCACGTGTTTCATCAAAAAGACTTTTTCTCAAGGCTTATTTGTAAGAGACGTTCTAAATATATCAAGCAATAATTCATTCTGAATTGTCAGCCATCAATCAAAACATTGCAACCTTAAGCCCAAGCGTTAAGACTAATTTTAAGTATATGCAGAAGTCAAAGAGTATATAGCTGTCCAACTCTACTCTATGAACCAATGAAGCACCTTGGAAAACCGCGTGCTTCACAGATTTACGTAGAGTGAAATAGTGCTCAAAACTCTTTGTACAGTAACAAGACTGCAGAACTGATGGCTCTTGGAAGGAAGCGGGCGCGGCCGCCCCTTCGCAGATGCAAGCTTCCCCATTAATACCACGTACGAAAATGATAAATTATACCCGGCTGTCAAAGGAGGTGATACCGGGAAAACCATGACCAAGACTGGGTGTCTTTTTTTTTTTGTTTTTTTAAATAATTTTTATTGACATTTTTTTTTCAAGAATATAACCAGTACAGTGTGAATAATACAGCATAAAACAATCTGTGTAAAAAACAAATGTTCAAAAGAATTGAAGAGAAACAAAACAATGTAGCATCGTGGAATAATGTAGTCCCGGTGTGTGGGCCACCTATGTATCGGTAACAGAAAGAGAAATCAAGGGTGCCAATAATTGAGGTGGGAGGGAACAGTGAACAAAAACAAGAACAAAAAGTTGGGAGTAGAGCGGAGGAGAGGAGAGGAGAGGAGAGGGGAGGGGAGGGGAGGGGAGGGGAGGGAGTTAGAAGGATAGAAAATGATGGTGTTAGAAGGATGGAAAATGATGCTGGGAAAGGCAGAGGTCATTAGGGGAGAGGAGAAGAAATGAATACAAGAAGGGTAAGGAGGATAAGAACATTTAATAGGGAGAGAGGGAAGAAGGAAGAAAGAAAATATGTCAGTTTGTAAGGAGGCCATGGAAGAAGGAAGGAGAGCAAGAGGTTAAAAATGTGGGAAAGATTATGTAAAATAATTCTCATGTGCATTCTAAACACTCAGAAAGATGCTGAGAGGTTTGAAACTTGTGCCCCTGAAGGGATAAAACAATAAAGCTGTCTTCTTGTTAAATAGGTGTGCGGCATTTTCCTACTTAATAGTTGATGAATTTTAGTGGTCATGAAAGTGATGGACTGATTTCCTCGCAGCAAGCAGGGCAGACTGCAGGCAGGTGCAGAGCTGGATTCCCAACACAGCCCTGCTAATGAGTGTCAGTCTTCAGCTGCAGCACATCTCATAAGGCAAATATAAAACCTAGCACTTCTGCCAAGTACATCCCTAAGCCAGATGAAAGACACATCATCATGCCAACTCCACAATCCTGAGCAAACCTTGATTTGGCAAATGATGTTCACTCCAGTGTCCCTTGCAATATCGACTAAAATGCACACATTTTCTACTATGACTTATATAGATTAATTTGCAGAACTGAGCTTAAGTTGATGTCCTGTGTACTGTTTTGTGGTTCTCTCCATGCACGTGCATACCTGATCTGGTTTTGAGGTATGACATATGTTCAATTAGTAGGTCTGAGGGTTGATAGAGCAGAAGCAGCAAACAGACCTTTTTGTTACCAATACACATAGACTGGGCTTTAGGTTTACCCCTTTCACCCACTGGCTTCCTTCGACCACTCTCAGTCAGCCACTGCCTTGAGACTTTGGGGCATATATAGGTAATTTCCATTTTGCGATTCCCAAATAGCGATTTTTAAGGAATCGCTATTTGAGAATAGCAAAATGGAATGTAGGTAAAAATTTGCAATTTTTTTGCGAATCTCTAACATTCCTTAATTGCGATTAGCAAATTGCGAATCGCACTTAAGGGATGAGTGTCCAATTCATTCCTATGGGCTAAGAGGCCGATAGGAATGAATGGGGATACATTCTCAAATTGCGATTTTCTATGAGAAAATCGCAATTTGAGAATCGCAATTCCAAGGGTGCCAGGGTGTCCAAATGAATTCATAAATAAAAAAATAAATTTTGATAATATCCAATTGTTATATGATTTGCTTGGGTTCAGGGCAATTTCTATAATACAAAGGACCTCTCCGAGGCCATCTACTAAAATTACTGTGGGCAGGTCCCCTCCCCGTGTTTGACTGTTGCTTTCCCCATCGACCTGCCTAAATTGATGTGGGGTCCCCCTCCGATTTGAAGCATCCCTGGAATGTGCCTGTAAGTACATGTGGCGCATGTCTGTGCGCCAAATGGCACTTTGAATTAAAAAAAAAGCAGTTTTGAAGGAATTCGCAAAATACCATCTACTTAAAGTAGGTGGTATTTTGCGATTCCTTATGCAAAAATCACAAATTTTAAAGCACCCGTACTTAGCATTTAAGGAATCGCAAAATTGCGATTTCTTAAATGCTATGAGCAAAATAAGGAATCGCAATTTTTGCGATTCCTTATTTTGCTAAGTGGCAACTACATATCACAATGCCGTTTGCGATTCGCAAACGCCGAAATTCGCCGAATTTCAACATTTGCGAATCGCAAACGGCTACCCACATATGCCCCTTTGTCCATTGCGTCTTGGCGGTACCCAGCGGAGTGTTCATCTCTCACCGAATGCTATTTGCAGTTTGGGTGCATCCTTCCGCCTTCACTCGAGTAGCTACAATGAACTAAATGAGGGACATGTGTTATTTCTAGACAGTCTCTGTCCCCCTCCTGTGTGTCATGCTCCAATGAGCCAATGCTGGAAATCTTAGCACATTAAACCCAGACCGCTTGGTTTTAGCAATGCTTATATTTTACTCTATTGCTGGTTGTGTTTGTGGAGGAGGCCGATTCGGCTTGGCTTGTCTCTTGCAGTGTTCTATGTATTTCAGCTGAGTGTTAGGTGTAACAGCTCAGTAATGTGATCATTTTGGTAGCGCTTAATTTGAGCCGGTGTTTCAAGTGCTCAGCACCGGCACTTAATTGTCAACACCAGCACCTATGACAGTCTGCCACGTGGTGGCACTGTTTATTTTATGTAGAGACGAGCACAACAAAAGTTGTTTATAAATTTAATATACATTAAGAATGACTGATACTCGCTGTCCAAGCCATTTTAATAGCTTCAGGGGAACAGTCAGAATTGTCACTCTTGTAGGAGTGTGATAGTTAGTAGCTGTGTTTGTATTGCCATTGACAGGGCTGGCAGGGGCTGTGGGTGCTGTGAGCTAAAGTGGCCTCCTAACGAGGGCCCTGGCACTTATTTCTTTACAAATTAAGCACTGCATGTTGGAATTAGTGTATGTGGGTCTGATAGGCTAGAAGTGACAGCTGTACGGGCGGATCTAGAAGACTGAAGAGTGAACAGCCTTTCTCCCGGTGGGCTGATTGTAGTGATTTACATATAACTTGCTTCTATTCCTAACCCTGTCTGGGTTCTGTGTAATGTAGTCTTTCATTGGAAGCAACATAATCTTTCCCACTGCAGTAAAACTATCAACAGCGGTGTAGCTGCTGAGGTCTAAACCTTTCAAATTATGAAAAAGAGGGCAGTATTAGTCAGGCTACTTGCCACTGGGGGCAGCATTGTATCCATGATCCTCCCAATAGAGTAGATTCAAAATAGCCTCTACCAGCTGGGTGATGCTTCCTGGCCCTCATAGTGTTCCTGTAACTTCATGCACCATTTGATACAAACACTCATGGGTTCATATTGCAGGGCCGGTTTTAGGGCACTGCGACAGGTGCAGCCACACCTAGGGCTGACTTGGGGTGGGGGTTTGCTGTGTTTAAAAACAACAAGTGGTTTAAAAGCTTTAGCATCTAGCAGTTTTCAGGAAACAATAAAAATGTCAAGATAACTCTGGCGATTAATATTCCTACTGGTGAGAGACCGAATTTTGTCTAGTGGCAGTTTTGACTCATCCTAAAGTAGTGCAGAGGGTTACCGTGCCTGCTGCAAAGAAAGTGTACCATACAGATCACAGAACTGAGTGTGAGTGTACTATGAGGAGCGCTATAAAAAATGAAATGTATGTCAGAGAGATGCTATGGAGAGATGAGGTGCATTGTTAAAGAGTGGTAGTGAGGGAATTCATAGAGGAGGTCATGGGAAGGTGCCAAAAAAGACTGTCACAAGGGCGCCACCAGTGCTAAAGCCGGCCTGCATATGTAGCATACTTTGCACTGGTGTGGGACCAGGCAAAATAAATAAGGAAACAATCTTTCAGACATCAATGTCTGTCCTACGTTTTATGTATCTCCCTCTTGTGGGAAAGGAAAGGTTGGTCAAATTCCGGAGTTGTACCCTCTGCAGAAGATATCTTGTCTTCAACAGGCCAGTGCTAAAGCAGGCAATACAAAACCTGCAAATGTAAGAATACTCCTACATACAGCATGGCCCAAGCTGGTCAGCAACAGAACACTGCACACCAATTGTAGATTTACACCTGCATTGCATCCACATACATTTACAATTTTATGCAACAAGAGATCTACTGGGTTACCCAAAAAAACACAATTTTCAGTCAAGTGCCACAGCAAGGACAAGAACCCAGGTTCAGAAGTTTCAAGGGCAGCGGCTTAGCTCCTAGGCAACAAGACCTCGCGTAGGGTCATCCTACTGAGAAAGGAGAAACTAAACGTCATTTCACCAAGGGTGGCATACCGTATTGCACCAGTTCTGACCATTAACAAGCCTTGAGAGAATGCCTATGTGATCTTCCTTCCCTGCGCGACTCTATCCTGGGCTGTTAAACCCTTGGCTTGGGCTTTCGAGGAGCCCCCGCTCTCCTCTATCAATTATCTTGATCCCAATCAATGCGCGTCAGTCCCCGGGCTTACAGTATCCTTTTCCTGAGCAGCGGGTTACCCCTCTCTCGGAGCTGGCCCTCCATCATGATCTGTTCAATCGCGGGCTGTGAGCAGCCTTGGACGGTCTTCCTTACCACGCGGTCCATTAATCCTGATTCTTAGCAGCCTCATCCGTTTTCAGGCCTGCTTCTTCTCTTGCCTCACAGGCACCCATGCACATCAATCCTGATCTCCAGCGTCCCAAGTCACCAGAGGCTTGGCCTAGGGCCGGACTGGCCGTACCCGGCACTAGGTGTTTCCCCAGGAGGCTGGAAGGGTGAGGACTGGTTCTGCATCTGTGGCTGGCAGTTCTGCAGTGGTCGGGCCGGTTTTGCAGTGGTGCTGTAATATCGGGTCCCAGTAACAAAAGCAGCAAGCACGTGTTTCCAGCCTCCCATGGGAGCAGTGCTTGCCCAGGGGCTGGTTCGAGAAAATTGCCAGGGCGACTTTGGGTTCCCAGTCTGGCCCTGGCCTGGCCAAAACCACTGAGTGCAACTCCATCCTGACTGCACACAGATGCAGAACCAGTCCTCACCCTTCCAGCCTCCTGGGGAAACACCTGGCGCCGGGTACGGCCAGTCCGGCCCTAGGCCAAGCCTCTGGTGACTTGGGACGCTGGAGATCAGGATCGATGTACATGGGTGCCTGTGAGGCAGGAGAAGAAGCAGGCCTGAAAATGGATGAGGCTGCTAAGAATCAGGATTAATGGACCGCGTGGTAAGGAAGACCGTCCAAGGCTGCTCACAGCCCGCGATTTAACAGATCATGATGGAGGGCCAGCTCCGAGAGAGGGGTAACCTGCTGCTCAGGAAAAGGATACTGTAAGCCCGGGGATTGACGCGCATTGATTGGGATCAAGATAATTGATAGAGGAGAGCCTTATACCTCACTTAGCCGTACTCCGCATGCAAGATCTGTAGAACCCACTCCCTTACGTCACTTACTTAAATGGGATAAGCTGACATGAAATGCTGAATGCAACTCCCAGAATGCATTAGTGTTTTTTATAGAAATCCAGGAATAGATTGCTGGATCCTTGGTGACAAGAGGCAATCTGGTAACCTTACCCTCCCGGGCTCAATTATAAAATGTTTGCCTTGCTAAAGGCAAAGCTGGGAAACGTGGCCCTAATTTAGGAATGGTTTTGGTGGGATTTAAGACAATTTAAGTCATTGCTAGCTCCAGAGATTTGCTAATTATTTTAAGCTAGGGAATGTCTTTTCTATATCACACCAATGTGCCCTGCTCAAAGCAGCTTATGAATAAATAAAAAAAATAGGAAATAATTCAATAACATAACATGTGTATATGCAAAGCGCATGCCCATCCCTTGGGGGATCTTGGCTCTAAACAGCAGATGTTTATTGTTACCCAATTTTATGGTACTAATTTTATCGAATGGAGAAGAATGAAAGGCTGAATGGGTCCACCAGGATTTGAACATGTGGCCATGCAGTCCAACACAGATTTCTGCAGTGGATGCCTCAGTCCACAGAACACTAGACCAATCCCAATACTTTCTGACAGGCTCAGAACAGTATTTCAAGGTACAAGATAGACTTCAGTCTAGAAAAAACAATAATGCGCGCTAACATGTAGTTATTTGATTCACAAAGTCATAATCGCTATGACATATGCATGTACAATGTATATGTACATTTGTCAAACTGTTTACAGAATCTTATATTATGCAAATGTAAATTCGAGAGGTTTCCTAGAACTGATGCCCAGAGGGTCGGGTCAATATAATGGCCAGGGAAATGCAATGCAAATGAGGTGATCAGCAGTGCTGGACTGGCCTGCCAGGCACTCGCCTACTCTACGATTGCCAGATGAGCTGGCTTGAAAGTGCCAGTGTGTGGGTTGGGCTTTTTGGACCTGTGGGCCGTGACGTAATTTAAACAATTAATAGTCCACACACTGGTCCTTTTAAGCAGGCTCAATTGACAGTGTCAGAGTGACACTGATGAACACCCACAACTAGTATGACCCAATCAGAACTGGTCATCATTTTAACTACCATGGAAGCCTGCCCACCAGGCAAACTAAGGAGAGAAGGAATAGAGCAGTAGTGAAGTCAAAGGTGTGGACTAGGCTTACACTCCCAGGACACTACTCCAGGATACTGGAGAGAAATCAGGGGAGAAGAGCACTGTAGGTACCCACAAAACACTTCAGAGCAGGCAGTGATAAAATGCTGTCTCCAAACAGGAGTACCCAAAACAAAGGCATGATAAAGTGTGAGATCCCAGCAGCTGGCTGTCATCAGGCTTCCTTGAAAGGTGATCAGGGACTGGCAAAAGGTCAGGTCCTGCTTAAAAACTTCTGCAGCTTTATCACAGAATCTGCTGATCCATCCTTACCACCCACCAAAGAACAACGCTCAGGAAATCTAATCAGCAATCCCTTGCTAACAGGTCCTCATGGAATTCCTCAGGGGAGCCCATTTGCCATCCTTCCTAACTTCAGTGACTGAGTCTCCAACCTCCAGTCACAGGATCATAGCCAGTATACTTCCACTGTCTGAGGAAGCTGCATTCAACTGTCTTGTCCCTTGTTAAACCAGTTAGATCCAAAATGCATCCAACTGCTCTCGGCAACCATACTCACAGTACACACTTTTGTTGTAACACATGTCCCCAGGGCTTTAAGTGGCATGAAAAAACTAGGGGGTCCCTCAAAGGAGCATGGTAAATGTAATTAAGGGCGTGGTAAAATAACAAGCAACCTAAAAATTTCTGCTTAGCCGCCCGACTTGTATTTTGCTGTTTCTTTCATTGTATCCAGATATATGATACAACAAGTAACATACAGCCTGATTCATCATTGTTAAATCCGGTCGCAAAGGGCCAGATTCTGTGAATCTGGCCCTTTGCGAGCGGTATTTTTGCATTTGGGATTCATCATCCCAAATGCAAAAATCGCTATTTAAGAATTCGCATATTTGCGAGGAATAGCATTTAAGGAATCTCTATTAGAGATTCCTTAAATGCTATTCTTGAAACATTTTTAAATTGCGAATTAGCAAAAATTTCCAGCTATTTACCGCAAGGTCAAACCTCGTGGTAAATAGCGGAAACTTAGAAAAATGCATTTAAATGCATTTTTCTAAGTTTCATGTTAGACACACACATGTCCTTGGGACATGTGTGTGCGCAACACCAATGTAGCATACATTTCAGGGGTGCTACAGGGTGTCCTTTGGACACCCCTGCACCCTTGAAATCGCAATTTCATTATGCAAATCGCTAATTGCGATTCGCACATTGAAATATCTTCCCATTCATTCCTATGGGCCTTTGGGCCCATAGGAATGAATGGGGAGATATTCCTTAATTGCGATTAGCAATTTGCTAATCGCAATTAAGGAATAATTAGAAATCGCAATTTATTTAGCGATTTCTTGGTGAATAGTATTTTGCTATTCCTTAATAGCGATTCCTTAATAATCGCTATTAAGGAATAGCAAATACTCACCTTGATGAATCAGGCTGATAGTACCTACTGCAAGTCAGCACTATTGGCTTTGTCAATGCTAGTTAGTTGCATAAGATACAGAAGCAGCAACTATGGCTTTTATATAATATTGAAAAAGCTTCCACTTAAAGCCCTTACCACGACAATGTTGCTGCTCCCGAGTTTCAAAAAGAGAAGGGAAATCCAGAGAGAAAATGACTCTTTAAAGGATCTCCCTTCCCCTACAAGCTCACCTGGCATGGTGTCATGCTGTAGGTTGTCCACTAGTGAGAAGTGAGCAGTGTGAGCACGCGCACATCGATGTGTCTGCTGTCACTGCAGTCCGGAAAAAAATGGACCGCCAGAGCACAAAACAGAGCCCCATAGAGACCCGTTTCGAGGCCCACTTTAAAAAACTGCCGGTGCTCAGCACCGGTGAGACCCGGCCCACTTAAAGTCCTGCATGTCCCATACATGCACTATACATACATGTACTTCACGCAAACATGACATGCTAGCTAAAGGTTCAGGTTGCTACATCCCAGCGGAGCTTTACATGACTGTACCTGTAGGCTTAATTTCTCCGTGTCAGAGGCTCTGCCCAGAACTATTAATTCTCAAATATGGGAGAACAACATCATCTCTATGGGTCAACAACCCAAGACAAGGACAGTAGTCTTGTGTCACTGTAGAAGTTACCCTTGGTGTATCCTCTTGGATCACTAGAGTAGTGCTGGACCTTGTCTCTACCTTAGACAAGCCAGGGACTCAGCAAACACACTTGGGGGCATATTTACAAGACCTCAGCGCTACTAGAGCCTCACTTTTTTAACACTTCAGTGGCGCAGCACAATTTTCCATATTTACAAGGTGGGGCTAAGCCATTTTGCATGGCTCAACGCCACCTTGTAAATATGCCCCTTTCCACCGCAGTCCTCTGCAGCAAAGGGGCGTGCAATGGGTGTTGCTGTGGGCGTTCCACCGCAACAACCATTGCACTTTGAGGCTGCCCCAGGTTTATGAGGCTGAGGCAGCACCAGAACCTAATGCCATGGAATAGCAGGCATGATAATGGCGCAATAAAGAGAAATTTTACATTTCTCCTTGTTTTTTGCTCTTTCCATGTGTGCTACTTTTTGCAGCACACATAGAAGGTACAAATCACCCTATTTGATTGTTTATGTGCAGGAAAGTGTCCCTTCCTGCACATAAACAATCAACCCTGCAGCGCAGGCACCCTTGTCACATGGCAGCGGGGTGTCTGCTCTGATGCTAGGCAGCTTTTTTTGCACCAGCGCTAGGGGAAACACAGGTGTGTGCCGTATTCTTGTGAATACGATGCATCACTGCGTTTTGGAAATGTCGGAGCACTGCGTTGCCAAATTTGGCGCAGCTTCACGCTCCGACATTTTCTTGTGAATATACCCCTTGGTTCGCGTGCTGGCTGGACCTAAATTAAAATCACAAGACCAGTTTTCACCTGCTGTCAGACACTCAGGCGTGTATGTCCCTATCTCACTCAGGGGACATTCCCTTTCCACAACTCCCTTTCTAATTGTGAGTTACATTCAACCCACCTATCTTATAACATTATGGAGAACCCTGAACAAAATCCACCAAAGCCACTATGATTCTTCTAGTTCCTTTTCTTAACCCCTTGGGCGCGGCCGCAATTCTGTGCCTGTGCGGCACTTTTATTGAGTGGGCGGGTTCATGACGTCCCCCAGCCGTCATCAGCACATGCCCACCGTGATGCGTGATGGCTGGGGGCCACCATCAGCATGGAAGGGGTTAAACACACCCAATTGAGATGGGAGAGTAGAGAAAACACTCAGCAAAACCGAGATGCAGCATCCCGAACGAGGACGAGCCTAGCATGAGACAATTGCAGTGATCAAGTCTCTTGAAAATTAATGTATTGATTTGGGCGTTTAGCAACAGCGCAGGAAATGTAGGGCACAGCACGTTAGCAGAAAATAAGACAAAACAATTAAGCAAGGTGAGAAGAGGACAACTGAATATTCAGAGTAGGATTAAAATACCCGACTCCACGTCTATATACCTTGACAATGTAGAGATCCTCAAGGTACATAGATTTGGAGTTTAGATTTTCGCACATTATACTTATCAATATAAAATTAGCACCACAATATTTTGGTTGTCAATATTTTTGCTAAGATATTCTTGTAAGAGGGTACTTCTGCAGTCTATATTGTTACATAAGACTGCCGCAACATCCATTCAATTTGCGTGGATATTATGGTGGTATTTGTACAGCTGGCTGTGGGCATCGAACAATTGAGTTCTTGCTCACTACTTTTTCACTCCTCACCAGATACATGCATTCACCTCCAACCATGTGTCACATCCGTTCAGAACAAGAGCGCAGACCCACCAGGCGATGCTCCCGTGCTCCAAATTGTGGGCATATTTATCAAGGTTTTGCATCGCCCTTGCCCCACGCAATTGGATACGAGGGCGATGCAAAAACTAAATAAGAGTTATCAAGCCATGCAAGGCAATCTTGCATGACCCCAAGTGGGTTGATAACTCTAGAGTAAAGCAGTGCAGCGCAAACCGCGGCCTTGCGCTACTTTGCAGCAGGGAGGCGTGCCATGGGTGGAGCGTGGGTGTTCCCACACATCCGCCAATGGATTCTGACATATTCCCAGATATGTTGCTTATCTGGAGGGGGGGAAAAGGAAATATGTGATCCTTTCAGTTTCCTTGGTAGTTGTATACAAAAAATCAATGGGATTGTCCTGAGTAACCTGGGTTTTAGTTTTCTTATTCGGTTTCGGTTCCGATTAAAAAACCCTCATTCACATACCAAGGCTCGATAGGCGGTATATCTTGGTTCTCCGCCTTGTTGTTAGCAACGTGACAGCATCATCATCGGGTTTAATTGTATGCTTCCTCTACCGGGAGGTAAATCACTGGTTAGTACAGTAGTGAAAACAAAGAATCAAAAGGGGGAGTGAAGAGGTAGTGCTAAAAAGCACTTCGGTGGGCGCACCCTCCTCCAGTTAATGGTATAAATGAACAACAAGGTCCACCTCTAGAAGGTATTCTGTGAGCCAGAGTATATCAGGCATACACAGTATTTGTTAAAATGCCCCTCACACACCAAAAGGGCCCTTGGTGTCATGCTTCATCATTGGGGTCTTCCAGCCCCGCTGCGGGACGGGCGTGCTACGACTAGCGACTACGCTGGAGCACTTAGATATTGTAAGTGCTATGTGAAGTGTATTGAGTAAGTGTGAGTAGGGTCAGGAGTGATATAGAAAAGTGAGATTTAAAAGAATACCTGGCCTTATGAAAGCAGAAAATTATTTATTAGTCATAGGCTGGTACCGTTAAAAATAGTGTGGCGAAGACAATCTAGCTTAACAATGGGCTAGTTCTCCTGGTGTTGTCAACATGTTTCGAGGCTGACTGCCTCTTCGTCAGGACGGGGTCAGATCCCTCTGTCACTCACTAAGGTTGGCAACAATGTGTGCTATGTGTATATACAGATGAAATGAAAATAGATTATAATACAACTGCAAAATGGCATTCAATATTGAACAGTTATAGCCCTGTCAGTATTTCTGAGTCGTGGGCTGGAATAAATAGGAGTCAGTGCCCCATCCGTGGATGAGGGAGGATGCGAGGACTGCTCTTGAACTAATGGAAGTTCCATGTACCCCTCTTCCAGTCCGGCTCATGAGGTCTAAATCTTTGACATTATGAAAAGGAGGGCAGCATCAGTCAGGTTTCCGCCATCCTCAAAAAAATAGTAGATTCAAAATGGTCTCTGCCAGCAGGGTGATGGTGCCTGGCCCTCCTAGTGTTGCTATAACTTCATGCATCATTTGACACAAACAATCATGGAGTGGAATCTGCAGCACACTTAGAAAGAGGAAAATGCCCCTGAGGATTGTTTTTCTGCAGGAAGATGTCTTTTCCTACGCAAAAAAAATCCTTGCTGCAATGCAGGCACCGCAACATGACACAAGAGTGCCTGCGTTGGAGCTAGGCAGCCAAAAGTGTGCATTCCTGTCCTTTCCCTTTCACGCAGCAGGGTGGCTTGCTCTGTTGCATTGAGTGAATTTTTGATAAATATGGCCTTCTATCGAGTTGTCTGTCCTTCACGGTAGTCCTGAAGGAACACCTACCAGCCATTCCTCTGTTACATGTCCAGCCAACATCAAGCCCACTTGGCGACTGCCTGCCGCTCCTCATCATAAACTGGAGATTCCTGCTTTTGTGTGGACACCGCCAGACCAGTAATAAAGTGCTTACACTTGGTTTGAGGAACCTGCTACCCAATCCTGCCCCTCAAAATCTGTGACAACAAAAGGTCTACTTCTTCTCACAGGTGTTTGAGACACATGATATGGCTCTGTCAGAAGAAATATCTCCTATCTTCCCAGTGTTTCCACATGAAACCGTGCTCCGGGAGAGTTCATATACCACGTACCCTTCTACGTTTACTCACCACTTCTCCTACTTCATTACCTTTTGTTTTGTCCTAGCTTCTTCCCATTCTTTATGTTCCAATCCTTCTCCAACCTGCCTGTTTGACCCGACACTCAAACTTGGCGTGGTATTCCTCCATACTTTTTGCCTTCACTCCCTGATTTATGCTGAACTAGGTTTTGTTGGCATTACGACTCTGAGCACTTTCGCTATGCTAACCAGAGACAAAGTGCTTGTGCTCTCTCCTATAAACAAGGTGAAATTGGCATGCACCCAGTAGGCAGATTTAATTTACTTATACGCCCTAGTAAATGGTACTACACATACCCAGGGGCTTTAAATTAAATACTACCAGTGGACTGCAGCACTGGTTGTGCTACCCATTAATGTAGCCTTTCAAAACATGTCTCATTGCAGTCTGTTGTGCAATTTGAAACTTCTATTTCGACTTGGAAAAGTAAACATTTGCAAGGCCGAAACCTTCCCTTTTAAGAATTTTAAGTTATCCTCAGGCAGGCCCTAAATAGTCATAGGGTAGGGTTTGTTGTATTAAAAGTAGGGCACATGTGTTTTAAGTTGTACATGTCCTGGCAGGGTAAAACTCCTCCAGTATTTTTTACTGCTGCAAGACTATCTCTCCTATAGACTAACACTTGGCTACCGTATTACTCCTAATAAGTGCTAACTTCAGTCTACAGGCCTTGGGAACATGTAATACCACTGTACTAGATACTTATGGGTAGGCTAAATGTGGTTATTGGGTGCAAGCCTACATCTTCATGTTTAAAGGAGAGAGTACAAGCACTTCGGCACTGGTTAGTTGTGGTAAAGTGCACAGAGTCAGCAAAAACCAAGTCCTCAAAAACAGGAGGATGGAAGGCAAAAGGTTGGTGGAAAACCACATCGAAGATGTCAGGTTCAACAGCTATTTACACTCAGATGAATTGTAATTTACGTTAAGTCAGCATTGCTTTAAGTCAGATTTTAAGTTACTATTCTGAAAATGCCACTTGTAGGAAGTTTTCATTTTTCTGTATGAACAAAATGTGCCCTTCTGGCCAGTGTCCCGGGCACATGACACCTCGGCCTGTTGCCCTTTGTTACCCTACATAGTTTGGAACCAAATCCAGGAAAGGGGGAAGGTTAGACAAAGGGAGCTGAATAAATACAGTACATATTATCTCTAAATTCACCCTGACGTCCTTAGTGCCAAGCTACCAGAGGGTTAAGCATAAGAATATTAAGTGACTTTTGTGGTGTACCCTGATGAGGATTGTGCTTAATATTTGTGCGGGGCTTCCACTTCCGCTCAGCTAAAAACCCTCAGGAGCACGGTAGCACAATTAAAAACAAAACATTTTTTAAATAAAAAAATGACAAACTTACCCTAACCCCATTCCTGCCGCTGTGCCTCTGCTACTTGCTCCTGTTCTCTCCTTGTGGCGTGGGACAAGAAGCCAGGAATAACAGCAAGGCTCACTTGACCAATCACAACACTGCAATCCAGCCTTGTGATTAGTAAGCACCCAAGCACCCCTATCCAATCACAACCCTGCAATGCAGCGTTCTGAACGGTTATGAGCGTCCTAGTTGGACGCTCAACCAGGGAATGTGAGCCTGGGCTTGTTTTCCATGCAGGCTGTTATACAGCCTGCACGGAGAACTGGGAAAGTGCACATGGCTTGTTTTGGGCGGCCTGAGAGGGCCGACCAAACAGTCACTGGGCACTTAGGAGTGGGCAAACCACTCATCCGCTGCCCTGCTCCGTAATCAGAGCAGAGCAGCCCCGTCCACATGCCCGCACAGGAACGAAACATAAAATGATAATAACTAAAAGTTATTATCAATCAATCAATCAATCACAAAATTTGTATAGCGCGCTACTCACCCATAAGGGTTTCAAGGCGCTGAGGGGGTAGGGGGGGGGGGGGGGGTCGCCCTGAAGGAGAGGTGATCCTGGGTCAGTCGTAGGTGAGTGGGGAGGGAGTTTCATGGCTTGGCTGCTATCTTGCCATAGCGGATGAGCCGCAACTGGTTGTGACTTGACTAGAGCACCCACACACATCTCATGCACTACATGCAACATTTCCAACACAGGCCACTCTATAAACCCACGCCCATCATTCATGCACCAAGGCAGGAGGAGTCACCACCTCTATTTGGGCAGCTGAAGGCATTGAATGATTTGATTCAATGTCGGCTGGTCATGTGACAGAGGAGTCCCTATACAATTGCTTTATTACAGTATGATACATTACAATACATTCCAAGTTTTAATGCTGCTTCCTTCCAAACTAATTTAATGCATTCATTATTTTTTTTGAGAGAGAACTCTGTTTATTCAGACCATAGTCTTTAAACTCCAAGATCTTATAAAATATAAAAACTGTACAAAAACGGTCAATAACACGATGATACACAATAACATTTAAAATCACACAGTTACTTTCCGGGCAGCTCTGCCTAAATGCGTCTACAGTAAAACCGTAACTACCATCGCCCCTTACACCTCTGTATTTCTAATTTTGTAAAATCAGTTAAAAAGTTAAAAACCTCTAAAACTTGATAAAACGAGAATTACAAATCTCCTAAGATTTAAAAGTTCTTTACATACATCATTGTTCATTAACAGTAATAGATTAAAACCATTTAAACTAGACTTGCATCAGTCCTAGGCCTTTGTCTACTAAAAGAGAGGATTTGAAAATAAATAAATCACAGTTCTTGCTTGAGTTTTTCCCCAGCCAAACGATTTACACCTCTCATATAATTTCCTAGTGCAATTGCAATAGTCAGTATTCATATGCATTTAAGACTGCTAAAATGTAATGGATTTGATTGGTGTCACATGCCCACACTTTTTCTCAGTGTCTTTTTATGTTTTTCAAATACCATGGTGATTGATTTGGACACAGTTAAATTGGTCTGTTTCATGAATCTGACTTGCAACCTCGTTCCAGGTTTTTAACTACCAGCTTTAAGCATCTTTTGACTGGCAGGCATATATACTTATAATATAAAATTAAAACTACATCCCCTATTTGGTAAATGCACAAAAACAGGTTGGCTGAAGACACTTTCATGGCATAGTGACCTAGAACCAGTTGACAGCTATTGTGAGAGTTGCATAATGATGCCAAAGTCGTGTTTTTTAAAGAGCTTTCTTACTGAAGATATCTGCTTACCATTTGACATCAAATTCCACAGGGCTGAGTTTTAAATGTACGCAAATGTTCTTTTTAACAAGGTGTAAGAAAATGTCAGCACATATTTTCCATCACCAGCTATGTTTGGTTTGTAAACTAAACTGTCATTCCCATTTGCTTACACAAGAGAGCTTTTTCTGAAATCATGTACCGAAAAATGTAGAACTGAAAACAAACAGCCCAAAAATGGCACTTGGGAAAAAGTATTTTATCTTGCTCGAACAAACACAACAAGCATTGGCAAAGCCAATAGAGCTCTTCCTATGAGACCTACTGGCTTTGCTAACGTAATTTAGTCCTGCTATACAGAATCGCTGTGCAGCATGGTTTCAACAAAAAAAAAGTGCAATGACTGGGTGACTTTGCCATTTTGAAGGTGTGGGCATGAGTTCATCATGCATGTACGTGCCTAAAAAAAGGACACTTTTTTAACGTTTACCTACCCAGGATGGACCGCTAAATGTCTGCAGTTATTAAAGCTGCCAAAATGCACTAATTTTTAGATGACAAATGCAGAATAACCAGTCACGTGCATGGTTGGATGGTCCTTCAAACATATCCCACACTGAAACTGACCACATATTTAAGTAGGACATTCTCAGTATATTTAAAGAGAATGCTAATGGCGACTCGTTTGACACGCTGTCGTCCATTGGCCGATCAACCATCTTGGAAATACAATGGCCCATGGTCATGTTGATTATGTGGTGCAGCAAAGGAGGACTTTATCCATCTGATTTGAATATACCCAATTTTAAAGACTGCTTGTGTTTTATTATTGAAAAATGCGTTTAACGCTAGGGGCATTCGATCATGCAGAACAGCCATAATAAAAGGTCTTGATTCAACTGACCCTCAGCTCAACTGCAAAATGATGACATTTTTTATTTTACATGAAAAATTAACTAGGTCTGAACCTCCTGCTCGGTCCATAAGAACTGGCGTTGGTTAAAGACTTCTGGTCCCAAAGCTTACTGTCTTCCCAAGATGGACTGGAACCAGCGGCACCTCCCCTCCCCCCCCCCCCCCCCCCCACCCACCCCCAGTGCCTTCAGACCCTTATGGGTGAGTAGTCAGGCTTAACAAACACCTGGTTTTGATTGATTGACCTTCACCCAAACGATCATGGCATCTAGGAGTAGAATGGCACCTTGAGTTGACCATCATTCAACAACTTTTGGTTACTGCATGGTTTAAAAAAACTATAGAACTATGAGAAACTGACTGTTTAATTTTTACCACAAAAGGGCTGTTTCTGATGACTCTTTGATTACTAATTCAGCTAATAATGTTTAGATTTTAATAGTACAAGGGCACTTGTTTATGACATTAAGATGGTTTTCCTATATGAACATATTAATGGCGTTATGGTGGTTGATGAAACTAATGACAATACTTCTACTATTCTACTACTAGGTCCTCAACCTGCCAAAACACTGCCACATCTCCCAGCAACTGCGCACACCCCACTGGCTCCCCATCGAGGCGAGAATCACCTTTAAGATGCTCACCCACGCACACAAGGCCCTCCACGGCACCGGACCAGCATACCTGAACAGCCGGCTCAAATTCCACGCACCCCAAAGGACCCTACGATCAGCCCAGCTCTCCTACGCCGTGGTCCCCCGCACCAGAAAGACCAGATCGGGAGGCCGCTCCTTCTCCTTCCTCGCGGCCAAAGCATGGAACGCCCTTCCGCTCCACCTCAGACAGACAACATCGCTCCCCATCTTCGCAAGAAACCTCAAAACCTGGCTCTTCGACAGACCCCCCCCTTGATGGAATGGAACCTGCACCCCACCCTTAGCGCCTTGAGACCCTTACGGGTGAGTAGTCGCGCTTTAACAAACACCTGATTGATTGATACTATTAATCCAACTATTACTGAATAGATGGTAATGGCACTGCATCACTTTATGGATGACATTGTGGTGATTTTACCATCTAAATAAGAATTTTCATAATTTCCTATTAACAACCGATATAGGTGCGATGGCACATGCATCAAGAATGTCCTTTGCGATTTCTTATTAGCGAGAAATAGCAAAAGGCTATGCATGTAGAAATCGCTTAATAAATAGCGATTTCTAAACATTCCTTAATTGCGAGTCGCAATTAAGGAATACCTCCCCATTCAATCTTATGGGCCTAGAGGCCCATAGGAATGAATGGGAAGACATTCTCAATTTGTGATTCTCAATTAGAGAATCGCAAATTGAGAACGGAATTTCAAGGGTGCCAGGGTGAAGGACTGGGTTTTTCTAAGACCCAGCGGTGCCAGGGGACAACACCTGAAACCTTCGTGGGTAACCTGTTCCGGCGTACAAATGACAGAGACACGGGACACTTCCTTCGGCGTCAAAGATTCGAGGTTTATTACTGCAGGGAACACAGAAGTCACGAGAAGTACATCACATGTAGGTTCACGGAGCCTGATTCGAATTGCTACTGTGGGTCGCTCCTTTTATACAAGTTTCTCTCATTGATTAACATGGTACACAAAGGTTTACAACTTGGTTCCCATCGTAATCACCAGAAGGGGTTGCTTTCATGTATTCAGGGCCCGGAACATAAGTACGAAAACATTTGGTGGTTCCCAACTGTAAAAACCCATCTTCCCACCATTAGTACATTCCAATCAGCAGTAAACAGATCGAAGAAGGAACAGAAACAGGTGCAGAGGAAGGCAGAAACAGTGGGGAGATCGGAAAGGGTGTAAAAGGGGTGGTATCGGGAAACACGAGCTGCAGGCATCAAAGGGACGTGCCTAATGAGATGCACAACTAAGACAATAGACCGGCACGGCAAGATGAGCCTTGAGCGGGGCCATCTGCCTTACAGTGCCATCTCCCTCATCATAAAGACACTTTCAAAGGAAACGTGTCTTCCGCAAAAGTCTTGGGAATCCCAGGGTCGCGAAGCGGACAACGTCCGTTCGCTGGCTACTTGAGGGCAAGAGACAAAATGGATGCCGTATCTAAGATGGAACCCGTGGGTACAGATAGAAGAACCCACGAAACAGACGAACGGTTTCGGCTAGCACAGCGAAAACGCGTACACCCACTAAACTCGTCATTTGCGGTTCGTAGATACCAGACTCGACCAAATTCGTGCGAGTCGAAAACACCACTTACGATCGTCACGGAACCTCAGACGCTCCTTTTGCCCTCATGTAGGCAAGCACTAGTCGGAATCATATTCGATATTCATCAGACCATCTAGATGTTGCTGCAACATAATTCTATCCATCAGAGCTCCTTTGGTAACAGGCGGCTGTCTCATACACATTGTAGCACAGAGGCCACATAAGGCAGGACCACACTGCACACAAAGGCAACACGTGAACAGGAATGCTACAACAACTCCGATGATCATCAGAATTTTCCAACCCCAAGTCGACATCAGGCCCCAAAACCACCCAAGTAGCGTCCAATCCCCTACGTCCACGTGTATGGACTCAGAGATCTTATGCAACTTTGAGATGGCTTGATAGACAGTCGGAGCGTTATCTGGAATGAAAATACAGCAGCTCGAATGGATCACCTTACATACTCCACCTCGATCCGCTAAAACAACGTCTAAAACCATACGGTTTTGTAGCGTCATAAGCCTGTCCGCCTGAAGTTCTGCTGTAATATTACCAAGGGCACTGGCAGTGATATTAGCTGTCGATTCCACCACTCGGGTCAACTGTCTCAGGTTCCTACTATTGACCATAGGCCCCCAAAACGGAAAGAAACCCTTGAAAAAGTCTCCTGCCTCTTGACCAGCAGTGTCCTCTTCGCTAATCACGCCCCTCACAACTCTAGTCTTGTGGTAATCTGCATCAACGGTGAACGTCGGAGGCAACAAAATAGCAATGTAACATGTGCCCGCAAAGTCAGAGGGCAACCACGTATACGCACGATCATGACAGACAAAGTACGTACCCTTGGCAGTCAGAAACACAGGGGAAGAGAGCATCGGCAAGACATACGTCTCGGAGCAAGCACTCTCTCCAAGATGAGCTCTTGGGCTTCGGCCACGACCTTTTAAACAGAAATTACCAAGATGGGGTACGATCCATATTGGAGACGAGCTTTTAAGCTGTCTTTCCCCCACGAGCGCACTATACTCAACCTCACTCAGATCCCTATAGGCTCGCACCTCTTCCTCTGGGATGAGCGACGGCTCATAGATATCCCTATCTAAATCAGCGATCGCTATAGCCAAAGGCTTGTGGTACAGACCGGGACCAAAGTGCGGAGGACGTGGCTCTCGATTGGGGTAGGAATCTAGTGCACTTCGAAACATTGTTTGCAATGCTCGAGCTGAACCCTGGGAACTATAAGGAAGGACCAGGTACGGAATTCCCTTATCCGTGGTATGTGGCATTAACCCACACACCCAACAATTGGTAGTGTTCACCACTAACTGATGCTGATGAAGGAGCTGAATGAAGGAATTATTCCTGAATTCCGCACGTCTAACCTGCTCGTGTTGGGGTAGGATGTGAAAGGAATGAGGGGACACAGTGGAGGTAGTTTTAGGTTCCGAAGTAGGGGTAGGTATGGCAGAAGGTAAGAAGTACTGTATCATATAATACACCCCACCCGCTAATAACAAGGAAACAATTAGAAACAGAAAGAACACCTGAAACATGAAGCATTTCGTACGAGCAATTTGTTGCAGTTTGAATCTTTGTGCCTGAGCTTTTTCCAAGTCCACCAGCTTTGAAAACGCCATCCTCTAAAACCGTCCGCAACGTTTCTTGACGCACTTCGTTCTGTGTAGCAGTAGTCAATCCCCAGGAGCTCCCAGGAACCGACGGTCTCCGACCTAGTGTCAAGACCTACTAACCAGAAGGAAGTACGCGCGCGGCCCTACGGTTCACCCGGATGCAAGGTATTCTAATTCACAAGTATATACAAAGTCTCTTAGCTGTGGAAGCAAAAACACATATATGGAAAAAAACTCAATATTTAAAAAATCACAGTTGTACGAGTGTTTAGACTGATCATGGCAATGGGGTAACGTAAATGTTGAGGGACAAAAACAGGCTTTTATTAGTCCTTGGTATTAGATCGCAAAAAGTATCGGCTTCTCCCAGGATGTGTCTGTTCGTCAAACAATGGATCCGATGAGGGAACAGAGTTCTGTTGATCAGTCAATTGTTCAGATCTTGAGTTTTGTGATGACAAATGTTCAACAATGTCGTTCTGCTGCACTGAGGATTCTCCGACAGGCTGAGCGTCGCTAAAAGGTACAAAGGTCTGCAATGCTTCAGCTTCAGACGAGGCGATGCCCTTCCTCACCCACGAGTCCGCTGATAAAGGTATAGGTACCTTTTTGGTGTGGGTGGCATGCACCCAGTGCTTTCGACCTTCCAAACGGACAGCAGTCCTCGTGGCGAGAAGAACTTGGTAGGGTCCAGTAAAGCGGGGCTCAAGATGTCTTTTGCGTCCAAAATTCCGCGTCACCACCCAGTCTCCGGGCTGGAGCTGGTGGCCTGGACCCTCCGTCTGCGTCGGCAGTGCTTCAAAGACCTGTTGGTGAATTAACCTCAGTTTAGCAGTCAGATCATGAAGATAATCAATCAACATTGGGTACTCAAGATCAGAGAACACACTCGGTCTAGGGACCCCCCAAACATTCGCAGGACGGCCGAACACTATTTCATAGGGACTGAGCCCTACTCGGGAGTGTACAGTCGCCCTTGTTGACAACAGAGCTAGAGGCAAAGCGTCAGGCCACGAAAGACCAGTCGTAGCCTGAATCTTCGCTAGTTTCAGTTTAAGGGTGCCATTATACCCTTCAACTAAACCTGCTGACTGGGGATGATTGGCGCTATGGAATTTTTTAGTAATTCCAAGGCCCTTACACACATTCTTCATCACACTCCCCACAAACTCACTTCCATTATCAGACCATACAATCCGTGGCATTCCATACTGAGGAAAGTATTCCTTCAGTAGGATTTTCGCAGTGGACAGAGCCATGTTGTCCTTGAGAGGGTAGGCTTCAATCCATCGGGAGAATGCGCAAACCACAACTAAAACGTATTTAAGGTTATTGCATCGCTCCATATGGATGAAGTCTAGCTGGATGACCTCAAAGGGACATGAAGGGGGAGCAAAATGGCCAGGAGGTGTAGGGGGCCCCTTACCAGGATTGTACATCATACATATCATGCAGTTCTTAACCAATCTCTCAGCACATTTAGTAATACCATCATTCTTCCACACAGGGGACAACAACTTGCAGATACCTTTCGCACTAATATGTGCTAAACCGTGTGCCATCGTCACGACAGCTAGCACATATGCATCCGGCAACATCCATCTCTTATGCTCTGACAAATCAATCCAGCAACCATTCGCATCCAACTTTCCCGTACTCTCTTTCCACTTCGTCTTTTCAGTCTCAGTGGCCTCATTCTGTATCGCTTTCACACTCTCGATAGTATCCTCACACATACCAGTCTCTGTAGGCCACCTAACCGAACTCGTCACATACATTCTAGTGCTAAGGTTCCGGGCAGTCTCCTTAGCAGTCTCATCCGCAAACGCATTACCTCGACCAACATCATCCGTCACTTTACGGTGCGCACTACATTTAACAATCGCTACCTGCTTAGGCAATGTAAGTGCATCCAAAAGATCATTCACAAGCTGTCCATGCTGTATCTTAGTACCATGCGACGTCATAAAACCTCTCTCTCTCCACAACCGTCCAAAACTATGCGCGACGCCAAAAGCGTATTGGCTGTCGGTAAACACATTCACCCGTTTCCCTTTCGACAACACACACGCTCTAGTCAAAGCAATCAGCTCTGCAGCTTGGGCAGAATTCTGATTCAATCTCGCAGTCTCCACAACAGTATTCAAAGTTACCACAGCATACGCAGTCGTCACATCACCATTCGGCAGTTTAAAACATGAACCATCCACATACAAGGTCCCATCGGGATCTTCCAAAGGAGTGTTTTTAAGGTCCACACGACCTTTTGTTTCCTCTTCTGTTCGTACGTAGCAGTCATGAGGTGCCACGTCATCCGATTCCATACTAATTGGCAACAAAGTCGCCGGGTTCAGGACATTACAACATTTTATCTGAATGTGACTTGCCAACAGCGTCAACTCGTACCCAGACAACCTCGCACTCGTCAAGTGTTGGGTTTTCGTACGATTCAGAAGAGTGTCAATTGCATGCGGAACCATCACCGTAAGCATATTATCCATGACCAATCCTGCAGATTGTCGGATGGACACCGCAGCTGCCGCTGTTGCTCTCAAACAACTCGGCAATGCTCTAGCTACCGGGTCCAAGGTCGAGGAAAAATATGCACATGGACGCTGCTTACCGCCGAAAGGTTGCGTCAAAACACTCAACGCACAACCTTCCCTCTCGTGAACGTATAATGTGAACGGCTTACTGTAGTCAGGGGTACCTAACACAGGAGCCGAACACAACGCGTCACGCAATTCAGAAAAACTTTTCTGACATTCTTCCGTCCATGGCAAAGGAGTTGGAACATCCTTGCACGTCAGAGCCACCAATGGTTTCGCTAGCAATGAAAAATTTGGAATCCATTGCCTGCAGTATGACGTGATACCTAAAAAGGCACGCACATCTCTCTGAGTCGTTGGCACAGTCATTCGCGCAATCGCTGCAATTCTCTCTGGGGTCAACCTTCTTCCCTCCTTTGACAATAAGTGACCTAGATAGGTTACTTCTTGACAACAATATTGTAATTTAGAAGGTGACACCTTATGATGTAAGTCACAGAGATGTTGCAACAACGACACTGTAGCAGTTCTGCAAATGTCCTGAGTGTCTGCAGCCACCAATAGGTCGTCGACGTATTGGATCAAGGCTGCACCAGCCGGCAACACAAATGCATCAAGTTGACCTTTCAAGGCTTGACTGTATATCGATGGACTCTCACAGTAGCCCTGAGGAGCACGTTTAAACCTAAAGCTGCGGCCACCAAGAGAGAAACCGAAAAGGTCTCTACTCTCCTCATCAATCGGAATGCTGAAGAAAGCATTCTTCAGATCGATCACTGAAAACCAAGATGCAGAAGCTGGAATCAGAGACAGTAGAGCCGTAATGTCAGGCACCACAGGGAACTGAGGAATCAATATTTTATTCACCTCCCGTAAATCGATAACAAAACGATAAATAGGTGGCTTCGATGGATCAGTTCGTTTCAAAATGGGCAGTACAGGACTGTTGCACACGTTTTCCCGAGTCTCCTCAATGACATCTTTCTCAATCAGGTCATAGATGATCGCTAACAATGCTTGTTCACCATCAAGGGAGATACGATACTGGGGAATACGTGGCAATCGCACATTAGATTTCAAGTGAACAACATAAGGGGAGATATCAAGCAGGCCCACGTCATTGGGACCTGTCGCCCACAAAGATGCAGGAAGAGAACTCAATTCCGGTGGAAGCTTATCGAGAGATAAGTACATTGGAGAGATAACTCTCTCACCCAAAGTAAGCTTTACTCCCGCAGGAGAACAATACAAAGTCGCGTGCAGACGTTTAAGCAAATCCAGGCCCAAGAGATTTTCACCACAACCAGTGGTCAAAATCAGCGGAGCTTGCAGCTCCCGAGGCCCAATTGTAAGAGGCAAAGAGCGCGAAACTGGATTGCTAACAGGGGCGCCAGAGAATCCAACGGAAACATTTGTTAAGCCAGACAAAGGTGCGCCAGGGAGTTTCGAATGCATGATGGAACTTTTCGCTGCACCAGTGTCCAACAGAAAAGGCTCAACGACGCCCGAGGTGGCAACTGCGACGTAAGGCCCTCTCTGATCAACCGGAACTGATACTACTCCCTCTCCTTGTCTATGGCTGTCCTAGTAATTACCGTCGTCAGCGCTCTGATCGACGTAGTAATCGTCTACATTGTACTGCGCAGATCTTCCTTGCGATGATCCACGTTGATCAAAACAATTGTTTGAATTTGACGAATTATCTGAACGATCGTTTTGAGTATCCCGACCCCTACCATGTGATGCCTGTTGCGGACCACTACGACCTCCTCTAGATGCACTGCCACTATTTCGATCACGTAAGACTGGACAATCGAATTTCAAATGACCCTCATTTCTACAATAGGCACACTGATTGTACCCCAACGAAGATCTCTGCGAAGAGGAGTCATTTCGAGATTGCGATCTATTCGACTGCGACTGTGATCGATTAAGCTGTTGCGACTCATTCTGATTCGAACGCGGAGGATACGCTTGTTGCAACAACACTTTAGTTTGGAGCTCTTTCGTCTTTTTATCGGCGCGATCATTTTCTTCTTTCTCCCTATTCTCATAATACTGTGCCGTAGCCAATATTTGAGCAGAAGTAGAGACAGCCCACGCACTCTCAGAATTTTTCAATTTGTTGCTCAAGTCAGGCAACAAGTTAGAAACAAATTTGTCCACGAACAACCTCTGACCACCCTCGGTACCCATATCCTGACCACTATGATCGATGAATGCCTCCTCAAATCTCGTAAAGAAATCAGAGACACTCTCGTCCTTCTTCTGTTTGCAAGCGGACAATTTATCCCAATTCACCTTCATAGCTGGCATAAGTGTTTTCATTAGGGTAATGATTCTCTGAGGGAGATCAGCAATTAACTGTTCAGGTTTAGCACCACCAACTTGCAAACCATCAGCCGCTATAAGAGCAGCCCAATCACCACCTAATTCGTTTGCATGATTTTCCTGACGAATCTTTGCCCATACCGGTTGCGGTACGACATTGCCAAACAGCATATCGATATCGGCAAGATTCATTATTGTGGCATCCGCTAACTGAGATAATTCTTTATAATACCCTGCAGGATTTTTGCGAGGGTCAGGCAAAGATTGCTTCACCTGCAAAACTTCCGATCTCTTCCATGGAAGATGTATCCACACTCTCTGAAAGTGTGGCAGGATCGGTGGAGCAGCACCAGGGTTACCTGGCATCCACACTGGTGGAACTTCACGCATGGGATACTGACCAGACGCTCCTAGCGGTCCCTCAATGTCTTCTACAAACAATGCTCGAGGCAATATAGAGGGACGAAAAGACAGCAACTACTCGACAGCACGTCGAACATTGGTGCCTACTAACATTCCGCTCGAAAACTGAAGCTGTAGATCAGTCAAAGCACCTAATACCTCATCGGATGCATCAGCCGATATTAGATCACGTAATGACTGACACATTTGTTCGAAAACAAACCTTTGTGTCGGCATATTGAATTGACAGAACGTATCTAACACCACACGAGGAGGATTTCTAATGGGGTATTTCATCCAATTCAGCGCCATAGTATACAATGTGTCACGTTCCCTACTACCGGGAAGCTGACTACGTCTTTGAGGACCGTCCGAACCAGCGGACTCAAGTATAGGTCCAAGTGAATTGAAGAAGTTAGCAGCAACAGAGGGAGTACGACGTCGAACAGACGGAGAAGAATAACATAAGGGATTAACAAGAGAAGTGTCAGAAACAGAAGGTACAGCAGGAGTAAGTAGAACAGGAGCAGCAGGAGTATGAGGAAGTACAAGCGGAGGAGCAGTAGGAACAGAAGTCGGCAAGGGAGCAGGAACAGTCGGAAGAGCGAGTACAGGTTGAGGAACAGGTTGAGGAACAGGTACAGGAGCAGGTACAGGGGGAACCACAGGAGCTGCGGTACCCTGTGCGTACGGAGGTGGTGACTTCAGAAGATAGGACAGTAAAGGGTCCTCAACTGATTCCTCTTTCTTATCCGTACCCGTCGGTAAAGCGGGATAACATTTATCTATAGACATACGCTGCAATCTATCGAAAACTTCCTTCTCCTTTTCCTCCTTATCTCGCTGGAACTGCTCTGCGTTCTTTACGGTTGTAACAATTCCTTCTCTCTTATTGCGTTTTTCCTGTTTGATTTCTCTCTGTTTGGCTTCTTTGCGCCACAACCGAAAGGAATCAAACATGGCCGGCCTTGCTTTTCTTTGGAACAATTTAGCTTCAAGATTATCTAAGATCGGGGTCTCGAAACTACCATGAGGTGGCCAACTAAGGACACCATCCTTTTTAGTATAGCGAATCCAATATTCATTAAAGGTAATCGGACCTAACCCGTGCTTACTATAGAGCTCATAAGTTGGAGTTCCAACCGGAGGTATCGGACACGAATCCTCCAGTCGGGAATCCGCACCACAACGTCTAAAACAACTAAACAAAGTACTGCGACCAGGCATCTTGCACACTAGCCGAGTTTCACAAACTTCAAGGGTTATAGGATTTACAAAGTCCCTGCAAAAAGCAAAAACCCTCGGTTTTTGGCGACTGAAGACGTCAAAGATCACAACAAAGAACCAAGTACTAAGAACCACAAATGCAATGGAACCATGCAACAACTAAGCACCCACAACTAAGGACTCTGGGAGCGACCCACAAATACTTAACTCAAAGATCGATGGCGTCACCAGGAAGGCCCGTCAATCGTCTCGCTATACCAAGGTCTACGCCAGGCGCCAAAACAGGTCTACAGTCAGGGCAGCAGTCCGTCGCAGCCGTCAGGAGGCGGGAATCTTCGCGGGAAAAGTCGTCGGGCCACTTGTTTCGACAACAGGATCGATGAAGCGGGGTGCACCTTCCCTCGGAGATTTCACACGAAGTTCCTCACGATCGTCGGGCTTGGACCGGTACCACTGATGCAGCCCCACGTTGGGCGCCAACTGAAGGACTGGGTTTTTCTAAGACCCAGCGGTGTCAGGGGACAACAGCTGAAACCTTCGTGGGTAACCTGTTCCGGCGTACAAATGACAGAGACACGGGACACTTCCTTCGGCGTCAAAGATTCGAGGTTTATTACTGCAGGGAACACAGAAGTCACGAGAAGTACATCACATGTAGGTTCACGGAGCCTGATTCGAATTGCTACTGTGGGTCGCTCCTTTTATACAAGTTTCTCTCATTGATTAACATGGTACACAAAGGTTTACAACTTGGTTCCCATCGTAATCACCAGAAGGGGTTGCTTTCATGTATTCAGGGCCCGGAACATAAGTACGAAAACATTTGGTGGTTCCCAACTGTAAAAACCCATCTTCCCACCATTAGTACATTCCAATCAGCAGTAAACAGATCGAAGAAGGAACAGAAACAGGTGCAGAGGAAGGCAGAAACAGTGGGGAGATCGGAAAGGGTGTAAAAGGGGTGGTATCGGGAAACACGAGCTGCAGGCATCAAAGGGACGTGCCTAATGAGATGCACAACTAAGACAATAGACCGGCACGGCAAGATGAGCCTTGAGCGGGGCCATCTGCCTTACAGTGCCATCTCCCTCATCATAAAGACACTTTCAAAGGAAACGTGTCTTCCGCAAAAGTCTTGGGAATCCCAGGGTCGCGAAGCGGACAACGTCCGTTCGCTGGCTACTTGAGGGCAAGAGACAAAATGGATGCCGTATCTAAGATGGAACCCGTGGGTACAGATATAAGAACCCACGAAACAGACGAACGGTTTCGGCTAGCACAGCGAAAACGCGTACACCCACTAAACTCGTAATTTGCGGTTCGTAGATACCAGACTCGACCATATTCGTGCGAGTCGAAAACACCACTTACGATCGTCACGGAACCTCAAGGGTGTCAAAAGGACACCCTGTTGCATCCCTGAAATCTGCACATGATTAAATCTTGCACACACACATGCCCCAAGGGCATGTGTGCGTGTAAAATGTAACTTTGAAAAATGCACTAAAGTGCATTTAGTTTTTGCAAATTACCATGAAGTTCAACTTCATGGTAATTTGCTCCCCCTATTAGCGAAATAGCTATTTTTTTTACTTTAATGCATTGCATTTAAGGAATCTCAATTTGAGATTCCTTAAATGCAGTCTCAATTTAAGTAATCGCAACTTAGAGATTACATAAATTGCGATTTTTGTATTTGGGATGATGCATCCCAAATGCAAAAATACAGTTCGCAAAGGGGCAAATTCTGAGAATCTGCCCGTTTGCGACCGGTTTTTGCTTTGATGCATGTGGGCTATAGTCCTTCATTGAAGATGATAGCCATGAGGTTTTATTACATAAATATTGCACTCGTTGTTTCATTATTTTATTGATGACGATGCTTTTATCATTAATCCAACCACTATTGGCTAGATTTTAATGGCACTACTGCGCTTTATGGATCACATTATGTCGGTCTACCATGAATAAAATGACTGCTGATAATGCCCTATTAATAATTGATTTAGGTGCGATTAACCCCGTGCTTCATTGACGATGACAGCCATGATGTTTTCACTAAGATAATGGTATGTTTTTTATTAACTTAAATAATTAAGTATAGAATTGAATTGAACTGGATCGTTACATTAGGAAAGTGTTTTTATTTGAAAATAAATAAATAATGGACGAGCGGGATTGAACAGAAGCAACATGGAAAATGTGGAAGCAATGTGGCTGGGCTGTGGGAGAAGCAACACAGTGGTGGGCAGAAGAGAAGTGAGAAGAAAGAGAGAGCCCAGATGAAAGACAGCAACATGGAGCTGGGGGGGAGGGGGCAGAAGCACACAGGCAGGACAGTGGTGGCTCCAAGTATAACAAGCATTGGCATAGCCAATAGGTCTCGCCTTTGGGACTTTATAAGTGTGTAGCCATGCAACACTTGATGTTGTTGCACCAAGGATATTGTGCTAGATAACTAAACACTTATAAGGTCCCAAAGGCGAGACCTATTGGCTTTGCCAAGGCTTGTTATTCTGGCCTCAGAGGTAACAAAATCAGTGCCAGGAACACAGGGGCAGCTTGTCCTTGTCGGGCTCCACTTTCCTGGTTTTCTGTCAATTTTGTTATTACACTAATTGTTAATAATAATATGTTTTTCACTGTTAGTGTAATACAAAATGGATTACAATTAGCTGGAATATGACTCTATATTGCACCTGAGGTCAGTACAAAATGTTTTAAATGTATGTTGTTTGAATGCTTGCGGGTAAGAGTGTGTTTATTTATGTGAGAGTGTGGGTTTGAGTTAATGTGTGTGTATGTATAAACATGCGTGTGAGTGAAAGGTCAAATGATGATGTAATTTCCCTGGCCTGGTGATTGACGTCCATGCTTCTCTGGCTGCAAATGCAGTCCACCAAGGTGCTGGCTTCCCATAGCAATTCTGATTCACTCCCAACAGCCACTTCTAATAAAGGGCCTTTTTGGAATTTTTTCAAAATTGCTGTTTTTTTATCTGATTTATTGTCCATCTTTACGAGAGAGGATGTAGCCTAACAGTTAGGGCAGTCGACTTCAAATCTGGGGACCGGGTTTGAGTCTCTTCATCGACGCTTAACATCCTGTGATTCTGGGCAAATTACTTAATCTCCCCGTCCCTAACAAAATGAATGTGTCCTCATGAAAAGCACTCTGATACCTGATTTCGGGTCGTGCTATATAAAACTTTGAGAAAAAGAAAACAAAACACAATCAGAATAGGTCCCTATGTCACACCCATTCTGATTGCCTGCTGGCACAAACTATTCTGCCAGCCAGTAATCTTACAACAGTGCTGTGAAACACACCTGCAGCTCACTTTTGTTTATAGTCTGTTGTAGATGGACATTGATCCCCCAAACCAGCAGCTTCACTCACCTCCCTGTATCTGTTTTCAGACAGACCCCATTGGCTCTGTTTCTTTCTCTGGCCCTACTTCGGCCGCGAAAGGTGATACCATGGGTAGTTGCGCCTTGAGGGAACAGGGATTCCTCCTAAACGCACGATCAATCATAAAACATAATATCGCTTTTAAGGATTTTGTTCTAGATCGAAAACCCTCTTGGGTTTTTGTGACTGAAACATGGCCCAAAGATTCCTCTGGCCCTGATCTGGTGGAAGCTGTTGCAGAAGGTTACACACTGGTTAGGCAGCATAGTGTAGGACGGATAGGGGGAGGGTTAGGCATTCTGTTTAAGGAGGGTCTTGTATGTCACACCATAGCTCTAACTGACCCTCAGGATGCCTTTCAGGCCCTTCATTTTTCTTTAAATGGTCCCTATGTGATTCCATTTACGGGCATCCTCATCTATAGACCTCCGGGGTCCAGAAAAAACTTTGGACAAAATCTGCTCGGCATTTTAGAACCCTATTTTGGCTGTGAGCACCTAACGATTCTGGGGGATCTGAATTTCCATTTGGAGAATCTGGAGTCCACGGAAACCCTCTCCCTTCTGGAGGCCTTATCTGCTTGTGGGCTACAACAGCGAGTAAAGGGGGCTACTCACCAGGCGGGTCATACGCTTGATGGGATCTTCTTGAATGACGGGAGGCTGACTGTCAAAGACCCGTTTCCTCTCTCATGGTCCGATCATTTTGCTGTCCCGATAGAACTGGCCTTTACTTCCATGAATACTAAGGCAAAGGCTGGGAGTAAAATGGTATCTCGGAGAAATCTTAAAAATATTTCTAATGATTCACTTTTCCCGAGGATCCCTAGTGAGGCCATTTCACGGGAGGAAGATGTAGGCATGGCAGTACATCAACTCGATACTGCCGTCATAATAGCAATAGAAGAGTTAGCCCCGGCCTCCCTGCGTTATTGTGCTAGGAAAAGGCCGTCGGCCCCTTGGTTTTCTGAGTTGTTAAGGCTTCTGAGACAGGGAGTCAGGAGACAGGAACGCCTCTGGCGGGCTTCCTGGGACCTTAAGGATAAAGCAGCTCATAAAACATTATTGAGGAGGTATAAGGTTGAGGTTATCAGAACTAAGCAGGAGTATTTTACAACTCGTACCACCTCCCTGTCCTCCCCGAAAGAGCTTTTTAAAATCGTGGATTCTCTTACCTCCCTGCAGATGCCCGACCCCGTCATTGGGTCTCAACAGCTCTGCAACGACATTGCCCAATTTTTTCAATCAAAAATTGGAGACATTCATACTGCGTTAGAGCTGCAGAAGACCTCATTAACCATCTCTCCCCTTTCCTTCCCTCCCCCCGTATTGGTGGCTGAGGTGTCATTACAGGCTAGTCTGTGTAGTTTTACTCCCCTTTCTCTATCTGACCTTGAGAGCCTGCTTAGCAGGATCAAGTCGGGCTCCCCGCTAGACCCCTGCCCCCTTAAGCTCCTAAAGCAGTGTAAGGAGACTCTGCTGCCGCCTCTTTTGGAGATCATGAACAGGGCCATGAGGGACGGTATCTTTCCATCACAGTGGAAGAGGGCAGTAGTGAAACCACTGCTGAAAAAACCCACGCTGGATCCTGGGGTGCTAAAACATTTCCGCCCCATTTCCCTGCTCCCAGCCCCTGCAAAGATGCTGGAAATACATCTGAACCAGCATCTTTCAGCCTTCCTGGAAAACTCCGATCTTATTGATCATTCGTAGCATGGTTTCAGGAGGGGGCACAGTACGGAGTCTGCCCTCACCATAGTGCTTGACAACATCCGCACTAGGGTGGACAGGGGTCAGACCACCTTGCTCGTCCTCCTGGATCTTACAGCTGCGTTTGACACCCTCTCTCCCTCGGTATTAACATCTCGACTGAGGGAGATAGGGGTGGAGGGGTCTGCACTGAGCCTACTGACCTCCTTTCTTGATCAGAGAGAACAGAGAGTTAAGCTGGGAGAGTTTCTATCTCCATCCCTTCCTGTGCACTGTGGGGTTCCTCAGGGGTCAGCATTAAGTCCGACCCTATTCAACATCTATGTAACCCCACTGGCCAGGCTTATTATATCTTTTGGGATGGAGGTAGTCTCCTATGCCGACGACACGCAGATTCTGGTGTCTCTCGCCCAGTCTGTCACTATGACTGCCTCCAATTTTAGATCATGTATGGAGGCAGTCGCCCAATGGATGATTAACAACTCATTGAGGCTCAACGGCGAGAAGACGGAGATTCTGGTGTTCGGAGGAAAGGAGGAGATATGGTCGGCGGAATGGTGGCCCACCTCGTTGGGAGCCTGCCCAGCTCCCACGGGCCTAGCTAAGAATCTGGGAGTCCTGATCGACCCCTTGCTAAGTATGCAGCAGCAGGTAAACAGAACAATTGCCACCTGCTGGGGTGTTATCCACATTCTAAGGAAGATCAAACACTACCTGTCCCCGCAAGCGAGAAAGCAAATCGTGGTAGCCCTGATAGGGTCGAGATTGGACTATTGTAATGCGCTGTATGCAGGGATTAACAAGGGACTGCTGCAGCGGCTACAAATGGTTCAGAACGCTGCGGCTAGGTTTGTTTTAGACCTGCCCAGACGTTCATCAGCCACTGCTGCCAGGAAACTCCTTCATTGGCTTCCGATGGAGGATAGGATTCTTTTTAAAATTCTCTGCCTGACATATGGAGCCTTGGCGAGAAATAGGTCGGGAGGAATTGCTGACCTTTTGGTCCCATATAGCCCTTCCAGAAATGCACGCTCTGCCAAGAAGTCTCTGCTATGTGCGCCCCGCATTCGGAGAGCTAAGTGGGGGGCAGAGCTTTTTCGAGTCTTGCGCCTAAATGGTGGAACACCCTACCGGATGAAATTAAGTCTCTGCCCACTTTGCAAGCCTTTAGAAAGGATCTGAAGACTCATCTTTTAGTCAAAGCCTACTTGTAGTTTTTGTCTCTGTTTGTTAGGCGCCTTGATGCCTTCGGGTTTTAGTTGCGCATTATAAGTTGCTTTTCATTTCATTTCATTTCATTTCTTCAGCCCAGGATTTACCTCTGCATAATGTGCACTTACAAGGTGTGCCCATGTCTGGTCCTTTAGCGAAGGAACCTCTTGCCTGCAACAAAACAGTGGACATTTATATCTGGACATTTCACCTGTTTGGCTCTAGTGACATGCCCCCTTGACTGGAGGGAGTGTAATGTGCTGTAGATAAAGGAGCTTATTGATGCTCCATTTGGCAGTGGGCATTTTGCTGCGCACCAACACCAGAGTGGTGGGGATCCTCCTGCAACTGCAAGACTGCTTCTCGGAATGACTCAACCTCCTCGCCCCTTCCTAGCCATCATGTTGTGTGGTCCTATCTTTAATGATACCAGAAGTGCGTCACAGCAAAATTCATTGTAAAGGTTGCCATTCCTCACGTGAATATGTCTGTTTTGGAATGCCCAGTGGTCGGGGTTCGAGTCTTGGCAGGAACGCTCAGCATCCTGTGATTCTCTGCAAATCACAAACTCCCATACGCAGAATCACATGAGGTACATAACCCAGCATTTTGCACTGTTTTCTTAGCACAAAATGCCCCCTTGTGCCCAAAATGGATCTGAGGAAGCATTTTGTGCTAAGAAATTAGCACCAAAAGCAATAGGACACAAACAACAGCAGCCAGAAGCCACCTATGCAGTGGCGGTGCGTCCATTAGGGGCGTTGGGACATTGCCCCACTAACCATGGACGACCGCACGCTGCAGGAAGTAGTAAATACTATAGGCTTCAAAAATAATTTATCCGCGCTTCACTAAGCGCACTCGCAGTTCTGTTTGTGGCAGAGAGAGCCAGCGGGACAAGCCCGACAGATTCGGAATCGCGGAAGGCAGTGGGGGTGCGGCTGCGGCAATGAGTGACAGCGCAGCCATAGGTAGCGCAGCAGGCACTGTGTGTGTGTGTGCGCATTTTGGGCAAGTCATTTTTTTGACTGGCCCACACATGCGCACACCCAGTAGTACCTTCCCCCCTCCTCCTCCCCTACAGCACACAAACAGGCAGGGACTCGGCTCTCCCGGGTCTCATAATGGGCAGTATTTACCCAGCTCTTAAGCCAATCCTGGCGCAGTGGCGCTGGTAATGCTGTGCCAGGATTGTATGCACGTCACCACCGCGCCTGGCGTGCCAAAACAACACACGACGAGGAGTGAGAGAGTCACGAGGAGAGTGTGTAGTACTCTGTCATTATGTATGTACGTACCCTCCTCGTGAGTCGTGTGTGCCTGCTGCAATACTGTCTCCACACAGTCAGTCGAGACTGTCGAGTGAGTCACGTCACGTCACCTCATAAAAAGTAAGTTTTATTTAGAGTACAACTATAATCCAGTACAGACAGTCCAGAAGTGTGTCGGTGTGCGTGGTGTGTCATGTGTCACTCACACTACTAGTCTGGCCTATATATGGGTATATGTGGGCTCTGATTACAAGAAGCCTCTCTGTGGGGCTCCACCGCTCCAGGCATGGGCACGCGCGGCATGGATAACTGGAAGCCATAATCTGCGGTGCCCTATCCGGGACCGGCCAGTATAGCACCGCTCCTGCCCTGCTGGCACACCAGCCGCCGCTCAATGGCCCAGCATGTAGCCCGGCCTCGGCTCTTTCTGTCTCAGACTCACACACACACCGTGACCAAATCCCGCTCCGAAATTCAAATACCCCGGCCCCAGCGCTTAATAACCCGCTGCCACCCATGTGTGAGAAACAGGATTGAACCCACGTGCAAAGGGCGGCGGCCACCGGCATTATTCAAAACGTGCTCCCACACACCGCGCGCAGACTTACACCGCACAACACGCACACTTATATGAGCGGCGCTGCGCACTCACACAAGGAAAGATGGTTTACAGCTGAACCTGAAGGAAGGCCACTATGGTAACAAAAGCGAGGTAAGTGGGGTACTTCTGGCGACCGGTTATAGGACTCACATTCTTTCTGCATTTAGTGGATTTCATTCCTCCATGGGTGTGAATCTTTATTTTAATCATTCCAAACATCAGCGAACTCTGGTTTCTCAGAGAACAGCATTCTGCATTTTGAAGCAGGGGCTAATAATACAAATCCCCTTTTGATCGGACCGGGCGGGCATCATTGCAATATAAAATGCTCCTTGGGCCTGAAAGTCTACAAAGATTCATCGGTATACACAGAGTAAGAACCCGGCAAACAGCAACTGAATCGTCAAGAGCAGCATTATACAGGGCCACTGCTATCATGTAATTATGCGGCCGCGTCGTTTTTTGCTTAAGTATGCATTTGCTGCATCTGCCACATAATCCATCGTCTTCTGCATAATCTTCAGATTGTAATAAAAAAAAGGTTCATTTCTATCTCAAAGGGTTCAAAAGTTACTAAAGACGCAGCAACACGTGCTGCCCCTCAGTGGAAGGCCCTCTGTAAAGCTTGATTGGTCACCATTCTGTTGCTTATTGCTATATTTTTGTGTTAAACCAGTGCTAATGAGGGTCAAGCAATGCCCAGGAAGTGTTAACAAGTGCAAAGATGACAAAAACATGCAGTATTACGATCGTAAAATGTGCCACATTAAACCACATCATTTGCGTTTTCTTGCCGCAAAATTTGGTCCTTCCCTGCCGCATAATTCCAGTGGCCCTGATTATACATTGCGTTACAGGCTTTTTAGGGGGACCAGGGGCATAGCTGCCTTTGGTGTAGTGACAGGGGTGCCCATGGGCTATAGCGGCCTATGCCCTGATAGTTGTTAACTTTTACTGCCCACTTGCAGCCAAATGGGTAGTTTTCCTTGCTGGCACCAGGACCATTGGCACCATTGCTGATGGCGTCATGCAGCTTGTCTCTATTTTTTAGACACCACATGCATATTTGTTGCTGTCCTCTCCGCTGTCTTGAGGGAGTAGGGTCCTCAGACATGCTCCCTCCTTGTGTGCTGCTTTCGTGTCCACATACGTTTTTCGCACTTAAGTTGCTTGCTTATGGTTCCAAGCAGCTTCACCTAAAAGCGACTTTGGAATTTGTAAGTGAACTTCCTGACTGTGAGTGCGTACAGAGAAGGATATTTAGGTTTAGCGTTGGGCCTGGGACCGGTTGGTTAACTGTTCTGCATTAAATGGTTCTAAAAATCGTAATGAGCTCTTGAAGGCAGTAAGGAATGGCGTGGCTGAGGGGGCCGCAGTGTCTACAGTCTACGCACTTAGGGACAGAGGTGGGCTGATGTGTTTGCAAATGCATCGTGCGTCACGTACATCGACTGGGCTATAGGCGTTTTGGGGCTGGGCCGATTCAGAGTCAAGCATATATGTCAGGCATGACTCCCTACTTTGGTTTCCTATGCGGTCTGAGACTGAGGTCTGGGGACGGAAGTGAGTCCGAGGGTGGCACGGGGTCGGGGAGCACTAGAATGGATAGATTAGGTCCTGGGTGTGTCTGGCAGGTCGGCGGTCCGAGAATGGATTGGAGGCTGTGGTTACCATGGATGGACTGGAGGTCAGAGTTCAGATCCTCTCAGTGAGGACAGGGGCAGGGTATATTTGAGAACATCACAGACATGCATTGCAGATTCTGGGAAGCATCTCTCCCACACGGTGTTTTGGAAGACCTCGCCTGCAGACAGTGGCCCGAATGTTCTCCTTTCGTATTCCACCAGTCCCACATACATGGATGAGAACAGGTTATAATGTAGGGCAGCTTCCTATGAAGCTCTGTTTGATAATGGCCTCCATTTATGTATTAAAGTTATTTTTAAACACACGTAAAGGGCGGAGTTTGGTGACCCGCAGCATCAACAAACATACATCATTGTGACGTTGACAGTTTTCCTAAATACACAGGAGAAAATAAAGGGCATTGCAGCTGAATCAAAACAGAAAGAAAATTATATACACTCCTACCCCCATCGTACTGTCTACCTACCATACAAGGGCTTTATTAAAGTTTGCCATGATGAATTCTGTGGTGAGATGGTGGTGCTCTCCTTATTGGTATTTTTGAGGGTCTCTTCGTTCACAAAGACTCTCACATGCCTGTTTCTTCGCTTTCTCAAAGGACATTTCACTCACTGGTGATACGTGCGGCTTCCAGTATCTACAGCTCTTTCATCCTCAACTCGACATGCGAACGTGGAAGTGGATGTGTTTGTCTTGGTTTTGAAATAGGGTTAGGGAGACTAGTTTTCTCTGGTTGTTTGTGGGGGTGAGGGTGCTGGTTATCATTGAGTTCAAAGGATTTTTCCAATCTTAAAAAGGCAACTTGTAGCACTTGTAGGTAGCACTGGGCAATGTTGAGGTCTGCACTAAAACTGGTTTCACTTCAGGAAGACTGATTTTTACACTTAGAAGGTTGCAGATTTATCTGCCCAGCTCCTCCTTTTCCCCATGCCCATCCTGGCTAGATTTAAGTCTGGAAGGGACTGTTAACGTGTTAATATGCAGAGTTGGTATTAAGATTTGTTTCTTTGCTTATCCGAGTCTTTAGAAATGTTTTTTGAACGGTTTACAAGAGCTCGCCTTTAATCTCTGTATCTTGTCCATCTATGCTAGATGGGACAGGAAATCTTGCAAACAGTTTCGTTCCTGCGCTTTAGGTTGGGAATTTTCTGAGTAGTGTGCCTACTTGAAAACACTACCTACGTAACAACCTGCATGTCTGTTGCTTTTTGCTAGGCTACAAGTCTGCAGTGTATTGAGTGTTGGCTAGATATTTATTTGTGCCTATGCCAGTGCTGCCAACTGGGGATTGTCCTGAACCTTGGATGAATAATTAATAGTTAAAATATTTTGTTACTTTTTACTGCACAGCCTTTTAACTGCAGGGCATCGACGGGAAGGAAGGTTACCGTTAAACCTGTAGAAAAGCCATCGGCCTCATTAAGAGACCTGCATTGAATTCTCAGTTTCCCACTAACTGTTCAGGCAGTTGGGGCAAGTTAACATTCTACCACGTCATAGGCATAGTTCCCAACATCTATTGGCCCTTAGTTATATTGCCCTGATCCCTTCAGAACAGCCCTGGTCTTGGGGTGTAGGGCGGGTTCATGCTGTCTCATATACTGTGTGGGTTCATGCTGTCTCATATATAGTCCCGGGACAGGAGACATGCTCTCACATATTTCACCCATGCATTCGCACCCTCTTCTCGCCTGACGGTCCTTCTTCCTGAAGGACTGCGAGTGCGCACCCCCCTTCTCAGGAGTGTGTCTCAAGCCCCAGGCCCGCACCCTCCCTGATTCGGTCACAGACCAGCACCCCGGCAGTTTTTCTCCTAAGCGCTGCAGGAGTCTGTTATGAAGCTCTGTGGTTATACTGAATAAGCAGCTACCTATGTTATATGACAGCTCTTTAATAATGTAATACCTGCACTTTCACAATTGCTTTATTAACCTTCCTGCTTACTCAAATTTGCTTGAAAATGCACAATTTTTCCACTATTTGTTCAAAATTTTCTCGGGGGGAAATCCCCCAGAACCCTCCTTAGGGGGTTCGGGCTCGCTCGCTACGCTCGCTCGCTATGGTGCAGTATGATTATCAGTTTCCGCCTCACCACTTTCAAATGTCACCAGCCGCCACTGCCAGAGACAGCCTTGCCCCAACCAGCAACATGCGTCGCACAGCTGCCTCTTAACAGTGGCACTTAATCTTCTGTGGTACAGCCTCTGTTTAAGACTTCTCTGAGAAGTGGCTTTTGCAAAATAAACCACCGTGTGGTGTAATGCCGCGCGTTGCGCAATACAGCCCAGAGCCCGGGAATGAAATTACAGCACACGCTTGTGAGAAATGACATTTAAATGCCTAAATTACGCTGACAGAGTAAACCACTTATGTGCCTGCAAAAATATTGAGCAGTGGTAGCAGTCAGTGAAATATTGAACATTTTCAAGCAGGCAAAAGACACGGGACATAATTAGCAAGCAAATACACATACAAACCTTTTTCTCAGTTATTTAATTTTCTCCAAGGTGGGAATGGAGAACTGCAAAACAGTTGCCGTGTGACCAGCATTCGCTCATTCAACACAGTTAGCTGTGTCAGTGAACAAAATCATCTCTCTGCAGGGCCTGGAAGGCGTCCTAAAAAAAGTTTTTAAAATGTTGCACTTTTCAGGTCATTTTTTCGAAGAAACTGCAGCTAGCAAATAATATGTATTACAAGCTTCTCTGAGGGGGCATGAGTCGATAGTGCAATACTTAAAGGTCTTGCGGAGCAATCCCAACTCTCTCATTGATATTTCGCAGGGCAAGCTATTTTATTTGATTGAGATATTTTCTTGGAGCTTCCTTCACATTTCCCAGATTAGATTTTATTAAATCATCTCAAAAGAGACATCTGTTGGTGTCTGCAACTGAAGCCTAGAGCAACCCCAGGGCTTTAACCCCTTGAATGCTGCCGCGATTCTGCGCCTATGCGGCAGAATCGCGAATGGGCGGGTTCATGATGGCCCCCAGCCATCATCAGCACACGAGCACCGTAGTGCATGATAGATGGGGGCCGTCATCAGCATGCAAGGGGTTAAGTGGGATAAAAAAACAAGCATGCGTGCCTCGCGCTAAAAGTAAAAAAAAAAAAAGAGGCGGCAAAAGTGAAAGCGTTTCCCTTGCGGGAGCGAGCAGCGCCAGGAGCGATAATTGCTAACACATGGTGCCAACGCTCGCTCCCACAAGGGAATCGCCAAACGTGCATGTGTTGACATTGAAAGCAATGCAACACTTGCATGTTTTTGCCTGCAAAGCTGTGTCGATTACAAAAGGTATTTTTCCTATGCAGCGTATGCGCGCTGCATAGGCGAGACCTAGAAACATGGTGGGGCGCTACGGCGGCAAACTCGCAATATACTGCCCCCTGGTGTGCACATCTCTCCCGATTGACGTCCACGAGCAGGAAAGGGAAGGACTTCCTTCCTGCTCAGTGGACACCAATACAACGAATCCTGGAGCTACTCTCATCCTAAGAGTGCAAGTAATCTGGACCTTCGTTTTAATTTTCATTACATTTTTCACAGAAGTGTTTATGTATTCATTACCTCACTTCAGAACCCTGAATAGCGGACAAATATCACCTCTTCCCTGGTTACTCATACATATGGGTGAGTTTTATGCCACGGTCCAACCTGGGGATGTTTAATTAAATCCCCTTGAAATTAACATGATGGGTAACATGAACGACTTTGACTGGCGCTACCCCTTTCTTTTTATCAACTCCAGAAGTTAACATGATGGGGCCTCATACAACACTGACTTGAGCTTAACCAGGATTTACTCTGGTTTCAATTAGGTGAGTTGTTACCACTTTGCTCTCACTACAATGATGTTTCTTTGTGGTCGTTGGAACACACTTCAATTTTGAATTCAATACCCTAACGCGCGTTCTATCTGACTCCGCAGGCTGTTATCCCTCTCCCCCACCACAGTCCTGATGAAGACCCGCAATGACTATACAGTACAGCATATATTGGGTTGAAACGTCGACGATACCTCCCGGTCCAGTTCAAGGCCTTGCTTGTGAAATATTAAAATTGAATAGAGCAGCAGGGTCATTGTGTTCTCCGTTTTACCCTGGCCTTCTCAATCTCTGTACATATTTTAATCAGCTTGTACATATTACACACTCAACTGTGTCACTGAGCACAATTTGTCACAACTCACTTTAATCTTCACCTTATTGACACCCTCGTATTTGTGGTTTTTTGTTTATTTTCGGTGTGTTCCCTAAAAACGCTTTAACATTAAACTTGTGCAGAGAATAACTTGTTTTAATTGAATTATATCTATGAGAAATAGTTGGCTACACCCAACTGAACCATTGTGTTTTTTGCATTACTATACCCAGGTTCTGAGGGATACAGGGTCACCCCGTTGTTTATTGAGGTTCATGCTAAGAGCAGCTCCAGGATTGGTGGGAGCAGGCTAACCCGGTGCTCACTTTGTGCCAGCAATCCCCAGGATGTTTCACAGCCATGGGATTTCTGGGAGTGCACTGCGCATGTCAGGTTGGCTGCAGCAATAGAGCCAACCAACCTGACACGCGCACTGCAGGGGCAGCTGTAATCCTGCAATAGTTAGATTCCGACCCACCCTCTGCTCTCGCACTGCGGCGTTTAAGTAAAATGGCATTGACTTGCCATTTTACCTATTCGTCTGAGTTTGCTGCGCTCGCAGCAGGCGGGGCAACGTTCCTCTGCTTAAATGGAGGAGCCTCCCCTGAGGCAGGAGAGAGCAACACGGATGGTGGAAAGAAAAGTAGTTCCCCAAAACTTAGAAGAAGCAAAGAAGCCAGTTACTCAAAGAGATGGGTAAAGAAAGTGTTCCATGGCAGATACAACCACATAAGTGACAAAAAAGGCCAACCAAAAAAGAAGCAGCCAATTGAAAGTAACAGGAAAGCCAACCAATGGTAAGCAATAGGCGGGCTGCAAGCACCTGTGTGCTTTTGGTAAGCAACACAATGGGAAACAACATCAACAACGCAGTCTAAACAAGCATATTGTTACAACGAAAGTGTTCCCGCACTTGCCTTTACCACGCATATGCCTTTACCACACATGCCTTAACAATGATTTCTGTTGTTCCGTTGTAAAGGTGGTAAAGGCATATGCGTGGAAAAGGCAGTCAGCGCTCTAGTTTCGTGCGAATGTGCTGGCGGTGGGAGGTATTGGAGACTTCTTGCCCGGACGAGAGCGGAAGGAATGGCTTGGTAAGTAGTTTTTCTGTTGTTTTTAGGGCTGGCGTTGAGGTTCTTTTCACGGTTGGGGACTGGGTTTTAGGACTCAGGGTGGGGGGGCCGGGGTAGGTTTTAGGGCAGGGGCGGGCTTTAGAGGTTAGGGAGGGGGCTGGGGAGTTTTTAGGGCTGGGGTCGGGGTAGTTTTTAGGGCTGGGGGCCAGTTTCAGGGCACAGGACGAGGGGCTGGGGAGCAAACAATGGAGGCCTTTGGCAATTTTAAGGGCTGTCTTCGCGACATTGCTATCTGGATGAATATGAATAAGCTAAAACTAAATGCAGGGAAAACTGAGGTGATCTTCTTTGGAAAAGGTCTAGTTCCATCGCCTGATCTCTGGTGGCCTACCGAAATGGGTCTCCCGCCTTCCCCCAGCACTAGTGCCAAAAATCTGATGGTGAGATGGGATGACGGCCTCTTCTTTTCTGCTCACATTCAACAGGTATCGGCTGGGTGCCTAAATAAACTAAAAAAATCTCCGAAAGTTCCTGGATCTACTACCAGAAGAATGCCGTAAATTAGTAGTCCATGCCACTGTAACATCTAGGCTGGACTACGCCAACTGCCTCTACCTTGGCCTGCCGAAGTATGTGATCCAGCGACTACAGATGGTGCAGAATGCGGCTGCGAGGCTGATCAAACATATTCCGTTCAGACATCATGTCTGTCCGCACTTGCGCGATCTGCACTGGCTACCAGTGGTAAGCAGGATTGAATTTAAGGCCCTGACCCTGACTTACCTGGCATTGCACGGTAAGTGCCCAAACTATCTTAAACTAAGATTCTCCCGATATAAACAGTCACGGTCCCTGCGCTCAAATACTCAGAATTTGCTCTATATTCCACGCTTCTCGAAGACTCTGCTTGGGGGTAGAGCATTTCCGACTAGAACAGCTAAATTGTGGAATGCCTTACCACTGTCTATTCGAAATGCAAACTCAGAGCCTTGCTTCAGGAAACAGTTAAAGACGTGGTTATTTAATCAATAACTTTTTTTAACCCTATGCTGTCTTAACTACTCGGTATTCTGACCCCTGCTCACTAAGCGCCGGGACACCTCCTTGAGAGGTAACTGTTTGCGCTATATAAACTTCAGTATTATTATCATTATTATTATTATTATTATTAATTATTAAGACTGTTGTCGGGTCGTTTTCAGGGCTGGAGGCCAGGTTTTTGGGCAAAGGGTAGTGGGCTGGGGTGTAACCTTTACCATGCGTATCCCTTTTCCAATCATGCCTTTACATTCGCTGTAAAGGCATGCGTGGTCAAGGCATGCACGGTAAAGATGCGGTTGTGGTAAAGACTGCGCTGTTAAGGCATGCGAAGCAATCGCATGAGTTGTTCTGTCATACAACCGCCCACAAAATGTCTTGCACTTCCAGACAGCTTGCTCTGTCTGGCAAGCTTGGCCTAAAACTTGTTCTCAATGCCAAACTACAACATCCCACACCAATGCTTACACCACTCTCCATGACCCCTCTAACAACCCAACCACTTTCATTCTTGAATGAAATTAATGAAATGAAAAGGGGATTTGTAAAGCGCGGCTGCTGCCCGAAGGCGTCCAAGCGCTGAATCTTCGCCCACATCTGAATAGGGGAGTGTGGCACAAAAATATTTCTCGTCTAATATGTTCCATAGATGGTTGCGTTAGTGTAGAGTGCTGTTGAGGCTTCATGACTGCCATTTAGGGCATACCTCTACTGCGCTGGCGGTGCTGGGTGCAGAAAATAGCATCGCGTCCGTCTCAATCCATCACACTTTAAAACCTCAACAGTTCATTTAGTGCAGTTGGTACATTGCTGGTAATTGGGCAGACGTCTGCGCTGTCAGGAGCAAAGCATATGTCATTCCTACCTGAGCTGCGTTGCCAACTGGGATAGCAATGAATCTTTGCCACTGTGCCCAGTGTAATGAGCCTAGCAATGTGTGGGAAAATAATATTTGTTGTTAAGTGCACAGCTGACATTTCAGCCACCTCACTTGTTAATTAAAATGCAAATTCTACTCAATTTAAGAATAAAGCAAATTTAAAATGATTTTTTTTTCTGTAAATGACTATTGACTGTAAGGGTCACCTTAGGTATCAATGCAAATTTAATTTGACTGGCATTAGGGACACAAACAGTGTTAACGTTGTTCATTAATTCTGAAGGGGCCATTTGGCAGATCAGATTAGGTATCAAGAGGGGAGGGGCAAAGAAAAAGGTAATGGTGAGCACTCTTCCATTCGCTATATATCCCGTTCAAAGCACCATCCCTTATTTTATGTGTCTTTTGTACTTGAATAACCATATGGCTTTTCAAACATGTCAACATGCTACAAATGCAATGAAGCCCTTTTCAGCAATCAGTACAGAACCACTTTTCTACACTCTGGCAGGCTGCAGTATTTCACTGCTTACAGCATTGCAAATTGGTATGAACTCCTCCAGAAATAAAACATACAAATCTGTATAAAGGTTTGATCTCCCTGTATGCTTCAAATTAAACAGGATTTAGGAACCAATTGTAATTGTAGTTGCATTTTTTACAGCGCTTACTACCCCTGGCGTGGCATCAAATCGCTTTTCAGCGAGAAGCACGCTACTCCGAAATCCAAAAAGTATTAGTGGTGAATTAGTAAAAGGAGATATGAAATTCATTTGAGTGGTGGAGCAGCCGCGGTCCATGCAGGTAACAGCGGTGGGGTGGTGGGGCTGCGTGGGGGGGATTTCGAGGGACGATGCAGAGGGGAAATTAAATAAAGAAATAATTAATTTTCCCTCAGCATCGTCCCTCAAAATCCCAGCCAGCCCCACCTCCCCACCGCTGTTATTTGCATGGACCGTGGCTGGTGGTGGATGTGTGAGTTTGTTATTTGGATTGAAAAGGATAGTGGAGGGATAGAAGAGGGAAGGGTTTGCGTTTATATAGAGCTTCCTATCCCTGATGAGGTGTTGAAGTGCTTTTCGGCAGGTAGTATGCTACTCCGGAACCCAAACAGGATTAGTGGGGAATTAGTATAGGGAAATATCAAAATAATTTGGAGATGCTTGAGTCTGTTGCCTGGTTTGAAAAGGATAGTGGGGGGGATATAAGAGGGAAGGGTCTAGAAAGTGTTTTTGAGAGATCATAGCAGTAGGAGGAGGTTTGGGATGAGTAAAGGGGAGGTGGACGGGGAAAGAGTCAGAGTGAAGGGTTTAGGAAGGCTTGTTTGGGAGATCTGAATCGTAAAAGAGGTTTTAGATGACCGCCCCATTATTTTTATTTATTTATTTATAAAGTTTTATATAGCGCGAACTAGATCCCGAAGGATATCAGAGCGCTTTACAGTGACCAGAGTGGTCTGGCCGCCTGGGAACCACCGCAATTGTCATGAATCAGAGATCCCTAGCAGTTGCATTGAGGCCGAGCGGCCCCGACAAGCCTATTACGAGTTTCCTCACCACCATACTTTTCATGGCGGTGCCACTGCCATGAAAAGTGGGGCTGTGTGGAAACAAAAGGGGCCCTCCAGGGCCCACTGGTGCCTCACGCAATGTGGATGCACACAGGGGGGCACAACATGTCCCCCTCTGTGTGCATGCACACCAGTACCTGCACAGCATGGACTGGAGCAGTCCATGCCGTGCAGGTACTGCCTTTGATGTTCCCATTGCGGTGCCTATTTCATAGGCCCCGCCCTGGGAACGCCAAACAACCAGAAAGCAGAAAACCTCAAATCAGGTGGATAGTTTGTACATGGGTTTGGCAGTGCGGGTACTGTAGGGCCGTCCCACTTCAGCACCCGCAAACTCAAAATAAGGCCCTAAAACATTTAACTTGTTTCACATACTGATTAAAATAGAACCCTTAACAGCTATTTCATTTTGGGTCCTGTTTTTTAATAATATTTAAAGGGGATACAACATACAAAGCTTCAAAAACTTGTTTTGCTGTCTATAAGACAACAGAGAACCTTTTCCCACTAATACCTGTATAAACCCATTGGGGCTTTCATTCCGACAAGCTTCAGGGCAATTCTTTCTCACCAGAGAACAGCGCATGAGTATGATTCAGGAACATTTCAAGTGGGCTGATCCATTTCTGGGAAGTGCAGCCGGGCATAACATCCTACAGCTGGTTGGTGCTGTACCATGATAGGGAAAATTCACGTTTCATTGTACTTCGTTAAAGGTACAACCAGCACATGGTACCCCATTCGGCCTGTTGTAGAGCTCCCCATAACCTGCGGAGAAAATGCCTACTATCCTGCCCCTAAAACAGAGTTTACTACCTCGTGCAGTAGCACAGGAAGTTTGCTGTGGGTCTGCCCCTTCACCCTACTATTCAAATAAAGTGTTTCCCAAGGGATGGCTGCTAATCCTGTTATAATTATTAAAGTGGTGTTTTTCTACGGTGGATTGCAGTTAACAGGATCAGTGGAAATCTCTTTTTAGCTGGATACATTTTAAAGCAGCAAATGCTAAAGCCCCCTGGCTCACGTGACCAAGGCTATTCACAGAGGCAGCACATCTTAATTATCTCAAAGTATCCACTTGTAGGATTTCTTGGTTCTCCTCCATCCCTTTTATCTCCGAATGCTGGAGCCACCATTCTTTTGTCCCCCCTAAACTTCTCTTCCCACACTCTTGACAGTAATGAGATTTTTTTTTATCAGAGCACAGCCCAGGTTTTGGTTGAGGTCATATAAAGTCTCCCATGTTTGATGTCTAACAACCCCAATTAGGAAGGCCTTTGTCGTCGTAAAGGCTGCAAGCTTAACACCTTCGATGCTCATGACGAGCTCAACTCGTCATGAACAATGGGAATAAATCAGGGTCAGCACAGGAGGGGAATACCATCAGCATTGATGGTGTTAAACTGTGCAGCAAAACCAGCAAATTAGAAACATTAGATAGGAATGAAAAAAAGAGCAGCCAACGGCTACCAAAAATACCTAGCTCGTCCGAAGCCAACAAAACCTATATTCAAAATAAGCTGGTGTATTTTTCCCATTCCTGGTCTCACCAGTTCTTCAGATGGATGAGGCACACACTGGAAAAGGAATCTCATGATGCTGTAAACATAATTGGTGCCATAGAAACTAACATAGATCACCGTCACAGGGCGAAATGATAACTACGGGGCGTTTTACAAGGGCATTGCATCACAGGAACGTCATTTTTAATGATGTTCCTGTGGCACAATGCCCTACTCCGTCTTTACAAGGCAGCGTTAAGTCACTTAAGGTGGCTTAACGCCCCCTTGTAAATATGCCCCTTACCGCAGCACTCAGCTGTGGCAAAGGGGCGGGCATTGGGTGTTGCTGTGGGCGTTTCACTGCAACACCTATTGCTTTCTTCGCTGCCCCCTATATACAAGAGTGGTGTAAATACGGGCAGCGCCAAAAATAAGACCAGCGAAAGAACCTGGCCTTAAACTGGCGCAACGAGAAGAAATGATTAATTTCTCCTCATTTTTGCTGTTTCTTTGTGTGCTACATTCTGCAGCACACATAGAAATAGCAAAACGCCAGCAGTGATTCTTAATGTGTAGGACGGCGCCCCTTCCTGCACATAAACAATCATTAAAAAATTATGTTTTGCAACTTCTATATGTGCTGCTTTCTGCAGAACAAATAGAAGTAACAAATCACCATTAGTGATTGTTTATGTTTAGGAAGGGATACCGTCCTGCACATGAACAATCATTCACTGCACAACACAGGCACACTTGCACTATCAGAGGTTAAGGTTGCACTTCTTCAGTGAGTGCTCAACTCCATTATTTGGCCAACCCCATTTCTATTAACTTATACTGATGCAAACACCTTGAAAAAGCAATGCAAAGTCACTGGCTCTTGACTTTTGCATCAACTGGACCAATTGGCTTTGCCAATGCTGTTTGACTATACTGTGATTCTTTGGCAAAAAAAGGGAAACCAAGGGCATGAAGAGAAGACACCAGTTGTTGGTCGCGCAATGTTGTAGGCATTTTTTACCCCTCATGCTCGCAACTCCAGAATGGCACAGGCGCCATTTTCTTTTTTTTAATTAAACTATCTAAGAATGTGGACATCACTAGATCAGTAAATTAACAAAAGCAAATGTTAAAAAATGTACCTGCCAGAGAGCAAGCAACACATGATCAAAAGAACAGGAAAGAAAGTGCATGAGGGAGAAATAGAGGATGAAGCAGCATATGAGAGATTGAAAACAACAAGGAGCGCCAGGGATGGTCTGATGATCAGGGGAGTGAAGCAGCACACGAAGGAAAGAGCCAAAAAACACATGCATTTCCAAGGAGTGCTGAAAGAAAATAAAGAAAGTTGTTCCCTAAAAGTGAGCAGTGGAATAATACAAGTCAGCCAAGCAAAATGACGGTAAAAAGGATCTGCTCTAGGGGAGGGACAAACACATGATGGACAAGACAAGCCATCACAAAAGAAGCAAGTAAATGAGAGTGACAAGAAGGCCAACCAATGGTAAGTAATAAGTCATGGACAGCAATTGAAACTCTTAGATGGCTGGTATCATGATGTCATTTAGGCATTGTTAGCAATGGGGTGTCTAGTTGGCAATGGTTTGCACCGTTGTCCAAGTAGGGACCCTTCTTCCTAGTTAGGGTAAGAGGGATACGTTTCTAAAATAACCCCTGCTCACTCTCTTGGTAGCAGACAGGTTTATCTCAGAGGCAATGTGTAAAGCATTTGTGCATGCATACAGTAACACAGTAAAAAAAACACTACAAATGGACACCACACTCTTTTAGAAAAATAAGTAAATCTTTATCTAAACCACACAAGACCAAAAACGACAAATTTCAAACATACAATACTGTACAAATATTTACTGTTCAAAATAACCTTTAATTTGCAGGAATAACGTGAAAACACAGTTCCTTCAACTAGGAAATCTCCGTTCAGGGACACCTCGATACTGAACACGACAAAGTCTAACAATTCCAGCCAACCGCGTCGGTACGGGTTAGCTAAAGCGTTGACATACTTGGAGACAGTACCATTCTTGTTGTGGCCAATGCGTCGATGCGAGTCGGACAGGGCAACGGTTGCGATGGAGCAGCTGATGTTTTAGTCGGGCAGCGACAGAGTCTGTGACGTCTGTGCAGAGTGTAGCGAAGCGGTGCAGAGTGCGGTGCCAACAGGGCGCGGTGCTAGCAATAGTTCGTAGACAGAGTCTGTGAGACCAGGGGGTGCTCTCTGCAGTGCCTTCAGGACACGGAATCCTGCGACGGACTCAGCGGCAGTCAGTTGCCCTTTTCTTCCGCTGTGACTGAAACCAGCCGTTCCAGAGATGGTGCCCAGAAGGATGGTGAAGTCTTTGCTGTTCCTGAGACCTCTTGAACAGGGGGCAAGCTCTACTTCAAGCCCTTGGAGACACTTTGCAGGCAGGATAAACACACAGTTCCTCTCCTTGGCAGAAGCAGCCACTTCAGACCAACCCCAGATATCACACAGCAAAGGGGCACTAATCCTCCTTCATTTTCTTCCAGCTCTTCTCCTTGGCAGAGGTTCTTCTTGATTTTCAGAAGTAGTCTTAAGTTCTGGGGTCTGGGACCCAATGTTTATACAGCAAAATCAGTTGTTCTCTGGTGGCAGAGGAGCCTTGTGCCCAGCCAAAACCAGTTCTGTCCTCTCTGGTACAGCTTCCCGGCAGGAGGTGGAGACAGCATTGTCCTTGGCAAATCAGGCACATTCAGGTGTGAAAGAAATCTTCTCCCCATACTCTGAATGCAGTCCAGGTCTATTCAGCCCAGCCCTGAATCACTGTAGAAAGTCAGGACACACCTCAACCTCCCCAAGTAAATGTCTAAACAGAATGCACATCCCCAGCCTCAGCCCCTGTCACTTCAAAGCCAGACAGTTAATACACAACCTAGCAGAGGCACACTGAATGGCTAAGCAAGAGAATACCTACTTTCTAAAAGTGGTATTTTCAAACCTAGAATGTAAACATCACCCTCACTAAAAGATTAATTTCAACATTTTGAGTTAAGGCATACTAAACTTTTATTTTCCTATGTTGTTCCCAAGGGCATTTATGCTTATAGAAGGTTATAAGTACACTCCCCATTCTATTCTATGGGGACAGATAACCTTACAAAAGTGAAAAACGAATTTGCCATTGTTTTGCTATCAGGGCAAGCCACACACATCAGGGCTGTCCCACCTGTCATGTACACTGCACCCTTCCCACAGGGGCACATTGGGCCTACCTTAGGGGTGACTAACATGTAGGTAAAGGATAGGTTAGGGCCTGGCAAGTGGGTGCACTTGCCAAGTCATCATGGCAGTACCGGACTGCACACAGGCTCTGCTGTGGCAGGCCTGAGTTACATTCACAGGCTGCTTATGTGGGTGGCACAATCAGTGCTGCATGCCCACTAGCAGCATTTGATTTACAGGCCCTGGGAACACACAGTGCACTGTACTAGGGGCTGACTAGTAAATCAAATATGCCAATCATGGAATCACCAATCCATAACAATAATTTACAAAGGTAGCACTTGCACTTTGGCACTGAACAGCAGAGGCAAAGTGCCCAAAGCATCTAAACCAGCAAAACAAAGTCCAACACACAGCAAAAACACAGGAGGCAAAGGTAAAAATACACGGCAAACCAACACCAATGATGCCAGGTCTAACAGGCATAGATGTAAAAGGTGTCATGTAGCTGCATTTTGAATACTTTGAAGTCTTCAGGTAGAGAGTGCATCATATGTAGAGTGCATTTCCACAATCTAGGCGAGACAGGGCAAAGGCGATGGTGACCCGTAGCTTCTATAGGAAACCTACATGAAAGAGGATGTACCAAAAAGTTTGCATAATGTGGCCATGCCATGGCAGATGCCGACACGATCCTGTGTAGATTTGTCCCCAGAATATGCAGGCGATTCACTCCTGATTCTCACCCGTTTGAAAGATATTCCTACTGTGATCTAGCAATCTGCAAATTTTTACCTACACAGACACACAGGGTTAAATTCTCATGCTTATATTTCTCTGATGTGGCTTCAAACCTCTCACTTCCATCTCCCTAGTGATTATCAGAGGTGGTATATTAACTTCCATGAGATTATTACATCACTAATACACATCTGTTCCTTCTGCCCCCTATTACACAGTTGAATCTCAGGCATTGACTTTGAAATGTCCCGATGATGATCCTAACATTAAGAAAGAATCAAACCGTCATCGACCTTGCAAACTGACCCATTATTATATATTTAATTGCATAGGGCTTGTTTATAGCTATTTGTGGTGTGGAGTAACTGGAATAATTTCTACACGAGTCATTTGTAATCACCTGAGTGTATTATTTTGTTCTTTTGGCACTACTTTTGACTGTTAATAAATATGGTTTAAAATGTTATATTAAAACATTGAGTCATAACTAAATCGATTGACATGATTTGAGACTAAATGTTTCTTGTAGGGACCCTTGTTACTTTAAAATATCTACTTGGGTAACAGCAGAGGTTGTTGGTGGTGGCTGCAACCTACACTCTGGCACAACTGTTGTGTGATTAAATGCAACAACACACTCCACCAACTTTCTTTCCTACCTAAATAGGGAAGATCATTACATAAGAAACACCTGATGACAATCTTGTGAATAAGTAGTCTGTCAAAGGGAACTACAATTTGCCCTATCTACTCCCAGGAGAGATAGGAGCTTGGAGATTTAGGTTTTAGGAACAATGAGATAAGTGCCTGAAAAAAGAATCATTGGTCAATGCAAACAATGTAATGCAAACACCTCTTCCGAATTGGTATATTGGACTCTCCCCACTGAGTACTAACACACATATGTGTAAACAGTTCTTGAAGAGTCTTGCAACAATGGTGGAGGTTTGCTCCTACGCAAGGACATTGACCCCACACGTCAAGCTATCCCACACCAAGCCAACAGCCAATTTCCTGACAATTTGTTCTTAACTGTAGGAGTGCACTCACTCCTCTATGGACAATAGCTACTCCAGAGACATCACTCCCCTCATAACAATCTTTTGGTGAGTAAATGGGCAAAATCATTGTATGATAAATTAATCTACATGTGCTACAACTACTAATATTCTACCTGCAAAAACACCTACTGTCAAGGTTGATAACATTACCAACCATGACATTCTATTTGTATTGTTTCTTTTCTCCCCTTCTACACTTAATTTTCTTGTGCTGTTTTCCCTGAGGAAGTGCCTCAATATTTTCCTCTTATCCACCCTGTAGTTTGTTCTTCCTCTGTGATTCTTCTTCCAGCTGTCTTCTTCACTCATTGCCTTGGATGCTTCTGCTCTTCACAATCTCCTGCACTTTGCTTAACCATTCTCTTGTTCTGCTTCCTCTGATAGTCAGGCTGCTTAGCTTTTAGCACCTCACTCACCTTCCCAATTTCCCTGTTAGAAAACAATCTAATGTTACCTTAGTCCTCTCCTGCACTTTCAGCCAATTTTTTACATTTTATTCCTTCAGGGCCTTTCACCAGGTCTTTTATACTTCCCTTTCCTCACCCCTTTGCTTTTCTCCACAATGACTACCTTATTTATTCAGTGTTAAATGCGTCAGCATTTTTGTCCATGTTCTTCTGTTTTTATGTAATACACACTGTTCTAGTTGTAATTGAACATGCCCTCATACTATTCAGTGCAGGAGCTCTAAACACTAAAAAGTGTTACATTAATAAACAAAAATGGTCTTAGATACCATTTTTGTTTATTAATGGTTCTGTTTTGTAAGCTTGAAATCAAGCCACTCGTGTTCTCTTTGACCATACTCTCCTAGGTACTAAAGTTAGATGTTGACTATAAATCATGTACTGCCTAGACTGTGGTCAAAGGAAGGGTATGCTACAGAGAATGATGATGATGTCAGTCTCCAGAATGCAAATATTTCTGGACTGGTTTTAATTAGGAGGCTCATATGTTTTACTTTTAAGGGTCCTAAGCAATTCTTTGAATCAACAATTGGCTGAACTGAAGCCCACGACTCCTATCTTTTGAGTAAGGAATCCACTGGCAGAGGTTGTGCCACGCCAGTAGTGTGAAGTTGCACGCTAGTACTGAGGCTTCACATTTGGTCATCACACAGAATCTGTTACCAAGCGAAAGCCCATTCCTCTGAAGAATATGAAATCACCATAGGAATGACTGGCGGGTGAAGGAAACAATAAGAGTAGGCATGCAATAGGAGGCATATCATTGCATACAAAATTGCAACTGCATCCATGTCCTGGTATATAAAAATAAGAAGAAGACATTTTGCATTTGCTGTAAGAACAAATCCATGCAAGTTAGCCAAGTCCAGAGAGACATTGCATCTTCTACATCAGGCCAAAACACCATCAACTGAAAAGTGTGATATTCCAGAAACCTATATCACAAGCCCCCAGATTTCTTCACCTGAAGAATCAGATTGTCAAAGCAAGCTGTAAACACATAACCTTACACATCTTCAGCCAACCACACCAACTGTTGGACATCATCTGCGCTCATCAGAGAATCTGAATAGCTCAATGAACAAATATAACATGCCCTAGTATTGAAACATGGAGAGAAAAGGTGCCCTGAACAGCGTGACCTTGGTACATCAAAGGCCGGTCTATGATTCACACTGCCCTGGACCACCAAGGAGGAAGCTAAGAAGCATAGGGAAGAAGAGAGAACAGCATCAAAGGATAAAGGGCAAACATAGTTAGAGGTCACTACTATACCTGAAACAAATTGCTGAATCTAGTCGGGTAAGTAAACTGAAATAAAGTGCCAAATTTAGCAGACACTCCATCATAAATGTGACAGAATACCCTGACCTCCAAAACCTTGGTCTGCCAACTCTATATAGAGTGGTGATCTGGTGATGCTGATAGGTTTCCTAGATATTTCTAGAAACACAGAGGTTGTTTTTTGTTCTAAACCCCCAAGCACCAAAGACACAGCCAATTTTCAACCCTAATCAGAAAAACTGTTGTATTGCAACCACTCCACAAACCTCTGACCAATATTTGAGCGAGATGTGTTTCAGAGTAACGATCAGTCCCATGAAATATTACAGGGATTAAATAATTACACAGTCAAGAAAATTAGAACACAAAGGTTACATTTTAAAATCAAAATCCGTATGTAGTGCACGCAATATGAATTGTACCCACAATGAAACCAAATAAACCAAATAAAATGGATCCGCAACATTTACGAAAGGTGTGAATAAATGGAAACACCCCAACATGATTGCTGTTATAAATGTATCGCAATACTAACTTTATTTTGCTGTTTAAAAAAGCACTAATTGAGTTATAGCACAGCAGACAAAAATCTAATTTGAGCTTCAGAGATGATACACATCCACATACCTGTTTGAACAATAGAGCTTATGTTCAATGCTATAGCAAGGTCTGCTATCCTCATCTCGTGAGCTCAGCTGCTCTGGTAGGTATGAGAGGGAAGGCTAAGTGCCCCCTGCCCTGATAACGTTCAAGTGAAACCTGACAAGCCTTCAACTGGGACTGGAGATATGGTTCAGTCAGTGGCGCCTGGCATGAAGATTACCCTTTACTCTTCACTCTTTGTGCTAAATTTCTATACCCTATATCATTACTGTTTAAAATGTTAACATAGCCAATTACCAGAAAGTGGACTGATGCCCTTTCACTTATTTTCATTCTGCAATACAATGTTCTTTTGAATGGCAACAATAAACGAGGGACATACTTGACCATCTTGCAGAAACTCTCAGAAATCAAAACAATATACAGTAAAAAACTAAGACAAAGCAGTCAGGATTAAGATTAAATACAGCAAATATATTCACGTTAAGTTAATTATCTCATTGCAGAATATATTAATATAAACAAAATGTGCATGACCTTAATCATATAAGTTTTTGATTGATTGACTGCACCGTGTAACTCAACCTGGGGGCTCTGCAGTCAGAAAACGTACTCTGATTGCCTGACGAAGCAGGGGCCGTTGGAGTAAGAGCATCAGTCTACTAACCTGTTTAGACAGGGGCATCCTTAGGCATGTGCAAGCTGTGCACCTGCACAGGGCCGCCAACACCCAGGGGCTTCCACGCCAATATACATCCTTAATATAATAATCCTCTGAGGATGGCTACATATTTGCGTGGCAGCCTCTGGCAGGGATTTGGCGGCCTCCGGCTCTGTTCCACTTCCAAACACCCTGACCCCCCTCTTCACTGGCCTCCGCGCTCCGCCCCGCCCGGACCACCTCTTCCGGTGCCCCCTACCTACTCTCCCTGCCCAGGGCCGCTATAAGCCTAGAGCTGCCCATGGTTTAGACCAGAAAGTCTGAAGATTATTTGTTTTGTCACAAACAGAAAACAAATAATGATCCCCCCTCCCTCCACACACTAACACACACACATACCCCTGGGAAAATGATCCAAGATGTAGGGTCCATTCGATTTTTACTTTTCAGAAACAAACTCCCACTTTGAGAAAAAGGTTGGTGAATGCCTACTTCAAAGACTTCTGTGATTTTCAGTGCCTTCACAGGAGTCACAATGATGGTGACTCCTGTGAAGGCATAGAGATCGCTGTAGGGCTGGCGGGAATCTTTTAATTTAGAAGGCAGCGTTCTGGCTGGGGGGGTGGGGGGAGGAGATGACTTCTGCCACCCTGATGATGGACAAATAAACAGCTGCCTAACAGGTTCTAAATGAGGACCAAAATGGTCTTATCAACACCAGCCACTGCACATCAGTTGCTTCCAGAGTGTGACATTTTGTCTCAGAGCACTCTCGTCAGCACTGCAGCCTTGACTGTGCGTATTGCGTCAGAGGTTTTGACAGCCTACTGAGATATTTCCCTTGAGTTATGGATCAAGATAAATACACTCTGCTCTGGTATATCCTCAATAGACTGTGAGGAGGCAGCAGATGAGGAACTTATGCTTGGAGTGTTTACAGGGAATCTACATCACTCAGATTCTCCCTTCTTCACTCCAATACTTGTGACTCACCTTACCTCCCAGATGTTCCTCTGTCTTAATCCCTGGTGTTTTAATATTACATACTTTTTAATGAGAGGTTAGAGTTTTAACTATGGGCCTTCCATGAGCAGGTAGTGGCTTAAATGGGAGCTCAATCTTAAGACACAAGGCCACCTCAGTAGAATAAGGAAGAGAGCAAGGAAGTAACAATCTGAGTAAGGAAGATTACCAGTATGTTGTCTCAGCATATGGACCTTTCTGCAGCACTTTATGTTTGAGATTCTACTGCTCCAAAAAATTCTCCCTCCAGACCCATCTGTAGCCTCTTGGAACATGATCCATGCTGTATCAAATCTTTTAAATAATCTTTGCTGCTGATGGACGAGGCAACACAATTCTAATTATGACAGCATTTCATATGCTCCAACATAAGAAAAACGAATTGAAGAGTGCTAAAGTCAAAACAAAATTAAATCTATAAAAAAACAAGAAAAAACTTGAAATTTAAATATCAAGAAGTGATAAAATGTATTCAGTTGTTAAAGGCATCACACAGGGTGTCGTGCCATAACAGAGCACCCTCAAGTCATTGCACTGTAACCAGTCTCAATAATGTGATGTTTAATTACTTCTCACTTTCATTACTTTTGAGACAACTGTTCCTCGTCAAAGTCCTTAATAATTGAGGTAAGTCCACTTCCAGGACATTCAATCCTCTTGCATATTTATGAAACAATAAAGTACAGCAGCAATGTAATTAATTGGTTCACACTTCAAACAGCATTTCAGCACTGGAGCAGACAAAGTGCCCCGGAATCGCTGCAGAGGCTGCATCCACTCACAGGGGAATTTAGTATTTCAAAAAAAGATAGCAATTCTTTGTGTTACCCCTTCTGTACTATCCCTTGTGTGAGTGCTTTTTGAACAAAAATGGCCTCCGATCATGGTTGTATGTATGATTATGCTACAGAATTTTGAGGCTAAGAATATCGAGATACAAGAATATGCTATAGAAAATATCGAACACCAAAATAATATATAGTGTTAGAATAGATTTAGTATTCCTCACTCCATATATACGTACTTTGAAGCTAGATATTGTCAAGGTACATGTATGTGAAGTTAGGTATAGAACATCTATACTTACTTTCTATAAATTTAATTTGATATTTTGTTCTCGATATTTGTATACCTCGATATTCTAGCTCCGATTCTCAGGAGCATACTTGAGTGCATTTGTTGGGAAGCATTTGGTCTCGCATTTCTTCCATATGATACAGGTAGATGTTCAGGCACTCAAGGGAGACGCTGTATGCGAATCGCGGCAGTAGTGGTGCGATGCTACCCTGCTCATCCAGGATCTTGTTTGGAAGGAGACATGAAAGATGTCAAGAAAGACTTCTATGGTGAATGTAATAACAATTGACTTCATTATCCCCTTGAGTGGGCCCTGATCACTTCCAAAAGAAGGCTGAAGTGTGTCAATGTTGTTAATGAGAATGTGGAGGTGGCAATACTATTTATTTATAATATTGTTTTATAGAGCGCAAACTTGACCCGTTAGGGTATCAGAGTACTTTACATGGGATCACATTAGGAAAGGAATCACATTAAGGGTAAAGGACATGTATTTACAATTTACATTTAAATCACTCCAGATAAGGCCCTAGATTTCTTGATGAGGTAGCTCGGTATTCCGAAAAGAGTTGCTAGTCGGTAGTTTATCAAGGTCTATGTGTTGGTAGGAGGCAGCATTTAGGAGAGGAATTTACCCATAAGGAAGGTTTTGGCCTCCTTTTTGAAACGTGCCAGAGAGGCGATTCTTCTGATGGCTGGCGGGAGAGAGTTCCATATTCTTAGAGCGGATCCAGAGAAAGCCCGGTTAAAAGTTTAGTTTTTCCGGAGCTGTGCGGGTTGGAGTAAGAGGTCTCTGGCGGACCGGGAGTTTCTGATTCCGCCAGATACCACCAGTTTCTGTGCGAGATAAGCAGGGGAGTTTGAGTATAAGGCCTTGTGTGTAATGCAGGCCAGTTTGAGTTGTATTCTGGCCTCGAGGGGAAGCCAGTTCAATGCTTTCAGGTGTGGAGTTATATGGTCAAATTTTTTTGAGCTTGTAAGAAGTCTGGCGGCAGCATTAAGGCAGGCTTTTAAGGGTGCCAGGGAGATCTTGGGTACACCAGAGAGGGTGGAGCAGCCATATTCCAGCCTGGAGATTACTAGCGCTTGGACTGCACTTTTTAGGTTGGTAGTGTCAAGGAAGGGTTTCAGTTTCCAGAGGTCGCTCAAGTGGAATCTGGCTGATTTGGCCATCGAGTTGATGTGGTCTCGCGTGTTCAACTTGCAGTCAAGGGTTATTCCCAGAGATTTTGCTGAGTCCACGATGGTCGGTGGGCAATCTAGGGCTTTGATAGCCTTGATCCATATCTACGTCTCGGGATTAGTTTTTGGAGGGGAAATTAAGAGAAATTCAGTTTTCTTAGCGTTGAGCTTGAGTTGATTGGAGCTGAGCCAATGGACGGTTGATTTCAGAGCTTCATTCAAGGAGAGAATATCCTCGAGAGAGAGAGAGAGAGGAGGCTTGGATGTAGAGCTGGGTGTCGTCAGCATACATATGGTAGGAGATATTTGCTGAGCGTAATACTTCGGCAAGTGGTTCGAGGTAGAGGTTGAGGAGGGTAGGGGACTGGGTTGATCCTTGGGGGACTCCGACTTTGACAGGAGAGGGAGCAGAAAGGTTGTCATTGATTAGGAATCACTGCGATCGGTTTTGGAGGAAGGATCTAAACCATTTTAGAACAGAGCCATTCAAACCCATCCTGAGTTTGAGGCGTTCGATTAGTTTTTTCGTGGTTGACCGTGTCGAAGGCCGAGGAAAGATCTTGGAGGATTAGAAGGCACGTTTTTCCTTGGTCCAAAGCTTGGAGGGCGTTGTCAACTATGTGGAGCATGGTCGTTTGAATACTGTGCGCATGTCTGAATCCAGGTTGGAAGTCATCGAGAAGGTAGAAGTTGTTGATGTGTTGACTTAGTAGCTGTTGTACACACTTCTCCAACACTTTGGCTAAGAGTGGGATGTTGGTGATAGGTCTGAAATTGTCTGGAATGGCTGGGTCCAGCGACGGCTTTTTCAAAATGTGGAGGACTTGGCCGGCTTTCAGAGAGTCAGGAATGGAACCCTGCTGGAGCGAGGCATTAATTATTGCAGTCCAGTTAGGAATAATGGATTGGGTGACGGCCACGAGACAGTTGGAGGCGAGCGGGTCGTTGAAATGGTTATTCGGTTTTAGGGACGATAGGATTTTAAATCCGGAGCCTTCCTCGTAGAGGTTGAAGTCAGTCCCAAGGGCTTGATTCTTAGTGAAGTCTGTGAGGGCGTCTCCGGAGGAGGGTGCATGCCAGGAAGGGATAGAGAGTATGTGGCGGCGCTAAGTTCCTTTTCTAAGGCTGTGACTTTGTCAGAGAAAAAGAAGGAGAATTCCTCCGATGATATTAAAGACTTGGGTGTTTCTTTCGAGGTTTTGACCAGTTTATTGTATTGGTGTTTGGCCAGATTGAAGAGAATGCGAGGTCTGTTCTTGACGTTCTCTAGTTCGGATCTGAAAAATTATTTTTTAGAGTGCAGGACCTCTCTGCACTGTGGCCCCTGAGGGTGGCCCTTATGACACGCACAAGGGCTGATGGAATCTGTAACTTCACTCAAACATGTGGCGATTCTCAGGGCTCTCTGAAGGGTTTGGATGGCAATATCACCAACAGAGGCAGAAGGATGACCATTTACAAACAAACAAAGTGGATGGACCCACTAGTAATAGCAACTCACTCGTATTTCAATTAGATGAGTGGCAGGAAACCCCCTCACCAACCGACCTAGTTGGTGGCATGCTTCATCAATGGGGTGCCGAATGTCACTCAGTTGTGCTACGACGACTGATTACAGCGGAGCTGCTTTTGTGTGTTTTTGATGACTATTTACACCATGATTTTGTTCTTCTTGAGTCTTGTGTATATGCTAATTTGTTGACTTAACATATGAACAGGAGAAAGCTCTGTTTTTGTAATGTTGCAAAGAGCCTTGGTCAGGAATAAAAACATCACTGTAGTCACCATCACATGGTATCTCCTAAAAATAAAACCAATGTTTTGATATCAGCATCTGGGCAAAATGTAACTATGTAGTAACAACTGCACAACATCATCTTGAAAAAGCTTGCATTTTTAACAGCTATTGGTCAACTTGGAAGAGGAAACGAGAAAGAGGTATAATCAAGGGAGAAGAAAACAACATGAGTTCAGGGCAACCTTAGGGGTCATGGTATCAAATCAGACCGGCTGCACTTATGGTGCAGTTTAGACCAATCGAAGAGACAGGCCAAAATAGGGTGCTTATCACATTATATTTGACCAGTTGAGCTTCAAAACAGACTGATGCAAAATATTGAATGTGGTTGTGTACTGTTCTCAAGAAATTCTGTATGTTGGCTGTGCTTCTCTTTAATTTGCAAATGTCTGATTTTCAATTCCGATTTGCAGTGGTTGTAAGTTTCCTGCAAGAGTCACTGGTGTGTAGGTGAAATGCCTTATCTATGCTGAAGACAAAGTTGCACTCATGCTGATCAGAATTGAAATCCAAGGGTATTAAAAAAAAAAATTAAACATTTTCACCAAGTATTGACATACGGCACATAAAAGGTCTTGGTGCATAATTTTGATATGATCAAGATAGCAACTCTTGGCAGGTGTGTTAGGAACTCCACCAGTGGTGGCTCCTCAGCTAAGGCGGAGGAACATTGCCCCACAGGATAAATAAAATGATAGTAAGACAATGTTATTATCATTTTTTTACTGTACTGACAGGTGCGGGTGGGGCAGGGCTGGGCTGTCATCCTGCAGGGGAGGAGTGGTGGGCACTATCTAAGTGTGCATGACGGTTTGGTCGGCCATCTTGGGCCAGCCAAACAGTCATGCATACTTAGCATGTTTTCCACCCGAATGTATTGCAAGGCAGGGTGGAAAACATGCACAGGCTGCCAATCCCTGTCTGAATGCTGAACCACGGCGTACAGACCAATCACAAAGCTGCTGTCATGCTGGTGACAGCAGCGTTGTGATTGCTAGAGGAGTCTGTGTGCTTCCTACTTCTGGGCAACAGAAGAAGGACGGAGGAGAGGCGGCAGCCGGCAAGTAAGTGAAATTTTTTTTTTAACCCAGCGCCACCACTACTGCCCTATAGCGGCCGCCACTGAGTTCCACTGAGTGATCGATGGAGTAAGGATTGAACAAGTCGAGAAATATAAATATTTGAGTACGCTCTTTTCTCAGGATATAAAGTCGCACTGATGGCATTTCAATTACTGTGGTTCGACAGGAGTTCAATGGGCATTACTGCAGTAGCTGTAAAGGCTGAAACTGCAACAACAATCTACATTGAGGTATTAGTAGAGCATTTAATTGCTCAGCCATGCATTTGAAACAATGGACCTGCAACTGGCTTCAATCCATGTTACAGGCCTTTGGCATGAACACCTTGCATGCTCTTTTCTGCTGCTGTCACCGGGTGACACTAGCATCAGGCAATGCCACAATGACAACTGGATGATGCAGCATTGCCAGAGGGCCACAGGTTCCAGTTTACCCCCCAGTGGCTAAGAGTGAAAGCACAGTGACTTAGCAAGTAGGATTTCAGAAAATGTTCACAGGGTCCACAAAGACCTAATGGTCACTACCTGAAAGCATCAGTGCTCTAGAGAGAGGACACTATCATGATGATAACTGCCTTTCACCTTTATTAGGAGCTGTCTGTCAGTTAAGTATTAATTAAGTGGGAGGTGTGGCCTGCCATTGAAAGAAGATGGTGGCTTAAAGAAATGCTCAAGGCAAATCAGGCATAATCCTTGCAAATTCCCCACAGATATCTACAGCCTCCAATGGTGCAAATACTGCCATAGTAACAGCGGGAGCGCGGTCCCACTGTTTAACTAGATCCCACATACGGTATAATGGATGGAATGAGAACAAAGAAGGCTGGGCTGTTCCACAAGTTAAGGAATGTACATGTCACTGTAGTGTGTAGGATGTTGTAGGATCTCATTGAGTCCTCCAGTTGGGCATCCATTTTGTTGGATGTAATGCCCTCACACACCCTTCCAGGTGTCATGCTTCATCATCTGGGCTGCTCCTCGTTGAGTTGGCGGTGCAATACCCAACGGGCGACACTGCCGTTAGGTGTAGTGCGGGTGTGGGGCCAGAAAAGCGTAGACGTGTTAGCCGACCCAACGAGGAGCAGCCCAGATGATGAAGCATGACACCTGAAAGGGTGTGTGAGGGCATTACATCCACCAAAATGGATGCCCAACTGTAGGACTCAATGAGATCCTACAACATTCTACACACTACAGTGACACGTACATTCCTTAACTTGAGGAACAGCCCAGCCTTCTTTGTTCTCACTCATAACCTTAGGGTGCTCGCTGAGGCTGGACCTACCACTCAGTAGGAGTGGCTATTGCCCTTATAAAAATATCTCTCCCTCTTGTTATAAACTATAATGGATGGAATCTCATCAACGGCCAAAGAAAGTGCCATTCCGCCTATCGAGCAATCAAAGTGGCGGCAGCAGAGATGGTGGCTGGGGAGGGGGCTCACAACTTCCACTCTCAGCCCAGACGGCAACAGAACATCAAAATGGGAGACGTGGCGTAGCTGATTTCCAGTGGTGCAATATTTGTACCTTCACCACTGTCAGAGCCGTAACCAACTAGCGTGTTAATTCATGACCCGGTAATATCGTCATGTCGTGGTGTAAAACTAGGCGGGCCATCAGATACCACCATCTCATATCACATGGCTCACTGACATGCACGACCTGACCTCTCAGTAACACCTTACCTATAAACTAAATGATCAATTGCAGACGTTTTAGGAGGTCTGAAGCCCCTTCCCCAGGGGTTAGCTATGGGCATCACCATTACTTAGTCGGATTCCCACTTCGCACCCACCCCTTGACTGTTCCAGGGTGTGTGGATGCCTTACAGGGGCTGTCTGGGGTCTGACATCATGATTTAAGAGTTCCCTTCCCTTACCCTTCACTCTTGCCGTCTCACTGACCCTCCCTCTAGGTTACCCCGGGGGAACTTCTCAGTTTCCTTTGCTTTTGTGGTGGGGCTTGGTTGCGTTATATAGGTTGTAAGTTATTTTTTAAGTTCTCACTGTCTTTTCAGATGTTTCAACTCATATGATGTCTTGGACTTGCCTGAACTATCATATCTGTATCACTGGTGCATGATGTTTGTAATTGAAAACTGTATGCAACTTTAATAAAGAATTGAGATTAAAAAAATGGGAGACAGTGGAGACCCAAGCGGCTTGACTGTGCTGGGGAGTAGGAGGAGCACCCTGCACGTCTCTGTGAACCGGTGGCACTTCAGATACTGGCCTTGCAGCAGTGGTGTTGCACCCCTCCACCGCTTTCACAGCTTAACTGGGGGTGGTGCTGACACAAATAATAATTTATGAGCCTGTTCTGTCTGTAGCCCTGGAGATTAGGACTTAAAAACTAAGTAAGGGAAAACTATAACAGGGGTCACAGATGCTATAAGAAGCCAATCATAGTAAAGGAAGCCCAGAAGATGAAATGAGGAGACAAAGAGAGTGAGAGACAGAAAGAGAGTGGCTGGAAGGAAGCGTGAAGGAAAGGAGATATGAAAAGAAGGAATAAATGGACAAAAAGGAAGGGTCAAAAGGAAGAAAGAGTTGATTCAAGGGTGGAAGGTTCAATAGGCGAATGGGTAAAAACGCATTTCCATGGGGCGATGTAAGAATGAATGGCTGGAATGATGAAAGGCTGGATGAATTGGTAGATGGATGAATGGAAATCTGGATGGATGAGTGAACTAATAAAAGGAGTGAGAAATGATGGCTGGATAAAAAGACAATTGGTGTATGGATGGGATAAGAATGGATTGGTGGCTGAAAGTGGGAGTGGAAGGATAGATGGAAGAAGACTAAGTTGAAAGGGTGGATAGACAGAATGGTATAGGAGGGATGGATAGAAAGGTGAAAAGATGGATGCAAGCAAGAAAACATGGATAAATGGATGGATGCATGAAAGGTTTAAAGGATGAAGCTATAAAGGATGAAAGGTGGGAAGAAAGAACCTTATCTAGCGTTGCAATCCTTATTCGCTCACCCAATGGCATTCGAGGTCTGGATCAAAGAAGGAGGAATTTTAATTTTCTGGCTACTCTCTTGCCTCACAGCCCATAGGGTCCCATCAATAGACAGTGACTGAGGCTCTGAGGGCAAAAACAACCACAGAACGTGTGCTGCCCCAATAGACCCAGCTACGCGTAGAACATTGGGAGAGCAGATGGGCGAAGAAGCAGCAGGAGGACCCTGTGGGAGGAGATGATGGCCCACGCCACCCATCACCGCAGACATGCAGATCATGGGAAGCAGGCCTCAATCGTCCCCATGCTTTAGGAGTGGATGGTAAATTGGAGCCCCGGTGACAAGCTAGATGACTATAGTGACTGTGTTGGTGAGAGGGGGCAGTGAGGCCACCTCCCTCCACAGAGAGGTGGCCAAGGAGCTGCTTTAAGTAGTGCAACCCAATCAGCAGCAGAGTGGGGACATAATAGGACATCAGAGTGCCAATAGGCAGAAGATCAGCAAAAGGCCTCAAAGAAGGGTAATGAAAAAAGTTTCCTTCCTCCACTGGGTGAGTAAACTCTGTAGCTCCACTGGGATGGTGATAGCAGAGGTGGAGAAAGGACAGGCAAAGCCCAGGGGGTGAAAGGGGAGCATAGACCACTGTTAGCAACACACCAAGTTGACCCAATCAACTAACCCACGGCACACTATTGTGACACCCCCTTAATGAAATACTAAGGGGCATATGTACAAGGAAACTGCCAGAGTGCAGCGTTAAGCCAAGATTGCTAACGCCGTGCTCCTACAGTTTCTAAATGCAGAGATGCACTGTATTAACAAGAATGCGGCACACCCCTGCGTTTTCCCTAGTACTGGTGCCTAATTTAGTTGGAGCAGGGGCGGCCTTAGGCATGTGCAAGCTGTGCACCTGCACAGGGCCACCAAACCCCAGGGGCCACCACGCCAATATATATCCTTAATATAATAATCCTCTGAGGATGGATACATATTTGCGTGGCGGCCCCAGGCAGGGATTTGGTGGCCACTTCCAAACACACTGACCCCCCGCCACCTCGCCCGGACCCCCTCTTCCGTGGCCCCCTACCTACGCTCCCTGCACAAGGCCACCATGAGCCTAGAGCCGCCCCTGTCTGGAGTCAGGCACACATACTCGAGATTGGATACATTGTTCATCCTGATGGAGCAGAGCTGGAGATGTAAGAGCATGACATGCATACCTGCCAACTTGAAGAACAATCTCACCGTGTGAGATGGGGAGGGGCCTTGATGGGGGCAAGGCCTTGTGGCAAGAAGTACTTACACAAGGCACTTTTGATCCTCACTCCGCCCCCAAACTCCCTCCACCCCCCCGAAAAGAAAAGCTTGCTGAGGCTGGTACCGATGTCCTGGGGTATTTTCATACCTCTTAATCGATGTTCGGCAGTTCAAAGACTTGGAAAACAAGCTGGAAAACCACTCTATACAATGTTTTTCAGCTCGTTTTCTCTGCCACCATCTGATATTAGGAGACCATGTGATGGGAGCCGATATCGTGTGTCACTCGTGGCACTGTGTGAGTTGGTAGGTGTGACATGTCTCGCTACGGGGATATCAGACTACTCCCCACTGGTTGCCAGGGTAGCAGCACAACCATACAAGTTGATGGCTGGAAGTACATTCTTGGATAGACTGCTGTTTAATCCCTTAAGTGCTCCCACCGGCCAACGGCTGTCGCGAGCACTACCTCCGTAGTGCTGCGCACGTCCGTTGGCCGACGCGGCCCGCTCACTCATTAAAACCGCCACGGTTTAGCGGATAACAGCTAATAAAGTGGCACTCCCTGCCACGATATCCCACAAAACATTTGGAAAGATTTGAGACCTTTGAGGGAATTCCAAAATCTCTTTTTAGGGGTCCGAGAATTCCAGCAGGGGGATGATATCAACACAAGATATGTTTCTGGAGGACTGACCTTAGGATGAACAGAGAGGCGGAGAATGGAAGGGGTCTGTCCTGAATGAAGATAAATATTAGCCATGTCAATATGAATAAGTGAAGGGATGAACCATATGTGGGGTGATAACTGTGTTTCTTGACAATTGGAATATATCCGCATCAAAATGTATTTATCTTTAAAAAAAAGTTAATTAGGTGACACATAGGACCACTAATGCAATTGCTGAGTTGAACTGCCTTTTTAAGAAGTTCGGTATCTTTATAATTCAGTTTGTTTTTTAATGTGCAGCAATAAGAAAAACGCCCTTTTAACAATACGGTCACTAATCCGTAGTTAATGGAGCAGAGATTATGTATTGATATGCAAAGCCCTTTGGTGAAACATACGGCTGATCAGAAATTAGCATTCAACTCCCACTAGCAGTTTATCATTACAACTTAACATGTACAAGATGTCAAGGTGAACAAACAACACATTAAATTACACGTCTACTTATCTTGAGACAATATAACGAGAAATTAATTAAATACGCGGATCATGCAAAATGCACAAAAAGAAACCAGAAAAAAATGCATGAATCAACCGGCAACAGTCCATGTCATAAATACACAAAAAAACTGATATAGCAAAACAGATGAAATGTCTCAGTTGAATAATTCATATGCATGGTACTATATTCAGTTTAAGACATAACTTAACATGAATATAAAAAATGAATTCAGAAATATGTGGATCGTGCGATGCAATATTTTGCACTATAATTTCCCTTTTACTGCCCTAAACAGAATTCCTTATTTATTCCTAAAACATAACAGAACGGCTTTGATCAGAATGAAGCAAAGCATGTTAGATATATTTACCAATGAATCACTTGTTTGAAGTAGGAATGTACAATAAACTAATGATATTTTAGGGGCACAAATTGTGTTAACAGGGGGACATAATGTTATGTCTAGGGATAGTATGACCAATTAGATAAAATAAATGTGTCTCCAATTATGAAAGCAAGAGTCATTGCAATCAAAGGTGTAATAAAAAAAAAAATATAGGATAAAATCGATAAAGTGAGACTTGTCCGAAATTCTTTAATAGTAAATAAATTAATCCTGAGGTAGGAAATATTTCTAGCAGTTATGAAATCAACTCCATAGATCATAAGCGCCTTGAGACCTGCCGGTGAGTTGGCGCTATATAAACCGAAGCTAACAATAACAATAACAATAACAATAAGCAATTTTACATAAGATAAAAATGGCATATTGCAATTCGGGCTTATCAAGTATAATAGAACAAGCAACCTCGACTGGTTGTCCTAGGTGATGTGATGCCTAAAGAACCCAAAACTCCCATGTATCTGATTTCAGAGAACCCTTCCTGCAAAAATCGATTCTGACCTTAATGCAGACATCTTTGTACTATGGATGCAAGGGTTTCTGCGTTAGCGGAAGGTAGCCGCATGCATAGAAGAGAACCACATCCTTTCGCATCAAGAAATGGCGCGGTTCTGCTCTCTCCCATTCACGCAGCACAGCACCTGTACTTGCTGCACTGTGTTGCGTAAACTCTTTGAAACTATTGCCCCAAGTGTACTCCAGAACTACTCTTCAAATCTGTAGCACTATATTGCAAGGAAAATGACAATAAATATAACTGCAGCATCTTGATTGATCATGGACCCCCAGATCCTTAAAAGCTCGCATTTGTCAACCTATGGAGATGGGGCAATTCTTAGATTTGCCAAAAAAGCATCCTGGTACCCGATTCTTCCTGGAGTGGAGATTTAGAACGCATAACTAAGGGGTGCTGCATTATAGGGCGCATAATTATGGCGCCACTGTCACACGGGTTCATTGAGAACTAGTGAGACCAACAACAGAGCCCTAACAGATTTTAGGTGAGGTACTTCTTTAGCACCCCTCAGATTGAACCTTGATCTTAAGCCCGTCTCCGTGTTGGCCACTCTAAGGCCGCTATTCCATCTGATTTGCATTTGGGATGCAGAAGAATTGCGACTCTTAAGAGGGGGTCTTGTAGACATTCTTCAACCATAAGGTTCCAAGAAGATTAAATGGCTGGCCTATGTTAAAAATCCTTATATGATCTGGGCCTAGCTAACCTCTGCGAAGATCCTTCTTCTATCTTGACCACTGGGGTACTGTGGTCAAATCAAAATACTGGGAGAGTGTCGCTGCTCAGTATGCACCACTGAGTTCTACAGGTAGTCTTACAAGGCTCTTTTTATTGCATAAGTCCTTGCCTAAGGCAGAGGATTTTCTAAACTATATTCGATTTGCGCATGCTCGCTCACTTTTTCTGCAGTTTAGGTAAGGGTCCTTTGCAATTACTGAGTATATATCATCTTGAGGTTCTGCAAAGTCTGGGCCTATTTTGTGTCAGTAGTGTGCTCTATGATGAAACTGAGGAGCGCCTTCTATTTTTCAGTCCAAGATATGCCATACCTAGAGCTAGGTGGATTGCGTTTTTATGTCATCTTTTGAGATTGACAAATCGAACAACCACTCGCTAAAAGTTTTTAAGTGATTCCACTGGATAGTGATCGGTGTATCTAATGTTGTCTTTGCAGCCTGGTCTATTTGACACAAATTGTCTATTTGATTATCAAAGATCAGCACCTGTTCTAGGATTGTTTATGCACATCGTAGGTCCTGATTACGAGTTTGGTGGTCCCAACACTACCGTACCCAAGGTGGTGGTTTGACCGTCGTATTATGAGGTTGACAGGTTGCTGTTAGAAAGACCTCTGGAGGACTGCCGACACTGCCAGTCATTCGCAGACCGCCGCCGCCGAGGTCGGGGAAAAGCAGCTGCCATAGGGCGGTACAGGGAAGTTCACCGCCGTCGTATTACAAGTTGACTTCCGGATGAGCCGACCGTGGTGGTGGGGTCGTCTACTTCGAGTCAGTGGCATTGAAGCATTTGGGATGCATAGTCACCCATTTCCTTTTCTTTCCTTCAGACTCCGAAGTGGATCCCTTTCTCCTGGTTCCCCATTCACGGCAGCATTTTGACCCTGAAGAAAACGACCCTGTTGGGGCCAAAATCCAAGTAAGTCAGTTTTGTACCATATGCCCATTGACTGGACTGGCCACATATGGTCGAGACCCCAGGAATGGGTAGTAGATAATGTTTTCACGTGTCATGCACATGTCTATATTCGACACGTGCAGTCAAAATATACACACATACATCGATAAATATGAAAAATTACTCACCGCCATAAGGAAGACCGTTGCTGGCCCATCAGAAACTTCTTAATACAGCGGGCGGGAGACTCCTGTTGCAGCAGTCTTCTTCAGACAGCGGCCGTTGCGGTCAGGCGGTCAGACCGCCAAACTCGTAATCAGGCCCATAATGTAATTTTCTATTCTTTTTTTATGTTTTAACACCTTAGCAGCTATGGAACGTCCAGCTCCAGTGCTGAACGTTCCATTGTGCAGGTGCAGTTGGAACGTCCAACGGCTGACGGCAGCACTCCTGAGGTAGTGGTGCCGTCGGCCGTTGGAATAGGCGCAGCACTTAAGGTGTTAAGTGTACAGTATTGAATTATGGAAACTGTTGGTATTTACTTATTTTTATTTATTTTTTCCACTGATTTCCTTTATGATGAATTATATATAGTTGTTTCTATGTGTTGATGATGAAATTGTATGTTAGTTCTGTTAATAAACTTGAAACTTGAACAATGAGTACTCACCTCTCAAAACCTGACACAAAGATGCAGCAGCAGCCTTGGACTTCTGCAGGGTCAAGCTTCTTTTAGGTCTGATTCCCCAAATATATCATATAAAAGCGAACAGCAGCCTCTTGTTCAAAATTTCGGTAGGACATAGAGAACCTTAAAGGTAACTCTATTTTCTACATTAAAAAGCATTTCAATTAACCCATAACTTCCAGGGTGCTTGGGCATGTAAGTGCTCAATTTACTGGATTTCTTTTTGTCCAATGTATGCTGGAGTGCTTACATTGTCATCTGTTGACTTATACTTACATCATAAGAAACCTTTTTAGGCGTATAAATGTTATTAGGTCAGCCACACAGATATTCATATTTAGTCAAGGTTATCCATACTCCAAGAAATTATCAAATTTCACGTCTTTCTTCATAAATCTTTTTGTATTTACAAAAACATCCTCAAATTTTAAAATGGATAATCAACGCATTGAGGATAGTTTTTCTGTAGAAAGCCATATGTGATATTTTGTCAGTTGCAACATATGTGGCATAACTTTGATTTATTTTATTTTTCAAAGATATATTGGTTACAAATACAGGAAAAATATAACAAGATTGTCCTGAAAATAAAGTGATACTCCAAATGTAATAACTCCCGTTAAAAGAACTGTAACATTTTGAAAAATAATAACTTCATGTAAAAAGTCATTGCAGTGTATAGTTGAACGAACAATGTATACACATGATTATGTGTCATATGTTGAAAACATAGGAAAGTTAGAACTCACAATTATCCTGAAAATAAAGTGGTATCCCAAATATAGGGGCTGATTACAATGGCGGTCCGATGAAACCGTGGCGGTAGCAGGACCTCCCGACCAGCTGTTGGCGGTCCCGCTACCCGTATTAGGATGCGACCACCTTCAAGGCAGGCGCAAACTGTATATTTTGTATCGCCGCAGTCCAAAATATACATTTTTGAAACATCCCTGCACCATGTGGCAGGCACCATGAGGTGCCTGCCACATGGTGCAGGGATGTTTTTGTGCCACCATAGCCCATAGTGGAGGACCAGAGGGGAAGGGGGACCCACCAGGGGCTCTCAAATTCACTTTCGGCCTGCCTTTTTTCATGACGGGTGAACTGCCATGAAAGGGCAGGTGGAAAGGGACATTGTAATCCCTACGGCTGTGCCTGAACAGGCACCGCCACTAGTGTAGGGATTTCAGTTCCTCCGACGGTCCGAAGGGCTCCTTGAGCCTGCCGGATGTGTGGCGGGCATTCTCTCCGCCAGCCCACCAGCCACCCGCCATCGTAATGCGGCGGGTGGACCTGCTGGGTCAGATGGCGGTGGGACCGCCGCCGATGGCCTGACGGTGGCGGTTCCACAGCCATTGTAACCAGGCCTTAATGACCCCCATTTAAACAACTGTGCTATTTTGAAAAAAATAATAACTTTAGGAAGAAAGGCGTTCCAGTGTATAATTTCACGAAGTATTTATCAACATGATTATGTATCACCAATAAATTAAAATGTTTTTCATATTAAAAAAAATGGGTTAGCCTTATGGGTCTAAAATTACTGTTTTTAATTCGAAAAAGAGAGGTTGCTATACCTTCGTTTCTAGAAGATTTCCAGTTTTGGCATGGATTCAAGTGATTTTACAAAAAGTCACAAAGAATAATTAATTTACAGGTCCAACCAAGTGTGACAAGGGTTGCAGTGTTTGACAAACCTTCAATAATTTCCCTTGATAGCTGGAGCATAGCTGGACAGTATCTTGCTGCGTAGTGTGAACGTACAACAGTATAAGGCTTCTGCAGTGAAAAGAGATGCCGTAACAAATTATAGCAAAGGCTGTTCCATCCACCCGGGCTTCCCCAGTCGGCCATCTTGAAATGTGAGTGAAAACCACATTCATGGGGCAGATTTACAAGATCTGGCGCATCACTGCAAATCAGCAGGGATTCGCCAGAAGACCTGTGACACGCAAAACCACCCGAGCGCCACCACTGATGCACCGCATTTACAATGCAGCATGCTGTGGCGCATGGATGGCAGATGCGTGTCGCATCCACTGGCGTAAGGGCGACGCATTGCTGAAATCGTGTCGCAAGTGCCCCGCAGCTTTAGCAAGGCTTAGGGGCGCCATATGCCTAACATGCTGCGTCACTCCTTACGCCTGCATCAAGCAGGTGCAGGGTTTTGACGCAGCATGGCCGTAAAAGTGACTCAGTGAAACCCCTCCCCCCCACGCCTGAACGCCCACATGAAACCTGACGCAGGTTTCATGTGGCGCAGGGCTTTACAACGTGACGCATCTACCTAGATGCGTCATGTTGTAAATAAGGCGCAACATGGCGCATGAGATACGCTGCCGCTGAGTCACAGAAGTGATGCAACGGCGGCGTAAATGTGGTGGAAGGAACTTGTAAATCTGCCCCAGAGTGTCTTCTGTTTCCCAGTCTCCTGATAAAGCCTATGAGCACCACTTCTCGCAAGCCATCACAGAATGGGAAGAAGTGATGTCTGCCACATTATGGACCCAGAATCTCGGCAGAGTCCACCCCACAGTTCATTTCAATCCCTGCTTTAGCACCGGCTGCCATCAAGCCAGGGTTTTAAGGCGATACTTTTATTGGGAGTCAGATGTCAGCAATCCATGCAAATGTCATGTTCACGAGGATCACAGGGGATTATCTAACAGTGCAACATTCTTTAAATCCCTATTGACTACCTGTCACAGAGTGAAATCCTGCCAACCCATACGCAGACAGGACATCAAGCGGTGACGTGTGCAAACTCCGGGAGCATGTATTTGTAATCGCTTCAAGGTGCATTTCAATGAAGGCAGAAGCAATTTTTGCATGTGATACTGGTGCACAATCATTGATAATGCACCAATTAATTTATCAAAAACTGCTGCAGAATTTTAACATAGCTTAAAGCATCCCTTGGGAATTTGCTCTTGAGCTCCTCTAAAATCCATGGGGCCTGGCCATAGTGACCGACTGGTCAAGCCGTGAAGACAGGGGGGCCTTAGGTGCTTTCTTTTTCCCCTTAAGTGGTTGTAAGAGACTAGGGCAGATATAAGCAAGGAGGCTTGGTTGTTTGGCAATGGTGTCTTTTTTTTTTCAATCGTTGCGTATAGAAATATAAATGAGATGAAAATAGTTACTGATTGGCTAATCTTCTTGTGTTTCCTTCTTAGGTCTTTGGAGAGTGATGGGAACCCAGAATCTGGATGAAGGAAAAATAGCAGTACATATTTACACGGGGTAGGAATGATGATAACCTCTCATCACACCCTGTGGTGCTCATGACAGGGAAAGGATGGTGAAAAAGAATATATGCTTATATATATATATATATATATATATATATATATATATATATATATATATATATATATATATATATATATATATATATATATATATATATATATATTCCACAGAAGGGATCAGGATTACGTACCTCTGACACTCTTCTCTCAGTGCGTAGCCCATCGACAGAGCAACGCCAAATTGTATCCAACCAAAAAAGTTTTTTGTTGGACATATATATATATATATATATATAATGGGAGGAAAAGAACGGACGTCCTCTCTAGGGCGATACCATCCACCTATAGGAGTGATAGGGTAATTCTTTATTTTCTTAGGGTTGTGGCTCAGGGCAAAAAGGGTTTGTTAGTATCTTGGTTTTTGGTATACAGCATATTCCATTTACTTTTTAGTTATCTTGAGAATGGCTTTCAGCCTTTCAGTGAAGCCCACTGACTTCTGGGAAAGTAGTGCGCTATATATTGCCATGCGTGAGAAAACAATAAGCTATATGTGAAAAAAACGTGAACATGACCCTAAACACGCCAGTTCAAAAAAAAAACTCCCCCCTCCTCCCTCTTTCCTCCCAGCAACAATCCCTGCCTGTGGTGCCCCGGTACTCAACTGCCACGCCGCAACTCTCCGGAGTTGCGGCGACTCTCCAGCGACCTCCGAGGAAGCGTACCTCAAGGGTGGCATGGCAAAGTACAGGTAGGAGAAGAGTCAAAGCGACTAATCTCTCACAGTGGTCAGTTCCGAGATGGCTCATAAGTGAAGGAGAAGACATCCAGCCAAAGTTGCTGACCATCAAACATTGTCATGCCCAAATGGGGTATAACATGCTGGACCCAGATTGACAGGGTCCAATGCCACATTCATGTACCGATTCTGGGACTGTTTACATTGGGTTTTACCTGGTGCATTCTTGCACCTGGGAATTACTTAACAATGTGCAGGGTGGTGTCTCGCGTGCACATACCATTCTGCACAACTTAGAACAGGGGTTCATTAGTAGTTCTAAATGAACAATACAGGGCTCAATGGGTGCCCGATAGGAATAGTCACTTATGAGTACAGAATGCCAATTGACAGCCCTGCAAATAAAAGTCTGAAATCTTCTTTCTTCCTTTGATGGGAGATGATTTGCAGCATATATCATATTCTCAAAAGACCCCTGAGCTACTTCTAAAAAATCTATAATAATCTACAGAATTGACTCACATGGAATTTCTACCAGGTAGGAACTAGGCAAACGTAAATCTTGTAGAATAGTCAATTTACAAATTTCAAAAACATTTTGCAACAGGGAAAATATGTTTCCTGTGCATAAATCCCTGTTTCCACACTCTAAGTACATATGGAGGTGCTCACTTTCCTTCCTCACCATGGAAGGTACTGACCCATGCCATTTACTCCCCTAATTTACATGGGTTACCAGCGGGCACAATCGGCAAAAAGTATGTGACTTCCCATTAAACTATGAGTTTACGGGTGCTTCGCTACCTATCAACTGCATCACCTATGCTAAACAACCCAAAAATTACAATGATGCAAAATTCACACCACTGGCTGATGTTCTCCTGGTTCAGGATGTGAAATGAACAATCATAACTTTATTTTGTGCAAGTACAAACATCTAGGGTGCACAAAAAAAGTTTATCAATCAGCCCTGATTCCCATGCAACAAAATATGTGGACAGGAATGCTTTATAGATGTCCAGTGAACCAGAGGCAAACGTTGGAAGAAATCCCAAAGACAACTAACGCTCTCTGGACCCACACTTATAACGCCTCATCCGTCCCTCTCTTCAGGGTGTTTATGAGGATTCAGGTTGCACTGGTGTGAGGTGTTATCTTTCTTTGCCCCTATTTTTAATCTGAAATTATGGGCCCAATTCACAAAGGTAAATATACCACATTTACATTTACTCATGTATATTTAAGCCTACACCTAGGTGTAACTCTCCACATTTTTGATATTCACCATTTCTGAGTGGAGAGTTACACCTATATTAAAACGTACTTGTCCCCATCACCTTTAATGATAGGGTGGATCCTCCTGCAACATAATTTACTAGTGTAATGTAGAGATCCCCACCACCTGTGGTGAAATCTCCCCATGGAAAAGTATAGGGAAAGTTAATAGCATATTTATTATTTAAACAAATACATATTTTAATGTATAATATTACTGGAAATTAACTCAATATCCTTATTATTAACCTGGAAATAAGAACACTTTGCAGCACATTAACTGATCAAATTGTAAGTGTATGGAGTAATACATTAATTTAAATATATTAATGTACAAACACTAATGTTATAACAATATTTCTTCTGAATTACTTGCTAATATTTTTGTATTTACTTTTTAGTAAATTTGGTTGTTATATATTTGAATAATAAAAAACTTTTACAATATTTAAAAGTTTAAAATATTCCTTTTTAAATTAAATGTATCATTAAGTAGAAAAATAATCATAAACTACATTTAATGTTTGTATCATTTAAAAATATGCATGCAATTGTAATATCAAACTAGTTTAATTAAGTTAACATTTGCTCATATGGGGTGTTATTTTATTTACCTGCCATCATTGTTTTCTAAGCAAGGGTGTTGCAGTACCAGTGCATAATGGATGGTGCTATACGTACTCCAAGGTTGGGCTGGAGTATGTCTGAGCCTCTTTTTGACACCTTAGGGCTCTAGTAAATTTAAAAGAATATTTTGTGGCTTGCAATTGTCTTACCTCTTTGTTAGTCTGTCTTTTGTATTGTTGTGTCTCTCCCAAACACATCCTTATTTTTTTACATTTGTTTTATTGTTTAAATATGCTACATTAAAAACATATACTTGTTTATGGCTAATAATTTGAAAAGTTACATGAAAAAGTATAAATAAGCAATTGACATTAGAAGAAATTGTAGCCATATAATAATTTTATACATAATAACATAATATTTCTTTCTGAGTAAAAAAGCTAAGCATACATAAAGATTTTAAATATAAAAAGAAAAGAGGAATGAAAGAGGGAAGGAAAGGTGGTGGGGGTGGGGAAATATTTCAGGAACAAATGGTTAAACAAATTCACTATGGGAAAAAAGGCATACTTATATTTATCCGAGGAAAAGGTTACTCCTAAAAAAGATAGCTAAATAAAAAATCGAGGAAGATGAAAAATGTCAATATCAAGAGATCAATAAGCATGTTTAAATAGAAAATCTGTTAGAGACAACGGTAATAGCCCTATTTTGATGGCCATCTGAACAGACGTAGAACTGGCCCTATCTAGCCTATGACTATAACATATCATATTCCACTATTTAACAAACAAAATACCATTAGCATGTTTCCAATTAGAGGAAATAACCTGAAGAGCCATAGCAATAAGCAGTTCTACAAAAATGGAGCTTCATAGATACTGTGACTACACAGTATGCAACCCACCAAGGAAAATTTGCTCCATGCTAAATGTTACTTAGGTTTCCCATATGTCCATAATTTTATCCCAAACCTGTGACCAAAAGATGTGAACAAAAATATGTAAGACGTCTCTATTATCTTCAAAGCATGACCAAAATATACAATCTGGATTTAATTTCATAATGTGTAAGAATGCCGGGGACAGGAAAAGTCTGTTATAGAAAAAATATAGGATTTGAGTAGCTCTAGCTGAAAGAGAAGCGAAATGTAATTTGGACCATATTTTATCCCAAAGACAAACAGAACGTTCTGCTGAGTTCTTAGATCTGGTAGGGCTGTAACCCATTAAATGTCCGCAAATGTAAGAGGCTGTAAATTCAAATGGGAAATCCTAAATATGGGAGGGCATTACAGACAAATACAAAGCAGAATCAGAAAAATAGCACCGGGGGCATGATTGTGGCTAATGGATTTTATTTAACATGAGAAGCATCTGGGGGACTGAATCTATTTTGTATTACTTCAAAAGTGTGTAAGTGATTTCCCAACATAGCTGGTCAATGAAATGTCTACCACTTTGTAAACAGTCACACCAGCAAAGTTATTTTGAGGTGTAATGTTTATATTATACCAGAAGGGTAAGATTTGAAAATATCGAAGACTGACTGTGAATTTTGCAGGTAGGGTCTACTCAATAAAGCAGAATAAGTAATTACAGGAGAGGAGAGGGAAGGAGGCTTTTGTAATGTACATGTAAATTCCTTGTAATTAAAAGGATGGCTGAAGGTGTATTTTAGTTTTTGACAAATGCTGAGAGTAGGTATGGGTTTATCAGGCATAAAAATACACATTTGCTTGAGTGTAAGTGCAGAACGATGATTCAGAATAATCTGAACGTTAACACCACCATTTTGTTTAAGTCTCTGTAATTTGGCCAGAGATATACAAGTTCTCTTTGCATTCAAGAGAATCTTAATTCGAGACCTGTCAATAAACGTAGACATTTCTGTCCCACCACGATCGTAATAGAGGTGACATATTATCTGAAAGCAATTCAATGTTATATTTAATCTCAGCCAAATTAATGCTAAAAGTCTGTGATATGGAGTCTGAATATAAAATGCCTATGCATTTTAGTCTTGTGGGCTTCCAAACACAATCAGGGGGATATTCTTAAGAATGTGTGAAAATTACCGCAAAATTAGCTTAACACAACTCTTCAAATTGCAGTCTATTGCAGGAAAATAACGCTGCGTTAACGTTGCATTCTCAACACGGCAGTACAATGAGATAGTCTCACGATAACACTTCAAATGTCTGCGATAAAATCCCTGTGACGGCGATAAAAAAGTAAACCCCAACACAAAAAAAGTTGCGATGTGCCTAACTGCGATAAAAAATTCAGCGATAATCTTCCCCAGGCCTGCAATTCACACACGTCAGGTGGGAAAAATCACTATAAGAGTAGAAAAAAAACATACAAACAAAAGTCAAACAACAGCGAAGCACAATGGAGGTAGCCAGGGCTAGTACAGAGGACATCCAGAACCCCACAAACCCCCCTGAAGGAACAGCCTGGGACCTCAGGGTCAGGGAAGAGCAAAGACTAGAAGAGTAGGAAGAAGCGGTTCAGTCCGCCGGAAAAGAGGATCCTGATTACGGAGGTGGTCGAACATCATCAACTACTGTTCGTCACCTCCACTGTGTCATTGGCAACAAAAAATGGAATATGTCAGTCCATTGTGGACAAGGTGAATGCAGTCGGAGTGCTGAAGAGGACAATGGAAGAGGTCAAGAGGCGCTGGAATTAAGTGAAGCGCAAAACCAAGCATAAACTTGCCAACAACCGGAAGGCAGCAATGCAGACTGGAGATGGGAGTCCAGCGGCACAAGAGGACCTGGACGAGATGGAGGAAATGGTGTCCCAGTCATCAGTGAGGAGACGGTGGCAGGAGTTGGGGGACCGGACACTGCTCAACATGACCGGACACAACAGCACCAGGGTGAGTAACGACCAAGGACTGGGGGACGGGGGGAGATAGGCACAATGGCACACATGCACAATTAGGTAGAGCACATCTGCAGACAAACCATGCCCCAGACCACCAAGTCCCACCAAGAGACCAATGTAACCAAGTATGCAACATCTCAGCACTGTATAAGCACAGTAGTCAAAGGCACACCACAAGAAAAGGAGAAGGGGCAGCAAAATCAGAGCTGCAGGGACTACTCCCCCAAAATGCTGCACACACACACATAACAGGCAGAGCACATCAACATTGACAACAATGTTGTACAAACCACACCACGTCCACAACAGAACAGAGGATACAACTGCTGCCGCTTGTGTGTAGAAACTGGCCTATCACATTTGGCAATGCAGGGAAATGTGGGATGATGATGTACAAGTACAAACACGCATCCGTGATGGTGTCGAAATGTCCACTGTCCTGCATCAAATAAGCAGCTCCTCGCAAACAATCACAATGTACACTGTCATGCAGTCTGAATGTAAACATGTACAATGCGTCAACATACATGTGAACACAATGTTAAAAAGCATCTCCCCTTCACATTGCAGAGGGAAATCCAATGCTTCCTGCAGAGCAGGCCGAACCTCTCTTCTTTTCTCTGATGACGAAGAGGACCACCACACCTTCGACCCCGACGCCCTCCAACAGCTCGTTGACAGCCTCCACACATCACCTCCAGGAACAGGGCAACCCAGCTGCTCAAAGAGACCCTACCCCTGCACAGACCACTCAGCAAGCAGCACCCACCTCCACGGCTGCCTCCCTGTACCCCCACGATGATCCCATGGCCTTCCAACACCGTGTGTTGGGGTGCCAGGAGCAGCTGGCTGAACAAGTGCGGGTGGGGTTTGACCGCATGGCAGCCAAACTAGATGCCATATATGTGGGTTTCTAAGTCCCATCAGGGACCACTCACTGTCCCTAACAGACACCCACAGTCCGCTCCATGCTCTCCAATGAACCATGGCTGACATCGCTGGAGTCCTGACTCAGAGACAAGAACAACTGTCTAGTCAGAGTGGCTCCAGAGATGTCACACAGGAGCTGGGACACATGCAGAGGATAATGGAGACCATGGAGCGGACGCAGGTGGAAAGAGAGGCTGCCAGAGCTGCACACCAGCGAGAGGTAGCTGGGTCCCTTGATGCCCTAAAGACCCTCCTCATGGCATTGCTGCCACACGCCCTGTCCCTGATGAATGCTGCTGCTACCACTCCATCCACATCTCCACCCCATGAAGTGTCAGTGCCACACAGTGCGGCAGACATTCCACCTCCTGCCCCTGAGGTATTACTGCCACACAGTGCTGGAGACAGAACACCACCACCCACACGTGAGGCACATGAAACAGCAGAGAACGACAATGCGGATGAATCAGCCCTACTGGTAATAAGAAAACTGTAGCATTCATCTCCGTCATATGGACGGTTTCTGCTTGCTTCTGCCCTCTGCAACATCACCTTCCACTGTCTTCCAACACACTCTGCAACACTCACCTTGGATCTCAACTTGGACTGCCATATTCTGTATGGACACCAATGACACAGCATTCAGACTGCGGACTGTACTCTTCCCTTCCATTGAACTTGTCATTCCCTGAAAGAATCGGGCCAACAATGTAAAGTGGGGTTTGCATGGTTCTGTACTGCTCCAGCTACAACACTCAGCTGAATGTGCATTAAACATTCATGTACACACAGATGTGTCATGTCTCTGATCATTCCAGTGTGAAAGTATGGATGACTGTAGGCTCAGTGAGTCCCCCTTACGTCTATGTTGCTCATGTTGTGGGACTTGGATCACAGGGTGCCACATTGCTGATTGTGGTCCGGGTGGCGCAGGCACTGCAACAGGGACACACACATTAGTTACTGCCTTGTCCAACCCAGGACAGAACCACGCCCAGAGCCCCGGGGTCATTGTTCAATCCCTTATGCTGGTCTGGCATATGCCAGGCCAGCCCACTCCTCTTACGCTTACAGGGGGGGACAACGCTACATGTCCCAGGTCTTCCCTGTAGTGATCTGCTGATCACAGGTCTAGTTGTCAGCATGCCACAGCCACTGCTTCATGGCTGGTATACACCCACACCACACCCATCCAGCACATGTGTCACAAGACATGTGACCCTGCCAATAAAAAGGGACTGGTGCACGTGCTGGCCACCATTACCACTCTCCATCTGGGTGTATCCTTGTGGTTATTATTTATGCATGAGGGCCTAGGGCCCTGCTACATCACATTACCCACTGCCGGAGGTGACATGATGGCGCCGTACCATGGGACTCAATCATAAAGGGTCCATGACTTGCGTTGCACAGAGGGGGTGGCATCGGATACACTGCAGCCGGCACAGGCACACCGCCATGGGACGGTGACTTTCGGTGCACTGAGGTAGGGGCACCTTAAGTGCTAAGTGGGTGTGCAGCCTGCGATGATGCCCCGTCCTGGCGGTCCGGACTGTTAAGGATTTGTGTGAGCCCTGCAGGAACGCGGTGTAGGCCTGAACCAGCGAGCAGTGCTGGCCTACCGCCACGTGGTGTTGCCTCGCGGGTCACAGAGTTAGTGGCACCTAAAGGGCTGAGTGGGTGTGCAGCCTGCGATGATGCCGCATGCACTGATTTGAACTCTGCCATAGCGAAATCAAGACCCAGAATCAAGTGTGTGACCTGGTGGCCCGCGGAGAGGGGCTGCTTGATGTGGAGGGTACCATGTTCACGGGTCCCGGGCTTGGGGCTTGCACCGTCACGTGGTGGGCCCTCTTGGGGACACGCCAGTGGTGGAATGTGAGCATTGAGGCCTGGGTGCGCAGGGGCGGGCAGTCACCGCTGGGCGGCGGTAGGGGCTGGGGTGCTGCAGCCTGGGTGCGCAGGGGTGGGCAAGCGATGATGGCATGTGCAATTGTATGTACTCTGTCATTCATAAATCTGGACTCTGTTTTAGTAAGGGACCTGGTGGATGGCAGTGTATACCTTCACATGGTTGGAGACACACCAGTGGCAGCAGGTGAGCAGTGAGGCCTGGGTCCGCAGTGTCGGCACTCTCTCCCTCTCCGTCTCTTCTTTTCGCTGTCTCTCTCCCTCTCTTTGTCTCTCCCTCGCTCCCTCTCTTTCTCTCTCCTCTCTCCCTCTCTTTCTCTCTCCCTCTTTCTCTCTCCCTCTCTTTCTCTCTCTCTCTCTCTCTCTCTCTGTCGTTCTCTCTCTCTGTCCTTTGATGTGCGCATGACACACCTTCTTATCTGGAATTTTGTCTTGCAGGCTGTGACCTACAGATTGTCCTGAGAAGGCCTGCTGTGACTCTTCAGAATAGTTGTTTTGAGTTTATTTGAATAAAATGTTTTGTTAGGTGATTCAAAGATGAATAACTCATTCTCCTTTTTCTGACCACACATGCATGTTAATTGTTGTGATTGTGCAACATCAGGCAAATTGTTTTGTTAATGGCTTTGTGAAGTTGATGTAACATATCTTTTTCCGGGGGGGTTGCCTGGGGTAGGGACCCTGGGGGGAGGTGGAGGGGCGTCCTGGGGGTGGTGGCTGTGGGTGTTGTGGCCCTCTTGGGTGTCCAAGCTGCATGATCATTGGCTCCATGGCATCTGTTGTTATTCAGGTGTGGCTTTGGACTGGGCTCCCTTTTCTGGTGCAGGCTGTTGTCCAACTTTACACCAGGTCAGAGCAGGTGTTAATTTCCTGTGGCTAACGCCTGTTTGAGGATCTTATCGCCGATCTGGCTGGTTATTGAAAATGTTGCGGTGTGGTGTTTTTGGGGCTTTTTGCACAGGAATGCCTACTCTGCATCTCATTAGCGATAGTTGCCGGGGTCATCGGTGGCGATGCTTCTTGCAGCTGCTATCGCAGGCAAACTGGTGATATCGGCAGTTAGCACCAGTTAGTGAATGAGTCAATAAATGTATCGCCATTTTTTCTGCAATAAAGTGCCGATAATGCGCCGATATGTCCTTGAGAATATGCACCTACGTGTGTAGTAACATTTCTTTGTAATAATACTTATTAAGTGGCATGACTTCAGAATTTTCAATATTTAATTTGAAACCAGAAAAGTTTGAATAATAATGTAGTATATATTAAAAAAAACAGGAATGGAGGTATCAGGGCTAGACACATGAAGAAAAATACCCTCTGCATATGCCAGAAATGTAATCTAAAAGTCTTAACATTTGCAGCCAGTACAGCTTGTGGGTGTGTGTATTTTTCCCAAAAAGCATTCAATTGCTAGAATAAAAAACAAATGCAATAGGGAATAGCCTTGTCTGGTAACTTGATTGAGATTAAAATAGGAGGATTGTATACCATTGACAAAAACTGCAGTTTTAGGAGAACTGTATAGTAATTGAATACACTATATATTTTTCATTTCAAACCCATGCCAATGTAAAGCTTTAAGCAGAAGGTCCCAGTTTGTTTGATCAAAGGCTTTCTCAGCATCTCATACAATTGCGGAAACAGGCTCATGTAATTTTGAAGCACCATCAATTATATTCCAAAATATTCTGGAGTTGTCACTTATATATCAACCTTTAACAAAGTCAGATTGTTTATGGTTTACAAAAAAAAAGGATAATGTCAATGTGCCTGGATAATATTTTGGATATATATTATGAAATCAGTATTTATTATTGATATCGGTCTATAATTTCTGCGTTCTGATAACATCTCAATCTTTTTTGGGGATCAAGCACAACATCGTTTCTAAAAGGACTCTTGAGGTATCCTGTGGAGCAAAAATGTTGAAAAAGTAAAAGTAATTTAGGTATATGGATCCCTGAGAAACAAAAATACAATTTGACAGGTTTTATTTGTGGAAGGTCCTGAAATGGCATCAGCATCTTTATTTCAATAGTATCAATATCCACTTCTAAAGAGGAGAAGGCTGGTGTTTGTAATGTCTCTTTCTGTATATTATGAAAAAAGATGTAGAGTAGCTTGTGATGGAATATTCTCTGGCGTGTGTAAATATGATGATGATTATCCACAAAGCAATGAAATATATCAGAGTCCTTAAACAGTTTGTTATCATTTCTATCCATAATTGTAGTAATTTTTGTTTTTGAATTTTTAAGTAATTAGCAAGCAATTTACCTGCGTTATTTCATTCACTATAATATTTAGCGTTCATTTTCAAAAGTGTTTCACGTGCTTCATTAGTGGATTTCATATTAAATTCTAATTTCACCTGAGTAAGCCAGGCCAGACTGACTTTGCAATTGGAAGAATAATAGGGTTCTTTGATTGATTTAAGTAGATATAGCGACTCTTTAATAGCCAATTTCTGCTTCCCAGCGACATAGTCAATCCTAAAACCTCAAGCTCTGGTTTTAAAGGAATATCAAATGTACTCTCATAAAGAAAGAGAATGTCAAATTAAATTAAATTTGGCATCTTCGATAGTCTTAATAGCAAACAATTATTTTACAAAATGACTGAATTTGTTAATAAAATTGGGATCCTGCAGAAAATAATCATTAAATCTCCACTGATTCAACCATGTGGAGTAGGATGACAATTCTAAATCCACTACCCCTGGGTCATGGCCAGAGATTAATATCACTACTATTTCAGCTCTATTGAGTGATGTTTTTACTTAAAAAGATGTAATATACTCTAATCTGATAAGCTGGAGAGTAAAAGGTATATGCCAGGATATCTGGGTGGCACAATCACTATGAATCAATTACACCTTGCGAAAGAATGGTTTTCAGAAAGGTCTTCTGCCTGGAACATATTTAGTTTGTTCATTGCTATCATTAAATGGATCTATAATCTGACTGCGGTCCCCTCCTAAGAGAAGGTAGGAATGAGAAAGTGACATGAATTAAGAAGTAATGCATTTCCAGAAAATAATATTAATACCATTTGGACCATAAGTTTTGAAAATAGAATACTGAATATTGGTAATTTAGAAATCAAGAAATCTCCATCTACTACTGTCATTATGTTATTTTTCAATATTGTCTAAATTTAAAGATTTATGAAATAAAATTATAGCAACATTTTTGTTACTGGTTACAGATGGAAGGAAAACAGAGCCAATCCAACTATGCCATAATAAAGGAGACTCTGTTTCTGTTCGAAGACTTTCCTGAAGCAAAGCTACTTAACATTTGAATTTTGACACATTAGTAATAACTCTTTGACCCCCATTACAACGGTGACCACCAGTGTTGCGAGATGGAGACCGCCCAACATGTGGCTGATGGCTCCACCTACCATATTACGGCCCAGAAAAGGGCTGAGGCACAAGTCGCAATTGGAAAAGGTGTGTTTTTAAACATTCATGCAACGTGTGCAAGGCACCACATGTGCATGGATGTTTGGTGGAGCACCACATGTGCCCACCTGGCCACATTCCATTGGCCCATGAGTGACAGGTCTCTGCTTGTGGTCACAAAGTCCCTTTCTGTCTGCCTTTACATGGTGGTGGGACCGCCATGTAAAGGCTGAGGGAAACACACATCCTAATCCCTACAGTAGTGTCTCTGCAGGCACCACCCCCATTGTGGGGATTAGGCTCCGAACGCCGCTCAAACTGGCTGATGAGTTGGTCTTTTCCCCGCCCAACTCATCCGATGTTAAAATTGTAATCCGGGAGTCAGACCGATACACTGGCTGTCAGGCAGACCACCACCGATGGCATGTTGTTGGTTGTCCGCCTGACATCAGAATGAGGCTTTAAGTCTATTAATGGGTGTATGAAGACCTTTTACATTCCAGGAAATAATATGCAAACCCAACATAATTCAATCAGAAGTAAATGACAGACAGACTTTAAATAGGATTAAATCTTTGTGTCCAGTAAAGGCAGAAAGAATGTTTTAATATGGAGATAAAGAATCATATGACATCCTGCAAGTTAGAAGAGAAAGGAGCAGAAAAAGAGATAGAAATAGGGGGGATAAAAAATAACCCTGAGGGTAAAAAGAAAAATAATATGGAATAGGACATAAAAAGGTAGTAACCATGAAAACCACCTTAAAGTGAAGAAAGTAGTGAAAAATGGAGTGGCGAGCCACAGAAGTTGATAACCATTAGAAAATGGGAAACCCCGAAAGTTGAGAAGTATTAGCAGACAAAGAAGAAGAACATGTATATAGGTATGGAGAACTAAATAAGGCAAACACAAAAACTTCATATAACAAAAATAATGACAAAGAGCTATCACAAGAACGAAAGAAAGAAAACATTAACAAGAAAGAGGAACTTGAATAAAAACGTTAATAGTTATTTAAACAAAATGAACAAAGTCACAATTGGACAAGAACATAAAACAACTCTATAGACATAGCTTCTAGGTTCTAGGGACTTCCATAGCTTTTTCTTTATGTGAATAAATAAAGTCATATAACTTGTCTGGGTTCTCAGATGAGATAGTGTTCTGTTTGCAAATGACTTTAAAATAGAAAGGACAGATTTAACCATAGCAAGCATTCATAAGTCTCAGTTGAGGTCAAAGGTCCGGAAATGCCTACTCCAAATGGCAGTAGCCACATAAACATCTTGAGAAAGGTAATCCTTATGACCATAGAAGATGCTTTTGTGGTTTCACTGCAAAGGATCATCATGAGTTTAGTATGGCAGAAAAAAAACAATAACAGCTCTAGGTTTAAATGCCTTTGAGACTTTAGCTCCAAGTCGATGGGCTCTTTGGATCTTAAAGTAAATGTGATTCTTACAGACCAGTGAATTTAGGAAGATTGGTCTGTAGAAAGGAAATACTGTAAGAACCTTTGTCTTCTTCCCCCGCTTCGCAATTTGGGAGTCAAAGTACATACAGAATCGGAAATTGTGTTTCTAGAAAATTACGGAGTTGCGGTTAATAAGTTAGAAGATGACGTACAGCGATGGATTAGGCTACCACTCTCGCTGATGGGCAGGGTTTCAATCATGAAAATGGTTGTGTTGCCACGGTTTTTGTTCCTGTTTATGAATATACCAATGGTCCTCCCTAGTTCTTTCTTTCCCACACTGACATCGTTGCTACTCAGGCTGGCCTGGGCTGGGAAACATGCTAGGATACGATGGGATATACTTACATTGCCTTACCGGATGTGCGGTCTTGGGGCACCGGACCTAAACCTGTACTATAGGGTCGGGTAGTGCGCATACGCCCATTTTTGGATTCATGGCCCTGTGGATACACCGCACATACAGATTGAGAAAGTAGTTGCAGCCCCATTCCCCCTGCCAGCGCTCTTATTCACACCCCTAGACCGCAGACCTGGGATTCTTGTCTCGATCAATTCAACTGTACATGCTTGGCACCATCTACTTAAGCTACAAGCTGGAGTTCTATTATACTCCCCATTGGTTCCTCTTGAATAATGTCGTTGGCTGCCCACATGCGCAGATAGTAACTTGTGCGCTGACTGATATGAATATTTCAAAGATTGGTGAATTGTTTGAGGAGGGCGTGGCGAAGACACGGGATGAGGCGACTGCACAGGGTCAAAATACCACACAGTTACATAGATTCCAATTTCACAGAGTGAGGCACTCATTAAAAGAAATTCTGGGAAATTACCTCGCTGAGCCACCTCAGGTCGTCCCTCTCACAGCTATGATAAAAACAGAGGTGCCGGTGCAGACTGTGTCCAGGTTATATAAATCTTTGTAACCCTAAGGAGTTAGGTCCATCAGGGCATGGAATAGGCTGGACCCTTTTTGAATGCACAACACAAAATATGCCTAAACCACCGTTCTTTTTTCTTTTTCTTTAAAGACTTTTTTTCAACACATTGATTAGCAAAAACAGGACCAACTGTACATTCATATATTACACTATTGTACATGACAGTTTACAAACATGAATAGAAAATACATATATACACTAAATTAAATTTACAACATCATCCATATCAAAAACAATTCTTACACAAAAACAACACATAAGGGAGGAGCCAAGCTCGACATCGTGATGGCCGCACGGTAGCTCGGCTCCGCCGGCTTCCCTGCCCGAACTCATCTATCCTGCCGCCCATCCTGCCCAAAAATGATAACATTTTATAGATGAAGGTCTGCTGATACTTACCACCTGTCCTGGTGGCTCCGGCGTTCAGTGGGTCCGCAGCGGCGTCCTCCCAGGAAGTGCAGCCTCCGTGGGGTGGAGACCGGGACCTTGCCTTCAGCGAGTAGCCGGCGAGACGGTGTCGGTGGCGGCCTCGGGTAAAGGATGGAGGCCGGCCGGAAGAGGCCGTTGTGCTAAAAAGCCGGAGGCAACTGAACGCGCCTGGGACTACCGTCCAGTGATCCAGAGGTGAGGTGCGGCAAGTTGTGTGTGGGGGACGCCGTGTTGGTGGCTCCCCCCTTTGTTGCCCTGCCCGGCCCTTCCGAACTTCATCGCTCGGTGACGGAGAGTATCTCCAGTGGAGCGGTGGCGCCGGCGGGTCCCCCCCTTTTGGTGGCCCTCATTTCTGCATCGAGGTTGCTGTTTGGGTGATTGAGGGGGATCCTGCGGGGGCCCTGCTTGTGAGCCCCCCCAGGAGTTGGTTCCGAAAAGACGGCGCTCTAATCGCAAAATGGCGGCTGATGGCGTATGCTGTGGAACGCCCCGGGATGTCGATGCTGTACCTCTGTACTGTGCTGGGGCCTGCACTGGGGAGCGCGAACCCACGATTGGCGATGTCCTACGAGCGCTGAAGACTTGGCAAGTGACCTTGGCCCGGGATTCTTGTGTGCAAGACAATGTGGTAACCGCCATTGCTCCTGGGCCGTCCCTCAGAGAAGCGGATGGGCCAGAGGTGGTTGCTGTTTATTTCCCGCATTTTGGTGGGGGCAGTGATGTCCAGGTTCGCATGCGGGAAGATTTGCTGGTGTCCTACGAGCGCTGAAGACTTGGCAAGTGACCTTGGCCCGGGATTCTTGTGTGCAAGACAATGTGGTGACCGCCATTGCTCCTGGGCCGTCCCTCAGAGAAGCGGATGGGCCAGAGGTGGTTGCTGTTTATTTCCCGCATTTTGGTGGGGGCAGTGATGTCCAGGTTCGCATGCGGGAAGATTTGCTGGTGATCATTGACACTGGTGTACATGACTGCCGTAAACAGCTTTTGCATTACCGTCGGCGGAGGAGATCCCATGGGTTGCTACCATTGGCCGTTCAGCGGCTGCTCCACGGCCTTTTCTCTCCGCTTTGTTTTATGCCCGCTACTTCGACATACATCGTGGCGATAGCTAAGAAAGGACTGGGGTGAGCCCGGTTCTCAATCCGGAAGACTGCTGTTCGGTGCACGGAGTTATGGACTGCCCCAAATTGAGATAATTTGTCGAATCCTTAATATGTATGGCTACCTGAAAACTTGCCAGTTTCGTTTTGGGCTGCACTAATTGTTTGTATGGGCGGGGGGTGGGGGCCGTGCGCCTTGTTACATGGTATCCTCTCCCCTGGCTTTCCTTTTTCCCTTTTTATCTGTTTTCTTTCCCTTTCCCTATATTATCTCATTCTATAGTTCGGGTTCATGTTTAGGGCGACAGGCACGCTGCTGGGAGGGGTAGGCCATAGCCTTCTGCAGGGGTGCAGGGTGGGGCGGGTGGATTGGGGTCTATTAGATAGTTACTTGTTTCTATGGCTCTTTTGTGTCCTTTTCTTGGGTCTCCATGACTGTGCGTGATTCCCGCGGGGTGAGTGCCTGGGGGGGGGGGATTGGGTATTCCTATATAATATGGTACTTTCAGGTTCTGCTTATCCTGACTTAGCCGCCCCGCCCCTAAGAATGTTTGCTGTCTGGATTGTTGATCGCCATTATCGCCGTGGGGTGGGTACAGTAACGTGGAGTCCCCTTTTCCTTTTTTCTAGTATTTTCGTTTTCTTTTACTCTCCAGGTTGGGCTGTATAATGATTGCAACTTTATCCGTCTCACTGATAATTTGAGTATTATGAGAGGGATGTTCTGCTTGTCTTTGGGCACATGAGGTTGCGGGTGGACACTGACCGAAGAAGAATTGCAAGGGCATCTATGGGTTGAACGCTTTGGACTACTCTGATGACAAATCTATGGATTCCCTATTATAATGTTGTTGGTTCTGTTCCCCGCCATGTGCATCAGAATGCTTATTATACAACCACAACCGATCCTTTATTCTTTTCACATAAAATTAACCTTCTGTGATCCTGTGCCGGAGGGTTACACTCAGTTAGCATTATGGACTCGCAGCATTGTGTAGTAATGCGTAACCACTCCGTACTTTTTATTGATATTGGTGCTTTCCAGTTTGTTCTGTGGCCGGCTTCTGGGTTGTAGGCCCGTATTTGTATGCAATCATCTACACAAATAAAGGTTTTCAAATTTTTTTTTTAAAAACACATAATATATTCATGTATATTTGATATCAAAAAATGAAAGACAAAGTCAAAAGACGAGGAATACAGTCAAATGAATGAGACTGATTAATACTCTCTAGACTAGCTAGTGCTAGTTTTCACTATAAAAAACTATTTATTCCTCCAAGTTTGCCGACGCGTTTCGAAACCAGGAAACCAGTTCATGGAATCTCATCAGGGCTTTTTCTTTTGTCAAATCCTTTAAAGGCAGGGGACTGTGGGGAATCTTACCTTGTTTTCAAAAAAGCCTTCTCTCTTGGACTCAAAAACGATATGCACTGACTCCTTGTTGTGTTAGCCAAACAACTTTCTTTTAATGCCTGTTCTTTTAGTACTTCTCTTTTTTGTGCTTAAAGCTATTCTGTTCATGGAACACTGGGGAGCGAGCCAGTTATCCCAACGTGCTGCATCTCAAAAAAATTTGAACACTGTATCTGTCTTATTTCGTGTACTGCCTTGGTGTGCTATTTAAGATGCGCTCGTTTTTCTGTCTTATTTTGTGTACTGCCTCGGTGTGGTATTTAAGATGCGCTCGGTTTTCTCTTACGCAAGTCTCTCCACCGTCTGGATCTCATGAGATCGGGCCAACCATTATACTAAAGCCCGTATGGCCTGGCAGAAAGGCCTTGGGATGGAAATAGATGATAGAATGTGGAAATACTGCTGTGAAAGCATGAAACAAATATCCCTGAATGGCAGGCATAGGCTGGTCCACTTTAAATGTCTCAATAGAATATACTACACCCCTGAAAGACTGCATGGGTAGGGCCTGAGGGACTCAGCTGACTGCAACAGATGCAGTACCTCCCCTGCAGACTTTTTTCATTCCGCTTGGTTGTGCCCTGGAATTGCCAATTTTGGGGGTTTAATATTTCATGCACTGGTAGAAATCACTAAAGAAAAACTGACCCCAGACCCTGCACTGGCACTGCTGGGATATTCTAAACGCCTACCCAAAGCTGTCAGATGCTAATTGACATGGGGCTGCTAATAGCGAGACAGAGGGTGGCAATGTGTTGGTTCAATAGTCCGATTCCCACTATAGATAGCTGGTCGAGAGACATGATGTACTGCTGCACACAGACTGAAAACTACAGCGAACTACTGCCACCACGCAGTCAACCCAAACATTTTTGGGAACTATAAAGTATCTTAAAGGCTGCCAAGGATAACAACGAGCAAAGTAGGGAAGCTTCTGCTTAGCTGTAATAAGAATGGAGCATGACTGCAGGGACGAGATAGTTGGGATATGCCCTAATTTTGATACAGTGCTTAATATATGTACAATGCCTATATAGGATGTTAGCACGATCTAGACCAAAACACAATTTTGGGAAAGATTCTTTCTAGTGTCACAGCTTTCTACATGACAATTTGTGATGCAGGCCCTGTGAAAAGCTATGTACTACCGCTATGTAACAATGCGACCCAAGGGGAATGTTTTAAGGTCTATTGTAATATCATGTATACGGAGTTACCACAACGTGTCTCTGTATTATGAGGTTGTTTATGCTTTTTTGAAGTATTGTATTGCAATTCAGAATACAAATATTAATTTTTTTTAAAAGAACCTTTGTCTTCCTCCAGAATATCTTAAATCTGTGGATTGTTTCACCTTTTGTTTTTTTCCAGATCCTCACTTTGCTTTTTGAGAAGAGTGATTTCTTTAGCATGAACTCAACCCTTGTCGTGACATCCTGGACATCACTGATCCATTTTTCAACTTCTGAGAGCCATGAATCTAGAGTAGACCATTTTTAGTGTTGGCTTCAATGATAAAGAGTTTCATGTTTTTAACTCGACCATGAGCTCTTCAAGAGTTACTAAAGAGGGTGATTTTGTGGGTGACTTAGAATCTTTTTGGGTTGTGTTTTAATATCCCCACTCACTGGTTCCTTATGTATAGTTGTAGACAAGTGATTGGTTGCTGTTGGTTTGGGGATTGCAGATGGGTGATTGTCCCCTTTAGATCGGATGAATTCAGCCATGATGTTCTCCTCAGGTGAAGTTTGTTGTGGAGGTGCAAAGTGAGAGGAAATAATGAGCTTATTGGCTCTGCGAGTAGATTTTGTTTGTGACATAAATTGCAAATAACAATTGTGCATTACAATTCAATGAGAATTATCCTGGCAACATGAGCACATTGCCTGTGAAGTAATAATACAATCTAAGATAAATCAGCAATAAGTGCCATATATTGGGGTATGTTGTTAGTACGAAATATTTATATTTATATTTAATATTTATAAGGCATAGTGAATCATCCCCAAGGGGATCTCTCAGCGCATCCATGTTGTAATAAAGCTGTGGAGAACCTGTGGCTTAATATTCTGAGAGAATTTTGTTGTGTGGATTTATTTATAAGTCATTTATTGCTAATTATTCCCCAGTACTACTTTGCATATTTCAAAATGCAACTTGTAAATAAGGCTCTAAATTTTGAAAAACAAAGGCAGCTTGCTCCCTTTCATTCCACATTAACCATGGTCGAAGCATAGCTCTTGCCTGCAAACTACATCCCAGGGGGGCAGACACAAAAGTAACTTCCATGGACATCAATTTACAGTCCCTGAGCCCCAGAGGCTCATGAAGCCCCAGAGGCAGCTCAATCTGCAGAGTCTATCTGCAGAAATCATCTGCAATCCCTGAGCCCCAGATGCCCCTGAGCACCAGATGCAGAAATTAAGGTTCAAGAGCTATACATTAATTTCAATGATATTCTTTCAAATGTGACAGATCTGAGCAATGGGAATAAGCACTTCCAGAAATATCTAAACTGCACAATGTTGTTTCTTGTGCTCCACAAAGCTAAACTGTGGAAGCTGGAGCCCCTGACCAGGAGACCCACCATGCACTTTCTAGGATTCCCAGATTTTCAAGATGTGGCAGACCCAAAGAAGACATTTTCACAGTTAGGGGAGACTGAAATTCCCAGTATCTTGCAGAAAGGAGGGTAAGGAGACTGCCTACCAAACGCTTCCCTAGAGAGGCCAAAAGAGGAACAGTGCTTGCAGGTCAAACTGAGAAATGCGAACAAGAAGGTTTTAGTGCTTCATGTTGCAATGAGAATGAAATGCAGGTTTTCCACTAAAAGAGGGGTTTAATGACATCAGGGGATTGGAATTAAACAGACGGAAGATGCTTTAAATCAGATCCAATATCTAAAGATAGAGGTTGAAACCTAATCTGGCAAACGGGAGGATGATGCAGGCTGGCACATCCCATTTGTCAATTGACACTGAAGTGGCCCGAGTGAGTGGAGTGGTGTGGCTCACTGGTTAGAGGCGGCAGACCCGGAAGCAGAGAACGGCCCGGGACCAGGGTTCAATTCCCGACGTGGCAGGGTCGTGGACTCGATAATTCTCGCCTCGGTGCCTACTCTAACCAGGGACCACACTCGGCAACTCTGGGCATTAGCTTGCCTCATCTCTACAACGGCCCCCCACATTCTCCGGGGATGCCTGGTTTCACCTTGGAGATATCCAGTAGGGACCATCTCACAGGGATAGCCAGGACGGGTTCCCCAGCGGTCTACAGCCCCATGATGCCTCAGGGCAGCAGTGCACTTTACAAGACACATACATACATTACATTGGAGAAGATACAGAAGATATATCTCCTGATCGAGCAGTAGATGAGAACCCATCATGTGTATCAAGATGTCTAGAACACTCAGCATGTTTCGATGTTGTTGTTGTTTGGATGGGGACCACTGGACCTATGGCGTCCCGACGGCTCCTTGGGTGGGATCACTGATTGATGCAACACCCCTGAGGGTGATGACACCTTTTTTTTTTAAAAATTGGGCGATTTATATAACGTGGACTCGACCCGAATGTATCAAAGTGCTGTAAATGAGCAACAGGTCAGTTACAGATGAACACATTCCTTTTGATAGGCATGGGGAGATTAAGTGATTTGCCCAGAATCACAGGATGTTGAGCGTCTCTGCCAAGACTCAAACACGGCTCCCCAGCTTCGAGGTCAACTGCTCTAGCCGTTGGGCCACATCCTTTCCCCTTCGCACTATTTCATACTTTGCACAATATTTGCATTACTTTGCACTGTATGTACAGATATATAAAATATGACTTCCACATTAAAGTTGACCATAGTTAATGTAGGCCTCAATTTAATGACTTGTTTTTCTGCCTTCTTTCTCTTGTTTCAGGAGCCAAGCTGCACATGTATTTCCTGATAAAAATGGTATCATTATTGTTTTAGTTTCTGTGTTAATGCCCATCTGTCTGTGTTCCATGGAGAGCTGAATAATGAACTACGGCATGTGCATCTAGAACACGCTGACCGCCATGTATCATCCTGCTATGAGGTATCTCCTGAATGCCATGCAGCAGAGACTTCCATTGTGGGATAGATGAAAATAAGGCAGATCCTGGCTTACTGAAGCATGTTGGATCCTGATTGGTTCTTTTCATGGGAACTGTGGGGAGTTAATGTTCACTGAATATCAGTACTTTAATTGTGCATTGCATAGTTAGTTAGAGTCTGATGCCCTTCCCACTCTCCCCAGAGGAGATTCTCCCTCCCTCCTTATTCCAGGTCAAATAGTTAGACCCCTGAGCAAATCCATTCTCACTTATTTGATTAAATGTTCATTAGAGTCTGCCTTTTAGAGGCCTTGTTGCTTACTCTTTTTGCCTGACTTTTCTGACAAATATTATGTATTTGCTACTTTGGATTAATTTGAATTATACTAACTGATTGCTTTGACTACTGATTTTTGACAACATTAAATCAACCACTTTTCACTCTCCGCACACCCACACTCACCATCATGGCTTCCTATCAAAAGATCTCCACCAAAGAGCCCACTCGCAGGGCCCGTGGGGTATTACAGCGCTGACCCCTTGAGGAGCAAAGCCAGGTGATGAAGCATGACACCCTCACGGGTGTGTGAGGCACCAATTCATATTAAGGATATGCCCCAATAATCACAGAAACCTGCAGGGATACACTATAGGAACCGTGACCCTCTAGGGTTGATTAACCTCTTCGCCGCTAATGACAAGGGTAACTCGTCATGGACTTTCCATTGATTTCAATGGAAATTATATGAGGGCAGGAATAATGCCTTAGCAGTAAAGGGGTTAACTGACTCTTGGGAGCAAGGGCACTGGACCTTTTATCAGGCTCCCCATCCCCCTTCTTCTCTTGATATTGATATATTACTCTAATATAAGACATATTGTACAGGAGGATCACTGTCCCCTATAACGTGACAGTTCTTTTAGGCAACTAGTGAAAAATTAAGATGGGTGATATGTACATAGCATAAGGAATCCACTGGAAAAGTCAATGAAGCTTAGAATATACCAAACTAACATTGTTTTTAAATACACTGCAATGTTGGATATCCCTGAAAAACAAGCAAATTAAATAATGGTATTATCCACGATGCCCTATGTTGCAGCATTATTTATTTATTTATAAAGTTGTATGCAAATCTCCCACCCATCAAGCTAATTTAAGATGTGAGAATTAAATTTGATTTACAGGGAAGATAATAGCAAGTACTACATATGAGATATGAATAAAAAAATAAAACAAGCATTAGCAAAACTAATATGCCTGGGTTTTAATGAGCAGAACAAGGACATAAAAGGCACGCGGTCAGACAGATAGGGCCATGGCTGCAAATTGTCTTACATGTGGTTCAATACATGCACTCTCGAGGCGGAAGGATACAATCATCAGCCATTAGCATAAAGTGAGATATGAATACCCAATTGTGCCGAGCCAAAAAGTGATTGACAAAGTTTCAAGCCAATGGCCTATTGAAAGGGGCAGACTCAAATCTCACTCTAACAATAGCTCTGTTTAACAGCTGCACTGACAAAAACCAGACCTGAAAATAAGGACGTTTCCACCAATCCAAGAGGTCTTTAGCCTAGTGCCAGGTAGGTAACAGCAACTTCTCCAATATTCTATACCACGTAATAGACAATTAAACTCATTGAGAGACACATTGGGGAGTGAATACACATTACAGGCTCTCTTGAATCACACTGACTGTGCTCCTAAATTCTGTGGGCAACTAAATCTTCTCCCCAATGCAAACAGAGAAGGCTGGAAGGGAACTAGGAGGAAAGTACAGAGAGTGCAATAGATGCTAGACATTGGCATTAGGTATGGGCAAAGCTCCTCGTCTGTGGCATGTTTTTCCTTTATTACACAATTAATGTTTCTCTAAGCTCTATTAGTTACCGTTCTATTTCACACAGTGAAACTATTACAGAATATTAAATGTTAATTACTATCAATAACAGATGAAGGCACCATGACAAGATTCAGTAGACACATATGATGTGTGAATACCAATGTCTCCCAATGTCTCTCTGCTGCGGGTTGAGGAAATAATCTCAGTATTAGCTAACATTCCAAAAAGACTAAAAAAACATTGCAACACCAAGTCTAACAGGATACTTCTTCCTGCAGCTCTGAAAGTAATTCCAACTAACTGACAATAGAGCTTTACTTGAGACCTTGAATTTATGGCCCCTTATTTCTATATGTTTGTGCATACGCAGAGCAATTGTTGTTTTGTGCATCTTATAAACTCATTTCATTTCAAATAATGCTTTATTGGCATGACCCTGGTTTACAAGAATTGCCAAAGCCCTGCAGCTTCATAGTCATTGCGGTGAAGCTTTACATCCAGGTATGTTGGTGGCTGATGGTGACACAGGCTGGCAGTGTTCTGCTACCTTTTCAGTCATCTCTGCTCCATCTCTGATGAGGAAACAGATCTCTTTCAGTTTTATGATAATTGCTAGAGAATTTGTCACAATAGTGTTTCTTGTGCCTTTATATTTGCGGCAGTGAGCTGTGTGTGTAATATATTGCAGTGTGTGTGGGTGTGTATGTGTGGGTATATGTGTGTATGTGTGTGTGTGTATGTGTGTATATGTGTGAGTGTTTATATGTTTGTGTGTGCGTGTGTGTGTGTGTGCATGCATGTGTGTGTGTGTGTGTGTGTTTGTGTGTATGGGTGTGTGTGTGCGTGTGTGTGTAAGCACATGCATGTGTGAGTGTGTGTTTGTGCGTGCATGTCTGTCTGTTTGTCTGTCTATGGTCGTTGTTTGAGTTCCCAAAAGCATAATTGTCCATAGGGCATAGTTGAACAAGATCACAAGAAAAAGGTAAGAAACTAGAGGGAGGTTGATTGACGGGACCTAGAAACGCATCACAATAGCCTGGGTGGCCCAGGCTGGTCCTGTGTATCCGTGTTTGTTTTATGGTCTAGGTAAGTGGGTAGCATGCCCCATACCTGAAATGAGGCTGGCCTGGAGTGGCTTCAGGTGAGCGCAAACCCTGAGTAGCTTCATATTTTGGTCTCAGCTTCTGCGGATACGTACCAGTCAGCCTACGGTCAGTGACCATTCCGTGTTCTAGTAGGTTGACTTAGTGGTCCTAGTTTGGGAGCCGGTATGCATTCATGCCTTTATGAAGGATGGCATCTAAGGACACCCAAGTTGGTGTGCAGATGCTGCCAATAAAGGACTTGAATGTCAACAAGGACTTTACCAATCTGCGCTGGCATTTTTCCTGATCTCAAGATGGTGGTTCTTTCATAAACTTCATACATCTCGTCCCATTCTAAGATGGCACGCAATATTTTGGATGAGCACTTCCAGGTCGAAATTGCGAGTGCGCAAAAGAGAGGCTGCTCAACAATTGCAAAAGGACTTGGCAACTCTGCACTTTCTCAGTTGCTTCCCTCCTCGTAACAAGTTGCACATGAACTCTCTACGTGTGCACTATGCTTATTTTGCTCTCTCTCTCTCACTCTCTCTCTCTCTCGCTCTCCCTATTATTCTATGTTGACCAACTTCCTGATTAAGCCCGTCTTGTGTCCTTTGCCTTCCGTATTACAGCAGTGTTTGTATGTCAGAATATTGAAGTCATACATATATACAGACCTAAATATTTTGGCCTCATTACCATTTATAAAAGTATTGTCTGGGTGGGCGCAGAATTTATATTTAGTAACTTCCGTGGGGTGATGTTGTTGTGAACAATATTTAGGATGCACTAGTGATAATATTCTGTCTAAAATATTCTATTACAACACCACAGTGCTTATTTAGTCCTCCTGGCTTGCCTACATCATCAGCCGGGAGACTTAAAAGTCCCACACTGTGGGTAGAGCACTCAATTCAGTCTGAAATGTTAAACATGATTTGCAGACATTTCACAGAGGGGCAACCAGGATACACTCTCGATGCCAGTGTTTGTACCGTGGCAATTGCTGTTTGTTTTTTACTTTATTTTTTTAACTTTTATTACTCTTTATTTCGGTTTTTATAATACCATAAAAGAGATGCATCGTTTAATTAAAATAGCATGAACATACAAAAAATCAAATATTAAAAACATTCATTAAACTATCAAACTTATACAATCTGGTTAAAAATTAAATTACATCATTTACAAATCGTAATATAAAACTCCAAATACCCAAATAGGATCACACAATCAGCTATTCACATTGAACTCCATCATATAGATATTCTAGAGATACCAAGATAGGGTAAGCTGGCTAACTCCAATAATAAAGGTAGACTGCGGCTTTTTAAGAACCAAGAAATGAGAAGATATCTTGCTCCCGCAAAAACCAAGGGAGGAGCTGGGTTAGTTTGGAGAATCCTAAACACTTCCTCATGATTTCTAGTACCCAAATTCCTACACATAGGAGCTAACCATTTTTGCCTAGCTACAATTTTTTTTGCCAAACTTGAATAACATCTTTATACTGTAAGTCCTTTGCACTTATGCCTGAGCATGAGCCCTCAGCGTCGCTCCACATATCCACGAGTCACATTCACTCAATCAACATTTGTATAGCGCACTACTCACCCAGAGAGTCTCAAGGCGCTGGGGGAGAGGGGTCCGCTACTGCTCGAAAAGCCAGGCCTTGAGTTGCTTCCTAAAGGAGAGATGGTCCTGGGTTAATCGGAGGAGGATGGGGAGGGAGTTCCATGTCTTGGCCGCCAGGTAGGAGAAGGATCTTCCTCCGGTGGTGGCTCTGCGGATGCGTGGAATGGCGGCGAGGGCGAGGCTGGTCGATCGTAGCTGGCGGGTGAGAGTGTAGAAGGTCAGGCGGTTGTTGAGGTACCTGGGGCCCAGGTCGTGGAGAGCCTTGTGTGCGTGGGTGAGGAGTCTGAACGTGATCCTCTTGCTGACGGGGAGCCAGTGTAGGTCTCTCAGGTGTCCGGAGATGTGGCTGTGTCGGGGGATGTCCAGGATGAGTCGTGCGGAGGCGTTCTGGATGCGTTGGAGTCTTTTCTGAAGTTTGGCTGTGGTTCCGGCTTAGAGGGTGTTTCCGTAGTCCAGTCGGCTCGTGGCGAGTGCCTGGGTGACCTTCTTCCTGGTTTCGGTGGGGATCCACCGGAAGATCCTTCGGAGCATGCGCAGGGTGTTGAAGCACGATGATGATACGGCGTTGACTTGTCTGGTCATCGAGAGGGAGGAGTCCAGGATGAAGCCTAGGTTACGTGCGTGGTCCGTTGGTTTGGGAGTGGTACCCAGGGGAGGGGGCCATCAGGAGTCGTCCCAGGCAGAGGGCGATGATCCCAGGATGAGGACTTCCGTCTTGTCTGAGTTCAGTTTCAGGCGGCTGTTCTTCATCCACTTGGCGACGTCTTTCATCCCTTCGTGTAGGCTGGTTCTGGCATTCTCTTTTATGCTTAATCCTAGGGATACTGATATTTCTTTTATTACAGTAAGTGCTGTCTCCATGCCACTGCTACCCTCCTCAACCTGCCCATGGGCATTTTGCCACCTACAACTGCAGTGCTGTTAAATTAATCAATGCAGTGCAGATGGCAAAATGCACACCACCATAATAAATGTGGCGCAAAGCCTGAAAGCCAGTAAATACATTGTTTGTTTAAATCTATATGCTCAAATATTCTTATCTATATGTATGTTGCCAGCTAATGTAAGTTTAAATAGCTCATTTTGTCTCTATATAGCTAGGTGGTGGGGCTGAAGAGGGGCACTTATTTGCATTCCCACAGTACTCTGCTGTTCAAAAGAATGCTTATTTATGCCAAAATTAGCAACATATAAACCTACTGCTTGAAAATACTTAAATATAGGACACTTCACCTTATTACTATATCATGGCATTACCAAAACGTAAGTACTCCTTTATACAAGCAGTCCATGACTAGTCGTATTCCTTCATCCTTCAGCAGGTAGCTTAAGAAGTCGTTTAGCCTCTCAATGGTCCCCAGTCAATTGCATAGCACGTCAAACATATTGTTTCAAGTGGTGAGTTCACATAATTTATAAGCACTACTGGTGTCAGATAATTTTTAGTAATTTTTTGGGCTGCAATCCAAATTTGCAGACATATCTAATCCATGTCCCTTTACAGACAACATCTTGAGACCCTTCTTATGGCTCAAGCTCACCCCTTTAATCCAGGAGTGACCTGTTCTATTTCACCTGAGCTGCCCAAATATATACTGTACAGTTAGACGGATCACAATCTCCCTTTCTTTGGTGATTTGATGCATTTCATCCTGCCCATTCCCTACAACAACATTCTGTTTACATATTAACATCTTCATTTTTGAACAGAAATACCTTAGACAAAGAACTGGCACATCATTGGGCACCTCATTCACATCCACTAATGCAAATTTGTTCATGTTCTGGTTGGAGGAGTAAGTGGCCTTGGCTGATAATAAGGAATGTTTTGCCAACAGTATAATATTGTGAAAGAGGAATATTGATTGTCTCTTTTTCATTGGAATGGTGATAGGGGAGAAGTAGAAGAATATATAACCTTGCTCAATAACAACAAACTAAATCTAAAGTCAAACGCCTGAGTTACCTTTCTCGCACTCCATTGTATTTGCTGTAACTCTACACAGTGTGATGGTGATTGGAGTGCAGATGTTGTCACTGCCTTCTCAAAATAGCAGATGTTGAATGCCAACAACCTGCTCATCACAAACTGTGTACTTGATATAAAACAGATTTTGCATTGTGCTGATTGCAAATGGTTATGCATGTATCATATCCCGGACTTTTACTGTAGTAAATGGTCTTACATGCAATCGTTACCTTTCACAAGAATGTAAAAATCAATAAAACAGATTTAAACAAAATAAAAACCTAAATCAAAGTGCAAAAGCTGTATTGGCCACCAAGAAAACTACTTTCGAGACATACACCTAGAGGTTGAAGATGGTGGATGAATGACCAAATTACATCGGAAAGAGACAGCTGTTAATAGTGTATTACATGCTGCAAGTCAGCACCCCCCCCCCCCCCCCCCGAAAATGGAGCACACCTTAAGGTGAGTTGTTTACGCCCAAAAGGAACTATAGAACAAATAGTAAATACCAAAGACAAAACAATAATTATGCAAAGGTTTTGCAATATGGGTTACCCACAGTTAGTGTTATCAAAACAAGTCGGAAAGTGGAGAAACTAAATAGAGAGATCCTGATATTCAAAACAAACATAAGAAAGAAGGGAAAAAGGGCAGATGGGAGGTTTATCACTACATTTAACACAGCATCAACCAGGATATATAAAATTATTAGCAGCCCCTGGAATAGCTTAAGAGCTGATCAGCTTGTGGCACCTTAACAGATATGTGTCGGTAATGTATTGTACGTCAAAATCACTAAGTGATTATTTGGTACACAGAGATCTTAAAACTCAAAACACCAGCAATTGGTTGATAGAACTAAGAGATTTCACAGAATGTTGTATTTTTAAACTCTGCAACTGTAGCAAAAATGAGTATACAGATATCTATGGTCTAAAAAAATACATTAACAAATGTATGACCTGTTCACCTAAGTTTTGCATTTATGTACTACAATGTCCATGTGGTGTATGAAGGGAGTTCAATCTTCCCTATTAGGAAGAGAATATTGGAGCATATATGCGCAATAAAAAACAAAGATTCCTCATATCCTGTAGTCAGACATTTTGGGCAAAAACATGATTTACACCCTGGATTATTGGGTCACATCTGTATAGACAGGTCCCCCCGACCCAGGAGAGCAGGACATAATTAAAAATCTCAGGAGGTTGAAATCATGTTACATACTAAGGGCCTTATTTATGAAGACCTACGTCCCTTTTGCGCCGCCGTTGCGTCACCTTTAGTACGGCGACATAAATAATGCGGCATGTTGTGCCATATTTACGAAGTGATGCATCGTGTCACTTCCTAAACCCCTGTGCAACATTATACCTGCATCAGGTATAATGTATGCAGGGTGGGCATTTCCCCTCAAGAAAGGGTCATAGGAGTGGTGCAGTGAAATCTATAAGATTTTGCTGCGCCACTTCTAGGACGCAAATACGTCAAAACCATACACCTGCCTCATGGCGTAAGAGTGACACAGGCCCTTAAACATGGAGCTTGCCCCATGTGAAAGGAACAATGCTGGAGTTGCGCAACGCTTCCAACACAACTCCAGCAATGCGCCACTTTTGCGCTGACAGATACAACAGTAATACTGATGTATCTGTCATTCCTTGCGACATGATGCATCATACAGTAAATATGACGCATCAATGGTGTCGCAAGGAGGGTGCACTGAGAAGTGTTGAATCTCTGCTTGTATGTAGCGATGCACCACTTCTCATATAAGAGGCCCTAAATCTGGGGACAATGTACCCAAGAGGGCTTAACATGGAACAAGAGTTAGAAGTACTTCTAGACTGACAATAGAAATGCGCCAATTATAATCTCTGCGTTGTAAAATCACTTTTAAATGTGGGATGATTTTTATGATATTGTGTTTTTAGCAAATGCTTTCTTGTATTCTGGATATAATGTTAGTTATTTTTCATTTATAAACATGAAATTGCAAACATTTATGGAACAGAATGTCTGCCACCGAGGGATGCCCAGTGGGTGAAGAGGAAATGTTCTGGATGGCACATTTTTAGGAACATTACTGATTGGAGAATATTCCCATGAAAAGGGAGTAATAATCCTTAAGGTGGCAAATTGTTCTGGACAGGCAGTTCAATATATGGATTATATGCAACAAAATACCCTTCATTTATCTTAGACAAATAAGGAAGTATCAAACAATGTCAGATGCGAAAGGACAATGTTAACCCTTCTCCTACCAATCTGTACTTTCTTTGGCTGTGAATTGATGACAGACCATATTGAAGACAATTGCTGGCCAAAATATGAGAATATATGATGGCACATATGGTGAATTGTGTGATAATGGTACACATTTCTGTGACATAATGATTTAACTGTAGTTTGTACATGATGGCGACACTTTAAATATTGGTTAGAACAAACCTGTCCTCAATTTATGAACATGAATAGGGAATTTTTAGATGGTCCCTGCACCTAAAGAACTTCCAAGAAGGTCATTAGGTAAACATGACAAAGCAATTGTTCTGTGAATGAGGACAGTAATTAATTGCCTTAAAAATGGGTTTCCATGGTGCATGGACCGATAATAACCTTTCCAAAATGGCGGCACCTAGGATGATTTAACAGTGGAAATAGGAGTCTGAATGATTATTCAGGTAATGGTGACAATTGCTATTTGAAATATTAAGTCAGATGTTAATATAAGTGGGAGATTTATGGTGCATCAAACAAGTTCCCAATTTATATATATATATATATATATATATATATATATCTTCACCCTAGGATGCCTCTGACATGAAGACGCCACTCCGTATGTGAACAGGTACAACCTTTTTTAATTTGCAAACTGCGCCCAGCGCCTGTTATTTTAAGGGTCCCAACGCGTTTCGAAGCGTCTCGCTTCTTCATCAGGGGATGGCACTGATTGAGAACAGGTGATAACTGCAGCCCTATTTATCCATTACGTACGCGCCCTCCAATGGGTGCATGCTGGGAGCTGTAGTTCGATTATACTCCTTCAATGGAGTCCGTGTGCTCAACACAATTCCGTGCTTTCAAACCAAGTTTAACTGCCCTCCAGTGGGCTACAGGCACAGCGCACAGTTTTGATTTAGCAGTTCACTCACGCTGCTTGTCGGCTGTCGGATGGCAGTCCCCGCAGACCCGCACTGACTTTCCAGCGGGCGGTGCATCTTCCGCGGCCGAGGCCGCCGCGCACATATCTTCACCCTAGGATGCCTCTGACATGAAGACGCCACTCCGTATGTGAACAGGTACAACCTTTTTTAATTTGCAAACTGCGCCCAGCGCCTGTTATTTTAAGGGTCCCAACGCGTTTCGAAGCGTCTCGCTTCTTCATCAGGGGATGGCACTGATTGAGAACAGGTGATAACTGCAGCCCTATTTATCCATTACGTACGCGCCCTCCAATGGGTGCATGCTGGGAGCTGTAGTTCGATTATACTCCTTCAATGGAGTCCGTGTGCTCAACACAATTCCGTGCTTTCAAACCAAGTTTAACTGCCCTCCAGTGGGCTACAGGCACAGCGCACAGTTTTGATTTAGCAGTTCACTCACGCTGCTTGTCGGCTGTCGGATGGCAGTCCCCGCAGACCCGCACTGACTTTCCAGCGGGCGGTGCATCTTCCGCGGCCGAGGCCGCCGCGCACATATCTTCACCCTAGGATGCCTCTGACATGAAGACGCCACTCCGTATGTGAACAGGTACAACCTTTTTTAATTTGCAAACTGCGCCCAGCGCCTGTTATTTTAAGGGTCCCAACGCGTTTCGAAGCGTCTCGCTTCTTCATCAGGGGATGGCACTGATTGAGAACAGGTGATAACTGCAGCCCTATTTATCCATTACGTACGCGCCCTCCAATGGGTGCATGCTGGGAGCTGTAGTTCGATTATACTCCTTCAATGGAGTCCGTGTGCTCAACACAATTCCGTGCTTTCAAACCAAGTTTAACTGCCCTCCAGTGGGCTACAGGCACAGCGCACAGTTTTGATTTAGCAGTTCACTCACGCTGCTTGTCGGCTGTCGGATGGCAGTCCCCGCAGACCCGCACTGACTTTCCAGCGGGCGGTGCATCTTCCGCGGCCGAGGCCGCCGCGCACATATCTTCACCCTAGGATGCCTCTGACATGAAGACGCCACTCCGTATGTGAACAGGTACAACCTTTTTTAATTTGCAAACTGCGCCCAGCGCCTGTTATTTTAAGGGTCCCAACGCGTTTCGAAGCGTCTCGCTTCTTCATCAGGGGATGGCACTGATTGAGAACAGGTGATAACTGCAGCCCTATTTATCCATTACGTACGCGCCCTCCAATGGGTGCATGCTGGGAGCTGTAGTTCGATTATACTCCTTCAATGGAGTCCGTGTGCTCAACACAATTCCGTGCTTTCAAACCAAGTTTAACTGCCCTCCAGTGGGCTACAGGCACAGCGCACAGTTTTGATTTAGCAGTTCACTCACGCTGCTTGTCGGCTGTCGGATGGCAGTCCCCGCAGACCCGCACTGACTTTCCAGCGGGCGGTGCATCTTCCGCGGCCGAGGCCGCCGCGCACATATCTTCACCCTAGGATGCCTCTGACATGAAGACGCCACTCCGTATGTGAACAGGTACAACCTTTTTTAATTTGCAAACTGCGCCCAGCGCCTGTTATTTTAAGGGTCCCAACGCGTTTCGAAGCGTCTCGCTTCTTCATCAGGGGATGGCACTGATTGAGAACAGGTGATAACTGCAGCCCTATTTATCCATTACGTACGCGCCCTCCAATGGGTGCATGCTGGGAGCTGTAGTTCGATTATACTCCTTCAATGGAGTCCGTGTGCTCAACACAATTCCGTGCTTTCAAACCAAGTTTAACTGCCCTCCAGTGGGCTACAGGCACAGCGCACAGTTTTGATTTAGCAGTTCACTCACGCTGCTTGTCGGCTGTCGGATGGCAGTCCCCGCAGACCCGCACTGACTTTCCAGCGGGCGGTGCATCTTCCGCGGCCGAGGCCGCCGCGCACATATCTTCACCCTAGGATGCCTCTGACATGAAGACGCCACTCCGTATGTGAACAGGTACAACCTTTTTTAATTTGCAAACTGCGCCCAGCGCCTGTTATTTTAAGGGTCCCAACGCGTTTCGAAGCGTCTCGCTTCTTCATCAGGGGATGGCACTGATTGAGAACAGGTGATAACTGCAGCCCTATTTATCCATTACGTACGCGCCCTCCAATGGGTGCATGCTGGGAGCTGTAGTTCGATTATACTCCTTCAATGGAGTCCGTGTGCTCAACACAATTCCGTGCTTTCAAACCAAGTTTAACTGCCCTCCAGTGGGCTACAGGCACAGCGCACAGTTTTGATTTAGCAGTTCACTCACGCTGCTTGTCGGCTGTCGGATGGCAGTCCCCGCAGACCCGCACTGACTTTCCAGCGGGCGGTGCATCTTCCGCGGCCGAGGCCGCCGCGCACATATCTTCACCCTAGGATGCCTCTGACATGAAGACGCCACTCCGTATGTGAACAGGTACAACCTTTTTTAATTTGCAAACTGCGCCCAGCGCCTGTTATTTTAAGGGTCCCAACGCGTTTCGAAGCGTCTCGCTTCTTCATCAGGGGATGGCACTGATTGAGAACAGGTGATAACTGCAGCCCTATTTATCCATTACGTACGCGCCCTCCAATGGGTGCATGCTGGGAGCTGTAGTTCGATTATACTCCTTCAATGGAGTCCGTGTGCTCAACACAATTCCGTGCTTTCAAACCAAGTTTAACTGCCCTCCAGTGGGCTACAGGCACAGCGCACAGTTTTGATTTAGCAGTTCACTCACGCTGCTTGTCGGCTGTCGGATGGCAGTCCCCGCAGACCCGCACTGACTTTCCAGCGGGCGGTGCATCTTCCGCGGCCGAGGCCGCCGCGCACATATCTTCACCCTAGGATGCCTCTGACATGAAGACGCCACTCCGTATGTGAACAGGTACAACCTTTTTTAATTTGCAAACTGCGCCCAGCGCCTGTTATTTTAAGGGTCCCAACGCGTTTCGAAGCGTCTCGCTTCTTCATCAGGGGATGGCACTGATTGAGAACAGGTGATAACTGCAGCCCTATTTATCCATTACGTACGCGCCCTCCAATGGGTGCATGCTGGGAGCTGTAGTTCGATTATACTCCTTCAATGGAGTCCGTGTGCTCAACACAATTCCGTGCTTTCAAACCAAGTTTAACTGCCCTCCAGTGGGCTACAGGCACAGCGCACAGTTTTGATTTAGCAGTTCACTCACGCTGCTTGTCGGCTGTCGGATGGCAGTCCCCGCAGACCCGCACTGACTTTCCAGCGGGCGGTGCATCTTCCGCGGCCGAGGCCGCCGCGCACATATCTTCACCCTAGGATGCCTCTGACATGAAGACGCCACTCCGTATGTGAACAGGTACAACCTTTTTTAATTTGCAAACTGCGCCCAGCGCCTGTTATTTTAAGGGTCCCAACGCGTTTCGAAGCGTCTCGCTTCTTCATCAGGGGATGTCACTGACCATGTCATGAGTGATGTAATATGTGACGTCATCAGCAGTGCATTGCAGGCGCGCAAGTTATAGTGAGTCCAACTAACTATAACGTGGGAATTTCAATGGTTTTATGTCAGTAAAATTTCCAGCTAACTATAACTGGTGTGAAACCTATGGTTTTGTCAGTGAATTTAATAGGTTTTTTAAATGCTAATTCCTAACTATAACTGGTGTGAAACCTATGGTTTTTTCAGTGAATTTCAAAGGTTTTTTAAATGCTAATTCCTAACTATAACTGGTGTGAAACCTATGGTTTTTTCAGTGAATTTCAAAGGTTTTTTTAATGCTAATTCCTAACTATATAAGACCTGAAAGCGCACCAGGAATCTCCAGTATGCGCCAGGGGACTGCATTGCAGAGAGGTGTAATGAAGCCACAACCCTTTTTACACCTCTCTGCAACGCAGCCCCGTGCATGTTTGAAGAGGGGGAACTAATTCCCCTTTCATACTGGGGGCCCATGGGGGCCAATTAGCCCACCTGGAACCTCCAGTATGCGCCAGGGGCTGCATTGCAGAGGTGTAATGAGACTATGCCACTTGTTACACCTCTCTGCAACGCAGCCCACTGCCGCGTTTGCAGAGGGGGAACTAATTCCCCTTGCATACTGGGGGTCCCTGGGGTCAACTAGTCCACCAGGAGCCTCCAGTATGCGCGAGGGAGCTGCATTGCAGAGAAGTGTAATGAGGCCACACCCTTGTTACACCTCTCTGCAATGCAGGCCACTGGCGCGTTTGCAGAGGGGGGACTAATTCCCCTTGCATACTGGGGGTCCCTGGATCATATCTGCCCAAACACCGATATTCCGAACGATTGTAAATGACTTTTCTTGAGAAACATTTGGATTTGGATTATCATGCCCTATACTTTTGAATTTTTGAAAGACAGACTTTGAGGATGCTATAAATTACTCGTCTGCCCGAATTGTGTGGGTAAAATTGATACCTAGTCACTTTGAATAAGAATATACTTATGTCTCGTCTAACATTTGGAAGAAATATCTAGTTATATGACAACTGGATACCGACATAACTTGAAGGAAATAAGAACGCCCTGAAGAAGTTCTGTTGTACAGAACGAAACGTTTCGGCTGGCTGTGGTACATAAACTTAAGGAAAATAAAAGCATTTGAATATAACCCAAGATTCAGCGCTTCAATAAGGACTCTAAGTGATATGATTTGATTGGACTCATTGTGAAAGTGGTGCTGTGCCAAACTTTGGAATATTCTCCACTACTCTCTACTACTTACTCTCTCCTACTCCACTACTCTCAAATACTCACTGTCTACTACTCATTCTCTACTACTCTACTACTCTCTACTACTCTCTCTCTACTACTCACTCCCTACTACTCGCTACTCACTACTCCCTACTACTCACTACCTACTACTCTCTACTACTCACTCTACTACTCTCTCTCTACTACTCACTCTTGACTACTCACTACTACTCTCTACTACTCACTCTCTACCTCTCACTCTCTACTACTCTCTACTACTCACTCTCTACTACTCTCGCTCTACTAGTCTCTACTACTCACTCTACTACTCACTCTCTACTACTCACTACTATTCTCTCTGCTACTCATTCTCTACTACTCACTCTCTACTACTCACTCTCTACTACTCACTCTTTACTACTCTCTACTACTCACTTTCTACTGCTCTCTACTACTCACTGTACTACTTACTCTCTACTACTCTCTACTACTCACTCTCTACTACTCACTCTCTACTACTCTCTACTACTCACTCTACTACTCTCTCTCTACTACTCACTCTTTACTACTCACTACTACTCTCTACTACTCACTCTCTACTTCTCACTCTCTACTACTCTCTACTACTCACTCTCTACTACTCTCTCTCTACTAGTCTCTACTACTCACTCTACTACTCACTCTCTACTACTCACTACTATTCTCTCTGCTACTCATTCTCTACTACTCTCTACTACTCACTCTCTACTACTCACTCTCTACTACTCACTCTCTACTACTCACTCTTTACTACTCTCTACTACTCACTTTCTACTGCTCTCTACTACTCACTCTACTACTTACTCTCTACTACTCTCTACTACTCACTCTCTACTACTCACTCTCTACTACTCTCTACTACTCACTCTACTATTCACTGTACTACTCTCTACTACTCACTCTCTGCTACTCTCTCTACTGCTCTCTACTACTCTCTACTACTCACTCTCTACTCTCTATTACTCACTCTCTACCTCTCTACCTCTCTCTTCTTCTCTCTCTACTAATCTCTACCTCTCTACCGCTACCTCTCTACCTCTACACCTCTACCTCTCTACCTCTCTCTACACGCACACATATACACATATATGCATATATATATGCATATGCATTTATATATATGTATGTGTATGTATAAAAAAACAACAAAACATTTTTTTTTTTAAACAGCTACTTTTAAAACTGTCATTCTTTTTCCCCATGGTACGCTCCCCGGTACGCGCACCGGTGCGCGTACCGGTGCGCGTACCGGGCGCTCACCCCGCGAAAATCAAAAAAATAATTTTTTTTTTTTGCCCCGCGGGGCCCTTTTATGGCCCCCACATCAAACCTAGGGGGTCAAGGGGGGTCTACTCTGCCCCCTTATGGTCATTTCCCTCTTTGTTTTGGCCACCTCTCGTGTCTCGATCCTACCGAGACACAAGATGGCGGCCGCTCCGGACTGTTTAGAATGTTTACAGACACCCCAGAACCAATCAGCTTTCTGCGCGCAAGTCGCGGTAAGCGCCCGGTGCGCGTACCGGTGCGCGTACCGGGGCGCGGCTATAGATATATATATTTTTTTGAACCTTAATTACTCAAAATCCACTGGAGGACATATCTTGAGACATAGCAAAGGCACATCGGGCTACCAGTCCCTACAATTTTGCCAAGTTTGGTGGAAATCCATTCAGCCGTTCGGGCTAAAAGTGAAATCGACCGCCCTATGGAAATTAACATGGGGAAAACGCGTTTTGGGACCCCCCTTTTATCTCAGCCCCCGCTTGACGAATCCCCCCCAAACTTTCAGGGAAGGACCGGAACGCCGCGAGGCCATTTTCAGGAAATTTTGAGGCAGATTCGTCAACCGGCGCCAAAGTTATTCCAAATAGAATTTTGAGATTTAACATTGAAAAAAATCCTAACTATAACTACCTACTGGCGACCGCCAGTAGGTAATATATATATATATATATATATATATATATATATATATATATATATATATATATATATATATATATATATATATATATATATATAATTGGGTTATTATTTGAAAGAGAGGTGAAAGATTTGAAAGAGAGGTGAAAGCCCCACTCAGGTAACAACCACAAAACTTGTCAGGGTGAATCACAAACAGTCACTAAATTAACCTGTGCTTAACCCTCTGGTAGCTTGGCACAGAGAAGTCAGGGTTAACTTAGAGGTAACAAGTAAAGTATTTATACAGCACACAAACAAAAATAAAGTGAAAACATAGCACAAGGTAACCAAAGCCAATTTAGAAAAAATCGAGTAAATCTTAATAAGTTAAATGGCACCAGAATGACAAAAATCCAATCATTGGAATTGGAGATATTGAATTTTAAACTTTTAAGTGAAAATAGCGCCATGGAACAGAAAGCGCCACTCATGGTTATCTGGTCGAGCTAGCCCAGGAGAAAACCACAAGTTCAGCCCAGCAGGGTTGGAGCATGAGTTGGATACAGGGGCAAGGTTAGTACCGATAAAGTATTGCCTTCTCAAGCCTAGTGAGAAGAGTTCTGTTTGTATTGGAGGAGGAGGCTTTCGGCTCGAAGAGCAGGTCGAGCCTCATAGACAGTCATCGTTATAGTGCAAAGAGCCAGTTGTCACCTGAGCCTCGCGCTGGTTGATTAATGGGGATGGTCAATGTAGGCAAGAAGTGCAGGTCTCACATTGCCAATCCTCATGGATAGTCATTGTTTGCGCAAAGAGCAGGTCTCACAGAAGCTTCATGTTGGTGGTCATCCAGGGTTGCAGAGTTTTGACGTGAATGGGCCAGTTGGCTGTCATGAAGAGCCCAAAACATCAGGATTTTCACCTTTTACTGTAGGAAAAGTTCTCACCTTTGCTTCCCAAGGGTCCGGGACCTAAGAGCACCTCTTGGGGATTAAGACTCACTCCAGCAGCGGCCAACCGGCAAGGGTCAGGCAGGTTCAGTTGTAGCTGGGCAGCTGCAGACAGGCATCTGGCATCTTGTTGTGTCCAACTGACCCTGGAAGCACACTGTGTAGCCTGGGATCAAGGCAAGCAGGTCCAATCTTCCTTCTTCAGACAGCAATACAGTCCTTCTAGGAGCAGGGCAGACCTTCTGGCAGCAGGACAGTCCTTTTTCTGAATTTTTCACAGGTCCAAGAGTGTTTGAAGAGTGTTTTGAAGGTCTCACTTTTAGTATAAAAGAAAGAGAGGGGCTCTTGATGACCCAACGGGAAATAGAGCGCCAATATACTTAAAAGTAAAACAAAAGAGTTTTCCCGATGGGGTATATTGTTTCCTGCTCCTAAATCAGGACTCACACTTGACAACCATCACTCACACCATACATTATGTGGACCTGGAGAACACTTACCAAAAAGGAATATGCTCAAACAAAATCTATTTTTTTTAAAAAGTATACAATTTATTAAAAACTTAATTGCACAAGATAACTATAAAAATCAATTTAAAAACATATATAACGCAGGAATACACAAGTATGAACACAGTTTGAAACACAAATTAAAAACCACCTAATGTGGACGTGGAGAAAATTAATCTAGAAAGACACTCCTATCTGTCTTTTTCATTTCATTTCGGAACATAGTTTGGCAACAACAAGAGGAATATTATTCCTTTAAATTGAATTCATTGTTGGCAACGCCGAATATGACTTGTAGGTTTGCGTCGACGCGTTTCGGAAGCAACAACTGATAAAGGCTTCCTTCCTCAGGACAGTTTCTATTTTTATTCTCCACACATGAAGATGTCAGACCCTGGGGGTTCTGTTACTCGTGGCGGTCTACACAATCTGTAGTGATCCACCGATTTCTGCCTGTGTAGTCATCAAGCTTGTTACCTCCGTTCTTAATCTCTGATCATGCGCTTTTATTTCACCATTTGTTTCTTTAAAAACTAGTCCGATGCGGGTCTGGCACAATCCTGATTATTTGTGCAGACGGACGTACCGGGTAAAGATTAGTCCGATGCGGGTCTGGCACAATCCTGATTATTTGTGCAGACGGGCGTACCGAGTATGGCGTTTCCCTTCTGTTTTTGGGTCTGTGTTTCTTAAGCAACTGATCCGGTTTCCATAACGGGGGTTCTGTACTGCAGCCGCTTCTTGTTTTGAGAAATTCTCAAAACAAGAAGCGGTGATCTAGGAGACGCCACGTTGAGCAGTTCCGGGAATCCCCGCCGTGCGCGAACAATAGCCACGTGTGTTGAAATACCCGGCTGCAGTACAGAACCCCCGTTATGGAAACCGGATCAGTTGCTTAAGAAACACAGACCCAGAAACAGAAGGGAAACGCCATACTCGGTACGCCCGTCTGCACAAATAATCAGGATTGTGCCAGACCCGCATCGGACTAATCTTTACCCGGTACGTCCGTCTGCACGAATAATCAGGATTGTGCCAGACCCGCATCGGACTAATTTTTAAAGAAACAAATGGTGAAATAAAAGCGCATGATCAGAGATTAAGAACGGAGGTAACAAGCTTGATGACTACACAGGCAGAAATCGGTGGATCACTACAGATTGTGTAGACCGCCACGAGTAACAGAACCCCCAGGGTCTGACATCTTCATGTGTGGAGAATAAAAATAGAAACTGTCCTGAGGAAGGAAGCCTTTATCAGTTGTTGCTTCCGAAACGCGTCGACGCAAACCTACAAGTCATATTCGGCGTTGCCAACAATGAATTCAATCTAAAGGAATAATATTCCTCTTGTTGTTGCCAAACTATGTTCCGAAATGAAATGAAAAAGACAGATAGGAGTGTCTTTCTAGATTAATTTTCTCCACGTCCACATTAGGTGGTTTTTAATTTGTGTTTCAAACTGTGTTCATACTTGTGTATTCCTGCGTTATATATGTTTTTAAATTGATTTTTATAGTTATCTTGTGCAATTAAGTTTTTAATAAATTGTATACTTTTTTTAAAAAATAGATTTTGTTTGAGCATATTCCTTTTTGGTAAGTGTTCTCCAGGTCCACATAATGTATGGTGTGAGTGATGGTTGTCAAGTGTGAGTCCTGATTTAGGAGCAGGAAACAATATACCCCATCGGGAAAACTCTTTTGTTTTACTTTTAGGTCTCACTTTTAAACATGATGCCAGCTTAGTGTGGGGGTAATTCAGTGACCCACAAAACTGGTTGTTCTTGATTCCAACCCTTCCCCTGGATTTGGCTCCAAACTGTCTAGCGTTACAAAAGGCAGGACAGGCCTAGTGTTAGATTTCTTTGTGTATGCTGTGGCAATGTCCTTTGAAATGCAATCAAGGTAGGGCACAGCTCTTCCCCAACCTTCCTGCCAGGAAGGCCCTTTCCCAGCCACACCCAGGTCCCAGTCTCCAATTTTCTGGCCCAATGCACAACCTTCAGGGGTAAATCGTGAAACGGCCCAACTTTCCAAAACTGGCATTTTCACAATTATAATCTAATATCCAACGTTTTTCATTAAAGAGGATTCTAAATTACAATTCATTTGAGTTTAAACATCATTTCTCTATCTGCTCACAATCTAAAGTTATTGCTTAGTAAATGTAATAAGGTAATTCAGTGTTAGTCTATGGGAGAGATACGCCTTATTAAAATGTCTTTAGGACTGTCGGGACATGTAAAACTTAAATACACATGTCTTACTTTTTAAATACCATGCACCCTGCCCTATGACTATTTAGGGCTTTTCCTAAGAGTGACTTAGAAGTATTAAAACAGAAGGTTTAGGCCTGGTAAAAGTTTCCATTTTCCAGGTGAAATTGCAGTTTAAAACTGCACACAGGCTGCTGTAGCAGGCCTGAGATGTGTTTAAAAAGTCTAGTCTAGTGAGTAACACACTGAGTGCTGCAGCCCACTAGTAGCTTTGAACTTACAGGCACTAGGTATGTGTAGTACAATTTACTGGGGACTTACAAGTAAATTAAATGTAAATTAAATGAGCCAAATAAGTGCAGTCCAATTTTACAATATTTGAATTAGAGAGCACAAGCTCTATAGCACTGGCTAGAAGGTGTAAAACACAAAGAGTCTTAATGCCAACAATAACGAGTTAAGCAAAAATCAGGTATTGAAGACAAAAGGTTTGTGGGAATACCGGGCCAAGGAGGTATCTGTCTATCTATCTATCTTTCTATCTATTTATCAATCAATATATGTATTCACTGAAAAAATAAAGAATAAAGTGGTCTTATAGTTATGAATTGAAATAATGTCTTACCACTTATTTTTTTTAACTTAGAAATTCCCTAAACGAAAACTAAGGTCAACCCTTTCGCTGCTAATGACAGAACGGTTCCGTCATGAGCATCAGTCGAGCTGTGCTCATGACGGAACTGTTCCGTCATGACCACACCCATTTGCATGGGGGCCCAGCACAGGAGGAAAATATCCATCGCAAGGATGCGGTTAAAGGGACTTGATAGGAGAAATGTCAGTTAAAACATAGCATTTTAAAGGAATAAACCACTGAAATTCACCAGTTATCGTTATATCAAGTAACTATGACTTGTGCCCTAAAGTAACTATGATTGCACTCCCACCATCCACAGTGTTGTTATCAATGATGTAATTTCAGACATTGCAGTGATGGTTTCAATGATGTCATAGAACATGTCTTGAGTGATGTAATATGGTAGGTAATTAGCAAGTGTCATTCACATTTTACTTCTTCCCATTACAACATATTGCATGGGGCACTGGGCCAGCCCACTCCATCCACTGACTCTTTTACTCTTTTTCCTGTCAGTGACAGAATTTCATTTGGACACGTGCTTATTCTCCTTTAAAAAGTAGCCACTTCAGGATCCTGGCTAGTGGGGCAATGTCTGCTGTCAGTTTTGTTTTCATTTCCTTTTTTTTTTAATTAACATTGTGATGAGTCACTTTTTAATATTGTTTTATTTTTAAATAGATGCATGCCATCTTTAAACAGTTGAACTTAAACTTTATATCATTGTAAAACTTTGAATGCCTTTTGCATGTGCTTACAAAAATAAACAAGAAACTTGTGTGCTTGACAAGGCGAGAGCTGTTGGCGTTGACAATGCTTGTGTTTTTTGGGACCTCTGAGAACAGAGCGTTGACTTGTCCTCCGAGGCTGCGAACCTGGGGGTTTTTTGACTGACATTTCTGTTATTTGGGTCACTCTAGGGCTCACACTGGAGAAGTCTTGATATTGTGCTTGCACCTTGTGAACAAATGATTATGACCGTGATGATGATTATGAGATGAAGCAGATGGTTGCTGCTTTTTGCTTCCATCCTTCTTTGGGGGGGTTGGTTGTTTTTTGTTTGGCAACGAGGTTCATTTTTGTACGCAGCTATTGTCTACTACTAACGATGGTGTATATATTTTCTCTTTGATCCTAATATAACTTAATGCACAGATGTTAAAAAAACCAAGCCAGGGTTATATATTTAGACTTAACAGATGGGGCTCCAAAAATGCACCATTGTTAATTTCTATTTCTATCTTTGGCATAACAGAAATAAAGCAGTTTTTGTGCTCATGCATGCACAGCATAAACGGATGGCAGCTTATTTCCAGGAACCTTTTCCCACTAGAATGCCAGTTTAAATGAATCTAGTCAGTGGAATGCAAATGTTCACAGAAGAGTCTCTACTCCAAGTCAGTCAAGTTCAATGGCAAAGATAATAAATCTTAACAGCCTGGAAGAAGCAACACAAACATGTTTATTAGCAACCACATCATACGAATTTCTGCTTGCCCGGGTTAAGATACACAAAACAGTTCATTTCAACTTCAAGTTCTATATTTTATTTTGTATCTCTGAAAATAACACATATATTATCTAGTTGCATATTGTATTTCATTGCAATACATTGATTCATATCAATGCCAGTAGGTACATTTAAATAACATCTTTACACCCTACACAGACTCACTCTCTCCCCACTTCTGGGTTTGAGTTCTGTCTAGGGCAGGCATCAGGCATAGATGTGGTGCTACCACCTCTACTGGGTGTGTGCTCTCAGTTATTTGTATAGGTCCCAATTGTATTTATCTCACCAAATTGGAGTTTTGTCGTCTCTTCAGCCATGGCAACCAGCGTCTTGCTATCTCTCCTTCTTCCACCCCAGGCGGCACGAGTTTTGGGGACAGCGGACTCCCTCCACCCGCTCTTACCGGTGGCTGCGTGAGGCAGCACACACAGGATTCGTTTGCCAGCACAAACCCCTCAACTCTTACGCATGCTGCGGGCAGCAAAGGCTAGGACTGCCACGGGCAGCAAAAGGCCTAGCTATGCCGCTGCCCTCTGGTGCTCAGGGGCCCTCCTACTGCAGGGGTTGCAGGTGCTATTGTTTCACCACAGCTCCAGTTGATCACAGGTCTGCTTATGTTCTTCAGGTGAGTTGCGGTGGTGGGTGAACAGACATATTATCGACTTTTTAATTTTGACCTATAGAAATAGACATATCGAAGGGAATATCGACATCAAGAATATCTGTGACTAGAATATCGACATGAAGGCTATCCAAATCTATCCCTACTGTTGCACTCACTGGAGTGGGAATAGTAATTTTTACCCCTATACTATCCAACACTTTCTCCACTGTTGCACTCACTGGAGTGGGAGTTTTTAAAAAAAACGATATATTTTACAACTATATATTTTTTTCTCGATATTTTTGTACTTACCATAATGTAGATAGGACTTCGATATTCTGGATCTCGATATTTCGTCTCCGATATTTTTGACGTTGATATTCTTGTAGTCGATATTCTGTCAGTGATTCGCGGTGGTGGGCTAGAGATCAAGGTCATGAGGTCACGATGTAATTGTCTGGCATCTGGACCCTGTTACTGCTCATGCTGCCTGGTTATTGGCTTAGTCTGTTCAGGTGTAGCTTAAAATCACAACAGTTTAGTTTGCGCAGGCAGTTATGCAACATCACAGTGGCACAGTCTGCTCAACTTCATGATATTGAAGCATCACGGTCCATTCTGACGCGACTTCACGATGTTGCAGCAGAATGGTCCTCTTTGACACAAATTGATGTAGTTACTACTGTGCAGGCCGTTTATCAGGAGAAACTGAGCTCTGGTCCGTGGCGCACGCAGATTGTTCTCCTCATCTTCCTCAGCAGACAGACCCTCAAGCACTGGGGGCAGCTACTTCTGCCTCCACCGGGACAATCAAACCTCCTGAAGGCAGGCATGTTGGCCTCCAGGTACCTCAGGATGGGGGAAAAGCATCTTTCTTTTAGGTCAGACTCCAGGTGATGTTCCCTCACCTCTGAGACGCTAGCTGTCAGGCAGAGACCGGCTAAGGTTGCACGGCAGTCATCAGAGTACTCTATAGGGCACTCCCTTCCTTCTTTAAAGAGATATTAGAACAGGAACAACAAGTTGGTTAGTGGCTACTACTTTTATACATTGAAAGCAGACAGAGGATGTGGATTCCTGTCTACACTTTTAGAACCAGTTTGTGGCGATTCTATCAAGTATCCCCTCAAGGCTGTTCTCCAGGCACAGCCTTTGTGTAGAGTGATGCTCCTCATAGCAGGAGCTTTCTGCAGCACTCTATCCACAGCCACACAAATAGTGACCAGGAAAGACGGAAAAGGCTGGCCTCACCTAATGGACCCTTCACACTCTGGACAATAGAGACTGCAGTGTCACAATTCACCCTCCACAATCTACCAAAAGGCAGTGCTCAGTAAGAAAAATCAGCAGCCCCCTCACTTAAAAAAGGACTTGATGAAATGTCTAAACAGAGCCTTGTCTTCTCTTTCTGGACAACATCATCTGGGTCTCCTCCCTTCAGCTTCAAGAATGTCAGCAATATGCTTCCACTGTCTGAAAAGATAACCTCACCTTCATCTTGTGCACATATATAGTCCAAGGGCTTCCAAAATGGACCCGCAGACATACATTACTCTGTTTCACCCAAATACACTATGCACATAGAACACAGACTAGGGATGTACGTGCATAATATGCATTGGGATGTTGGCAGCCGGATCTGGGCATAGAAGCGGACATTTACATGAGTGGCCCAGTAAACCTCCATTCCAGTGACACTGATACAAATGTCCAGTCAAAACTACAGAGTCACAAGTATGGTATGCCGCCACCACCTCTATACATGCTATAAGAGAATGTATTCCTATCTCGGGTAAATGAGGGTAACCTTAATTCGACCGTCCAGGTCACAGGACAGATCCAGGACCTCACTCATGTCAAGGGATTGACATTGACACATACGTCAGATTAACGACCGGCCGGGGCCGAAATCAAAAACCAGGGTATCATATACTAGAAGGACACTAAAGGTAAGGGAACATGACAGTACATCATGCAGGGGCCATTCCAGTCCCAGCTTAAGGACACATCCCCACCTCCATAGACCATAAGGAGGGACAGTCTATATGACTAAATAAATGCAGGATTTGATGTGCAGTTTCAGCACCGCTCTTAAAAAGTGCTTGTACTCTCCAGTGGAGCTGTTAACAAAAACAAGCCAACTGAAGAGTAAACAGAAACATTCCATAGGAGTAACAGTTCTTTAACAACCAAGTGTTCATTGGTTTTGGGTAATGGTAGATGTGCTGGAAGATATGCATCATAAAGAGATGCTTTGGTCCAGAAGGTAAGAGCCAGAACAGTAAATGATCTGCCAACTTTACGCTGCATCCAAAATTGCAGCTCTTGCAGCATAGCTCAAGCCAGGGTTTGAAGAGGTAACCAAGGGACATACGGCCAGATTCATCAACGGAAATTCGGCTCGCAAAGGGCCAGATTCTGAGAATCTGGCCCTTTGCGAGCGCAATTTTTGCATTTGGGATAAATCATCCCAAATGCAAAAATCGCTATTATAGAATTCGCAAATTTGCGAGGAATTGCATTTAAGGAATCTCTATTTGAGATTCCTTAAATGCAATTCATGAAACATTTAAAAATTGCGAATTCGCAATTTTGGGCCGCTATTTACCGCGAAGTCAAACCTCGTGGTAAATAGCGGAAACTTAGAAAAATGCACTTAAGTGCATTTTTCTAAGTTGTATGTTACACACACACATGTCCTTGGGACATGTGTGTGCGTAACACCAGCATCCAATATCATTTCAGGGGTGCAACAGGGTGTCCTTTGGACACCCCTGCACCCTTGAAATCGCAAACTCAACATGCGAATCGCTAATAGCGATTCGCACATTGATATGTCTTCCCATTCATTCCTTATTTGCGATTAGCAATTAGCTAATCGCAAATAAGGAAGCTGTAGAAATCGCAATAAATATTGCGATATCCACATGAATCCCGTTTTGCGAGTCTGTAATAGCTATTCCTTAATAATCGCTATTACAGACTCGCAAAACATGCCGATGATGAATCTATGTGATAAAGAGGAGATTTCTCAATCAGAAAATAAGAAACTTTTCTACACACAGTTGGCAGTATAAAAAAGTATTTTAAAAGACTGGCAGATGAGAGAGAGCACAAAAGGTAGGCAATTGTGTCAATTTTTTGCAGTCCAAGAGGAAACGTGCTGGCATTGTCTGAACTGCTGTCAATTTATGGATCCAGCTACATATGCACTGACACCGAAGAAATGGAAAAGGTTGTGCAAGATTTAGGAGTGGTTGTAAAAAAAGATTACCTGGAGGCATTCAGATGAAAAAGAGAGGAGAAGGCGGCTTTCTCGAGCTGAAAACAACCCTGTAGGGAAAAGAGAATGTGAGTAGAAGGAGTTAGAGAGAAAGTTTTAAGGCCAAAGCTATACATACGTTCAACATGTTTAAAAGTGGTGTGGATAGTTTAAAAGGAAGATAAGTTTGTGATGGTTTGGTGATTAGGACTCAATGGCTGGGGGCTATTTCTCTAGTGGGGGCTAGAAATATATGTTCACTTCTACTCCAGCAGATCTGCACAACAATTGCCATTGAGTGACTTCTAGAGAGGAACAAATACACTTTATAGCTGGCAATGGAGAGAGTTTGGGGGATTTTGGAAGGCTTATAATTGGTAATAGTTGATAAAGTGGACAATGCTCCTAACATACTGTTTGAATAAATGGGGCGACAGGAGGGTCAGATGTATTTTGTGTATATCCTAATTCATTTTCTTGTATTTATCCATAGACACAGATGATCGCCTTTGACAATAACTGTGAAAAAGACAGAGACGGATATGAAGAAAAGCATCTTTTTTTTAAACAGATTTTATTCTTTAATATCCAAGTATGCAGAAGCACTACAATGGGAATTTAGAGCACACATCGTGCTTCTGATAACAATTATCGATAAACATGTCTGTTGGTCACACATTATCTGTTGCAGATTCTCACCATGTATAGTCCGTACACAAATTGGTAACAGTATGTGTTGGTCAAAGCAGAGTTCTCAGGGAAGCTATGCCTGCATCCCTATGGTAGGAGATTGATATCTCAACAGTCCGTCTCAGTTCGAGCTCATAAATATCACAGCAAACAATAAAAATATCAAAACCCCCTCTTCCCCCCCCCCTTTCCCCCTATGCAACTCCTCCCAACCCCCTCCCCTCCAGGCATGTCGCTCAATCATCTATGGCTCTGTGGAGAATTGTATCCAGTCATGCAGGGCAACAGACACAGTGAATCCGGTAGGAAGGGATCCTATCAGGGGAAGCCGTTATGTGATATATGCTTTCAATCCCCCAGCCTAAATGTCCGGATAGGGCAACGTTTCAACCCCCACCCACAGTTCTACCCACTCACGGGGTGGTTCGGTATCGTCAGTCGGGCGCTTGAGCAACTCTACTAACGCCACCCATGCTCTCGCCGTGTCTAGCATTTTTTCATTGCCTATTCTCTGGGCCATTTGGAGCCTAAGAATCCCTTTACAATCTGCCAATTGTATAAATTCCCGCAACCACCTCGAGACACTAGGGGCACTGGTCGCCTTCCAGTGACTGGTAATTTCTCGTTTAGCCAGGACTAAGCCCAGATCTATAAATTTGCTGGTAACTTTATTCCGGGCAGTGTGAGGAAACCAGTGTAGCAGGCAATATCCCGGGGTCAGTGTGTTGTCCCTTTCCGTTATGTCGCCCAGTTTAGTCGATATCTCCCTCCAGAACCCCTCTAGTATGAAAAAAAGCATCTTAGAGCTGCAAAGCAAAATAAGATTTTGTGGTGGACGATAGAGTTTCAAAACTAAAGAAAGAAACCTGCATCATTTATGGTCGATCTTTCAGTTAACATGAAGGGAACTATCCTAGCACAAAGATATATGTAATTGAAAGACAATTTGCAAAGTTAAGATTAGAAGTGATGGATCTAGCTTCTGAGTGGATATTTATCCAGAAAAGAGGAGATTAAATATAACTAGTTGGAATTCAATATTGTTACAAAATGATTGGTGGAAAATGAATTTGCCTGGTGTTTAAGCTCCTCCCACCGTTCAAATCAGAGGCCACTGAAGTCATTTGTGGCGTGCCACAAGGATCCTCACTCAGCCCCACCCTCTTCAACGTATATATGAGCCCCCTCGCGACCATCGCACGCCAACACAACCTCAACATCATCTCCTACGCCGATGACACTCAACTGATCCTCTCACTCACCAAAGACCCTCTCACCGCCAAAACCAACCTACATGGAGGAATGAAAGAAGTCGCCGAGTGGATGAAGCACAGCCGTCTAAAACTGAACTCAGACAAAACAGAAGTCCTTATCTTAGGTACCTCTCCCTCCGCCTGGGACGACTCTTGGTGGCCAGAGGCCCTAGGAAAAGCACCCATCCCGACGGACCACGCACGGAACCTGGGCGTCATCCTGGACTCCTCACTCTCGATGACCAGACAAGTCAACGCCGTCTCATCATCCTGCTTTAACATTCTTCGCATGCTCAAAAAAACATTTCGCTGGATCCCCACCGAAACTAGAAAAACGGTCACCCATGCTCTGGTTACAAGCCGCCTGGACTACGGAAACACCCTATACGCCGGTGCCACCGCCAAACTTCAGAAAAAACTCCAACGCATCCCGAACGCATCAGCCAGACTCATACTAGACATCCCGCGTAAAGACCACATTTCTGGCCACCTGAAAAACCTCCACTGGCTCCCCGTCAACAAGAGGATAACATTCCGCCTCCTAACCCACGCACACAAAGCACTTTACGAACTTGGACCCGAATGCCTCAACACGCGACTCTCCTTCTACACCCCCCCCCCCCGCCAGCTTCGCTCTTCCAACCAAGCCCTTGCCGCTGTCCCTCGCATCAACAAAACCACCATGGGAGGAAGATCCTTCTCCTACCTGGCGGCTAAAACCTGGAACTCACTTCCCATTCACCTCCGCCTCACTCAGAACCACCTAGCATTCAGAAAGCAACTTAAAACCTGGATATTCGACATGTAATTCCCCTCCCATCCTCAAGCGCCTTGAGACCCTCTGGGTATGTAGCGCGCTATACAAATTTACTGACTTGACTTGACTTGATAGCAGATCTGCGTGGGCAATAAAATGTTTACCATTTTATATATCAATTGGAGCCAAGTATGATTCATGAGACATAGAGTGATTTTCAATAAAAGATGCATGAAAGCCCTATATATGTGTAATATGTTATATATGTCCTACTCACCACCAGACAGATCAAAGACTGGGCTTGATTAGCCATTTGCACAGTACTTAACAATGAAAGGCTATAACATCATGAGGCTAAGGGGATTACTTCGAGTTCATCATAAACTGAAAATCCTTCAAAATCAGGGGTACACTTTTATGAGCCATTGCGATCAGGTGATATTCTGCCCTGCATTCACCAGTAGTCCCATCACCCGTTACCAACACTAAAGGCATGGGTAACTCCAGTGGGCCAGAAATAGTCCATGTTACAGGATTTGGGGAGAGATGTGCACAGGATTGGTGTTTGAGCACCAACTCCCACATGGTTTTGCCCAATATTATCCCTTAAGATTTTGGCTGCTTTAAGCAGCATAAGCCTCCAGGTAAAATGTTGGTCATCTGCTGTGGTACTATGGATCATGTAATCCAGGTTAGGTTAGTTCCTTTTTAAGCCTCATTGGGACTACCAAGACACTTGAAATGAGGTCCTAATACAGATCAGAATCCACAAGATGATTTTCCTCACAGAGATAGGACCTTGAAGGAAATTCAGCCAGTGGCTCTTTCTCTGTATGTAGAGTTTGCACCAACAGGTCCTGCTGGCATTATTTAATGTTTTGTAGTAAGAAATCCCCAATCATGGGTTTATTTCTGCATAACAATACTCAATTGCACAGATGTGCAGGGAGTTTTCTCCCAGTGACTGCTGGGCATTGATGACTCGAATGGTAGACTTGAGAAGGAAAAGTCTGGATCAGGAGCCCATCCATAACAGGACAGACTTTCTGGCATTGCAAATCCAGCAGCCCTGTCATGAATGGGGTATCCTCCGTTATTGTGTGCCAGCAGACCTGGCAGAGGTTCCACCGGAGTGCAACCAACAGCTACTCCACCTCAAAGTCTGGTGGGAGAACCAATAGTTTGGTAGGCAGAAACACAATCAATTTATGGTGCTCCTCCAAACCCTAAATTATCCCTTTAATCTTTCCTGTTTACATCTAATGTTCTCTTTTCAATTTAATCTTCTTTGTTGCCCTCTTCAAGCTTTTTCATCTGTTAACGCTACTATTTTATGTGAAATGCTCCTTGATACCTGCAGCAGGGTCCCTTCTATACAAATCTCTAAAATAATGAAAATAGTAGAATACATTTAAAATACAGGGAAATACTCTAGTGATATTTATATTTCAGACCTCAAGACCACAATATTTCAGACCAATCTAATGCGTTTCAGTAATTCATTTTCATGTTCGGTCAAAAGGATAATTATACAGAGCATTTCTCACCATATCACTCTTTAATAGAAACATGTGCGCAGTGACCCGAGTGAGCAAATATAGTCCTTTAGCCCTACCAGGGCTGCACGTTGTTCACGTTTATTTGTTATATGCACATATAACAAACAAACATGAACAAAGTGCAGCCCTATTAGGGCTAATGGACTATCTGTAAGGACTCAACATTGTTTGTTAAATGAAATGCACATACATTTTCTTTATTAATTTGTTTTGTGGTTCTTTGTTCACTTGTTGCAGCATTTAATCACAGACCGTTCTTTTAGCCTTGTAAGTGACTCTTAAAAAGTTGGCAATTTCTTGCCTTAGTCATTTGGTGCCTGCAGCCTGTCTCTTGGTCACATGGCTAGGTGTAGTTGACATCTGGGTTTTGTGTGTTCCTCCTAGACCCCTATACCCCTGCCAGTGATGGCCCATCCAAGCACACCTAAGCTCCCTATTTTACACATTAGGGAGCTTAGGTGTGCTTGGATGGGCCATCACTGGCAGGGTGGGAGGGAGGAGCTGGTCACAGCCCCACTTACACTTGAGTAGGCTGTGCCCTGTCTCCACACAAAGCGCTGCATACCCACTGTTGTTAGTCTGTAGCCAAGGCAGGCAGTGCACCTGTTCACTTTAAAGGGCATGCCTCTAGAAGCTTATACCACTTTAAGGGCAGAACTCAATATACATATTGGACCTCAGAAGCCAACTCTTAAGCAAACGTCTGGACTTGTGGATACTCCGCAAGGAAGAAGAACTGTTGTGCGACTGGAATGACTGCCACTCTGCAGGACTGCTGCTCTGAAGGAACAGCTGCCTTGCTGTGCTTACCTGCTGCCCTCTTGCCTGGATGAGAAGGACTGGACCTGCATCTGTTGAACCAAGGACCCCAGAGTGACTCGAAGGGCTAGTTAGCTGCCTCCTGACTTGAGCGTTAGAGACAGAAGGCTCCAACAATCTTGAACCCAGCACATGGACTCTGCCATATTTGAGTCTACTGTGCCACGTGGTGCCACCCCAGTCCTGGACTCTTGGAAGTGGGCCTAAGTAGTGTTGCCAGTCTCTGTTGATTCCGTGGAACCAACACATCTTTTCTGCTGCTCAGTGCAACCCTGAGCAGAACCGATGCATCAGCACCGCTTCGTGGGTCTTCCCCGTCACATAGACCCACATCACAGCCTGCTGCCTCATCAGAACTGCCATTGCATAATGCATCCTCGGTGCAGGCCATTGCACCCCTTATCGACAGCAGCCTTGACAACAGTGCTGGACTCTGCATCCCAATCTCACAGCTACTCAGAATGAACGCACCACCCCAACTGCAAGTGGCATCCATGATGCCAGAATTCATATTGGACGCCCTCATCGATGGGATCCACAATGCAGGACCTCGCATCGCAACCTCGCCACACCTTAGAACTGACGCATCGCTCCGCCCATGGTACGCATTTTCAACAATGACCCTCACAACGCTCCCCAAACCAGGATTTAAGATACTCTGTGCAGCGGGCCTACCTGGGTCCCTAGAGCCAGCCTGCTCATTATCGCAGTAGGCCTGAACTTGTGACTTTGCCCCGGTCTTGTGCGACCAGATATCCACAGTTGGAGCTTATGCATTTTTTGTCACTATTTTCACAAAAATATTTTACATTGCATATCTCCAGTTCTACAGTTAGAATCTTGTTGTATTTATTAAGAATAACTCTCCTTTTCTAAATTGGTTTGGGATCCTTTTTTGTGGTGTTTTTCACTTTATTAATGTTTAAAGTGTTGCACAAATACTTTACAAATTGCCTTTAACTTCAGCCTGACTGTTGTGTGCCAAGCTATCAGAGGATTGACTACAGGTTAATTTAGGGTTCGCTTGTACCTCACCCTGACAAGAATTGTGGTTGCTGCTTGATCAGGGCTCACATCAAATACCCAATTTCTTAAAGTGACCTAGTGGGATTCACTTGAGGAAGAGAGACAATATAATTGTCAAGAAAGTAATGAATGATCCTAATCCTGCAAAAGAAAATGTGTTCTATTAGGGCCTTCTCTAGAAGCAGAGGAGTTTTGGGCCAGATTTACTAACAAGTGGCACAGCAAGCAAAGTTGCTGCATTGTATTGCGCCACCTCGAGAGAGCAGAACTGCATCAAATCTCTCAAAGAAATGGTGCAGTTCTGCTGCCTCCTCGCACTGCGGCACATTGTGCTGTCTAGCTCCAACGCAAGTGCCCTTGCACCATAGTGCCTAGGTGCCTGAGCCATGGTCTGGATAGTTTTTGTGCTGGTAGGGGTATCTTCCTACACAAAAAGTATCCTTTGATTCTTTTTCCTCTTTGTAGCTTACACATGGTTCAATGGTTAGTATACAAAGCCCCATATGTTATGCCATACAATGGCAGACCCTTCGCAAATGTTAACCGATCACCTTTCAGTTGCTGCCTGCTATACTCCTGTGTTAGACTTGTACTAATTAGTTTTTTATTTTTATTTATTGGACTAGATTTGAAGTTGCTTTCCCAAGGAGCACTACCAACTATTCCAATAAAATGTGCACAGACAAAATACAAGTGCAAAAATTGGAACATAAGTCAATAAAATATTATCGCCGCTAAGAGAACAGTTGATAAAAAGAAATGAGAAGAAACCATAAATAAATAAACACTTTACATTTCATTTCCAAAAAAGCTCTTAACATTTTTGTAAATCCGAGAAGCATCAGTTATTGTTGGCAGGATAAAAGCTGGAGAACCTGGTTTAAATGGGGAGTCTTTTCCCTCAAGGCCATCCATTTCAGGTGTCTGGAGATGAGCGACTTGAAGAGTTGAGTGGAGTGGTGAGCAGACCTTAACATACGGCCTGTGTGCCAACATTGCACAGTGAAGAGGTTCTTTATTAGAGCTTATGCCTTCACTGTAACCCACACAAGATCCAGTATGTGATTGTGTTAAAGTGATCTGTGCAGTTTGTATTCAATTCGTTTTAGTAAATATGGTTGCAGTTTTTTGCAGCCCGTTGTGTTTTATGTTGGTGAAGAGCTTTGTTAGTGCCTCATGAACTGGTTTCTTAGCTTGATACACGTTTGAGAGTTTGTAAAACTCACAGATTGTTTTGGATAATTTATGTTCCTGGTCTGGAAGTAGTAATATCTGTGTCAATTAGCTTAAGTAGGTGATTTGTTGTGCCAAGGGCTCTTTTAGACACCTTAGTCAGTCTTGGCTGAAATCATGGAGGTCCCAGGATGCTTGTTTCCGGTCCAGGGAAGACCTGGCTTGGCAGTTCGGGTTGGACTGTCCTCATGAGGATCAGGGTCAAGACTAATTAGCATATGGCTGGGTCTGAACTGGGGTGGCGAAGTGAGCTAAAAAACGATGATGGATTCAACCCAGTTCTGTGACTGGGGGTGAGTGTCTGAAAAGTTTCAGTGCTCCTTCCATCATCTCCTTGTGTTTGCTTTGCTCGCCCTAAGTTGGCAGGGTATGCCCAGACATGGGTCCCTTGCTCACTTTGCAACTAGATTCAAGGTAGCCTGGCTGATATGGGGTGTTACCCCAAAACCGGTCCCAAGATGCTTGTTTCCAGTCCAGGGAAGACCTGGCATGGCAGTTCAGGCTGGACTGTCCTATGAGGAACAGGGTCAAGTCTGATTTGCATATGGATGGGTCTGACCTGGGGTGGTGAAGTGAGCTAAAGAACGATGAAGGATTCAAACCAGATCTGTGACTAGTGGTGAGTGTCTGAAAAGTTGCAGTGCTCTGTTCATTATCTCCTTGTGTTTGCTCAAGTCAGGTTTCATTGTGCCACTGCCCCATTCAGCTCAAGGCCAATGAATGTATAGGAGACATTGGCAATTAAGAGGGGCCTCCTCACATTCAGCGGCAGGGGCATTATTTTGCGCTACGCCAATGCCTCAAATCATATTGCTTGCATGGGAAGGAACTGCTGTACTCCGAAAATAGATTTTCATATTTTTCCTTTGTCCTGTTCAAATAGGACACCATGTTGTGCAGTATTCATTCTACTCTGTATAAATATGTAGGAGGAACTTTGAGATTCATCTGTAGCTGGTGCTTTAGATGGTATTTCTCAGGGGCATTGTCAACCTATGGACCCCAACTCCATCGGCTATGGCTTTGCACTGTAAATGCTGCTTATGAAGCCAATTACCCTTTCTGGGTTATTGATGCCCACAGGTAGTTGTAGCTTTTTAATCCTTAAATTTGGGTGGGGCCAACTGACAATGCAAGGTGTGCCTTGTTTGTGTTTGCAAATAACCTTACTTTACTTGCATTTGCATATATTCTCAGGAAATGATGATCTGAATAATACCTGTAAAACTTGTAGTCCCCCTTGTAAACCGATGGACAGTACTTAATTTGTAAAAGAATAAGCGTTGGGGCTTAAAGCTTAGTTGAGAGGCCTATGGCCGACCCTATTTATTGTCGGCCTGCTGAATACCAAGGCCCTGATGTATGTCATTACAACGCATACTTTTACAACGCATACCTTTACAACGCATTTTTTACACCGAAACATCCATTACAACGCATTCCATTACAACGCATGCCATTACAATGATTCTTTGAAACTACCTTTACAACGCATTCCACTACAACGCATACTACATTTTCAACGCATACCATTACAACGCATACCATTACATTGCATGTATGGTAAGTATTGGATAGTGTAGGGGTAAAAATTACTATTCTAACTCCAGGGGGTGCAACAGTAGGATAGGTGTTGGATAGTGTAGGGGTAAAAATTACTATTCTAACTCCAGGGGGTGCAACAGTAGGGTAAGTGTTGGATAGTGTAGGGGTAAAAATTACTATTCTAACTCCGGGGGTTGCAACAGTAGGGTAAGTGTTGGATAGTGTAGGTATGCGTTGTAATGGTATGCGTTGTAATGACTGCGTTGTAATGACATGCATTGTAATGGTATGCGTTGGAGTGACATTCGTTGTAATGGTTGCGTTGTAATGGCATGTGTTGTAATGGATGTTGCATTGTAAAAGTTTCGTTGTAAAGGTAGTGCGTTGTGAGAGTTGCGTTGTAAGTGTTGTTTCCCCCAAGACCCTGTAGTCTTGAGTCCAACTCATGCCTTTCTAATCCAGCACCAGACACTCCTTCACCCTTTGTCTCATTCTTGCAGACTCTTTTTTCCATCTCTGCTTTTATTGGTCTCTCTCTTCCACCTTCTTATCCCCTTGTGCGCTTTCTCTCTCTTGCTCTGGATCAGAAATAGGAGCAGGTGGCTCCCACCTGCAACCACAGGCTCAAATTAAGCATTGCTGATGGGAGCATGAACTTAGAAGATGACATCATCTACATAAAGGAAGGTGTTAAGCTTATAATTACCTCCAGCTGTGGGGAACATTTTTACTTGCTAAAGTGTGGGTGTAAAGTCATGAAGATATAACGTAAATAGAAGGTGCACAAATATGCATCTTTGCTTGAGGTCATTTTTTACTACATTTGAGTACTCCTGCCCCTCTAGGCACCCAACAAGATCTTGCAACAGGTGTCAGCAAGGAGGGCTAGGAGTATCTTAACCCCTTTTCTGCGTCGAACGTTCAGCCCCCAGTGCTGAACGTTCGAATAACGAGCTCTGGCCCGTCGGCCAACGGTCGTGCGCAGCACTGACAAGGTAGTGCTCGCGACGACCGTTGGCCGACGGCAGCGCTTAAGGGGTTAAGAAGGCTATCAGTTTGTGCCATGATATGGTGCAGTCAACCTTATCCAAGGCAGTGGAAAAGTTAGGGTTGCTGCCTAAATAACTTGATGTTTTAGTAGGTTGTACTTTCCATGGTTAGGTTTAAGATTGTGATGTTAGGTATGTATTTTATTGCATTGCTATAGCTTAAACATAGCTAAAAGGCAGTTGAACGTTGAACATGGTCACAGGTAAGTTTGAAGTCAACGAATAACAAAGGAGAGGGTGCTGTGTTGTGGGGGGTTAACGCATTGTGATGTAATGTTCTTTAAAGAGGTGAGTCTTCAAGACTTGTCCTCTTTCATAAATCAAGTCAAAAATGAGGAGTTTTTTTAGAGGCCGGCTTGCTCCTTTGGTAAGATTCTGTTGTCAGAGGCCCAGTTTTGTAAGAGCTCCAGTATGCATTGAATTAGTATTGTTCTAGAGTCATCAAGGTGGGCAAATTTAGTGTGCCATCTCTAGCTCACTTGTTGAAGAATGGAAGAAGCGGGTGGCGTAACAAAACTTGAGGGGGCCCCCTGCAAAGTACATATAGGGGGACCCCCATGCTGCAGATCCTGTCAGGATCTCTCAGACCAGGGGCCCCTGCACAGTGCTGGAGGGGCCCCCTGGAACTTGGGTCCCTTCCGCACTGTAGGGGCTATTGTTCTGCCAATGGGCGGAGCGTGCAGCCTCTCCAATATGTGGGGATCAGACCACTGTGAAAGCATTCCCTGATCAGCGGGAAAATGACTGTGACTCTAACATTGGGATCCTTTGTCACCAAGGATATTGGAATTTCATTCAGGACCGCCACAGAGGAAAGTCAGTAAAGTTTGATATATTTTACCACATCAGATTGAGTTTGGGAGGTTGTTACTAAGGGACTTCTTTGGTGAAGCTAGACAAGGTCTATGTAACCTGTAGACATTAGGAACACACAGTTGAGCAACATTATCACACCAGGATTTGTTTTCTTTAGAATGGAGACTTAGGGCCATATGTATCATCAACCTGATTTGCGAATCTCAAATAGCGATTTTTAAGTAATCCCTATTTGAGAATCGCAAATAGGTATGTATGTACGAATCGCAATTAGGAATACTTTCCGATTCATTTCTATGAGCCAGGTAGCCCATAGGAATGAATGAGAAGTTATTCTCAATTTGCGATTCACAATTTGCTAATCGCAAATTGAGAATAATTTCAAAAGTGCAGGGGTGTCCAAAGGACACCCTGTTGCACCCCTGAAATATGCATGGGTGCACATGTGACGCACATACATGCCCTAAGGGCATGTATGGGCGTCACTTGGCACTTTGAAAAATGCAAAAATGTACATTTTTCCTTAAGAATATTTTGCAATTTTTTTTGCTTCATACATTGCATTTAAGGAATCGCATAGCAATGAAATTTGCATTCGAAAAGGCCGAAATTCTGCGAATTTCGGCCTTTGCGAATGCGAATTTGCTTGATACATATGGCCCCTAGAGGCAAATGTTCAAAAAAAGCCTGCAACCCAGAGCAGCACCCGAAAAGGCTGCGCTGCGTTTCGTGAGAGGTAGAGAGCAGGAGAGCGATATATCTACAGAGATATGGCTCTCTCCTCCCCTTTCCATAGCGCCGTCACTGATTACAGCTGCTAGGGTGCATGCCCGAGTCTTGCATAGGGTTTGTACAGGAGGGTATCTTTTTTTTTTTTTTTTTACTTTATTGAGTGCCAAATGGTATTCATCATTGACTGCAAGTTTTTCACTTAGGTATTTATTTTGGTTAAAAGATACATCTGATTCGTGTTGACCAATTATAGCATAGTATGCATGCAATTGCATCAATAAACCAACAGTATTTCAATAACAGTGCATTTGGTACTACTGGACAGAGGAAACATCATGTTATATATAAAACTGGTAACAGACCTATGAACAATTACCCAATTGCCCCCCACGCCTCTCCCCCGTTCTGGCCCATCAGGTCTGCTAGCTGGTGTAACAGTTATGCTTATGGATATTGAGTAGTGTCCCGGATAGGTGCGTGTGGGGGTGCATGACCTTCTACCACACTTTGACTGCATTGCCTGTAGCGATACAGAGTACTAGCTATGTTGCGTCTGTGAAATGTGTTGCTGGCAGAGGTCTATTGTTTTAAACTCCTCCAAATGTAAAATGTAAATGTAGTGCTTTTATATAGCGCACAATTCACCCCCGAAGGGGTCTCAAGGCGCTGTGCACATACCGCTGTGGAACTCTTCCTGGCCTTTCCCTGTGAAGTGCCCACTCCTGGGCACCCCCAAGGTGAAGCCAGGCATCCTAGCGTTGTTGGGGCCGTTGTGGAGTTTAAGCAAGCTATTGCCCAGAGTTGCAGAGTGGGACCCATGATTAGAATAGGCACCGAGACGAGAATGATCAGGTCCGGGGAAATTGAGCCCAAGACCCGCCGAGGTGGGAATTGAACCCTGGTCAACCCAGACCTCTGCATCAAGGTCTGCCGCTCTAACCATTGAGCCACACTTCTCCACAGTGGTATCCCATTCCATGGAGATAGGATGCTTAAGTAGACCCAGCGCCTCTTCACGTCTGAGTGCCGCACTTTCTGCACTGCCCCAGCGGATCATCTTGTCGCCCTGTGCAGATAGTGTTGGGAGTCTCACAGATTTTCACCTCATTGTTATACTGCGTGTAGCTAATATAAAGGTGAGGTCTAGGAAGCGTAGCTGTGCTTTCTGCGCACCAGTATGTTTGCGAAGTCCTAATAGGGATTCTGCTACGTCATCCCCAGTTTGTAGATGTGTGACCTCTTCCACAGCACCACGCACTCCCACCCGGTATGCCCGAAGTTGAGGACAAGCCCACAGCATGTGTGTGAAACCCGCTTCTTCTGCTTTACAGCGCGAACAGCAATGTTGAGTGTCTGGGAAAATTTGATGCAGTCGGCGTGGGGTTGAATAAGACCTCTGTAAGATCATACATTGTATAAATTTAAATTTGGCGTTGTGAGACACTCTCTTGGGGTGTTCCAGTATACTGTCCCATGCCTTGTCCGATATGTCTTGTTCAATAGTTCCTGACCATCTTGCTCTCAAGTCGGTGAGTGGCACTGCCGCCTGAGGGTGAATGCCCACATATAACCACTTTATAAGGTGTTGCCGCTCTCCCATACAATATAATGTACGAACTAGTTTGTGTTTTGGGGGGGCTCCAGTCATTGGGGGGCCCAGGTCTTCTTCACGTATTGTACTAACATGGCATATGTTAAGAAGAGATGTCCTGGCGCATCCGTGGTCCGCATGAAATTGACATGATCTAGGAGGGCGTTGTTGCTAAACAAGGCTACCACAGTGTCTACTCCCACATCAGCGCAGGTCTGCAGCCTACTCTTAGTGAGTCTGCCGCCAGGTGTTGGTATCCCTAGCAGTGGAATATTCCCAGAATAGGGAATGATAGGGCGTGTATTGCAGTGCTTTTTTCCAGCATTGGAGTGTAGTATTCAACAGCGTTGGTGCGTGTGGGGGAGGCTTGCTTTTTGGGCAGCAGCAGTGTGTGTAACAACCCTCTGTCGATGTCAAGTGCCCTGTAGCCTATATCCTGATGGTTCCTGCCCCCAGTCCAGTAGGACAGCCATTGCAATTGGCAGGCATCATAATATGCTCTGAAGTCCGGCACCCCCAGCCCACCTTTGTGTGGTTCCAACTGCAGCTTTTTTAGGCTCACTCTCCGACGTCCGGTCCCCCAAAGGAGATCTAACAGTATTGTGTCTAGAGTACGAAACGTGGATGGTGGGACTAGGATTGGTAAATTGGCAATGTAATACAATAGCCTGGGGAGTACCACCATTTTAGAGATAGCAACCAGCCCCATGACCGAAAGCGGCACTGATAGCCAGAATGTCACCCTCGAGCGCATTGCAGTAATTGCCTTCGTCAGGTTACCATCGAGCTGATCCTCGTGCGGCCTATATATATGAACACCTAGGTATTTGAATGTGCTGTGCAGTACCGGTATAGTGTATCCGCCAAGTTAACCTCGCTTGGGCGGCTTCCTTACCGTAGGAAAAAAGCGTTCGACTTCCCTTCATTAATGGCAAGCCCAGAGACACGCTAAAAGGTGGAGAGAATACTGGGAGGAGCTCCAGTAGATCCGTGAGATCCCGCAAGTATACAATAATATCAACAGCATAGGCTATTAGCTGGATGGTAGTACCTATTGAGATCCCCTGGTGTGCGGCCCTTTGTTGCAGCATAAGGGCTAGCAAGGGTATCCTTCCTGTACAAAATGCTATGCCTAGACAAGTTTCAACACTTTTCCCAATTTGTTTGTGTGCTGTACAGTGCAGCATGCATGCAAAGTCGGAAAAGAAAGGAGAAATCAAAAAATGTCTCCTTCAGTAGCGGCTTTCGTTTGCGCGTGCAAATTTCGTTGCGTGTGCTGCATCGCATTTGGCGATGCAGCGCGTGCAATGAAATTTGTTTTATTTATTTATATGTTTACTTACCTCTATTCGGCCGTATTCCGTACTTTACTACCCCCACCCTGTCCTTCCTCTGCCCCACGTCACCGCCCGCCAGCACTCCCACCACGGGCCGCTACTAGCCCCCTTTGAAGTGGCGTTAACTTTTGGCACTAAACCCTGTCTTCAATTGTTTGTAGATTGGGTTTTGTGTCAAAAGGCATGGTTAACAGCATGGGAACACCCATGTACCACCCATGTAACGCCCCCTTGGCGCAAAGTAATGCAAGCAGTGCTTAGAACTGAATACTGTTACTTTCAGGGTACTTTCCAATGCAAAACAAGTTTTGCGCTGAAAAGTAAGTAGGTAAAAAAACATTTTGTGCTGGTTAGCGTCACTTTTGTGACGCTAACCCAGTATAAAATGTTTGAAAATCTACCCCTTAATGTCTACTATTGTGTGAGAGCAGGTGAGGTTTCCAGTATTGTGAAGGGATCTTTGTGCTTTTTGCCTAGGTCTACTTGTTTTAGCACACCACAGCTTGTTTTGTTTGCGGCACCCATCAATACAAATGATGTGAAACCTTTGCAGTATATTAAAAAGAGATAATAGTGAGTTAAGACTGCCACAGAATCTGCCGCATAATTCCACATCCTTTTCCTTTTCTTGACATATAATTTAGTCAACCTGCAACATAATTTGGTCATCTTTTGCCTCATAACTCCATTCACCCTGGCTTGATATCCCGAATATTGCTATATATGGTATGTAGTATCTGTGAAAGGGGTATATATGACATGCGTACGTATTCGCTTGCCACTACTGACGAGGTTTGTAACGGGCCAAAGGGTCCCAGGTTTTAATGCTAACTCAAGAGCAAGCACAGTTGAAAACTCTTGTAAACAATCTAAGCAACAATTATCGAAGATGGTGTGGAGACCGGAAGGGGCAGAACACATAACACAAAATGATGGGGCCACCATGCAGAATGTGGTGAGAACCCCTAAAACTAGGTATCTCACAGATATTCATAGCGCCTAAGTTTAGTCTGGGCCCACCCCCACCATGCAGCCACGCGTCTGCAGGGGCCTGTTTTACGTCCCTGTGATGAGGACTTCCAGGTACAGCTGCCTGTCACTATCCAGAGGCACCCTACACTTATGTACCTCCTGGAAGGTGTACCATCAGGTTACTAGTGCCAGGAAAAAGTAAGTTGTGGTTGTTGGTGAGTAGTTCCGAATGTTGCTTTAGCCTAAAGAGTTATTTTTTTCACATTAGACCTCTGATTTGGCATGATGTGTTTGCATTTATATAGGATTTCGAATTATTTAAACATTTTAATCCATAAATGTCTTCATTGGGAATGAACATACATACATATGTGTGCCATCCTTCTGAAATCTTCAGGAATGACACCCAATTCTGTGCGTGTCAACAGACATAAGTTTTATACAGAAAGACTCCTCCAGGTTGAAGAAGCAGAGGCCACACAATGGAATTCAATTGGAAGCTTTTTACTGGAGTCGCAAAGCATAATGCATTTCAGCCATTCCGGCCTTCCTCAGATGCCACCTAAACAAAACGCTGGCCCCACCTCGCTTTTGAACTGTCCTGCAGCTTTCCTTTTTGATGGTAACACCTTGACACATGCAGAACCAGTAAAGCTCAGGCCAACTTGTAGAGCGGGGCGTGTGTGTGTGTGTGTGTGTGTGTGTGTGTGTGTGTGTGTGTGTGTGTGTGTGTGTGTGTGTGTATATAAAAATATATATATATATATATATATATATATATATATATATATATATATATATATATATATATATATATATATATATATATATATATATATATATATATATATATATCCCCATTTGGTGGAAGAAGAAATAGTCTAAAGTGATGAATTACTTAACGTTCACAGATCGGTGATTAGTGGCAGACATCACGTTTTGCTTTTCAGAATTAACTTTAAAAAAAAAACGAATCGTAACTTGGAAAGTAGTATGTTGTGCCACGGGCGGGCTAAACTGGCCCCAGTGCAGTTAACCCGAGCCCCGCGGCTGCCTGCGACAGAGCTGCTTTTATTTACGTTTTGTGTACACGTTCATTTATTGTGCATTTATGTGTGAGGTTTTATAGCATATGTAACGACCCTTCAGATGACTTTACAATTAAATTGCATGGCTCGGAGCTACAAGGGAATGATATTTTGCATAATGAGCGCTTTGCGTTTCAGCAACGGACAGCTCACAGCAGTATTTCTCATATTGGCTTGTTTGCATCGGAGAGGGTGCGGGGGGGGGGGGGTGCGGGGGCTGCTTCAGAAACGAGCTAAGGGACTGGCACATTGAGAAAGGGAGGCACCCAGGGGCACAGCAGAGCAACGAAGATCCCCAGGCGGGCAGCGGGCGAGGGCCGCTGGGAGGATGGAGCCCTGAGTGTGTGCGCGCGTGGGGATGGGGGTCGGAGGGAGGGGCGCGCGCTGTGAGGATGGAGCTGATGGTAGGGTGAAGGCGGGCGGGAGGGCGCGCGCTGGAGGATGGAGCTGATAGTAGCGGGCAGGGGGGAGTGAGGGAGGGCGCGCGCTGTGAGGATGGAGCCCCGGGGAAGCGAAATCAATGGGAGTGATTGAAGGAAGCGCGCGCGCTGCGCATTCATCTATTTTTAGAGCAGCCGCCAGAGCCCGAGTGTGCCAGCCCAAGTCGGAATTTATTTACATTTCTGAGTGCTCGTCAAAGTGAGGGGTACGGTGTGGGGAAAACAACGGCACCTATCCCAGTGGAGGCCACGGTCGGACTGGGACACAAAATAAGGTCGGGCAATAAAGTCAAAGTGGCCCACGTTAGTGAAGCAGAAAGCTAAACAAGCACTGGCAAACCCAACAGGCCTTGCCTATGTGAGATTTATTGGCTTTACTAATTTTTTTTAGCTATTTGAAATGTCTGAAAATAATGTAAAAAAAAGCTGTATGGCACAGCCAGCGTTGTCCACGTTATATGAATAGTCTTACAAGAAAAATTGAGAGGTGCACTCAATTAAGTCAATAGATCAAAAAGTTCATAGATTTTGTGAGTCTTCTGTTCTTTCTTTAATGGATTCTTTATTTTCTCTTGTTCTTCTTTTTTTGACATACCATTGCGGCGTAACTGTGGAACGACAACCAGAAACTATTCAGGAACACCAGGGTTAATCCATTGACGATATTCCTACAGCACTGATTTTGAAGGTGCGACCATAGTTGGGATCATCAGATTCGAATGATCCATTTCAATGCCCTGACGAAATACCCAAGGCACTAAAGGGAATGAAACGCGTTGGCTGTGCCTGTGTGTTTTAAAAAGAGAAAATAAAGAATCCATTAACCACATGGCTGCTGGGCGTTTTCCCCCCCCTGTGCTGGAAAATGCCATTTTAGTGGCACCATGACGAGCTCAGCTCGTCATCAGCACACGACACCCGTGGGTGATGACGAGCTGAGCTCATCATCAGCATCGAAAGGGTTAAAGAAAGACCAGAAGACTCACAAAATCTATGAACTTTTTGATCTATTGACTTCATTGAGTGCACCTCTCAATTGTTGGCAGGAAGGGCCATCTCTGGCCTGATGAGGTGGAGGAGCTGTCACCTGCCACACTTACACGTCAAAAAGACTCTATCTGAGCACACTCACAAAGGTTTTGACACCAGTCTTTTGTAACCACTGACAAGCAGAGGCAGGAAATTTCAGACACCTCCGAGTGGTGGAAACCTCCGGAACCTCCTCCTGTTTCAAAGGGGGCACCGCACACACATTTTGGACCCTCAGATCCAATTCTTCAGTATACCTCCAGACCTGTGAAACACTCAGAAGGACTACTGCGCTGCTCTGCAAGAAGGACTGTTACTCTGTGGCTCTGCCCTGGGAAGAACTGGACTTGTATCTTGATCCCAGGACCACCAGAGTGAGTCCAAGGGCTTGATGGCTGGCCTACTGATCAGAGCCTCAGGGACAGAAAAGGCTTCAAACACCTTGAACCCAGCTTTCTGTCTGCTGTGATACCTACCCCCCAAATTGGTGTCACCCCAGTTCTGGACCTTTGGAAGTGAGCCCGAAGGTGCTCTGGCAGCACAGCTGTGGTCCTGTGTGCAGAATTGACGCATCTTAATGAATCTTCTTGTAGCCTCATCGGAACCGCTGATGCATGATGCATCCCCGATGAAGAATTTATTGTAGCCCTACAGCGGCCTCGGAACTGCCGCTGTGCAAGGTATCCTTGACGCAGTGCTTCTTATTTCAAGCCCATTGTTGACGGCATCCTCAATGACGAAGGACTCCACATTGCAGCTTCATAGTAACTGCCGCTGTGTGACGCATTCACGACCTGGGATCTCGCAATGCTCCACAAACCAGGATTTAAGGTAATTTGTTCTGGGGGCCTAACTTGGTTCCTGTATCTGGCCCGCGCTCCATCATGGTTGGCCTGAACTTTTTTTTTTTTTTGGTAAACCTTTATTGTTACGTAAATCAGTTACAATCACAAGCCTACCGACCATCACGGTCGGCCATAAGTACAGAGGTGGTCGAATTGAACAATGTAAGCCAGAAGCATTGCAGGAGTTCGCCTCCCAAACTCTATGTTGTAACTCAGGAAAGCATATTACCACATTGGCGACAGGATTAAAGAAGGTTTCTTTTTTTAAATTAAAGAAAGAGCAGGATCTGATGCCGCACAATTAAACCATAAGAAATCAAGAGTTACACGTAAAACAGGATATTCACAGTCAGGACCACCGTAGGCAGGATATTGGCGCCAGTGCACATAGTCAGGATATACGATAAACATTACATTTCCCCCACCTAAACAGTGTCTGCCCGCTGTACCGTAAAGCATTGAAGAGCCATCCACCCTTATTATTGAGCTAGTAAAACGCACGGAGAGGTACCTCTAATCAGCTCCCGCGAAGAAGAGAAGAAAAAGAAGAAAGTGAAAGAGAAGCCAAATATAACACAAAAAAAAAGGAAGGCCATAGAAACAGAAAAGGAAAAAACAAAAATACCCCTCCCCCATCCTCCCACCCTGCACCCCTGCATACGGCTACGGCCTACCCCCCTAGCAGCGTGCCTGTCGCCCAGTGTCTAAAACCCGAAATATAGAAGGAAGAGAAATAGAAAGGAGAAAGAGACAATAATCCACACGAAAGTAGAAGAAAAGGGAAAGAAAAGAAGTTAACTAGAACCCCACGATAGGAGAAAAAGAAAACATGGAGGGTCCCCAGTACAGGCCCCTGCCCCCACCGCCTCGTCAATGACGCCGGAGTTGGCAATAAAGCATCAAAGACACCAACATAATCAGGATATCAGTCACAGCTCAGCTCCTCAAGTTACCCGGCAAAGATGAAAATCCCCCCGTGTTGCTACAAAGGAGACCAAAGTACCATTGATTCACGTAGACCCACTTAGCCCTAATCAGAAACATGTCCCAGTCACTGTGGTGCAGAATCAGGCAATCAAAGTACCATAGTGAACAAGCAGGCCAGTCCGTAAAGAAGTCGGAAATCTTGCAGTGCCTCAGGAAACTGCACACTCGAAAGCCATCCGCCGCCATTTGGTCTTTCACGGTCCGGAGAACAAAGTGTAACGCAAAAAGAATAGTAATTTTGCAGTTTCTGGGTCCCATAGCGAGACACGTCACCGGGGAAGGAGCGCGAGAGGGAGAATAATAAAAACACATCTGGTGGTTTCTCCAAATAAACCATGTACCCATGAAACCAGGTGTCCATGTAGCAATCCACTAGGAACAAACAGGGAGTCCCCCACGTACAATCATTCACCTCTCAGCCACCGATAGAGTCACCTCGATTCCCCACCGCAGCGTTTGAACGGCAAGGTATAGCAGGGGCCACACAAACAAAGTCTCTCAAAGACGATACCGGCGTCGGGCTCTCTTTCCATTCCACGAGTATCGGGATCACCCCCATAACGATCCATATCAGATTCTGCCCTTTCAGCACACAGGGGGTATCCGATCTCCTCTCTTCGGTCTTCAGTGCGCACTGCCACCGCCATATTCAGATATGTCTTATTAAGGCGCCACTCCCAAAAGAGACTCCCAGCATGAACGCCGCCCAGACATGAACCAGAGCCGCCAGCCGTCAATTTAGGGAAAGGCACGACATCATCAATTCCTCCACGTTTGCACACAGTTTGAGTGTCATCCCCACTTCCCCGCTGATGATCACCTACGAGCCCCCTCAGTCCAAAAAAGTGCCGCAATGACGTTACGCCGCAACCGGCTACGATCAACTGAGGTGCGGAGTGTAAACAGCGTCGTGCGGGCCAAACAAAGTTCCGACAGGGAAACAAATAGCAGCTTTTAGGTTACCATTTTCATCCATCAGCAGTCGGGGGGGGGGGAACATGATCAGCATAGAAGGGTGGCGTATTTCTCGTCCTCCAGTTTCCACAGGACGAGCGCTGGAGGCACGCTTTCGGGGGCGGGCTGACCTCCATGGCGGTCGACCGGCGCCTTCCGGGTCCGTGCGGCCGTTGTTGTTGAACTCTCGGTCGGCAGCGGCATCACGCGGGGTCCCGGCTTCGGGTCTCGTGCAGGCCATAACTCACGAGGGTCCATATCTCCGTCCTCGGGACACGAAAATCCCTCGGAGTCGGACACAGCTACACATCACCCCTTCCAACGTCCGGGAGCACCGGGGCTGTGCAGGACAGTCGATGGGATCAGGCGGCGGAGGAGGAAGGCCGGCGGAGCCGGGAGCCCGGGCGACCATCTTGTCCGCCGGTCTGGCTCCGCCCCCGTTGGCCTGAACTTTTGACTTTGCCCTGGTGCGGCATAACTAGATAACCACAGTTGGCACTTTATGCTTCTAAACGCTGGTTTTACTTAAATCTTTAAAACTGCATATCTCTGGCTCTTCTGGTGCGATTTTTGGCATTTTGCCTCAAATTATTTACATTTTAGTCTATTTTTAAATTAGTATAGATTTGTTTTTGTATTGTGTTTTCACTTTATTACTGTTTGAAGTGCTGCATAAATAATTAACACATTGCCTCTAAGTTAAACCTGACTGCTTTTGTGTCAAGCTACCAAAGGGTTAAGTACACAATAATCTGGGGTTTGCCTGTGGCTCACCCTAACAAGGATTGTGGTGGCTGCTTGAGTAGAGTTTCAACCCTCCTCAACCAGTAGCCCAATTTCCTACATTGGTTTTTAGTAGTGAGATTTGGACTTGTGTTTGTGCAGTGCCATACAGTGATTTTGTGTTACACTAAAAGTCCCAAATAACTAATCTGATAACAATTCAGGTTTTTTTTAATTCTCTATGCTTGCCTGTTTTCCTTTTTCAAAATCCACTCTTATTCTACCTCTCTGTCTGTGCCCGTGACTACACCTGCAACAATGGAATTTGAGCTTTCCAACCTTGATAACTACACTGTGGTTGAGCTCAAGCCGTTTTGTAAGGAAAGGGGACTTTCAACCAGGAACGGCACCAAGACGTTGGAGCTACAGAAAGCTCTGAGTGTGTGGCCGGAGGTGCACAGCTTGCTGACAGCAGCAGACGACGAGGATGGGGATAATGATATGTAGGAGCAGGAGAAGGACCTGGATACCAGTCCTTCGGTGCAGCTTTCAGGGAAGGGAAATGGCTTGTCTCCGGAGTTAGATCTCCCTGACAGAGCGGAGATTGGTGTACGATCACCTGCCCTGTCCTCAGAGGAGCTGGCATACAGGAAGGCTGAGAGACCTTAGACTGCAGATTGCCAAACGCAAGATTGAGGAGGGAGTAACCCAGAGAGCCAGGAAGGAAAAGACACTGGCCATGGAAGAAAGGAGAATGGCCCATGATTTAAGTCTCAGAGAGCTGGACATCCAGCTAAACAAATGGAATCCAGCAATAATGGTGGCAGGGTACCCGCAGTGCATTCTGGAGACAAGAAGGTCCACATCCCAAATAATTTGGTGACTACCTTTGTTGTGGGATATGACATCGACAATTGGTTTGAAGCCTGTGAAGTTGCTCTGCAGATGCATAGAGTCCTTGAGGAGGATTGGGGGTCAGTCTCGGGAGGAGCATACCTAGTGAAGGGAGGGATGCCCTGTCGGTCCTAGAGAAAGGGAACAAAATAAGGTATCCCCCATGAAGGACACCCTTGTCAGAAAGTATGGCCACAAGCTTGAAGAGTACGGGCAGAAGCTTAGGGCCAGCCATAAGCTGCCGTGTCAGTCCTGAGTTGATTGTGTGGATTGCTTTTGCAAGGCACTGGATGGTTGGGTGAAGGGCATTGAAATAAAAGACCACCCAGGGGTGTACAATTTGGTGGCAAGAAAGAACATGTTCAGTCATTGTCTTGCAGAGCTGTGCCATCACGTAATTGACAGTAATCTCACTGACCTTAGAGAGCTTGCCAAGGATGAGGATCACTGGCTCAACACCAGGGTCCACAAGAAGGTATCTGGCAGGATCACCACAAGAGTGGGCAGGTTCCCCACCTGAAGGAGGGGGGAGATAAAAATATAAACAAGAAGTTATCTAAAGGTCCCTAAAATAGTTTCATCGGGCAGGATTCCCAATCCCCACCTGAACAGAAGAAGAGTAAGTTTCCTGACCATAAGTGCTCATGGAAGTTCACTCCTTAGTGATATGGATGTCTTCAGTTTTGGCCCTTCACAGGTGATCTCAAGTGTCCCAAGCAGACACAACCTCCCACTGGTGGGCAGACACTGGGGATGGGTAGTGTAGCACTTGGGGAGGAGGGTTTCCCAGTCAGTATGGGAAGTAATGCATAAGATACCCAAGTTTTCCAGGGTGACAGAGAGATGGCCCCAAGAGCCCATTTGCCTAGCTATATCAAGAAGTGCAGGAAGTGGATCACCATCAATGGGTGGGGTGGGTGGAGGCTCTGGGAGACACAGGAGCCAGCTTGACAATTGTCTGTTGTCCTCCGAGCAGGTAGTCCCCAATGTAGTCTAACCAGGTTGTAATAGCTGACAACCATGAGAGTCACTATCCAGTGGCTCTATTTCCCTTTGAATTGGAGAGGGGTCTCAAGATCCTTGAGGGATTCTGTGAGTTAATACATGCCTGTGGATTGTGTGCTCAGTAATGACCTGGAGCAAACCATTTGGTGAGGAATGGGGATCTGGTCCCACCTGGGGATGTTGGAGTTGCCTAAGTAAGTCCATGGCCACCAAGAGGGTAGTCAGGAAAATCTGGAGCCTGGAAAAGAATGATGATGGATTCAACCCATATCTAATAGTGACTGGGGGGTGAGATTCTGAAACATTTCAGCACTCCGTCCATCATCCTTTTGTGCTTGCTTGTTCACTCCTAAGCAGGGAATGCCTGGACTCAGATCCCTTGCTCACTTTGCCACTGGATTCAAGCTAGCCTGCCTGATGAGGGGTGTTACCTCGAAACTGGTCCTAGGCTGCTTGTTTCCGGTCCAGGGAAGACCTGGCTTGGCAGTTCAGGCTGGATTGTTCCCACGAGGTACAGGGTGAAGACTGATTTGCTATGTCTAAACTGGGGTGGCGAAGTGAGCAAAAGAATGATGATGGGTTCAACCCAGATTTAACAGTGACTGGGTGTGAGGGTCTGAAAAGTTTCAGCGCTCCGTCCATAATCCTATTGTGTATTCCTGGAAAAAAGGCCCAGGTGCCTGTCAAAAGAGGAAAGACAAGGGGCCTGCGAAACCTGCTCCTGAAACTCCCACGGTCCAGGAGGAGGATGAGACTGCTGGCAACACCTTTGGTGATAACCTGCTTTACTGGGAGAATGACCATCCTGTGCAGCAAGCATAAGGTTCCTGAGCCTGTTAAAACCTGTGTGTTGGTAACGTAAGGTAAACTTTTATTGTTTTAAATTATTAAAACCATAACAATACATAAACACTTGCATATAATAAAAAGCATTAAATCACATGATGCCATAATTTGTCAATTCAAGCTGGCTCCCTGCACATAACATCAAGATAAAATCTGGTAACATCACAATCTGTCCATTGTGCCGCACAGTTGATTTATCCTTCTAGCGTCCAATTTAATTCAATGGTTAAACTTCATTGCAACATCAATAGAAAGCACTAGTCAAAAAAACCTTTATAACTATCCTGAATGTTCTCCACTCCTATCAAAAGAATACATGCAATTATTGATCTAATATCTACAGGTAGGGGTTAGTACTAGAAAGAAGAACTTTCTTTAAAAGAGGGTGACCCCTCAAAAAATTGACTCAATGCCACTTTATAGACTTACGGCCAGTATATTTCATGAAGTGCATTATACAGTGGCTTCTGGTAGTAGTAGTTATTTCTTATTAGCGGTCTCTAAACATCTTTATAAAATCCATAAATAGCAATATTAGTACAATAAATAAATGCTAGTGGCCAAGCCATTCTTGCTCATGCAAATCCTATCTTGCCTCAAAGAAAGAGCACTCGGCCTGCTAGTAGACGGGCCCACATCAATTTAACAAAAGCATGGGGCTCGATGGATACCGGCCAATTCATAAGATGCTAGATATAATGAGGAAGGGGCCTGTCGCCACATCTCCATAGGGCCTCGCTAAATCATTCAAATGAATATAATACAGGATTTTGACTAAAAGTCTGATAGCCAGCCCATTATTTCAGTTGCCTGAGGAGCTCAAGTTCAAGACCCTGAACACTTCCTTAAAAAAATGTCACACATCTGGCGGAAAGTTGTACATCAATGCGGCAGTAACTCCTTATCACATTGAGTGATGCTCAAACGTCTGAATATTGGTTTTAGCCAATATCATCTTAAGTTTTTTAAGGCAGGGCAAAGGCAGATTACATGCATCAGGGATTCCTGCTTGAAGTTGCACAGCCGACAATTGTAATTGGCGAGGCCTTTTAAGCATCCAAATTTGTAAGCTTATAATGTAATTGGACCACATCCCATCCTCAGGAGTGTCTTTTTAAGGACTGGGTTCAAAGAGTTGGATACATGTCGGCTTTTCCCTGATCCTGATATAAAGACATGCATAGGTCTGCATGGGCCTTTTGCGCTAGTTCCTGTCGGTCTTCTTCCCATGATATTTATTTTGCACTTTGACCAGCATCTTGGATATTCGTTTTTGCAGCTGCTTTTGTGTGAGTATCGAAAGGGCTCCTAAACGTTCAGTTGCAGTTGTCTCAAGGGGAACCCATTGAAGTTCCTTTTCCTGAAGACAACGCTTGATCAATTTCTTGAGGTCTCCTTTAGGGGCCAGCGTGAGCCTAACAAAGTAGCTTAAGAATCGAGCTTTCGTCTTTACTGCTTGCTTCTTCATCCAAATTCTAATCATATTTGGGACGATGGAGTGGCAGTGTGTCGGTGGCCCCCCCAGTGATACAGGGCCTTCCTATTGGAGCGGGATCATGATGTTCCCCTGGCAGGCCATCTATGGCAGAATGCAGCACACATAGAAAGAAGAAAAAATGAGGAGAAATCAAAAATTTCTCCTCGTTGCGCCTCCCTAGTGCCACCCCTGGGGTGACTTTAGATTCTGACACATTCCCAGGTTTACTTGGGAATTCTTGTCAGTATCTGAGATACAACAATAAAGATGAAGGCAGCCAGGCGTGCGGCTTGGCATAAGCTATACTCAGACTGAGAAAGTATGCAAAGAATGAAAGGCAAGGACACAGTCATTTGAAGGTAAGAACGATCAGAGAATAATTGAAAGTTTTAAGTCAAGTTTTCATGTGCAGTTTAATAATTATAGTAGGAGTAGGCTGGCTTTTTTGGGAAAGGATACAATGTAAGGATGTAAAACTGTAGAAAGAAACAGCATTATTTTCATGTGAGGTAGTGCTATATTAAGTGCTTACTAATAGGTAATATAATCATTATAGCATCTGAAATTGCAATAAAAGGCGTTTCACTAAGAAACAAAACAAAATAGCGGACTTTGCCTACCAGGTGTCCAGATGTTTTTTTATATGAGAAAAGAGGACCAGCTTTAGACATAGGAATTCAGTTTGGTTAATAGCATGGGCACGAGGAAAGACTATCTTAGCAGCGCCCCAGCACCTTCCAGCCTACTCAAAAAAATAGGGGACACCATTTGTGCTCTCCCAAACCTGCTCAGAAAAATGTGACATTACATGGACTTTTAAATGTGAATACCTGAATACTAGGAAATATATGAGAAGCCGTTGCACCTGGCCACACATACAGGATACAAAGACAGACCTTTACATTATTGTCTCTCAAAAGATGCTTATTTCCACGCCTTAAACATTGCAGAAAACATGCAGCCCTCAAGAAATTGATGACTAAGAGAACACGTGACACAGAGATGGTGTTACCAAGTAGGAAATTAGGGTTAATTTATTCTTTACCTGTAGTATTAAAGAAAAGGAAGGAGGCCAGCATCGCAGCTGTGGGCTCCCAGAGAACCCGAACATAGCTTACTGTGAGAAGATGGCCTGTCATATGCAGTCCACTTTTCTAGTGGCCACCTTGCACCAGTCCAAATGACCCTTTTTGATGGTAGGTTTAAGACAACCTTTATAGAAAGCTATCCTAGTGGTAGCTGTGGAGAGCAGCCTTCAGGCTAAGTCTTGAAGGAATGTAAAACATCTTGTTTTACCAGTCTATAATCTTGTGAATGACCAAATTAAAGGAGAACCACATCAGGTATATATATAAAATATATGAATTTATTCTAAACACATCCCTCTAGTCTCTTTATGAGGCCAGAGGCAAAAGTACATTCAGTAAACCTAATTAGCACAAATAAATTAGCACAATATACGTTGAGCCCTAGGGGCGTACCAAACCATATATTAAGAAAGTGGTATAAGAACCACAACTGACATATAGACCAGGCCTAGAGCCTGTAAAACTGCTGGGGCCACCAGGAACCACCTAAGGTAGTGACACAGGGCACCCACGGGGGACACGTGCAGTGTCTGAACACAGCTGCAAATCACCATTAACTTCCATGGGGAAAGTCGCGTTGGAATTTTAGAGATAAAGAACACTTAGAAGAGGACTTGGAACAAACCCCTTTAGAACTAGGAGGTTCTAGAGTCAACACCCTCGGAAGCACCGGAGTACTTGAGTTACCTCACCCAGGGAAGCTGGGTGCATAGGTGTCTTTTCTTGTCGGGTTTCGTCATCAATTTCAATGGCGATCTGCTGCAAAGTGCTGCTGGCGTCCAAGTGGAAAGTGTCCAGGTGGATCCAAGCCTGGATCAAGGAAGAGAAGAACCTGAAAGCAGAGGGGACAGAGTCTGGGTCACTTGACAATGACCAGGAAGGCGATGAGCGGATGCCCACCGATGTCGGGTGCTTGCAGGTGAAAAAGGTGTGGCTTGACTCTTCAGCCATGAGGACCAGGAGGCTTCGACGACAACCAGGTACTGGATTCGAGCTATCCCACAAAGGATGTCGAGTGCTGCGTCGTCGGTTTCCGGATTGGACCCAACAAGCCTTGGCAACAGCAACCCACACAGAAAGCAGAGGTTGGCTTTGGTGCAGACCAGCAAGGTCTCAGGGACTCACCACTTGGTGGAGAGTCAGGGCACATCTGGAGCAACCAGGGAAGCCCAAAGGAAAGAAGAGTTACTTTTGTGGGGACCCACCAGTCGACGGACCATGGATCGCGACAGGGCCTTGATCAGAAATGCTAGAAGCGGGCTTACGGAACACTCGTAGAGTGTAGGTCCACAATCGTCGGTGCAGATGGTGCTCATGGCTTGGACTACAAGTATCCCAATGCACAACTTCAGGAAAACTCGGGAAGTTGATGCACTAGCAAATGTGCACGTGGCCAGGTGTTCCGGTCACTCGTGAGGGCTGTGGGTCTCAGCTTTGCTGGGATCTCGTGTCGACCTCTGAGAAGTCTGGAAGTCCATGCCCCAAGTCACAAATACTTCGGAGTCCAGCGGGAGCTTCGGAAATGCAGACCGGCAAGATGCTTCTTTGGTGCCTGTTTGAACAGGGGAGTCACTCCTTGACCCCAAGGGAGATTCTTCCATCTTCGAGTCATGTAGAATGTCGAAGTTCCAGGATATATGTATCAGAGTTTCGTACAGGTGTAATCTAAAGTCCTGTTGCTAGGGGTCCTTTACTTATACTGAAGAAAGGGGTTGGACATACTCTGGGGACACACCTATGGGAGGGGTCTGGGAAGAGGGGTGGCTACACCCCTTTCCATTTGTCCAGTTTCGCACCAGAGCAGGGGCTGAGCGCCCCTGCAACCGGTTTGAACTGGGGTATGCACAGGGACACCAAGTGTGCCCCCAGCACTGTCTGAAAAGCATTCTCTGAATGCACCCACCCAGCCCCAATACACTAAAGCCTGTCTGGAAGGTGGTTACACCTCCCTGTGACAGGAAACATATTGTCCAGGCATCCCCTGCCGGAGTTTCATCCAGCAGCAGGAGGTCAGACCTGTGTCTGTGGCTGCAGCATCCATTTTGTGATGCTAAGGTTCTTTTAAACTATTATCGGTTAGGTTAGTGTGTACATGTCTCTCCCTCTAGAAGGGTGGAATTCTACCCCCGCCGCCAGGACTGGCGGAGGGGGTGGGATTCCAAAGTGTTTGACACTAAACACAACATGTTTCCATGCAGCCATTCCAAAGTTAGCATTTACCGCGAGGTTATAATGCACTTAAGAGTATATGGTCTGGCTGCATCACAGACCAGCCTCAGAGAATAGGCTCCGAAAGCTGCAGAGGGGCCCAGCTCATGCATGGGCAGCCTCTCACACAAAACCAAGCACACTGCCTTCAGGATTGATAAGGCCTGCCATAGGAGTGACTTATAGGTTTTTGTGTGTCAGTGAGTAAAGGTAGATATAGGTAACCTATATCTTAGTAATGGGTGCAGGCACCACCTTGCCCGGACTGCAGTAGCAGACCTGTGGTGCCATTTTGGAAGGCTTCCCAAGGGTGGCATAATACATGCTTCCGCCCCTGGTAGGCCTCTGGGGTACCTATGTCCTTAGTACCTAAGGTATCATATACTAGGGACTCATGAGGGTAACCCAGTAACCAATCTGGAGTGTACCTAAAGTACATGCAATTATTTTAGAGAGGAAGCAGCTAGGCTGGGGTCCTGGCTAGCAGGGCCCCAGCCAGACTAAGGTCGAGAAACAGTGACACACCAGCAAAAAGTGGGGGTAACCATAGTAAGCAGATCCTACTCTCCTACACTTACCATCTTTCCTGATCGTCTTGAGGTTGTTGATGTAAATCATATGACTTGGGCAAGCTTCAGGGTTGCTGGCAAGGCCTGAACAAAATTGTATTATGCCTGCAAATGTTCTTTATTTTGCATAGATTTTTCAAATTTCACAGCCATAAAACTTTACTTTTTTCCAGTGGAATGCAGGCTCAAGCAGAAAAAATTTTCAGGGACATGTTTTCTCCTCAAACCAATCACTTTGCCTGTTTATTGCATAACCTTTGACTATGAGGTATGTCCATTGCCATCAACTTTCAGGAGAGATAATGTAAAATTAGTTTCAAGGAACTATAGTGAAATTTCCCAAAACAAAATGTTGCAATAATACATACTTTGGGCTGCCACATACTTACAGCAGAGCCTGCATGCAAGCACCTACTTGTACACCAGACACAAAAAGGCATGTTTGTTAGAGACAAAGCAGTGGTACGTCAAAACATCAAAACCAAACAATGAAAGATCTTGTGTAGATATTGGAAGATCTCAAGCAGCCATATGACAGTGAAATTTTTAGGTCGAGCCTGGGCAGAGCAGGCGCTGCTCTACAAGGCATACTGTAATCTAGACTGTGGCTTGAAGAACCGCCCATCTTTTCCATTCGTTTCTGTTTGTTCCCTTCATAAATGCCTGCTTTTGTAACTGGGGGTGAATATTTGCATTGTCCAGCATTCCGCCCATCAATTGTTTCTTTTGCATAGGTCGCCCTAAGTGGGGAGGGTATGCCCAGACGTGGGTCCCGTGCTCAGTACACCACTGGATTAAAGCCAGCCTGGCTGATGAAGGGTGATGCCCAGAAACCCGTCCCAGGATGCTTGTTTCCATTCCAGGGAGGATCTGGCTTGGCAGTTCGGGCTGGACTGTTCCCATCAGGAACAGGGTCAAGACTGAATTGCATATAGCTGGGTCCAAACTGGGTTGGTGTGGTGAGCAAAAGAATGATGGATTAAACCCAGATCCTTGTGACTGGGGGGTGAATGTTTGCATTGTCCAGCATTCCGTCCATCAATTGGTTCTTTTGCATATGTCGCCCTAAGTGGGAAGGGTATGCCCAGACGTGGGTCCCGCGCTCACTACACCACTGGATTAAAGCTAGCCTGGCTGATGAAGGGTGATGCCCAGAAACCGGTCTCAGGATGCTTGTTTGCGGTCCAGTACCGACTAGGACGCTTGTTGACCTCCTGAGGCGGAAGCCGGGAGCACCTTTACCTCGCGCTATTTTTAACAAAAATCTTGTGTGTTGTTTTTAATTCATTGTGACTGGCTGCACTTACCCTTCCCTTTCCTCCTCACCTTGTTCTCCCGTGCAGACGATTAGGTGCTGCTACGGGGACTGCGAGGGGAACCGCCATCTTGGGAGTAGCCCGAGTTGCCGCTGTAGCCTTCCTGTCAATCTCCAGCTCAGCTTGCATATAATGTGCATCCCCTCCCAGCCGCGCAGCGGGCGCGCTGATGGCGCGCCGAAGGCACGCCAAAGGCAAGCCCGTCCGCGCCGGACCGGGCCTAGGGGCTAGCCCCCCTGTCCCTTTACCAACACATTCCAGGGAGACTCTGCTAAATCTACGAAGCTCAGCCTGTCCTCTTTGCCCAGCTACCACCTCTTATTTAAAAGATCTGGGCATATTCCAAATTCAATCCTGCTCCCTGAGACCCTTGCTTCAAGCTTCTCATCGGCATGGACAATGTAAGCCTGCCTGACTAAAACGCTAAGGCTAAATATCTTTTATCTGAACACCAGATCTCTAGTAAAACATCAACTCAACATTTTCCTCCTCCTTACTTTCCAAAAACCTGATATTTTACTTCTCACTGAAACCTAGCTCAACATTGAATCATCTCCAGATATCATAGCAGCACTCCCTGATAATTACTACATCCTACAGGTAGACCGTGACTCAGGGAAAGTAGGGGGTGGAGTAGCTGCTATAATCAACAAAAGCTACACATTTTCCAAAATGTCGTCTCTCGACCTCACCGCAGTTGACAATCTAGTTATTGAGCTCGACTCTAGTTCAGGATCACTCCTGTGTGTATTGATATATAGACCCCCCCAGAATATGCCACTATTTCCATTTTCTCTGTGTGGCCAATTGGCCACTCTGGTCACCAATTACACTAACATCTTATTAATTGGTGACTTCAACGTTTGGTTTAATAGTGAGCTTGGTGGCCCATCGGCCAGTGAACTCACAGAGATCCTCACAGGGCTTAATTTTAGTCATCACATCAACACCGCCACCCATACCAAAGGGCATATACTTGATCAGGTCTGGAGTATGAACCTCTGTATCTCCCCCCCGTTGTTTCCCCATGTATTTGGTCTGAACATTTTTTGATCCAATTTAACATCTCCACCCCTGAGACTAAAGCAAATATGATCACCAAGAAGGGTTTTATCAGGAAATGGGCTCTCTGGATACTACGGCCTTTCTGGAAAATTTACAGAACACCATACCCCTCCACAACACTGACCTAAATGAGACCGTGTTCAACATTTCCAACTGGCTTGCTACCTCATGCGACATTTATGCCCCACGGAAAAAACTCAAAATTATCCGTCAATCTGATGCTCATAAATGGTTCTCCCCTGATCTCAAAGCTAAAAAATTGTTTGTTCGCCAAAAAGAGCGAGCATGGAGAAGATCTTATGATCCGCTCGAAAAGGCCCTTTACTTGGCCGCCCGCGCTGACTATATGAAGGCCATTCTTTCAGCCAAAACTGCCTTCTTCTCTAACATAATCAAGCAGTCTAATAACAACTCTAAGAATATTTTTTCCATAGTCAATAAACTTTCGAACCTGGGTAGAACCCAGCCCAAGCCTGTGGTTACTCAGGATTTCTGCAACACCCTCAATCAATATTTTTTGGATAAAATCGTGACTATCAAATCCAGCATCCCTGTCACTACACCCGCCCCTTCTGAGCATACACATGTCACGAATACTCATTCGCTGGATCACTTCCTTTCCCTGGATGCCCCTTGCTTACTTACCCTTCTGAATAGGGTAAAGTCTGGATCCCCTCGAGATTGTTGCCCACCTTATATCTTAGAAAATGTATTTGCTACTTTTGCATCTCTTACTCTAGGTCTCCTCAACACATCGTTAACTTTAGGTATGGTACCGAACTCGTTCAAGGAAGCAGTTGTGGTGCCCCTATTAAAAAAACCTAGAGCGGATCCCACCATTTTAGCAAATTATAGGCCAATCTCCCTTCTTCCTTACCTTGCCAAGGTATTGGAAGTCCATGTTACTTCACACCTTTCTAGGTTCATTGAACAAACCAACGTCCTGGATCCTGCTCAAGCCGGGTTTCAACCGGCCCACTCAACTGAGTCGGTTATCACAGCAGTTCTGGACTCCCTGCGTCACAATGCAGATATGGACATCCCTCAGGCCTTGGTCCTACTCGATTTGTCGGCTGCGTTTGACACGGTCGACCATAACATTCTGCTCGACCGTGTCAGACTAGCCGGCATTTGTGGCTCTGCCCACGATTGGATCAGGTTATTTCTAAGTGATCGCTCGCAGGCAGTTGGTCTGCCTCCTTTTTCATCCCCTGCACTCCCTATCACCTGTGGGGTTCCCCAGGGTTCCTCACTCTCCCCTATTTTATTTAACATTTATCTTCTTCCCCTGCTTCAGTCTCTTAAAACTTTTAAAGTCACCACCTTTAATTACTTTCACAATTGACAATTCATCTGATTCGATCTATTCATTTCAGAAAAACATGCTCCATATACGTCATTGGATGGATGCTAACCAATTGAAGTTAAATCTTGATAAAACGGAACTGGTCCTCTTTGGCAAAAGCCGGCTACTCTGGGGCCCACATTACTGGCCATCCGAACTAGGTCTCCCCCCTACTCCGTCCAACTCGGTCAAAAGTTTGGGGGTGCTTATTGACAGAGACTTATCATTGAAACCTCAAGTAAATTTGGTGGTGGCTACATGTTTCTTTCAGCTCCGTAAAATAAAAAAGATCAGTCGGATGCTTACACAGTCAGCCTTGACCCAGGTGGTGATGGCCTTGGTGTTGTCTCATTTAGACTACGCCAACGCCATCTACCTGGGCCTCCCTGCGGCCCTCAGCAGGCATCTGCAGATGGCCCAAAACCAGGCTGCAAGACTTATATATCGCCTCCCGCGCTGCAAGTCAGCCAGACCTTTAATGAGGCAACTTCATTGGCTTCCTATCTCACAACGTGTTATTTTTAAAACTGCCTGTATGGCTTTTAAGACTTTGCATTCTCGTAGTCCAAAACTAATTCAAGATCTCCTACCCAGATACACTCCTTCCCGCAGTCTACGTTCTGCTTCACAAACTCTCCTTTCTGTCCCTCGGTTCAAGTTCCAACGCAAGGGTGGGCGAAGATTCGGCACCCTTGCCTCTAAACTGTGGAATTCCCTTCCGCCGGAAATCCGTTCCTCTACCACCCTCCTCTTGTTTAGAAGGCATCTCAAAACTTGGCTGTTTGTCCAGTCCATGGCCTAACTCTATTTTAGCCGTTCAATCTGCAGTCATACAGCTCCTGTTGGTCAGCGTCATGAAACCTCAGGGTGTGCGAGCGCTATACAAAACCGTGTTAAGATAAGATAAGATAAGGGAGAACCTGGCTTGCAGTTCGGGCGGGACTTTTAGCATAAGGAACAGGGTCAAGACTGATTTACATATAGCTGGGTCCAAACTGGGGTGGTGTGGTGAGCAAAAGAATGATGGATTAAACCCAGATCCTTGTGACTGGGGGTGCATGTTTGCATTGTCCAGCATTCCATCATTATTTTTTTCTTTTGCATATGCTTTTGTTTTGTCAGCATGCTTAGCCCCACCTTTTGGTGTTTTGTACCCTCCAAGCAGACTGACCATGTTATATGTGGATTTACTCTTTTTTTAATGTACTGTCCTTCATGGGCACAATTTTTGGGGGGGGTCTGCCTTGGGCTTGTGTTCACGCACTTCCTAATAAATTTGTTGTTTCACAGATGCTCTTCACATGTGTGGATACTTGTTATTAATTAATAGCAGCTCTTTCTGTAACCCTTAGCTCCCCCTCCTTCCCGCACATAGGCTTAGTGGGCTCAGCTGTGGCTGGTTCGGACGCGGGATTCCAACAACAAGCAGTAGCACTTGAGCCAGGTAGGTTTACTGAGGCAGTGACATCACTTCCTGATTTTCTTCTCCTAGATTGTGTGTACTTTCATTTCATCCCAAATAAAGTGAGCACAATGTTTATTCAAAATAGAGACATATAGGCAGCCCTTTTTAGGTCTCGCCTGATGTTAGCAGCACGCGTGTGCTGCTCTCACCATGCAAGGCTTCTTGGAATCAATACGGTTTGCGAAGTTAACTTTCGTCTCTGGCCGTAATTTTCATTGGAGTGTGTCATTTGACTATGCTAAACAGGGTGTACTGATTGTCCAAGAGGCTTTTTAGTCCCTCCTGGTTACCACCCTGTCCACTTCTGGCCCCGCCCACGAGGACTTGATCTTTTACAGGCGAATTTACACGCTTTCCTATAAAGGACAGTAAGCACTTTTTTCTTATCATTTGCAGCACCGTCCACACGCTCGTAATGGCCACTCTGACAGCCTCTCCTGCTTCAGCCACCCACCCCTTGTTGTTTTATATTATTTATTTGCACAGGCGTGGTCCGTTTCGGCCGCATTTGTGTATTTATTTAATTATTTAATTAAAAAGTAAGCAACTGAAATGAGACAAGAGACGTTGCCTGTTTGGCCAGAAGTAGTCACTGTAATTTCATTGTGAAATTACAATTGCAAATCGCGCCTTAAAAAAAGTCAGCCGGTGATGTTTTTGATGAATTGTTTACCTAAGCCCACCAGTTCGAAATGAATGCATCTGTGTCTTGGGCTGGGAGAGGCAGTCTTGCATTTAGAGGGCGTAGATGGGTGTGCAACGTCCTCGCCGTTTTGGCCGCGTTTGTGTATTTGATGAATTATTTAATTAAAAAGTAAGCAACTGAAACAAGACAAGAGGTGTTACCCGTTTGGCCGGAAGTAGTCACTGTAATTTCATTGTGAAATTACAATTGCAAAGAACGCCTTAAAAAAAGTCATCTGGTGATGTTTTTGATAAATTGCTTACCTAAGCCCACGTGTTCGGAATGAACGCTTCTGTGTCTTGGGCTGGGAGAGGCAGTCATGCACTTAGAGGGCGTAGATGGGTAGGGAGCGCCCTCGTCTTCAGTCATGTTTGCACAGCAGGATGTGGCGCAGTCTCACCGCCCTGACCACTTATCCACCCAGCCCGGGACACATTATTTTCGGCACAGCAGGTGCGGTGAAGTGCAGGAATGTGATTCCACCAGCTCCCGAAGGTGAGGAGTGAAGGCAGCGACTTCCCACTCTGTGCCACTGTAGGAGGGGTGGATGGCAAACCCACACAAGGAAACCAGCTGAAGTGTGAAGTAAGTGGCATGGCCGTCCGTCATCTGCTAAAGAGCTGCTAAGTTAGCACCACAGCCATGGAACACTTTAAACCATCCCTTGTATTTTAGCCAATACTTACGGGGTTATTTTAGCAAATGCTGAAAGTGAAACTACAATTCGAAGAATGCAACATACGGATTGGCCGAGAATATTAACAGCTGTTTAGAGGTTTTGAGCCCCTCCAACCTCCCAGTATTCACATGCGACAGAAGCAGTGTTTTGGAAAACCTTTAGAAGTTGAGAGCAGCACGAGTTCCGGTGACTGGGCGGGGAGGGGTGGCGAGTCCCTGCCTGCAGACGGCCTGTGATTCAAGCTGTATCAGCTGCCTCTTCGACACTTGAGCTCACCGGCACATCTGGGCTCACCGAGGAGGACTGCAGCACATCTGGTATCCCAGCATCCTCGACATCCTACTTCACTCGCTATTGGATCCCTCAGGTGCCCCCAATCTGTGTGACTCTGCGTTGGGGCTATATGCAACTTGCGTGACTGCATTGGGACTATAAGTAACCTGCATGACTCTGCCGTTAGGACTATCTGTAACCTGCATGATTCTTCTCTTATTGTAAGTGCACGACTGCTGTGCACAATTTCGAGATACCCAGAAAAAAACAGATCAAAACTTCTTAAAAGCAAAGATTTGTTTCTACTCTTACAATACAACGCCTAGAAGCACTGGCACCAGCTACAAAAGAACCAGTAACATCTGCTAAACAGCACCTTGCAACATGGCCATCGGTAGCTTATCACGCACAAATCGGAGTCATGCATGGATATTATTTAATCGCACAAGCGTGGTCCATTTCGGCCACGTTTCTGTATTTAATTAATTATTTAATCGCAGCAGCGCGGTCCGATTCAGCCGCGCTTGTGTATTTAATTAATTATGTAATCGCACAAGCGTGGTCCACTTTGGACACGCGTATGTATTTAATTAATTATTTAACCAAACAAATGTTGTCCGCTTCGGCCATGCTTGTTCTCTTTTGGGAGGGAGGCGTGGGGGTGGGTGAGCAGACCACCAGACAAAAATTGTGTATGAAAAAGGCCGCTTTATTGAATCAGGTGCACATTTACACAATAAAACCTTGGCCCATCGCCTTACAAAACTAGTCCTCACTAACTAGAATATTTCCTTAACCTCCAATCACAGCCCCTCCCCTAAAACGTCATCAAACCCACCCCCGCCCGTACATAACATTATTACAAATTCAAACAATGCAAAAACCCCTCATAATCATTTCAACTTATCCAATCCCCCAAACCATAACACAAACTCCCCCGTTTGCCCTCCGACAACTCTTGGTATCCCAACCTATGTAACCGCCCCAACAAATCATCCTGCCCAACTTCCCCTGACAATGCCCCATTTCAACAAATGCCAACTACAGTCATGCCAAGCCTGGTAAAAAACCACTGATTTCCGCCACCCAGAAAGCGGGGGGAAAAACAAGACCCCCCCCATTCTGCCCCCCAAACCAGTAACCAGCTGAACATCACAAAGATAAAAAAACCTAACCAGCAAATTCCTGAATTTTTAAACATAGTGACAAACCCTCTCTCAACTCCAAAAGATACAAATCCATACCAATCCTAGAGAGGTGAACACCATCACAACAGAAAAACTCCAAAGTATCATACCGAATATCGCTATGAGACACTCGACCAAAACCCAAACCTCTGCAGAAACGTGAAACCTCAAGATTAACCTTCTTACGTGCTTTATCGATCGCCTTGGGCTTGTTCGCACCTCTCAAAGACTTCAGCGGAACCAACTCCGTCCACAGGACATAGCAACCTGACCACTGCTGTTTCAAAAGGGAAGGATCTTTCTTCATCGCTCTCATAAGAACTACAGACTTAACCCCGCATAAATCGTTCTCTCCTAGATGAATAACCAACACATCTGGGCAGATACCCCCCACCAACCAGGAATTTAAAGCAGGAATCAACTCCTTCCAAAGCATGCCCCCTTTTCCCTTCCATAGAAAATTGAACAAACGATCATTAAAACCCAGCATAGGACCAAAGTAGCTATTACATGCTTGAACATGGGCACGATTCACAAAGGGGTACCTGAAAAAGAAAAGCAGTATCAGATTTAAGATAAAGAGGATGACGCAAGCGCCTCCCCTGCTCCATTTCTTACATAGCACTGAAAACAATTAGACGACCAACGCCCTAAGCGCATAATGTCCTGCGTTGACCAACCCCGGTTATGGGCTTCAGTTGCTGCTCCAATCCTAAAAGAATGAGTACCTTATTTCTTATCATCCAGACCGATATTGCGCAAAGCTTTTCGCAGCACCATGAGCAATTGATATTCTGAAACTTTTGATCCATCCGCATGCTGAAATACACAAGCTTCCAAGCCCCCCCCCCCCAGAAACCACCCACAAACGCCGAGCCCACTGCAAAGGACATGTCCCAGAAGGAGAAGACACCTCCAACCAAATACCCTTTCCCTTCCCTCTTTGGTCAGTTTTCGAGCGAGATAGCCAGATATGCACACCTCTTTCAGACAAATGAACATCCCCCCACCCCACCCCCCATACAATTTGGAACCTAACAAATCCGAAACTCTAAAAGCACCAAAAAACATCCAAACCATAAGCGTAGCAAAAAGACACGCTTTAAAATCATTCCTACAAATACATGGCAAAGCCTCTAATACCCGGGCCAAATTGTGCCATGGCAAGGGGCTCCTAACCAAATGCTCCCTTCCCCGCTCCCGGGACCAACCTTCAAACATCCTCTTTCCTACCTCCCCAGCAGAGGGAGAGTAACCCCAAAACAACTTGCCCATGAACGAAATGCCAGCTAACTTTCCTGCTATGGTGACTCTGGATAGGCCGTTATCCATTAAATCAAGGATAAACTGAACTGCATCGTTCGACCGTCTCCAGCCAGGTTCTCGTTTGCAGGCCCAAGACGAAAAAAATTCTCTCCAAGCCAAGTCATGTGCCGCCCTAGTAGACGCAGACAGCAAACCTACCACCAACTGTATGACCCAGTGTTGCCTACATTCCAAAGGTGCTCCGGCATGGGGGTCGGTGTCCTGTCTGCCTCCAAAGCTAGCCCATGGAATCTCTCCCACTGCGAACGAGACAAAGCATCCGCAATGTCATTGTCCACACTAGGAATGTGTAAGGTCCTAAAACTGATGTCATACCTAAGGCAACCCAACACAAAGACTCATAACAGTTTCAATATCTGCGTTTTCCTGGCTGACTGCCTATTGATGATTTCTACAACAGCCAAGTTGTCAATGCGAAACTGCACTTTCTTGTGAGCAAACTCATGTCCCCACAGCATCAATGCCACCACCACTGGAAACAGTTCTAGGAAGGCAATGCTCCTGCCCCCATTATTCCAACGATTATGCCACTGCTCCACACACCACCAATGCCAATACAGACCAAAACCATCACTGCCTGCTGCATCGGATAAAATCTGTACGTCTCACACCCAGTCCTCCTCCCTGTACAAAGGAACTCCATTGAACGCGTGCAGGAAAGCCACCCACATGCGCAGATCCTCCTTGACCCCTGCTGATAGTCGCACACGATGATGAGGCAAGTGATGCCCGGATAGAGCCCTACCCAAACGCCTGCAGAAAGTTCTACCTGCTCTGACCACCCTACATGCAAAATTAAGATGGCCCAACAAAACTTACACCTCTTTGACTGTGACCTTTGTTTTCTTCAACATCGACTCCAAAAGCTCCAGCATTTTGTCTTTTTCTCAACCGGTAAGAGTGCCTGCATTGCATGTGAATCTATCTCAATACCCAAAAAAGACATGGTCGCACAAGGACCCATTGTCTTTTCTGGTGCCAATGGAACTCCCAAAAGGTCCATAAGCTTCTGAGATGTAACCAAAGCTGTCTGACATTCGGAAGAATCCGGGGAGCCAACAAAAAAGAAGTTGTCTAAATAGTGTGTCACTAACTCATGCCCAGAATGTTGAGTGAAAAACCATTGCAGAAAAGTGCTAAAGGTTTCAAAGAGGGCACAGGACATTGAACAACCCATTGGCAATGCCTTGTCCACGTACCACTTCCCATGAAAATGGAACCCCAGAAGATTCCAATCTTCAGGATGGACTGGAAGCAATCGAAATGCAGATTTTATATCGCAATTTGCCATTTCTGCCGCAGGGCCCGCAGTCACTACCAAAGACATAGCCACATCCACTGAAGAATAGGACACAGAAGCTGCTTCCTCGTCAATGAAGTCATTAAAAGAGGACCCCTCCGGCCATGACAAGTGTTGTATTAATCTGTATTGCCCAGCCTCTTTTTTAGGAACCACACCAATGGGTGAAACAATCAGATCATCCAAAGGCCAATCATCGAAGGGACCTGCCATTTTTCCCTCCCGCACTTCCTTATTCAATTTATCCTGCACCACTGCTTTGTGTTCATCAGCCGATTTCAAATTCTTGGACCATCGCCGCAGCCCCGAATATCCAAGACGGAATCCTTCTTGAAGACCTGTCAGCAACAACTGTCGTGTCCTAGCATCCCCATACCCCTTCAAACCTTCTGTAAGCTGTTACATTAACCGGAGTACGAGCCTTTGGGCCCAACCCCTGCATTATTTTCCCCCCCTGTTTGACTGAGGTTGTTGTGAGGAACCTGATGCACTAGTATTCTGCTGTGACCACTGCTGGCCGCCTGCAAGCCGAGGCCCCCAGCACTTAACCAATGGGTGTCTTTTGCCGCTCTGTGAACATTCATGACGGAATCTGCAGTATTCTCTAGTACAGAGACCCTTGTTGAAGTCCCAACATGCTCCCATGCCAGACTGTGTTGTTGTTGCACTTCCCACCCCTCCCCGGGTGGGTTTTCCCTGAAAGGGCCGGTAACTAACAGTAAGCCACTAGCAGTAAAAATTGTCTTACCACCGGCCGAGGCACCCATTGTATGCTGCCATAGATCTGTGTCTAATTCTCCCCACTTCGCCTCAGAATCCCATGCCATTCTTGCTCTAAACTCCTCATCATATTGGACCCATGCAAAACCACTACCTGTTATCTGCGCTTTTGTAATAACATCCATATACTTGAAATGGCTACGCAGCGCTCGGAAACTTTTCACAATATACGCTAGCGTATATCAAAAACGCTGCCGTCCAGTTTTCAATTGTCAGGGGAACTTTAGGGCGCTTGGCCAACTCATATTCTTCCTCTTTTGAACCTTCTTTAGAACACACTTCTCTATGCAGCAACTTCAATATTTCAACATACTCACCCTTCCAAATCCTCTCTTTTGTAGATAACATCAAGTGAGCTCCTAGAGGCTTGGTAACACCCATATATGGTAACTTCTTTATTTTTAGCTCCTTACTATGTAGAGTACTTTAACTACCTCAACAACCTTGTTGCCCATGTTACTCTCAGCCTTAGCGCCCGGACCTGCCTCCCCGTCACTCGTACCTACCCCTTGATCCTTAACATAATGACCTTTATGTAACTTAACGTCAGTCCCCTCAGACACAGCCTCCCATTCCGTCCCCACAGACACCATTTTTGGTTTGGCCCGTGGTTCATAACGCTCACCTGGGTGTAACAAGGGGGCTTGACCCGGCCCTGATCTCCATGCCATGTGCTCCACATTGTCCACCATCCGAGGAACCCTCACAGAGGGGCCGTGCTCTCGACCTGGTCCGGACACGGCTTTCTTTGGTCGCACCACCACCGGTGCCTGCAAAACACTATGAGAAACATGAAATTGCCCCCCCCGGTCACATTATCACGCAATTCGCCTTCTTCTGGGCTCTCATCATCATAGTCCAAAACCAAAGACTCCTCCATCTGGGGAGGGCCTGAAACCACCTCATAACCTTGCGGACCTGCATGGGCCTTACCAACCCTTTTCTGTACACTTGGTGGGGGAGCCGACTGTACCCGCCGGTACTCCCCCATACGTTGACCACATTTGAGCAAATTATCAGCCGTCAAGTCCAACCGTTGATGCTGAAAAGACGTTGGGGCCAGCGAGGTCGCCCCAGACCTACATTTGCTGACCGCACCGTGATCCCCTGATGGTACGGAATGTGCTGCGCTAGGCTCCACCCTCCCTTCTCCTCAGCGCCATCGGGCCGCACTTCGCCCTACCGAGTCCGCCCCTCCATGACTCTCCCTGACCTGCAACGAAAAAGGCTGGACTGATGTGCCGGGTCCCTTACTACCAAACACTCCAAAATCCTCAAACCCACCTGCCACACAACCCTTAGACCACTGAACCTGCGTCTGCCCACCACGCTGAAAAACTGAACCCCTCGCCTGAACAGATACTCTACGAGGAGGGGTGAAGGTTCAACTTCTTCCTCACCACTACTCCAATCCAACATTTCCTGCACAATTGCTGACGCTGGACTAACACTTGACCACTCCTCTCCCCTTTCTCATGAAGTGTTAAATCCTGATCCCCCCTTTCCTTGCCCCGACTACCTACCTTCAAACCTGTAAACTCCAAATTGCCGCCAAAACTACCCTGTGGATCAAACCCCATGCCACTCTTGCCACAACCAGCCTCTCGAACCCCTTCCGCCCAAGAGGGAAAAACGTCAAGCCCCTCCCAGGACCTAGCCATCCCACTATGTCTCTGCACACCCACCTGAAAAGGAGAAATAGTATCCACCCGAAGAGAATCCCTTGAAACAGCTCTGCCTGATGAGGAAATGCGAGGGGGGTGGGCAAAATGCCAAAATCCTTACCTTGAGGCTCTAAAGAGTAACCCCCCCACCCCCCAACCTGTGCCCACTCACCCTCACCCACCGAACCACTATGAACTGACACAACCTCTCCTTTATTTGAAACCGGAGGAGAGAACAAAAGTGGGCTACAAGGCACAAAATTTCCTCCAGCCACACTGTCCCCCACCTCCTGAATGACCTCATTCACATTGCCTGTCCCTTGATGCAGACGAGAGGAGCGAACCGGCGTCTTAAAGCCAGCCCCTCCCTCCTCCCTTACACCCACACCAAACGCCTGAGACTCGCTAAAGGAAGGGACCTCCAAGCCTCTCTGACCCTCCCCAACTAACAACTCTGTCTGTGGCAATATATTCGCCGATGCGCTCACGCATAATACAGGCCCCGCCCCCCCTCCCAACTCCGACTCAGAAACAACAGACGCGAAGGCAGAAGCGGAGCGCTTCTTACCTCCACGTTTACCGCCTCGCTTCCCCCTCAGTGCGGGGGCTGAAAATGCCGTTGTGTGCAAGGAGAGCGCCGGCGGCACCTCCCCCACAAACGAAGCATCACTAGAACGCTTCACTGCCTCATCCTCCCGACCCGCACTAGTCAGCTGTTCACAAACTAACCGACAGTGCGCTTTTCCCCTGGGCCCGCTTTCCTAGTTCGAGAGCGGCCCCGTTCACTCACCGCCTCATGCCTCGGGTGCTTCCGTGTCACGCAGGCCACCACCACTGCCGCCACACTGGCTGAGGCCTGTCGCTGAGGACGCGACGGCCCAGCCACATCGCCCAACACCAAATCGAGCCTTCCTGCTTCACTGAGAAGCCTAATGGCTTCCAGTACTCTAAAGTCCTCCGACGCCATTAGGAAATAGGGTAAGTTATACCAAGAAAAAATTCCTCTAAAAGCACCTACCGGCCACCAGGTCACCAAGCCTAAAATGGTGGCCGGGAGGCAGAGCCCCGAGAATTTATGTTGGGCTCCATTTGGTGGCAAAAGTAGCCCAATTAAGAAAAAACCCGCCGTGGGGCTGCTAGCCAGCCCCACCCGCCCCTCCCAAACCGCCGGGGGGGGGACCTCTCTACGGTTGGCTGCCCCCCCCCCCCCCAAGCCCCCCTTATGTGCCGACCCTGGCGTCAGCTGCTAACTGGGATTAAAAGAAAAACTGGGTAGGGGGTCTCTAAAAGGGGCGTTGTCAATATTATTAAGGGCGTGGCTTAAAAACACCTAAGCAAAAAATCTGTGCTTAGCATAGTGTGCCTGCCGCCCCACTGGTATTTTGCTGCTTCTATGATTGTATCTAAATATATAATACAAGTAACATTACACCTACAACAATCCAGGACCATTGGCTTTGTCAGTGGGTATTGGTTCGATAAGATAAACAATGATTAAAAATGCAATAGGTCTCGCCTTTGATTAAGTTAAAGCCATTTGCTTTGCTTGACAATACCATTAGCAAAGCAAATAGCTTTAACTTAATCAAAGACGACACCTGTTGCATTTTCAATGCTTGTTTTTGTTTCAAAGCTATCCCCCAAATCACATTTCTCTGTCGACTCCCAGGCATCACCCCAACACCACATCCTACCGGTCGACTTCACTTGACCTCACCTAAAGTAAAGACAGTTTTAATGTGATCGAATGTTTCCAACCCGTTTTTAAAATTTCTTTTAAAAAAAGGATGTTTGTGTAGCTGTTTAAATTGCACAAAATGTGTTAATTTATATATTTTTGGACCCCTCGCTGCTTTTAATTTATTAGCACGACGCCCACGTGAGGGAGGCCGCGCTTCAGATCAGTGCAGTCTTTCCTCACCTGCACTGTAGGGGAGGGGAGGGGAGGGGAGGGGCGGGGCGGGGCGGGGTGGCGGAGGGGCGGGGCGTGGCGTGGCTGCCTCGCTCACATCCCTCCTGCGACTGAGAGAGGAGCACCAGGGAACTCCACTCCTGCCTCACCTCACCCCAGGTAACTGCACAGAAGGCGCTGGCATGGCGGGTTTAACTCTGTTTTTGTGGCCAGCTGCAACGACACGGTTTAAGTACCCCCAGCCACCTCGTCTTGAACGCTCCGTCTCAAGAAAACTTTCTGCATTCATTGTTTTCATGTGTAATGGGGGAGGCACCCTCGTGCAGTATAAACACTTCCCTCAGTGGCTTGCACCCTCTTTCTCTGACCCTTCACCTTCGAGGTTTTTTTGCTCTCGAGTCCTACAGCGCAGACTCTACCCTCGGTGTTCATTATACATTGAGCCACTTAGGTATCTATAGGGCACTTCTTTAATTTTCATCGCTGCTACAGAGGATGTTGCAGTCGCAAAAATATACCACAACATATAAGGGGCAGCGGAGCAGAAACACAAGTCTCAGAGGCGTTTTTAAGGGATTGTCATCAAAAGAGCCTGCGTCTGCGAGCACCTTTTTAATGCAAAAAATAGGCCCGTTTTATCTTCTTTTATTGCTGAAACTATTAATATGAATGCACGCATGCATACCTCTTGCCTCTGCCCCTATGGTGCTTTAAACAAGAGACTTCTTCCCGGAAAAACGTACCTCTCCAGAATTCTGATGGCCCAAATCGGGAAGCTGTCACTCCATAACACAAGGGTAAAATAAAACCTCTCGCTGTTTATAAATCCCATAACTCTAACTCAGAACTATTGCATTTCGAATGCTTGTTTACTGTAGCATCGCTGCAGCTGCCGTGATAGTCTTTTTGGGCAACCATAGTTAACAGGTGGCCATCTTAATAGATGGGGTCCTTTTAGGTTTCTTAATATTGCTCTTGTGCCTTAAAAAAGATTCTTTTGATTTTCTCTCAGCTGATCTCTATACAGAGTGTACATAAATTCCATATTTGACAATCAGCCCTCGTTACAGTGTACTTCGTCATTGGGACACAAATTCAGACAAAACACGGTGCTGCAAATCAAATGGTGTATTAAACTGCGGGTCCTACCTCAGCAAGTCAGTAGTTACAGCACTCCATCTGACGTAGCAAATATTCCGCAAGTAGATGAAATAATAGATAGACCAGAAAATTCTGTTTCCTGTATCTAAATGAGTGATACTTCAGTATTGGTGATGGGACCATTTAGGAGAAGGAAACAGTATTGGATCTTTACTAGATAAAAAAGTAAACGAGAAGGATGCTTGATGAACATGTATAAGCCACAGTAAAAATATTTAAGGGTAGTTCTCACAGATAGAAACATAGTTAAAAGGAGTAAAAATAAAGGTGGGCTTTGTTCACAAGAAATGGACGAAAAGATAAATGCACAACGGATTTATGACTTTGAGGAAGCGGGTGCTAGATGGAAAGAATGGAGGGCTTCTTGAAAAATGAAACACTAGAAAATTAAAATGGGTACATCGGTAAAAGAAAAGCACTGTGAGCACTCGGTTAAAATAAGCAAATTATGCTTGTTTCAAAAGAAAAATGTTCTAAGTGTCACAACAAGCTCTCCGCACGAGGAAGCACAAAAGAAGCATACGTTTGATACTGACTATAATATAACTACCAATTGTTTCTGTGAATAATTTGCCTTTCACACCTAAAGAGTCTCAGTCGATTCTGAAAAAAGATTCTCAAAGGGATGGCATGTTTGATCCCTTTGAAATACTATATCTTATTTGGAAAAATTGTGGACGATGGACCATGTGTTAGAGTATGGATCAAGGTAGACAAAGCTTGAGGATCAGGTCATAGGGGTGTGATAACTTTGGGAAACATTGGGCTCTCAATATTAGCCCACTCCCAAAAGAGGTATTATTAACTACTTGGACTACTTCATGGATGTAATCTCCCCAGCACATGCCATCTACAGTGTTGTGACCTTAATTCACATTATTGGTAAGGTCAAGGACTAATTGCAAGGATGTTATTTTGGGTTGCATTCAAGCCAAATGGGCATCATCTGGTCATCTTTAACCCATTAGAGGTCGGTCTTAGATCAGAGTGAGTGCACGGTTTTTGGTCCTGTTTGCATTTAATGAAAAATAGCGCCTCCACTAATCATCTTTATTAGAGTGAAAACAATATGAAGCAAAAGCAAGTAGAAAACAAGCAAATGAAGGAAAGAGATCAGCACCTTGATACCCTCAAAGGCGACAAGCAGCGCTTTACTAATCCACCTTGCATTACAATCCGAGGTAGCAAAGGAAATAGTCCTAGTACTAGGGTGAAGAAACTAGGTAGTGCCATGTTTTTTTTGCAGTTTTATATAGTGCATACTCCACTCGAAGGTATTGAGGAGCTTTACATGAGAACCAGTTACATTACAAAAGGACACACATTTTTGGTAGGCATGGGGAAATTAAGTGATTTACCCAGAATCACAGAATGGTGAGCCAACGCTGAGACTTGAACCTGGTTCCCCCGTTCCAAACTTGGCAGTTCTGACCGTTATAAACATTATATGTGTATGGGTTGCACACCTTTCTATTTACTTACAATACGTTCATCCCAACATTTTTTTTAACTTCAAATGTTCACGTTGCATGCTAAATGGCGTCGTGCCCAGCCCAAACAGCACGCATCAAACTAAACAACAACATATTGGGACAACTTTCTGCCCCTAACCACTTGCACAGCTGTGCAAGTGGTTAGGGGCAGAAAGTTGTCCCAACTGTGCAAGTGGTTAGGGGCAGAAAGTTGTCCCAATATGTTGTTGTTGTTTAGTTCTGACGGTTATGCCACAGAGCAGGAAAATTGGGCGCCTAGAGAGTTCTGGTAGTCATCATTGGTTGTTGAAATCTATCTGGCTTTGGTATCCAGGAACCTAGTAATTGTAGTTTAGGATCAAGGAATGCAGCATGTGCAGAAAGGGAATACTGTTAAAATAATCAATGTTAGATATTCCATGATACTTTCCCACAGTCAAAGAGTTCCCATATTAACAAAAGGTGCAAACATGTCATGCCTGGTATGCAAATGATAACTTGTTAGCTAGCATTTGCATCAGCACCAAGCATCTGATTTTTCACGCCCTGCTCTTGCTTCCAGGGAAAAGCAGAGATGGTATGTCTCACTGCGTGATGGAGCAATTCATGGGGCAGAGCACCATCACCAGAGCTCGGCAAGACCGTTCTTTTATCAAGGTGTTTGTCTTGCCCATGTTTGCCCAATTCTATAGCCTGAGAACTGTTCAGTCTTGACCCTAGACCCTTACAGAGAAGCTCAAGAGTCCTATTACACAAGCGCCCCCGGGTACAACGGGAGTTTCCGCCCGCTTTCTGTACCCCTGGGGCACTTTGGTATTACAGAACGGGCTGCAAATGCTTGTGCGGGCTCATCTGTGATACTGATAGAGCTGGCGCACATAGAGCACCTATGCTGTCATTGGAGGGTGTTCACTCATTTGCATAGGGGCGTTGCTCCGTGCAAATGAGGGAATCACTGTGCCTCTGCGCTCGCACAGTATTTCAAACGTGGTCAGAGGTGCACATGCCTTAGAAGACACTTTGAAAATGCCCCACAAAAAGGTGGTGCACTCAGTGTGCATCCAAAATGCAGCCCTCTAAAGGGATGAAAGGGGTCACATTGACCCCCCCCAGACACTGACTGCACCCGCTTGCAAGGGGAACTCTAATCCCTTTTAAAAGTGCAATCCGCCTGCACAGAGAAACACAGAGCAGCTTTCAAACAGGGCAGTCTTCCTGATAGGGCACACTTTCAATGTTTGCACCTGCTTTAGGGCCTCAATTCTTCCAATGCCTCAGAGGTCTCCATCATGCACTCCAAAGATCCTTCATCCTCGGATGTGGACTCTGCGAATCAATGACCACAGCTCTGCCAGTTCCCTTGTTGAAGTACTGGCTATCCTCACTGAAACCCAACTACTCACTAAATGTGTTTCTTCTACAATTGTTTCAAATTTGATATGGGATTGTTTTGTTTTTGAATAAAATAAATTGTTTTCTGCATTCAACTGTATGGCAATAAGTGGGCGGTTAAGGAACAAATGTAATCATGTAAGCATTGTTCTTCAAATGAGAAAGAGAAATCAATACATGGTACAGCAATTGAAACTGCAGAAAAGCATTTGCCTCCCACTGTAATTGTCCAGGTGCTGAGTTCAAGTTAGTTGGAGCCGTTTCTGGCCCTGAGGCTCTGAACCCAACACCTGGACCCTGCCTGCTGGGAGTCTTGCCCCCCCCCCCCAACTGGGGCCACCCCATTCCTGGACCCTTGGAAGCGGGCCTGAAGGTGCCCTGCTAGCGCAGCTTTGGTCCCAGCAAAATCGACGTAGTGCAACGCTTCCCAATGCAGAACCTCACCCTGCAGCCCGTCAGCTCCTTGGAACTCCATTGTGAGATGCATCTCAACGCAGGATCTCGCATCGCAGCCACGCAGCTCATTGGAAGTGCCGTTGCAGGACGCATTGTGACGCAGGATCTCGCATCGCAGCCCTGCATATTATCAAAACCGCAGTTGCACAACGAATCTTGACACCAAACCTCACATTGCAGAGGAGCTACGTTCCTGGGCAAGATGGCCACGTAGACTCTCTGCTCCGCCGAGTCCGTCCGCTGGCCCCAACATCCTGACCTCTCTCCTGCCTCCTGAGCCCGGAAATCAGTGTTGGAGGCCGAACGGTGCGCGCGGGGCTTGAGTCGGAGCTCCGGAGCGGCTCCGTTCAAGAGTTACGCCCGCTTAAAGAACCGGGCCTGTCCATCACGGAGACCGGGGGCTGAGGTGTCGCTTCCGGCCCCCCTGAAATTGATCAACAACGGGGACCCGAAACCGAAAGTCCAGATCGGGTCCCCCTATAAACGGCATGAAATCGGCGAGGGAGGTGGACTGAGCGGCCGATGGGATAGCTGAGTGCCAGCCCCCCCCCTTCGTGGGCGACTAGTTTCAACAGCCCTGGTGCGTCTGGAGCAGCCGCTTTCTGTAGGGACGGCGTGGGAAGGAGACTGGCGGCGGACATCACTGGGCATAATTGTGCGGCGGTGCCATCGTGGGCCCCCCTCCCATCCCTGATTGCTTATTGGTGATCGAGGTGTGGGGGTTTAACCCCTCCGGTGAGTCCAGCTGTGCCATCTGTATTTGCCGGTGGGGGCGCATTGAGGGGCCTGGTTTTGGTGGGGCGGACCCGTGGAGTGAGAGGACTTGCGCTGGATCTCCCGGACCTGATTTATCCGGATGCATGAGTTGGCGGTGCGGGCCGGGCCCACCTGCAACGTCGCTACCCCCGGGGCGCATGTATGGAGTAGCGGCTGGGGAGCTGCTTGCAACGGCACTCTGAGACGTTCCGGGGCTGCGTGGGGTGCCACTGTAAGGCTGAATGAACAACTAGAAAGACGGCGAAATGGCATTTAAGCAAGAAAGGTAGAGACACTCCTCGTGAGGGCTAAGGGTTGTGAAGCCTGTACAAAGTAATAAACTTGACCGCTACATCCAGCCCAAGACTTTGCTATCCGGGGCCTGGTCTCCGGCGATGGTTTCGGGGGCGCAATCGGACAAAGGTGGCGAAATCACGCTACAAGACATTATGGGCGCCATAGATGGGGTAAAAGCCACTTTGGGGCAACAAATGGAGACTATGGACGCCAAGTTGGATACAGTGTCAATTGAAGTGAATCTCATACGGGCGGATCTCACTAAGGTGAACGAAAAGGTTAAAAATGTGGACGTTAAGACATCAAGCTTAGTGGAAGACGTAGCCCAGCTCCAGCAGGATGTACGTGCACTCCAGTCCTCCCGTGATCGGACTGAACATAAACTGGGTGAGTATGAAAGTAGGGCCCGAAGAAATAATATACGAATACTCTCTGAGTCCCTGAAAGATCAGAGGGACCTGCTCCTGAACTCTTTGTGGAGGACCTTGTTCTTAAACAGCTTCAGCCCAAGGGTCTCAGTAAGCATTTATTTTACCGTTGAGCGGGCACATAGGATATCTGGGGGAAGGCCTAAGCCCGGGGCTCCACCTCGCCCACTGATTTCTAGGATATTGGACTTCCATGATAGAGACCTTATTCTGCAGGCGGCCAGAGTTGGAGGGCCAGTTCCTATCGAGAACGCTACCCTTTCCTTTTTCCCGGACTTCACGCAGACAGTGCAGAGGCAGAGTCGAAATTTTCTGGCAGTCAAAAAGAAACTACAAGACAGAGGTCTAAAGTATGCCATGATGTTTCCTTCGTGCTTGAGGGTGGAGGCCCAGGGGAAGGTTTGGTTTTTTGATAACCCTGAGATTGTATCAGACTGGTTGGACACCCTTCCTGGAGATGAGGCGGAGTCACCGAACCAGGCGGAAGAGGAAGCAGGACTGGAACGGGAGTGAGACGCTTCTATAACCGCAAGTGAACCTTTATCGATCCGTTGTGTCTTGGGTTGAACAAGACTGAATGGATATTCGCCCTTCTGGGAATTTGGTGGCTTTGATTTGACTTGGGGCTCAGGGGGGACATTGGTTTTGGTGTGGGGTTTGGGGCGGGTGGGGTGGTGTGGGATTCTCCTCCATAGTTTAATTTCTTTCTTTGAAGTGTTTGGGGCGACAGGCACTCTGCAAGTTTCGGTGGGCAGTTTTGAGCCCAGTGGGGAGGGGGTTAGTTGGGGGACAATGTTAATGGTTAGTTTTGTTCGGAGTATTGGCACCATCAGCATTAAGTATTGGTTACATGAGCCACATGTGTAAGGAGGCAAACTGGGCTGGGTAGGCGATGGGAGGTAGTGAAATAAAAGTGTTGAGTTGGAACCTAAACGGGTTGGGGAACAAGATTAAACGTAGCATAGTTCTTCATTTTCTCAAGAAGCATGCACCAGATGTGGTATTACTTCAGGAAACACACCTGGTTGGCAATTCATGTAAGGCACTCCACAGAATGGGGTATAAGTTGATTGCACATTCAGGATTCACCTCGGGTTCGAGAGGGGTGGGCGTGTTGATTCGAAACGCGTTTCCACTGTCAGTTACCTCGGTATGGGAGGACACACTGGGTAGATATGTTGGAGTATCGGGCATGTGGGAGGGTCGCCACGTCACCTTTCTTTCTATTTATGTTCCACCTGGGCTTCAAGCCACGACCTTGGCAGATTTGGGGTCAGTCCTCCTTTCTCTCCTGGAGGTTTTTTTATTTTGGGTGGTGACTTTAACGCTGTTGTTTCATGGACAGACACCCCCCTCGGGCGCTGGGGCGGGCAGTGAGTTGGCTACCCGACTTTATAGAGGCAATGGGTCTGGTGGATTGCTGGAGGATGTTGCATCTGAGTCAGAGACAATATACATTCCATTCTGGGTCACATGGTAGTCTGTCGCAACTGGATAATTGTTTGGTCCCCACTGTGCAATTCGCGTTTGTGACGGAGGTCAAACATTTACCTAGAGGGATTTCGGACCATTCTCCATTATGGGTCCATTTTGTAGTGCATCGCGGTTCGGCAGGAAGAGTGGCCCTATAAACCCTTGATACTTGCGCAGCCCCAAGGTTCGTAAGGACCTTCTGGCTCAACTTGAAGAATATTTTGTCACGAATGAGGGAACTGTCTCTTCTTCGAAATCCCTATGGTAGGCATTTAAAACTGTCTTCAGATGTCAGGCTTTGTCATTGATAGCGGGGACCAAGAGAGAGAGGCAGAGAGAGGTGGTGGAACTGGAATCTGAAATTGAGCGCCTGGAGAGAGAGTTGGAGCAAGAAGTGATGCAGGCTAGGCATCATCATCTGAGCCTTCAACAACATGACTATGAGGCGTTAGTTACTGATAGGGCGAAAGCTCTTGACAGGGAGCAGCAGAGTAGGATCTATGACCTGGGGGACAAGGCAGGAAAACGTATTGCTTGGCTGGATAAGAAGGAACTGGCTAGCCGCCTTGTCCCTGAGTTGAGAACGGCGGAGGGTGTGGGTCTCCTTGATCCTCAGGCTATCGTCGAGGAGTTCGCCAAGCATTGCCACACTGTATATACTTTGGTCTCGTCCAGGCCGGAGGCTGACTCTCAGCTCCTACTCTGTGACATACAGCTCCCACAGATCTCTTTGGAAGATCAAAATTTCATGGACAGTGACCTTACAGCGGATAAGGTCTCCCTGGCTATCCGTTCCATACGCTCTGGTAAGGCGTAGGGCCCTAATAGCCTTCCTATAGAACTTTACAAGCTTAGACCTGACCGCCTTCCACCCTACCTAAGGGGGATGTTTTATGAGGCTAGAGAAAAGGGAGCCCTTCCGCGGGACCAGAGGATAGCATCAATTGTTGTGATACATAAGGAGGAGAAGGTTAAGATCAGCTGTACCTCATACAGACCTATCTCCCTACTTAACGCAGAGCCCAAAATGTTGGCTAAAATATTGGCAAATAGGCTGATAAAGGTCATTTCTGATTTGGTCCATCCGGATCAATCTGGTTTTATGCCCTGCAGGAACACTGCTTTGAATTTGCGTCAACTGCATGGAGTTTTGGCTAGGGCGCATACACTGCGAGAACCGGCTATATTAGCGTCATTAGACGCTACAATGGCTTTTGATTTGGTCGAATGGTCGTATTTGTGGGCGGTGTTGGCCAAGTTCGGGTTCAGCCCTGGCTTCATTGGCTGGGTTTGCCTCCTGTACTCGGAGCCTCTGGCTCAAGTGGTGGTGAATAATAAGGTCTCGCCCCCTTTTTTGTTGGAACGTGGCACCCGGCAGGGCTGCCCACTTTCCCCCCTTCTCTTCGCGCTGGCCATAGAGCCTCTGGCTGCTTGGGTGCGATGGGAGCCCTTGATCAGGGGGCTGCGGTGGTCCCCTGAGTGGGAGGCTCGCATCTCCCTGTATGCGGATGACATTTTGTTGTATTTTACCTCTCCGCGTAAGTCTCTTATTGTAGTCTGTGATGTCCTTGCCTCTTTTGGTCGTAACTCTGACCTCTCTATTAATTGGTCCAAGCCAGTCTTGTTTGTGTTGATGGGCGATCCGCCGGTGCCTCCGGGGAATTGTCCCATACGAGTATTTGAAGAAGGATTCAAGTATCTTGGGATCTTTGTATCTTTGGATCCATCAGTTAGGTTCTCTTGTAACCTTCCCCCCCTGTGTCGGCTTAAGAGTGATATATCCAATTGGAAGAAGCTCCCTCTCTCATTATTGGGTAGAGCGACATTGTTTAAAATGGTGGCCCCCCAGCGTTTTCTCTACGCCCTACAAAACTCTTTAGATGTGGTGCCCTCAATTTATTTCCGGGAAATAGAGAGTCTACAGCGAGGTTTATTGTGGGAGGGACGGCCGCGTATTGCACTGCATAAGTTGACTCTTTCATGGTACGATGGGGGTATCGCCCTACCGGATCTTAAGCGATATTACTGGGCGGCACACTTGGCTGCAGTTAATCATGGTACGTATGGTCTGATGGATGACCCCGGCTACGCCACGGATAAGTGGTTGCTCCCCGTGGTGGCTATTATAGGGCCCTATATTCTAGACCTAATAGTATGCAACTGACGGGGCATTCTAAACATTCGATACATGTATGGCATGGGGCAGTGGACTCTATGGGGTGGAAAGGTAGGCTTACTATGGCCACCCCGCTGTGGGACACTGAGAGCCTTGGTAAACTTTGGAATACAAAAGGTTTTGATAGGTAGGAACTTATCGGTATTTCCATAGTAAGGGATATTTGGGGGAAAGAGGAGATTAAGTCATTTGACGTGCTGCACAAGGAATATAAGCTTGCACCCTCTGAATATTTTAGATATGGGAAGATCCGGCACTCTCTTTTGTCACTATTGCCCGGCGGCGGGGTGCCTTCGGAGCCCTCCCCCTTGGAAGATAGAATACTCGATGGTCACATGCCTGATAGGACGATTTCTCTCATATATGAGAAACTGATTAACCATAGGGCTGACGCTCTCGGGGGACTGAGGGATAAATGGGTGAGGGACGGTCTTGAGCAGGATGATGAAGACTGGCAGTTAGCAGTTTCAACGCCTAATGAAGTTGCGATTTCAGTGCGCCTCCATCTGATGCAGTTAAAAATATTGCATAGAGTTTACCTCACGGGTCCTAGAATGGTACACATGGGTCTTTCAGAATTGGGGCTTTGTAAATGGAACTGTGGCTTAGTGGGTACCTTTATGCCCCTCATCTGGGAGTGTGAATCCGTTGGTGCAAATTGACGTTGTATTCATGACACAATTAGGGAGGTGTATGGGATTTCCCTTGCCCCAGAGGCTAGAAGATGCTTACTTAATATATGGGAACCTACTGATTTGAATAAATCACAGACGAGGGGGTTCACCTTGGGCTATATGATTGCCAAACGGGACATTGCACAACTATGGGGAGCTGAGTGGGCCCCAACGCTTGAGGGATGGGAAAATAACGTAGATTGGTGTATGTTTAAAGAGAAAACTACATATGTGGCCAGGGGGCGCCGCCGAAAATGGGTAAAGATCTGGGGACCCTGGAATAGTTACAGGGGAGAAATATGTACGCCTCCCCTTGAGGCTGTTTCCGATGATTCCCCCTCCCAGTGAAGTTCCGACACTGTTCTTGTACATTGTAAATCCTGTCCTCCCGGGAAGTTTGCTCAGATACAGACCCGCTGTAATGTTTTATTATGCTGATGTTTGTTTTAACCCCTTGCATGCTGCTGCAATTCTGCGCCTGTGCGGCACATTCCGATCGCGGGTGCGGTCATGACGGCCCCCAGCCGTCGTCAGCACACGAGCACTGTAGTGCATGACGGCTGGGGGCCGTCATCAGCATGCAAGGGGTTAATAAAAAGAAACATTAAAAAAACTCACATTGCAGCCTGCTGCCCACCTGAACAGCAGCTATTAGACGCATCTTGACGCAGGAAGTCAAATTGCAGCACCGTAGCTCATCAGAACTGCTGTTACATGATGGATCCTGATGCAGGACCTCACATCACAGCCCCACAGCTCATCGGAACTGTTGCTTTGTGATGCATCTCGATGTCGAACCTCACATTGCAGCCCGAAGCCCATCTGAACCGTTGCTGCATAATGTATCCTCTGCGCAGGACCTCGCAAACCTCTGCAACCCGGATTTAAGGCACTTGGGGGCATGTTTACATTAGAATGGCGGAGCCCGGCGTTAAGCTAAAATTGCTAATGCTGCGCTGTGCCATTTTTAAAATGCAGGGATGAGCTGTATTTACAATGATACGGCGTAGAGTGTGTTTTCCCTAGCACTGGCGCTAAATTTAGCTGCCTAGCGCCAACTCAGGCACCCCAAGGATGCCTGCAGTGACGGAATGATTATTTATGTGCAGGAAGGTGTCGATTCCTGTAAATAAACAATCACTAATGGTGATTTATAAGTCCTATGTGTGCTGGATTGTGCAGCACACACAGAAATTGAAAATCGTCATTTTTTCATGATTAAGTGCAGAAAGGGGTACCTTCCTGCATATAAATGATCATTAAAAAAATGACGAATGCACGATGTGTAGGACACCTTCCTGCACATAAACAATAATTGATGGCGATTTGCTGTTGCTAGGTGTGCTGCGTAATGCAGCACACATAGAAACAGCAAAAACTAAGAGAAATTAATAATTTCTCCTCGTTTTGCCCTGTTAAGACTAGGGTTTTTTTTGGTCCTAGTTGTGTCGCTGGCCCATATTTATGCCAAAATGTAAATGGGGGCAGTGTCAAAATCAATGGGTGTTGCGGCGGAACGCCCACCTCAACACCCATTGCCCGCCCCTTTCACACTAGATATAGCTTAAAAGGAAGCCTTATCGACCCTGTATCCGTCCCACGCTCCATGTCGGTCGGCAGATCACCACAGTTAGCACTGTGTGCTTCGAAGTTCTGTTTTCACTTAAATCTTTAAAACGACATTTCCGGTTCTACTGATTGGATTTTTGTTGTTTAGGTCTCAAAACATGTATTCAATTCTGATCTATTTTTCTAAATTGATGTGGGATTTATCTTGTGTGATGTTTTCACTTTATTACTGTTTGAAGCATTGCATAAACACTTTACACATTCCTGTTAATTTAAACTTGACTGTTTTTGTGTCAAGCTACCACAGAGTTAAGCACAGGTTAATGATCCAATTTGGGGTTTGCCTTTGTTTTACCCTAACAGAAATTGTGGTTGCTGCTGGAGTAATGTTTCGCCCCTCAATCAGTAACCCAGTTTCTTACACTACCAGCATCAAGTCCTCTGCGTCTTCATCCCACACAATCTACATAATATTTTTGACAAGTCTTTGCTCCACAGTTGAGGAAGGAGATTTAAGCTAGAAACTCTCTTTTTATGTCTGTAGATACTCCTTCAAGAGGCATCTCAAACTCTTCTGCCATTCTGGTGGCCATGCACTTGCCCAGATCTGATCCTTCCACATTTGGAGGGATGTCAATAATGCAGACATTCTTGGCCCCACCTGCATTTCTTGAAAACTTCAATTTACCAGTCCATATCACCTTGGCAGCTTTGCACTGCCCCTGACATTCTTGCAAGTCCATGATTTTCTTTCAAACTCAGTTTCAGCTTTCCAGGAAGGATTCAGTCGGCTTCTTCAGTTGTGACATATTGTCCTCCATTACCCAAACAAACATCTGCAATGTATACAATCTTGAATTCAGTGCAGCAGAATTCTTAACAATCCTCAAAAGTCCTTCAGTCATGCAGTTTCAGGGGTATTATTATTCCTTGAATGCCTCAACCAATATTGAGTCTTATCCCCCCCCTACTTTCTACTTATCTGGGGTCCTCTTAGGTGTGAAAACATTTATTTTCTCTATCTCTCTCTTTGTTGCTATTTGGGGTGGTTGGGCATCTTGAATTGCTCCCCTGTGGGAGGTAATTGTTACTGGACTGATGAAAAAAGTGTAGATCGAGCAACACTCCAATATGGCGGCCATTTTAACAGTTTTTATTCACACATCCTCGGGTCATTGTATCGAATGGTCACAAAGAAAGGAGTATGCAGTTCCAAAGGGGGCTGACAATGATATTAGAGTTAGTGCAAATAAATGGCTACCTCGAGGGAGGATGGGGAATTTTTCCTTTCGGAATTAGGGCCCTCACACACCTAGCCCACTGGGTGTCATGCTTCATCATTGGGCATGCTCCTCGTTGGGTCGGCGCTGCAATACCCGACGGGCACCCTCAGTGGTGGCTCTTTGGGGGAGATCTTTCATTCCATGCCATATGATGAGGTGTGTGTAAGGGGCAGTGTAGAAGTTCAGTTATGTGATTTCTAAAAGACCAAGTGAGTTAAAACAGGGAATGGGAGGATCAGGGCAGCTCCTTTTATTAATCATGTCTCCCACCCTGATTAAAAAGAGTGATGGCGACTGTCTATAGTAATGTTCTAGGCAGATTGCGCTATAGTTTATGAGGTCAACATGTTTCTTGCCCTAGTTGTCCTGGAAAGGATCAGGCGGCAATTCTTCAGGACCTAATTAAGAGTTAGAATCTACACTGGTAATGGGGTGTAGTAATCCAGATATTACCAGTGTAGTAGCACCAGTGGTGTGTGGTGTCCATAGCTAATTTAGAATGAAAAACAAATATAAAAACAGTCATTTGCAACATGACTTTTCTGTAAGGATTGCGTTAAACCAAAGCATGTCGGCAACACCTTCATGTGTTACCATTGCATATATCATAAGCATCATGTTGGTTTTGGAGCATTATGTATGCAATAGTACACTAAATGTATAGCGCTTGGGGTCCACATGAAATCAATAACAAGTACTCAGGCAGCAGTACATTAAAAACTTAGTCACAGTCGGTTGAGATTTAAAAAAACTCTCCTAAAATCTAATCAAGACTGGCCCCATGGGATAGCGGCATGGAGTGGACACGTTGATTCAACGTGTGCCCTAGAGAAAGAGGCCAAGGTGAGGTTTAAAAAGCTTGTAGGCGGATTGAAGGTAAACCCAGCGTTTGGTTGTTGCAAGTGCGGGAGCCTACACTAGGGGTCCGCTAATCGCATAGTACACCACAGTGGGGTGTGTGGACCAACATCTTGATGTTGGCATGACAGCGCCAGGCAGTGGTCTGTGCAAGTGTCGACCCAAGGGATCACTTTAATTGTCACACTCGCACTCAGAATTATTCCAATATCATCAATTGTTGCGTGCTCTAGGGCACACTTTCCGTTGTCAAGTGCAAACAATGTAATCCAAAATAGCGTGCCCCTTAATTGGGTGACGTCCCCTAGTCACAGCATCATCCCTGAGTGGGTTGCAAGATTTTTTCAATAAGAAATACAAAAACTAAAGTTCACAAAACGATATAATTTCTGTAATCCAGATTTCATTTATTTCTCATTCCATTCATGGTAATTTTTTCATCAAAAGAAATTGTAACATCCATTCTTTATCCCCAGAGCATTGTCCAATGCACTTCAGCTACATGATAGCCTTCGTCAGGGACTGGGTTCTATAAAATGAAACCGGTATTTTCAAATATGAGGATACGTGGGGACATATATTCTGTCACAACAAAGTCATCATGTATTGCTAAAATTGGTGTCCATTACTGCGTCAACATCCGTGATACTAGTGCTCATAGGGTGGCGACAAATTAAAACGTGCAAATGAAGGACCGCCGAAATACAAAATTGCAGTATTATAGAGATCGTGAAAAATGTATATTCCACTTCACTTCAAATAAGTCTGACCCGGGGTGAACTTGTTCCTAATATACGGTGCGCGAAGGTTAACATGTTACCGAAAAAGCAAACCTGTAAAATGTTAACTCATCGAGTGATGTTAGTCTATGTTAGCCAAACAAGTTCCTGTGGCGGTTTAAAGCATGCCATATTAAATGAAGTGCGAAACAAACGGACGGAATATACAAGGACTGACTATACTAACGTCATTATGTGATCGGGTGAACAAGCGCATCCAAAAGTGACCGTGTGACCCGAGGGATCAAACACTCAGCTCACTGTCCCCACGCCGTCACCACCAATAAGTGAGTTACGAGACAGCTGGAGTACGCTTTCTCTAGGTAGCATACTGCCGGTCCCTAAAACGTAGGTTACCAAGCTGAAGACCGCAAGGTGTTCGCTTCTAAACACATCAAGCGTTGGTGGGTCTTACCTGTCGTGGCAGCATCAATAGGTAGTCAATACATTGGCTCACGCCCACTCGGCGGAGGACCTACCATGCAATGCCGGTTCCGGGAAAGTAACTGCATGCCAGGTTCCGGCTGCAGATATCCCAATGGAAATGGCATGCAATCAGGAACATCCGCGTCAGGGCTAGGAACACTAAAGCACTGACCTCCTATCTTCCTGTGGAGTTTGGGCAGCAGCCATGATGGAAGGTGGGCTCGCACAAATGAGCGCCATCTTGGAGTGTGTTGTAGGTATAGTACCTATTAGGAAAAAGTGATGACCTTGGAGCGCTGACTTGAGCGCCATCTTGGAGTGAGTTATAGATATAGTATCCACTAGGAAAAAGTGGTGACCTAGTGGGAACCAATGTCTGCGGGTACAGCCAGATGGTATTACGCCTACCCTACTGATTATGCTATTATGGCCACCCAGAATCTGGTAATAAGGTTAGCCAACCTTATCATTAATCGGATAGCTCTTCAAGAATTCCAACATGTCATGCTATGAATGCTTCGGTGTGCGGGCAATAATAGACTAGTATAGCAAGTGTGTCATGTCCAAAGTACTCGTGCATGTCGGGTGGTGTCATGTTGGGCCATCTCCGGTGGTGTCATGTCGGACTCGCAACTGTTTGAGTAATTGGAAAACATTACGTGCGGTGGATAGAAATGTTCAATAACTACTTTTCGCGTAACGCGTGTCATGTCCGATACTGAGATTAAGCTGTGGGGCACCTTTAGGTATCGTGTGGGTCATGTCTGCATGAGTGTGGGTAGAACAGTATTTTATTATGGAGCAATACCCCCAACTGTATGGAAAAAGTAGTAGAACTCGTACTTGGGGGTTGTTCAAGAAGCTCCAAGGAATGTCCTTGTTCAGGCCATTCTTATCAGAACCCAGGCGGTGTACCCATCTCTGTTCAATTCTAAACAATGCATCAGGGGTGATGGATGTGTGTGCTTCCAGGATCACCCACCTGAATGCATCACAGTCATGTTGGTATGTTTAAGAAATGGGTATATAGTCGTGTGGTGGTTTTGTGACACCTAATGTTGCTCTTGTGCTCTATGATGCAGGTTTTGACTGTTCTGGTAGTCATCCCCACGTAAAGGAGGTCACATGTGCAGGAAAGTAAATGGATGCAATTGGCTGTGTTGCAGTAGGAATGCTTCATTATCTTCCAAGGGAAGTTATTGGAAAAGGTGATTTTCTTTGGTAAGTTTAGTTTGGGGTCAAACTGCGCTTGACCCGCAAGGGTAAGACCGGTGATTGGAGGTAAGTCCCATAGGCATCTTTGGGTCAGTACTGTCTTGGTTTTGGTTCTAGTGTATGAGTAGATCCTTCAAGTTGTTTGTGCGTTTGAACGCAAATCTCTGGGCTGGCAGTGCCAGATCACCTGTGCTCAGAATATCCCAGTGTCTGTTGAAAGTGAGCCCATAATTCTATCAATGCCCAGGCTGCTGGCGCAAACCGCCTCTTAGTTTTCATTCCGAATAATTTACCAAATAAAGAGACGGGCGCTGGAAGCAGGAATCAAGAACAGAGTTTAATTCTCATGAGGAGAGCCAGTCATTTCGGACACGAAACACAGTGTCTTTCGGGAGGTGCTCTAACAAGTGAGCTTGAGACTCTTGCTTTTATACATTGCAGAACATTTGATGATACAATCAGGTCAGTATGTCGCAAAAGGAAAACATTCCTATAATCCTCGTGATGATCCTACTCCACATACGTTCACAATGGGGACCCTTGACCTGCTGATAAGAGGGGAGGGCGATCGTGCAGCTGAGTGTGTCGTAGGATGTGTGCGCCTGATCATGGCCCAGGGGGTGGGGTGGCTAGGCATACAATAAGGGCAGTAAATGGTATCTCCTGGCTTAGGCGATGGCCTCGGACATGTGTGGTCAGCCGAACTCGGGGGAAGGGGTCATCAAAGGAGTGGTATTCATGCCTACGTGGACAATCGAGCGCGGAGGGAGGGCTCGTCAATAGAGGGGCATTCATGGAAGGGAAGGGGGTGCTGGTCAGGCGCGGCCGAGACCCTCAAGGACAGGGCTTTGCGGAAGAAGAGGGTTTATGACTTGCTCATATGAGGAGAAGGAGGGGGAGGTCAGGGTGCATGCAGGGCCAGAGTCGCGCAGAGAGAGAGAGAGAGATCTTATGACCTGTACATGAGAGAACAGGGGCAGTCAGATACAACTGGGGGGGGGGGGGGCTATGTCAGCTGAGGCGAAGGATGCTTCTTCGAGAGGGAAATGAGGAAGGCCTGGGTCGAGCAGGAGGGTTACCTTTTCACATCAGGATCGTGCAAAGGGAAAGGGTTTCGTGGTCTATACATGAGAGAGAGAGTGCAAGATACGCGCAGGAGGGAAGCTGGGGATTCCAGTGGGTAGGAAGGCCATGGTGCCTGGAATGGCTGTACATATGCATAAGGGTACGGGTTCTTACTGACAGGGTGATACGATCAATAATTTACAGTATCTATGGAGCCCACAGGGAGAGGAGTGGGAGAAGAAGGGAAATGAATGCTGTCTATGTACATCGGTTTCGTCTGATTTCACAGTCGCCCCTTTTTACATAGCAGCAATCATTTTCGCAGCTGATGGCATTACAGGTAGACAAGCATCGTTGACGAATTAGCACTTTGTCGATACTAACATGTGACGTACAATCATAGACAGTCAAGGTGATGGGAAGAATACAGTACATAGGAAATTACTTCTTCGTTGTGTTCCTGGCAATTAAACGCACTACATCGCATAAATCTTTCTGACTTAAAAAAAATGTGACCAATGAACAGTTTTGACCAGATAGTTGAGAGCGGAATTCAGTTCAATACGCAAGATCTCTTCGTCACAGTGTCTTTTATCAGCGAGCCATCACTGGTAGGCTCTAATCCGGGTACTTTCGTTGGCGCTGTTGAGCACCGGCGGTGGAGCTATAGGTCCAGCTCGGTTCGATCCTTACGCGTTGCAGGGTGCGGTCAGTCCTCTGCTGTTAGACCACAGTCCTGTTCCCTAAACAGTCCGTTGGCGGCGCCTTATGCTCGGCACCTATAGTTCTGTGGCAACACCCTCTTCCCATATAATTGCAGCTTTTTCCTTTGGCAGAAAGTCACGTGGGAAGGTGGGTGGATGTGGTTCAAATAGTCGATAGGAGAAAGAGCGAGCGGAGTTGGGTCAGAGTTCCTGGGACACACAAAAGGGACCAAGGGAGCAAAGGATAACAAGCAGGCAGGCCCATCAATCGGGCCCAAAGAAGGCAGACGGAGACTCCAGGCACACGTGGGTTAGCAGTCGGAGGGCTTCGAGGCGGCCCGTCATTTTTCATTTTCCACGTTGAAATTGTGGTCTCGTCCCGTGCCTTATCGCTCTGCAGCTCCACTTCTGGTCGATGTCATACGTGTCCCAAGGTCTGCAGTCAGGCTGAACGTCACATCTGACCCATCTCCTCCGGTGATCGTGAATCTTTGAATGGGTACAAGACAACGTTTTAGAGAAATGGCAGAAGAAGACATCTACGCATATGAATTCCTCCCTCAATCCTCCGCATTTGAGTTCTTATGCTCATCGGTCACAGTCAGAGGTCTATTACCAAGTAGTGCATGTATCAGCATTCCTACTGAGTTTATGGCAGGTTTATTCATTGTCCTATTTATAACTCACATGAGGATAAATGACATTTCCATCAACTGTGCGTCACATCATATTCAATATTACAGAGCATTTCCTTTCAGGAACAATCATATTTTCAGACAGGGCGGGGGTGCTATCATCGAGAGTCGGGCAAAACAACACTTCCTCAAGGGTCAACAGCTACTCATGGTCATTATGTTTATACCCGGGACAGCAGAAGTTGTTCTATCAAAAATGGGGCAGGGATGCTTCGGGCGCTTGCGCTTGGGTGCAAAGGGGGTGGGACAATCTGGGTATTGGGTGTCAGTCTAGACGTTGGCGCTCGTTTCTGAAGAACAGACATAGGATGCCATTGACATACAGTTCCCCTATAAATGGCCAGATTTGGGGGACTTTAGTCGTCTTACCTGTCCTTTCTATCTCGGCCAATTCAAGTTCTTTCATTTTACAGAAAGGAGAGGCAGTAACATGGCGAGAGATGTTCATTTTAGTTTCGGTCAATTTCGCTGAACACCTTTGCGTTCAAATATGTATCAAATCAGACTGGTGCCGGTGGTGCACAATTTTACCAAAAGAGGGAGAAACAAATAGGGAGACTCTCATAGAGAGCGAGAGTCGTCCGCAATCTAAACGAGCCATTTGGTACACGTATGACATGTAAGGAGAGACAGAGAGAGATAGAGAAAGAGATAAAAAGGAGCCGAGAGAGAGAGAGATAGGGAGAGAGAGAGAGAGAGAGAGAGACGTGTACGAAAATAGGTCATTTAGTGCGCTCACAACACAGAACGGCAAAGGTCAGGTGACCTATGGATACAGACAGAGGGGAGACATAAATTCGTACGTTACATACACACAAACTCAGACAGGGAAGACAGCACATATATTACGCATGTACGAGACATTCACGACAAGACAGGAAACAAGTGTTGGTCTACAAGATCTGTTTTTATATTTTCTACATATCGTTACTATCCTATTTATCTACGTGCTTAGCTCTTTCTGCCCTTCCCCCCTTTCCCTTCTCGCGTGTCATGCCTGCGAGCGTTCCCAATTACCAATACTCACACCTCGGTTGGTCGATCAGAAATTAACCTGGTTGCGCTAGTTACCCATGGTTGGATCTTAAACCATTTTTCAGTTCCTTCCTTTGGTGGAAAGTTCTCCAGGCTGAGGTAACGGCAAGTATTGATCGGGAAAACAGTCGGACAGCTTGGCTATATCTGCAGGAGTGTGAGAAAGGGGGCAGTGCATTTTGAACATCGGCAACATTTTCTAACTTCCTAGGCGGGTGGTGCCGTGGCAACCCTTACCCGTACAATTTTTCTTTGTCCTTTCCCTACCTAGTCAAAACGTCCAGTCATTTCATTTAACGCGTCGTTTCTAGTCAATTTTATTTTTGTCATTCAGTACTTGTCCAGTCTCTATGTCAGTCCATCCTCCCGTTGCTATGCTCTAAGGAGGAACAGTCATGTTTAAGCCTACGTCTTTTTAAAAAAACTTTTATTTGCCCTAAGGACCATGCTCATATTCCCTTTTTCCCCCTCTCATCGGCGGTTCGGTCGTCGTCCATCCATACATCAGCCAGTGTTCCGACGTGACCTGCAGAAGGGAGGAGAAAGAAGGGGTGGGGGGGGCAACATTCAAAACCTCATCAACGTGCAGTAATCCGGAAATGCTTTACCTACCACATACTCGACCTATTTCCACGTAGTGCACTTCCCTACCATCACGGCGTTTAAGCCCAGATGGACCAGAAAGGTCAGACAGATAATCATTGACGATCTGTGTGACATGAGCTACCTGGTCGTAACCCCTTTCCATCGGGTACAAGGGTGGCGGTCAGGTGGCATTCCCGTGGTGTCGTTTTAGGGCTTCTAAAGCACTTTTCCGGCTGCCTGTGACACATAGTGTGGCTGCTGAATATCGGGTCCTTTTTAACCCCTTACCTTCATCATACTTTCTCGTCGCTCATAGTAGTAATACATTCAAAACTCATTAATGCAACCGCTACAACTATGCTTTCGTTTTCAAAATACCTTTAATAAAAAGTGTTGACACATAAATACAGGCCTACAACCCGGTGGACTAGCCACGGAGCAGATTGGAACTGTACATGGGAAGAACGAAGCTGGTGGCAGTTCATTGCATAAAGTGCGGCAGTGCAATAAAATCATATTAAATTCCCCTACAGAGCAAGCATGATGCATGTCAGTAATTCATCTTTAATAAATTCATAAATACATTATCCAATGTTCATTCATTACCTTAAATTACACCAATTCATTCTTCAACTCATAATCGGTACCCACCCTTAAGTCAATTCATTGTCCAAGCACATACTCAATATCCTTCATATCTACTTTCATTATCCAAACGTTATATATATCTCGGGGTAAAAAGCTTGCGCACTCAGGGTGCAACAAAGTTCATTAAAAACGTCTCATTTTGGGTCGGCGCCATTTTGGGTGGGGTCAGGCAAGTTCTAGCACAGTCAGAGTGTCTCTAGTCTCGCAAGGTTGGCCCAGAACTTTCCATTGGCAGTTCAGAAAGTCTTGTGCAATGTGGTTAACAATCTAACAAATATGGACCATGAGTCAAAGAGTGGGAAGGGCGGCAACAATTTTCCTACCGGGTCATTCTGGTGTTCCTCCGGAACTGAACAAGCCTGTGCCGTGGCGGCATCTTAGCCATTTCCGATCCGAGTCTGGTGCCGGCAGGAGTAGCACCGATGTCGTGGTTCCCAGCGAAGGGGGCGGGGGCACCCATGCAGAGGGTCGGGGGCCCCCCGGCTCTTATAGAATCTTCAAGGTCGAGGAGAGGCGATATGGAGCGGGTGCCCGTCCTGGGCAGAAGACCTCTTTTTGATGTTGACCCTCTTTAAGCAAAGAGTGTTGGGGTGTCGCTGGAAGCCTCCACCTGGAGGGAGGTGGGGGAGGGTCGTTCGCGCCACCTCCCCCTTCCAGCGACCCCGCGCCGTTCTCCGGCTCCATCGTTTTCGACATTGGCCGTGCCAGCCATTGATGATGGGGGGGGGGGGTGGTCGGCGGCTGAGGCAAGACAGCCCCCCCCCCCTTCCCATGGCGACATGTGGCGGGACTACCTTCAACTCTCCAGGGAGCGTGGAATGTGGCGGGACTGCCTGCACCTATGCAGGCGGCGGCAGGCGGCGAATTTGGCATCTGGCGGGACTACTTGATTTGCCGCCGTTCTTGCCTTGGCTTCGGCTCTGGACCAGCAGGCGATGGCATGCGGCGAATTTGAAATGTGGCGGGACTACTTGATTCGCCGCCGTTCTCGCCTTGGCGTCGGCCTTCGGCAAAAAGCCGGATCGGGTGAGAGAGAGAGGTGGTCGGTGGCCAAGGCAAGACAGCCCCCTCTCTCCCCGCGGCCTGCAGGGCGGCAGAAGGGAGAAGATGGAGAGGTCCTTGTCATCCTTTGGACCGCCTGCCCAACATCATCTCCTCCTGACCGTGGCCAGGCGAGTCCCTCGTGCCTCCAGGCCTCGCCTTCCGGATGGGTGTAACCGCGGACCTGTTGCACTTCGGGAGCTTCCGGAACGGGGGTAGGTACCTATTGAGTTGTTTCTATTTCATGTGGCCGTTATTTGGGCGGGGCGGGCAATGAGGCAGACATGTTGGGAACAGGAACAGGCAGTGAAGCCTAGCTACCTCGTGGCTATGTTCTGCTATCGAATCTTTTCGCCATTTTACATTTCTTATTACGAATTATTTCTAATGTTTCTTATTTTTGGTGAAGTCAAAAGCTCATCAGGGGGTTACTGACTTAGCCTGATTTCTTTTTATTTTTCTTTCTTTTCCTTAGCGTGTTTCGAGCTAAAGCTTTCTGTTAGTAGGGAACGGTGATCACTTCATATTTTTATGTGTCCTTTTCACTAGGGGGGTACATCTGGACGGACCAGACGAGTCCCCTCCAATAAATGGTCCGGGGTGGAACGAGATTATCGATCAAAAGGGGAACATATATTCCTTCATTAGGGTATCATCCTGGACAGACCGAGCGATGTACTTCCACTTACTAGGGTAGCCTCCTGGACGGACCAGTCGGTCTATTTCTATTAAATGGCCCATGAGTAGAGAGCATATGTCCTCCATAAGAGTAGTCTCCTGGGCGGACCATGCGAGCTACCCCACAATAACCAACCAGTGGGGAGTGGGTAGGACTGACGAATTCACAAAGGGGCATAACCTACCCTTTTCTACTTGCAAAGACAGAATATTTCTATTTCACGTTGTTTGCAAATAAAAAATACCTCAAACGAAACAATTCCTGGAACAACAATGTCCAGGCAACCAACCAATCAGTGGGGAGAAAAACAGGCATGACGGATTACAACGGGGACAAATGTCTGCATTACCTGCCCTTCGCTATCCAAAAAGGAAGACAGAATATTTCTACTCGTCTCAGTTTGTAGACAGGGAAGATCTCAAAGAGCAACAATCGATTATTAATCGACTTCAAACAATCAGTGGGGAGAAAAGTAGGCATGACGGATTACAACGGGGACAAAAGTCTGCATTACCTACCCTTCTCTGTCTGCAAAGAGGGACGACGTTCCTATTCGCCGCTGTTTGCAAACAGAGAATGTCTCGTTCTCAAAAGAGAACCAATATGTCAAGTAGCCCTCAAAGCTAACTGAACCAATACCAACAATGCCAGTATACAAATACCGGTTTTCAATACAAACAATCAATCAATCAGGTGGACAGAGCCACCCTACCAATCGGGCGTAAAAACACCCTACTTAATCTTACCCGGACCGGACCATACGGACAGTTCTTCGACTCCCTCCTCCAGCACCCGATCGTTCTCTTACTCCATGTAGCATTCCTGTGTGATTCCAGTCAGGACAATAGGTCACTCAAGAGAGGTCCGTTCAGAATTGGTGAAGTTCTGTCGATCGGCAGCCGGGCTAGGGCCCTCTCAAGGCAGGTATACTCCGATCATTTTAGACGTTCACTTCTTCGTCTGGATCTCTCTTACCGAACCCTATGTCACTGATGGACCCCGCGTTGGGACGCCAATTGTTGAAAGTGAGCCCATAATTCTATCAATGCCCAGGCTGCTGGCGCAAACCGCCTCTTAGTTTTCATTCCGAATAATTTACCAAATAAAGAGACGGGCGCTGGAAGCAGGAATCAAGAACAGAGTTTAATTCTCATGAGGAGAGCCAGTCATTTCGGACACGAAACACAGTGTCTTTCGGGAGGTGCTCTAACAAGTGAGCTTGAGACTCTTGCTTTTATACATTGCAGAACATTTGATGATACAATCAGGTCAGTATGTCGCAAAAGGAAAACATTCCTATAATCCTCGTGATGATCCTACTCCACATACGTTCACAATGGGGACCCTTGACCTGCTGATAAGAGGGGAGGGCGATCGTGCAGCTGAGTGTGTCGTAGGATGTGTGCGCCTGATCATGGCCCAGGGGGTGGGGTGGCTAGGCATACAATAAGGGCAGTAAATGGTATCTCCTGGCTTAGGCGATGGCCTCGGACATGTGTGGTCAGCCGAACTCGGGGGAAGGGGTCATCAAAGGAGTGGTATTCATGCCTACGTGGACAATCGAGCGCGGAGGGAGGGCTCGTCAATAGAGGGGCATTCATGGAAGGGAAGGGGGTGCTGGTCAGGCGCGGCCGAGACCCTCAAGGACAGGGCTTTGCGGAAGAAGAGGGTTTATGACTTGCTCATATGAGGAGAAGGAGGGGGAGGTCAGGGTGCATGCAGGGCCAGAGTCGCGCAGAGAGAGAGAGAGAGATCTTATGACCTGTACATGAGAGAACAGGGGCAGTCAGATACAACTGGGGGGGGGGGGGCTATGTCAGCTGAGGCGAAGGATGCTTCTTCGAGAGGGAAATGAGGAAGGCCTGGGTCGAGCAGGAGGGTTACCTTTTCACATCAGGATCGTGCAAAGGGAAAGGGTTTCGTGGTCTATACATGAGAGAGAGAGTGCAAGATACGCGCAGGAGGGAAGCTGGGGATTCCAGTGGGTAGGAAGGCCATGGTGCCTGGAATGGCTGTACATATGCATAAGGGTACGGGTTCTTACTGACAGGGTGATACGATCAATAATTTACAGTATCTATGGAGCCCACAGGGAGAGGAGTGGGAGAAGAAGGGAAATGAATGCTGTCTATGTACATCGGTTTCGTCTGATTTCACATGTCTGCGTGTGATGTTCCTGATTTGACTGGAGGCGGGAGTGTACGAGGTCAAGCATGTGATGGCCTCAGTGAAATTCTTGTCAGTTATCTCCAACCGAGCCTCTCTATTTTTGTTCTTGGCTCTCTTCATAGCCATGGAGACTGTGTGTTGCTGTTGTGGGTATTCCTGCTTATGCAAATCTGATGCTAGTTTGGTAGCTTCCACCCTATAGTCCTCAATGGAAGAACAATTCCTCCCGATTCATAGAAATTGTCCAAATGGTAAGTTGGTTTTAAGGGCACTCGGGTGGTGACTGCTAAAGAGTAAGAGACTATTGCAATTGGTAGGTTTTTTGTATAGTGTTGTGTTCAAGGAGCCTGATGACAGATTGATGTTCAGGTCCAGGAAGGGGACAGTAGAATCGGAGATGGTATGAGTGAACTTGAGATATGGATTCAGGGTGTTAATCCATAGGCAAAAGTCCTCACAACTACTTCTGCCTTCCTTACAAAAGACTAAAATGTCGTCAATGTACCTCTTCCACATCATCAAGTTGCATTGTATCGACTACAATGAAAATTATCTTCACAAATGTATACTCCAGTCTCAAACCTCAGTATGTCAGCAAGGTAAGCATATAGGGGGAAGTACAGATGTACAATTCTAATTCTACATGTACATCCCTGGAAGATTTAGTGATGCAGTATTGTGGGGTCAATATTTTTGCAGGTTGATATTAAGAACTTGATTTTGGGACTCCCCACTCCTAGGGTGCATGCTCCAAAGGTGGCCGTTAACTCTCCAAATCGCCTCAACCTTCTCTCCACAGGTAAAAGGTGTTGGAATTTTTCATTATTTGCTTACTCTCCACCTTCTTGCTCATTGAACTGAGTGTCATTCTTGAACACTCTGCGTGCTAATTTGTCCTAGTATAGGCTGTGTGCAGCTCCGCGTCTACCATCAAAAAGGGTGAGTCACTCCAAGTAACCATGGCACTGATTTTCCCCTAGTCAGCTTCCACATGTTTGTAGTGAGCCACCCGTCCACTACGTGGAACGCTGCCCATGTTGCATCCACCCTGAGGATGTACGTTGCCAAGGGTATAAATAAATGGGGCAGGGACAGCTAGCGGTCTTGTTCTTGCAGTATAACACTGTGGGGCAGATTTACGATTTCATCATGCAGCAGCAGTAAATGCTGGGCTGTGCTGTGTGAAAAGGAGAGAGTAGGAGAGCGCCATATTTACAGAAATATGGCACTCTCCTCCCCTTTCTCTAGCTGCCGCGCTGTAATCAGCTGCTGTGCACCACAGAGACACCTTTGCACCATAGTGCAAGGGAGTATCCGTGAGTATAGCATAGGTTTTGTACTGGAAGGGTACCACTTTAGTACAAAATAGCATGCATAGACTGACTTAAACCATTTTCCCTCTTTGTATGTGTGCTGTACAGTGCAGCATACATACATTCGGAAAAGGAAGGAGATTTCTCCTTCCTTGCACCTACTTCAAAAGGGCACAGTTTTCTCATGCTAAACCCTGTCTACTTTATTTAATAAATAGGGCTTAGCATCAAAAACCTTGGTTGTTGCATGGGAACGACCATGCACCACCCATGGTACGCCCCCCTTGGCGCTAAGTAAAACAAAGCAGCGCACGGTGCTGATTTGCGTTACTTTCATGTTATTTCAAGCTCTAAACAAGTTTAGCGCTGGTAAGTAAATTGAAAAAAAAATACTTTGCACCGATTTGCATCACTGTTGTAAAGCAAACACAGCGCAAACTCTTAGTAAACACCCCCTCAGTGTCTGCTTATTTGAGTGGCTCCCCAGCCCTGCAGCCCCTGCACTAACCACTACAATACTGATCTTGCCGGCTGCCCTGCACCTCTTCTGTCCCCCTGCAGATCTGATGTTAAGGCATGTTGAGAGATGGAGGGATTACTCGGAGACAAAAGCCTTTCAAATGAGTCCCATGGAGCCGACAAGTTCCAGCTGTAAACAAGGCAACATCTGCAGCATTCAGACATGTATGCCAATGTAGCTTAGAAGTAGAAATTGCGGCGGGAAAATCTAAGCCATCGGGGTATAAACTGACAGCAGAATTTATGCAGATGTAAACAATGTCTTGAAGAGCTTTTCTTACAAGGAATTAATGCTGCTTCCACTTCTTCAGTACATTACATCGGCTCATAGCCCCGCATTATAACAGACATCTTTTACCCGTACCCATCTTGACACATGAACAGATGCTGGCCTGGAGCTTCATGTGGTGCAGGCTCCTGGACTGCCAGAATCCAGTCCAAGTTTTGGGTCTTGCCCAGGGAGTCATGTTTCTCTAATAGCAATCCCCTCCATCTACCATAAATATGTGCACAGTGTGAATGCCAACAGCTGGACAGCTAATGTACATGTTTTCATCCAATTTATCCCATCACGTTATTGTTCCTGTAATCCCAAACCTAAATATTGTGCTGTGCTGTGTATATATGGCTGTGTTGGGTGAGGTATAGGGGATGGGTGCTACTTATGTTATTGTTCCTAAACTGTGCGAAGGAATGAGCTGTTAACCCTTTTGCTGCGGCGGCTATTCCGCCGCAGCGCTAACAGGGCGGGGCGGCCGCATGCTGGTGACAGAACCGCTCCATCACCAGCCGTGGTTGAGCTGTGCTCGTGACGGAGCGGTTCCGTCATGGCCCGACCCTGCTCAAAAGAACGGGCCGCGCAGGCGCGAAATCAGCGCCGCGCAGGTGCGGCGGCCGGGCCATGACGGAACTGCTCCGTCATCAGCACAGCCCAACCGCAGCTGATGACGGAGCGGCTCCGTCATCAGCATGGAACCGGTTAATTACTCTTCCCCTCATGTCTGAGATTTAGACCCATAATCGCTGGCGAGCCAATAACCCTGGTTAACACACCTTCTGTAGAGCGCATTAACCACTATTAACTCCCTGAGCAATGGGCAATAAGGCTTAATTGATCTCTGCATACAAAGTGGCAGGAGAAGCCTAGCTCAGAAGAAAAAAAACTTTTGTATCCTCATCTGCATTGCTGGAAGTAATTGCATACAAACCATGGCTTGATCAACCGCTTGATGACAACACACAAAACAAGTGTAACGTCTGCCTCCTTCATCTACACATGACTCCTGTGCTGAGTCCGGCATTTAGCATCTGACGTACAAAATTCATACTTTTTTCACTACGCTCAGTTCTTAAATTATTTCCACCTTTTTTGTGGAGTACATTTTTATTGCAAAATCCAAATATATGTAAATTTACAGCTAATTCTTGGAGAAAATGGTGGCAGGCCAGTGGTATTTCTACAGCAGAATCTCCAGTGAATTTCAATACTTTTATATCTGAGTACCTTGCACCTCTGTCACTAAATACATTTGTGCATGCTTTGTGGCAAAAATGTTGTTGTCGTGGCTGCCGCTCTATTTTCTTTCTAGCTGTTTACTACGTCCGTTGGTGTCTCGGAAGTGTTCAAGTACCAGCAATACTTGATGGTTTTGATTGGGTACCAGGGAGTCCGTGCAGTTCTTGATCTAGTCGTCAAAGTTGTTGATGTCATTGTCGAAGTTGTCTATGGGTCTAGGATGATCCATGTTGAGGGTGCTGAATCAGTCTGCTTCCGTGATTTTGAGGTGTGTTGATTTTGAAGTGGATGATGAAGTGGTCTGTCCGTGCGGTGGAGTTCTATTTGATGCTGCAGATGGTGATGAAGATGGGATCCAGTGTGTGTACTATGGTGCGTGTTGGTTCTGAGACAAACTGGGTGAGTCCAATGTTGTTCAAGCTTTCCATGAGTGCTGTAAAAAAAGGAGTCGCTTCAGTCTTCCAGGTGAAAGTTGAGGTCACAGAAGAGATTGTAGGCTCTGGAGTCGATGGTAAGCTGAGAGATGAAGTCTGTAATGAGGCTGGTAAAGGTGGCTTGTAGTCTGGGTGGTCGGTAGGCTAGGGTTCCATTCAGGGTGAAGTTTTTGGATATTTGCAACTTGAAGTGCAGGTGTTCCATGAATGGAGTTGCAATCTCTGTGGATTTTGTGCATTTGATGGATTCCTAGATGACAGCAAGTCCTCCTCCTAGCTTGTGAAGGCGGCCCTGTCAAGCGATCTTGTAGCCCGCTGGGATTGCTGATGCGATGTCGGGAGCTGATGAAGTGTTGAGCCAGGTCTAAGTGATGATGGGGCTGTTGGGTGTGTTGCTGCTCAGCAGGTCCCATATTTCGGCTGTGTGTTTGCTGAGTGATTGTGTGTTGAGAAGCAAGCATGCAAGTGTGTGTTGACGTGCCTGTTTGCCGTGGCATGTAGTGTCGGGTAGTAGTGTGTAATCATTGTTATTACTTGTGTGGCTTGTATGTTGCAGGGGGTGTTGAGGGTTCTGTTAGCACTGGTGTGAGAGATGTGGGTGGGTGGCTGCTGGATAACTGGCATTGGGTGCAAATGAAAGCTCCTACTGTGGTGTGAGGCACTGCAGAAGTTAAGGGAACAGCATCCATGGTCTAGCGACCTAGGGAGTGCTACGGAGTATCACTGGGCAGTGATTAGACTGGAGTTGCTGGCACTGGGTGCTGTCCAGGAGCAGATGGGCACAGTCGGGTTTGCCTTTGGAGCTCCTTTGGTGCAATCATTGCACATCCATGGTGCAGCTGCCATTAACCCCTTCTGTGCTGCGCGAATTCTGCTGCGGTGCTGAAGGTTCTAAAGAACAAATGGAACCATGGCGGAACGGTTCCGTCATAAGCACAGGCCAACCGACGCTCATGCCGGAACCGTTCCGTCATGAGCATGGAAGGGGTTAAGGAAGTCCTGGGAGGGAGAGGAGTACAGGATGCTATGGCTTCTTCTTTTAAAGATAGTTTTGGCGGGAAACCCAGTAATGTCACTTCCTATGCAGATGGATGACAGGAAATGGAATGATTTCACTTCCTGTGCAGGTGGATGATGGGATATCCAGTGACGTCACTTCCTGTGCTGATGGGTGGTTTGTGAAAATAGTCTCTGTTCCCTTGCTGGCTGGCCCTATATGTCTGTTGATGTCCAGCGCATAGAATATGAACTATGGCACAGGAACTATGAAACGCACAATCTTACAGCACATGTAGCATTGTTCAGGAAGGATCAGATTCACACTAGTACAAGAGTCAAATTTATATTAATTGAATATAAATGTATCTCCATTAGGTATTCTGAAAATGTCATAGTTTCAGCCACGGGGAACCTCTGGCGAACAGCTCTCTGTAGGATAAGAATGCAGCTGCCAGAATGCAGTAAGTTACTTAAGGAAAGCTCATGACTGGAAAATGATGACCCTGATTCATATGGTAACCTTAGTGTGTGTTTCTGTGCTATTTTGTGTTGAATCAGCTTGGAAAAGATGAAACAATAAGTCATAAAAGCATGCATTCGCACCAGTTATTTTATGGAACACATTTCTGTCGCAGATGCATTAGCCCATTGAGCTGATGCACGCGTAAGGCGTGCGGTGCAGCCTTACATTCGAGTTAGACTTTCAACTAGTAGTGTAGCGTGGATGCCATGGGCCCTGGCTGAAGCCAGGAAAATTGACCTTTTTGACTGCCTATTAGGGTAATAAAATACAGCCCTTCAATGGGGCCCCTCGTGGCTTTGGACCCCGGTGCCACTGCACCTGCTGCACCAATGGTAGGTAAGCCACTGCTTTCCCCATCGAGCCCCATTCTTTAAGTCTGTTCATCAAGCATTGTAGCCTCACAAACATGGCCGACTGAATATCACAGAAACGAAAAGCCTTTCCATTTCACACACTGCAAGTCCAATTTCCATCAATGCACCAAGATTTGACTTCAGCTCATCTTTATTGCATGACCCCCCTCTTTGCATGCAAAACCAGAGGCCTTGTCATAAAATTCTCACACAATTCAAACATTTCAATTTACATCCCGCATTAGGACTCGAGTCGGAGTGATACACGCATTACTTAAATCTCCTCGATTCGGTTCCACTCTAATTCCTTCATTTGTCACACTGAAGACATCTGCTTTAATTATGGTGATGTCCTTTCTGGTGCAGCGTGCGGGAGGCAGCACGTGACAGCTAACCTTATTTCTTCTCTCACTCCATTTAGTATTGGATTTTCCTAGTTCATTTCCCTTCCACTCTCTGTCAGAGTTCATTGCTTTTTGTCAGCTTGTTGCACTTTTACCGACACGTGTTTCACGACCTTTGTCACCGTCTCAAGGCCTAATGGACGTGATTCTTGTTCTGATGAGGTTTCCCTTTTCAAAGCAGATCACAATTCCCAGTCATATTTTATCCAAAATAGCAGCTCGTGTCTGCACCGAGGACTTGCATGGGATGGCGTGCTGCTCATCCATTGGTTATCATGCCATGGAACGAAGAAAATACAATAATAAATAGAGGGAAATGAGAAAAAAATATTCAAATGGACTGTTCAGAGAAGATCAACTCCTTAAGTGTTCTGAATGGTGCCTTATTCCTTAACCCCTTCCCTGCGGGAAGTTTTCCCCTCCTGTGCGGGGGGAGGGGGCCGCGCGCGGCGTCGCCGTGGTGGTGACGAGCTCAGCTCGTTATGAGGCACAGCGGAGCTGCACTCATGACGAGCTTAACTCGTCACGGCCACACCCGTTTTTCGAATGTTCAGCACAGCGGGGAAATTATCCCTGCGTGCGAACGTTCCAACGGCCGTGACGAGCTGAGCTCGTCGTGAGTGCAGCTCAACCGTGCCTCATGACGAGCTGAGCTCGTCATTAGCACGCAACGGGTTAATTCATAAGTGTACTAATGGACCAGCATTACCTTGGGGTGGTGATGCTTCTACAAGAAGACTCTAGAGCGCATGGGTTCAATTTGCCCACGATTACACACCAAAGGGCACATTTGCTTAGATTTTGCATCAGGGTTCCTCCACATTTGTGGCATAGCCCCAACACAAAATCATTTTTCCTATTTACTAAGCTGCTTTGCGTGGCTTAGCATGGTTTAGGAAATACAAAGCAAGGCAGTGCAGAGTGCTGACTTGCGTTACTTTGTGATGGAATAGCGGTCCATGGGTGAAGCGCGGGCGTTTCTATGCTTCCACCCATGGACTTTGGTGCATTCCCAGATTTTCAAAGACTTGTAAACCTGATAATGTGTCAAAATGCTACACATTTCCCTGTGAGGCATAACAAGGAGGCTCCTCGTGCCAGCCCCCCCCCCCCTCTGCTGCTAGTGCTTTTCAGCCGTGTTATTTTCTTTTAATTTCCTCCATATATATACAATCGCTGTAACTACTGTACTTACTTACATAGCCATTGTTGTCTGCCACTGTTATAACTTTGTTTTAGCCACCTTTATCTCGGATTCTCTGTAAACATTGTTTAGGCTACTTTCTCTTCCTGCTTATTACTTTTACTTGTTATTAGTGTATTGTATTTGTGTACATCATAGCCTGTACCTGTCTGTATCTGTATCCTGCTGTTTTCCTGCGTCTGTCCCCTCGCCTGGCTGCTATTTTTGCACACGCTTCCCTCCTGCTTCCCTCTTCCAGTAAGCCCAGCAGCGGACGGTCGCAGTCAGGCAGCTGCCAGCACGCCAAAGGCAAGCCTGGTTGTACTAGTCAGCACCTGGACCACACCCAGTGCTAGAAACCCTGGCTTTCCTACCACCAGAAGCTACACCACCACCGAGCCCACAATCCTGGAACCCACAACTAAGGCTTCTGCTGCACTGTGCCACGATCCACAGTAGGGCCCTTAGCTTGCCGGCACGGCCAGTTCACCTGCTACACCGGAGCACCCATATGTCCAGCAACCACAGTGATGCCAACCACAACCACCCCTGAACATCTCTACTGCCTCCTGCTCAATGCACAATCTCTTCAAGCATGCCACCTAGATCTGGGACACCATCACCTCCCTCACCCCTGACATCTTCCTCACCGAGACCTGGCTCAACCCCGCATCTGTGCTCGAAATTGCCTCAGAAAGCCAGACAGCTACAAAATTAGACACAGAGACCACGTCAGCAAACACAGAGGTGGCATCGGCATCATCCATAAGTAAACCATTCACTGCACCACCACTGCAGACGAAGCCACCCTAATCATGGAACATCTTAACTTCCAACACCACGATGATGAAAAAACCACCATCAGAGGCACCCTCACCAACAGACCTCTAGGACCTCGCCCCAGCTTCTATGATGCCATTCCCAACTTCATCCCCCCAGTATCCATGGACTTCAAGCACCATATGTTCCCTTGAGACCGCATCTTCCACCTCAATGACCCTGATGAATCCAACACTGCCAACCTCCTCGAAAGTATGAACACCCTTGGCCTTACTCAACTAGTCGCCAACCCAAAGCACATCGCAGGACACACTCTCAACTCCATCTTCTAGGCCAGCTACAGAGTCGAGTACAGCCACGTCAACGAACTTACTTGGACAGACCACGCCGTCATCCACTTATTCATTACAGGTCCCCCCCAGCACCACCGCCAAACCTTCCAGCACAGCTCACCGAAGCCAGATCAAAGTATTAGCGAGTCAATGGACCAACGTCCTCAACTCCTCCCACCCGAAAACCTCAACCAACCTAGAACAGGCTGTCAAGAACTTCTCTGCCTGGATCACCGACAGCAGCAACAGTCTCCCCCATCAAACCTGCTAAACCTAAGAGACCCTCCAAACAGGCAGCTGATACAGCACAGAACTAAGAGTTACCAAACACAACTGCAAGCAACTTGAAAGAAGGTGGCGCTCCAGCAAGGTCACCACAGTCCCAACCTCATTCAAAACATTGCTCAACCAATACCATCAACTCATAAAAAAGATGAAAAGTAACGCCCTTGCCAACCGCATTGAGGCCAGTACCAACCACAGCAAAGAACTATTGAACATCGTCCGGTAGCTCTCCAATCCCCTCCACCTCTGAGACCATCACCCCCTCCCTGGAACTCTGCAACAGCCTGGCGGACTTCTTCCATGACAAAGACTCCTACATCTACAAAAACTTAAAAACTCAACCCACCACCACCGAACATCCCCCGTCTTATCGCTCCGACAGATGCAAACTACCTGGGATCCGCTCACCACTCAACACACCACTGTCATCATGAACTTTGTCCACTCAGGATCCCCCACGGATCCCTGTCCCCACCACATTTTCAACCTGGGAAGCAAGTCAATTAGCAAAAAACTCATCACCATCTTCAACACAGAGATTGCCACCTTACCAGATTAATGGAAACACGTTGAAGTTAAACCTCTTCTCAAGAAACCGTCCGCAACCCCAATGAAGTGAAGAACTTCTGTCCCTACTCTCTGCTCCCCTTTGCCACCAAGACCCTCGAAAAAGCCATCAACCGCCAACTCACAAAACATCTGGAGGACAGCAATCTTCTTGACACAGTCTGAATTCCGCATCAACCATAGCACCAAAACCACTTTCATCACTGCCACCAACGACCTCATAGCTCTCCTTGACCAAGGAGAAATGGCAGCCCTGATCCTGCTTGACCCTTTGGCAGCATTCAACACTGAATCCTACCACACCATTATCAAAGGCTGCACCACATCGGAATTCAAGGAGACTCCTTCAGATGGATCGCCTCCTTTCACAACAGAAGAACTCAGAGAACCAGTCTTCTTCCCTTCACCTCTGAACACCAGAGTATCATCTGCGGCATCTATCAAGGCCCATCCCTCAGCTGCACCCTGTTCAACACCTACAAGATCCCCAAGCCAACATCGTCAGAACACATGGACTGAACATAATTTCCTACGCGGATGACACCCAACTCATCATCTTGCTATCAGAAGAGCCTGCCAACAGGAGGGACAACTTTCACAGGTGCATGACGAGCATCACCGACTAGATGAAAGTCAACTGCCTGAATGCTGAACACGGCCAAAACTGAAGTATTGACCCTTGGGAACACCTCCTCCCCATGGAATGACTCCTGGAGGCCTTCTGAACTAAGTCCCTCACCCACGCCGACAGACCACGCCCGCAACCTCCTCATCATCCTGGACAGCAAGCTCACCATGGAAAACAAGATCAATGCAGTCCCCTCCACCTGCTTTCTCACTCTTCACATGCTCTGCAAGATCTTCAAGTGCTTCCCAGTCAGCACCAGATGAACGGTCACCCAAGCACCGGTTCCCAGCAGGCTGGACTACAGCAACGCACTCTACTCAGATATCACCTTGCATCTTCTGAAGAGACTACAGATCATACAGAATTCGATGGGCACACTAATCCTCAACATCCCCAAGCAAACCCACAACACCCTCTCACCTCAGGAAACTCCACTGGCTCCCCATTCAGAAGAGATGTCACTTCAAGATGCTGCCCCTGAACAACCAAGGATCAGCTTACATCAACCACCGCCAGAACTTCCACCACCTCTCCAGACACCTGCACTCTATCTCCCTTCACCTTGCTCACACCCCTTGCATACGTCGAAGCTAAAGCTGGTCCCGTTCCTTCTCCTACCTTGCAGCCAGGACCTGGAACACCCTCCCTCTACACCTCCGAACCTTACCCTCCCTGCTGGAATTCAGGAAAGGACAAAACCTGGCTGTTTAACTGGGCCTCCACAGTAAGATCCTAGTTGCCTGAATACCCTCGCGGGTGATTAGAGGTGCTTTACAAGACTTGTTTGATGATGCTGATTTCTCCCTGTTATTATCACCTTTGCACGTGTGCACACAATGAAAGAGGAAAATGCTGCTAAGGAATGTTTTTGTTCAGGAAGGTGTTCCTTCCTGCAGAAAAACAATCCTGCCTGGAACGAAGGCACCCTTGCACCATGGGACAAGGGTACCTGCATTGGCGCTAGGCACACCACATTGCGCCAGCACTAAAAGACTGCAGAAGAGTACCAAATCTTAGTTGATATGCTTTTCTGCGGTTTCCCTTTCACACAAGGCGCTGCAACACGTTGCCCGGCTGCGTTTCGTGGACTGTAAGTAAATCTGCTGCCTACATTAACATTGTTGAACTGCTGCTCTATATCTGTGGTCCATGGACCCCCGTTGTCCTGCAATGACTACTCAAAGGACCCACAACTGCTTAGAAAATTAAATAATATTAGCAGATTAAATATGTGCATGTAAAAAAAGCAAAATATCAATTCTTAAAATACTAAATAGAAAGAAAATTTAAATGGAAGGCTAAAAATCAATTTGATTTCTGTAGTTTGTTTCGTCAGAACAGGGCAAGAATAATAAATAGCATGGACAATTGGTGGCCTTAGTTGAGGCACTAGTGCCCACTGACAAAATGTAAGGATGCTCCCGGAGAAAAAGAAGATTAAGTCATTTGCTAGAGTCCGTATTCATAATTGTGCATTTGTTTCATGTATACTTGTTTCTGTAGTTTTGTGTATTTTTTTTGGTTTAAGTTGTAGAAATTGCTCAGGCAGAGGTCCTCGGGTTTCAATAGTGATTTAATGGCAATACACAAAAGTTAAGAACCGCTGTTCTAGAATGCTAAATATTAGAGATGCAGGGCAGGGTAATGATAATTGCTTTTGTCCTCACTGGATGGGCCCTTTAAACACATCCTATTGTAGGAAGAGCCAATACCATGCAGGATTTCTCTTGGTGTCCACAAGTGGTGGGTGTTGGATCCACCTTGAAACTTAAAAAAGGCAACTCTAGTTCTATTACTGGTTCAACAAACCTTTCACTGCACAGGAGAGGTTCAGACCTACGATTTTTGTAAAGTTGTACCTGTTGGACCCGGAACTTCGGGCCCCGCTAGGGTAGCATAACACAGAGCGAAGGCAATCAATCCTGAAGGCTTTAGACGTACTTACGTATTACTCATACAGCATCCCAATGCAAACCCACCAAAAATGACACCACACCATCTGCGTTGAATACAAATTATTGAGGCTTTATCTCTGCAGTGGAAATTAAGGTTAAATAAAGTATATTTCATTTAATAATTTGGACCTTTAAACATTTCCCTTTTGTGTAAAAATACAGCAATCAAATAAGACATTACACTTCCTCAATAGATTAGGCATATGACTTCCACTTCAGATTTCTGTGACCAACTTGCAGCCAAGTTAAACTGGTAATTACATCAAATATTACTGTATATTATGATAGTACAGTCGAAGCATTCAAGATTATATGGATTCCTGTTTTAGTACAATCTACTTCACTCTGGCTTAGGTTCAGGAAGGCATTAATGTATATCAAATTCACTCTGGATTCTGAGTCAAGAATGCTGTATCTGAGGTCTGCTTAGTTGGAACCCTCTGCTTAATGTTTTTTAGCAAGTTAAGTCACTTGAGGCGGGAATATTCACGGGGCCTTGCTTCTAATCAACCCCGTCTACTGATTTCTTTCCTCAGTCTGCTCCCCACTTCCCTACCCCAAATACCTCTGCGCTCGTCCTGCGCCAATCTTGGGCAGTCCTGGAAGCAGTTCAGTGGTTTGCTCTTACTCTTCCCCCCTTCTCGCCCAGGTCTGGCGTTCGTCTGAGACGAGCAGAGGGGGTCTTCACTGAGTCGCGTGGGGCACCTTCCGGAGACTCTGTAGCACACAGGGCCTCCTTGTTCTTCTGCTCCTGCACTCCGGAGCGCTTCCCCGGTCTCTCTCAGAGCCGCGACAGCCTCCGACCACGCAGGGTTTCTCCGGCTTGTCAGAAGGAGACCGAGACGCAACGGGCGGGAGTCCGGTTGCCAGGCGACCCCGCCCAGCGTCTCTCCCTTCAAGCTGACGACGCCCACCGTTACCTCACGCGGAGGGCCCACAACGATTGCCTCACCAAATGTAAAAGCACAGAATCAGGCAGGCCTCTCACGCAGCCTCTGGTAGAGGCCACGCAAAGGTCAGAAAAGGAAAGGACAAGTCACGGCTCTGTCAAGGGCGGCTTGTAGGTCTCATATCACACGGGCAGGAATGATTTTCTCTAGGAAAGCTCCTCAGCAACCCGAACCATTTCTCTGAGCCTTATTTCCATACAGGGTGATGGTAGGAGACCTTCCTTCTCACGTTGCCTCAACAACTTAAGTTTACACCCTCCCAGGTTTTGAGGGCTGGGGCCAGATTACTCGCCCCAGGGCGGACGTAATTCAGTCCCCCTACACTGAAGCCTAGTTCTAGTATTCTCCTCACAAGCAGGGTTAGATCCGCAGGAAGGAGGGCAGCTCCCACAACTAACTTGCAGCCCCTAGGAACAGTCAGATTAGCCTAAGTAGCAATCCCCCTCCTCTGTGGCCTGAACTCCAGCCAGACTAGTCATCCATCTAAAATGGCCGCCCAGTGTCCTCCCTTATATAGCTTAGGTCCAGGTCACCAGAATGGCCTGGAAGGGTCTGGAACTCTCCAATGTTATCCTATGGGCAGAACCCTGAGGTAACTCCAGCAGGCGTCCATCTTAAGAATCTTCTCTATCCACCATTTTAAGAAGGCGCACCTGTACCTCAGCACTGGTTAGTAGTGGTGGGGCACCCGGAGACCTAAGGCCACACAAAAAGAACTGGTGGAAAAAAAAATAATGGGAGGCAGAAAGGGACAAAAATTAGGAGAGACCATCCAAAGACTGACAGGTCTAACAGTACCTTACAACTTTTACTCTGTTAAAACTTGAATTCCTTGTCGCTCATTTAAAAAAAACAATATTAGCAAAAAAAACATACTTTCGAAGAGAACCAGTCTGCATTTCAAAATTAATGAGTTTGTACTTAGTGGTGAAGACACTTGTGAAAACAGTGATCAAATCAAAGTTCAAGGAAAATTTCAAGAAGAGTTGATTGCTTTAAAACAGAAAATCATTGATATGAAGTAGGTATGTCCCGAACCCAGAGTGCACTCATCCAAATGTTAAGGTAAGCCCCACAAAATGTGCCTACCCTCCTCAAATCATGTGGTGGCCATGCCTGTTTCCTGTATTTTCATATTAAATGATTTCACTGGAATTCAAAAAATAGTTTGTAATCGATATGTATACATGTTATAGTATAGTAGTTCAGAAAAAAAAATGGGGGGGGGGGAGCGAAGGGGGGAGGGGTTTAAGTGATTTGCCTAGAATCCCAGGATATTAAACTCGAACCTGGTTTCCCAGTTCCAAAGCCGGCAACTCTGGCCTTCACTCCACATCATCTGGGTATGTTTACCATAGAATCGTTAATCTTCATTGTACAGTATACAATGTAGAAGTATTAATTGGACAAGATGATACACTCTTATCCCAGAATGCACTGCTCCCCTCAACTCTGATGGCTGCAGAGGTTCGCTCAAAAAGAAAATCAAGGCAGTTGGCACAAGTGCAGGACTTGTTTACTGTTCAGACTGCAGGACGCCCATGCTGGCTGGCTAGCTTCCTGCCTGGCACACAACCCATCCCACTGGTCAGAAAGGCCTTCCTTATTGATGGCAAAAATAACTGTGAACCCAGTGACAGTGATTGATGAAGGCTGCCGTGTTTTTTCTTTCATTCCTGGCAAAGTTCTTCTGCAAAATAATACTGCTGGAAACATTTCGAAAGGGGATTATTTCTCACGTTTGTTTAAGAGTACCTTCCGCCCTTTTTATCTGACGCCTTTATTATATCATGAACCCCCATTTAAAAAGAGAATATTTGAATAGGTCTCCTTGGAGGGTAGCAGTCTTTTTGCAAAGTTGCTCTTCTAACCCCAATTAGTGCTGTGGGTTTCTGGCAAGCTGTAGCTCGACGATGGCCCATTGGTTATTCATGTGCATGTCTGTATGTATGTGGCGACTAAGTTAATAGCATGGGTGTCGGCTGCTGCCGAGTCATGTGATTCAGCCTTATAGGCGAATTGGCCTGTGACATCACACTAGGGTGTTCATGCTTGTTAGAACTGTGTTAAGTTCAATAATCCATATAATTGTAGACATAGGTTTATTTCAGGAAGAACACAGGAGCAAGGTAGGACGCAGCCTACACAGGACTTTTTTTTTTTTTTGTATGTTCTTATATAGCGCTCGACTACCCGGAGGCATCTCGGCGCTTGCCTTGGGAACCCGTCCTGGCTTTTCCCTGTGAGATAGCCCCTAACGGGCATCCCCAAGGTGAAAGCCAGGCATCGCGCCGCGGGGGCCGTTGTGGAGATTAAGCAAGCTTAATGCCCAGAGTTGCAGAGTGTGAACCCATGATTAGGTCAGGCACCGAAGCGAGAATTATCGAGTCCGTGGACATTTGAGCTCAAGACCCTGCCGCGTCAGGAATTGAACCCTGGTCCCGGGTCTGACCTCTGCTTCAGGGTCTGCCTGCTCTAACCAGTGAGCCACACTTCTTTCCCCAGTAACTGTCTCAGCAGAGCCAGGGAATGAAATCCTGCTACAATGTACAATCTATTAGAAGATTAAGAGTTAACAATAATTCTACATGTGAAAGAGAACAACATGACACATCTTCCTCCTTAAGGAAAAAGAAAAGAAAAAAATAAAATAATTTCAACACACAAAATCATCTAACCATTTGCGTTTAGAGCAAACACGTTTCTTGGACATTTCAGCATTACATTTCGATTCAATATTAATTTAAGTTACCATATTTCCATTTACCATTTCAGATTCTGAAGAAACACTGTTATCAGATGTTAAAACAGTATTATCAGTAACATTTCTAGACCATACCAAAGAGTTTCATTTCCAGGTGGTACAAAAGGATTGTCAACAACATCATTGACATTTCCAGAAGAAGAGCAACTATTGTTTGGTTCTAATTGTTCTGATTCTGAAGTGGTAATATTAGCTGAAACAACAACACTACTATGATCCCTTTTTTCAATGGAATTATAAACATCCTCAATGGCAGTGCTAAGAGGGCGGAGTAGCTAGGTTATTCTCACAGACATTCTTCCCTCTGTAAACAGCAATTCTTTTTATGTTCCAGGCTTTGCAATCACTCAAGAGCGGTACAAAAGGGGGTGGTGATGGACGGAGCATCTGAATCAATCAAACACTCACACCCAGTCAAAAGATCTGGGTTTAATCCATCACCGTTCTTTAGCCCACTCTGCCACCCCAGTTAAGACATGGCTATATGCAAATCAGTCTGACCCTGTGCCTCATGGGAACAGTCCAGCCCGAACTGCCAAGCCATGTCTTCCCCGGACCGGAAACAAGCTTCAGAGGACCGGTTTCTGGCATTCCAGCCGTCTTCAGCCCGGCTTGCTTGAATCCAGTGGCAAAGTGAGCAAGGGACTCACGTCTGAGCATACCCTGCCACACTTATGGCGGCCAAAAGCGGTACAAAAGGTAGTGGTGATGGACGGAGCATCTGAATCAATCAAACACTCACACCCAGTCAAAAGATCTGGGTTTAATCCATCACCGTTCTTTAGCCCACTCTGCCACCCCAGTTCAGACATGGCTATATGCAAATCAGTCTGACCCTGTGCCTCATGGGAACAGTCCAGCCCGAACTGCCAAGCCATGTCTTCCCCGGACCGGAAACAAGCTTCCGAGGACCGGTTTCTGGCATTCCAGCCGTCTTCAGCCCGGCTTGCTTGAATCCAGTGGCAAAGTGAGCAAGGGACTCACGTCTGAGCATACCCTGCCACACTTATGGCGGCCAAAAGCGGTACAAAAGGGGGTGATGATGGACGGATCACTCAAGAGGTCAGCATTTCGCAAAACTTTTTTAATCATCAAAGGTTTAGAAAATTGAGGCTCACCTTTTCTCACTTTCCATGGTTTTGTAACTTTTACCCACATTCCAGCTTTGACATCCACAGAACCTGCCCTAAATTTCTTATCCCAACTCAACTTCCTTTATTCGGTTTTTATACGTTGGAAAAAAACATGAAAGTACATATAAAAATAGATGTATATAAACAATGAATAAACCTTTGTCATGTTTAAAATTACAGAGGTTAAAAAGGATGACAAGCCAGCCGATCCCAGAATTAAAATCCACATTGAGATAACAATAGGAAACAGGTTATAAATTGGAGGATGGTGCAAAGTTTGTTTAAGCAGTTTTAGCAGAACAGAAATTAATCAAGATTTGATCTGTGCTCAACACAAAACTTGAGAAAACAGGCAATGTTTTTAGCAAAGCATTCTACCTCCAAAAATGGTAAAACGAGGAAAGCAGGGGGGACATCTGCGGAGAGCCAACATTTTTTAAATTGGCAGTAACCAACATTTCCTCGGTTCCTTGTAAATTTACAAAATAAGGCTATATGGATCGGTGATTGGGGGGATATTTCATCACAAGGACAAAACGCTAAGTTCTTAGACCAATTGTTTGTGTGAGGAAAGGTCACCAATCGATGAAAGATGTTAAACCTCAAACGGGTCAATAGAAATCTTTCGTAACCACTCAGTTTGAATGTTAAATAAGGTTGAATGATCATAGTGGTCTGGATGGTTAGAATATGTTGATCCGAGGATTTACTTGCCTCAACAGTGAGTCGTAATTGGTCCAAGTGTGATATACATACATTTTCCAACTCCTTTCTAGATATTTCTAGAATCGTTAAAGGGGAATGATTATACTTGGGCAAGCCCAAATCGTAATTTTTGTTTTAATATAGGCAAGCCAACTTATCCTATGCCCAGTGTCGAGCGAAAGGCAGTCGCGTAAAAGGCCTCGGCATAATTCGGTTTCTGTGGACGACCACACTCGATGCCACAAGAGAATTGGCTGGAGTTTAATAATGTCAGATACTTACGTCAAGCCCAATTCTAGATGGCAAGAGTAAGTTGAAGAACCTTGCGGGACTGCAAGAAAAAATCTCGCAAAGCTATTCTCAACTTTTTGGAGGGCGTCCACATTTCCATGTCCCCAAACTCCAGCTCCATACGTCGCTATGCTAATGCATTTAGCTTGATAAATTTTGATCTTTTCAGTTGGTGGTCTTTTCCCTAGCCTTTGTGCAAAGGCTATGAGTGCCATAGTTGCCCTCATAAAAAGCAGCTTTCTTGCCTCGATTGCCTGTTTCCAAGAGGACTTGTCATCTATTAAAATCCCTAAATAGGGAGAAGTATTTGTTTTTTCCAACTTTGTTATCAATAAAAATGTCCCTCGTTTTTTTTGGTCTGGATCCTGAATGCATGATAAATGTTTTTTTAATATTAATTTTAAGGCCCAGGCTAGCCATTGAATTGATATTGAATTGAAAGAGTATTTCTATAGCGCCTAACTACCCGGAGGCCTCGTAGCGCTTACAGGAAAGAAAGCAGAGTGCAGACAGGTTCTCATCTTAAAAGGACATTCCAAACAGGTGCGTTTTTAGAAGCTTACGGAAGGACATCAAATTGCGGTTCTCTCGCACAGCTTGAGGAAGAGAGTTCCACAATTTGGCCGCAGCGCATGAGAACGAACGTCCTCCCCATCTTGACTTCCTGATTTTCTAAGCGGTGGCAAGGTGTAAGGTGCTGGAGCGAAGGGCTCTCGGCGGCAGGTAAGGCGTTAGCAGAGAATGGAGGAAGGCCGGGCCCATTTTCCAAACGGCTTTATGAGCCATGCACATAGCCTTAAATTGTATCCTGGCAGCCACAGGTAGCCAGTGAAGCTGTCGGAGGGCAGGCCTTGCTGATTGTCTCCTGGGGACCTGCATGAGCATCCTTGCTGCGCTATTCTGGACTACTTGCAGTTTGTTTACTGTGGCCAGCGGGGCTCCTAAATACAGTACGTTACCATAGTCCAGCCGAGACAGTATCAAGGCCTGGACCATTATTCTACGTGCTTCAAACGGGAGGAGGGGAGTAATTTTGCGGAGCATTCTTAACAGCCCGTAGCAGGTAGATGAAAGCACCATAGCCTGGTGTCCAAAGTTGAGGGAGTTGTCTAGCCATACCCCTAGGCTCTTTATGTGGGGCTTGGGAGATGGAGCAGGGCCTAGACATGACGGCCACATGGGGATGGACATGGAAGGGGAGGAAACTACGGTACCTCTCTACAGCGCGTTAAAGTTCACTGCATCGTCGGCGTAGAGGAGGGCCGGTATGGGGCAATTTCCAATGCGTGGCCGGTCCCGGCACCCCTCCAACATAGCTGTTTCCAGTCCATTAGTGTAGAGGGTGAAAAGAAAGGGTGCCAGGACGCAGCCCTGCCTTACCCCCTCTCCACGCCGAATGCTTCAGTGAGTTCCCTTCCAGACCATACCTCACTCTTGCTGTGGCACCGGAATCGAGTTCACGAAGAAAATTAACAAGGGATAATTCTACTCCCATTTCTAAGAGTATAGACCATAATTAAAAATGGCATACGCAGTCAAAGGCTGCTGTTAGGTCAACGTAAGCCATATGTAAATGCCCACCCTTTGCACTGACATATTTGCCCACTAAAAGTGATAGGTTAAGGGCTTGTTCCACTGTCCCTAATCCCTCCCTAAACCCGTACTGAAGGTCAGATACTATGTTCAGATCGTCTGCCCAATTCTGAAGACGTTCTAGAACTATACGACCGGCAACTTTGCCCAAGGAATCTAGCAGAGAAATGGGACGGTAACACGCTGGAGATTGGCAATCTCCCTTTTTAAAAATGGGGACAAGGATTGAAGTTGACCAAGAATCAACAAGCCCCACTGCACAAGAGGCTTCAAGAACCTTGGTCAATATGGGGGACCAGAGTTCCAAATTATATTTTAAAAAGTCTACGGGAACCCCGTCTGGGCCAGGTGCTTTACCCCCCTTGCTGGCTGATAGTGCATTTTCCACTTCCGTGTGCATGAATTCGAGAGGAATGGGGTACTCTGAGCTCTCATTCACAGATTGCGTTAGGTGTTCCTGTGATTGGATGCTAAATATCCGTGCGTAGTGTTGTACCCACGTAGATTCATCCATAGCTATAGTTATTTTAGGGTAGTCCTTCTCACCTAAAAGGAAAGGGGATTTCTCCAGTATTAGGGGTGTCTTTCATAGATTCACATGCTTGAATATTCCCCGTCGTCGAAGTGGGAGTCCCACGGTAAATAAAATAGCAATAATGCTAAATATAAATATGTATATACATAATACCAGAAAAGAAGGAAATACATAGAAAACCTCTAAAAACAAAACCTACATAGGAATGCATGGTAACGAGAAAAAAACATTTGTAACACCTTAGAGTCATTATGTTAGTCCAAACTGCGGCCAATCAGGCGCCAGCACCCTCTAGAACCTTCTCCTCAGAAGCTCAAGCCCTCAGATTTTCTACCGCACGTCGTGTGAAGGGAGTCTCCCTGAGCTCTGCTAAGTTTTCACAACTCTATCTTCTAGTTTTCCAGAAATTTCTACAATGTCAAGTAAGAAGTCTTTATTCAGACCATGTTCTTCTTGTGGGAAACTTCGCCTTTTTGAAAAGGACCCCCACCAGAAGTGTATTTATTGTTTATATCCGGATCATGAGGCTGGCAGCTGCAAGTTTTGTAGAACCTTTTCTACCAAAACTCTTAAGGACAGGGAAGGCCGTCTTCTTGTTTGGCTGCAGCGTCTTAAGGACAAGGACTCTTTAGTGTCCGACACAGAGAGTTTACAATCTGGTTTCTCCTCAGCAGCCTCAAAGAGGGGTAGTGTCCAGGAGGTTCCTTCTCCTTTCCTCAAGAAGCCAAAATTAGCCCTGTCTGTGGCTCCTGTGGTATCTGCTGCCATTTCTACCACCTCTACGCCCACGAGACCTGACTCTCAGGCGTCTTTGGCTACCTCTCGAGGTGTTTTCACACCTCTTACAGTCCCACCGTCGACGAGAGCGTCTACGAGCGCTCCGACGACGAGAACGGCTTTGCCTGCATCTTCAACGACTACACTGACTACCACTTAGACTTTCTCATCATCGACGATGATTTCGTCGACGGCCTTCATGTCGACGAGGGTTTTGTTTCTGTCTAAACCTGTCCCGTCGACGATTCTCATCTCGTCGACGAAGAAGAGAGAATCCTCGTCGCCGAAAGACCCGAAGACATCGTCGTCGTCGACGACGCCGTCGACGAAAGCCTCATCGACGAAGACACCGTCGACCAAGATCTCGTCGACGAAGAAGATCTCGTCGACAAAGATAGGCCCGTCGACGGAGTCAGTACCAGCATCGACAGCGAACCCGTCGACGACGACACGCCTGTCGACGACGACGAACCCATCGACGGCTGCTTCAACAATGGATCGCTCCGTCGACGACCTCATCGACGACCACTCTGTCGACGCAGGTTTCTTCAAAATTACCGGTGACAACAGCTGACTCGGCCTCGTCGTCGGTAACGGCTCCGTCGACGACGGCACCGATTTCATTTGCATCTGTACCGTTAGTGCCCTTGAAGACCTCTAAATCTTAACACTCTCGCACTACAGTACCCTGCCAACAGATATCAGAACCAAAGCTTCAACCTCCTTCTCCGATGTTTGCAACTACATCAGACTCGGAGCATGAAGAGGACACGTTTGGGGCAGCACATAGTCCCTCTGATTTAATAATTAAATGTCAGGACACAGACTCTGATGATGGAGGTGAGCCAGAATTTCAACAGGAGGAGCAGTTCATTCAAGCCCCTGTGGCCACCATTCCTTTGACCTTACTTTCAAATCTCCAAATATGCTGGACGATTACAACCGCCGTTTCCCGGCTAGTCCGCAATCTACACCTGCACAATCTCCCGCTCCTGTGGTGCTACCTCCACCTTCATTGCCGCCCGTCGTACCAACTACAACTTCGTCTCGGATTCATAGATCTATTAGCATCCATACAACTGTATATCCGCAGGATGCGTATGATGAAGCTAACGCAGAACGGGAGGATGGTGAAGTTCCTGACGAGACAGATGATGAAGCAGGCGACCAGGATATGGCCGAATGGGATGATTATAGGACACAAACGCCTTCTCCTCAACCTGGTACTTCAAGTGACTCTAATTTAGAAGTGTGACCAATGGGCCATTGGTTACATCCCCACCGCGCACTCTTTATTGGTTCCTCTCTGTGAATAAGGACTCCTGTGTTTACTTTGACAACATTTTTATTGTTTCAACTGTTGTTTTTTTATGATTATATTCATCATAAACGATTTTCAAATGTTCTCATGAAAATATTTTTTCTTATCATATGCATTTCTTTTCCAAACACATGTGTATTTATACGCTCCAATGCATTTCGGGCAACACCTGCCCTTCCTCAGGGAGCAGTGGCTGTTAAGGATACAAATGTAATCACAATCACAATCCACATATTTATACACATACTTCCAAATTGTCGCAGCTATACACGATATACGTTCACGCCATGCAGGGATCTTGATAAAGTGTTCTAGTGTGTTGGGGATTAATGTGACCAAAATGCACCCGTGCTGTGATAAGTAAGCTGAACAAAAACAAAAACAAACGCACTCACATGGGAGTCTGTGTACGTCTTGTGTTCCAAATCTGTGTGAAGAAAAAAGATTTTTTCCGCGGGTCAGTATAACCCTTCCACGTGGTGTTTGCTAGATAGACCGAGTGGCGCTCGGTCCGTGTAACTAACCTTAACAAAATTCCATTTGGTTGGATATGGGTCGCTAAGCTCTGCAGGTCACGCCGGCTGCCGGTGTTCGTGCTCCAGTGTTGGTGCATGCAACGTTACTTCCGTATTGTGCTGAACGCTAGTATGGATAGTGAAAACATATGCTGCGCGGGTTTTAGAAAACAGACTATATTTTCGGAAAACGCCTAAGTTTGTAACGCACTAATAATTCATAAAAACAGGGGTAAAGTTTAAATGAAATGTTGAAGAGGTGTAAATGAAATTGTAAATAAAATAAAAACGGGTCTGGGGAAAAAAAATTGTAAACTGTGTTGTGTGTGTAGTAGCAGTGTTTACGGGTTAAAAGAGTGAACTACAAGGTCATCTCCCGCAACCGAGTGAATGTATCATATGGTATGTATATAGATTCAGTGATGTGATCCTGGGTAAACATTTGATATTGAATTCACACAACTTTACACCTTATTGACCATATTGTAGGCTGTGTTGCCTACTTCCAAGATAAATCATGTTTGACACAGTCTTGTGATTATATGACATTACAGATAACAGGACAATTCGATCCGTTCATTGAGTCCGTTCGGTTTCAAGGATCCCAATTGATGGATCCAGTGGTTCTCTCTTCGCAAAAGGAATTGGTTATTGTCTCTTCCTTCCTTTCTTTCGATGGTTTCCAACACCAAGAATTTTAATTGAGAGATATTGTGATGAGCTTCCATGAAATGGGATGCAACCGTGGATTTGCTATTCTTAGTGCGAATATTGGATTTGTGTTCCACTATTCGTGTCTTGAGTTTTCTTTCCGTCTTGCCGATATATACCTTTCCACAGGGACATTTTAGCAGGTAAATGACGTTAGAGGTGTCACAGGTCGCTGTGACTTTTAGTTTGATGTTATGTCCCCTCATGGGGTGTGTTATCACATTGCTTTGGATGACATTATTGCAGTTGCTGCAATTGTAACACGGCCGTGTACCTTTGTGTGATGTTGAATTCGGTTTCTTTTGTTTGAGTATCTCTCCCAGATTCTTGCCCCTGGTGTAAGCGAACAATGGGGTTGACATGAAGATGTTATTAAAGTCAGGTTCCAAGTTTAACATTGGCCAATGTTTGATTATTGTTTTTTTGAATTGACTGCTTGATGTGGAGAATTTAGAAACCGCTACAATCCTTTGTTTGTCTGCTCTGACTTTTGGAGTGAGTAACTCTTCTCTTGTTTTCGTGAGTATGCTTTTTTCAGCATTTCTGATTGTGGGTTCTGGGTATCCTCTTTCCTTGAAACGTTCTCCCATTTCCTTTATTCTAACTGTTGCTTTCTGGGGATCCGAAGTAATTCGTTTGACTCTGGCCATTTGGGATAACGGTAGATGATCTTTTAATGAGTTTTGGTGGAAACTTGAGTGATGTAACATATTGTTACGATCCGTTGGTTTTCGGTAGATGTCTGTTGCAAATCCTTCTGGGGTGAGTTTAATTTCCACATCTAAAAACGTTACTCTGTTTTTAGAGGTCTCCCATGTCAGTTGGATGCGTTCATCGTGAGTATTTAGTGCTGATAACGCTTCTTGTAGTTGTAATTCAGTGCCTCTCCATATGATGAAAATATCATCTATGAAACGTACCAACATCTTGGTGTTCTTCTTCCATAGTTCATTAGAAAATATGTGCTGTTGTTCGTATTGTCCCATGAAGATGTTGGCATATGCCGGTGCGGCACAATTACCCATAGAGGTACCAGCCAACTGTTGATACCATGTATCACCGTATCTGAAGTAGCTTCTGTATAGAGTGAATAACATAAGTTCCATGAGGAAAGTTTGAAAGGACTGGTTCAAGTCTGAATGGACTAATGCTTGTTCAATTGCTTCTATTCCTGAAGCATGTGGAATAGAGGTGTACAATGCTTTCACATCAGCAGTGCATAGAACTAGTTCTTGATCTGTCTCAATAATCAAAGTTCGGAGTTTATTCAGAAAGTCTGTTGTATCCTTTATGTGAGTGGGTAATTCTTTGACCATGGGCTGTAGGTATTTGTCAAGAAATTGACCTATTGGTTCGTGTATACTGTCGCAGGTTGACACTATTGGTCTCATTGGTGGATCCATAAGGTTTTTATGAATTTTTGGGATCATGTGTATACATGGACTTTTTGGGTTTTTTTTTATCAAGAAGTTTTTTGTTTTTTCATTGATTATACCTTCTTCCGCTGCTTTCTCAATAATGATTTTTAGTTCCTGTGTATACTCGTTAGTGGGATTACCCTCCAGTGTCATGTAGGTATTGGTGTCTGATAGATGTTCCATTATTTTGTTTTCGTACATTGTTGTGTTCATGATGATCAAAGCTCCACCCTTGTCTGCTTTAACACACATGATTTTATCATTATTGGCCAATTTCCTTAGGATATTATTGTCTTTCTGTGTGATGTTTTTTCTGTTTCTTTTGTTGGGTCTTATTTTGTTCAGATCTTGTTTCACCATTTTTTCAAATAGGTCCAGCGTTTTATGGCTGATGGGTGCCTGAAATGTACTGTGTGGTCTCAATCCTCTTAATTGGTCAGATTCTTCCTCTGTTTTTTCTGGAAGGATGTTATCAAAGAAATGTCTGGGTCTCATTTTTCTCATTAATTTGAAGAAACTCACTTCAAGTTCCAGTTTGTCAGTGTCGGTTGTGGGGACAAATGATGTCCCTTTTTGTAATAAGTTTTTTTCTTGTTGAGTTAGGTTGTGGTCTGATATGTTTATTACTAGTTGTTTTTGACCTCCGTCTTCTTCTTCTCCTTGTCCTTTTTGGGTGCCGTCGTGCTCCTGGCGTTTGGATGTTCTTTTTCTTTTGTTTTTTCCCCTCCTGGGTCTTCGGGTTTTGGTAGGCCCTCCTCTAAAAAAGCACTGGCTGTTGTTGTTGGTCTTTCCTCAGTTCTGGGTGTGGTTCGGGATGTGCTTTCCTCAGTCCTGGGTGTAGTTCGGGAAGTACTTGCTTGTTGAGGTCTTCCTTGTTGGGGTCTATTAGAGGTGTCACTTCCTGATGATGATGTATCAGTGAACTGTGTTTGTGGTCTGTTCCTTCTTCTTTGGGCATACACCTCTGCCCAGGTGTATACCTCCCCAAGTTTATAATCCAAGGTGTCCCTTTTGAACTTCCTGATCTTACGTTCGTTTATCTCTCTGAAATGTTTTGCTATTTGATTGTTGATCTCTTCCAGTGTTTTAGACCATTCCTCTGTTGTCATCATGCTGGTTAATTCAGTTGTTACCTCGGCTATTTCTTTCGTGAGTTGTTCCAAGATCCCAGATAATTCCTCAATAATTAGTAGGATTAGGTCCAGGGAACACTTGTTTAAAATTGCGTACCATCTATCTTGAAAGTTTTTGGAGTTTTTGCATAGCGAAGGTTTCAAAGCTAAGCGGAGGCCGCGTGGAATTCGTTGTGATCGATGGTACCGTATTAGTGTGCTGGCATGGAGTTTTTGATTCACCTCTCTTTTTGTTAAGTAAATTAGTTGTCTCAATTGCTGTTCCTTGGTCTTATTGGTGGTTGATTGTGTGAATTCCTCCCGTATGAGAGCATATATTTTGGATGCTTCATCCTCCTTGAAAGCAAATGTGCTTGCTCTTGCATCTGTACTTTTTTCTATTTCCTCATAGGACATGTTTCAATTCTATAGATTGAGTGGCGTGCTATCGATTGCCAGTGGCGGAATGGTAGTATATAGACTTTAGGTTTAGGATCAATGCACAGCCTTCTGTTTTATTGTTGTTTTTGTTCAAACTAAACTAGTTTAGGTGCTGCTGCTGGGTGACACTTTCCGTCTCCAGTGTCCTTTTGCAATAATTTAGAAGTGTGACCAATGGGCCATCGGTTACATCCCCACCGCGCACTCTTTATTGGTTCCTCTCTGTGAATAAGGACTCCTGTGTTTACTTTGACAACATTTTTATTGTTTCAACTGTTGTTTTTTTTATGATTGTTATTCATCATAAACGATTTTCAAATGTTCTCATGAAAATATTTTTTCTTATCATATGCATTTCTTTTCCAAACACATGTGTATTTATACGCTCTAATGCATTTCGGGCAACACCTGCCCTTCCTCAGGGAGCAGTGGCTGTTAAGGATACAAATGTAATCACAATCACAATCCACATATTTATACACATACTTCCAAATTGTCGCAGCTATACACGATATACGTTCACGCCATGCAGGGATCTTGATAAGGTGTTCTAGTGTGTTGGGGATTAATGTGACCAAAATGCACCCGTGCTGTGATAAGTAAGCTGAACAAAAACAAACGCACTCACATGGGAGTCTGTGTACGTCTTGTGTTCCAAATCTGTGTGAAGAAAAAAGATTTTTTTCGCGGGTCAGTATAACCCTTCCACGTGGTGTTTGCTAGATAGACCGAGTGGCGCTCGGTGCGTGTAACTAACCTTAACAAAATTCCATTCGGTTGGATATGGGTCGCTAAGCTCTGCAGGTCACGCCGGCTGCCGGTGTTCGTGCTCCAGTGTTGGTGCATGAACGCATCCAACTGACATGGGAGACCTCTAAAAACAGAGTAACGTTTTTAGATAAATGTAAATGTAAAGTATTTGTAGAGCGCACTGCTACCAAGCGGTTTCGTGGCGCTATTACTCATACCGCTGTGGAACCCTTCCTGGCTTTCCCTGTGAAGTGTCCACTCCTGGGCACCCCTAGGGTGAAGCCAGGCATCCTAGCGCTGTTGGGGCCGTTGTGGAGATTAAGCAAGCTATTGCCCAGAGTTGCAGCGTGGGACCTATGATTGGAATAGGCACTGAGGCGAGAATATCAGGTCCGAGGAATTTTTGAACCCGAGACCCGCCGAGGTGGGAATCGAACCCTGGTCCCGGGCCAGAGCTCTGCATCAAGGTCTGCCACTCTAACCATTGAGCCACACTTCTCCACCATGTGGAAATTAAACTCACCCCAGAAGGATTTGCAACAGACATTTACCGAAAACCAAGGGATTGTAACAATCTGTTACATCACTCAAGTTTCCACCAAAACTCATTAAAAGATCATCTACCGTTATCCCAAATGGCCAGAGTCAAACGAATTACTTCGGATCCCCAGAAAGCAACAGTTAGAATAAAGGAAATGGGAGAACGTTTCAAGGAAAGAGGATACCCAGAACCCACAATCAGAAATGCAGAAAAAAACATACTCACGAAAACAAGAGAAGAGTTTTTCACTCCAAAAGTCAGAGCAGACAAACAAAGGATTGTAGCGGTTTCTAAATTCTCCACATCAAGCAGTCAATTCAAAAAAACAATAATCAAACATTGGCCAATGTTAAACTTGGAACCTGACTTTAATAACATCTTCATGTCAACCCCATTGGTCGCTTACACCAGGGGCAAGAATCTGGGAGAGATACTCAAACAAAAGAAACCGAATTCAACATCACACAAAGGTACACAGCCGTGTTACAATTGCAGCAACTGCAATAATGTCATCCAAAGCAATGTGATAACACACCCCATGAGGGGACATAACATCAAACTAAAAGTCACAGCGACCTGTGACACCTCTAACGTCATTTACCTGCTAAAATGTCCCTGTGGAAAGGTATATATCGGCAAGACGGAAAGAAAACTCAAGACACGAATAGTGGAACACAAATCCAATATTCGCACTAAGAATAGCAAATCCACGGTTGCATCCCATTTCATGGAAGCTCATCACAATATCTCTCAATTAAAATTCTTGGTGTTGGAAACCATCGAAAGAAAGGAAGGAAGAGACAATAACCAATTCCTTTTGCGAAGAGAGAACCACTGGATCCATCAATTGGGATCCTTGAAACCGAACGGACTCAATGAACGGATCGAATTGTCCTGTTATCTGTAATGTCATATAATCACAAGACTGTGTCAAACATGATTTATCTTGGAAGTAGGCAACACAGCCTACAATATGGTCAATAAGGTGTAAAGTTGTGTGAATTCAATATCAAATGTTTACCCAGGATCACATCACTGAATCTATATACATACCATATGATACATTCACTCGGTTGCGGGAGATGACCTTGTAGTTAACTCTTTTAACCCGTAAACACTGCTACTACACACACAACACAGTTTACAATTTTTTTTCCCCAGACCCGTTTTTATTTTATTTACAATTTCATTTACACCTCTTCAACATTTCATTTAAACTTTACCCCTATTTTTATGAATTATTAGTGCGTTACAAACTTAGGCGTTTTCCGAAAATATAGTCTGTTTTCTAAAACCCGCGCAGCATATGTTTTCACTATCCATACTAGCGTTCAGCACAATACGGAAGTAACGTTGCATGCACCAACACTGGAGCACGAACACCGGCAGCCGGCGTGACCTGCAGAGCTTAGCGACCCATATCCAACCAAATGGAATTTTGTTAAGGTTAGTTACACGCACCGAGCGCCACTCGGTCTATCTAGCAAACACCACGTGGAAGGGTTATACTGACCCGCGGAAAAAATCTTTTTTCTTCACACAGATTTGGAACACAAGACGTACACAGACTCCCATGTGAGTGCGTTTGTTTTTGTTTTTGTTCAGCTTACTTATCACAGCACGGGTGCATTTTGGTCACATTAATCCCCAACACACTAGAACACCTTATCAAGATCCCTGCATGGCGTGAACGTATATTGTGTATAGCTGCGACAATTTGGAAGTATGTGTATAAATATGTGGATTGTGATTGTGATTACATTTGTATCCTTAACACCCACTGCTCCCTGAGGAAGGGCAGGTGTTGCCCGAAATGCATTGGAGCGTATAAATACACATGTGTTTGGAAAAGAAATGCATATGATAAGAAAAAATATTTTCATGAGAACATTTGAAAATCGTTTATGATGAATATAATCATAAAAAAACAACAGTTGAAACAATAAAAATGTTGTCAAAGTAAACACAGGAGTCCTTATTCACCACAGAGAGGAACCAATAAAGAGTGCGCAGTGGGGATGTAACCAATGGCCCATTGGTCACACTTCTAAATTATTGCAAAAGGACACTGGAGACGGAAAGTGTCACCCAGCAGCAGCACCTAAACTAGTTTAGTTTGAACAAAAACAACAATAAAACAGAAGGCTGTGCATTGATCCTAAACCTAAACTTCAAGTGACTCGCCACCAGTTGATATTGCCAGTTTCCATCTTTTGATGGATAAAGCAGCTCAGCGTTTCAAACTTCCACGGTCACAACACGAGGACGATTGCTTTCTTTATGACTTTAAAGATAAACCTTATAAGCAGGTACACACTATTCCTATTATTGACTTTGTGTGGAAAGAGGGCATGAAACTAATGAAAGCTCCAAACTCCTTACCTGCTCAGATTCCACGCCTTGAGAAGAAGTACAAGGCCCCCACTGGTTGTCCAGCTTGCCTGACTTCTCATCCCAAGCCGGATTCTGTCGTGACTCAGGCCACACAGGGTAGAGCTCGGAATCCAGCGTCCCAAATCACAGCCCCTTCAGATAGAGAGGGTCGACGCCTAGATGCTATTGGCCACAAGTTCTCAACGATGGCTTCAACATCTGTCCGAGCAGCCAATGCTTTAGCCATCATGGGACGCTATGACCGGCAGATATGGTCCGATATTGCAGATTTCATGGCACTCATACCTGATGCATCCAAGACTGACGCACAACAGATTCTCTGCGATGGTCAAAGGGCAGCAGAAGAAATCATCTACTGTGCAGTCGATATCGCTAACACAGGTGTCCGCCTCCTGGCAAGTGCGGCTGCACTCCGAAGACAGGGTTGGCTGAAGTCCACCTCCTTCCGGCAGGAAGTCCAAGGCAAAATTTTGGATATGCTTTATGATGGGGAATCACTGTTCGGATCCCATATCGATGATGCCCTTGAGTCCATCAAGAAGGACACCGATACGGCGAAGTCCTTGGGCACGCTCCAATTTCGGAAACAGTCCTTTTGAGGTGCGCGCGGACGTGGCACTTCTTCCAACTTTCGAGGAGGGCAACAATACCGCTCCTACACTCAGAGCGGCCAACGTTACACGTCCAACCAGCAGTCTCGTCAGCAACCCTCCAGACAGAGGAAAGTCGTCCTATCGTGGCACCACTCAGAAAAGCCAATGACTTTTCCCATTCTCAAAGTGTTGGAGGGCGAATCTCTCAGTTTTATTCCCAGTGGTCCTCGATCACCTCGGACCGCTGGGTATTAGACATTGTCAAACAGGGTCACACCCTGGAGTTTACAGAGATTCCTCCTTACACTCCACCTCGTGGCCCACCTCCTCCACATCTCGAGGAGCTCTTCCATCAGGTCCGTCTTCTTGTTTTAAAAGGTGCAGTCGAAGTGGTCCCAATACATCAAAGAGGGAGAGGTTTTTACTCTCGATTCTTCCTCATACTCAAGAAGAACGGAGATTGGCAACCCATTCTGGATTTGAGGGCTCTCAACCAGTTCCTGAAGTCTCAATCATTCTCAAGTCTCAATGCCACCATCAGCTGGATCGGGACACGCACCTTTGCCAGCAAGTGTTTCGGTCTCTAGGGTTGACCATCAACAACGAAAAGTCACAGTTTGCACCTCTGCGGATCAGATCATTCCTGGGAGCCTATGGTTAATTATACGTCAATTCTTCAAAGGGCTTTTCCGCAAGTTTCCACCTGTGCGTCGCCCTCCTCCAGCTTGGCACCTCAATGTTGTCCTATCTCAACTTATGAAATCACCTTTTGAGCCTATCCACAGGGCGGATATCAAGTTCATCACTTGGAAGGTTGCACTTCTACTGGCTTTGACCTCCTCTCGTCGCGTGAGCGACATTCACGCTTTTACTGTCAAGCCGCCTTATCTACAGTTCAAACCTGACGGGGTGGCACTTCGAACCAACCCCTCTTTCATGCCTAAAGTACCTACGGATTTTCATTTGAATGAGCCTGTATTCCTCAAGACTTTCTTTCCGGATCCAAAATCTCCGGCGGAACAGCGCTTACATTCTCTGGACATCAAACGATGTCTTAAATTTTACATTGCCAGAACTGCCCCTTTCCGCAAGTCCGACCAACTTTTCATTGCCTACGGACGACTGCGCAAGGGACATCCAATTTCTAAACCGACTATTGCCCGGTGGCTTTCCTCAGCCATTGCTTTCTGCCACCAACAAGCGGGCAAACCATTGCAGTCTTCAGTGAGGGCTCATTCTACGAGGGCGATGTCTTCATCCACCGCCTTGTATGCTGGTGTGCCAATTCATCAGATCTGCCGTGCAGCGACATGGTCCAGCAGACACACCTTCACCAAACATTACTGTTTGGAGGCCATCAATGAAGCGGATACAGCAGTGGGACAGGCAGTGCTTCGCCATCTTTTTCAGTAAGGTGAGCCTCTGTTCCCTCCTCCTTAGTATTTTCCTGTGATTGCTATGATGATGCCTTATATGACTGTATTATTATTCTAGTACTGTCTTGATTCTTTCGTCTATGCCTAGCAATCGCAGTTTTTTCTAGGAGGTTACTGCTTTCTATTCTATTCAAGCATGTGAATCTATGAAAGACACCCCTAATACTGGAGAAGAACAATTGTTACTTACCTGTAAACAGGTGGTTCTCCAGTATTGGTGTCTTTCATAGATTCACATGCGACCCACCCTCCTCCCCTCAGAGGCTCTTTTTTCTCCTCCTGCGCTCTGTTACTTGTGCTACGAAAATCTGAGGGCTTGAGCTTCTGAGGAGAAGGTTCTAGAGGGTGCTGGCGCCTGATTGGCCGCAGTTTGGACTAACATAATGACATTAAGGTGTTACAAATGTTTTTTTCTCTCTACCATGCATTCCTATGTAGGTTTTGTTTTTAGAGGTTTTCTATGTATTTCCTTCTTTTCTGGTATTATGTATATACATATTTCTATATTTATATTTAGCATTATTGCTATTTTATTTACCGTGGGACTCCCACTTCGACGACGGGGAATATTCAAGCATGTGAATCTGAAAGACACCAATACTGGAGAACCACCTGTTTACAGGTAAGTAACAATTGTTCTTAACAACTTTCCAAAAGTTAGTACTGTCCTTCATGGTACAACTTTTATGAAGTTGTTCCCATAGGTCATTTTTTAATTCGACTTTACCGGATTTTATGGCCTTGTTATATACCTTTCTAAGCCTAGCAATTTCCTCTTTATCCCTATCAGCTTTGTGAAGGGCTGCCTTCAAAGCAGAATATGATTTTGTGCACGCTGTGTTGAACCAACCTTTAGCCAATTCCTTTCTAGATGTCAATTTTAGATGAAGTGCTTCCTTTACTGCACTTGTTATATTTGAAAAGCTAACCAAGATCTCTTTGTTTGGGGTGGCAGAATTTAAGCATTTTTCAATGGATGGCATCGCTTTCTTTACTACTTTATATTTTATCCCACTTAAGGGAAAACCCATTTAATCTATCCAGGGTTAAAGTATTTTGCCCGAGGATACTAATGGGGTTAGATCTTGCTGACCTATCAGGTAGAGATAGTGAGAGACTATTAGGGAAATGGTCACTTACAGCATTATCGTGCGTTGGAAAGTCCTGGATACTAGACGCCATATTACAAGAAACAAAAACATAATCAATAGTGCTAAAAGCCCCCCTGCCATTAAATGTATAAGACAGTGGAACTGCAGGAACCACTAATTTGTTGGCCAACCCAAATTCTAGGAGAAATATTGTTTCATTCAGAAGGTTACCAATAGTTGTATGGGGAAAATGAGTTAGGGCGGTATTATGTTCATCCTGAATACCACCATTTTTATTATTTGTATTCTTACAGATTGGTAGGTTAAAATCGCCGCCCCAAATTATTGTTAAGACTTTGTTAGAGTATTTATTCCTCAATTCCTGTAAGGAATAGGAAATATCATTTAGTGCTGTTATTAGCTCCATCTGCTGGAGGGTATTATAAAAATTAACCAGCCAAAAGTAGCAGTTTTATTCATTTTAAGCATCAGAATCTGGAAATTAGGTTCTGATTTTATTGAAACAATTTCCTTGGTGACTAGGGAATTTGAAATAAATGTTGTTAAACCCCCTTTTGCTCTTCCCGAAGTTGAAGGGAACGCATACGAATTGTAGGTTTTATATCCCTCTATATGAATGGGCAATGTTTCTTGGAAGCACAAGATCTTACATTTCCCAACAAGTTCTAACCAGATTTCGTTAGTCACTTTAGAGCGCAGACCTGCCACGTTCCAATAAATAACATTAAAGTTGAGTTCCCAAGAATTGCACGAGCCTAAAGATGGATGGGTAGATGTGTCTTCATGAACGTTACGAACCATTAATGATAATTTGTTCTCCCCAATTGGCGCCTCGGTCTCTATTTGGACTATATCTGTTTTCTCTGCCGGGGGATCATTACTGTTAGGGTAACGGGGCTTAGATGTCAATGGAGATCTCTCTTGGGGAAGGTCGAATCGCGAAAGGACAAACCTATTCCCTGAGAAAGATGGATTTAGTTGGACCAGTCAATCGTTATCCTCCAATCCAGAAAGCAGATTGTATCTGTTATAAGTGGAAAAAATATGGCTCTGACTTTGACCAGGTCCAATGGGTCTGGTCTTAGTAGTACCATAGTATCTGGTTCGAGGAGGATGAAAAAAAACAAGAGGCAGAATGTTGTTCCCAACCGCATCAAGAAAATTACTATCTCTCCCCTCGAATTCTCCTAACGAGAAGCGGGGAACCAAATGTAAGAACAATACAATCTCCCATTACCATTTTTTCGCAGTTTCCCACCCACTGGACCCTTCTTGACATCTTAAACTCACAAAACAATTGTTTAGTCAAACCTGTCGTATTGCCTAACCAATATAGTGCTTTGTTCCTAAGAGCTTCCCAAGATACAGCTTCTGTAGAGTTCCTTTTTTGGTACATTTGCCAAAACAACAACATATGGGGTGGCTTCAGGAGGGAGATCTAGATGGAAGTCAGGCACAGGAAACTGCTGTGGTAAATGTAAAGCTACATGGGAATGGATTTGGGAAGAATCAGATGAGTGAGTGGGACCTAGGGATCCTGTTATCCTTTTAGGGGCACTAGCAAGGCATCTTGGTGATTGATGGTTGAATGTTCTCACCTTGATCCGAATTACTCTCTTGGCCAGTTAAACTATCTTTTTTAGGAATGCAGCCATTCCAGCGCGACTCGTCAGCCTTGTTACTAAGGGCTCCTTTTTGCGAAAGATGTTTTTTCCTGATAGGTAGATTACCGTCCTTATTTAAGGGACCTTGCGCTCCTGAAGGAGGGATTGCAGCCAGCTCTTGATTCAAATTGTTAGTGATGAGCTCTTCAATGACGGTCAGTCTGGACGATAATTGGTACAGCCTGACTCAAGTAGAGATCTAATCTTTTGACCATGGTGGATAAGTTCTTAATATCATCACTATGCGCCAGAGGATTACTACTTGTTTCAGCCTTGCCCCGACTAGAACCTTTCTTACACCAGACCAGTTTTTTCCCTTGTGAGTGCTGGTTCGTTGTTTATGGCACAAGGAGCGCCAAAGAAAAATTAATTACCTGGGGAGTACTTTTGTTGGTAACATGGATGTCGACGGGGACAGGGTTCTTATGCTTTTTTGGGGTGGTTGCGCTGGAGAGTCTCTATCACTAAGTTCAATCTCTTCTGGGCTAGGCTGAATACGGCCGTTGGGAGCATTTTTTATAGCATTGCCTTACTCAAGTGAAGGACTATCGTCTGGACGGGAAATATCATGGCTTAACCTCGAGGTGCCTGTTTCTATGGATTCTTCTACAGAAGAAATCTGTTTGTCCAAAACACCCACTGCCCCTGTAAGATAACTCAGCAGAGTTTGCTGAGAGTCAACCACAGATCTAGTGCCTAATACAATTTTATGTTTCTGCTTCTCGCACTCCAGGAAGGCAGTGGGGCGACACTCCTCCCCTACATGGAGTAGCCGCCCCTGCTCACGGTTGAGGGGGCCTGCACACAGAGGCTCTGCCTCTTGAGGGCTTGGGGACCAGGATGACGCCGTTGGCCCACTCTGACTGGGGGCTCGGGTGCAGTGGTGCCTGGTGGTGTTGAGGTTTGGCGGGTTTGAAATCCTCCTTGGGGTTCCTGCAGGATGCAGGAGAGCAGCTCTCCACGTGAGTCCATGAGTCTTCATTGAAGGCAGGCAGTCCTCCCAGGCTCTTGAGGCACAACAGCTTGCAGGTTGAGTCATCGTTGGTGCAATTCGACGGGGAGCAGCAGACAGGCCGTTAGGGCTGGTACCAAGTCAGTTGTGCTTCTTCAGTCTTTCCTTTAGGAGCTCTTCATTGTCCTTCAACTTTTGTAGGTCTTAATGATCTGATTTTCTGGGGCAATGAGCTTCCTTAAATACTGGATTTGGTAGTGTTAGGGGAGTGTAGGGTAGTAGCAAATGGGCTACCTACCCCTGGGGTCACTATGCACCTAATATGACCACTTCAGGGGGAAGTGAGCATGACCCTGTCCCAGAGTTCTAAATATTTAATCACCAAAATCTCTAACTCTGAAAAGTCACCTTCACTTCAGGTAGCCCACCTTAGGGGTGGGACTAGCCTGAGGGTGGACATGCCTATCCGACTATCTGATTTTCGCACCTATTCAGGTGCCAAAGAGCTCTGGACAAAGTGGTTTGGCTTCCACTCCTGTGAGAGAAGTCAGTTTCGTATACCAAAGGCGGTGGGCTCTTTAAAGTTCCCCTGCCTTGGAATTCTAATTTGCAGGTCATCCTGTTGAAGGGGTGTAAGCACCTTCAGCCCAAGCAGGCCTTGTTTCTGGACCCCTAAGAGCAATGGCCCTCAACCTTGGTGGTCCGAAACATCTGTGTGGTGGCAGGCTGGCGAAAACCAGTCAGTAAGCACACCAGTAGGTTGTATATTTTCAAGGGGTACCTCTAAGATACCTTATGTGTGCATGTATTAATAAATTCAACACTGGCAGCAGTGTGGGCTTATTAATACGAGATGTTTGATACCAAACATCCCTACTTTCAGTGAACTTATTTTATCACTGTCCAGCACATGTACTCAAAATGGATTCCCTGTCCGCTTGTACTAGCAGCAATAGAGTGAACCAGCACAGGGGCATATCTGCTCCTGCAGATATGTCCTTACATGTAGTGTAGTACACCCTGCCTTATGACTGTAAGGACCGCTGTAGGCGGGACTTACCTATACTGCATGCAGGGACTGTGGGCATGACATACAGGGATGTGGGCCATGTCATGTTTTCACCTTTGTCTGCACCAAGACATGCAGCGACAGTCTGTATTTGTTTGGTGAGGTGGTCATTTAAGGTGGCACAATTTGTGCTGCAGCCCTTAAGTACCCTCTTTAGCCTCATTGCTCTATGTACAAGGGGTGCCTTTCACTAGGTACATACAGGGAGTACCAAAGCTATGCCAATGGGGAAAGAATTTACAGTTTTGGGATAGAGATCTGGCACTGGGGACCTGGTTAGCAGGAACCCAGTGCACTTCCAGTTCAAATCACATCAATACCAGGCAAAAAGTGGGGTGACCATGTCAAAAAGAGTAACTTTCCTACACACATCCAAACCCATCCTCTGATTCTTGCAATTTCTTTGAAATTGTAGAGTCTGTCTCTGTGCAACCATCAGCCTCTCTTTAATCCTTTTTTGCTTTGCATCATATCAATCACTACTTTACTTGGTATATGACCGGATTCCATCTATATCCTTCATCTGCCAACACATCACACTCTGCTGGATATACAAACTATGCTCAAGACACAAACCCATAACAATGGTAGATAAGAAACCGTTAGCACCATCTTTCTTAGGATGTTCAACTCCACTGTGCTTCTTAAAATTCTGCCTAACCCTCTCATAATAAGCATTCACTGCCTCCTTCAGCTCTTGTGGTGTTCTCAAGACCTTTGCCCAATTAATTTCCTTCTCCGACACCGGTTTTAAATTTTCTATCACTGCTATGTACTTGTCAGTGGCTTCTTCAGATGGGGCATTGTTAGCCACATCTCTGGCTAGTTCCTAAGTTAGCCGATCAAAAGTAACCTAACACCCAGTCCACAAATCACTGGGGAGAACAATCTCAAACAGAGCATCCAAATCAGTCCAAAGCATTTTATAAATTGGCATCAATCGAAGAACTTCTTTGTACCATTTCTCATCTTTCTCTCGTAATTTGGGAAAATCTGCGGTAAAAGCATAAAGATTACCTATCGTCAAAGGTACATGTAAATAGTTCCCTCCATGTACTTCTCTCAAAGGGAATTCTGAAACTGCCTCTAACTTGAAATCACTCACAAACCCCTTTATTTTCTTTTTTGTGTCTATAGATTTTTTTTTCGTCCACTTACTTCTTCCAATTTTCACTTTACTTCTTCAAACCTCTTCAATCTGTTATCTTTTCAAATACATATTTAATGCGACTTTGCAATATCATCAAGCAAAACTCTAATTTCACCATTGGTCAAATCCATTTTTATGATTTTTCTGTACATTTCTTTTTTTAACATTTTGTTTATTTGCATTTTCACAAAATATGGCACATGCTGGATAGCCTATTTATGCATATTGTGCATAACATCTATTTGCTTACATAAACGTAACAGTTAAACTTTAGGGCAGTTGTATGGTATCATTCAATAGAAACCGCGATATACAATCCATAACTATAATAGCAGAACCAACCTTGCGAACACAAGCATGTAGCATACCACAAATCTAAATACATTTGTTGCAACATCACATGTCAATAATTTATTGATACAATTGGGGGGCTTGTGCAGATAGTTCCTGTAGCAGGTGAGTCTGTACCTGTGTCGTCGGATTGGTGTATTCATAGCCACTCCAATATAGGGCTCCAAATGTCTTTAGGTCTGGACGCTGTGGGCATGAGTTCCCAAAATAGTGAGAGCTGAGTTTGACAATAAGTAACGTCTCATAGCGATACCTTAGCTAAGGAGGCTCTCTGTTTCCTCCAATGAATGGCTACTCTGCGTTTAGCTAATAATAATATCCTGGTGTGTAATTTCCTATGGTTTGCAGGAGTGTCCTTTATGAATCCCAATAAACCTATCATTGGATTGGGTGTCTTTGATATATTCAGGACTTCCCCCGATAATGTTAAATATGTCTACCCAATATTTTGCAATAGAGGGGCATTCCCAAGCAACATGCAAGAAAGTTGCTGACTCTGCCCTACATCTACAACAGTCAGCAGTTGGCCTCAGGCACATGCGGTGTAGCTGTGAGGAAGTTCGATAAAATCTGTGCAAATATTTAAAATTGATCAAACGCAATTTATAATTAGGGGATAGCATCTTTAATTGGCCACAGCAATATTTCCAGTGCTCTACTGAAATTTGGGGATTTAATTTGGTATTCCAGAGCAGTAGTGCTTGGGGCTCAATCACTGCAGCCGTAGTTTGCATATTACTATACAGCCTTGTGATAAGTCTGCGTGGTGACGGATTAGTCCGCATTTGCTATAAGGCCTTCAGTGTAGATGGCTGGTTGGGGAAAGAGGTGTGAAGATGGTGGCAGGTTGCCCTTACTTGGTAATACAAAGAAAACCCGGAGAAAGTAAATACCTCACCCTATTCTGCGTCGGGGTGGTTGAAATGTGCGCTCTTGGTAGAGGTCTGCGAATTTGTGCATACCCAACGTGTTGGCCAACATTACATTCCCTCTATCCTCCAGCGGTGGCATCTGGGGGTCTGCGCCTGCAAAATCGAAGGGGCATATAGAACCTCTAAATTTGCTCTTTTCCGCAGTCCTTCCCAACTCCACCTTAGCGTTTCGACCGCATCAATTTCATCCCGGGGATGCTTGTATGGCTGAAACAGCGCAACCTGGAGTGGAATTGGAGCTGTTCTATCTGTCTCTACCGCCACGTGTAGTTGAAAGGGTGAAGTATCCAGTGATGTAAGAATTGAGCTTGTGCACAGTATGCATAAAGCAGGATGGCTGGTGCACCCAGTCCGCCCTGTGCTAAGGGGAGGGTCCGGAGTTCCCATGATACAGTAGCTTGTTTACCTGCCCACACCAGGGATACCACCAAAGATCGCATAGTGTTAAAGAAAGCTTTCATAAATCGGAGGGGGAGATTTATGAATAAATATAAAAACTTGTGGAGAACAATCATTTTAGCAATAGCTATATGCCCCGCCAAACATAGCGGGAATCTGGCCAGATCTTAATTTTGTTCTCTAGCCAAGTCACTGCCCTACCGTAGTTCTAATTCCAGAGTTCTTGTGTAGTCTGACAAAGCCAGATCCCTAAATAGTGTACCGGAACCAGGTGGCCGTTGGAGAGGATAATCCAGTGGATAGGGCATGGTGCTTTCAGTTAATGGAAACAGAACTGATTTTGACCAATTGATCTGAATGCTAGACAGCCCCCCCAAATTTTAGGATCTCGCGTATTACTGGATTGAGGTTTTCCGCAAGGTTGTTAATATGTAGGGTAATGTCATCTGCATATAACAAGACAATTATGCAACGAGTGGTAAATCGAAAACCTCTTTTGCTGCATGAGGTTGTCAGAGTGCCGCAGCTAGCAGCTCCATGGCAATCGCTAAAAGTAAAGGGGAGAGGGGGCAACCCTGTCTCTTACCCTGGGTGATGGACAGTGGGGGTGAGATTAGTCCATGTAACCTAAGTCTTGCTGTAGGTGAGGCATAGAGTGGTTTTATCTGACATAAAAGTTGGGCTGAATCCCAGTCTTGTAAGTATAGGGAATAAATACTCCCATTCAATTGAATCAAAGGCGTTTGTGGCATCAAGGAGCGCTGCTAATGCTGGGAATTGAGGATTTAAATAATGGAATATCATGAAAAATGTACGTATATTATGTGATGTAGACCTGCCCGGAATAAAGCCGGATTGTTCTGGCCTAGCAATCCAGGGCAACAATGGTTGTTGCTGGTTGGCCAACAGTTTAGCATAACTTTGTGTCAATATTTAACAATGAGAGAGGACGATATGAATCTCTGTCATTTGAGGAGTTCCCAGGTTTTAACAATGATGATATTATAGCTTCTCTCATTGTGGGCGGAAATATCCCCAGCTCCTGCACCTCTTCATATACTGTCAAGAGTTTGGGCGCTAGCAAGTCGGCGTATGTCTTATAGAATGCTGCTGTTAGCCCATCTGAGTTTGGCGCCTTGCCTGAGGGAAGGCTGTTTATTACCGGAGTGATATCCTCCACTGTGAAGGGCTCATCCAAGAGGCTCTGTGGCCTCTGCCTAACCACAGCGTTCAAGGGAATATAAATATGACTACAAATCCTCCTCCCAGATGACTCCTGAGGAATTACAGAGTGCAGAGTAATGTTTTATGAGTTGTTCCAATATTCCCTTGGTCCTCTAACCAACTCACGATTATCGCCTAGGATATCTGTGATAAACAGTTCAGTGTTTGGTGTGCGTAGGGTATTGGCCAGCATTCTGCCTGGTCTATCGCCTTTGCTGTATCTGCGTGCTTGAGCATATTTCCCTAGGAATTTCACTTCCCTATCAGCTTCTTCTTCATATTCTGATATTTTGGCTCGTATGTCCCCCAATCCTCGTATGTCCCCAGTGCTATAATATTGTGACTCCAGATCTCTAATATTTGCCTCCAGCGTACTAAGTGTTTGTCTGATGGATCTTAGTACTCCTGCCTGCCTCGAGATGCATTTCCCCCGGATTATAGCTTTAAATGCTTCCCATAGTGTGGCTTGTGTCTGTACTGAGCCAGCGTTAATGGAAAAATATTCTATTATGTCTCCTATCTAAATAGGGTGACTGTGAAAGCATGTGGTGGAAGTCTGCAGCAGGCCGATTTTGGCTGACCGTCTAGTATAGTCAGTTTAAGCTGGACTGGGGCATGGTCTGAGTGTGTCCTAGGTAAATGTTTTATAGTTGTGGTCCTGGTTGCTGCATCAGGGGAGATCAGCCAAAAGTCTAGACGTTTCCAAGAGTTCCATTGAGCCGTGATGCAAGTTCCCTCGTGCAGTGTAGGATACCATTTGCCCCCATATATCTATCAACCCACCTTCAGTGATGATATCATTTATAACTGCACTGGATCTTGAATGTAGCTTGCGGGATCCTACCTTCCTATCCATGGAATCGTCTACTATTGCGTTGAAGTTGCCTCCCCATATTATGGTATCGGAGCCTACCGTTTGTATTTTGGCCTAGACGTCTTGGAAGAAATCAGGCCTGTGCACATTCGGACAATATGTCGCTGCCAGGGTGACACATACCTCGCCAAGTTTCCCTACTAAGACCACTTATCTACCTTCCGGGTCAATATGTAGCGTAGTCGTCTTCCAGTACACACCACACCTAATTAGTGTGGACACACCTCTGGCATAATTGGAATAGATGGAGGAATAAATAGCTTCCCAGCGTTTGTTGTGTAACTTGGTGTGCGACGTGTTGTGCAAATGCGTTTCTTGAATGAAACAAATATCAATGTTGTGTCTAACTAAATCTGATTGAACAAGTCTGGGTTTACAAAAGGTATTTGCCCCCCTGATGTTCCATGTGAGGCAAATGTAGATTGTAATCTCAGATTGACGGTAATTTTCCCCATATTAGATAGGTGGCTTGGTTTGGGTCTTTCTCTGAGCACATACAAATGATTGAGCTTGCTCCACGCTGGTGTGACCATGACCTGACCTTCAGATGCCCTTGGCTATACTGCAGTTTGCTGCTTATACCGTTTAGATGACATGCAATAGAACTGTCCTGTCTAACCTTATTAACTCCCCGTTCCCTCCCCGCCCATTCCAACCCCCTAATTAGGTTGAGAAGGCCACCCCTACATACATACTTTAAATTGAGTCCCGGACCTGTGCCAGGGGACTAGTACTGGGAGATCTCCCCGGGGGCATGGATTAACCCAAATAAAGCCTGTTGGTAGGGTGGCAGCACTTAACAGGCGAGAGTGATGCAGTCGCCCTTCTAATGTATTGTTGAAGAGGAGGAGGCATTTTGCAGTAACTCTATTACATTAAGATCGATTCTAACGCTAAACTTTGCCACACAGTCAAAATAAATAATACCTGCCAGGACAAATCATTTCTAATCAGTCAGTCATCACTGAGTCTAGCTTCAAAGGCATCTTTGGAGGGTGATTTTGCAGCCTTTTATGAAGTTACAACACAGATTTGGACCAACTCCTCATGATTAATCTTTAATTTGGCCGGGTATAATAGAGTATATGGTGTTTCTGCTTGACGTAACCTCCGTTTGACTGGCACAAATTCACACCTGGCTGCTTGGACTGCTTTGGTAAAGTCTGGATACATGGAAATGTTATTGCCCTTATGGTTGATATTTCTTCTCACTCTGGCCAACATAAGAATAGCATCACAGTCGTGGTAATTCAGTATACATGCTAATATGGGTCTCGGCGAGGATCCCACCGGGGGTTTGGGGCCCAGTGTACAGTGGGCTCTTTCAACAATGAAGAGTGCTGACAGGTCCAGATCGAATAATTTGTGCATAAGATCCTCCGCATATGTTTCCATCTTCATGATGTTGTTTCTGGGATGCCTGTGATGCATAGATTGTTACGACGAGAGCCGGCCTCTAAGTCTTCATTCTTGACCTTGATAATATTAAGCACTCTGTCCATATTAAGCATTTGTTCCTTAGTTTTGATCAGAATTCGTGGTGCTCAGTACTGCGATTATCCAGTACATCTAGGCATTCCTCGTGGGAGTCTAGGTGCCTCGTAACCTGGTCCTGCCTTGTGTTCAGCATGTCTGATTTGTGATAGATAGTCTTTAGGCTGCCTTTCATGTGAAGTAGCAGGGTGCGGAAGTTATCACTACCACCTTCAGCGCCTTCTTTATGGTTTAAATCTCTTTATTGAAGTTTTTAGCACATACAAAAACACTCATGCAGGTTTAGACATTGTGTCTTTTAACATTGCTAAAATCATGACCCCGAAGGGACAAGCCAGATCCGTCAGCGCAATAATGGGTCCGTGCCAATTTAGAGGAACCTTGTATGCACTATAATTAGCAAGAAACAAAACAGTACAAAAACACCTTAAACCCTTCCCTTTCCCCTTCCCACCACCACCCGTGTTCCAAGTCCACCACCTAAGCTATCTAGACTAAATCTGGTCTCCGTCTCTATTCCGTTTGTTGCGTATCAGAGAGGCGTAATAAGCAGAGATATCGGGGGCAGGTAATATCCCAAAATTCAGAGGCCAATATGGATAGAAAGGGTTGTTACAGTTCGACATATTTGGATCCCTCCCCCGCTATTGTCAGTGTTAGCTTCTCCATTCCGAGTAGATACCACAGGCGGTGTAACCAGCCTGTGAAGGTTGGGATGTGAGAGGTACGCCAGTGTGCATTGTGTGCCCAGCGCAATTGCTATCTGGCGACCTCTGCAGGAGTTCAATCGGTAGGTCAGGGGATTTGGGAGGCCTAAAAGAACATATGTAGGAAATCGGGGAATTTCTGAATCAAAATGTTTATCTACTTCGTCCAGTACTTGTTTCCAATAGGATTGGATGTGGGCGCACTCCCACATTAAGTTTACCAATGTGCCTACTTGTTCACAGCCCTGCCAACATGTCGCTCCTCTAGTGTGGTCCATGGCGTGGAGATGCTCAGAGGTATAATACCAGTAGGTTGCTATCTTTGTGAGGGTTTCAGTGAGTCCCATGTGATAGGCTGAGTGACATGCTCTATAGTATATGCCCTCTCACTCTTTATGACTGAGTGTCCTGCCCAGTTCCCTCTCCCAGCGTGCCCCGTGCCCACCCGGAGCTATAAGTGTGAGCATATCTGGCCTGTAGCATCTTGTATAAATCGGATATTAGCTTTTTGTCTATCGTGCCTGTAAGAAGCCATCCCTCATAAGGAAGAAGGTGTCCATCAGCCATGGAGCGGACCTGATCATTGAGTGCCCAATGTCGTGCTTGCATACACCGAAGTCTCTCCGTCTCAGGCATCCCATATTTTTGTTTAAATTGGTAGAAAGGGATAACCCCCTCTGCAGTATACATGTGGTATAGGAATCGACAGCCAGAGGGTTGCCACCTCGCAAAAGCTACCTTGTCCATACCCGAGGTGAAATCTGGGTTGTCCATCAATGGTGTGAGTGGAGACGGGAAAGTAGTAAGTTTGTGCTTAATGTTGGTTTGATCCCATATCGCCATTGGGACTCGCGTGATATGCGAAGCATATAAGTTAGGGGGTCTGTGTTGTTTGCGAAGAAAGGGGATTTTCTCTAGGGGTCTGGCAGCTACCGCCTGGTCCTGGAATAACCAGTGTTTCTCTGACTCCCAACGACTCCACTCAACCAGTAGGCGCAGTTGTGCTGCCTGGAAGTAGAGCTGTAAATCAGGGAGTCGAAGTCCCCCCTCCCTCCGGGGGGAGCGTCGCCAGCCTCTGCTTCAGGCGCGGCTTCCGACCATTCCAAATGAACTGGGCAAGTTCTGATTGCGTCAGCTGTATCTAGCCCGAAGGTGGCCTGAGAGGAATAGTACGAAACAGGTAAAGGATCTGTGGTAGAATGGTCATCTTGACTGCAGCTACTTTGCCGAGCCATGATAGAGGGTAATGTTTCCATTGTCCCAGTTCCCGCCGGATTTTCTGTCGCAGCAGTGTGTAGTTAGTAATAGCTGTTTTTGAAAGAGAGAGGCCAACTGGATCCCCCAAAACGGGATCGCGTCTGTCGCTCATTGAATGGGGAACAGGCTTTGCAGCTATTCCTGGGTGGACCTTACCAGGGACAAATCCAGGGCAACCGACTTGTCCATATTCACTTTGAACCTGGCAGTTGGTGCAAAGAGATCGAAGTCTTCTAGCCATGCTGGCAGCGCGCCCTGCAGGTTAGATAGTGAAATCAGAACATCATCAGTGTAAAGACTGATCGTATGATGTAACTTGATCCCGGTGACCGATGGGTTGAGCCTCATCTTTTGGGCCAGTGGGTCCACGTAAAGAGGGAAAAGGAGGGGCCACAAAGGGCACCCCTGCCTTGTGCCTCTCTCAATGGTGAACCGGGAAGATGTGTGTCCGTTTACTCAAACTAGCCATCGGGAACTTATAGCAATTCAAGACATATGTGCGGAATTTCACGTCCATCCCTACTCGTTCCGGAACTTGCTCCAAATAGAGCCAGTGGACCCTATCAAACGCTTTTTCGGCGTCGATAACTAGCATCATGTATTCTCCCTGTGTGCATTGGGCTTTTTCGATAAGGTGCAGGGCTCGTTTCGTGTTGTCAGATGTGTGGCGTTCAGGGATGAAGCCTGCCTGATCCGGGTCAACGAGACTCGGCATGTGAGTCTCGAGGCCAGAAACCCTGTGTATAATTTAAGATCAATATTAAGAAGGGGGATAGGGCGGTATGCCCCACACTGAGCCTTGCCCTTTCCTTGTTTGTGGATCACCGCTATGGAGGCCTTCAGGAGATCTCCCGGGATCGCACCGGGCTCCGAGAAGGAATTCAAAAGTCGAGTGAGGAAAGAAGCTACTTGGGCACAGAACGTTTTATAAAAGACAGCAGAAAAGCCATCCAACCCGGATGCTTTCGCTAGTTTGAGCTGCACGATGGCGGCAATGACTTCTTCTGGTCAACTGTCGGCTAGTGGGCTTAATCTTTAGTTAGAGCTGGTAGAGTGATGGAGTCGAGGAAGGCTACCCCAACTGAGCTCTCAAGTGGAGAGCTAACGTAGAGGTGGCGTAAAAATCACGGAACGCCTCAGCAATGTCGCTGCCCTTCGAGACACACTTACCATCCCTCCGGAGAATTTCCTGCACCCTCTGCTTTTGCCTGGTCTTGCGTGGTTTATTAGCGAGAAGGCGCCCGCACCTATCTCGCCCTGTATAATAAGCATGTCGCAGTCGCGAATTCCATCCTATCCTGGTCGAGCGCCGCAAGTTGTTGGCGCACGGCCTTAAGTTGCTTCCACCCTCGGGGGAGGGGGAGGAGGAGCTCCCGTTCTCTGATGCATCTGCTCCAGCTTTCTGGTTTGTTGGGTGAGCTCTTCCCGCTTGCGCCTGCACTCTACATTGTCTGTAGCTGAGATGGCTATTAACTCTCCCCTAATGACTGCCTTCAGTGCCGCCCATTGCGTTGCAAGAGTGGTGTCAGTATTAGTGTTGTGAGAGGTAGTCAGTGATGACGCGCTGTACCCGCTTAACCACTTGCTTTTGATGCAGTAGCGTTTCCCTGAGGCACCATGTCCTAGGAGGTTGATGGGCAGGTGGGAGGGAGAGAACAGTGGTCACTGGGGCATGATCTGAGAGTAAGGCGGCTCCTATTTCTACCTCTGTTGCAAGCGCGTGCACGGGCATGGATGCTAGCAGATAATCCAACCGGGCGTATGTTTTATGCACATTGAAATAGTAAGAGTATTCGCGGCTTTGGGGGTGGAAGCCACGCCATAGGTCCCTGAACCCTAGGTCATGTAAACGGGTCAGACCCTCTGTGGAAAGGGCGCCTGTCTGATGTGTGTGTTGACATGATCTATCTAAGGTGTTGTCAAGAACCAGGTTTAGATCTCCCCCTATAAGAATGTGGCGATCGGACGTGGCTGAAGCTTCTATAAGAGCGGAGTGTGTGACTCGTTCCTGGCCATCATTTGGGGCGTACACTTAACCAATGGTGAATGTTAAACCACCTATGGCAAATCTATAAGTCAATAGTCTACCATTTATCTCGGCCTCCTTGTATAAGACATCCCCTTTAAACCGCTGGGCCACCAGGATAGCTACCCCGGCTGTTTTAGTTGGACCTGAGGAAAAGAACTGAGTTGGGTACTTCCGGGACCGAAGGTGGTGATAATCTTTAGACAAAAGGTGCGTTTCCTGCAACAGGCAGATATCTGCTTGGGTATGCTCCAGACACAAAAGAACCCCTCTGCTCTTCACCGGATTATTAAGACCTCTCACGTTTAAGGTGAGTATTTTAACCCCTTGGCCGCGGCGGTAATTCCGCTGCGGCGCTGGGGGGAGGGGGGGCTGCGCGGCGCCGCCATGCTCATGACTGAACCACTCCATCACGAGCCACGGGCGCACTGTGCTAATGACAGAGTGATTCCGTCACGGCCCCGCCCGTTCAATTAAACCGCTGCGCAGGCGCGGAATTGATGCCGCGTAGGCTGGGTGGCCGCGCCATGATGGAACCACTCAGTCATTAGCACAGCACAGCGCGTCCGTGGCTCGTGACGGAGTGGTTCCGTCACGAGCATAGAAGGGGTTAAGCTTGTTAGCAGGCATTGACCATGGTAACAGTATAAAAAGCAATGGTGGGGCGCTAAATCTGATACTATCAAGGCGCAGGATATGCTCTTGCCCTAGAGTGCCCATGTGGCGTGGGTCTATGGTAGCTCTGAAAGGAAGGTGGACAAGGAACACCAGAACCCCCTCCCAACAACCCCCCCCCCCTAAAGGAAAAAATTAGAAAAAAGAGAACAATAACATATTATCCATCATCCGTAGGTGATTGGAAGTGTGGCAAATTGGGGTAATCGGCCAAGATTCGAAAAGCCCCCATCCTGCCAACGGCCCAGAGCAAAAAACAAGGAATCAATCGGCCATTTGGCATCGTAAAGTTCAGCCAGTTGAGAAGTAGCCAGCTCTGTCGATGCAGTTTCAAGCGTGGCTTGCTGGCCCTTTGTGATTTCTGTCGCAGGGGGTTTCCTAGTATGGCACCTTCAGCCCTGTTGACGCCACCGGTGCCGTCCAGTTCCATTTTGAGGCCCTCCGTTTCATTCTCCTCTGTAGGGGATCCATGCCCAGCAAGCGGCAGGCCTCCGTCAGGGATCGTAACTGGTACAGTTTATTGTCCATGCGAAACACCAGTTTAAACGGATGGCCCCAGCTATAGGAAATATTGTGCTGTTGTAAGGGAGCAGTGAAGGGTCTAAAGGTTCTATGTTTTTGCAGGGTGAGTGCTGACAAGCCCTGGTATCGAATCGGTGTCTGATCGCGAATCGTCATGGGGTGTAGCTGGCGGGCTTTTTGGAGGATATCTTCTTTGGTGCGATGATAATCTTGCACGCAGACCAAAATGTCCGGTGGCGGAGCCGATGGGGCCTGTGGGGGATAGTTCCGTTTCTGGTGGTCTCCCTGGATGTGATTGAATAGCTCCCTCGTATATCTGAAATGCACGTGGGGTCCCGTGGGGCACATCCCCCCCCCCCCGTCACCTGGGGCCCATCCCAGGGCAGGATTGTTCAATTGGGCCCGAAGTCCTCGATCAGTGTCCGATCGGACAGCGTCCCCCTGTTGCGGCGCTCTGTGGGCAGCGGGTCGATCCCCCCACGTTGCGCCGGTAGGGCCTTGATACTGGGCCTTGTGGTGGGCCTCGCCAACGCAGGCCGCTCTCTTTCTCCCCCAAGGGGATCGCCTGGCAGCAAGGCCCAGATCAAGCTGTGATGTGTCCCGTCGGTTGTAGTTCGCTTCCCGTGCTCAATGAGTGGCAGTTGCAGGTCTGCCCGTTGTGTCGTCGGCTAGTTCCACTGTCTCTGCCTCGATCAGGTAGGGACCTCCGATGGGTAGTGCTCCTCTGGTCCGGCTCAGGCAACGAGCCCACTTCACCCTGTAGCACATCCGCTTCTTCAGGCCTGCAGTCTGCAGCTGCCTGGCCTCTGTCTCCCCGCGCCTCACCTTGGTCTGGGGCAACAATGGTGCTCGAGTTCCCTGCTGCGTCCCAATGGGAGGGCGCAGGATCGCTGCTGGGCCCTCGACCATTTCAGCGTGCGGTGAGGTTCAGCAGCCCCGCTCCCAAAATGGCGACCTGGAGCACTCGTCACTTCCCAGCTTCCCTATTGGACCATAGCCAGCCTCCCCCTCGTCTCTGCCGTCCTCGACTGCTTTCTTGGTGGATCAGGGCCCCCAATGCCAGGCACTGTCAACCCGATGCAGCATGGGTCTGCCGCTTTGACCCCCGGAGTTCCCTCCGAGGTCCTTTAACTGCCTCGGGCCGGTGCCCCACAAGTGTCGCTACTGCACAGACCCCTGTGCTCAGGTGCGGATTGGCACTGCGGGCACTCGGGTATGGGCCGAAGGGCCGGTGTCTCAGTGCACTCGATGGGCCGGTTGTTCCCCCTTTACCAGTCCACAGAGAGCACTGACAGGGAGAGGGGAGACCAAACCAACGGGGGAGAGCATCTAGTTAGCTCATAGGTGTATTTGTAAGCTCCCCTCTGAGTAGGGGGGAGATCAAACCAACGGGGGAGATCATCTAGTTAGAATCTGGCCAGTTCAGTGATGATCAGCTGTGGCCTCTCCTTGACCCCCTGCCCTGCCAAGCAATCACTGATGGTGGGCTGAGGAGGGGTGATTGTGTGCCAGAATCTGCCTCCCAGGGGGCCAGGTGTTGCTCAGGCCTGTGAGCTATTCTCACCGTCCAGCAGCCCAGAAACAGTGTTTGCTTTAACACCTCCCACAGCCCTTCAATCAGGGCATAGTGGGGAGGAAGAATGGGTATCACTATAGCGGGCCAGGTGATGTGGGGAACTGCACCATCTGCACCTTAGCCGCACCCCCAGCCCCATGGATGGCCCAGAAGCTATGTTTTTGCTTTAGCCCCTCTCCTGCCACCCATTGCCCTGAGGCAGTGAAGGGCTGGGGAGGGTTGGGTAATTTACAAATAGCTGGGGCCTTGCTGTTTTCAGGTGCTCCCATGCTGGAGGGCTGGGGAATAATTTTTTAAGAGAAACGGGCCTCTCTGTTTTCAGATGCTACTGCACTGGAGGGCTGGGGAATACTTTTTTAAGAGAAAGGGGCCTCAGTGTTTTCAGATGCTCCTGTGCTGGAGGGCTGGGGAATAATTTTTTAAGAGAAAGTGTCCTCGCTGTTTTCAGATGCTCCTGCGCTGGAGGGGCTGGGAATAATTTTGTAATAGAAAGGGGCCTGTCTGATTTTCAGGTGTTCAGCTCCTAGGACATTGTCACCTTGGCCCTATGTCCTTCCCAAGAACAATATCCTCCCACTTACATTCCTTGTGTGTTTCATGAAAGGGCATGGCCGTGAATGTGGGCCACGCCCGCAAATGTGGGCCACGCCCCGCAAATGTGGGCCACTTTTTTCATCAGTGCCCAGGCCAAATTGGGATCCCAATCCGACCCTGCCTGTGCTAGGTTAGACATCCGCTAAAACTGCTAAAAGCCGATGCTATTGCAGGCCGTCGGCGGGAGCTCCGGAGCGACAAGTCCTTCATGCCGCCAGCTTGGCCTTCAGCGCCTTCTTTAGTGCTAGATTCGTTATCAGTATCCGCCTCATCATCTTTGTGCCGGGTGAGTCTTTTGTGCTCAAAAGTAAGTTTGGCTTCTTTGTCGTCGTGTTTACCCATACTAACGGCAATTGCCTCACCAGATTCTGGGAAATGCACAGCCGAGGAGCGCAGGTACAGCCTGGCCTCACACCGAAGCAGCTCGTGCACCGGTTTGGAGATAGCACACAAGTTACACACTGGATCACAACCAAGTCTCAGGCAAACCGGCAGAGTCCCAAGAGCATGAGGTGCTGGGGCTAATAAAGAAAATCTGGTCTTGCAAAATAATGCCTTCAGTAGTTTCCCATTCGACACTGCCTGCGCAGACGGGCCTCAAGCCAAATGAACCAGGCGACTCTGATGTAGTGCACCGCAGACAAGTCCTGCGACAGTGGACGGAGCAACTTTCAGTTTATATGCCTGTCGCAGCCTTTGGCCTGGGCTAAGAGACCCAACATGGATCTATCCGCAGCCGCCATAATTACGGTCTATCATGGCGTTACTGTGTGTAGACTCGCTTCTTTTCACTTTCAGGTCCAACACGGCACACAGTCAAAGTAACCCCTTCCAATGACACCTAGGGCTCCACTTGAAGGCCTCAGCACAATAAGGTCCAAGGCCACCGCCCCGAACACTGCCTGGGCCAATCCAGTACGGCAGCGCCTCACAACACTCTCTTCATGCATCTGCCGCTCGCCCCTGCTGCCTCTCACCTCTGAATTTCACCGGCGGCCTCCGCGACTCTAGCCTGCCACCCTCTGATCCTCACAGCCTGTGCGGGAATGCGCAACCATGCCCAGACTGGCCCGTGCACACTCTCCCAATGGGCACTCTGTGTCAGCCGCCACATGCGGCCAAATGCGTTGTTCCAGCAACGTGTAGACTGCTCTGCCATTTCTGGCACCAACAACCCGTTTTCTTGGCCACGGGCACTGGTCTTCGCCGCGTATGTCGTGGCGTGCGCCCCAGCTGCCACCGCATGCCTCGCGCAGGGGTTTGCAGTGCCGCCACTTCGCCTCCAAGTTTTCCGGCTCTGGAGACTTATGGGCGTATTCACTTTCCACTGTTGATTGCCGACACCTCTCTCAACTCGCTGTTTTCGGGCGACTGTAGACACCCTTCATGACAGGATTATTGAGGATTGTGTTGCTGCCAGCGGAGCCCTCTCAACGAGTGGCCATTACGCTGCTCAGCAAGCCACGCCCCCAATTTTTCTGTACATTTCTCATTCTACTAATACTAACTTCACATTTATCAGCAAATTCTTCAAGCTTTTTCCTGTACTTCATTTGCACACCTCACTGCGTCTCTGATCAAATCTCTAATTTCATCCACATTGTCTATCACTCTATTTATGTTAATTGTCCCTTGTAAAATTCCTCCAAATTTTCATGTCAATTGTCCCTTGGGAAAATTCTCCAAATTCCTCTAAATTCAATCTTTTAAAAACCCCAAATTAATGTCTTACTTTAGGATGCTCAGCAAAAATAGGAGCAGACATGTCATCTAAAACTGGAGAGACAACAGTACCTAGTAAAGTTGTCATTGTATTCTCAGAAAGGGCAATCTCTTATCCAGCCGTAACTGTATATGCATGTGCCTTTTTGTTCATAGGTTCTGATTTGGGGTTTGCATTGCTTGACAATTCTAGAATAAATGGAGTGCATCTGATGCATGGTGTGGGAATGGGAAATAAGACGGTACAGATGCAAGGTCGTGGATGAGGAGTTGTGAATAATTTTGGAGTGAATGTAAATATTGTTTTGCTGAAGAAGAGCACTGCTTGTCATTTCCGCATTAAAACTAGCCACTGGAAGTGGGAATGGTTAGGAATGGTGTTTCTGGTTGGCTAAGGTATACAGCCTAGCCAGGCAGAACCCACAACTCTAGTCAGGGTAAGCTAGATACATTATAAAGATAACCTATGCTCACCGGCTCGTAGCTTGGCACAGAGCAGACAAGCTTATCAACAGATGCAATGTGTGAAGGATTTTTGCAACACACACATACAGTAATCCAATGAATATACCACAAGAAGAATCCACACAGGTTTATAAAAATAGTTCTTTGTACTGTCAAGGAAACGAGCAAAATGATATAAATGCAATCATTCATTTTCAGGATATGTGTATTCAAAATATGCAGGTTTCAAAAGAAAATACAGTGCGATTATATGTTTGCTTCTGTAAGCTATGTTATGGAAACACTAGTAGGAAGGCAGATGAGCGCTTTCTGTGGTAGGAGGTCCGTCGTCTTACTCCCTTCCAACTCTCGTAGAGAAAGCCTCTGTCCCTCCAGAACGGAATGCAGGTAATTTACCCTCAGATGCCCGCGAGGGTGCGAACGCCGGCTGAAAAAACCTCACGGGTCTCAGAATCACAGTACTTTTGTCATCAAGAAAAGCAGCTGTGCAGCAAGTTGCACTGCAGCACCCTTCGAAGCTGGTGGTGGAGCATGGCATCGTCCGGCACACTCAGATCCAGGAAGAAGGAGAGTCCTGAGGTTGTAAGGGCAAAGTGGATCGTGAGGCACGCTGGAGCATCTACTCAAAGTGCTGCAGCATCTGTTGTTGGAGCAGAGCACTCGGGTGGTCACGGACTGCAGTGCTATGCGAGCGCTCGATGCAAGCAGAACCTCACATGGAAAGCTCCTTCCCGAAGTAGGAGTTTTAAAAAGGGAGAAACACAAAGCATTCTATCTCTTCCGATCAGCTGCCAGGTGCAGCTCTTGCTTGGTGTATACCACGAATGGGGAAACACAAAGTGCTCAATCAGGTTGTTGTCAAGAGCCCACTGCCAGATTCACAGATTGTGAAGTCCCACGAGAGGGGCTAGCAGGCAAAGTTTTGATGCACCTGAGACTTTGGAACAGAGGGCAAGCCAACAAGCCCTTGAAGAACACAATTAGTCACAAATGCAGAGGTAGAAGGCAGCTGCCCAGCACAGCAAGGGACGTAGCAAAGTGGCAGTCCCTCCTGCAGCTCAACAAGCAGCAGCCCAAACACAGCAGTACAGTTAACAAAGTGACAGTCCCTTCTAGAAGTACAGCAGTCCTTCTGGCAATGTGCAGTTGTAGAGCCAGCAATGTCTGGTGCAGGTTCAAAAGTGTCTGATTTGTTGGGTCTAGAGCCCCAGTACTTCTACCCAAAAGTGCATTTGATGTAGGGGGTGACTTCAAATGAGTTCTCTGAAGTGCACAAGGGTCCCTTTCAACCCAGTCCTCTTTCCCAGGCTACCGTTGGGGGGGTTTTCAGTAACTTCTGTGAAAACACTGCTTATTCAAGCGGAGTGTTAGCCCCTTCCACCCCTCTCTCAGCCCAGGAAAACCCATCCGAATGCAGATGCAGCTGAGGGACCTGGGTTGTGGCTATCTAAAGGGAATGCACAACTGTAACTTTCACCTAGCCAAACCCAGACGTGTACTGGAGACAAACTCTCAAGGACATGGAGCAGTAAGTGCAGAGAAATGACCTCTTTCTAAAAGTGGCATTTCTAAAATAGTAAGGTTAAATCCAACCTCACCAGTAAATAGAATTTATCAATACCATTCCAAACATATGAAACATCAAAAAAATACTCCTCTCTGACCAGAAATTACTATAGAAAAAGGTATAAGCGAATACCCAATGCTAACCTAAGAGAGTGGTAGGCGTCACAATAGTGAAAAATGAAATAGGCTGTTTGTCTCTACCAGGACATGCAGACCACAACACTACTTGTCCAACTTTAACTTACATAACTCCCTGTCCTTAGGGCTACCTAGGGCCTATCTTAGGGGTGACTTATATGTAATAAAAGGGAAGTTTAAGGCTTGGCAAGTCGTTTTAAATGCCAAGTCGAAGTGGCAGTGAACTGCACACCCAGGCACTGGATATACCACTTTACAAGAGGCTTACAAGTAAATTAAATATGTCAATCATTTATACACCAGTTACATATAGAACACAGCAAGAAGCTACCCAGACTCAGCATCTGATCCTTAGTGAAAGTTAGGGCACATTTTTGCCAGTGATTCAGGTGGTGTTAGACATCTCAAAAAAATGTATGGACTGGCCTCATACACCACTGGGTGTCTTGCGTCATTATCGGCTATTCTCGCCCTTTAACAACCACATTTGATAAAGGGTGGACTTGCACCTGGGACAGGGAGGCACTTCTAAAACTAAGTGGGGGCCTGTGCTGAAAAAGAGTGAGTGATGTCTAAAAATCGATGCACAGTCCTGCGTGAAATTTAATGATTCAGAGTGTGCTCAATATTAAAAGAATTGGTGGAGACTAGGGGTTTAGTACCCTATATCCATATGTTTTGCCAACATGTCTCTGCCGTTGCGGCCTGGAGGGTCCATGGCATTCATCAGGGCTCAAGTAAGAAAGCGGGCTCCTATCCTGTCTCTAATAGAAGGAGAGAAAACCACTTGCGTAGGCGATCATAAGCACCGCAACGGCTCCAAAACTGCTCGGATCAGGAGCACTTGCCAAGCAGAGTGGTTGGAGCAGCTTTCTCAGGGCTCGACAAGCATGTAAGACTGCAGGCAGAAATTCCGGCTGCAGGAGAGGAGCGGCCTGGCACCCGATAGCTTGCCCGCCATCTTAGCTATCCGGAGCCCGCGCACCTGAAGCAGTTACCCCTGGAGGTGCCCAGGGGCGACTAAGAGGCTCTATAGCTTATCCGGCTCTCGAGAGGCGAGGATTCAGCCCAGTGGGGACCGGATGCAGCCAGCCCTCTGCTACCCCTGCACAGGCTCAATATCGCGAAGAGTCGAGAGGACTGCCCGCCATTTGACCTGCTCTGCGGGACCCCACTGGAGGCTCTTGGTGGTGTCGCAGTGTGGTCTTGTCACCTACCAGCACCAGCGGGGGCTGCTCTTGGCCCGGAGGGCGCCGGGGGCAGTGGGTCCTCCATTCTGCCTGGCACCGCTCTGAAGAGGCGGAGCAGACGCTGCCGGGCGGGAGCGCGCCCGCCATTTTGCTGCCACGGAGGTTTGCGGGCCTCACTGGGACTTTGACGGACAGCCCCCAGCTGAGAAGCTCCTGCACATGTAGACCGCTCAGGTACGGGGGTGAGGGGGTGCTGCCGCCCTGAAGGATTGAGACATTTTGAAATCCCGCCTGTCTGCTGTCCCCCTCTGGCCTGGGAAACATCCAGGCGGCGACACCCCTGCCCTGCTTGGCGGGACCCCCCCCGGCTGTCCCATGCCACCTACGCTGACACGTGGAGCTGGTCAGACCACCCCATGCCTGGACACAGCAACCTCACCAGCCACTGCCTCCACTGCACCTCTGACACCTACTGGGGCCCTTTGTGAGCTGACACCCTCCCCTGTGTCCCCAGCTGAGGCCCTCAAGAAAAGCTGTTGAGTCGACGTGGGAGGGCAGCAACACCGGCAGCAACCGCTGGGTGGACAATGGGGCCATAGGCTTGACAGAGTGCCCAAGAAACATCCTCTCCTATGGTGGGGTGCCAGAGAGTACTCAAGACATTTTTAAACATCGTGACTGGCTGGGGGGCACTTTGCAGATCGTCTAGGGAGGCCCTACATGCCAAAGGACAACCTGTGGGCTCTGGGCCGCTTCCAGCGGGTTTCACAGTGGTCAGGGTGCTACTGCCTGCACAACTCCGGGGTTTCACAGAGCCCATCGCCATTCTGCCCTGATATCACAAGTTCCTGCGTACCCCCACTGACAAAAAGTGCTGGTGCTCCCACCGCTGCTGCCCTATATACTGGTCACTAGATTGAGAACCACAGAGTTCTGCCCTGCGCTTTCTACAATACCAAAGTGGCCATCACTTTGTAACATACCTTCGTGGTTGCCCCATTGCCCTCTAGCAGAGTACCTTGGGCGTCTCGCATATGGATGGACACTGCCTGATTGCTGACAATTGGCCCTTCTGGCTTTGTACGCACGGAGGGGCGCACTGAGGTTCATATCACCCGGGCCCTGCCCTACTTGCGGCCTGCTCCCATTTGGACTCTGCCTCTACTTGAAAACCCCTGGAGCGGCGCCCTGCGTCACTAAGGAACTGTGCCTAGTCTCTTCTTGTTGCGCTTTTTTTCAACGCCCTCGGAGATCTGGAACTTGGTGAGTCGGCACTAATGGACATCGACAGCTGCTGGCAAGGCAACGCATTCCTAGGGAAGCCATCTCTACTAAATTAGCATGACTCGCTCGAAGCCCGAGAGGAGCCCTCAACAGCCCATAAGGACACTACATTTATGGCCCTGTGAAACAAACCAGGCTTTGCCCCAACACCAGACCCGACATCGGCAGCAGGGGACACCTCGGAACCAGTCACGCAATCGTGTATGACCCCTTTTATGCAGGAACTTAAATCTGAAATAGGGTCTTTGTGCACAGAGGTTCAAGCATGTGTTAAGGATCTCCGGAAAGATGTTGGGGAGCTAGGTGGAAGAGTGGACGACCTTGAGAAGACTCTTGATGCCCGTACGGAAGACTAGGAGCACCTACGGCAACGTCTTGCCACTCTGGAGGAGCAGCACATCGAGTTACAGATCAAGAAGGAGGACCTGGAAAATAAGGGGTGCCGGAACACATACACCTGCGGGGGATTCCAACTGGGGCAGAAGGATCCGACATAATGACTTAAGTGGCTTACCTGCTTCACAACATTCGGGGACATGACGATGCCTCACCGCCTGCCCTGGACCTCGTGCACTGAGTGTTGGGCCCTCCTGGGAGGCCTGGCCTCGTCCCTGACATATTGGCTCGGGTCCATTTCTTTACCAAGAAGAAAGAAGCTATCCTCAAAGCAGCCAAGGACAGGCCTGAGATCCTGTTCAGGGGCACGCCCATCCAGTTGTTTCAAGACCTGGCCCCCACGACACTTCGACGCCGCAGGGATTTCCGACCCATCACTGACAAACTCCGACAGCTCAACATCCGCTACTAATGGAGCCATCCTTTTGCTCTCATATTCCAGTGGGAATCCAAATGATAGGTACTGTGATCTTACAGGGAGGCGGCCCAACTCCTTCAGATCCCTGACACTCCCCCGGCAAGTCCATCACGCATGCCTCCCAAGGCTAGAGTCCCGCTGAATCTGCAGTGGACCCCAGTCTGTCACACCAGGCGTCCATTCTCCCGGGAACAAAGCAGCTCCTCCCAGGAAAAAAAGGACATAATTCAACATATACGATCTCTAAAAAGCCGGACAATATGCCTGTGGGTCAACGGATTTTACCCCTCTCATCCCTAGACGGGCCTCTGGCCGTTAAGCAGATGCCACTCTGCCCCCCCTTCATTTTTTTCTTCACCGCTCAAGAGGCACCACTAGATGAAGCCTGACCTATGCGAGGACGGCGGCCTGGGGCCGCACTCCGGAGATAACGTTTGATTCTACAACACAATGACCAACCCCCACACCTAATTCTGGGAGGAGAGTTACATCTCCGGGATAGCCTGTGCCACTGTGCCTGGTTTCTCCCTGGACTGGAATAGGCTCTGTTGGCCATTACTACACTTGGTTTGCATTGTTTACCTTTGCCCCTTTCTTCCTCTCCCGCTCTCTTACCCATGCCCCCAGCGGGGGGCCCCTCGGACGTTAGGAGGGATTCGCACTGGACGATCTGCCCCTTTCTACCTTCCCACTCTGCAGTGACCGTTAGGCACTACTTGGAAGAAGAAATCTCCATTGAAATTGAAATAATTATTTTTCAATGCAAACTCAGCGAGTTTCAGGATGAAACTTGTTGGTATTTTGTGTGGTCTCTCTCTCTCTCTTCAAGAAATGTCTCCAAAACATAAATACCTTCGTCCTGAGGGATTTGGGTATATAGGGACGTAATGTCCATCGTCACCATCCAATGAGAGTTCTTATCAAATGAAATTGTAGTCAGCTTATTGATAAAATCTGTTGTGTCTCGTACATAAGATTTCACTTCTGATAGAAACGGCTTCAAGAAGAAATCTACAAACTTGGAAATAGGTTCCAGTAAAGATTCACAACCGGACACTATTGGGCGTCCAGGGGGTGTTTTTTAATTTTTATGTATTTTAGGCAATACATAGAACAGGGGTATCCTGGGGTGTTTAATTTTTAGGTATTCAGTTACTTTTTTACCAAGAAAACCCTGGTCAAATCCTTCGTCAATTATTTTATGTAGTTCATTTTTTCAGATCAGATGTGGGATCTTTATTGATTTTCCAGTAACAAGTTTCATCATTCAGTTGTCTTTTGACCTCATTGTTATATTGTGCTTTGTTACAGATGACTATTGAGCCACCCTTATCGGCCGGCTTTATAATGACCAAGGTGTCAGATTTGAGATTTATTAAATCAAGAAAACTCTTTTCTTCTTTTCCACAGACTATGGTCCTGATGAGAACTCAAGATTGATTGAGTTTGAAACGCGTAGACTGTTAAAGCCTGAAATAAGCAAAAGATTCTAAGAAATACTAACAATTTTTTGTTGAATATAGAAAAAAAAATTATGGCTTTGTTGTGAATATTGTTTTTTCCAACTAGAAAATAATGTATATGTTTTCTGGCATTGTCTGTTGTATGTAAATTTTTGTGTAGTATGAAAGTGGTGTGATTGAATGTGGGATGAGATACTTTGAAATGTATATAGAATGCTGTTTCTAAATACAAAGATCACTAAAAGTTGTTTTTCTTGTATGTTGTACAGAAGGTCTTAAAAATATAAACTTGTAAAAATTTAATTTTTTCAAATAAAGCTGAAGATTGAATACTTGACTAAAGCAAAAATAAAAATACGATACTTATCGATCCAAAAACATTGGTTTGAGTTCAGATTTCTTCAAAAACTAAATCATTTAACTAGGTAGCAGCACGTGCACTTCTCTTTTGTTTACTATTAGCTTGTGGCAAGCTGTGCTGTTGGGAGCCCGGACCCAGTGGTGGTTTTTCCGCAAAATAAGGGCTGGCTCTCCTGCCCTAATCTGTTAGACTATTACTGGGCATCTCACCTCTGCTTTGTACCGGAGTGGACAACCTGGGAAAGCGAGAAGGTGTGGTTCCATATGGACAGGGCGGTCCCCTGTCTCCCTATCTGGGATCATGCTCCCTCGTGAAGCCTGCTCCCGCAGTGCTTATATGGCGGTCCCCACCAGGATTGTCCTCGACATTTGGGACAAGCTGGCCGTCCGCAGGGGTCTCACCACTTTCCCGTCTCCGCACACCCCAATTGCTCGTAATACACAATTTCCCCCCACTCTTCGCCCGCCCTGCCTCGCAGAATGGGCAGATAAGGGTTGTAGAACGATACATGATTTATTTATAGAAGATGGCATCAAAACTTGTCCAATGCAAACAAGAATTCCAGCTATCGGAGAAAGAGAGATTTCAATACATACAACTCCGGCACTGGATACAGGCGTACTCCCTATCACAGGCGGCTACATGACCTTTCACACCGTTTGAACGGCTAGCCCGTACCTTTGACAATTCTAAGGGAATAATATCTTGTATATACCAAGTCCTTCAGCACTCGCAACGCCTTAACCCACACCCTTACCAACAGCGGTGGCAGTCTCTTCCCGACGCCGACTTTGCACCCTCCCAGTGGGAAGGCCTTTGGCGCGACATCCTGAAGACGTTTCATAGCATCCCCTAGCAGGAATCGGCCTACAAGGTAATGACCCAATGGTACTATACCCCTCACGGGCTACACAAAATGTTCCCCAACTCATCACCTCTTTGTTGGAGCTGCGCTCGCGCACTGGGAGATTTCATACACATCTGGTGGACGTGCCCCCTCTTGGCCACCTACTGGAAAGAAGTTCTCAGCCATATTAAGCGATTGTTCTGATCCTCAGGCCTGTGAACCTTCGAGCTATGACTCACTGTGATCGGCATCTCAGTCTTCATACACTTGGAGCTGCCAAGCAGACCATCGCCCTCTAGTGGAAAAAGGCAGAAACGCCCTCAATAAATGTGTTGTTCACCCGCCTATGGCACACAGTGGCAATGGAACTGCACACATCGCGTTTACAGCATCAGGACACCAAATATACGAAACTGTGGAAACCACTGGTGGATCACTTAAGACGAGTAGAGAATGCTAGACTGCAGCCACCAAGATTGCGGGTTCTACATCTCTTTGACAATGCTGTCCACTTCACAGACCCAGGTAAACTCTGGAACCCCACTGATTGACTAACCTACGATACATTCTTAAGTATCCGATGCAACCTGGATCCCGTAATTTTTGGCACCTCTGCAGCTGCCGTCACTTCCAGCACTACCTTGCACGTCGCTAGCGACCTTAATCAGCATAGCTGCCACTGCACCTCCCAGCAATACGAGTTAATCCAGGTACACTGTCACGTTGCTTCTGCCCCCTGCCATGCCTTTTGCCCTTCCCCATAGCCCCCCCATAGCCCCCCCACCCCCCCCTTTTTTTTTATTGCTGATATCTTGGTTCCAGCCATATTGGTGGCGCCTATAGACTGTTCAGGGCTCTTTCTCCACGAGACAAACCAGAAGAGACCGCACACAGCATTGTGCCCTGACAACTTGGCTATTGTCGCAAAACAATTGCAACAAATGCGTCAGAAACCTGTTTGTACGTTGTTGGTTTTTGACGGTATTGTAATATACCCTATTGGGCAATGCCCTTGAGCTTCACTAAACTGGCCTGTTGAGACAATAATGCTAGACATATTGTATAGGATTTGGTGTCCAGGCTCGGCCTCTTTTGTATCATCCTGGGGCGCCCGCCAATTGTTCTTCTGATTACTATGCAATGTGTTTCTTTTAAATGTTAATAAAAAAGTAAATTAGGGAGAAAAAAAATGTGTATATTGATAAAACAATTTTTTTAACAGTTTTATAATTAAATAAACAATGTGAATCATTTTGAAGACTGATTTACATATGGCTGGGTCTAAACTGGAATGGTATGGGGGCAAAACACAACGATGGATTAGGCCCAGATCTCTGTACTGGGGTAAATGGTAAATAGTCACCCCGAGTTGGACAGGTATGGCCAGACGTGGGTCCTATGCTCTCCCTGCCACTCAAGTCAAGCTAGCTTGGTTGATAAAGGGTGGAACAGTGAAAGCGGTCCTAGGATGCTTGTTTCCAGTCCAGGGAGTACCTGGCTTGGCAGTTCGGGCTGGACTGCTCCCATGGGGAACAGGGTCAAGACTGATTTGCATATGGCTGGGTCTAAACTGGAATGACATGGGGAGCAAAAAAACGATGGATTTGGCCCAGCTATCTTTACTGGGGTGAATGTATGACCTTGTTCAGCATTCTGTCCATCAACTGTTCTTTTTGCATTTTGTCACCCAGATTTCATGTAAACAGTTGACAAAAGGGTGAAATTGAATATGTGGATGGGTGCACCAAGAATTTATTTTGATCCCTTTAATGACCTACACTATCTTCAAAATAGTTTACATTGACGTGGGAATATTTAATTTAACAATTTTAGTATTAAGTGCCTTTAATAAAATATATTTGTGTGTAGTAGGAGTGGTTTGTTATTTAATTAGTATTGTTGATGTTTAGAAAGATAATTAACATAGTAGTTGATTGTAGTAAATATCATTATCTACATATTTTCATAGAGTAAAGACCTGTAACATTTTTTAATTTGTCGTGTTTTTTTCAAAGTTTGTTTGTATATTAACATTTAAAATATATAGTTATATATATTAAAATAGGTATATTTTGATAAAACAATTTGTAATACATGTTTGTAATGAAATAAACAATGTGAATCCCAGTCAAACAGTATTGTATGTTGTACATTTTCTGGTTTAAAAAGTTTAAACATGTATTCAGTTGCTTCATATTAGTAAGACTAGCCGGAAAGTTAGTCCAGTCATGCACTGTTCACTTGGTGTTATATCACACCTACTCAAGTTTTCAAATTAGATGAATTAATAAAACCATCTATTTTCATTCATTTTAATCTTTCGTAATCTTCATCAAAGTTCATGTTTTACTTCACATATCATAAATCAATCACAGTACATTCTTTGAACATTATATGTACATTGAATATGTTCTCATAATTCTTCATATATTTTGATCAACATTAACGTACAACACATCTTAATTGCGTGCCCGATGCATTTCAGTACCCAATCGGTACCTTCCTCAGGGGCCACTCTTAATACAGTTGATAATAATTGAATGTCACCAGAGGGTACTTGGAAATCTCGGAGATGTGTGCTGTTTGTATTGACATTCAACTTTAAACCTGAAGGTGTAGCTGTACTCGCGAATCTGATGATGTCTTGTCTTTCGCAGTTCTACGTTCTTCGGACGTTCAAAAGTTTGACCGATATATACATATTTTTAACATACTCATTACGTAACTTTTTTAGCATTTATGAAAGAATTGTACATTTTGTATCCTATGATTTAATTTACGCTTTACAATTTTGTTTGCATTTTTATATCAAATTTTACATGTATAATCATTTTAAAAAAAAATCTTTTTATTTCAAAAGTAAACTTAGTTGTCAATACACACAGCGATTGCATTTGGTACTGTTAGCTTATACATAGTGGTAATAACATACATAGTTGCTGGTTCAATAGCATACGAGATGATATCAATACAGTATAATACATAGGTCAGTCAAGGCGTTAGCCGAACATCCGGGGGCAGGGACAGTGGGAGGTTCACATATATTGCCTCGATATTCGGTTCAATTGGACCACATTGCTACCCATTTCCGTGGGCAGCCCCGGGAAACATATACTGTCTTCTCCTGCAGCATGCACCAGTCCATATCTTTCTTCCATGCTGTGAGCTTTGGAGGTGTATCTGATCCCCATAGATGCGCAATATTTCGCTTTGCAATTGCTAGTCCTAGTGACACCCACAGCCTGCCCACAGCCTGTCCTTGGTTGAGAGATCTGTGGGTTCCCATATATTTAATAGACACATTTTCGCTTCAGGCCGCAATTCCACCTCCCAGACCTCAGGCATACAATTGTTCACCTTCTGCCAGTATGTTTGTATCAGGGGGCATTCCCATAATATATGAAGGAAGGTCCCCACATCCCCACACCGCAGTCTACAGAGCCCGTCCTCACTCCTGCCAATCAGCACCAATCGGGTGCCTGAGATATAAACACGGTGGAGCACCTTCAACTTTACCAGTTTAAACTTCGCTGATACTGCTATTTCATTGGGAGATGCAAGTGCTACCCTCCACTCGTTTAATCATTTTTTACAATTACGTTAAAAAAGTTTTTAAAAATGTATTTCTTTATTCATTTCTACTGGGAGATAGTCATATTTTTGTTTCATTTATCTGCCATTTTTTTTTACAGCGGCCTTCTATTTTATAGTATATTTTTTTCATTTTTAGTCTATTGTCTGGGATCCTGATCACGGGAAGGTGCGGCTGTTCATCGGAACAGGTAAGTCCTTTTTAAAGGTTTTTATTTAGGGTTTTGAGGGTGGGGGATGTGAGGGGAATTCTAGAGGTTAGTTGTATATAATGTTGTTTTATGGGTTTTAAGTGTATTTAGTTGGAGTAATCTTAGCGTTTATCACAATGGTGTTGGCTTAGGTTTTCGTACAGTATTTAATAATGGATCAATATATTAAGTTATATTGTGTTATGTTACTTTAGGATTAAGTGTAATTTATATGTATTTTTTGATTGTACTGTTTTAGCAGGTAGGTTTTCTATTTTACTTTGCATATTTTCCTTTACAAACATGTCATATGATCATTTGGATTTAGCATTTATTTATAAAAAAAACTGTTTTGGTTTGTAATAAACCAATATTTTTCACTTTTTTGGGGGGGTTTCCAAGAGCACTTTTTCTATTTTTTTATACTTTGGATTGCTTTGATGTAAATGTAGTGTATCTTATATAGCGCACAGCTGCCCCAACGGGGCGTCCCGGCGCTTGCTTAGGGAACCCGTCCTGGTATTCCCCTGTGAGATACCCGACAGGGCATCTGCAAGGTGAAAGCCAGGCATCCCGCCGCGAGGGGCCGTTGTGGAGATTAAGCAAGCTATTGCCCGGAGTCGCAGAGTGTGAACCCGTGGTTCGAGTAGGCACCATAGTGAGAATTGTCGAGTCCGTGGACATTTTGGACTCCAGACCCAGCCGAGCCGGGAATTGAACCCTGGTCCCGGGCTGACCTCTGCTTCCAGGTCTGCCTCCTCTAACCAGTGAGCCACACTTCTACACTTTGATGGATCTCTATGGGATTTGTTTTGTTTTGGAATTTTTTGGGGGGGCTTTTTGGGAAATATTTCTCCAGTCTTCAGTGGGTTATACTTTTTGAGCATGTGGATACAGAGAATGAACTGCAGCTATGGAACAGTTAGTCATATTTAATTTATTGTTTTGGGTGAGAATGTCTTATCATATATGGAAGTGTTACATAATTATTATTTGGAATTGTGTATTTTATGTGTTATTTTTCAGAACTGAATGAGTTTGTTGTTCGCAGTTTTTAGTTGGTGAGGTTTAGATTAGCATATTAATAATTTATATTATTTTATTATATCAGTCTTAAATTGGAGTTTAATGTTTGGACTGATATACTAATTATGTTTATTATTTATATAAAAAATATCTAAGGTTGGTTAAGATTATGCTGTCCTTTTTTGGAGTTTTGTAGGTGAGTATTTATTTTACAATTTTATTTATTAATATTTATTAAGAGCGAACGAATACCCGTAGGCGTCTCGGCGCTAAAAACCAACTACATAAGTCTCAGTAAGTGCCGCTCTGATTTTATTGGTTAAAGAGCCAAGTCTTTAACTGTTTGCGAAAAAGCAAAAGTGTAGGACTTGTCCTGATTGACACTGGCAATGTATTCCATAACTTGGGAGCAGACACCAAAAAGTGATGGTCGCCCCATAAAACTGTTTTTGTGCATGGCACCACTAATTGATTCAAGGTGGCAGAACGAAGTTGTCTGGTGGGAATGTAGGGAATCAATTGATCATTAAGGAACTGCGGTCCCTGATTGTAGAGTGCTGTATAGACTATACATAGAGTCTTGAACTTAATCCGATTGCGGATAGTCAGCCAATGATAGTTCCTTATTGTTTCTGAGATAGATTTAAATGTAGGTGTTCTAGACAGAAGTCTAGCAGCTGCGTTCTCTATGGTTTGCATTTTATTAGTCACACGAATCTGGGCATTTACCAATAAACCGCTACAATAATCCAGGGAGGATAGAACTAGGGAGCTTACTAGAGTTTTTCTAGCTGTATCAGGAAGAAAATTAATCATTTTCCTCACTAGTTTAAGTTTATGACAGGCTATGGCTGCAGTTTTATTAGCATGGGCCATAAAATTGAGGCCTTCATCAAAAACCACTCCCAGGTTCCTCACCTTAGGACCGGTTTAGGGGGAGCTCCGAAGGAGGAAGGCCACCAGACTGAGGACCAGCCTGGTGAGAGTGGACCGAAGATGACGACCTCCGTTTTTTCAGAGTTAAGTTTAAGACAATTGGAGGCCACCCACTCTCCAATTGCTAACATACCTCCTTGAAAACGGTCTGCCACCTTATCTCCATCACTGTTTCTTGCCAGAACTAGCTAGTGTCGGACTTAGGGATGAGCCTTGAGGAACCCCGCATGGCAATGACAGCTGGGAGATTGGAAAGGTCCCAGGGAGACCGCCTGAGTTCTCCCAGCTAAAAATGAGGCCAACAAATTTTTTGCAACCCCGTGAATTCCCATTTTTCCGACACGATCGACCAAGATCTTATGATCAACCGTGTCGAAGGCTGCGGACAAATCAAGCATCACCAGAACAGTTGTTCCTCCCTGATCCCGGATAGCTCTGATATCATCGGCTGCTTTAATTCAAGCTGTCCCTGTTCCATGGAATTTTCGAAATCCAAACTGGGTACTATCCAGCTGAAGATGTTTCTCGATGAAATCGGATAACTGGTGGTTCATAGCTTTTTCGGCTGCTTTTGCTAAAAATGGGAGACTCGCTATGGGTCGATAATTTTTTAGTTCATCCTTATCTAGGAGCGGCTTTTTTAAAAGGGGTTTTAAAAGAGTCTTTTTCAGTATATCGGGGTTGAGCCCAGATCTAAACATGGAGTTGCAAACTTGTGTAATAACCGTAACAAGGGAGTCCATCCCTGGGGGCAGAACTTTGAAAGGACATGGGTCCACAGCTGATCCAGTTTTAATGGATGTAATAATCTCCATTGTTTGGTCATCCGTAAAGCACATGAATAAAAGGTGTGGAGAGATGTTACTGGTGGAGTTTAAGATTACATCTATTTTAGAAGAAAAAGCTAAGTATATATCATTTACTTTTGTAAAAAAGTAATTTGCAAGCGCATCACAAAGTGATATGCCTTTAGCTATCATTTCTAAGTAATCTACTTCTTTGTTGTTTATGAAGAGTTTTACTTTAAATTGCGGCATGTCGTGAATTCTATTGGTTTATTTGCTAGGTTTTAGTGCAATTTGTGTTATAGATTGCTCCTCTCGTAGTTCTTGGTAGCTTTGTTATTTTTTTAAGGCTTCTCAAAGTTATAGAGTGTAAGTTGGGTTCTGTCTTATGTGGATTGAAAAGCATTGTCACATCCTTCCACTGTGTTGTTTGTTTTCGCTTACTGTGCCACAGTGCTGTCATAGCGTCCACCTTGACATCTAAAATTTGGGTTAGTGTCTATGTTCAAAGCAGTGTGTCTGCCAAACCAAGTATCTTTGAAATAATCCATTAGGGGACATAGTTTGTGGTTGGTCGTTTTGTTGGTAGAAGTGGCTTTCTATTAGTAAATTGTAGTGGCTGGCTACCTCAATGACATGGACATGAGTTAGTGCTATGATTATGTTTCAAATGCAAATTGACTGTTGTAGCAGATTGCTGGAAATGTCTCCATATGGTTTTGTTGAAATGGTAGTAACAATTCTGTATGGCTGTTTGTGGGTAAACTTTTAAAATGGTTTGAATCATGGATTATTCAAAGTCTATGATTATTTTTGTGGTTAGTGGTTATCTGTTTTATGTTTAATGTGGTTTAAGAGTTCGTAGTAAGTGCTACTTTGTGTATTTGGTAGTAGGGTATATATTAAAGGGATATTTGAGTTGTGATAATCCCATGTATGGTGTATATCTGAGTGAATAGTTTTTGGGCACAGTTTGAAGGACCCATCCTTCATCCAGGTTTGACAGTAGCGTAGTTTTATTAAGTTAATTACTGATCAAACAGTAAGATTGGTTTATCATTGTTTAAGTTGTACTATACCAGGAAGGGCTCCTCATTATGTGTTCAGGTATTTCTATATCTTTGCATCTTTAGAGGGAGCAGGGGTATCGCTTATTGCTTTTTTAGTTTGTGCAATTAAAAGTTTTAAAGTGGGTACCAGTGGTAGTTGACCTGTGAAGAGTTTGGGGACATTAGGGAATATACCTTAGAAGACTTTTTTGTGAGTTCCTGGGAACTAGGGCTTGCCTCTCTTGTATCCTACAATACCTCCTTTACTTCTACTTCTGTTACATTTGGAGGTTGGAAGTTGTGTTCCCTAACATTAATTAAGCTGCCCTCTTATAACATGCATTAGAGCAGGGCCAGCCTTAATACTGCTGGTGTCCGGTGCGACAATCTTTGTTGGTGCCCCCAACTATCTTTTTTTCATGTTGACTTTATGCAGGTAAACAATGCCTGAGGTCATGTTTATCATGCATACACAGATGTGTGCCACTCTGGGCACATACTGCAATTTAAAATGTAGCATTTACTTCAGTCGGTAAAAAAAGAAAAGCATTTGGACCATAGGCAGACAGCATACAGGCATGACAAGAGGTGCAGACAGTGCAGGAGAGGCAATAGATGCACTCAGATGAATCCAGGAGACACACCCGGATGTAAGGCATCGTGTGACACACACACGTGTGCTGCTTGAACCAATAAGAAGCACAACTTTTAATAATAGTAGTGTTTAAAAAGGAAAAAGAATAATGGGTTGCTTTAGAAGGCCCAAGAAGGCAGTACTTAGGAGAAGGCTCTTATGAATCGACCCATTTCCCCCTAAACACAGAAGGGATAAAACCATTTGGCACGTTATGCCCTTATAGTACTGAATCAAATCTTTGAAAGCACAGAATAACACTGAAAAGAGTTGCCTGTTGTTGTGCCCTTAGCTTGCATACAAAAGACCGTGCTAAAAGAGACACCTGCAAATAAATCTCACATGTAATGTTGTTTTCAGTGAGTGAAAATACAGACATTCAGATGGACATGTGAATATCAAATAGAAGGAAATTACTCATGTGCGCAAGGTGCTCCTATTCTCTGTCAGTTTAGTGGAATGACTATTAAAAACACCATCCGAAATAGGTAGTGCAGTGCTCTGTCCAGAAAAAAAGAGCCATTTCATGTCAACGCCGATGAGCTTTTAATTACCTATATTGGTTTGTGTGCATCAATAGCAAAACTTCCTTAAGTTCTGAATTGGGCTGAGGTAACACACCCACTAAAAACTAGGGCTAATAAAGGGTCTCCTCCAAGTAGGATGAAAGAGAAAATGTAGCCAACATGCTTATTACTTTGATAAGGGCCATAAAGCAATAGCCAGCGCCCCTTCCCTTCCTGCTAGAAGGATGCCTGGGTGCTTTCCTGGATCTGTGGGTGGCGGTCTGTCTGCTAAGATGAAACCTGGCCGAGTGGATGGGCTTCTTCATAAGTTCGGAGGGCGCTCTCTGCACAAGATGTGGCAGCAGTACCGCAGGCTGCACGTTCTGCAGATCAATATGGCCTTGGACACATCACACCTCTCTGCAGAGTCCAACCATTCGTTACTGTGTGAGCACCATTGTCAGTTTCTTATTTCCACAACAACATGGAAATGAGGCAGACAATGGTGCTCAATTGGGGTATAGTGCTAATGGCACCCTCAGTTTGGCGCCCAGTGTATTGGCACCGGTCGCACTGCCCTAACGACGGCACTGCATTAGTCATATTTAGTACATTTCCAATTCACAGTTTCCGTAGATGTACTTTCTTGGGTGCGAGTGTAGCCCATGTGACTTAATAATTGCTTTCCTTTCTGTGATATTACGGGGCATATTGATCAAGGTTTAACTTCCCCCTAGTGCCACACAAGGGGATGCATGGGTGACGCAAAACCTAAATTACATTTTATCAAACCATGCAAGGCACCTTGCCAGGTCCTGCGTGGCTTGATAAATCTAGAATAACGCAAAGAGGTGCATATCGCTGCCTTGTGTTACTCTGCGACATGAAGGCGTGCCATGGGTGGAACGTGGGTGTTAGAGAATATCTTGCTTTTTCTGCCATTACCTCTACAAAAAAATTGTATAATTGTATTAAGATTTACAATTGTTAAATGCTTATATGTTTGTTATTTACATATACAATCATGCAACCACATTTCTTGTTTATACTTGTATGTATGCTCTGCTTGGATTTTCACACTCTTTTGCAGCTTTTCTTGTTTGGATGTGGAGCGGATGCTTTCTTTTCTGTTGGTAGAAAAAATAGCACTAGTTTCGTTTTACATGTTTAATTGTTGGTAGTTTGGTTGTTAGGATTTATTTTTTTCGGTTTTAGGGTGGGTTTCTGTTTTACAATAAGTTGCATATACTTACCTTTTAACTTTCTATATTTTATATATTATGTTTAATATGTAGTGCAATACTTTTGACATTTATTTTAGTTATATATATATATATTATATATATATATAATATACACACACATTTTTACATTGGTATATAAATGGTTTTTTTTGTAAATAGTTTATGAAACTATGGTTATGTATTTATTTATATTTAATATGAGGCGATTTAAAATTATTTTGTTGTTGTAATATACATTTGTTTGTGAAAAAGAAGTGTATATGTTGTTTAATCCCTTTAGCTGCTGAGTCCTTCCTTGGCTAATTGGGGTAGTTTGCGCTTAGGGTTCCAGGGCTTCATAACTTTTTTCCACATAAGGTATCCACACCAAATGTATTTATTTTCCAACATCCTGGGAATTCTAAAGGTACTCAGTTTGTGTGGGTTTCCCTGAAGGGGACTGAGAAATTAGCCAAAATATGACTACATTTTGGGGCTTGGGGGAGAATGGAAAAAATCATGCTGCAGAAGAAAGTGTCTGTTTTTGTTCCCTGCAAATGGCATTAACAAAAGGTTTGTGGTGCCTAAAACACCATCTTTCATGCTTTTACAACCAGGCAGACTTGAATCAGAAAATCCAATTTCTGAACACAGTTTTGGTCTTTCACTGGGAGATAGTACATTTTTTGTGCTTTCAACCTCCTTCCAGTTTGTAGTGTAAACAGGTATGAAACCCATGGTGGATCCCCGAAAGCTATACATTTCTTAACACTAGACAACAATTGTGAACTCCGCAAGGGGTCATTTGTGTAAATCCTTCAAGGTTTTCCTATAAGAAGAATCAGTTGAAATTAAAAAATAGTGAAGTTGAGTTGAAAAAAATGGCCATGTGTGTCTACGTTTTCATCTATAACTTCTAACTATGACAAATTTTCAAAAGCAATATACTGTTACGTTTGCTGGACCCTTCTGGTTGCGGGGATATATGGGGCTGGTAGGTTCTCTAAGAACTCAAGGTACCCAGATCCAACAACCAAGCTGCACCTTACAGTGGTTTTTCATTGTTTAGCTATGATACAGCAATTCATATGGAAAATTATAAAGAATGGAAAACACTCTGTATTTCTGAAATGTACATCAGATACTGAATTTAGGAGCAGTGGTTGTTTGTCCATCTCAGAATTTATGGGTACCCATACTGGCATGTGTTTCAGATTGCATTTCGTAAAATGTCTTCTGTGTTACACCCTTGCTTACATTTTAAAGACAAAACGTAGAGATATTCAATTGGTAATAACAAATGTAGTACTAGTCTGTATTTCCACATGTCTCCCGATAAAAATGGTACCCCGCTTGTTTGGATGGGTCTTGGGTCTGCGACACAAAACACCTCAAAAAGTGATATGGGAGACATCATATATCACCCAGCAGAATGCCTATGTTTTTTACAATGTGGCTATCTGTGGATTTTTGGCCCCAGCTCAGCCGGCACCAAGGCTGGGGATAGCCAATGCTCAGAACACATTTTTGAAGGAAGACTGCTGCTTAGCAGTGAAGTGGTCTTCTTGGAAATGTTGTATGTGAAAGCAACAATATCGTCTTTCTCCTCCTGGTGTTTTTCTACCTCAACCAGATACTATTCCTCTCCTTAATCTTTAGCAGCGTCGCCCATTAAGATAAATGCTTGGAGGATGATTGGATTCTCACCTTGGGGTACCCACCTTCCTCCACGTGCAGAAGGATCAGCATCATCATCCGGCACAGTGTACCAAGTGCCTGCAAGAAGACAAAGTAGACGGTTGAAGTATATCAAATGCAGTTTTGTGTCTAAAGTTCCACAAACTACTTTCATTTACACTGTTCAGAACAAAATATTATAAAGTTTGTACTAGGTAAATATAAAGAAACATATAAATTAAGGGTTGATCCATCCAAAGAATTGTTATAATTCGACATCAACTCACTAGCTCAAACCACAGATGCTTAATTCGTGGTTGACTCCATTGATGTCAGCTGCTGAAACAGTGTCACCTTAGTTGGTGTTGTCAAGCTATCTCCAGCAGTTCCAAAGAGAAAAGTGATGGTCAATGATTATTGATAAACTATAAAAGTGATATTGACCACAATTGCTAAAATGTTAGAGATAAATACCTAAAAGGAAACATTAAACACCAAAAACATTTACATTTTTATATAAAATAAACAAAATAAAAAAAGTCAGTGAAAGGACTAATCATGAAATATGGATGCAAAGATCAGAGGTTCTCGGACTTACTTGACCGACATACGGTAGAGGGCCTAATTACTGCTGCCAGGCTGTCCCCTGATGTCATTGGTGTTGATGCTGAAAAGAACGACACCAGGGACTGTTGTTTGAGAGAATCTGACAAGATAGAGACATGTATAGGGCAGTAGTCCACCCTAAGTCGTACATAAAGATCATATGTTGATGATTTAAAATGTTTGAGGCCCACAAAGATGATTCCTCTCCTGCAAGACATGGCTATGCTATAGTGTGTACCATACAATCCCAAGTCTAAGGGTATTTGTATCTGACAAAATATAAATCAACAAGGGTTTAACAAAGCAACTGATAGAAATCCAATACCGCTTGGTAGTGACATTGGTAGCATAAGCATATACCTGTGTCTGTGTCTGCTTTGCAAGATCAGTCCTGTGTGTTGCCATGCTTCACTTGTACTTACTCCTGCCCCAGCACAAGTAATCAATCTACTCAAAAGAGTAGCTGTATGAAATTAGTACAAATTAGAGAAATGTAATGAAAACATTTAAATATGTCTAGGTTATGTGTTAGGTGGTAATTTTGAGGGTTGTTTGTGTGTGTGTGTGTGTGTCTAACAATGTAGGTAGTGGGGAAGGACAAATATAGATGAGTGATTTGTAGGTTTCTTTTTAGCAACAGAGAGGTTTAGAATCTTACCTGGCACCACATTAGTGTTGTTGAAAAAGGCAACCCTGTTTAGCTGGTGGGGAGTGGATTGTGGAGAGGACAGCCTTCTTGGGGGGGGGGGGGGGGGGGGGATTAGAGTTGGAGAAAGGGTACAGGTACCCCTCAAGGAACAGCTTGTGGTTGCTTAATCCTGGAGAATGTATCCCTTACCTACCTCCTCTCATCCTGCCACTTCTTTTTGATATCCCAAATTATTCATTCCTCCTCCCCCAGTGCATTGACAGTGACTGTCATCTCCTGCCAAAGTGCTGCTTTCAGAGTTCCTTTCCGGATGAATGGAGGCAGCCAATGTAGTGAGCTATGGCTTTTGACCACACATTTAACTACAAGGGCTGTCTCCTCCTCAGTGAACTGTTTCTTCCTCTTTAAAATTATGGTCTGGGGGCCTGGTCAAGATGACAGCCGTGTAGGACGTGTTTCGAGGTCCCTCCTGCCTTGCTTTGACAATAGCGCTGCTACTGCCCATAATCCAGCAGCATCTCAGGCCATGGGGATGAGGAATAGAGTCCAGCACACAATTGGATCCATTTGAGAGCCGTTTGGACCACAGTCTCGGGGGCAAATGCCGTATCTCCCTGGCGGTGGCTGAAGGTCGGCGGCCTGCTGCTGTGGGCGGCGGCCTACTGCTGCCTCCGTGGCTTAGAGACGGGACGGACACAAGAGGTGACTTTTGCTGGGCCATCGGGACTCAGAGTGGCAACAGTGTGGTGTCCTGACCCCTCTCCCAAGCAGCCGGGGGCCCGCTCTGCTTCCCGGACCACAGTGGAGGTGACTGCACTGAGAAACGCCGGTGAGGAAAACCGACCTGCGGACGCGGCCCGGAACCCTATGCACGCCTGCCGAGAGCAGCGTACGGCAGGGAAGTGCGGACCTGAGCGGGTAGTGCCCCCAGCACCTGACGCGGGGCTCCCTTAGGGTGACCAACCGTCTGTAAATTTCACGGACCGTCTGTAAATTGGACCTCACGTCCGTTGTCCGTGAGGATCCCTTTTACGGACTCCCTGATGGGGCCGCCTCGCACTCATCTGCGAAGCACAAGAGCAGCCCCACCCGCCCATTGTCATTCTGTATGCCGGCTGATTTCCACATACAGAATGACAATGGGCCGTCTGGGCTGGGAAAGCATGTGGTGGCCTCCTCCAATCTCCGTCTAGAGCAGGGCATCCTCTTAGCGTTATATGGACGACATTTAAACTTAAGACTCCTCTTAGGCGGTGGTCTGGAGCGTGACACTGAACACTAGTCTAGATCGCCTACAGCAGTACAAGGCTGACTTTACCTTTTATAACTTGGAACCCCATTTTGATTCTCACACAAATCTAGGTGTTGTGAGCTGAGCATTTAGTAAACACCAGTGACACGGGGTACAGCATTTTTTGGGCGACATGTTACACTTCATTCAGTGTTTACGTTTTGACCCCCAGAATGAGGAATAACTATTTACCTGTTCATGTGTTTTTCCGATTTCAAGGTGCAGAAACTCAGACGTCTCACATTTCTCTGTATGATTTGAGCCAGGATTTGTCTGGCGAAAATCACGAAGGCAAATAAATACCTCTGGGTTGCACAATCAATGCCTTACTCAAATTCCCAAATCTGCTGCAGGTGAGAGTTGTGGGACGAATTGGGATTAGCTCTTGTTTCAAATGTGTCCATGGTGCACCTAAGGGGACCACAGCACACAAACTGTAGGATTTCCATTATTATCGTGACCCAGACCCTTTTCTTTACTAGTTATTCTTCCAAAACACTATTGCAACAGAAGAAAAAGATACACCAAGCAGGCAAAAAAAGAATTTGTAGAAGAGAAGTACCATGATTACAGTGTACACAGTTAAAAAGTTAGAAAAGAAGATCTTCTAGTTATTTCACAGTCTCATCATTTCAGAGCTGAAGCATTAAATACAACAAAGCCATAGTTGCTGCTTTTTTTATTTATTTTATGCAACTAACATCCATTGACAAAGCCAATAGTCATGGCTTATTGTAGGTCTAATGTTACTGAATGCAATGATAGAAACAGAAAAATACCAGTCGGGAGGCACACTATGCTCAGCACATATTTTTAGCTTAGGTGTTTTAAGCCAAGCCCTTAATTACATCAGACACACCCCTTGGAGAGACCCCCAGTTTTTTCATCCTTCGTAAAACCCTGGAAACAACACCATGGCACAGTCACCTCATGGCCTGGCACTGTGCATTATGCATGACTCAGGACTTCCACGTGTTCAGATTACCTATGAGCAGGGGCATAGTGAACCCTCCCCCATCCCACCCCTTGCTTTAGGAACCACAGCAAGGGAGAAGTTCTTGATGGGCCTCTTCTGTCGGCAACTGGATGGGTGAGTGGGTGTATGGGTAAAGTGTGGCTGGAAGGATGGGTGGCTAAGTGAAAGGGGAATGGAGAGAGAAAGGGAGGATGGATGGCTGGATGAGTGAAAGCATGGATGAATGATTAGCAGAATAGATGGGCGAATGGGTGCATGGATGAGTGAAAAGAAGAATGTAAAGATGGGTGAGTGAAAGAATGCATAATGAGTGTGAGGGAGGGTGTAGACCTGGAAGAAAGGATGGATGGATGAGTGAAAGGGTGGACGGATGAATGACTGGATGGATGAGTGAGTGAAAGGATGGCTGGATGGGTAAATGGTTGGATGGATGGGTGGAAGAGTGGATGGATGAGTGAAAGGATGGATTGGGTGAAAGGGTTGATGAAGGGATGGATGAGTGAAATGATGGATGGAAGGATAGATGATGGATAGGTTTGCAAATGATTGAAAATGTTTGGATATGGAGGGGCACATAGGTGGAAGGACAGCACGAATGGTGAAAGACTGAATGATGGGTGAAAGTATTAATGGATGGCAGAATGTAAATGATCATATAAAATACCACAAAAAGACCTGCACAGTTGTTCAAAGCTGCACACATACCAAATAAGTGTGAAGTGCATGATTGTCCCAACCTAATATAAACTTATTTTGACTTGTACTTCAGTGGTTGGCTATTTACTTACTTTTATACTATAGCGCAACTACCCCTGATGTGTCCGTAAAACGTACCTTTTTTCACAAAGTTTTGTCCTGAATTTTTACTTTTTGTCCTGAATTTTGACCTTCTGTCCTGAATTTTTGTCCTGAATTTTGACCCTCTGTCCTGAATTTTTAAACGTTTCCGTCCTTAATTTGCACCCATGCCAGTTGGTCACCCTAGGCTCCCTGCCAACGACAGTGCTATGTCCGGCCCCAGCCAGGAGACGCGGCTTGGAATGCCCGGATAGCTGCAGGTAGGCCCGAAGGCTGATTGCACGAAGATGGAGACCGGGGCACAGAGAGAAGCCCGACCTGTGCTCTTGGAGGCCCGGTGGTGAACACCGCGGAGACAGGCAATACCTGCGGCCCCCAAGGGCAGACTGGTTAGTACGGAGGGCGGGCGTTAGTGGTGTGGCCCCCGGTCCCATCACTGCTGAGGGTGTTCATTGCGGAGTGTGCGCATGCGGCACCAGCGGAGGGTAGAGGGTGAAGGACACCCCAGAGATTCGCCTACAGAAAATAGTGACTGACGGCTTTATGGCGCAGTGTAAGTCTCGCCCCCGGGGTCAGGCCCGCCTTATAACACGGGGCACGGGCGGCCAGCCAGAGTGGCCATAGAGAAGAGTGTAAAGTAGCGCAAAACAATTAGAGGGTGAGAGGCTGTCCCCTAGAGCAGCAGTATTGGACCTCGCACCTTGCCTGGTACTGGTAAGGGGCCCCATGGACGCATCCACAGCTGCCCGGAAGAGAGAGCGTACCTGCCTGGGTGCACAGGGCACCGAGCATAAAGCCACACCCAGAGAGCTAGGAACTAGTAAAGCGCACAAATGGCGAGCGCCAGACTCAAAAAAGAGCGATCCATGAAGGAGATGCTCTTGAAACAAGCTTCACAGGGGACCACCTGCTCCACCGGCCAAGAGGAAGATGTGTCTGCTGGCTCACAGGAGGGGGCTGATTCCCCAGCGACAAAGGCCTTTATGACGGCGCTCTTAACTACTTTGCGCGAAGACCTGCAGAAGCTTAAGGGCCAGCTGGCAGTAGACTTCAAGGAAGTGAGACGGGATGTGGCAGAGAATGGAGACCGTGTGGCGACACTGGAGAACATGAAACCGGGCGTGACATGGAAATAGAGATAATGCAGCAGGAGATACTCAAGCTTAAGGTGCTGCACATTGGCCTTCAGGGGCATGCGGAGGACCTGAAAAACCGGTCTCACCGCAATAACGTGCGCATTCATGGAGCGAAATCCAGGGAAGAGGGAGAAGACATCGGGAATTCATCTAGGCCCACTTTCGCCAAGTGTTGGGCCGGAACACACCACAAAGATCCAGATCGACAGAGTCCACCGCGTGGGGCTGCCCTGCTGCGGGTCAGCCCTGCCCCCAGATATCTTGGCGTGCACAACTTCCAGCTAAAGGAGCTTATCATTTGGAAGACTAGAGACATGCATCCTTTGCAATTTAGAGGGCACTCCCCCATGCTCCTCCAGGATCTCGCCGCCGCTACGCTGTTCAAAAGGAGGGAATTTCGCCCAATTACCCTTCACCTGAGGAAGAATGGAATTGCCTAAACTTGGGGCATCCTTTTCACATCATCTTTAGGAACGAGAGCAAGCTGAGACATCTCAGATCATTACAAGAGGCCAAAGAAGTTCTGGGACTTCAATCACTGGACTCTCTGGAAAGCCAGCACAAATCCCCGGACAGCAACCGAGACAGATCAGATCGGTGGCAGATGGTGGGTAAGCAGTCCTCCGCCCACAAGCCAGATATGGCCACCATGGGAAAAGAAAGGGAAGCACAACTCTCCTCTTTGACAACCAGCCCGGTCCACTCGCCCCCTGCCTGAATGTAAGGTAACATTAAACTAAGCTGATCATTGCGAGGTCCATTCTGGGCGCTTGCCTCCATATATACAATCCTAGGACGAACCTTTGTCATTTACGCACCCTTTTGTTAGATTTTTCTTGTTACTGTAAAATACATAATGGTTCTGTTTTTGGGGTTTATTTTCTTTTGGGCTCCTTGCACCACCCCTCAAGTTACTTACACATGAGGGTCCTTTATCCAGACCCCCATGCACGCCACCACGGGCCTCTTAGCCGCAGAAGCTGTGACAGTGCTTCCCTTACCACTAACTATTGCTTATGGGTTGGGATCTCAAAGTTGTTAGCCTCAACGTAAGAGGCCTTCATCACTCTATGAAATGCTCCGCCATCCTCTCCTTATTAGAAAGCTCTGAAGGGAACATTTGTATGCTGCAGGAGACCCATCTACTGTCTAGAGCAGGGGTCTCCAAACCGGTCCTGGAGGGCCTGATCCATGCCAGATTTTTAAAATTACTACATGTATCTCAATGGGGATATCCCAAAAATCCAGGACCGGTTTGGAGACCCCTGGTCTAGAGATACGGTCCGGATGCGATCCCGCCGATTCCCCTATCAAAACTGGTCCTCCGGCAGTGCTAAGAAAAATGGAGTAGCCATTTTGTTGGGAGCAAAGTTCGAAGGGAAGGTCCTATCTACCCTATATGAAGTAAAAGGGAGGGTACTAGCCCTTAGACTGCAATGGGGAGCAACTCTTATTACGCTAGTCAACATATACCCACCATACACGCACCAGGAGCCCTTTCTTGTCCGGCACTTATCAGAGAGCCTGGCCTCACAAGCCATTGTGATTCTGGTGGGTACGGACCTCAACCTGGTCATGGACAATTCTATGGACCGCTCCTGTTGGATGGTGGGGCAGGAGGGGGAGCTTTCCACGGAGGGGAGACAGTGGCTCACAGACTCAGGGCTACATGATGTATGGCGGAAATGCCACCCTACTAGTCGGGACTATATCCACTACTACGCTGCGTATAAATCCTACACGTGACTTGACCACCTTTTGGTCTCCACAGCATTGATGCATAGGGTCCAGGACACCACTATAGAGCCGCGTTCCCTGACGGACCACACACTGATCACGATCAGCATGCAATCAGACACGTTCACAATCGCTGGTGCTTACAGGAGGGTTTGCTGCAATCCCCTAGTGTAGTTCAGGGTATCCACACAAAGATCAGACAATTTAAAACATAATGAAAAAGCAGAGACACCTCTGGCGGCATCATGGGAGACACCGAAGCTGGTAGTGAGAGGGGAGTTGGTAGCAATTTCCTCTGCAGAGAACAGAAAGCGGCACGAGGCGCGACAAGGTATTGAACAGGAAGGGAGCGAACCAGAGGCCATACATAAGTGCACGGGAGTTCCGAGGTTGTGGAGGGAGCTGGAGAGGACGAGACTCTTTCTCAGGCGTCTTGCCTTAGACAGAGCAGAATATGCTCTACTCTGACTGAGACACAAGTTCAACCTAAGCAGTGATAAATGCGTTAGAATGCTGGCGCAACGAACCGCGCCAAAACCATGGTGGCAGCTATAGCCTCGATTTAAGAAACCCTCAGGAGAAGTGCACGCTGACTCTCAAATTGCCGACACATTTCGGCAGTTCTATCAGCTGCTATACTCGGCCGAACATATAGGGCATATGAACAAAAGCGTATATCTTGCTGCCAGCAAATTTACTCGGCTCCCTGAAAATCGAGCGTCACAGCTCGAAGTGTCTATACGACCAGGGGAGGTGATATCAGCCATAGCTAGGCTGAAACTGAATAAATCCCCTGGCCCAGACTGGTTTCCTGCCTTGTTCTACAAAACCTATTGCGTGGAGATCGCACCGATCCTGACGCGCCCCTTTAACTCCTTCAAGGAAAGCGGTACGGTCTCCGAATCCATGATGGAGGCTGCAATCTCGGTCATTCTTAACACCATGCGCGCTAGCGGAATTCCGCTCGCACGCTGGGATTTGCGAAAACGCACTTTACGTGACGAGCTGGGCTCGTCATCAGCGTGCGAGGAGGCTACGCCATGACGAGCCCAGCTCGTCATCAGTGTGGAAGGGGTTGAACCGCAGAAAGACCCAGGTCAATGCGGCTCCTAGTGCCCATTTTCACTACTTAAACTAGATGCGAAAATCTACACTGCGATTTTAGCATCCCGCCTGAACCTGATGATGGCAGGTCTGATTGACGCAGACCAGGCGGGGTTTATCCCTACGTGCCAGGGGGGTGATAATACAAAACGACTACTAAATCTAATGGATAGTATCCTTAGATCCCGGAGGGGGGCTCTGTTCCTTTCGGTGGACGCTGAGAAGGCATTCATTAAAGTTAGTTAGAAATATCCGTTCGCCACCCTCTGGTCCTTTCGCTTTGGTGAACGCGTCATAAAATGGATAGGGTGCGTCTATCAGTCACTGAAGGCTTTTTGTCAGAGTCAACGGGATGTCGTCGATGCCTTTCCAGATTCAACGGGGGATGAGGCAGGGGTGCCCACTGTCTCCCCCAACTGTTTGCGCTCTATATGGAGCCTTTTGCGCAGCGGATCCGTGACCACCTGTAGATAAAGGGACTCCGTTTTGGTGGCGATACCCACAAGATAAGCCTTTACGCCGATGATGTGATTCTATCACTAGCAGATCCGCTCCATTCATTGCCCGCCCTCTTGCAGGAGTTAGAAGCCTTTGGGGAGATCTCTGGATTCTAGGTTAATTTGAATAAATCCCAGGTCCTTAATCTTTCCATACCCCAGGCACACGTAGAGTTCTTGTGTGAAAGGTTCCCTCTACATTGGGCTACGCAATCAATAACCTACCTGGGCATTCGGCTGGCACCCATGATCCCACAGACCCGGAGCTTGAACTTCTCGACATTGGTGGATCAGAAGACAAGAGATCTAGATGGGTGGACTAAGCTGAAACTGGCCTGGTTTGGACGCATGGCGCCGGTTAAAATGACAGTATTACCGGGAATTCTGTATGTATTCCAGACACTACCCTTGGCCACCCTGAAAACGGTACGTACCCTACAGCTGGCGATCAATAAGTTTGTCTGGGGAGGGAGGAAACCGCGCTTGCCTGTATCCAAAATGGTGCTACCCAAAGGAGAGGGAGGGACGGGCATGCCACGAGTACACAGATATCTACAGGCCTCACATCTCCGCTATATTGTGGAGTGGAACCGCCCGTTCTCCGAGAAACATTGGCTCTTTATGGACCATGCAGTGGCAGGCATAAATATATGGCGGGAGATCTGGCTGCCGCGTAAATTGAGGGCATGGGGACTTTACTCTTCGCCCATCACGGCAGTGAAGTTAAAGTTGTAGGATGCGGTGGCTCTCAAGCTAGACCTGACTACGTTCCTCTTGCCAATGCCACCATTATTGGACAACCCTGACTTTCCCCCAGGCTGGAAGTCCGCAACTTTTCAAAAGTGGAGGGAAGCTGGCTGCAAGCGGGTCGGCTCGCTATTTGATGAACAGGGCATAACACCTTTTCCACAACTAGGCTTAGATTACGACCTCCCTCAGAGTGAGTTTCACTACCTTCAACTGAGGCACTGGGTCACCTCACCACCTTATCTAGCGCAGGCCTCGCGGCGGCTGACACCATTTGAGAAATTGCTCCTTTGTAAAAATGATGACATACACCTGGTATCGGAATTATACAAAATGCTGTCTGCAGTGCAGAAAGGAGAGCGCACTAAGGGCCAGCCATTCTGGGAAGCAGAACTGGGCAGGGTCTTATCGGACAAGGAATGGGAGCAAATACACTACAGGACCCACCACACTGCCCATAACACAGCAGGAATGGAGTCCTCTTCCAAGGTTGCCTCATACTGGCACCTCACACAAGCCCGCATACACAGGTGGGACAAACACCACACAGAGCAGTGCTGGAGGGGGTGCGGGCTGGCTGGCTCTCTGGCACATCCACTTTGGCATTGCTCGAGACTAGGAAGATTCTGGGAGGAAGTGCTAAATGACATTGATAGGGCATTCGGGACAGAAATTCCACGCTTTCGCGACTACACATTGTTTGGACTCCCTAAAGCTTTATCTTTCCCTCTACAGTCAGTAAGGGGCAGGCAAATAGCTTTAGCTTTATTAGCCGCAAGGCAAGCGATCTTGGTACATTGGGGTACGTGAACTGAAATGAAAAAGAGTTTTATTAAGCGCGGCTGCTGCCCTGAGGCGTCCAGGCGCTAACAGACTGAGTCAATACCCTCCTGTAAAGAACAAGCAGGGGGTTAACCTGATTTATTGAAAAGAAAAGTTTTAAGCTGTTTGTGGAAGGTGGTCAAATTTGGATTGGATCTTAGATGAAGGGGGGAGTGAGTTCCATAACTTGGCTGCATTGTAAGAAAATGACCGGCCTCCAGTTCTGGATCTCCGAATCCGAGGGACTACCGCCAGAAAGGCGTGGAGAGAACGGAGCTGTTTTTTGGGTCGATAAGGGATGATCAGCGTGTGGTTAATTACTGGGCCGGATTTCCAATATGCTTGATGGGAGATGCACATAGATTTAAACTCGATTCTCTCCCTAACAGGGAGCCAATGCAGGGTTCTCAGTCCAGGCTTCACCGATGTTCTACGTGGCAGGCCAAACAATGTGCGTGCTGCACAGTTCTGGATCCGCTGGAGTTTTTGCAGGCAGTAATCAGGTGCCCCTAGATACAGGGCGTTACTGAAGTCCAGACGAGACTGGATGAGACCCTGCATAACTACCTGCTTGGCCTCAAAGGGAAGGAGCGGGAGGATTTTTTTCACCATCCTGATGAGACCAAAGCAAGTCGCAGACAATTTAGTTGCTTGGATGTTAAAGGTCAGGGTTTTGTCCAGCCACACCCCAAGACTTTTTATATTGTCTCTGGGTGTGGGGGGCGTGCCCAAACTAACGGGCCTAACAGCTCCAAAGTGGAGAGAGCTGATGGACCCATGAGCATCAGCTCGGTCTTATCACCGTTAAGTTTGAGGCACAACGTTCGTGGGCCCTGATCACACAGCATGGCTACATAGATTACGGCTGACCTTAGTGATGGACCGCATGTAGCTGGTGCAAGACCACAAAGGTGAAACGTATGCAGACTAATAGGCCCCTTTCATTCAACTGCTGTAAAAAGAATTCAGTGAGGTAACGTGCCCCAAATACTTACAAATTTTGCACCTGATCCCGGAGTCCGAAAGGGCGAGAGCATCCCGTAGATGAAAGAGTGGAGTTTTGATGTAGGACAGTGGGTTTGGAGGATACACTAACCTGCAGTTTTCCTTTGCTTTTGGTGCAGGACCCAGTTTTCCTTTTTGTTTTTTTTTGGTTGCTAGGGGATGGGTGGGGGGAGCGGGTAATTTTCCTTCTCTGTTCACACCATATGTTCTTCTTTTTGTAAATAGAGCTGTTTCCCCGGTCCAGAAAATGCTGCCAGCCTACGGGGTTGTAGGCATCAAGCTGTGTATCTATGATTTATATGCTATCTATTCGCTGCCGGCCTCGAAGGTTGTAGGCATAAAGCGGTGTACTGTCACAGGACTGCTTTTCTTTCTTTTTCCAAACTCCAATAAAAAGATTTGTTCCATAAAATTATGGTCTGCATTATTGCAGACAAATGTGGTGTCTGCAGGATCTGAAACATTGAAAGGGAAAAAGCTGAACTTGGAGTTAGGCAGTATTTATGTCGTTTGAAGGGAACTGGTGATAGGTGTGTGTGATTTGATTCAGGTGTATGGAATTCTTTTATGCTCTTCCATACAGAGGTCTTCCTTTATGTAAATCTCTTATGCTCTTCCATAAAGAGGTCTCTCTTCTGCATGAGGAGGTATCTGGCCCAGTTGTAGAGGTTCCGCCCTGGTTGTGAATGTCTCCTCCAAATTCCGTCCATCATCAGTGTCTTTTTCTTTCTCGCACTAAGTGCGCTGGGTATGCCCAGACGTGCGTTCCCGGGCTCACTGTATCAATGGATTCAAGCTAGCCTGGCTGATGAGGGGTGATGCCCCGAAATGGGTCCCAGGATGCTGGTTTCCGGTTCAGGGAGGACATGGCTTGGCAGTTCGGGCTGCACTGTTCCCATGAGGTACAGGGTCAAGACTGATTTGCATATGGATGGGTCTAAATTGGGGTGGCATGGTAAGAAAAAGAACAATGGATTTAACCAAGATCTGTTGACTGCGGGTGAATGTTTGATTTGCTCTGCATTCCATCCATCATCTGTGTTTCTTTTGCTTTCTTGGCCTAAGTGCGCCAGGCATACCCATACATGAGTCCCGGGCTTACTGTGTCACTGGATTCAAGCTGGTCTAACTGATGAGGGGTGATGTCCCGAAACCGGTCCCAAAATGCTTGTTTCCAGTCTAGAGAGGACCTGGCTTGGCACGTCGGGCAGGAATGTTCCCATAAGGCACATAGTCACGACTGACTGTGGATAAATGTTTGATTTGCTATGCATTCTGTCCATCATCTGTATCTCCTTTGCTTTCTTACCCTAAGTGCATGGGGTATGCCCAGACATGGGTCCTTGGCTCACTGTGTCACTGGATTCAAGCTAGTCTGGCTGATGAGGTGTAATGCACAGAAACTGGTCCCAGGCAGCTTCTTTCCTGTTCAGGGAGTACCTGTCTTGGTAGTTTGGGGCTGGACTGTTCTCATGAGGCACAGGGTCAAGAATGATTTGCACATAGCTGGGTCAAAACTGGGGTGGCGTGATAAGCAAATGACGGATGGGTTCAACCCAGATCTATTGACTACGGCCTGGTGAATGTTTGATTTTCTCTGCATTCAATCCATTGTTATATGGCTCTTAGGGTCATTCTTGACATTGCTAAGTTGGCATGGGCTCTGCTACCATGATGCTGCTTTTGCGCACATTACTAATGACTTTATTTTGCAAAACTGTCTTTCACATGAGAACTGTCTGCTTTCTGCGTTCTCTGCTGTTCTTGGAGTTTAGTCTGAATCGAAAAACATGCCCCTTGCTATTCTGTTTGGTCAGTCCCTATTACCTAGACAAAACATGCCACATAGAGCTGCACTGCTGGAGAGCTCATGCTTTGATATTTCAGAGTTGCATGTTGTTCACACACACTTGGAGGGAAACCTTTCCTTGGAGAAGAGCTATGCTGTTCCTATGATGTAAAGCTACCATCTAGGCTCTAAGGTATGGTGTCTGCTGACAAAGCCCAGAGGTCTTCATTTATATAATAAATCTCAACTTACCAAGGGCAGGGTGGTTAGGCCTTATAGTCCTTTTTCCACTGTTTGTATATGGTGACATCCCCCTTCATATTCTATGTTATTGTAACAATGCTAACTGTGCTAGTTTTATGCATTTTGCTGCTGGTAGTGGCTCATATACTGAATTATAGGGCACAATAGATAAAATAAACATTTTGAACTATACAGTGACTCTGACAATCCTTATTGTGGACAAGTATGAGTGAGTGAGCGAAAGAGTAGGTCTTGCCACCGCGATTCCTGAGAGAGTCAGGAGTGTTGTGTTCTGGGTTATCTAATCATTTGTAGCTTCGTGATTATATAGAAGAACGAATGAGACACTATAGCTAATCGATTTTGGGCACTAAGGTGGTAGGAAGGCACAACCTCTATACACCAAGGTCCTGCTTTCCTGCACATATTTATGTGTATGTGCCGAATCCCCGCAACAACATCCTCTGTGTGTCTTTTGCTTTCTCGCCCTAAGTGCGCCAGGTATCACCAGACGTTGGTCCAGGGCTCACTTTGTCACTGGATTCAAGCCAGTCTAGCTGATGAGGGTGAGGGGCAATGCCGCGAAACCAGTCCCAGGATGCTTGTTTCCGCTCCATGGAGCAACTGGCTTGGCAGTTTGAGCTGGAATGTTCCTGTAAGGCACATGGTCAAAAATGATTTGCACATGGCTGGTTCAAAACTGAGATGTCATGATAAGCAAAAGAAGGATGGGTTGAACCCAGAACTATTGACTACAAGTGGGTGAATGTTTGATTTGCTCTGCATTCAATCCAATATCTGTTTCTTTTGCTTTCTCGCCACTGGGTATTCCGAGACGTAGGTACTGGGCTTACTGTGTCACTGGATTCAATTTATCTAGCTTGATGAGAGGTGATGTCCCGAAACCTGACCCATAATGCTTGTTTCAGGTACAGGGAGGACCTGGCTTGGCAGTTTGGGATCAAAGGTTCCCATAAGGCACAGGACAAGCATGATTTGCATGCGGCTGTGTCTAAACTGGGGTGGCATGGTGAGCAAAAGAAAGATGTATTTAACCCAGATGTATTGACTTGGGGGAAAGGTTTGGTTTGCTCTGCATTCCGTCCATCACCTGTGTGTCTTTTGCTTTCTTGCCATAAGTGCGACAGATATGCCCAGACGTGGGTCCAGGGCTCACTTTGTCACTGGATTCAAGCTAGTGTAGCTGATGAGGTTGATAACGATGCCCCCAAACCTGTCACAGGATGCTTGTTTCCGGTCCAGGGGGGACCTGGCCTTGCAGTTCGGGCTGAAATGTTCCCATAAGGCCCAGGGTCAAGAGGGATTTGCATATGGCTGGTTCTAAACTGGGGTGGCACAGTATCACTGGATTCAATTTAGTCAGGCTGATGAGGGGTGATGTCCCGAAACGGTCCCTGGATGCTTGTTTCCGGGCCAGGGAGGATCTGGCTTGGCAGTTCTGGTTGGACTGCTCAATAAGGCACAGGTCAAGACTGATTTGGTATATGGCTGCGTCTAAAATGGGGGGGCATGGTGAGCAAAAGGATGGATTTAACCCAGATGTATTGACTTGGGGGACTATTTGGTTTTCTACATTCCATCCATCATCTGTGTGTCTTTTGATTTCTTGCCCTGAGTGTGCAGTTTATTCCCAGACGTGGGTTCTGAGCTCCCTGTCTCACTGGATTCAGGCTAGCCTGCTTGATATGGGGTGATCCCCCGTAACCTGTCCCAGGATGCTTGTTTTCGGTCCAGGGAGTACCTGGCTTGGCAGTACGGGCTGGAATGTTCCCCTAAGATACATATGAAGACTGATTTGCATATGGTTGTAACTAAACTGGTGTGACATGTTGAGCAAAAGAATGGTGGATTTAACCCAGATCTATTTACTAGGGGTGAATGTTTGATTCGCACTGCATTCCATTCATCATCTGTGCTCTTTTTACTTTAAGTGCGCAGCGTATACCGAGGCGTAGGTCCTGGGCTCACAGTGTCACTGGATTCAAGTTAGTCAGGCTGATGAGGGGCGATGTCCTGAAACCGGTCCCTTGGCATTTCGGGCTGTAGTGTTCCGATGAGGCACTGGCCAAGAATGATTGGCATATAGCTGGGTCTTTGGTGGGGTAGTATAGTGAGCAAAAGAACAATGGATTTAACCCAGATCTATTGATTTTGGATGAATGTTTGATTTGCTCTACATTCTCTCCATCATCTATGTATTTTTTTGATTTCTCGCTCGCACATCTCTATTGCCACCAAGGGAGCTAATCACAAGATGAGTATATTAAGGAAACTCAAACCCTTCCTCCCTCAGGCTGATCTAAAAATTGCAGTACAAGCTCTAGTACTGCCAAGATTAGACTACCCACACCACCCTCTCTGTTCTCCCTAAATACAGGCTTGCACCGTTGAGAGCAGCCCTGAATGCTGCGGCTAGACTGGTATCAGGAACCAAAAGAAACAGTCACATTTCACCAACCTTGAAAGCACTGAATTGGTTGCCTTATGAGGCAAGAATACACCTTAAAGTGGCGTCCATGACGCACAAAGCAATTCACAACAATACACCCAGTTACTTGGCGCTAAAGTTGGAAAAATCTGGAGGCTGTAGACAACTACGAAGTGCGAACACTTTACTTCTGAAACCCCAATCCTTCGGGGAGAAGAGAACAGGCTGCAGAGCTTTCTCATAGATTGCACCAAAGATTTGGAGAACTCTATCACCACTAGTGCGTGGAATCACCTACCTTACTGTTTTCAAAAAGGAAGTAAAAAGTCTACTAATGAACAAATTCATGTCCTAAGTTTAAGTATGGGGTGTACTTGAGTGTAAGACTTCATCACAACCCTTGTTGCTCTATAATTGCATGCAGCTTAATGCTTAGCTGGATGTAGATCCGCTTGATCATATATACTTTTTATATATCTACTTTTAATCGATCAAAGTAATAATATGTATGTCTGATAGCACAATGGCCTAACGTTCAGTAACTGTCTAATGTACAACGTTCTGCAGAATCTATTGTTGGTCCTCTACGTTTTCTAAGTATATACTTTTCATTTTTATTTCTGTTTTTACAAACTGGTAAATTGGTTTTGTGTTGACTACCTCATCCATTGTTATTCTTCTATTGTAAAGCACTCAGATACCCTCGGGGGTCACGTTCGTGCTATATAAAACTCTATACATAAATAAGTGTGCAGGGTATGTCCAAACGTGGTTCCGGGGCTAACCGTGTCACTGGATTCAAGCTAGCCTGGCTGATATGGGGTAATGGCCAGAATCCGGACCCTGGATGCTTCTTTTTGGTCCAGAGAGGACTTGTCTTGGCAGTTTGGGCTGTACTATCCCCTTAAAGCACAGGGTCAAGACTGTTTTGCATATGGCTGTGTCTTAACTGGCGTGGCATGGTGAGCAAAAAATAATGTATTGAACTTGGATCAATTGACTGCAGGTGAATATTTGTTCTTCTTTGTATTCCGTCCATCATCTGTGTGTCTTTTGCTTTCTCGGCTTAAGTGCGCTAGGTATGCCCAGACGTTGGTCCAGGGCTCACTTTGTCGGGGGATTCAAGCTAGTCTAGCTGATGAGGGTGAGGGGCAATGCCCCGAAACCGGTCCCATGATGCTAGTTTCCGGTACAGGGAGCAAGTGGCTTTGCAGGTTGGGCTGGAATGTTCCCATAAGGCACAGGGTCAAGAATGAATTGCATATAGCTGGGTCAAAACTGGGGTGGCATGATAAGCAAAAGAAGGATGGGTTTAACCCACATCTATTGACTAAGGGTGGGTGAATGTTTGATTTGCTCTGCATTCAATACATCATCTGGGTGTCTTTGGCTTTCTCACCCTAAGTTATGTTGTTATGTTATGTTACTTGTAAAGCGAGCAACTACTCCAGAGTGTCCCAGCGCTAAGAAAGGACCCAGAGACCGAGACAGTGAACACAGGCTGACATGGAGAACTCTACTTGCGTTGGAAAAGCCAAGTTTTAAGATTTTTCTTAAAGCTGGGGGGATCCTGAACCTGTCTTAAGTAAGTCGGCAGGCTGTTCCACAGCTGTGAGGCCACCACCTGAAAGGAGCGGCCCCCTATGCGAGAGCGAGCAAATTTTGGCACAGTTGACAGTTTCTGAGTGGAGGATCTCAGGGTTCTAAGGGGAGCATAATGTTGAATTCTAGTCCGAATGTACGGACTAGAATTTTTATGAAAAGCCTTAAAAGCCAGAACTAGGGCTTAAAAATGTATCCTCTTTCGCACCGGAAGCCAGTGCAAGGATATCAGGTGAGGGGTCATATGTGTCCTAGGGCATACCATGTGTATGGCCTGTGCCGCCGCGTTTTATACCACCTGAAGGTGGCCTAATAGGTAGTCTGGGAGGCCAAGGTACAAAACATTGACATAGTCCAGTCTGGATGTTATTAAGGCCTGGACTACAGTTTTCCTGTGAGGAACTGGTAAAAGAGGTAGAAAGTTTGTCAACATTTTGAGTAGCCCAAAGCATATCCTGGCCACAGTTTGGACCTGAGATTTCATGGACATGTCTGCATCTAATTTTACTCCAAGGTTTTTCACCGTGGTGACTGCGCTGACCTGAGGGGACAAATGCTGAGGCCACCACTGGCGCCATTCCTCATCCGGACTATGCCCGAAGAAGATGATTTCCGACTTTTCAGAGTTGCACATCAATTGGTTCTGTCTGAACCAGGCAAACACTTTCGACAAGCAAGTGTTTATCTCGCTTCCCCTCAGCATACTGTCTTTCTCACACGAGCAGCAGCTGTGTGTCGTCGGCGTAGGATTATACTTTTGCGACGCATTCTTATGCCAGAAGAGACAGGGGTGCCATATACACATTAAACGGGGACGGGCTCAAAATAGATCCCTGTGTAACTCCTACTTTCATAGAGGGGATGAGGGCTGAAAAAGGGTGGGCCCATACTGTTTCCTGACGGTCTTCCAAATATGAAGGAAGCCGCCGAAAGTGCGCGGGGTATGCCTAGACGTAGGTCCAGGGCTCACTGTGGCACTAGATTCAAGTTAGCCAGGCTGATGAGAGGTAATGTACCGAAACCTGACCCAGGATGCTTGTTTCGGGTCCAGGGAGGACCTGGCTTGGCAGTTAGGGCTGGACTGTTCCCATGAGGCACAGGATCAAGACAGATTTGCATATGGCTGAGTCTAACCTAGGGTGGCATGGTGAGCAAAAAATATGGATTTAACCCAGATCTATTGACTGGGGTGAATATTTGATTTACACTGCATTCAATCCATCTGTGTGTATTTTGCTTTGTACCCCTAAGTGTGCAGTGTATGCCCAGACGTGGGTCCCATGCTCACTGTGTCACTGGATTCAAGCTAGCCTGCTTAATATCGGGTAATGCCCCCTAACCTGTCCCAGGATGCTTGTTTCCAGTCCATGTAGTACCTTGCTTGGGAGTTTGGGCTGAAATGTTCCCATAAGGTACAGGCATATGGCTGTGTCTGAACTGGGTTGACATGGTAAGCAAAAGAATTATAGATTTAAACCAGATCTATTGCATGGGGGTGAATGTTTGATTTGCTATGCATTCTGTCCATCATCTGTGTGTCTTTTGTTTTTTCGCCCTAAGTGTGCCAGGTATGCCCAGGCGTGGGTCCCGGGCTTACTATTTATACAACAACACTTTTGGACAGTGGACCTGTCAATGGAAAGAAAGGCACCAATCCTAAGTTCACCACTAAAATTAGTCTTCAAATTCTGGCGTGCTATTTCCAAATGCTCCCTGTCCTAAGAGCATCACCCAAACCTGGGGTAAAAAGTCAATTTTTTGTCCAATATGGAAAAGCACAGTTTTGTAAGTCAATCCCATCCAAATCGAAGAAACTAGACAACTCTCTTAGTGTCTTCACATACAGACGCTGAGTCTTGGTATAAATTTTCAATGCTCATTTAATGATCCGTTTTAGGAAAAAAGCCAGCCAACGCGTTTCGTTCTGAAAACAGAACTTCTTCAGGGCGAAATGGTGGTTCCAATGCACATTGATTTCCAGTCGTAAAAAGGTGGGGGGGAAATCCTCTGTATCCTTATGCACCTTTATATTCCTTATATTTCGAATTCCCCAAAAAGAGCTCCAAATTAGAAGTAATGTATTTGCCCCACTCGGATATTAGTCATTTTGCTGGTGCGTAGTAGTGCTAGGAACCAGTTAGTTTCAAAGCAATTATTTATCTAATGGCAAAGATCTTAAGAGCGCAGGTCCATCCTATAAGGTACGATGTGTATATTTTCTAAGTTTCACAGTCCAGAGCAATGAATATCAAACCGGTAGTCACCTGGAGTGTTGATCTCGATGCATCAACAACGCGGCGTTCCGCAGTTTCAAAAAGCCGCCGTCTCAGCTAACCTGTCCCGTTCACGGGCTTACTGTGTCTCTAGATTCAAGCTAGCCTGGCTGGTTAGAGGTGATTCTCTGAAACCGGTCCCTGGATGCGTGTTTCCGGTCCAGGGAGTTCCTGGCTTGGTAGTTGTGGCTGGAATGTTCCCATAAGGCACAGGGGCAAGACTGATTTGCATATGGCTGTGTCTAAACTGGGGTGGCATAGTGAGCAAAGGATCTATGGATTTAACCCAGATCTATTGACAGGGGTTGAATGTTTGATTTGCTCTGCATTCCGTCCATCATCTCCGTGTCTTTTGTTTTCTTACCCCAAATATGAGAAGAGTAAATATAGTTGTACAGTTACTAGCAGTAACTTTACACTTGTAAATTACATTTCTGCATATTTCACCTCCTGAAGTGAGGGGTGGAGACCTGTAGGTCTACGTCTAGGAATATCTTTACTATTTTTCACTATTCACCATTTCCAGGTATAACGTTACTCCAAGGTGTAACTGTAAATTTGTACAAATTAATCTACTTTGTGACTAGTGCTGAGATAAGCGTAGAGGGACACCTATGTGTAATAGTATATATTCATATGATACAAAATACAATTAAAAGAATACCCATAAGTGGCCACCATCATATTTATATGTGGTACGAATGAGAACTTAGGGGGAGATTTATGAAAAAATCACGCTGCGCAGCCCCCGCGAGGCTGTGCTGCGTTGCGCGATAGGGAGGGAGCAGGAGAGCGCCATATTTTCAAAGATATGGCTCTCTTCTCCACTTTCCTGTGCGCCGTTGCTGATTACAGCTGCTGTGTGCCAGCATACGCCATAGCGCATGGGTGTGTGTGTGTTGAGCATAGGTTTTGTACAGGAAGGATACCCTTCCTGTACCAAATTCTATGCCTAGACACGAACGAAAGCTTTTCCGACTTTGTAAGTCAGAAAAGGAAGGAGAAATTAAAGCATTTCTCCTTCCTTGCACCTAGTTTATTAGGGTGCAGTTTTCTAATGCTAAATTCAATCTAAGGTATTTAGTAAATTGAGTTTAGGGTGAGAAACCTTTGGTGGTTGCACGGGAACGCTCATGCCTCACCCTTGGCACGCCGCCATGGCGCAAAGTAATGTGAACTAGCGCATATGCGCTGCTTCGAATAATTTTACATTCTTTCCAGCGCTAACCAAGTTTAGCGCTGGAAAGTAAATTAGAAAAAAATAGGTTTTGTGCCATTTTGCGTCCCTTATGTGACGCAACACGGCGCAAAAGCTTAGTCATTCTCCCCCACAAGTGTCAAACATCACCGCTAGGTTGTTTTGATGTAGGACCGGATTAGGAAGTGGCCCCAGTGTTTCAGTACCATGGATTTGGACAATAACCACATGGGACTGGATTTCTCTGTTCTATAAACTAAACAGAAGTTTATGGGTGTTTTAAAGCATACTTTTACCACCTACTGTAAGCTTGTGGTAAATGTTTTCTGTGGCCTCAGTGTGGTGTGGTGAGGATGGAGTAGGGTTGGGAAGGGGAAGCTAAGTTCTGGCAGGGAGGAACAGTGTAAGGGGTATAGCTGCAGCTGCTGCAGTCAAAGCCTCATGCGATTTTACCAGGCAGATTTACTGACTTGTGACATTAGATCCAATATTCCAACACTCTGGAAACCCGAGTGAGGGGACTCCACCCCACTCAGAGCCCACTCAGAATCAGCCAGAGTGTAATTCTGCTCTTCTTGACTCCTATTCAGAGCCTACATAACTCCAGGACTTTACTTCAAACATCAACCTTACATCTACCAAAATCCTCAATAATGGAATTGTTCTAAACCAACTTTTTAAAGAGCTTCATGGTACGTTTAATATAACCGCCAATGGTACCCAAAAGCTTTGCCATCCATCTCTGCCATCAATGGATGAATAGTTTTGGATAGTGATTGTCCCATTTATTTCCTCTGTTAATGGTCCTAAAACCAATGTCCTTTTTCTACTCTCACAGTGTAAGGTTTCAGACCACCAAAAATATCTAATGCATGGCTGGCTAGCTCTGGAAGCTATATTGATGGAAAAGGAAATTAAAAAAGGTGTTATTCATGTCCGTGGCTGTAATGTATAGCCACCCTTAGAGTTCTTAATGACTAGGTTGCAAGCTGCGTTACTATTTCATAAGAAATGCCAAATAAATTATAACTTTTGACTCCATGTTCATGGAAAATGATTTGCACTGCATGGAGGAAATGTGACCTTTTTGTTCGCAAAGATCAGCATAATTCAGATCTATTTAAGTAACCAAAACAGTTTCATACTGTCAGATCTACAGGCCAAGGGCTATGCAAAGTCTTGAAATGTGTTTTTAAGAGTTTGGTCTGTAACTTTTGAAGAGTCAGAGAAAGCCCGTTCAAAGATTTAAGGTGTGTTATTAAAGGGAAGTTTATAGCACTTGGGCCACATACAATACTCCTACCGTATCTGTCAAAAACCGAAACAAGCGGCAGGCAAAGCTATATCTCATCTCCCAAAGTGTTCCCCAATACTTGATCTGGTGTACATATTCCATAGTCTCAGCCGCTGAGTGGTACTACTGCAAAGCAGATAAATGTAGAAAAACAAACTGGGTGGGGTACCCAAAGAAGAAAAGCCCACAGCATCCAACTTCTTATGTCTTCTTTATTTTTCTTCTGACATTTTTTTAATGTTCATAAAAACATATACAGCCTTAGTCAAAAAACAAACTTCTTCAGGGCTTCTCCATCCAATATTCCATATATTTCCATTAGGCCAACGATCATAACAACACTGGTAAATTATGCCATTACAGTGCAAATTCAATTTCTGATATATCTCTTGCCCATGTCGAGCTTTTGATCATACACCGACTGCATCCAGTTATTACGGGTCAGCTGTTCCCTATAATCCATGTCCACGTGGTGATGGGCATTTCACATCCTGGCTGGCAAAAGGACTCCTACAGCACTTTAAATGTTCCCCGCTCCACCACACAATTCAGAACATGCTACTTTCCTGCATTCCAACCAACATCATCAGTAATGCCTTGACAAAAGCTATAACTCACCCTACATCACAGAGACTTACCCCTCAAAAAAATATAAAATTCCACACACAAAATTAATGTATGTATCAATCTTTTATATGAACCAGAAGAGAAGTGGGGAATCCAGTCCTTCTATGAATGTTCTTCACTGGTCCACCAGACTTTATTGCTCCTTTCTTTGACTCCTCCTCCTATCTTGAGTAAACCTGTCCTGTAAATACTGAAGCTATTGTTTTGTTCCACATTCGACCATTTGAAGAGGAAAGGATGTGAATGACATTCTTCATTTTTTTTTGTGATCTTCATCAATTCTGACTTTCTTCTCTCCGCCCGGTGTTGATCAAACCTCGAACACCTCATTCAGTTTGGTAGAGTTGATCAAAATCAGATCTCCGCTTTGCTTCATCTTGTTTCTCAGTTATGAGCTCAGTCATTGTGCTTTGATCTACAATTTCTCTTGTTATCTTTCTAATGGACAATGAAGTTTGATGACTGGAAATGGAAGAAGTTCCCTGAGTGGTATTGCTGTGTCAAACTGTACAAGAGTTCCAAACACGGAATGGAGTAAACTTTAGCAGCCTAAGATTGCTAACCTAAGAAAGTAAAATGTTTCAAAGGAGTAACTTGGTAATCTAAATTGGAGCGCAATAGTATTTGATGGGCACTGTCCTGCAATCGGTGATTATTCTGGGACATAGAGAAAAGGTCTCAAATTGGTGAGCAAGTATTATGTTTCCAGGAATACAGAATGTGATCACCATGTAATACCATTAAATAATACAAGTATATTTAAATAGAAGGCTCAAAAACCGATAATTGACCCTAGGCTAGTAGCTAGTTCTATGCTGAGAGCCATCTCTGTGGATAACATGTCAAGAATCCTTTTGTGTCTCCTGATAAAATGACATGGTAACGCCATATGGAGGATTATGATACTATAGTGTTTAGTTTAGGTAACCAAATTGTTTGCTTCGGAAAAGAACATTCCTTAAAAACAAACAGTTAAAAACATTGTCTCCAAACAGCACAATATAATAAAAGTCATGATGATAAAGGAGATAAAAGCAGGAATCATAATATTGTGCAATTGCACTACTAAGAACATTAATTCATATCATTATCTTAAACTCGATTAAGAAGAAAAAGAGCTATAAAAACCTTGCAATCCATGATATACAGGTTTAAAGTGCAAGCGCTTTTAAAAGAATTGAAATATACTCTAAAAACATATGTCAAATAGCATTGATTATACTAAACAAACAAGAGGGACTGCAGGTAACATAATCGTTTATTATTTAACAATGGCATTTCATTATACTTTGTATCCTATGTCTAATACACTTGTAAGAGCCTGCAGCTTAAAGTTGTACTTGATTTATACTGTCATGTGCAACTTAGAATCTTACAGAATCAGTTGCACATTAGAATTTTAAACCCTTTTACTTCCTCATAAGCCCTACAGCGAAGAGATAACTACTCCTAGTAATCACAATGTAGGCGGTGGTAACACCTGTCAGTACCCGTAATGCTTCAAGGTATTGCTTGAAGTCAAGACAAAAACATATTGGGTGTATCCATTTGCTGCTTGGCTTTGCATAAGCAGAACAGAAAAACAAGACATGTGTAACGTTTTCTAGAGTGTAGATCGGGCACATCGGGCAGATATCATCATCAAGTCTGCCCATTGTCCATGGTGACGTAAGTGACCCAATTTCAGGTGTGTTGTAAAGGAACTTTACGTACAAAGGGTTGGGGGTAAACAGCCTTTACAACGAATCGTTTACCCCACAGGGAATGACAACGCAGTTGTTACAACGACCGCGTTGTGATTCCGCATACCATTACTCCGTAAGTCGGAACAACGACTTGTGGAGGGGGGGAGGTGTTGGATTTAAAATCCAACACCTTCCCTAGTGTCCGCACAGACTGGAGTTGGAACAGTCAATTATACTATTCCAACTTCCAGCTCCCCCCTCCGCAAGTCGTTGTTCCTACTTGTGGAGTAATGGTATGCGGAATCACAACGCAGTCGTTGTAACAACCGTGTTGTGATTCCCTGCGGGGTAAAATAATGCAAGATTTATAGGTATATTCGGGTTGGGGAGCATCCAGGAACTCCTCAAAGTAGGGTCTGGGCTAATCCCGGAAAACCGTTTTCAATTGCTTTTTCGAAGTTAAGGATCGAGGATCAGACTAAAAACTCCCAAGACCTAATTGGGTGAACCATTATTGAAAGTGCCTGTACCATGGAAAAGTGATGTTTTTATCCAAATGCAAGAGTTTAATCAGAGCCTTCCTATATGGCATAAGCTCCTCTACAGTTCAAATCCTCACCCAGTGAAGGAGAGGCCTTAACACTGTGTGGTAACCTGTTCTTATTCCTGTGCATTTCTTCATTTGCATGCTGTGCCCTGCTGCTCAGACATAGTGTGAGTGATGTCATAGAATGTTCATGTGTGCCTGGTTGAGTGAATGTCAGTTGGAGTGAGTGGGCTGAGCAGCTAAGATGCTGCTCCCGGTGGGCCTGCTACCTTACTACTAACAGTACCTGTAACCTATGACTCCTACTTGAAACTGAAGAATAAACTTGTATCCCCACCGCGATGGGATGCCTGGTCTTCACCTTGAGGATGCCCAGTAGGGGTTATCTCGCAGGGAAAGCCAGGACTGGTTCCCAAAGCAAGCACTAAGAGACCTGTCGGTGATTTGGCGCTATATAAATCGAAATTAACATAACATAACATAACATCTTGTTTCATCATCTACGCTGGCTACTCTCATTCTTATAGTTTTACAATGGCGATGAGTGGGAAAACGGACCTAATATGGAGAGAAGGCCACTGCTGAAACAAGAGAGGAGAGATGATTGAATCTGGAGTGTAACTAGTTCCAAGAGACTAAGAAGAATTCAAGAGGATAACTAATAAAGTCTTATTGAAGCCTGTCAAATGCATTTGGTAACCCCACCAGTGTCTTTCTCCACTAGACCGCCTCAGGATTTTCTTCCTGGTTGTGTGTGCCACACTGAAGTTTTCTGGTGAATACATTTCTGTCATGGTGACATGCTGCATATGTTGACTTGTCCATGCATACTTTTGCATTACCTGTATTTCATTGCTGGAGCTTACTTAATTACCTACTTACTTATTTTCATCATGTTATTTACGGTTACTGATTTTGCACTGTTAGTACCTTACTGCATTACTTGGTGCTGCAATTGATTTTGAGGGAGGTGTGTGTTTTGTACCTTGTGCAATTGTTTCTTAAGGATAGTTTTTGTAAGTGTTTGGTTTTCACTCACACGTTAGGTGCTTTTACCAGTGCTGGGATTTCTGTTTGTTTGCTGTTGTTCTGCTCAAACTATTTTAAGGTGGTATATGCCTACTCCAAACATTACTTGCATTTTCTGTTGATGGGCAAGTTGCTGCGATTAAACTTTACTTGCACTTTCTGGTTGGTGGGACATGTTGTTGAGATCAAACCAATTTGAGGGGGTATGTTTGTACCTCAAACCTTTCTTGCGTTTTATGGTCATGGCCATTTGCATTTTGCTGAAACCTTTCTTGCATTAACATTTTGGATTTACATTGCATGTGAGGGTGCGTATTTGCTGCGCTTTTACTGGTATTGGGCATTTTACTACTTGCACCCTGGTTCTCCCAGTACTATTTCTGGTGATTGAGCATTTACTGTGCACCACCCAATCCTAGGGCATATGTGTTGCACATCTAGGGGCACATGTATTTCGTCCAGTTGCTGAAAAGGGGGGTTGTAAGAAGGGGGAGGAGAGAGAGAGAGAGATATAGAGAGAGATATAGAGCGAGATATAGAGCGAGATATAGAGAGAGATATCGAGAGAGATATCGAGAGAGATATCGAGAGAGATATCGAGAGAGATATCGAGAGAGAGAGATATCGAGAGAGAGAGAAATATCGAGAGAGATATCGAGAGAGATATCGAGAGAGATATCGAGAGGGATATCGAGAGGGATATCGAGAGGGATAGAGAGAGAGAGAGAGAGAGAGATAGAGAGAGATAGAGAGAGAGATATTGAGAGATCGATCGATCTGTGCCCTGTGCTCAGCCACAGTGATGTCACAGAATGTTCATGTGTGCCTGCTTGAGTGAATGCCAGTTGGAGTGTGTGGGCTGAGCAGCTGCCACCTTAATACGTACAATACATGTAACCTATCACTCCTTGAAGATTAAACTTTAATCTTGTTTCATCGTCTACTCTGACTACCCTCGTTCTTAGAATTGTACACACTGCTGTATGTTAAATCTACTCTCTTGAGTGCTACATCAAAGAAGATGGGAACAAGAGGGGTACTTTTTGGGAGATGTAGAAGTGAACGTAAACCATTATTAATGCTCCTGGTAAGTGATTCAATGTTAGCAGAGACCCAAATTTCCGCACTATATAGCGCAGCGATTGAGCTTTTAACTGGTAAAGATCGATGGCCAGAGTATTGCTCTTGACAACGTTTTCTGGTGCTTTTTAGAAATCGCCATGGCTCTGTGCTGGAACACCGCCCTTCGCATTGAATATGAGGACCCCAGGATCCTTTAAAATCTAACATAATACCCAGGTACTCAAAACTTAACATGCTTTGTAATTTCTTATGTTGCAGGCATAAGGCTTCTCTGATTGACTTGTGGGGCCTGATCACCATGCATTTGGTCTTGATAGTGTTAATCTCCGGACCCTTGTTTTTCCAATAGGCGTTAAACTTATTCAATAAGTATTGCAGGCCACTAGAAGTTTGTGATATTAAGAGAATGTCAGCTGCAAATAAAAGTGTTGGGACACAATCCCCTTCTAGCTTTGGAGAATCATTATTATATTCAAGTAGGACCCTGATAACATACTTTACTAGGATGGAGAAGAGTGTGGGGGCTAACACACACCACGTCTCACCCCTCTGCATATAGGGATACAATCAGTAAGTTGTCCCTGTGTACCCCAACAGACATGAGCATAATTCTCATGATGTAAACTTATTAATTGAGAAAGAATGTCGTTGGAAACTCCCATCTCCTTAAGGGAGCCTACAGTAATCCCCTTAGGACTAGATTTAAGGCTGCCCTAAGATCTGCAAAGCCTATATATATATGACTTGCTCTCAGCTTTATACATTTCCAGACTATTAGAATAAGCCTCAAAACCTGATCTATAATACTTACTCTTGATCTAAACCCCACCTGGTAAGGTGACTGGATGCCCGTGGCCTCTATCCATTCTGTGAGTTTATTTCAAATCTGCCTTGCGTAGACCTGTAGGGTGTCCAGGAGGCTGATTAGCCTATAGTTTCCTGGATTCTGGTGGCCCCCTTTCTCATAAATGGAAGTATCTCCGCACCTTTCCAGGTGTCTGGGATCGGGCCTCCTGAGGCTGTGGAGTTACACAATAGATTAACGTATGGGACCCAATTTGTTAAATCATGGTGCAATAACTCTCCTGGAATGTTATCAGACCCAGGGGCCTTGCACAGGTTGGCAGCCTCTATGGCTTACTTTGGCTCCCTGAGAGAGAAATAGCGTTCTAATAAGATATTCTCTGTTAGGTATTTACTTCCATAGTTAGAAGGGGCTATAGAAAGTGAGTAGTCCTCATCTATGGTATTTGAGTACAGATTAGCAAAATGTTCCGCCCAATCGCTCGGATTCAGGCAACAAACAAACTGTGACACAGAAAACGAACAGCAGCTGACCATAGGCTCCGCACCACACACCCCTTCACATAACATTTAGTAAGCAGTCCTGTGCGTCAACTTCTGGCACTTGCCGCCGTTAATGCCACTGGATAAACAGATATACACCAAAAGGAAGGTGCACCAGAAATAGTCAATATTGCCAGTGTCAGTTCATCATCTTCTTTTATTGAAAATGATTAATCATAGAAATCAGCCAACGCGTGTTGTTCCTTCTCACGGTAGGAACTTCATCAGGGCTCCAAATATTAAGTAATATGATCACATATGTAGATGAGTCATAGTAGCTGTATCGGGATGGTCACCCCAGGGTCAGGGTGTCAGATAAGTTCCTGTCCCAGCTTGTAACCTGAATCCACAGGTTTTTCTGTATGTGCAGGATCACCCGTGAAGAGGAACGAAACGCTTTGGCTGATTTTTATGATCAATAATTTTCAATAAAAGAAGGAGAAAAACTGACACTGGCAATATTGACTCCATTTCTGGTGCACCTTCCTTTTGGCGTATAACAATCAAACTGTGATTCTGAGTCCTTACTCCCATGGGCTATAATTTTCCAAAAGGTCCTGTTATTTCCTGATCTTGCTGCCTCAACAAGGTCGCTCCAATATGAATCATCCCAGATACGCTGGGTTGCCGTCAGTACTTTCTTTTACCGGGCTCTGGCTGGACGTACCTCAACTGGAGAATTTAAAGTTTATACTAGTATTTTTTCGTTCTACTACAGTCCTTTGTGCACCACAGTTTACTCTGATTGCTTTTCGTTCGAGGTGCAACTGGGTGCCTGGCAGGAGCTTTGGTTAAAAGCGTTTATAAAATTCCAGCCAGATTATGTATGTAACTATGGGGATATCCGTAACAGGGAGATGAATGAAAGAAGCAAAAACCATGGAGTATGCATTGTAAATATCAGTTAGGGTCTTTGTGTTTCACAAATATCAATGGCCATTTGATTGACCTACGGTAATTTTCCACAGTTGGTACCATAGTTGGACTTTTGGGAACACGTGTATCTCTAACCAGGGATCTTGAAAGCATTAATTGTAATGGGTAATGATGACTATCTTCCCTATCTAGTCTAAAGTCAACCATTTTATCCCACATAGCGACCCCAATCAAAAATATAGGGTTTCATTATTTCCTGGGAATTGTTTAATAGCATTATTCCGGGTTCTTCATGCTGGGATCGTGGATACTGTAGTAATAGTGAATTTTTCACAAAAAAATGGGGATTACCAGCCTGACAGAAACTGGGCCTAAGAAGGTGTTTGAATCAGTAAGTATGTTGGATTAATGAAAATGAACCCCAGTTAGACTACTAGGGTACCGAAAGTGACGCACTGCATCTCTTGCCCCAATATTTTGCAACACTCTTCCCTTTTCCCTTAGGTCCTCATCCCATTATTTAGAGTTTCGAAAAGCTCTTAAAACCTTCCTTTTTTCCCAAGCCTTTCCACACTAGCGGCCCACTTCCTGCCCTTACCATGGATCTGCATCCCTAGCACCAAGAAACCGCTTGGTAGTCGAGCGCTTTATAAATATTTTAAAATTCAAATTCTTGGCAACCAGTCTATCAGATGTTTGTCACCCTGTCTCCACCAAAGTCTCTAAACAGGTTTCATTTTCCAGCTGAGGTGTATCAGAGCAGTACGGGGAGGAAGCAACAGAAAGTAAACATGGGTTTTAGATGATGCTATGCTTTTTTCTACTGCCACTGCCATTAAGGTGCCTTGGCATACAGAACAGTTGTCCCAAAATCATAGATATCGCACTCAATATACAAATACATCAAATTATCAATGTATTCAATTGTATATAAAAAAAACATTCGAAACAACGTAATGGTGCAGTGGGTGTGTTTTAATATGGACAAGGATGCCTAGGACAAATTCAGGGAGGATTGTTGCGCCTGTTGTGAGACAGGCCACATAAGAGGAGAAAGACGTAGGATAACCACATCTCCACAGTTCACCAGTCTTCTAATGCATACAGACGCGGGGCACACTAGATTTACAGATGAGGCAGAAATGTTTTCAGTGAATATTAGGGAAATAGACCCTAGATCTCCTTGAAAATGCCTCTAAGCACCTGCTAATACCTTTGTGCTGTGATTGTGAATAGTAGTAAGACAAAAGTCCAATGTCAGCATGACAGTGGTTGCCAGGAAATTTGTGGAACTCGAGAGATATGGGGATCATGGATAGGTAAGACCAGCAACTGGAGAGGTGTTTCACGGCCCTATTGCTCTGGTGCAGCTAAAGGTTGAAGATTGGGTTGAGATGGGTTGAGATGGCCAAGGTGGTTGTGAAGAATGACCTCAGCATTGAGGACTGTCTGTTGGCGAACAACTTCATAGAGTTGGAGCTCGTCTGTGATATTCTGACTCACTCCAGACAAACCCAAATGAACTCTCTCAGAATATTGGAACCACAGGGACAAAGCACCCACAACAATTGAAATCCAGTCCAAGAAGTGCTTCAAAGGTTCATGGTGCAGAGTTCAGAACTCCCTGATTCAACAGGAGTGAAGTCTGAGTATAAACAGACGGAGGCTAAGAGAGGTGCATGAGTTTTTGACGCCTGTAGGTGCCAGCAGGAAAAAAAATATCAGGCCTGTGCAGTGTCTGATTCTGGAAAAATTGAGCATGCTGGTAAAGAAACCTTCTGAAGGTGAAATAGCTGGGAGCTTTCTTCAGGGTTGCATAGGAGTATGTTTCGTGGTACAGTGAGCCCAAGGATCTGGAGCCCAGGGCTAGCCAGAGTCTGGGTGTTTCCCTGGGTCAAAGTAACTTCTTGATGCTGATGGTCCACAAGTATCTTTGGGAAGGCACCTCAGAGGAATGGCCATATCCACTGTTCTAAAGACTTGGAAAGAGCATAGATACAGGGAGGTTTTAATAGGCCTACCTAACTTGCAAAATGAGTGGTAAGTGAGGAGGGAAGACAAAGGCTCTCCATTGAGGTTGGAGTTTGTTTACCAGAGTGGGGATTAACAAAGCAGGTCTTCTTGTGTAACCTGGGACTATTTTCACCGGCTGCGGAATCCGATATCTTGACCATCTTGAGATCGCTCAAGTCTGGCTCTCCCAGTGATCCATGTCAGGTCCGTGTGCTTGCCGGGGTGGCCGAGGTGGTTTGTCCTGAAGCAGTGGCGATCGACACTCTCTCCCTGCAGACCACCACGGTTCCCGTGCGATGGAAACAGGCTAAATTGTTACCTCTTCTCAAGAAACCTTCACTGGACCCTTTGGTTCCAGCTAATTCTCTGCCGATTTCTCTTCTTCCAGCTTTGACCAAGGTTTGTGAGAAGGTGGTTTTCCGTCAGCTCAAGGCCTTGGTTGAGTCCTCAGGTGCCTTACACCCGGCTCAGTCGGGGTTTAGAGCAACCTATAGCACGGAGACCGCTTTGGTGGAGATGTCGAAGGCTATCAGGGAATGCCTTGACGGGGGCGGCAGGGCAGCCTTGATTTTACTTGACCTCTCTGCCACCTTCGATACGGTGCCTCACCACTTGCTTCTGGCCCGGCTATCAGCCATTAGGGTTGGCGGCCTTGCATGGGAGTGGGTCAACTACTTTTTGAATGGGCGTACACAGGTCTAGTGTGCGGCAGCATCTGCGGGATTTGCACTGGCTACCGGTGGCACAGTGGGTACAATTTAAATCCCTTATCCTTTCGCACCGAGCCCTTCATGGCCAGGATCCTGCAAATCTTAGGAGACGCTTTACTCTGTATGTGCCCAATCGATCTCTGCGGTCTGCTTCCCTACGGCGGATGGTTACTCCTCGTTTCCGCAGATCACGCTTGAGGTGCCAGTCACTCTCTGTCAAAACTGCAGCGGCCTGGAATGCGCTCCCCTCTGACCTGCAGCTCATGCAAGATTTCCATCTTTCCAAAAATCATCTAAAGACTTACTTGTTCAGTCAGTCTGGATAATGGTTCCAGCTCGCTTCACCCAGCTCATTTCCGCGCCAGGACACTCCAGAGTATTTGTGCGCGCTACAAGTTCTTTATAACATAACATAACATACTTGCAAAACCAGATATCGCCAGACACTGGGGCAGGCAAGACCTGCCCACTGTGGCGGAATGGCGGGCCAGTTTGGATTTGTATATGGGGGAGGAGAAGACATCATACATGGCCAGAGGGTGTCCCGTGGTTAAGATACTGAAGCCTGGAGATGGATGGGATTGGGATTGATACTATGCACCTCAACACATAGGAGCCATGAGCTGTAGGCAGATAACCTCATTAACTAAGAAGGTGCAACTAAGTTGGGCCATACCTAACCTAGTGGGAGGGAGGGGTTTGGAGTACCGGAAGAAGAAATTCCATAATGTAATCTCTGTATGCTTGAAAGTAAAAATCAACTGTAATAACGTTATATTTGATGTGTATACGACTCACCTGTTGAGACTTTGACTGATGTTTAAAAAGAAAAACAGTTTAAAAAAGAAAAACAATGCAGGTCTTCAGAAGTCACCTATGTCCACAGGCAAGACATCTATTCTTGTCATCACAGGCCACACCACAAGGCACCCCAATGCCGTGCCACTCAGAAGCATTATTGCCCTGGCAGTACCTGTGACTCCTAATGGGATCTTCTCCGGAGTCACATTTCCATGGAGTGAGGGGGCTGGTTGGGAGGGCATACTTAATGTACAGCACAAGGAGGCCTTGTGGGGTGAGGATGCAGCAAATTTCAAATTCTTTACCTAATACTAATCACAAACCCATGGATTGGTAGGGCATTTTAACAGAGCACATTAAGTCTTCAGGAGAATTGTGACCTACATCTCCCATGCTTATACCTTACCTTTCAAAGGGTGAGAAAGGGGTTTGAGAGGAAAGCCAGGACGAGTCCTGAACAGATGTAGTGGTAGTCTATGTGCTGAACCTCAAGAGAAAATGGTCCAACAAATACACAAGGAGAGAGGAGCCTTAGGCACTCCAGAGGCCAGTGGTGTGACCAGAGGGCCACCATTCCTGGTAATTAAGATGTTGCGATTTCAAACCTTTTAGTCCTCACAGTATGGAAGATGGATGGTGCAGCACGTGCACTCCTCTGCTGATGCTTGACGTGACATGCATTGATGTGCGCTCTGCTGTCGCTGCTCGTGCCTGCCTGTCTGCCCGCTTGCTCATCACCAATCTGGAAAAACAGCCAAAAAGTGTCAATGCTGTGAGACCGTATGTTTACGGTTTGCAGGATCCGCTGTGCAGGTCAAAGAACGGAACGTTGCCGACGCGATACCCGGCCTCCTGCTTCTGAAGAGATAGACACATTGTGTGGAGCTGGGATAGGGTCAGGTTCTCTATCGCGGCTGCTGGATGCAGTTTGGGTCGTATGTTGTTTTCCCAGCAAGAGGTGGAAAGCTGAATTTGGGCACCCAGTGAGGGCTGGTTCAGATAATATGGTGGGCTCCCCCATTAATAGGGGGCTGCGGGGGAGTATTGAAAACCCCTGAAGTGGTAAGACATCGGCTGGTGCCTATCAGAAGACCAGCAGCGAGTAGAAATAGCAGAATAGGTGTGGGGTGGAGGAGCTGCAGCGCACCACAGCTTTAGTAACAGAGGACAAGAGGAGGAGGTAAGTACAAATTGCTGAAGTCACATATTGTTGAGTTTGGTGATATTTGTGCCTAGTACAAGACTGTTTTTAGATGCCTCCTCCAAAGAAAAAAGGCGCAAAACCTTTGGGAGTAGTTAAAGGCAAAAAAGCAGGTGGCATGGTGATTAATACACCAATAAAAAGAGACTCATTAGATCTTGTGTTTTCACGCCATGATGAAGTAACCCAAGCTGGAGCAGATTGTACCCCCACAGTTGATAAAGCGCATTAATCAGCAAAATCTCTGGCGGTTTCAATAAAGAACTTTGTGGGGAACTTTTTAAGCCCTTTGCATTGCAGGGCTCTGCTAATGTAGGATATGTGGTTTCCCCAGTTAGTGGTCCCCAGGAGCTAATAGATGTCCGGGAAAAGGAAATTCTGAAACTTCTAGGATATTCAGGTGTGATACACCCCTGTCTTTCATCCTTTCCCCGGGTGTTCAACCCATCCTAGCTGAGCTTTGCGTCCTCTGGAGAGTAGTCTGGGGCAGCAGTGAGTTTTGAAGGGAATTCACAAAGCAAAAAAGAATCTGAAATCGGCCAGATGAGGAGAGTGCTGTCTGATATACCCGAGGCAACTTTCCTGGCACTACTTGTGGAGATCAAGGGACTTTGGCCACTTCCGCTGCAAACATTGACTCGCTACTGACAGGCTCTTCTCCTATACTGAATGTTCTTCTTTTAATGCAAAATACTTAACTTGGACTATTCGAAGCGTTTCTTGTTGCAAATGAGTTGGTGAGAGTGGAGGATGGTCCTCTGTGAATTAAACGCTATTTATTCTTTTAGCGCTCGCTTGTAAGGCCGGTAGTTTTTCAAACTGTGGGTAGTGAGGTGCCTCCGGTTCAAGGAGGGGAACGGGGTGTTCAACAGTTTATGCATCTAGAAGGCCAATCTTGGTAAGGAAACTAAATTACAGGTGGGGTATGAGTTGGCGCTTGGGTCAACTAAATGTGAGGAAATGAAGGAGTATGGGCTTAAATTTTTAAGAACCCCGTTCGGAAGTACAGGTCAGTTGAAGGCCAAGCAGAGCAGCTAAACCCTACAAAGAACATACGGATGACAAAGGGGCTGACTCAGGGAAGAAAAGGGTGATTGAAAGGTTTAAATGTAAGGTTAAGGAGGGTTCAACCCAACCACAAGTTTATTCTAGTTCCAAGAGTAGGGATAACACCATGCAAAGCATTAAAGGAATTAAGCTTCCCCTCCAGCCAGTAAGGAATCCCAGGGCCTCTATGGGCCAAGGAATCCCAGATGCTTGGCAACCATGCACAGATGTAGCCCAATACTGGGTACAGGCATCCCAGAGTGAACCCAGAGTAACATATGTGTACTTGGAGGTGACCCGAAAAGGGGGAAAAAGCAAATAAATGGAATCCACTAAACAAGTCAAGTTTATTTAGGGCATTCTCATCCTGTAAGCCGCTGGAAGTTGTTATGGCAAGGGATACTGAGTATGAAGCCTGTATTCAATCCAAAGCGGGTAGAGAAGTCACGTAAACTAATTTTAGTTCCCCAGCTTTTGTGGACCTGGTACTAAAGGCTAATTATGGGCTCAATAAACTTGGCTTATGAATTGTACCTGTAATTGAGATAGAGTCCCCTTGTTCAGAATTGCCTCTCCTTGCAAATCATGCTGGCCGAAATCTGGAAGAACTAAATCTGGTAATGGGGGCGGGGTAATTCTGTCCTGATCGCATGAGGTGGGATATAATCAAGGTACACTAAAAGTAACCATTTTGGCCTATCCAAGCAAGAAAGTGATAGACCCGATCGCACTTCGCAATAGGTTTGGGTGTCTAAGTGTTGAAAGGGACAGTATTTTATCTTTGGGGTCAGGTGGACTAGGCAGTTGCGGCACCCGCCAGCTTGGGGGTTGTATCCTGGAATGTTCATGGGCTGAGGAGCTTAATAAGAACAACAGATCTTACGGAAATATGGGAGGAGAATGAGATCATTTGTTTCCAGGTGACATGGTTGGTGGGTGATCCCATACAGTGAGTGGTTTTTGGCTTGTTTCCAGGATTTGAAGGATAACTGCCTGCGGCAAAGAAGCCTAATAGTTGCTAATGTTTATATAAATCGGGATGATTCCTTGAAGTAGAGGTGGTAGGTGTTCTAGATGGATCTAATGCATCTAACAGAACTTCTGGGGGTCTGCTGATTCTCCTATTGGGGGATTTTAACCTTCGTCTTGCGCCAGTGCAGGTAGACTATGGGGTTGCCTTTATGTTAGAGTGTTATAGTATCCACAATGCAATTTTTCTAGTGTGCGTTCAATCCAAAATAGAAAGAAAATGTACGCAATTCCTTTCCGTGTTGGGATTTGTTTGCCTAAATTGCCATTTTAAGGGGTATTTTCTGACAGCTCAATATTTTTTACATGGGAGCCAGCTTTGTCCAATAGATTATGTTTATAAAAGCATGGTTCTTCAACCTCTGCACAGGTTTTGAGGTGTTAAGAATAAGGGTCGGAAACTGAGTCCATAGAGATATACAATTCGTCTCCGAAAGACTTGACCTGTCCGACTGCCTTTTGGAACTGATTCGGACAGCCCTAACAATTTCCAGGCATCATAATTGGTCGTTGGGAAGTGTGTACGAGTCAGTCGGAAACAAGGGTTCGGGATCGGATTCGGCACACCCAAATCTGATTTGGAGCCCTTCCGACCGGCATTGGAATCAACCCCGAAGTATAAAGGAAGTTGGGAGAGATGTGAGAACAAGTGTTTGAAAAAACTGCTAGGTCTTCCAAAAAGTGCAATGGGCCCGGCAATAAGACTGGAAAGGGATCGTGAGCCCTGAAATTTCTTGGCCAACAAAACAACCCTGCGGTTTTGGGATACATTTTGGTACTCAGAGGTACAGAAGGTAGCAGTACTCTGTGCTTCTAAAATGGGAAGGAGTGAGTTAAGGTGGGCGGAGCAGATCAGAAATAGGTTAGGTACCATTGAGGGTCCCTAAAAATTGAGAAATGTTATGTGATTGAGTAAAAGGTGGGTTAAATATGGCCAGCAGGGGGAAGTCTAGACTGGCCGGTATGGGGTATGTAGGGAACAGACCCTCTGCAAATTATCTGTTAGAATCTTGAGGAAATAGGAGTGGGTACCCGTACATATCAGCTCTTCCAGATGCCCATTTATGTTTATTATTAAAATTCTGGGTTACTTAGTATGTCCCATATCTTAGGGGTGAGAAATGTAATTTTTTTGGGATGCAGAGAATAACTGTACATGCGGATTGAGGTGTCAACATTTTAATGTACATTGTTTAATTGATTGTCAGCATTTTTACAGGACTCGTCGCTAGCTTCTAAAACAGCTTTTTATAAAATATTATATAAAACATCGCAATAATGCACTTGCTCTTTTGTTGAACATGGAATTTTTAGAAGTTGTGTGTCCCTTGGCAGCATTTTTCAAAATATGCTCGAGTTAGTGATGTAAAGAACCTCAAGCAAAGATTATTTACTCGAAAACTCGAGAGTTTAAGGGGCTAGGGAAGAAGGGTTTGTATTGGGAACGTAGATTTCAGTGTTTGTGGACTGGGGAATGACAAGTAGATTGAGTCTGCATTGGAAAAACTGGTGGGGGTTATTGGGAGGGGGACGATTCTAATGTAAAAAAAATAAACAGTTTTCTGTATTTGTTTTAAAGACAAGAGTCTAAACATTACTAAACTTGAATTTAGAACGTCCCTCTAATTAAGAAATCAGTGAGGTCGCCAATTTAGTTAATAATAGAGCTGGCAAGTTATTGCACAGCATGTTCCATGTAAATATATTTAGGCCAAGCAATCCTGCTGGCCAGTAACATGGTCTAGGATGAGAGTAATCCCCCATCCATCTAGCTGGGAAGAACAGCTCAGTTAATTGAATTTCATCCCCATTCTGATTCTTACAAAACAAGCAGAATGCGGCCCAGCATTGTTTTATAGTCCCACATTGTTATCTCAAAACTCTGGGCTGACATTCATCTCCACCCATGACGAAGGGGCCGCCTGTGTGGAACACAAGAGAGAGTGAAGCAGAAGTACTAACCAATATTCATGAAATTCATTAGTCAAAAAAATAAAATGAATTCTCCAAATATAGCAGTAGCAACTGCGTCAGTGTATTATGTGCAAATAGTAAAAATAAACAATTCCAAGAGTTCAAGAACAAATTAAAATAAAGGAGATTTTAAGTTAAAATAAAACAACATGCAAAAAATAGAAAAAATAAGTACAAATCAAACAGTTAAGAGGAAAAATGTAATTTTTGCTAAAATTTGCCTTTAAAAATGTAGCAGCTGAACTTAATTCTGATATATTCCCAGTATTTAAGCAATGTTTTAATACTGCTGCACATCTTGAGATTCTATTAATAAGAAATATCTGTTTAATAGGAATATTTGTCTCAGTCTTGACATCTGAGCAAATGCACAATAGATGCAGTATTGTTTCATTGCGATATTCACACAGTCTGCATCTTTGATTGGGAAAAGGTTGAGTACGTCATCATGACCTAAATTCTTTTGAGAATAATATAAATTGCATGCGGATTATGTTCTGGGAGCTTGGTTTGTGTAAAAGCTGTATCAGATAATATTCAGCAGACATACTATTGTACGAATCACTGAATAAATTAATGTATCTGGATTTGTTGAACTCCTCATAATATGCAGAGCTAGTTGTAATTTTATTGACGATTTAAAAGCCACCGTTGCTGCCCTGGGGCCATATTAGAGAAGTGCCCCGGGGGCGCAACGGGCATTTGCACCCGCTTTGTGTGACCTAGGTGCACTTTGGTATTGCAGAAGGGGCCGCAAACGCTTACGGTCCCTTCTAGAATAAAGATAGCGCTGGTGCACATGTCGCACCAGCGCTATCATTAGAGCGTGTTCCTCAGTTGCATGTGGGTGTTGCAGTACGCAAACGAAGGAATCTCTTTGCCTCTGCGTATTACCGGTGTGGGCACAGACACAAATATGTCTTCAGGAGGCCCATTGAAAGTGCACCACAAAAAGGTGGTTCACTTTCAGTCGCCCTCTGGAAGGATATATGGACCCCCCAGACATCCCCTGCAGGCAGGAGTCCCTCACAGCACCTGCCTGCAAAGGAATCTTGAATCCCTCTTGAAAATGCAGGCGTGTCGCCACCTGCACAGAGCAATACAGAGACACTTTTAAAAAGTTGCTCTGTGTTTCTCTTGAATGCGCGGAGTTTGCGGCTGCCCTGAGGGCAGCGAATTCAACATAACAAGGAGGGTGAACTTTCCCTGTTTGCACATGGAACACCTGCTTAAAGGTGTGCTGTGGTAAGTGTATCTGTAATAGGGCCCCTGGAGTCTCAATCAATCAATCAAGACATTTGTAGAGCGCACTACTTACCCAGAGGGTCTCAAGGCGCTTGGGGGGGGGGGGGGTGCTGCTACTGCTCGAACAGCCAGGTCTTGAGCTTCTTCCTGAAGGAGAGGTGGTCTTGGGTCAGGCGCAGGTCGGTCGGGAGGGAGTTCCAGGTCTTCGCGGCCAGGTAGGAGAAGGACCTTCCTCCTGTTGTCGTTCTTCGGATGCGGGGGACGGCGGCGAGGGCGTGACTGGCTGATCGGAGTCTAGAGTCTAGATGGCATTCCCAAGCCTGATGTGCACCCCATTCCACATGCTGATGGGTTTGTGGAAAAACAGGTGCAACAAACCTCTTGAGAATCTTTCATCTCACCAGCAAGTACATGCAGGTTGCATGAATATATCTATTAAAATAGAAGATAATATTGTAAACCCCAGAGACGCAATACAGAATATGGTAGACCAGATACTGAGTTAGGTGTGTGTTCTCTATCTGGATGGCACTGCTGCCTTCAGTGAATGCTGAAAAGGGAAACCATGTTGGAAGCATCATAGGAGGGTGACTAGCAGGGCAGCCAAGTGCTAATATTGCAGTCCTCTGTGATGTGCTCTAACATTCCAGTGGCCAGTGGGACGCTCGGACACCTTGAGGCCAAAGTATAGGCTGTGTTGGACTCCGGGATACTGAGTTCTCTTCTATCATGTGGTAATAAGGGTCTTGTATATTAAATAGATCAACAGTTGCCTAGGGATATTTCCTTGAACAACTGGACTCCAGGATACCTAATGGCTCAGACTAAGTTGAAAAACTTTCTAGTCTCCACATTATCTTCTACATAGTTGTATTAAGAGAGCAATATAAAGCTTCAGTTTTTGGCACATTCTCAGTTTCCTGAAGTTGTCCTTAAGTTGAACTGGCCTGGGAATGTTAACGTAGCCCTAAATAAATGCGAAAGGCCTGCGTAGTGATGGGAATATCTGAGGACTTGTCTTAATGGTGGCTAAATGTTCCCCTTTCTCTTTGGCTTTCAACTGATGGCCCAAACCTTACTTGGGAAGAGTGAACCTCTGCACTGTGTTGTCCAGATGCACTTTACCTGATGTCAGCACTGGCCGTGGAGAATAGTCTCGGATTGCACACAGAAATGTCTGCTAATCCACTGTTCGTGGATCTTTTGAGGTTCTTGATTTCCTTTGGGTCACACTTCTAGCTAAAGGGTGAGTAATAGAAAAGGGTTGAGTTCTCTTGTTCAGCCAGAAATTACACCACCTCTGTTTTCTCCCACAACTCAGCATCATTTAAGGATGTCAATCTCAGGTTTGGGATTCTGGAAAGGTTACTGGACCTAAATCTTGGAATCTGACTAACTTTAGCAAAAGTGTTCATTTGAGATGAGGGCGCCCTGGTCTTGTGCTTTACTAATGCTGAACTTGGCCCTACTCATCACAGTTAAATGCACTGATGACAAAGCTTTGGCTTATCCCTTTCCAGCATCAGTGAATATTTAAAATCGCAGCTCTTGTATTACACACGAGGAAAAATGTTTTTCATCCACATAGAATCGATATTGATGTGGGTGCCCAGAATTAGACTCTCGCAAGCCCATGCCCAAAGTCTTTACGGGTCAGTTCCGAGGGCTACACGTAAATTAAGAGCTGGAAGGGGAAACATAAATATGTTTTCCTCAGAGGGTGAAAGGATTTTCCCAATCCCAAGCAAAGAAAACCCATACATTCACATCCCTGCTCCCTTTCACATTGCCAGCTCCGATGCAGTGCCTTTTCAAAAATAACCAAATACGTATAGTGCCATATTGGCATTATGTCCTAATGCACCAAAGCAAATTACAAAGGGAAGTCCTGCAAGTTGTGCAGATATGCAATTAAACTTTGTGTAAGCTGCCACTAGCCAGGCATTCAATATTGGTCTCACTGGCAAATTCACAAGAGAAGCCTGAGAGGGGCTCCTTATTGGTAGACCACGAGTCTCACCAGGATTAGAAATATTCATAAAAGTAAAGGCGGTACTAATGGAATGATAAATTCTTTACACACATCATCAGTCTTCTCTGCTGCAATATTATAGACCTGGTCAGATGTGTACCGGATGCCACATTTTGTTAAAGGCAGACTTTTATTATGGCATACTAAGTTTTTTTAAGACCTACATGCTAAAGGCTCCAATTGGCCTGCACTGCCTATCACCCAAATAAAGCTGTATACTGACCCAAAGCAAAACACGGGTCCCTGTGTGATCCAACCGCCCCGGAACAGATTCAACAAACATTGACTCGAGCGAAACCCTACACACAAGGTCTAGATTCGATGGCTGTAGAAATAAGACATTAACTCTGAGTGGGATGCCGCTGCGGCCAGGGACCCGTAGCACGGTGCCTTCAGACCGAATATATATGGGTCCAGAGGCCCTGGGCCCAGTTTCACTGGGTGAAACTGCTGCAGGGACTGGGTCTGTGGACAGGAGCACAGCCCTCCAATGCCAAACCCCTGCAGCACCACTAGGGGCAGCAAAATCTTCTCACCCTGGCCTAACACAACCCTGTACTGCCTTGATCTTCGACACCCACGACTCCTATCGGTCCTCTTGCTGACCTCTTCCGCCCGGTCTGAGCTCGTGAAAAATGTCAGCGGATCTGTTTCGAGAACAGGGGAAGACGCTGAAAAGAAACTTCTCATCTTGGGTCCATTTGATCTTTCATTCTGGGGTCAATACTCCTAATTTCAAATATTTCTTGTGGAGTTACTGACCAGAATCCTAAATTTCAACCACCTCCCTCCAGGTATCACCACACCAAAATCTACCAAACTCGTAATGAGGGCTCAAGCATAGACGACAAGCTGGAGACAAGGGAAGATTTGCGTCTCGAGGATTCCCATAGGCTAGTCCCACTTTCCATCAACTAACTCACCATAGTTTATTTTATGCTGTAGGGGTCTCCTTCTCCTCCCTCACCTACTAGGCCGGAGTATAGAGTCCGCGTTGACTTACTAGACGAAATGATGGACCTTGCCACTTCAGTCCCTGCAGTGTCTCTTTCTTTTCATTTTACATTATGTGGAATATAATGTATTCATTAGGGTATCTGTAGCTCGCCTCAGCCATGCTTCACTCGTGATAACAAATGCCTAAAGTTGGTGCCAGGCTCAGTCATCTGATTCACACCTTTACTCCTGGCATGAGACAGGGTTTGTTAGCTAGCTAGCTCAGCAAAAAGGTACGTGTTGCATGCTGAAGGCCATCGTCTTCCTTTCTCATGATCTGTGTCACCTGTTGGCTTCATTTGCATAAACCTATTATGTATCCTTCATTGGAAATTCATGTGTACAATTCTATACATTTGTGCTTTCTCTCTCCTCGTCTAGCTTGCAGGAATATCCTCTGGTCGACTGAATTTGTGATTAATAGAGCATTCATTTTCCTTTCGTTAATAAATCCTTCTATTCTTCGATTGAGCAGATGTGTGAGCAGATTTTCTTAATCAATTGTGATGGTAGCCCTATAGTTGTGGTGCAGGCTGGTAACTAAGAATAAAGTAATTCCATCATACACAATGCCCTGCCTGCTGTAGCTCTCTCTCCTTGGAGATGAGTGTTTGTGAGCCATTGACAGGCTTGGCATCTGCCCACCTGCCAACTCCATCTTCAGGTGGAATGCGTGGGCGCGTTTTGCTTTAAAAAGAATTATCGCCTCAATGTATAAAAATAAATTCGCACTTACAACAGGTGCCGGGGATAAAACAAACGCCTTGCTTTGCTTTTACTCCTGAAACAATGATCAAATGTTTACTTGGAATTGTAGTGCAACAGCTACAAAAGAAGTGGGAATATGAAATAAGCTAACATATGTTGACTTGAAAAGGGGACACATATGTATGCGTTTTACTCGTGGAAAGGAAAATATGACGCTCGGTATAAATAAAAATTCAACAAAGAATGGAATCTATAAGAAAGCAGTACATATTTCCATTCTTAGTGGATGGATATCTTAAGAAGATACACAGGATAGGCGGCTTGAGTGGCAACAGGAAGAAATGCTGTGGTCTGTTTTCCTCCTTTGGGTGCCGTGAATGCCAATAGGGTGACAGTCAAGAGAAGGGGACACTCCTCCTGGATTGCCCATTAATACCATGGCACTGTCCTTGCTACCCCTTGTCTCAGTGGATTTGAACACAGTGGCAGGAACAGGAAGCTGTCAGGGCTCTAAGAGCCAAATTTATCTTCTGTAGTTTCCATACCTTGCCTTTGAGGAAAAGGGTAGGTGTAAAGATCAATCCAAAGAAAATGTAGTTAAATCCATCTAGTGAGGGGCTAAGGGTGGAAGAAGAGGTTTATTTTGTTATGTTATCAGTCGGGCCAAAGGGTGCGGTGAATGGTATCCATGTCTGGGATTTAGGTGGAGTTCACTTCCTGCGGCAAAATCACCATGTACCCTGTGTACCATGTTTCCTCTTACTGTGGCACAGTAAACGGAAGGTATCCGCATGGGGTTGACCTCATCCCACCCCTTTCTCTACAGAGCAGCATCATGATGCTCTGGGTAGTGGCTCCCGGCTATTACTGTCAGCATCCCTTTCAGTCTGCCAAGGATCAGTGGGCCACCATGTAATTCAAGATTTGCCGCCGGGTCTCCCCATTTTAATTCCCTTTCCCGAAGCCCTAAAGCTGGTACTATGAATTCAGAGTAGGCAATTCCAAGCAGTGTGTTAACCACTGCTAATTATCTGAGGTGAATTAAAGTGATACATTGCTTCAGGAATAAATAAATGTTCTATATTCATGGGCTCGCCCCCATGACTTGCCCTCAACTCTAAAGAAATCCATGCATTTCTCCAAACATGTGCTATATAGAGCTCGATGCAGGGATCAGCCATTTCTTGAAGGTTGATGAACATCCTTGCTTTCTTCTCCAGACCTCAGGGATTCTGGGAGGGTTGCTGAAGGCTCCTCTGATGCTTAAAGTGGGAAGGGGAAGACAAGGGTGCTTTCACAGTGCTACAGCAGCCGGGGTCTAGTGCCATCTCTCGTTCACCTCCCGTCAGTCAACAAAACAGCAAATTTGACCAAAGCACTCAAAATACAATGTTTGTGTAGTAGTAGGACCTCACCAGTAAGCAACTCGGAGATAAGGAGCCCAGCAGGATTGAGAGGTTCCACCCCCGAGCTGCACCACATTTTGCACGTTGCATGGGGAGCTCCAAACTCTCCAAGTGGAAGCCAGTCAAACCAATGGCAGGGCCTCACTGTCATAGACACAGCATGACTGGCAGCTGGGGTCCTTCAACACAATTCTTAAGTGGCCATATGCTGAGTATGTAGAAAGAGGGCAATGAAAGATGATGGCCAGTGTTAGCTGAAGGAGGACAACAAAAATGTCAAGTTGCAGGAGTTGATTATGAAGTGTATGGGCTGAGGGCATAAGCAGCCTAGGAGCTGAGGGTAGCATCAGCTGCAGTGGGAGCTGAAGGAGACAGGAAAAGAAGATTTAAGTGAGGGGGAGAGAAAGTTCATGTGTGTGCTCATCCATGTCCTTTCAACATGAGTGTGCCTAGTGTTTCTTCATGGCAGCAATTCCTTCCTTTGTGACGACCACCAATGGGATGTGATGTGCACTTTCTTTCCCACAGGCATGCAAGAATCACTCCTGGCACAACAGTGCTCGTTCCTAGCATAATAGAATCACTGTGATAGTGCAGGGCTGTCTTAACAGCATTATAGGCCCCCGGGCAAAGCAGAGCACTGGGCCCTGCCTACACAACCATTCACAGGAATAAAAATGTTTAACGGAAAATTAATGTTACATTATTGTCTGCATGGGGCCCATATGCTCGTGGGGCCCCCAGGCAACTGCCCAGCTTGGGCCCGCGTTAAGACCGCACTGTGTTCATGTCAGGTAGAAAATAAAGAAACCAGGATCATAAATTACTGCCACTGCCCAGGTTAAAGCTTGAGATTAGAAGAGGTAGGGCTTTCTTTGCACAGGGTCCCTTGCTGTAGAATTCCCTTCTATGAAATGACAAACTTATCCCTGATCTGACCACCTTCAAAAGAGTCCTTAACATGTTTTGGTTATCGGTAACCCGGTGACTTGCACCAAGAGTACTTCAGGTTGTGAGTGCGATGTAAATGCCATGGTACATTCCTATGGCTACCCATGGCATAAAGGTAGGCACCAGTAACATAACATTAATTCTTCTTGTTACTTTGTGGGTATCCTTTTCCTAATCGTTTCAGCCCCCTCTCTGAAGGAGGATATCCTTCATATAATCTCTGACCTAAACGACACCAACCGTGGCATAATGGTGCCCAGTATATTGTATAGTGTTAACCACTCTTGGCATATTGTTGCCACTGATGGCCTAATCATGCCCACTCATCCCATAATAGCAACCAACCCTGGCACTATGATGGCCACTCTTGGTATATTATCTGCGTTATGGTGTACATCTGTCTAAGCACAAGGATGACCATGGTCAAACGGTGACATCTTTGGCATATTATGGGCACCCTTCTCATTATGGTATCCACCCCAAGCATAATGGTGTCCCTGATGTAAAACTCAAAAATATGAGAGAGCAACCCTTCTAACAAAAGGGACAGAGTTTGAATACTTAGCAACAATAGTGGATCCCTCTTGTGTATCCTATATATAGTCTCACGCCCATCAACTCTCTTATTCCACGGGAATCATTTACTCAACATTCTTTCAACCATGCAATGAGACCTATTTGATGTAAAATATCCGTCCCTTATTATAATAGTGCAATTCTTAATATCTAAAATATCACAATACACTAATCTTATAGACAATCTAAAATATCCTCAAATTGAATACCATCAAGTTCAATTCGCACTCTAAAAGATCGTCCTACTAAAAATAGGCCTCTTCTAATATTGATACCCTTTTCAATACTTTTCTATATCAATGTATTGACTAAGTTTCATTGATTCAAAAAAATGTCATTACTAATTATTTCATGGGTATGTCAAGAGAAAATAATGTCAAATAAGTACATAATACAAAGGCCTATTACACAAATTCTAAAATTCAATGTTCCAAGTTGTCTCTGGTGTAAAGACCATCCTTGGAATTCTGGTGGGCTTCCTTGGTATATTGCGGACTTCCAGTACATAATAGCGGTCATTTCTCGTGTGTAACAATCATACATGGACTTAAAAAAAAGTTTAAATATGCTTTATTGAGAAAGTGAAACAGGAACATATTACCAGTATTACATCCTTCTGGGTTCCTTTCATTCCAACAGGACATTCAGTGAAAATTAAGTTACGACAACACACTGAGCGGATGCACACAGCTCAAGGACTCCTCACTCATAGTTTGAAACCAACAGGAAGTGATGAATTTGGCAAATAAACAAGTGCAAGGGCTCTAGTCAGGAGGTCTCTGCAGCTTGCACCACACATTGCCTGTCTGTGCTGCCAATGATAGTAACAACACAACCACTATCACACTCTTACAAGTGTGGCAATTCGGACTATTCCCATCTCCTAGAGCTATAAGAATGGCTTGGACGGCAGGTAATAGTCATTTTTAATGTATACTGAATTAGTGATGACTGTTGTTGTGGTCATCTCAGACTGAGCCCCCTTTTGGCACACTGATCCAAGCACCAGTGTTGATTATTAGGTGCCGGTGCTGAGCACTAGAAACCACTGGTTCAAAATAAGCTCCGCCAACAGGTGCACTTATCTTCTGCTCATATAAAACGCACAAGCAAAACCTTTGCCTGACAATGCCTACCATTTCCTACTTGGCACAGATAGTTAACGAATCCTGCTGGTTCTTGTTCTTTGTACTAATTTTGTAATGAGACTATCAGATGTGTGTTGCAACTTGCTGTATTTCCCTAGTCAAAAACCACAAAACCTAAATAAACATTGTTTCCCCCCACAAAAAGCAGAAACATTTTAACGTTACTAATGGATATATATATATCCAAGGAACCTCCTTCGAAGAAAGAGAAAGGCCACAACTGGGGAAAACTTAAAAAGCGCTTTAATGTGCTGCACAAGCCAGAATAGATATCTGTCACCTTCTATGGGGGATGCATTTCGGCGTGGTCTGCCTCTTCAGCGCCAGGTGCAAGTGCTCATGTATAGGGGCATGAGTCAAGGTTTAAATGTCCTGCCCTCTTCTCGTTTACAGACCGCAGCTCCTCCCACGCCAATGTCGTCCCAACGTGTATGCCTCCTGTAGCTTGCCTGGTAGACAATGCCTACAAGTCCCAGCATGCAGTGGCAAAGTCTGGTAAGTATTTACGGGAATGAGGTGGAGAAAGAAAATAAGGCTCCAAAGTCTATGAACTGTCCCAAAACCCTGGAGAACTCTAGCGCAGCGGCGCTTCCTCTGGTCCCCATCCGCTTCAACCTCCTCCGCATAGGAATCCTTTCTGACGTGGGCAGGCCTGGAAATCCTACCTGCCCAGCGTGGTGTACACAGACATATATATATATACTAAAGATATAAGAATTGCATAAGTTAAACGGGTAACAAAAAAAACATTTTATAGATTTTCAATAACAAATATAAGAATAACACTAACAATAAAATAATTGTAAGCATAAACCAGAAGTACTTTATGATGAACAAAATGTATAAGTAGATATTCAAAAGATATATATTCAAGGAGGTTTTGTAACCTCTTCAGGAATATTATGTAATGATTTACTTCGGAAACTAGTGTTTTTAAGGAATACTGTTAAAGGTAACCACATCTGTTCCCTTTTAAGGACTAACACAAAAGGATTAACATAAGCTCTATCTAAGCTATGATTATATCAAACCGCATAACACCGCGCTTTATAGATCACATTCACAGCTTTTTTCCAGTGTAAAGTAATCTGATGAAATAGTACAGCAAGTAAAATATCTAACAACTTAGGTGGATCAATATATGGATGGAATCTATTCAGGTTAGGCAGTTTTTTTGTGTGAATGCAGTGTGAAAATTAAAAATTGACACTTCGATACCAAACATATATTTTCTCAGCAAAAAAACTACTATTTCAAGGCACAAATAGTTTTCTTTTACAGAAAATGGCAACTGTGTGCACAAAATGAAAAGCTTGCATTATACAGCAAATTGTGTGTATTTGCAGAACATTGCTGAATTATTGCATTTCTAAATCTGGTATTTGTATGAGAATTCGTGTTGGTTTTGGGAGAATAATTGATGATTTAATTTCCTTGTGCTAGAGGGCCCTCCCTGTGAAGGCTGTAATGTCATTACTCAAGTGGGAGGATTTCATATAGTTCAAACCTGTTAAGACATTACTGTTGATAACCCATGTGATATGCAGTGTTGTATCAGTTGCTGGTAACCTACATGGGCTGCTCACTATTTTAATTTTGCCTGGCATGGTAGTCACTTTGTGAAAGCTGATCATAATACTTGTATCTCGAATAATTTTCAGAAGTACCACTTTGTATAGGAAAAGTTAAAGACCATTAAACCAGGATTTGACAAAGTTTGACACAAATAAAAATAAATGTATTACAAATTACTCATTCTTACACTGTTTGTTTCAAAGTGTCTACTCTCCAGGTCAAACTTGCTTCCAGTGTTTCCTATTTATTTAGCAGAGTAAAGAAAAGACATTTGCTTGCTGTGCCCCACTTACTTGCTTTCTCACCATGTGGAGTCACACAGAGCTCAATTCTCTCTCCAGTGCTTTTCGTTTCATGTATATACACACTAGTTAGAAGACTTCCTTTAAACATCTGGCATCCACAACATAATTGGTTTCCAGGTCATGGCACCTTCTAACAAAATTAAGACCAGGGAAAACCTGGTCATAAACAGGCGCAAAAGGAGAAATGTTTAATTTCTCCTCGTTTTTGCTGTTTCCATGTGTGCTCCTATGACCATACATTGCTGGATGAAAACCATGAGTTGACTAAACATCCCCAAAAAGAGAATTATTAACTCACTCAGATTTCTGCCGCTATTCAAGTCCAAACGTGCCAATACCCTGTTTTTAACAATAGCATCACTTTCAGCATAGCTAGTGTCTTTTTCCCCCTACTCCAATATGACTCACACATCTAGTAAGGGTCTTAATCTCAGAACTCCACCCCCAGAGTTATAGGATACATGAGGTAGATCTGACATCAGAAAATGAGAGATGTCTTAATAGCACCTAAACAGGACAACTACAGCAATGTTTTTACAGGTATCCATGAATCCAATTTGGATTTGCTCGAAATTTTACAAACCTCTGCATTCAGAAGAATCTTGAAAGCACAGACATGTGGGTCACATTAAACCTGGCCTAAAAACACCTCTCTGACTTCCCAAAAATGACTGCTGCGAATTCAGTCTTGGTCCTATCCAGTAAAACCCTAACAAGAGTCCTAGATGTCAGTTCGACCATATGCCAATCTATATACTTAAAAGTTACTGCCATCCTCTTCTGATATCCCGATCGATTTTTCAGGATTTCACAACCTGAAATTCTAAGTCACAAATGCCATCCTTTGGAATCTTTCTCAACGCCTTGCAAACACTGCAGACAATCTTTCTTTTGGGAAACAACTAAAAACCTGGATAATGGCTGAAACCTTTTGCAAATCCGGTGAAACCCACTGTGGCATGTGCAATACAATATTACATTATATACAATAATAATATTAAATCTAGGGGTATATTTACATGCCCCTATCGCCACAGGAACGTTACTGAAAGTGACGTTCCTGTGGTGATGTGTGCTTCGCCTTATTTATAAGGCAGCGTTAAGTCACTTAATGTGACTTAACGCTGCCTTGTAAATAAGGCACCCTTTTACACCATACTTACCTTGAAAGGGGTGGCAATGGATGTTACGGTGGGATATCCAACGCAACACCCATTGATTTTGACACTGCCCCATATTTACAAGGGTGGCGTAAACATGGGGCAGCACCACAATTAAGACCAGGAAAAACCTGGTCTTGCACAGGCGCAACAGGGAGAAATGTTTATTTTCTCCTTGTTTTTGCTGTTTCCATGTGTTCTGCGTTTTGCAGCACACAGAAACAGCAAAAGGCCTTTGATCGTTGATGTGTAAGAAGGTGTTGGGCGGGACCAAAAAAAAAAAAAACAATTTTAAAAACTTACCTCGAGACTGGATCCCACGTCTTCTCTGCTCCTGCTCTCATGCCCCCGACGGGAACAGGAAGCAGGCAGTAGGTTCCCTCCCCTAAGCCAATTACAATGCTGCAATGCAGCGTTGTGGTTTTTGTGAGCGCCGTGACCTGGTGCTCAGCCAGGGGCTGGAAGGGTGGGCATGTTCTCCATGCAGGCTGTAATGCAGCCTGCATGGAGAACAAGGAAGTGCGCATGACTGTGGGCTGACCAAACCGTCATTGCAAACTTGAGGAGTGGGCAAACCACTCCTCCACTGCTCTGCTCGGAGGGCAGAGCGGCCCTGCCCACCCGACTGCCGCAAGGCAGCAGGACGCGAAACATAAAATGAAAAAAACTCGAAGTTATTGTCATGTTATGTTTCTCACTTCTTAAAAGCAGTGGGGCGACACTCCTCCGCCATAGTGGAGGAGCTGCGCCCTGGAATTTTGGTTATTGTACCAGAAGGGTCAAGAAGTCAAGCAAACTAGGAGAGTTCTATTGGTTAAACACACATTACATTAGACACCAAAGCAAAACGTTGATACCAAGAACCAATTCCAAGATGCAATTGTATCCGTTCGAGACCATTATAGCCTATCATTATGTACTTTCACAAAGGGTTCAGAATCATATGGGTGGGTCATAACCAGTGAGGTATTCTTCGGGTTAGGTATCTTTTCTATTTGGGACCTGTTGTACTTGTTTAAATATAACCTATTTCGAAACCAAAAATCTAAATGTTAGAACTGAATTTTACAGAGCTTAATAATGTATTCATGTAGGCTCAAGGTCATTAGTATAATAGAACACTAAAAGTTATTTTATAGCATCACAGATTTTGCAGCTCCGCTTCTGGCAGCATACACCCGAGTCTAGAAGATCATAGAGGTATGTGACCTCGGACCATACATGTCTCAATGGATAGGAAAATACACCCGACGACACTTGTCCTCTGCGTATCTCTGTGCCCACCTTATTGCACTGAGTACCCCCACAAACACGCTTGTCAAAGACATTCAGATGTCCGACTCTCAGCACATGGCAGATCTGGGTTGCAGCCGAGACACAGGGCTGCCTCGCCAGCTCCATTAACACCATCTGCCTGCCTCTCTAGAACATTTTAAAGGCGACAGGCTGCCTGCATGTAATAAATACTAGAGGGACTCAGGCTGATCCTGGCTATGCTGCCTGTGGGCAACTTTGCCTGCCAGTCTCTTCGAAAGCCACAGTGCATGCACCTTCGGACTGTTCTAGCAAAGTTTATCCAGTGGCCACTTGCTCACAGCTTTTCTATTTGGCGGTGGCACTTAGAGGAATAACTCTGTAGCAAGGTCTCCTTTCCCGCATTCGGTGCTACTCACACGACAGGCCACAGCGGAGTAGCAAGAATGCCTTAGACAGCAGTGCAAGCAAGGAATAATGTTGGATAGTAAACAACAGAACTGGGGTGCTGTAGGAACCTCATGTCTCCGGGCCCTGGTGCGCAATGCCTGCAACACTCCTCCTAAAGAACAAAAATAGCTGAACACACACTGGAGAGTGTCTGTCAAGTACCTGCCAACTTGAAGAACAAATTCACTGTGTAAGGAGGGGATGGGCTATTGCTGACCCCCCCCCCCTAAAAAGCTTGCTGAGCCTGGTGCCGATGTCCTGGGGTGTTTTCACACCCCTTAATGGACGTCAGCAGTTCAAAGACTCGGAAAACAAGCTGTAAAATCACAATATACACCGGTTTTCAACTAGTTTTCCCTGCCAAGCGTGGCTCAATGGTGGGAGCTAGTGGTTATGATGAGTTATCGAACTCACCTAATCATGCACTGTTCACTTAGCGCTCCGCGCATTAATTATTTATCACACTCATTTGCATTAGCTATTCAGATTATTTTTATTCTTATTTTTTAGTTTTCAATCTTATGAATTTGCATGTATGTTATTTACTCTTTTCATAACACAAACATATAATTCATTGATTCAATTTTGCTGTCATTATGATTGAGTGCATATTAACATTTTCGATATTTTTCACTTTACATATATATACAATCCACATAAGTTATCAATGAGCCCAATGCATTTCGGCGCCTCTATGGTGCCTTCATCAGGGGCGGTTCTGAAATGACAAACATGTAAAAGATTGTGTGAGATTCTTAAGAGGGAGTTCATGGGGGTGCAATGTTCAATATGTGTGGTGATCTCATACCTGGTAGCCGTATAGGTTGGAGTGTGCTAATGGTCGCCTCTCTGATTGTGACTCAAAGGAAGACTCTGGAAATGATGAAAGATATCCTGTGATGGTTATAGGTCTATAACTTAGTGTGTGTTAGGAAAATAGATCAGAACGATCTGATGGCAACATACCTGGTCGTGATGATCAAAACTCTCTGTAGAGACAAGAAATAATCTCTATCAAAACTATGTATGTTCCTACACAAGACGAAAATATACAAACAGTGGACCAGTAGGTCCTTACCTTATCTTCACCCGTATAGTTCGTCTATTAAGTGAAAAGAAACTCCGTTACTAAGTTGTTTAAGGGGCCTCGTATTATAATGCTAATACGCTGAGATTACTCAATTGATGCGTACCTGTAGTGCAAAAGATGTCCCGTATATAATATGCCACCGTCTCTCGGATTACTCGTTACTCAAAGTGACGAAGGAAACGCCATTAAAAGCTATGCAAAACTCTGCGCCAAAGCGGAGTTGGAGACATCAACAACGGACTCAACCCATGAGCCCGGACCCACTTTGGTGGGTCCGGGCTCATGGGTTGTTTGTAGGCGCCATCTTGGACTGGGACACCTCATCCTGCGGCGGCCGCCATCTTAGAGCGGACTTTGCGCGCGCAGGGTGACCTGAGAGCCTATTTAAAGTCGCTCTCCTACGCGCAGCGTGACGCGCAGGTTGACGCCCTCGCTGTGCCTGAGTCTTGCCAGAGTCCTGCCCGTCTGCGCCCGTCAGCGTCCTGGAGGCGTTGGGGCGACGGGGGACTCTGGTCGGCCTTTCTCCAGCTGCGATGATTTGCTACTCTTTTGCGTCTCTGCGGGACCTTCGGGCCCATTCTAGTTCTTGCCGCTCTGTCTATCCAGGGCGGTTTAGGGGCAAACGTTGCTGTCCGTCCTGCGGCTGGAGGCCTGCCCTGTCGCATGCCACTGTGCCACGTTTGGTTACTGCTGAGGTGAGACATCTCTGTTTGCTGCTGAACACAAGGTCGGTTGGCTGTCATGTCCTGCACATTCATGACCTTTTGGTCAGGGAAAATCCTCTGTGCCTGTTTCTGACGGAAACCTGGCTTGGAGAGGCTTCCCACCCGGATGTCTTCTCCTCCATCCCACCGGATTATGACATCTTCCGGCAGGACAGAGCAAAGGGGAGGGGAGGGGGGGTTGCCGTGGTGGTGAAGAAGGGCGTCTCCTGCTCAGTGCTTCCCTCGAACCCTATAGGGCATTCCGAGTCGTTAGCCTTCCTGATCAGATTGTCCCCGGGTCAGGCCCTTAAGGGTCTGTTGATCTATAGACCTCCTGGCCCCGTGGGCTCTTTCATTGAGGATCTTCAGACAGTTGTGTCTGAGCTGGCGCTATCCACTCAGCACTGCCTAGTGGCTGGTGACTTCAACTTTCATCTGGACGTGGCCGATGACCCTGATGCGGCCAAATTGCTAGATGTCACTTCTCCGCTTGGTCTCATGCCCTATGTATCAGGGCCAACACATGAGAAGGGCCACACTTTGGATCAGGTGTTCTCATCTGTTCCTCTCGTGGAGGTTGCTACCCAGCAGATGCTTTGGACCGACCACTGGCTGATCAGCTTCGCGGTGCTGGAATGTGCGCGCTCTGATCACAGAGCGCTTACCGTGCCTAAACCGGCCTCGAGAGCGCTCCACAGAGTCACTCCTGACTTGCTCGAGCAGGCATTGCTGAAACACCCCTGTCCTCTCTCGGGCGACCTGGACAGCGATATTGCGACCTTGCAGTGCTGGCTGACCGATCGGCTGGATGATCTTGCCCCCATGGCCGTTCCTCGGTCCACGGTGGCCCGGCATTCTGCCCCGTGGTTTACGGAGGCGCTCCGTGTGGCTCGTAGTCAGTGCAAGGTGGCGGAGAGGGCCTGGCGCCGTGTGTACGATGGGGAGACTAAACTTGCCTATAAGGCGGTGTTGAAGGTCTACCATCGGGACATTCTCGCTGCCAAGAGGGTTTACTTGGCGAGGAGGATTGAGGCATCCGCGAACTCCTCTAAGGAGATCTTTACTATCGTGAAGGAGTTTACGATCCCCAGCTCCCGTCCGCCCCTTCCAGCTTCGGCGGACGCTTGGGCCTGCGACCTAGCTGGTTTCTTCACAGATAAGATCAAGGCCATTCAGGCCACCTTCGTTGAGGAACCGGATGGAGGGAGCGGTGTTAGGTCGGTCTCTGGTCTGCCGCATACTCCGGTGGCAGTGCTGTCCGACTTTCCCACTGTTTCCAGTGAGGCCTCTCTTACGTTGTTGGCCAACCTCAAATCTGGCTCGCCACTTGATCCCTGCCCCGCCAAATTTTTGGCTGGTATGGCGCCAGTGGTGAACCCTTTAGTCAACCCTATCCTAAATGCCTCCCTGAGGGAGGGGCGGGTCCCTAGCTCTTGGAAAAGAGCGATGGTGATCCCCCTCCTAAAAAAGCCGGGCCTTGACACTGAAGTTCTGGCGAACTACAGGCCTATCTCGCTGCTACCTGCACTAGCGAAGCTGACGGAAAAACATGCTCACGGCGCCCTTTCTAGTTTTTTGGAAGCTAACAATCTGCTCCATCCATCTCAATCGGGCTTCCGACCTAATTTTAGTACGGAAACTGCTCTGATTGAGGTGACTGAGATCATCAGGGAGACTCTTGATGCCGGCGGCAGGGCCATGCTGGTCATGTTAGATCTTTCGGCGGCTTTCGACACCGTCCCCCACAAGACGCTTCTATCCAGGCTTTATGACATCGGCCTGAGGGGAACGGTGTTGAGGTGGTTTACCTCTTTCCTGGAAGGCCGCCGCCAGACGGTCTGGGTCTCCCAGAGCTCCGCCGAGATGCCGCCACTGGGAGTTGGGGTTCCACAGGGTTCTGTGTTGAGCCCCACATTATTTAACATCTTTATGTCCCCTCTGGCGGCCTTGGTAGAGGCGTATGGGGCCCAGATCGTCTCTTATGCCGACGACACGCAACTCCTCTTCACATGCGGGAAAGATCAAGAGTTTGTGGGAGAGAGAGTCCGGGACTGCCTTGCGCTGGTCTTCGACTGGTTCCAGCGGAACGGTCTGAGGGCCAACTCGGGAAAGTCTGAGATTCTTTTTTTTGGTTGCGTTGCCGATCCGGATTGGCAGCATTGGTGGCCGTCCGACATGAGCCCTCCTGTACAGTCCTCTGTGGTGGCCAAAAACCTGGGCGTTAAGCTCGACAATCAGCTGTCGCTCCGCACTCACATTCTTGGCCTAGCCGGCACTTGCTATGGACTATTGAAAATGCTCCGCAAATTTTTGCCTTTGTTATCTGAGGAGCATAGGAGGACTACAGTGCAGGCTCTAGTCGGGTCCAGGCTAGATTATGCCAATGCTCTGTTTCTTGGCCTTCCCGACTATCTGGTCCAGCGCCTTCAAGTGGTGCAGAACTCTGCTGCCCGGGCGATTTTTGGTCTAGGGAGACGTGCCCGAGCGTCTGGGTTGCTCCAGTCGCTCCATTGGCTCCCCATCAGGAAGAGGATCCAGTTCAAATCCCTGACCCTGATGCACAAGGCTCTGCATGGTTCAGGAGCGGGATACCTGCAGAGGAGACTGACTTTCTATCGTCCGGCGCGCTCTCTCCGTTCGGAAGCTCTGTGTAGAGCTGTGGTTCCACGGGTGAGGAAGGCTCGTGCGGGAGGGCGGTCTTTCGGCTGCAGAGCCCCCCAGCTTTGGAATCAGCTTCCATTTGCTTTGCGGAGTACTGTTAATTTACTCCAGTTTAGGAGGGGCCTGAAGACCTGGCTTTTTAATTCGTAGTGTGTTCATTACTGTTCATTATTGCTTTTGTTCTGTTTTTGCCTGTTTTTAGCTGTGTTGTGTTATTTCATTATGAGCTGAGGGTGGAAAGCGTCGGGACACTCCCTGTGAGTAGCTGCACGCTATATAAAAAACTCTATAACATAACATAACATAACATAACTCAAAACATTGTCTAAGGCCGATATGTTAGGGATGATGAGCGCCATGTTGGTATGGGTAAGGGTCTAGCGTGGCGACCCATTTTCTATGTGTGTCAACCGATGGTTACCTAACGCTGAATAACAGGAAAAAATGTTAATATAAAAGAATGATTGACGGACTCTAACTATTAAGCGCGGAAAACCTACGGATGTGTTCCCATCAATATTACTGTGCTGATGGTATATTCTGTAGTCAGCGAGTTATAATCAAAACAGTAGTGAAAAGGAGCCCCGAGGTTCTGAAGTGATGAAAGGAAACCACGTTGTTCGTGTGGTGAAAAGTGTGCAATATACACATGTAGGCATACATGTACATTTAACTGTTCAACCATCTTAAACATCTTTCAAGTGTTTAACATTTAAGAAACATTTAAGTAAATACGGTGCAATATACACTTGTAGGCATAAATGTACATTTGACTGTTCAACCATTTTAAACATCTTTCAACTGTTTGACATTTAAGAAACATTAAAGTAAATTCGGTATTCACTATCATTTATCTAGTTATATAGATGTTTTGCATGCTGTCTATGATATTACCCTAGTGTCTAACCACCGGTGCAGGTTCTGAATGGCAGGGTCCTATTTTTTGAGGAAGAAGGATATTAACGTAAGACATCATTATGTGAGCTATTATTAGTTCTTATGTTCTCTACATTGTATTAAATCTTTTACAAACCAGTCCTTGGTATTGTACTGTCGCTTTCACAGATAACATGACAGATCATATTTATCATTAAGCCCTGTGGGGGCTAGAGTTTTTAGTTGTTTTATCCAGAATAACTCGCGTTGCTTTAATCTCTGATGATTGTCAATGCCTTCCATTATTTGCACTTTTTCAATGACTAAAAATCTCAATTGTGAGATGGTGTGTTTTTCATCTCTCCAATGTAGTACTAAAGGTGACGTCAAGTTCTGGTTGCGGATTCTGCTTTTGTGCTCAGTGATACGTATTTTTACTTTACGTTCCGTCTTGCCTATATACATTTTGCCACAAGGGCACTTGATTGCGTATACTACGTTGTTGGAGTTACAGTCACTGGTGTGTTTCAACTGCATCGATTTGCCTGTAGTTGGGTGAGTAAAAGTGCTTCCTGTGATTACATTGTTGCAATTAATGCAATTTGAGCATCTTGTTGTTCCTTTGTATGTACCTGAATATGCAGGTGGTTGTTTATATTTTAGTCTTGTCCTCAAGTTTGACCCTCTCGTATATGCATGTACAGGCAGTTCTTGAAAAATCCCATGAAAGTCTGGTTCAACTGATAACAATTCCCATCTCTTATTGATTATGGCTCTGATTTTTGTCGATAAAGTTGTGTATTTGGTAACAAATACTATCCTGTTATGTGTTTTTTTCTCACTCGGTTTCAGAAGGTCCTCTCGTTTCATTGTTTGTACTTTGCTAAGTTGTTTATCAAGTACTTCCGCCGGATAGCCTCTGTCTTTGTACTTCTGTACCTGTTTATTCAGGTTGATTTGACATTCTTGTGGATTTGAGCAAATACGTTTGATCCTAATAAATTGGGATACTGGTAAGTTGTTGATTAAACTCTTAGGGTGGAAGCTTTTGTAATAGAGTGCACTATTTCGATCCGTTGATTTCGTGTATAGTGCTGTTTCAAAACCCTGTTGTGTTTTGGTGATCCTAACATCTAGATAATCGATGACCGTATCACTGATCTTGTGAGTGAATTGAATTCTGGTATCAACTCCGTTCAAGGTAGTTATGAGCTGCTCCAATGTTTCCTGTGTATCATCCCAAATCAGGAATACATCGTCGATGAAACGACTGTACATTTTGACATGAGTCCATTCCCTCAATGACATTAAATTTTCCGCTTCATACTGAGCCATAAAGGTATTAGCATATGCAGGAGCCCCTGCAAAGCCCATAGAAGTCCCGTTCAGTTGAGCAAAATGTTCATTTTTCCATGTGAAGTAGCTGTTATGGAGGCAAAATTTTAACAACTGTGTCAGAAATTTTTTTTGGTTCATGTGTAGGTTGTCCATTTTTAATAGTGCCCATTCTATAGATTCCAGGCCTGCATGGTGTGGAGGTATAAAGTGCTACCACGTCAATGGTGCACATTATCCAATTTTCTTGGAATCCTTCTTCAGTCCATTTCAATTTATTAAGGAAATCCGTTGTGTCCCGTATATAGGAACCCCATTCTTGCACAAACTGTTGCAAATAATAATCAATGTATTTGCCTAATGGATCAAAAATTGACCCGCACCCAGAAACTATAGGTCTAAAAGGGGGGTTTGTCGGATGTTTATGGATCTTAGGGATCATGTAAAGGCTGGGACGTCTAGGGTTTCTTTGGGTGAGGTATGCTGCTGTTTGCTCATCAATCCATTCATTGTCTGTTGCTGTTTTTAATATGTCTTTCAGCATCTGTTGTAAAGATCCTGTCGGGTCAGTTGGTAATTTAAGGTACGTTTGCTGGTCCGCCACGTGTTCATTGACTTTATGATCATAATAAACCGTGTCCATTAGTACTAAGGCGCCACCCTTGTCAGCTGGTTGTATTGTTAGTTCTGGATTATTTGCCAAATTGTTAATTATATTTTGCTCTTGTTTGGTTAAGTTGTTGTGTCGTTTACTCTTGTAATTCAATTCCTGTAGGTCTTTCCTGACCATGATTTCAAATGTGTCCAGCATCTTATGGGATACTGGTGCTTGATACACACTTTTAGGTTTGAATGTTCTGCTGGTGTTCTCAGTTGTACTCACTGTTGGTTCAATCACGTTTTCAAAATAATGTCTCAGTTTAAGGGTCCTCATAAATTTAAAGAATGCCCCCTCTGTTTCTAATTCATTAGTTGATGTTGTGGGGACAAATGTTAAACCTTTATTTAATGTAGATGTTTGTTGTTGAGTCAATTTAATGGAAGATATGTTGATAATTAAATCACTGTTCGTCCGCTCCTCAATGCTTTTCCGGCCACTTCCTCGCCTTGTTTTCCGCTTGTTATTACTGTCCCGGGTGATGTTGTCGGTGGTTGTCCTGGATCTTGTGCCTGTAACAAAAAAGATGTTTCACTGCTAGTTGTCGCTTGGTTGGTGATTTCGGTTGGTGCTGCGGTGCCGTCCTGAGTAACTTTAACTGGTCCTCTGCGTATTGATATTTCTTTGTCTGTTACATAGAAAATGGGTCGCCACGCTAGACCCTTACCCATACCAACATGGCGCTCATCATCCCTAACATATCGGCCTTAGACAATGTTTTGAGTCCGTTGTTGATGTCTCCAACTCCGCTTTGGCGCGGAGTTTTGCATAGCTTTTAATGGCGTTTCCTTCGTCACTTTGAGTAACGAGTAATCCGAGAGACGGTGGCATATTATATACGGGACATCTTTTGCACTACAGGTACGCATCAATTGAGTAATCTCAGCGTATTAGCATTATAATACGAGGCCCCTTAAACAACTTAGTAACGGAGTTTCTTTTCACTTAATAGACGAACTATACGGGTGAAGATAAGGTAAGGACCTACTTGTCCACTGTTTGTATATTTTCGTCTTGTGTAGGAACATACATAGTTTTGATAGAGATTATTTCTTGTCTCTACAGAGAGTTTTGATCATCACGACCAGGTATGTTGCCATCAGATCGTTCTGATCTATTTTCCTAACACACACTAAGTTATAGACCTATAACCATCACAGGCTATCTTTCATCATTTCCAGAGTCTTCCTTTGAGTCACAATCAGAGAGGCGACCATTAGCACACTCCAACCTATACGGCTACCAGGTATGAGATCACCACACATATTGAACATTGCACCCCCATGAACTCCCTCTTAAGAATCTCACACAATCTTTTACATGTTTGTCATTTCAGAACCGCCCCTGATGAAGGCACCATAGAGGCGCCGAAATGCATTGGGCTCATTGATAACTTATGTGGATTGTATATATATGTAAAGTGAAAAATATCGAAAATGTTAATATGCACTCAATCATAATGTTATGTTATGTTATGCACTTTTGTATTGCGCACAGCTGCCCCAGCTAAGGGGCGTCCTGGCGCATGGCAGGCAATGTGCAACAGATAGCAGAAACACAACACAGATAAAAGATCTATTTAAAAAAGAAACGTTTTCAGAGCTTTGCGAAAGGCCAAGAGGTCAGTCAGTAGCCGCAAGTCCACTGGGAGGGAATTCCAGAGTTCAGCCGCCCTCACCCGAAAAGAGCGACCACCAGCCCGACACAACCTGTATCGGGGGACCACCGCGAGCGCTTGGCTTCCCGATCTCAAAGCGCGGGAAGGAACATACCACGACAGGAGGTCAGCAAGAATTGGCGGACCTACTCCCCTCAAGATCTTAAACGCCAAGCACAACACCTTGAACTGGATGCGTGATTTAATGGGGAGCCAATGCAAGGATCTCAAGACTCCTGAGACAGAGCTCCTTCGGGGTAAGCCTACAATGGCTCTAGCCGCGGCATTCTGCACTCGTTGAAGGCGGGTAGTCTCCGCCACGTTGGTCCCTACCAAAAGCGAGCTGGCATAGTCCAGGCGAGATAATACCGTGGCCTGGACTATCAGCTGCCTGGTACCACGGTCAAAGAACTTAAGAATGGGCCTCAGCGACCGCAAGATGCCAAAACAGCCGGCCGCGATTTTCTTCGAGTGGCCCTCGTAACTGAGAGCGGGATCCATCCACACTCCCAGATTCCTAAGTTCAGTGACCGGGAGAGGGACCGGCCCCAGTTCAATGGGCCACCACTTGTCCCCCCACAGTTCCGCCTTCCTGCCAACGATCATGATCTCGGTTTTCTTCGCGTTGAGCTGGAGACAGTTGTTCTTCATCCAGCTTGCCACCGCCCTAAGTCCACTCTGAAACCTGGGGGCATCCCGATCAGCATCCCCGCTGATAGTCACCGCTAGCTGAGTATCGTCAGCATACGAGACCATAGTCATGTCCCATTGCTTGACGATCTCAGCCAGCGGTCTCACATACAGATTGAAAAGCGTGGGACTCAGCGAGGAGCCTTGCGGGACCCCCTGTCTCAGAGGAAGGAATTGGGACTGGTACGGTGGCAGCGCAACGCTAAAGAAACGATCGTTCAGGAAAGAGCGAAACCACTGGAGGGCAGAGCCACCCAGCCCGACCTCCTCCAGGCGATGCAACAGGATAGGATGGGACACGGTGTCGAACGCGGCGCTCAGATCTAATAAAACGAGCGCCGCTGTCTGCCCCGCATCCATCACTGTGCGTAGGTGTTCAGCCATGGAGAGAAGGGCAGACTCCGTGCTGTGACCAGCACGGAAGCCATTTTGGGTGGGATCCAAGATGTTAAACTGGATGAGGTGGGCCGAGAGAACTTTGTTGACATGGGCCTCCATTACTTTGGTAGGCCAGGGAAGCAAAGAGATAGGCCGATAGTTTTCAGGCTTGTCTGGGTCCAGTGAGGGCTTCTTTAGGATGGGGGAAACCATCGCCCGCTTCCAGCTACGGGGGACCGTGCCCGACTCCAACGAGATGTTGATCAGGGAGTGTACCACGGTCCGACCCACGAACGACTCATCTCTAAAGAGAGCCGAACTGAGAGGGTCGGCGGGGGACCCAGATTTCACCTGCTTAGCCAAGATGTTAAACCCTTCCAATGTCAACAGGGGAAGCGAGTGCAGGGCTGTGTCTCCACAGATGGAAATCGGAGACTCAACTGGGGGTCCTGTGGATGGAAAGGTCATATAGATGTTTTGGACCTTTTCCTGAAAGAACGCCGCAAGAGCCTCACAATGAGCAGTAGAGCCCGTCGTCGGAGCATCGGGGCGCTTAGCTAGAAGATCCTTCATCAATTTGAAAATAGTTTTCGAGGGGTTAGAGCTGTTGCCGACTTCGGCAGTATAATACAATGCCCGAGCACGGCACACAGCCCGATGGTATACTTTGACGGAGGCGAGATAGATAGCTTTTTTCCCCGAATCGTACGCCTTCCGCCAAGCCCTCTCTGCGCGCCTGCAACTGCCCTTGAGCGCACGTAGGGCGCCATCGTACCATGGGCTAGATTCTCTGGCACTGGTCTTACAGGCGGTGAGTGGAATGACAGCAAAATTGAATCAATGAATTATATGTTTGTGTTATGAAAAGAGTAAATAACATACATGCAAATTCATAAGATTGAAAACTAAAAAATAAGAATAAAAATAATCTGAATAGCTAATGCAAATGAGTGTGATAAATAATTAATGCGCGGAGCGCTAAGTGAACAGTGCATGATTAGGTGAGTTCGATAACTCATCATAACCACTAGCAATACAAACAGGGGTGACTACCCTGATTAATCATTGCACCATTGGATAAGTTTGAACAGTTTGATAAAAATAACGGAGTGCTCCTCACGCCCCTCTATTCTTCGTTTTCATCACTGAGTCACTTAGTGAGGAGGCACCCATCAATCTAAAATGCAGTTTGACACAATAACTGGAATGACCGATAACAGAGCCAACACACTGGCATACACAACGGAACAGGCGGACCAAATCTACACTTTAATTAAAGAAGTCGAAAGTATGGATGTCCATGGGGGATCCATAAGCCAACAACTAAAACAGCTGGAGTATCTAACACGTCGTCAACTAAATCAAAGGATGCACGCCTCCACCCTTATCCAATATCATCGAGCTAAACGCATTCCAAGAGGCTTACGCTTATCAATAAAACCTATGCTTTTCCGCTTTAACCTCAATTCCAAATTCATGGAGAAATGGTTTAGTATTTTGAACAAATGCTCTTTGGACTTAATATTGTTGATCATTGAAGAACTGGCCAAAACCATCAGGGAATTGGAGGATGAGATATACGTACTAAAAACAGAACTAGAAGCCAGGATGGAGACAGACACGTGGAAAATGAATTTGGAAGGAATTAACATCAAACTAGACAAATACGAAAAAGAATTACAGGAAGGAAAATTAAGAAAGTATAAGCGCGACACTATAGATTATAAGCTCAACGAGGTTTATACGTGGGCAGAGATCTATGCCCGGCGCCAATACGTCCCTAAGAAAACACCAACATCAGCACGCTCCTCAGAGGAAAGTCTAGTAACAGACAAAGAAATATCAATACGCAGAGGACCAGTTAAAGTTACTCAGGACGGCACCGCAGCACCAACCGAAATCACCAACCAAGCGACAACTAGCAGTGAAACATCTTTTTTGTTACAGGCACAAGATCCAGGACAACCACCGACAACATCACCCGGGACAGTAATAACAAGCGGAAAACAAGGCGAGGAAGTGGCCGGAAAAGCATTGAGGAGCGGACGAACAGTGATTTAATTATCAACATATCTTCCATTAAATTGACTCAACAACAAACATCTACATTAAATAAAGGTTTAACATTTGTCCCCACAACATCAACTAATGAATTAGAAACAGAGGGGGCATTCTTTAAATTTATGAGGACCCTTAAACTGAGACATTATTTTGAAAACGTGATTGAACCAACAGTGAGTACAACTGAGAACACCAGCAGAACATTCAAACCTAAAAGTGTGTATCAAGCACCAGTATCCCATAAGATGCTGGACACGTTTGAAATCATGGTCAGGAAAGACCTACAGGAATTGAATTACAAGAGTAAACGACACAACAACTTAACCAAACAAGAGCAAAATATAATTAACAATTTGGCAAATAATCCAGAACTAACAATACAACCAGCTGACAAGGGTGGCGCCTTAGTACTAATGGACACGGTTTATTATGATCATAAAGTCAATGAACACGTGGCGGACCAGCAAACGTACCTTAAATTACCAACTGACCCGACAGGATCTTTACAACAGATGCTGAAAGACATATTAAAAACAGCAACAGACAATGAATGGATTGATGAGCAAACAGCAGCATACCTCACCCAAAGAAACCCTAGACGTCCCAGCCTTTACATGATCCCTAAGATCCATAAACATCCGACAAACCCCCCTTTTAGACCTATAGTTTCTGGGTGCGGGTCAATTTTTGATCCATTAGGCAAATACATTGATTATTATTTGCAACAGTTTGTGCAAGAATGGGGTTCCTATATACGGGACACAACGGATTTCCTTAATAAATTGAAATGGACTGAAGAAGGATTCCAAGAAAATTGGATAATGTGCACCATTGACGTGGTAGCACTTTATACCTCCATACCACACCATGCAGGCCTGGAATCTATAGAATGGGCACTATTAAAAATGGACAACCTACACATGAACCAAAAAAATTTTCTGACACAGTTGTTAACATTTTGCCTCCATAACAGCTACTTCACATGGAAAAATGAACATTTTGCTCAACTGAACGGGACTTCTATGGGCTTTGCAGGGGCTCCTGCATATGCTAATACCTTTATGGCTCAGTATGAAGCGGAAAATTTAATGTCATTGAGGGAATGGACTCATGTCAAAATGTACAGTCGTTTCATCGACGATGTATTCCTGATTTGGGATGATACACAGGAAACATTGGAGCAGCTCATAACTACCTTGAACGGAGTTGATACCAGAATTCAATTCACTCACAAGATCAGTGATACGGTCATCGATTATCTAGATGTTAGGATCACCAAAACACAACAGGGTTTTGAAACAGCACTATACACGAAATCAACGGATCGAAATAGTGCACTCTATTACAAAAGCTTCCACCCTAAGAGTTTAATCAACAACTTACCAGTATCCCAATTTATTAGGATCAAACGTATTTGCTCAAATCCACAAGAATGTCAAACCAACCTGAATAAACAGGTACAGAAGTACAAAGACAGAGGCTATCCGGCGGAAGTACTTGATAAACAACTTAGCAAAGTACAAACAATGAAACGAGAGGACCTTCTGAAACCGAGTGAGAAAAAAACACATAACAGGATAGTATTTGTTACCAAATACACAACTTTATCGACAAAAATCAGAGCCATAATCAATAAGAGATGGGAATTGTTATCAGTTGAACCAGACTTTCATGGGATTTTTCAAGAACTGCCTGTACATGCATATACGAGAGGGTCAAACTTGAGGACAAGACTAAAATATAAACAACCACCTGCATATTCAGGTACATACTAAGGAACAACAAGATGCTCAAATTGCATTAATTGCAACAATGTAATCACAGGAAGCACTTTTACTCACCCAACTACAGGCAAATCGATGCAGTTGAAACACACCAGTGACTGTAACTCCAACAACGTAGTATACGCAATCAAGTGCCCTTGTGGCAAAATGTATATAGGCAAGACGGAACGTAAAGTAAAAATACGTATCACTGAGCACAAAAGCAGAATCCGCAACCAGAACTTGACGTCACCTTTAGTACTACATTGGAGAGATGAAAAACACACCATCTCACAATTGAGATTTTTAGTCATTGAAAAAGTGCAAATAATGGAAGGCATTGACAATCATCAGAGATTAAAGCAACGCGAGTTATTCTGGATAAAACAACTAAAAACTCTAGCCCCCACAGGGCTTAATGATAAATATGATCTGTCATGTTATCTGTGAAAGCGACAGTACAATACCAAGGACTGGTTTGTAAAAGATTTAATACAATGTAGAGAACATAAGAACTAATAATAGCTCACATAATGATGTCTTACGTTAATATCCTTCTTCCTCAAAAAATAGGACCCTGCCATTCAGAACCTTCACCGGTGGTTAGACACTAGGGTAATATCATAGACAGCATGCAAAACATCTATATAACTAGATAAATGATAGTGAATACCGAATTTACTTTAATGTTTCTTAAATGTCAAACAGTTGAAAGATGTTTAAAATGGTTGAACAGTCAAATGTACATTTATGCCTACAAGTGTATATTGCACCGTATTTACTTAAATGTTTCTTAAATGTTAAACACTTGAAAGATGTTTAAGATGGTTGAACAGTTAAATGTACATTTATGCCTACATGTGTATATTGCACACTTTTCACCACACGAACAACGTGGTTTCCTTTCATCACTTCAGAACCTCGGGGCTCCTTTTCACTACTGTTTTGATTATAACTCGCTGACTACAGAATATACCATCAGCACAGTAATATTGATGGGAACACATCCGTAGGTTTTCCGCGCTTAATAGTTAGAGTCCGTCAATCATTCTTTTATATTAACATTTTTTCCTGTTATTCAGCGTTAGGTAACCATCGGTTGACACACATAGAAAATGGGTCGCCACGCTAGACCCATACCCATACCAACATGGCGCTCATCATCCCTAACATATCGGCCTTAGACAATGTTTTGAGTCCGTTGTTGATGTCTCCAACTCCGCTTTGGCGCGGAGTTTTGCATAGCTTTTAATGGCGTTTCCTTCGTCACTTTGAGTAACGAGTAATCCGAGAGACGGTGGCATATTATATACGGGACATCTTTTGCACTACAGGTACGCATCAATTGAGTAATCTCAGCGTATTAGCATTATAATACGAGGCCCCTTAAACAACTTAGTAACGGAGTTTCTTTTCACTTAATAGACGAACTATACGGGTGAAGATAAGGTAAGGACCTACTGGTCCACTGTTTGTATATTTTCGTCTTGTGTAGGAACATACATAGTTTTGATAGAGATTATTTCTTGTCTCTACAGAGAGTTTTGATCATCACGACCAGGTATGTTGCCATCAGATCGTTCTGATCTATTTTCCTAACACACACTAAGTTATAGACCTATAACCATCACAGGCTATCTTTCATCATTTCCAGAGTCTTCCTTTGAGTCACAATCAGAGAGGCGACCATTAGCACACTCCAACCTATACGGCTACCAGGTATGAGATCACCACACATATTGAACATTGCACCCCCATGAACTCCCTCTTAAGAATCTCACACAATCTTTTACATGTTTGTCATTTCAGAACCGCCCCTGATGAAGGCACCATAGAGGCGCCGAAATGCATTGGGCTCATTGATAACTTATGTGGATTGTATATATATGTAAAGTGAAAAATATCGAAAATGTTAATATGCACTCAATCATAATGACAGCAAAATTGAATCAATGAATTATATGTTTGTGTTATGAAAAGAGTAAATAACATACATGCAAATTCATAAGATTGAAAACTAAAAAATAAGAATAAAAATAATCTGAATAGCTAATGCAAATGAGTGTGATAAATAATTAATGCGCGGAGCGCTAAGTGAACAGTGCATGATTAGGTGAGTTCGATAACTCATCATAATCACTAGCAATACAAACAGGGGTGACTACCCTGATTAATCATTGCACCATTGGATAAGTTTGAACAGTTTGATAAAAATAACGGAGTGCTCCTCACGCCCCTCTATTCTTCGTTTTCATCAATGGTGGGAGCGGCAGACCCTGATGCAGAGGTCTGGCCCGGGACCAGGGTTCAATTCCCACCTCAGCGGCTCTTGAACTCAATCTCCCCAGACCTGATAATTCTTGCCTCGGTGCCTAGTCTAATCATGGGTCCCACTCTGTGACTCTGGGCAATAGCTTGCTTAATCTCCATAACGGCCCCAGCAGCGCTTGGATGCCTGGCTTCACCTTGGGGGTGCCCAGGAGTGGACATCTCACAGGAAAGCCAGGAAGGGTTCCACAGCGGTATGAATACAGCGCTACGAGACCTCTGGGTAGAAGGCGCTATATAAATACAAACACATTTACATTTACATATTGGATCCTCACCGGGACAGCGTGTGATGGGAGCTAATACCGTGTGTCACACTGGCACAGTGTGAGTTGGCAGGTATGTACCTGTCCACTTCGACCCCTGCCGGCTACACATGCTTCAAAGCCAATGGACTGTGTGACTAGGAGTACAGTTGATACTAGAGTCGACACCGCCTCATCTTGGCCCGCTACTATAGGAAACAGCTACACTAATTGCCTCATATAGCCTTGCAGGGTAGAGAGGGGTGGTCATGCCCAAAGCTTCTATCCATTAATGCACTAAAATGCACACAAAATGGTTGCAGACAAAAACACCACATGTGAAAACCTTCAGCTCACCTGACTGCACCTGCAGCCAGCAATAAAGCAAGTTCGAAGGGGTTGGGGGAAATGTTCTTTCCAGGGGTCTCTTCTTTCCACATCTGACAGGAAGGCAGAAGACAAAGACATTAAGTCCCTTATGAGCATAGGGTGGATAAACAGCAATACAATGCAATGGTGGAGGAGCTTCACGACCCTCCTCCACCCCTAGCCAGCAGAGGGAAAGGAAAAATACAATGTTAATAAAACAGTATTATTATAATTTTATTTTTCGGAGTCTTTGGCGGTGGGGCCGTGCCATGACAGGCATAAGAAGGGAGTGGTGGTTCTCCAGTATTAGGGGTGTCTTTCATAGATTCACATGCTTGAATATTCCCCGTCGTCGAGTTGGGAGTCCCACGGTACATAAAATAGCAATAATGCTAAATATATATATGTAAATATATGTGAAAACAACATAATAAAAGAAGAGGTAAATACAAATGAAAAAACCTCTAGAACAATATCTACATAGGAATGCATGGTAAAGAGAAAAACCACTTGTAACACATTAGTGTCATTATGTTAGTCCAAACTACAGCCAATCAGGCGCAAGCACCCTCTAGAACCTTCTCCTCCGAAGTCCAAGTCCTCAGATTTTCTACCGCACGTTGTGTGAAGGGAGTCTCCCTAAGCTCTACTTAGTTCTTTGCTTCTAATCTTCTGCTTCCAGTCTTCTCAACATGTCAATTAAGAAGTCTTTATTCAGACCTTGCTCTTCTTGTGGGAAGCTGCGTCTTTTTGATAAAGACCCCCACCAGAAGTGTATTTATTGTTTATACCCTGACCATGAAGTTGGCAGCTGCAAGTTCTGTAGAACTTTTTCTTCTAAAACTTTGAAGGACAGGGAAGGCCGGCTTCTCCTTTGGCTCCAGTGTCTTAAAGACAAGGACTCTGTTCTGTCAGATGCAGAAAGTTTTCACTCTGGTCCTTCTTCAGCAGCCTCTAAGCGTGGTAGTGTTCAGGATGTTCCTTCTCCTTTCCTCAAAAGAAAGAAACTGGCCTTGCCTCTGACCTCTGCGGTGTCTCCTACCACTTCTACTACCACTGCGCCCACGAGACCTGGCTCTCAGACGTCTTCTGCTGCCTCTAGGAGTGTTTCCACACCTCTTAAGGTTCCGTCATCGACGGGACCGTCTACGAGCGCCCCGACGACGAGAGCCGCAGTGTCTTAATCGTCGACGACGACGTTGACGACGACATCAGCTTCTGTTTCGTCGACGACGGTCTCGTCATCAGCCTTCACGTCGACGAGAGTTTCTTTGTCTTCTCAGCCTCTATCGTCGACGATCCCCATCACCTCGTCGACGAGGAAACATTCCTCGTCGACGAAAACAGTTCAGAAATCTTCGTCGTCGACTAAGATTCCGTCGACCAAGGCTTTGTCGACAAAGACTCCGTCGACCAAAGCCCCGTCGACGGGGGCTCCGTCTACGGAGATTCTGTCTGCGTCGACGACTGCACCGTCGATGGCTGTACCGTCAACGACAACGTCTACGATTCGCCCGTCGACGGTAACTCTGACGGCGACTCCGTCGACGGCTACACCGTCGACGATGGATTCTTCAAAATTGACTGTCAAATCAACACCGTTGACGATAGCGTCGACGGACCGGCTTCCTTTGCCTCGTTGCCTTTGGTGCCTTTGAAGTCTTCAAGATCCTCTGGAGCTGCTGATCATTCCCAACGTCGAAATAAGGCTCCATGCCACCAGTTATCTGCTCCAGAGCTTCAACCACCTTCTCCAATGTTTGCCTCTACCTCTGAGCATGACACTGATTCTGAGAATGAAGATGACACGTTTGGGGCAGCCCATAGTCCCTCTGATTTGATCAGCAAATGTCAGGAGTCTGACGCTGACAACGATGGCGGAGACCAGGAGTCTCAACCTGAAGAACAGTTTGTCCAAGTCCCTATGGCTACATTACCATTGTCATTGATTTCCACTCTCCAGCATATGCTGGATGATTACAACCGTTGTTTCTCAGCAACGCCGCAAGGTACTCCTGTGCAATCATCTGCTGCCGTTGCACTACCTCCACCGTCTCTTCCACCAATTTTAACGCCAACAAAGTCGTCTCAAGTTCAGACGTCCATCAGAATTCAAACGACTGTGTATCCGCATTATGTGGATGATGAGGTGGTGCCGGAGCGAGAGGATGGAGAGGTCACTGAGGATTCGGATGAGGATGCAGTCGAACCCAGTATGGCGGAGTGGGACGACTACCGAACGCAGGCGCCATCTCCTCAGCCTGGAGACTCTGGTGATTCACCTCCAGTTGATATCGCCAGTTTTCATCTTCTAATGGACAAAGCGGCTCAGCGTTTCAAGTTACCTAGAACACTTTGTGAGGAGGGCTGTTTCCTTTACGATTTAAAAACATACACCTCACAAACAGGTCCACACAATTCCAATCATCGATTTTGTTTGGAAGGAAGGACTTAAACTCATGCAGGCTCCAAACTCTTTGCCTGCTCAGATAACGCGCCTTGAGAAGAAATACAAGGCCCCAACCGGTTCTCCAGCATGCTTGATCTCTCACCCTAAGCCAGACTCAGTAGTGAGTCAAGCTGCGCAACGTAGAGCTCGGAATCCAGCGTCTCCAATCACCGCGCCTCCTGATAAAGATGGTCGGCGCCTAGATGCTATTGGCCGCAAGTTTTCTACCATGGCTTCCACTTCTGTTTGAGCAGCCAATGCCTTAGCCATTTTGGGGCGCTATGACCGACAAATGTGGTCGGACATCTCTGCGTTAGTGGATTTAGTACCGCAGGCCTCCAAGGCGGACGCTCAGCAGTTTCTTCAAGATGGGAAGAGAGCATCGGAAGAAATGATCGACTGTGCAGTCGATATTGCTGGTACAGGTTTCCGTCTGCTTGCAAGTAAAGCTGCCCTCTGACGCCAGGGTTGGTTAAAATCCACCTCCTTCCGGCAGGAAGTCCAATCCAGGATCCTTGACATGCCGTATGATGGCGAGTCGCTTTTCGGGTCTCACATAGATGACGCTCTGGAGTCCATTAAGAAGGACACCGATGCGGCCAAATCATTGGGCATGTTATAACAGTACCGCTCATACAATCAGGGCAACCAGCGTTACGCATCCAATCAGCAGCAGTCCAATCGTCAGCAGTCCTCCAGACCCTATAGGGGTAAATCCTCCTATCGCGGATCCACTCCGAAGCGCCAATGACTTTTATATTCCCCAAAGTGTTGGAGGTCGAATCTCTCTGTTTTATTCCCAGTGGTCCTTCATCACCTCGGACCGCTGGGTTATAGACATTGTACGAAGGGGTCATACCTTAGAATTCGTCGAGATTCCTCCTCGTACTCCACCATCTGACCCGCCTCCTCCACACCTCAAGGAGCTTTACCATCAAGTCAGTCTTCTTGTTCAAAAAGGGGCAGTCGAAGTGGTCCCTGTGCATCAAAGAGGAGAGGGATTTTACTCTCGATTCTTTCTCATACTCAAGAAGACTGGAGACTGGCGGCCCATTCTGGATTTGAGGGCTCTCAACCAATTCCTCAAGAGCCAGTCTTTCCGCATGCTGACATTACTAGAGATCCTGCGTCTTCTATCCAGCGGGGATTTCATGACCACCATAGACCTTCAAGACGCGTACTTTCATGTCCCGATTCTCCAACAGCATCGCCAGTACCTACGTTTCAAGGTGGGACAAACGCATTATCAGTTCAAGGTTTTGCCCTTCGGACTTCGATCAGCTCCTCGTGTGTTCACGAAGGTACTGGCTCCTGTAGTGGCTCACCTGAGTCTCCAAGGTGTTCAAATCTTCCCATACTTGGACGATTGCCTCCTCAAATCCAATCCCGCCATCAACTATGTCAGGACACTTGTCTTTGTCAGCAGGTATTTCAATCCCTGGGGTTAGCCATCAAAGTCGAAAAGTCACAGTTTGCGCCACTGCAAACCAGAAATTGATTGGGAGCTATCCTAGACACGAGACCATCAAAAGCGTTCGTCTCGCACGAGCGGCAGCAGAAGATCCTTCGTCTGGTCTCCCTCATCCGAAGAAAACAGTCCATTTCTGTTCGAACGTTAAAATCATTTTTGGGGATGTCATCATCTTGTATCGCACTGATCCCAAATTGCAGGTTGCGAACCCGTCCCATTCAGGGGGAACTAGACGGACAGTGGCGTCAGGTCTCCGGGTCCTTCAACGACCTAGTTGCAGTCACAGCCCGCATGAGAAGGAGTTTACATTGGTGGGCGCAGCCAACCAACCTGGAGATGGGGACGTCGTTCCTCGTTCACCCACCAGATCTCACGCTCACAACGGACGCCTCTCTGGAGGGCTGGGGCGCTCATCTACAGGGCCTATCCATCAAAGGCAAGTGGACTCCGCCCCAACGCAAGTGGCATATCAACAGGCTAGAGTTGATGGCGATCTTCCTAGCTCTCAAATCATTCCTACCTGTAGTTCACGGAGAGTCAGTGCTTATCCAAACGGACAATACCACCAGCATGCACTACGTGAACAAACAGGAAGGAACCAAGTCTCCACACCTGTCTCTGTTGGCCCAGTCAATCTGGGATTGGGATCTCCGTCATCAGATCACCTTGACGGCGGTCCATCTGCCGGGCGTGTCCAACATACTAGCGGACTCTCTAAGCAGGTCCACATCATCGACACACGAAAGGGAACTGCACCAGCCGACTCTGGATATTGTGTTCCACCGATGGGGTTGCCCAACTCTGGACCTCTTTGCAACGCCAGAGAATCGAAAATGCCCATCCTACGCAAGCTGGCATCCCCACCCCGGTTTGTGCGGGAATGCCCTTTTGATCGATTGGTGCGATCAATTCGCGTACGCTTTTCCGCTGATTCCGTTAGTACCGCGGGTGCTGTGGAAGATGCGGAGGCAACCTTGCCACATCCTACTGATCGCACCTCGTTGGCCCAGACAGGCATGGTTTTTGGAACTGCTTCTGCTGTCCCAGTGCGAGCCCATCCCTCTGCGTCCTCGTCCAGACCTCCTAACGATGGACAGAGGCCAAGTGTGCCATCCAGATCCCTCCACGCTACAGTTATCAGCATGGAACCTGAGCACCTTGAATTCGCACACTTAAACATATCTCAAGAATGCAGGGACATCCTTGCTCAATTGGAAAAGATTCTGTCATTGGTGCGTAGCAACAAATGTCCATCCAATCCATTCTACTCCGGAGCAACTTCTTCCGTTCTTCTTAAGTCTCGCTCAGTCTGGACTTTCATATGCCACCTTGAGAGTTTTCCTAGCTGCAATCTCTCGCTTCCGACACGATGGCTCTTCCTCCCTCTGTTCATCCAGAATCATACGCCAGTTCTTCAAAGGACTCTTCCGTAAGTTCCCACCTGTTCGGCGCCCTCCTCCACCATGGCACCTCAATGTTGTACTATCTCAACTTATGAAGGCACCATTTGAACCTATCCATAGGGCTGATATCAAGTTCCTCACCTGGAAGGTTGCTTTGCTGTTAGCCTTGACTTCATCTCGTCGCGTGAGCGACCTTCACGCTTTCACTATCAAGCCACCTTATCTACAATTCAAACCTGACGGCGTGGTGCTTAGCACCAATCCCACTTTCTTACCTAAAGTGCCTACAGATTTTCATCTGAATGAGCCTGTGTTCCTAAAGACTTTCTTTCCGGACCCAAAGTGTCCGGCGGAGCAGCGCTTACACTCTTTGGACATCAAATGATGCCTTAAATTTTACATTGCCAAGACTGCCTCCTTCCGCAAGTCCGACCAACTGTTCATTGCTCATGGGCGACTGCGTAAGGGCCATCCAGTTACCAAACCAACAATTGCCCGTTGGCTTTCTTCAGCCATTACCTTCTGTCATCAACAAGCAGGCAAACCATTGCAGTCTTCAGTGAAGGCTCATTCTACAAGGGCGATGTCTTCATCCACCGCCTTGTTTGGTGGTGTGCCACTTCATCAGATTTGCCGTGCAGCGACATGGTCCAGCAGGCACACCTTCACCAAGCATTACTGCTTGGATGCCATCAATGAAGCTGATACCGCAGTGGGGCTGGCAGTGCTTCATCATCTTTTCAAATAAGGTGAGCCTCTGTTCCCTCCTCCTTGTATTCTCCTGTGATTGCTATTATTGTTACATGACTGTATTATTACTGTCTTTGGTTTTTTCCATATGTGCCTAGCAATCTCAGCTCTACGGAGGTTACTGCTTTCTATTCTATTCAAACATGTGAATCTATGAAAGACACCCCTAATACTGGAGAAGAACAATTGTTAGTGGAGAAGTGTGGCTCAGGGGTTAGAGGCGGCAGACCCGGAAGCTGAGATCGGCCCTGGACCAGGGTTCAATTCCCCGCCCCGACGGGGGTTGGGCTCAATAATTCCACGGACTCGATAATTCTCACTCCGGTGCCTACTCGACTCACGGGTTCACACTCTGCGACTCTGGGCAATAGCTTGCTTAATCTCCACAACGGCCCCTCGCGGCGGGATGCCTGGCTTTCACCTTGTGGATACCCTGCCGGGGTATCTCACAGGGGAATACCAGGACGGGTTCCCTAAGCAAGCGCATAGATGCCTGCGATGTGGGCGATTTGCGCTGTATAAATACATGTACATTTACATTTTACATTTACTTACCTGTAAACAGGCGGTTCTCCAGTATTGGTGTCTTTCATATATTCACATGCGACCCACCCTTCCTCCCCTCCGAGGCTCTCTTTTCCTCATGCGCTCTTTATTACTTGTGCTACGAAAATCTGAGGACTTGGGCTTCTGAGGAGAAAGTTCTAGAGGGTGCTTGCGCCTGATTGGCTGTAGTTTGGACTAACATAATGGTACTAATGTGTTACAAGTGGTTTTTCTCTTTACCATGCATTCCTATGTAGGAATTGTTCTGGAGGTTTTTTCATTTGTATTTACCTCTTCTTTTATTATGTATTATGTTGTTTTCACATATATTTACATATATATATATATTTAGCATTATTGCTATTTTATGTACCGTGGGACTCCCACTTTGACGATGGGGAATATTCAAGCATGTGAATCTATGAAAGAACCCAATACTGGAGAACCACCTGTTTACAGGTAAGTAACAATTGTTCTTAGCACTGCTGTCAGTGCGCATGATGGTTGGACAGGCCATCTTAGGACAGCCAAATCGCCATGCACATCGCCATCTCTCCAACCTGAGCTACATTGCCGGGGGCAGAGAACAGCCAGCGTAGACTCTCAGTCCCCTTTGGAGCCAAAAACGAGCCATTCAGGCCAATCCCAGTACTTCTGTCATGCTGGCCAGCATTAAAGAAGCTCTGGGATTGGCCGTACGGAGTCTGGGAGCTTCAGCACATACTATTCAGTTCAAGGAAAGAGAGGCACACCTGGTCATCTACATTTCATTTAAGTCTTTATCATTTTGTTGGTGGTCGCGGCGTGCATACACCTGCTTAGCGCTTCGTCTCAGTGCGCTGTATAACAGACTTTACACAAGAAATCTCCAATTCCGATTCAGTCAGGTTGCACGGCCATGTTTTACATTGAATCCAGTGAATCCATATTTTCTCCGCTTTTCTCTTGTTACTGCATCATTATTTCAACCATTTTAGTTCATTTCATCTCAAGTGTTAATCGATTCATTTTACTCAATTGTGAACGAAACTGTTTCAAAAAGGCTCGGGAGTCCAAAGTGGGTTCCACATCCCGTACTGTTTATTAAAATGGCCCAATGCATTTCGGAAAGTACATTTCCTTCTTCAGGGGCATCATGTTTAGTGCATCTCGTAAATGTTTAAAATCGCGTCTACCTTCATGTTTTCACAGCGTGTGCAATACACTTCTGGACTCTTCTCTGAAGCTTTCTGCGGCAGCATCATGCCAGCCAGGCATATGTTAACGAAGGCCTACTGTGCAGGTACAACAATAACCATAACAATATCTGCAGTGTTTAAAGAGCTTTAGAAATGATTTTAATATTTGTATATTGGAACCGCCGAAAACCCATCGACCATTCACCCCGCCAGCCCTTGAGTTGTACGCTGAAAGCCGTCTTGTTGTTGCGATGCTCACATTGACCTCAAACAGACTTGTGGTCATTCTGTAGTCTTTGTGCTGCCTTTCATCCCTTCCACCCCTATCTCATCCACATCAGTAAACAACAATTCTCCTGGTATTATTTGAAAATCTCTAGTTCCATTTGAAATTTAAATCCTATACACAACAAGTCGCAGTCAAACCGAAAGCAAATTATTCCTGTCACCATTTCTGTTCCTCTGCGTTTGTACTGTTTTTAAAGGAAATTTGTGAAACGCATCTCTCAGGGAGTTGTCATAGGAGAGTCTGGCTTCCTTATCGCTGGAATGTCTGATTACAGAATACCGCTTTCCTGCGACGAGCCAACAGCGCACTCAGGCCATCCAGGGCATTGCATCTCTTACCCACACATCTACCCATCCTCTCACCCACTCATCTAAGCACCATCTTACCCACTCATATCACCATCCTCTCATCCATTTATCCATCCTTTCACCCACTTATTCAACCATCCTCTCACTCATTCATTATTCTATCCACCCAACCATCCACCTTTCACCCACCCACATATGCATCCTTCTAGCCACCCATTCATCTTTCACCCACTCAGTGTTCATCCTTTCACCCAGCCATCCATCTTTTCACCCACTGATACACCCATCCTCTCACAAATGTATCCATGATTTTATGCACCCACTCATCCATATATCCTTTTATCAACCCATTCTTTCACCAGCTCATCCATCCATCCTTTTTCCCCTTTTTTTACTACTAGCCCATCTTTTTTCTTCTTTATTGTGTTAAAGTTGCCCGTTTATCTGCCAAGTTGCAGACAGAAGAGGTATATATAGAGCCCTACCCAGTTCTAGCTGCTAAAGTGGGGGGTTCACAATGCCAATGCAATAGATCTATGATCTGTGGCTCGGAAGCTGGGGTGTGGCATTTGGGGATGCTGCCCACCAGTTATTCGCAGCTGTCTCTCCCGTCTCCTTGTAACCCTGCCCCTCCTTTCACCAGAGGCTCTCTGTTTCTAACCCGGTCACTTATTTCATCTCAGCCTTTCAGTCTATCCTTGTGGCACTTCCCACCACCCCTCTAGGCTGTCTCTGCACTCTCCGAGTCACCCTGCCCCTTCCTTCACTAGAGTCTCTGCTTCTTACCTGTCTCCTCCATTCACTTCACCCCTTCAGTCTCTCCTAATTGCCCTCCCCATGGGCTGTCTCTCCCTCTCTGAGTCACTCCGTTCCTCCTTTCACCAGAAGCTCTCGACTTCTGAGTGGACTCCTCCTGCCACGGTCTTCTAGTGGTACTGCCATCCTGTACTACACAGGCTATCTCTCCCCTCGTCATTCTGTCCCTCCTTTCAGCAGAGGCTGTCCTTTTCTCAACCATTCACTCATTTCATCTGTCTTTCAGTCTCTCATGGTGATGATGGGGATGGAAGAAAGACTTGAGGGGACACCAGGGAGGAATAAAGTGATAACATTTGTGAACCTACATCATTCCTGTGCATAGAAGCAAGGTGACTGTCCGCCTTCACCAGCTGGCATCTCATCGTGCCAGTGCAACGAGGCAGGGTGACTGGCTGCCTTCAGCAAATGGCATCTCATTGTGCCAGTGCTGTGAAGCAGAGTGACTAGCTCCCTTCAGCAGCTGGTGCAGGGTGGCTGGCTGCCTCACACACACAAACACAACCACCACACACACACACACGCAACCACCCAACCACACACACACAACCACACACACACAACCACAAACACACACAACCACCTCAACAACACACACACACACAACCACACACAATCAAAACCACACACAATCAAAACCACACACAACCAAAACCACACACAACCAAAACCACACACACACAACCACACACAAGCAACCACAACCACACACATGCAACCACAACCACACACACACATACAACCACACACACATACAACCACGCACACACATACAACCACGCACACAACCACACACACCCACACACACACAACCACAACCACACACACAACCACGCACACACACACACACACACACACACAACCACAGTCAGTGCACACTTTCACCAGGCACAGACACCACCAGCCATCAGTGCATGCTTTCACCGGCGCAAACACCACCAGTGCACGCTTTCACGGGGCACAAACACCACCAGCCATCAGTGCATGCTTCCACCAGGCACACACCACCAGACGTCAGTGCACGCTTTCACCAGGGGCACACACACCACCAGCCGTCCATGCACGCTTTCACTAGGCACACACAAACACCACTAGTCGTCAGTGCATTCTTTCACCAGTCACACACCACCAGCCTTCAGTGTACACTTTCACCAGGCACACACGCCACCAGCCGCCAGTGCACGCTTTCACCAGGCACACACACCACCAGCCTGCAGTGCACACTTCCACCCACACACACAACCATGCACACACACAACCACGCACGCACACAACCACGCACGCACACACACAACCACACACAAACACAACCACAGTCAGTGCACACTTTCACCAGGCACAGACTCCACCAGCCGTCAGTGCACGCTTTCACCGGGCACAAACACCACCAGCCATCAGTGCACGCTTCCACCAGTCATACACAACCAGACGTCAGTGCACGCTTTCACCAGGCACACACATACACCACCAGCCGTCAGTGCATTCTTTCACCAGGCACACACCACCAGCCGTCAGTGCACGCTTCCACCAGGCACACACACCACTAGCTGGCAGTGCACACTTCCACCAGACACACACCACCAGCCATCAGTGCACAACTTCTACAGGCACACACACCACCAGCCATCAGTGCACACATCAATTGTTAACGCATCCACAATTAACTGTTGTAGCAATCGCGGTATGGCGCACTTTACTTTTAAACATATTCATCTAAAGTGCAGCATGCCAACATTGCCAAAAAAATAAACGCAAATTTTTTTTGGCCTACAATTTATAGACTTTTGTTGCAATTGGTGTTGCAATATTTAGCAATGCCAATAGCTCAAACTTAATTAATGTGAGACCTATTGCATTGCAAATGCTTGTTTTTGTTTATTATGTCATCCGTCCGTCTCCTCTCGCCCCATACCCCTCCCTGCCACTCTGCAGGGAGACCAGCAACTAGTGTGGATAAACACTTCTCTTGGCTTGGGCCTCACCATTAAACATTCTCATCTGTCCCTCCCACTTGCGGGCTCGCCGCGGGACTACAAGGTGACTGACCGCAAGCCAGACCTCACACACTGCTCTGTAGAGCAGAAACGCAGTGAGATAACATATCATCACAGTAGCAAACCCCCAGATTAAAATAAACTCTAATCCTATAAATACCAGCAGATCTCACAGGATTACACGGAACTACTTCTCATGGTTTTGTCTGTTCTCTTCAAGTCCATCAAATGTACGTGAACCATTTTGTGCTTCTTCTTTTACAACAGTTTTGTGTTAGTAGCAGTACCATGGGCCTGTGGGCTTAATAACGCCTTCTACAACATGCAAAACTATAAAGAACAAATGTATATTTTAAAGAAATATATGTATAACCCGGTTTGTTTTTTCTGTACACTGCCTCAAAAATAACTTTACGTTTCTAAAATTGCTTGCTTCGGTGTTGTGCAAAAAAGATTGCGTTGAAGAAGACACAATCTGGTTGGATCCTACCGCTCTGTTTTGTACATCCTTGTACATGATTAGGGTGCAAAGATACTATTCATATATTAAAAGTTATGCATTCTCTAACTTATACTTCCGCCATGCTAGAAAAACTCTAATCGGGTGATATTTCTACACGTGAGCAAGGGACTCACGTCTGAGCATACCCTGCCACACTTATGGCAGCCAAAAGCGGTACAAAAGGGAGTGGTGATGCACGGAGCATCTGAATCAATCAAACACTCACACCCAGTCAAAAGATCTGGGTTTAATCCATCACCGTTCTTTAGCCCACTCTGCCACCCCAGTTCAGACATGGCTATATGCAAATCAGTCTGACCCTGTGCCTCATGGGAACAGTACAGCCCGAACTGCCAAGCCATGTCTTCCCTGGACCGGAAACAAGCTTCTGAGGAACCTTTTGTACCGCTTTTGGCCGCCATAAGTGTGGCAGGGTATGCTCAGACGTGAGTCCCTTGCTCACTTTGCCACTGGATTCAAGCAAGCCGGGCTGAAGATGGCTGGAATGCCAGAAACCGGTCCTCGGAAGCTTGTTTCCGGTCCAGGGAAGACATGGCTTGGCAGTTCGGGCTGGACTGTTCCCATGAGGCACAGGGTTAGACTGATTTGCATATATCCATGTCTGAACTGGGGTGGCAGAGTGGGCTAAAGAACGGTGATGGATTAAACCCCGATCTTTTGACTGGGTGTGAGTGTTTGATTGATTCAGATGCTCCGTCCATCACCACCCCCTTTTGTACCGCGTAAGGGGAATTGGCACGTTGACAAACAGATATAGAAACTTCGCCAATATTGCCATTTTCATCAGCGCTATCTTCCCAGCAATGGCCAAGGGCACTTTAGACCAAAGTTCAACTTTACCCTCCAGCCACATGTATGCCATGCCAACATTTAAGTTCCAGATCTCCTGCAGGTTTCGGCTTCGCCACACCCCCAGATATTTGACTGCCTCAGCTCCCATCTCAGTGGGAATTCAGATGTCACTATGGGAGTACCATCAATCAGTGGAAAAATTACAGATTTCCTCCAATTAATGGAGACACCCGCTATCCCTCCAAATCTGATAAATTCTCTAAGGACCGGATCCAGATTTTCTTCTGGGTTGAGAATGTACAGGGTCACATCATACGCATAAAGCGAAATCAGGAGGCTCCGGGTACTGAAACCAATACCCCGTGCTGTATGATGTTGCCGGATTCTGGCAGCCAGGGGTTCCATGGCGATGGCAAAGAGCAGGGGCGAAAAGGGGCATCCCTGTCTTGTGCCATGCGATGTATGGAATGGGTTAGATAGCAAACCATTGACCCTGATCCGAGCCAGCGGCATAGTATACAATAACCTTATACGATTTATAAACTTGGGGCTTAATCCCATGTATTGTGAACAAATATGGCCACTCCAGCTTATCAAACGCTTTTGTTGCGTCTAAAAAAAATGGCAGCGGCGTCTACGTCTGAGTGAAGGTAATGTAACACCGAGAACAATGTACGCAAGTTGTGTGACGTCGAGGGATAAACCCTGATTGGTCCGGGAGTGCAATCATTGGAATGAGCCGCTGCAATCTATTTGCCAACAGTTTGGCATAGATTTTTACATATACGTTAATCAAAGAATGTGGCCTGTAGGAGTCAACCTCTGTTTCTGCCTTCTCAGGCTTCAACAGCGTTATGATTATGGCTTCCCTCACTGATGGTGGCAGAGCGCCCGATTCCAATGCCTCCTCATCCACTGCAAGCAATCTGGTGCCCCGTTCTTCCACATATGTCTTGAAAAAAGCAGTAGTCAGGCCATCTGGCCCAGGGGCTTTATCAAGCGGTAAACTTTTAATGACCTGGGTTATGTCTTCCACCGTGATGGGGAGGTCCATATAAACTCTGTGTATTGTTAAACCACACCAAGGCAATGAAGTCTAAAAAATCCTGCAGGCCTTCTGGGCTGGAAACCTGGGTGGCAGTGTACAGGGAAGAGTAAAAGCTGGAGAACTCGTTAAGAATCTCTGATTGGCCCCTAATAGTGTCTCCACTAGTGGTGTGGATCTCATGTACAAATGCTGTGGACCTGGATGGACGAATCATGCCTGCCAGCGCACGGCCCGGTCTGTCGCCTTCGTGTGGAAGAGGTGTGGTGCAGCGGCCGGGGCGACTGACGCTCGACGCGGGAGATCACGGTTCGATCCCCGGCTCCAGTGGCAGGGGTCTGCCCAGCACCATGTGACTCTGGGCAATAGCTCGCTTAATCTTCCCGACTGCCCCCAGCACCTTGTCACCTTCGGGTAATATTTGCGCTTAAAAAATACTGGACATTTACATTTACATTCTTGCCTCGGCATATTTGCCCAAAAATTTGACCTCTCGCTGCGATTCCTCAGCAAACACCAGTAGTTTTGCCTTTAGAAGTGCAGCTGTAGTGGAGTCGATCATAGAATAGAATTGTTTCTCTAGTTCCCTTACCTGTCCCTCCAAGGCAGCAATAGTACCCCTGATGGCCTTCAGCACCCCGGCCTGCCTTGCGAAGCATTGACCTCTTATGACGACTTTGAAGGCCTCCCAGAGCGAGGCTTCGGTGTTTACTGACCCAGTATTGAGAGTAAAATACTCAGAAATGTCGGATCGGATTTCCTCTTTGAAGTCTTCGTCTAGAAGCGCCTGGGGGGTAATCGCCAAGTGAAAGCACACGGGGGCACATTCGGCAAGTGCAGTTTGAGCAAACAAGGGGCATGGTCTGACAGCGAGCATGCCAGGTGGACCACTTCCAGCATCCAGGTAGCAACGTCACGCAAGACCAACCAGTAGTCCAAGCGGGACCAGGCACTATGATGGCTAGAGATGCATGTCCGCTCCTTGAGCCCCGGATGACGAACCCGCCAAATATCCAGCAAATCCCTGTCTGACATAATATCTTTTAGTGCTGCGCTAGCCTGCGGATGTAAGGTTCGAGCTGAGCCCTGTCTATCAATTTCAACGTTCAGTATGGCATTAAAGTCTCCACCCCAAATTACTGTATAGCAGCCAGTTGCTCTAATCCGTGACTAGAGATCGCGGAAGAACTCCGGGGAGTCGACATTTGGACCATACACGGCCACTAGTACACACCCAGCCTCCCATGTAAGATTATACACCACCCCCCTGGATCAATATATACAGTATCTTCTCGCCAGTCCACCCCTTTCCGAATCAACACCGCCACTCCCGGTGCGTAGTTGGAATAAATAGATGTGTGTTTCTCCCCATCTACTGTGGTGCAATCGGTGTGATGGTTTCACATTTAGATGCGTTTCCTGCTTGAAGCATTTGTCAATGTTGTGTCTAGCTAGATACGCATGCACAAGTCTGGCCTTCCTACCATCGTTCAACCCCCTAATGTTCCATGTAAGAATATTCAATGTGCTAGCGTGTGGTCATTCTTTAATCGCGTGCACCCATCCCTTACATCTAAACCATGCAGCTGTCTCCTACACCAGTGTAACACTCCAAAGTTCCCTGTAGAGGCATGCTGGCATAGAACCAAATAACCAAGCCCCAACCTCCACCCTCTACCCCCGCCAACCCCGCAATCAGGTTGTAGCATACCCCGCCCAATTCTAACCTGTGAAAGCATCTAACATAATAAAGGGAGACTTCCCATGAGGGCGAGGTAAAGCCGACGATCTACCCTGTCTGCACAGGGGGGTGGCCGGGAGTAATGCAGAAAGGCATTCAGCGGTAACCAATAAACATGAGGGATCAGTCATACATGTGCCCCAGGGCTGTCAGACCCCAACAACCGGTTATGTTGAGCTAATAGAGTGCAGAGCATAACAAGAAATCCGCTTTGTTCTGCAAAATGGAACATCTGCACATCATGCTAACTCCTCAACAAATAAGCTAAGCAGAAATCAAATAATAAATCAATCATTGTCACTAAGACGGCCTCCCGAATTTCCTTCAGCAGCACCAGTGTTCTTAGATATCTTTCCGCCGACATGTTTGGCAAACTTCAGAGCAGATTTCACATCTGTAAAGTAGTGGGCAGTGCCATCGTGCGAGACCTTTAGTTTAGCTGGGTAGAGCAGGACTGCCGGTCAGTAAAGTCAGGTTAGAAGGAGATAGTATTACATTTGTGAGTTATTTGTCCCTTTTCCCTCCCCAGGCGCAAAATGAGGTCCCTGTCCTGATAGTTCAGTAGTTTAGCCAGGATTGGCCTCGGCGTCCCACCAACAGGAGGTTTCGGGCCCAGGGACCTGTGAGCCCTTTCAATCACGAAGATTGGGGATAAGTGAGAGTCAAACAGCTCATGCAAGAGATCCGAAACAAAGACCTCCATTTTGGAAATAGCAGTTGTCTCCGGAATTCCGGTAATTCGGAGGTTACTTCTTCTAGACCTCGCCTCTAAATCACCGTTCTTGGCCCTAATAACGCCCAGCAGTTTATTCATATGTAGCAATTGTTCCCTAGTTTCCAACTGGAATTCATGGAATTCTGTGTGTCTATTCTCAAGACTGTCCAATCTGGTCTCCTGGGTAGTCACCTGGTTCTTCACAAAGTCTAACTACGCGGTCAAGGTATCCAACTTTGTGTCGATGTTTCACAAGCTGGAGCGCATTTCCAGCATTAGTGTCCGCAAGTCTTCCCCCTGATCATCTGCCTGAGAGCCTTGGTGCGAGTCGCTCTGTGTGTCAGGGTCAGGGTCTGTGTGTCTCATAGAGTGTTTGTTCTCAAAGTTCAGCTTGGGCTGCTTTGCATCAGGTTTCCCATGTCGCCGGTAACCAGCATGCAGCACAGGGCCCGCAATCCCACTCCTGTATTACTACCCACCACATAGTCAGCCGTAGATCAGCAGGCCAAACCCAGCTCCAAAATTCAGGACACCTCCACTGCAGCTGCGCACTTCGTATTGCCTAATCGTACCCCGCTGACGAACAAGTTGCAGCAGATCAACTGGCGGGCACAACTCAGGCAGGGCCTCACCTTAAGCAGCGCCAGCGCCCCATGCGCTATATGTCTTCAGCATGGGCAATAGAGCAGGCCGTGCATAGACCAGGCCGGGGCTCCAATCTGGCACCTACTCTCCGCCGCCTGGGCACCTCGTCATTCACATTCAGGGGTACACAGTGGCGTAGCAAACTTCCCATCCTGCGTGCCTCTTGGCATCACCAAGCACAACGACTTAATCCTCCGCAATTATTCTCAGACGTGTGCACACATCCCCCGATGCAGTATAATGAATGACACAGTCTCCCAGGGTCAGTGCAGGCAGTGTGGCCCCATCTACCGTGGTAGAGCTGTGCGTAACCTATATCTGCACTCATCTGACCCGTGCTCTTATGTGCTATGCGGGCCTTACGATCATATCAGCCGCCTCTGATCTCTTCCTCGCCGGGCTCCAGCTCCGATCGTGACCTTCTCAGTCTCGCCCCTCTGAGCCTTCCTGGTGAGCTGCTTCACGATGGCGCCACTTAGCCCCTCGTACCTGCAGGGATTGTTGTTTAGGCGGTGGCTACCACCCTCAGCCACCAGCTCTGCCCTCTGCCGCCACTCAAATCGCCCCAGGCGCCTGGCCGCCGTAGGGGTCGGGCTCCGATGTGCCAGCCACCGCTCGGCACGACCTCCAGTAACCTCGGCCAGGGCCGGTTCTAGGATCTGCAAGGCCCTGGGCTAAAAGGGAACCTGCGAGGCCCCCTCTAATTTAGATAAGTGGCCCCCTGCAAAGAGACCATTCACAGACACTGTGGGGGGCCCATTGTCCAGCATTTTGGCGCCCCCCACAGTTTTAACTTTTACTCCACAAGCATTTCTCACACCTTCAGTCCGCTAGGTGTGAGAATTGATTGTGGTCTAAAAGTTAAAACTGTGGGGGCGCCAAAATGCTGGACAATGGGGCCCCCACAGTGTCTGTGAATGGTCTCCTTGCAATTGAGGGAGCGTCTCAGTCTCCCTCCCCTATGCCACCGGTCACCATCCATGAGAGGCCCAGGGAGGGGGCCCCTTCCAATGGACCTTAATTGCAGGTGACACCTTTCTTTGTAATAGATCGCCAGGGAAACAACAGGACACATAACTGGTGCGTGGCCCCATGCTGGTGGGCTGAGTGCGAGGCCCTGTGCAGCCGCCCACACTGCCCATGCCTAGCGCCGGCCCTGACCTCGGCAGTCGGTGCGCTCCGCTCATGAAAGTAACAGCAACGTGGGAGTTGGTGTCCCCACAGCCCGAGGGGGTATTTTTGCACCATTACAGCCCTCCATGTGCAGGATTTTATCAGGATTTTCTCCCGGCCGGTGGAGCACGCTTACAAAGAGGTCATTCTGCGGCTCGGCTAGCCACGGCCCCACTACATAAATAATTAGTCCAATTTCTCCCCTAATGCCTTTTTAAGATCCAATGCGGCATTCCCCCTACAAACCCCAAAAGTTTGAAGGTGCTAAAGGTGGTAAAGATTTGTCCATACACATGGCTAGGTTTTGGAATCAACTGGAAAACCTTTGCTCTCATGCAGGTTTTAGAATCGGCTGTCAGCAGAGATTAAAAAATGTGAAAAGTGCTTAAAGTCTGACTCTTTAGTAAGCAATTCATTGTGATCTTGTCTTCAACACTAGGGTATGGTAATTCTTTCTCTTTGTTTGACCTTTTTCTAAAATATACGTCAAATACTAGCATTTCCTTCAAGGCCACTGATGCACCATACAAGTTTCCTAAATAAATAAAAGTGATCTTACTCCCCAAATATGAAGAAGCCCCAATATATACTTGAGCAATGGAAGCTGTACTTGGTTACATTTTGTACTTCAAAAGGATCACTACAGTACTGCAGACAGCAAGCAGCTGCCAGGATCAGCACTCTGTTGCGGTCACCATTGAGCTTAAAAGCAACCCTACCCAGCATTGAGAAGAGGAGGCTATGAGTGTCCCTGCCACTGGTCAGCTGTGAATGATCTTCATGGAGGGCTGACTCGAGGGAGAGCCAGCCTAGAAAGCCAAGAAGATCTGAAGTCCAGCTGCCTGGAACTGAAGAAACCCTCTCAAATGATGAAAGGCTTAAGGGTGTGCAGGTAAACCTAGATACAGTAGTTAGCTTCTGCTTCCTTGCATTAGCCCAGGGACTGACCTGTAGATGCTGTCTCCCCAAAGTGAGTCTGGAGTAGGACTTTAAAGATATTTAACTCCTCTCACATCTCTGCCAACACATATAGTGTATAATGAAAAAACCTTAAAGTATCAGACAGACTGGAATGGTAGGTCCTGACCCCTTATGAGCATGGCCTTGTGCGAGTCTTTCATTGGAAAAGCCTGAGGAAGCTGAGTTTCAGAGGTCAATAATAATTCAGCTACAACCTAGTGCTCTTAATGCATATTGATAGTTAAAGGTCAAGATATCATCATGGCATTAAACTAAGTTCTCTGACAGCCTGGCTGATGCCCCTGGTCTCTTGGTTAATTCAAACACCAGACCTATTGACTGCAAATTTGTAAGAGTGGGGATGCAGGCATAACATGGCTTAGAAGAGCAGATACATTATACCCTTATAGCCCGCCGTAGAGGGCTATACCAGCTATTAAAGGCCCTCTCCAGCGTTATAGGTCCCGAGCCAAAGGCGAGGGCCTTTAACAAGGGAGAGGGACTTTAATAGCGTATAGCCCATCTACGAAGGGCTATGAGGCTATTAGAACATTCTGTCACTAGAGGGCAGATGTTCTAACAAAAAAAACAAAGCCTTTTTGGGAGCGTCAGGGGATTGGAATCCCCTCAGGTTCCCTGAAGCCTTTGTTCACAGCCAGAGCTGTGAACAAAGAAACATTGGAATGTTGGAGCTCCAGGCTTATACCAGCCATTATAAGCCCAGAGCACTCCATTGTTTTCAATGGAGCTCCGAACACTCCAATGTTCTAATAGGACTTACGCTGAATGGAGTCTGGGAACCAAAATAGTAGGGTTCGTCAAAGACATAGCAGTGCCCTCAGGGCTCCAATAAGAGTGCAGAGGATATTCTCCATTCCAAAACACTTGCAGATCATGCTATCAAAAGAATATGTTACTTACATCTAGGGGGAAAGGCAGTTATCACCCCCTGATTCCTAGATTCCAGAAGTGGCAGGATGTTTGTGCTCATCAAACTGCATATATGTTTTTGATTGTTAATAAAGTCACATTGCTTTTAAAGCGCATCACTGCCTGGCAAATTACCATTATTGTGCCATAATTTAGTATGACTAAAACTTTTATCACATCTTACCAGTACAAACAGAGATCCTGTGAGATAATCACTAACTAACAAGGAACTTGATGGAAAGGCCTAACAGAAGGTAAGTAGTTCATCCGGTTAGCTGATTACTAAAACCTCAGCAAAATAGCATTCCCATTCTACATAAATCAAGGCGTTTAGCTCAAATGGATGAAAGCAAAATAGTAATGGGGAAAAAACAGCGAAAGGGAAACAATAAAAGAGTTAACATGGATTATGTGGGAGAAAACATTTACACAGTGCTCATTGAGTGGAGAATAAAGTGCCTCGTTATTAGTACACGTTTGCCCTTCAGATAAAATGACAACATTTTTCTTGACTTTTTTCTCTAGTATGGCAATTCATCTTTATAGTAAGCTCTCTGCTGAGTGCAACAATGCCTCCCAGGCAAATATACGCTGTAAAAGGGAAAACTTCGAGCAACATTGCTGACGCCCTGACAATCAGTGGGCTATTTATTTTGGCTGAAGTTATCTGCCAGCATGAGTCTGGTGTTGTGTCTATAGAAAAGAAATACAGACACAGTAATACAAACATTAAAGACGAAGAGACATGTAGGAGATACTCATAGTTTCTCATGATTTGACTTGATCATATGCTCCTTTGTTTCACATTTCAGACCAGACTTGTTACATAATGCTGCACTGAGCAGAGCGTTCCTTACTAAAATCTTATCATGTGCTCTATCCAGGCATGCCACTCACAACTTTCCATTTCTATAACTAAGGAGCGGGGTGTTATACAATCCTCATCACTATGTCCTCGTGGTCACATACTCGCATTCTGCCGCTGGCCGCGCGACACAGAGGGGAGCATGGGCGAGACAGCGTCTTAGTACCACACGACGCGCAAGAGGAGCCTACAGCGCACTAACCCCCCCTCCTCGCTAATGGCCAATGGGAGGGTGCTCCTAGGCAGGGGGCGTTCCCGGGGGGTTTTATAACTGTTTGCACACACTTCCAAATCTTTAAGACAGATTAAAAATTTCAGTGATCCCCGGAGGTGATTTCAAGGTTAATGTTGATGACAGCAAGCAGGCGTAATATATGGGCTTTATTGGTGTCTATTTTCATGAACATCTGGATGGTTTTCATTATGAATGGTCTATAAGACAGAGGGGCGCTCCAATAAACCAAACATATTTGGGGTCCAAGAGTCTAACCATCCTGATTACAGACCCAATTCATGGTACTTTATAAAACTTACAGAGCAGGTCCAAAGGACTTTAAAAGAAAGTTTAGGCTGTAGTTGTGTCAAATGGAAGTCAACAGATCCTTAACACCAGGTCGTTAGGCTGATGTGCACATTTATGGGCATTAAAACAAAATGGGCTACACCAGAAAAGTCAGAGCTGGGGTCAAAGTGCGATCTGGGAAATTACTACAGCTAAGAAATTGAAAAAAGGGTAGGTCCGAAGGTTTAGGTTAAGAGATAAAACATTCAAATTAGTTTATCTAAATGACAGACAAAATGAAATGGGCAAATCTACACCACAAAGCACCAAAACGGCAAATGTTTTAAAGGAAACCCAAAGAAAGCACATACTGCCTACGTGCATTTAACATGTTCCTGTGATACAACAGACTGTGACGATACTGCATAAACAACCCCTGCACCCCCAGCATGTTTAAAATATGTCATACTGCAATATTAGCAATAACATACTAGTTTTTGCTGCATTTAAAATACATCTGTCAGTACATTGTGTAGAATGGAGTTGGGGGTTCGGGCGGGAGATGGTAGGTGCAACTCCATACCCCCAGCTATTTGAGCGAGTGGTAAGGGCCAAAGAGGGCAAATCTGGGATTGGTATAAGGTGGAGATAGAGCCAGGGCTGTGAACGACCCCTTTCTTTTACGCACGTGTCATGAGCCGTACATACAGTAGCTGTTGCCAAGTTAGTGTACCCGAACACCCGATGTTTGAGGATATTATGGGGAAGGGTTGGTTCTTGGTGTGCATAACTTGTTCATGTTGGTTAATATTCATTAGGTTTGCATTTGATGAGACAGGTGCGTACAAGTGAAGAGTTCTGCACTCTCACTGATGAACAGGTGCGCTGTGGGGGGGGCAGATGGGAAGTTTGAGGACTCGTAACGTTACTGGTCAGGTGATCAGCTAGGGGGAGAGAGCAGACGTGGAAGCCTGGGCAAGTTGTGAAATAGTATGGAGAGGTTAGACATCACTTTGGTTAAAAGGTGTTGTACAGGTGGCTTGGAGCAAGGAAGTTGTTGGGTAGAGGCGATTATGGACAAGGGACCAATGGACGGTTTTTCACTAATGTTTAGTAAGGCCAAAATATCCTGTAAGGTGTGTGCCAGGGTTGTATACAGTGAAATACATACCTATTTAACTAAAGCAGCCTTTTTTAAACTGCATTAGGTGTCTTTCTTGGTTTGCACAAAGCTTATTGTGGCTCCTGCATTTTCATAAGCAATGTAGGAGCAAGAATGGAGTTTCACAACAGCAAATAAACCTATACGTGCAAAACACAACAAAAGTGCTACACTGCACATGCAGAAGCGACAAGATTAGCTGATGGGGTGATAAGCATTATAGCTTCTATTTAAGACAGTGCAAGCATTTCCAAAATACAACATTACATGAACCCCTCCCCAAAGTTTGAAGTAAGATTTGTAGCAGCACTTTTTATATTTCCCGAGTTGCACTTTAATTGTAAAAAAATATTTTAACACAAATTAACAGGGAAACAAAAAGTTTGCTCTTTCTGCTATTAAGCCTCTCTCCAAACTGCCCCAGTTGTGTGTCAAGCTTTGTTTCCATGTAGAATGGACAACATGCCCTCATGTGTCTTCCAAAAAGTCACTGACACCGGCAGCGTGCTCGCAATGCAATGCCTCTTTACCTCTGCTGAAGTCCCACCAACCCCAGGGTGATGACATGGGGCACATCTAGTTGAGTTGGCCACTCTCCAGCGGCGATGCAACCGAACACTCTGCATTCCTCCCTGATGCCCAGCTCTTCAAACTCCATGCTGCTGCTGTACTCCCACACCTGTGTGCACACACTAGAGCGAGAACTTTAAGAGACACGGCTTAACCTACGCTGGACTGCCTTCATTTAGTGGTGTTAATGCCAAAAAACAAAAATTGCCGACTAGGCTTACCATTCACTACTCAAAACATTTTTGGCCAATCATTGAGAAATTTGAAATATTATTTAAGGTGTCAAAAAAAAGTGTACTTTAAAGTCCTACGGTGTATGATTTATTCTACAATAAAATGCCTGTTTAAATAAAATGTCTAACATGACTAACTATTTAAAATTATGAATTTATTTTGGAAAGACAGAATGAACGTTTTAGGTTTAACCATGAATCGTCAGTTGTCTGGTAAACAAACTAACAACAAGAAGCAGCGATGTGGTAGAACAGTCCATGCGTGACCAAATGATGAGTGTTTATCTCTGTATGCGTCTCATCTTTTTTATTTTAAAAGCCAGGCGAACTTGTCAGAAGTGTAAGTTTTCTTCCGTGTTGCAAACGCCATCACCCTGTTTCTGTTGGGCTTGGTTGGTAACAATTTTCTATTAACAAGCATTGGCCGGAAGATTGCAGCTTTGCATGCACGTTCACACGCGCGTAACCGACAGCTGGTGGCCGGCAACAGCCTTTGGAAGCACTTCCAAAAGCCACTGACTAAATGCCTCTCCTACCAGCGCATGTGCTGACTCAGCGAGACTTAGTGAATAAAGCATTAGAATGAACAACCATTTAGATATACTTTATGTATGCTTAACTAGAACATAATTGATTTATTTGTTCCAGCACATCCGACTAGCCTTTGTATTCACAACTGATACTAAACGCAGCTTTTAGCTTAAGTAAGAAGGTTCTCATGAGAACTTTGCTCCATGTTGCTAACACTCAAAACAGTGTTTTGTTATGTATCGGTGTGAAGGTTTACCGTGAGAATCAGGAGAAGAAGCAACGGATGTTGACAACACCATCGGATGAGTGGTTTTCATTGGATGAGAGAATCGGACACCCACTAAGTTTCAATACATTAGTGTATGTTTTTATATTAATGAGTGTTCCGAATTAATTAGGAGGAGATACTGCATTACCCTTTATGACTCTGCTACAGGAGAGTCACTCTATTGAATCCTTACCCTCATCTTTTTTTACCGGCAGCTATTGCTAAAGGTGACTTTATTTTACCCGTACTCCGATATTCTCTGATCAATGCTACTGCAACAATCATTTCGCTAAAACCGGTATTCTGACTGTTGCTACTGCAGCTGTGGGGAACTCAACTGAGTTTCCAGAACAACTCTTTATGGGAAGATCTACTCTACTGCTCTGAAGTCTTGCTCTTTTCTGAAAAAGGAACTGTTCATGGGTTTCTCTGCGTGGGGTAGATTAGGCTCTTCAAGTAGATATTGACTATTTCCTTTATGGAACACTCTGTATTGATTTATGTTGTCACTAACCAACCTTTTACTTGAAATTTCTATACACTGAACTAATCTGAATAAAGATGACAAAACCATACTAATCCTTTAACACCTTCCGTGCGTGCATCGGCCAACGGCCGTCGCGAGCACTAACTCGGTAGTGCTGCGCACGTCTGTTGGCCGACGCAGCCCCACCGGCGCATTCGAACGCCTGCACCACGGCGGAATTGCCGCTGCGGTAAACGGGTTAAGATAAATAAAAGTTTAGAAAACTTCTTCAACCTTTCACCATTGAAGGAACATGCCAAACCCTTCAGAGATAGCGCATATTATCAGTCCTATTCTAAGAGCAGACTCAATTAGTTTGTACCAACTTTCTGTGACAGTGATAAATCCTCTGGTCTGTACCTTTATGACATGAAACATTGCAGGTCTAAAGGCAAAAAAAGATGATAAACAATGGCTAACGGTAATAAAGGTGGGTCACATTATTGCACATCAAGAAACCTGGCACACTTCTGACTCTTTTGTAATGGATGGTTTTGCCTCATTTTTTAAACCAGCATCCCCTTCAACGGTAGGAAGAGCAAAGGGTGGCTTGCTTACCCTAATATTGTTAAAATTATCATGCACCAACAAGGGTCTCCCTAGCCTCTCTCCACATTTATTAGCCGTAGAATAGCAGTGGAATTAATATTTCCAGGCAGTGTTACTTTGGTGATAGTAAACTTTTACAATTCATTTTGTAGGGATCATCAGAGTGAATACCGAACTGCTCTTTTAAAGCTTTATAGAGGATTTTGCACAGGAGAGAAAAGCTCCGTACAAAATAGTTATAATGGGGGATTTCAATATACATAGTTGCAAATTGAAATGCTTGTCAGACGGAGAGCTTTATGAAGATTTACCACCCATGGCCCATTTTGAACACTCTATCCAAAGTGCCCAGCTAGAAAGTTTATTAGCAAGCACTGATCTATACTGTTTAGAGTCGGGGGAAAAAGCAGAGGTGATACCATCTTTCTTTGGGAGACGATGCAGTTCTACTATAGATTATGTTGTAATATCTGCCCCTTTATACCAATATATACGGCAAGGTAGGGCGGCCCAAACCGGTTTTAGTGACCATAATCCCATAATTGCAGAGTCCAAAGGTCTTATGGTTTTTCGGGGTGCGGAGTTAAAAACCTTCGCTAATGGGGATTTTCGACCCTCGGACCAGGATCGAAAATAAGATGGGAGAAAATTGTCCCTGAATTCTTTTTAGTAGAGTTATACATGGAAGGCAGAGAGAACATTGAGCAAAGCCTTAATGAACATAGTAAGCCCACAGAAGTACTGGAGGCCTATGATTAACTAACTAAGCTAATTGGTAAAAAGTTAACCGGTAAAAAGATCCTGGTAGGCACTAAGGAGGTTAAGTGGTTTAATGCTGACTGCTCTAAAGCCCACGAAGCGCTTATGGTTGCAATAAAAAGCTTACCCAGAAATCCCGACCTAATTAAAACCCGAAGGAAAGCATATGATTTAACCTTAAAATTAAGGAAGGCTGCTTTAAGGGATCAGGCATGGGAAGACCTTACACAGGTGTGCGCACAAGCTGATCGTACAAAATTATGGAGGGTAGTAAATAGCTCCTTTTTTAAAGATAATACTACAAGAACAGAGTGTGTAATTCCAGCTGAATGGTGGGTTAGTCACTTTGGACAGATTTATGCAGAGGTTGTCACTAAACAAACTGGGTCCCCCATGGGAACTGAGTGCCTTATCACTCGCTTTAAGATTTGAGGTAAGAGAAGTTCAAAACGTGATTGAGGGCATGTCTGCACGATAAAGCCCCTGGGCCCGATGGAAAACCTAGAGACCTCTATAAGTCAGACTTGGGCACATGGGCGAAAATTTTAACCGGGGTGTTCAATGCTGCTATAAGGATAGGCCAGCCCCACTCATGGTCAACGGTGGTGATTTTGTCAATCTACAAAAAAGGTGCTAGGGACGATCCCTTCTGTTATAGTCCAATTTCCTTGTTGGACTCAGCAGCGAAAATAATGGGCAAAGTAATCTTAGATCACCTAAGAACCTGGTTGGAAGAAAGGGATGTATTGTCAGAATTACAATTTGGTTTTCATAAGAACAGAGGTACAGTGGAACAATTTATGAACCTACTCATGATTACTAGTAAATATACCCTAGCCAAAAAAGGACGTATGTTTTTGGCTTTTATGGATTTGACGTCCGCTTTTGACAGGGTAAACAGGTCTAAGTAATGGCAACTGTTGCTGGAAATAGGGATGGATAGGAATTTAGTATGTTTCCTGCACTGGTCCCATCTTAATTTGTACGTCTCTGTAAGGTATAACGAGAATGGCTCCCTAACCAATGCCTGGAAGGTAAAAAGAGGAGTGAAGCAGGGGTGCATTCTTGCTCCGGTTTTATTCACACACGATATAAATAAGTTGGGAGCAGTGCTACCTAACTCCTGTTTAGACACCCCTCGAGCAGGTTCCAAATCGATTTCAGCACTTTTAAATGTAGATTATGCAGTTTTACTTGCCAGGACCCCGATCGCTTTGATATCTTTAGTTAATTTTTTTATTGATTTTATGGTACCTCTTGACCTTGTAGTCCATTTTACTAAATCTCACATAATGTCACTTGGTAACTTAAAACGAGGGAAAGAATCCCTTCCATGTAAGGAGGAGTGCTAACCAATGTTCCAAAATACCTGTATTTGGGTGTGTTATTCGATGAAAACGGCACTTGGGTAGCAGAGCGTGTGCTAAAGAAAAACAGTTTGGCAAGAGCAGATGGAGCTTTTTTTATGACAAAAAACAACCTAGGCAACTAATATTTAACAATGTAGTATACAGAAGGACAATTGGCTACACATTATTGTAAAAGTACATGTTTTTATTATAGATTGTTGAACATATGAAAAAGCATAAATAAAAACAGGGGGACAATAAACACAATTGGAATCATACAATATCAATAAAAATCCATACGTTATTAACATTTCATGTAAACAAGATATAGAAAACTTAAAACAATTATTATAAGTGGCGGAATGAGTCTCTACGCGCGTTTCGGCGAACCAGCGCCTTCTTCTGGAGTTAGCCACACAAAGCTAAATAGAAAATGAAAATACACCGAAAGTTGATAGATAATTGGTTTAATGCCAGGGTATTTTCTAGGTTGATGAAGGATTGTAGAACCTGTTTCGATACAGCTTTTCAATGCAATTCCCGCCAGCCGGAAAATCGTCGTAAAGTAATCGTTTTTTGATTATTTGGTTGCGTCTTCTTCTGTGTAACAAATTTATCTTTGGATATATAAGAAAGACGTTCCAAGATTTGTGAGCAGTGAATGTATGGCGGCTGATTTAAAAGATCTCCCTGCCCGAGGATTTCGGCAGAGCTCCTTCTAAACAGTGGATATAAAACGGCTTATTTAAAAGATCTCCCTGCCCGAGTGTGTCGGCAGAGCTCTTTCTATTAATGGTTAAAGAGCTCTCACGGAACCTACGATCAAGTCGCACCGTTTCCGACGTCCCGCCGCCGGACTTTTTTGAGCCCTGCCGAACATCTTCAGGCAGGGAGACCTTTTTAACCATTAATAGAAAGAGCTCTGCCGACACACTCGGGCAGGGAGATCTTTTAAATAAGCTGTTTTATATCCACTGTTTATAAGGAGCTCTGCCGAAATCCTCGGGCAGGGAGATCTTTTAAATCAGCCGCCATACATTCACTGCTCACAAATCTTGGAATGTCTTTCTTATATATCCAAAGATAAATTTGTTACACAGAAGAAGACGCAACCAAATAATCAAAAAACGATTACTTTACGACGATTTTCCGGCTGGCGGGAATTGCATTGAAAAGCTGTATCGAAACAGGTTCTACAATCCTTCATCAACCTAGAAAATACCCTGGCATTAAACCAATTATCTATCAACTTTCGGTGTATTTTCATTTTCTATTTAGCTTTGTGTGGCTAACTCCAGAAGAAGGCGCTGGTTCGCCGAAACGCGCGTAGAGACTCATTCCGCCACTTATAATAATTGTTTTAAGTTTTCTATATCTTGTTTACATGAAATGTTAATAACGTATGGATTTTTATTGATATTGTATGATTCCAATTGTGTTTATTGTCCCCCTGTTTTTATTTATGCTTTTTCATATGTTCAACAATCTATAATAAAAACATGTACTTTTACAATAATGTGTAGCCAATTGTCCTTCTGTATACTACATTGTTAAATATTAGTTGCCTAGGTTGTTTTTTGTCATAAATTCTGCTTTCCCTGACCTAGGAACCACTGTATCCATAACCTCAGGGGGTCCTTGTTGAATACACACCAAGAGCAGATGGAGCTTCACTGAATCTTGCTAGAAGATTTGGGAGTAAACCCATACAACCACTTCTGAAAATTTACAATGAGAAATGTGTCGCTATGACCGTGTACGGTAGTGTGTTGTGGGGTTATAAGGATTGTAATGAACTCCAAGGAGTCGAAAATAAATATGTACGTAAACTCTTAGCTGCTCCTTCTAGCACTCCAGCTTTTATGGCACATGAGGAATTAGGGCAGGGCTACAAAACAGATAAAATTGCTGTAGCACCCCTGATATGGTGGCTAAAAAGATAAGCCACACCTAAACCAAACTATTTTGGAGCACTGCATGATGTTAGGCAGAGTAGATATTCCCTGGTTAAAATATGTCTCCCAGCAGCTTTCTGCTCTCGGGCAACCGGAGCTATTTAACCGACCAAGACAGCTGCATCCTGAAGCCGTAAAAATTATAAAAACACAATTTTTAATGAAGAGGCAATTGGATAGGGAAAAAATGAACTGAAGAAACCTACATGTAGATATTTTATGACTATAAATCCTGGAATTTTAACTCAACCGTTTTGGTCTTTTGCAATATCAATTTCTTTTATCGAGATTTAGATGTAATTGTATCCACTGGCTCCTAACTGTACCTAAGGGTTTTTCAAAACCAGGTACCCTGCAACCATGTGCATGTGATCATTTTTCTGACCAAGACCTGTTGCACTGTACGTTTTTTGTGATTTTTATACTGAGTTGCGAGCAAAATACACCCTACCACTTTTAAGAGACTTGTAAGACCAGCATTGATCTATTTACAAATGCTTTCTTCCCAACTCGTATTTTATGGACTTCCATGTTTTTTATCAGGGGCAATCAGTAAAATAAAAAAATCTGGTGTGCTAACTATAATGTTTTAGGCTGTTTGAATATGTTTGTTTTAATGTGAATGTATTTTAATTGAGTTTTTAATTTCATATGTGGTGTAGTTTTAACCCAAAATATAAATGTGTCCCGTTTTGTAAAATACTTTTATGGCCAGAATGTGGCAGAATAAAGTTTTAATTGACTTGATTGGACATTAAGGATCTGGAAATTGATGATAAATGCATGACTTGTGTTTTGTTCCAGCTCCATTCGTACGGCGGTTGCAAAGGCCCATCAGATCTGTCAAGCGCCATCAGGATTTCCAACGGTCAAGATCTGTAAGTTGGGGTGTTTAGTCCTTTGTTTAAAAAAAATATTTTTCTAGATTTTATCCCATTTCTTACACAGGCTTATACTATAAATCAGGTCATGTCAAATTCATCATACAAAAGAGAAGACAGAATACAGAAAATGCGGTCTGTTTGGGTGCATAACATCACATATTGATGGGCTGTAATATTCTATTATTTTACCCCAGGGGCCTCCTCCCCCTCATTTCCACCAAAAACAGCACAACTCCTGTTGAAACGCCAATTCTCAGACTCCGCGCATGATTTGAACGAGATCGTGTATGTTTACACAGCATCTGGAAGACATTTTCCTGTATCACAGACGTCTCTATCCAAAATCAAGAATAGTAAAGTTCTTTTCCTATATCACAGGATTTTAACCACAGCAGTGACCATAGATTAAGCACTTGGCACTAGGCTGTCTTCGCTACTTTTCAAAAGAGTCTTCTTTCTCCGCTTCAATTTTCGTCCTGAAGATGGTCTGATGGACTACAGCCGAAAAGACCGAAACGTCGACCTTATCCTCTATTCCTAAATGATTTTGGCACTAGAGCAATACATATTCTCATTATGAGATTTTTTGCCCATGATTTAATTAGAATAGTTGTTTAGTCATGTACTGTTAGATTAATTTTATTTTACTTCTTTCCATGATTTTATTTGGAGTGATTTCAAATGTTTGTACTCCTTTTGATATTTACTCAATATATAAAAATATATATTTCCTTACTACTAGGTTCTCACGTGTTATTCATGCCAAGATATTGCATTGCTTGATGTTGTCTAATGACACTTTGGTGTTTGTTCCGTTAGGACTAACCCTCTGATTAATCTTTCATTAACAAAAGTTCGCTGCAAATCAAATCCCTTGTAGGCTCCTATATGTCTATATCAGCCATCCACCAGCCCATGTTCTCTAATTATACCTTGGGGAGCTTTGAATACTTTTGCTTTTCTCCCATGATATGGAGATTTACTAGTTATATCAAAATCATTGTCTATATGAATATTGAATTCTCCAAACAAAATTAAAGGATGCGTCCATAGTGCTAATTCAATGCTCAAAAAATTCAATACACCTGGATCATCTAAATTAGACCCATAAACAGAACAGACTGACATAGGAGAGCCATAGATCATTATTTCTGCCATGACCCAGCGTCTTAAGACCTCTTCCTTAACATGTTTACAAACTCCAAAACCTCGTTTTGTGAGAATGGCTTCCCCTTTATTCATGTTACCTTGTCTAGTACAAGATAGTATCTCAAGTCCCAAATCTCTCAACCAGCCACATTTGTCCCAAAAAATATGAGCCTCTTGCAAACATAGTAGATCAATCTGCATAAATTTACATTTTTTAGCTGTAAGACCCCTTCTTTGCCTGTCGTTCACGCCGCATATATTCCATGAACACAAACAAATTCTACCCATCATCCCTGTATCGAAACTACTCAAACTCCAATCTTGCCAGCCCAGACCAAACACAAAAGTCAATACTATTCATAAATTCATTTTTTCTTATATAGAAAAATATGCCATGACCTAAGATCACACGAAACAGCAGTGCCGCCCTCTCTACACCCCCCTCCACCCAATGATCATTCCCCTCCCTCCCAAATGAGGCATCTCAGGACCTAGGTCCTCTGTAATGGAAAGCAGTTGGCGAGGATTTCCGAGATGAAAAATTGCGTCCAACCCTTAACTATTATTTTCAACTTGGCAGGGTTCAACAAAAAATCTGGGCCCCCTTCCCCTGGACTAGAGGAATCAACTGCCTAAGGTGTCATCTTCTCTCCACTGTGGCCTGACAAAAGTCAGGTTGTACAAAAAATGTGCATCCCTTTCCTGCTCTCTTCCGGTCTCGTCTGGCTAAATCATATATTGCTTCTCGTGCCAAGAAATTGAGGCAGAACTAAATGGCTCTCGGTCTTTCAGGGGATCCCCCCCATTTTTTTCCGCTGATTAAAAGGAAAACGATGAGCCCTTTGGAGTTCAACTTTCCTGTCCCATTGGGAAAGTTCAAGAAATGCTTCTGATAAAAGTTCGACCACATAGTGCCTGATGTCATTTCCCTCCACCCCTTCAAGAACCCCCAAATTCCGCAAGATATTTCTTCTCAAGCGATTTTCCAACTCAGTCAATTTCCAAATAGTGTCATCTTTCTGAGCCTTCAGGGATTCAGTGATAGATTTTGCTGTGCTAACTCATCCTCCAGTGATGAGATTCTAGCTTTCGCCTCTCCAAATCTAGTCGCAAATTCTGAGCAAGTCTTAGCAACTCTGCGCACTGAATTCTGCAATTTCTTAACTGCATCCTGAGTTCCTGAACCTTCTGCCCTGGTCTCCTCTCTATGGGCCATTATAATCTGATATATGGTAAGAGTAATTTCATCTTGTGACTTTGTATTCAGCCCAGCAGTTTCCATGCAGATTCCTCCTTGCCCGGCTTGATTTACGGTCAATTCCGGGGAAAAAGAATAGTCCAAGACCAGTGAACCAGCTGGACTCAGAGCTTTATTTACTAGAGTTGCAAGTTGCTCCCTATGTTTCATGACAGTTGCAATATTTAACGTCCTGTTAAATGACGCTCCCTCGAGCGTAAGCTGCTCGTGTCACTGTCTTCCTCAGCTAAATCTTTCCCAAGGCTTTCATCCTCCAAAGAGTTAGAGGGGTCCGATATGGAATAAAACTTATCCCCAGAGTCCCCTTCTTTAGCCTGATGCATGACTGCCTGGACTGTATTTGGTAGAACCAAAACCTCTTCTGCTCCTCTTTCATTGTTAGGTGTTGCAAAGTTTTGTCTAATAACTTCTTGTTCCTGCTTATTTCTTTGACCCTTGTAGACTTCAGGCATGATTGTTTGGTCCTCATCCAGAGTACCTAGGATGCAGGTCGCTGTAATGACCGGCGCTCCCTCAATTACAGACGGGTTGTTATGGTCAAGAGGACTAGTAGCTCCCTTCAAGATCTCTTTCGACCCTTTCGAGCCAGATAAGCTGAATCAGTACCTTGTGGGAGTATTTCCTGGGGAGGCACAGGGGCTTCTGCTGCAACATTGTTTCGTCTCGTCTGAGCGTCCGAAACATCTGCTACATTCTTCCCTTTGCCGGCTTGATTTTTAAACAATGCAGGAACCATGAGGCGGCCACGGGTAGAAGCGCCTCCCTTTCCCGCTGAAGCTGGGGCCAGACCATCCATGTTCCGCCGTCGGCTGCTTTGCCGCTGCTTGTCTTTGCGGGGCTTCCGGCCGCAGGTACAGGTAGCCCTCGGGTCTTAGTGCCCTTGGCGGCATTCTTCGGAGGCCTCGTGATGTTCAAACGAGTACCTGCAGTTGTATATCGCCAGCAAAGAGGTCCTGCCCAATTCGATCTTGAGAGCAACGGGCACACCAAACGCCAATAAATAGACCTCCAAATCATGCCTTTCTATGCTCGATTCGCATCCACACTTCTTCAGCAAAACACCAGACCAGAAACAATGGGAGGGGGGGGAGGGTCAGGAGTACGCCGACGACCAGCTCACTCAGCCGAGCCCCCATCCGCCATCTTGCCTTCGCCTCTCACTTCTGTTTGTCTGGGGGTATTTAGTCCTAAATACAATTTGGCCAAACCTTTGGGTGCCAACATCCTAACCGTAAAAACATCACATTGTTGTTTTTAGTGGGTAAAGGCTGGTGGCCCCAATTGCCGAGAACAGGGTTACAGGCTGATGACTAAGCTGTGCTAACTTCTGAATGGGACTGCTAAAAGTTTTACTTCAAAGTATAAAAATAATCCGCACATTACATCCAACTTGATGGGCATGTCGAAGTTACTATAACTTTGGAGTAAATGCAATTTTTAGAAAGTTGCCACTCTGTTGCCCAAGCTTTCCAGTGGCCAGTCATAGGTGCTGGCCACAAGGTAGCCTTATGCTCTCATGGGTAGAAGTGGGAATGACTCCCAGGAAAGGAAACAATAGACACCTGCTTTTGGAACAAGAGTCACCTCTCCCTGGCAGAAAGCCACACAAGGGGTGAGCCCAATAAGGCAAGCTTCAATGGGGAAGCCACTTTTGAAGGGTAAATCATGGAAACACACGAGACGGACTGCTCTTTTGTTCTGGTAGACAGCTGGTGTCTGGGACGGAGAAGGGAAAACAGTTGCCAAACCAAATTTTCCATGGGCATGTAGCCCTCCGGTAGCCATACCTTAAGGGTGGGCTACCAAGCTCCACACACTCAGACAGAGTTCAGTGGGCAATATAGTGCACTCTGGGATGCGACATTTCTTCTGGAAGTTGTAATGAGGCAAGAGAGGACATGGAACCCATTGGCTAGTAAGCGCCGCCTCCCCCAAGAGCACTTTCTGGGCATAAACCTCAGAGATCACATCTGGATTAAAGAGAAGACTGAAGAACGACTGCCCTACTGTCCCGTGGACCTGGCAAGAGAGGTTGAACCAACAACTGGACTGCACCCTTGAGCTAGCAAAGAAAGGACTGTGACTGTGGTGCCTGGTTTAAGGAAAAGCCGCCCACGCCAAAGACAGAAAAGGTGAACTCCAAGTCAGTTGGCTGACTTCCTGTTACACCTCCAAGGCCACAAAAGCTGAAGAAGCCCTCTTTGCCTTGTTAGTAACCACAACCACTTGATTACCACTAACTGCTGATATACAGCTGGGCAGACGAAGTCTCAACACTCACAAGTTGCACCAGTCTGGCCGACCTGGGAGAGTTGTCGGAGTGCAGTTGGGTCATCCAAGGAAGACACTAGCCTTCACCAAAGGGAAAGATGGGTTTTGTTGTGACAGGAGACCAATAGTCTAGTGACAACTGGACTTTTTTTTTGCTTTTGCTTTGATGACAAAGACACTGTTCTACAAATCCTTACTGGCCCCTATGGCCCTGCTGGAGTTGGTTGCCCAAAGTGTACCCGGAGTACTCAAACAAAACTTTACAAAGGTTTCACAAATTTTTTGCTAACGTGATAGTTACCAATGCTTGTTTACAGTTTGAATGAAAAGCAGTGATGTATGTTTTAATTAAAAGTCCAGATCTCTGTAACCCTCCTGGTGGATTTTATTACTTTTGGTGTCTAAAAATTCTTAAACATAAGATCTATTTTTATAAATTCGTGTCAGATTTCTTTCGTGTTGTATGACTTTATTTCGTTTTTTTTAATATTTCGAAATAGTTTATGCTAGCTCCTTTCTCTAAGCCCGACTGCTCGAAGCCACAGCTACCCTGGGTTGAGCTAAAGGTTTTACAAATTAACCTAACTGGACTCAAGATGGTATTGTGAGTGTATTACATGGCGAGGTGTCACAACAACACCATATAATACACCACTTTTCTCACACTTTCCCTTTATAGACTGCATTGCTAAATCAGATTCCAAAGCCTAACTATACAAACACTGGCAAATCCAAGGATCTGGTGTCAGCTGCCAGCCTTATGGCAATGCTTGTTTTGTTTTCTCATGGTTTTTCCAAACGTATTTGTTGGGGGACTGCAAGCCATCGCTGCTGATATAATAAAAGAAAAACATTAGTTAAAAACAAAATCATGTATTTGTTCTCAAAAAGCACTCCTTGCCAAAGTAACCTCTGGTACTGAAAGCAACGAACCTACGTGTGGATGTCTCTATGTGCAAACATGAACACCATCACTAACAGTGAAGTAACCCAATGACTGAAATTGGCTGACCTAATGCCACACGCAAGAGAAAATGTGAACGACACAACAACCGACAAATAGATGAAGAGGGCTGGCTGAAAACAGCTATAAAACTATCAAATGTATAATGTTAATACAGTAAAAACACCTTGGCTTACGCCGGACCCAAAAATTAGTGATCTAGTATGAGCTTCTAAATTTGGCCTTGGTCTTCTGGTTACATATGGCCAAATTCCTTAGCCTTGACATCATAATGTAGCATCCTCGCATTCTGCGTTACATGTTGTTATTCTCTGCATCGCACCATATTATGCATAGCCAGATGCATCTGATTCCTGCTGTACAATGTCTGATGTTCATTCCGCTGCCTCACAAACTGCGCAAATCCATTGAGTCCTAAGAGGGGATGTGCAATTAATTGTGCCACTTGATGGAACGAAAAGTGCTGATGCTCATGTTGTGATTCTGGTGCTCTGTGGACACAAGCAATTTTTATGCGCAGTGGCTGGATATATTAGCCACCATTTCCCACTGGTACATGGCGCACAGCCAGAGGCAGGCCATTAATATGGCAGACATGAAAAATGCATTCTAAATCCCTGCAGGAGCTGATGTCCAGGACTTCCCCTTGGCAGATTCTCATTAATGGCCAGCCTATGCAGATCCTCGGTTTACAAGCTACAATCTTGCCGCAAACAATAGCGACACGTGCGCAGCATCTGGTGCATTGTACACCCAGCATTCATCCATTCTGCCTTCATGGCGGTTGTCATCTTCAGTCTGGTCCGCCGCCTGAGCTGCTTCTTCCACGCTGCCAGCCGATGTTTCTGATTCCACTGGCTTTATTTGAATTTGCGACTTGTGGGTGGCTAGCCGACGTGTCAGGATCCATTGAGGTAAGCCAAAGACCACAGCAATGGGCAAAAACAGAAAGACCCATCTCCTCCCCAATGGGCCCCGAGCCTCTGATTACGCCATCACATCACCCCCTTTACAGATTCTGAACCATATCCCTCTGCCATGCTGGCAGAAATGATAGCTCTAACACCTGTGCACAGCACATCAGGATGATGGTGCGCCGCAGATACGAACTTTACACGATTGCCATGCCAGCAATAAATGATAGCGCAACTCCCTCCCCCTGTGCAGGCCCGGTGACAGCACTGTCATATATTTCCGCCGATACAAGTCTCACATCCGCCTGACCACCTGCGTGGACTGATAGCCCGAGCTCCTGTGCATGTTCGGCGACAACAACACGACGGCAGTCGGCAAATGAATGCACCGTGTCAAGACACGCTGTGAGGAAATGATGGCTTTCTACCCCCATGCCGCTCCAGTGGCGGGAGGACGGTCGCGCGGCTGGACGCAGAGCGCGCCTACGTCACCGCCGCCTGCGACGTGCGCAGTAAATGATGCAGGGAAGGAGACATTTTTCATGGCCGGGGAGTAGCGACTGAAAAACAAAGTCAATTGCACATTTTATTGTCCCTACATTTCAAATGACCTTTCGGCATAAGGTCAGGGCACTCAGGAGGGCCATCCAATCATGGCTGGGTGCAGTGAATTACAGGGAAGGCCGAGATGAGACTTTGGATATATATAAGGCTGTAAAAATGTCCCTGTAACAGATGTATAGCACGGCCCCTGTCTCTTTTCTTGCCCTTCCACGGAGAGGGAAACCTAGCCAGGGATTGCTTTTGGAGGGACCCAACTCATCGATGAAGAGCAGGACCCGATCATAGCTCAAAAGCAGGAAATGTGGCTAGCCATTAAATGAAGCAGCGCCCACAAGAAAACCCTAGACTAAGAAAATGGCCCCAACGAAGAAAATGCCTGGCAGGCATAGTGGTGTGACTGTGGGTAAAATTACTCCTCAATGCATACAGAAGGGCCATAATGCTGATTATGTATTGCATTGAGGCGACAAGATGTAAACCGAGACATAAGTTAAGATGTATAAATGGTGCAAGATGGCTCAGAGTTCCTGCTTGCTATACCATCGGCAATGATTTCAGTGAATATACAACAAGTGATGGATTGAATGTTTGAATTAATCTCAGCCACTAGTAATTACTCGGGAACGCACATCCAGCTCATCATTATTTTGCATACCCTACCGCATCCATTAGCCACCTAAGTTTAAAACAGAAGGGTGAGCGACGACAGGAGGAAGGTCCTTCTCCTACCTGGCCGCCAAGACCTGGAACTCCCTCCCTCCCGACCTGCGCCTGACCAAAGACCACCTCGCCTTCAGGAAGAAGCTCAAGACCTGGCTGTTCGAGCAGTAGCATCACCCCCCCCCCCAGCGCCTTGAGACCCTCCGGGTAAGTAGTGCGCTCTACAAATGCCTATGATTGATTGATTGAGCCGCCAGAGACCCCGTTGGTAAATCAGGCAGTATCTCGTAGACGTTTCGTAAAAGTCCACTTTTGAGCAGACTCCTTGTTAGCTTGTCTTTATTGACATTATATTTACAATATGATAACTAAAATCTCAGTTGGGTTCTAGGTTCTAAAGTGAGTCAGGGAGCACATTTACTTTTTGGACAGGATAAACTGGCCCTCTAAGCAATGTTCACCATGTCTTGGAGGCTGTGATCCAACTAACTGCTCGAGCGGATAGGTTTTAATTTTTTTCCCGGGAAGGTAGGTATTCGAGTTTTAGGCAAAGAAAGTCATTCAATTCCATCATTAAACATTTGGAAATACTTTAATTAGGGCACAAGTCTTTAAAAAAGAAGTGGGGGGGATGCTGACATCATGACAGAAGTGACGTCACGAAAGGTGGCTTGCACCATCAGAATCATTGCCTCCCCTCGCTCACCCCTTAGATGCGATTGCATCAGAGAAGCCAGCTCGTGAGCAGCGTTCTGAATGGGCTCCGATCTCGCCCCAGAGAGGTCAAAGGGTGAATGTGTGGCTCCATTTGCTCCAGTTATCGAGCTCCCGGTTAAATAAGTGGGGGGACGCCATCCAGCGGTGTGGACGCTGACTCGAGCCCTGACTTTAATGCTCATATATTTGAAAGTAAATTCATTTAATTATTTAAAAAAAGGGAGTTGGGTGAGCTTCCAGGGGATGTTGTCCTCGCTTTTTTTTCACATCTGAGAACAAAATGGAAGGACGGGCAGCCAATGGGATTTGTAAGAGTCTCATAAAGTGTGCAGAAAAAAAGAGGGAGCTGCTCAAGGGGAAGTGATCAATCAGTCTGTTTAAGAGTATTCTGAGCCTTTTTTTACACAGGAGGAAGGTTTGTTTTGAACACACTGCAAGCTAAGCTAGCCTTTGACGACTTTACTAGCATTTTAGAGATTTTAAGATTTTTTTCTGGCCTTATAAGCTACTAAAATTGTTTAACTGAAACATTGGAAGGAAAACAAGTTCCTTTCCTGCCACTGACTCACACCTCTGCCTCCCACTGCATGCCCAGGCACAACGACTTGAGGCATGACTTGGGGGCGCGATAGGCGCATCAGTGTGGTCACTCACACATGACACTAATAGAATTTCTACATGAACTTCACTGCAATCATAACTAGGCTAGGCACTCCCTATGGAGTAGCTCGCTATGTTTCAACCAATGAGCTTCTACTCCTTCTCAAGCTCTGAAGCACTATATAAATGCAACACATTGCTATATAGTACCACAATCCAGAAGGTACTGCACAAAATTAGGGTCCTTACAAAGGAAGAATACAAGCAGCACTTCATTCAAATTTAACAGAATCCATGGCCTTTCGTACAACCTGGTGTCAGAAACACCGGAATACAAAGCGTTAATATCCCCGTCATATGCAAAATAGGTTTAATTAATCCTGTTCATCAGTTAAAAAACATACCTTCTGAACTCTATTAAAAACATGAATATGCAAATGTAGACCTTTTTTGTTCTCATTTGCAAGGCGTCTTGAGTCAGGCTTGATTATTCAACATGCGCTAACAGCCTGTAAACCGGGTGCAAAATTGAATTTCCATTTTCAGTTACAAATGCAAGTCTGCCGGTAATGAAGCTAATTACAGCGTTACTCTAACGAGGAGACAAATTGAGAGTGCATGGTGGTTTCTTAAATTTAGCATTGGGCTTGGGGTCTCCATACTCCCCGAGCTGGGAATGGGCTGGTGACTAATCTGCGAAGCTCGCTGTGTGCTCAGGAAGGCAAGCTGGATTCTGAGTTCCTCATCAGAGCTGAGAGTCTCAGCCCTTTAAAAATGGCTGATGCATGCACTCCATGAAGGCAAACTGCAGAGAAGGGAATTAAGTAAATATTGCATATATGTTCACTTGTATCTTATTCTTTCGACCGTACAGTGATGAATTCGAACCAGAAGAGTTTTGGCCAACCTGGGCAAAGTACGTGGCGTTGTTTAGCTTGTGTTCTCCACACTACTGTGGTGTATTGTGATTGTCTTTGTATAGTGCTTCATACCCCACCATGTGGTGCATAAGGATGTCAGCGGACATCTAGCACAGTACACTGAGGGAAAGATCTTGATTGGAAGGATGTGGTACTTGCTGTGGGCTTACGCGGGAAGCATTTTTCTGTAGTGTGTGAGTGCCTACAATCCTGTTATCATTTCTTGGGTCACAGTACTTCGTAGTGTGATGAAGGAGGGTGAGGTAGAGATAGCACACTCAGGTTACATTAGCTGGCTTCTATAAGTTACACTGTGGGTCCTCTGTTGGGCGCTTACAGAAAACGTCCAAACTGCCTCGTGCGCTAGGTACAGCCATAGGACAACCACTCTGTAAATCTTGTGGGATTAGAGAGGAGATGGAGGACAGAAATGCACCAGGATGGTATGTGTTACCGCCATCTCTTAAATTTGTTGTTGTTCTCATGAGTTTTAGTAGTGTAGAGTGTCCAGTTTGAAACCGGTGAAGGCCCGGAGTGGGATCGGCAGGGGTGGAGTGAATCACAGTCTTCAAAGAATCCAGCCATATGTGGCTGATTGAGTAGGGCATTGAGGCCAGGCCTCTTCAGTATCGAGTGGCTTTTTTAGGTGTATTTATAATTGTCTCCTGCAATTATGGGCATGTGCTATGGGTTTAGATTGCAGGTTGCCCGGTCACGATTATTCTACAAGTCCATTGAACAGTAAGGATCGAAGTGTTTTATAAGGAGATCCAAGGGTACAAAGGTCTGTTAGTACCATACTCTATGGGATATACACAAGATCATAGACATTTATCATGCATATTAGTTAGTTTATCATGCCGTTTATCACATAGGGCCCGATTTCGATGTCGGGCGGAAAGCCACCCGACAGTCTGTTGGAGACTTTCTGCCCGACATCCAGGGTTTTCCTCCAACCTCCTTATTATGATGCCAGCAGTCAGAGGGAAACCCACGGGGGTATTCCGCTTCTCTTCTGACGGGCTCACGGAGCCCGTTGGAAGAGGAGTGGAATTGTAATCCCTTGAATGACGGCGGAGCCAACCTCAGCTCTGCCGTCAGGATTACCATGACTGTTTTCCTACAGCCTTTCCATGTCGGCCTTTTCAACATGGAAAGGCTGTTGGAAAGTGTGACTTAGGGGGCCCTAGCAGGGCCCCCTTCCCCCCTGGTCCTCCACTATGGAGCCTGGGGGGCACCTGTGGTGCCCCCCCTAAACCTCCCTGCACTGTGTGGCAGGTATCGCATGGTGTCAGCCACACGGTGCAGGGTTATTCACAAACATCCCTCATTTTTATATGATAGCTTGTGCGGTGGGCCGTTTCCACCCGCCGCCCAAGTTTCCATTGAAAAATGGATGTTTGCAACTGCCCCAGTCGCATCCTAATCCTGCGTTCAGAACCGCTGACCTAAGGTCGGGTGGTTCCAAACCGCAACAGTGTTGTCTGCCCGACATCGTAATGGGGCCCTAAGCTGTTACACTGTCTGTGAGCAGTTGCCCTGCAATATGTCATATACTCTTTTAAATAGAGGTTATACATGTCTCACAAACTGTCCTGCAAACTGCTATTCAAAATGCTTTTTGTGTTTATGCATCGGTCATTAAGGTGATTGCGCATGTGATTGTTATGTAATCATGCAAGTTGCCATGAAGGGCCCATGCAAGCAGCATAAAGGGGTTAAGCAAGTTGATACCGACCTTCTGGCACTAGTAGGATCAGTGAAATAGTACACAGAGGGAAACTAGGATTGTCATAAATGCAGCCATATGTTAGGCCATCCAGAAGTACTATGTGGAGTCAACTCAGGAGCAGGAGAGGAGTAAACCACTGATTGCACTGTTATACCACCAAGCAACATTATATGGAGTTTACTAGGGATCGAGAGAGGAGCAACCCATTGATAGCTCTGTTGAGCCACTCTGGAGTACTACGGGGAGTCAACCCTGGAGGAGTACAGAAGCAACTCACTGACTGCACTGTTAGACGACCCTGCAACATTATATGGAGTTTACCAAGGATCGACAGAGTAACAAACCACTGATAGCACTGTTGAATGACTGGAGTACTAAATGGATTCTACCCAGAGTAACAAAGCACCACTCTCTGGTCGCATAGTTAACTTACCAGGGAAACATTATATGGAGGAAGAGAAGTGGAGATTCTGAAATACAATCCCTTCTAAAATATTGCAATACTTTTGTGGCCTGCCGGGTGACAAAAGAGGGAGTGGTGGGGGGAAGGAAGAGGAAGAGATTGTTTTATATAGAGGCAGGGCCGCCATTAGGCAAATGAGAGCTACCATTATGCCAAGAACAAACGCAAGAGTTTATGGGTGGGCACCATTACGCCATTTAGATTCTGCATGTTGTTAAGAATGGGCACAGTATGTCGAGCATTGGCAATATTATGCCACAGATAGGCACAGTATGTGAAGAATCGGCAGTTCTTCTTCTTTTTTTTTTTTGATAATCAAGTTTATTGATTTTACAAATTGCAGCAAAGGAAAACAATACCTGCTCTTAGTACAGGGGTCATTGCAGAACGGTGACAAAAAATAAATAATACCCCAGCATACACTATTCAACATATGAGTAGCAAGCAACATTGTCCGCACCCAAGTCCATAGGTGATTATCAGGAATGTTCAGTCTTTTACCACCCTGACCCATTTGCCCCACACGTTCGAAACTTTTTAGGACAGCCTCGGAACGCATACATTGTTCGCTCCTGCGTTGCGCACCAATCTACCCATCTGCGCCATCGCGCCATGGAAGGAGCTGTCGGGTCCAACCAGAGAGCTGCCTTATCCTGTTTAGCCACCATCAATGCCATATTTAAACAAAGCTTCTCGGCTCTGGTCCCATCCAATCCCTTGGTAACACCCAGAAGTATGGTCATCGGACTCAAGGGAACCTCCCAACCCAGGACCTCCGTAAGTTCCCTTGTCACTAACTCCCAGTAGCACGTGATTGTAGGACAGAGCCATACCATAATATGATAAAAGTCAGCCTGGGGGCAACAACAGCGGGGACAGGAAGCATCAGGTCGGAGCCCAGCGCGATGAAGACGCAATGGCGTGAGGTAGGCCAAGTGTAAGTAGTATATTTGAACTAACTGGAGCCGCGCTGAAGCTGTAACTTTTTTGGGGGCCATCAGCTCATCCCTCCAATCAGCATTGTCCAGGGAGCCAAGCCAACCCTCCAACTTATCCCAGAGATGGGAGAGGGAGTTGGGGGTGTTATTCGTGAGGGAACAATAGATGCAGGAATCCCCCCTTTCCCCAGATTGACAGTCATGACCTGGGCTTCAGGTGGGCCATATTCGGGTAAGGAGGTCCCCTCTGAGATGTGGGTGTGGAGGGCATGGCGCAGCTGTAGGTAACTGTAAAACTGGGGGTGTGGAGGGGGAACCGGGCCTGCAGATCTGGGAAATCGCGTATCTGGCTCCCGCCCCAGACATCCCCAAGTTGTGAAATCCCAATGAGATCCCAGGCTCTGAAACGAGAAAGAGCGGCGACGTCCTTGAACCATGTTCCGCACCACAAATGGGTATAGCAGGTTAATTTGCCCGACCAGTGGTTGTGGTGCTGGGAGGCCTGCCTAGCCAAAAGCACCCCGCGTGTGACCTCAGGCAGAGCGTGGCAGATAGCGGTTCGGTAGAGCATCACCTGAATATTCGAGAAACGCAAGTTATGCAGCTCTAGGCGGTACGCCGGGTGAGGAGCTGAGTCGCCAAATAATATAAATAAAGGTTCATCATTCCCAACCCACCATCAAAGGGCAGTATCCTGCACTAGGCGAGGGCCAACCTCGGTCTCTGACCTCCCCACAGGAATTTAGTGGCCAAACCATCCATCTCCCGTAACCAGGACCGTGAGAAAGAGAAGGGTGTGCTCTGAAGCATATAGAGAAATCTGGGCAGAACCATCATCTTAAAAGGGGCTATTCAGCCCATAGGGTTTAGTGGCAGCGTTTGCCATTTAAGGAGGTCGGCACAAACCTGTTTCACCAGAGGAGTGATGTTGAGAGACCAGGCGAGATCTGTAAGGAGTGCAACCCAGATCCCCAAATACTTGAACGAATGGCGCCAAAGAGGAATCGAGGACTGCCAATCAAAGTTCTCTCTCAATAGATGGAGGGGGACCAGGACCGATTTGGCTGCGTTCAATCGGAGGCCGGAGACTCGCTCAAAGAGGCTCGGAGACATCAAGGCCCTGATCGAACTGGGTCTGACAAAAAGATCAGAATGTCATCAGCGTAGAGGGTAATCTTGTCCTCTGCCAGACCAGGCAATTGCCATCCCGTGAGAAGTGGATTGGTGCGGATAAGAGAAGCAAAGGGCTCCATCGCTAACGCAAAAAGGTGGGGTGAAAGGAGTTAATACTGCATCGTGCCCCTCCTAGTGGGGAAGGGACGTTAAATTGGCGCCACTGACCATCACCTGGGCTCGCAGCTTGCAGTAAAGTGTCCTGACCAAGTTACGAATGGGGGTCCCAAATCCCATCTCCAACAACACTGCCTCCAGATATTTTCAATCAACTGAATCAAATGCTTTCTCAAAGTCCACGAGGAGCAAAGAGAGATAGGGGGCCAGTTGTTGTCGTTTCGCCAAAGCGAGGTGGAGCCGTCTGAGGCAGTGCCTGGTTCCCCGGGAGGGCATGAATCCACATTGGTCCATCTGTACCAGCTTATCCAAGTAAGGACCGAGTCAAATATTTTGAGCTCCGAATTAATGAGAGAGATGGGGCGATAATCGGAGCAGTGGGCCTAGGGAGGCTGAGACTTGAGAATCACTACGATAGTGCCCAGGTCTGTTTCAGGACAGAAGGAGCCATGGTCAGCTGCCTCATGATACATTACTAGGAGGTGGGGAACCAGCATGTCCCGGTAGGACACACAAATTCCTGTGGGAGTCCGTCCGGTCCCGGTGTCTTACCCGCAGCCATGCAGGAGATAGCATTGTTAATTTCTTCCGGAGTAATCGGAGATCCAGGTCCTCTGCCTCAGTGTCACTGAGCCGCGGGACGGGGAACCTTTCACGCCCGAGGAGCTCTGAGAGCGTGAGGTCTGGAGGCTGGGCAGAGTATAGAGAGGCTTAGAACAAGGCAAAGTACTGGGCCACCGCCGTGGGGGTCTGATGGATCTCCCCGTGGGAGTCAGCCACTTCAGGGATAATACGTTTAGCCATAGGATAAGTGGCTAAGCGATGCAGGATCTTCCTATTTTTAACTCCCCATCCATACACTCGCGCACAGAGGACATCCATAGCAGCTTAGCAGACTCCATGGAGGACTGTTTGATCTCATCCCTCAAAAACGTAAGTTTCCGATCCTGGGCCTCTGTTCTCTCTCCTGGCGGGTGGGCTTCCAGCTTAGCAGCCTGGGCTCCAGAAGTGTGAGCCTCCTGTTTTGTGCGTTGAAGTTCGAGTTGGCCCTTGGCAAAGCCACGGATGGTGACCTTACTGACCTCCCATAATGTACCAGGAGCTAATAACGAGCCATGATTAGTGACGAAGTATTGACGCAGTTCGTCCCCTATGTGTTTCCGGAAGTCTTTGTCCTGGAGAAACCAGCTGTTTAGTCGCCAAATCTGGCCTGAAGACGCCGGGAGGCTGCCCATCGGCATAGAGACTGGGGAGTGATCCGATAGGCTCCTGGGAAGGATGGTGATGGCCAGGATTAACCGACAGTCCAGGGCCGGAAGGAAGAGATAGTCCAGTCTGGCATGCGTGTGGTGGGAGGCTGATGTGTGCGTGAACATACGAGTAGTCGGGTGCCAGAGTCTCCAGGCATCCCCGAGGCCCAGAGTCGCAGCCCAGTTTGAAATGAGCACGGATTGGGAAACCCGAGAGGCACAAGGGGCCGCGGCAGAGTCAAGGCTCTTCTTCTTATTGTTATTATTTTTATTAGTTAGCATTTCTAAAGTGCGTAGCTACCCAGAGGCATCCCAGCGCTAGCGGCACACTAGTGAGAGTGGTGTGTTTACCAGCGGAGATTTTGAAATAGCCATGTTTTCAGTGCTTTCGGAAGGTGAGGAGGTGGGCCTCTGAGCGTAGATGCAAGGGAAGTGTATTCCACAGCCTGGCTATACAATACGCGAAAGAGCTGCCCCCACTACGTATCCTATGAATTTTGGGGATAGCGGCCAGACTCATGCTTGAGGAGCGGAGTAGTTTCATGGTATGGGAGAAGGTATAGAGGGAGTTAAAATGGTAGGACCTTTACCCATCAGTGTTTTATAAGCTATGCAGAGGGATTTGAATGTAATTATTTCCCGAATGGGTAGCCAATGTAAGGCTTTCAGGCATGGCTTCGCCTATTGAGTTCTTGGCACTCCCAGCAGCATTCTGATGGCGCAGTTCTGGGCCACTTGGAGTTTCCTGATGGTTGACTTGAGCGCTCCCAGGTAAAAGGAGTTCCTGTAGTCCAGGCGCGGAAGAGAACCAGGGCCTGGACCTCCGTTCTTCATGCCCCACTAGGAAGAAGGGGAAGAATTTTTGTCAGCATTCTGAGGATGCCGTAACAAGTACCGGCCACTTCCACAGCTTGCTGATCAATCTTTAACAATTTGTCAAGCCACACTACCAGGCTTTTGATCTTAGGTTTGGGTGTGGGTGCTTGTCCCAGAGAGGTTGGCCATTGCAGTTTGAGTAAATTACCCAAATACATGATTTCGCATTTGTCGCCATTAAGCCTTAAGGCAGGAATTTTGCATCCATGTAGCCACCCTCTCCAAGCAGGTTTCCAAGTGAGAGGGGGCATTGTTGCAGGTGTTTTAGAGAGACCACTAGCTGGGTGTCATCTGCATAGGTGACAATTTTTATCCCGAAGGGAAGAACTATATCCGCTAGTGGCCTCATATATACCTTGAATAAGGTCGGACGCAGGAATGATCCCTGAGGGACTCCATACCTAAGCGGCTAACACCTGGAGGTAGCTTCTCCTGAAAAGACGTGAAAAGTTAAGGTACAATTGTATCCATGCTATAGCAACCCCCAAAACTCCTACGCTCCCAAGCCGGTTCAAGAGGATATCAAAATTGACTGTGTCGAACGCGGCACTTAGGTCGAGGAGAATGATGGCTACTGCTCCTCCTCGAACCATAATCTTTTTAGATACTTCCACTACGGAGATGGGGGTATGTTCTGTTCCCAAAAGGGGTCAGAAGCCAGTCTGAGACTGGTGTAAAAGGATGTGAGACTCTAAAAGGGCTGAGAGGCTGGAGTTGACATGTTTTTCCAAAATCTTACAGACCATGGGAAGCAGCGTTATCGGTCTGTAAGTACTCAAGACATCTGGGTTTAAGGTTGGTTTCTTCAGTAGCGCTCTCACCATGGCGTGTTTCCAGGAAGGTGGCACCTGTCATTGGTAATGGAGAAATTTAGGATTTCTAATATTGCTGGTAGTATCACTTCTTTGACCTAGTCCAAATCATGGGGGGTAGCTGAGTCACATGGCAAACCTGATTTTATCTTCCCAAAGATGTTTAAACGTGTGACTTGGTCGAAAAGTGGGAATTTCTCCAAGGGGTACCACCTATCCTCTGAGAGACTAGAGATCACATCCAAGTTCATGGGAGGAGTTGGAACAGGAACAGGCGGGTCAGTAGGCTCTGGGGCGACAGGGAATGTGTTATACATAGACTGAATTTTTTCTTGAAAGTAGTCTGCAAATTTGTTGCACCGATCGGAAGAGATAGTGGTTTTGGGAACTGGGAGTTCTGTCAGGGTCTTTGCTATGCGGAACATTTCTCCTGGAGTGTTAGCCACAGAGGAGATTTTTGCTTCATAATATAGTGCATGGTTTTTTTTATAGTTCCGCTTGATAGGTTTCTATAGCCAGTTTGTAGTCCGATTTCTACTCTCATCGTAGTCCTTTCTGCATTTCCTTTCCTGAAGTTTACAGGCCTGTTTGAGTAGTCTAAGCTGGGGCGAGTACCACTGCGTTGTCCTTTCTCTTACCCTCTGTGAATCTTTTTGACTGGTAGAGCTTTGTCCGAGAGGATTCAATCCATTGAGATCGTTTTCCAGCTGCAACAGTGATGTTGGAATCAGGGGCGGCCTTAGGCATGTGCAAGCTGTGCACCTGCACAGGGCCACCAAACCCCAGGGGCCACCACACCAATATATATCCTTAATATAACAATCCTCTGAGGATGGATACATATTTACGTGGCGGTCACTGGCAGGGATTTGGCGGCCTCCGGATCTGTTCCACTTCCAAACACCCTGACCCCCCACTCTTCACTGGCCTCCGCGCTCCGCCCCGACCCCCTCTTCCGGGGCCCCCTACCTACGCTCCCTGCCCAGGGCCGCCATGAGCCTAGAGTCGCCCCGTTGGAATCTAGAATAGGTTTGGAACTTTCCAATGAACTGGCCTATGATACTATTGACAATTTGGCCCAGGGCCGGTCTTTCTTTATCCTCACTTCGTTATGCTATGGATAATCAACTGCTGTTAAGAATGTCCATAATCAGTTAAGGAGGGCTATTCTCAGCGTAGGGGTGGCAGAAAAATCAGTAACAATTACCACAATATTGCAAAGATGGGCTGTTGTTTTGGCACATATAGCCATAACTAGGAATACACATAATATGACAAGAATTGGCCACTGTTACGTCAGAGATAGGGGCAGCCTTACATGGGTGCCATGTAGCGTTATTGAATATTTATTGCAGCTTGTAAACTCTGACATTCCAGAGTTCAGAATTTACTCCATCTGATAAATAGCACTTATTCCAAATGTCTCCCCAGTAATTAGGACCGCATGCATATTTTGGTGTGTAATGTACCAAAAACTTTAATTTTCCAGTAATTACTAGGCTTTCCACAATCCCTTTAAATTCTGTCATGTTGGAATTGTCAAAATGTAATAAGAGATGCAGCCTTATCATTCCTAGAAATTACCAGATGCGAAAATGTCAGTTAAATGCATAATTTCAACCCCTGCGCAAATAGGGGTTTGAGCATGCGGGGAAATTATTCAGATGGTCACAATCCGTACTAGAATGTCGTCAATAATATACACAGTACTTCAGTTGTAGGCAACATTCGGCCATGGTGGGCCCCCATAGCCCTGACTATAGCCCCACTCCACCAGGTCCCTGATTACCGTTCTCCCACAAACGCATTCATTCATCCATCCATCCATGCACTCGCCCAAATAAAAGTACTCATGTGCTTGCATACACAGATTTTCTTCGCTTTCCACATAACTTAAATTCCGGGCCTGGTGGCATTAGAACTAGAAGCCCAGGAAATGGGAGCAATGATGGGGAAGGAGTGTTATCATAGTTGCCAAATTCTGCTTGTCCCACCCTGGTCCCTGCCTCTCTTGTGTCAGCAAAGGAGGAAGGGTTTATGGCAGGTCTTTGTCTGAACAAAGGCTGGTGCCCGCACCACCCCTTGCTAGCCATAGGTGCAGGGGGATTTATAGGTGCAGGGGGATTTGTGTGCATGCAAACAGGGGGCAACCTCTCAGCTGTCCTCTATCTGCTGGCAATGTGCATGTGCACTGGGGTTATTCACTCAGCTAATGACTATCTCCAGGTCCTCTAACATGCTAATCATTCCCTAGAGTGCTAGCTGGGAAGTGGGGGGGGGGGGGGGGGGAGGCGGAAACTGGCCATCATGCCCTGCTGTTTGGGCGTCCACTGCACCACATTAGAGTTCAAAAACAGAAATAAAATTGCATGTACTTTTTGATTTTTTTTTTTAGTCTATTTCCCCCTCTGATAAAAGCCATTCGCCCAATACTCCCATGGAATATGAAATGTTTCCTTGTCTTACGACCCTGAATACACATTTACTTCTGTATTTGTAGCAGTTTATCATTTGTTTTTAGGATGACCAGCCAAATGTTTGTGAATACCCACAAATTCTTGCCCGGCTAGCGTTGCACTCTACTAATATTTACACAAATGTATAAACTTGCAGGTATGTGGGTGATAACTGCATTTTATCTGGTCGCCCTCTTAAATGACTTTTTACCCCTAAACTTTGTTTGCAGACCATCTGTGGTACTAGACGTTTATCCGTGCCACTAAGATCTGCAGGTATCCCTTTGAAACTGAAAATAAGTTTCAACATGCCTGCATTCAGGGAGCACGCTTTGGTGTACTTAAGGGTAACTTGGAGGCACAAAAATGTATGGAATAGGCCATAAATAGGCAGGCATGTGTTCTGGGGTTGCGCCATATGGCATCTAGTGGCAGCTGCAGCACAATGAAAGTGTGGGAGGGGGCAAGGGGGTAGACAGGATGGGGAATCGAGGGTAAAAAGAATATTAAAAAAAAAAACGTAACTCTCAGTGCTTCATTCTCGGCAGTCTCTGGGAAGGCACAGACACCCCAACCAATCCAAAGACTGGTCTCATGCTATGAGAGCAGCACCAGGATTGGTCTGAGCAGCCTGGTCTACCTCTCAGACACTGCCTGGGAGCCTGCAGCATTTCTCCAATCCAGCTGTGAACACAACTGGGTTGGAGAAATAGTAGTGCGCATGTCTGTTTGGCCAGCCTAATATGCGCACTTCTAATGCCCACCACTCCTGACTGTCATGGCCCGCCCGCACGCACTGTCTCCCAGAGCCCCTCACAGAAAATGTATTTATAATATTGTTTTAATAGGCATTTTATTTTTCTGTGACTGACTCTGACCAGTGGGGCGACGCTCCTCCGCCATTACGGAGGAGCCACCCGTGATCACATCTTGTTGGGGTTTTTTTTTGTTGCCAGTTTATAGTGCATTCTTCATGACTTAGCTGGAATGCACTCTGTCCACCTCTGCCACCCTGATCTGCACCAGATGTTTACAATTTGGGCTGCAATCGAGGGAATCTCCTGCCTGCGTTTGGCCCGAAACAGTTCACAGAGACCTATGTCGACATGAACTGCCAGCTAAAATCAGCCCTGCAAAATATTTTAATATTGGTATGTATTTCATAGAACAAAATGGAGCATATCAATAGGGACTTGTGAAATTACGTGGAATGCAAATCTGGCATTTTAGCACGAAATACGTTGTCAAGTCCTTTTAGGATGAGAGGATGCAATTTACACTAAAAATTGTGCAAAAAGCACAAGAGGCACGAACAGCAGCAGCCCATGTTCTATTCTTTCATGCAGCTTCCGTGCTCCGCAAGTGGATGTCCTTGAAGCTATGCGACATAGTGCAATTGCATCAGTTTGGACATTTCTCTTATCAAACTTGCAGCAAAATGTCAGAAGTTACTTTAGATGACGCTGGCATAAAGAACATTTCACCCGGGCCTCCATGTCAACTGATTCCTGCTGTTTCTAGTAAGGTTTTGGGGCTTTCCCAACCCCTAAAAATGTTTATGAAAAATGGAACTCAGACAATTAACTTTACAGCAGAGTTTGCTAAATACTTTGACTAAAATAGAATAAGATTCATAGGCAGCTGTGAAGCAAAAATAAAATCAGGATATCCTGCAATATATCAAGGCTGGGCACAAAACCATGAGTATTTTCCACAGCACCTAGTAATTGATATACCTATAAGAAGATGGTACCCTAGTATTGCTTTCAAGGGCTCTCTTCCCATCCAGCCTGCAAGTAATTCCTTGTTCTCCTGCCTTTTGGGAGGTTAAGGTGTGGAAGGCAGAGAGTGGTTCCCTGTGTCCTGTAGTCTGTAGTTTTCAGATTCTTAATAAACCTTGAACAAAAACCAGGTAATCTTGCAGCTTCTCAAACTTACATTGCCTAACCTTGAAACTGCAGGTTGGGCGTGGAATACAGAGAGAAGTAGAGACCAGTATACAGTGGGTAACTAAGGATGTATGTCAGAAGCAAGAATCTGTGGAAGCAGGGAATTCAAAGACGCTGTATGAAAGGAGTACTCTTTGGAAAGGTAGAGGAAAATCCAGGAAAGCACAAGGTAATAAACCTTTAATAAAACTAGAATACAAGTGACGTAGACATGTATCACACTGCACAAGCAATACATAGGGGCTATTCAGTAGAGAGGGAATACAAATCTGAATAAGATAGAGCTCAGGAGAAGCTGTAAGGGTACCATATCCAAAGAGATAGGTATTATGAACCAACATAGAACATGTGAGAGTCATGTTCTGTCAAGACGTGGTGCAGGTAGCATTGTACTACTGTCTTTAGAAAACCCCCTACAGTGCTTGGGACACCAAAAAGTATCAAAAACATTTCAGTCTTTGCATGCATGCATTATTGAAAGGCTTACAAGGGGAAGGGCTGAATTTCAGTACAAGACAATGATAAACTGACAGACACACAGCTCCTATAAGGACTCCAAAGATTGATTGAGGTTTTTCTTTTCAGAACCAGGGCTATGTGTGTCTTCCCAGATACCTGATTGGACCAGAGTCGAAGCAGAGTTCTAGGCTGTGCACATGTCTGGAGTTCTACTGCCCATGGCTCTATGTAGCACTGGTTTAAAAGGATATGCAATGGCAGAGCTCATAGGGCCTATATCTCCAGATCATGCTTATATCCGTTCTAGATACTCTTAAACCTCTCAGCAATCTAGATCTTAAATTAAAAGGGCAAAGTGTATCAGAAAACACATATGTTCTATCCTCTTCTGGACCATTCTTTGAAAGTGATAGAAAAGCACACCCATAATTCAGTATCCAGATGTCATAAATACAGGAGAAGAAAAAACCCCAAAACATTTGGATGCTGTAGCAGTGTAAAGTTTGTCTGGGCATGTAAAGGAGCAAGGAGTGAATAGTGGAACAATTTGGTCTGATTATGTTTGCGCTATCTGTTGTGACAAGATCCAATGTTCTCTATGTAGAGTAAGGAACACGTGACTACTTACCGACGAGTAGACTGTAAACATTTATCAGCTTAACTCTCAGATGTTTTACCAAAAAAAAGCCTAACTCAGAATCCTAGATGGAGATTCTGGAAAGAAGATCCAGGAAGAACGATAAACCTCGTATTGGTTGGTTAGACACCAGCTACCTCATCTTTTCTACCCGCTGGTGATTTATGTGCACTGGAGATTGGGAAGTAGCTCCTTTGTTGGACCTTTTTTTCAACTTTTGGATTTGAAATGTAAGGAAAGTGGGATGTAACTGGAAAAGAAGATGGAACTGTGTCTATGGCATTTGTATGGTGCGAACCGCCCCAAAAAGCCGGGTAGCGCTGTACAGGGTCAATGGCAAAGGTTGTCAGTGACTGGTTGGAGCGATCGCTGGTTTCTCAGATCAGAGTCCATTGTTATGACGTGATATATGCAGGCAGCAAGCCTAAGACGCATCAATGTAATACAGTCAACCCTTGCCTTTTATGTTCAGATTAACAGTGTCCATTATGCAATATACAATGCTCTCAATTCAGGTGGTTGCATTTTATTTTTCCCATAGTGCAGTGAGCCATATCCCTGAGGATGGGTCTATATATCCAGTCGCAAGCTTGGTAGACTCTCTTTGAAAATGGTATTCCACATTAATATCCATTCCAGAATATAGTGCTACCAGGCAAGTGTAGGTTTACTTTACATAACTCCACATGTACGTACTTTGACAACATATATATCTTTAACATACATAGAGGTTAGAATTGTACCTCTATACTTACCAATATGCTCATACTTTCTCAACATTTTGTTCCGCGATACTTTGTTCACAATATTTTGGCAGCACAATGTTTGTCGTTGATATTTCAACATACAACCAAAATATGGCCCATAATGTGTCCAAAAATAATTGGCAGAACTAGGAAAACTCAGGAAGTGAAGCAACTGAATTGTCAATTCTGACCCAAACCTTAAGGAAAATAATGGCTCATCTATTTCTCAGCACCTCTTTTATCAGATTCAAGAAGTCTTCCCAGACATATTTAGGCTCTGAAACAGTTACTGGTATGGGGCCTCTGCTCAGCATAGTTTCCACCCAGTCTCCTACCTCTTCCTCTGTACCAATTTTGAGAGGGGTCAGAAAGTTTAGGATTGGTCACATCTCTACTATGAAATTACTTGAATTCCAAAACATGATGTGTATGCAGTAAGAGACCTTGAATGGCAGTTATCAGCTTGTCCTTTCTTTTCTCATGGATTATGCCTCCTGCTTTTAACATAATTTACCTTTTTGATGTTTGTTCATTCCCAGCCTTAGGGGCCCTATGTGAATGTTTGAAGTGGGCATCTCAGCAGGGAGTAACATTGTCCTTCTTGTGTTTGCATTTGGTTTCAATTTTCTTCAGTGTGGAGATGCTGGAGTCCTAGATGGATGGCTTGAGGTAGTCAGCCTGTGTGGGTGTAATAATGATAAAATATTATTTAAGATGTAGACCTGTATTCTGATAGAAATCAGAAACTTACCTATTCTAAGTACATCACATTCTATTTTTCTTTTCTTACGACTGTACTCCGTGTCCTCAAAGTCCCCATCTTCCCCATTTGCTTGGGTTACCTAGAAAAGTTTGAGTAATTCTAATTGTTGAGAGATTCAAGTTAATGCTGGAAATCTTTTATTTGGAATGGGGGACCTTTTTCAATTCTCAGACTGCTAGAATTATTCCGAACTTGTGCATTACACATTCTGCCCCCAGGACTGAAGTTGATTATTTCAATTTGCAGGTACCTTGGCTACAGGTTGATCATGACTAGCTATTTAAGATCATCATGGGCTGCTTCAGAAATCCGTGCTGTCCCTTCTAGTGATCTCTGCACTGTTCCACTGTGAGGCAGGTTATTCTTGCTTTCCAGTAGCCTGGCAAATGACATGTCAAGTCCCCACATCACAGACAAAGATTGACAAGTAATGGATAAGCATGAAGTTGCCATTTCCATCAATTTGCCCTCCCATAGCAGCTTGCTCCTTTGGACACGCACATTGGTGCAGATTTACAAGCCCCTTGCAACACTTTTGTGCCGCCGTTGCATCACTTTTTGTGACGCAGAGGCAGCATAAACAATGCGCCACATTGCGGCCCACTTACAACATGATGCATCTAAGGAGATGCATCACGTTACAAAGCCCTGTCACATTATACCTGCGCCAGGTATAATTTAGGCAGGGTGGGCATTCCCATGCAGAAAAGCCTCGTAGGAGTGATGCAGTGAAATCTACAAGATTTCACTGCGCCACTTCTAGGACACCACTGCGTAAAAATCCTATGCATGCTTGGAGCAGGCGTAAGGAGTGACGCAGTGTATTGGGAATAGGCCTCCCCGTGCATTGCTGGAGTTGCGTTGTGCTTGTGACACGACTCCAGCCATGCGTGACTTTTGCGGTAACAGATGCATCAGAATTTCTGACATATCTGTCAATCCTTGCGCCATGGTGCGCCCTATTGTAAATACGGCGCATCCATGGTGGTGCAAGGGTAATGCAGGATGGCGCATGGAAACGGACGCATCAATACAGATGCGTCAGTTTCTTGTAAATCTGCCCCACGATTGACACTCATTGACACATTGTACAGTTTCCTGAAAGGGGAAATAGCCAGAAGTACTGCCTCAGGCTTTTCCCATAAACTTTATGCAAATGTATGTCAGAATATCACCTACATAAATATTGTCTGACATGGATCTTGTGTCCAAAATATAATTTACAAAATATTGTCCCATTGTATGTAGAGTTTCTGTTATTAACTCAAATGGGGAACTTTTTTTGTAAACAATATTATGGATGTTAGGATATTTACGACAGATGTTATTCTGACAATGATATTCTAGCACTATGTCCCCTGGCCCACCACAAAAGGAAGCATCTGCATGACAGCAACCTCACTTCGTGGACCCAGCAAGACAAAAATGCCATGCATAAAGCTGCCTGCTCTGCAGGCTAGGCAGGAGCATCAACATCCACTGACACATGAGGGAGCTTCCGAAATTTCCATTTAATGCCTCTAACATGCCCCTTACCTGACTGTTACGGGGGCTCTGCCGGACACGGGCTGGGTGAGGACTTTAACGAATGTTCCTTTCCACCCCGTCCACAGGACACGTACGGCCCCTTTAATGCGGCTTGGGCTTCCCCGGGGGCGGAGGCATCACCTCTGACGTCGTCATCATTCAGCCAATCTGACACGAAGGAGGCGGACAGAACACTGCAGGCGGAAGACAGAAGCGGGAAAGCCGGAGGACGAGTTGGCGTTGGGAAACCGGAGCGGAACAAGGACCTCGTCGAACCGAGAAGGAAGACAGAGGACGGAGCCGAAGACCCAGGGACCAGGAGGACCGAGGGACCAGGAGGCCAACGATACCGTGATTTGTTCCGCCACACTTCTGGAGAAGGGTAGCTGGACAAGCTACGGGACCGCATACTGCGCTTTGCATTTTCACAGGAAGGAACCGGGTAAAACCAGTCTGGGGAGGTCACGGGTCTGTGCGTGTTGTTTTTCTTCTTTTGCACACTCCCGCCTTATTCTTACTATTGCCGTTTTGTTTTTGTATCAAGAAGCTTGATGGTAGTCCCTGGTGAACCCCCACACCCTGCCCCCTCTTACAATATTGGACGTGTGGACCCGAATAGTAAAACCTGTGGCATCTTGTCTTTTGTTTTTTTCCGGAGAGATATCGGGGACCCTGTGCCTGAAGCACTGAAGCCTCTTAAAGCCAGACCCAGGCAGGAACATCTTCCCTCCCGGACATCCGGATCAAGCAGCTTATCAACCGTAAAACATCGGGCTGATGTTTATTTCTTTTCTGTTCATCAATAAAAAGAACTCATTGTTGTGAATGTATCTAGGACCCTAATTAAATATTCCTGATTCATGCCCTTATGCGGTTATGATAAATCATGTCCTAATGAAGGCATACGAATCTTACCCATATTCAGTCATAGCCCACGCAGCCCAAATACGGCAATGCTACTTCCTTAGATTCCTAGAGAGCACAACAAGTTCTTTCGACACACCAAACCTTCAGCAACCTGGGAATTCCCCATGTCTTTGTTTTGATTTGTCATTGAACTCCTGCGAGCACTAAAGGAACAGTCAGTTCTTAGTGACATCTTTTATTGACGTCTTATGTCCAACCTTACGTCAAACACGGCACCTTCCAGGTATAAATAAACCAACACTTGCCTTAAACAACACACAGTGGTGTGGAGCAGAGCGGCTATCTACTTATCCGAAGCCCAGCTGATGCGAGAGCCGAAGGAAGCCGCCCTTCCCCTTTGACACACTGGAGAAGCTGACTTTTCTCACGCCGATAAATCCAGCTCTGGTGTTTTCCAGTCATCCTTGCGGGTTACTGGGAGATCGAGTCCTGAGAAACGAGATACAAGACCTCCTTCATTCTATAACCAAGGCACGGAGCTGATTCAAACCTTAGAGAGAATTCTTGATTCAGATTCTTGGCAAAAACCTAACTTAACTTAAAACTGCAACTTACTTACTCCTTCCCGCGTATTAGGCTTAGGTCAGGTACACCGGGGTAGGCGTATCTTAGAAGCACCAGTTGAGTTCGTTAGTCAATGTTTTTATGTATGTAAATATTTAATCCGTTTTAAAGTATCATATGGCTAAGAAACCATATCAATGCTTTTACAGTATTATTTTATAATACTCCTTTTACTGTACGCACTTTACTTCATGATAAGTATTGCAATTGTGGCAATTCATTTCTCTTGCATGAGAAAGAAGACTGCTCAATAAAATAACACCTTTTATTGAAAACGCCCGTCTCTCTATTTCTCTGCTCCCTGGTGAAATTAAGCATGCACGATTGACTGAGTGAAATAGATGTTTATTGTTTTCACACGACTCTGGAGATACACTCCTTATTCTGGGGGAGCAAAGTTGTCATGTTATATGGTTGTCAGAAGCTAATCCCTTCTTGTCTAAATCAGGGAAGTTAAACCCCTACCAATTCATTCGAGAAAGTTTCTAGTGACCTCTGAGCTAACTGGCAAAACTAATTAAGTCTAACATAGTCAGTAGAGACCTAGATGACCTCAGTCTACACTGCTGTTTATGTTATTCCAATGCGCAGAGCCTATTGGGAATATAGGAACTACACTACATCATAAAGACTTCCTTTGTTCCAGAACTCATTTGCCTCCCCAACCCAATCCCTCACCTATACATGGGTGACACTGACATAAAAACGATTAAAGCTACAGCCTTGGCACTAAGCCCACCATAATGGTCTGCCACCTTTTCCACTGGATAGCTCATTTGAGATAGCACAGAATTGTAAGTCAGGGGATTGATGCCTCCAAATACCAGCATGCAATGGCCTAGACGTCAGCCAAATCTACAAGTCATGTCTAATGTAGACTACTCCTCGCTTCCCCATTTTTGAGATGCTAGAGACGTGAGTCAGAGTCAGAGTCAAAAACACTTTATTCGATTAAATTAAAATCACAAAAGTATGCTATACAATCATAGTTGATTATTGAAGTATATAGAGGAAAAAAGCTTAAAAACAAGACACATTATATACAAATACAAAATTTCCTATTTACAAATTTCATTTTACAAAAGTTATAGAAAAGTTAAAATGTTTATCCTCGTACTGCACTGTCTGTGGTTTGCTACTCAATTTCATTTATACATTATGTGGAATGGAGTTGAGTTTGTTCAATAATATATTTACAATAATATTTACAAACCTATAATACAATCCTATTAACAGTGCTACCCCTACTGGGCATACAGTTTTTAACAAAGGCTAGGACAATTGATCGATGCCTTCGCTCTGTTTCGACGCGACCTGATGGACATAGTGAGAAAGTTTGCCACCCCGTACATGATTAGGGGTGTTTCCATTAACTGTAAAAACAGAAAGGCCGGTTTCACTTGGGTAAACTTGTTATCCTTTAATATGGGCTTAATGTATTTCTCTCTTGCAATTCTGAAAAAAGGACAAAAAAAGAAGAAGTGAAGAGAATCCTGGTCTGAGAAATCGTCACACTTACAGGGGGCGTTCTCATGTGGTTTACACCATTTATTGTATTCACCCAACAAGAAGTGAGACTGATCAAAGCGAAATTTAGTGAGAAGCCACCGGTGGAAAGGTTTATTTACTACCGCCAGGTATGGTTCGATAGCTAAGGATGTTATTGTCAGAAAATGGGACCTCACGGTTGGCTTCATAATCTCGCGAGTTTCTCTATCCGCTTCTCTTTTCTTTATATATTCCAATTTTGCCCAACTAATATCATCTTTTTGTAGGCCTTCAGGATTGGTATACAACTCAGGGCGGCCCAGATATTGTGCTATTTTCTTAATATAAGAAAGCCACTCGATCTCAGCCACACGATCCCGCCCCATACAGTCTTTTATAATCGTGTGGTTCAAGGTTAAATTGGGATTAAGCCAGGTTTTAATCCATGCCCTCAGCGGTGCAAGAGACAACATATCTTCAATGTAACCCACCCCTAGTTCCATATGTACTGAGTGAGCAGGTGTGGAGTTAGGTAAGCCCAGAACATTTCGCAGAAAAATGTTCTCTGCCCTTTGGATTTGGGTTGTGTTCTTATGTCCCCATATGGAGGCTCCATATCTTGCTATTGCCAGGGTTTTGGCTTTGTATATGGATAATATAGCCTCAGGTGGTTTGCCGCCTAAACGTTTTGCGAATCCCAATATGGCAGCAGAAGATCTTTTTACTGCTGCAGTCTTGTTCTGGATTTGTGGTGCCCATGTCCCTTTCTCGTCGAACACCACACCTAGATATGTGAAGGTTTTTACCTTAGTAAGTACGGCACCGTTACAGGTCAGGGTTCTGATATTACTTTTTGAGTTACCCACAGCCATGACGTGCGATTTTCCTGCGTTAATCACTAAATCCAGGTCTTGCATAAAAGCCCCAAAGGTGTTAAGGAGAAGTTGAAGGCCCCTCGGGGTCCTTGACATCAGCACCGTGTCGTCGGCATATAAGAGTACCGGCGTCACGGAACCACCCATGCAGGGCACATCTGCAGAGGCTGTTTTCAGCGAGTCACCAAGGGAGTTAATATAAAGGGAGAAGAGCATAGGTGCCAAAATGCACCCTTGGCGCACTCCCCTACCCGATTTAAAAAAGGAGGTACAGTTCCCTTCTTGGGTCATGCGGATAGTTGCCTTTAGATCACTGTGGAGTCGCGCCAAAAAATCCACAAGAGCCCGATCCAGTCCCAATTCTAGGAGTATTGTCCACAGCTTAGACCTATTAACTAGATCAAAAGCTGTGGACAAGTCCATGAAGGCCAGGTATAACATCCCCCTTGATGCTACAGTGTATTTGCTAAGTATAAGGTGCAAATTGAGGCATTGGTCTTCTGTACCTCTTGCAGATCTAAACCCATACTGTGCATCACACAAGATGTTTTTGTCGGTTGACCAGGCTGAGATTCTCTCTAGTATTATTTTACCCAAGATTTTAAAAGAGGAATCTAGCAGGGATATGGGTCTGTAGCATCTAGGGTCCCCCCTTTGGCCCTTCTTGAATATGGGGATGATGACAGCTTGTGACCAAGTAGTTGGAGGTCTTATCTTATCTATACCAACTACGTTGAAAACATTAGTGAGAACAACTGACCACATTGCTGTATTTGTTTTGTACATATCTGCGGGTACGCCATCTGGCCCAGGGGCCTTCTGTGATGACATGCCTTCGATAGCACTCTGTACCTCTTTAATGGTAAAACTTAAAAGAGGGGCTTGAATGTCGATTGGCGTTAAATTAACAGAACCTAAGTCAATATTGCTGCCATAAATTTTTTGGAAATGGTCCAGCCATTCCTTCTCAGAGATATTTAGTTCCAATGGCGCATTTTCTTTCCCATTGAACAACGGTCTATTAACAATGGTCCAGAAGACGTAAAGGCTGCGAGGGAAGCTGTAACTATCGAAGCTGCCGAATTCAGGCAAGTCTGCATCGTGCGCTTATTTTTAAACCAGAGACTGCTGTAACGGTGCCCTGACTTATATATGCTGATACAACACCCATTACTATTCCGAACAAGCATTTACAATGCAATGGTCTCGGCTTTGTTAAAGTTAGAGCTATTGGCATTGCAAATGGCTTTTTTTGTTTTGTAAACAGAAATAAATGGTATTGTCATTTACAATGGCAATAGGTGAGCATTAGAGAATAGTAGAGAGTATTAGTGGACACAGAGCCACACACACACACAGAGCCACACACAGACACAGAGCCACACACACACAGAGCCACACACACACACACGTAGCCACACACACACACACACACAGCCACACACACAGACAGAGCCACACACACACACACACACACACCTACACATACACACAGCCACACACACACACAGCCACACACACACACACAGAGCCACAGACACACACACAGAGTCACAGACACACACACAGAGTCACAGACACACACCCAGAGCCACACACATACACCCAGAGCCACACACACAGACAGAGCCACACACACAGTCACACACAGAGCCACACATACACACAGAAAGCCACACACACACAGAGCCACACACAGACACACACACAGACAGAGCCACACACACAGACAGAGCCACACAGACAGAGCCACACACACAGACAGAGCCACACACACAGACAGAGCCACACACGCACACAGAGCCACACACACAGACAGAGCCACACACACACACAGACAGAGCCACACACACACAGACAGAGCCACACACACACAGACAGAACCACACACACACACACAGACAGACAGAGCCACACGCACACACACAGAGCCACACGCACACAGACACACACACACACACAGAGACACACACACAGAGAGACACACACACAGACACATAGACAGAGCCACACACACACACACAGACAGAGCCAGCCACACAGAGACACACACACACACACACAGACACACGCACAGACAGAGCCACACACACACACAGAGAGACACACACACAGACACATAGACAGAGCCACACACACACACACACACAGACAGAGCCAGCCACACAGAGAGACACACACACACACAGACACACGCACAGACAGAGCCACACACACACAGACAGAGCCACACACAGCCCCACACACACACACACACACAGACAGAGCCACACACAGAGCCACACACACACACAGAGCCACACACACACACAGACAGAGCCACACACAGAGCCACACACACACACACACAGACAGAGCCACACACAGCCAGACAGAGCCACACACAGCCAGACAGAGCCACACACACACACAGACACACACACAGACACAACAAAGACATACACACACACACAGAGACACACACACACAGACAGAGCCACACACAGACACACACACTCAGAGACAGAGAGCCACACACACAGAGAGCCACACACACACAGAGCTCTCTGCCCAGTAACGCCCTAGGGAACAGAGGCACAAAAACCGGATCACAAGCAGGGAACAGAGGCACAAAAACCGGATCACAAGCAGGGAACAGAGGCACACACAGGGAACAGTAAAGAAGGCAGAGCAGCTCCAAATAGCTGGGTACGCCTGCAAACAGCACATGCCCAATCAGGTAGTACCTAGCCAGCCTCACCTGGGCAAATCTGCATAGGCCGCGCCCCTGGGGGGGACTGTATGGAGTACTCATCTTGTGGCACCCCATCCCCCCCTCAGTGAGTCAGTCCGGTTGTGCTAGTGCACTTTTAAATGGGTCCTCATCCTAGGCATGAAGGATTGGAGGGGATTTGTGAGGGGAGGAAGACAGGAACGAGGGGCGGGAAGGGATGGCGGAAGAGGGAATGAGGGAGGAAAGAGAGACTGGAGGTGGGGGGTGAGGGGAGGAAGGAAGAATGGAGCAAAAGAAAGGGTGAGTGGAGGGAGGTCTGATGAAGATAACAGACAGAAGAGGAGTATTCCGAGAGAGGGGGAAGGAAGAGAAATACACTAAAGTAGAAAGAAGGGAGAGAAAGAAGAGGAGAGGGAAGGAAGAAGGGGACACGAAGGAACAAAAGGAAAAGGGATAGAGGAAGGTAATGGAAGAAGCGGGGCAGAAGCTGAAACATGGAGGGAATGAAGAAAGGAGGTAGTTAAGGAGAGAATGAGGAAACAGAGAAGTGGGAGCAGAGAGGACTGCTGGGCAGAGAAGAGAGCAGCATTAGTGGAAAGCCAGTCAAGACGCCAGAGAGATAAAGACACAATATAGAAAGTGAAAAGCGATCGAGAAAAACCAGAAAGGGCGAAGGAAGCGACAAGGGCCAGCGCCTCCCTGAGTGTCATGACAGTGGTTATTACGCTGCCTCAGAGCCCTCCAAAGAACCCCCCTACGGCCCTACCCCACACCAACACACACACTTCCCTCAGCTCAAGTGCACACTAAGAACCCGCCCGACAGGAGTACCCCTTTCCTGGAAAGCAAAAGTATTGTGTTCCACAGACCATACCTGGCCGTCCCCTCCCGGAAACTAGAGCCCCGGAAGGTTCCTTTTACTAGGCTAGCGCCAACACCTCACATTTAACCACTTTCTCGACAATAGGCTCTTTGTCGGTGAACATGCTGTGGCTAATGCACCTGCTGCAGTGATCTGTGTTGTAACATGCACTTCACATATTCTAATCACAGAAGGGCTTGTGCTAGGCTGGACGGGTGCACTGGAGGCGTCCTGACTCAGTCAAGCGCCTGGAAGGCTCGGAAGAGCCCAGACAGGTGCAGGGGAGTGGTTGTGCCTCAGGTTAGCGGATTGAACGCTAGGGGAGGTAGTGCAGATGCACAGAAGTGTGGACCAAGGCTCATGAGATGCAGCGCAAGAGGTACGGGAGCGTTTGTAGCTCAGGGCAGCGCCTCGATTTCTCTGGGCAGTCTGTACAGATGCTCTGTATGCGGCGGCTAAGGCCAATCAATATGCATTATTCAGTGGCATGGGGACGCTGCGCATGTGCATGAGGGTGGAGACAGAAATGTCCGGCTCCTGATTGGGCGCGGCTCCTACTCATGGTGATGGTAGCTCAACTGGGTGCCGCCTCCCCTCATATAGTGCTAGTGGAGCCAGAGGAGACACCCCGGAGATGTCTTACCAGGTGTCCGTGTGGCAGAAGCCGTGCTCCAACGCCTCAAGTCTGTATGGCGCTCCCGGGGAGCTACGCATCTCCACCTCCCGCCTTAGTTCCCTCTGGGCCAACATGGACGCCTCCCTGCCCGGGCTTACTGAATCAGGGCGAGCGAGCTTCAAACCACTCCCCCCGCCAGCAGCCAGCCCCTTTCTTCCATGTGAAGCCCGGGCTGCTGGCTCAGAGGCCTGGCGGTGGAGGAGAGAGCAGGAGGGCGTGCAGGGGAGGTCGGAGGACCCCGGACCGAGAATCCCCGGCGCCCGCCCTGCAGCAGCAGCACTGAGGAGAAGCGCCCCCTTACCTGTGCTAAGACATCGCCGGGTCTGCGGAGCGCCCGCGAGGCGCCGATCAGGGGGATCCCGGACTGCAGCAAGCTCCGACGAGGGGAAGGGGAGGGAGGGAGGAAAGTGGAGGCACCAGAGGGAAAGAGAAGAGGTGGGAAAAGACGGGGCAGGAGGAGGACACCAGGAGAGGGATCGTGAAGAGAAGCGCTTGCATTGCATTTAAGCCCTGTCCTTTTCAGACTGGGGGCGTGTTTTTTCATGATGATGTCACAGCGAGAAAGAAACAAAAAAACACGCCCCCCAATCCGAAAAAGACGGGGCTTAAACGGAGTGACGCCCCTCTTCTCCAATGGATTGCCTCCGTTTGGAGAAGAGGGGCGGATTAAAGCCCCCATACAAAGAAACATTAAATCTCGGAGCGAGACTGCGCAAGCGCAGCCTACGGTCCGAGACCTGAAAAGGATCTGCTCCATCGGAACGTGAATCGACCCACTGCGTGCTTTCAACAGTGCCCCGGATTGAAAAGTGAGTCTCGACAACAAAGCTTTTTTACCAAAATTGCTAACACGACATGCTGCTACCAACATAAGCATTCGCACGTCTTCATATATTGTATCACATAGGTTGTCCAACATTGTACGAGTCACCAACAGCCTCCCTCCTCCTGAAGTGCTTGAAAACTGAAAACAAATTTTGAGTAACAGCTATTAATTTGTCTTAAAGCAATGTTTGCTGATTCACCAATTGACACAGTATTCGGCACTGATATAGTAACGCGCTGCTTGCACATAAGCGCTGACACAATGTTAAACGTTGTATTACACAGGCCGGTCAAAATAGTACCCATCACGAACAACTCCACTCCTTCAGAGGTGTCCGAAACCTAAAGACGACAAGTGAGTGATAGTCACCATTCTTTTACGCGATGCTTGCTTCATTCGCCATTTTGCTCAGTAGTGGATCTGATGCTTTAATTTATCATGTAGATCTCCGCTGCCAAAGAAATTACACACGGCCGACGGTGTCTCTATCAGCCGCACGAGGCAAGTCAAATGTTGATATTTTACCGGACATAAGACTGTATCGACACATACATGTTGTTGCGCTGTGTTTACAGAGCTTTTCAAGTCATTTTTGAGTTTTATCCAAAATATAGGCCTTATGTCTCACAGCTTGTTAAAGTTTTCAATTCTTTTCTACCTTTCCAGAACTTTCGTTAACGAAGCGGTCTTAAGTGCCATTAATTGGTCACCATCACCGTGCTCACCTTACACTTTTGAATGGTAAGGACACACCCTCTATTGTAAACAAGGCAAGTAGGGTTGTTATACTTTTGGGACATTAATCTGATATACCTTTACGTATTTTCATATATGTTTTAGTGCTCAACCTAGACCTGGTCCTGAGGAGAACCCTAAAAGAAAGAGAGGGTCCAAACCGCATCGACCTAACCCAGCTAGTCACAATCCCCACTTGAGCCACAGAGTAACACAGTGTGCAAACAGGGCAATCTGCCGGTTGTGGTCATATTATATATGACTAGCTGTCATTGGCAGGTTGCAGGCTTGAGGTTTATAAATAACCTGTGCTGCCATAGTTTCTTGTGCAATATAGGAACTGGTCATTTTTTTGTATTTTCATGTGTTGTCATTTAAGTAGTTTTGAATTTGTCAAATCTGCTGTTGCCATTTATGTTGTGTTCAATTTCTTTATTGATTGTTCTTCTTGGTTTTGACATGATCTAAATGTTGAACGTTTATGCTAAAAAGTTTTTGAATTATGAAGGTGTAATAAAAACACCAAATCACTTTAGTTGTCAAAGTGGTTTTTGCTTAATTGTTACTAATCTGAGTCACACAATGAAACATCTTGTTGTACAAAACCATTGTTGAGGCCTAGTTTGGGTATGGTATTAGGCCCAACCCCTTTTTGTTTAAAAAAAGTGCCAAATTGTAGCACAGAGGAGGAACCACAACGAAGGGGCCGATTAAGATGTCGGGCGGAAACTTTCCACCTGACACCGACTCTGAATCGGAACTGACCGACTCGGGGTCGGCGGTCCACCCGCCCGATTACGATGCGTCCAAACACTGTTTGGTCGGGTTCACATTGTTTCCTATGGGAGCTTGCGTTCCGCCCGACAACCGGCTGTAACACAGGTTCCTATGGGGAAATGGGGTGTGTGTGTACAAATCCCTGCACCCTGTGGCAGGCACCGTGGGGTGTAGGGTTTTACAGGAGTGTCCCTTCGACCCCCAACCGGACGCCGCAAGATGAGGAGGCCCTGCTAGGGGCCCCTAAAGTCACTTTCAGACAGCCTTTTCGTGTCGGACAGGCTACACAGAAAGACAGTTTGAAATCAACATCGTAATCTCAAGGTCGGAAATGCTGTCAATATGGGTGTGCAATGCGGTTCCGACTGACACGAATCCTCCGAGAGCCGATCAGAACTGATTCAGAATGACCGTGCAGTTTACCTTCCGACCGCGAACATCGTAATCAATCGGGCGGATTGTAAACCGACCAAGTAGGTCGGAAGGGCTCCAGATCGGTCGAGGAGAATCCAACTGTTGGTAGAAGGCTTTCCGCCCGACATCGTAATCGGCCCCTAAGTATCCCGTTAGCGCTATCATCAATTGCAGTGGGGATAACATTCTAGAAAAATGTCATCGCTTTTACAAGCTTGACTTGTGTATAAGACAAATACCTGCAACTGTACATGGGCAAATCACAATAACATGTTGTCTGATGGTCAAGGAGCTGAGTAGAGACAAAGCTACAGGCATCATTCTATAGATAAAAAGCCTTATCAAATCTATATTCCCTCTTCTGATCACCAAAATGGTGAGGTAACTTAGGTGGGTGAGAATGTATTTTAAAAAGTACCTAAGCTTGATGCTACCCAACTAGACCATTAACAATGAGCATCACATCACCGCAACCATTCAACCATTGTTGAATGGGACCAATAAGTTCTTTCTATTGGGCCTGCACTTGGTAAATCGTCAACTACATCTTTATGACAAGTTGTGGTACATCACAACCTTCTCCACACGCATGAGATAAGAAAATACAAAATACTTATCTTTTCGGCAATAGGGGTAACTGAGGTATTTCAAAACATAGCCAGCTGGTTTTTCCAGAGTTCTAATTTTTTGTGGTAATATTCTCATATATGTCCATTCTGAGACAGAGCATTGTAAACAAGTAATGTATGTGCTAAAGCAATGTCATGAAACTTGAATCACTCTACGCCAAGAAAACATGGAATTCATGAAGTTCAGTCTGAATGCTTTGAGCACACCTTCTCGTTTTCTGGAGTAATAGCGGACCCAAAGATGCTGCATAGCTTTAAATCAAGTAACAGTAAGAACACCAGAAGTGAGGAGCCTTCGGGGCATGCTGGTGTAATGTGGGATGCTCTTCTGAATTGTCAAAATTCTCCTTGTTTTTCTACAGAATTTCTGAAACATCACACTTTGATCTCCTAGGAGACGCACTGTGAAGAAAGTTGTCAAGTGCCATAATATCCTCTGTTGGTGAGTGTGATGGTGATACAAGAGGGCATATTTATGGCTTTTGTGGCACAGGACAGCTCATCAAGTCACCTTGCTGCACTGCATCACAGGGAAAGGGCAGGCATGTGCCGTATTTATTCAATATGGCACATTCTTATTCTTTTCTCTTGTGTCGTTTTGGCAGACGAGCGCAACGCAGGCCCCACCCTTGCACCATGGTGCCTGTGTTGCAAAGGGACTCAGAAATATGCCATAGGTACTAAACAGGACTGGTCATGGATACCAGCTAGTGGTGTTAAAGTTTGTCTCTTACAAACTTCTGTAATGCTTGTGAGTACTAGAATTAATACCCATAGCTCGCAAAGTTTTCTGCATGTGCATGTTGAAATTAAAGTGTTTCAAGGAAAGAACAATAGCCAACATGCGCCTGTTGCCAATTTGCAGTGGAAATCTATGTGAATGCTTAGAGATAGGTAAATAGGAAAACTCAAAAAAATCCTACAAGTAGCCCACTATTTAGGATGTCCCAGAGAAGAAGCTTATTTAACAAAAACTTCAACCACCCCCATTAACTTCCTTTGCGGTATGAGTGGTAGTAGCATGAAAAGATGATCATGGGTGGCTGTTGCAGGTAACTTATGCATGTGATCTTTGACCACCCTGGGCAGCCCACTCTAATGTGGTGATATTGCTATTGTTTGGGGATAATGTTAGATTTGGGGGTCTCTAGTTGGCACAGGTAGTTACTTGTGACAAATAGGGACCCTCGCCTCTAGTCAGGATAAGGGCATTACACTCCTAAAATAACCACTGATCACCCCCTTGGTAGCTTGGCACGAGCAGACAGGCTTTATCTCAGAGGCATTGTGTTAAGCATTTGTGACCACATACAGTAACCCAGTGACAACACTACAAATGGACACCACACAGGTTTTATATAAAAAATAAGTATACTTTATATGGAGTTACCACAAGACTATAAACGAAAAAAGTACACAATACTGTTACTTTAAAATGGTAGGTTAAGCTTAGTTCAGTTCAGTTCTTAGATGCAACACTTTGCGTCACTGTACCTTAGGTTGCGTTGCGCTTCCACGACAAGCAATGTCGCAGTGATGGGAATGCGGCAAAGTTCAGATACAAAGAAATAAACACGTGAAGATCTTCCAGATGCGGTACGCTTCTCCGGGGATGCGAGAAGTTCTCGGTTCGATGTGTGGACTGCAGCGGCAACACCCTTGTTTCCGCGATGCGACGGTAGCAGCTCCAGCGGCGACACTCTTCTCCCACGATGCGTGAAGCTTAAGCACGATGCGATAACTACAGCGGAGACATCTGCGATGTGACTGCAGCATTTCCGATGGCAGCCGCTTCTCAGGGATGCGAGATGCTCTTCTTCGATGCGGTGCGACAGTTCCGGCGGCAACACCCTCCTTCGGAGTTGCTGCGGCAGGCACAGCGACGGCTACACGCTCCGACCTCGTTGCAAGTTCCTTCTCTTGATCCGGTTCAATGCGACCGCTACATCGGCGACACCCTCCTTCGGAGTCGCAACGGCAGCGACGGCGACACGCTGCTTCTCGTTGAGTCGCGCTTCCAGCTCCTTGAGACACGCAGTTCCTTAGAAGACCCAAACCAGCAGCAGGCACTTCCAAAAGAACTCTGGGGAGCTGGGGGTTGAAGTCTGTTGTCCCTGCGACTTCAGCAGGAGGCAAGCTCTTTTCCCAGCCCTTGGAGATCCTTCACAAGTTGAAAGCAAAGTACACAAAGTTCCTTTCTCCTTCCTTTGGCAGTAAGGCAACCACTGCAGGCCAATCCCTCAAGCAGCACTTCAGCTTGGAAATAGTCTCTCCTCAGTTTCTTCAGGTTCCTCTCCTCAGTAAAGGTTTCTTCTTGTAGTCCAAAGAGATCTAATTTCATGGGATCAGGGTCCCAATATTTATACCCCAAAATCCTTTGTTCTCAGAGGGGAGAGGGGCCCTTGCCCAATCCAAACCAGTTCGGAAGCACTGTTTACCAGACTTCTCCTTTCCTTTCACAGTGCAGGGCAGGCACATCAGGCGCCCCACAGGAGGTGGAGCCAGTGTTGTGGAAGGCAAGTACAGCCCTGGAGCACTTTGTTTACAGGACTCCTTCTCTTCTTTCAGTGTGCAGGGCAGAGACATCAGCCGCTCCCCAGGAGGTGGAGCCAGCATTGTGGAAGGCAGGCACAGCCCTATTCAAGGTTCAGGTGCAACTCCTCCCTCCCATCTAGATGCAGATCTCTCTATTCACCACTGGGTGACTCATCATGTCTCTTGGAATCCCCCAGCCCTGTCACTCACAAAACCAGACAAGGAATACACAACCTAGCAGAGGCAGGCTTGAAAGGTTAGGCAAGCAAATACCTACTTTCTAAAAGTGGTATTTGCAAACACAGACTGTTAAAACCAACTTCACTAAAATATGTATTTTATCATTCTGAGTTCAGGCATACTAAACTCGAATTTCTACCATATCCTCTGAGACAGTTAAGATTATAAACATGTAATAATCTACAGACCATTCTGGTCTATGGAGAACAGGTAGCCTTGCAATAGTGAAAAACAAAAATGGCTGTAATTCACTATTAGGACATGCCACACATATCAGGGCTTGTCCTACTTACAATGCACCCTGCCCTTCGGCCTACCATAGGGGTGACTGATATGAAGAAAAGGGAAGGTTTAGGGACTGGCAAGTGGGTGCACTTGCCCAGTCAGCAATGGCAGACCTCAGACACATTTTACAAGGCTGCTTTTGTGGGTGGTACAACCAGTGCTGCAAGCCCACCAGCAGTATTTGGATTTACACGCCCTGGGCACACTCAGTGCACTAGACTAGGGTCTGACAAGTAAACTAAATAGCCAAACATGGAACCACTGATTAATACATCAATTTACAATAGGGAGCCCTTGCACTGTGGCACTGGATAGCAGTGGCACAGTGCCCAAAGCATCTAACACCAGCAAAAATACATGAGGCAACAGTAAAAATGGAAGGGAGACCCACACCAGTGGTGCCAGGTCTAACAGATAATATCACTTCAACACCTTATCAGGGGTAGTAAGTGCTATATAAATACAATTTACTTATAAATATACATCACAACACATTAATTCAAGGTATTTATAGACCACATGATCGTGCACCTGTTTCAATGGTTGGCACCAAACTCACCCACAGGGACTATGAAGTAAATTATCCAGCTGAAAGACTACCAACTCACAGATTTCCATCCAAGGGGGCAATAGTCATGAGGCTGTCTGGCATGTCACCCTGGTACAACAACTCTGGCAGCAATAGGAAGAGCTCAAAAAACAGAATAAAATCCAAATCTATTAGTTGAAGAGCCCTTCCCGCAATCGGACTAAAATATGTGGGTTTAGCCATGGCAGGAGAGAAGTGCCTTCAGGTGAAACTGCCCATGCATTGGGAGAAGCAGAGGAACCTACTCAAAGTCATCAGGCATTGCAATCTGGTTATTAGAAAAGGGTTAGCTGACTTCATGAACAATCAGAGCTGGAATGGCCATTTATTTCATGTAGAATCTCTTTCTGGGAACTAGAGTCACAGGAGATCAGGTTCGAAGGTCCAAGACCACTGATGGCACCTCTGTCACTTTCCCAACTCCCTAAAATGAATTGCACCAGCCACAGAGGGGGGCTGTAGGAGAGAGCAAACTAGAGGACGAGAGAGAGATGTCATTTTTACCCCAGAACACAGGCTTGTTATTGGACCTCATCCTGAATAGAAGGTAGGATCCCAACTTAGACAGGATGTATACCACTGCCAACAAGAGACCACCAATTCTAACACTTGTGAAGAAGAAAGTGGAAAAAACAGAGCGAGCAACAGAGAGGGCTACAGGGAAAAGAAAAGAGAAATTGAATAGTGCCAGAAAATGAATGATTGAAAAAAGACAAAAGAGAGAAGGGACAAGGAGAAGAAGGGATTGGGGCTAGTTGGGATGCAATTGGTCCCCAGTCGACCCGTGAAGAACATTTGGAACAAACTGATAATGTTACTCGAAAGACGTACTGCAGAGCAACACATCAAAACACTGTGGAGTATATTTACAAGAATTGCTGCTAAGCCGTTTTCATGCTGTTTAGCAGCAATTTTTTTACCGCTGCTGATCGCCAAATTCTAACGCTATGCTTGTGACGTATTTATCTGGCGTTAGGATCAGTTAGCGGGTGAAAAAATTGCTGGCTGGCCAGTTAGCAGTTAAAAAGTTCCCGCTAGTCAGCCCAGGGTCTCTTTTCAGCATCTACAAATACACCTCTAAGGGAAAAGAAGAAAATAAAAATACCAGAATGCAGAATGGAGCAGCTAGGACCCAGTTCAGCACAGGCCAACAACCCCCAACCTCCCCAACATCCAAAATGCCCAGCCAGAGTCCCAGGGGGAAGAGGAAATGCAGTTTCAGGGCCTCATTTATGAAAAGTGGTGCACCTCTGGGGAAAAACAGTGATTTGTCACTTTTCATTGTGCCATCCTTGCGACACCATGAATGCGCCGTATTTACAACAATAAATAATGCGGTGATAGACTTAGGAATGAGGATAAGAAAGTGTTTACCATGGATGTGGGTAGGGAGGGAGGGCGTTTCGCAATTGAGTGGTCAGAGATAATTTGAATAAGCAATGTTGTTTGTGTTTAATTGTTGAGATCAACACTGAGATTGACTAGTATGATGACAAGAGTATTTGGTGATAGTATTTCTATGATGCTATCAAGGTCATTAGGGAAAGCTTGAATGACCCCATGGCAGAAGGTAGATGGCCACGCTACAAGCCTGCATAGTGGCAGGAGGGTCACAAGTTTAAATTCCAACATGGCTGACTCAGCCTTCCATCCTTCCGAAGGTCGGTAAATTGAGTACCATACTTTGGGTAATAATGTGCTACTTATGTAGGCAAGTGCTTCAGCGCCCCACAACCAGAGCGGCTGACTCCAGAGCGCGGGGCTCACGGTTCGATCCCTGGCACCGGCGGCAGCTCAGCTCAGCATCATGTGACTTTGGGCAATAGCTCACTTAATCTCCCCGACTGCCTCCAGCGCCTTGAAACCCTTAAGGGGGGGGGGGGGATGTTTGCGTTTTACGCATAGGAATTATACATAGGGGTACTAAGCGCTATATAAATGCTGCAATACAACAAAATACGCTAACAGGAAACAGCTTCCAAAAAGCACCTTGAAACAAGAATGCTAACCAGCTTCTCCTACAGAACAATAGGGTTTCTGTCCCACTTCAGAAATGTTCTCCTGCAAAAAAAAGCTGATGGGATCGAAAGGTTTCATTAAAAAAAAAAACTCAGTCAAGTATTTTCAGAAAAATGTATTGAGCCTGCTCGGCGCATACATTCCCAGTCCTATCAAGGGTGACATATGCCCACAATCAGCTAAACATGCCATTCTGAGCCAAAAGCTTTCCGGCAGATGTCACCCACGTGTGATAATTGGACTAATTATAAGTACAAGAGCCTCTGTGTACATGCCAGAAATATTATTAAGCCTGTTCTTCAGAAAGAGATAACAAACCTGGCGTGAGCTCCACTAACCCTTCTGGAGTTAAAGGAAGAAAATTGGTGGAAAGCGATCGAAGCATTCAGGAGCTCATTACAGCAAAATTTGTGTTTTCTCTTAGCTCTATGGAAACGCATAGATGGAGTATTTTAACTCTTCCCTCTATTTTCAGCTCCATTTCTGGGTATTGCATCTCTGATCTCAGGGAAGCCCGGGCATCTTTCAGGAGCTTCTGGGGGATAAAATGTCTGTACTTATGAATTGTCATGTTGCTTGCCATCCATGTGGTCGTGTTTGCTAACAGTGTTTCGTATTTATTTATGACTTCTGAGATTTAAAAAAATAAGTATACATTTATAATTTTATTAAGTAGCTGGATGGGAGGGTAGGGGGTTGGTGCACGTTCGTTATCCATGTTTAGGTCTCACCTACAGGCAGTTTTAGCGGTGGATGTTTTCTTGAAGAAAAAGAAAATCCATTCAAAATGGCCACCTTGGAAGTGCATGCATTTGCATCTTCCATCGATGGTTAAATGAAAAAAAGCATTGCTAAAGCCAATAGCATTCAGGGGCAAGACGTTTTGGCTTTGTCAATGCTTGTTTTAACATGAAATCGAGATTTCGAAAATGTTGAAAACAAATAAACTAATCCTACGGTTTTGCTTAAAGAATGCCTTTGTTAGGAATTGTCGTATGCGGAAAACCAAATGAGCGGAGTTGACTTTATTGTGGTCTTTTTTTGTGGGTAAAAACTGACAATGGAGCCTGATGTGTATGAGTAAAGCGTCACTGGAGGCAGGCATCAGTGCAAACACATGGTGGTTGAGTAAAATTGCTAATTTATTTAACCTTAAGTGCAACTCTAGCCAAATAACAGGCTTCATGAATATTATATGCATGCGATTGTTTAACCCTATAAAATTTGAACACTTACTATGTCCCTGAATAAAAAAAGGCACACAAAAGATCAATTAAATGCATTATCCATTCAATTTCTAAACACAGGTGATTGTTACTGTAAGAAATTGGATAATAATTATGGGTGAGTGACTATCCAGATCAAGAAATAATCACAACTCTTGTAAGGGTGAACCCTTAAAGTCACTAATTACCCGGAGTTCAACCCCCTGGTAGATATGGGAGAAACCAGACAGACTTAACTTAGAGGCAAGGTGTAAAGTATTTATGCAGTACCAAAACAGTAATAAAGTTGAAATGCAAAACAATGAAAATCCTGAAGCAAATGAAAAAAATAGAGTAAAATTCAATAAGTGGAGATATGAATTATAAAGTGCCAAGGATACTCAATTGTCTCAGTAGACCGGAACCTAGGCACAATTTGATGCTGACCGCGGTGGAGCGTGGGTTGGGTACACAAACCGTGTTGATTTTGGACAAAGATTTTACCTTCTGACTTTAGTCCTTTAAGTCCCAATCCACCACAGGAGTGCACTTCTACAGCCCTAAGCATCTTTGGGGAGGTACATAGACACTCACAGATGTCCGTGTCAGGATATGAGGCAGGTTGTTCCTGCCTGGACTGTGCATTATGGGATTACAACTCCCAGAAGGCTGCATGAGAAGGAGAGGAGTCGCATATTAAGAACGCCCGCGCACACCGGCCGGTGTGCGTAATTCTTCTGTTTGTGTCGGATGCCCGCTCTGCAGTTCCTCACTGGGCTTCCCTGTCTTCCAGCGCCTGGCTGCTCTGTTTTGTTCTCCTGCTTAGGAGACCCTGTGGTTCTGGATTTGGGTGGTGAACGGCTGTTTTTCCAAGCCCTTGTTCCACGGATTATCCTTGAATGTACGGAGCTGCTCAGTGGGAGTGGCGCGGAACCCTCTGCTTCCACTTCGCAGCACCATGTAAAAGGTTTCCCTTTTTGTTTGTTGTTCCCATCTCAAACTGCCTACTAGGAGATATTGGGATGATGGTTACCCCAGTCTGTCGACACAAGCGAGCTGTATAAGAGGTATTATCATCCCTGGTGTTCTACTCAGACATGCAGTTTTCCTCTTCTAACCATTTTGGAACTCTACTACTGTCAGGTAGGAGTAAGGATTGATTCTTTTATACAGGATCGTGCTGTGGACCATTTGCTTCAGTAGTCTGTGGTTTCTTAGGGTTGTGGATCTAATCTATCTAGCAGGCTGTCTTTTGGTGGATGTTCTCTAATGACTTTGTACTTTGGATTATTGACCCTTGGATATTCATCTGACAATACAATTTGGTTGCCTCATTGATTTCTGGATTATCAAAGAGAGACAATGGAATAATTGCTCTGTGCTTATTTTGCTTTTCTTGGATTTGCTTCTATTTTATATTTTTATATGGTATGTTTGAATGTGTTTTACCATGAGAAGTGAAATGCAGGGACGATAGTAAGAAAGAACAATTAATATATGTATTTTTGTATCCTAGGATTAGGCCCAGAGGATTGAGAGTACCCTGTCATACGTTGTGTGAGACTAAACAACTGTATGATTCAGTTGTAGCGAGATAATGAGTGTAGGTTATTTCTGAACTGTGTTTCATGGTCTTCTTTCTCTCCTACAGGACTCCCATTCCGTGCTGCTCCTTCCTCATTCCCTTCCCTCGCTTGATCGCTCTAATACTCTGTGTGTATTAGCTGAGTTGGGGATGTCAAGAGGTGGATATCTTACTGCATTGCCTGGATTCTGAGGGGTGCTTCATGAGGTTCTGGAAACCTTGACAGTCAGGCAGAGGCCAAACAGCAGGGTCCAGTCCAAGTCTAGCATCCCTGGTCAGTAGCAGGAAAGGCCTGTTGAAGATTGATTTATCCCTGTAGCTAGAACAGGAGGTCAGCCTTGGAGTCCACTTCTTTCTCCTGGGTACTAGAGGGAAAGCAGGTTCATTCCTATAGAACTCTTCTCAGGTTTCAGACAGCAGGTTCAGTTCTCTTCTGATCTTCCAAAGGTCGAGGAGTGTTCTTCTGATCTTTCACAGGTGTAATTAAGTGAGTTCCTGGAGATGGCTCATTTATGCCAGTCACAAACTAGTGGGTGGGAATGACCCCTAAGCAAACCCTAACCAATTAGGTAACGGTACCTTGAGCCAACAATTCCTATTTAGGTCATTTTCAAGCCTTTGGCCACACTGAACTTGGGCTCTGACGGCTGGTGTGTGAAGTGTACTATAGTAATCCTAGCGGTCTACCACATTGAACACTAAAATCTAGTTTGGGAAAGTCACTGTACCCCCAATAAACTCAGAGACAGAGATCTGATAAAACAAAGCAGGGTTTTCCAGCAACCAGATAGTAAATACACAAGAATTGGTTTGGTATACTGTTTTAATTCTTCTGAAGTGCACCCCCTGTGTGATATGTAAAAACTATGGGTGGATGGTGAACCCCGCTCCGCTGGAGGAGCTTGCAAAGTTTTCTTCACTCCGCAGTCTGTTTGGAGTGTGTAGTTCGGGAAAAAGTCTGCCTCCCACGCAGCAGAATTTACCAGCGCTGTCTCACCCCTAATTAAAGTTTTTGCAGGGATTACTACAAGCGCTGTTGCTGTAGCTTTGACTATGCCCAGAATGGAGAATGGGACGCAAGCAACAGCAATGCAGGCTATTTGAGCTCTTTAAAGCTGTGTAAAAACCAAAGAGAGATATCCAACCAGAGTTGCTGCATGGCAATCACCCTTGCGTTTCCTGGTGGAATGAATATATATATATATACATATATATATATATATATATATATATATATATATATATATATATATATATATATATATATATATATACATATATATATATATACACATATATATATATATATACATATATACATGCTCCAACTTGCCCTCAGGTGCTGCAGCACCCCCAAACAACACCTCCGGGTAAAAGCTCAAACTGCACTTTTCCTTTCAGTCCTCATGTGGACCAATTCTGCCTGACGCGTTTCTGAGCATCCGACCTCATCAGAGGCATCGACAAAGAGATCGTGCATTGTAGACACACCCACATTTATTTATAATTAACCGCCCGTAGAAGGGCTCACTCAGGTGAGTAAATCGCAATGTCTTGCGGGCCTTGTGGTGCCTAAATATTTTAGTTCCTTGATGGTCGCATGGATTCTTACTGTCCATAAAGGGTCCTCGATGGGCCCCCAAAGTGTTGATGAGCCATAGATCCCTGTTGTTGGTCCAAAACCGAGGCCCAGAAGATTTGTGGCCCCCAGTCCTCACGGGGTGGTGCAAGCCGCTGCGGCCGGGCCGACCGCATATAGATTCACTCTACAACTTGCCCTCAGGCGGGTACCCAATTAAGGTTTTGAAAACCGTCGCTGGCTTGTGTGCTTCTCGTTGCAACTTTGGAGCGTGAAAAAAAAAATATATATATATATCACAAAAACTCCTTCAAAACAGAGAGCAGAGGCCACGTTAGGGGAAACACCATGGAGACATCTTTATTCAGACCAGTTTGCTCGGCGAACGCATTTCAGCTTCGTAAAGCCTTCCTCAGCGCCCACAGTCATTAGCAGTTTATTTGACGCCAGCGTGGTTTAAATATCCTGCCCCTTGCTGTTACGCTGTGTTCTGCTCCGCCCCCAAGACTGAGTCCCTGCTCACCTGCTGCAGATTGCATGGTGTGAGCAAACTGCAACTCCCAGAGTGCACCATTTCGTCCAGGTAAGTGATGCGGGGAGTGGAAAGAATATGCAGAGTTCAAGGCACCACACTGAAATCAAGTCCAATCTGCTGTGTGCTGTCTGAATTCTTGTGCCCCCTAGGGTCCCCAGACCGCACAACCACAAAACCACAGGAAATATTACGGCGGGGGTAAACATGAAGTCACGAGCACCCAGCGTAGAGTCAATGACCCCATCACCGCCCTCTCTCCTCCTGCGTTCTGTGGCTGACCCTGGCTCATCCAATACCTTGGAAAAATCACGTAGAAACAGTCAGTTTCTGAAACAGCCAGTGATAGCCGGGCCACTTGAAATGCGGGGACCTCTGTTGCGTGCCTCTGGCTGACACGCTAAAAATGCCACAAAAACTCTTTCCAAAAAGAGAGCAGAGGCCACGTTAGGGGAAACACCATGGAAACATCTTTATTCAGACCAGTTTGCTCGGCGAATGTATTTCAGCTTCGTAAAGCCTTCCTCAGCGCCCAGTCATTAGCAGTTTATTTGACGCCAGCGTGGTTTAAATATCCTGCCCCTTGCTGTTACGCTGTGTTCTGCTGCGCCCCCAAGACTGAGTCCCTGCTCACCTGCTGCAGATTGCATGGTGTGAGCAAACTGCAACTCCCAGAGTGCACCATTTCGTCCAGGTAAGTGATGCGGGGGGTGGAAAGAATATGCAGAGTTCAGGGCACCACGCTGAAATCAAGTCCAATCTGCTGTGTGCTGTCTGAATTCTTGTGCCCCCTTGGGTCCCCTGACAGCACAAACACACAACCACAAAACCACAGGAAATATTACGGCGGGGGTAAACATGAAGTCACGAGCACCCAGCGTAGAGTCAATGACCCCAGCACCGCCCTTTCTCCTCCTGCGTTCTTTGGCGGACCCTGGCTCATCCAATACCTTGGAAAAAACACGTAGAAACAGTCCGTTTCTGCAACAGACAGTGATAGCCGGGCCACTTGAAATGCGGGGACCTCTGTTGCGTGCCTCTGGCTGACACGCTAAAAATGCCACAAAAACTCCTTCAAAAAAGAGAGCAGAGGCCACGTTAGGGGAAACACCATGGAAACATCTTTATTCAGACCAGTTTGCTCGGCGAATGCATTTCAGCTTCGTAAAGCCTTCCTCCACGCCCACAGTCATTAGCAGTTTATTTGACGCCAGCGTGGTTTAAATATCCTGCCCCTTGCTGTTACGCTGTGTTTTGCTCCGCCCCCAAGACTGAGTCCCTGCTCACCTGCTGCAGATTGCATGTTGTGAGCAAACTGCAACTCCCAGAGTTCACCATTTCGTCCAGGTAAGTGAGTGGAGCGAGAACTGTTGGATATTGGGGAATTGCGAACCCGCTGTGAGTGGCCAAAAAGTGCTTTATTAGCTAAAGTGAGGTGGAATATATATATATATATATATATATATATATATATATCTCCATCCATCCATCCATCCATCCATCCATCCAATTACCGCTCCGGCGTTTAGCCCACCAAAGGAGAAACACGAACGCCACAATTGCTGTTCTCACTGCTGGCCACAGTGACTTTTATTTAAACCAGGTTCGCAAAAAGTCAGGCAGGATGACGCGTTTCGGCTAACGCAGTAGCCTTGTTCACATACCTGCACTGCTCAGTTCAATGCATTTAAATACACAAGTGCAGATTAACCACGTGACTGAAAAACTACACATACCATTGAAAGTGAAGACATACTGCATGTCAAAAAGACTACAAATGAGGAAAGAAAAAACTTTCGTTTGTAAAATGTGGTACAAATACTTAAAATTGCTGTTGGCTCATTGCTCATTCCTAAATTTTGTTCCTATTCTTAGAGCATGGTCATAATTAATACAGTGTACAAATACACATTCGAGCTGTCAGAGTAATAAACAGTACAACATAAAGGTAAGATCATGGTATTGATTGAGTTCAATAATATTAAAAACAATCAACCATATATAAAGCAAAATGCCAGATTTATTTGATTTCCTACTCCTGGAGTTGCAAAACCCTTTTCTGCCTCCCGCTCAATAGTGGTAGTATAACCGCTGCTGTACTTGTAGTCTAGAGCCATTTAAAAAAACTGCAGTATGATACAATATAGGAGTGAAAATGTGAAAAAAATGGTGAAAGTAATGTGATAGTTAAAAACAAATTACTAGACTCTTATAATACAATTCATGTATTACTGGACTTGTGTGTGTTGCAAGATGGACTATGCATAGAGAGAAGGAACAGATGGATTCTGTAGTTCTGATAAATGTTGTATCTAATTCACCCCTGGACTCTTATTACCCTGGAACATATTATTTCCTGTTAATATATGGGTACTAATGTCAAAGAGTGAATATATTTGGATACTACATAAGGAGACCAGAACAAAACAAGAAAAGATGAAAATATAAATATAACAGGAAGGCAAATAAAGTTCGCTCGAGACAAACAAAATTCCTATCCAGATAAATGCCTATGTAACCTTTTTACCTGATGGACAAATGGAACAAACTGAGAAAGAGAACAGGACTTGTTCCCCTATAATACTTTCAATTGAAAACTAACTGTGGGCTACCTGACCACTCTAAAGGTAATGATGTATGTCTTCACACACATTTTTTTTTCTTTCAAAAAACCTTTATTGCACCTTTAAGTTAACACAGCTGTAGGCCTATAACCCGTGGAGCTGGCCGCCATCACAATACGGCGATCATCATGCATTAGTGTCAAGATGGAATAAAATGTCACTCTTTCATAATCCTTATTACTATATCAGAGAAAAGGTACAGTGTAATCATAATTCGCTGATCAAGTCATGTTTTTGGGGGGTTTTTTTGTGTTTTTTTCCCACAAAACAATAACAAAACATAAAAAGTGTAAGGAATCACAGTGCGGTCTTTCAGTTTGGTCGTTGGTCACATTGACTGAGTAACAAAGCAACCCCCCGTGTCAAATCAATCTAACTCCTCCCTAACTATGCTATGTCGTGGTAGTGAGGGTGCACAGGCTCTCCCATTTGTGGTCCCCTTGTTATCTCCCCAGGCGTCCCACTAGATTCCACCCTCTAATGCCTGGTCTCTCCAGTGTTCTGGCTACCCTTCCCTGCAGGATCTGTGAAGTCTGCTACTCCCCCTCCCCTTCCTCATCCGACACCGCTTGATCGTCTTCAAGCAAGGGGTCACAGATCTCCCCTCTGTATATGTTCCACTTGGTTCAGATTTTATTCCATTTTCCCGGGCAAGCTCGGTTGGAGTACACCGCCCTTTCTGTCACCATTATTTTGTCCATGTTGAGGCACCATTGTGTATTTGTCGGCACTTCCGCCACTCCCCAGCGCTGTGCGATGTCTCGCTTGGCAACTATCATGCCCAACGTGACCCATAGCTGACCATATCTGGACAAATCGGTAGCTTCCCACACATTTAAGAGGCACCTCCGTGGTTCAGGTAGTAGAGAGATCTCTAGTGTCTGTGATACTGTTTGCAGTATTTTTTTCTAATACTCCTGGATACGGGGGCAGTCCCATATAGTGTGAAAGAACGTGCCTTCTTCCCCACACCCACGTAGGCAGTAAAGGTGTTGTGCTCTGTTAATGCGGTGTAGTGTAGTCCTAGTGTAGTAAACCCTATGTAAAACTTTTAGTTGGACGAGCCTCAGTCTGGCGGAGATGCCGACTTCCTTAGGCGACGCCATCACCTCATTCCATTCTTGCTCGTCCATCTCATGAGTATCGCTCTCCCATTTCTCCTTCAATGGAGTCATTGGGTCCGGTAAGTTGTGGAGTAGTTTACGGTACGTGAGCGACATCGCCCGATCTACCATGAAATCTGTAAGAAGGCGGTCTTCAAGCGGGGTCGATTCCGGCAATTCGGCGTCAGGGGGTATGGCGGCGAGCAACGCATGCCGTATCTGAATATATCTGTATAACTCCCTCCCCCCAGGTCATATAGCTCTCTCAGCCTGTCAAAAGGTACCACGCCGCCCCGTTCCCACAGATCCCCCACTGTAGATATCCCTATTGCATCCCAGTACGAGAAGCCTCTGCTGTTTCTCATGTTACCCAGGGCTCGTGAGTCCCATAACGGTGTAAGCCTGGTTATTTTCCCCTTCCATCCTAGTGCCGCTGTCACTGTATGCCATATCATCACGGTTAGTCTAGTGGGTCCTTCCAATTTACGTATTTTCCGTCGATCGTACAAAGGAGCCAGTAGGCTGTTCGTGCCTAGTTGTGCCCTATCTGCTTGAAATGCTGGATCGTTTTGCGGAGTGTGCAGCCAGTAGTTGATGGGTTACAGTTGCGCCGCCCAATAATATAATTTCAGATTTGGCAATGCGATTCCACCATCGTACCAGCCCCTGTGTAGTTTGGATTGCGCAATGCGTGCCGGCAGGTTCCCCCACAGAAGATTTGACACCAGTGCTGCTACTTTTTTAAAGAAATTCGGAGCCACCGGATATGGAGTATTTTCAAGTATATATAAAAATCGGGGCAATGACATCATTTTATATAGCGCTGCCTTCCCCAGTAGAGTCAGAGGTAGTCCCGCCCAGAACTTGACATCCTGTTTAAGGCGGTCCATGGGTGGCCCCAGATTTCTATCCATAAATTCCGTTGGATCCCTTGTACCATGGATACCCAAGTATTTAAAGGAAGATCCAGCTGCCCTTAGGGGACATTCTGTACTCAGCGCCGGGATCGGACCCTTCAGGACATACATCTCCGATTTGTTCCAATTTAGTGTGTATCTCGATATTTTACCGTGGCTATCTCATAGATTCAAGAGTGCTGGCACCCCGTGCTCTGGGTCCGTGAGATATACCAGCATATCATCTGCATAGAGGGAAAGCCGGTCCTCCCTGCCCTCCGCCCAGCGTATTCCCGTCAGTAGTGGTGTAGTTCTAATTAACGTGGCTAATGGCTCTAGTGAGAGTGCGAACAGCAATGGCGAGAGTGGGCATCCCTGACGAGTGCCTCTCCCCAGGGGGAACGGTCGTGAGATATGGCCGTTAGCCACCACCTGCGCAATAGGGTCAGCGTATAGTAATTTGATCCATGCCGTGAATTTGGGTCCGAAACCCAGCCGAGACAGAACCTCAAACAAGTAGTTCCACTCTACAAGGTCAAAGGCCATTTTGGCGTCCAAGGCCAATATTACTGCTTGAGTAGGGATCGATTCTGCTTTAGCCAGCACCCTGTGTAACCTGCGCAGATTGAGTGCCGTGTTTCTATGTGGCATTAATCCCGACTGGTCCGGATGTATGAGGGTGTGCAGATGAGGTAGAAGTCGGGTCGCCAGGAGTTTGGCAAGGATTTTGAGTTCTGCATTAAGTAGCGAGATAGGGCGGTATGAGGAGCAGTCCTCCAGTGGTTTCCCCGGCTTAGGGATTGCTACTATACTGGCCAGTCTCTGATCTGGTGGAAGTATTCCCCTCCCTAAACATTCCTTATAAATTGCTAGTAGGTGTTTGCCTAGTCTCTCCGGCGTCGATTGATACCATTCTATAGGTATGCCATTCGGCCCGAGCGCCTTGCCCGGGTGCAGAGCCTTAATAGCCAATTGGATCTCCTCTGTGGATATATCTGCCTCTAGCTCTGCAGCCGTTTCTGAGGGAAGTGTCTGTACCTCAATCTGCTCGAACGCTGCTCTGGCCATTTCAGGTGTCACAACTCGTTCAGGGGTATATACCTCTTCGAAGTGGGTCGCGAGCGCCTCGACTATTTGTTCCGGGTTTGTGTGTATCTCTCCCAATCTGTTCCTCACCTATTGTATACCTCTAGAACTACCTCCCCTCTTATCGAGCCAAGCCAGCATCCTACCCGCCTTGTCTCCTACTTCATAAATCCTGTTTTGTGCTTCACACATATTTAATCCCTTAGGGGTCTTGGTATCGAGCTTGAGAATATACCATATATATATATATATATATATATATATATATATATATATATATATATCTATATATATATATATATATATATATATATATATCTATATATATCTATATATATCTATATATATATATATATATATATATATATATATATATATATATATATATATATATCCATATCCATATCCAATCCAGTTCCCAAACGATTGAAGGAAGGCACTGACACCGTGAATCCTACTCAAAAAAGGTATTTATTTCACCATGCTGCAAAGACGCGTTTTGGCGGAAGCCTCCGCCTTGCTCACTCACTCTGCAAAAAGTGACGCTGTCATTATATAAGCAGTACTGACACATTGCAATACACTATGGCGTGACTAGTGGTTTGTTGCCATAGTAACTATGAGTCATGCTGATTACCAAGATGGACATAGATGAGTTTCACAATGTAAGCATACTCCTAGTCACACATCGTGTTTAACCACAAGCAAAATGAAATAAACTTTGTATAAACAATTATAATAAAGGTTATTTGGGTGCTCTAAATGAAATAAACAATATTGCCATTCTGTGCTGAAATTAACACAGGTGGAACCTACGATCATATGCAATTGGATTCATTACACATACCGCTACATCGTTCTAGGAAAGAAGTGGTTATTACTCCTGAGGCGGAAGCCGGGAGGAAGGCAGACCATTTTTAAAAATTATTGTCACTGTTAACTTGTTTTTTTAAAAGCACAGACAACTTGTGTCTTTAACTGCACTCACCAGCAACTCGTTGTGTTCACAGCGGAGCTAGCGCTGACCACACAAACACTCTTCCCCTCGCGCCCTCCCACCACGAGCGGAGGCCACGCCCCTTTCAGGCCACGCCCCCACAACACTCGCGCATAAAATATGTGTAATCCTCGGTCGCGCAGCGGGCGAGCGCAGCGGGCGCGACGTTTGCGCGCCGAAGGCGCGCCTAAGGCAAGCCCGTCTGCGCCCGTCCGCGACCAGCCGGGACCCGGGGCCACACACCCTGGCTCTCACGACATCCACAGTAGGACCCACAGCAGGACCTACAGCTCGGCGGCCCTACATAGCATAGGTGGGATTGCCACTCCTCAGTGCTCCCACACTTTCGCTCCGTTAGAGCTACCCGCCCGATGTCCAGGGTGCAAGCACTCATTCCGCAAATCCCCGTCAGCCACAGCACTAACGTACCGTATGTACGTATTAAACTGCCGTTCCCTGCCCAAACACAGTATACAGATTGCCATGCTGCTTGAAGAACATAAGCCAGACGTGTTATTTCTGACAGAAACATGGCTCACCGGGCATTCTGAGCCGGACGTAGTTCAAGCTTTACCCGCAGGATATTATATCCTTAGAGCAGATAGACCGGTAGGGAGAGGCGGAGGTCTGGCGATCATTCTGAAGAACCAGTACCGATGCCGTACCACAGCAGAGACCGTTCCTGAATGTGAGAGCATAGCATTCCACATAGAGTTCAATGCGAACAATACCTTCTCCGGTACTTTGATCTACCGTCCCCCGGAGCCCGTAAAAGAGTTTCATAGGTCTCTTCCTGAGACCATAGCGGGAAGAATTCTGTCCGCCGCTAACTACACGATTTTAGGAGACCTTAATCTCCATTTCAACTCCCCCTCAGACCACATTGCTCAGGAACTTCTAGAGGACCTGGAGGCCCTCCAACTGTCCCAACTGGTTGCTGCTCCGACCCATGAAAGGGGTAACTTACTCGACCCCATATTCAGCAACTGCCCGGATCTAACTGTTGATCAACCCACCCCCCTCCCATGGTCGGACCATTTTCTAATCCCATTCACCTGGGTCAAACACAAAACCCCCCAGCCCCCTCCCCAAGTCTCCTCTAGAAGGAACTGGTCAAAACTCCCATTGGACGCCTGGCTACACAAACTAGACTCCACCTGCCCTTCACTCTGCCCAGATCCCAACGTGGCTAACTCCCACTACGAAAACTGGATCACCCATTCGCTAGACTCGATTCTCCCGATCCGTAAATCATCCTCTAACAGACTACAGAAAACTGCCCCTTGGTTTTCTGACTCTCTAAGACAACTAAAACGCCTCTGTAGGCAACGAGAGCGAGCCTGGCGCTTAGACTTTCTCCCAGACAAAAAGGCCTCTTACAAAGAGGCGATTAAAGTCTATAAAGAAGGGATCAAGACAGCCCAGGCAACCTATTATTCTGAGAAAATATTAGAAGCAAAATCAAAACCTAAAGAAATTTTCCAGATAATAAAGCATTGCTCCACCGCCAACACAGCTCCTCCACCTAACAAAACCAAGGATCAATGCAACGAGCTTGCGGATTTCTTCTACAATAAAGTCACAAAAATTTACTCCACCTTCCCCACCTCGGACACTACCTTGGATGTATCTCACCCTCCCCTCCCTAAATCACCTCGGCACTTAGATCAGCCTGCCCTTGAGCACTTTCTTCCTCTGGACCTTGACACTTTAAGCAAAGTGGCACGACAAGTAAAATCTGGCTCCCCCCGTGATCCTGCTCCCCCAGAAGTCCTAATGCAGGCAAGTACAGCCACTTTGCCTGTCATCCGGGATCTTCTAAATACCTCTATATCCACATGCTCAGTCCCCACAGCCTGGAAACAGGCCATGGTAAGGGCGCTGCTGAAGAAGCCCAGCCTGGACCCAGACGACTACTCCAGCTACCGTCCCATCTCTCTTCTTCCTTGGGCCAGCAAGGTGTTAGAAAAACACATAAACATGCAGCTGGTCCAGTTCCTGGAGGACCACTCTCTACTACACACATCCCAGACGGGCTTCAGACCAAAGCATGGTACTGAAACCGCCTTGCTAGCCGTCACCGAAGAAACTCGAAGGATACTGGATCAGGGAGGATCAGTGGCAGTGATCCTCCTTGATCTAAGTGCTGCCTTCGATACGGTCAGCTACACCACCTTGCTGGACCGGCTCCATAACATCGGAGTTTCAGGTGACGCCTTAAGGTGGTTCGAGTCCTTCCTGTCTGGGAGGTCGTTCCAGATCTTCGACGGAGAGATGGTGTCCTCGAGTAAACCCCTGAGCTGTGGAGTGCCACAGGGCTCCTCTTTGAGCCCTGTACTGTTCAACGTATACATGAAGCCGCTGGCGGGTGTTGTCGAACCATATGGCATTAAAATTGTGTCATATGCCGACGACACCCAGCTTGTGGTCTCGTTGGCCACGAAGAACAGTAGGCATTCCACAGCTGACCTCCTAAACTGCCTAGTGGATGTCAAGGGATGGATGACCAACTCCTCCCTAAAACTAAACGGTGATAAGACGGAGCTTATGCTCCTAGGCCCCACCTCTCCCGTACCATTCACTTCACTGTGGCCCAGTGCCTTGGGCCCCCCTCCCACCCCTAAGGACAGCGTTAAAAGCTTGGGGATATGGCTTGACAACAAACTCTCCTTTGCTACTCAGGCCAAAAAACTGTCATCCACTTGCTTTGGCCTGCTTAGAATCTTGAGGAAGGTCCTCCCGCTACTCCCCCTAGAGGCCAAAAAGGTGGCGGTACAAGGCCTTATCCAGTCTCGCCTGGATTCTAACAATGCCTTGTATCTAGGGGCACCAGAGATGACCCTCCGGAAACTACAGGTCGTCCAAAACTGTGCAGCCCGCACCTTGCTAGAACTCTCGCGCACTCAATCAGCCAGACCCGCTCTGAAAACTCTCCACTGGTTGCCAGTGAGGCAGAGAGTGACCTTCAAGGCGCTGTGCTTGGCGCATCGCGCCTTCTGGAAAACAGCCCCAGCCATTAACACTGACCTTATCATTCCTTACCAACCTAACAGGAACCTCCGGTCGACAGAGGCGTGCCTCGCTGTTGTTCCCAGAGTGAAGCGAGCCAGGTCTGGGGGCAGGATGTTCTCCTTGAACACCGCCAAGCTCTGGAATGCTCTCCCCATCTGACTTCGGTCCAACCCAGACCTCCTTTCATTCCGTAAAAGTCTAAAGACCCTGCTGTTCGCTAAATCCGACTCCCCCTAGATTCCCTCCAGGCACTCCCTGCTTCTACTCAGCGCTTGGACGCTTTCGGGCAGCAATCGCGCTTTACAAGTACTTTTACAATTACAATTACAATTACAATCCTTACGTTTAGGGTAGTACTTCATAACATTTTTCTAAACAGTTACATTGTCCATGAATTAATATACGGTCAAAACACAGTGCAGTACAGAACTATACATCTACATTCTGACGTGGATTTTATGATGTTAGCGACATATTGTGTGGTTTCGCTGTGCCTCTATATTATCTAATCACAATGCCAAAAACAAATATATATAGCAATGAAAAAAATATATCTTCATTAGTTTAAACAAAAGGAGACCAAGTTGTGGTTCCTTTCGTAAACGGGCACCTCACACGAGCCTCTTCTCCTAGTGGAGTTTGCTGAGTTAATGCTCATACGAGTCTCTTCTCCAAGTGGAGTTTCAATCCAAACATTCAAATATTTATTATACAGTTATTACTGGATGAACCACTCAATATCAACTGCACTGGTTGGTTACATTGTGTAACTCGTTCTATGTGTATGTTATATATATATAACTCACCCATGGGATTTCAAAAATTAAACATGTGTCAAAACCATAACGTGACTAATCATACCGCTAAAAAACAAAAGTATTTACATGTATTAGGTTGCAGATATGTTACTGGAGTGGAACTCGGATTAGAAAGAGGCTTTTGCTGGTTTATAAGTGTACTGTAAGCGCTTCGTCCGAGTTGAAGCCATTGGGGATCTTGGAATCTAGTAAGATAATGTATCTAGATTCGAGGCGTCTAAGGGCCAGTCTGCGAATCCCCCCTCTGGGATTCTTGGGGACACTATCAATTACAAAATAGGAGAGATGTTGGATGTTCCCTGCATGTAGTGCGTTAATGTGGCGGTCCACTGGGTACGTTTAGTCATCGTTAGTAATCGCACGTAAATGCTGTAGGATCCTAACAAGGACTTGATGAATCGTGCTGTCTACGTACGCTTCCCACAGCTGCAAACAAGTACGTAGACGGCATACTCGGTCTTACAGGAGTAGCCGCCTCTAATGATGTAAGGTCTGTTTCTGAAGGGCATTGTTACCTCTGGTATTTACACCTTGTTTGCACTCTTTGCATTTTGCGCACTTTCTAAAGCCTTTCTGGCTCGGAGGCCATGTTACTGGTTTGACAAATGTTGGTGCATTGCAGACCAGTTGGCTCCGCATCGACTTTGCCTTCCGGAATGTGATTGAAGGTTTGTTGCCACTCAACTGTCCTATCACTGGATCATTGCGTACTAGTGGCCAATGTTTCTGCAGGATTCTCCTAACATGGTGGTGATATGTGTTGTATCCCGTTATCATCCTGGGGATGTTGGATGTGGACTTAGATTGTTTATCTTTGTTTGCCTCTGTACTGGCAAATAAAAGATCCTTCCTGTTCTTGGTTTTGCATTTCTGTTCCGCCTTCACCAGTGTTTGGGTTTTATATCCTCTCTTTCCTAGTCTTTCAAACAGATCGGCTTTTGCCTTCTCTGTGCCTGCTTCTGTACTGCAGTTGCGGGTCATGCGCAGACACTCTGCATAAGGAATAGATTCCTTAAGTCTGACAGGGTGAAAACTTTGTGCATGAAGCACTGCATTCCCCGCTGTAGGTTTTCTGTATGTTCTGGTTTGTATTTTGTCATGTTCTACATACAGTTCTAAGTCTAGGAATTGGATCATCTCTTTGCTGGTGGAGCATGTAAATCTGAGATTTAGAGCATTCTCATTTAATTCAATGACAAAAGCTTCAGCACTACCTATTGACCCTACCTATGAAAATATCATCTATGTAACGCTTGTAGAGTATTACGTGTTCGGACATGTTGATTGCCTGGGTGGTTGCCAGTACTTGCTCCTCCCACCAGCCCATATGCAAATTCGCATAACTGGGGGAGAGAAGCAAGTAACCATAGCTGAACCTTGTAGTTGTTTGTAGTGCAGTTTGTCAAACAAAAATGTGTTATTATTCAAACACCACTCCACCATTTGCAATATCATGAGGGAGTGTTGGTACAATGATATAGGTCTTTTGTTCAGGCAATGTTGTAACGCTTTTAAACCATCTGTGTGTCGAATGCTTGTATATAGTGACTGGACGTCTAAGGTCATAAATACAAATTCATCATTCCAGTCAAAATCATACAGTTTTTTCAGAAAATCCCCACTATCTTGTATGTAAGCTGGTAAGTCTTTCACAAAAGGCTGTAAGAAATGGTCCACATATGTACTGGTATTCTCGAACAGGCCGCAAATGGCACTGATAATTGGTCTGCCTGGTGGTCTAGTTGGGTTTTTGTGTACTTTTGGTATTAAATACAATTGGGGTGTGGTGGGATAGTCATTTTTCAAAAAATTAAGTTCTTGTTTACTTATTAAGCCCATGTTTCTCCGCCTGTATAGTTCAGCATGATACCGTTCCTGTATTCCAACAATCAAAGTGGGGCTCACTCTACAGTAACATTCATGATCCTGCAGCTGTAACATAGCTTCTTCATTGTACATTTTGAGTGGCCATAACACAATGTTCCCACCTTTATCAGACCATCTCACTACAATATCAGTTCTGGTTTGAATTTTGGATATAAGAGCATTATATTTTTGTCTCTGGTTTGAATTTTTAGTACAAAAGTTTCTCGTGCTCAGAAGCGACAACTCCTTTAATTCCTTTATTACATTCTCGGAAAATAGGTCTAGGCCATCTTTCAACAAAATAGGCATGAACGCGGATCTTGGTTTAAAGTGCGTTTCTGATGTCTGGTATGTATTCAAATGTGCTTGGCCAGCTATCTCACCCGGCGTCAGTTGACTTGTTGATTCCTCATATTCCAGAGCATTCATGTCACCAAGGATTGCCATGTCCGTGATAGATAAAATATTCTCTATGTCTGGACCGGACTCTTTTCCAGTTGTTTTTTTAGTGGTACAATTCAAAAAATGTTTTTGTAGTTTTAATTTTCGTACAAAATGAAATATATCTATTCTAGTTTGAGCATTGTCAAAATTTGTCGCAGTGCAGTAAGTTAGCCCTAATGAAAGAATTTTTGTTTCTATGGGGGTTAAAACCAGATCGGTTAGATTGATAACCGTATTGTCCAAATTATTCTTAGGGTCGTCATCCATTAACGTTTCTTGTTTTTTCTGTATTTTGGCTTCGTTTGTTTTGTGGTACTGCTTCCCCCACCGTCTGTCTTTTCTTCGTCTGCTTTTTGTTTTCTGTCTTGATTTGATTTGCCTTTGTTCCATTCCTGCCTTGAGTTTATCCGAGGCCGTAAGGTTTTGAGGCGCTGTAAACGAAAATAAGCTAGTTCTTGATCTGGATTTGGGATTGGGCCCATTGCGCCCAAGGAATTATTGCTGTCTAAATCTGATTCTACTGATGTACTTAAGTCTGTACCACTTGTTGCCGGTGTTGTTTCTAGTCCACTTGCTGTGGCTGAGAGTTGCTGCCTCTTAATGTTGTCGAATTTCCTAGCAAACGTATAGATTCTTCCATTGATGTAATCATTCTGGTCTCTTTGGAATTTTATTGCCTTGCGTTCTTTAATTTCTTCTTCGTGCTTCAAAAGTCTGTTTTTTATCTCTTTAAGCACATTGGCTATTTCTTCTTTATTTTCCCTTGAATCCAAGTCTTTTAAGATTTCTTCAATTCTTGTTATCAGCTTATCTCGGTCACTCGCTGCATACATAATCAGTATTAATATTACCTACTCGCCAGTAGGTAGTTACAGTTAGGACCTAGTTTCCATAGGAAATCCGCAACATTCTATTTGGAATAACTTTAGCGCCGGTGGACGAATCTTCGCGAATTTCTCCAAGAAAATGGCCTGCTCCGCTCCGCCCCTTCCCTGAAAGTTTGGGGGTGATTTGTGAAGCAGGGGCAGAGAAAAAAGGGGGTCCCAAAACGTGTTTTCCCCATGCAATTTTCCATAGGACTTTATGCCAGGGCTACAGCCCGAACGGCTCAACGGAATTACACCAAATTTGGCAAAAAGGTAGAGTTTGGTCGCAGATCATGCTTTTTGTTAAATGGTGTAAATCTGTTCAGTAGTTCCTGAGAAAATCATAAGTATATCTATAGGCGCTTACGGTACGCTTACTGTCCGCGTATAGGTCAGCGTACGTACGCGGACCTTTCCGAGCACGAGCTGCATGCTGATTGGCTGTCAACTGTCTGTCAACACTCCAAACCAGAAAGTGTTGGCAGCCATCTTGTGCCTCAGTGGACTGAGGCACAAGAAAGCAGAAAAGCAAACGTGTAGAACGCAAAAAGGGGGCAGGGTAGAAACACCTTGACCCCCTAGGCCTGCTCAGGGGGTCCAACAAGGACCCCCAAGGCCCCCCCAAAAAATTGTTTTCCAAAAAATCGCAGGGTACGCGTACCGTACACGTACCTTTGGGAGCATGAGCTGCATGTTCATTGGCTGTGAACACTTCAAACCAGGAAGTGTTGGCAGCCATCTTGTGCCTCGGTGGACTGAGGCACAAGAAAGCAGAAAAGCAAACGTGTAGAACGCAAAAAGGGGGCAGGGTAAAAACACCCTGACCCCCTAGGCCTGCTCAGGTGGTTCCACAAGGACCCCCAAGGCCCCAAAAAATGTTTTTTAAAACCAGTCTGCTTTTTTTCAAATTACCCCCGGTAATTTTTTTGAAAATTTTAGTTTCTATTTTTGAATGGGTGTATCAAGGGTTATATTACGCTGAGAGGAGGTCTGCCATTCTTTCACAAGGATGATGTCATCAGTGATGTCATTTGAGATGCCATCAGTGATGTCACGAGTGATGTCACTGACCATGTCATGAGTGATGTAATATGTGACGTCACGCGAGTTATAGTTAGTTATAGTTATCTGAACTAACTATAACGGGGGAATTTCAATGGTTTTGTATGAGTGAAATGTCCAGCTAACTATAACATGTGTGAAACCTATGGTTTTTTAGTGCATATATATATATATATATATATATATATATATATATATATATATATATATATACACACAAGGACAATACAGTCGGTTCAAAAATGTAACATGAAATGAACCACATCACCCACAATGCACCATTAATGAAACCTGGTGCTGCTCTATATATATAGAAAGAGAGAAAGGACAAACTGTTACAGACTACCGTGAGAAGGGACTTCGGTTTGAAACGCATAGGAAGGAATTGTATGGTCTGCAATAAATAACATCTTGAAACAGCCAAGAGGTGTGCCGTGTATTTCATCTTTGAGGAATATATATATATATATATATATATATTATATATATATATAATATATAATATATATATATATATAATATATATATATATATATATATATATATATATATATCTCAGCAGATGTCAGGAATGCAGGCTGCAAGGATCTGACTGCAGACAGTAAAGCAGTGTGCTGGTGGGGCTTGCTTATTGCTTTCACTGTGTGTCTCATAAGGAGTCTTACTCATTTGTAGGGCAACAGTAGAACTCTGCCGAATTCTTCTGAGTTTGTATGCAACTCTGCAGAATTCCGCGTAGTGCAACTCTGCGAGCTCCGTCCACCCTAGTAAAAACCCAGCAGACTTGTCAAGCAAGAGTTGACATTCAAGCAGAATTTGACTCTGTAATGTCAAAAATAGGTGCACTGTAATTGGAATCAGTCTGGGGAATAAAGAAAGGGCCCTTCCAGTAGTTACCTTATAGAAAAATGAGTGACTGTGTATAAAGCTCTACTCAGAAGCCCACAGCTATTACTATGAAATCTTGCCACGCAGAACACCAAGGCTGCATAGTTTTGTTTCCTCCTCATGCATATCTAAGCCACTACCAGACACTCCCTGCGCCTTTATCTCATTCTTGCCGGTCGCTGCTGTTTCACTTTGTGACAGTTTTTCTGCCTCTTCCTCCTTCTTTACCATTTGTGTGTTTTTCAATCTCTTGCACTCTGTCAAAATCTGATGAGGAAAAATAGATTCCAGTCCCCTAAAATAAGTAGTAGTGGACCTCAAAAGACAACCACTGGCGCAAATTAAGCACTGGGGCTTTCCCAGTAGTGGGCCCCAAAAAAAACCATTGTCTCAAATTAAGCACTGTGGCTTTCTCAAGAGTCAGCTAACAGTTGCCTGTGACAGGGGAGTTAATCCAGTTCCTAGGCCATACCCCATCGATCATTCTGTCCAGGGAACAACACCACCTCCCAACAACCAGGCCTTTGTTTTCTGCACTGGGAGCTGTATTCACACCTCTTCAAATGCTAATTACTGGCTATACAAAGTGGGAGTTTGTCTGACTCCTAAAGAGGCGTGGAAAACTTCAGTTTAGTGTAGAGGGTACTCGGTCACCATTGCAAAGTAGTACCTTCTTTACCAAACTCTACATCAGATCCTTAGTTTTAGGTAAATAGACGTCCCACTTCAGAGGGTGAAAATGTGTCAACATTTATTATTTACCTACCACCAGACAAACAAAAACCTCTCAAGCATTTCAGCCACCTAGCTTGCTCAAAGTACAGTCATGATATCCTCACATTGACTTATCCTCACACTGACAAGGGGCTCTTGTGAGTCATGGCCCCTTTCCACTCTCAACAGTGGTAATAATTACCAAATTACACTTGCATGTATTTTATATATGCATGTGTATATATGTATGTATGTGGGTATATATATATATTATATAGAGATGGAGATATATTTATATTCACTGGAAAAAACAGAGGTTAAAGAAACGTTGTAGTTGGGTGAAAATGTAGTTTAAAACGTAATGTTTTAAACTAACAAAACCACTGAAATTCACCAGTTTATGTCTATCTTAAGTAACTATATCTCGTGTCATAAAGTAATTATAACTCATGCCCTCACCATGCACAGTGTTGTTATTAATTATGTCATTTCAGATGTTATTAGGGATGTTCTCAATCTGGGCATTGAACATGACATGAGTTTTGTAATATGTGAGGGTACAAGCATTGCAGAGATATGTCCATTGCAGTGTGCTTCATGGTTCAGTACAGAGCCTGGCTTGCAGCCAAGCCTAACATCTAACTTCCTGCGGACAGCATCTAACTCCCTTTTTATTTTGTTACTTTCTGGATCTGTTGGGATTCTCCAGGAGGCCACACATTGGCTTGTGGCATATATGTGGATCTATAGAACTCCCAAAAACTATTTTTTCCAAAATATATGCCCACATGGCCCAGAGGGTCCAGGTGCACTGACCATGACAATATGTATCTTAATCCAGTTTTTTTTATGGGGGCTGTGGTCTGATCACAGCTTTCTTTTTTGCTTGGGGTGGCAGGGGGATCCCCAGAGCCCCATGCCCCCCTTCCGCAGCCCCTTGCGTGGGGTCATGCAGGAGCTGGCCACAATGTTTTTTTACTCTAAAAAAAATTGGGTGCACCAGTGTCACTCGAAGCACCCGCTGAGGGAAGCCAATGGTCCCTGCTGCCTCACCGGCTCAGCTGCCAGCACTCATCCTGGGTGCTGCAGGTGTCTGCTTCCATCATCCCAGGGTGGGAGCACCTTTTCTCTCCTCTCCCTCTGAACAGGAGCAATCCAAGACTCCCTGTCCATGAGAACGGTGGGAACTGAAATGTTTCCCCCTGACAACTGGCAGGAGCTTTTTGGCTGGAAGCTCTGAAGGCTTTCCTGCCTGTGCTTTTTTGGGCTGGGAACAGTTTCCCAGGGTAAGGGGTCCCTGGGACACCAACAGTGAGCTGGCCTTGGGTGATGGGGTCCCGGGCCAAACCATGGTTTCGGTCTGGGGGCCCCACACCCTCTCCCCAAAATAAAATATAGCAAGCCCAAGGGGATGGGGTCCTGGGGCTGTAAAACGTCTCAGGGAGGGGGCACACTCCTCCTCTCCTTTGCCACAGGGGATCTGATCCCTGGGGCCTTTCTCGGCTCTGTGAGGGGTGGGCTGCATGCCCCCTTCCCTAAAAGTGAAGTTGCGCTGACCCTCTGGGTCTTCACCCACCCTGGAGAGCTTTCATTTTAAAAGGGTGTGAGCATGCCTTTTTGTTTGTAATTTTACTATGCATCCTCTGCGGATCTGCAGTACCTTTAAAAATGAATGATGTTTTGAGCTCTGGTGGTCACGCTAGGACCCCCACACCAGGCCTATGTGGCCTACTCTACTGATCTATGTTTTTGTAAATCTTTTTTCAGAACGATGACGGAGTCCTCGAATCTTAGAATGGATGCTGCTACATCTTTTTTGCTGTTGTGGCAGCCAATCAGATCTTTTTTTTGATCTGTCAGGTCAGCAGATCCTCTGCAGCATGAAATATTCATAAATGTTAAATCTTAATTCTTCAAAAACCCTAAACAAATTTACACCAAATATAAAAAAAAACACTTTCAGGATCAAGATCTAGCTTTCTGCCAACGTTGGTTTAATTCTGTACACCTTTGCCTGTAGCCGTGTCAAATTTTCCTATAGAAAATTGCAAGAAGATAATGTGTTTTGGGACCCATCCTTTTTCTCACCCACCTGGGTTGACGGATCGGCCCAAAACTAAGGTGGATGAAACTTTTTTTGGGGGGGAAAAGTTTGTGATGATTTGTCATACAGCTCCAAAGTTATTAGCAAACCAAAAAATCAATTTCCTATGGACATGTGGTACCTACTATAACTTACCCAATGGTGATTGCCACTGGCTAATATACATGGGATAAATTACCCTTTACCGTAAATGTTAAGGATACTGCACGTCACCAAGGAGTTTATGACCATATAGAGGCCCAAGGCCAAATGCTGATTTCCTTCATATGCTTATGAAACTCAGAGGTGACTTGCAGCATCCTTATCATGTGCTGAAGGGGGTACTTTACCCCATATAATATATCCTCACAAAATCACCTTTCCCAAAAAACACTCAACTTCTTGGTGCGTAGCTCTTTCATTTGAAAGAGAGCATGTTTGCAACCATGAAGAATAAAAAATAGAATCTCTAGTGTAAAATAACATATAAAAAAGATGCTAGATATTTGTTGCAAGAAGATATTAGAATCTGTTTAATACAAGTCAGTTTTTAAAAAAGAAAAGTTGAAGTAGCTCAAAATGTGTAGAAATATGCACAATCATGGGAACTTTTTATAAGTACCCAAGGAGTGCAAACAATACGCATGGTGCAATAAATATTGCTTGTTCGTGAAGTGGTCTTGTTTTGGATATATATATATATATATATATATATATATATATATATATATATATATATATATATATATATATATATTTTTTTTTTTTTTTCACCAAAGCACCCCTGCACTGACAGAAGGGCGCTCCAAAGCCCTCCGGCTATATATGGCTCCCGAGCAACTGTGAAGCCTTTCTCCAAAATTTTGTAAAGTCCGACGCGTTTCGGGGCCAAGAACACCCCTTCCTCATGGACATTAGCACAGAAGCACATCACGCTCACCTTAGTAATTCAAACACATGTTTATTTGATTGAATTCGTCCGCCCTCAGTGGGTGTGGCTCTCAGGATGATCTCGCCAGGGATTCTGGTGAATGTAGTCCCACAGGTGAGTTATTTTCCTTCAGTAGGTTCTTGGCCCCGAAACATTGGCAGCACTACATGTTCCCTCAAGACACGCATACTACAACACATTCATGCTATACAAAATTGTGATTTATCCTATGCCATTGCCAAACACATGGCCGGCCATCGGTCCAAAACATTGCTAGATGTGAAATACTTCGGACTGGCAAACATCCAACAGCATGAAAGAGGGGGAAATCGAACACAAAAATTAAGACGACTTGAATCTAAACTAATTATAAGGTTCAGAACCAAACAGCCGGCTGGCTTGAATGGGGATGAAGAACTGTATGTTCATCTATGACACGGGACAATTTGTTAATTAAAAATGCCATGAACTGCCTTAATAGACAATAGTCATCTTGAGAATGAATAGTGATGTCGGTGATTGACTGTAACCCTTGATAGACCCAGACTGTGGGAACCATGGACCAACAGCAACCATTGTGGTGACTTGCACATTGTGGGTGGTAACACACAGTGGGGACGTAGGGCACTCAGCCTGTAATTGCAATTTGACATTAAGTCTTAAGTTACACACTTGATCATTCATCAGGTACACTGATCAGTGGTCGAAAACGTTCTTGTAACACACGAATGTAAGAAAGCGTTTGTGTCCTTTAATCTTAGGAGCGCTTTCAGTGGAGTAGCATAATAACAACCCCGCTGATATACATGACCCCCAATGAGCAATGCATGATAATTGCAACTTGGCTGTAAAACTTCAAAAACTACATGGTCCAGCATGCTCCAGGTACCACATGGGATTGCAATGATATAAATATAGAAATCGACAAGGGACAATTCACAAACACTGCCGTGAACAGGAACTATGGTTCGAAACGCGTAGGAGTTTTGTGTCACGTTTTTATTAAATAACTGCTTGAAAACCAAGAAGTGTGCCGCGATTTATTTTTTTGTGTGGAATTAATTTGAGACACTGCCCTGGTCTCAACGCTGGCACCCACTGGATAGCGCTTCCGCTGCGACAGGACATTTTGCTCAGTTATATGTGTACATATGTGTACGAGCTCATCATAGGGGATTTGAAAAAGTTATACATTGCTTCCAACAAAAAAGAGACCGTCACCAACAGACAAAATCAATGCTATCACAACCTGGTCAAGAAATTGAAAGCTGAGGATAAAATCATTGTTAAGCCAGCAGATAAAGGAGGCAATATTGTTCTCTGGAAACGTGAGGAATACATCAAAGAGGCTGAGCAACAACTGGGTGATGTGGACTGCTACAAGAAGAGCAATCTGTCCACCATCAAAACAGCATGGAATGACCAGAGCTCTAAACTAATGGCATGGCGAAGCAGTGGATTAAACTCGTTTGATGAATATAGATACTTGAAAAAAGACCATCCAGTCATCCCTAGCTTCTATCTGCTGCCCAAGGTGCATAAGGATGCTCTAATGCCCCCTGGGAGGCCAATAATATCGGCCATAGATAGCTCCACGGAAAATATTTCCCGCTATATTGACTACTTCCTACAAGAATGGGTAAAGAACTTGGGCTCTTATGTCAGAGACACCACTGACTTTTTATGCAAATTGGCCTCAATTACTTGGGATGACGAACTGCTGCTCATCACCATGGATGTTACCTCGCTATACACATCAGTTCGACACTGCGATGGTATAAAAGCAGTTGAGCATTACCTCAACAAACGCCCCATAGAGTGTGTACAACACAATAAGATGATTATTGGTATGTTGAAACTATGCTTGGAACAGAACTTTTTCATTTTCAATAATCAAATATACCAACAAATGAGAGGGGTGGCTATGGGGGCCTGCTTCTCCCCCAGCTTCGCTTGTCTACATATGGGGCTGTGGGAGGAGCGGGTCCTCATGGACCAACATAAAGAGACTATGTACAATAAGGTAATGCTTTACTTAAGGTATATTGATGATCTCTTCATGATCTGGAGGGGGTCGCCTGAAGAGGCAACGGAATTTCTGAAAGAACTCAACACAATCTAAACCTTCGATTTACATCTCACATCGACAGAGAGAGAGTCACCTTCTTAGATGTAGAGGTTTATGTCAGGGATAACACTCTGCAAACGAAATTGCACAGAAAACTTACTGCTGGTAATACAGTTCTTCATGCCAGCAGCCAGCACCCCCAACATCTAATCCGTAGCATCCCCTATGGGGAGATGTTAAGGTTACGGAGAATCTGTAGCTCTGATTTAGAATGTGATCTGGCTCAACAAGCCAGCAAAGCCAGGTTTCTAAAGAGGGGATACAGTAGTACTCTAATAGATGGAGCGATTAGACGTACCAAAAAACGACAAGGGAGGAAGCTCTGGTGCCTAAAGTCAGACCGAGTGCAGAGAATGCCAACAATGAGCTAATTCAATCTAGAGCCATTGTTACCTACAGTAACCAACATTCCCAAATTAGGAAAATCCTGAGTAAAAACTGGAATCTGGTTAAAGGTGACCCAATCATAGGGAGCCTGGTACCGGATAAACCCAGTCTCACTTTCCGTAGATCCCCCAGCTTGGCCAGTGCATTAGTCAGCAATACACTAGAGCCCACCAAATCCTGGATGGATCACATTACAGGTTTCAAGAAGTGCCTAACGTGCAAAGCCTGTCGCCACGGGATTAACAAGACACAGGTTTCACGCCCTTTTTCAGAAAAGCCTTTTGTGATTAACAAGAGACTCACTTGCAAGACAGAATACGTTGTATATGTCTTGCAATGCCCTTGTGGACTACAGTATGTGGGCAGTACCCGCCCACCCGCACACAAGCGCATCTTACAGCACCTTAGGGCAATTTCTGGAAAGGACCAAGCCTACCCAGTGGCTAGGCACTTCGAAACAGTACATAATAGTGACCCCAGTGGCCTACAGTACTTTCTTGTTGACTCAGTTCTGCCTCTGAAAAGAGGGGGAAATCGGGACGCTAAATTGCGCCTGTTGGAAACCAGATTTATTCTTGAGTTCAACACGAAGAATCCTGGAGGTTTGAACGCTAGCGAGGATTTATACACCTGCCTCTAGTCAATGTTAACCTGCTGATAGACACATTACATTTTATGCACATCAATTTCAAATTTGATTAATTGTGGGTTTCTGAATAGTTCCCCCAGAAAGGATCTCGATTTGTTTACATTTGACTCTGCAGCCTGCTGTGAACTGTAGTATGTTTTTAATACTAGTATTAGCACTTTTCACTTTATTACAATTTTTGATCTGCAGTAACCTTAAAAGGGTAATTTATCAGTGCGTCATTATATTGGATTTATGAGCTTGTGCAGTGTTGGGTTATGCCCACTTGGGCGTGATTTTCTTAACAGTGTAACCTACACATCAATCTAGCATTGAATGGAAGTGACAACTCTGGGTTCTTACAGCACTTATGAAAATAATATGTTGTACATGAAATGTATTAACCAATATGCACATGGTGAAAGAATTTCTCTTTAAAATCAATGTGTATATATATGAAAGTACAAATCTTTGAAGTAGGAATGGGAATTTTAAACTTTGTATATATATGAATTTATTTATATGCATGTTTTTAAAGTTAATACATTCTTCGTTCCAGCATCTATGCGCTTTAGAACCCGTAGGGCACCATGCCCTTTATCCTTCGCTAGCTCAGTGTAGTATGTTTTCAGTGTTTACTAAATGTAACAAGCACAGCTGTATCCAGTTAAGCACTAGCACTTTAAATTCCCTTGTTTGTGTCCATGGCACGCTATGTGATCAAGCCTCTTTTGAGGTGAAACGCGTCATGGTGGATTGCAGGCTGTAACTCTACGCACAAAATAAATGCACTGAAGAAACTGCACCTGCTTTGTGGTCTCGCTCCTTTCGTTGTTCTGTGGGGGAAGCAGAAGCAAAAACGACGACTTTTGGAGATATATATATATGTATATATATATATATATATATAAACACACACAGGTTTGGCGTGCTTAAGCCGTCTTCCACGGCGGGCTCTCGACGGGGAACGCCAACCCCTATAAATCAGCACACTCCTGGTTACAGCACTTCATAAATCGAAAAACCAGAGTCGGAGCCCAAATCAGATGCGGTGTTGTCAAGGTTTATTCAGCAAAGGAAACACCCAACGCGTTTCGTGATCCACTGACCACTTTCTCACGGGTGGAGTTTACCTGGGTCAACCTTCATTTAAAGCAACATACTGTTTTGAGTTTTACACACGTGATCATAGACATGGAAAAAATAGTGATAAACAAATTATAGCTATGTCAACAATTTAAAAGACATTGTTTTCAAGTGAAATTTTGTATCACATCCAGGATTATTGGATACATAAACGGTCCATAATAATGGTGTGCAATTCACTGAATATTGCACGTTTTAAACCCGTTTTTAAACTGAAACGAGGTAATTTCATGTGCGCCAAGATAGGCCAGGCTCATTATATAGTACCATGTTACACATTCACATCAGTACTTGTGATGGGGTATTTGGAGGTCGTGTTGCCCCAGTGGGCAATTCAGTCCATTCCATGAAAAACAGGGTTTTTCAATAAGCTCCAAGTGGACAATAATTGAGACCATATTCCTGGAAAAAAATGAAAAAAGGAATAGCTATAGATGATAGTGGTTACATTTGGATCAGTGCACAGTTAAAACCAATCAATTAAAAGCTTTTGAAATTGTTACCAAAGAAGCAGCAGCATTACAGTTTCACATAATTTAGTCACAATCATTTACGTATTCAGATGGATTGCGAGTTCTTCCCCCAAGTTATGACCTGTTGGTTGCAAAGTGTTGTACATAATGATATATTTAGATTCCAGTTTCCGCAAATCTAACCACCTGTTACCTCCCCTTTCGTTGCTTTCAATGCTGTCCAGAACACAAAATTTCATGACATTTGGGTTTTTATTGTGTGCATCAGAGAAATGCCTCGCTACAGGGTATTGCTGATTTTCATTTCTTATTGCCCTTTGGTGTTCCAAGATTCTAAGTTTAGCCTGTTTTGTAGTGCACCCTATATAAAACTTATTGCAGGGGCACTCAAGGGCATAAACAACATACTCCGTAGTGCAAGTTAAGTGTTTTGTGATTTTGTGGGCCTCTCTATCCGTTGACAATTTTATTGACTTGCGGTTGTTGCTGTATTTGCAGGCTTTACATTTGTGACAGGGGAAGAATCCTTGGATAGGATTGATTTTCTTTTGGTCTTTTATGAGTGTACTACTCAATATGTCTTTCATTGATCTCGCCTTTTTAAAGGTCAGTGAGGGATTTTCATGGATCACATCCTTCACATCCGGATCAAGTTTTAGAGTTTCCCAATATTTAGTCAAAGATTTACGTAGTTTCCATGATTGATTACTGTAGGTAGTGATGAAGCGTACCTTATCATCAACCGTACGTTGCTTAGGGACCAGTAAGTCTTCTCTATCCATAGCATTAACCGTTGTGAGGGCCTGCTGTATTACCTTTTTGCTATATCCTCTTTCAGAGAATCGTTGGGTCATAACATGGCATTCTTTGGTAAAGCCCTCTACCGAGCTGCAATTTCTCTTGGCCCTGACTTATCAGGTAATACAGCAGGCCCTCACAACGGTTAATGCTATGGATAGAGAAGACTTACTGGTCCCTAAGCAACGTACGGTTGATGATAAGGTACGCTTCATCACTACCTACAGTAATCAATCATGGAAACTACGTAAATCTTTGACTAAATATTGGGAAACTCTAAAACTTGATCCGGATGTGAAGGATGTGATCCATGAAAATCCCTCACTGACCTTTAAAAAGGCGAGATCAATGAAAGACATATTGAGTAGTACACTCATAAAAGACCAAAAGAAAATCAATCCTATCCAAGGATTCTTCCCCTGTCACAAATGTAAAGCCTGCAAATACAGCAACAACCGCAAGTCAATAAAATTGTCAACGGATAGAGAGGCCCACAAAATCACAAAACACTTAACTTGCACTACGGAGTATGTTGTTTATGCCCTTGAGTGCCCCTGCAATAAGTTTTATATAGGGTGCACTACAAAACAGGCTAAACTTAGAATCTTGGAACACCAAAGGGCAATAAGAAATGAAAATCAGCAATACCCTGTAGCGAGGCATTTCTCTGATGCACACAATAAAAACCCAAATGTCATGAAATTTTGTGTTCTGGACAGCATTGAAAGCAACGAAAGGGGAGGTAACAGGTGGTTAGATTTGCGGAAACTGGAATCTAAATATATCATTATGTACAACACTTTGCAACCAACAGGTCATAACTTGGGGGAAGAACTCGCAATCCATCTGAATACGTAAATGATTGTGACTAAATTATGTGAAACTGTAATGCTGCTGCTTCTTTGGTAACAATTTCAAAAGCTTTTAATTGATTGGTTTTAACTGTGCACTGATCCAAATGTAACCACTATCATCTATAGCTATTCCTTTTTTCATTTTTTTCCAGGAATATGGTCTCAATTATTGTCCACTTGGAGCTTATTGAAAAACCCTGTTTTTCATGGAATGGACTGAATTGCCCACTGGGGCAACACGACCTCCAAATACCCCATCACAAGTACTGATGTGAATGTGTAACATGGTACTATATAATGAGCCTGGCCTATCTTGGCGCACATGAAATTACCTCGTTTCAGTTTAAAAACGGGTTTAAAACGTGCAATATTCAGTGAATTGCACACCATTATTATGGACCGTTTATGTATCCAATAATCCTGGATGTGATACAAAATTTCACTTGAAAACAATGTCTTTTAAATTGTTGACATAGCTATAATTTGTTTATCACTATTTTTTCCATGTCTATGATCACGTGTGTAAAACTCAAAACAGTATGTTGCTTTAAATGAAGGTTGACCCAGGTAAACTCCACCCGTGAGAAAGTGGTCAGTGGATCACGAAACGCGTTGGGTGTTTCCTTTGCTGAATAAACCTTGACAACACCGCATCTGATTTGGGCTCCGACTCTGGTTTTTCGATTTATGAAGTGCTGTAACCAGGAGTGTGCTGATATATATATATATATATATATATGTATATGTGTATATATATATATATGTGTATATATATATATATATGTGTATGTGTGTATATATATATATATATAATTTTTTTTCTGCTTGTCACTTTCCAACTAGAAATACAAAGCATCTGAAAGAAAAGCCATGTTTCGTTTGGTTCCTTAAATAGCTCCTTTAATTAGGCTCCATGACCTAACATGCCTTTCCCCTTTGGCTGCTGGTTCTGGCAACAGGCACTGTGACATCAGAACTCAACTGTAATGAGTTATTACAGTTTAGTTCCGACATCATTTATTTGTAGGCTGCTGGGTGTGTCACAATTCGCCAATTATAAAGAAATTAGAGACAGGTTTGTAAACCTTGGAAGACAACAGTTAAATGGTTTGTAATTGGAACTAGAATCCCAAGACGGTAACATATTGACAACCTAGAACGATATATGTTACCTGTTCTATATTTCATGTTTATTTTGGTACTGATAGTATAAAACTGTGCTTTTCACAAACAAGGAAACGTTTACTCAAAATATTGGACTGGACCGATGGACTGCATATAGAAAAAACAAAAAGGAATGCACTTAGAGGGTGGAGCAAAAAAATTCAAGAAGAGATGGGCTGGCAAAAACAGCATATACTGGTATAAGTCGATATGGATGAGACTAGGGTGAAGGTTCAAACGATGGACTGACATTAGGGTGGCGGTGACCCAAACTGGTCTGATCCACTGTACACGGGCACCAATGGAAAAGCACCACAGGTGGAAACAGATGGACCCAGCTCGGCTTGTGGCTAATAGCGACGCGCCACATGGAGAGTATTGCTCATAATGGAATTGACTTTTAGTAAAAATTAAGTAAAATATCAAAACATTAGTTTGATAAAATTGATGTAGTTAAGAATATAAGGGCTTATCTACAAGCCCCTAGCGCCGCTGGGTTGTCACTTTTAATATGGGAAAAAGTGACGTAACGGTGGCGCAAGGAGCTTGTAAATAAGCTACAGGTTCACGAGTCCTAAAAAGAGAAGTGGGGGGGACGCTGTCACCGGAAGTGACGTCACGACAGGAAGTGACATCACAAAAGGTGCGCTCCGATCTCGTCCAAAGAATGAAGTCCAGCTGTTTGGCAGGGGGGACGGCATCCACCTGGTAAAATAAGTGGGGGGACGCCGTCCACCCGCATGGTATCCCGACTCGAGCCCTGATGATACCCATGAAACCCTAAGTCTAATTAGAATGCTCAGGTTTAGCTTAACTAATGAATATGCTGCTGATTAAATGGGTAATGCTTAAGCTCAGAATTTGTTTCAAGCTTCTGATTTCATTGTTTAGCTAAAGTAACAAAGGGCTCCGATTGCATTTAGAATGTTCACGTTTTACAGATCTTTCTCATAGATTCCCGATTAAAGAATGGGCAATGACGCATGCCTGCAATGTGGTTTCGAGCTGTGGTGATCTAAATGCACTGTTGTGTGAGAGGCTAATTTACTATCATGGCTGACAGGGAGGAGGGGGCGAGAGTCACAAGAGGCATAGCCTGGAGTGGGTGAAACCCTCACACGTGCATCAGTAGGTTGGGCAACGTCACATTCGTTTGATTCCTTACAAGCATATGAGCCTGCAGTCATCACGTGCATGCATACAAAGTCGTGCCTTTTCGGGGTAGAGAAACAAATCTGTGTTACACGCTATAGCAGCGCACACATTGCAACTGTCAAACTATAGGCGCCTGACTCCTGGCAGAAATACCCCGCCATATGACTCCCTCTGCCCTCAGAGCCCTGCATTAGTGCACTGACGTGTAGATTCCACGGCGCTCTGAATTCCCATGTAGGTTTGCAGCTCCGCTAAAGCGTAATTAAAATAAGAACTGCTGTTATACACTGTTAATTATGGTTTACAGGCGCCGTAATCCTTTAAAATCAGTCATTAGCGCGTCCTTAAGAACTATTTGGAACGAGGAATGTTGTAATGAGTTTGCGCCTTTAACGACTGTTTTGTAAGAAGCTGTAATCCTTTCGACTTCACCTCAGGACCGCCAGCTAGCCGGCGGCGCAAGTAATTATCCAGCCATAAGCGCGGAGTGTTTACCGCCAAAGAATTGCAGCCTACTGTACAGGAGGTGACGCATCAGAGCACCGGAACTACTAAAGCAGCCTACAAGCTGGGCGGGTCATGGACAAGCCTGTCGCGTCCGCCCCAGCCCCGGTACATGTAAATGATCACCTCACACGCAGCTCGGTATTACACGTCTTTATTCTTCAGAATGTAACTGTTAACTGAACGTACTACATCATGAATTTTCTTAACCACACCCAAATCACATATATCACCATCATACAGAATCAGTCCAGGACCAGAGGAGGCCCGTTATCCACAGGACTTTAAGTTTATTAATTTATTTATTTATTTATTTATGCTTTTTTATATAGCGCGGACTTTACCCGAAGGTGTCAGAGCGCTTCACAAAAGGAACAGAAATGAAACATAATGAGAAACATTACAAAAGAACAGATTGCAAAAGCATACGTTACGTTACATAAGGTAATAGTGACATTTGTGAGCAAACAAAATACATGAGGTAGTAAAAATTGTGAGCAACCAAATTACATGAGGTAGTAAAGGTAATAGTGACAATTGTGAGCAAACAAAATACATGAGGTAGTAAAAATTGTGAGCAACCAAATTACATGAGGTAGTAAAGGTAATAGTGACAATTGTGAGCAAACAAAATACATGAGGTAGTAAAAATTGTGCGCAGCCAAAAATACATGAGGTAGTAAAAAGTGCACAGGAGGAAAAAGTGACAAGTGTGCAGTTACAAGAGAAAACAAAGTATCATTTGGGGTATAATACTGCAAAAGGTGCTAGACACTCCGGCACAAGAACAAGTGTTATGTAGGCAGAGGTGGCACTTGTGCCAGTATCAAAGGTAAAAACATGTGAGAGGTCGCAAATCGTGTGTTACAAGGGCATAGTGGTGTGTGCATGTTACAAAAGGGCACAAAACACAAGTACATGGAAAATACTCCAAAGAGGCAGACACTCCAACCCCAGGAATACACTGGGAAGGCACTTCCATGGTCGTGGAAATTATCAGTAGTGGGAAGCCTTCCTCCAAATAACAAGAGGACGTGAATTACTTTTGGTGGTGTCTCTGGAGGAGGAGAACTTTGAGGTCCCTTTTGAAGGCCTGGGAGGAGGCGGTGGTCCGGAGCTGAGGCGGAAGGGAGTTCCAGATTCTCACTGCGTTGCCTGAAAAGGATTGGGTCATTGTTCTCTCCTTCTTGAAAGTGGGAGGTTCAAGTAGTAGATTCTCCGCATTGTGTGAAGGTCTAGAGCCTCCAGAGAGTTTCAGTTTATTCGCCAGGTAGCGAGGAGAGGAGGAGTGCAAGGCTTTGTGGGTGATACAAGCGGTCTTGTAGATAGCACTAGCCTCGAAGGGAAGCCAGCGGAGGGTGGATAACATCGGTGTGATGTGATCGCTTCTTTTGGCCCCATAAATGAAGCGAGCTGCAGAATGGAAAACAGACTTAAGTGGGGACAGGTGAGATTTGGGGAGGCCAGTAAGAAGAGAATTGCAGTAGTCAAGTCTGGAGAGGACCAGCGATTGCACCAGGGTTATAAGGTCCTGCTCCGGGAAGAAGCGTCGGATTCCCCAAAGAAGGCGCAGTTGGTAACGAGCAGATTTAGCAATAGAATTGATGTGGGGAGTTAGATTGAGTTTTTTGTCTAGAATGACTCCAAGGGATTTTGCGCTGTCGACAATGATGGGTTTATTGTTTATTACATTCATCTGATCCATCTATGATTGGACCGGGGGGGGGGGGAGAGTGAGGAGGAGAAGAGGAGGAATTCAGTTTTGGAGAGATTCAGAATCAGTTGATGAGTTGACATCCAGTTTTCGATGGAGTCCAGAGTAGAGCTTAGGAAGGAGAGATCATGAGTGGAGGCAGCCTTGAGGTAGAGTTGAGTGTTGTCTGCATAGAGATGATAGTGAATCCCGGATTTGCTTAGGAGGTTTCCCAGTGGTTCTAAGTAGAGATTGAACAATGTGGGTGCAAGTATAGAGCCTTGAGGAACACCCTGACCTACCGTCACAGGAGAAGAAAGACTGTTTGCTATTTTGATCATTTGGGATCTGTCAGAGAGGAAGGATGCAAACCATTTAAGCACAGTGCCCTCCATGCCCATTCTCTGTTGAAGGATATTGAGGAGGGTGTTGTGATTGACAGTGTCAAAGGCTGCAGAAAGGTCAAGGAGAATTAGAAGACAGGACCCCCCCGAATCGAGTATCCTCAGCGCGTCATCAACCACTTGCAGTAGGGCTGTTTCAGTGCTGCAGTTTTGGATGAAGCCAGACTGGCAATTGTCAAGAAGATCATTGTCCTTGATATGACGAGAGAGTTGTTTTGCTACACATCTTTCTGTGATCTTCGCAAGGAAGGGAAGGTTAGTGATTGGGCGGAAGTTGTTGAGGTCCTTCGCATCAGCAGTGGGCTTTTTAAGCAGAGGGGTGACCTGCCCAGTTTTGAAGGAGACAGGAAGGGAGCCTTGCCAGAGGGAGAGGTTGATCAGAGTGGTCCAATAGGAAAGGGAATGGGTATAGAAGTCCAAGGCAATGGCACTGGGGATAGGGTCAAGAGAATGGTTGGAGGGCTTTGTTTCGCGTATGCACTTGAGAAGGGCATCTTCAGAGATGGGGTCAAAGCTCTGCCAAATGGCTAAGGATTTGCGCTCCTCTGGAGGTGTAGGATGAGCGACCTGATCCACAAGTGATTTCTCAAGGAAGATATGCTTGTGGTACTTGGATCTTGCTGTGCGAAGCATGGCTAAATTGTCTGTGGAGGGCACATGTCTCCATTGCTTCTCCAGGAATCTTAGCTGCTTCCTTTCCTCATAAAGAGATTTGTTGAACCAAGGTGCTGAGGGAGTGGGCCTTGTCCTTTTGCTTTTGAGTGGAGCGACGTTATTAATTTCAGCTGCAAGCACTGTGAGGCATTGGGAGGTGAGATCGTCAACAGCTATGTTTGGGTCTAGCCTTGGAAGTGATAGCAAAGCTGATTCACAGAGGGGACCGACATCAATATTTTTGGCATCACGGAACCAGGAGATGGCCCTCTTAGGTTGGCCAAGAGTTATAGAGTGTGAAAGTTGAAGAGAGAATGGGATGAGGTGGTGGTCAGACCAATCTACATGGATTGGGGTAGAGGTAGAAAGCATGCCTGCTTTAGAAATAACAAGGTCCAGGATTGCGCCCTTAGAGTGGGTTGGTTCAATGTAGTGTTGGATAAGATCGTTTGTAGAGAGGAAGGTGGCCAGAGAGTTCGCAGAGGAGTCTTGCGGTACGCCCCAGTGGAGATTGAAGTCACCCACGAAGGTCTGATTGTCACTTTGCGTGTATTGGTCGCTGATGAAGTCAGTGAGATCTTCTATAAACGAAGGGCCACTACGAGGCGGGCGGTAAATGATATGGAATCTGAGCGGTGGACGGTGTTTCAATTGCAGCTCAAGAGAAAGGCATTCAAAGGTGAGGGAGGAACTGATTGGAGAAGCCTTAAGTTGGAGGGCGTTTCTAAAGATGACTGCAACACCTCCCCCCGTGTTGTCAGTTCTGTCATTCCTAAATATGGAGTAACCTGTGGGTAATAGGAGATCAAACATAGAGTGAGAGGTATCTTTGAACCAGGTCTCTGTGAGGAAGAGCATGTCAAGTTTGTGAAGGGTGATGGTATCGGAGATTTCAAGTTTGTGTTTTACTGCAGATCTGCAGTTGTGAAGCATACAGCGCAGCTCTGTCAAGACTGTTTTGGTGACGGGGGCACTTGGGCTCTGAAGGGTGATCGGGATATTGTACTTATGTGGGGGTGCTCGGGAAGGTTTAGGTGGATGCTTTGTTCTGACAGAGGTGATGGTCGGAATAGAGTAGATAGTGGGGTTGCTAGGGTATGTCTGTTGAAGGAGGGTGGCGTTCAAGGGCTTGTGTGAGTTAAAGACGTTTGCAGACAAGAGGTTGGGCTTGGCTGTATTGGGGTGAAGGGGCGAGGTGCATCTCATGGGAAGTTGGGAGGGAGTAGAGGTGCATGGATGGGTGGAGATCTTAGAGCATAGAAGTGAAATGGCAGCTGTAAGATGGGAGATGGAGGTGATCAGAGAGCCTAGCGTATTTTCCAGTGAGAATGAGGCAGAGCACGGAAGGTTGGGTGGCTCGATTGAGACAAGGGGTGGTGGTATTGGTGGTGGAAGGCAGGGAGAAGTGGGGGGACAGGAGGTAAGTTGGGGAGAGGTGGGGGGACAGGAGGTAAGTTGGGGTGTGGGGTTCACAGGAGGAGCAAGTGAATTGGGCGTTAGGGGAGAGTTGTCATTGTTGGTGTTGCAAGAGGGAGAGGAGTTAAGGACAAATTTAGAGGGAGAAAGGTGCGGAACACGGTGGTAGGGAAGTAGGAGGGGGGATGCCTGAGTGGCGTCATGGGAATGTAGGAGGTTTGGGAGGAAGCGAGGTGCAGTGGTTGTGGAGGTCCTGTCAGTTAGGAAAGGTGGCAGTGAGGGAACGGTCATCTGGCAGAGTGAGGGGGGTTGAGAGAGAGGGAAGTTGTGGAAGGGAAGTGGTCCTGCTGGGCCCGAGGGAGGGAGATGGGAGGGGTTACTAGGAGGGGAAAGGGGGTAGTGCAGCAGTACTGGAGGAGTAGGAGGGAGGAGAGAGATGCAGTGGGAATGTGGCGAAAACGGGATGAATGGCGAGGGGATGAAGGGGTGGAGAGGAGGGATAAGGGGAGCATAGGGAAAGTTAATCGGGGGAGAGGGTTGGAGGAGAGTTGGACTAAGAAGGGGGGTGATAGGGAGAAGTATGGGGGAGGAGAAGAGATTTGAGTATCGCGATAGTACAGATGGGACGAGGAGCGTATTAGCTAGTGGTAAGGCTGAAGTAATGTGGGAGGGGACATACTGTGAGGGGGGAGGAATAGGAGATGAGGTAAGTTGGGGCGGGGAGGGAAGAGGGCCGACCTGTGCTTCTCGAGAGTGCAGCCAATTGGAGTGGGGTGGGGTCGGCGGGGGAGAAAGGGAGTAATGGGTGGAGCTGGAAGGAGAGACAGGGGGAAATCCGGTTGCAGAGGAGGGGAGTAAGGAGGGGAAGAGGTGGTCAAAGAGCGAGAGGCAGGTGTCTTTGCCTTGGATCATGACAGTACCGTTGTTATAGAGTGAGATAGTGAGGTAGCCATTGAAGCACTCAGAGGGGGGGATTTTTAGTTGTTTCCCATAAGGGATAGAGGAGGAGGAGGTGACATTGAGGGAACTGTAAAAACTGTTGGACCAAGAGGGGGTGTCGCAAGTGAAGAAAATGAAATCGTTTTTGAGCCTCCCAAGACAACCATTGTAAAATTGATCAACAAAAAGGGAGTCCGGGAAACGTTCAGTTCGAGGCATATGGGCTGCAGATGGTACATTATGAATAGATCGCCATCTGGTGTTGGGCTCGGATGATTGCACTTTGTTTTTCTCTTGGAGAGTCTTTTGTATCTTGGTGACTCCTCCCTTAGTTGGTAGTGCGCATGGGCATCGGCTCCATCCTTAGATTGTTTTTTTCCGCCATCGGGTTCGGATGAAGATCGAGACGCTCCAGATCAACTTCTCTAGAAAGTGATTTTTCGGCGCGTATTCCCTTTCCAATTCGACGGTATTGTTAGCGAACGCGTTCCTTTCCATTCCGACGCGTTACAAATTCAAAATAGAAGAGAAAAACTTGGATCTACGTCGAGGAACAAGAGACCTTTCTCGGCGCAGTCAAGCCCGGAGTCCATGGAAAGGACTCCATTCAAAAAATGTCCATCGTGTGGTGCTAAGTTCCCACACAAGGACCTACACGAGGTGTGCAACCTCTGCCTATCGCCTGAACACGAATCCAGGGACTGCGAAGCCTGCGCAGCATTCTCCTCCAAGCTAACGATCAGAAATCGTCGAGCTCGAAGGCACGAGGCTTCCAGAATGCAGGCGGAGGCGATCCCGGAGCTGTTCGGAGACGAACAAATCGAGGAAGAAGAGGACCAGTCGGGGTCGGAAGGGGACCAGTCGGAGGTTGAAGAACTCTTCGAGCATCAAACCGTGAGTGACGACGTCCCCTTACCGAAAAACCGACCCCGTGCGGTAACGACCCCGCCCTCGGGCCCGGTCAAATCGCTGAAAAAAGTTTCCGACGCCCCGCCTTCGGGCCCGGCAACGAAACCGAAACTGAAACCGAAACACTCGGAATCCCACCACGTCGGATCCGAGAAAAGGGCGTCATCGACTTCGACACCGAGGCGGCATATAAAGGAGAGCTCGGTATCGAAACATTCCATGTCGAAAAAGAAATATGATGTATCGCCCAAAAGACACTCGATACCCAAAAAGTCGGAATCGAGCAGACATTCGGTGTCGAAACCAGAAAGATCTGAGGATCGAAAACAAAAACAGCTCTCGGAACCAGGACCCTCGGTACCGATTCAAGAGCAACAAACAGATCCCAAGCAAAAGATCTTGTTTATTGACCCACAAACTGGGAAAGTGGTCACGAAGAAGAGAAAGAGTGAACAGTCAGAAGATAAACCTCTTCCTCCAAAAAAGAGAACAATGGGGACGAACATAACTCCTCCTGCTTCTCCTCGTCCTAAAGACACACCCTCTTCTCCTATTCCTCACAATAGGCCACATATTCCTACACCCTCCACACCAAGACCAGCTACACCTCAGTCAGATGTAGACAGTGATATAGGGGAGGGAGAACCTCAAGGGGATGACGAATCTATCCAGGATGAGGAAGATCCATGGGAAAATTACGATGTAGGGTCAGATGAGGACAACGACCCAGAGCTATACCCCTCAAAGCCTTCACCACCTGATGATAACACAGGTTTTGTGCAGCTCATTAATAGGGCAGCAAAATATCACAAACTAGATATGCACACAGAACCTCAGATAGAGGATTTCTTGTTAGAGACTCTACCTAGTGCACAGAGAACATCAGGTACTCTTCCTATGCTAAAGGGTCTTCTCACTCACACAGAAGAAATATTCGAAAACCCAGTGAGAGCCAGGGTGTTAAACCCAAGAATCGATAAAAAATATAAAGCGGCTCCAAAGGACCCAATATTTATTAGAGGGCATGTACCTCTAGACTCGCTGGTGGTCTCAACCGCTCGTAAGAGAGCAAACTCATTATCTACAGGAGAGGCTCCTCCACCAGATAAAGAGTCGAAGTTAATAGATGCATCAGGCAAGAGAGTAGCATCACAGGCAGCAAATAGCTGGCGTATAGCTAATACACAAGCTCTACTCGCACGTTACAACAGGGCACATTACGATGAGTTAGAAAAACTTCTCACACATCTTCCAAAAGAACATCAAAAGAAGGCAGACCAATTAATTCAGGAAGGTAAAATAATAACTAATACTTCCATTAAGTGTGCGTTAGACGCAGCAGACACTGCAGCAAGGTCTGTTAACACTAGTGTCATGCTAAGAAGGCACGCATGGCTCAGAATCTCAGGATTCAAACAAGAAGTTCAAACAGCCCTACTGAACAGACCATTTGATCAGAAGACATTGTTCGGTTCAAGTACAGACGAGACATTAGAAAAGATGAAAAAGGATACAGAAACGGCTAAGTCAATGGGAGCATTGCAACAGCCAACGCACAGAGGTTCCTTTCGTAGATCCACCTATAGAGGGGGCTCAAAAAACACAGGAACAAATCAGCAATCCACATCTTTCACACCAACATCACCCAGAGGTAATTCAAGAGGTAATTACAGAGGTAACAACAATAAAGGTAGAGGCCGCGGGAATAATAACAACCGCAACGCCTCAACACCAAAACAGTGACTTCATAGATCTCCCCCCAGACCACATAACACCGGTCGCGGGACGTCTATCACAGTTCCTACCTGTCTGGGAAGACATCACGTCAGACAAGTGGGTGAGACAAATTATCCAACATGGTTATTGCCTAGAACTCACAGCTACCCCGCCAAACATCCCCCCCAAACAGCGCCCAATGAGTCAGGATCATTTGACATTGTTAAGAGAAGAAGTGCTAGCACTTCTACAAAAGCATGCAATAGAGAAGGTCCCAAAGGATCAACAAGGAACAGGAGTATACTCTCTATACTTCCTGATCCCCAAAAAGGACGGGTCCCTACGACCAATATTAGACCTCAGACCTCTCAATGCTTACATAAATTCGGAGCACTTCCACATGGTCACGCTCCAACAAGTACTCCCTTTACTGAAGCAAGGGGACTTTCTTTCTACACTGGATCTAAAAGACGCTTACTTTCATATCCCAATTCACAAAGCCCACAGAAAATACCTAAGGTTTGTGTTAGAAGGACAACACTACCAGTTCAAGGTCCTTCCGTTCGGTGTCACAACAGCACCGAGAGTTTTCACAAAATGCCTAGCTGTGGTGGCAGCACACCTAAGAAGACAACAAATACATGTCTTCCCATACTTGGACGATTGGCTAATAAAGGCCAAATCCAAGGAAGAATGTCTTCACAACACACAGAAGACAATTCAACTGCTGCACCACCTAGGGTTTACGGTGAACTACAAAAAATCACACCTGCAACCAAACCAGATCCAGCAATACCTGGGGGCTACAGTAGACACAGAAAAGGCAATAGCATACCCCAACCCAATCAGAGTACAGACAATGGTCGGGTTAATACAAAAATTTCAACCACAACACTCACTACCAGCACGAGTGTTTATGCAACTATTAGGCATGATGTCCTCTTGCATACTGCTAATACCACATGCCAGACTACAAATGCGCCCACTACAAGAGTGTCTAGCGACACAGTGGAATCAGGCTCAAGGTCAGATTACAGATCTGGTGTTGGTAAACGACCGGACGTATCGCTCTCTGAAGTGGTGGAACACAGAAAACATTTCCAAAGGACGGTCGTTCCTAGAGCCAGTTCCACAAGTAATAATAACAGCGGACGCATCGCTCTCCGGATGGGGAGCGCATATGGACAAATTCACAGTACAGGGGAAGTGGAGTGCGCAGCAAAAGAAGCTGCACATCAACTACCTAGAACTGTTAGCAATATTTCTAGCACTAAAAGCTTTCCAAATACAAATAACAAACAAGGCAGTCCTGATCAGAACAGACAACATGACTGCAATGTATTATATTCAAAAACAGGGGGGGACACACTCTCTCCAACTGTCCAAACTAGCACAGGACATATGGAGATGGGCCATTCCTCAAAAAATCTACCTGTTAGCGGAACACCTACCAGGAATTCAAAATCAAATAGCAGACATCCTAAGCAGACAGTCAGAACAAGTTCACGAATGGGAACTGCACGACCAAATACTACAGCCATTCTTCCAAAAATGGGGGCAACCAGAGATAGATCTGTTTGCAAATCATCAAAACGCAAAATGCAAACAATTCGCATCCAGGTACCCACACCAAAGGTCCCAGGGCAATGCACTGTGGATAAATTGGTCCAACAAATTTGCTTACGCGTTCCCTCCTCTACCACTAATTCCACTACTGGTGAGGAAACTGCAGCAGCACTCAATGACAATGATACTAGTGGCACCCACGTGGGCAAGACAGCCGTGGTTCACCACGCTGCTACAACTCTCACAAGTACCACATCAAAAGCTAAGATTATTACCCATGCATCTTACGCAGAACCATGGAGAAATAATGCACCCAGATCCCAAACAACTGAACCTAGCGATCTGGCTCCTGAGGTCATAGAGTTTGGGTATTTAGATTTACCACCAGAATGCATGGAAATCATTAAACAGGCAAGACGTCCTACCACCAGAGCATGCTATGCAGCAAAATGGAAGAGGTTTGCTATACACTGTAACAGTAAGCACATCAACCCTCTGGACGCATCCACTAAACAAATCATTTGCTACTTATTACACTTACAACAATGTAATCTAGCATATACATCTATTAGGGTTCATCTAGCAGCCATAGCGGCGTACCTACAAAACAGACAACACCTGTCATTGTTTAAAGTACCAGCAATTAAAGCTTTCATGGAAGGACTCAAAAGAGTCATTCCACCAAGAAGACCACCTTCCCCAGTCTGGAATCTCAACATAGTGCTTACCAGACTAATGGGGCCACCCTTTGAACCTATGCATAGGTGTGAAATACAATTCCTCACATGGAAGGTGGCCTTCCTCATAGCTATCACGTCACTTAGAAGAGTAAGTGAACTGCAGGCTTTTACGATTCAGGAACCATTTATGCAGCTACACCAAAATAAAGTGGTTCTTAGAACAAACCCAAAATTCTTACCAAAGGTTATTTCAGCATTCCACATCAATCAGTCAGTGGAATTACCGGTTTTCTTTCCAAAACCACAAACAGTAGCGGAAAGAGCCCTACATACACTGGATGTTAGGAGGGCCATATTGTACTATATAGAGAGAACACAAACTTTCAGAAAGACAAAACAGCTATTTGTTGCGTTTTCTCCCACACATAAAGGCAATCCCATCTCCAAAGCGGGCATTGCCAGGTGGATTGTAAAATGCATTCAAATATGCTACTTAAAAGCAAAGAGAACATTAACTGTTCCTCCTAGAGCTCACTCTACACGTAAACTAGGAGCATCTATGGCATTTCTGGGAAACATTCCACTAGATGACATATGCAAAGCGGCTACCTGGGTTACACCGCACACTTTCACAAAACACTATTGTGTAGATGTGCACACAACACAACAAGCTAGAGTGGGACAAGCAGTATTAAAAACATTGTTTCAGACAGTTGCAACAGACACGGGCGACCACCGCTAGGGAGAGAACTGCTGTATAGTCTATTCATAATGTACCATCTGCAGCCCATATGCCTCGAACGGAATATGCTACTTACCAGTATGCATCTGTTCTTGGCATAGAGGGCTGCAGAGTGGTACATGCCCTCCCAGCCTCCCCGGAAACCTGTGTCTGTTCCAACACTATCTTATTTAGATACACTTACATGGGCACTCTTATCTGTATTCTACTATACTACTCCATCTAACCCTACTATGGCAAAACAATCTAAGGATGGAGCCGATGCCCATGCGCACTACCAACTAAGGGAGGAGTCACCAAGATACAAAAGACTCTCCAAGAGAAAAACAAAGTGCAATCATCCGAGCCCAACACCAGATGGCGATCTATTCATAATGTACCACTCTGCAGCCCTCTATGCCAAGAACAGATGCATACTGGTAAGTAGCATATTCCATAGTGTTATGCTTCAGTCGTTTTATTGTAGCTTTAGACTGATCGGGAGGATAAATGATTTTGTAGCAATTGGCTCCAGACTTAACTCGAGAGGTGGCCATGTTGGGAGGATGAGGCGAGGAAGGGTGGGGGAGGGATGAGAGGGGTGTTATTGGGAAAGCGGTGGTCAGGAGAAATAAAAGGGCAAAAAGGGGGCGCATAATCCAGGCGTTTATGGTGTGATAACCGAATTAATGTGCCGTCAGGGAAGTGAGGTGGGAATTTGTTGGGCGCTTCATCTAGGAGTATGAGGTGCCACCTGGCACTAGATAAAGTTACAGGGGAAATATTTGCAAATAGCAGGGACCCATCACAGAGCAGATACAGACAAAGTAGAACAGAATAAAAATGACCACCCAGTGACCATTAGAGAACACTGAACTTAGTACCAGCCTGCTAATAGAACCAAATTCGGTACCAGCCGCCATGTATGCCCAAGTTCTCACCAGACTACTATATGACCTTAAGCTCCTATGAGACACTAACGTTAGGGCAAAGAGCATAGGGTGGATCACAAGTTGATTAACAATGTCTAGAAAATGCACAGCAACCTCGTCATCTTCAGACCACCTCTGATGCCGCAGGAGTCATGACTCAATTTGAACTGACCCCACGGAGAAAGTTGCTTAATAGGTGCAGCAGGCACTACTAGATGTGCACCTGTGAAAAGGTCTAAACAATACAGCTGGTATTACTTGCTGTACATCTAATTAAGTGGGCAGGGTCTCACCGGTGCTGAGCACCAGCAGTTTTTTACAGGGGGCCTCGAAACGGGTCTCTATTGGGCTCTGTTATGTGTCCTGGCACAGGCGGTCTATTTTTTTTACGGTCTGCAGTGACCGCATACACATCGATGTGCGCACGCTCACACTGCTCACTTCTCATTAGTGGAGAAGTTACGGCCATGCCAGCTGAGCGTTGATGGGGAAGGGAAATCTATTTTCTCTCTGGATTTCCCACTCTTCTCTTTTTGAAACGCAGGAGCAGCAACATTGTCCTGGTGTCAGCAGGGCTTTAAGTGGAAGCTTTTTCAATATTATATACAACAAGCCATAATTATTACTTATTTATCTTTTGCAACTAACAACCATTGACAAAGCCCATAGTCCTGGCTTGTTGTAGGTATGATGTTACTAGTTCTATCATATATCTGAATGCAGTGACAAAAACAGCAAAATACCAATGGGGCGGCACACTATGCTAAGCACAGATTTTACTTAATGTATTTTTAAGCCACGCCCTTAATTACATCGGCCACGCCCCCTTGAGAGACACCCCCCCCCCCAGTTTTTCATCCCACTGAAAGCCCTGGTTATCCCTAACACCCACCACCCTGCCAAGTCCATTTCGTCTCTTACATTTAAATCTTCTTTTGCTACCCTCTAGACAGACCTAGCCGCCTTCCCCCACCACCTTTTTTTTTTTTGCCTTTCTGTAGGCTCTGTCGTAAAAAATGGTGGCATTTATTTTGCGTCTGGCAGTCAGGATGAAGAGGTTTTGACAAACTAGTCTGCAGGTTTATTAAATCAATTCAGAAGAGAGATATTATCTGGGGAAATTTTATCAGCCTTTCTAGCTTTAACATTCCTGTCATATTTTTTTTCTCTTCTTCAAGAAAGGGAGGAAGTGGGGAAAGCCTTGTGATAAGGAGAGCTGGGGATTGTGTCACTTCAGAGCCTGCCAATCAAACGCGGCTGTCTTCAGCATCCGTGCCACTGGAGCAGAGGCTGATCAAGGGCATCTCAGAGGGAACCGCTACATGGGACCACGATAGGAGGAACAGAGCGTGTTTCCGCAGCCCTCCCTCCCTTACTATTGTGTATGAGCCCACTCCCAGTATCGTTCCAATGTCCTCCTATTGACAAGAACGGAATTCTCATGATCCAGCAAGCTATGGAAATAAAATAACATGCATAGGGAAATGCAATAAAATGCAAATCAATTTGGGCATTTCTGCCACACTGCAGACTTGAATACTTTGCATACGGCTTTGAATGCTACTGCTCCTCACATCTAAAAAGAGGCATGTCCACAAACATGCTAGTTTCCACTTTGTCCTCTTCTCCACCACAAAGAAGGTGAAACAAGGTTGGAAATCCTGTGACCTATTTCTATCTAGTGAATAAAATGTAGACTCTGCAGTTTTTGTTGCACCCTAGTTTTCAACGTGGATTGGGTTTCAACAGTCAGACCGCACCACACATTGTTGTATAGGTGGGCTTGTATGTCTTAGACACATCCAGGGCCATGGGAGAGGTTAGCGGTTGGTGCGTCGTGTAGGTATATCATTTCTGGCAAACACCACGTTGATCAGGCTACATGCCCAATTTCCCCTACAAAGCGCTACCTGAGGCAAAGAATAGCATCTGCTCCTTCTCATCTGTTGGGACCTGTAATTCCATGATGATTGTTTGCTGCCACTGATGGTCTTGGACATGGTAGACCACTTTCAAAGTGAGGTTCTCCATGATGTATAGGCCTTTGCATGCTCCAAGTTTGCATTGCTTGGCATTCAGCCCAGCTCATTATGTTCACAGATAAATAGGGGTCAACGGCGACACATGCAGACAGTCCATGGCTAGTCATGCAACATCTGCCCTGTGGTGGGGTGTAAAGGGCAGTTTTTTTTCACAAGATCCCGAAGAGGTTGGATAAATGCACTAATTCTTCACTTTGGTGATCACCCTCATATGGGAATTCTGAAGCTCTATTCCATTACGTTGTATGTTACAGCTTCACCATTATTGGTGAGGAGTTTGCTAGTAAGGGAAGGTTCAAAGATTCCTCTCCAGGACGTATTTGCCTTTTATCTTGTAATTTGGAGGAGGTGAGTCTTGAGGTATTGAACCTTTACTTACCTCAGTTAATGATGAATGAGGAGTAGGCGAGTACCCCCTCCACCACTTTTCAGTTCATTCTTAACAAATAAATGCTCCCAGGACTTTAGTTGTAGTTATAGACGGTTTATTTGTCCAGAATTCATTATGTGATAAAATAGAGCAACTTCTGAAGACCTTCTCCCAGCCCAATGCGAGTTAGACCTGGACTTGAATGAGGATCTGGGGGATGCCGGTGACCAGGATTATGCTCTGGAACCTGGCGCACTATCTCCTTCTACCGTGGTTATGGAGGACAGTGGATCATATTCTATGATGTTGCCTAGGGCAGCGAGGTTTTCCACCTCAAACTCCCTACTGTGGCCATCAGAACTAATCTCCTAACAGAGGTGCTTCGACCAGCTTCTGCTACTACGGAGCCGCTGCTGCCCTTTAACGACTCACTTTTAGACGTTCTTTTGGGCACCTGATCCAGGCCCAACACAGGGGCTCCTGTGGACAAGAACATGGCCCAACGCTATCGCCCGGCCCCCAGCGACCCCGTTTTCCTCTCCCAACACCCCACCCCGAGAGCTTAGTTGTCCAAACCTCTGCGTCCCCAAGCGCATTCTCTTCCGCACCTCTGTACTGGGAATCCAAGAAACTGGAGCAATTTGGGAAGAAGATTTTCTCTTCGCCAGTTCAGGCTTGCGGTCTGTGAACACAGCATGTCTCGGGGGCTGTTACTCCCATTCTGTGTGGGATACGGTTGCGCAAGTGCTGCCTCCGTGTCCTGTGGAGGTGAAGGACTGGGTTCTTTTGGACCCAGCGGTGCCAGGGCACAACACCTGAAACCTTCGTGGGTAACCTGCTCCGGCGTACAAATCACAGAGACACGGGACACTTCCTTCGGCGTCAAAGAGTCAAGGTTTATTTACTGCAGGGAACACAGAAGTCACAGGAAGTACATCGAGTGTAGTTCGGGGAGACTGCTTCAAATTGTATTTGTGGATCGCTCCTTTTATACAGTTTCTACCCATAGGATAACATGATACACAATAGTTTACAACCTGGTTCCCACAAGTCGCTCTCAGAGGGGTCGCTTAGATCACTTTGAAACACACAAGATCCGGAACATAAGTGCGAAAACATTTGGCGGTTCCCAACTGTAAAAACCCATCTTCCCACCATTAGCAAATTCCAATCAGCAGTAAAGTAGATCGAAACAGGAACGAAGACAGGTGCAGAGGAAGACGGAAACAGTGGGGAGATCGGAAAGGGTGTAAAAGGGGAGTGTCGAGAAGCACGAGATACAGGCATCAAAGGGACGTGCCTAATGAGATGCACGGCTGAGACAATAAGCCCGTGCGGCAAGATGAGCCTCGAGCGGCGCCATCTGCCTTACAGTAGCATCCCCCTCGTCATAAAGACACTTTCAAAGAACATGTGTCTTCCGCAAATATCTTGGAAGTCCCAGGGTCGCGAAGCGGACAGCGTCCGTTCGCTGGCTACTTGAGGGCAAGAGACAAAATGGATGCCGTATCTAAGATGGAACCCGTGGGTACAGATGACAAACCCACATAGCAAACGAACGGGCTAAGTTAGCACAGCGAAACTGCGCACACTTGCTAAACTCGTCATTTGCGGTTCATAGATACTAGACTCGACCATATTCGTGTGAGTCGAAAACACCACTTACAATTGTCACGGAACCTCAGACGCTCCTTTTGCCCTCATGTAGGCAAGCACTAGTCGGAATCATACTCGATATTCATCAGACCATCAAGATGTCGTTGTAGCATAGCTCTGTCCAACCGAGTCCCCTTGGTAACAGATGGTTGTCTCATACACGTTGTAGCACAGAGGCCACATAAGGCAGGACCACACTGCACACAAAGGCAACACGTGAACAGGAACACTACCACAACCCCGATGATCGTCAGAATCTTCCAACCCCAAGTCGACACCAGGCCCCAAAACCAACCAAGTAGCGTCCAATCCCCTACATCCACGTGTATGGATTCGGAGATCTTGTGCAACTTCGAGATGGCTTGATAGACAGTAGGAGCATTATCTGGAATGAAAATGCAACAGCTCGAATGGATCACTTTACATACCCCACCGCGATCTGCTAAGACAACATCTAAAACCATACGGTTTTGTAATGTCATAAGTCTCTCCGCCTGAAGTTCTGTGGTGATATTACCAAGGGCACTGGCAGTAATGTTAGCTGTCGATTCTACCACTCGAGTCAAATGTCTCAGGTTCCTACTATTAACCATAGGTCCCCAAAACGGGAGGAAACCCGTGAAAAAGTCTCCTGCCTCTTGACCGGCAGTATCCTCTTCACTAATTACGCCTCGTACAACTCTAGTCTTGTGATAATCGGCATCTACAGTAAACGTCGGAGGCAACAGATTTGCAACAAAACATGAGCCCATGAAGTCTGCGGGCAACCATGTGTATGCACGATCATGACAGATGAAGTACGTACCCTTGGCAGCCAGAAACACAGGGATCGGGGACATTGACAGAACGTAACTTTCAGTGCAAGCACTTACTCCAAGTGAGGCTTGCGAGCCACGACCCACAAGACAAAGATTACCAGTGTGGGGTACGACCCATATTGGAGACGAGCTTTTAAGCTGCTTTTCATTAGTGAACGTACTATATTCCCCTCTATTCGGTGCCCTATAGGCTTGTACCTCTGCCTTAGGGATGAGATAAGCATCATGGATCTCATCTTCCAAATCCTGTATTATCATCGATACCACCCACTGCCATGAGGTAGGACCCGGTTTGGGGGAACGTTCTGGAGAGGGGTGGAAACCTAGTGCGCTTCGAAGCATTGTTTGGTATGCTCGAGCTGACCCTTGGGAACTATACGGTAACACCAGATATGGAATTCCCTTACCCGTAGTATGTGGCATCAACCCACACACCCAACAATTAGTAGTGTTAACCACTAACTGATGCTGATGGAGGAGCTGGATAAAGGAATTGTTGCGGAATTCTACACGTCTAGCCTGTTCGTGTTCTGGTAACATATGAAAGGAATGAGGAGAAGCAGTAGAAGTAATGTTAGGGTAAGGAGTAGGAGTAGGGGTAGGAAGTAAGAAGTAAGACATAGTGTAATACACCCCACCCGCCAAAAATGCGGAAGCAGTTAAAAACAGTACAAACAATTGGAATACAAAACATTTCGTACGACTAAGTTTCTGCAGTTTGACTCTATACGCCTGCGTTCCTTCCAAATCGTTCAGCTTTGAAAATGCCATTTCCCTATGACCGTCCGCAACGTTTCTTGACGCACTTCGTTCTGTGCAGCAATAGTCAATTCCCAGGAGTTCCTAGGAACCGACGGCCTTTAACCTAGCGTCAAGACCTACTGTCCAGAAGGAAGTACGCGCGCGGCCCTACGGCCCTCAATACACAATATGTATTTATTTAGCACAATAATTCAGCTGTGGAAGGAAAAAGATACAAGAAAAAAAGCTTGATATATATATATACAAAACAATTTTCAATGATACGAATGTTCAAAGTTGATCATGGGAAACGAAGATATTGCAGTTATCAATTTCAGCAAAGCAAGCAAAAAAAAAATTTATTTGTCCTTAGTATGAGAACGCAAAGAATATCGATGTTTCCCGGGACGTGTCTGCTCGTCGAACAAAGGATCCGTCGAAGAGACAGCGTCCTGCTGATCAGTTTGCTGATTTGGTCTTGAGTCTTTTGCTGACAATGTTCCAACAATGGCTTTCTGCTGCGCTGAGTGTTCACCAACAAGTTGTGCGTCACTGAAAGGTACAAACGCCGGCAATGTCGCTGCTTCTGTTGACGCAATGCCTTTCCTCACCCACGGGTCTGCCGGCAAAGGAATAGGGACTCGCTTACAATGGGTAGCATGTACCCAGTTCTTCCGTCCCTCAAGACGAACGGCAGTCCTCGTGGCCAAAAGCACCTGGTGAGGTCCAACAAAGCGGGGGTCCAGATTCTTCTTGCGCGAAAAATTTCGGGTGACAACCCAATCACCAGGCTGGAGCTGGTGGCCTGGACCCTCCGTCTGCGTCGGCAAGGCGTCGTAAACCTGTTGATGAATTAACCTCAGTTTAGCAGTCAAGTCATGTAAGTAGTCAATCAACATCGGGTACTCAAGATCAACAAACATACCTGGCCTAGGAACCCCCCACACATTCGCAGGACGGCCGAACACTATTTCATAGGGACTAAGCCCTATTCGGGAGTGTACAGTCGCCCTAGTTGACAGTAATGCTAGAGGCAAAGCGTCAGGCCACGAAAGTCCAGTCGTAGCTTGAATCTTCGCTAATTTTAGTTTAAGGGTGCCATTGTACCCTTCAACCAATCCAGCTGACTGGGGATGATTGGCGCTATGGAATTTCTGATTAATTCCAAGGCCCTTACACACACTCCTCATCACACTTCCAACAAACTCACTTCCGTTATCTGACCACACGACTCTAGGCATTCCATACCGAGGAAAGTATTCCTTCAGTAGGATTTTCGCAGTAGACAAAGCAGTATTATCTTTGAGGGGATAGGCCTCGATCCATCGGGAGAATGCGCAAACCACAACCAAAACGTATTTCAGGTTATTGCATCGCTCCATATGGATGAAGTCCAATTGGATCACCTCAAAGGGATACGAAGGAGGAGCAAAACTGCCAGGGGGAGTTGGGGTTCCTTTGCCAGGATTGTACATTATACACACCATACAATTCTTCACCAAACGTTCAGCACACTTAGTAATTCCATCATTCTTCCACACATCAGCCAACAACTTGCAAATACCCTTCGCGCTAATATGTGCTAACCCATGTGCCATTTGCACAACGGCCAGTACATACGCATCAGGCAACATCCATCTTTTCTGATCTGACAAATCAATCCAGCAACCATTCACATCCAACCTTCCCGTACTTTCTTTCCACTTCATCTTTTCAGTGTCGGTGGCCTCATTCTGAATTGCTTTCACACTCTCTATAGTATTCTCACACATACTTGATTCTGTAGGCCACCTAACCGAATTCGTCACATACATTCGAGTGCTAAGGTTCCGGGCAGTCTCCTTAGCAATCTCATCTGCAAACGCATTACCACGACCAACATCATCCGTCACCTTACGATGCGCACTACATTTAACAATTGCAACTTGAGCAGGCAAAGTCAATGCATCCAAAAGATCGTTCACAAGCTGGCCATGCTGTATTTTCGTGCCGTGTGACGTCAAGAAACCACGTTCTCGCCACAATCGTCCGAAACTATGCGCTACACCGAAAGCATACTGACTATCGGTGTACACATTCACACGTTTACCTTTTGCTAATACACATGCTCTAGTAAGAGCGATCAGCTCTGCAGCTTGGGCAGAATTCTGATTCAATCTCGCAGTCTCAACAACAGTATTCAATGTCACCACAGCATAAGCAGTAGTCACATCACCATTCGGCAATTTAAAACATGACCCATCCACATACAGGATGCCATCCGGGTCTTCCAATGGGGTGTTTTTAAGGTCCACACGACCTTTTGTTTCCTCCTCTGTCCGCAAGTAACAGTCATGTTCTGTTACTGCATCTGACTCTGCACTAATTGGTAACAAAGTTGCCGGATTTAGGACATTACAACGTTTTATCTGAATGTGGCTTGCCAAGAGCGTCAATTCGTACCCAGATAACCTCGCACTCGTCAAGTGCTGAGTTTTCGTACGGTTCAAAAGAGTATCGACTGCATGCGGAACCATCACCGTAAGCATATTATCCATGACCAATCCTGCTGATTGTCGGATGGAGACCGCAGCTGCCGCAGTTGCTCTCAAACAACCCGGCAATGCTCTAGCTACTGGGTCTAAGGTCGAGGAAAAATATGCACATGGACGTTGCTTACCACCAAAAGGTTGCGTTAAGACGCTTAAAGCACAACCTTCCCTCTCGTGAACATATAACGTGAACGGCTTGCTGTAATCAGGGGTACCTAACACAGGGGCCGAACACAATGAATCACGTAATTCAGAAAAACTTTTCTGACATTCTTCCGTCCATGGTAAAGGAGTCGAAACATCCTTGCACGTAAGAGCCACCAATGGTTTCGCTAGCAATGAAAAATTAGGAATCCACTGCCTGCAGTACGATGTGATACCTAAAAAGGCACGCACATCTCTTTGGGTTTGTGGCACAGCCATGCGCGCAATCGCTGCAATTCTCTCTGGGGTCAATCTCCTTCCCTCCTTTGACAATAAGTGACCTAGATAGGTTACTTCTTGACAACAATATTGGAATTTAGAAGGTGACACCTTGTGATTTAACTCACAGAGATGTTGCAGCAACGACACTGTAGCAATTTTGCAAATGTCCTGAGTATCAGCAGCCACCAATAAGTCGTCGACGTATTGGATTAAAGCCGCACCAACCGGCAACCTAAACGCATCTAGTTGACCCTTCAAAGCTTGACTGTAAATCGATGGACTTTCACAGTAGCCCTGAGGAGCGCGTTTGAACCGGAAGCTACGTCCACCAAGAGAGAAACCGAAAAGGTCCCTGCTCTCTTCGGCAATCGGGATGCTGAAAAACGCATTTTTCAAATCAATCACCGAAAACCATGAAGCCGTAGCTGGAATCAGAGTCAGTAGCGCCGTAATGTCAGGCACAACAGGGAATTGAGGAACCACAATTTTATTCACCTCCCGTAAATCAATAACAAAACGATAAACAGGCGGTTTGGTAGGATCAGTACGTTTAAGAATGGGCAGTACAGGACTATTGCACACGTTTCCCCGAGTTTCTTCAATGACATCTTTCTCGATCAAATCATAGATGATCGCTAACAAAGCTCGTTCACCATCCAGGGAAATACGATATTGGGGAATACGTGGCAATCGCACATTCGATTTCAACTGAACAACATAAGGGGAGATATCAAGTAGGCCCACGTCGTTTGGACCCGTCGCCCACAAAGATGCAGGAAGAGAATCCAATTCCGGTGGAAGCTTATCGAGGGACAAGTACATGGGAGAGACTACCCTCTCTCCTAACGTAAGCTTTACACCCGCAGGAGAACAATACAAAGTCGCATACAAGCGTTTAAGCAAATCCAGACCCAAAAGATTTTCACCACAACCAGTGGTTAAAATCAACGGAGCTTCGAGCTCACGAGGCCCAATTTTAAGGGGCAAAGGGCGCGAAACTGGATTGCTAACGGGGGCGCCAGAGAATCCAACAGATACATTTGTTAAGCCAGACAAAGGTGCGCCAGGGAGTTTCGAATGCATGATAGAACTTTTCGCTGCACCAGTGTCCAACAGAAAAGGCTCAACGACGCCCGATGTAGCAACTGCGACGTAAGGCCCTCTCTGATCAACCGGAACTGATACCACTCCCTCTCCTTGTCTTTGGCTGTCCTAGTAATTACTATCGTCAGTTCCCTGATCGACGTAATAATCGTCTACATTGTACTGCGCAGATCGTCCTTGCGATGATCCACGTTGGTCGAAACAATTATTAGAATTTGACGAGTTATCAGAACGGTCGTTCTGAGCACCACGACCTCTACCACGTGATGCGTGCTGTGTACCACCACGACCTCCTCTAGACGAATTACCACCACTACGGTCATTTAAAGCAGGACAATCAAATTTAATGTGTCCCTCCTGTCTACAATAAGCACATTGGTTGTACCCCAACGAAGATCTCTGAAAAGATGAATCATTACGCGGCTGCGATCGATTCGATTGCGACTGCGATCTATTCTGCTGAGGCGCATTCTGATTAGAACGCGGCGGATATGCTTGTTGTAACAACACTTTAGTTTTCAGCTCTTTCGTCTTTTTATCGGCACGGTCATTTTCCTCTTTTTCTCTATTTTCGTAATATTGTGCCGTAGCCAGAATCTGAGCTGAGGTAGAAACGGCCCACGCACTTTCTGAATTCTTCAATTTATTGCACAAGTCGGGCAATAAGTTCGATACAAATTTATCCACAAACAACCTCTGTCCACCCTCAGTACCCATATCCTGCCCACTATGATCGACGAATGTTTCCTCGAACCTCGTAAAGAAGTCTGAAACACTCTCATCTTTCTTCTGCTTACAGGCTGACAACTTGTCCCAATTTACCCTCATAGCTGGCATAAGCGTTTTCATTAATGTAATGATTCGCTGGGGAAGAAGTTCAATCAACTGATCGGGTTTAGTAGCAGCCACTTGTCCAGCGTCTGCCGCTGTAATGGCAGCCCAATCACCACCTAATTCATTCGCGTGATCTTGGTGACGAATCTTGGCCCATACCGGTTGCGGTACGACATTGCCAAACAACATGTCGATATCGGCCAGATTCATTATCGTAGCGTCTACGAGCTGCGATAATTCTTTGTAATACCCCGCAGGATTTTTGCGAGGATCAGGCAAAGTTTGTTTCACCTGAAGCACTTCCGATCGTTTCCAAGGGAGGTGTATCCACACTCTCTGGAAATGTGCTGGTATTGGAGCATTAGCATTAGTATTATCAGCGGGTACCCAAACTGGCGGAACTTCTCGCATAGGATATTGGCCAGACCCATCTCGTTGTTCAATGTCCTCAACGAACAATGCATGAGGAATAGGAGCGGGACGAAGAGATAGCAACCGTTCAATAGCACGTCGGACATTAGTATCGACTATCAGTCCAGTTGCGAACTGAAGCCGAAGATTAGACAGGGCGGTCAGCACCTCGTCAGGCGCAACAGCCGCTATCTGATCATGTAAGAACTTGCACATTTCATCAAACACATATCTCTGAGTAGGTATGTTGAATTGATCAAACGTTTCGAGGACAACACGAGGTGGATTTCTAACAGGGTTTATCATCCAACCCATCGCCATATTGTATAGCGCAACACGTTCTCTATTACCAGGAAGCTGGCTACGTCTCTGTGGACCATCAGAACCAGCAGACCCAAAAACAGGTCCGAGCGACTGAAAGAAGTTTGTCGCAAGGGGAGAATCACGATTACGAGTAGAGGGAGAAGAGTAAGACACAGGACTAACAAGAGAAGGAGTAGAGACGTTAGCAGCAACAGGGGTTAACAACACAGGAGCAGTAGCGTGAGCAGTAGCGGGAACAGGAGTATGTGGAAGCGGAGGAGCAGTAGGAATAGACACAGGCACAGGAGCAGGAACAGTCGGAAGAGCGGGTGCAGGTTGAAGAATAGGCGGAGGAATAACAAGTGGGAGAGCAGGTACGGCAGGGACCACAGGAGCTGCGGTACCCTGTACGTACGGAGGTGGCGACTTCATAAGATAGGACATTAAAGAATCCTCAACTGCCTCTTCCTTCTTATCCGACTCCGTAGACAAAACAGGATAGCATTTGTCTATGGACATACGCTGTAATCTCTCAAACACTTCCTTATCCTTATCCTCCTTATCACGCTGAAACTGCTCAGCTTTCTTCACTATAGTAGCAACAGTATCTCGCTGACTACGTTTATTTTGTCTGATCTCTTTCTGTCGGGCTTCTTTGCGCCAGAACCGAAAGGCATCAAACATGGCCGGCCTAGATTTACGTTCGAACAACTTTATTTCCAAATTATCTAAGATCGACGCTTCGAAGCTACCGTGAGGTGGCCAACGAAGATCGCCGTCTTTCTTTGTATATTTGATCCAATAATCGTTAAAAGCAATCGGGCCTAGCCCATGTTTGCTATATAGGTCATATGTAGGAGTTCCAACCGGAGGTATCGGACACGAGTCCTCCAGCAGGGAATCCGCACCACAAGGTCTAAAGCAACTGAACAAAGTACTGCGACCAGGCATCTTGCACACTAGCCGAGTTTCACAAACTTCAAGGGTTACGGGATTTACCAAGTCCCAGCAAGAACAAAACCCTCGGTCTTTGGCGGCTGCAGTCGTCAAACAAATACAACAACAACAAAGTACGCTAGCAAAGTGTCACCGACAAAAACACTCACACAGCGTGTACAACAAAGACACCCGCTAAAGTGTCTACAACAAAAACACTCGCTAAAGTGTTTACAACAAAGAACTCTGGGAGCGACCCACAAATACTTAACTCAAAGATCAATGGCGTCCTCAGGAAGGCCCGTCTAATCGTCTCGCTATACCAAGGTCTACGCCAGGCGCCAAAACAGGTCTACAGTCAGGGTAGCAGTCCGTCGCAGCCGTTAGGAGGCGGGAATCTTCGCGGGAAAAGTCTTCGGGCCACTTATTTCGACAACAGGATCGATGAAGCGGGGTGCACCTTCCCTCGGAGATTTCACACGAAGTTCCTCACGATCGTCAGGCTTGGACCGGTACCACTGATGCAGCCCCACGTTGGGCGCCAACTGAAGGACTGGGTTCTTTTGGACCCAGCGGTGCCAGGGCACAACACCTGAAACCTTCGTGGGTAACCTGCTCCGGCGTACAAATCACAGAGACACGGGACACTTCCTTCGGCGTCAAAGAGTCAAGGTTTATTTACTGCAGGGAACACAGAAGTCACAGGAAGTACATCGAGTGTAGTTCGGGGAGACTGCTTCAAATTGTATTTGTGGATCGCTCCTTTTATACAGTTTCTACCCATAGGATAACATGATACACAATAGTTTACAACCTGGTTCCCACAAGTCGCTCTCAGAGGGGTCGCTTAGATCACTTTGAAACACACAAGATCCGGAACATAAGTGCGAAAACATTTGGCGGTTCCCAACTGTAAAAACCCATCTTCCCACCATTAGCAAATTCCAATCAGCAGTAAAGTAGATCGAAACAGGAACGAAGACAGGTGCAGAGGAAGACGGAAACAGTGGGGAGATCGGAAAGGGTGTAAAAGGGGAGTGTCGAGAAGCACGAGATACAGGCATCAAAGGGACGTGCCTAATGAGATGCACGGCTGAGACAATAAGCCCGTGCGGCAAGATGAGCCTCGAGCGGCGCCATCTGCCTTACAGTAGCATCCCCCTCGTCATAAAGACACTTTCAAAGAACATGTGTCTTCCGCAAATATCTTGGAAGTCCCAGGGTCGCGAAGCGGACAGCGTCCGTTCGCTGGCTACTTGAGGGCAAGAGACAAAATGGATGCCGTATCTAAGATGGAACCCGTGGGTACAGATGACAAACCCACATAGCAAACGAACGGGCTAAGTTAGCACAGCGAAACTGCGCACACTTGCTAAACTCGTCATTTGCGGTTCATAGATACTAGACTCGACCATATTCGTGTGAGTCGAAAACACCACTTACAATTGTCACGGAACCTCAGAGGTTCAGACAATTCTCTCCCAAGCTATTGCTGAGGGGAGAGACCCAGCCAAGTTCACCATCCGTTGTGGTGTTGACACTGCTGACTCGCTGGACAGGGCGATTTCAATGACAGTGGAACTACGCCGTCACGCATGGCTGAGGACGACTGGTTTACTGGGAATTGCCAGAACACGTTGATAGACATGCCCTTTGATGGCACTCGCCTGTTTGGCGATAAAGCAGACTGCGAGTTGAAACATTTTAAGGACTCGCGGGCTACGGCCTAGTCCTAAGGCCTTTCGGTCACACGCACTCCTTCCGCTTTTCGCTCCTTTCATGGCCAAGGAAGAGGCACCCAAGCACGTTCGTTTCAAAGCCACAGGCCTGCGCAGCAAGAGTCTCAGCACAGCCGCGGACGTGGGACCCGCAGAGGCAGGTCACTGGGCCAGTGTGTGGGTCAGTCCACCACCCCCCCTGCATCCACTACCTCCAAACCTTCCTAGTCTGGTGTTTCATGCCCACCAGACGCCAGTGGGTGGCAGGATTCACCATCACCTCCACCACTGGCGCACCATCACATTGGACAGGTGGGTTCTGCAACTGGTCCGAAGGGGCTACTCCCTCCCCTTTGAGACTACCCCTCCAGCCATGCCACCACAGTACCAACGCATGTCGGGGGGGGGGGGATCATTTGACACCTCTCCAGCAGAAAGTTGCTGCCCTCTTGGCCAAGGGGGCCATCGAGGGCATTCCGACGCCAGAAGTAGGTCATGGTAGTTATTCCCACTACTTTTTGATTCCAAAGAAGGTCAAGGGCCTGCGTCCTATCTTAGACCTTCGGAACGTCAATCGCTCCCTCCGGAAGGAAAAGTTGAAGATGCTCACACTTGCTCAGGTCTTGTCTGCCTTAGACCTGCAAGACTAGGTGGTAGCGTTGGACGTGCAGGACACTTATTTTCATATCCCCGGCCCACCAGCATTACCTGCGATTCATGGTAGGCAGGGGCATTTTCAGTTCACTGTCCTCCACTTTGGCCCCTTGGGCTCCCCTGGGTGTTCACGAAAGTGATGGCGGTGGTCGCAGCTCATCTGCGCAGATCAGGGGTGTCAGGCTTCCCCTATCCCAACGACTGGCTGTTGAAGGCGGGCTCGCCCCAGGCAGTTGTCTCCCACCTCCAGACTATGGCTGACCTCCTGCCTTTGCTGGGGTTCTCCATCAAAGTGCCAAAGTCGCACCTGATTCCCTCTCAGAATCCCCTCTTCATCGGAGTGGTTCTGGACACAGCGCGGTTTCAGGCCTTTCCTCCCGAACAGTGAGTCCGGGACATTCGGGCTATGATTCCGATCTTTCGGTCCTTGTCCCGGGTTTCGGTCAGGACGACCTTGAGGTTGCTGGGCCTCATGGCCTCCTGCATCCTGCTCACCTACCATGCCAGATAGCATATGCGAGCTCTGCGGTGGGAACTGAAGTTCCAGTGGGCGCAACATCAGGGGAACCTGTACGACTATGTCCAGATCTCGGAGGGCACTGCACAACAATTGCAGTGGTGGCTCACGGATCAGCGTTGGGTCAACGGCAGATCCCTCTCCCTTCCCCAACCAGAGCACACAGTGGTGACGGATGCGTCCCCCCTGCGATGGGTAGGCCACATGGGAGGGACGGAGATCAGAGGCTTCTGGTCTCCGGCGGAGTCCAGGCTCCATATCAACCTTCTGGAGCTTCGGGTGATCCTTCTTGCACTGAAGTCTCAAAAACTATCATGGAAGCCACTAATATGCCAAAAAACCTTTTCAACAAAGTTAAAGAATTGGCTGGTGCACACACTACAGCTGCAGCACCCCCATTAAATACTCAACAATGTCAGGCGTTAGCATGCTTTTTCACTGAAAAAATTGATGAAATCATCCTAGATATCAAGGCAAACAATACAGAACCATCCTCTCCCTCTGATTCAGTACCAACTTCCCGTTGTGCCAATTTACTGGTGTCCTGGCCTGCTCTGTCAGTAGACAAACTGAAATTAATTCTTAAGACCATCAAATCCGGCTCCCCCAGGGACCCCATTCCTATCAAAATCATTAAACAACTTGGTGATAACTCATTGGAGATCATTACGAATCTTCTGAACTCCTCCCTTGATCTTGCCACTGTCCCAGCCTTATGGAAACATGCCATGGTTACGCCCCTTTTGAAAAAACCGACTGCAAACCCGGAAATCCTCGCCAATTACAGACCCATATCCCTGCTCCCGGCATTTTCCAAATGTTTGGAGAGACACGTGCATTCTGCTCTAGCTACTTTTGCAGAAGAAAACTCTCTACTACATCCCTCACAATCTGGCTTCAGGGCTGGTTTCTCTACAGAAACCGCCCTGCTTGGAGTCACTGAACACATCCGAAAGCTTCTTGATCAAGGTCAGACGGTCGCGCTTGTGCTATTAGACCTGAGCGCGGCTTTCGACACCATCTCCCACGAAACACTTGTCAAAGAATTGCACAAAAATGGTGTACGAGGAAAGGCACAGGATTGGATCCGGTGCTTCCTGACTAACCGAACTTTCCAGATTACCTCTTCACGAGCAGCTTCGGACATCCTGCCAGCACCCCATGGAGTGCCTCAGGGGTCTATTCTTAGTCCTCTGTTCTTTAATTTATATCTCAGACCCCTGGCCGACCTTGTTGAACAATCGGGTCTCACTCTTATGAGCTATGCCGACGACTCCCAAATCATTTTTTCCCTATCCGAATCCTGTCCTCACTCCCCTTCTTTACTCAAAGAAGGACTCCTAAACATCCTGAACTGGATGACAAAAAACCAGTTAAAACTTAACGGTGACAAGACGGAGATTCTGTGGAATCCCGCACACTGGCCTGACCAGATGGGCGCCCTTCCTACTCCGGTGACCCACGTTCGAAATCTGGGATTCATTCTGGACAATTCCCTATCCATGAACCAACAGGCCAGTAAAGTAACTGGTCTATGCCTCACCATAGTCAAATGGTTGAGGAAAATCCTCTGGATGCTGCCTCTTTCCACGCAAAAGACCGTAGTCAATGCCCTCATTACATCGAGGCTTGACTACGGCAACATTCTGTATCTGGGCGCAAACAAATCAGTAGTCGGCCAACTGCAGGTGGTGCAAAACGCAGCAGTTCGTCTACTATGCAATATTCCCAAAAACTCCGGAGTCTCGAACCATCGCTGGGAACTCCATTGGCTCAGCATTGAAAACAGAATCCGCTTTAAAGCCCTGAACTATATGTTCAGAATTAAAGCGGGTACTGCCCCTAAATATCTTCAAACCCTCGCCCACCTCTACACTCCCAAGCGTAACCTTCGGTCGCAGACGGCAGCCTTTTTCTGTGTGCCGAGATTCAAACGGGCGAGAGTAGGTGGCAGATCCTTCGCCCATCTGGGACCATCCCTCTGGAACACGCTCCCTCCCTTCATCCGAAAGGAAGAAAATTATACCAGGTTCAGAAAGCTTGTTAAGACCTGGCTATTTGAACAATAATACTCAATAGCCATTACCCCTTTCTCCTGTCCTCAAACTAGCTGTGTCTAGGCGCCGGGAAACCCTTTTTGGGTAGCTGTTGCGCCCTATAAATTGAAAAAATAAATAAATAAGTCATTCCTTCCCTCTGTCAAGGGAAAGGTGGTGCAGGTTTTCACAGACAACACCACCGCCATGTGGTATTGCAACAAGCAAAGTGGGGTGGGGTCGTGGACCCTATGTCAGCAGGCTCTACGCCTCTGGATATGGCTGGAATGTCATGGCATTTCTTTGACGGTTCAACACCTGGCAGGTTCTCTGACCGCCAGGGCGAACTAACTCAGCCGCCGTTGCCTGATGGCTCCCGAGTGGCGTCATCACTCGGAGATGGTGCAAGGTCTCTTTCGACAGTGGGGAGAACCTTGGTTAACTCTATTCACCACTGAAGAGAACGCGCAATGTTAGCTGTTCTGCGGGTTGGAATTTCCAAGGTGGCACACGCTCAGCGACGTTGCAAGTGGAGCTGCGTTCTATTGTACGCCTTACCGCCTATACCACTTCTGCTCAGAGTGAGGCAGAAGATCAGGCGCGACCAGGCCCAAGTCATTCTTGTGGCACCAGACTGGGCTCGAATAGTTTGGTATCGCGAGCTACTCAGTATGAGCGTAGATCCCTCGAGCCGACTGCCTCTTCGGGAGGATCTTCTGTCGCAGCAACCGGGACGGTCCTCCACCCGAACCTGTCCAGCCTCCACCTACATGCGTGGAGATTGAGCAGCGACACTTGATTCCATTTGATTTGCCTCCTGAAGTCTGGGATGTCATTCTGGCAGCCAGGCGTCCCTCCACTAACTCGGTATACGCCTGCAGGTGGAACAAATTTGTGGCATGGTGCACAGCAAAGGCTGTAAATCCCCTTTCTGTCCCTTTTGTAGAGGTCCTTTTGTTCCTTAATTCTTTGGCCCGGCAGGGCTCTGCTCTGGGCACTATCAAAGACTATATTTCTGCGATCTCTGCCTTTCTCAGGCTTCCTCTCTTTTCAAGTCCCCTGTTAATAGATTTCTCAAAGGCATTACTCACCTTTTCCCTCCTATTCCGTTTATGATGCCACAGTGGGACTTGAATCTGGTACTTACTCTTTTGATGTGCGCTCCTTTGATCCGCTCCACAACTGTCCTCTTCAGTTGTTGACTTTGAGGACTGCTTTCCGGTTTGCTATCACTTCCCCTAGGCGTGTGAGTGAACTCCAGGCTCTTTCTTGAAAGCTTCCTTTTCTGTCAGTCCATCTGGACAAGGTTGTGCTTTGCACTCGTCCTTCTTTCTTGCCAAAAGTTGTAACTGCTTTTCACATTGGGCAGACTATCACCTTGCCCACTTTCTTTCTACCTCCACATCCTTCCAGAGAGGAAGAGAGGCTAGACTGTCGGGACCTAAAACGTGTGCTCTCCTTTTATCTGAACTGCGCACAGCAGTTCCGGGTGGATAACCAGCTCTTTTTGGCTACGTGGGCACCTAGAAAGGCCGGGCTGTACACAAGAGGACTATCTCCCGCTGAGTCGTCTTGTGTATCATAAGCCCATTATTCTCTGGCTAAAAAGGAACCTCCGGTGGTGTTGGCGCCCATTCTACCAGGGCGACAGCAGCTACTACTGCATTAGTACGCAGTGTTCTCATGCAAGACATCTGTAGGCAACCACGTGGGCCTCGCTTCACACTTTTACTAAGCATTATTGCCTTGACAGTCAAGTCCGGAGAGACGGCTTCTTTGGCCGTTCGGTTCACTGTGACTTTCTGGTGTGATCTTTGTTCACAGACCCACCACCGGGATTGGTATTGCTGGGGTATCTATTCTAAGGTAAGGAATCTATCACTAACATGTCTCTTTCAGATGCACAAGTTACTACTTGTGTAACAATATATCTGTAAGAGGCATTAGTTAGTGATAGATTCCACCCATTTCTAGGGTTAAGGTCAACCCTTTTAGGGCCCTAGTTTCAATGCACCAGTGGTCAGTATCTTGCATTGCTCTGCGTTCCAGGCACGGAAAGTTGTGTACAGAACTGACGTCAGCACGCGTGGACGCGTCTAAGTAGCTCCAGTGACGTCCTCTCAGCGACTTCGACAGCAGCGACGTACGCCGGGCCATACGACGACACCTACCGACACGCAGGGGTACTGCTAACGAAAAAACTCTGATCCAGTCTGACGCCTGGGGATATTCTAAGGTAAGGAATCTATCACTAACTAATGTCTCTTACAGATATATCACTACACAAGTAGTAACTTGTGCATTAATGTATGCAGCTGGCTGGCTGCTATCACCCTACATGTATGTAGAACGTTGAACATCATGAACTCAGTGGATGAGTGACCTACTGCACTCTTGTATCTTTCTTCATTAACCAAACGTTTTTCATTGTAGGTTTGCTGTAAACAGCCCACCATAAGGTCCCTACAAGGGTAAACATCCTTTACAATGATTGCGTTACTACACAGTCCATTACCCACATTTTTCACTCCGAAAAATCTTTTACAACACACGGCTTTACACCACAAACCATTCCAACGCATTCCCCATTACAACGCTGGTTGAGTTAGAATAGTAAATTGCGTCGTAATGGATAATGCGTTGTAATGGAATGTTTTGTAAAGCCCTGCGCTGTAAAAGATTTAGCGGAGTAAAAAATGCGAGGTAATGGCAAACGTTTAAACGCGTGCGGAGTAAAGTGACATTTTCACGTACAAGCAATTATGGACATGACTTATGCTTGCATGGGCGCGGAAACCTCAATATTGATTAGGGGACGACAGAAATTGACCCACAGGAACAGCCTCCAAAATGTACTTCTCCATCCGCTGCACTGCATGTGTGTGTAATTAGAAAACAGATCAACAAAGGTTCCAAAGTGTAATCAGGTTAGTTTTCCTTAATTCTTAAACACGTTCTTCCTGAGGTTTAGCAAAGAAGAACTTTTTTTGTAATTTGGTTAGGTTTGACATCCTTTGTTATCCTACTTTGCCTGTCAAGATGTGTTTTGTATAACAATATTAATCTATCTCTTTTTCAGGGCTAAACACAATTTCAACAAGGTATTTCTTAAATATCACTGTAGAAATAGCAACTTCAAACTTTATCATATTATTCATACACTTGTGGCATTATTGAAGTAATCAATAAAGAAAGAAAGTGGAAGATATAAAAAGGAATATTAATAGTCATCATAATTTAGGTCAGAATAACAAAGGGGCTGATTTTGGATTTGAGGGACGGTACTCTGCCTTCAAATTTAGAAATGTATGTACATTAAAAGGAACTACATCAGTTTTTTCCCCCAATATATACAATGTTTGTTGGATGTCTGCTGCTGGTTTTGGAGGCCTTTCACCAAACTTTGCAAAAGTGTTTTGTTTTTCTGAAACAAACTTCCAACGCAGGAGTTAAAAAAAAATAAAAAATAATGATAATCATCACCACATCCTGGGATCTTTCTCCCACAGTGTAGGCGCCATTATTATTTTTTGACTGACAGGAAAGAAAAGATTTTACACCAAAATAGGGTGTTGGAGTTTTTCGGTTGACTGAACCAACAGGGGCTCTGTGGACAGGAAATTTAGAGTCTGGCCATCTCTAAATGAGGCTGGCGGTTCAAGAGATTGGCAGACAAGGTACTTCGCCACATTTGCAACAGACTACCCTGACCACCAAACTCTAAATTGGGCCAAAACCTAGTACAAGAGTTTGTAAGACATATGCCATCTATAGTTTTTTCAAAAAACACCTTTACATATCATATTTTATGTTTCATCTATTAGTATCTGTATATGACAGAGGAGATAATTTCCATAGGTTTTAACAGCGGAAGGGAAAATAGTTGACTACATGAAAAAAAGGCGTAACCTATTGATGTGCACCTCATCTATTCATCTGTTAAAGTTGTTAAAGCCCAACATTTTAAATCTTTGATCTGGCCTAACATTAAGGTAGTACATCTTCTCTAAATCTCTACTTGTCAGAGAAAACAGTAGAAAATTTAATTTGTGAAAAACAGGGTCAACTTTGCATTCATATTGCCTTATACAACCTACATTTTAGCATGACACATATTATCCAAAATATCATGTATTACCTGTACAATTGAGTGTCTGCAAAAATTAATGTCTGGATAAGTAATCAGTTTCCAGCCAAGTCACTCTATCCAGAAAGATGTATTCTATGACAAAAGCAACTTGGGGGTATATTCACAAGGACCTGTGATAACTACTGCAAGAGTAGAGTAACGCAACTTTCAACATCGCAGCCTATCACAGGAAAATAACCTTGTGTCAACGTAGAATTAACAACGCGGCGGTAGCATGCGATAGACATCCGATAACGCGTCAAAGGTCTGTGTGAAAATCAAAGCCATGCCGCAAAAATGCGATATGCAAATGCAAAAAACATTCGATGAGGCCAATCGCGGTACAAAAATCGGAGAAAACCAGCCAGAGGCCTGCAAATCCCATGCGCCTGGTCGGAAAGTGCATATTAAAAGAAAGAAAAAAAACAATTCAAACTGCCCTGCAACATGGTTGCACCCGGACCAAGTACAGAGGACAAGCCGAACTCCACAAGCCCCACTGAGGTACTGTCAGGAACCCCGTGTTCGGGAAAGGGCAAGGACAAGAGGAAGATGGGGTTCAGACCGGATCATTGTCACGGAGGTGATCGAACACGATCAACAACTGTTCGGCACCTCCACTGCAGCATTGGCAACCCAAACGGAAATATGGCAGTCCATCGTCACCAATGTCAATGGAGTCGGAGTGTTGAGGAGGTCACTGGAGGAGGTCAAGAGGCGCTGGCATGAAGTGTACACTCATTATCAACAGGAGAGAGAGGGATAACGTAGAGAAAACACTCTTGGTCCCCCACTAGTAAGTATAAACAACGAAAGAGTGTAACTACTGCAACAGCAAAAAAAGGGGGAGCATGGAAAAAGGTATATAAATCTTATTAGATTTGTATAGAAGGCCCTCACTCACCAACCTGGTTGGTGAGATGCTTCATCATTGGGCCCCACCGGGAGAGGCCGAGTGCCTCCCGATGTGCTTCGACGCCAGGATTATTGCGGAGCTGGTTTTTTGTATTGTGAGGAGGGAATGGGTGATAGTGTGATTACTTTAAAAATGTCTGAATTGTGTCACAAACATTTTTTTTATTGGGTGGCCAATCAAACACATTAAAAACAAGGTGTGGGAAGGGAGCCAAATAAATTGTTCAGCTCCTTCCTCTTACGTGAGGTCAACATGTTTCTGCCATCATGGTTTCAGTTACCAGGCATTTGTCAGGACCTAAGAGCTAAACCTCAGCGGTATGGGCGCGCTAAGGCCCACCCTAACCTGAGGACGTGAAAGTGAAAAGTTGTAAAAAACGTGCAATCAGAAAAAATGGTTGCTCAATTTTAGAAAAAACGGGTTGCACCTGTGGAGAGAAACGACAATAACAAACATAAAGCAAAGAGACAGGACAAACAGTTAATCACTAGTTTGCGCCAGAGTTTGTTTCAGGTATACCATGCTCATCATGACGTGCTCTGATTCTCAGAGTGAAAATCACCTGATTTATAAACTATACTTGTTATGTTTGTGATAGGTGGCCTGTATGGTTAATGAGCACGATAAAGGCGATCAATATCAGTATAGTACTAAAGCACCTGCACGCCAGCTAGGGCGTTTAGCGGTATTGCGTGTCTTAGTAGACGATCAAACAACCCAAATGGCCGGTGAGCCTCTGCGGCGTGACAAGGGGTCCCCAAATCACATGGGGGTAGCTAAAAGTGAAAAGTAATTAAAAATGTAATTTAAAAGTCGCACGATTGATGTGAGCGATCCGCACATCATGGGTCTCGGGAGGGGGGTGGTTGCGTAATTGACACACCCTGAAACGGAGGAAGGAAAGGGGATAATCAATCAAGGTAGCGCTGGTAGCACTCGTTACTTAGCTTAGTATCCGTTGAGGTCGCGTCGCCAGGTACCCACTTGGTACCTGTGTATCGTCAAACCAAGGAGAAGCTCCCCGCCAACAGGAAGGCAGCAAGGGCTACTGGAGGTGGGAATCCTGCGACACAGGAGGAGATTGATGAGCTGGAGGAAATGGTGGCCAGCAGTGTGGAGACAGTGGCAGGAATTGGGGGACTGGACACAGCACGATATGACCGGACCCAACAGCAACAGAGTGGATAATGACCAAGGCCGGGGGGGACTGGGGGAGATTAACACAATGGCACACATGTAAAAGTATGTGTAGCACACTGCACACACACAATGATTGTGGAACATGTCACTGATAGCCTTGGCGCACTGCAGCACACATAGGAACGCCAAGTAGGACCCCGCCCATAATGTGCCCAAAGGGGCCCCCCCTCCATATCACCACCGAACCATGTACGTGCTGAATCCAGCAAAGCAGCGACTCTGTGGCCCACACTGACCATGCAGGTAACACTGCATGCCCAATAGCATGGCAGTAGCCCAAAAACATGAGATGGGTCCATGAATCGACATGGAGGAAGCCCAGTACGGATCACATCCGTAAAGGAGCAGGTCACACCCTGACATGTCCACGTGCACACACAACCCATGCCGTACAATACAAGCAGCAGACAAACAATTCCCAAGGCCACAATATCTGTCTGAGAACACATATGACCAAAGTCAAAAATAAATCATGCCTCGAAAAGCACTCCATTCAAAGGCACTCCCCCTCAAAGGGAGAAGGCTACACGAAATCAGAACTGCAGGGGCAACTCCCCCACAATGCAGCACACACACATAGCAATCACAGAACATCAGCAATGACTGCAATGAGGTACAAAGTGCAACACCAACACCATAGGACACGGCTCACAACAGTTCCTGCACGTGCGTAATAACTGTCAACTCACATCTGGCATTGCCTGACACTGTGTGATGATAATGCATGGGTACTACCACACATCTGTCATGTAGTTGAAAAACACACTAGCTGCCATCAAATAGCCAGCTCCACTAAAACAGTGACAATGTACATTGGCATGCAGTCTGAATGGAGACATCTGCAAATCCTCAACATACATGTGTAACTCTGTTAACCTGCATCTCCCTTTTGGCATTGCAGAAGGACAAACACCACCACCTGCAGGACACTTCACATTATTGATGATGAAGAGGACAACCTGTACATATGTACAGATACCCTCCAACGGATAATAGACAGCCTCCGCTCCCCATCCCCAGGAGCAGGGAAAGCCAGCTGCCCAGAGGTGAGCCCACCACCTGCACAGACCACACAGCAGGAAACACACACACCACCACAGCTGTCTCCCAGCACCCCCGACCAATACATGGAGTTCCAACAACGTGTGTGGGGTTGCCAGGTAGAGTTGGCTGAACAGCTGCGGTGGGTTTCAAACTCATGACAGCACAATCTCTGACATACGTGGGTGTCTGAGTCCCATCAGGGACCACGTACTGTCCCTATCGGATACCCCCTGTATGCACCATGCTCCGCCACAGACCTTTGCTGACCCCACTGGGGCCATTAATCGTATACAAGAACTGGCTGGTCAGACCGGCTGGAAGTATGTCTGCCATGGCTGGACATCAGTGACTAGTATTTGGGAACTTTAATGCCCTGCAGTACTTCACCTTGCCATTGCTGCTACTGAGCCGTTCCCAAATGACAGCAGTGACACATAGGAACATCGACACACACAGCTCCGACCCCTGATGTGTCCATGGCACACACTGATGCAGCCTATACACCACCACACACACAGAACCCATATCAGGGGAGTAAGAAGGGGATGGGAATTATTGTGTGAGGAAGGAGGCAATAGCATCAGACACCGCCATATACCCTGTCCCTGCCTGGTTATGACCTATGCATCATGCCCTGGGAAATTGCGACATTCACCCGGACCCCGACACGGACTCCCATTTCATCACTGCTGGCCAATTACACAGCAATCCTGCTGCGGACTGCACACTTCCACTCCCTAGTCACTTCACAATCCCCAAAGGAATCTGGTTGGCCCACCACTGGGCTTCCATGTGATGTGGACTTGGATGGCCATGTGCAGCTCCAGCTCCGTCAATCACCTGAATGTGAATAAAACATTCTAAATCACATAGATATGTCATTACTATGTTCACTCATGTATGGCAGTATGCCTGGATGTAGGGACAATGATTGCACATGAATGTACACCATGGTAACTGATATCTATGCGCATGTGTGTCCCTAAGACACATGTCAAATTGGATGACTGTGTAGGTGAGTACTAGCTGTGTCCCCATTGCACATCAACAACAACCTCGTGACCCCCAACGGAGGCCAATGTCCATGTGTTGACTAGGGCTGTGTATATGAGTGACCAAATCGGTAGCAGGCCAGGAGTGGTGTCCTACTTCACAATTGACAACAGAACTTCACAACGCATACCTACTTCCACACATCTGTGTGGACACATTCTGTTATGATATGACATTGCTCCACATGGGCAGAGGTTGGACACCATACTCCCATTGCTGAAGTCACTTAAGTGCACATGCCGGCCAGCACCTATACCATAACAATGTCTGGCTCACAAAGGTCGAGCTTACAAAAGGGACTCACCCCCGTTGCACATGCGTCAGTCAGTTCCTCCCTGTGTAGGGACGATGCTCATTGTGGCACACGAGTGGACAATCTAATGAACACACCTCACAGTTAGACTCCAGTGGGGTGGCATAGACTTTATTGGCATGTTTGTGTCAGTACGGACGAGGCAAAGGACACAACAGGCAGGGACCTGCTTAAAACACTTATACGCAGCATGGGTACATGTTGAGGTTTAGAAAATGTTGGTGCGAAAATGGTAAACAATCATCACGGATGGCAACGCCCAACCCCAACTTGCCTTGCTGGATGAGTCATGTGTTGTTTGGCGTCTGCTCATTGCCCCGTGTGAGGGGGCACGACTCACTGCCCATGGTATCTGCATAGTGCTCTGCCACCGGAGTGGGCCGATTGTCGGCTCTGCTGACAGTGATCAGGTGAAAGGGTCCAGCAGGTTCACATGTCGTGCTAGGTTGCCATATGTGTGCTCTCCCCAGCAATGTGTATGAATTTGCAACGTTGCAAAACGACGTTGTGTTGCTCCGCCCATGGACCTGCATCACCTTGCACAGGTGTGAGTTCACACGCGTTGTTCCGTGTCCACTGTTGTGGTAGGATATGTGAGCAATCCCCACGATGCAACAAGATGTTGTTACATGTGCTCTGGGTAAAAATCTGATATGGCTGCAGCAATGTAGTTACTCGTCCGTGAATGCCCTCGCAGCTTCATGTGCAATGTGTACCAATAGTACGTTGTTGTCGTTTTCATGGAACACAAGGGTGAGCCAATCTATTAACTGGTCCAGGCAGGTGTACTCAGCTCAAGCTGTTTCACCAATCCGCAACACAGCCTGATAGGGGAGCGCCTAGATGTGGTCACTGCACACTAGGAATTGTGCAATCTCCCATGCACAACTGCCAATACATACGCAGTATGTCAAGGCATCCCATGCACAGCTGTTTTGGTTACACTCCTGTTCGTGATACAACAGGGGGCGCAGACACATGCCATAGTCCAATTCATCTAAGGTTGTGTTGGTTAGCCAGGGGACACTCAAATGTGCATGTTCAACAGTGGAACCATGGCTGGACGCAGGCGACGTAGGAAATGTGGAAGCGGAGCCGGTAGCTGATCCACAGCACTGCCAGTGGCACTGCGCCCAGTACATGCAGCATATGTGCACGGTAGTGTTCCACGTGACGGGGGTTGTGCATATGCCCGGTATGGCCTGCCATTTCCTTGGAGCGTCTCGTGGAACTGGCACTCTTCTGAACTGCGGCAGTTGTGTGGAGGATATGCTAAAGCTCTGGGCAATGATTTGAATATGTGTGCAACGTTGGGCTGAATAGGTTGCTGTTTCCATTAGTGTCAAGGGCATCCCATGGAGGTGTTGGCCTAACGGCTAGGTCGGTCGACTTCAAATATGGGGAACTGGATTCAAGTCTCGGCATTGATGCTGAACATCTTGTGATTCTGGGCAAATCGCGTAATCTCCCTGTGCCGAACAAACATTTTTTTATTGTGTCCTCATGTAATGCAACTGGTGTTATGTAAAGCGCTCTGATACCTGATATGGGTCAAGTTTGCGCTATATAAAACTCTGTAAAATAGAGAAAATAAAAAATCCCATGAGGGGGGTCCCTCAGGCAGGGGCTTCTGTGTGTGGGGTGTGGATAAGTCGGATAGTTCATTTGCACAATGCGTGGTGTGGGAGTCGTCCACATCTGCCATGGCATCTCTCTCAGGGTGTTCCAGGCATGTTCTGGACCAAGGTCAACGGTGCAGGTGTCCTCCTGCCTTCTGCATTGGAACAATGGAGCATTCATCCCTGTTGTTTGTCTAACTACTACTTGCGTTTTCGGAATGTGATGTGGCTTTGTCGCTGAGATTGGGACACAGCCATGGGCTCATGGGGTACGGATTGCGATACACACATACATGTTGGCATGTGGAGCGAGGTGCCATGCAAGGCCTTGCGCTGCTTGTGCAATCTCACTCCGTCTCTCTCCCTCGCTCTCTCTTACCTTTGTTGGGTGCATGGCACACCCTCTTCTCTTAGATTTAGTCTTCCAGGCTGTGTCCTACGTATTGTCCAGTGAGGACCTGCTAGGACTCATCTGAATGGTTGTTTTGGCTTTTGTTTGTATGGTGTTTTGTGTTGGTGTTTGCATTGATGTATGACTGATTCCTCATTTTCTGGCCACACATGTATGTTGATTTTCCTGCTTGTGCGACGATCAGGCAAAATATTTGTTTAGGGATTTGTGGTGTTGGTGTGCAGTTTCTTGGTCCGGGGTTGGGGGTGGGGTGTTGCGGGCCTAGGTGTGGTGTGTCCGTGCTGCATGTTCAGTTGCTCAGTGGCATCTGTTGTTCTTCATGTGCGGCTCTGAGCTGTGCTCCCTTTTGTGGTGCAGACTGTGGTCCGACTTTACACCAGGTTAATTTCCTGCTGCTAATGCGCCTTATTGCCTGTTTTGTGTTCTTATCGCGGTTCTCTCAGGTCGTTGAGAATGTTGTGGTGTGGTCGCGGCTTTTACCACAGGAATACCTACTCTGCATCTCATTAGCTATAGTTGTGGGGGTCCTCTGTGGCAATGTTTTTTGCGGCTGCTATGGTGGGTAACCTGGTGCTGTGGGCTGTTAGCACCAGCTTGTCAATGGGGGGGTACATTTATCATGACTTTGGCTGCAGTAAAGTGCTGTTAATTCGGCAATGGCTCTTTGTGAATATGCCACTTAGTGTTCATCGGTGGGCAGTCAGCATAGTTTGGTCTAAACTGCACGCTTGACCGGGTGCGCACACTTAGGATTCCATACTTAGGGCCTGACTACCAGGGCGGTCGCCGCCGTCTTCGCGGGCCCTTTCCAACCGCCGAGACCGGAAAATTTCCCCCCACCGTATTACAATGCAACCGCTTCTACCGCTACGGTGGAGCACATACCCGCTTATATGTTGCTGCAAATGCATGCAAAATCACAGAAAATATGTGAATTGTACACACAAGCATGACAGGTGGGCATATGCCCCGTGCACCATGTTTCTCATTGCTGGAGTGTGTCGGAATGTGCACAGTCCAGTCAATGGGAATGCATAATGCAGAAGGCCTTACCTGGATTCCGGCGCCCACAGGATCGTAGCCATCGGGGAGCAGCTGCTCAGGTGTAGGGGAGACCTGGAGGAAGGGATCCATGGCAGAGACTGCTGGAGAGGAGCGGATATGAGTTGGTTTGCACCCCGAATCCATAGTTTCTGATAACTCAAGGCAGTCGGTCGGACCACTGCGGTCGGGTCGTCAGAAACCCACATCGTATCCGGACAGCCGTCAGATATCCCTGTACTGAGCTATGAATGCTGTTCTTCTCCGACATCCATTTACGTTGTTGTAGAAAAGCTGTCAGTCGGCGTTCTTTCTGTGGTCTGTCAGAGTACAGGATGCATGCATCATTATCCGGCGGTCGGACCGACCGCTTCCAACGAGACCGCGGCGGTCCGACCGCCTCTGACAGGAGCGCAGAAGTTCGTCCGACCGGCATTGTAATCTGGCCCTTAGTGAGCCAAAATCAGCGCACTCACACATGATTCTCTGGCAACCATTAAATGATTAATTTCAGCTTTCAAAGTATAGCGAATGCTGATGAAGCTGAGCTGCTAAATGCTTTTTTATAGACTTATTATTTTGGTCTTGAGAGATGCTAACAAGGTAGTGTGAAACCCCACAATGAAGGGCAGCCCTGAAGCAGCAGGAGAGAGGCCTCCGAGCTTTCAATGCTGCCCAAGGTCCAGCCTTCTACAGCACTGTGTTAGCCTCAGAGAGCACAAAGGTAACGTGACCAATGCAGAGATTTGAGGGAGTAAGTGTCTATAGTCCCTTCACATGCTGGGAATGAAATACTCCTTCCCCTGCAAATCTATCTGAACTCACAGCAGGCTTCATTATGAAGAGGCGGGCCATTCACAGCATTTCATAACCAAGATTTTCAGTGAACTCTGCAAATTCTATAGCTCAGGCCATTCGTAGCATTTCAGATCGGAATCTTTTCAGTTCAAATGGAACTTTTGCAGCTTCTCCAAGAGATTAAGAATAGTCACGGGTAGGGAAACCAGAAAAATGGGGAGTTGAATAGGGAGAGACGAAGAGACAGAGAGAGAAAGCGCAAGTGAAAGAAAGACAAAGATAGGGAGAGACTGACAAAGCCACATAAAGGCAAGGAGAGATGTGGCGAGACAGGGAGAAGGACGAGTAATGAGGGAAAAACAGAGAGAGATAGGAGGGATAGAGAAGTGGAAAGAGAGAAAGGAAGACATGGGCAAACAAAAAAAGATAGGAGAAAGCTAAGGAAAAACAGGGCGCTAGAGAAAAGCAGAAACAGACCATGGGAGTCAAAAAACGAGAGAAATAGGGAGAGAAATAGAATAGTCACAGGCAGAGAGGCTGATCCATAAGCAGTCAACTAGATAGAGATGGACAGGCAAAGATAGAAATGGGGAGAGGCGAGAGAGAAGGACAGGAGTAATAAAGAAGTCGAAGGTAGGGAGACACTCCTAAAGACAGAGAGAGGGAGGGCGACAAACAGGGAAACAGAGAAAAAGTGGAATAGTGAGAGTTAGAGAGACAAGGAGAGTTAGAGAAAGACTTGGAGAGACAGAGAAAGAACTCTAGAGATGATGAGAGCGAGAGTGAGTGGGGAAGAGAGAAAGAAAGATGAATAGAAACAGGCAGCATGGGACAGAGGGATAGAAACAGGGAGGGATAAAGACAGGGGGAGAGAAACAGCAAAAGAGAGACAGCTAAAGATTGAGGAGATACAGATAGGCAGAGGCAAAAGATGACGGGGTGAAATAAAGACAGAGAAAGACAAAAGGAGAAGAAAAGAAAGAGAGAGGGAGTGAAAACAAAAAAATATAGATTCAGTTCAGGGTGTCCAGGTCTCTCCCTTTCTTTATCTATCTATCTGTCTATCGTTAGCTCTGCTGCTATTCCTCTGTATATCAGTCTGCCTTTCTCATCTATTTCGGTCTCCATTGATCCATCTGTCTGTGACTATTACTTTTCCCCCTTCTTTCCATCCCTCAATCTGTATATTTATATAGGTCTCTGTCTCTATCAGTCTGTCTACTTATGTTTGTTCATCCTCACCCTTATCTATTCATCCATCTGTATGCATCTATCTATATGGATTATTCTATCATCTGTATCCATACTTCCATCTTTAGCTATACATCGGTATCTATGCATATCCACTCATATGGCCATCATTCCACCCACGCTTTCCCCCATCTAGCTTTTAAGGTATTGTAATTGGAAAATGTACTTTGCAGTCTACAATTTAACCCATTTACAAAATAAAAAACTATCTTTAAGTAGTAGCTTCTTAACTTGCCTAGTTGCACATCTCATAACTCAGTTGCACCCGCAATCATAAAAAGTGTGCATGCAAACATTCAGTTTGCATGCACAAGAGGAAGAATTAGATGAAACAGGGATTGCAAGTATGTTACTATTAATAGTAATGGTATTTATCGTATGTGTAGCCTGTGTTTTTTGAAGGTCTCAGAGCAAGTCTTATTCTGTGCCCCCCTGCCATCATCAAAGGGTATTGTAAGTTTGCAATTAGTGAAGAAATAGTTTATTGGCTTATTGAACGCCACATAAAGGAAGCATTTTGCTAAAGCTATTGTTATCTTTAAATATTAGGTGTAGCAGCCATGGGCGCCGTGTCATTAGATAAATACCTACATCCTAAAGATGGCTTGTTATTTTTTTATTTTTTTTGTATAAGAGAAGCCATTTTAATGTCTATATAATTTGCTTATTGGCGACCTAGTCTCAATTACAAACCTCATGGGATATATCTCTCTCTTACAACGGTTTTAATGGTATAGACCAAAAAATGCGAGAAAGAGAGAAAACAGAACTAATAGCTAAATTAACTACTGAAGACATGTTTCATAAAAAGCATTAATCCACAGCAAGAATATCAATAATCAATTGGGTATCACACCAAATGTTAAAACGGAATCTATAAATGTTTGATCTGGATTCAAACACTGATTAGTAAGGCTAAAAGCGCATGAGACTAATCATAGATTCCATTTCCAGCCACATTTGGTAGTTTAAAAAAACAATCTTATGAATATTAAACATTTTAGGTGACTTTTATCAAAAATATTTCCCAAATTACTAATTTGGAGGGGTCTCATTCTCATTTCAAGGATAGATACTTGAAGATAGTAGGAAAAGAAAGATACTAAAAGTTTTTTAATCTAGAAGGTTCCTGGTGCTGAAGCTGGAGCGGGCTATACCGGCTATTAAAGGCCCGCTCCTGTGTTAAAGTTCCGAGCCGAAGGCGAGGGTCTTTAACAAAAGACGGGACTTAATAGCCGTTATAGCCCTGCTATGAAGGGGTATTAGGCTATTAGAACATTCTGCCACTAGAGGGTAGAATGTTCTAACAAATAAAACAAAGGCTTCTCAAAGCTCGACGGGATTTAAATCCCCTCGAGCTCCGAGAGGCCTTTGTAAAACATTGGAATGTTACTCTGCTGGCCTTTACCGGCCCGTAGAAGCAGGGAGCACTCCTTTGTCTTCAGTGGAGCTCTGAACATTCCAATAATGGTTCCTAATGGTTCCAGATTAAATGTAAGCTATGTTTATTAGGAATGCATTAATTCCCTTTTTTTTAATTTTATTAAAGACGCCTCTTGCAGAGCTAAATTTGCAAATACAAAGAACTCTCATGTAAACTGTGCATTCTCTTCCCACCTCTCCTGTTGAAACCAATCTTACAAATGGATACAGGCTTTATCCTGTCAGGTATCGCTCTGCACTCAATTTATTGATATGTATAGATGTTGGGAATCTTGGGGCCATACTTTTTAAAGCCTTGGGGTGTTCTTTCCAGCATTTTGTTTTACAGGTCAAATAGTGCAACTTATGCATTTTGAAACATGCACAAGTATACATACTTGCTCTTGCAATTTCTTGACTCATCAGTTTTTTTCATGTTTGGCATCGCAAGATAATTTTTTATTTATTGGTGGTGTTGGAGGGTAACATACTCAGTAGTTATATTTATGGAAACCAGCTATGTTTGAGAGCTTTTACTCACTCATTTGGAGTATTTCATACTGTCACTAGAACATAGTCTATGTCTACAATTTAATGTAGTCACAGATTTCATGGTCAGAATGAGTACCTGTGATGTATAACTATTTTGTAGCTCTGTACTCTCACTGTTGTAGTATTGGGTAATGAATCTTATTCTATTACTGTCGGTGCCTATTTTCATTTTAGTTATAGGTGTATTGTGTAGCAATTATTGTTTGTGTAAGGTTTTTAATTTGTCAGCTTTGCACAATTGTATGCTTAGGATAACCTTTCTGTAAAAATCCTTGGTAAATTGTAATGGCTTCAGTGTCTAGAATGATTGAAGAATACACAATTGTCTAGCTCTCACGAATTTCCCTTAAGGAATAATGATGATCTGCTGTGTACCTTTATTGAAAGATAAATAATTCACAACCCAAGAAGCAAATCTTTATAATCAAATGAAAATTCTACATTTATATTGTTGATATTCAGTCATTTGTGAAACAGTAAAGTGCCTTGATCTGTCCCATTCCAAATAATTAATACATCATCTGTGAACCATAGCAGAATATTGTTTTCAAATAATAATGAAGATCCTTTTTTTTAACTTCTTTATTTGATTTTACACAATAATATAAATAGTAACCCACCACTTTCCCTTAAGATAGCAGATTCATATGTTATTTGGTTAGGAACAAAAAAGAGCAGATTAACTTCAGAACAGACATCTCTCCCTACGTCATCACATCTGAGTACATTCGCCATGCCTGATAATATTTTGTGATTCCCGGTTACTGAAGGCAAGCCAGACACTAGACATTTTTTCCCGTACCTTCTTACTTTTTTCAGGAATAAATAGCCCTTTCAAGATAATAAATATAGACTAGGCGTGCAAACCATTGATGAAACACTGGGGTGGGGGGGTTAAGCCAGGCAGTTGTCAAACCGATCCGATAAACAGCCATAGCGACAAACATAAAAGGTTTGACATTGGATAGGGCTGTCTCCTCATGGACCCCTAATAGGATCCAGCGAGGATACAGAATAATGTCTATCCCCACTTTGTTAGCAAGAAAATCTTTAATCTCTCATTTGAGACCATCTAGTGCCAGACAGGTCGCCAACAGATGCACATGATCCACACCATACTCCCTACATCTGGGACACCCTGTTCTTGTGGCCCCCGCCATCTGGCTATATTTCTATGGTGTAATATAAAGATTAAAACAGGTCTTAAAATGTTGGGCCTGTACATTAACATAGATTAAAAACATCTGAGCACCAGCCATTGACCTCGCCAGATCATTAGGTTGAGTATTGATCTTATCCACCCAGCCCTGAGAATGTTTGGCCATATCATCCTGCATTGTGTTATTTAGGAAACCATAGAGGACTCCCTATCCGGGTTTCGTCAGCCAAAATCAGTTCAACAGTATCTACCTTATTAAAGCCAATCATTCCACCACCTTTCTTCCTTAAAAAAATCCCCTATATGTAAATATTTGAAAAAGTCCCTATGGTGAAGCTTGAAAATTTGTCGCAGCATTCCAAAGATCTTAAAAGAATTAGACGTAAAAGAATCCCCAAGTGTACAAATTCCACGTGACAACCATTTACCCATATAAACATCATGAAAAATGTCCAACAACAGCGGGTTATCCTGTATTGGGGTACAATAGTTAAGGCTTCCCAAAAGTGGACTTTTTTTTTTGTAGCCAAATTCAGTTTGCCAAAATAGACAGCCCTTACTTTTATCCCCTATTAGGTGCTCATATATAGATGGTCATATCATCCTGTCGGGGGGGGGGGCTCCCTCCTTACCTAGGAGGGTTGCCAGTTGCTGCTGTCCGGTAGCCCAGTATTACAATTTGCGGATTGGGGTCAGCTAGTCCTCCATGATCCTTTGGCATAGTCATAAATCTGAGTGCATGCCTCGGATTCGCATATGCCCAAAGGAATCTGGTCAGGATCCCGTCAAGGAGTTGAAACAAGTTATTATCAATCTACTGCGGGATAGCCCGAAAGAGATAGAGGATCTTGGGAAGGAAAATCATTTTGATCAGGTTACTCCTCCCAATCAGTGACAGCCTCAGATTGTTCCATCTCCCAAAGTCCTCTTTGGCTTTCTGGATTTCAGGTTAGTTTCCAGGATCTTTCAAACATCTGAAGTAATAATCACATAGTTAGTAACCTGCTCATCCAATGGAAGTTCCTCTTGATTGATGATAACTTGGGTGTTCGAGGCATGTGGGCTGCTGAATTCATATCTGTGCATAGATCGCCGCCTAGTGTTGGGTCCGGATGATTGCACATTGTTGTCCTGGAAGAGTCTTCGAAGTATCACGAGATAGGTGGCTCCTCCCCTGGACTACAGTGCGCATGGGCATCGCCTCCATCCCCAGATAGTTTTTTTCCGCCATTGGGTTCGGATGTGTTTCGGTTCCCTCTGTCGGAATCGATAGTTGTTTAACTTTCCTTACTTGAGACCAAAAGGTCTTTAGGACTCGCGTCGGTATTGTCCATCGTTCGGGTTGGTTTATTCATCGGCTCCGAACACTTGCTGCCCTTCCGCGTGCTGTCGGCGCAGACGGGCCTACACAACGCTCCAGACTATTCAACATGGAACGAACTCCGTTTAAGAGGTGCCCAGTGTGTGCCTCAAAGTATTCACACCTCGACGTGCACCCAGTGTGCAACAGATGCTTGTCGCCGGACCACGACGAGGCCAGGTGTATGGCCTGCTCCAAGTTCCGGTCGAAGAAGACTCTCAAGCTACGTCGGGCCGCAAGACTGCAGGCCCAGTTATCGGCACCCCCACCAACCAACTTCTTTGAAGAAGACGTTGAAGACGACACCGTCCTACAAGTTTCGGACTCTGACCCGGCGTCTGGGGATGAAAACTACGACGCGGGAGATGAGGAGTTCGAGGAAGTCGTCGAGGAGGTAGGGGACGACGACGGGGCCATTGCCACCGTGGAGGATAGCTCGGAAGAGGAGCATCCTCATACTGACTCCAGGGCCGAACCCCAGCATAAGGCCCAGGTCGAGGGATCGCCTTCGGGCCTTACCCAAGACCTCAATATTCGTCCCTCAGCCCCGCCTCCGGGCCCGGCCACGGACATTGGCGATGCGCCACTCCCGGTACAGAAACCGAAAGTGAAACCATCAGGGTCCGCTCCATCTGTATCGAAACCGAAAGTGCAAGTCGCACTGGTGGGATCAAAGGCTCCAGAGGCCTCGGCGCCGAAGAAATTCAAAATGGCCGCCGAGATCAAGAGCCACGCCAAAATGGCCGACCCGAAAACCACAGTGTCGAAGCCGAAGGCAAAAACGCCCGACGCGGCTGCGTCGGCGCCGAAGCTGGTCGACGCTCTGAAGAGCCGCGTCGACGCCAAGAAGGTCGATGACCCTAAGAAGGCCTCCAAAAAGCGTCAGGACGACCCCAAGGCTCTGGCTGCACCGATCCTGGTCGACAAATCCAAGGGCGGTGCTGTGTCGGCTCCGAAGACTGCGCCTTTGGTCGCCGAACCAAATCCGGACTCGGAGGACTCGCTCGAGCCAGTCCAGCCCTCCCCGTCCTTTACTAAAAAGGTCACGGAGTCCCTTCAACGTATTCGGAAGGAGGACGTGGCTCTCGGGCCGAAGAATGTGGCGACGAAGCCTCCACAGAAGCCGGCGAAGGCGCAGACGCCGATCCACTTCATGCTGCCGCCGAAGACGACGCCAAAGGCTTTAGCTCCAAAAGATGGGGCCGGGGTGCCCTTGAAGCTGGTGTCTACGCCTAAACCATCCTTGGTGGGGCCGAAGCCACGGCACCAACCACTAGCGGAAGAGGAGCGTCGAGAGGTTGTCATCGACGCCAACACAGGCAAGCTCTCTCTCCTTAAAAGGAAGATCACCCCGGAGCCGGTGTTGGAGCATTTTCATATTCCACTTAAAAAGAAGTTGGACTCTGCGGGCACTTCTGCCCCTCAAGAGCCTGCATCTCTACAAGGTCTGGGACTCTCACCCACTCACTCTAACGCTGGGGAGGGTGACGAGGACGAGGAGGAGGAGTACAATTATCCAGCATACTCGGATCCAGAGGAGGTAAATGAGCCATGGTCTGCTGGAGGCGACCCTGCGGACCCTCAGACTGGGCACGAGCCGCAGCTTTTTGCTGCAAAGACTTCACCTACGGAGGACTCTGCAGCCTTCAACGCTTTGATTGAGAGAGCTGCGGCCAACCATGATATCGACCTCCACGCCGACCCAGTGGATGTCGATTTTCTTTTTGACACTTTCTCAGTGGCTGAAAAGACCGTCAAGACATTGCCAATGCTCAAAGGTGTGCTAAAGCATGCGCCAGAGGTTTTCAAGGAGCCCACCCGGGCAAGAGTCATCAATCCTCGCATTGATAAAAAATACAAGGCGGCGCCCACTGACCCTACATACATCAAGGGACAGTTGCCACTGGACTCTTTGGTGGTCTCCAACGCACGTAAAAGAGCCAATTCACAGACCACGGGTGATGCTCCTCCCCCTGACAAAGAATCAAAGGTGTTTGAGGCATCAGGGAAACGTATTGCTGCGCAGGCAGCCAATATATGGCGCATATCAAACACGCAGGCGCTACTTGCACGCTACGATAGGGCGCACTATGAGACCCTAGAAACACTTCTACAACACTTGCCAGATCAGTATAAGGAGGGTGCAGAGATGCTGATTCAGGAGGGTAAACTCATTACCAATGCCTCCATCAAGTGTGCTCTAGATGTGGTTGATACCGCCTCGCAGGCCATCAATACTAGCGTTCTGCTTCGCCGGCATGCGTGGCTCAGAATATCAGGCTTTAAACCAGACATTCAGAGCACCATCCTCAGCCAAACAGTGAATCCAGACCACCTGTTTGGACCTGAAGTAGATGCCACACTCGAAAAAATGAAGAAGGACACTGACACAGCTAAATCTATGGGTGCCCTTCAGTCCCAGCAGTTTCGGGGTGGTTCCTTTCGCCGCTCCAATAGCAGAGGCACCTCAAGGGGTCAAGCGTCACAATCCACGCAATTCTATAAAGCTAACACCCAAACCTCATACACCAACAAAGGTAGGGGTGGATACCGTGGCAACAACGTCAAGGGCAGAGGACGTGGAAATAACAGCTCCAGGTCCTCCACCGCCAGCAAACAGTGACGCCTTGTCACTGCCCCCCGACCACACAACACCGGTCGGGGGGAGACTCCAGCAGTTCCTGCCCGTGTGAAGGTCCATCACCACGGAGAGGTGGGTCAAATCTCTTATTCAGTACGGTTATTGTCTGGAACTCACTTCCATCCCACCAAACATACCTCCAAGAAACCGTCCTATGTCCGGCGAGCACTTGCACTTGTTGCAGCAAGAAGTTCAGGTCATGCTGCAAAAAGGGGCAATAGAGCTCGTTCCACTGCAGGAACGAGGAACAGGGGTTTACTCCCTGTACTTTTTAATCCCAAAAAAGGACGGATCTCTCAGGCCCATACTGGACCTCAGACCTCTCAACATGTACATTCTGTCAGAGCATTTTCATATGCTTACTCTGCAACAGGTTCTCCCGCTGCTCCAACAAGGGGACTTCCTGGCAACTCTGGACCTCAAGGATGCATATTTTCACATTCCCCTGCATCCTTCGCACAGGAAGTATCTGAGGTTCACCATTCAAGACCAGCACTACCAGTTCAAGGTCCTGCCCTTTGGGGTCACCACAGCGCCCAGGGTCTTCACAAAGTGCCTGGCGACAGTGGCGGCGCACCTAAGACGTCAGAACATCCACGTATACCCCTATCTGGACGACTGGCTCATTCAAGCAAAGTCGTACAAACAGTGCGCCGACCACGTGTCCCAAACCATTCACCTTCTGCACGATCTGGGATTCTCACTGAATTACCCAAAGTCCCATCTCCAGCCCGCTCACATACGGCAGTATCTGGGCGCGACCATAGATACTCTGGTGGCTACAGCCCAGCCAAATTCAGTGAGGATCAACAGCATTCTATCGCTGATTCAAAAATTCAGACCTCAACACTCTCTTCCAGCACGAGTGTTCATGCAGTTGATCGGCATGATGGCCTCCTGCATCTCCATTGTCCCGCACGCGAGACTACATATGCGCCCGCTTCAGGAGTGCTTAGCACGTCAGTGGACTCAGGCTCATGGGCAATTAAAAGACCTGGTGTTGGTGAGCGGTCGGGCATACAACTCTCTGCATTGGTGGAATCCCCAAAAAACCTTTGCAAGGGCCGACCGTTCCAAGAGCCTGTGCCACAGATTGTCCTGACGACGGACGCCTCTCTCCAGGGTTGGGGAGCACATGTACTCCACTACACAGTGCAGGGACTATGGACACCACAGCAGAAGAAGATGCACATCAATGTGTTGGAACTGATGGCAATCTTCATGGCCTTAAAGGCGTTCAAAGTACATCTGTGCAACAAGGTCGTGTTGATCCGGACGGACAACATGACAGCCATGTACTACATTCAGAAACGGGGAGGGACACACTCTCCACAGTTGTCTCATCTGGCTCAGAGCATGTGGAAGTGGGCCATTCAGAGGAACATCTTTCTCATGGCAGAACACCTCCCAGGCAAGGACAACCAGATGGCGGACCTGCTCAGCAGGCACAGCCACCAGATGCACGAGTGGGAGATACACCCATCAGTACTCCAGCCGTACTTTCAGACATGGGGTCATCCAGAAATAGACCTGTTCGCCTCAAAGGAGAACGCAAAATGCCAAAGCTTCGCCGCCAGGTTCCCACACCCGCAATCGCAGGGCAATGCGATATGGATGAACTGGTCAGGCAAATTTGCGTACGCTTTTCCCCCAGCACCCCTGATACCGCTGGTGGCACGCAAGCTCAGGCAGCACTCGATGACCCTCATCCTGGTTGCTCCAACATGGGCTCGCCAACCATGGTACACCACGTTTCTGGAACTGTCCGTGGTACCGCATCAAAGGCTTCGCCTCACACCCAGCCTTCTGACCCAGAGCCATGGCGGCATTCAGCACCCAGATCCGCAACAGCTCAACCTGGCGATCTGGCTCCTGAAGTCCTAGAGTTCGGCTACCTCAATCTTCCCCCGGATTGCATGGACATCATTCGGGAGGCAAGAAAGCCCACTACTAGAGCCTGTTATGCGGCCAAATGGAAGAGGTTTGTCATTTATTGTGCAAACCACAACATCAATCCACTAGATGCTTCCATTCAGAACATCATTTGTTACCTGTTTCATCTGTACCAGTGTAATTTGGCTTATACTTCCATCCGCATTCACCTGTCTGCGATGGCCGCATACCAGCAAAATAGACAGCACCTTTCACTTTTCAAGGTGCCTGCTATCAAAGCTTTTCTGGAAGGACTCAAAAGGGTCATTCCACCACGGACCCCTCCAGCCCCAGAATGGAACCTCAATGTGGTTCTTACACGGCTGATGGGTCCTCCCTTTGAGCCACTACATTCCTGTGACATTCAATTCTTGACTTGGAAGGTGGCTTTCCTAGTAGCAATTACATCGCTACGGAGGGTGAGTGAGCTGCAGGCCCTCACAATTCAGGAACCTTTCTTCCAGGTCCATGCTAACAGGGTAGTGCTCCGCACTAATCCTAAATTTCTACCCAAGGTTGTGTCTCAATTCCACATAAACCAGACAATTGAGTTGCCAGTGTTTTTCCAAAATCCTGAGTCACTGGCAGAGCGGATGCTCCACACCCTTGACGTCAAGAGGGCACTAATGTATTACATTGACAGGACCAAAGATTTTAGAAAGACTAAGCAGCTTTTCGTTGCCTTTGCGTCACACCACAAAGGTAACGTTATTTCCAAGGCTGGTATTGCTAGGTGGATCGTGAAGTGTATTCAGATCTGTTACGCAAAAGCTAAACGTACTCTTACAATTCCACCAAGAGCCCACTCCACCAGAAAGTTGGGGGCCTATATGGCCTTCCTTGGAAACATTCCCTTAGAGGACATATGTAGAGCAGCCACATGGTCTACCACACATACATTTACAAAACATTACTGTGTAGACGTGCACTCTAAACAGCAGGCAGCTGTGGGGCAGGCTGTTCTCAAGACACTTTTCCAAACTGCTGCAGCTGGCACGGGCGGCCGCCGCTAATGGAGGGACTGCTATGTATTCTATGCACAGATATGAGTTCAGCAGCCCACATGCCTCGAACTGCAAATGCTACTTACTAGTATGCATCTGTTCTTGGCATGTAGGGCTGCTGACATTCATATCGCCCGCCCTCCTCCCCGGCGCCTGTAGCAGCTGCAGTGTTCATATATATGCTCATAGCATGGTCATCACTCACATAGTTCACTCCATCTCGGCCACAATGGCTAAAAACAATCTGGGGATGGAGGCGATGCCCATGCGCACTGTAGTCCAGGGGAGGAGCCACCTATCTCGTGATACTTCGAAGACTCTTCCAGGACAACAATGTGCAATCACCTGGACCCAACACTAGGCGGCGATCTATGCACAGATATGAATGTCAGCAGCCCTACATGCCAAGAACAGATGCATACTAGTAAGTAGCATTTGCATTTCTCCCTGTTCAACAGATACCCAGAATATTGGCCAAATCTCTTAGCCTCCTTCTCGAACTCTACAAGAGCACCACTAGGTTCTTAGGTAGCAATAGCCAAGTCATCAGCATATATTGAAATGTTCATCTCCCCTCCTGGTTGCTTAATCGGCTGGATTGTATGGTTACAATGGATTTGCTTGATCAAGGGGTCGATGTAGAGCGCAAATGAAAGATCCATTCTTGTTGTTTACTCCCTCTCGTACGCTCCCATAAAGAGGGAGGCATAAAATGGGGTGAATTGTTATCCCTGGAAACAGTGATTACAACGCATGACATTAGAACGCATATGTTTTTACCACACATGACTTTACAACAGATTTCGTGGTAAAGGCATGCATGTTAAAGGCATATTTGTTTTACATGTAAGCATAAGGTAAGTTTAGGGTGGGTTTGGGGGTGTAGGGGTAATTTTAGGGTTCCAATGGTAATTTTAGAGTTCAGGGTGGCTTTGGGAGATGTAGGGGTAATTTAAATGTTGAGGGTGCAAAGGGTAAATTTTAGGGTAGAGGGCGAGTATGGGTTTTGGGGTGTAGGAGTAATTTTAGGGTTCAATGTGGGTTTGGGTTTTATGGTGCACATGGTGATATTTGGGTTCAGGGTGGATTTTGGGATTGGGGTGCCAATGGTAATTTTAAGTTCTAGGGTGGATTTTGGGTGCCAAGGGTGATTTTACATGTTAGGGTAAGTATGGGTTTTGGGGTGTGTAGGGTAATGTTAGGGTTCAGGGTGGGTTTGGGTTATGGGGTGCCCAGGATAATTTTAGGTTTCAGTTGGATTTAGGGTGCCAAGGGTAATTTTAAGTTTTAGGGTGGACATGTGTTTTGTGGGGTCTAGGGTAATTTTAGGGTTCAAGGTTGTTTTGGGGTGCTAAGATCAATTGTAAGGTCCAGGATGGGTATGGGGTGTAGGGGTAATTTTAGAGTTCATGGTGGGTATAGGTTTTGGGTGCCAAGGGTAATTTTAGGGTTCAGGGTGGGTATGGGTTTTGGGGTGTAGGGGTAATTTTTAGTGTGAGTTTGGGTTTTGAGGTGCCCAGGGTAATTTTAAGGTTCCTGGGAAATTTGGATTTTGGGGGGCAAAGGGTAATTTGAGGGTACACAGTGGGTATGGGTTTAGGGTTTGGGGGTAGGAGTAATTTTAGGTATCAGAGTGGCTTTGGGTTTTGGGATGCCCAGGGTCATTTTTGGGTTCAGGGTGGATTTGGGTTTTAGGTTGCCAAGGGTCCTTTTAAGTTTTAGGGTGGATTTCAGTTTTGGGGTGCCAAGGGTAATTTTAAGTTTTAGGGCAGGTACGGGTTTTGAAGTTTAGTAATAATTTAAGGGTTCATGGTGGGGTTGGGTTTTGGGGTGCCAAAGGCAATTTTAGGGTTCAGGGTAGAATTGGATTTTAGGGGGCAAAAGGTAATTTTAGGATTCGGGGGGGTTGGGGTGTAGAAGTAATTTTAGGGTTCATAGTGGGTATGGATTTTGGGGTGTTTCGGGTAAATTTAGAGTTCAGGATTGGTTTTGGGTGCCAAGGGTAATTGTAGGCTTCAGAGTGGATTTGGGGTTTTGGGTGCTAAGGGTAATTTTATGGTTCAGGGTGGTTATGGGTTTTGGGGTGCAAAGTGTAATTTTTGGGGTTCAGAGTGGGTTTCGTGGTGTCAAGGGTCATTTTATGGTTCAGGGTGGGTATGTGTTTGAGGGTGCTAAGGGTAATTTTAAGATTGGTATGGGTTTTGGGGGAGGTGCAAGGGTAATTTTAGGGTTTCTGGGTGGGTTTTTGTTTTGGGGTGTAGGAGTAGTTGTAGGGTTCATAATGGGTTTGGTGTGTCGGGTAAATTTAGGGTTCAGGGTTGTTTTTTGGTGCTAAAGGTAATTTTAGGGTGCAGGGTGGGTTTGGGGTGCTAAGAGTAATTTTAGGGTGGGTATGGTTTTTCGGGTGCCAAGTGCAATTTTAGTGTTCAGGGTGGTTTTTGGGTGTAGGAGTAATTTTGGGGTTCATTGTGGGTATGGGTTTTGGGGTTCCCAGGGTTGGTTTACGGTGCTAAGGGTAATTTTAGGGTTGAGGGTGCCCAGGTTAATTTTAGGTTGGGTTAGGGGTGCTAAGGGTCATGTTAGGGTTCAGGGTGGGTATGAGTTTTGGGGTGCACAGGGTCATTTGAGGGTTCAGGGTGGGGTTTGGTTTTGGAGTGTAGGAGTCATTTTAGGGTTCATGGATTGTATGGGTATGGATTTTGGGATGTTTAGGGTTAATTTAGAGTTCAGGATTGGTTTTGGGTGCCAAGGGTAATTTTAGGGTCCTGGGTGGGTATGTTTTGGGGTGTCAAGTGCAATTTTAGTGTTCAGGGTGGATTTTGGGTGCACAGGGTAATTTTAGGGTTCATTGTGGGTATGGATTTCAGGCTGCCCAGGGTTGGTTAAGGGTGCGAAGGGTCATTTTAGTGTTCAGCGTGGATTTGGGTTTTGGGGTCTCTAGGGTAATTTTAGGGTTCAGGATTGGTTTGGGTTTTGGGGTGTAGGAGTAATTTTAGGGTTCATTGTGGGTATGACTTTTGGAGTGTCGGGTAATTTTAGGGTTCAAGGTGGGTTTGGGGTGTCTAGGGTGATTATAGGGTTCAGGATGAGTTTGGGTTTTGTGGTGTAGGAGTAATTTTAGGGTTCATTGTGGGCATGGGTTTCAGGCTGTCTAGGGTAATTGTAGGGTTGAGGGTTGGTGTGGGGAGGTAGGGGTAATTTTAGGGTTCAGGGTAATTTTAGGGTGGATTTGGGGTGTAAGGGTAAACTTAGTGTTCAGGGTGGGTTTTGGTTTGCGGTGCCCAGGGTAATTTTAGGTTTCTGGGTGGGTTTAGGTTTTGTGGTGCCAAGGGTAGTTTTACGGTTCATGGTGGGTATGGGTTTTGGGGTGCCAAGGGTGGATTTGGGGTGTAGTTTAGGGTTCATTATGGGTTTGGGTTTTGGGGTGAAAGGTGTCATTTTTTTATGGTTCAGGGCGTGTAAAGGATTTTTTGGTGTAGGGGTAATTTTATGGTCCAGGGTGGGTCTTGGGGTACTAAGGTTAATTTTAGTATTCAGGGTGGGTTTGGATTTTAGGGTGGATATGTGTTTGGGGGTGCTAAGGGTAATTTTAGGGTTCCGGGTGGGTCTGGGTTTTGGGGGTAGGAATAATTTCAGGCTTCAAAGTGGATTTGAGCTTTATGTTTGCAATGGTAATTCTAGGTTTTGGGGTGGGTATGGATTTTGGGGTGTTTAGGGTTCAGGCTTGGGGTGCTATGGGTAATTTTAGGGTTCAGGGTGTATTTGGGTTGCCCATGGCAATTTTAGGGTTCAGGGTGTATTTGGGTTGCCCATAGTAATTTTAGGGTTCATGGTGTATCAGGGCTTTGGGGTGTCTAGGGTATTTTTAGGGTTCAGGTTTGGGTGCTAAGAGTAATTTTAGGGTTCAGGGTGGGTATTGGGTTTGGGGTGTAGGAGTAATTTTAGAGTTCATAGTGTTTGGGTTTTGGGGTGCCAAGGGTTATTTTAGGGTTCAGGGTGTGTTTGGGTTTTGGCGTGCCAAGGGTAATTTTAGGGTTCAGGGTGGATTTGGGTTTTGGGGTGCCAAGGGTAATATTACGTTTTAGGGTGGTTTTGGGGTTTCAGGGTGGGAATGGGTTTGGGGTGCTAAGAGTTTTTTTTAGGGTTCAGGGTGGTTTTGGGGTGCCAAGGGTAATATTAAGTTTTAGGGTTGTTTTGAGGTGGCAAGGATTATTTTAGGGTTTTAGGGTGGGTATGGGTTTTGGGGTGCTAAGGGTAGGTGTAGGGTTCAGAGTGGGTTTGGAGTGGGGGAGGGTGTGAGGGTAATTTTAAGGCTCAGACAGCAAGCTGCTGCTAGGAATGCTACTGGTACCCATAGAGTGTATTGGGATGAAGGGCTCCTATATTCAGAGGCTAGAGACCCCAAACCTGGTGCTTCCAGGAGGTTGGTCATACCTTTGGCATTCAGGGACTTCCTTCTCAACTTAGCCCATGATATTCCCCTAGCACACAGCTTTCCAAACTTTTCATGTTGGTGACACGCCATTCTGGAAAATAAAATTTCGGGACACGGTAACGCGAGCGAACCCGAACCACCCAAGGCGCTTGCCAAGGCTGAGCCTACCGAGTTTGCTAATGCTTGTTTCAATGGCATTTAATCAAGATAGCGTATTTACAAATCCAAAACCTGTTTAAAAAGCAATCAATCTACAAAATGTACTTCAGTGCATCTATCTGTAGTAAGTGTGATAGTGTTTCAGTTGATTTCATTATAGATCACGCTCACCAAATCCTAGATTTTAATCACAGGACTAGTTTGGGCACCCAGTCGGTATTTGCTGTGCCCAGAGCACACAATTAACGCCAACTAGATGCAGTCTGTGCACACAATTAACTTTAGCTAGCTGTTGTTTGTGCATAAAATTAACTTCAGCTAGCTACAATCTGTGCACACAATTAAAGTCAGCTAGCTGCTGCCTGTGCACCCACTTACCTTCAGCTAGCTGCAGTATGTGCAATCAATTAACTTCAGCTAGCTGCTATCTGTGCACAGAATTAACTTAATTTAGAACCAGTCTATGCACACAATTACCTTCAGCTAGAACAAGCCTGTGCACAGTTAACGTCAGCTAGAGCTTGTCTGTGCACACAGTTAATTTCAGCTAGCTACAGTCTGTGCATACAATTAATTTCAGCTAGTTGCAGTCTATGCACACTATCTTCAGCTAGAAATAATATGTGCACAAAATTAATTTCAACTAGAACCAGTCTGTGCACACATTTAACTTCAGCTAGAACCAGTCTGTGCACAAAACTTAATCTAGATGCAGTCTGTGCACACAATTAACTTCAGTTAGCTGCAGTCTGTGCACACAATTAACTCCAGCTAGCTGCTGTCTGTGCACACACATCTTCAGCTAGAACCAGTCTATGCACACAATTACCTTCAGCTAGAACTTGTCTGTGCGGACAATTTGTTTCAGCTAGCTGCTGACTGTGCTCACAACTTCAGCTAGAATTGGTCTCCGTACACAACTGACGTCAGTTAGCCCTAGATTGTGGGCACTTCATGCCACTTGACGAGGTCACACACGGAACATAAATAAAATCAGTTGGTTCCAGTGCTTTGCCCTGAAATGAATGTCTCATAGCTCAAGTTTGGACCCACGGCCAGCCTCGGTTGTAGGCATATAATCAGCAGCACCTGGAAGCCCCATATACTGGACATAGCACTAAAGCCATCAGGCGCGCAACACCCATTGGACTCAAAGGGTTTCAGGCCCCCCCCCCCCCCCCCCTGTCGTGTGTGGCAGCCGGGGATGAGACAGATCCCGGGCACACACACAGCCGCACCCGAGTACTTCACAGGTTTTTAAAGGACCATTTGTATGTTAATGAGGCCTTGCTGTTGTTTCACCCCTTCTAAGAGCCCCTGCAGCTCCACTCTTCATGATGGTTAAAGATTCAGCCCCCCCAAATGTTTTCTTAGCCCCCCTCCCCCGAAATTTGGCTCTAGTTGCGCCTCTGAAAGCAAACACTAGGGTGTGATACACTATCAACGTACCCTGACCCTGAAGTTTGTTCACGTCGAAATGGGACACACTAATCCTGTCACCTTTAATGCTAACCATTCACTTTTTGCACTTCCACGAGTTCCATATGTTTCAGCCCCAAGATCTTGGTTAAGGAACTCGTGAAGAAACCAGACTTCAGGGAAATTAAACATATTTTGGTATCTGATGGGCTTGAGTTGCGCTTCGGTCTGTGCAATCTCTGCTCGGAAGGAAAGCATGTTAATGCTTCCCTTATCTGCAGCGGGGAGGGGGAAGAGAGGTGTCTGTTGGTGACTAGGAAATGGGAGGCTGTCTGCAGTGCTGCAAATATCCCAGATACGCTCATTCTCCTCATAAATCTGCCCTCATAAATCTGATCGCGCAACACACCTACACATGGGGCGTGACACAGTAACGTGTTGCGCCACACAGTTTGGAAAGCTGTGCCCTAGCAGGACATCTTGGCCAGGACAAGACTTGGGACAGGCTTGTCCCTCACTTTCACTGGCCTCACATGCCAGAAGATACCAAGGAGTTTTGTCGCTCCTGTGCCACCTGCCAAGCCAGTGGCAAATCAGGTGGCACCACAAAGTCCCCCCTAATACCACTACCTGTGGTGGGGGTTCCCTTTGAAAGAGTTGGGATAGACATTGTTGGACCAATGGATCCCCAAACAGAATCTGGGCACAGGTTTATTCTGGTGGTAGGGGATCATGCCACCAGATACCCAGAAGCTATTCCCCTAAGGACCACAACAGCACCTGTTGTGGCAAGAGCCCACCTGGGAGTTTTCTCAAGAGTGGGTTTTCCGAAGGAGGTTATCTCAGACAAAGGTGCAAACTTTATGTCTGGATATTTGACTGCTTTGTGGAAAGAGTGTGGAGTGAACTATAAGTTCACCACACCCTACCATTCACAGTGTAATGGTCTAGTTGAAAGATTCAACATGACCTTAAAGGGCATAATTAAAAGTTTACCTGAAAAGCTTAGGCAAAGATGGGACATCCTACTGCCCTGCTTTTTGTTTGCTTACAGAGAGGTCCCACAGAAAAGGGTTGTCTACAGCCCTTTTGAACTTCTGTCTGGGCACCCTGTAAGAGGACCCCTTTGTCTGGTGAAGGGAGGATGGGAGTTACCTCGCAAAGCTCCAAAACAAGACATTGTGGATTATATACTTGGTCTCCGCTCCAGGATGGCTGAGTATATGAAAAAGGCTTCCAAAAACCTTGAGGCTAGCCAGGAACTCCAAAAAGCCTGGCATGACCAAAAGGCTGTGCTGACTGTTTACTAGCCAGGGCAGAAAGTGTGGGTGTTTGAGTCAGTGGCCACAGCAGCACTCCAAGACAAATGGTCTGGAACCCACACTATTGTTGAGCAGAAGGGAGAGATAACCTATTTGGTTGATCTTGGAACTCCCAGGAGCTCCCACAGGGTGCTTCATGTCAACAGATTGAAACCATATGTTGACAGGGCAGACATGAGCTTGCTCATGGCTACAGATGAGGGACAAGAGGAAGAGAGTGACCCTCTCCCAGACCTGCTTTCTCAGAACCCTGATGATGGTTCAGTTGATGGTGTAGCCTTGGCAGGCAGCATCACTGAGCAGCAGCAGAAGGACTGCAGACAAGTTCTACAGTCCTACAGACATATGTTTTCTCTGACTCCAGGTCAGACTACCTGGTTCACTCATGAAGTGGACACTTGGGACAGTCTGCCTGTCAAGAGTAAAATCTACAGGCAACCTGATCATGTCAGGGGCTGCATCAGGACAGAGGTCCAAAAGATATTGGAGTTAGGAGTCATTGAGCCCTCAGAGAGCCCTTGGGCCAGTCCCGTAGTCCTAGTGCCTAAACCTCACACCCAAGATGGTAAGAGAGAGATGAGGTTTTGCATGGTTTACAGAGGCCTCAATGTTGTCACTAGGACAGATGCCCACCCAATACCAAGAGCAGATGAGCTCATTGACAGATTGGCTTCTGCCAAGTTTTTGAGTACATTTGACGTGACAGCTGCCTACTGGCCGATCAGACTAGCTGATGATGCAAACGTCAAGACAGCATTTTCAACCCCAGGAGGTCATTATCAATTTGTGGTAATGCTCTTTGGTCTGAAGAATGCACCTGCCATATTCCAAAGGTTGGTGAACTAAGTCCTCTCAGGTCTGGATGGCTACTGTGTAGATGATATTGCTGTCTTTAGCTCCAATTGGGAAGATCACCTGATCCACCTGATGAATGCTTTGGAGGCCCTGCAAAAGGCAGGCCTAACTATCAAGGCTACCAAGTGCCAGATAGGGCAGAGCAAGGTTGTATACCTGGGCCACCTGGTAGGTGGAAGTCAGGTTCAACCATTGGAGAGCAAGATCCAGACCATAAAGGACTGGACTGCTCCCACCACCCAGACACAGGTCAGAGCTTTCTTGGGCATGACTGGGTACTACAGGAATTTTCTCAAAAGTTATGGGTCCATTGTGACACCTCTCAATGACTTAACTTCAAAGATAATGCCAAAGAAAGTTCAGTGGACAGTAAGCTGTCAAAATGCATTTAATGACCTGAAGCAGGCCATGTGCACTGCACCTATTCTGCAAAGTCCAGACTACTCCAAGGAATTCATTGTTCAAACAGATGCTTCTGAATTGGGGGTGGGAGCTGTTCTTTCACAGCTGAATAAAGATGGTCAAGACCAGCCAATAGCTTTTATTAGCAGAAGGCTGACCCCTAGAGAGAAACGTTGGTCAGCTATTGAGAGGGAGGCCTTTGCTGTGGTTTGGGCCCTGAAGAAGCTGAGGCCATACTTGTTTGGTACTCACTTCAAGATTCAGACAGCCCATAAGCCCCTTTTGTGGCTAAATCAGATGAAGGGTGAAAATCCCAAACAGCTCAGGTGGTCCATTTCCCTACAGGGGATGGACTTTACAGTGGAACATAGACCTGGGACTGACCATGCCAATGCAGATGGACTCTCCAGATATTTCCACTTAGAACATGAAGACTCAACTGGTCAAGGTTAGTTTAATGTCCCTGCGTTTTGGGGAGGGGGGGTTGTGTAGGAGAGTAGGGTCTGCTTCCTATGGTCACCCCCACTTTTTGCTGTGATTCTCTGGTTTTTCGACTTTAGTGTGGCTGTGGGCCTGCTAATCAGACCCCACAGCCCAGCTGTTCTCTCTCTAAATTGATACCATGTACTTTAGGTATATACCTGATTGGGTATTGGGTCACCTTTGTGAGCCCTTGTATAGTGTACCATAGGTACTCAGGGCATAGGTGCATCCAAGGCCTACCAGGGGCTGCAGCATGTATTATGCCACCCCTGGCTGGCCATTCAAACTGACACCACAGGCTGATCACTCAGCTTGGGTAAGGTGGTGTAATCACCCCTTACTTAGATATAGTATATATCTACCTTGTATATAGACACATAGTAACCTATAAGTCACTCCTATGGCAGGCCTTAACAATCCTGGAGGCAGAGTGCTTGGTTTTATGTGAGAGGGTGCCCTAGCATGAGGTGAGCCCCTCTGCAGCTTTCAAAACCATCTCCTTATAGCTGTTCTATGATATAGCCATACCATATACTCTTAAGTGCATTATAATCCTCGCGGTTAATGCTAACTTTGGTTTGGCTTTATCAAAACAAGTTGTGTAAGGTGTCAAACACTTTGGAATACTGCCCCCCACCTGTCCTGGTGGTGGAGGTAGCATTCCACCCTTCTAGAGGGAAAAGACATGTATGCTCCTGCTTTACCCATTTAAAGTTAAACAGAGCCCCAGCATCACAAAATGGATGCTGCTTCCACAGACACAAGTCTGACCTCCTGCTGCTAGGGAAAACTCCAGCAAGGGAGGCCTGGACAATAGGTTTCCTGTCAAGGGAGGTGCTAGCTTCACCTCTTCACCTGAGATCATCGTGACATCGCCTGGTTCCTTCCTGGACACTGGCTAGTGACCCAGACTCTGTCCCCTCTGCTCTCAGGTTCTTCACTTCTTCGATCCACCCTTGGATCCCCCCGGACACACTTCCACTGGCCGCCTGCGGCACTTCTTTTGCAGATCTCCATTGAAAGCACCCGGCTTCCCTGGGTGAGGTAACTTGAGTACTCTGGTGCTCCCGTGGGTATTGACTCTCCAAGTGTCCTAGTTAAAAGGGGTTTTGTCATAGTCCATCCGGAAGTGCCCTTAAACAGTAACTTTGTAACTTCTTCGTTCTCCATTATAAGTCAATGGTAACTCGCAACTGTGTTTAGACACTGCAACGTTTCCCATGGGTCTCCTACTTTCTAACCTTTGGTTGTCTAGTGTAGCCCCAGCGATTCCCTAGGCCTTTTCACTATTTCTGAAGTGGTTCTTATACCACTTACTTAGTATATGGTTTGTGAGGCCCCTAGGGCAAAACTGTATTTGTGCAACGTATCGTATGCTAATTGAGTAACTTGTGATGTACTTCGATCTCTGACCTCATAAAGAGTTCAGAGGGGTTGTGTTAGAAATAAATACATATATATTTGATATATACCTTGTGTGGTGTTCTTTCATTTGGTATTCAAGGAATTGTAATTGGTAAAACCGCTTGCTTCACATGCTCTCTGAGGTCTTAGCCTCAGACTGCTGGTCCATGCTACCACTAGAATAGCTTGTCTATAAGGTTGACTTTACAACCACCATCAATAAGGGTCGTTTAGACTGGTGCAAGGTGCCCACTAGAATAGTGGACATCATATGCCAGGCTAACTTCTCACATGGTCTTTCAAAGGTAGCGATTTGAGACAGAAACAATTTCAAGCTGAATCAGTTGGAATCCAAAAGCTACTACACCAGGCCCATGCTATTTAACATGGCCAGGAACCATGCCATAGCCACCAACAATTGTTTGAAATTCCTAGATGGTAGGCAGTAGCATGCTCCTTTCATCGCATCCTCTCAGGGGGTTCGGGAATTCGAGGCAGGCATACAACGTAGACTGTCATCTACTATAGGTGATTCAATAGACATTGCCCACCAGGGTATTATCCTGAGAATATGGAGGACTGACCCTGAACTGATACTCGCACTGTATAAGTAACACAGCTTTGGTGGTGCCCAGCACACACAGGACACATCTTCCCCCATCATCATATTCTGATGGTAATACCCCTTCCATACTTCAGTCGGCTAACGCCCGTCGCGAGCATAACCTCCGTAGTGCTGCGCACATCCGTTGGCCGACCTGCCCCCACCCACTCATTAAAACAGCCGCACCGCAGCGGAATTTACGCTGCGGTTAAGCGGATAATGTGGGTATCCAACATGGACTGGTGTATGCAGGTCGAAGAACTTGTCTACAAGGCGAGGGGATGTCCACAAAAAATTACTAAAGTATGGTGTCCTTGGCAAGGCCTGGATGATTGATACGAGGTTGCAATGTCTCTTGATGCTGCCCATTTCACTGAGGCTTGTTCATGAGGGTGCAATGTCTAGAGGGACAACTTGTGTGGGGATACCACATGGACAAAGGAAGAAGGGCTGGATTCCTATTTTAAAAGCTGATCCACTACATAGTGATTTTATTTGGCTTCACTGGGGAATAAAAAAACTTCATTAGTCTGAAAGTTCTGATAAAAAGTACACCTTCAAAATCTAAAACTAATGGTGCTGCTGCCCATGACTCATCTTCTGCAATGGAGCACTGCTTCTGCTACTGACATTTATTTTAAAGGGGCAGAACCACGTGACAACTCTCTCTTATGCTGGCCGTGCATGGTACATAGTTTTTTTCTTTTTTTAAGTAAGTCCAGGTACAAACTGATAATAAGCCAGCTTTTAACTCTCCTTAGCAGTACTCTCTTTAACAGTTCTCCCTGTTCACCGCTAAGAAGCCACTCTGTTGTGGTTTATTTTAGAAATAAAATAACATCTGTGCATCACACAGATTAAATTGAATGCATCTTTGTAATTTGCCGCTAATTATAATATGTGTTCCCAGCACACTCCTGCATTAAGAGGACAGTGAGACTAATTGATTGGTTTAAAGTTAATTTATTAGGGAGAAACAAAATGATCTGCATAATTGAAGCTAAAAAATGGCTTTCACATGTATGGTAACAGGAGTACCTGCTTATTAGCTTCCTCTTTTTACCCAGTCTTGGATCCTGGCAAAGTGTGTAAGGTTCAAGCTATAAGAAAGATTCAACTTCGCATCCACATAAATGTAAACATAAAATGCATGATAATAATATAAGCAGGTACTTTTAAAAAGTAGTTGTCCTCTTTTTTTATTATACTCACCCTTTGGCTGCCATTGAAGAAACACCAAGGGCCTGATTACGAGTACAATAGTCCGTAAGACCGCCGATAATCGCGGTGGCGGAGCGAACACGTCCACACTGCGGGTTCGACCAGGGCCACACTGCAGGTTTGCTCGCAGTATTAGTAGTGTGGCATTCGAACTGCCATAGGACTACTCCGTTCGGCATGGATTCAGAATCCCGCTGGGTTGGCGCAGAGGTTAGAGGCAAGAATAGGCTGGTGGTGCCGAAGTGGCCATGCCAAGCATATTCCGAGTTGCCTTTCCACTGCTCTTTTCATGTCGGTGAGCCCACCATGAAAATGGTGGCATGGGAGGCAACTAAGGGGGTTTGGGGTGTGCATACAAGTTGCATATGCTGTGGCCCCTGGAAATACACCCCCTTTCCTGCACAGAGTGGCATGCACAACATGGTGCATTCCACTCAATGCAGGATTGTGCAGTTGGCACTCTCATGGTGGCAGTATGCATGCTAGGCTCTTCTGTGAGTTGTCAAGTTTGGTTTGTTGTTTCCTTCATCTTCCCTCTATGGGAATCATACTCTTGCGCCAGCAATAAAATCGTGAATTATGAATGAGGCTAAGAAGGAGCTGGATATGCAAAACACCTAGACGTCTAGGAGGCCCTGATATTTCCCACATGTAAGCAAAGTTATAATTGGGGTCACTGGAGGCAGACATATGAGCTCCCTCAAGATCAACCAAGCACCCTACCATGAGACTAACAAGAGAGCTGGTGAGGAAATTGGAGGGAACACACACTTCAGGGGTCACGGGGGCAGCCAATCAGAGGAGACCATACATCTTGGGTCCTGCTAAAGGAAGAAGGTCATAATGTCCTTAAACTCTAATAACAGGGCTGTCTCAGGAATATCTACATAACAGCCTGCATTGGTTAAGAAATATCAACTGTACTGGAACCTGCAGGGGAAAGTTTTCTGTCCACTCCTTAGAAAAACAGGGACAGTACTGGTCAATCCTACACCCTTTTCAACTGAGCCGGTCACCGGCCTTGCTCAGGAGGAGGTGGGCTCTCCGTTGTATATCTGCAAGCACATTTATTAGGTATTCCCTTGCATTTGTATGTGCCTTTGTAGACTAGATTACCTTATCTATGCTTTTGTTCAGTGTGATTCAATTTAATATTATTTCAAATGTCTTTAGAGCTAATGAGGCCTGCACCCTTATGAATAAATCGTGTACAACCCGATTAACTCCTTGGATACTTGTGAACGACAAAAGTTTCGCAATATCCATAAGTTCTGTAGGCAGAGCGGGAATCCATCCCTGCCCCTCAGTGACATAAAGGACCATAGATCACATACCTGGATGTTACAAGTTATACTGTAACAGGGACCGGTATTACAACGGTGGGGCTGATACTATACATTATGTTTCTGGTGACTGTGTCTGTCACTAGGAAGATGCTATTAGCAAGTGATAGCATTCAAAGAGCACATTTGGGGTTAGAAGCGAGGAAATACTTTACAAAGAAGCAATCGTGGAATCCTTGCTTAGCAGGAACATGCATCCAAAATCCATCCAACACTCAGAAAGAGAACGAGTGCAAGAAGGCAAGATGACAAGACTAGTACAAGGACACTTAGAGGGACACAGGACTCCCCACCCTGCATGTATTTTATTGTAGTGCACAGTCAAACTGAAGCTGCATAAGTGCCTCATTCGTAAGTGCTGTTACAGAGACTGTCTACCAACTACTCACCAAAAGGACATATACCCAAGAGCAGGTTTTGTGTGACTGCACACTTTGCGAATGGCATAAAACTAAAGACTGCAAGCATAGAGAACAAGAAAAAACACCTAAGGAAGCAGACGTGGCAACAAATTCTGGATATTACACAAAAGCTTGGAAGGCTGTAGCAGAAAGAAACATTGATAACTGCATACATAGCCAAAAATAAAAGGAGCAAGAAAGAATAGTGCTTAGCAATCAAGAGGGAAGGCTATAGGAAAAAGAATCCACTGCAGATATATAAACAAGGCACACAAAAAGCAGCTACGAAGATAGCAAGTAGGAAGTGAATAGCCAGGGTTGAGAAAAGCAAATAGACAAGAAGTAGTCGAAGATGTAGAAATAAGAGTGCACTTTCAGATGGTGCGACCTGTGGAAACCGGGATGCATTCCTAAAGAGTGCTCACACTTAAAATAAGTATAATGACAAGCATGGCTTGTTCGAGAAGCAGGGGTGCACTAATAAGAAACTGTAACGCATGTGAAATGCGGGTGAACTGCCGAGCAGTCTCAGCTCAGGATAGAAGGATGCACAGCAAAAAAGTGCTGACTCGAAAATAATGCTAAAGACAAAAATAGTGTGTCAGAAATATCGTTTACCACAATATTGTGCTTCTATGCTTATAATGGTAAATACGAAAATAGACAAAACTATTCATTTTATATTATATAATTAAAGGTTAAAGTAGTAAATGTAAAGTATTGTATTATATACATTTATCATAATGTTAATTAAATGTATTTCCCTAATATGTAATACTATAAAGTATATACTTATATGAATACACAAACATGTTTATATTTTGAAAATATATATATAGTGTACCATAAATAATAAAAATATGTATTTTACATTATAATATTTTTTTAATATTTTCAATTCAATAATATGAAAATATACATGTGTATATATTTACTAATACACTTAAAACATTCATAAATTAATAATGTAAAATAAATATTGTTTTATTTTTTTACTCTTTATATATATAAATATATATATACAAACATACATACACAAAACCCTAAAAGTATAAACTATTGAAAAAGAAAAATACAAAAAGTATTATAAACATTAAAATAAGTAAAAAATAAAAAACAAAAAATAAAACAATGGTATAAAATCTATTTAACCACTACGAAGTTATGAAAACTACTGGAGTCTAAGAATATTATACAGACTATTCCCACTCATACAACAGTAGGGAAAGTGTTGGACTTCATAAGGGTTAGATTTACTATTCCTTCTCCAGTTGCCGCAATAATAGGGAAAGTGTTGGACTTCGGAGGAGTAAGATTTACTATTCCCACTTCACTTTTGGCAAGAGTAGGGAAAGTGTTGGATTTCTGATAGGTGAAATATACTATTTCCACTCCAAACAGCGAAACAGTAAGGGAAGTGTTGGACTTTGGATTGGTAAAATGTACTATTCGCACTCCAGTTTACACAACAGTAGGGAAAGTGTAGGACTCTGGAGGTGGGAATAGTAAATGTGACCCCTTCAAACATCGAAACAGTAGGGAAAGTGTAGGACTCTGGAGGGATCACATTTACTATTCCCACTCTAAACAACTCCACAGTAGGGAAAGTGTTAGACTCGAAGAGCGTAAAATTGACTATTCCCACTCCATACAACACAACAGTAGAGAAAGTTTGAACTTCAGAGAGGATACATTTACTATTCTCACTCCAAATAATTACAACAGTAGGTAAAGTGTAGTACTCTGGAGTAGGACAATTTACTATTCCCTCCCCAAACAGGGAAACAGTAGGGAAAGCATTGGATTTCGGAGGGCTAAAACTTACTATTGCCACTCCATTCTCTGCAAGTGTAAGGAAAGTGTTGGACTTTGGAGGGTAAAATGCACTATTCCCACTCCAAACAACACAACAGTAGGGAAAGTGTTGAACGGCGGAAGAGTTAGATTTAGTATTCTCACTCAATTCTCTGCAACAGGAGGGAAAGCGTTGTATTTCGGAGGTGTGAAATTTACATTCCCACTCCAAACAGCACAACAGTAGGGAAAGTGTTGGACTTTGAAGGGGCAACATTTACTATTCCTACTCCAAACAGCGCAAGAGAAGAGAAAGTGCTAACTGCGAAGAAGTTAATTTTACTATTCTTACTGCAGTCTAAGCAAGAGTAGGGAAATTACTTGACTTAAAACACACTACATATGAGTAACCCAATAAAAGTAGGAAAAAAAGTCATAAAAAAATTATCAATTAACATTATAGATATGTTTAAAAAAATACAATTAATCTATTTACATAATTACTACTCCATTTTTTTATTATCAATTAATAAATAATTTTCATTCAGTTAATTAACTTCCCTCCCTCTACCCCTATAAATCTAGCATCCCGCACCTAAAATATAACTAAACAAATCTGTTCCAAAAATTACATATTTAAAATAAGTTAAAATATTTATAATTAATTGAGAATGAAATATTACTTCATTAACTTCCTACCCTAGACTTCCTATAAATCTAGCATCCTGCAAATAAAAGATGATGAAATGAAATAAGTATTCCACAGTTACATATTTAAAAATAAATTAAATATTTAATTTACAAATAATAATTAATGTATTATTACTTTATTAACCTCCCACCCTAAACCCCTACTAACCTAGCATCCCTCAACTAAAATATAAGTAAAATTAGTGCTCCATAGTTTACATAATTATAGATCAATTAAATAATTAATGAATAATAAATTGGTGTAACTTAATTAACTTCCCACCCTACACCCCAACAAACCCAGCCGCCTGCAACTAAAATATAAGTAAAATAAGTATTTCATAATTACATATTTAAAAACCAATTCATTCATTGTTAATGATTACTTAACTTCCCTTCTTATACCCCTACAAACCTAAAATCCCACAAATAACCCCAAAAATAAATCAGTTTTACATAAATGACATAATAAATAGCAATCATATAATTAAATAAAATGTATTAAATAATTCTCAATTATTAATTAATCCCCTACAAACCCAGCAATCTACTACAACACTATAAATCACTATTACAAATGAATACAAATTCTATATCACTTAAAATTGCAAGCTATATTTAAAAACAATAAATATATAAATAATGGTAACACATAAAATTAATATAGCAACTAAAACATTAAAATAATTGAAAAGCGATATTTTAACTAGTATATTACAGAAAACGATATTAACAACATCAATATTATTTACAACAATATAGCTAACCTCAAAAATGATATTCTTGTCAACAATATTTGTGCATGACGATATTTATGGGTCATATTTAATTTCTGATATTTTGGTCTCCTGATATTTTAAAATCAATATTTTGTCCAGCCACCCAAAAAAGAAATGCGTCCTGGTACAACAGAAAATCATAAATGCTCAGCCTAAGTAGGATGAAAGACTGAGTTGGCTTTGTTATGGTTGCAGCAGTTTTGTGGGGCCCGTTTACAGAAATAGGAATAAAGACATAAGACTAACTGCATTAGGGAGATGGTCTGCTAACATGGTATGAACGATTTAAAAGTGCAGCTACAGGCGGTCTACTATTACATATGTCCAAGTGATAAAGTTGGAGCTGTACAGCACAGTACAAATGAATACTTATACAGAACGTCTCTCCTTGCAACAGGGAGATTAAGATAAAGCAAACGCATACCAGTCTTGATGAACACCTTCAATCATAGTATCATTCATGTTTGATCCATCTTTTATACCACATCCTCTCACCACTTCTCACTTGGCTGAGGCTTTCCATTCAAGGTGCACAATCTTGCTGAGGATAAGGCCATAAGGATGATCCTGCCCTTAAAGTGCTGCATTCAAAAATAAAAGCACTAAAAACAGAAGATGACCAAACAGATAGACTGGGCCGAGGCACAGATATAAGACGCCCTGGAAACGAATGAGGAGAACCCTGCAAGATCAAGCGTGATGTCAGAAGAGCTGCTGGATACCAATCAGAGCCTGAAAACATAAGACACTCCAATGTCTAGGAATAAATAAAAAGGTATAAATGTGCCCAAATCATCAATCATTCACAAGAAAGAGCTCAGTTCATTTATATAATGCTCTCTCTGCATTCTTCCTTTCCATCCTCAGTATAGGGTGCATCAATCCCAAGAAAAGTTCTCCATGAGCAAACCTTGACAATGTGTACATCAAGAGGCATTGTATACTCGTCTTGCATATTCGATCTTTGGTAGGCCTGCTGGGAACCCAGACTCCTACCCACAAGGTGCCTTTTGGAGACCTGATAGAAATATTAATGCTAAACAAAGATAGAGACGGAAAAAATACAGGGAGAGGGACCTGGGGAGAGAAAGTTAGGAGAGGCGGAGTGTGATGTTTGTAAATACCATGATGTTTGCTTAGGTGTAAAACAAAGCGGTCTTACGTGGTGCTCAAAAGAAGGCCACAAAGTTTGGTGGTATTAAGAAATGTACAGTAACATACTTCTAACAGCTAAAGCCATTACTACTGTTGCTGTACATTTGCACCTATCCATACTGAGGTTTTCTATATTTGTAAATCACAGAAATAGGGACTGGGGCTTGACAGGTCCAGCATACGGGCCCCTACATGTTGAACGGCAAAAACAAGGGTATGCAGTTCATATGGAAGGCCGTGTATAGGGGGAAAGTTAAGCTGGTGTCCAAGGTGCCAGGCTGTTAAGAAGACAAAAGGGGGGATAACTTCTTTGAGGACCAAGGGTCCTCATACACCCCGGGAGGTGTCATGCTTCATCATTGGGCAACTCCTTGTTGGTTTCCGTGACAACCGAACTGCATACCCTTGTTTTTGCTGTTTTCTACATTTGCACATGAATATGCAGTGAATAGCTTTTGGACAAAGTTTTAGAGCACGTGCAACAGAACTCTGATGCCACACAGCAATGGCAGGCATTAAAGCTTTGGTATCTGCCATGTTGTCCTGTAGTCATCTTTGGGCGTAAGAGCTTTTTTACCAATAAGCAGTGCTAAAATGAACACTAATACGTGCAGTTGTAACAGCTTGGAATCAATACATCCTTTTGGAAGTTTAGCAGTGCACTTGTTGTATTGTTAAAATACAAGGGTATTATTACAACCATACCACATCAAGAAAGCAGCAATAATATTACCACCTTCAGATGTACATGGAATTAGGACGATACTCTAAAGGAAGGGGTTAATAATGTACTTTGAAGGTTTTATGTTGAGAGAGAACTTTTTTTCCAACTTCAGAGAAACATTAAATTTAGCTGGGGTAGATTAACTTGAACAATATATATTGTAGAATAAAACAGTCTTTGATGTGAAAAGGGTTTTAAGAGCAAAAAAAAAGACCACTGATTGAATGTGCTTCTCCTTTCCGCAGGAGGTTCCAGTGTGGCTCTGGTTTATGATTGCAGTAATCCCATTAGGCAATGCACAGTGATCTAGATCATTTATGTAATTGATTCATTTATGCCTGCGGTGAGCGCATCACTGACATCGAGAAATGGCGGCCCAGAGTGCAATGGGATTAGATGGCTCGCGCGACTCGCTTCAGACGCGTACAATGGAGCCCATGCTCCACCTGACCCTGCCTGGGGAGCTGCGACAACCCGTCCGCTCTGCCTCAATTTCATCTCTGACGTTCTAGTACTGCTATTATCAGCAGATCATCTTCTCATCTCACCGGTGTAATAGCTGAATTTTATTAAAATTGTAGGAGTTGCAGCAGACTTGCATCTTCAAGATACCGGTGGGAGTGCATGATATAGGGGCCCACTTCCTCAAAAGACCCCAAATCAGTATTCCCTTTGCTGGAACCACATTCATTTGAATAGAGGGGGTAGGGTCTTAGAGCCGCTTAGAGGGTTTACAGAAACATGAGCAGTTATAAATAAAAGTTTAAACATGAGGATGAAGTATCAAGGGCCCATCTATTTATTTTCCCAGACCTCTGCTACCTTTTTCTTAAGCGATCTGTGAGGATACTGGCCATAATTGTGTGGCCTCCACAGGTAGTGGATTTACATTCACCCGCCCACTGGGAACTACACACGCCATTGTAGCACTTGACTCTCTCAGGGTAGCGAAGCAAAGCCATCCAAAGCCTACACAAGGGAGGTGGTGTGGGCTAGTAATCACCATTCGCTGCCACGCAATGATAACACTCAATAAATCATTGTCCAGTCTTTGCATTTTCTTTGAAAAAGGAAAAGTACATTTATTACACACATACTACTCAATCCTATGCTGTAATTTCCAAATGTACATAGGGCTGGTGGAAATACCTTAGGCAGCATTACATTTGACCTCTAAAGAGTCAAGACCCCAACACCACATTAGCCCCACCCCTTGTTCAACACAACACATAACCATATAGGGGGTGTCACTTTACATTAGGTCAATGTTGCCACACTTGAAGACCAGCATCACATTATTATGGGAATACTTCATTCTATCACTAATTCGCTAACTATAATCCTTCTGCACTTATTATAAATATTCAAGCATTGAAACCATTTGCTCACATTATCCTTAAAGCATTGCAGAATTTCAGGAGTATGCATTACTATCAGATTTAACAACCCTTTAAGTAAAGCATTGTAAATAACACCTTTGGATTGATTAAAACCATTTTGAATTATACTTTTACACAAAGCATTGTTGTGAATAACCTTTAAATAAAGCATTTTTAAAACATACACCATGTGTCTGTCATCTTTAACAACATTCAGGCAACATACCTGCAGCATAGGATCAGCCCCTTGAGGGTGATGCAGTACACTCGTAGATGTTGAGCTAAAGCTCCAGCCTAGAGAATGCTTGAAAAACTAAGAAAACCCTGGGTTGGTTTTTTCCTGAGACCCACAAAAATTAGGGCCAGTTCTTTAGGTAAATCTCCTTGGGTGGCGGGGAAGTGACGGCACTCCTGCAGCCCCCGATGCCCTCCTATTTCTTTGTGGTGGTGACCCCACCATCCTAGGGCCCCCACAAGCAGAGAAAACTGCTGTAATAGGTTCGATCGCCAAAGGATATTATGAGGCACTCCACTGGCTTAACGAAAATTGAGGGGGCCTCCATGCACTGTACGAACAGGGCCCCCTCAAGGTGCAATCAGGAGCTCTCTGGCCAGAGTGCAGTGCCGAAGGGGCCCCATGGAGCTTGGGGACCCCGCACCGCGGGGGCTGTGGGGGCCTGTGTTACGTCCCTGAGGCACTCCCTCTGAAACATGCATATTTGATTAGCGGCTCGGCCGCATTCCTCTCTGCTGTGTAATATTGTTTTTTATTTCCTTGAGTGTGCCCACCACTGTTGTGGGCATGGCAGTGCTCACCCTTCCTGCCTCTTCTGGGGGGCCTAGAGATGGGATCCCAGGCCCCTCCTCCTGTCGGTAGATCGTGAAAGCACTCCCCCTGTTGCAACTCACATCGGGGCCCAGAGTTGGGATCCCAGGCCCCTCTCTTATCTCTTGTGTGCGTGACAGCGCTCCCCGCTTCTTTTTCGGTGGAGGGGGGCCCGGAGTTGAGGTCCCAGGCCCCTCTCATCTCTTGTATGCGTGACAGCGCTCCCCGCTTCTTTTTCGGTGGAGGGGGGCCCAGAGTTGGGATCCCAGGCCCCTGGATGAGCATTTCAGCCCCTGGGGTTGGGATCTCCCGGCCTCCAGGACTCGGAGGGAGCCCCAAGCATGCATCATAGCAGGGATCCTCAATCCTAAAAGGCTACTTGCATCGACCCTTGAGTCCTGGCCCACCTCAGGAGTTTTTACAGATATCTTGTGCCCAGTTGCGCTGTTTTGCTTGATTTTTTACTCTTTTTGCTTTTGATGGTAGCCCTACCCACCTGGAGCCTTTCCCTCAGGCATCCTGGCCTCTAAGTCAGCACATTTAGCAGGGAACTGGTTTCAATGACTTACTGCACTGGCCTTCTTATTGTTTTCCTTTTCCAGAGCTTCTCCTCTCCTTGGTGCAAAAGTCAAGTTCTTCCCCTAACTTATCCCTGGAAGGTATAAGGAGACCAGCTTCCCTGGTCCTGGGGAGAGACCCACTGGTCCTGGGGTCAACTGTAGTCAGAGTCCTTTTGTTCAGGAGTGAATCAGAGGGTTTGTCCTTCCAGTTGCTCAAGGCTACTGCCATTCAGTCCCTGGGTCTAGCGCCAACAAAAAGCACTCTCTCCCACTTGTGCAAAACTTTTTAAGTGGGGTAGGAATGTTCTAGAAGCCAGGCACCACTGGTCAATCCTATGGTGCCACGTCACCTCTTCACCCCTGTCCCAACCCTCCCGCACAGCATAGTGAGACAATTCAAGATGACGTCATCCAGGAGCTACTGGTCACATCTCCTCTGGGGACCTCAGCTACGCCCCTCGCTGACATTACGGCCAGGGGTCTTTCCAAACAAAACTTGAAAGAGGAGCCTCCTCCTGTGTTGGTTCCAGAGGTTTGCGCCCCCTCCTTTGTTTAGTGGGCTGACCCACTCCTGGAACAGTATAGCAGCTAACTGATGGATTCAGATACTTTCTTCCCACCCCTTCCTACTCAGGAGCTGAATGAAGCTCTGATAATTGCTCCCTTTGTGTGGAGAGTCCATTGTTCCTGCTGCTGGAGAGAAATGCAATTTACTTAGCCCAGCAGAGTGGCAAAAGGCCTGGGCTCTGATCCTGAGCTGAGGCAGAGAAACTTGACAATTTTGGGTTAACTATAAGTTGTACAGATACCTTCTTAGAATTTGCAGATTTGATTTTGGCACACATCCCATCCGATTTTGATATGTCACTGGACTTTGTAGGCCAAAGGGAAGTGAAACTGCACTCCAAGGCATTGTAAAATAGTTTCACTTCAGACAAGACAGTAACCCCACTGACTTACCCTATGAGTGTACACTAACATTATTAGGCTTACCCCAGGTTAATATCTAATTCTTCAGAGTTGCCTCTGCACCAGACTATCTGTGCTTAGTTACTTGGCTAGACACGACAGGAGTCTTACATGCGCAGCCCTCAATTGTGCACACAACTGTGTTCACGTGTACCCAGCCAAGTGCTCCTTACCGTGTCTCTGCAGCCTTATCTTTAAAGGCGGGCACTGGCGATAACCATGCACAGTCCATTTACATTGGGTGAGTCACTGTTCTAAGGTTCACCCACAACAAAGCCCAAAAGCTAGGTGATCAAAAAGTGAAAAATCCAGGCGGATTACATGGGCAGACCCCATTTCGTTAAAGACACCCTTGCGAGCTGAATCATATGGGGGAACAATTAACTACCATGCTTGGGTATTCTTGCCTAGTCGGAGATAAAAAGTGAGGAGGGTTTCTGACCAGACACACCACTCATCAGTTGTCTGCTACCCCAGATACCTTACTCTAGCCATCAGCTGCTAAGACTACCCACTTCACCCAATCACGAGGCCATCTTTCTCTAAAGGGAATCTAGATAGCACTATAAACTCTCCTGGTTCTAGGTTGGATGCTTCTAGGACACTAAACACCTACAAGGACTTAGCATAACTAGGCCTACCCTTTCCCTGGTTCATGCAACAGTGTACCTACCACACTCTTTTTGGCAAGGGTTCAGTGCCTCAGGACTGATGTCTTCACAATAGACAGGTCTAGAACCTATCGCAATGGTCACTGGTTGTTTTCCCTCTGGAGATTGCTCAACCCAGTACCCTCTCTCATATGGGTCTCTACACCATAAAGACCCTCACCCACAACACTTATGGTCGGGTCTATAGCTGACACCACCCTTGCGGGACGATGGTCTCCACTAAAGAAAGAACAGTCCACTCACAAAACTTGGTGCTGTGTTGCCCCCACCCCGACAGAGAAGCGCCCTTGGCCTAGTTCCCAGCTGGGATTCAAGAATCTAGCCCATATTTCTTCGCCATGCTGGCGATGTCTGGCTTGCTGAGATTGCCTCATCAGGCAACCCTGTAGCACACTCCTCCTAGGCAGCTCCACACAGAAAACATATCTGGAACCTAAAACCCTATTTGTCCTCCACCATGAAAACAGGGCATATGCCAGTTGCTTTCCCCAAACCTCTAGAGAAGAACCCTCTTCAAACAGGCCTAGTGTGTGTAGTGTTGGGGTTCAAAGCGACACTATGTCCTGAACCAATCTCATAAAACAGGTCTGCGAAAGCCCCACCCCGCTTTCACATCATATGTTAATACGAAACAGTCGTAACATTACAGTTTAAACGTTAAACCTCAATGTCTTCACATGATATATATATATATAGATATATAGAGATATATATATATATATATATGTGTATATATATATATATATATATGTACGGAGGGCTTTCCTTTCCCTCATCTTTAGTTCACATAACCAAACTTTTGAATCCCCCTCAGTCATACACCCTCATATCAAATGTTATCAATGCGTACCGGAACTGGATACTATGTATCCCACCATTGAGCACCAATATGATGACCGTGGTGTATAATATGGTGTGGTTGTGCGACCCCACCAAGTAATACACTCACAAAATTGTCTTGGGACCAGTCGGGCTTGTTTGTAAAACCTTTTGCTCAAACCTGGGTAGCTGTGGCTTCGAGCATTGTGGCTTAAACAAAAGCACTAGTGTAAAGCATTTAGAAGCATCAAACAACGGAATACGAAAGTCATACGAGAGGAGAGAAATCCGATTCATATAAGCCATTAGGGCAACTTCGCATCTGTTACTTACAAGTTTTCCCCATAAAGTGTTTTTTTACCCTATAATTACAAAGGAAACATGTTCTAATAGGATAATTTTTCATTTTTGACTTTTCAACTTTTTGCACCAAATAACTCCCTTATGGTGATCTGCATTGCACATGCAACTTCAGCTTAGTCTGTTTAACCACATCATTGCTGCAGCAATTCCCGTGCTGTGCTGCAATTTTAAAAATCCCACATTATGTGACAAGGTCAACTCGTCACATGCACAGAGCAGGTAACACCCATGACGAGCTGACCTTGTCACACGCGTCGAAGGGGTTAAGGAGACCGTGCATGCATGTGGATCGGCCATCCAGTAAATTCACCTTGATTGCCTTCAGAGCATTTGGTAAGTACAACAGCTCATCAATCACATATAGAGAGAAAAGGAGTGCCACCATCACTTGTCCTCCAGAGTAATTAATATAACACAACCCAAAGTGATGGCCTTCTTTCGACAAAAAGGGAAGAACACTTAATTGTAACTACCCCTATTTTTTGTGATAATCAAGTGTCCCTTTCAGAGATATCCTGCAAGGGTAGGATTAATATAGACAGGCCAGTTATACTTGATGAGGAAGCCTCACCCACGATTTGAATGAATGAATGAGCAGATTTATTCAGTGCAAACTAATGCCCGGACGCGTCTTGGTGCTAAAAACGGAGCAAGGAAGCAAAGGTCTGAATCCTATTTCTGGACAAAGAGGCAGGTTTTCAGTGCTTTCCTAAAAACAGACAGGGGGACTGATTTTAGGTTCTGTTTAGGATACTGTTCCAGAGTAGAGCTGTGGACCGGAAGAAACTACTGCCACTCCAGGAGGTCCTTCTAAAAGAGGGAACCACCAAGGGGCATATTATCAAGGCCCGCAATAAAATTATCGCCGCTTTAGCGTCCGTTTTCGGGCGAAAAGCGGCGATAATTTGATCGCACTATCAGCAAGACAGATATAACGTGGAAAATGTCACTAACAGACATTTCTCCAATTATCAATCTGTTCGCTAACCTGTGTAGCGAAGAGAAAAATTGCGCTACCGCGCTTATTGCAGGTTTCATTACGCCTGCTCAGAATCTTACTGAGCCATTTTAGCCTATGGGTGGTGGATTACAAGGGTGAGACTACCCTGCCCTAACTACAAGGATTTGCCTATTGATGTGCGATTATCGTTGGATTTCCAACAATAATCGCACATTTTACCGCTATCGCCGGATTTTATATCGCATTGGAGATAAGCGTTGATGATAACACGCTATCTCTGCGATATAATCGAGAGATAGCCAGTGATAATTATACTCGGGCTAAGAACGGCCAGCGATAATTATCGCTGCCGCTTGCTAATATGCCCCCATGTTCTTGGGGGAGCCCAAACGAAGGGTCCTGCTGGGGGTATACCACCTCAAGTGGTTCTTGAAATAACAAGGACCCTGCCCATGAAGGCTCTTGTAGGCAACGCATAGAGACTTAAAAATAATACATTGCTTAACCGGCAACCAATGAAGTTTACTAATGGTTCCTCTGGCTGATTCAAATGTGGGAATTTTTAGAAGAAAACGTGTTGCTGAATTTTAAGGCATGCTTCGTCCTCAGCAACTTCATCCCACCGTGGCAAGATACTACTACCAGGGCCGAATTGACACCTGCTCAAAGGGGACTTCTTGATGCTATAACTTACTGGATAAAGCCAGGGGATCCAGATAAGAGAAGAGAAAATAATTTGAAAAAACTTTTTGTAAACCCAAGGGTTATCCTTTTGAATAGTGGGTGCCCCAGGTACATTAAAAGGCAATACAGGTTTAAGACAGCTTCTTATTTGGGTTTTTAATGCCCCGTTTATCCATCCTACGCCTGAGCCGACATGTTTCTGCCCTCGCTAGTGCCTCACCACTGGGCATTTTGGCCGTTTTTTCTTGATTTTTGTGCTAATACACTGCTTGCACTGTTGAAACACACATTTTGGTGATGTATGTCACGTGGGTTACTTTAGGATACCTGTGGAGTGATCAGACAGAACTCCATTCCTTTACCTAGAAGTACTAAGACACAGCATGCACTTCCTGCCTGTTAATAGTGAAATTCTAGCATCCTCATTTCTAAAGCACTTAAGACCTTACGTGTCAATGGGACAATGTGTTAGTGCATATGGCTTCTAGATCCGAATTAACAAAGTCTTCATAGTTCTATGGCAGTGGAAAAAACCTTAGAATAAAAAAAAAGGTACCTGAATTATTAGAAAACCCTAAAGAGACAAGAGGTTAGAATTAAATGATTGATAGAAACAGTTACCTACTGAGTTAATAGTTTCTGTGTCTTGTTTTATGACCGTGTCACCTTAAGGATTTAGGGAAGCCAGTGCTTAGTTTGGAAAAGAAATAAGTGCCAGATCTCTAGTCAGAAGGCCTCTGCAGCTTGCACCACCCATTGCCACTGCCCGCATTGCCAATGACATCACCTACATAACTACTAACCAGCACACTCCTGCAAGTGTGACAATTCAGACTATTCCAGGCCTTCAAAGCTATAAAAATAGCTTGGGCGGCAGGTATTAATTGATCCAATGCATACTGAATTAATAAACAATTGCTGTACTCATCTTTAAATTGTACAAACAGCGCCACCATGTGGCAGCTGTCATAAGTACTGGTGTTGGCATTTAAGTGCGGTGCTGACAATTAAGTGGCAGTGCAGAGTACTGGTAACAACCAGCTCAAATTAAGCACTGGGGGGAGTTAGTGGGGGGCCCGAGTAAGGCACATTTCGGTGGGGCCCAGTATGCAATACATTTTTCATTTTATTACCCATTTTCTTCTAACTCAAGCCCACATGATGCAAAACAATACTAAATTATATGTCAAGCTTGAACAGATCACACAAAAACAGTTGAAATATGTCTTACTTGGGACCCCAAAAATCTGTAACTTGATACAGGTTAGAGCGATGGAATCCAAGGTAGAGGCAAACAGGTAAGGAGAGCGGTTTAGAAAGGGAAATAGAGTAGAAAGAGGTGAGCGAGAGAAAGTTCACATCCCAGGGAGCTCCTTGGGAGGTGAGGGTCCTGGTCAATTTCCCACTTTGCCCATGCCTTAAAACGTCTCAGTCTTCTGATACCCATATATCTCTCAAAATGAACACTCCTAACTCCGTCTCAAATTCATTGGTCTTTTTTTCAAAGTTGATATGTCCAAGTTGTTGCTGCTTTTGCCCTTGTTCTTTGGCAATAGAGAATCTCATTGCTGTGATCACAATCCTACCACTGCCCAGGTTATGTTCACAGACCTTGTCCATAATGTGTTTTACATGAGATTTGAGAGTTTCAGCCCTTTGAGTTACCATATTGGATAATTACGTCCCATTGGCTAGTTGGCACCTTCTCGGGGAGTCTGTTATTTTTTAGTCTTAAATTATGCCTGATCTTTTTCTAACAAAGTGATATTCCATTGTGACAGGCTTTTGTTTTCATCTGAAAAGATTTCTTGATTTAATTTAAATCGAGACATTTTTCACCCATCCTTATATTTCTATTTACATTATGCTCAAACCCAAGAGGGTTTGACTCAACTTAACTAGACCAAGAGAGAATGTGTTGTTATTCTGAGATTGCTACTGGGGCGTAGGCGCATCCCTGCGAGAGGGCACACTAATGTGGTTCGTTGTTACAACACAACAGACTCCAAGAAGGTTCAAGAAAAGTTCAAATTATAGTATTTTATTTTGAATGTTCGTTTTCAAGTTCATAAGTTTTCCATATATCACATTTGGTAGTTCATGTTTCCATTTAATAGAACTTTAGTCAAAAAATGCTCCAATGCATTTCGGACCCAAAGGGCCCTTTATAAAGGAGCGGTGATTCGTTTAGGTTAAGTTCCTCATGGAATTTGAAATGTTAGATCGTCCGCAGCTTCGCGGGGTGTCTGTACCGGAGTTCAATGACTACGCGGTACAGACACCCCGCGAAGCCGCGGACGATCTCTCGCAGGGATGCGCCTATGCCCCAGTAGCGCACTCAACCCCATAACAGTTTCGACGCATTAGGACAGTTGCGTCACCTGCTGGAGCACCTTGATCATCTCAAACTTCACACATTATAAAAGTGAAACTATTCGTTTAGCTTTTAGCTGTGCGCCGGGCCTACTCTTTCTATCTTGTTATTCTGAGATTAACACACCAGCCGATATCCACACCTTGGTACGCAGGCGTGAAACTCTGTCTACCTGGCGCAGATTAGTCTAACTTGTGGTTTCGTTGGCTTATTGTCTAATATCTTCAGTCCCATGTTGGGTGAAGCATTCTCTGGGCAGTCTGAAATTATGTTTGTTGTGGAGCCTCACCGAGAGTAATGGCTGCTGTTATGAAAGCATTCGATAATGCCTTTGAGAGCTAAATGCAGTGGAATATTCAGGAGAACTGACATTAATATGAATTGGGTATATTTCCATAAAGCAGACCCAAACGGAGGGTCCTATTACATATGCATTAGTTACACTGAAAACTCGATATGCAGGGACACTTCGACGACTGGCATCAAGTATCCATGTAATGAATCTTATTGCGGATATTTTTTGTACATTTTGTCTTTTTACTGCGTGGTTTTATCTGTTTATCTTTTATGATCTACTTTTGAGAGATTGAATAAAGATTATTGAGATGCAAGTTTTTGGGTGAATACCCGATGAGAACCAAACTACTACATTCTGAAGCACAGGTGCAATTATATAATGAGAAAATAGCATTGGCAAACCCAATAGTTCTAGCCTTAATTGATGAAATGGTTAATGTTCTTTTAAAGCAAGCATATGCCCTAAAACAAAATGAAAAAAAACTTACTGACACCTAAACGTAGCTGCAATGTGTTCGCAATAAAAATGTTTTTAAAAAAACATTCACTGATGTGGCTACTTTATTAGCGAAGTTTTGGATTAAATAACTAGCCTTTTAGATGTGCGGTGCATTTCATTAAAATATTTGAGAACAAGAGAAAAATAAATCAGCCCCATGCACTCAAATTACAGGCAGCTGTAATATTACAGTGTCACTTAAAAACTTTATTACAGCAGCTTTCAAAAGGATACAGAAAATAAATCAGCATCTAACTGGGTACCTTAAGTGCAAGCAAACTAAATGGCCAGTATTAAAAGTTAATATGAAAAATAGAGAGAACAAAACACACTTTGAACCAGTTTTGTCAATGAAGAGATTGGAACTATTTTAGGCGGATGTGAGCAATATGCGCTGTCAGTCAAAGTGCAGGGTGCTAATGGGTAAAATGGACTCACCCACTGCCCCATTCACCATGCTGCAAGTGGGCAGGAGCAAAATGTGATTGACAATTTTACAGACCAAAAGATGAAGCCCACTGCCCAAAAAGCACTATCTACATATGTAGTTAGTATATGATAAAAGAAAAAAAACACAATAGTTTGATGGGACAGCTTAAGTTTAAAGAACAGACCTAAACATATGGGTCAGCCACTACATAAATACCAGCCTATAGAGGGTGGATTTGAAAAATGATATGTTATGTTATGTTATTTTTATTTGTACTGCGCACTGCTGCCCCAGCAAAGGGGCGTCCTGGCGCTTTGAGAAGGTAAACACAACACAACATTAAAGCGGGCAGAAAGGAGAAGAGACACAACAGATGAGCTAAACAAATAAAAAGGTCTTGATATTGGAGAGATGACTAGTTTGCAAACTTGTCGAGTGAGACCTACTACAGATTTCCAAACTAACAAGTGCCGCAGCAGCCTGAAAGACTGACTTGTTTCTTCTTGAAGGCTTCTTGCAAGATTCATTACCCACTCTTGTGTGCCAGGGAACGGCGCCTGATTCATATGCACCCAGCAGTCCCAGAAGCCACCTCCATCAGTCATGTAGAAAATGAAGTGTGACGTCAGCCACACTCGGCTTCACTGCCAGCACAATAGCCGAGTCAGGCTGGCACGAGAAATCTCACTCTGGCTTTCTTCGCAGCTCTCGGGATAAATTGCTTAATTAATGGGTTCACAATAAAACCTCATATCTTAGGCAAACAGAGGTGATGTGCAAGACAGCGATGGGAGCTGACAAAAGGCAGCGGAGGCTGCTCCCCCCTGAATAAGGCTCTCTGGGGGGAGGAAAGTGCGGCGCGCGGCGAGGAACTCTGAGCATCACACGGGACCGCCATTTATAATGAGGCGCGGGCGAGTGTTTACCGCGAGACCGAGCGTCAGAAACTGGCAAGATTAAAGGCCCAATGTCATTAGAGCCTCCCAAGGACATGCATCTTTGGACACTTTGCACAACCATTAAGCCACTTGGTCCTGTCTGGGCTTAGAAAGACCGACCCCTTCCCCCAAACCCACACACCTACTGCTCCAATAATAGGGACTTGAGTTTTTTTTTCTGATACTTTGTGCTCGCCAGAGTATTTTTAGAGAGGATTTGAAATGCGTTTTAAATATATTCTCTCAAATCTTTACTTATTTTTAACCCCTTCCCTGCGGCACTAATTCTGCCGGGGTGTGGGAATTTAATTAGGGGGCGTAACCCCTTGCGTGCTCAGCCGTCCTACGGCGTGTGCTGAGGACGGCCGGGGGCCTTCCGAACTCTGCCCACAAATTAATTCTTCTGCACAGGCGGGGAATTTGAGCCGTACTGGGGAATCGGCAGCGTTGGGACGGCCCTCGGCCGTCCTGAGCACACGCCCACCGTGACCTAGGACGGCCAGGGGCTGTCCTGAGCACACAATGGGTTAAAGAAGGGAGTGTCATTCCCACACCAACTGAGCAGGAAGCAGTTTTAAGCAACGCTTGGGGAACCTCACTCACACTGAAAACCAACTCACTGAAGTTCTGTAATATTAAGACAGACATGACTATATATACCTCGCAATGCAGCATCATTTGTAGCGTAACCCCCTGCACTTATTTTCACCCTCTCAACAAGCAGAATGTCTCCCATGGACTTCAATGGGATGACCTGGCCTGAAAAACATGAGCCCTCGCCATGGATTTCAATGTGATCACCTAACAGAAACACTCATACAAGCTCCTCACACTAGCCTACCAAGTTCTCAAAGACGAAGGATCAACATACCTGAACCACCGCTTCGCATTCCACATACCCGCCAGACAACTCCATCTGCCCAACTCACCCTAGACTCCCATCACCAGGATCCACAAGACCAGAACCGGAGGAAGATCCTTCTCCTACCTCACCGGCAAGACCTGGAACACCCTGCCCCGCCATTGCAGGCAATCTGCGTTGCTGACCCAATTCAAAAGGGCCGCAAGACCTGGCTCTTCGAATGATCCTATACCCAAAAGGACCAGCAGCCCCTGTGCTTAGCCGCGCTACACTAGCCCCTGATTAATCGATTCAAAACACTCAATATCACCGTCCTCAGGGGATCAATGGATGGACAGGTGTGTAAATAACAGGTGGGAAAAGCTGGGATAGGTATATGGAATCAACTTGGCACCATGGAGTTGAAAGTACGAGGATCTAGGTCTATTGCATTTACTCTAAGGTGATGCCTCCAAGGCAGAAAGAGTGCAGCCGTGTATCTTGCATTCAAGCAATACCAGAAAGAAAAGAACATGCTTATGGAGAAGCGGGGCTAAAACAACTTTACTTAGGGTGAAGAATGGCAGGGGGAGAAGCGTCACCCCACTGGCTCAGCGCCAGTAGGTGAAAAATAAAACAATATTCTATCATTGTTTCATTTTTCACCTGCTGGCCGAGCCAGCGTGCGTAGGGAGGGGTGGGGTCATGGGAGGGGGGAGGCGGAATGGTTTGTGCACTTCTAAGTGCGCATGTGTATTTGGCCAGCCGTCTTAAGCCATCCAAACCCATATGCGCACTTAGGTTCTCCAACCGGGCTGTATTTAACAATCGGGCGGGAGAAACAGCACAGACTCCTGTTCCTGTGCGGAGCATCAAATGAGCCTGCTCAGGCCTATCATAGCACGAGAGCAGCGTGGGGATTGCACAGGGAGTCTGTGATGCTTTCTCAGTGCCTGCTGAGACAAGGAAGAATACCGAAGCGCGACACAGGAGGCGGCCGGCAGCTTCAGCGAAGTTCCTTTTATAAAATTATTATTAGGTCCCACCCACTTCCCCCTCCCACACACCCACTCCCCTGCCCCAACACTTTAAATTTGTAGCGCCCGCCACTGGAGCATGGGCAGGGCTGGACTGGCCATAGCGGGCACCGGGCAATCCCCCGGTGCGCCTCACGGGTGGGGGTCAATTTTTGCTACAGGGCCATTGCAAAATCGGCCTTGTACCAAAATCGGCCACAAACCAGCCCCGGCAAAGAGCTCGGCAGGCAACTCTCTCCCCCCCTCCCACCCTCCCACCCTTCCCCCCTCCCCCAGTGTGGAGGGGGGGTGGGCCGGCCGAGCACTTGGCCAGGGCCGGTTGTGGTTCCGAGTCCGGCCCTGAGCATGGGAGCCTGACCAGCTATAAACTGAACCTAAACAAACAAAAATATTGCGTCAGGAAGGAAAATATATGGAACTTCGAGTATTAAATCAAAAGGAACAAACAAGAGCGGGGGAGAATTGACTACAACATGAAACTGTGTTTTCTGGAATAGGAAAGAAAATAGTGGGTGTTACAGCGGAAAGAACTGAGAACCGAAATCCATTCTGTAGCCTGGAGCTGCAAAAAGTTAAAAAGTAAAGAGTTGAAACACTGCCTTCAGACCTCAATCGAAAACCAGTGTACTCTGCGGTTAGTAGTTTCACAAAACCAAGCCAGCCAAAGGAAGGCTGCAGAACAGAAGCGAACACTGCCTCTCCCATCAGAGCAAAACAGAAGAATACAATACACTCTGCCCTGCAGATGCGTGGGCCAGTTTGCTGACAGGCGGGTGCCAGTGGGGAAGGGCACAGGAAGCTGCTGGAAGTTAGTTCTAAAAGAACAATCGCAGTCCTGCAGGTGGGCATCAGACTCGGGGCCGAAAAATTGAAAAGATACAACCCGCATTCAGGTCTTGAAGACTGGGTCTGAGAGGAAACACCCATGAAAAGCCAACTGAGGGCAGGAAAGCACACCTAGAGCTGACTGAGTAGATGAGCCCTCAGTCTGGCTCTAGAGAGCTTTGCAAATGGCGATTACTGCTGTGTGGCTTCCAAAGGCTTAGCACAATTTTTACGTCTGGCCTAGAGAGTGCTTTAGTCGCCTTCACAACCTCATGTTTTCCAAAGATTGCAAAATAAAAACACATACATATACATGAAGGGGCTTTTGGCCAGCCCTTTTTACCCAGTGGTCTGTTCAAATGGCAGATTTATAGAGCAGCAGCCCGGGGGCTAATTTAAAAAGTGCCTGGCTCGTGGGGTAGGTCAGAACTATTTTAACATTCACTCACTTATACAACCTCACCACATACTCACACCCAACCCTCACATGCACCACGCATAGTCTATATTATCAGTGCTCCCGCGTAGTCGTAGGTCGCAGCACGCCGCATCCCGTAGAGGGGCGCGAAGACCCCAAAGATGAAGCATGACACCAAGGGTCCTTTTGGTGTGTGAGGGGTATTTTAAAAACACTATGTGCTCCCTACCACTGTAGGGAACACATCACCCAAATCTGGTGGATTCTTGTTGTTTATTTAGATCTAGCCCCTTCCCTGCTGTGCACATTCCCCTGCTGTGCTGGGGGGCGGGGGCGCGCACAGCGCCCCCATGCTCATGACGAGCTCAGCTCGTCATGCAGTACAGTGCTCCTGTGCTCATGACGAGCTGAGCTCGTCACAGCCACACCCGTTTCTTTAGAACGCTCAGCACAGCAGGGGAATTATCCCAGCCTGCGAGCGTTCTAAAGGCTATGACGAGCTCAGCTCGTCATGAGCACAGGAGCACTGTAGCTCATGACAAGCTGAGCTCGTCATGAGCATGCAAGGGGTTATAGAGCATACAGTTCCTCCTAGGAGTGCCCCGGCGCGAGTCTAGCAGTAAGTTATGTTATGTTAGGAAATGTTTAACACCTTCGATGCTCATGACGAGCTCAATGAGGCACAGTGGAGCTGTGCTTATGACGAGCTGAGCTCGTCATGAACAATGGTATTCATAGAATGTCAGCGCAGGAGGGGAAAAGTCACAGCAGCCAAGGTGTTAAAGCACGCGATTACCAGAGGTGTGTTGGCGCTATTAGAAGAGGTCAGAGAGTGGAGACTTAGATGTCAAATAGCCAAGTTTTTATCTCCTTCCTGAAAGATGTCAATGAAGGGATAGCTCTGATGTGGGGTGGGAGGCTGATCCAGAGTTAGATGGTGTTGAGGACTATACCTCTGCCACCCCAAAACATCTTTTTAAATGTCGGAACTGTTGGACTTGGTCGACCTGAGTTCTCCGTTATGCATGTATCTCTTGATTACAGTGTGAATAGCCAAGTTTTTAGCGCTTTCCTAAAAGCAAATTCCGACCTTTCCTGCCTCAGGTGCAGTGGGAGAGATTACCATGCAGACAGGCCTAGAAAATAAAAAGAGCGTCCGCCAAACCTTGTCATCCTGACTCTTAGAGCTCTAGCACAAATGTCATTTACATTTTGCGTCAGCTCTCCACAGCTTAAGCATTGGGCAATGGATAAGCCCACTTCATCCATTGGCTCTCTTCGCTGTGACTGATAACGATTTGCTGTTGCACCTGTGCACGTTTGCCTACAAAGTAGTCCACTTCAGTGCCAGGGCTGGTAGGCCAATCTCTGCTTTTCAAGCTCTGCTTTTCAATCTCATTTTGCATTTTTAAATTTATTTTTGAGATGGGTCATTTTGTTTTTATTATTACTTTATGCAAAGATGCATATGCCACCTTTAGACTGCAGCCTTTTGTTTTACGCTTTTAAATGTTGGTTGTTGAGGTTTGCAAAAAAAAAAGCAGGTTTGCCAAAGCCAATGCTTATTAGTCACTTACTGCTTGGTATTGACAACAAGAAGGTTGCAACATATAACTTCCCATCCCAGGTCTTCAAGTAGCTTACCACTGTGTATTGCGGTAGACACAATTCTTTTATGTAAATTATGCTATACTATACTCATTAATGATAAAGGCTACCGAGGACCAATTGTCCTATCTTAATCCAGTCCAGATCTGACAAAGCAGCCTAGCATCGTGCGTCATCCCACCCTTGCTGGTCACAGGCGCCAACTCTACGTGGGGACATTTTGTGCTGATCCCACGGTCAAGGGCAGGTGTGCGTCCACTGTACTCATTCTACTTACGTTGGTGTATTGTCTTTGGTGTTTCATGCCAGCAGCAGGTGAGATGTGGCTTTTATGTCCCACATTCAGCTATAGGGTATTTCTTTAGATTTTTATGAAGTGACGGCTGCTTTCTCTCACTACCAATTTAGACGTTCCCTGCTCACTCAGAAACATGTTGTTTCTGACCTCAGCTTGAGCGCTGTTGGCTTCTGATCCCCAGCTGGACCCATGGACGTCATTTAGGGGTTGCCAGAAGTCACAGCTGCGACTCCTGGGTTGCCCTTTGCTACCCCTAGCACTGCCTTTGCGACCCCTGGCCCCAGAGGTGGTAAATTCAGTGCCAGGAGCACTGGGGCAGCTGGGGCTCCACTCTCTTTATTTTCTGTCACTTTTTCATTACAATGATAGGGGATACATTAAAAATATTATTCACGAATATGCAATAAAATTGGAGTAAAATAGGCTGGAATATACCCTTCCATTGCAGCTGAGGTACGGAAAAAAATGCTTTTAATGTATGTTGTGTGCGTGCTTGAGGATGAGTGTGTTTATGTGTGAGAGTGTATATGTGTGTACTTGTGTGTGTGTGAGTGAAAGTGGAGATCAAAGGGCATGTGATGTCACTTCCGCTACTTCCGCTACCCCTAGCATTTCGGTGATGTCTATGCCAGGACCACTGCAAACCCCTCGAATTTCTATTGCTTTTTGTTTTCTCTGGAAGGTCTGCAACTCTCCATCAGATGTCACACTGCGAGCGTTGGCCATTTCACTCACTAATGAAGTGTCTGTAAATAACCCTCGCACTCTGCCCCACTCTACATGTATGCATCATTTACATCCCTTAGTTGCCTCCCGCCAATAAAAGCCACTACACTTCTTGTCTTGTGGTGGTCATTTGTTGGCCGCAGTTTATTAGGGTTACAAGGAAACAGTTCCAATTTATACTTTGCATGTTATATCATTAGACATTTCCTTGTGACCATATCTTGGCCCCTTTGGGCTGGTTCTTTGGTCGGTTGGATTTTCTTTGCGCAGGGGAAGGGGGTAGCCTTTGTCCCCAGAGTTAGGCCGCCTCGCTACCTTGTCCGACCTATGTTGTGCGCTGCCATCCGGCGGGTGCTGGGCTGTGAGCGCCGTCTCTGCTTGGTACCCCCTCCCTTTTGTAGCAACGAATCCCAGCCGTGAGGCATCCCAAGGTCGCTTTCCTTAGTCCACTTCACCCAGCCGTGCGGCATCTGAAGGTGAGTGTACCTATTCTGGCGCACCGCCCTCCGGTGTGCCTCCGTACCAACCGTTCTCATCGTAGCCCTCCGCCACGCCGCTAGGGAGGCTGCTGTCTTCCTGCGGCTGCCCCCCTGCGTCCTGCTTTTTACTGACACCCGGCCAGTACCATGGCACCCCACACGTTGGCCCAGAATATTCCCATGCCCTCCCCCGAGAGGTGCACCCCATCTCTGGCGTAGTATTCTGGGCGGCCCGTGTGAATCAACCCGTGCCTGATCGATCCCAGGCCGTTTAACCTGCAAAACTTGCTCACTGCGAGGTTCCGCTTTTTCCTTGAGTTCTCCACCCCTTTGTAGGATTCTGCTCCTCGCCACTCCCTTCTACTGATTAGTTCGGACCATACTATTGTTGTGCGCCCGAAAACCCTGGACGTCTCGATTAGGTCTTTTTGTATCCCGAGGAGCAGCGCTCTCCGCCCCATCCCGGCCAGGTCGTTCCCTCCCAGGTGTATGATTAAGACGTCCGGGTGTCGACCCGCCTCCTCGCGTAAGCCCTTGAGGGTCGTCGCCAATTGCTCCCAACGCATGCCTGACCGGCCGAACCACCGGATGCATGTGTGTGTTGGTCTGTCCCCTAGTGAACGCCCCGCTGTTTTCCACCACTCCTCCATTCGTCTGACAAATGAGTGGCCTACCACCCAGACTAGGCGCGGTCTGTTGCCTGTTGGAGCAATGAAAACATGGCCGGTCACTAACGCAGCCGCTCCGCGCGCCCCTTGGTCATAATAGCTGCGGGCGTATGTATGTTTTGTAAGCTCGCGAGCGCCATCTTCCTACTGCTTGTATTCCTGCCTCGGACAACCCATGCTGCGCTGCGGTCGTGGCTGCCCCTATCCGGAAGGAGTGGGACCCGAAACCCCTTGGCGGCAGGCCCGCCCTGCTGAGCGCTAGGCGCATAACCGCTGTGAACTGGAATTTGCTGAGGTGTGAGCCATCCCTGTGCTTGAACAGAGCCCCCCCCCCCCCCCGCCCCGCCGGGCGCACTGCCATGAACGCATGCAGGCAGCACACAGTGCAGTGTCTCTGATACTGAATACACTGTAGTCTGATTATGGCCCCTTTTCCTGCCTGGTCCGTTTTGGACCGCCTTAGGACCATTTCCACTCCCCTCGCCTTGGGTGTCACATCCCTGGCCTGAATGCAGTGCTCGGCCGCCCCCTCTCTGGCTGGTGCCACTAACTCGCTTATGCGAAATGCCCCGAAGAAGGCCGTGGCGAAAGCGGCCCGGAAGAGCAGCCGCTCGTACTCATCCGTTGCTATACCCTGTAATGCCTCTAGCAGCACCCTCAGCGGTTCCAAAGTCTATTGGGCGTCTTGTGTCCGCCGCCTTCCCCTCCTTCCTTCTCCACCCCTTCATTGCTGCCTTGATGTAGTGGGACGCGCTGGGGTTGTGCCCTGTTTCTAGTTTTGCGTGGTGGGACACGGCTGCCAGGTGGGCCTGTGCCCATGACCTTGATTTTCCTTCCCAGTAGGCCCAACCAATGAACTGTTCCACTGCCCTCTCCGTGTCATTGTTGTCCGATAGGGATTGAATGCCCCCACTCTCATCACTGTCTGAATGTATTTACTGTAGCGTTTGGCTGCTGCGAGGGCGTGTGCGATCAGTTCTGACAGGTCTGTTTTGCCAGTTCCCACAGCTGGACCGGGAAGGGGGTCATGCTCCTCTCTGCCTTGGGCGCCAGCTCCCTGAATTTGCCCATCCTGTTTCTTGAGAGCGCGTCTGCTACATCGTTCTCCACCCCTGGGAGGTGCCTGACTCACAGTTCTATGTTGCCTTCCAGCTGCAATGTACCCAGAAGACGCATTAGTCTCAGTGTGTCTGGACACCTGGCTGACCCTCTGTTAATTGCCTGCACTACCCCCTTATTATCGGACCATAGTGTCAGTTTCTTGTCCTGTAATTCCCTTTTCCAAATCACTAGCGCCACTACGATGGGGAAGAGCTCTAAAAATGTTATGTTGCCTGTTACGCCTCGCCTGTGCAAATCGCTAGGCCATTGGCCTGCGCACCATCGTCTCCTCAAAATCGCTCCAAACCCTGTGCTTCCTGATGCATCGGTGTATAGTTCGATTTCTTTGCATGTCAGCTAGCCCTCCCGCCAAATCAGCACCCCGTTGAAGTCTGACAAGAAAGTGTCCCACATCTGCAGGTCACTCTTCACCTGGCTGCCGAGCCGCACATGGTGATGCCTGTGCTTAAGACCTCGTGTCAGCTGCGTCAACCGCCTTGCGAACACCTTGCCTGCTGTTATGACCCTTGCTGCGAAATTCAGCTTCCCTATGAGTTGCTGTATGTCCCTCAATGTGGCCTTGTCTCGCTCACAGAGCTTCCTTATGTCCTGTCTGAATTCTTCTACCTTCTCGGGGGCAGCCTAGATGTCCCTGCGATTGAGACAAGTTCAATCCCTAGGAGCACAATCTTCGTAGTTGGCCCCTCTGTCTTGTCTGAGGACAGGGGTATCCCTAGCTCGCCTGCTAACTGCGTGAATGCCTCCAGTGTATCCTTACACACGGGGGACCCTGCCGGGCCGGTGAACAGGAAGTCGTCTAGGTAATGCAGCTTTCCGCCTGTTGGGTGCCTGTCATACAGTGCCCATTCTACAAATTTGCTGAATAGCTCAAAATATGCGCATGACACTGAGCATCCCATGGGCATTGCCTTGTCGTAATAGTATTGTCCCTCCCACTGGAAACCTAGTAAGTGGAAACTATCTGGGTGGACTGGGAGGAGGCGGAACGCCGACTCGATGTCTGCCTTTGCTATGAGGGTGCCGCTGCCAGTTGCCTTTATCAGGTCAATTGCGTAGTCAATCGTGGAATACGTTACTGAGCACACCTCAGCTTCAATTCCATCATTAACTGACCTGCCTTCTGGGAACGAGAGGTGGTGGATCAACCTGAATTGCCCTGTCTCCTTTTTCGGTACCACCCCCAGTGGTGATATGATCAGGCCCCTCCCCCCTTTGGCCGGGAGGGAGCCCTGGATCCTGCCTAGTAGTCTTTCCTTCTCAATTTTCTTGGCCACCACTCCTGGGTGTTGTATTGCCGACTTCAGGTTTTTCTCACCGGGGGGGCGAGGGCCGTTGAAGGGGATGGGAAAGCCCTTCTCAAAGCCGTGCACTAGTGTTTCTGCGTCTGTTTTGTTGTGTTATCTGTTGGCTAGCGTCCTTAATCTCTGCGTGTCTATGGGGGACCATGCTAGCGGGTGTCTGTCACTTCCCTCCACCCCCGCTCCTCCCCCACCTCCAGCTTCATTGGGTCTTTTTCTCTTTTCTGTCGCGTTTGGTGTCGTCCCTGCGTCTACAGTTTGCTGCGGGGTGCCCTCCCCCGCAGGTGGAACATGCATGCTGGAATTTACACGTTGGCCCATATGTACACTCTCCTGCCTCAAATTTCCAGCATATCGCTGGCGGCCCGTTAGCGTGTGCCCCTCTACCTGTGCTGGCGTGCTTATGCTTCTGAAATGGCTGAAAAGGCCTCCCTTTCCCTTTCTGAAAGGAGGGCCGAAAGGAGTGATCGCTCCTTCCCCCCCATGTCCTGCCTTCTTTTGCTACCATCATCTTATGGATGAAACCGGACACATCTTCCTTGTTCCACTCCATCTCTGGTTGTGTCTGCATTTTTAGCCTAAACCCCTTGTCATTTTCTAGCCAAGCGTCACCCTGAAACTGTCACTGCGCGTTGTGTATGTTGGCTTCGTAAAGCCATAGGTCGGACGCGCAGCGCAGGAATTTTTTGACTACAATGCATGCCATGATCCTGAATGCGTCTAACCAGTTATCAAATGTCCGCTCCTTGCGCTCCTTTCTTCTCTCCCTCCCCTCTTCCTCCTTCTTATCACATGTTGTTAGGTCCAGCCCCTCTAGCTGAATCTCGAATTATGAGAATATATCTATGAACTCTTTCCTCCAGATCCTCTCCTTTACCGCTAGTGGTATGAGGCTGGCTAACCCCGTGGCTCTGGTGATCAATGACGCCAGACCTGGCGAGGGCCGCGCGTATGTTTCGGGCGATGGCTCCCCTCCCGGGGGTGGGACTGCTGACGGGGCGATACCCCATGCCGCCGTGGGTGACCCTGCCTCTCCCTCTGAGCGTGGCAGTCCTAGGTGTTGTTGCTGCGCCGCCCCAGGGTTGACCAGGTGCCAAGGTAACCCTGCTGCCTCCCCTACTTGTGGGATTGTCATACTACCCGTCGGTCCTGTACCTTGTCCTGCATTTGCTTGCGGCCCCTGTGTCACTGTGTCTTGCACCCCTAGTTCTTTCAGCAACATTGGCGCCATGGCCCTACAACATTCCTGAATTATAGCGCTAATTTGCTCACCGTCCTTAGCTGTGTCTTTGGGCCCCTGGACCGGTCCCTCCGCCGCCGTGATGGCTGCAGGTGGCTGGATCCGTCTGCTGGGTGCCTTCGTGGTCTTTGCCGCGTCCGCGAATTTGGCCAGCATCTTCCTTCTCTTTTCCGCCGGTGGTTCGCCCCTGCCGCGTTGTTGTCCGCTGGTCCCCTCCCCTGGGTCCTGGTTGAGTTGTTGCTGCAACCATTCCTCGCCATGGACTGCCGCGACTGCTCGCATCCTCCCAATCAGGTCCTGCAGGTCATCCTGCTCGCGTTGTTTGCCCCCTTTTCTTGCCATGTGTCCTGCGCGGGGTGCTGCCGCAATGTTATGCACCAAAGACCCTTTTGTGGTGGGGCGGGGTGCTGCCGCCAGTATCCCTGCACCAAACTTGACTGTGCTTGTCCCAAGTAATTCTTTTGGAGCAGCCCGTGCTTGTTGTCCCCACGTGCTTGGCCTTGGCGCTGTTATTTACCCTCCCGCCGCTAGGGGGGGGGGCGCCTGTAGCCGCTCTTCTGCTCGCTACTGAGGTTGCTCCTCTCTATCGCTCTGCTCCCGCGAGTGCTTGTTGCCGCTTCTCCCTTGCCGCTTATGGGGGCTCGGATGCCGCTCAGACGCAGCCTGCAGCATCCCCGACTGGATGGCAAGCTGGTAGGGCGTTTCTTCTGCCGCTCAGGTCTGCTGATGCGCTCCCGCTCACCGGGTGGGCTCCGGTCGAGTTGGCCTCACCTTCCTGGCTTGTCCCGCGAGTCGTGTCTCTCCCGCGCTTCCCTGGTGACCTCCGGTCACGTCGGGCCGAGCCGCGGCCGTCGTCTTCCGTCCCACTTGCCGGGTAGGCTCCGTAGAGTCGGGGCTTCCCTCCGTTTGTCCTTCGCTGACCCGGGTGGGCTCCGGTCGTGTAGGGTTTCCCCTGCCCCTGGTGTTTGGGCCGAGATGCAGCTCGACCGCGGGCCCGGCGCTAGCGGGGGGGATTCGGTTCACGGCCCAAGTGCTGGTCCGGCAGGCTCGGTAGGCTCTGGTCCCGCTGGGCACTCAGTTGGCAGCGCGGCGGCGTTGTCCCGCTGTAACAAAGGTCCTCCTGCGATCGGCAATGCTCGGTTCCCGCCGGGTGCTTCGTCAGGCCCACAAGTTCCTCCGGATTCCGTCGCGCTGCTCCCCCGCTCCTGGATGCTAGGAGCTTACCTGGGGGACCGTGCTTTTAAGCCCCCCCAACTGCCCACCGGGGTTTGTGCCACGTCTCTGGTAGGGGGGTTTGAACCCCGCGCGCCCCCTGATTGGGCCTTGCCCCGCCCGGGGGGCTGTGAGGGGGACACCTTGCCCGGCGCTGGCTTTTTTGCGCCCATCTGTACCCCCTCCCCCTTCATTCCCGGGGGCGCCGCCGGGTTATGACGCCGGCTTCTGAGCCCCTTCGGGGGTTCGCCTCTGCGATAACAACATTTGCCTCAGATTTTTGCCTTTCACCCTTAGCGTGAGATGACACTTTCTTCTTGGGTGCTGTGGCTTTCCGCCCACCTCGTAGCTTTAATAGACATGATTCTCCAAGCTAACTTTAGACCTGTTTAACTCTTCCTTTTCAGCAAGACCCTGCAGTTTATGCAAAGTTAATATGTAACCTGATGCATTATGGGAACACAACTTCAGATTCACTCAGCTCAATGAAACCAACTCTATATTTACTTTTCTAATACTTTTTATTACTGTTTCTCATTTATCGGGCACATGGAAATCCGCCAGCACCGTGGAAAAAAATCTAATAAATTCACCTGTTACTTTTATAATGTACATATATAATAGCTTTTCAATTTCCTAAGTAAACTAAAACCTCACCAAGCCACTGAACACAAATGTAAACAAAAAGGTCATTTAACTATCATGAATAAACCGTGCAAATCAAAATTGCATAAACTACAAGCTACAATCACTTGATGCATGCATTGCATCAGTAACATGAAATACATCGACTTGCGCTGCAGCAATGCACAACCCAACAATGCTAGGAAGCAATAGACAACAACATAAAATACAACCACAGAATGACCTTGGAAATAAAAGTGTAGTTTGAGAAGGCTTTAGTTTGTGGTGAGTGTAAATACAAAACACACAAAATGTAATGAAAGCAATGCTTGCAATTTGTCTAACCAATGGCAATCGCTCTTCATTCTTTGCTCACCATGCTACCTCAGTTTGGACCCAGCCATATGCAAATCAGTCTTGATCCTGCTCCTCATGGGAACAGTCCAGCCGGAACTGCTATTCAAGGTCCTCTGTAAACCAGAACACAAGCATCCGAGGGCTGGTTTCACCCTAGTGATGGGCTCTAAGCCGTGGACTGTTTGGTTCCAGTGACACAGTGAGCATGGGACCAACGTCTGGGCATACCCATGACACCTTGGGCGGTGCATGAAACACACAGAAGATAATGGAAGTTATGCTTGCAATTTGTCTAACCACTGGCAGCTGCTCGGGGTAGAATCTGAACCCATCGTTCTTTTGCCCACCATGCCACCTCAGTTTGGCCATATGCAAACCAGTCTTGACCCTGCTCCTCATGGGAACAGCCACAGGATGCAAAACAGCAAATAAGTGTCTCCACTGGGCATCTATTATTGAATCTGAGCATTTGAGGGTAGGTGAGCCCTTTTGAGTTTGAAGTAGGCAAGTTTTGCCTTTATATATATTGCCTGCATCTGTTCATTTGAGGGTATATCTACACTTTGAAGCTACCGTTAGGTTTTCTAGTTAGAAACTAGTCATTTAGCAACTTTTATGGGTATTTCAAGATATGCCTGTGATGGAGCAAGGATTCGCACAATAAGCGACGTGCTTGTAATCAAGAACCTCAAATAACCCTAATTAACTAATCAACCTGTTTGTCTTACTAATGTTGCACCTTATTACACTACACGGTGTGTCCCAGCGAAGTTTGCCTGTGTGTTTACTAAACCTAATACGCTTGCCATTAAAATGGCCGCTGCTACGCGGAATTTTAGTCTGCGCATGCGTCGGTCATACCCATGTGACGTGACGTACTCGCAGTTCAGGTGGAAAAGTGTTTGCTCATGTGCAATATAGCTGACATGGCAGCTTTGTGTTCTCACATGCTCCAAGCTTGCATTGCCGCTTTTGCAAAGCTGTTTGTTCTGCACTTACTCATAACGCTATAGTTATTATAAAGTAAGAGATATAGTATAGCCATTCATGGTATACAGTGTAATCTTTTATTCTGTGTTTCTAAATTGTTTTCGCTTGCTTTTCATGTATCGTATTCTTTGGGCCTGGGAGGTGCTTACTACCCCATCTTGGAAGCCCGTATGGTACCAGTCACGTGATGGGGGAAAAGAAAACCATGCAGCAGTGGAACCCAGCCAGCTGGCAGCCACGCCCAAGATGCTCCTCGGAACCTGAACAAACCTAGCCGGAGAAGCTGATCTGTACCTGAATTTGTTACATTTGTAATAAACTGCTGTATACTCTATTGTTCTCTGTAAAACATATGCCATGGGAAACTAGAATTTAAGGGGTGGGTACGAAAACTGAATATTAAGCCTGAGAAAGTCTAAAATTTAGGTGATGTGATGACTTAACCTCCTCCTTTGTCCAATCAGAATTTGGGGATCCTTACACTTGCAACATTGGGGGGTGGTACACTGACCCGAAAAACAGTATAACTAGCGTAGGTTTAGCTAGAGAAATTGTCCGACTTGTCAGAATAGCTGACCTGTCACTGACCCAACGCACTCTATAGGTGACTGATACAGAGAGCTGCGGTGCACTCTGTCCGAATTTCCACAGACCCACTCAGGGTTTTGGGAAACCTTAAGTGCTGGCGAAGCACTTTGCTGGGAGGTTCGAAAAACCCAATCGGGGTTATTGGCAGATTCCTTGCAGAGAGGGAGTAGCGCAGGCATTGCAACCGAAGCTGCGGGTGTTGGTTGTACCCTTTGGTGAACCCGGTCCTGATCCAAATTCTGGGGTTATCCTGTCCTGACTGTCCATTAGCTGTACCTGCTCGCCTACTGGCAACCTAAGTCCTTGAGGGTCCTTTCCCGTCTTTCCCAACTTACCCGTGGCCAGGGATGGTCTTCACTCTATCCTAGGTAAATATAAAGTCTGTGTGGGGGTTTGTTTATCCAAACTTGCTTTCCTAACGGCTCGAATAAAGCTTAATTGCATATGTTCCCTTTTCTCCCCTGTCTCTCTATAAATGAGATTTTCATGCATTAATTGTCTATTAGCATGTTCCACTTTTCTACCTACCTTTAGTCAAATGCAAAATTGTTTCTCTTATTGTTATTGTTATTATGGGTTTATATAGCGCCGGGTCACCTACAGGTCTCAGGGCGCTTTGACCACAGAACATAACATCTGAGAAAGAGAAAGGGTGGAGTGCCTAAGCTGGGCTAAGTGCTGTTCGGAACAAGCTGGTCTTCAAGGCAATCCTGAAGCGGAGTAGATTCTCCTCCTTTCGGAGTGTTTCAGACAGGGCATTCCAAAGCTTCGGTAATAAAACCGAAAAAGATCTCCCTCCCATTGTGGCCAGCTTAAAACGAGGACATACAAGGAGTTTGGCATCAGAGGACCTGAGATTTCTTTCCGGTCTGTATATCTCGATCCGTTCCTTGATGTAGGTCGGGGCCTTCCCGTAAATGGCTTTGTGGGCTATGCAGAGGCCTTTGAAAACAGACCTCTGTCCAATTGGTAGCCAATGTAGATCTTTTAATAATGGAGAGGCATGCGTTCTCCGCGGGAGATTGAAGATAAGTCTCGCGGCGTCGTTTAAGACTACCTGAAGTCTGTTTGTTAATATTTTTGGCAGGCCTAGGTATAGCGCATTGCCGTAATCGAGTCTTGACACTATAGTGGCCGAGACCACTGTGCGTAGCATCGATTGGGAGAGAAGAGGGACCAGTTTACGCAGCTGTCTTAGAAGACCTGTACAAGTGCCAACCACGGTGGAAACCTGGTTGGTCATTGAGAGGCCACTGTCCAGTTTAATGGCCAGACTTTTGACCGTGGCCGCCGGCTGTGGGGTTGTGCCCAGCTCCTGGGGCCAGTACATATCGCTCCAGGAGGTGCACTTAGATGGTATTATCAGCACCTCTGTCTTTTCCGGGTTGATTTTGAGCTGGTTGATGGACATCCAGTGGACCGTGTATCGGAGTATATCTTGCGCGTGCAACTGGGCATGTGTTGTATCATCTATGCCCAGCAGCAGCTGTGTGTCATCAGCATAATTGAATACTCGACAGCCCATTCCCGCTAGTGTGTTAATCAGGGGCTGTAGATATATGTTAAACAGGAGTGGGGATAGTGCTGAGCCCTGGGGGACACCACAGGTCAGACTTCCCACTCCTGATACACTGTCTCCCATCTGGATTCTCTGCGTTCTCCCAGATAGAAATGATTCCAGCCACCGAAGGGCTAGACCCTGGATCCCAAACCCAGCCAGCCTGTTCAGCAGGATGGGATGGCTGACAGTATCGAACGCCGCCGATAGGTCTAACAAAATCAGGGCGCTCGGTCTTTTACTGTCAGCCATCCTTCTGAGCTCATCCAGCACCGAGAGCATGACCAACTCGGTGCTGTGGTGTGCACGAAAGCCTGCCTGCCTCTCATGGAGTAGATGGTTAGACTCCAGATAGCTTGACAGAGATTTAAGTACAAGCTGTTCGAGCACTTTAGACAGGAAGGGCAGCTGGGATATAGGTCGATAGTTTTTTAAAGCATTGGGATCTCCCCCCACTTTTTTTAACAGCGGTCTTACACGAGCTTCCTTGAAGCCAGTTGGGAGCCTGCCAGTACTCAGGGATTTATTAAGTGTGGCTAGAATATGGTTCTTTAGGATTGGGCCTGCCAAGCAAAAAACGCTTGGGGGGCATGGATCTGCTGGGGAGCCAGACTTCGTCCTTCTCATCAATGACTCAAGGGTTAGTGGATCCATGGGGGGAAATGATAATAAGCAGCTAACCGTTGGCTTTAGATCGGTGTGCTGCTCAATTAAACTGCACCCCGTGCTTTTTATTTCACGCCTGATAATGTCAACCTTATATAGGCAATGTTCCATTCTTACCCTCCCTATAGAGAATAAGAATATCTGGATAAATCAAATTGCATAAATTTCATTCCCTTTGAACCGTTAGTGAATTTCGAAAGTCTACTTTGATTAGCATGTTCCTTTTTCCTTACCCGCCTTTAGTGAAGTTGTGAAAGTCTGTTGACCTAAAATAGCGTGTTCCTTATTTTCTCCTTCCCTTTAATTTTCGATCTCTAAATGATTCTCTGCCTTTTTCATAGCTATACAATATTTCTAATTCTAGTTATAGATAGTTTGATCTGTGTTAATCTTCTACTCATGGCATATGATGACGATGATGATTAGATAAAGGTTTTCAAAACTTCCTGAGTCTGTGATTATTATAAAGAGTACAAACATTGTCAATTTGTATATGGTATTGTGTTTTCTACTTATTTTGCAGCTAGCTCCTTGATCCATTGTGATCTTAGGTACCTGTGACGAGGATTGGTAAGTCAGGTACATTGAAATAAATAGAAAGGAACTTAATTGCTGGTAGTAGAGTGTAGGTTACCCGATTAAAGTGTAAATGTAAGAAAATATATTACGGGCCCAAGTGTGCATATTTGGTAATAAAATTAGTCGGGTGACCTGCGCGCTCTATTAGTAATTTTCTGGTAGCAGTAGTATGGTTAAGGACTAGTTAAGATAGGTAGATAGGTTTATTGCTGTTAACTGTGTAAAATAAAAATGCTGCTAAAGTTTTATTGCTGCTAAAAGTATCGATCAATCGTATGTAACATTGCTTTGAAATGTTATGAAACGTTTTTGAAATATTTTTGATGAAATGCTGTTATATTGATTCATGTATTAACACAACTCGTTAGTGATTGTTATATGTTTGTCTGGAATCCCCGGGGACAGAATAGCGGATGGTGAGGAGAATCCACCTCGCAGTGAGGTCAGTGGCTCGAGGAAAATTAGTGCATGGTTAGGCAGAACTGGAAGCGCTGATTAGGGTTTTTCTGTATGAATAATTGAATAAATGATAGCAACGAGTTCGCTAACGAAACTTCAATTGTGATATAACCTAGTAAGGGTAACACGGAAGGAGTAGTAGGTTCGTCGGAGCTTGAGTGATAGCAAAAGAGTTTGCTAGTGAAACCTTAGACTTAGTATATATCCCGAAAAGAAATGGATGAGTCGAAGAAGTAGCAGGTTCTCTAATGCTTGTGTGAAGGATAGGCAGAAGGGATCTATCCGCAGTATATGAAAAGTAGACAGAAGAGGTTTACTTGCAGTGAAAGAAATCTTTCCTTTCTAGACACTCGAGTACAGTGGCGAATGTTTTACGTTGTAAATTAAATAAGGCACTTGCACTTTAAGAAAAAGAAATAGAGTGTCCGTACCTTGTGAAGGAGGGAGTCAGTCGCGGAGCTGCGCTGACGTCACTCTGTGCTGCGCTGGTATTGGTCGAAACAGCGGGTGTGTAATGGAGCTGGTATTGTAAAGGAGGGATGAGCGCAGGAGCGTGAGAAAGCGTCTCACGGAAAGGCCGCGCTCCCATTGGTCGAAACTATTTGCAACCACAGTGTTGATTGGTTGTCAAAAAAATTGAAAGACGCGCTAGCTTTGGAAAAATATTGTAAACAGAAGTACGTATTTTACACGATTTAAGTCTTTGCGAAATATATCTGGTATCCGACTCATCCCGAGACTCGACCTGATCCTAGATACCAAGGGTTTGTGAGAGATCAGTGGAAAGGTTGCAGACTAAACGGAATGTACAGAAGCAAGAGAAAAATGACTCTAGTAGACAAAGTAAAGAATTATTTTAAGAAAGACAAGCCAATCAGAACTAGAGAGGAGTTATCATTCCACCACCAAACACTCCTGCTTCATTTATGATGTTTAACAGAGGGTATCATGCTTGTGTATGGTTGGGTGGAATACACTAAAGATGACGGAATTTTAGCATTTCCCCCAGAAGGTACCTTTAATGGTAGGATTTTGTTTAATTTGAGGACTCGAATGAATGATTTGCATACCAGACCCAGACTAACGCAATATGAGGCCCTAGAAAAATGGGAAATAGAGGCTTTTGAGAGAGACAGACCCAGAATGGACAAAGGGTTGGCAAAATTTTATCCAAAAGCAAAGAAAGAGACCCGAGAGAAAAGAATGAAAGAATGGAGACAGAACATGATGGTATAAGGACTGTTCCCAGTATTAACTGTAGATGAACCTGTGGGAGGTAAAAGGACAGAGAAAACTAGACACTTAATGACTACTGGTGATTCTGAGGATGAATACCTGGAGGATTTATTAATGAAAAATCCACCACCATATAATGAGGAACCTAGGTCCCTGAGTACGAAAAATCCATTCTTTAGGCCTCCCTGTAATGAGGGGTCGAGCACGTCCGAACTGACTGTTCCATACTATAGGCCTTCCTGTAATGAGGGACCAAGTGTGGCAAATCCAAGTGCACCGAATCTTTACCCTCCCTTGATCCCACAGATAGTACATGAAACCACCATGGAAAAGGTATTACAGAGAGAGAGAGGCTTTAATGAAACAGAGAACTGAACTTATTCAGAAGATTTCCCAGTTAAATACAAGTCCTGAGGCTTTGACAATTCCAGTAACTATTGGCCCAGTTGTTCCTCTGTACGGGGATAAATAGGCTAATCCAAAGACTCCAGTTGTAACTCCATCTGTAGTGCAGCCAAGAAAAGAGCCCTTAATAGTTGATGATCAGGCAAGTGAATGCGAATCTGTAATTTCCCTGATGGATTTACCCATAAGGAAATTCACAGAGAAAGAACATTCATATTGGTGCAAGAGAAGTCCAGTTTGAGTCCTCGTCAGGTACTAGAAGTGCCACAGTAGTGACTCCTGAAGAAATAGATTGATGGACCTGAGAACTAGAGAAAATAAATCCTCAGCCAAAACCATTAGATATTTGCAAATTAAGAATAGAATTGGAAGAACTGATGGCTGGGAACGTGGGACTGGACAGGATGAACACCCTTAGTGAGGAAGAATTACTATTCATTTGCAAAAGTATTATTCGAAACACCAGAGTGTTCCATGAGAAATTAATGGACCCAGCAGCTAGCATGGGGATAGACGTTAGCAGATCCAAAGTATTGCAAAAGCCCTACAGAACAGAATTTTCTGACAAAGATTTAGAAAACATGAACGTGTCAGGGAAAAAGGTGCAGATAAGAGAATTGCTGAATCTGTTACAGAAATGGGAAGACTTAGAAAAATGGAAAGCCAGGTGGGCAAAGAAAAAGGAAGCCAGTAGATCCAGACAAGTGACTTCTGAATATGTCCTAAAAGAAACTGACAAGGCAGAAAAATTATATCCTATGAGAGAAGTACCAGGTGGAGGATATGTACATATCCCATGATCCAGACAGGATATTGTGTCATTTACAAATGATTTCCCAAAATTACGAGAAAAACCTGTAGAGTGGTACCGACAAGTTGAGAGATTCGTTAAGGTTCAAAAATGCCTTCTGAAAGATTTAGATGGGTTCTTTGACATTGTAGTTCCCGTAGATTTGTGGACAGAATATAAAATTGCTGTTGATTGGCCAAGTGAAGAATACGCCAGAGACCCAAAGACAGGAGCCCCCTCAGGGGAAGTTATGAGGAAGTATAACCAGGTAATGCCGTACCTGAAAGGACAGGTGCCTGCAAAAGAAACGGATTGGACACGAATAGATAGAACTACCCAGAATCGAGATGAAACTGTGCATTCATACTATGAACAACTGTTACAGGTGTTTAAAACATACAGTGGATTAGACAATATTGAAATGAAAGACATGACCCATTTCATTTATCGATTTGTGTTAGGATTAAGACCTGAAATTTCACAGTGGATTAAAGATAATAAAATCTGTTGGCAAGCCAAACCTATAGATGAAGTCCTTAAATATGCAAAATACTGCGAGGATGAGCTAGAAAATAAGAAAAAGGAATTAAAAGAAAAAGTCATGTGGGCACAAGTAAAATTAGCAGAGCACCAAGAACAGCAGTTAAGCAAACTGACAAATACTCAGAATCAGAATCCTGGGGGTGGAGGAAAACCAAGGGTAAAAATGAGTCGAGAGGAGGCCAGGAAAAAGTTCTCATGTCATGAGTGCGGAAAAATGGGGCATTGGAGGGATGAGTGTAAGGCTGTGCAGAACGATAACGTGCAAATTAATGATTTAAATCCACAGGCGCAGAATGGGGGACCACGGAAGACACAGCAACAGGTAAAACAGAATCAGTTGCCTCGTGCACCTAGGCCAAACTATAGGAGCAAAGCACAACAGAGTGAGGAAGCAGAGGTTTGGGAAGGAAGGGAGGACAGAAATGCAGCAACTTCGCAATTTCTGTTGAATGATACATTCCTATGTGACGAACCTTTCTGACGGTGCCTGAGGGGGGAGGACGAGGAGTGCGTGCTTGGTGCCTCCTTGTCGGTAGACCAGTCAGGGCCATAAATTGAAGGAAAGGTTGAAGGAAATTACGTCACCTTTCTGTTGGACACTGGTGCTACCCGTTCTACTGTGAGAACAGCAGACGTTCCACACCTACCCCTCTCGGGAGAAGCGATCCAAGTAGTGGGCGTTTCTAATGAATTGATTAGTACCCCGGTTACAGAGACCATGGAAATTAAAATAGGGAATTTCAAAGAGATGCATAGATTCGTTGTTTGTGATTCAAGTCCTGTGAACTTATTAGGACGAGATTTGCTGTGCAAAATGCACTGCACCATCTTTTGCACACCAAAAGGCGTTGAGATTCAGACCCCAGATGATGACGGAATTCACAAATTAATGTTAATAAGACCGGACTCAGAAATTAAAAGATTGACAATACAAGACTTACCTGAAGAGCTCCAACAGACAGTGAAACTAGAAGTGTGGGATTTCACTGGGAAAGATGTTAGACTAATGGCAAATGTTGACCCAATTCAAATTTCAATAAAAGAAGATGCCATTTACCCGAATACTAAACAGTATAAAATGAGTGCAGAAGTGAAAGCAGGAGTTGCTATTGAAATAAAAAGGTTGTTGGAAGCAGGCATCATACAGGAGATAATGAGCAGTCCTTGTAATTCGCCCATAATTGGAATAAAGAAACAGAGTGGTAAGTACAGGGTAGTACAGGACCTGCGCAAGGTAAATAAAATTGTCGTTCCTTGCTGTCCTATTGTGCCAAACCCTGCAGTGATCTTGGACCAAATACCATGGAATGCTGGATGGTTCACTGTCATCGACCTGTACCATGCATTCTTTTCAATTCCATTGCATCCAGACAGCAAATTTCTTTTCTCATTTGAATTCGACAGTCATGTTTACGTCTGGAATCGTGTCCCTCAGGGGTACACGGACAGTCCTTCGATTTTAAATCAAATTCTGAAAAAATGCCTTGAATCATTGGTACTGCCTAGAGAATCAGTCCTGGTGCAATACATAGACGAACTCTTGGTGGCGTCTAAAAGCAGGAAAGACTGTCATTGACACCATTGCTTTACTGAACCATTTAGGTGAAGGGGGACATAAAGTGTCACCAGACAAACTACAGTTCTGTACCTCTTCAGTGAAATATCTGGGGCACCAGATAGAGAAAGGTATCAGGAAAGTTACCACAGAGAGAATTAGGATAATTTGAAACATGCACCTGCCAAATACCCAGAAAGAATGGACTAAGAAGAACTGAGAGAGTTGCAGGATGCAGCAAAACCAAAAGAAAAGGAAAGGTGGAGAAAATGTGGTTGTCGGAGGAGGAATGAGGATGGTGTTATTGTTTACCTTGATGATACGCCTGTGTTGCCAGACTGCATGCTTGCTCCTATGGCTAGATTGATACACGGAGATACCCATATAGGAAGAGATGCAATGATACGTGTTTTTAGACAGACATGGTTCAATTCGAAATTCAGAAACGTAGCAGAGGAACTCTGCCAGAGGTGCTTAATATGTCAGCAATTTAATCCCGGAAAGAAAACAGTAGTTTTACCAGGTACAATTGGAAAAGCAGAAGGTCCTTTCATAAGATTACAAATTGATTTTATTCAGTTACCCCCTGTCGAGGAATGAAGTACGTCCTTGTCATTGTCTGCCTATTTTCAAAATGGGTAGAAGCTTATCCTGCACGTAGGAACAACAGCATCACTGTAAGCCAAATTGTTACTGAGGGAACTGATACCTAGGAACGGTTTTCCAGTCACAATTGAATCAGACAGAGGTGGGCATTTTCAAAGCGAAATAATAGGACAAATCTGTGAAGCGTTCAAGATCACGCAAAAACTGCACTGTGCATATCGCCCAGAGGCTTCTGGAGTGGTAGAACAACTGAATGGCACAATTAAATCAAGATTGGGAAAAATGTGTGAATCGACTCAAATGGAGTGGCTAGATGCTTTGCCACTTGTCTTGATGGGACTTAGAAGTGTTCCAGACCGGAAGACAGGCTTGAGTCCCCATGAGATACTGATGGGAAGAGCAATGCGGCTAGCATGGGTGCCAGGACACAAACTGATAAACATATCTGATGATTTGGTGCTAGAGGACTGCAAGCAACTGGGTGACCAAGTGTGTTCTATCTCTCAACAGATTGGAGAAAACGCTGTCGCCAGACCAGGAACTCCTACCCATGACCTGAACCCTGGTGATTGGGTTGTAATTAAGAAACATACTCGGAAGAGTTGCCTTGCACCGAAGTGGGGAAAAAGAAGACGGGTGATTCTTGTTACCACAAAAGCGGTGAATCAGACAGAGGTGGGCATTTTCAAAGCGAAATAATAGGACAAATCTGTGAAGCGTTCAAGATCACGCAAAAACTGCACTGTGCATATCGCCCAGAGGCTTCTGGAGTGGTAGAACAACTGAATGGCACAATTAAATCAAGATTGGGAAAAATGTGTGAATCGACTCAAATGGAGTGGCTAGATGCTTTGCCACTTGTCTTGATGGGACTTAGAAGTGTTCCAGACCGGAAGACAGGCTTGAGTCCCCATGAGATACTGATGGGAAGAGCAATGCGGCAAGCATGGGTGCCAGGACACAAACTGATAAACATATCTGATGATTTGGTGCTAGAGGACTGCAAGCAACTGGGTGACCAAGTGTGTTCTATCTCTCAACAGATTGGAGAAAACGCTGTCGCCAGACCAGGAACTCCTACCCATGACCTGAACCCTGGTGATTGGGTTGTAATTAAGAAACATACTCGGAAGAGTTGCCTTGCACCGAAGTGGGGAAAAAGAAGACGGGTGATTCTTGTTACCACAAAAGCGGTGAAGTGTGCAGGTGTGCCAAGGTGGATCCACGCCAGCCATACAAAGAAAGTGACAGAAGACAAAGAAGAGGCTGAGGGTTGTGCAGCTGAGGGGTCTCCTGAAGTTGGTCCTGAAGTAGCTGAAGAAGAACAATTGAGCTCCAGTCAAAATGATTGGGTCCCAGTAATCGACCTGACACTCGATCCAATAAGAACCAGAAGACAAACCTACTTAGATAGAGAGTGGGATAGTGAGGACGAGACAGGAATAGAAGGAGATAATCAGATCATCGAAATCCAAATCAAATCTCATGATAAGGAAAGCCAGGTAGGGACAGAGCAGGTTATCGACACACCTCCAAAAACTCATAAGCCTGAAAAGGGACAGAGAGAAATTAGAGCAGAAGTTCAAGCGGAAGAAAATCAAAAGTTTGAAGTACTTGAACAGGATCAGATAGAAATAGATAAATGTGTTCAGGAAAAAGAAATCGAAACAAAACAAAGCAAAATCCACCATATACCTGAACAAGGCCAGTTTAGTGACCAGGCAGAAGAAACTGACATAAGACCTGGAACTAGTCAGACAGGAAGGGAAGAAGACGACACTGAAACAGATGTGCCACAACTGAACGAGAATAAAAGAGCATTTGAAGGAAGCCAAATTACAGTGCCAGTTAATAGATTCAAGAAAAAAGATAGAGAACCAAGATTTGTCAAAAGACTGAGACTGAGACTAAAAACTATTGACGAAGAACTTGAGCAAGAAAATCAAGAGTCCAGTAAAACTGACCAGTCTGGAACAAAGCCTAAGAGAAGAAGTGCCCGAATAAAAAGATTAAACAACAAGTATCAGAGTCCTGAATGGACTTATCTGGTGTTGGAAGACTTTGAAAATCTTGAAATAAGTGACTAAAGTGATGAAGAATTGATTGCTGATCAGACTGATGAAGAAGTGCAACCAACCTGAAAATTGCCTGTGTAAGCCACCTGTGTAAAGTTACAAAGAGGGGTTGAAGCTTCTTTTGAGCCAAAATGTCTGATTCCACTGTGAATGGAAGGCCAAGACGAAATCGTCGTAAACCATGCTGCAAAGTATGTTTATGTAGTATAGCATTAGTACTGATATTATGGATAGGACTAACCATAACTATTCCTTACATGATGAGTAAAGATACTAATTTGTACCCTACTAAACCAGTGACAGATGACACAGAAGAGCAACAAACAGAAGACACACCACAAAGAGTAGATACACTACAGAAAGCAGTTAGCCTTAAGCAAACTAGGATGGTCTTAGATACACCAGATGAGGAAGGACTACATTATCATAGAATTAAAAACAAAACTCATTTAAATGTATTTGCAAACTTTTTAGTACACTACGTAGAAGCAATGGAGATAGAAGACTGTTACGTCTGTATGAAGCTACCTACTTCAGTAGCTGAGGGTGTGACCTACCATCACTTGCCACTAACATATGGAATTTCCTGTAGTATTTTAGCTAGTTTATTCTATAAAATAGGACCGTTACAGTATTATTACTCTAACTTAGATGTGATATTTTTTGAACTTCCTGTGCGAAGAAATCTGAATCCTGTACATACTACTAGAGACGTAGCAAAATACATGGGAGAATATTTTCTGACTATAGGTAAAATAAATATAGATGACGCACACAGAAATAACCTGACCTGTACATTACAAGAACAAGAGAAAATGTTTCTAAATATGGCAGAGAAAAGAAGAGAGAGTTTCCAAAGGAAAGCAAAGGACAAGAATAAGAAAGTTCCCAAATGGGCTGAAAACATAGACAGCACCTCAAATGGTGGAGGCAATGCTGCACTGTTGCTGGATTTCAAAAAGAAAGGGAAACTTTGTCTTCACATAGAAAAGACTAGTTATTATAATAACATATTCATTGGTTCCAGTGAAGGCGAACACAATGACAATGTAATTGGAGGTTGGGGTTTCAAAGATGGGTCAGAGCCTGTGTTTCCTGGAATTTATTTTATATGTAGGAACAAGGCTTACTTCAATTTGCCGGACCATTGGTACGGAAGCTGTTATTTTGGTATTGTCTTTACAAAGATATACCATATGGGGAATGTCACTGGAAGCACTGAAAACACTAATGGATTAGTGCGTAGTAAAAGAGAAAGTGTAGGAGAAATACTAGGCGATATATTTAGTGCATTGATACCTGCAGTGGGAGTGACTCTGAATACACACAGAATTTGCAAATTGCCTACAGTAGTAGATCGGTTATCAACTGACACTGCTGTAGGTTTCCTGTTGGTCAATACCGAAATGGTTGCGATCAGTTCTATGGTTTTACAAAATAGACTTGCTCTTGACACTCTATTGGTAAAAGAGGGCGGAGTCTTTAGAATGTTGAAAGTGCAACATTGTTGCACTTACATTCCAGATAAAAGTGTTGGAATTAAGAAATATGTGAGACACGTTACTAATTTGGAAAGAGACCTCAAACCACTGGAGGTTGACAGTGCCTGGAAAAGACTAACTGATGGTCTCCCCTCTGTAGGTAGTTGGTTTTCTAACCTAGGTAGAAGTCTTGTGAGCAAAATACTGATGCCAATAGCGGGAATAAGCCTATTTGTGCTCATCATAATATTTTGCTGTAAAAGTAGAAAACACCAAAGGAAGTATGCTGTGAATAAGAAAGGAGTGAAACGAAATGTTGAAGTGCTCGAACTAGAAGAATTGAATAACAAGATTTATAAAAGAATGAAAAATTATCATCCTAATAAAGATGCAGAAAAGAAACTAAATAGAAAGTTTGAAGAGATTGAAATGGATGAAATGTGAAAAGTTGACATCTGGTTCCATTAATAGTGATGATAGTAAATATCATCAAAGAGGGGATTGATGGAGCAAGGATTCACACAATAAGCGACTTGCTTGTAATCAAGAACCCTGAATAACCCTAATTAACTAATCAACCTGTTTGTCTTACTAATTTTGCACCTTATTACACTACAAGGTGTGTCCCAGCGAAGCTTGCCTATGTGTTTACTAAACCCAATACGCTTGCCATTAAAATGGCCGCTGCTACGCGGGAATTTAGTCTGCGCATGCGTCGGTCATACCCATGTGACGTACTCCCAGTTCTGGTGGGAAAGTGTTTACTCATGCGCAATACAGCTGACATGGCCGCTTTGTGTTCTCACATGCTCCAAGCTTGCATTGCCGCTTTTGCAAAGCTGTTTGTTCTGCACTTACTCATAACGCTATAGTTATTATAAAGTAAGGGATATAGTATAGCCATTCATGGTATACAGTGTAATCTTTTATTCTGTGTTTCTAAATTGTTTTCGCTTGCTTTTCATGTATCGTATTCTTTGGGCCTGGGAGGTGCTTACTACGCCATCTTGGAAGCCCGTATGATACCAGTCACGTGATGGGGGAAAAGAAAACCATGCAGCAGTGGAACCCAGCCAGCTGGCAGCCTCGCCCAAGATGCTCCTGAGAACCTGAACAAACCTAGCCGGAGAAGCTGATCTGTACCTGAATTTGTTACATTTGTAATAAACTGCTGTATACTCTATTGTTCTCTGTAAAACATATGCCATGGGAAATAGAATTTAAGGGGTGGGTACGAAACTGAATATTAAGTCTAAGAAAGTCTAAAATTTAGGTGAAATGATGACTTAACCTCCTCCTTTGTCAATCAATCAATCAATCACAGGCATTTATATAGCGCACTACTTACCCGGAGGGTCTCAAGGGGCTAGGGGGGGGGGGTGCTGCTACTGCTCGAATAGCCAGGTCTTGAGCTTCTTCCTGAAGGAGAGGTGGTCTTGGGTCAGGCGCAGGTCGGTCGGTAGGGAGTTCCAGGTCTTGGCGGCCAGGTAGGAGAAGGACCTTCCTCCTGTTGTCGTTCTTCGGATGCGGGGGACGGCGGTGAGGGCGTGGCTGGCTGATCGGAGATGTCGTTTGGGAGTGTAGAAGTTGATGCGGTTGTTGAGGTAGCTAGGGCCTTGATCGTGTAGGGCTTTGTGTGCGTGGGTGAGGAGGCGGAAGGTGATTCTTTTGTTGACGGGGAGCCAATGCAGGTCTCTCAGATGTCCGGAGATGTGGCTGTGTCGTGGGATGTCGAGGATGAGTCTGGCTGAGGCGTTCTGGATCCGCTGGAGTCTCTTCTGAAGCTTGGCGGTGGTTCCGGCGTAGAGGGCGTTGCCGTAGTCCAGTCGGCTGGTGACGAGGGCCTGGGTGACCGTCTTCCTGGTCTCGGTGGGGATCCACCGGAAGATCTTCCGTAGCATGCGCAGGATGTTGAAGCATGACGAGGAGACGGCGTTGACTTGTCTGGTCATGGTGAGGGAGGAGTCCAAGATGAAGCCCAGGTTCCGTGCGTGGTCTGTCGGTTTGGGTGCGCTGCCCAGGGCGGGGAGCCACCAGGAGTCGTCCCAGGCGGAGGGCGAGGAACCCAGGATGAGGACTTCCGTCTTGTCTGAGTTCAGTTTCAGGCGGCTGGTCGTCATCCACTCGGCTACGTCTTTCATCCCTTCGTGAAGGTTGGCTCTGGCGGCGGCGGGGTCGTTGGTCAGGGAGAGGATCAGCTGGGTGTCGTCAGCGTAGGAGATGATGTTGAGGTTGTGTTGGCGTGCGATGGCCGCGAGGGGGCTCATGTAGCCGTTTAAGAGGGTGGGGCTCAGCGAGGATCCTTGAGGGACGCCGCAGATGACTTCAGTGGCCTCTGACTTGTACGGTGGTAGACGGACTCTCTGTGTTCTTCCGTCGAGGAAGGAGATGATCCATTCCAGTGCCTTCTCCTGGATTCCGACGTTGCTGAGGCGCTGCACTAGGGTGCGGTGGCAGACAGTGTCGAATGCCGCGGAGAGGTCTAGGAGGATGAGGGCCGCTGTTTCTCCGTTGTCCATCAGGGCTCGGATGTCATCGGTGGCAGCGATGAGGGCGGTCTCGGTGCTGTGGTTGGCTCGGAAGCCAGACTGTGAGGGGTCAGCTGCTTGTTGACGGTCTTCTCGATGACTTTGGCTGGGAACGGGAGGAGCGAGATGGGGCGGTAATTCTTGAGTTCGGTGGGGTCCGCTGTAGGTTTCTTGAGTAGGGCGCTGAGTTTGGGTGCTTCCAGCTCTCCGGGAAGGTGGCGGTGTCGAAGGAGGTGTTGATGATGTCCCGCAGGTGGGGTGCGATGACCGCGTCGGCCTTGTTGAAGACGTGGTGAGGGCAGGGGTCGGTCGGAGATCCGGAGTGGATGGAGTTCATCAAGCGGATGGTGTCTTCGGTGCTGATCGGAGTCCAGGGGCGGAGGGTGGTGGTGGGGGGCGGTGGTTCGGTTGTGGCGTGCGTCGGTTGAGTGCTGAAGCTGTTGTGTATGTCCGCGATCTTGTTGTGGAAGTAGGAGGCGAGGGAGTTGCAGAGGTCTTGCGATGGGGTGATGTCGTTGTTTCCGGCGTTGGGGTTGGAGAGCTCTTTGACGATGTTGAAGAGTTCCTTGCAATTGTGTGCGTTGTTGTCTAGCCGGTCCTTGAATGCAGTTTTCTTAGTGGCGCGGATCAGTTGGTGGTGCTTCCGGGTGGCAAGCTTGAGGGCGGTCATGTTGTCCGGTGTTGGTTCCCTTCTCCAGGCTTTCTCGAGGGCTCGGCAGTTCTTCTTGGAGCTCTTGAGTTCGTCGGTGAACCATGGGCCCTTCTTGCTGCCGGGTCTGCCAGGCGGGGTCCTCAGTGGGGCGAGTTCGTCCGCGCAGTTGTTGATCCACTTCGTGAGGTTGTCGGCGGCCTGGCTGGGGTTCGCTGAGCTGGCGGGGGGGTGTTGGCTCAGGGAGGCGGCGAGCTGGTCGGCTGTGATCTTGTTCCAGCTTCTTCGAGCAACCGGTTGCTGGTGGTGGTGGATCGTCGTTCTTCTGAAGGTGAAGTGGACGCAGCTGTGGTCCGTCCAGTGGAGTCCAGTGGCGTGGCTGAAGGCGATGTCTTTGCTGGATGAGAAGACGGCGTCGAGTGTGTGTCCGGCGAGGTGGGTGGGGGTGGATACCAGCTGCTTGAGTCCGAGGTTGGCGAGGTTGTCGAGCAGGGTGGTGGTGTTGCGGTCGTTGTTGTTCTCCAGGTGGAAGTTGAGGTCCCCCAGGAGGATGTAGTCAGCGGAGGGGAGGGCATGCGGGCTGACTAAGTCGGCGGTGTCCTCGCTGAATTGTGTGCGTGGTCCCGGGGGTCGGTAGATCAGGGTGCCTCTGAGGGTGGTCTTCGGGTCGGTGCGGATCTGGAAGTGTAGGTGTTTTCGTCGGTTTTCAGGGTGTCGTCGGTGTTGGTCGTGATGTGGATGGTGTCCCTGTGGATGATGGCGATGCCTCCTCCAGTCTGTTTGACGCGGTCTCTTCGGGTGATCTTGTAGCCCTCTGGGATGGCGATGGCGATGGCGATGTTGGGCGCTGAGGAGTCGTTCATCCAGGTTTCCGTGAGGAAGGCGACGTCAGGAGCTGTGTGTCGAGGAGGTTCCAGAGTTCGATGGCGTGCCTGTGGACGGAGCGGGTGTTGAGCAGGATGCACTTGAGGTGGTTGCTGCTGGTGTTCGGCTTGGCGGGTGCTGGTGTGGGGCAGGTCCGGATGCAGGTGAACTTGCAGGCGTGGCAGTTGAAGGGTCTGTGGGTGCGCCTCGGGGTGGCTCGGTAGCATCCAGGGATCCCGCCGGTGTTGAGTGCGATGAGTTCGGTGGCGTTGTAGGACAGTCGGGTCGTCTTCCGTCGGTGGGGGCCAGGGGTCCTGGCGCTGGGCGCGGTCCAGGCGCGGACGGGCGCAGACGGGCTTACCTTTGGCGCGCCTTCGGCGCTCAATCGGTGCTCCCGGTGCGCGCGGTCGCTCCGGGGGCGTCATAAAAAGGGGGACGATGGGCGGGTCAGCTGGGCGTCGGTCTCGGCTCGGCCAATGGGCCGGTGGTGGGCGGGGCCTGTGGCGAGCTGCGACGGGAACGGGCTAGCGGGCTAGCGGGCGGCACTGCAGAGGCTGGCCCGCTCGGGGGGCCTCTGGGAGGAAGAATGCGGCAGGGAATGCAGGCAGGAGCAGGCTGGAGCAGGAGGCGGCAGGAGGAGCAAGGGGGCGACCCGGCCTGGTGAAAGGCGCAGTGGTCACTCCCGAGTTCTCCCTGCTGTCTCCTTAAGAAGGGGGACGATGGGCGGGTCAGCTTGGCGTCGGTCTCGGCTCGGCCAATGGGCCGGTGGTGGGCGGGGCCTGTGGCGAGCTGCGGCGGGAACGGGCTAGCGGGCGGCACTGCAGAGGCTGGCCCGCTCAGGGGGCCTCTGGGAGGAAGAATGCGGCAGGGAATGCAGGCTGGAGCAGGAGGCGGCAGGAGGAGCATGGGGGCGACCCGGCCTGGTGAAAGGCGCAGTGGTCAGTCAGAATTTGGGGATCCTTACACTTGCAACATTGGGGGGTGGTACACTGACCCGAAAAACAGTATAACTAGCGTAGGTTTAGCTAGAGAAATTGTCCGAATAGCTGACCTGTCACAGACCCAACTCACTCTATAGGTGACTGATACAGAGAGCTGCGGAGCACTCTGTCCGAATTTCCACAGACCCACTCGGGGTTTTGGGAAACTTTAAGTGCTGGCGAAACACTTTGCTGGGAGGTTCGAAAAACCCAATCTGGGTTATTGGCAGATTCCTTGCAGAGAGGGAGTAGCGCAGGCGTTGCAACCGAAGCTGCGGGTGTTGGTCGTACCGTTTGGTGAACCCGGTCCTGATCCAAATTCTGGGGTTATCCTGTCCTGACTGTCCATGAGCTGTACCTGCTCGCCTACTGGCAACCTAAGTCCTTGAGGGTCCTTTCCCGTCTTTCCCAACTGACCCGTGGCCAGGATTGGTCTTCACTCTATCCTAGGTAAATATAAAGTCTGTGTGGGTGTTTGTTTATCTCAAGTTCAAGTTCAATCTTTATTTCGTTGCATTGCAACATAAAAGATAACAATAAAATATACAATTCATAATAAAATATACAACAGTATAGAAACCTTCAATTCATTCATTATAATGAGCACCCTATATAAACTACATTGCTTCTACATTTCATCATATTGAAACACATTGACTTGCATTTCATCATATTTGGACACATAAGTTTACAGTTTCGGTTTGGCACAGAGTCAAATAAATATTAAAATATTTAAAAACAGTAGAAAAGTTAAAAAGACATTAAATTGAATTGTAACAGCCAAAATTAAAAAGGTACAATGCCTTGGCATAATTCATGGTTAAGGAAAGTCTAAATGAGCAGTTTTTCATAGTTAAAATGAAAGAGATAATTTCCTTCTAATAAAATAAGTGGACAATAGAAATTTACTAATTCCGAACACAATTACTTGGCTGGTGTCCGTACTTAAGATCCTGCCAGCTTCCCTATGGGAAATAGAGCCGATGTTACGGCACAAGGGGACTATCCATTTTTTCCTTGCCTTACCGTAACTAGGGCAAAAAAACAGTATGTGAAAAATATCCTCCCTTTGGTAATTGGTGCACAAGGTACAATGGTCTTTATCAGTCTTTCCCCATTTTTTCTCAGTTGCCTTTATCCTCAACGTTCCATACCTAAATTTTAGAAATAGGGATTTGGCCAATGGAGGCTGGATTTCATCAAGAAATTGTTCGAATGATGCCTCATTTTTTGCCAAAAGAAATTTTTCAGTGAGAGGACCGTGTGTTCTTGTATACACAGAATCGTAGCTCACATATGACCAAAAAGTTAATTTAACAATTTTCTTGGAAGCTGAGTTTAGAGATCCAGGCTCGTTCCAAAAGTGTGTTAATCCGAGCTTGGTTAGCCAGTTTTTTTACATGCTTAAACCAAAAGATCTTGCTGTCTCTATCAAGCTCTAGTACTTCCTTCAACCCATTTTTATAGTCAGATAATTCCAGGGTTGTCCATAATCTGACCCACAACAGCAATGGTCTCAATATAGCATGCTGATCCGTGTGTTTAATATTTAGGTCAAGGAATAAGGGTATCAAGGGGGTATTAGTTGGAACTTTTAATAATAATAAAATTTATTCTCCAGTACTTCAAAGGTTTTTTTACATACTGGCCCCCAGATTTCCGCCCCGTACAAAGAGGCAGATTGTACCTTATATCTAAAAAGCTCTATTGCTGGAGTGACTGCCTTGTTCACACTTTTATTATACCTCTGTGTTATTGGGAAACAGTTTTGTTTGAACACCAATTTTGATTTTTCCAATTGTGGGCCCCATCCCATTACAGAGTCTATCAAGACCCCCAGGTAAGTAAAACTGTGCTCGTAGTCTAATTTTTGCCCATTTAGCATTAAGTTCCTTTTAAAAGTTTTGTGCGGGTTTAGTGCCATGTATTTTGTTTTTTTTATATTAATTTCTAATCCTTTATGGATACAGTACTGTTGCAACCTGTCTAATAGGATCTGTAGACCGCGTGGCGTTTGCGAAATTAAAATTGTGTCGTCCGCGAAAAGGAGGGACGCAACGCGTTCCCCTCCCAGTCGGGGAGAATCGTTATCACAATTTTCCATGTAGGTTGCAATATCATTTACGTAAAGGGAGAAAAGCGTGGGGGCCAGGACACAGCCCTGGCGCACTCCCCTTTTTATGGGGATCGGGTCAGTGAGTTTCCCATTTGGGCCCCACCTAACCTTAGCGTAGTTCTCCTGATGCAGCCCCATTACAAGTTTTAGTAATTCGCCTGGCAGCCTGGCAGCCCTTGCCTATTCAGGGTTTCCCAGAGTAAGTCACGTGGAATTAGGTCAAATGCTGCTCGTAGGTCTACAAAGGTCACATACAAGTGACCTTTGCGGATGATGACATATTTCCAGTACAAGCAGCATAGCCTAAATACTTGGTCAATAGTACTTGTTTTATTTCTAAATCCCGCCTGATATTTGGATAAAATTGACTCCTCCTCCAGCCATGAATTTATTCGATTTAAAATATGCCTGGCATATATCTTCTGCGTAATATCTAAAAGACTAATGGGGCGGTAATTTGCTGGTTCGCCACGATCCCCTTTTTTAAAAATGGTGATAATTTCTGCGCCATTCCATGTGTCCGGAATGTGCTCGCTAGCCGCAACTATAATAAATAGATGGTTTAAATAGGGTGCCCAAACATCAATATTATACAGGTACAGGTCACCAGGAATTCTATCAAGCCCTGGTGCCTTCCCTTTCTTTACTGTAGTAATTGCTGCCTCTGTTTCTTGTATAGTAAAAACTACCGGGTGAGTATTAGCTGGTATTGTAACCGAGGGTACGTCTGTTGCAGCATCAGTTGGAGTTTTAGCTGCATACAATGACGAAAAGTGCTTAACCCAAGTGTCCTCATCTAAATAATCCTCCCTGGAGCCTTTCTCCCGTTTATTTTCCTTGGCTGCCAGTTCCCAGAATTGTTTCTGGTCCTTGTTTTTAGCGGCTGTTAACATATTGAGCCATATTTCCTCATCCCATGAGGATTTCGCTCTTAGTATTATTTTGTTATAAGCCTTCCTTTTCTCTCTAATTTCTAACGGACCTTCCCCTTTGACAGCATTAATCAGTGCAGTTTTGGCAAGACGGCTTTCCTTGTTATACCAAGGTTTGCCTGTGGATTTTGCATTAGTCCTGCCTACACCTTTTTTAGGTTTTTTTGTAAGAATTTCTAATAATTTGCTGAAAAGGGACTTATGTAAATCAATAAATTCTTTATGGTCGCAGCTATGGGGACAATATGAGTCCAGGGTATCTGCAAAAATGCAGTAAATATTAGCCAATAGGTCCTCTTTTTCTAACACAAAGGCCCATTTAACCGTCCTACGATTGTTGCTAAGGACAATATTGTCAATTGTGGATGAGGATGCTAGGCTATGACCTCCCTCCGAGTTAACAAGCCCCGTTACCATGCTTAATAAAAACTCATTTCTAAAGGGCAATGGTCACTTTCATATCTCTTTGACCTTTAGGTCTACTGTAAAGGGCCAAAGGTCAAAGGAGACGATAAAATAGTCTAAGTTACTTCCATAATCACGTCTCTTGAAGGTGGGGGCTTTCGGGCTGTCTGATGGCATACGGTCGTTACATGCTCTCAGGCCATGTGAAGTCAAGAACCTTGTAATCTGTAATGCCAATGCAGTACCGGCCACCATACTATTCTCGTTCAGGGCGGGTATTCCATTGGCATTGTCCTCCTCTTCAAACAATTGGGCTATCCCTGTGATTGGTTCAAAATTACAATTCAGGTCTCCGCATAGGATAACACTTGCCTCTGTTTTTAGTGAATCCATAAGTGACTCTAACTTCCCTATGCATAAAGATTCCTTGTGGGAAGACTGAGGACTGTTATATACATTAAAAAGGTTAAACACCCTATTATCCACTGTCGTTACTTCTAGACAAAGAATGTCTGGGGAATCAGTGTTAATCATTTTAATACCTAGTTTAATGGAAACATTGTCCCATACTAGGAGGCCTCCGGATGCGCGACCTCTCAGGGAAGGGACAGCCTCTAATTGGTAGGTTTTGTAACCAACCCTGTACATTTGTACTGTAGCCCATGTTTCCTGTAGTACGCAAATGTCAAAGGTGTTCATGTATGCATTCCAGTCAGGGTCATTTAATTTTGCACGCACCCCTGCAATATTCCATGAGACAAGTGTAAACAGGGGAGATCCCTCGTTCGAATCGTGGGGCATAACAGGTAAAACGACTTGCAAGCTCCTATTGACTTCATCAGCAACTATAACAACAGAACATATGTCCACCTTAGGACAGCTATTACCTTCTTTTCCGTGGTGATATTCCAAAGTACGTGACACGTTTTCAATCCCCCCAGCATCTCTACTTCTTTGACTTAGGGCGAATGATAACAAAAGAGAACCCTCATTTGTCCCAGGAGACGCTACAGGTAAAGCAGCAGGCAAACTATTATATGTTTCTTCACATATTGCAGCAGTGTATGGACCTGGCTTCAAACAACTTGATCCTTTTTCCTCAGTACACCCCAAAATACGTGAAACATTTTCAATACCCCTATTATCTTCCGTGCTCTTTAAACATCAATCGCACTCCTCCAAGCCACTGAATATCTCAAACCTATTTGTTAGTTCTAGAGGAGTGAATGGAATGAGATTGGGCATTTTTCCATTTCCTCCTAAGTTGTGACTAGTTGGTATGGTGTTCCACCCATGGATCATAGGAGGTGGAACTAGATGTTGCAAATAGGCGGGGTTCCTCGCTGTTTCCATGTTTGAAAAATGGGTGTTAAAGGGAATATTGTTGGTTAAGTATTGAGGGGGAAATACAGTGGATCTTGGGTAAAAATAGGTCAATGGGCGTGGCACTATGCAGTTGTTTTCATTGCCATAGGGCCAGCTCAAAATATATTGGACCGCCTTTCTGTCCCTAAAGTTTACAACTACAATGTCACCCCCTATGTCTTTTGTTCTTCCACCCAGCCAGGACAGACGGCGAACGTGAACTATTTCGCCATTTACATGATTAGCTTTGGGTCTGTACAATGACAACCAGTGCATTATCTTATTTTTTAGTTGAAAGTAACCTTCCCACTTGCCACTTGTCAGCTCAGGGACCCCGGTAAGTACCACCACATACGGTAAGGCTTCCGGCGGAAGTTCCGTAAGTGGTATCCTTCCCTGTCCCCCTCATACATGACTAGTCTCATTGTCTTCGGCTCTTGGGAGTCTGTTCGGGGGGATACTTGGTTCCCTAGCCTGGATGTTAGCTAGGATATCCGTACAATTAGATGTTGTAGTTGGTCTACTCATGGGTGTTTTTAGCTGTTTTGGTTTAGAGTTATTGGATGGTTTACTAACAGATGAAGCACCTGTAGTTGGGTGGTTAGGGGCAGCTGAATTGGCTACTACTTGGTTATTATCAATAGTGGTGTTATTAGATTTTACAGCTGCTCCTTCAATTAGGGGAGTACACATTGATTTTAAAGCTTTTTGGGGCTGTGACGCATTCTGAGGCCTTAATGGCCTGTCCAATTGCCCAAGGGCTGCCAAGTCCAGCTCAATTTTCCCCAACCTTGACTCCACTCCCTTTAATCTTTCAGATAGAGCTAGCATGTAAGTTCGCACAATCATTTCTATATTGTCCAAAAGATTCTTCGGAGAGGCTGGCTGCGAACCTTCTTCCATTGGAATGTGGATGATGTCAGGCACTGTAACTGATGGGGAAGATGGTATCACGAGTATTGGAGGGGTTGAGGCAGTCGCCGTTGCTTGCTTACTAACAGGCTTTCCCAAAGTCATAGTAGTAACAAGGTTGGGCTTCTTCCCAAAATCAGTATGGCTTAGCTTAGGTTTGTTTGGGTCCATTTTCTTCCGTCTCCTTTTGGAAGGAGGGGGCCCATGTACTTTGTGTGGCAGAGGCCTCTGGTTTTTCCCTCTTACTACCTTGCCCGGCCTGATTGTGGGGGAAATCATAATTTTAGCAGAGTTAGGTGTACTGGGAAAATCATGTAGCTCAATATGTGACTCAGGCTGGATTTGCGTGGGTGAAATAGCGGGAGCTAAGCATTCCTTAAATAGTAGGGGCACACTGGGTGTTGGGGATATATTGCCTGTCAGAATACTGTTCATTTCATTATCCAGGGTAACAGACATAATGGGCTCAGACAATGTCCTATTTTTAATACGTTCAATTGAGCGGCGCCGATCTGCCCGCCGCTCAGCAAGTAGTAGTTCTTTATTGCCCTCAGGCGCTATTTTAGAAAAGTAGTCATCCAGGGTTCGATTTAGTATGCTCCCATTTTTATCCAAGCCGGCAATAGTAGAGCTGGCAGCAGCTGTAGCCATCGTGCAGAATAACAATAGCTGGGATAGTAGAAGGATCACTACTTACTGTACAACTTGACCAGAACTTCGGGCCCAGCCCAGCCTCTTCCGGCCTCTGAGGGCCTAAGAGGGCCCGCCCTTTGCCCGGGCTTCGCCCCGGGCGTCCCGCTCGCGTCCCGCGTTGCGGTCGGAGCCCCGCTTTGTAGCGCCGCCTGGCGCTGGGTGGTGACGCGCTCCAATGCGCGTTAGCAGTGCCCCCTGGGAAGGCGAGTTCCTTCAACCTGCGTCGCTGTTGTTCCTAGCGTCTCAGCAGGGAGGAACCGGCGGGTGGAAGCAGCCAGGCACGGGGTCGTCACAAAATCCAGGCGAGTTTCTAATCACTCGAGATAGCGTCCACACACCCATCTTAACTTCAGCAGCATTACACCCCACTGGTCGGTCGGAGCCCCGCTTTGTAGCGCCGCCTGGCGCTGGGTGGTGACGCACTCCAATGCGCGTTAGCAGTGCCCCCTGGGAAGGCGAGTTCCTTCAACCTGCGTCGCTGTTGTTCCTAGCGTTTCATTTCATTTGAACCGTTAGTGAATTTCGAAAGTCTACTTTGATTAGCATGTTCCTTTTTCCTTACCCGCCTTTAGTGAAGTTGTGAAAGTCTGTTGATCGATCTAAAATAGCGTGTTCCTTATTTTCTCCTTCCCTTTAATTTTCGATCTCTAAATGATTCTCTGCCTTTTTCATAGCTATACGATATTTCTAATTCTAGTTATAGATAGTTTGATCTGTGTTAATCTTCTACTCATGGCATATGATGACAATGATGATTAGATAAAGGTTTTCAAAACTTCCTGAGTCTGTGGTTATTATAAAGAGTACAAACATTGTCAATTTGTATATGGTATTGTGTTGTCTACTTATTTTGCAGCTAGCTCCTTGATCCATTGTGGTCTTAGGTACCTGTGACGAGGATTGGTAAGTCATGTACATTGAAATAAATAGAAAGGAACTGAATTGCTGGTAGTAGAGTGTAGGTTACCCGATTAAAGTGTAAATGTAGGAAAATATATTAAGGGCCCAAGTGTGCATATTTGGTAATAAAATTAGTCGGGTGACCTGCGCGCTGTATCACCTGCACATATGGTGGTTAAGGCTGGTATTTGAGACCGTGGCTGGGCACTTGGGGCTGCACCTTGGAATACAAGTTTTTACTGGGTCACAGGCTGTGGGTTCCTAGGCATGTGATAGCTCAGACCCCGATATTCACTTTTGTTTCCCCCATGAATCCTCGCAACAGCAAAGTGAATTTAAGAAGGTAATTAAAGTAAGTGGATTTTTTCCTACATAAATATCCTGTTTAGGTTTGGCGACCGTGCAGTTATTGAATGGTAGAATTGGAGGCAGAAAATACCACTGAAAGAGATGGAAGAAGAAATAAAGAAAATTTAAAAAACAAACAAAACAGAATAAAATGGGAAAAACAAAGGAAGGAACGAAACAAAAAGGAAAACAGACAAAAAAGTCATGAAAAAAAGGGGAAATAAATGAAAGCAAACAATGAAAACATAAGGACTGTAGAGAGGAAGGAAAGGGAATGGCATGAGCAAAAATAAAGAAAAGAATGAAAGAAGAAATAATCAAAGAAAAGAAGAAAGATCAAAGAAACAAGCTTAGAAATAATGACACAGAGCCAATTACGTGAGAGGGTACAACAGGAAGAAAGAGAAAAAGAAAAACAATGATTGTAAGAAAGATGGTGATAGAAAGAAGGAGGGAATGTGAGGGCAAGATGATTGAAAGAATGAATAATAGGAGAAACAAGAACAGATATAAGAAAAAAGAATGAGCAATATGAGTAGAAAAGAAAGAAGTGAGTAAGACATCTAGTAAAAACAAGACTGGAAGAGAGAAACCGAAGAAAAGAGAAAAAAGAAAAGTAAAGAAAGAAAAGAGAAAAATAGAACAAAAGAGGAGGAAAGTAAGGAAGGGTATTTTTTTTTATTTAATGCGATTTTATATAGCGCAAAAATTACCCAAAGGTGTCAGGGCGTTTTACAAAAGAACCAGTTTCATTACATATGAACTTCGGAGTACATGAGTTACACAAAAGTTACAAACAGAAAAACTCTAAATTCACATAAGAATGGTAGTAAGTACATATGTCTACTACAGATACTAGTGGTTAGAGTAGCATATATACAAGTTGCAAATTCAATCAAGGAAAAGATACAAACAGAGAAACTTTAAATTTACATAAGAATGGTTGCAAGTACATACGTCTACAATAGAGAAAAATTGTAGAGGAAGGGAACCAGTGCTGTAAGAAAAGTAAAGAAGAACACAAAAATATTTCAAGGTAAATACAAATATGGATAAGTGAAATGGAAAGATTAAAATGTTCACCAGCACTTTTGGTATTCCAGCCCTGCAAAACTCCTTATCCCAGAAAAGCCTTCTCTTGCCTGTTCTCGGATGTTTGGTCCAGGAGTGACGTATCTAACTCCTAATGTCTGACGTAACAGCCCCTCTACTTATCCAGGGTTGCATGAGTGAGTATTGGCGGTTGGAGAATTATGGCTTAAGGGAAACGTGTGGTAGGAAGAGTTTATTATAATTGCCTCTTGCATCCTCCTCTTCTACCTGCAGGTTGCACACATCATGGTTAGCCTCTTATGTACACTGATGAACCATTTCCTCCAGTGACGACTCAGCTGGAAAGGCTGTCTGGTATGCTTGGCTGTTCTTTACTATTTTATCCACTCCCCCTTTACCCAGGGTAGAGAGTGAGCAGCACCATTTACAGATGCACACTGCTGGTGACCCGTGTCCTGCAGACAGTTTTATGCCATTAGCTGTTATTCAAGCAGCCCATACACATTCAAAGTTAGATACCTTTTTGTAATGTAGACTGTGAGAAACTTCCAGGGTTACCACATCCACATTTTCTTCCCCTTCTCCTTCATTCACGGCATTCTCCACATTGATCGACTCGGAATCCCCCAAAAATGGAACTCCAGGCTATATCCAGCTATGCAGGCGGAGACACTTGTGTTCATAACTAAGGCCAGGAAGGAATGAAACGCCGACTTGAAATGTGGCTGATTCTCTCACCTAATTACAGACTGGTCTTTTTTGTGTAAGAATTTGCCATCTATTAATTTCAAACACCTGCAGCGATCTTCAAATTGGATCTCCGCGATTGATCAAAGTGCATTAGATGCCAAGACCCAGATGCTGGCTTCTCCCACTTGGCGTGGAAGTTCCTGCCAATTGCTGCCTTCTGGCCAGAGATACTAGGACCTCTTGCTTATATTACAGCCACACCAATCCCCAATTCACAGCTCCTGGCCCTGCTGAGCCACGTCAAAAACATCCCTGCTACAATTCATGGTCTTGTTTATATTTCTTGCCAAGAGAAGAGCAGGTGTATATGGGGTCCGGGTCCCTCTAAGCTCAATGACTGGTTTAAAGACATTGCCAATTGAAATGAACAGCTGGGTGCCTATTGTGATCTGATGCGCCCATTTGTGGCCAAAAGGCACATGGAATGCGTTTCACGCGTACCTCCTGCAGTGGTCCGCAGTGGCACCACGTCCGAGGCGGCTGCAGTCGTTAAATAAGCTCTTGTGATGTTGCTGGATTGGATTTGCTTACCATGCTACGCTGGAGATGGCACACTGTAAATGTCACTGCTATTGCTTTCCCTTCAAACTTGCTCCATAGGGATCTGCAGCGCACCTGTTGGTGTTATGCGATTGACTGCTTTCAGTAATAGTTATTGATCAAGGTTTCATTGCCCTCTGTAGGAGGTGGGTGTTACCGTGTTGATTGAAAAGCCAATACATACAATTTAAAAACAAATATGGTGCTGAAAAATTCACCATTCCTCTATATTTTTTGAAAAGAGGTCTGGAGGAACTAACACCCTCCCTGAACCCTGCAGTTATAGATGCTGTTCACAGTGGGTGATATTGTACTAATCTGGCTGCTCTCGTGGAGGAGTTTTTCCGGTTTCTGGGCTCTAAGGAGTAAAGAGCATTCTCCAGCATGCCATACTCCTGGTGATAGCGTGGATAAACAGTGAGCAACAACAGCCTCCCTGCTTCCTGGAGAAATGAACATAAAGAATACTGTTGCCTAGCAGGTTTGCCCGTGGTTATTGGCTGGATCAATCAATCATATGCTCACAGTTGATCACTTCTGAGATTAAACGAGGATTAAAGCTATTTACCTCTAAAATGATTAAATCATAGAATATTCATTCCATTAGAAAAACAACCACCTATCACAACTCATTTATTTACAATAAGGAGTTTTAATCGAGAACTCCAAACACAGCGAAACATTTATTTATATACATTTGTACAGTATTCACAGCGAACGGTAAAGGAAAGAGCTAGTGCTTCTATAAGGGTGCCGGAAAAAGAAGAAAGTAGTGGTTTAAAGAAAAAGGGGGTGTAAGCCTCAACGAAAGAGTGACATAGGATTTTAGTTAACTTAAGGCAAAAGCTGGTATTTATCCAACGTATTAGGTAAACAGGCCACTATTGGTATTGTTCAAATTTTTAAACAATCATACAGTCTTGACTAGCATGTATAATGTTCAGGGGAGTAGTGGTCCTGGTTATTGGAAGGGGGGCGTCGACGTTTCGACCCGTCTTGGGGTGCAAGGGTAACTGGGAACCTCGACCTGCGGGTCTTCCTCAGGACGTAAAAGGCAAAGCCTTCGTACCGTAGCTAAAACTCTGTCTGCCCAATTTGCTTTAATGGGAAGTTCACAATCCTCATGTTTCTCGAAGGACGTGAAGGGAATGGCCACAATCACACTCCAATCTATTGGTTGTAGACCGTCAACACAGAAATTCGGTTGTGTAATTCAACAGTGTTGATACTGTTCTCATGCACGGACTCGTCTATTACTGCAAGTGTTCATGTATCGATATCACCGTGGAGTAACGAAGAATATAGCTTCGTCCTGGCATCTGACGGTGCTTTTTACTTCTCCAGTATTATCCTCAAAGGGAAATATTCACAAGAGTGGACGATGTCCCAAAGTTCAATTGCCAAAATGTGCGTGCGAGTGGTTGTTTGGTTGATGTCGACCTATCGAGGAGTGTGGAGCCGAAAGAGCAAGCTCCCTGGGGCCTGGTATCGCATAGAGGGAAGCGCCTGGAGTGCCCCGGGCTGACCGCTGTGGTAGCGGTACCCCGGAGCTGACACCGTCTTGCTGTGGCCCATGGACGTAAGGTGCTCCGGTGGCGGGCCTATGCAGACTGCGCGAGGTGGCACAACCCCCCCTCCCGGACACAGCCAGCCACCATCCAGATGGCGCTGCGTGGCAGGTTGCGGACTGCAGTGAGGTGCGCTAGTGGGGGGACAGCGCACGCTGCAGTTGGTCCTCTGCATCTGCCGCCCCTGGGAGTGCAGTGGAATCTTGGACCCGGAAGAGACACTAGCGGTGGCTTGACCACCATCTTGGATGCCTGAGACATTGCTGCACAACGGAGATCATTGCTGAAGGCTGACCCTGCTGCACTGGGGAATACTGGAGATCCGAGCACCCGCCCCTTAGCATGCAGCGCATACTCGGTTCCTAGCTCTTTTCTTCTGATCTCTACCTTCTGGAGGTCCGGTGCAGAGAGGAGTGAGGCGGCAGACAATACACAGGAGACCTTTGGGTGTGGGACCTGTGGCGCGATTTCAGGGCGCGAGCCACGGTCGCGGCGGTGCCCTCTGCCAGCAGTCTCTTCGGAACTTTGTGTTATGTGGTCTCCCAGCGACACCCTGCTGGGCTCCTGTGGGGGAAACCACACGGAGAGCTGCGTCTGGAATAACCACCCTGAAGGCGGAAGATAGAGGTTTGTGGTGAGGAGGACGCCCCGCGGTGGAGGAGCGGTGCTACCCAGACAGACACGACCTACTGTGACCCTATATCCCACGTCCAGAGTTCCCACATTAAGGCGCTGTCCCGCGCTGAAATTTCACGGCCCACAATGGGGCGGGTAAACAGAATTCAACCTAAATTATCGTTTGGCCCTAAGAGGTCCAAGACCAGCGAGACGGCTTTGGAGGAGGGGGTCGGTGACCAGGATCTGCCCATAGAGGTCCAACAGCAAGACATTCGTGGCATGTTGATAGCCATGGAGAAAAACCTGCAGGGCGGTATTGCCTTATCAGGGACCAAGATGGATGCGCTTACTTACTGAATGGACCGCATGGCCGAGAGGTTGGATAAACACGCTGAGCGCCTAGATATGTCGGAGTGGAGGCTGACGGAGGTAAAGGAAGCCCACACAACTCTGGACGCGGAGCACAAACCGTTAGGGAGGGTCCTCCAGGTCATACAGGATAAGACGGATGACTTAGAGGCCCGTTCTCGGCGCTGGAACCTTCGCATTACGGGCCTGCCAGAAACAACTCACACGGGAAATATGGAGCTCTTCATCGAAAAACTGTTGAGGACTTTACTGAGGGACACCGTCTTCTCCGCAATGTTTGTCGTTGAGAGGGTTCATCGCTCTCTGGGTCCAAGACCGAAACCGGGTGCTCCTCCCGGACCTATAATTGCAAAGCTGTTAAACTACAGGGATCGGGGGACTGCCCTTAGACTTGCCAGAGAGAAACAGCCATTGCAATATGACGACGATTTCCCTGTTCGCGGATTTTACGGCCAAGGTACAGGAGGCGAAACGACAGTTTGTACCAATGAAAAGACAACTCCGGGAAATTGGGGCGGACTACGCGATGTTGTACCCGGCGAAGTTGCGGGTCAACCGCCAGGGACGTTCCCCGATTTTCACTGACCCCAAAGCTTTGCAGAAAGCCCTTAAAGAATGGCGAAAGGAACAACGACCCTCCCCAGAGAGGGCACTTCTGGATGAGGCGGCTGGTGGAGTTCAGAACGAACAGGACTGATCCCGAAATACAAACACTAACGGCTGAGTATTTTGTTTGTGAATACCGGATAATTAGGAGGGATGATACTGTACTTGATAATACGAGAGGCCTTAATGCCCCTGTGGAGCTTTCCCCCCTCAAGATGCCTTGATACGTAGGAACCGAGGGGCGGAGTGGTGGTCGGGGAGGGGGTTTGGAAAAGTGCGTGGTGGAGCAAATTCCTGGTTCATTGGTTTCATTAATACATTATTGTGCGTCCCCTGTGGGGAGGGGGGAGGGGTGGGGTGGTGACTGCTCCCAGTTGACCTTTAGAGTTGCTGGTGGTGGGCAGGGTGAGGGGGGCTAGACATAATTAGATGCCCTATTGATAGGTGGAGATGCGAGCACAGCAGAGGCGTAACAGGTCCCTGCGGTCCGGGGGGCCCTGAGCTGCAGGGGGGCCCCTCAGCACTTTACTAACTGGGGCCTGAGAGCTCCGGATTAAATCCGGAGCGGGGTCCCCCTCAACTTTTCTTTCAACAGTGGAAAAAACGTTGTGAAAGAAACAAGTGTTTTAGGGCATGCAACTCCACGATTATTTGCTGCACCTTCAAGTACTAATTTCAGAATTAATTATTCACAAAGAGGATCTGGAGTTCGAACTCTCCAGTAACTCTTCAGTTAATATAAATCACAATTTCTATAGCAGACACTGTGTTGTTGTTAAGATTATTAAAGATGGTGCCAGTAATAACCACTGTTTTTTTACAATCCTTGTGAAAATGAATGGCCAAGTTAACTTGCCAGAAATCTAAGCTGCATGTCTGCATTCATGCCCTCTTACCTATATGAGCATATTAAATGTCATCATGGTCGTGATGCAGGTCTCCCTGATGGGGACAAATGACAGCTGAAGTGGTGGAACAGCAAGGCCGTAACACTGAGTTATTTAGCTGTTATCCAATAGGTTTTAGATGGTTCTTAGCGTAAAATAGTCTATGCTAGTATTCCACATTGTTGGGTTCTAAGTAAATATGCTACTGTAATGAAGAGAAGCCATACCAGCACATGGATCCATTTTGTGAGCAGGAACAGGGCGCGCTCACTATATTTTTAGACACATCTTAGAAAGTAAGTCAATAGGATCAGTACCAGCATGGGGAAAACATGGAAGGATCAGGCATATCACCCACAACCATTCATTGTTTAAAACTGCGGTGTGTACTCTTCGAGTTGTACCCCAGACTAGTAAAGAGGGAATCCAGGCACACTTGACTGCTGCTGCAAGGTGAGCTTGCTAGCAATGCAAGCACCAAAGGAGGAGTGCTGACTGATAGCATGCATGTTGGGGAGGATGGTTGATCGCTCAAATACTGGGCTTTTGTCTTTGCTTGAAACACTGCTGTGAAAGAGCCGATTCTAGGCCCCACCGTTTGTGAATGAAACACTGCATTTGACGAGTATCCATCGGCATTGGATACTGTGCAACGGTCCTCTGTTGGACTGAATGTTGGAAACCATGGCTTTGGTTACAGGCCTAAGAGTACCATTCATGCATGGACGCAGACAGTGAGTGGGACCTTTGTCAGATTTTAAATTGAATTACAGTAATGGAATGTTATCGTCAGTAAGGTCCCCACATGTTTGCTGTATAGGGCCAGTTGAAACACAAGACATGTCCCTTGTGGCTGTAGCTAATAAGTTTATATGTTATGTCCATCCGCGTTAATGTCAAGAGGAAATTCACGGTTTGGTACAATCAATCAAATTGCTTGGGAGGAAAACCCATTGAACTCACCTGGCAGCACACCTCCTACACAAACTCCATAACCTGAGAAAGAGCAAAGACTTCACCACCAGAGTAACCAGCAATACTTCCACCGTGAATTACAGCATCTTACACCAGCAGTACCATCACACTCCAGCCCCCCAGCCAGTGTGTGTTTGTCATCCGATATACACAGTGCTCAGTCACTTACCACAGAAGGCTTCCTTACACTAAACCTCAAACTTAGTGAGTTTCTACACAGTACAGCTCTGTCTGAACTTCTATGAAGCACTGTTCATTCAGTGTTCCTAGACACCACTGCCGCTAGCTTTTCTACATAACACTGCCTGAACTAGACAGGACGTTGTGCTAAGATAAAGTGCCCCGCTATCAGTGCTCCTGCACAGTATCCTAACAGTATCTGTGTCTACAACGTACCCTGCTACATAGTATAAATCAGTCAGTTCTTCAGCGGAATGGAGTGCAAGACTGCAATCAGTGCTCCAACGCAGGAAACACTCCAAACCACTGCTTTGCAGCTGGCGCATCTCCACAGCAGTCTGTGTTTGCATTTGGCGCAGTTAAACCACACTATGGATGCCGGAGCTTCTCAGCCATCTCCCAAACAACTTTGGAAGTTTCAGGAGGCATGATGCTATATGACCTTTCTATGTGGCTATGTGTATGAACTTATAGCTACCAAAACAGGCAGCTCAGTTTTAAGTAGCATGTGGCACTAAAAATGGTCCCAATGTATGCTTTTGAAAATGACCTTCCACATGTGTCATATTCATACTCACTTAAATGTATGGCACTATGTGAAGAAAAATGTCTGCTCTTCCTGGGCATTTCAACTATAATAATAAAGGTACCTGGTGTTTTGGGAGGTTTATGTCCAGAGCATGGCTGCACTCAGCGTTCACATGGTCATCATATCACAGAAGACATGACACATCCAAATGTAATGGGGTATAGGAGATATACAGTGTCTAATAAATAAGACACCTAAACCCCAAGAGGTTACCAATACATGGACACAAAGCAGAGCCCTTGCTAAAATATCATACAAAAACATCAGCGAGGCCAGAAAAACACCGACCTACCAGAAATCGCTCAGGGATCTAGGTAATAAGGGATTCTGGCTCCATAGGACCCTTGTTCACAAAGGTGTCATTATTCGCATCGTACCACGCGTACTTTTACAACGCGTACCGTTACCACGCTACTTTTACCACGCAAGTCGTTACAACGACTTGCGTGGAGGGGCGCTGGATAGTAAATTATTTAATTTACTATTCCAACGCCAGTCCCCGTGGACTCTAGGGAAAGGAGTTGGATAGTAAATAAAGTATTTACTATCCTGGAGCGCCCCCCAGCGCATTTCGTTGTAACGACCTGCGTAATAAAAGTAGCGTGGTAACGGTACCGCGTTGTAAAAAATGCGTGGTAACCGTTGTATACCTTTGCATCATCACATCTACGGTTAGCAGGGGACCTGGTGAAGTAGTTGATTGGATGAAAGGATTTGGATCCAGCCAATGATCTTTTAACATCGACAGAGTCAAAGTTTGAATATGCTGGTTAAATATGAAGTCTACATAAAATAACAAGTGGCAGGTGCACCAGTTCTGCACTCCTGATCAACGTGGCTCGTCTTAAAATTTACTAAAAAACTGCTGGCGTAGCAAGGCAAGTAAGATCTAAGTAAACTCCATTATTTACCTTGAAAATAATTTTAGATTTGTATCACTTTAAGCAGTGACATTCACCTAAGGGTGAAAGTAGCTTGAACACCACCCACCCATTTTCCAGTTAGGAGGTAGTTGTGTTATGCTTAATTTGCAGGAGAAGTGTTAAGCATAGAGCAAGGTCATGTATTCACCATGGTTATTCTCACACATTGAGCCATTTCTGCAACCTTTAGAATTGTTTGGCACAGATTAGGGTTCTGAAAAGAGTTTGTACAGGTGACTCAAACTGATGTTTTATTTCAGAATTTGGTGGTCTCTGGTGTAATGAAACAGACAAAGTACGAATCTGCCTCTCTTAGCAAGGTAACAGCATGTGAAACTGTAAAACCTGACAAATGAATAGATGCCCCAGTATATAAAAAATGATGGTACGTAAAAATATTTGATTAAATGACCATGGTAAGGCGAATGGTGACAAGAACATCATCGGACAGAAAAGATTCTTAGCTTAGTGCTTCAGATTGAGGGGTCTGGGAATGAAATGTACCACATTTTTTAAATAATGCCATTGAAGGCTGTATGTCACACTTACTGTTCCTTAAAACTTACCTGCAGGTAAACAACCAGTACTGTAACCTGCAAGCAAACACAAATGTGGTCACACAGACAGAGGTGTACAAATATAACTTCACCAGCGCTATTTGTGAAAAGAAAGTCCCGTAGTCATTCAAGAGTTTGTCTGCCTCGCTCATCTTTTTACTAAGTAGCTCTGATCTATTGCAATTTTACAATATATTGTCAGTATTTTTTCTATAGTTGACTCAATCACTGGATTTGGACTGTAGCTGAGGTCTTCGCTGTCATGTCGGTTCTCGATTTGCAGCCTGCCCTTCCTCTTTATTTCTAGACGGTCTAGTAAGAAGTTCTTATATGAGATAGACATGAAAAACATTCCCTAGAGGACTGGTCAGCCTTCTTAAAGCTCTTTGCTGTATCTATAGAATTGGTATGTCACAAACATAGGTGGGAAGCAAGGAATGATGCACAATCAGTGATAGCTTTTGGTTCAAGATCGTCTACAAGAGGTACACATCAACGAGGGTCCTACTTTAAAGGGGGTGATGCTTCTTGAAGAGATGCCTGTCTAGTTTTTTCCCAATGGCAGGGGATTGAGCAGTTCTGATGTCAATGGGATGCTGTTTTAGATGCACGGAGAATAAATGGAGATGGCCTGCCTTCTAGTCTTTGTGCTACTTTTGCAAAGTCAATATTTTTAGGGATGATGGCTGCCATTGTTTATTGAAAAGAAAAAATACTATGTCAAATTAATTTATAAACATAAGCTGAAACCAGGCAGAGGTTTAACAATAGGCCCCACGGCCCCTGATGTGCGGAAGCAAGGGGCCCAAGCTACCGGGGGGCCCTGAAGCACTGTGCACATGATAGAATTCACTTTTTCGATGCCCCAACCATCTGCTTTGACATATGTAAGTTAGCATCATATGGCTAACTAATGGAGTGCGTATACGTACTCATGTTGAATTATTCTCGTTTGCTATCTTATTATCCATATATATATGTGTGATGATATTAGTTCCTTAGCTTAGCTTGTGTGCCACCATTTTGTGTATCCCTCTGTGCCCGCGAGTCTGCCTCACTCGCTCATCTACCCCTCCCGCAGGAATACCCCTCCCGCAGGAATAGAGAATTTCACTAAGACAGCAGTTTTCGTTTCTCAGCTTACTGTGGCCGAAACTAACAAGTCTCTTTATCAGTAATGTTCTCATGCCCCAGAGACGCTGAAGCCTAGCTCCATGGCCTTGAGTAAAGATAGCGATGTATCCTCTGCAGGTGCAGATGCCTGCTGCATGATGGCATTGTTCACTGGTCTGGGTTTCAGTAATTTTCCAGAAGGGGCGTACCCTAATGAACTGTGTTGCATTATAATGTATTGCTGTGATGCAGAGAGTCAGTCCTCTCGTTCGCACTCCTAGGAGTGAGGTCGGACAGGGCCCTCTCATATGAGTGTATTTGGCCTAATAAAGACTGTTGTTTATTCTTCTCCACTGTCCGGCTGACTTTCTACAGAATACCTATAGGTGAGTGCGGTAAGTCACTCGGGTGGATTTGAGCCACGCTTATCAGATGGCGCCCGAACAGGGACCCCGCGATAAGGATCTTTCTCACCCGTAAGTGGGTAGCAGAAGACCGGGGACCCGCTGGTCGGCATGGTGGGCCCGGGTACCCATCTGATGCCGAGCCTGGTTCTCGCAGCGCTGCCCCACCCTGCTGATCGGGAGAGGTCCCGGTTCGGATCTTACGCCGGGGTCCAGAAGGCGGAACTCGAAGCTGACCGTGTTGGTCCTGGCAGCCGGAGGTGGAGAACGGTAGAGGGTGGTGCCGCCTACGGAAGGTGAGTGGTCCACCTGTGATTGTTTCAGGAACTGGAGTGTTCCGGGAGACTAGGGTGTCTCCAGTGGTTTGAGGAGCCGGTGTGCTTCTGGGGCTAGTGTGCTCCGGGGAACTCAGAGTGCGAGTAGGCGCTCTGACAGACTTGACGAGGTTGGGGGAATATCTTGATATGTTGTTTGTAGTGATCCGACCGGGTGGTACTGTGGTGAAGGCGTGGCTCATTGCGGGTGGACTCCGGTACTTACCCTGAACTCCTTAAGTGGCGGTTCAGTGGAGGTGAGTCCTGGGTCTCCTGTGGTAAAGTGCGCAGTGATCCATAGTGCCGCACGGGGAGCGGATTTGTTCCCCATCCTCAGAACAATTAGCGTATTGTTCGGTCTGCGGTAGGGTCCAGGTTCCCCAGGACTTGGTCGACGGGCCTTGTCCCATTTGGTAACACGTGTTTGGAGGTATTGTATATGTGTGTGTTTTCCCAACGTATAGTTATATGTGTGTGCGAATGAGCTCGAGCTAGTGATTCAAGGTAACGAAGTTTGTGGAGAAGTGTTTCTTTCACACCAAGGCAGAGATGCCGTGTTTCAGTAAGTTACGATGTTTTGGATGCTGCTGTCGCCCCTCAGATACTAGGCTGGCCGAGAGCCAACCTGCACCCCCTGAGGGCACTCCAAGCTTTGATATGTATATCAAGCATGGATTGCCCCCGATTTTGTTTGGCACTTTATGGCACCGGTACACCGCCGACAATGTGGATTTACATTGGCCCTTGACAGGTTCTTTTGAAGAAGCAAAATTGGATTACTTGCAGGACAAATTGTTTGCTAGGCGTAGCCGTCAAAGCATGTTTGATTCTTTAAGAGTGTGGCAGAAAGAAGCCAGGAAACGTAAGTTGAGGGAAGAGAAAGAGGCTTTTAAAAAGTCAGCGCAGACTATGGCACAGAAAGCGAGAGAACATACTAAGAACGAGAATGAGCAGCGTTTGGAGCGCGCAGATAGGCTTTGCAGGTTGAAGGAAAATAAAAGTTATGTAGTGCGAGAGGATGACCAAGATGAGATGGAGGACATTTTGAGTGCCCGACCCCCTCCTCCTTATGCCCCGCAGTCATTGTACCCCTCCCTGCCGGCTCCGGCCTCCACTAGTGGGGTTTCGGATCTATCGGCAAGTGCCCCACACCAACATGGCGCAGCGATTTCTGCTTCCCCACCTCCGACATCCCTTGTTTCTTTGCTCCAGACCACTTCACCTACACCCTCCCAATTCTCTTTAGCACTCCCCACCATTTCAGCTAGCACCACCCCCAGCCAGGAGATGTTAACGCCGAGTCGAGGCGCAGGTAGCGGACTGCTCTCACAGGTACGGAAGTTGCTTACACGTTCTACAGTTGGTTTAGATGAGAAGAGTATAGTGGCTAATCAGGCATGAAAGTGGGCAAGGAATAATATTTATTCGTTTGAAGATATTTGGTCCACGATGAAAGATTTTGAGCCCTTGATGCAACAGCACGCTTTGTGGCATATGTCAAATGTATTGATATCGCTATGGGAGCAGGAGTATGGAGGTGTGGCTCCGGCGACTTTGCGAGATATACAGAGCGGAGCTTTTAGAACGAATACTGGGGTGAAGGAGGTGATGCGTAGTTTACGCGCTCTATTACAGTACAGAAATGAATTGCCCTCTGCAGGTACGCCCCATTTTCCAGGTATACATCCCATGCGTGAGGTACACCCTATTTTTCATCCCGAGATCCCCGAGATAGTAAATCCAATCACGAAGGCTTTCACTAGAAATAGGGTAGATGCACATTTCCAGGAGCAATGGGTGTATACACCATGGAAGAGAAGTGAGGTATTAGCCTTGAAGGCTCAGTTGCCAGATTCTAGAAAGAACCCTACTGCATACTACAAAGAGTTAACGGAAGCCGCGTCTTCCACTGTAATGACTTTGGCTGATGTTGAATTGTTTTTTGGGCTTTTGGTCCCAGTTGATGTGTGGCGGCAAGTGAAAGGAACAGATCATTCGGAAGAGTTGGGAGGTACGTGGCAGGAGTTGCAGGATTGGGATAAAGAACGTAAGCCAGGAGAAAAAGCCCTTTTACAGATAATACAAGATTTGATTAGGTCTGGTGTAGTGGAGGAAACGGATTCGAACATATGTAACAGCCCTATACTACCGATCCTTAAGAGACGGTCGCCTGAAGCTACAGATAATACTCCTGATGTATATAGGTTTGTGATTGATCTACGCCATGTGAATAGAGTAGTGGAACCTCAATACCCGGTGGTCTCAGACATTACTACGATATTGACAATGATTCCCCCTTCTGCTAAATACTTCTCTGTTCTGGATTTGAAAAATGCTTTCTTCAGTATTCCAGTACATGAAGACAGCCGTTATCTATTCGGATTCTCATTGGCTGGCCGAAGCTTCAGGTTTAAGAGAATTCCCCAAGGGTACACTGAAAGTCCGAGCATATATAGTCAAGCACTGAAAGCGCAATTGGATAAACTGGAACTTCCACCTGGCAACGTCATGTTGCAGTACGTGGACGATATCCTGATAGCATCTCGACAACCCTGCTCGTCGTCCGATGCTACCATTAAATTACTGCACCATTTGGCAAAAAGGGGGCATAAGGTGTCCCTTCCAAAGTTTCAATACTGTCGAACGGAGGTTACCTACCTCGGCCACCTCCTTTCGAAAGGGGGGAGGAGATTGACGCCAGAGCGCATAAAAGCGATTACTAAAATGAAGATACCTAACACGCAGCGAGAGGTGCGCGCATTTCTGGGCATAACATCGTATTGTCGCCAGTGGATACCTAACTATGCGCTACTAACAAAACCCCTATTGTATCTGACTACCAAAGAAGTGCGCGAACCCTTACCCTGGACCCCTGCATGTCAGGAAGCGTTTGAGTCACTAAAATCTGCTTTATGTTCTGCACCCGTTCTGGGAACACCTGATTACCAGAAGCCTTTTGTTCTTTACGTACATGAGGCGGAAGGTTGCGCGTTGTCTGTACTAACTCAGTGTTTTGGAGGGAAGCAGAGACCCTGCGCTTATTTCTCTGCAATGCTTGACAATGTGGCAAGAGCGCTGCCGAGTTGTCTGAGAGCCACAGCAGCTGCTGCGGTCTCTATAAGACAATCGGCAGGGCTCGTATTGGGTTCAGACCTCACAGTAATGGTACCGCATGCTGTGGACATTTTATTAAACAGAACACAGACGCATCATTTAACTAGTGCTCGTCTTACTGGTTATGAGATGACCCTCTTTGCACCCCATGTGACAATAAAAAGGTGTGCTACATTGAATCCCGCCACATTGTTACCTATCCCCACAGATACAAAGGACGATGACATACATGACTGTCTTTTTAGGACGGAAGAAGAGACAAAGGGGAGGGTGGATCTGACAGACAAGCCCTTAGACGAACGGGACGGGGAGTTGTATGTAGATGGGTCTTGTTTCAAATTGGCAGATGGTACATCGACAGCAATAACGACATTACAGACGGTAGTGGAGACATCTAGGATACCTTACAATTCGGCCCAAGCTGCTGAGATTATAGCCCTACTGAGAGCATGTGAATTGAGTGAAGGACTGGACGTGAACATTTATACTGACAGCCAATACGCCTTTGGCGTGGCTCATAATTATGGGCGACTGTGGGCAGAACGGGGATTTTTGACTTCACATGGACAACGCATACAGCATGGTCCACTGATATTACGACTGTTGACGGCACTGACGTTACCTAAGCGACTGGCTGTGATAAAGTGTAGCGCACACAAGACGATAGTGGATGATGTGGGACGAGGCAATGCCTTCGCAGACGAAACAGCAAAAGAGACTGCTCGGACAAAATTACCACGGATGTTTGTGGCAGGACCTGCTAGATGGGTCCCAGACGTTAACATGTTCGCAGATACTGTGCAGAGTGTAAAAAATATACAAGAAAAAGCGACTGCAGATGAATTGAGGACATGGAAGGATAGTGAGGAGCGGATGAATGTTGGACAGATGTGACCGATAAGAGACAATGGTTACTACCGAATGCCTATGTTCTTCCAGTGGTGACGATGGCGCATGGGCCTGCACATATTAGTGCAAAAGGCATATGCAAATTGTTGGATCCAGTGTGGAGCAATAAAAATATCTCCAAAGTGGCGACTCACTTGGTCCGACAGTGCATGGTGTGTTTGAGGCACAATCCTGGAAAGGGTACCCCTGTCCCAGTGGGAAATTTTGCACCTCCCTCTTTCCCTTTTGAGGTGATTCAGATGGATTACATTGAAATGGAGAGGGTTAATAACCTTAAATACGTCCTTGTGGTTGTATGTGCTTTCAGCAGATGGGTGGAGGCTTTTCCAACGAAAGACTGCTCGGCTATTTCTACTGCAAAAGTGTTAATAAAGGAGTACTTTTCTCGCTTCGGATTACCTAGGGTGATCTGGAGTGATAACGGTACGTCCTTTAATGCGGAATTAGTAAAGCAAATATGTAAAGGTTTACAGATCTCCCAAAAGTTTCACTCAGCTCAACATCCTCAGGCCGCAGGTTTAGTGGAGCGGTTTAACGGAACGCTCAAACTGAAAATGGCCAAAATACAGGAGAGTACAGGTCTCCGTTGGCCAGACGCCCTTCCTTTAGCCTTGCTTTCCACGAGAGTAACAGTAAATTCCAAAACGGGCATCTCTCCCTACGAAGTGATATTTGGCCGTCCGGCCAATGTCTGGGGAGTGCCCAGGCCTAAGTGTTTTTCCGAGATCCAGTACCCTTTGTTGACAGACTACTTGTATGCTTTGACTAAAGATCTTCGTTCTATTCATCAGCAGGTAGCAGACACCCTGAAGCCGCTGCCGGAGGGGCCTGGACACTCCATCAACCCAGGGGACTGGGTTCTCATCAAGAGATATCAACGGAAGTCTTGTCTGGAGCCGAGGTGGTCGGAGCCGCGACAGGTGCTCCTCACCACCCGTACAGCGCTGCGTGTGGAAGGCAGGAAGGCGTGGACGCACGCCTCACACGTGAAGAAAGTCCCGCTGCCGTTACCCTATGACAAATGGGTAAAGGACGGCATTGCTGATGAGGAACATGAGCAAATACCCAGATATGTTCCCTTCTCAGATGCTTCACTGATGGGAGAAGAGCAAAGTGACGCCGAGAAGTCAAAGTCACGCGCAGGAAAAAGTGTTTCAGTGAGCTCTGTTACTCCCGTTGCTACTAGTGAAGAGACATCAGAGAGTCCAGCACCTGCCACAGATACACCTGTTTTGTTCACTGACCCCGAAGTGCGAGGGAGCACTCGCTATAATCTGCGGCCCCGAAGAAAAAAAAAATAAAAATAAAGGTGACAAGTGTGATGGACTGAACACTGGAAGAAGGGCTTAGTGAAAATTTTGTTAAAAGAAGATTAGTGGTAGGGACGGACTTGTAAGAGCCCTGGTGTTTAGCCGAAGATTGTGGTTCTATGAGACTATAGAGTGGTGCCGGGCCCAGATTAAGTGCTCCTCTGTTTCAATTGCTGTGATTTGAGCGACGTGGGAATAAGGTATGGACGGTAAAAGCCTGCCTGTGAGGCTTTGAAGGGGACAGGGAGAAAATCCCTTTTTAGGGTTGAAGAACCCCTCTGGCCGGCTTGGTGGCTGTCTGGGACTATTTTTTTTTATTAGAAGTGTTTTTTTTATCTTTTTTCATTTTTGAAATCTTTTGAACAATTTTAAAATGTACCCTTTTGGTCGCCCCATCCCTGACGAGGAGCAGCCCTTTGCGGCTCCTCCGAGGCCCGTGCCTGATTCCCCCTGGTTAGCCCTTTCCCGAAAGGGGAAAATAGTGGTCATCATTATAGTGCTAATAGCCTTTCTAGTGACTCTTGGTATATTGTTCTTTTTGGATAAAGCCTATCCCGTCCATGTGTTTGCACCCACACCTACTGCTGTCCCTGAACATAATATGATTACTGTGGATTATGGTGAGAGAATGCTCAAGAAAGGATACAAAGAAAATGTTTTTATAAAGACTTTGCACCATGCTCATATCACTACAAACATCACTGACCGTTGGGTCTGTGGCCTCTTACCTTCTGCTGCCTACAAGAAAGATAGATTCTTAGCACTTCCTTTGACACCTGTGAATAGTTGTGTGGGGTGGTATACTCTAATAGGCCTTGTCAAGTATTTTCAGCAGCCAGATTTTCTGACACCTCGACTACAGGATAGGGGATCGACAATGACAATGCGAGTACGTCCTCTACCCCCCTCTTCCCTTGGACGGATATATACTGACGGACGTTTTGATCAGACATTCATAGAGACGTGCGAGAAGAAGTTGGGCCGGTTTTTAATACCAAATGATACTGACAAAGTTAGGGAAAGCTTCCTGCAATTGAATTCCTCCCTGTCTTACAGACACCCCCCAAAGGGAAATGACAGTGTTAAGTCTCTGATACCACTGGCTGTGGTGAGTCCCTCGCCATTTTTTTGTATAGAGGGGAGGGGCCCCATCAAGGTTGGTAATAGCTCCTGTAATGTGACGGCATTGATACGTTTGCCTCTCAGCCCATCTTTGGTTACACCACCCAGCATCTATTTTGTGTGCGGAGATAATGGATACTTATGGTTATCCCGAGGGTTGGGGTGGGGTGTGTTATTTAGCCTATATGATTCCTCCTGTATATGTGGCACCTTCTGATTACCACAAGACTCATCGTAGATTTCCCAGTCCACAAGAGCAGCGTAAAAGGAGGGAGCTTCAGGTAGATGACGTTGACCAGACAGACACCTCCTACCAGCAATGGACTGACTTTTCTAAGGGTTTGCTGCCTTTCTGGGGTCCGATATTTAATAGTAGGGCCATTCGACGACTGTCCAGGGTAATGGAAAAGGTAGTCCTTACTGAAGCTGACATTGCGACTAATATGTCTGTTGAGATTCAGGCTATGAGATTATTCACGATTCAAAATAGGATGGTGCTTGACGTCATCCTGGCAGATAGGGGCGGGGCCTGTCGCGTCATCGGGACGTCTTGTTGTGTGTATATTCCAGACTCAGCTCCGACTGTTAACTTGGCAGTACAGAAACTCCATAGATTAGCGACTGAACTCCATCAGGATAATGGGACATGGTCCTTGCAAGGGTGGCTCTGGGGTGCTTTCTCATCTTGGGGCTGGAAAATATTGATAGGTTTGGTTGGTGTGGTGAGCGTAATACTGACATGTTGCCTTTGTGTATATTGCCTCCCTCCATGTTGCTCAATGTGTGCTACAAACTTGCGACCCCATAAGAAGGTGTCGGGTCAATATACTGCTTCAATGATTACTGAAATTCCTGATGCAAATTGGTTGATGTTTATCTCAGATGATGTTTTTGAATAAAAGAAATGTTGCTCTGCCCCTAGAATGGATGTCGGCGCTACCTTTTGGCAAATAAATGTGGCCGCAGTTAGCCAATGATGCTAAAAGGAGGGTCTGATAGAATTCACTTTTTCGATGCCCCAACCATCTGCTTTGACATATGTAAGTTAGCATCATATGGCTAACTAATGGAGTGCGTATACGTACTCATGTTGAATTATTCTCGTTTGCTATCTTATTATCCATATATATATGTGTGATGATATTAGTTCCTTAGCTTAGCTTGTGTGCCACCATTTTGTGTATCCCTCTGTGCCCGCGAGTCTGCCTCACTCCCTCATCTACCCCTCCTGCAGGAATACCCCTCCTGCAGGAATAGAGAATTTCACTAAGACAGCAGTTTTCGTTTCTCAGCTTACTGTGGCCGAAACTAACAAGTCTCTTTATCAGTAATGTTCTCATGCCCCAGAGACGCTGAAGCCTAGCTCCATGGCCTTGAGTAAAGATAGCGATGTATCCTCTGCAGGTGCAGATGCCTGCTGCATGATGGCATTATTCACTGGTCTGGGTTTCAGTAATTTTCCAGAAGGGGCGTACCCTAATGAACTGTGTTGCATTATAATGTATTGCTGTGATGCAGAGAGTCAGTCCTCTCGTTCGCACTCCTAGGAGTGAGGTCGGACAGGGCCCTCTCATATGAGTGTATTTGGCCTAATAAAGACTGTTGTTTATTCTTCTCCACTGTCCGGCTGACTTTCTACAGAATACCTATAGGTGAGTGCGGTAAGTCACTCGGGTGGATTTGAGCCACGCTTATCACACAGATGGCAGGCCCCTGATCTGAGAGTGCCTGACTGGGTGTGGAGCATGGGGGGGCCCCCTTCAGGTACTTTGCAGGGGGGCCCCCTCAGGTTGCGTTAGGCCACTGGCTCACATTACCTACCCCTTTTTGGAGCGGGAAGGGGCGGTCGTTACGGGCCACTAAAGCGTTTTTTGTATTTAGCGAGCTACATCCCCCCTGAGCGTGAATACCACATGTGGAATTTTTTTTATGCTTAGGGTTGACGGGAGGTGGGGGGCGGGCGTTGTTCTGGTGGGAGGGATGATTAGCGCAGCCAAGTTGGGGTTGGACAGGCGTGGGAGGGACCTAGGGGGGGTTTGATTGATGAATCTATGTTTTTTACACAGTTCACAATGTTGTCTCTATGTTCTGGATTGCCGGGACTTCGGTCCTTGGCGGATATTTTGGACCTAATTTTGTTGATGCAAGCAAGAGGGACACAATTGATGGGGAGATTTAATGTTGATGTTTGGGTTATTGTTGGCATTGCGACATAACTAGAGCAAGGCACAGTATAGTTATACATATTCTTGACACCCTATCATGACTCAGGCCCCTACTACTGACCCGACGGCGGTCCCAACGGGAGGGTCCCTAGACTCTCTGGTCCTATTGACTTGGAATGTACGGGGTCTTAATGATCACCGGAAAGTACTACACTACCTTAGTAGACATAATGTCGACATTGCACTCCTCCAGGAGACTCATCTCCATCCGGATAGCCCAATTCTGGGCACTAAAGGCCTTCTGGGCAATGTCCATGCGGCAGGATTTATTTCACACGCTAGGGGGGTATTGACTTGGGTGACCCCGAAGGCTTCAATAACACTGACACCCCTAGAGACAGATAGGGAGGGACGCTTTGCTTTTTCCAAACGCTGCGGGAAGGGTCTGGAACTGTTTATAATGAATATTTATGGCCCCAACTATGACCACCCAGATTTTTACACCAACCTGACGTCAAAAGCCCAGTTACACTCGCAGGGTTACGTTCTCTGGGGAGGAGATTTCAATCTGGTTAGGCACCCTGATAGACAGATCAGATGGCCCGCACATGCCCCCCCCCCCCTTCAGCCTCTGCCAGGGCTTTACAGACGTCGATGTTGAGGCTGGATCTCTGTGGCGTATAAAGACACAGGCACCCACAACAGAGAGTTTATACACACTACTCCGCACCACATAATGTTCACACTCTAATTGACTACTGGTTGGCCTCAATACCCCTAATACAACAGGTCCAAGTTTGCACAATATTACCCCGTACCTATTCAGATCACTCGCCACTTCTTCTGACTATTGTCTCGCTAAGGAAGCGTATTCCCTCGTTCATGTGGCATTTCCCACCCTATTCACTGCTTGACAGTGTATTTAGAGAAGATTTGGCCACGTCCATCAAGACTCTTTTAAGACTAATGTGGGAGCAGTGGATTCGTTCCAGACTGTTTGGGAGGCCTTCAAGGTGTATGTTAGAGGGGTCACTATATCTAAACATTCGGGGGTTCTGCAATCGATTCGGCACTGACTGGAGGCTCTGGAGAAAAAGCTGAAAGAGTTGGAGGCGCTGCGCATCACTGACAGGAGTGAAGCGCTTACTTGCAATCTTGCGCAGATGTTACGTGAATATCACGAGGAAGCAGATGCGGAATTAAAACACCTGGGGAAATATGCCACTGCTAGAGTATACAGAGAGGAGGAATGCCCGGGAATGGTATTGGCACGGATTGTCAGACAACGCAGAGACAGGACTGCGATCCTGGATATGAGGTCACTCCCAATAGACCCGCCATTCACTGAGACACAGGTGGCGGAGAAGTTCTGGGAATATTATGCATCCTTGTATGCCTCCCAAAGGCCTGCGCCAGAGGAACGTATCCTGGAGTACCTAATGCACTTCGAATTACCGTGGTTTTCTAACCTGCACCGGGAATTCTTAATGCGACCGATAGAACGCGATGAGGTAGTTTTGGCGCTGTCTGGGATGAAGGCAGGGGGCGCGCCAGGTAGTGATGGCCTTACAGTTGCCTTTTGTAAGGCATTCTCGGATCTGCTTATTCCATAGTTGCTCGTGTTGTTTGAGGATATTTGTTCCTCGGGGTGATGCCGCCGACCATGGGTGAGGCGATACTGGTTGCTATACTTAAACCTGAGAAACCGCCGGAGGATTGTTCTTCCTACAGGCCCCTGTCGCTCATGAATGTCAACGCGAAGATCTTTGCGAAGATCCTGGCCAACCGTCTCAGCCCCTTGGTCACTATGATGGTAGCTCCGGAGCAGGCGGGCTTTGTGCCTAGCCGCAATTTGACTTATAACCTTCGGACAGTTTTCGCGGCTATGCAGCACACACGCCCAGAGGTGCCTGCGGTGGCAGCCTTCCTCAACATGGAAAAGGCCTTTGATTCGGTCGAGTGGCCTTCATGAGACAAGTTCTCGGCCGAATGGGTGTGGGGATGGTATATGTGTGTATGTATGTATGTATGTGTGTTCTTATATAGCGCTCAACTTACCCTAGGGCATCTCGGCGCTTGCATTGGGAACTCGTCCTGGCTTTTCCCTGTGAGATAACCCGTACTGGGTATCCCCAAGGTGAAAGCCAGGCATCCCGCCACGGGGGGGCCGCTGTGGAGATTAAGCAAGCTATTGCCTGGAGTTGCAGAGTGTGAACCCGTGATTCGAGCAGGCACCGAAGCGAGAATTATCGAGTCTGTGGAAAATTGGGCTCAGGACCCTGCCGCGTCGGGAATTGAACCCTGGTCCCGGGTCTGACCTCTGCTTCAGGGTATGCCTCCTCTAACCAGTGAGCCACACTTCTCCAACTTCTGGCAACGTTGTATTCTGCTCCAACGGCCCGTATCTGGATTGGTTCTTTGGTTACCGACCCTATCCAAATTTGCAGGGCCACAAGACTGGGCTGTCCCCTATCTCCTATACTCTATGCTCTGACTGCTGAGCCACTGGCTTGTGCACTACGTGAGTATCCCGGGCAGAGGGGTATACGATTTCCGAACTATCACCTAATTGTATCCACATATGTGGATGATACCCTACTATATGTCCGGGAGCCCGAGGTCAATCTCTCCCCAGTTTTGAGGGAGGTGGTGCTGTTCGGCTCCCTCTCCGGCATTAATATCAACTGGCATAAGTCCACTATGTTTCCACTCACGCCTGCCACGGTGTGCATGGACCCGGAATATCCGCTGCTTTGGGACACGGACGCGGTTTGCTGTCTAGGAGTTTGACTGCATATAGACTCTGAGGTGGTACTGGGGGGAAATTACGGAGCTGCCGTTGACAAACTAGAAGATGACATTGAGAGATGGATTAGCCTACCTCTGTCGCTGATGGGGAGGGTTTCTCTCATAAAAATGATTGTATTGCCACGTCTCCTCTTCCTATTCATTAATATCCTGATGGTCTTGTCAAAAACTTATTTCCAACAACTACACTCGCGGATGATTCGACTTGCGTGGGCGGGCAAGCAGCCATGGGTGGCTTGGAAAAACTCAGTCGGCCGTACATGATGGGCGGTCTGGGAGCCCCAGATTTGGAACTTTATTACGGAGCTAGCTGCGCAAAGCTCACATGCTTATCATTGGATTCACGGGCCTGTAGAGATTCCGCACATTCGAATCAAAATCATTGTCACTGATCCTACACCCTTACCGGCGCTACTGTTTTCGCCCAAAGATCGCCGCACTGGCATATTAGACTTGTTAAAGTCGGTTACGCACGCGTGGCATCATATGCGGAAAGCACAAGCTTGCAACCTGCTGTATGCCCCGTTAGCTCCGCTCGAATGGTGCTATTGGCTCGGCCCCTGCAAAGACAAAGGGGTAATAGCGGCGCTGAGAACACTGAAACTACATAATATGGGGGATCTATTCGCCAACGGCACTGCACGCACCTGGGAAGAGGTGGTAGAGGAGGGAGGGGCGTACTCGCTGATGCCTCGTTTTCAGTTTCACAGAGTGCGCCATGCACTCAAAGATTTATTGGGAGAGGATATGGGGGAACCCCTTGAGGTTACGGCCCTAACAACCATTATTAAAGCTAAGTCGCCCGCTAACATGGTCTTCAGGTTGTATCGCATAGCCATTTCAGAAAGGGACATGGAATACGCTAAACCGCGAATCGAGTGGCAGAGAGACCTTGGGGTGGATATGACGGACGACAAGTGGCAGTACTGCTGTTCGAATACTAAACGAATATCGCTTAATGGGCGCCACAGACTAGTCCACTTCAAATTTCTGAATAGAGTGTACTATATGCCTGAACGGCTACATAGATATGGTCTCCGAGAGAGCCCACAATGTGAGAGATGTGGGATAATGGTTGCAGATTTTCTCCATGTGGCATGGGCCTGTCCGGGGATCTCAACTTTCTGGGCCAGGGTATACGATGAGGTTAACCACATTACTGATCTGACATTGACTCCGGACCCACTCCTGGCTACCCTAGGTTATTCCAAACCCCTTCCCAAGTACCTTAGACGACTGGTGGACATGGCCTTTCTCCTTGCCAGAAGGTGTGTAACTCTCTGCTGGCTGCGAGGCCCAATGCCTAAATTAGCACAGTGAATGAAAGAAATGCTTTATTGTAGCACACAAACAGAATTATATAGCGAATTGTTGCCCCCTCGCAACAGACCTAAGAACTTTTGGTCCCTTTTCCTGACTCTGGGACCCTCGCATGTGACGCCAGATGGGGAGGCTGCTGGGGACGGGGCAGGATGATCCGGCATTACTATATGCCCTTTGTCCATCACACCTGCTGTAAATGTAAATGTAAATGTACAGGAATTTATATAGCGCAAATCACCGAGCGGTTTCTAAGCGCTTGCTTAGGGAACCCGTCCTGGTATTCCCCTGTGAGATAACCCCACCAGGGTATCCGCAAGGTGAAAGCCAAGCATCCCGCCACGAGGGGCCGTTGTGGAGATTAAGCAAGCTATTGCCCAGAGTCGCAGAGTGTGAACCCGTGAATCGAGTAGGCACCGGAGCGAGAATTGTCGAGTCCATGGACATTTTTAGGACTCAAGACCCCGCAGAGCCGGGAATTGAACCCTGGTCCCGGGCTGACCTTTGCTTCCAGGTCTGCCTCCTCTAATCAGCAGGTAGAAGTGTGGCTCACTGGTTAAACAGTACACCGGAGGCACGAAGGGGTGAGTCCTAGTATGATGTTCTCAGTTGACTGAGGAGCGGGGGGTGCCGGAGGGGGACAGTGCCCCAAGACTACCTAACCTGGTTCGTTGTAATTGCTCTGTTGGGGTATAGTCTTTACAATGTTTCAATGAATATGTGTCATTTATGGCTGTTTGCCTTTGACTCTGCACTTTGTGTGTACGTGCTGATGCCTTGTACTGCTGTTTTTTGTCCTTTGAAATGGCAATAAACAAATTAATAAAAAGAAAAAAAAATGTATCTAGGAACTCCCATCTCTTTGGTTGAGTACCTCCCGGTCATATCACCCTACCAGGGTGTGTATAGGCGCCAATGATGAAGCATGTCACGATAAAGTGAGTGAGGCGTCTATTTCAATATCTTTGGATCCCCAGGCGTACCTAGGAAGTAGCATTCTCTTCGGGCGTTGTCCATTTTCTTCCTTTTCCAGGTTACGTCAAGCTGCTCTTTTGTGTTAGTCAGGACTCGAGTTGGGGTTACCACGGAGTGGACAGAGTCCCCCCACTTATTTTACCAGGAGCTTGATACCTGGAGCAAATGGAGCCACACATTCACTCTTTGGCCTCTCTGGGGCGAGATCGGAGCCCATTCAGAACGCTGCTCATGCGCTGGCTTCACTGATGCAATTGCATCTAAGGGGTGAGCGAGGGGAAGCAACTAGTCTGATGGTGCAAGCCACCTTTCGTGACATCACTTCCTGTCGTGACGTCAGCGTTCCCACACTTCTTTTTTTTAGGACTTGTGCACTGGTCTAAGTAGGGATTCTGGGAGAACACAACTGGGCATGTTTCTCTCACTCTCCTCTCTGTAAGAATGCTATAGAAAGGCACGTTATTCGCCCGGGTTAATTGCTGGCGGGGTAGTGGCGTGAGCTGCAGGAAGCTTTCAGCCCAATAAAGTGAAACCAAATATCCGAAATCCAAAGACTGGTTAAGGGGTCCCTCCTGGACAGATCTGCACTTAGTCCGCAGGTTTCAAAAAGCAAAGTCCAACAAGAGATAATGCTTTGCAACTGGAACAGAAGACACGAAGGGAATAAACATTTAAAATACATTCTGCCTTGTTCTTATTTTATAACAACACCTTGAGGCTTTAAAACGAATGACTTAGGTGGAAAGAACCATGCAAATAAATTCCAGTACATTAAAAAATTGCAATTTAAACTTCACGGGGATATGCCTCTCACTTTGGGAAGGAAGTGAGTTTGTTTAAAACAGCTCTGCAGACACATCTTAGGGGGGTCAGGAGTAAATCGCCTTTGGGATAACCAGATGTCTTTTTAAGTAGTCAATTTTACGGCAATGGCCTTTTATGTATGAATAAATTAGTTTTTGTTAATTATATCATGAGGCTTGCGTGGGTTTTTGTTGCAGTTTAAGTGCATGCCGAGAAACTTACCCTGCTCAGAGCACCAATTGCTTGGCTCTAAGTGAATTTAGCAAGGCGAGGACTGCTGATGCTCGATTCTGACACAGCGCCTTGGAGTGCAGCCCCGGCATTTACTGTTCAAGGGGCAGAAGGAATGATGGAACCTTGTCTAATGCTCTGTGGACTGCTAGTGTCTCTCTGGAAGCAGAGTCCCTCCACCAGAAGCTGGGAGGACAGAAGTGCCTAACATTCTCTCTACAGCTTCCAATTAAGGGTAGCACCCAATGAATGTTTAGCCCAAACCCGGTCCCAAGATGCTTGTCTCCGGTCCAGGTAAGACCTGGCTTGGCCGTTCGGTCTGGATTGTTCCCATGAGGCACAGGGTCAAGACTGATTTGCATATGGCTGTGTCTGAACTGAGGTGGCGAAGTGAGCTAAAGAACGATGATGGATTCAACCCAGATCTGTGACTGGGGGTGAGTGTCTGAAAAGTTTCAGCGCTCCGTCCATCATCACCTTGTGTTTACCCAAGGAATAATGTCACAGTGGGTCTGAAAACCCAGCCAAATGTCTGCAGCTCCTTTGTTTGTGAGTTTTAAAGACGTAAGACCATACCTGCCAACGTGAAGAACAATCTCAGTGTGCCCAACCTAGGGATTCCACCAACCTCATCCTGACAACACACAAGAATACCAACAAACACACCCCAACTTTCCCAGGGAAAAACGGAGCCTTCTGGAACAGTTTCAGACCCATGTCTGAAAGGGAAACCCAAAAAAAACATTCAGCCACAGAAACCTACCACACATTTTCCTCCCCCCTTCTAAAAGAGATCCACCGATCTGTTACTCCTTTATGGACAAAAATTGTGAATGCATCTCTCTAACAAGGATCCCTCTCAGAATGTCTGAAGATGGGCCAGGTATACTTCCTACTAAAAACAAACAGGCACTGACCAAAAAGACAAACACATTCCGCCTTTCCTGGCTAAATTAATAGAAAAATGCGTCCACAATCAGTTAGGTGATCTTATCAAGAATTTGTACCTATTAGACAAACACCAATCAGGTTTCAGGCCTAATCACAATATCAAGGTCGCTATCATGCGAAACATCCTACATGATATTCAAACAGCACTAGACCAAAACAAACCCTGTTTCTTAATACTTCTGGATTTATCAGCGTCACAGTCAGCAACAAACAACTCATAGAAACTCTTGAATTCCGTATGGGCCTTGCAGGAGCCATCCTCAACTGGTTCACTTCCTTCTTGCAGAAACGTCTCCAACAAATCAAAATCAGGAACATCCTATCTGATGTAGCAGGTATCGACAGGGCCATTCCATAAGGATCTATAAGTTCACCAATGCTCTTCAATCTGTACATGGAAACACTCACGGAATTCCTGAAACAATCTAAAATTTTGCACTACATGTATGCATATGATACTCAACTCTACGTCAGACTCTCCTCACAAGAGGATATCCAGAACTGGACGATACCCTCAAAAAACACAAGAGTGGCTGGCACCCAGCCATCTAAAACTAAATCTGTAAAAAACAAATTCATTATTTTCAAACCGACCCCTCAGATCACAAAAGCCACAGCTATGGCCCCTGAACCTCAACTCGCTAAACTGCACCCCAACCACCTGCGACTCTGTAAAATCAGTAGGCATCCCACTAGACTCAAACCCAAACATGCAAGCCCACATTCAAGCTGCATCCAAAAGTGGCAACCTGCTTCTGAACATTCTAAAAAAACTAAAACACTTCATACCGCTAGGAGACCTCAAAACAGCGGTACAATCTCTAGTGCTCTCAAGACTAGACTAAGAGAATGCATCACTCATAGGTCTAACAAAAGCCAGCCAAGCCCCAATGAAAGCAACAGCTAATGCGCAGCAAGACCTTTAAAGAGCACACACCTTTATGATCACATTTCCCCTTCACACAGGGCCCTAAACTGGCTCCCAGTTGAAGCTAGGATTCAACTGAAGGTTGCATGCATCACACACAAATCCCTACACAATTTTGGCTCTAAATACATGGCAAATAGGATCAAGCTATCAGGAGGCGGAAGGGAATTTAGAAGTGCTAAATCCCTCATACTAGAACCAGTCAGGGCTGCACTTTCGCCGGATCTGTCCACAAAAATATGGAACACCTTCCCACCCTCAACAAGAGCAATTACCTCATTCCAGCTTTTCAAGAAGGAAGTTAAGGCCATAGTACTAGAAAAACGTGTCATAAGAACTCTTTTGAAACTTTCATTCACCCGCGTCGATACAGTATGCTATTGTTTTAGAACTTGCTCTTTGAATCCTATTTATGAGAACTCTTTGAAATTGTCATGCACCCTACCCTATAATGTACAGGGTGTTTTTATACTTTGCTCGTCGAACTCTATGTACAACGTATCTTAAGTGACAAATGTACTTATCGTACTGCAACCATCTTTTGTTCTTTTTTTTATAGCGCTCTGGTATCGTGATGGTCATGTTCGCACTTTATAAAACACTATACATCAAAAAACAAAATATGTGGACTCTTCCCAGGTAATTTACCTTCTTGCAGCATCCCCTGGGTATCTATAAGGAGGTAGATGCATATAGGAAAGCAAACCATGGCAGCTCAGGGAAGGAGGGGCACCAGTTACATGAGGCAAGAAAATGACTACTCCGAAGTTAAGAAAAGAGGGAAAGAGGTGACACAATTTACAATAAAACACAGGGTAAAGCTTAACAGACCAGAACATGAGGCATGTATACCAAGCGGGATAGGGTGCAAAGGCTATTTGGTCCTCATGTCTAGGTCCCAGGTCCAACTTAAGAATTGTCCAGCTAACGTACACTTATTGGAGTTAAAACCTTGAGGCAGCCTCCCAGGACAAACTGGGGGGAGGGTAGCAGAAGGCGACCAAACAAGAATGGAGTGGTCTGGCGGAATGGGTGAAGCTATGAAGGGAAGCGGGTAAGCAACAGACTACAGGAGGGTCAAAAAAGAGTGACAATGTGACCTTCCACCAGTGCAGTCCCAGAACCAGAGAAAAGCTGCCCAGGCCAGTGCATGTGCTGGCTGCACTTTTGTGGTAATGTAAGGAGGATCTTAAGGGTACCCCACAAAAACTTCCAGTCTGCCCATCAAATTCTTTTAGCGTCCCAAAAATATATAAATCCAATGCTGGAAGTAGAGCATTCTCCTCTCTGGCATCTACATTGTGGAATTTGCTTCCTGTTTATCTCAGGAGTTTACTGGAAGAGACCATGTTCTAAGCCCAGCTAAAAACTAATTTCTTTAAACAATTGCCAATGCTCTCCTTGCCTCCCTCTTAGACAGCATAACTAGTCTCTCTCCTCCTTATAGCTCTGGGATGCTCATACTGGAGAAGCTGCAGCGCTTTATAAAACCACATCACTCATTGATTCATCCATTCATATCTAGGTGTCATGCATGAGAGCCAGAGATGTGTCCCCCGTGCAGCGCCAAGGGGCAGCGGGTGCAGCTAAGAGGAAAAAGAGGAATCATACCTTTGTGAAAATTGCCTTGCATTTGCACCAGCACTGCATTCAGTAACCAAATCCCAGTTCTATAGTATGTTTGTGGTACAGTTGGTGTAGTGCTTTCTGAAACTCCCTTCTCTTGATGGCCCTGGGACAGAGGTGGTCTTGAATATTTTTGACGTGACTCATAAAGAAGTCCTGCAGACTGAATGGAGAAGGTTTGGGCATCTCTTTGAAATCTGTAAACGGCTTCTCAATTTATTAGGAAGAGGAGGAACCTCTTTTTTGCAAAAAAAATGGGCACACAGAGTACATCAAACATTTGCATTTAGTGCAAAATTGGGCACACATAGTATTAGTATAGTCCTTTCCAGAGTGCACTATTCCCTAAAAGGTGTCCTGGCGCTGAGCAACGGACGCCATCACCCTACAACATACTAGAGCCGATGGAATACAACCACTCATTTATCAGCTTCCGAAAGTGACTCAAGTCTGATACTCAGCAGAGAGATGTGGGCATGGTATTCCAGAGGCGGGTGACCTCCACAGTGAATGCTCTGCCTCCTTATCACAAAGGTTTGAATTTGGACTGCAGCCCGAGACTGGCGTCAGAGGAGCGCAGACAGCGAATGGAACGGTAGCAATGGAACCTATTCTTAAGGTAGACCAGGCCGGTCTGTTGAAAAGCCCAGTGGACAATGCAGAGCAACTTTCGACAGAGGGAGCAAATGCGAAAAAGATTGAGGAAGGAAGATGTATCTTGTATTCTGTGCTATGCATCTTCCCTTCTTCTCTGCCTTGCTGCTCAGCTAGAGTGGATGTTTTGGAATGCTGGTGCATGTGAGGTAATGGGATGTTAAGGATGCCTGGTGGATGAATGTCAGTTGGGAGTTTGAGCTGAGCAGCAAGGGAGCTGCTCCTGGTGGGGCTCACATTATAATCTACAGAGTTACTTCATGATCTACAATAAACCTTTATCTTCTATCTTCACCTCGGCTACATGGACTTATTTACCCTTATTACAGAAGAGAGCCATGTCTGAAGCTGCAGTTTGGATACAGGATGAATCAAATGATTGATTAAGTAGTCGGGGAACCAAAGAATAAAGAGTTTCCTATGGTCTAACCGACTTAAGATGGTGGCTTGAAAGATCAGTGGATGGTGCATTACAGGAAGTATACTCCGTAGCACCCACAGGAAGGGGAAATCGGTGGGGCAGTGTGGGGTAAAAAAAATAACTAAAAACAAACAAAACCTACCTGCAGCCTTACGTCCGCCACCTCACCCCCTCTTCAGCTCCCATGCTCACACCGGCTTCCCGACTTCCCTGCGCCAATCCAGACACTACTTACATGCTGGTATTAACCAGCATGAGAGAAGCATAGGAATTGGGCAGAGCCAGCTGGTTTCACGCTCCAGCAGGGATTGGGAGCCTGTGCTCCTGAGCTTACCGATATCTCCAAGCAATAGCCTGGAGATATCCAAGTGCGCATGTCAGTTTGGCCGGCCAATCCGACATGTGCACTGGCAGTGCCCTGAGCCCACCACTCATCTTGCTCTGATGGCCTTGCCCTCAAGACTTGGCTGTAGGATTAAAATAAAATGACAATAAAGCAGTTTTATGACTGCTGTATTATAATTTTATTTTGTATACGTCTGCTGGTTCCAGCAGTGAGGTGACACTCCTCCGCCATAACGGAGAAGACGCTTCTATCTTCCAAAGCATTTTCAGAAGTGAGAAGTAAGTGGAAGACAACATTTTGTTTGGGCAGTCAGAGATAGATCACTATCAAAAGGGAACCCTAGGTTCCCGATCGTAGACAATCGCAAGGGGAAAAAGCGGTCTTAGAAGGCCAAAGGTCTGTGGGGAAGTGACTGAGGGATCTTATTTCTGGCACAGCAGAGTACCAAGATTTTATCCTTATTGACCTTGAGACCTTTAGAGATCAGACAACTGGTGATTTTTCGTATACAAAGGTTGAAGATCTCATATGGAGCAGGCACAGCCTAATCCACAGTGATGATAAGCCTGGTATTGTCCTCCTAATTCACAGCATCCTGAATGCGGATCAGCTGAGCGAATGGGCTCAGTTAGACATTAAAAAGAGTGGGGCTCAATGCTGAGCCCTGTGGGATGCCCTTGTTGATAGATCTAAACTCTGAGAGGAAAGGAGGGAGATCAATTGTTTCGGCTCCGTTATCAAGAAAAGATGAGCACCACTTCGGTGCTATGTCCCTGATACCTATTTTGTCCAGTGTGGATACCAAGATCTCATGGGAAAGGGTATCAAAGGAAGTCCACAGATCTAATAAGAGAAGGGCAACAAAGTTGCCCTTATTGGTTTCTATCCTGAGATCATCCAGGACAGAGACCAGAGAGGTTTTAGGTCAATGTGCAGGCCGAATGACTAACTTGGCCGGGTCTAGCAGATTGTCACTCTCGCAATAAGTAGAGAGAGTCGAGTTCACATGCTTATTCAGAATTTTTAAATGAAGCAGTGAAATAGGCTGAAAATGGTTGAGGGTGGTAAGATCAGCTATAAGCCTATTCAATAGTGGCATCACCCAGGCTTTCTTCCACTCAGTGGGGGGACACCCGCGGATATCAAAGAGGTGTTACAAATAGTGCGCAGAACTGCCAACACAGAACAAGTAACAAGCTTCCACATTCTTTAAGGAATAGAATCAGTCAGGGAACACGAGGACGAGGAACAGGAGTCTGCAAGATACTGACAGCTTTCGTCAGATATCTGGCCAAAATCCCTCAGAGAGGGTGGTGTGGTTGCAGTTCCCACATAAGAAGAGGACAAAGCTTGTCTGACAACTGGGTGTTCTCTGACCAGTGAACAAGATAAAGACAAAGGTTGAAAACCAGTCATAATGCTCGGGACCTGCTCCTCAAAATAGGAAGGGATGTGTCACAAGTGGATGGTGAGAAGCAGGAGTGAGGAGGATGTTGCAAAATAGTGATTTGGATCTGTTAAAGAGTCCTTACACCAGGAGGTCTGCCGGCTCAAATACAGACTGGACAGAAACCGGAGCAACAACAGTATAAAAACACTATTTTGAGACCTTTCAAGCAAGAAGGTGAACGAAAAAGTAGACAAAAAGCAAGGTTAGTAAAATAACCACGTTTCGAGAATTTTCCTGAAGGAGAGTGAATAGTTAACTTTTGGAGATCGCTTGGCAATGGTTCCAGATAGCTGGAGCTTCAACCAAAAAACCCTCCACCCAGATGGTCTTTACCAAAATGTGGAATATTCAGATGAGTTACAGGGTCTGAGATAAGCTTTCTTGCGGGGTGCATCTAGTTAGACGTCTAGAGATAAACTGAGGGTCTTACCATAAGGATATTGGTGGACAATACAAAGCATCTGGAAAACGACCCACTGTCATTCAGGAAGTCTGTAGGTCACTTAAAATGAGCTTCAAATGACAGAAGGGGTAAGCCCCTGTTACAACAATCTGATTTTGAATAGTTTGTAGAAGGGACGCCAACCAAGCTTTTGTATCTAGCTAGAGACTGATGCATTAATGTAGACGTCAAAATATGAAGGCTGCAACACAAGCGTATCTGCTCTTAGTCGACATCTGAGGCAATATAAAGCCGATTCATCTCATGAAGAATGATGCAGGAGTAGATAGTAGCGTGTATCTGAAGGGGGGTGCATCAATATTGATGCTCAAGGTCTTCATCTCTTAGCAGAAGGCAGACAGAGCCCAAAGTCTATGGGCCACAGGGGTGGATGCCACATAATATGATTGCTCTCAATCACTAGAATTTCCATTTTGTCTGTTTTAAGTTTCAGCCAGAGATTGCCCATCTAGTTGTTTCTGCTAGACCACAACCTAGCATGGAGAAGACATCATTCAAGGGGTCCTGCGACGAGTATATTTTGAAGAAAAAGAGACACAATGCTGCTGGTTTATTTGAGGTTCTGTCATAGTAACCAGAGGGGTGCCGCTCACTGACTGCTGCTGTCCCGGGAAGAACGACGTGGGATTCCTGTGCCCCGCCTGCGCTCTGATAGCGCTTGTCACTCTGTGTGGGCTCTGTTGTAGGGAAAAAGGATTTGATTTGCACCAGGCGCCGAGGGACTGCGAGGTCCAGCAGGCTCTTGGCTTCACAGCTGCTGCCTCTTCCCTCGGCGCTCCGCCCCCCGGCCTGCAGTGAATAAATCGTGATCCATATCCCGCGACGCGGGACGCGCGCGGGATATAGCCCGGGGCTAAGCCCGGGCAAAGGGCGGGCCCTCCACGGCCCTCAAAGGCCGGAAAAGGACGGGACGGGCCACCCCCCCTTGGTTGCCACATTGTAGGCATACTATATAGTAGGTAAAGACCCCCTGTAAGTATTCTGTGTTCCTATTAGTGGACTCTTTCTCATATCAAGGTCCTACATCCCTATACCACCATGACCACCAAGGGGGACCATTTTACCTACGAAGACAGCAGTGGGCAAACGTGCTCCCTGTTAGATGAGCTGAATCTCCTCTGCAAAACCACATATGCCTCATTGGATACTCCTCTTCTGCCCAAAAATGTTAGTTTACTTTCACACAAGTTTACACTTCTAGATCCACCCATATTTGTTAATAAAACCTGCAGTCCGAATACACAAAGCAATGAGTCCCCTCAGATCCCATCTACAAAAAGGAAAAATATCGATGTCTTTAAAGATGGAAATAATCCTAAAATTCAAAAACTGTGTCCATCCACTGCAAACTCCCCAACGATTCCTCCGTCTGTGGAGTTTCCGTAAGCTATAGCACCCCCTCCCCAACTGCAAATAATACCCATTATCGAACAACTGCTTAGTTCCATGATAGCACCCTTACTAGAAAAAATGAACTTGTTAGGGGAACGGCTTTCCGAGATAGAGAAAGCCATTATGTTAAATCCGCTGGTTGGCAAACATAGTGCTATACCCAATCGCCCTAAGACTTCTCCTACACATCTAGGCTCAAAACCACCTGTGCAGGATAAAAGGCATCAAATAAAACCCACTAGCCCTACTGCTTCAGGGCAACAAACAACTAAATTCCCCACTAAAGTTTCCCTCCCACAGCTGACCGCACCGAGAGTAGGTCAAAATAAAATTAATTCTATCCATTTACCTCCGGAAGCGGCCCCATACGTGTGCATCCTTGCGGGTGTACCTTCTCTCCCACCGGGAAAAATTGAGAGACAATATGATTTAGTCAATAAAACCAAATTCTGGCTGTCAAAAAATAGACCATTGCCTCCCAACCTATACGGAGTAATAAGGAGTGTTAGAAGGGTTGGTTGGCTGGGCTCTCTTCCCAAAGACGTTGCGGGGGACCTGGTACTCGTGAGATTTAGGGACCGAAACATAGTACCTTATTTGAAATCCTGCCCGCCTCGAGTAAGAGACGGCCCAATATCAATATGGGACTTACATGACTTTTACCCCATAATCCCGTGTTTTCCCCCCTGAATATCTGGACATGTAACAAAGGCTAATCATGAACTCCTGTGTTTAAACCACGAACTCCTTTGATACTCCCATACCCTTAGAGCGGAAAATAACTTTTTATGTCAGGGACCCTTCCTTACTGTACTCTGGTCATTTAAAATGTTTTTATATAGATTGTAAATTGTATTTATCATGAACTTTTATGGTTTTGTTTTTCAAAAGCCGAATAAAGTATATTTGAATTTGAATTTGAACCAGAAGTGTTTACCCCCTCAAACAACAATACAGTTCTATATTGTACCTGCCAATGAAGAGTGTCTGGCCACTCTCATAATAAAGTACAGCTATTGCAGGAACTTTATAATTCAGTCCATACATCTTATTGGTATGTTCATTCGTCTGAACTTAGTGGCAAGACATTTTTCAACCTGGAGGGGAAGTGAATCTGTGTTTATGGAAATCTAGAAGTTAGTGGGAAAACGTATGGTATTAAAGACTCTCTTGACAGTGAAACCCATCAACATGCATCATACCATGAAATGCATTTCTATATGTATGTATGTCTGCAAAAGGGAATGATATTAGAAACAAGTTAAGGCGGGAGCTCACAGACTGGAAACAGAAGTGATGTCAACCTACCAGGAGCAGTTCAATTTTGAGGTATATTAGCAGCATTTGGTGTAACCTCAGTAATCTTTGGAGAGGTCATGGCGGGGTTTCCAGATTCATTCATTATGGTGAGGCTATTGCTTTCAATCAGTCAATCAGGGGAATTATAAGTGCACTACTCACCGAGAGGGTCACAAGGCGCGGGGGTGTCAGCAGTTCCTTATCAGTCGAAGAGCCAGGTCCTCAGAACCTTCTTGAAGGTGTTCAGGGAAGGGGCGCGTCTGATGTTGGTGGGGTGCTTGTTCCAGATCTTGGCAGCGATGTAGGAGAATGATCTTCCTCCTGTTCTGGCTCTGTGGATGCATGGGGTTTCGACGAGGAGAAGGTTGGCAGAACGGAGGTTTCTTTTGGGTACCTGGAGGGTGATTCTGTTGTTGAGTTATATCGGTCCAGTGTTGTGTAGACTTTTGTATGCGTGGATGAGTATCTTGAAGGTGACTCTTTGAGGGTATCCCTCCCTCAGCATCTAGGATGGTTATCAAATGATTGTGAAAGAGCCAGAAGGAGTTTTTGCATTTTTTTGATTAACCAGACTTGTATACCAAATGGGTGAAAGTACTGACCTATTGTATGCACATAGAAGTACACTGTTCGCTTCACTGCGAGTCACCGCAGGTGTCTCCAGGGGAGGCTCCTCTGTTGGAGCGGAGGAGTGGCACTCCACTTTAAATACTACCATACCCCTGAAAAATAAAATGGTAATTTATTACCATTTTTTTGTTCTTTATCGTCCCGAACAGGATAGGAGAGGGATGCTTGTTTCCGGGCCAGGGAGGACCTGGCTTGGCAATTCTGTCTGGGCTGTTCCCATGAGGCACAGGGTCAAGACTGATTTGCATATGGCCAGGTCTTTACTGGAGTGGCATGGTGAGCAAAAGAACGATGGATTTAACCCAGATCTCTTGACTGGGGGCGAATGTATAATTTATTCAGCATTCCGTCCATCATTTGTTTGCATAGCAGGTAACAGTATTACCAGCATGACAGCAGCGTCGCGATTGGCTTAGGGGAGTCTAGGAGCCTGTGTTCTTTCACGTGTCGACCGAAGAGGATGGAGGAGTGGCGACAGCCAGCAGGTAGGAGAAAGATTCTTTTTTTTTTTCTGACCCTCCCCCGTACTATTCCATGGCAGCCATCACTGGATGACAGTTCATTGATGAAGACACCAGACACAACAAAAATATCTTAAAGCAGTCTAAATATTTATATATGTATAGTAAGTACATGGTCTGATCAGTATCTGTCCAACAAGGTACAATGCACTGTGGTGCAACCGGCCTGTGTGGCACTCCAAACACTATTGTTTTCATTTGCTTTAGAGTTAAGTTCTGAAATGCCTTTGAAAGGTTTGAAAGGGGGAAGCAGGGCTGTGGGAACCATGGGTGCAGCAGGTACAGTGATATTACAGCCACGAGCCCTTCGGGTCTTTTCGACCCCTAAAAATTTCTGTACTTCCTACCCGACAGCCGCGCAAGAGGCCATTTTCCTTGCTTGCACCAGGGCTCATTGCATCCTTGCTATCTTCTGTGGGAAGGGGGTCTGACAGCGACATTTCAGTGCACCTGCAGTTTAGAAGGTTGAGTTATTTAAGTAATTTTTAATTGTAGCAGTCTGTTTTCATGGATTCCTGACGTGCTTAATTTGCATTAAAAAAATAAAGAAATAAGTGCCAGGGCTCTCGATAAGAGGCCACTGCAGCTTGCACCACACATTGCCCAGCCATGCTGCCAATGATGGTAACAGCGCAACTACTAACCATCTCACTCCTACAAGTGTGACAATTCAGACTATTTCAGGCCCTAAAAGCTATAAGAATGGCTCAGCAACAAGTAATAGTCATTTTTAAAATACATTAATTTAATAATTATATGTTGTTGTGGTCATCTCTAAATTAGCCAGACAACACCACCTTGTGGCAGACTGTCACAAGTGCCAGTGTTGACAATTAAGTGCTGGTGCCGAGCACCAGAAACCACTGGCTCAAATTAAGCACTGGATTGCTACATGAATTAATAAAACTCATTTACATATGAGTAGGGATCGCAGACGAAGAATACCATGTTTATTTAGTTGAGGGAAAGAGCAGCGAGCCATGTTGCTGCTGCTTTACACTAAGTAAAAGTGTAATTTCATGTTTATAGATTTCGCCGCATATCTCCACTCAGTTAATTCAGAGTTACTTGTTTCAATTTCACTTCGGTGTACCGCAGAGTGCATGTTTGCAGTGCAAGGTTACAGGCATTATTGCTAGTTCAATTAGTTATATGACAAGATAATGAACATGCTAACATTTTCTATGCATATCTTTGGTGGCCAAGACTATCACATGAGACACAAGGTCAATATTTTTCAATATATTTAATGTAACAAACAATTATTATGGCCATTTAGAAAGCTGTGTCATGTATTTGGCTTTATTTGCACATTAAGGTGCCTCATCATATATACTTTAAAAAAGATCATGTTAATGTTGATTGAGGTTTATAAAAGCAATTGTTTACCTCAGGTTTATTGCAGGTGATGTGTCCTATTGGCCTGCCTTTGAGTAACAGCTCTACCTATCCAGCATCAGCAATACATTTTTTTAATCTTTTCAGATGAGGAACAGCAGTGCCAAAAAATCAGCATCACAGCCGAAGGTGGTCTTTTGCAAAACAAAAAGGCAAGACCTAGTGGCTTTGCCAATGCTTGTTTTACTATGGAAAGCCTGCAGTGATAATGTATCACTTGTAACTATCCTCTTTGTGGGGGATGTTTACACTTCTGCTGCATGTGGTGAAACTGTGGGATGTAGCTGTTCTACTACTGCCCATGCTTTACCCGTCCCATTATTAGGGGACCTTGAACTGCTGCTTCCATGCTGTATGTGGTTTTTGTGTGTGGGGAAAGTTTACACCACTGTTGCCTGTGATCAGGGCAACTGGAATTATGCAGCAAGTAAGGACCAAATTATATAGTATGGTTTACTAAATTATGCAGCCAAAAAATGAAATTATGTGGCATATTGCGCCACATTTTGTGATAGTATTAGTTCATTATCCTGTCATTTCAAGTTAACAAAGGTCTTTTCAAAGGTTTATTCTTATTTGTACTTGTTAATCATCCAAATACATAAATATGCAACTGAAAGGTGAACGGCTAATCTTTGCAAAGTGCCTTCTGCTACACAGTAACATGCGTTGCTGCATTTTTTACATCTTTTGATCTGTATGAGCTAGAAAGAATTTTTGCAAATTATGCAGCAGGCAATGGGTTATGTGGCAAATGCAGCAAATCCATAATTTTGCCAAACATGGCGCAGAATTGCATAATTCCAGTGGTTCTGCCTATGATATAACTTATGCGTGGATGAAGCTTGACCTCCGGCCGCCAACGATGTACGTTTTTGTGTGTGACCAACGCATGGAGGGTGCCTGCCCATTTAACTGCAAAAACACCACAGTACAAAGCCTACAACTATTAGATTTATCCAGTCTTGTTGGCAAATGGATAAGGACATTGACAATGCATTGCACAGATTTTTTCCTATGCTACCCTCTGAAGTCTACCATCATGAGTGCTGGATGTTAAAAAAAAAAAAAAGTTAGATACTGGTAAAAGCCAAACTGAGGAAAGTTGGAGGGAAGATGAACGCCACCTTCTATTTTCGGAATTCTAGCCAGGCGTATCCACGGCATAGCACAGAGCTTTACTCTGTATATACCTATATTTCTCACTTTGAATGGGTCTTTACGTTTGTTGTCAAGGTTCTGCTTTAAAACTGTTCCCAACCTCCAGAATACCACAATGAAAGGAGATTTTAAAAAGTAAAACACAATTATCTACATTAGCGCTCATCGTGCCGTCATCAATAATTCGCACTGCTGGAATATTTATGCCCAAAGTGCATCGTAGATGTAGGATGAAAGCCCATCGCCCATGCCTAGTGTGGCCATGCATAATGTGATGCACCTAATGATCAGCCCACAAAAGGCAAATGCCCTACATGGGAGGCCTTGCACTTGGATGCCGCCAAGACCTGGATCTGTAATTAGCCATAAGCATCAACGCGTCTCAATGCTTGACAGATTCCAGGTCATTGGCTTACTGCGCTGCAGAGGATATGCGTCAGTTCTGCGGAATCCACAAATGGGCTGGCAGAGTACCTTCAGGCCTACTTTTAAGGGTTCAGGACAGAGGTGGCAGCACTTGGAAGGACAGCACTTACTGATGGCAGGGCCAATGAGCTGGGTTCAAGGTTGTTGGAAGCCTGTTCTGTTCCTGGGGCTTCTGATCAAGAGACCAGCCAACTAGCCCTTAGAGTCACTCTGGGTCCTGGGTTTAGAGATGCAGGTCCAATCATTCTCACCCATGCAAGAGGCAGCTGGGTAGCAAGTCTGCACAGCAAGGCAGCAGTATTTCGGGGCAGTAGTCCAGCAGAGTAGCAGTCCTTTCAGCAGCACAGCAGTCCTTCTTCCTGGCAGAGTCCACAGGTCCAAAAGTGTACTGAATAGTTGGGTCTAAAGGTCCAATATCTATACCTGGTGCCCACTTTGAAGGAAGCTTTTAGAGGTTTCCAGCCCCTTGAGGTTCATTCCTGCCCTGTCCACAGGTTGTCTGAGGTCGCAAAAGACCAGTCTCAAACCCCTTGTGTAACTGCTCAGGCAGAGTCTTTGGGATGTGACAGGGTGGTAGGTGACAGTTTCCCCTCCTCGTTAACTCAGAGGTTTACAGTGCATGGAATCATACCTCCCACACTGTTTACGCGATGACCATCTCTTAACATGTTGAAATCATACCCCCACACCGTAGTGACACATGGCCACTCTACGTATCGTATTGGCTGATGGACTTACAACACAGGAGAATGGACTCTGAAGGTTGTAGGGGTGTCCTGCTCATGCAGGGGCACCCTCATATTTAGAACCGAGCACCCTGCCTTCAGGATTAAAAGGCCTGCCTTAGGGGTGACTTATAGGTTTTAAGAGCAGTGACCTCAGATATATGGAAACCTATATCTGTCGTAAGTGGTGCTAACCCCACTCTTACACAGGCTGCAGTGGTAGGCCTGTAGTTACAGTTTGAGTGATCTCCCATGAATGGCACAATACATGCTTGAGCCCACGGGGGACCCCTGGTGTACATATGCCCTGGGTAACTTAGTACCATATACTAGGGGCTTGTAAGTGTACACCAGTAGCCAATCTACAGCGTGCATTACACTACTGTAATAGTCTGTATGCAGGGGTAACAAAATCTACCCTACACAAATTACAGATGAATCAAAATGCGGCAGCGAGGCTGGTCCTAAGGTTGCCTAGAAGATCATCAGCATCAGCCGCCCTGAACAAGCTGCACTGGCTTCCTATTCAGAAGCGGATTTTATTCGAAATCATTGTGATCACATTCAGGTGTTTTCACAAACGGGGCCCAAAATACCTAAATAACAGATTTCATAGGTACCATCCCTCGAGAGAACTCAGATCAGCCACAGCCAATCTGATGACTGTCCCCAAGTATAAATTAGCCACCAAGGGGGGGGGGGGGAAGTCACTGGCAGTTCTTGGGGCCAAGGTCTGGAACACACTCCCCACGGACCTCCGTCTAATATCATCAGAACAGACTTTAAAAAAATCCTTAAAAACCTGGATCTACGGACTCTCAGAATCAAAATGTAAAACTTTGGTCTAATTATACATAAACAACCTAAACGCAGTCAAAAACACAGTACAACCTGTCAGCAATGAAGACAAAGCGCCAGGATGCTCCCTGGAGTGACAGAGCGCTATACAAAAACCCACAAACATCAAACATCTGGGGTGTAACTAGGTACTCACCATAGCCAATTTAGGGGGTAAAGCACAGAGACTGGGGTCCTGATTAGCAGGATCCCAGTCCCAGTCAGAAACAGAATAGCACCAGGCAAAAAGTGGGTGTAGCCATAAAAGCCTATTCTACTTTCCTACACATATTTTCCCATGTCTCACTGTCTGGAAGCAATACACTAAGACTAATTGTCAGCTAAACCTGGTCAATTGACCCAGGATTAGGCTACAGACACCAAATGGTTAAGAAAACTCCAACTTCTTAAAAGTGGTATTTTCAGAATTATGACTAAAAATATGACTTTGCTATTAAAGAAGCATTTCAATTTAAATTCCTCAGACACCAAAGTTGATCTTTCTACCTGCCCGCAACTGAAAGTTATCACTTATTAAATGTAATAAGATAACCCCAATGTTATCCCATGGGGAAGGCAAACCTCGCACAAATTTAAGATTGTTTCACTACTAGAATATGTCAAATTTACAAGTGCATGTCCTCCTACATTTTACATACACTTCACCCTGCCCTATGGGTTGTTTAGGGCCTACATTAGGGGTGACATGTATATTAAAAAAGAAGGTTTGGACCTGGCAAAAGGTTTATTTTGCCAGGTTGAAATGGCAGTTAAAAACTGTAAACACAGACTGTAATGGCAAGCCTGAGACAAGGTTATGGGGCAATTTAAGCAGGTGGCACAAGGAGTGCTGCAGACCCACTAGTAGCATTTAATCTACAGGCCCTGGGTATATATAGTGGCAGTTTACTAAGGATTTATAAGTAACTTAAAAAGTGCCAAATGGGTGTAAGCCAATTACACCATGTTTTAAGGAGAGAGAACAAGCAATTTAGCGCGGTTAACAGTGGTATAGTGCGCTGAGACTTATAAACCGCAATAATGAAGTCAGCAAAACAGGAGGATGGAAGGCAAAGAGTTAGGGGATAACCAAGCCAAGGATGCCAGATATAACACTAGGCAAATGAATGTGTGACAAGTAGCATTTTGGGACATGCTACCACAGTTAGCTCAGAGTCAACTGGCTCTCACAAAAGTCCTCCAGTTGCAGAATCTTGTGAATAGAAGACATAAGTAACATTTCACGCCTCAGTCTTCTCACCCATCCTGCACCCCTAAACAAAGCAGAATTACAAGAGAAGTTTGCACTGCTGCTGCCCATGCAGGAGCTGTTTTGCCAAGCTGTTCATCCTGTGTTTCTCTGTGCACTCTCTGGAAGCTTGCACTGCTGCTGCTTGAGGGGTTCTTGTTCTGTGTGTGAAGAAAGCTTGCATAGCCGTGGTCTGCCAAGCTTGTGTTGCATCAAGGAAACTTGCTGTTCAGTTGAACAGGGCATTGTCCCTACAGGCGTTGGGTAAACAGCATTAGCATCTAAGCCGTCCTTCCTTGTTGTAGTGGACAGATATGCTTGTTGGTTGTGGGGTATACTGGGTGTATATTGTCACACGCGTAGTCACATAGCATCACCTGAGGTTGAGGTGGACTTGCCATATGAGAGTTTTTATTGGATTTTTTGAGGTCCTGACATGATTGCTTGTGACGTAGTGCCTATCTACCAAGACTGTTACTTCAATATTTCTTTGTTATTCGATAACTGCCCATATTTCATGGAATTGTTCAATGATCTGTGAAAATGCTAAATAAAGTTTAAAAAACACAATAACTTGCTGTTCAGTTGACTGCTATTCTTCTCTTGCATTTAGGAAACTACAGCTTCCTGACCTAGGTCCCCTTCCTCAACTGGATAGCCCTATGCAGCCAGTTGTATCTATAAGTGGCACGAGACAGACCTGCAGGTAGTGCTCGGCGTCCTCGTCACCAAGCGAGCAGTATAAGAAAAGTAAAGGATACATGTCTAAATATTCAGTTTCTCATCTATAAACATTTAAGAAAAGCAGGTGTATTTTAGCAGAGGGGTGATCGGTGTTCATTTGCAAGTTTTGATGGAAGCTTTACAATAATAATAGTTCGATTTTTAAAATATTTGTCATAACATTCGAAACTTAGTGTTATAAAGTGAATATTTGTTTACATTATTTTTTAAACATATAAAAGGCCTTTTTCACTTTGAATTAGAAATAGTTGGAAATAATTTAAATCATATCACCTGCCTTTCGATGAAGGGGGTCTTGTCCAAACTGGATCCACTGCTCCTCTTTTTCATCATTGTGTGGAAGTCAGGCATGACATCATTTGCATCTCCAGGCACAAGAATTATTCATCTTGAGCAACCAGTGGCGGCTGCTTGCTATAGGGAGTGGTGAGGCAGTAATAATGAGACATAAAAAAAATACATAAACAAAAGAAAAAGTAATTTACCTGGCTGAACATCTTTGCCGGTCCCGATCTTCTTCTTGTTCCAGCATGGGCCCAGCCAACTCCCTTAACCAATCCTGGCGCAGCTCTCATGCTGTGATAGCAGAGCCGGGATTGGATGGAGCGAGCTGGCTGGACGCTCCGTTAGGCCCTGAAGGCCTGTGCTCAGTCTCCACCTAGCTGTCTAAGACAGCTAGGTGGAGAGCTTCAAAGTGTGCATGTCATTTTGGCAGGCGCAAAACAGCCAGCCAAAGTGACATGCGCACTTTGGAGCATCCAGTCTGCCACTGCTCCTGTCTGCTGCCAATCAACAGCAGAGGGTACACCCTGCATGGCTCTGGGCTGCTGCAAGTGTGCATCGGTGAAATAAAATAGCAATGAAATCTCTTCATTGCCATTTTATTTTTTTCTGCGCAGCTCGCAGTGGGAGTGGGGGGAGGGCGACGGTTCCCCACCCAAGTGAAGAAACCGCCACTGTGAGCAACACTATTTAGAAGACAGCAAGCCTTAACAATGTGACATCATTTGTGTGGTAAATACGCTTAAAGCACCACCACCCCATGCAAACATCTAAAAAGTGCCTTTATGGCCAAAGGTACACTGTGTAGGATTTCCTGCCCTTTAGTGAGGTGTGTTTTATGCTTCTTCAACAAATGTAAAAGGTGCATGCAAGGGTGTCATTAAACAGGTCCTCGATGGGTATTCAAAGTCTACAGGGGTCTCTTACATACAGAGCATACTATTTTTTTTAAATGATTGAAACTCGTCATTGCAGCCCCCCAACACAGAGCCTAGATACCAGTCTAGGGTGATGAGCAGCGCTTTAAAAATCCTCATTTATTGATTTCCGTTAAAGCACAGCATATAGTACTATTATATCTTAAAAAATAATTGACAAAAGAAAATCTACATTACAAAATAAAAATCATGTAAGCATTTCTACACCCAAAGTACTGCATTATGGGTATTCTATTGTTCTAAATAGTTAAATACTTCAAATTAAATATTTACATGCCTAGAAGCCATGCCCTCTCTGAATCCCATCCCTGCCATGTTCTTGGAAGTTCGCCATGTCTAAGGATCACAGAATTGGGGGTCAGGCCGGAGAAGTGAGCATAGAAATGTGTTACTATCACATTGGCATCAAACATTTGTACATTTAAAGAGTAGGGAGGTTAGGAATTGTCTAATGCCCTTGTGATTCCTATAGATAACTACGATGTCTAGTGTTGTGATGTGCCCCACTGTACTGTAATGCAATTGTGTGAAGCTGGATGGTCTCATGAGCATTGTTAATAAAAAGATTTATAAAAAATTAAAAAAAACATTTGTACTTTTAGAGTGCCTTACTATTTTGAGAGCTCTGTTGGTTGGCACATGCTGCTATTAATGTTACAGGAGGGCAGTCCAAAGCACCTGTCGCATTTAGAACTCCAAGAATTGCACAGAGGTTAGCGCTCACATTGTTCACTGTATTTTAATGATTGGGGAATCTAATGTGCTTTGACGTTAAATGAAGCAGGGATGCTAATGCTCGTTTCAAAACTTTATTAAAGGTGGGTGCGCCTTGGAAACCACTGGTTGGTAGACATTACTTTCATAAGTGAAGTGTCTGTCTCCCTAGATTGGGTTGCTATACATTTCCCGTTGCATTCATAGAATCCAGCCTATATCTGCTCAGGGTTTAGGCTGAAGTCATATTTAAAGCATTAATGCTTGTCATGGGTAGGTGTTACTAGCCATTAGTTTAATAAAATGAGGTAAAGCAATCTGTATTCCTATATTGGGTTCCAGGGTCTCCTGGCATTCACAGAATCCAAATCCAGGCTATAAGTGGTCAGGATGTAGGCTGAAGTCCTATTTATAGGATTAATGCACGTCTTGATTATTCTGTGATGTCTCCTTCTGTGATGTTGTACTGTTTACTGACACTGAGTGGCTTCCTCCTTCTATTTGCATATAAGCATTTCAAGCATTAAGAATGAGGCCCTGGTCAGTTACTCCCTCATTGGTGTTGGGTTCAAGTTAGCAGGTTTCAGAAGAACAAGTTACTTACCCTTGGTAACGCTTTTTCTGGTACAGACTCTAACAGCAGATTCTTCACCTTCAAATATTCCCCATGCATCAGACTGGATCTGGAAAATTTTGAGAAGTACCTTTGCGTGCCAATGGGTGAACTGGACAGTACAATCCATCCAGAGATGGCCAGCTTCTCCACAGCCTTGCCTTTTTTATTCCAGTGAACCCAATGAAAAGCTGATCATCCACCCGATGACCTTTGGTGAGATGAATGTAGAGAGCTCTCTTCAGGTCCAAGCAATGGAATCTCTACTCCTTGGAGGGATGAAACGGAGCATAAAATGGAGGCAGAATGATACTCTGACAACATGTAATGGATTGACAACACCAAAAGAAGCACAAGTCCCTAAGACCAGTTGGTCAGGCAAAACGCTGTAACAAGGGTGAATAGACAGAGTTTGAAGTTGCGACCATCAAGGCCAATGTAATAGCCACTAGAAAGCCCAATTTTCCTATCTGGGAGTGATTTGTAGCTCCAAGGGTCTCATTAAGCAGATAACCAAGCTCTCTAGGGCTGTTGGTTCACTCTTTAGCTTACCTTCACCTCCTTGCAGCTGTGCATTTGCTTGCATGTTACAAATATACTCTATGCAATGCATACCGGCTGCCATTTATGGGGTGGGAGTCTAGGGCATTAGGAATCTATCAGCAACCCAGACAGAAGAAAACTGCCTCTGTCGTAAGCTCCTCCTAGTCCCTCTTCCCATGCCATACTTAATTTGTCACAAAGAACTGGGACTAAACTACATATGTGATCTCGCTCAAATCTGCCACCCCTCCATTATGTCTTTCAATCTGGAAAACAAAGAGGCATTCCTAAACAGAGGCATCATAAAAGATTGTATAGCTTGCAAACAAAGTTTAGATATCTTGCGGCGAGCATTTGTTGAAAAATCTTTTATCGCCTTTGGCGAGCATTTGTTGAAAAATCTTTTATCGCCTTTGGTCTTGAACAAGCATTTATTGACGTCGAAACCAGTAGATCACTGGGCAATAAGATTGTTTGGTCCTTATTGTGAAGTCATACTTGGCAAAAGAGGCAAAGCACAGAAATATCAAAGACTTCTATTTCAGCACACCTTCCCCTGAATCTTGACAAAACTGTTACTGATTACTTGGAGGGTGGGAGAGGAAGATGGGGATGTTCTTTGTTATATCGCTTTCGGGCTGCTACAATAAAATATATGCTTTGCTCTCCCTCAGGCTTTCAAAACAATTTAAAATCAATGGTGAGCCCCTGCAAGAAGAACACTTTTAAACAGTCAATGATGCATTTTACTTTTTTCTGCAGTTTTTATCAGAAATCTACCAAAATGTTTTTAATGCCTTTTATTAACTAGAGAAACCTGATGCACTGCAATCAGTCAATACTCTTTCTTTAATGATTACACAACGACGAAACATGTTTTCATGTTAGGTTATTATTAAGGGCCGCGGTATGCTCTAGATTGTCAATACAATCAGTTTAAATTGTCTTATTAAGATGAAAAATACTTTTAATGTTGTTGTTAAACTAGCAAAGGTACAAGCTTAGATCAATGTACTGTATTAATGCCCTGAAGCACATTGCACTTTATTATAAGTTAGATTGTTTTGAGCACATTTAAACGGTTTCTGTTTATGTATATTTTAACGTTGTATCTTGTACTTTTATGGTTTTATCCCAGCCGAAAAAAGATGAAATTGACTGATTGAGAACCGCTTCGAAAACTCCAGTGTGCAGAAATGGCATTGCAGGTTCTCAGTGGTGGCAAACAGATCGCATCAAGGTTCTCCCCACACATGGAAAACACCTAGTTCCACCTACGGGAGTAGTTACCCATTCATTACGACCAAGGTATCGACGGCTGAGTTCGTCCACCCTGGCATACAGTGAGCATGCCAGGTGCTGCACAACCTCAAAGATTTTATGGCACTCCAGCCAAGTCCAGAGGCGAAAAGGTTCCTGGCACGGTGAACACGGCCCAGTTTGTTGCAATATCACATGGCAGTGGCGTTGTCAGTAAACACCTAAACCACCCTGCCTTTGATGGATCGGAGAAAGGCTTTCAATACCAAATGAACCGCCCTCCACTCCAGAAGGTTGATCTGATCTCCAACTCTCCCAGGTGGCGGCCCCAACCCAGAAGTGACAGTCACCACTTTCAGCTCTGTGTGGGAAAGGGAGAGGGGCTTGCCGCTGTGTCAATCGCAGTTCATCAGCCACCACTGCAGATCTTGTGCGGTCCCCTCTGGTATCTGGTCCAGGTCGGAGATATTTCCCTGATGTTCTGTCCACTGTGATTTCGGGTCCCACTGCAGAGCCCGCTTGTGCCATCAGACATACTTCACCAGAACGATGCTGGAGACCATGAGGCACAGCAGCCTTAAAGTCAATCTCACCAAAATCCAGGATAGACGGTGAAATTTTTAAAATCGCAGCCTAAATAGCGTGGATTTGCTGCTCCAGAGGATAGCCGCAGAATCGCAGTGTATCCAGAATGGCTCAAATGAAAAGGAGAGTCTGAGAGGGGTCAGGTAGGAGTTAGGCACACTGATAGTGAACCCCAGCAAATGCAGAAGGTTTGGCGTAGAATGGAGCTGGGTGATGAATGCCTGCGGCGAGCCTGCCCTCAGCAGCCATTCATCGAGGTAGGGGAAGAGTGGAACTGCTAACTCCGCAGATGGGCTGCAACGACCTACATCACTTTCATGAACACCTGAGGGGTGCTGGTAATGTGGAAAGGGAGCACAGCAAAGTGGAAATGCTCATGGCCCACTATGAACCGCATGTAACTCCTGTGGGCTGACAGGACGGGAGTGTGGAAATACACGTCCTACAAATCCAACGAGTCTCCACTATCCAGCGCAGACAGAACCTGAGTCAATGGGGGCGTTTTCAATTTCTCTTTTCTCAGAAAGTACTTGAGACAGCGCAGATTTAATATAGGAAGGAGCACTCCGTCCATCTTGGGCACCAGAAAGTAGTGGGAATTACAATCGCACCCTACTTCTGGTGGCGCCACCCTCCTGATTGCTTCTTTGGCCAGCAAAGCCGGTGCTTCCCGAATGGAGCAAGGAGAGATGAGCCTCCATCAGCCGGTCTTGTTTTTTTGGAGAAAAGGCAGAGGGTTTCCAAAAATGGGAAGGAGTATGTACCCTTCCCACCCAATCTGAAGCACTCACTTGTCTGACCATTGGGGCATATGTTGCTTGATCCTGTCGCCAACAAGACGGCTGTGCCGGATGGAAGGTGTTCTAAAGAGGATTAGAGGCTGTGGCCGCCAGAGTGGCGTGGGACTGGATAGCATGCTGCGTCTGCCTCCAGCTTCCTCTTTGGAATCTGCAACCCTGCCCACAAAACGTTTGGTTAGTCTGCTGGTCTGGCAGGTACTGCAGATATGCATGAGTGCCCAGAGTATATCTGCCGTAGCGGTGAAAGGACAGTTGCTGCGACCGGGCAGATAGGGAAAGCTTAAGAGACCTGGTGGTGATATGGCTCTCCCAAAAGCACTCAAAGGCTGTGTCAGCCTTGTCACTAAATAAGTGAGAGCCTTTGAAGGGCATGTTAATCAAGGATGACTGCACATCCCTCGAGAACCCAATGGACTACAACCAGGCATGGCGGTGCAAAGCCACTATAGAGGCCTTACCTCTATCCATGGAGTCAATGTTATCCAGCCCACACCTGATGGCGGACTTAGCTGCATCCCCACTATGACTTGGTTCAGGATGGCTCAGGCCTCTTCCGGAAGCATAGGAAAATGCTGCACAACTGACTCCCAAAAAGCATGGGATTATCTAGAGACAAGAGGTGTTCACCAACCGTTAGGCTGATGGAAAAGAACATACGCTTTCCACAGGCGCCAGCTACTCGGCTTCCCTGTCCAGTGGAGTTGTGCTGGGCGCAGAAGGCTGAGTCTCCTGAGTAGGGTGATGACATCGGGTAACCATGTAATGCACAGGAACCCTTGTGCAAGGTATGGCCCAGGCCCCCGGGAAAACCTTGGGGAGAGCTTCATTGAAGAGGAGCATTGGCTCAGCCGAACCTCCTCCTCGGTGAAGAACCTCCGTCAAGACATTGGTCTTGACCTTGACTGCTGGCAGCTTAACATCAAGGACCTATGCCGACATCTGCATCACTGCGGTGATGGATATGACTTTCTCCATACCAGTGACTAGAGGAGAAAGCATGCCAGAGTCTAATAAAGTGTCCAAACCACTGGCATCACCCAACTTCTCATACCTGCTCTCTTCTGACTCAGGGGCGTCCTCTAGGGGACCAAAACCTTCCTTCTGATCTCCCACTTCAGGAAGGAAGGGTTTATCTGGGTACAGTAAGTCTAGGGTTAGGTGGAGCATGGATGGCACCGTTGTTGGCTTGGAGTTGGAATGATGATGTGCTCGTCTCTGGAATGGAAGGAGCCGGGTGGAATAAGACACCTGTGGAGGCGTTAGATCCAGAGGACCCAGGAGGTGTCGGGGGTAGACCAGTCGGTGGTAACCCAGCTGGGGCCCTACTCCGCACATTGGCCAGAGGGAGTTAGTGGCCCAAAGATGGCATGCACGGTGTTGTAAAGATTCTTTACATTTTGGCAGGTGTGGCACCTGCTCCAGGGAAATCTGGGTAGCAAGGAGGTGTGAAGGAGTGAGGCTTAGAAGCTCAGCGTTTGGGTCTTGAACATGAAGACGATCATCTGCAGGAACAGCTCCAGTAATGACTCTTCGATCTATCCCAGGAGCAGGAATGGCAAGGAGCCATCTTCTACCATGCCAACAGGAGCCTCAACGCCTGCTTCCAAATTACTTTGGGGTGCATCGACTTGCTCTTGACGCAGGCTTTGGAGATGCGGCCCAACACCAGGCACCAGAGACAGACCAAGTGGGGATCAGACACATTAGTCTGTGACATTCCCAGCAAGGTTTAAACCCTGTAGGTTTTGCAGGAGACATCTCTAGCACACTGGGAGAAAAAGCTCAAAAAGGGTTGTCAAAATAGTTTGTCAAAAAATGGCAGAGGTAGCTACCCAGATCCACACAGGTGGCATGGAAAGACAGGAACTTTTATCAGCATGCTGGGGTGGCAATTATATGGCCACTGTGACATTAAGATCAATGCGGACGCGCTGCTCCGTGCCTTCTACCAGCGTGCAGAGTTACTGCTCAAAATTTGCCAGATCTAGTCTGACTCCTGTGGAATATTCTTAGGTGAGCAATCTGCATTTGAAGTCTCTATCAGAAATAGATATAACGGAATGAAGGTTTTGAGATCCGTAGTGATATAGCTAAGCATCAGGTGATAAAATGGATTGTTTATTTGGATGAAGCTTTGATCAGAAAAATGAGGGTAGGATCTGAGATGCTAGCACATTTGTCACAGTCCTATTTGCGGCAAATTTCTAATAAACCAAAATGAGTCCCTGTGCTGGAGTTGCTGTTCCTTGTGCTTGAGAGGTAGATTTGTATTTCAAAATTACATTGGCAATAACAATTTGAAGATTTGTATAGAGATGAGGAAACTTGACGCAGGATCGTGTAGCGAGGGAAGAACACTGGCAAAAGTGGTATGCCAGCACTTTCGGCGGGGTTGTTTGCGGTGAAGAATTTCCCTAAGGAAACACTTAGGAAGCTGGCTTTGCATGCCGCCTGATTGAGTTCCTAAAACAAGAGTGCCGGTCCCCCTCAATATAATCCACTTAACAGAGCATGCTTGGTCCACATTTGAGAGGTCCAACTAGTAAATTATGTTGATCCTGTACTTACAGGATTTGACCTTCCCTAGCTGTTTCCTCTCCAGATGTATCAAATGTAGGTCTGAGGGGTCCTCTTTGTGAGCTGTAAGCTTTGTCTTCAAACAGATCATAGGGCTTGAAACTCTGAGTGTGTTTAAAAATATTGGCTTTTGCCAACAGACTGCCAAGATTCCTTTACTGTTGCATCAGCCTGTTCCGGAACTCCTCCTGTTCCAGTCTCCGACCCCTCAGGTTGTATCTACCATACCCCCCAGCCCAAATTGGCTCACCATAAGTTTATGAGCACAACCTAGGTCCTGAAGAATTGCCGATAGGGCATGAAACATGTTGACCTGATCACAGACGAGGGTTGAACGGGACCAATCCCTATAACTTGTTTGAGTCCCGGTACCCCTCTCTTCACACATTTTAACAAGGTGGTTAGCTACATGAATAAATTGATCGGAGTAGACTATACTGACCTTCTTTAACACAAACCCGCTCACGCTCACTACTTCACTACTTGGGCCCCTCACACACACTCGATCAACGGGCAGGAACAAAAGATCTCCACAAAAGTGTAGCACTGTGTGCTACCCGTCAGGCATTGCAGCGCCGGCTTGACGTTGGAGCAGGAAGCCGATGATGACACGAGACAACTAGCTGGCGACATGACAACAGCCGTTAAACCAGCCTGTTGTGTGAGGCATCCCTAGTTCCGACAAGGGATACTTTTCCCTGACCCTTGTGTATATACTTGTCCTTAGAGAGAGGAAGAGAGACCAACCCACCATACTAACACTACTCCTTTTGAAGAACTTTGTGCATCTTTTGGGTATGCATCAGCCAGACTGCCAAGAGAAATGTGCCTGTAAGTGTGCATAGGAGTGAAATGGTAGCACAGGGAGCAGAGTCTGCCACTCCAAAGACTACACCATGTGCAGTGCCATGCATAATTCATCATTTAGTAACCAGGCCTTACCACCAGCCAAAGAGGAAATAAACATCAGTCTGGCTCAAGCCTCTGACCATGCCTCAGGCAGATGCGACCCAAACACTCTTCTTTCTCAGCCTTGGGTAGCTGCCATTTTCTCCCAGATTTGACACATATGGGAAGGGAAGATAAGACACAAAGTGAGGGACAGGAACAGGACGGAGTCAAGGCAACCCACAAATGTACAGAACATGTACAGATGTACAGAAGCGCCGGGACGCCCCTTTGCTGGGGCATCTGTGCGCTATAGAAGTGTTATTAACATAACATAACATAACAGGGAAAGGAAGCAATAATTGGCAAACACGCTGGATTACCACTGGGGTTGCACAGAGGTAAGAATCAGAACTTCCCACAGAGATAGGAAACGTCAATGTCTCTGTGCAGATTACCCTTACAGATAGTCACTCTTCTAACCCTGTACAAAGGAGGCAGCAGACAGGATTCTGTATCTTGATCCTGGGGCACAAACAAGGAATCTACTTACATGCCTTGAGAAAAGCCCCTGTGGGTCCAGCTGGATGCACAATAGAGATTCCTATGAAAACGGCAACATCACAGTGTCACAATTAAGGCACTTATGACTTACATGTAAAACAAGATAAAGGATGTGGCAGGAATCGCCTACTGAAACCCAAGAGCCAACCACTGTACTACAGCAATAGGCTTACATAAAGGTCACTTACCAGATAATGAGAGCCCAAGAGGAGTAGAAGGCGTGTAGCAGAGAGAAAACTACTGTACATAAACAAGCACAGGTATGCGGAGGATATCATAAGCACCAAACTGCAAGACAAAAGGGTGATAATAGAGCAACGAATAGAGGAAAAACTGGCGATGGGACAAGCATAAGAATTCTAGGAACTGTAACGCGCAAGAGACAGGAACTGACAAGGAACTAGAGACTGCAAGAGAAACAGAGAAAGGGCACAAAAGTGGAACAAAATCTAAAAGACAGATGAGAAAATATACAACCATACATAAACAAAAGAAATAAATGAAGGGGAATAATTGCAGGAACTGAAGGTAGAAAGTAGCAAGAATTGGGATGAGTGTGGCCCAAGTGGCAGTACAGGACTGTAGACAAAAGGCAGAGAAGGGAGTAAGCAAAATGCAAGGAAGGCAGGGAGAAAATTGGTTGCAAGTGGCAGAGGAACAGGCTCTTGCTGAAGCAAGGCGGGAATTGATCAGATAACCAGGCATCAAGAGTTCTAGTACACAGACGTTCAAACTTCAGCGCACTAACAAGTTACTTCAGACAATGGCAGCTTACAAGCAGCTCCAAGTAGCAGCAAGCCCTAGGTGAAGTCACATGAATGGTCTGCACAAGATTGGTCACAGGTGTGTGCAATTTGCATCACGCACAAGCACTGGTAGAGAGAATCCAGTGCTTAGGAACAGCAGGACTATCCCTATTTAAGGCATTGCATAGTAGATCTATGTGAATACTTAGCAGTGCATTCTGGGATCAGTATCCCATGGAAATAAACAGGTTTTTCAATGTGCCCAGTACTAAAAGGGGAAGAAGGCATACATCATAAGGGGACTTTGGGTGACTCTTGGTGGTGATATTTAGGCTGTTAGGCAATTTACAGCTTTCCCCAGAGAAGGAGTGATAACAACTAGTTCCTGTAAATTAGTTCTCAGCTGCATTTGTCGAACAATTCTGTACTCCTAGGAACCCTAGGGTGCTCATATTCACTATTTACAGGGCCACACTAGGAAACAAGCTGAAGGACAATTGGTGGTGCACCAGTCAACGAGGGTCGAGTAGCGATCGCTCTGTATCAGCCATTATCACTGGACCCACTCCAGGAGCTTGTGGTTGTAAAGCCAGCAAAATTATGTTGTTCAAAAAGTGTCACAGGAGTGTTCAGCAGCACTGGGGAAGAGTCTACTACTTGTAGCAAGTACATTTTTTCTGACCTTACTACATTGGGCACGGCTCTGCTCAAGCGAAGTCTTCATTGGGGCACCAGATAAATCAGCATTAAGTACTGATCCCATTCACCCTATATCCCCCTATAAATGCCAACCCGGGAGGAATTCTAGCATGAAACAGCAACCAGGTTGAATATGTCAAAGTCACCAAACACCTGCGTCAATATGCTGGTACACAGTACGTAACTGCTTCCATGGCACATTCGCATGGGCTACATGCATATTCGAGTGAGTTGCACTTTATGTCTTCAACCTCAGTTCATACCAGCTCCTTGGCACAGTCTACCTTCAATCTGCTTCCCTTCTTGGCTCTGTATTTGTGGATGGTTTTATAGCTCGGTGGGAATGTTCTGACAAACAATGAATGAGTTGTCTGCAAACGAATATTCTCAGAGGTTATGGGTGTGGCATTCATTCAGCAATTTGATCATGGCTACAAGGGACGTGGGAAGGGATAATAAAACCACGTTTTATAAGCGAGTTAATATAAATAAAAATGGTTAACCCAAGTGTGATGTCTTTGCTTGAGTTGAGACTTTTTACACAGAGGTGGATATATGAAAATATGTATTCCCCATCTGTTGAGTTTGTAATAGGCTTGATATTAGTGTGTATCAATTTGGTTAAGCTAGTATGTTTCTCACATGGCTTCAGTAATGCTAAGCAACCAGCAATCCTCTCACCTTTCTTTCATATAGAATGTCAGTCACTCCTAAAAAGAAGAAACCAGTCAAAATCTGCTATAGCACGTGGGACTGGAAGGGTAGGAAGCCCCAGGTCAGAGGCAAATTTGATAATGCAGGGCATCATCATTTGGGCAATTGAGGTTTTTAAGCCTCTTTCTCTGGGCTAGAGCCACTGTGGGCAATGAAGTGTCAGAGCCCGCCACAGTCTTTGCTTAATGCCGCTTAACGGCATCATCAGCTTCACACTAAGAGGCTCAAAGGGAGGTAAACATTTCAGTTTATATTAACATCCAGCGGGATTTCAGGAGCAATCTGAGGGTGTATTTGGAGGATCACTTTTTTCTTGATAAAAACAACAATTATGGACCCTTATCATTCAAAGCATGCTTTATGTGTACCATTGAGCAGATTAAATGGCCATCTAGAACTCCAGTTTGCCAGTCCCAAATCACATGGAGTCCGTTAAGGGGAGGAGATTGATGGTGCAGCTCTACAAAATGTTGGTTGCAAGTTTCTGAAAGGAGAATCAAGTGTTTTGGCATTCTCTGAAGTCTAATAGCTGATGGGAAAGAAAAAGGAACCCATATAAAAGATTGAAATGACTGTTGAAGATGAGGGAATGATCTCCTTACGCGAGTATCTAGCAAAGACCTATAAACTGCATCAATTGTGACAGAATGAGAAATCATTTTGCTTAGTTATGCAACAGGTCTAACAGCGAATAGAGTGTCATCAGTTCAAGGCAATCCAAGGACCCTCAGCCAGATGATGATGGAATCAGCCTGTTCAAGTGTGTTGCAAAAAACAAGGTGGGAGAACACTTTGCACTGTTTGTACAACCAACCGCAAAAAGAGTTTCTTGTAGGCACCCAGTTAGAAACGTGTATATTAAGGTCTCTGATCAGTTGTTCATGGAGGAGAAGCTGGAGTAAAACCTGAGGGTCAACTTCAGTGAAACAACTGAATTCACCACAGAGAACTCCATCGCCAGAAGATACTGGGTGGTGAGGCAGAGGAGAGTGCAGAGGAAATCGGGTCCATGTATTGGGGAAATAGGAGTCATGTTCCTCTCGAAAAATCTTTTACATTTGGCACTGCAAACTGTAAGGAAATACAAATGTGTTTTTAGGAGCGAAACACCTGGCCTGCAAACGGTATAGTTGTACCTGTCTGCACAGATAGGTAAACGGGAAAGGTTCTGCATGCACTCATGTGTTGCTGATGGCTTTTTGGGAGCTAAAAGGGTGTTGAGGAAAAGCAAGATAATTACCATGAGTGTGATTGCCTTCTTCCCTTAGTTTATTCTGTAGAAAAAAGCTAGAATTTGTGTGACCTCCACTTACTGCTTCCGTTAAGGTAAGGGCCTCATTCAACAGGGTGATTTCAGATTCACATTTTGATTGGGGATTGTTTAGTTTTATTATTTGTAGACTTGGTGAAGGATCAATCAATTAACAATCAATCAGGGGGTTTATAAAACGCACTACTCACCCATAAGGGTCTCAAGGCGTGAGGGGGCAGTTCCGGATCAGTCAAAGAGCCAGGTCTTGAGGTCCTTCCTGAATGTGTGCAGGGTTGGGAAGCGTCTGATGTTCACGGGGAGCTCTTTCAAGGTCTTGGCTGAGATGTAGGTGAAGGCTCTCCTGCCTGTTCTCTTTCTGCGGATGCAGGGAACCTCTGCCAGGGCAAGGTCGGCCAGTGACCGCCACAAAGAAACTGAAGCAAGGTCACAGAGGAACTCCTCATCACCACCCTCCTCCAAGACATCCCCCAGCGCCATGACCGACACCAACTCCGCAGCCACAGAGCTTTACCGCTGGATCTCCCGCTGCACCTACATACTCGTGCCCCTCCAGCACTCCGCCAAGCAACGCCTGCTGAAGGTCGCCTGGTTTACTACAGGAAGCCAGACGCTCTTGCAGATGCCTAGAGAAAACCCGGCGAAACCAGAAACAGGAGCGCCCTGAAGGAATACCACCAGCGCATATGGGACACCAAACGGAGCTTCATAAGAGACAAAGTCCAGACCAATGCCACCAACGCCAAGGAACTGTTCAGCATCATACAGCACTTCAGAAAACCCCCCAGCGAAGCCACGGACGCCAAACCTTCCCAGCAACTCTGCCACAAGCTCAGTTCATACTTCCACCAGAAGATCAAGGCCTGTACGATCATTTCAGCTAACCTATGCTGGACATCACCCCCCCCCCCCGCTACCGATCAGCCAACAGTCATGACCTTGAAGCCCACTACCATGCAGAAAACCTCATTCGGGAGCCCCAAGGGACCCCTGCCCACCGCATATCTTCCACAGAGCCGCCGCCATCGCACCCGAACTTGGACTGACCACCAACGCCTCCTTCATGTCCGTGATCTTCCCAGATGACTGGAAGCGGGCAGAGGTAAACCCCTTCCTCAAGAAGCCCGCGGCCGACCCAACAGACCTGAAAAACTACCGGCCCATCTCTCTCCTCCCTTTCGTTGCCAAAGTCACCAAGAAACTTGTGAACGCCCAGCTGATCCTCTTGCGAAAGAAAGAAGCAATGAAAAAGTGAAAGTGAGAATGAAGCCAAAAAGAAACGAAGGAGAGAAAGAAAAATGAGAAGGATTGAAGGAGAGAATGAAAGAAAGAAACAAGGAGTGGAAGAGATAGAAAGAAGACCAAGACAGGCATAGCAAGACACAATGAAACAAAGGAAATGAATGAGAAAGAAAACAGACACATAGAAAAAATAGAAAGAGACAGAAAGGAGGGAAGAGATTAAGAAAGAATGAAAAAAGTAGGTAAAGAAAGAATGGAAGAGCACACCCCAACAGTGTGCTTGGAAGCATTTATTTGTTTTCAGGCTTCTTACCAGGCAGCAGATAGACTTTGTTCATTTAACAAGAGGGTGTTGAGGTATGCTGCTCCTGCACTGTACCTTTAGGAAGCCTGATATAACCAGATGCAGGTTTCTTAAGGTAAATCATTAGAGGGAGAGCAGACATACTCCAGAACTCCACTGACAAGCAAGCTCCTCCAAGTCAGCCTGAGAGTCCGCTACTGAAATCTCTTTACAGAGGAAATAGCATGTACATTTGGGAGTAACATCATTTTCCAAGGAATCCCTTCGCACACCTGCTCCAGGCGCACTTTTCCACGTGGATTCAATGCGGAATTTGTGCATTTCATAAAGTAGTAAAACTACTCTTGGACGTAGATGTAAACCTCGGAGTGTAGATTCTCAACTATCTATGTGAATCGGACCCATGCACTTTACTAGACAAACATGTAAAGGATTCATACTCGGAAGGGGCACAACTTTACTGTGCCCTACATAATTGCACTTGATCACCATCATTCAGGAAACAAAGTTTACAAGAGGCATCAAAGAACACAATGGGTAGAGACTTCAACACTTTAAAAATATATAGCAAGCAATCTGAAAAACATCAGTTGAAGTGCTCCTAAATGAAAAAAAACACCACTGCTAAATTGTTAATTCTGACTGCCTACTATTACCCCACAACCCAATTGTGCATTATTCTTTTCTAGTGCCTTGAATTTTTTGTTTGAATGAAAGCACCCCAAGTGATGCGTTTTTAGTACTTAGAGACTTTTTTTTAGGTGTTTTAGTAAATGCCCATTGGAGCCTTAGCTTTAATGAAACCTGTTTTTTTTTTTACAATATTTTTTTTTTAGCTCAGCACGCGCTTGTTACAAAAAATTAATCTGTTTTTTAGTACTGTAAATGGTTAGTGTGCTGACATCAACTCAGTGATAGACGGTCATCCTTCTGAGACTGATAAAATGGATGAGATAAACCTGCTAGAATTCAAAACTGCTGCAGTTTCACGTGGATGTCTGCAAGGGTGTCAGTCCTGGCACATATGCCCACCGCCTCCAAACTGAATATTGCACGCATGAAATAGAATGACTGATAGGCTACTCTTTACCAGATGTAAGAATGCAATCTTTCTTCTGCTCAGTTATTTTTTGAATGGCGTTGCACACTGTCATTGCTCTTACAGATCAACACAATACAATTAACATTCAAATGTATGCTCAAGGGCGTCAGGGTGCTTCTTTCTGTCACATCCCCCTCTTTGTATTTGAATTGCCATTTCATTCTTTCTTTTCATTGAATTGTTGCAGGGCACCTCTATTGTTTATTTGTAAATGAGGAAGTATATGATATCTGCCTTGTTTTTACTACTGCCCCCCACTCACTTCAACCACTAACCTTCACTGTTCCTTTACAGATAGTTACCGTCCTTATGAGGATGAGAGCATTCGTCCTGGAGGTGTCAGGCCTGGAGGCCTTCATCTCCAGCCTAATAACGGTGATGGATCAAGCCCTGATCTTTGGACTGGGTAAGAGTGGTCTGCTTAATTCAGACACTCTGTTCATCACCACCCCCTTTTCTGAATCGTTTTTGGCCACTATAGGTGTGGCAGGGTATACTCAGACATGACTCCCTTGCTCACTGCATCATCAGGATTCAAGCAAGCCGGGCCGACGACGGCTGAAATGCCAGAAACCGGTCCCCGGAAGCTTGTCTCCTTTCTGGTGAAGAATTGGCTTGGTAGTTTGGTCTGCCCTGTTCCCATGATGCACCGGGCCAGGGACAGACTAATTTGCATATAGCCAGGTTCTGAGCTGGGATGGTGTAGTGAGCTAAATAACGGTGATGGATCAAGCCCTGATCTTTGGACTGGGTAAGAGTGGTCTGCTTAATTCAGACACTCTGTTCATCACCACCCCCTTTTCTGAAAAGATCATCTCCAGCCTAGCACATAGACCCTGGTCTGGGCGCTAAAGCCCTTTCCGCCCAATGTACGTTGCGCGCCTGTTTCGCTGTACGCGCCTAAAAAGTTTTGGATACTCAAATATAGAGTACATTTATCGGTTAAATAAACATAGAAACATGTTCGTTGCATGGCTTAAGAAACCCTATGTGAGAAAATTGAAGCTGACATTTTCATCATACTTAATGTACAGTATTGTATTGCAACATTTATATAGTGCTGACTTACCACAATGTGGGGCTCTGAAGCGCTTGCCTACATAGGTAGTACACTACACTGTGTAGTTGGTTTGGTCAGGAGTGTGTTGTCTTTGTTTTGATCCTGTATGAGAAGTGTTTCCATGTTGTGTGTGAGGACCCCTGAGGTGCGGTTATCTTGTTATGGGACACGCGCTTATGAGTGTTATGATGAAGTGTGTGAGAGATAGACGCGCTGTTTATGGTTTTCCATAAGCTGACCGCTTTAAACAGCTCTGCAGGTCCCTTTTTAACATTTTTTTATGTTCATAGTCCACTTATCTGGTTGCTGTACTGGGTTGTCCATTCTGAGATATTTTGTTTAAGTTTATTTTCTTTAGTTTTAGTGTATGAGAAATCAAAATATGCCTAGAGTACACGCCTGTCTCTTTGTTGCAGCACATAGACAAGTTGTAACAGCTGTGGAGCCGCAAGTTTTTTTTATGCGGCAGACAGAAGTAGCTGCTGACAATTCACATGCAAAGGAGCTCATTGACTCACAAAGTATGCTCCATGTATAATCCAAGCGCTCATAACTGAAAAGGAATTTAAAATTCTAATGATCAGAATACATTTTTAGAAATTGTAACATTCTGATGTTTAAGATGTTTGCATTCAAACCTTGATAATGGTGTTTGTGGTCTAGAAATATTTCTTGTTGAGAGTGAATGCTTTTTTTCCATTAATATTGAGACAATGTAAGCTTATTGATAACAGTGAAAAAGACAGGTTTTATAAATAGGGATCCTGGTTTTATGGTATTTATTTTTTTAACCTTTCCGTCTGTATTTATCAATTTTTATTTTTTGTCCATCCTTTTGATATTTATCCATATGTATTTTGTGAATAAATGGAGTCGTAAATTGGTATATTTCCACATTTATTTAACTGATAAACATGCAGTCATACTTTGCTGCCTGTCCTGTTTTCGCAAATTAAGCAGCCAAATTTAGGAAACACTACACCTGCAGGCAAATATCAGCTTTAACCCCATCGCCGCGGGCTAATTACCCCGGGGGGAGGAGGGGGGGGGCCACGCGCGGCGCCACGGTGCTGATGACTAGCTCGGCTCGTCATGCAGCACGGTGGCCGTGTGCTGATGACGAGCTGAGCTCGTCATGGCCACGCCCGCTCAATGGAACGCCCAGCACAGCGGGGTAATTATCCCCGCGTGGGCGTTCCGCGGAGGCCATGACGAGCTGAGCTCGTCACCAGCACACGGCCACTGTGCTGCATGACGAGCTGAGCTCGTCATCAGCATGCAAGGAGTTAAAATACAAATATATGTTAACGATGCCTGTATTTAGGGAAATCTCAACATGATCTTTTAACTTCCCCTGCTGTCTATCTGCTCAGCTGTTGTCCTGAAAATCACAAAAAACAGCACTGAGAGTCACCCACGTGAAGCACAATTTTCCATATTTTTCCGCTTTTAAGAATGAATGCAGGCAATAAACACATTGTTTTCTGTCTGTATTTATCTGTAAAAAACTGTAAAAACGGAAAACTGGGAACATTATTTATAAATACTGATGATAGCAAATGTTCGGGTATCATGTTATTGAAAACAGTATTACTGATTTTATATTTCATAAAACGTACACCAATAAGCGTAGTTTCAAAAAACACCGTCAAGTCTCATAGCGGGCACAGGACTGAAAGCAGAGTGTCCAGTCCAGCACTCATTATAAGACAGAGGACTGCATGAATAATGTGTTGGGCAAAGGAACTAAGTCAATTAGCGACTAATGAATATTTATCACATGAAGCAAGCACAGCCGGCATATTCAAACCTTGTTTACCTTGGAGGGAAGATGACAAACTGGAGCTGGAGATGCTCTGGACAAATTGCAGTAATTTGAATTTTTGGGAACTGTCAGCTGAAATTCTGACCACTGGTAATGCAAGAAGACATGGGCGAATTGCTTATTAGCAGTGGTGGCCGTGGCTTAACAGGGAAGAGACTGTGTGTTGCGCACTGCTGGAGGTGCTGTGAAGGGGTCGTGAACAGAGGCGGGCAGGTCTAAAGCTAGGGGGTAGCTGAGCTGCTGGCCTCGAAGGAACAGATTTTGGCAGGAGTCCATTGGAGTTCCACCGTCCCACTCCTTTGGTGCTTACACTGTCCTTCCTAGCTGTTTTGGGCATCAGAAACTATATTCCTGTCATTGAACGAAATAATACTGGCAGGTGCACAGCACATTTACTTGGAGAAAAATATGTTTTGCAAACAGAATTCAAAGACCCATTTCCCATCTTCCATCCAGAGGGCAATCGTTTGCTCCACATCACACAAATTAGGACTGACTTTCCACCCTGGAGGAGCCGAGCATGCAATGGGAAGCAGATTCAATGGGCCATATGTATAAAAAAGGTTTTAGCAGTCACAAACAGAGAATCGGGCAGTTAGCCTTTCGACATGTACTAATCCTATTTTGCAAGTCTGTAACCTATTACCAACTTTTGAAATAGGGGTTGAGAGCCAGTATAAGGAAGGGATGTGTCAAGGACATTCCTTCCTAATAGCAAGTTGCAGGGGATGAATGAATGTTTTGCGACCAGAATGCAGTCGCAAAACATTTGCCCTTTACTGCCTACTTAAAATAAGTGGTAAACCAGTCGCAAACGGGAATGGGTCCCCAGGAGACCACTTCCCCTTCGTGAATGGTTAATAAAAAGATTTTTAAGAGGAGGCAGTGGTCCCTTGGACCACTGCCTGCTCTTAAAAAATTAAACTGAAACGTTTCGTTTTAATTTTTAAAACGCATCCCATTATCAGGCTGAATTTTTTGAAAAGTGGCATCATTTAAGAGCAAACAGACACATTGATCTGCTGTCCCGAGAGGCCACCATCCCTGTTTTTAGCGATTCCTACTGAGTCGCAAATTGCGACCCACCTCATGAATATTGATGAGGTGGATCAATTGTGACCCCATTAGGAATCGCTGAATGTGTCTAAGACATTAGTATATCGCATTTTGTGACTTCCAAACTGCGACTTGCAAAAAGTTGCAAATAGTAACTTGCAAAATGAAGCTGTCGTACAAGTGGCCGAAAGTTATTACATTACAAGAATGGTTCACGTGGTAACACCGGATTATTGCTGGTCTCCGTCTCTTCCACCTCACCCACCTTGAGCCATATGGTAGTGAACACCTTAATCTCCTGCCAGAGGAATGTCTACGAAGGGGACAACTGGAGGGAATCAAAAGAAAAGCTTCTGAAGTAGACACACTGTTTAGCCTTGGATGCAAGAACAGGAGATCTGGCCCTACTTATTGCTGGAGGGCATTTTCTTGACCTCAGACTAACCAAAAGGGATTCATTAAAGTGCCAATACTGGAGGCCATGAAGCTGAATATCTCCATTTCAAGCCGTCGAATGCCCCCCTGGTATGCTTCAATGCCAGAATTACTGCGTAGCGGGCTTTGTGTTGTTGGAGTGACAAGTGAAAGTGATTGTGTGGTGGTTTAAAATGCCTAGATTGTGTCCAAAAATAATTGTATTAGTTGGCCAATCAGACACAAACAAACAAAGTAAGGGATATATGAGCTGGATAGATTAATCAGCTTTATCCCACTGTGCGTGGTCAACATGTTTCTGCCCATATGATGCTTACATAGCCAGGCATTCTTCAGGACCAAAGTGTAAACCTTCGCAGTATGGGCGCGAGAAGGCGCACCCTAACTTGAGGTCAAGAATGTGAAAAATTAAAATTATAGTAACACGCTGTTACTTAGGAGTTCCTCATATTTGGAAAACCCAAAATATATATGCGGTGTAATGATTAATCACACCATGGGTCTCGGAAGGGGAGTGGTGGAAAGTAGGCACACCGCCGTCAAAGCCAAGCACCCGCTCGGTACCTGCTGCAACACTTCTTAACCAGACCCCGTGTCTAGGTTTATGTCTTCACTTGGATATAAATTTAATAAATGTAGGAACTCACAAAACTTTTCCAGGCTACACCCGAGGAGGGTGTCTCCTGCAGACCAATAGCAACCAATGGTGTTCATTTACTTAGCTCTGAGATTATGCAGAAAAAGAAGGCAAGTTCAACTAGCAGCCCTATTCAACATTAGCAGTATTACCACAATTTACACTATGCAGAATTATAAAAAAAACAGAAGATCACCGGCATGTAGGGCAAACTGCATAACAGTTGCTTATAGTCTTATTTGTTGTAGTATGCAGCGAAAACATGCTCTAACAATCATGGCACGGTTGTTGTTTTGGATTTGCGAACCTGGCATAATTTGCAAAACATTGACCTTTGCATTGGCATGTAAATGCATACTATATCATTCTGGTAGGTGATTATTAGGATCTGGTTTCATTAGTAAAGTGGACAGCTTACAGTGAAGAATACTTTGACCGTTCAAGACTTGTGTTCTCTATAACTAAGGCATTGAGTATCTGTGCATTGATGCCACATCACAATTTGTGACATGACACTGATAAACAACAGGCACTGCCTTCAGTCTGCTTCTGGCGTACATCCTGTGGCTTGCTTCCAGGCAGAATTTCAAGGAGTCATCAAATGAGTCTGTACCACACAGGGGAGATCATAATCACAAACGAACAGATGGAAATAAAACACAAACGAAAAAATGTGTATAAATTGAAACATTATTTTATTATTCAAAATCTAGAAAGCTGAACGATCAGAGCAAAATTGTACATTTCACGTCTTCATTTTTTACATTCTTTAAACAGGCATTTCATAAGTATTTCCAATTTTGAAAGCAGAAATCCCATGACAGGTTCTGTCCCTTCACACAATCTATATTTAATTCTATAAAAGGAACCACATTTTCAAGGAAAACATTTTGCCCAGACCCCAAAACTGTTTCAAGAAACACCTTGGTAAATACCGGAAAACAATTTCAAGAAATACCTCTGTAAATACATCACTGTTAACGCCTCAAACAAAACCTGCATTAGAAGTCTATGTAATACTTCTCAAAAACGTGCAGCTGATCGTCCCATTCCTAAATTTCGCCCAAACCACCATGATAATCCTCAGTGTATTGACCTGCGCGTACTGCACCAATGAACTTTATAAGCATCTAGGACTACTAGTGTGTTTAATAAGCAGACATGCCCCATCTACACCTCAAATCCAAAGACCACCTTACTGCTTCTCGGCAGAGGCTCCTTACAAACTGCATGATAGGTTTCCAGGCACTATGTATATGCAGAAAAATTTACAAGTAGAGGATTGAAATTTTAGACATGCAAACTAAACAAAATGTGACCACTGTCGTCTGATTCAGCACTACTGCTGACACGGTGTCCCACACTACTACTAGTCAAACTCGATGGCACCTCCTTGGCATAAAAGACTAAACCCAGGAACAGACTCCTTCAACACATCTAACATCTAAGACAATGACATTTCATGAATGCATTAAAATCCTAGCTCTTCCACCAACACCCCAACTTAACGGTAATGTATCTACAATGTACTGAACAAGCTATCCCAGATACCAAATATTGCCGCTAACCGCACTGCACAGACAAAGCAGATCCCACCCACAAACCTGGCTATGCTGGCAGCCTCCAAATAAGAAACATAACAAAAATGCTGTCCTAGAACAATACTCTGTCATGAGACTACATACCACACACTCCAACACAGCACCTACAACATTTCGAATACCCTCCAAGCAATAGGCACTGCTCGCTTTAGTTGAAAATCAGCCATCCTTCAGTTACCCCTCACTAATACCATGACAACAAACAATGCATCGTACACTTTCCGCACACCAGGAAAACCTCACACAATCTCTCCCGCACATCTAATAGCATGTTCCTTGACAAATCCAATAAGGCAGATGGATACAAAGCAACGGTTTTGTTTTTTCTTTTAAAGTCCAGAATGTATTTTCTATAAAATTCATTTCTCTACAACAACACATGGAAGTTGGTGGCAAGAGCAAATTTGCAAAGACTGCTAGGAACATAATTGGGGAAAACACTATGCCCAGATTCCCTGAATGATGCTCATCCTATTAAACCTCTACCCATGTTCTAATTGTCCCAGACGACAGAAGGACTATTTCCTCTCATTGTGGCATTTGGTTGGGACGCACCTCCAAGTACATAGAGTATTGGAGGAGTGTGTGCTGCTTTCCATCAGTAGCACTTAGTCTCGAGCAGCAAGGGAGGCGGACACTACTTTATATTTTGGTTCACAAACATGGGGTCATTCCAGCATGTACTCAAGGACAGCAGTGCACAACAGATTGGCCTCGTAGACTAATTTCTACAGAAATGTATTCCTAACCCATTTATTTCTTCATTCACTAACACAAAATAAAGCACTGAAAGATTAATATAGAAAAAAATACATATAATCGGAAAGCTAGCGAAGGGTTTATGGCTACCAGTGGCATGCTATGAAGTGATCCACGTAGAGGCTTTGCTCGAGTTCATCTACATGGACGCCATTGAGTAACTATCAGTGGACAACGGGGTGAAACAGGGCTCAGCTTAGGCCATGGTCTGGCGGCTGAACAGGTCCAGGGTGACCGCGCTGAGGAACGCCGGGATGCTGTTCTGGTGATGGAGGTGGAGATCGATGAACTCGCGGACGGTCAGTGAGAAGTCAGTTTCCAGCAGCTGCATCTTTCCTCCAGGAGTTGACGACTGCAAAGAGATGGAGAGTTAAGAGATTTAATTATTTATGTTATTACTTCAATTTTTTTTTTTTTGCAAACACAGTCTGGATGGACGTATGAAATCCCAATACAAGATACATTCATACAAAGTACAAAGGTACAGAGCAATTTCATGTCAACAGTTCAGTAGATTGTAAACCAGATATCTTCAACAGAGGCACAGAACACAACCACCTAACTTCCTATAAACTGTGGTATGTCAACTACAAGAGGGTTATTAAGAGGGGCGGCTCCTCCACAAATAAAATCAGAACGCAATGTTATTATCATTTGATGCTTACTTGCTGGGGCAGTTTGTGTGCTGAGGCAGGGCTGGGCAGAGCAGGGAGGGAGGAGTGGTGTCACTCTATTTAAGTGCGCATGACTATTTGGCCGGCCTTCTTGAGCCGGCATGTTCTCCATCCGCTGTACTGCACAGCCTGGGTGGAGAACATGTATAGGCTCCCTGTCCTTGTCTGAGTGTTAAACCACAGAGTTCAGACCAATCACAACGCTCCTAACAGTAGCATCGTGATTAGCTTAGTGGAGTCTGTGTGCTTCCTGTTCACCCAGAAGGAAGAGGACGCAGAAGAGGCAGTGGCAGGCCAGCTGGCCGGCCGTCAGGGAAGTGATTTTTTTTTAACCGCCACCACATCCATACTGCTGTCCAGGAGCAGCCACCACTGGTTATTAAAGGCCTTTGATGAAGTATTTTACAAGTCTCAGACATGGGTGCTAAACTGGGACTCTCCCAGCAAATCCAGGATGCCTGGTCAACCTAGACCAGAGGTGGGCAGCATTTGAAAGCTCGTACCAGGCTTGAACCTGAAGCCTGGCTCTGGCTCAGCTTGAGGTCTGTTGGACCCTCGAGCCTGTAATAAGCTGAACTTTCATGTCACTTGCCCCCACTCTACCTTCATGCACAAAGAAGCAAAAACACCGCATTAACGTTTACGGTAAAAAGGAGAGACAAGCAGAAACCCAGGTGGTGGCTGGTTTGTACAAAGTGGCACCAGAAGAAGTGGATTAGTTGCGGCTTTCCTGCTTAACCAATTGTGTTATCTTAGGCAAATGTTTTATTTCCTGGATCCTCCTTTCACTTCCCTGTCGCATATGAAATCTCCTTGAAATACCAGAGTTCAGAATACCAGCTGTACACAAATCTGCTACATTTGATGTAATATACTGTAATGTTTCCCTATCTAGACAAACACGGATCTGGGAAGCATACAGGGTGGTGGCACGAATGGTTGGAAGTTAAGGTTTAAAACATTTCACTTTTAATAAATACTTCTCATTGTCCTGCTAAAAAGTAACCTGTCAATGTCAAAGCGTCCTCCTAGTAAAGAAATCACGCGATGGTGGTTGTATGATTTACCGGAGAGCATGTGTGGGGCTCGGCTCGTGCACGGGCTCCAAGAGCCGAGCCAGACCTTTGGCTCAGCTCAACCCGCCCACCTCTACCCTAGACTGAGAGGCAGACGAGACAGAGTCAAAGAAACACGGGAAACAGAGGAAGAAAGGAAGCCAGAGACAGCAGGGGTGCAACCAGACTAGAGGGAAAGAGAGCGGAAGCCGTTCATACTCTTCTGAGCGCTGAATCAATTAAGCCCCCTCATTCCAGAGTCTCCTCCCGTGTCTGCGATGCGAGGCTGCGGTTATCGGCGCTCCAGCAGGTGTCTCGCCCAATATTTAATTGGACCGCTATTAAGCCTTGAATTTCTAAAACCTGAGAGACGCCGCCCTCCGCGAGCCTGGCGTGGATACAACCGGGATGGGGAGAGGGTTTGTAATTTCAATAGAATACGCGAGAAGTGTCTGCCTAATTAAGATATGCAAGCAGAAGGACGCGCGGCTAGACGGGTGCTGGCCCTCGAAGGGAAGGGTTCTACTAACGTGGGCTGTTTATGAATGTATTCACGTGTTTATATAGATCAGGGCGACCCAGGCTGTGTCAGTGCGCTTTACAAGTAAAACCACGTTGGACAGCAGGAACCCTACTTGGAAAGACACTGAAGAAACAGTCAAAACATTAGACGGTACCGAAAAACACACTGACCACAAGGGAGCAGCGTGGTGAGCAGAAGAGACTAGGCAGACAGGAATAATGAGGGAGACTTGGAAGGCAGAACAAGTGAGGGGAACATTTGATAGGGTTGGAGGATGGCGGGAAAGAAGAGGAACAAAGAATAAAGGGGATGCAGAAAAGGTAAACAATGAAAATGAAGGGATAACGGTATTGTGGGCAGGGCTATGAATGCACATTTAGTCTGTCCGGGATGGCTGGGCAGGTGATGAATTAACATGATATACGTCAAGCGAGCAAGGTTTCAAGAGGGCAGTGTGTGAATCTTCACCACTGTGAGTCCATGGAATCAGAGAATCCTTCACACCCAGGCGGAGGGAGATTGGCAAGGAAGGCAGCGTGAACAAAGAAGTCACCACTCTGCCCCTCTGCTGTTGTCAGCTACTACGGAGCAATTTAGATTTCCTACAAACATGGCAAGATGGCAGCTACCAAGAAACCGCTGATTATGAGCTACAGGGTAGTAAACATGTGGCGCGTACAGTTCCCTTAAAGGAGCCATCCAGTACGGATAAAAAAAACTATCTTTACATAGTGCTGCATCACTAATAATCACCAACAATAAGACATTCTAAACTGTTGTTTTGATGATGTCTGCTTGCATTATGTTATAAGAAACAACAACTGAACAATTACTTAAAAGCTTGCTAAACTTCAAACAATTATAAAAACACAGAATCATCTAAAACTAAAAGGACCAAGAACGCCAATGGTTGCGCTGTGAGGTTGACGGCGTTTCGACCTGTGCTTAGTTCAGGTCATCTTCAGGACCGGGTGGTAACAGGTTTTGTAGGTGCTGTTAGGAAACGAGGAAATCCAGGGGATTAAGATTCAGTAAATGCACCCAAGATCTGGTGTGCAGGAGGACCCAGGTAGATGGATGGAGTAGAGTCTGGTGTGCAAAGGAATTATCCTGGGAGGTGCTGGCCTGCAAGTCTGGGCTCCCGGATCGCGGGTGGCACTAACGTTGTGGGGAGGGTCGTGGTGCGTGGCGTGGTCACACCAAGCTGGAGTCACGGTGAGGACGTCCAGGCTGGGATGATCGCTCAGTAATAGATACTGTCAGCAGCTCAAGAGGGTTTCAGGGAATCCCACTTATGGGAGAGACCTCTGGGATGTGGCGTTGGCGTTAGTCTGGGTCAAACAGCGCAATCATTGGAGTTCTTGGTTCTTTAACTTTTTGATGGTTCTGTGTTTTCATAATTTTTTGGAAGTTTAGCAACCCTTTAAGTAATTGTACAGTTCTTTTTGCGCTGTTATTCTTGTTGTTTACCTTGTCTCACTTGTCACTTGTGCCATTCACTTTCTTGCACGAGCGCTGTAATGGGCAAGATTGTATGGGTTACACCCACATCTAATGTAAATAGTGCTGATGCTTTATCTGTATTCATTCCTCTAAATATAGACCACTCTCTACAATTTTCTTAAAATCATGGTCTCCTCGTTTCTTTCTTTTTGCAACTAGTGTGCACATTTTACACAATTGCCTCTGAAAATTACCTATTGAGTTGCTGTTGTTTGTTATAACACTATTTACCCAGGCCTCAACAGGGTTTATGGGTAAGGTCTTTTCCCTGCTTGCATTTTGTGACATCGTTCACAGATGGACCCTTTAAACGCTTGGAAAGTCACACTCTGGACTATCTAAGCATTCTACAGTGTTCTAGTAACAGAAGATTAGGCGCTGTAAAAATGCAAATTTACACCATCAGTATGTTTGGAAACCAACTGCATGCGGTTTCCAGATATGTATGGGAGATGACTTGAATCAACCAGTGACATTACTTCGTACAGCCAATAGCGGCTGTGGCTTGCAGCAGGTTTTTGTCCTCTTTTTTCAGCTTGGACGTGAATTTCTGATTAAGACACATCCCTAAAAAAGAAACAGTGAATTTTAGATCGAATTCTATTAGACAGTCGGCTGTCTTGTTTGCTAATGACATCTTGGGAACATTCGGAAAGCTTCCCTGGGAATATATGTCACCCATTTTTTACAATTGGCTTTGTGGTTTGTACCTCACATTAATTAGCTTGCTTTCTATTTGCTGGCTCTATTTGTTTTAGAATGTCCTGCTTCCACCAGTGCTCGAATTCTGTAAGCAGGCCATTAAATCTTGTTCTTATCGAGTCACATTTGCTGTGCATTCAAAGGCAGAGGTCAAATCTCTTCGTATTTACTTTTCTTTCTCAGACTTCAAAGTGAAAGGAACTATGTGGCAATCTTGCTGGATGCTGTGGCAAGGAAAGGTTTTTTTTCTAGCCCACAACAACATTTAATTGAACTATGCAAGTCTTTCAGAACATATCCGAATTAGGATCGAACAAATGAAGCACGTTTTTTAATTAATTTCGAAGGGTGTTGGAAACAAATACTTTATGATCAAAACAACTCAATTGATTAGGTGATGCCATTTCTACACATTATCGTGTGCATCGTTTTATTAGTAAAACTGTATGTCTGTGCAAATCTAATGATCATTTCAATTGAAAATGTGTTGTCTGTAATGCTCCACTCTACGCCACTCCACTCTACAAACTTCATCGCCACTGCACTCCACACTGCACCACTCCACACTACATCACTCCACTCCGCACTCTACTCTATGCCACGCTACTCTGCAACACTGCATTCTATGCCAGTTGTATTGCTTTGTCCTCCCAAATAATAGATGATAGAAAATACCGCACCTCCACACGGAGGCACAAACACAGCAAAGCAATATCAACACCTGGAAAGGGATTTCACACTCATAAAATGAGGCACATCAAAAGACTTTTCAGAATAAAGCATGGGGTTTTATTTGTAAAACACTCCCTAACAAAAGGGTTTTCCCAGATGTCTAATGAACACAATTTAAATGTATGTGTATGTGTATATATATCTCTCTCTCTCTCTCTATATATATATATATATATATATATATATATCTATATATATATATATATATATATATACACACACACACACACACACACACACACACAATAATAACACACTTATAAGTAAGCACATGCAACTCAATTGCATGGAATAAGAAATAGGCAGATAATACTGGGCGCCCACTGCAAAAAATCAGAAAGATATATATGCTAAATACATCAGATGATTATAACCACTGGAGACTTGAATGTGCACACAGACACACTAAAACCCACACATTATAATGCCAATAATCAAAAGAAAACACCTCAGTTGATTATAACCACTGGAAACTTGAATGTGCACACAGAGACACACACACATCACAAAGTCAATAATCACAGAACACACATCACCAGCTGCAAACACTACATCTTAGTCCACTCCAGACTAGGGATTCACAGCCGGGGTCAAGAGACTCAGCAAGACAGGAACTGTTACAATGAAGCAGACCCGTCTGCCTCTATTCAGGTTTCAAACAATTAACGCTTTCAAAGTCAACAAACTCCAGTTTCATAATGTCAAAGCACTAGAAGTTTCCGAGAGGACCTCCTCTGCACCAAGAAAACTTACTGGAGTTGGCCACTCTCCCTACAGGCATTCCAAAGGCAAAGGAATTCTCACGCATTCTTCTGCGCTCCCACATGTTCCAGCTCCTTTTCTTAGCGAAGCTTGAGAAAGTAGAAAACAATCCCTAAAAGTACAAAAAACGATCTCTAAAAGTACAGAAAACAACCTTGAACGTGGATAGTCTAAACAACTTGACGGATCTGGGGGCGCGCCGGTGAGCGTAAAGCTCAAGCTAGACATAGTAAGAATTAAAGATGAAGGCATGTCAAAGTCAATAGTAAGAACTTCATAATACTTCCCACTGTACAACACAATGCACATTTGTGCACCACTGCTTATAGCACTACACACTTCATCTCCCAATGTACAACAGAATGCACATTTGAGCACCACTGCTTATAACACTATACTCTGAGACCGAGAAGTACATTCCACACCTCTCTCTCTCTCATGCTTTCAAATGCACATCCCGCACGTTCTGTTCCTGGCAAGGCTGTTCTACTCTGTTAAAGTACTCCCTCTTTGCAGCTACAAGGAGACAAGAAAGAAATCTTCAAAGAAAAGTGCATATGCAGGAAACATGTCGTACATTCAAGAAAACACCTAAAGTCAATTAAAATAATGCTAGTCAAAGGTCATCATGTTGTCCGAATATATGGGAGTGCCCCTGGCACTACGCCAGTGCACTCTACACCACTTCACTATAATCTGAAACAATATGTTCTATGCCACTACACTCTGCACCACTGTACTCTACACCACTTTATTCAAAACCACTTTACTCTATGCCAGTCTCCTCTGCACCGTTCTTCTGCACTATATGCACCTCTGCCAACACCCAGCTCATCCTCTCCTTCACCAAGGACCCCATCACCACCAGACCCAACTTCCGGGAAGGAATGAAGGACGTCGCATCCTGGAAGAAAATCAGCTGCTTGAAGCTCAACTCTGAGAAAACGAGGGCCTCATGCTCGGACCCTTCCCCTCTGCATGGGACAACACCTAGTGGCCCACCGCCCTCGGCAGCGCCCCCACGGACCACGCCCAGAACCATGGCATTGTACTCGACTCTTCCCTCTCCATGAACAGACAGATCAACGCCGCCGCCTCCACCTGCTTCAACACCCTCCGCATCCTCCGGAAGACTTTCAAATGGATCCCCACCGAATCAAGGAAGACTGTCACCCAAGCACTGAACCAGCAGACTGGACTACGGAAACGCCCTCCCCGCCGTGATCAACAAGTCTCTGCTCCGCAAACTCCAAACCATACAGAACACGCAGCCAGACTTGTCCTCGGAATCCCTTGACATGTACACATCACCGAAGCACCTTCTCCTTCAGCGCGGCCAAGACCTGGAACGACCTCTTGATCGACATCAGATGTGCCCACAAGCTACACATCTTCAGGAAGACCCTCAAGACCTAGCTCTTAGACTGACCGGAGTGCATCCTCCCCAGCGCGTTGAGACCCTTAGGGTCGAGTAGCGCGCTTTAAACCCCTTGATTGATAGATTTACATGTCCTAGAAGTCCTATTTCAAATTTTTATACCCATTCCTTTGTTTAGGATATGCTAAAAACTTTAAATGTTTTCACTTGTTTTAGAAACAAGAGAAGCACTCAATTCCAGACGTGATAACTAGAGGCGCAGATCACAGTTTAATATCTCAGTGCACTCGGATATCAGTTTGTGTTCAACGTAAATTTTTTAACAAGTCAATATTTTCAGTTCAGGGTGTGCTACACCATCCGTTGCACTGTGTCTGGCAGTGCCCTACAGGAATTCAAACAATGTGGGACTGATGAACTCAATCCCTAGGACGTGCGCACTTCAACTTGAAACAAAGCGTTTCTTCACAACGTACTTCTTAAATCAAATGAAATGGTTCACAAAATTTTCAAGATTCAATCTTTTAATCCATGCTTAGTTCATCCATTGCTTCATGGTGAAATTCATTTAAATATTCATGGTTGTCTTTTTCAATAAGATGCTTTTTAAGAAGTGCGTTGTGAAGAAACACTTTGTTTCAAGTTGAAATGCGCACGTCCTAGGGATTGAGTTACTTGAGGCTTAGACCAGGAATGGAAAACGTACCAATTCTTGCTCTCATCTGCAAGTCTAATCCTAGGGAATGCCGTTTATGTTGACATTAGTGGAATTTAATTTTTCGTTATGTAGTTACCAGGATATGAATTTTCACATCATTAAGATGCAAAAATTTACATTTTGTAAACTGGAGCGCTCCTCATCAGTGATTGATTTTAGTCGATGGCTTACAAAGCTATCGACGGCTTACAAAGCTATCGACGGCTTACAAAGCTATCAGTACTTCCTCCCCCGGCACTGAGGTGCACAGGTTTGGCAGGGTGGGGGGGATAGAAAAATAAATTAAAAGCTGACTTACCTTGCAGCTGGACCACCACCTCTTATCGCCCTCTTCTTTTCCAGCTTGAAGCAGATAGTACACCCAGGCTCCCCTAAGCCAATCACAACGCTGCAATGCAGCATTGCGATTGGTCTGACCGCTGTGGTTCGGCGCTCAGACGGGGACAGGGAGCCTGTGCATGTTCCTCACCAGGCTGTGTACAGCCTGGTGGGGAAAATGCAAAGTGAGCAAGACTGTTTGGCCGGCCCAAGAGAGCCAGCCAACCGTCATGCTCAATTAAGTCCCCACTACTCCTCCTCTTGCTGGCTGTGATGACAGCCAAGCCCTGCAGCATGACAAAGGGAAAGTAAATTGATAATACCGTAGTGTTACTATCATTTTATTTTACCTTTTGCCACTGCAGAAAAATGCAGTGGGGAGACACTCCTTCCCCTTAGCGGAGGAGCCGCCACTGCAGATAGGATTGCATTTCTGGAATATCGAGCGCAACAATACCGTCACTAACATTGAGCAAAATATCAAGGGCCAAAATACTGAAAGGTAAGTGCACAGTGGGAATATACATTTACTACTCTTAACTCCACATCTCTGTTCATGGAAGAGATCCACTTCGTCAAGAACACAGATGAGGATTTAGGTATAGAATATCTATAAATACATACCTTTCAATATTGTCTCTACGATATTAGTGCCCCATGATGTGCTTTAGTCAATATTCAGGATAGAAGATACATTATTTTCTTTCTGTAGTTCAAGATGGAGATATTCAATATACTCTACGATCAACATGGCAGAAATTGTGTAATCTTTAAAAAATTGAATACCCTTTTAATTTCATCGTAGACTTGCAATGATTTTCCTCTTTTCTATTTATTTATTTATTTATTGAGCTTCTAAAGCGCGACAGCTACCCAAAAAGGGTTTCCCGTCTATGAACCTGCCATGCTACTTCCCCTTCTTATGGCAGTAGAACACTTTCACCACAATGGTAGAAAGAAACAACAGCCTCACTGATACAGCAGCACTAACCATCTGCCAGCAGTGCAGGTGATCAATAGGCCGCATGTTAACAAGTGTAAACTTAACCTGGAACCAGCTATCATGATGACCGTATGTCTCGGTTCAAATCAATGCATGTCTCTTAGTCTGCACAGACCACAACGAATGGCTTACCTTGCTATCTCTACCGAGTCACGTCTGCGACTAGAAACAAAAAGTCCCTTGACTAAGCGCTTAATAACGTGAAATGGTACTTAACATGTTCATAGCTTCATAACAGGGAGGTTAAATATGTTAAGAGGGTCAGTCATTGCAAAAAAGAGCTTATGAAGGTAAATAACATTCTGAGGTTGGAACCTCGCCTTCACGTATGGCGCCCCACCCTAAGACCAGAGTATGGGACAAAACAAACAGGGGTGGCCCCTCGGCTAAGGTGGAGGAGCAACGCCCCACTGCTTGTCAGCACTGCAAAAAAGGAAAAGGAAAATGATAACACAATGTTATTTTCATTTAAATATTCGGTGCTGAGGCAGTTTTGAGGGGCAGAGCTGGGCAGAGCAGGGAGGAGGATTGGTGATACTCCCTAAGTGCGCACAACTGTGTGGCCACCCGTCTTTGGTGGCCAGCCGTCTTGGGCAGGCCAAACAGTCGTGCACACTTTCCATGTTCTCCAGCGGCTGCATTGTACAGCCTGGGTGGAGAACATACCCAGGCTCCCAGACCCTGTCTGAGTGCCGAATCATGGTGCCCAGACCATTCACAAAGCTGCATTGCAGGATTGTGATTGGCTTAGGGGACCCTGTGTGCTTTCTGTTCACATAAAAGGAAGAGGTCGGGGAGGAGAGGTGGCTACCGGCCAGCCCCCACCTCACTACTGCTGCCCGGGAGTAGCCGCCACTATAAATAAAACAGGTGAGGGAGACGCTCAGACAAATATGTACATGGTACAGGTTTGGCTCAGCTCAACAATGCCACTGGGCTTCGACTCAGAATTAGCATTATTGATGGAGGCATGAAAAGGTTCACTCACTGAAAGGTATGGTGTAATGGATTGGGAAATAACATCCTCAGCTGCTGCTAGGGTAAAAGCTCCTTGCTTTACTGCATGTGAATATGTTTGTACACACTGTGTACGGGCTAAGCCTGTGAGACTACTGCTCAGCTCAGCCTGGAATCTGTGCACAGGTACACTGTTGCAGAAGGGATTCTTCATGGATGGGTGCTGCCCTGTGAAGGCCTTGTGATATGAGCGGGCACTAACAGTGTGACTATGTACATCTATAGTGATTACTGAAATGTCTGCTTCCTTCACTGTGTTATACCCTTCTGGCGCAATCTGCACTAAATTACAAGTTCATCATATGTAGGCCTAGAGGCTCAGTTAATGTACCAATATTATGCTAAATCGAGATCCCGAAATACAGATGTTAAATTAATTTCCACATATGCACACCATGTGGCACTTCAACATTTATAATTTTTCTCTGACTTCGCTCCCAATGGGATTTGGGTCTTTGAACCTGGAGAATCAAAGGCCACCCCACACAATAGGGCCATTAGCCAGAAATAAGGCCTTTTCCTAGTAGAGGAGAGGGTGTGAATGTAATATGGATTTGCTAATGAATGTTCACAATGCACCTTGCCTGCAAAGGCTCAAAGCCACAGAAGCAAAGGAGGATAGCCAGACCTCTGGAGTCAGTCACAGAAGGTTGTACCTTTTGACGTTTTGGAGGTAAGGGGCCAGGCAGCTGTGGCAGCCAGGGGTAGGGCTTAGACTTTCATAGAAGATCTTTAAATAGACTATCTGATAGCACCATCTTAGATATTCCCAAAATCCTGTGTAAAAGTGTTGGGACAATGGAGTGATGATGCGTCAACCTAGAACTGGGTAGAGGCACCTAGCTGCTGCAACTTTCCACCCCACTTAAAAACACAGCGTAAGGTGGACATTTGAAAATAGTCTGTACCTGGGGGAAGCAACACAGGAGGAATGCCCAGCTGAAAGTGAGAAAACAAATGACCCTTAATGCAAGGATGGATTCAAGGACTTGTGACTTCAGTTGGAACTCAGGGACTAGGATTTGTTTATCCATAGCCAGCAGTGCTGGCCCCACTACACCCTCTAGGCGACTATATAGGGGGATGAACCTTCCGCATAGGAACCCTGGGGGGTTCCTATGGATCTTCTGTGGACGGCTCCTACAGGAATGTATCCCTGACTTATGCTGATCCAAGTGCTCTGTAAGCGGTCATAGGTGGCTGTGGGACCTGGAAGGTAGTGATAGTTAGTGCACTATGCCGTGGGGCCCCAGAGTTACTGCTGAGGAAAACCTTCGGGCCCAAGTGAACTGCAAGATGCCCAAGTGCCCGTGCCCGGAACTGTGGATGGGAGCGGAGACCTAGATCTCAGAGATTGATGGAAAACCCGCAGAAACTAAAGAAATGAATGTGCTACGCTGAGCAGTTCATGGTGTCTCAGGAGGCCCAGGGCTCCTGTGGACAGAAGAGGACTGAGCACTGCCACGCTCAAGACAGAATTGTCGCATAGTGCTGCATCGCCTCCTGCTCCCTGTGCACGTCTGGGGTGGTGTGGAGAAAAGTAGCGGAGCAGGAACCTACTCGCTGTCACTGGCAAGGAAGAAGTGAACCTTCTGCATAGAGCGGAGCATGGAGGGGCTGGGGCGATGAGGGTCTGGGTCTGCCCGCGCAGGCCTCTGACAGAAATAAAGGGTGGCGGTGCCCTGAGTTGAACGAGGGAACCCATCTCAAAAGGAAGGATAAAGCCTTTATGTTGCAATGAGAGGCTGCTTGTTTGGGAAATGGCCCAAAGGCAGTTCCCTGGGTAGTGTGAGGCTGCTCATAAAAAATTATTATTATTGGCTACAGGAAAGCCCCAGAATCCTTTGGGTGCTGAGAAAAGTACATATTGGCGTTTTGTGGTGAGGGGACAGTCATTATGGGCACCACCCACCATTCTAAAAAGTTCTGAGGGATGCTAGGAATGCAGCAACCCCCACAGAAGCACCTACACAATGGTCCCTCAATGTTACCCTAACTTGCTGCGGGTGGGGGCAGAAAGGGGGGGGGGGTTGGGGGTGTCAGGTTAGTGACCCCAGGAGAATTCTGGTCAATTTAAAAGCACTCCTGGAGCTTAAGGTTTTACCCCAAAGGCTTTGAATTGTAGGGACCCATGTTGAAGGGTTCTAATGCTGTAATGCAGCAACAATAAAAGTTAAAGAAAGACTAATGTACACTCCTCATTTAAATACTTCAGTGATAATAAACTTAACAGCGAATCATTACATGCTTTGATGAAGGTCACTGAAATGCTGTAAAAAGCTTTAGTGAAAATCACTAGTTAACAGGGAGTCAACAATGCCCAAATGAATGTCATTGATAGATGATACCATCCTTAGTATTTCAATGGTGTTGCATCGATTCATCAAGATATGTTTCTGCTTTCAATAATGTAGGATTCCCTGACAAACACATTTAACCTGCCTTTTGGCACCTTTACACCTTTATATAGTGTTCAGTGTACCTAGGGGTGTGTGGCAGGTAGGTACTGTGGTTATACTGTTCAGGTCTTGCTCAGTGTGTCAACTGTTTGAAGCGTGCCACCACAGTTATTCCACCTGCCATTGTATGTATATTTGTAAATTAATTTGCAGTATGGAGAAGTATGTGTAATAAAACACAAACTTTTTAGAAGTAAACGCACTGACTCAACATGATTTGTTGAGTGCCTGCACTTAGGACTTTGACTGCTCTGTCTTGCTACCCTGAGAGAGTCAGGTGCTACAGTGAGATACTTGGCTGCCAGTAGATGGGAACAACATCAATTGTGTAAGTTAAGTTGGTCATGTTCAAAGATGTCTCTTGCCACTCAGGATTAAACCTCAAGGAACAGCCAAGGGCTACTCTACGGGTCCCTCGCTTGTGGTAGCCAGTGGACTAGCATGGTAGAGATCTCTATTCAGTCTAATAAATGCTGAAACCTTGAGGCAGCCTTGGGAAAGAATTCATGATAAGGTCACTGGACATCAATATACTCTTTCTCCGAGTGCCAGTCCAGCTGCTCATTACTTTGTTTTATTTTCCTTTGACTACGGTATTTATAGGAGTGAACCTAGCTTTGAGATGCTTGAACCTAACACTGAGAAGCAATGAGCAAACACAAATTAGTTTATCAGGCTAAGCTGGCCACAGTATTCAGTTACTTGAAAATGTCTTGAAGGGAATCTAAGTGTACTTGGCCTTTTGTCCCAGATTTGTTTCTTTCATTTATTATGAAGTTCATGAAGTATAGGAAGGTGTTGGGAGTGCTGTACAAATAAAGGAAAGTGAACAGCGACAGCAATCAGAAGCATTGTAATTTAAAGGTAGGCGTGCTGCGTCGTCTAAATGGTTATTGTATACTAATCCTCTCTATGGAGAAACAAGATGGAATCATTGGCTCTATAATCCAATTCTGGAGTAGCCAGGTATAAGAAACGTATAATTTCATTAACTTTACTGCATACACATTTTGTTCGTCCAGCTGCCATCTCTGTACAAATGGACTTGTATTTATAGAGGACTCTGAGGCTCATAACAAGGCTATAACAGGCGCCCTTAGAGCCACCTTCAGAGCAGAGAACAGTTTCCCAAGGTCTCCAGCAGCCTGGCAGGCCATGAAGGCATGGTACAAAGGCAAGGCGTCAGAAATATACAATCAGTTCTTCCTAATCAAAATTTGGGAGACCAGCACATCAAGCACTACGACCTCTCCCCTTTCTCAATCACCCGGGATTATTTTAAATCTTTTTATGCTAACTTCAATTACTATACTTGAGAAAAATACAATGAAATTAGAGCGACTTTCAGAAGCATCCTTCACAAACAAGATCAGAGCAGCAGTCTGGACACTCTTGCACAGCACCAACACTCTTCCCACATACATGAACAAATATGACACGGTCAACCACACACTGCCCACGCAGTATTGCGCTACCAGTCCAAGAAGTGCTGCAGGGTCCAATAATGTGCTATGAAGCGCTACATAAATACAACTATGAACCTGCTCTGCAATTTTGAAGGAAAAGGAAGCCATTTTCCCCGACTCACTTTTACAAATATAACGGATTAAGAACCCTAATTTTTAACTGGAAATAATGTACGTAATCTCACCCATGTGCAATACCAAACCGTTCTCAACCACAGTAAATCAACGTGACACACAACGTTCTTTTTTTAAGCATTAGAGCGGGATGGCTAAAAACATATAAGAGCTGTGACAAACCATTTTTCTCTCGGATGTACCACATTCACATTGAGCTTATATGCAATAAAACCATCTCTTCCGCCAAGCGCGCATATCACACCAAAACCGCAGCATGTGGGGCAATCTAAGGACAGTACTAGCAAAGTCCCCAAATGAAATGGAAATCTCTGGTCCGCCTTTCAGGAGAGAGTTGCCTGTTGCCACCTTAGGGTGCCCTCACAAAGGTATTACTGGAGGTTTGACTATGAGGACAAACATACCACGGCCAAGCAACAAAGGTGTCTCTACTTCGCTCTATCCTTCGGATGTCTCACAGAGGCGCTCAGTTATCACCATATACTGGGTGGCTTCCTAGTGCATACGTGTCACGTTGAAGCCACCAGACCACATTAGGAAACACAAGAAAGAGGAGCCGAATTTGTTGACTTTCAGGGATAAAGTTAAGATTTTACCAACTCCATCAAAGTATAAAACTTCTGGTGTTTGGAAATTGAGCTGCGACAAAATAATGTTTTCCTGAACCTTGCAACCCAATCTAAAAACTGATATATTGTAGATGAATAGATCATTCCCTCTCATGCGAAGCATCAGTCACTTACAACTCTCTGCGGTTAACTACAGGCAGGCGAGATGATGGATTAGACTAAACCCCACTATGACATTGTTATTAATTACTCCATGCTAGAGTTTACATTAAAAATCTTGGCAGGGAAATGAGCCTGATTGTGGCTGCAGGGGCATCAACAGCACAGCACGTAAACAACTTGGACGCTATGAGCTGGGAGGCGGGACGCTGCGGCTCGCAGCTCTGCGAATGGGAGGTCAATGCCTGGACCAAGACCCCTCGCTTCAAGGGAGATGATGCCCCTCAGAACCTCCACGGAACACCGTGAACCACGCCGCCTCTCTTTGGAGAGAGGTTAATGCCTTTCAGAAGCTCCAGGGAACAGAGTGAACCAAGTCCACTTGCTGTGGAGAGGATGGCCCTAGACAATGCGCGGAGGGTTGGCGCGTGCAGAATAATTACACTCACGTAAAAAGAAATTGAGTTTTAGACAACAGCGAAACAAATTACAAGAGGGAAAAACACAAAAGGTCTCCAGCATCCATTGTCATTTGAGAAGGAAAGTAGAAACACTGGGGGATAAAAATGAGCAAGGTTTGGAATCATGATCCAAGGGCTCCCCCGTGCAAAGCGACATGAATGAGGTGCCAACATGATGATTCGCAAATCTGGCTTTTGCACCAAAATATATTAGAGATGGTCAGCTTATCCAAGTGAGCAGAGAGGCCTACCATGGAGAAGCCATCTTTTCTGGGAGTGGACTAGCAAATACACCAGAGAGTTTTTTGTCCAATATAATAAGCAGATTCTCCGACTCCTCTGTAAAAAGATGTATAAAGCGTCAATGTTTTATGATGCTAGTGCAAGTGCTTTTCAAAATAGGTCCACACCCATACAAAATTTTCAGGACAACCACATTAATTGCATACAGATGGAATTTGTATTTGATTTTTGTGGTATTTTGGCATTCCACCAGGCTGTCTCCCTTTCTCTACCCCCTAGGCATAGTTTTTTTTCCCGATTAAAAAAATCAGTGGTTTCGCCTCTCCTTTCAACAGTAGTAGTGCAAAGTAGCTTGAAACACACGTGATCATTTTCACGACTCGCAAAGATATTACTTGTTTCGATTCCCTTTAGTAGCAGATTAATTATGAGCAATTTCAGGACAACCCCGTAAAGCGAGTCATCTTGCTTTACGAGGCTTGCTGCCCAGTCATCCCAATACTTGGGAAAACCCAGACAGCTTTTACTAGATCTTCAATCAAATCCCTCATTAACTTCTGTGGTCTTTTTCACTCACAAAACACCAAATGGAAGTCAGGCACATCTTCAGCTCAGATGGGTTGGCGCAAAACCCAAACCCAGTTACCAAAACAGCTTATGTAAAAAAAACAGAGACATTTTAAATAAATTAGATCACTGCAATTCAACTCATAAGAGAGAAAGGAATAGTACAGCAACCTCAGGGTCTTCCAGTGTCTGCAGAACACTCAGTTTTCATCTTCCATTGCTTGACTCCTAAAACCCCTCAAAGATCCTCACTACTGTATAGATCCCTCTGTTTCGGTCCTTACCTTTCCCCCTGATCGTGGGACTTTAAGATGATGCTCTATATAATGGCACGAGTTTAGATGGGAACTGCCCCAGTCATTGTGATGTAGTTTATGTAAGATGTGAAGCAAGTAATGTAACGCTACTGAAGGGTTATACAAAATGTCCATGTCTATTGATTGTACTTATTGCTATACAAGTCATGATGCACAATTTTGTCACTATGTTTTTCTTGACTGAAAAAGTTATAAAGAATAAAAAAAAAAAAAGATCCTCACTCCTGTACCCTATTGAGTCCTTAATCTCCTTTCGCATTCTTTAACCATTATGCAACACCTGCTTTACTAATACATTAAACAATTGATCAAATAGGCGTATAAACGCTCGAAGGAAGCATTGCAATTTTTGAAATGAAGATCTGTGAACTAACTTAAGAATAATCAATAAACTGAAAATGTCTCCATCTACTTTCTTTATATTGATTTTTCAGGGACATAATACAGAGGAACAAAAAGGAGAACATGTTTAGTCTCTTGATAAAATGAGATATGATTTCCAAGAGACTACTTTCTAAAATAAGGATCTCAATATGCTAACGAAAGACTATGATGAGGGAGTGTGTGATACAATCGAAAGCGGGATGGTGGTAATATTACTTAGCAAAGCTCTTGTGAAGAACGAGGTCAATGACCTCAAAGAAGCAGAGGGTATACTTTACTGAGGATAGAAATAGAAGTAAGATACATTATACTAAATATATATGTATTAAACTACAGGTAGTGAACATTTTTTGAAGAACTTCATCTGGAGACCGCGTTTAAAAAAAGAGGTAAAACGAAGGAAGAATGTACAGATAGAACTAAGCAAATCTCATCCAGATGTTTTTATTTCAAGCACAAGCTGTGTGAGCTTGTGTAATTTCCTAGCTTACTGGCTTCTGTTCTGGCTAGACCGGAGCCAGCCTGAATCAGCTTCCCACTTCAGAAAATGTTTCAAAGTGAAGACAAGTTGTAATCCCTCTCTTCAGCCCCAGTCTCCATCATTTCTTGTCAACCCCAGAAGAATGATGCCACATGCCCTCCCAGCCTAGCAGCAAAAAAAGAGCCAATTACAGGCCAGACCAGCTTCCTCTCTCCTAACGCATGTTGCTTTGATTGACTTCCAAGATGTCCTGGCATGGGAACCTGAAGCAAAGGGTGGGAGAAAACAATGAACAGTATTGACTCCTGTTTGGCCCTATGAGGACCCCGATAAGGCTCATAGCAAAAATGTTTGCCTGTCCGGCAAGTCAATTCGATGTGTCTGTACCCTAAGCAAACCCTGCACAATTTCCACAGAATCTGAAATGATCAACCATAATACACAAACCCACACACAGTTGCTTGTACCTTCAACCCCAGTAACATCAACAACATCACATTCACCACCACATTAAGACACCAGCATTCAAAAACATATATACCTCAAGCTCATCAACTTGCACACTGCAGTTCGCCATGCAGTGGACATAACATATGGCATTAACGCCTACACACACTATCATTTTTTGGGTTACTTCCTACTAACTCATCGCCAGTTGTAGCATTCTCCACAGCCTGAGAACCCGCCAAAGACTAAACTCACACGAAGCTTTGTATTACATGTCTTTATTCGTCTGCGTGTAACTGGGAACTCAACATTCTAAATCAGCCATTGCATTCCAATCTAACACTTACGTCCCAGTTCTACTAGGTCCATCAGGAGCCAAAAGGGTTCCATTATTTCTAACTCGCAAGACACTACATCTCGCGCTCTGTTAAATAATTGATTTTTTTCTTAAAAGATATAGAGATAGACATACAAAACTAAATCTCTTTAATCAATCTTTTTGGCGCTTTAATTGTTTGACCTGATCCTGTTCTTTGAAACAGTAATACTTTCATCAGCAATGTCTAGGATCTTCGTCAACGGTGTAGAGGCAATAAGACGGTACAGCAGTCACTGATGTTCAGACCCAGTCTCTCCTTCAACAGCTAGATCTGAAGATCGATTAGTTAAGTGCCTAAAATGAGAAGAGTCTCTGTTAATAGACTTCCCAGTGCGCTGGGAAGTCACCATGTGATCCTTGGTAAATACCACTTGAAAAAGATCTACATTAAATGGAGCATCAGATTTTCTTCTCTGCATCTGTTGTGCTAGCACTCTATCTCTGTCCTAAAGACTATGTTCTTCGCCCATTGTCTTTGGTCAGCATATGCTTTCATCTTTTGTTTGTTCACAAAGTCCTTCTCATGAGTTGCTTTCTCATCTTTCTTTCTCTGAGTGGTCCATTGAGGTAACTTTGTATGCATTGCTCTCCTGAACATCAACCTGTGGTCGAGTGTGGTGTTCAACGATAAGCTCTCAATGTAGAATTCAACACAGTTTTCAATTCAAGCTTCTCAAGAGTAGCACGCTGCACTGCATACTATAGTGTACTCATAAAATGCGGCCGCAAAGGTGTGCTCTTCTGATGCTTTATATTCAAATGCTCCAAGAAATTTTTAAACTCTTGACTCTTGAAAATCAGGCCATTGTCAGACTTCACTATGGCTGGGACAACCTATGTTGCAGATCCCATTTACTCTTTCAATGACTCGTTCTTGAGTAGTGATTGAAAGATATTCAATTAATGGAAATCGTCGAGTGGACCGAAAATGTCAATGCTATTCTCTCCCATGCATGCTTTGGGATTTCCAACATGTTCAAGGTGTGGTGAGCAGTTTTTGTAGAAAGGCAGTTTCATAGATGACAGGCCTTTAAGTTCTTTTCAACCCAGTCATCAAGATAAGAAAAACAGACTCCGTTTCAGAGAGCTCATTTTGTGGCGACAATTTCACGAAGTCCTTCATGGGCCACTTGAATTATTTACTGTCACAGACTCCTCAGAATCAGAATTCTTTACCATTGTAGTATGATTTCTTCTTGAGTTAAAGACAGTTCATCTTTGACATTCTTGTATTATTGATATTCACCATCACTGGTGTGTTGCTACCATAATTGAAATGCAATTATATCCTTCAATCAATCAATCAATCAATCAGTCAGTCAGTCAGGGTTTGTAGAGAGCACTACTCACCCGTGAGGGTCTCAAGACGCTGGGGATAGAGGGTTGTGAGCAGCTCCGATGGGGGTCATTCAAAGAGCCAGGTCTTGACGTCCTTTCTGAATTGGTGCAGTGTCGGGCACCGTCGGAGGTGAAGGGGGAGTTCGTTCCAGGTCTTGGCTGTGAGGTAGGAGAAGGATCTTCCATCAGCTCTGGTCCTGTAGAAATGAGAGATGGTGGCTAGGGTGAGGTCGGCTAAGCAGAGGTTTCTCTTGGGGGAGAGGAAGGAGAATCGGTTGCTGAGGTATTGAGGTGTTGTGGAGGGCTTTGTAGTTGCGTGTGAGCAGCTTGAAGGTTATTCTTTCGACAAATGGAGGTCGTGGGGGTGTTGGGTGATGTGGTTATGTAGTGGGATATCGAGGATAAGTCTGGCTGCAGTGTTCTGGAGTTTGTGGAGGAGTTTTTTGTTGATTCCGGCATAGAGGGTGTTGCCGTAGTCCAGTCTGCTGGTGATGAGTGAATGGATGACGGTTTTCCTGGAGTCAGGGGCGATCTACCTGAAAATATTGCGAAGTATGCGGAGGGTGTGGAAGCCTGCGGAGGATACAGCGTTGATCTTCATGGTTGAGTGAAGAGTCGAGCATGATGCTGAAGTTGCATGCATGGTCCATTGGGGTGGGTTGGTTTCCAAGGGTGGGGGGCCACTAGGTGTCGTCCCATGAGGAGACGGTGGAACCTAGGATGAACACTTCTGTCTTCTCAGAGTTCAGCTATTGGCAGCTATTGCTCATCCAGTTTGCAACAGCTTTTATCCCTTCTTGGAAGTTGTGCCTGGTGATGTTGGGTTCCTTGGTGAGGCAGAGGATGAGCTGGGTGTCATCGGTATAGGGGACTATGTTGAGCCTGTGGTTTCTGGCGATGGTTGCGAGTGGGGCCATGTAGACATTAAAAAGTGTGGGGCTGAGGAAGGATCCCTGGGGTACTCCGCATCTGATCTGTGTTGGTTCTGAGATGAAGGGCCAGAGTCTTATTCTCTGTGTTCTGCCTGTGAGGAATGAGAGAATCCATTCTAGGGCCTTTCCTTTGATGCCGGCGTCGTGGAGTCTGGTGGCTAGTGTGCAGTGGGAGACGGTGTTGAAGGCTGCCAATAGATCCAGGAGCATGAGGGCTGCTGTGTGGCCTTGGTCGAGGAGGGGGCAGATGTCATCGGTGGCAGCGAGGAGGGCGGTCTCGGTGCTGTGGTTGCTGCGGAATCCAGATTGAGAGGGGACTAGGATGCTGTTGGTTTCTGTGAAGTGTGCTTGCTGCGTGTTGATTGCATTTTCGATGACTTTGGACGCAAAAGATATCAGTGAGATGGGCCTGAAGTTCTTGAGGTCCGTCGGGTCTGCAGAGGGCTTCTTTAGGAGAGGGTTGACTTCAGTGCACTTCCAGTTGCCGGGGAATGTGGCTGTGTTGAGGGAGCAGTTGATAGTTTGGCATAGCTCGGGTGCGATGGCGACCCCGTGGAAGATGTGCGGCGGGCAGGGGCAGAAGGTGCTCCTGAGTGGATGCTCTTCATTGTCTTTAAGATGTAGTCTGTGGGGATAGGGGTCCAGGTGAGGAGAGTCTGTTGGGTGGCATGTTTGCAATGGGAGTGGAGGCGGTGCTGTGGTCTTGATCTGCGAAATTGTCGTAGAGCGTCTTGAAATTGAGGTGAAAGAAGGAGCTGAGTTTGTTGCAGAGGTTTTGGGAAGGAGGGAGAGGTGTTAGTTGTTTCTCTGTTGGGTTTGGCGAATTCCTGTATGATGACGAAGAGTTCCTTGGTGTTGTGGGCGTTGGAGAGAATTCACTCTTGGATTACGTTTTTCTTTGTTGATTTGATGAGTTGGTGGTGTGCTTTGATTGCTGTAATGTAGGAGGAGCATGCTTCGGAGTTTCGCTTCTTCTCCAGATCTTTTCCAGTCGGCAGGAGGGCCTGGAATATCAGAAATCCATGGTGAACCAGTTGGCTTTCTTGTTGTGTCGTCTCGTGGTGTTCTGGGGAGGCAGCACGGGTGCTTGTGTGTGGTGGGTTTCATAAAGGAGAAGTGGATGCAGTGGTGGTCGGTTCAGAGTAGTTCCGTGGTGTGGCTGAAGCGAATGTGGTCTCCTCCGGCGAAGATGACATCGAGTGTGTGTCCTGCTGTGTGTGCGGGGGTGGAGACAAGTTGCTTCAGTCCTATGTTGGTGAGGTTCTCCAGGAGGGCAGTGGTGTTGGGGTTGCTGTGGTTGTCTTGGTGGAAGTTCAGGTCTCTGACTAGCATGTAGTCCGTAGAGGCAAAGGCGTGAGGTGTGATGTGGTCGTTGAGGACGTTGGTGAAGGCGGTACGGTGTCTAGGCGGTCTATAGGCGAGTGATCCACTGAGCATCATTCTGGGGGTAGGCTGGATATGGAAATGGATGTGTTCCATGGGGTGTGAGGCGTCGTCCAAGTTGATGGCTGTCAATCAGAAGGCGCTTTTGAGGACAATGGAGAGGCCTCCTCCTGGGCGGTTGAGGCAGTCTTTCCTCAGGATCTTGTACCCATAGGGGAAGGCAGGTTGTGATGTCATAAAACCAGGGTTTCAAAGAACAGCTATTGATATTCACAAGTTGGTAGATAACGGTACAATTAGAAAGTGGTGAAAAGAAAGAGTGCAAAGAGATGCCAAACAATAAAAGTTATTTACTGATCAGAAGTAAAGGGAGCCTTTACGACCGCTGTGCCAGGCGCCGTAACCTAGAAACAAGCACAAGGGTTGTTTTTGACAGGTTCACGACTATCGCCATTATCTCCGATTTCTTTGGAATAGTGAACGATGTTCATGAAGGCAAAGACTGCGGCCATCTTTCCAAAAGTCATCAAGGACGATTCCGGGCACATCTCAAAGCCTTAGAGACGGCTCAAATGAAAAGGCTCAAGATGAACAGCCAAGGGAGTTGGAGAATGGTCAGCCCTCGGTGTCAACTACTTGCATACACTGCTGCAAATCTGCTACTTTCTTGAAACCACCACCGCCACCACCACCACCACCACCACCACCGTTCCATACTGGCAAAAAGCAAAATATTGGTGATAGATGGACTGCTTGGATAGAGATATTTGATGATTTCATTGATGCGGTTAAAGTGACTGATAACAAAAAGACTTATCAAGTATCTCAAAAATCTTGCTGGTTACGGTGTAAAAGAAGTCATAAAGAGAATGTTGCAAACTGAAAAAAAAGTCTCAAATCATAAGTATTGAATTACAAGTTTATTCCAATGGCAAATGTTGATCACAAATGATACATCTTCAACCAGAAAATTGGTGAAACCATTGATGAGTTTGTGGACAGACTAGACACACTCAAATATTGTAAGATTAGTGAATTTAATGATGAAGAATCTGTGCATCTGAGAGTTTTTGATAGATGCTTGTCAGGTTCATTCAGAAGACAAATGCGGAGAGAATTTTAATGGCTGCCAGTTCTCAAGAGCATGCTGATAGACAAGCTGCTGACATGGAGGCCGGAGGTGCCCAAAATGAATCCATCATGAGTGTGAAAAGTAAGCCAAAACAAAAGACTGAAGGGCACAAAGTGGTGTCTGGACTTAAAAAAAAGGTTTTATTTTAGGTGTTATATTTCATTTCCACACAAAGGTAAATGTCCTGCTCTTGAAAAGATATGTAAAGTGTGGGAAGGAGAACCATTTTGTGACTGTTTGCAAAGCGAAGGAAAAAGTAAGTGCGACATGGTGCGAAGACAAAATGTCCACCAGAATGTTCCAGAAGCAACTTTTGCACACCCACAAGGCCAAGCAACACATCAATTAAGACAAATCGACACTGAACGAAGTTGATTGTCATCTAAATCCTCTTCAAGCAGTTCTTCCGTATCAATATCAAGTAAAAGGGATGAAAATGTTTGTTCCATGTCCAAAACGTGTGCATGTTGGTTTTGCCGCTTGTGAAGAAAAATGTAAGTCAAAGAAAATTCAACATGCCTAAGCACCAAAGTCATTCAAACATTGTCCAAAGATAACACTGAAAGTAAATGATTGTTCGATAGATTTCATTATCGACAGTGGCGCATCGATATATATATTATGACTGAGGAGAAATGCAATAAACTCTCTCCATTGCCGCAACGAACACCATCGAAAACCAAAGTGTATACTTGGCCTGCATCGAAACCCTTAAAAAGTCAAGGTTCCTTTGTAGTGAAAATGAAACACAAAAACATTAAGATGCAAGCACCCATGCCTTCAGCATTAATGCTCAGTATTACATCTGGCTTTATATTGCATAGCAGTGCAACACTTGTATGTACGGTCTGACCAGCAGGTTCTCAGTCACCGATATATAGATTTCTTTGCAATGATTTCCTTGTTTTCAACTTCTTTACAGTGGCTGGATTTGCGCTTTGACTCCACATGCATTAAACATTGGTTCCGTACTTGGATTGCAACACACGTGGAATGCATGAGCAGTTTGCTTGGACCATGGCAAACCCTCTAGGAGAGTACTGTTGATCTTCGGGTTATTTGTCCGATCCTCGTCGCCAGTTGTACCGTTCTCCCCAGATTGAGTGCCTGCCAGTGACTATGCCTCACAGGGAGCTTAGTACGACACCTCTTTATTCGTCTTCATGTAACTGCAAACGTAACATTCTAAACCAGTCTTCATTGCATTCCGCTCTATAATGTCTCAGTTCTATGGAGTCCAACAGTAGCCAAAAGGGTTCGATCATTCTAACTCGCAAGACACTACAGCCACTACATAAAACTGAATGAACACACCTAAAACAGGCGCAAAATCACTCCATTCAAGCCCAAAACGTTATCTTTCCCACAAACCTCTCATCAGCAAACAAACAATTGATGCTAACTCTTACTTCCCGTACGAGATTGGGTTACTGGTTGGGGGGGGGTGAAACCATCTCAAGCAGAAACCACAATCTCTGTCAGGGTGAAACACAAGCAAACCCTGAAGTAACCTGTGCTTAACCATCTGGAAGCTTGGCACAAAGCAGTCAGACCTTAGAGGCAGTAAGTATTTATGCAGCACTTCAAACAGCAATTAAGTGAAGACAACACAAGAAAAATCCCACACCAATTTAGATAGAGTAAAATGTAATAGGTCCGAGACCAAAACTACAAAATTTCCAATCAGTAGAACCAACGATAACAATTTTAAGTAAAAATAGTGCCTAGAACCACAGAGATGCAACTGTGGTTATATGATCGTGAAGGACCAGGACAAAGTCATAATAGATTGGGATGTCAGGGTATACAACTAGAGACTTCTATTGATTTGGCTGGACGACGCTTTTTGTCTGCTAATCTTTATGCTCAACAGTACAAAACGATTTTCAATCTATATTATACACCTGATAAAATCGTTAAATGGGGGGCAGGAGGGTAAATGTTTTCGCTGCGGACTTCTCGCTCCTGATATGGTTCATGTTTTTTACTCATGTCAGCAGTTAAGTAGGCTATTTGAACATATGGATAAATTCCTTACTGAAATCTTGGAGGAGCCTGTATATTTGTCAGCTATGCAGACCCTGTTGGGAGTAGAGATGGGTGCAGCAGCAGATACGTTATCCAATCAGTGTATTTAATCTTTTTAGCCACAGCTGTGGTTAGGTTCTGCATTGCATCTAGCTGGCTGCAAAAAGACGCCCCTTCTTTGAGGCATGTAGGGCAAAGTTCCAGGCTATGTTTAACATGGACCATAGTTTATATGCCCTCAAAAGTAGGCGGAAAATGAAACTTGGGCGGCAAATTTGGGAGTCAGTTATGACTTAAATGGATATATAAATCTTGGCGCGTGTGTGGTTCACTGTCCTGCTTTGTTGGATCATATTTAAATTGTTGTCTATTCCTGTATGTTATTCCCCTGTCCGTGGGTGTGGATATATATTAATATTGCTGCTTAATTTTTGACCTGTTTGAAACTAAATGTCTATTTTGTATGTGACGTGCCTTCTTGTTGTGGTCATTGCTATGTACTTATGTATTGTTAATTAAAAAAAATAATAATAATAAATAAAGTGAAGACAACACAAGAAAAATCCCACACCAATTTAGATAGATTAAAATGTAATAAGTCTGAGACCAGAACTACAAAATTTCCAATCAGTAGAACCAGTGATTAAAGTTTTAAGTAAAAATAGTGCCTAGAGCCACAGAGATGCAACTGTGGTTATCTGATAGTGAAGGACCAGGACAAAGTCATAAGTTCAAGTCGACTTCGATGGAGTATGGGCTGGATACAGGAACCCAATTAGGCCCGGTGAACACAGTACTTTTAATCCTGGTTGCAGAGCATTACAAGGTCCCACATTGAGGATGCATCGTGCTGCGGCAGTTCAGAGGAGACTGGGGGCTGCAATGTGAGACAGGAGGCTGGGGTGCATCGCACTGCGGCGGTTCTGAAGGGGAGCTCCGATGAGATGTGTCTGTTTTGACCACAGGACCACAGCTGAGCTGGTAAAGTACCTTCAGTCTCAATTCCAAGGGGTTCAGACAGAGATGCAGTGCAGCTTTGCTCTCTGCGGTGTCAAAGCTGCGGTGCAGAGTGCAGTGCTCACAGGTCGCGGTGCGAGCAGCGGCTCGGTTGCGGCGTCAACAGGTGTCGTCGGTGAGACCAAGGTTGCGTTGCCACAGTGCCCTCTGGGGTGCCTACACGACACTGAGTCGGCAGCAGCGTCGTAGACGTCGTTGAGTTGCTTTTCCTCTGTTTGCAGCACAAAACACACTGTCCCCAGTGCTGCAGGCAGAAGAGCTTGAAGTCTTTGTTGTTCCTGAGACTTTGAGAACAGGGGGCAAGCTCTACCTCAAGCCTTTGGAGATGCTCACAAATTAGGTTGCAGAAAGTCCAGTCCAGGCCTTTCACTGCCCAAGACAGAAGCAGCCACTGCAGGTCAACCCAGCAAAGCAGTCATCCCTTTTCGCAGCTTCTCTGGCTCTTCTTCTTGTTCCAGATGAGTTCTAAAGTTCAGGGGTCTGGGTCCCAGTATTTGTATCCAAAAATCCTTTGATCCTCTAGGTAGAGGGTGTCTGTGCCCAGACAGAACCAGTTCTGCCTTCTCTGGTGTGAATTCCTGGCAGGAGGTGGAGACGGCATTGTCAGAGGCAGACCAGGCCCTGTGAGGCGCAAGGATATCTCCTCCCCTTCCCCCATTGTAGCCCAGGTCTATTCAGCCCTTTCCTGACCCTACCTAGACTATCTGGAGCCCTCCTGCTCCCCAGCCTTCTGTCATCCGAAACCCAGACAGGCAATCCAAATTCCAGCAGAGGCACACGGGATGACTAAGCAAGAAAATACTTACTTTCTAAAAGTGGTATTTTCAAACACAGAATGTAAAAATCACCTTCACTAAAAGATGTATTTTACAATTATGAGTTCAGGCATACTAAACTCGAATTTCTACCCTTTTCCCCGGGTCAGTTTAGGATTATAAAATGTTATAATCAAACTGCCCATTCTGGACTATGAGAACAGACAGCTTTGCCATAGTGAAAAACGAAATTGGCTGTTATTCATTATCAGGACATGTCACATACACTGCACCCTGCCCACAGGGGTACCTTGGGCCTTCCTTAGGGGTGACTGACCTGTAGAAAAGGGAAGGTTTAGGACCTGGCAAGCTTTGTGCACTGGCCAAGTCGACATGGCAGTTACCAACTGTGCCCAAACTCTGCAATGGCAGGTCTGCGTTACCTTTTTTAAGGCTACTCACGTGGGTGGCACAATCAGTGCTGCAGGCCCACTAGTACTTTGATTCACATGCCCTGGCACACTCAGTGCACTTTACTAGGGACTAACAAGTAAATCAAGAATCCAATCATGGGGGGGGGGGGGTGGGGGGGGGGGGTTCGGGGGGGCTTAGCTTCGCGAGTAACCAAGATGGCCGCGTGAGCACAGGGCTCCTGAGACCCTCGTAACCTCCTGCATCTATCCTGTTGTTTATCCTTGTGAGAAGTTGGCCTGATATATGATGCTCACTAATTTTAGTGATCACCTTGTATCAGTCCAAACAACCCTTATGGTGATTGGTTGTAAAGTCAACCTTATAGACCAGCTATCCTAGTAGCGTAGACAAAAGCAGTCTTTAGGCTAAACTCTGAATGGCATGTGAAGCCAGCTGTTTTACCACATATAACCCCTTGAATACCAAGTGAAAGGACACCACACAGGTTGTTATGAAAATAAACAGATATTTATTAACGAACATACACCTCTGAACTCTTTATGAGGTCAGAGGGCTAAGCACATGACAAACTCTTAGGAAAAATACGTTTAAGTTGCACGATTTAAAATGGTGCCCTAGGGGCACGACAAACCATATACTAAGTAAGTGAATGTGAAAGTCAATCAAAGGAATGGAGCTGTCCAGAGGCTGTAGGATCGCTGGGACTACGCTATACTAACTGGAGGTAAGTAATAGGAGGCCCACGGAGCGCGTGTGCAGAGTGTGAACTCACACGCGAGATGCGTACAATCGTCTATGGACAGTACAGTTTAAAGAAAAGGTAAGTACGGACGTCCCGGACTAGATAGGACTAAAACGATTGTGGAACTGGACACTAGGAGAGTCAAGCTACCCTTGAGCACCAAAATGCTTGTGTTACCTCACCCACAGGCTGCGGGTGCATAGGTGCCAAGTCGTGTCGGGTTCCGGCGTTGAAGTCTATGGAGCCTGGAGGAAAAGATGCTGCAGGCGGTTAGGAGGAAGATGTCCGGTGTGATCCAGGGGTGGATCAGTGAAGAGAAGAACCTGAAAGCAGAGGGGACAATGTTCAAAGTCACTAGCCAGTGACTGGAGTGGAACCAGGAGTGGAACCAGATGTCGTCGTCGCGATCAGGTGAAGGTGGACGCTAGTCTCCGCAGCCACGTGGACCAGGTGGTGTCTTCGACGACCAGGATGGAGGCACGAGCTGTCCCACGCAGGCTCTCGGTGTCGTCTCCGGATTCGGGTTCAACAGGCCTTGGCAAAGGCAACCCACGCGGTGAGTGGAAACGGCGTCTGGAGTGGACCAGGAGGGTCCGGGGTGCTCCTCTTTTGGAAGGGAGCAAGGGCCAGTCTGGAGCAACCAGACCAGCAGCAAAGTTGTCGGAGTTCGTCGTCTAGGAGGTCACAAGCCAGCCGGCAAGTGACCAGACAACTCGTCGAGCAGCAAACAGGCAGAAGGGCCCCACGCAGATCTCGTGGGTGCTGGAGGGCTGATCTTCGATGCAGGAGCTGCTCGGGGTCGGGGCTTCCCCAAAGCACTTGTACGAGGATGCCTCTGAAGTCGTGCTGGAGCGAAGTGCTGCTTCTTCCAAGATGGCCGGTCCCACGTGTCTCATCGCACCCACGGGTCTCAGCTGCGCTGCAGATGTGGGTAGAGGTCGGAGAGGTCTGGGAATCCGGGTCTCGTCGGGCTCTGAAGTCTGGATCCTTGCAGGAAGACGACAAAGGGAAGCCGCTGTACGCTGATGGTGCCTGCTGGTGCAGGGTGGACACTCCTTGCCCACAAGGGAGATATCTTCAGTCTTCTGTGGAGCAGAACGTCGAAGTCCAGAGTTTCTTCTTGGGAAGTTGTTCAGGATAATCTGCTTTGGAATGGGACCAGCTCCTACCTTTATTCGGCTAAAGGGGGCTGCACTACGACTAGGTCCCTCCTCTGGGTGGGACCAGGAAGGGGGGTGGTTACACCCCCTTTCCTTTGTCCGGTCTTGCGCCAGCTCTGGGGCTGGAGTGCCCCAGGAACTGGTTCTGACCGGTGTATGCACAGGGACACCTTGTGTGCCCCAGGCATGTCTCATTCCATTGAGCCCCGTCCTACCTAATACACAAAATCCTGTCTGGGGTGGTGCTAGCACCTCCCAAGGCAGGAAACCCTTTGTCCAAGCCTCCCTCGCTGGAAGGACTCCCAGCAGCAGGAGGTCAGACTTGTGTCTGTGGTGGCAGCATCCATTTTGTGATGCTGAGGCTCGAGTTAACTTTAACCGGGATTCACAGTTACATACATGTCGTGTCCCTCTAGTAGGGTGGAATGCTAACCCAGTCACCAGAATTGGCGAGGGGTTAGTATTCCAATTCGTATGACACCTTACTCGACTTGTTTTGATAATGCTATACCAAAGTTAGCATTTGACCGCGAGGTTCATAATGCACTTAAGAGTATATGGTATAGCGTTATCATGGAACAGCTATTAGGACTTGGTTCCGCAAGCTGCAAACGGGCTCAGCTCATGCCAGAGCACCATCTCACATAATTCCAAGCACTCTGCCTTCAGGATTGATAAGGCCTGCCATAGGAGTGACTGATAGGAATACATGTGTCCATTTTAGGGTTAGATATAGTAATACTATATCTAAAGCAAAGGGTGATTACACCACCTTGCCCCAGCTGTCGTGCAGCCAGTTGTGTCAGATTTGGATGGCCAGCCAGGGGTGGCATAATACATGCTGCAGCCCCTGGTATGCCCTGGGTACACCTATGCCCTGGGTACCTAGGGTACACTGTACAGGGACTGATAAGGTGGCCAAGTACCAATTGGTAAATGCACCTAAGGTACATGCTTGTCAATTTAGAGAGAGAACAGCTAGGCTGTGGGTCTGATTAGCAGGCCCACAGCCAGGGAAAGTCGTAAACCAGTGAAGCAAAAAGCAAAAGTCGGGGGTGACCATAGGATTGCAGACCCTACCCTCCTACAATCCTGACCCCTATTTACGTCTTCGTGAAGACGAACCATGGGAGAGGCAAAAACTGCAGTCAGATTCCAGATCGGACCCCGGGAGCCGGAGTTATGGCACTTGGAAGGCTGCGGCCTACACCTCCGTGATGCCCGGCTGTGGAGTGGACATGGTGCCCGAGGTGTAATTGAATAACATCGGCCTGAGGTGGCGGGGACGGCCAGTCCGGTCCACTTTCACTTTTGGTTTTGCCTACTGGAGAGACCTGGGACTGGGAGCGCCCCCCTCTCGCCGAAGGCAGCTGCCTGGCTTGATACTCGAGTGTGTGTATTTCATTGATTGACCTGCTCTGGAGAGACGCTCGAGCCGTGTTCTCAGGCTGACTCTGAACTTCCGCTCGAAGGACCTTTGAGGCCTCCATCTTTTCACTCAGTGTGACTGTTCCATGTCGACCGACGTCGATTGCTGCCGGGCATAGCCTGCCACTCTTCAGCTGCTTTGTTTGCGCTCTGTCCCCCAACCCCCGTTTGGGATTATACCTACTACTTCCCGCAATGGCTGGGAAACCGGAGGGGGACAAACAGAAGTCTAAGACCACTCGGCGGGGTGGCTATACCCAAACTAACATCATGGATCGCTATGCCCAGGCTAAGGTTTCGCCCAGTGGACCGGGAAGGTCGCTGGAGGGAACGAGAGATCCGCTGACTTCAGCAGCCGAGCCGACCCTACAAGATGTTATGGCCGCTATCGATGGCATCAGATCGTGCCTTGGGAAACAAATGGAGACTCTTGCCCACAAACTCGACACGGTGGCGATTGATGTGAATCTGATCCGCACGGACCTAATGAAAACCAATGAAAAAGTTAAATCGTTGGACATTAAGACTTCCAGTCTGACGGACGACGTTGTTGAGATACAGACGGAGGTTCGCAACTTAAGGGCCTCCAATGACCTCTTCGCGCGTCTGGAGGATTTTGAAGGAAGGGCTAGGCGGAACAATGTCCGTATCATTGGAGTTCCGGAGAAGGCAGAGGATCCGGCAGCTGACCTCTTTGTGGAGAACCTCATCGTTAGCCACCTTGCACCCAAGGGACTGAGTAATTGTTTTACTGTGGAATGGGCTCACAGGGTTCCGGGTGGTAAACCCAAGGCGGTTGCCCCACCACGGCCTATGATAGCACGGATTTTTAACTTCTGTGATAGAGACGCTATCCTGCAGGCCTCGCGGGCGGGTGGTCCCATAAAGTTTGAGAACTCTACCATCAGTTTTTATCCGGACTTTACCCAATCTGTCCAGAAACAGAGACTTGGTTTTCTTGGGGTAAAAAAGAGACTCCATGAGATGGGCCTCAAGTACGCCATGCTTGTTACAAATTGAACACGCAGAGGGGACCTATTTTTTCGATAGACCGGAATCAATCAATCAATGCATTTATATAGCGCACTACTCACCCAGAGGGTCTCAAGGCGCTAGGGGAGGGGGGGCCGCTACTGCTTGAACAGCCAGGTCCTGAGTTGCTTCCTGAAGGCGAGGTGGTTCTGGGTCAGGCGGAGGTGGGTCGGGAGGGAGTTCCATGTCTTGGCGGCGAGGTAGGAGAAGGACCGTCCCCCTGTGGTGGCTCTTCGGATGCGGGGGACGGCGGCGAGGGCGTGGCCGTCGATCGGAGCTGGCGTTTGGGAGCGTAGAAGTTGAGGCGGCTGTTGAGGTATCCTGGGCCTTGGTTGTGTAGGGCTTTGTGTGTGTGGGTGAGGAGTCGGAAGGTGATTCTCTTGTTGACCGGGAGCCAGTGCAGGTCTCTCAGGTGTCCGGAGATGTGACTGTGACGGGGGATGTCCAGGATGAGTCGTGCTGAGGCGTTCTGGATCCGCTGGAGTCTCTTCTGGAGTTTGGCGGTGGTTACGGCGTAGAGGGAGTTGCTGTAGTCCAGACGGCTGGTGACGAGGGCCTGGGTGACCGTCTTCCTGGTCTCGGTGGGGATCCACCGGAAGATCTTACGTAGCATGCGCAGGATGTTGAAGCATGACGAGGAGACGGCGTTGACTTGTCTGGTCATGGAGAGCGAGGAGTCCAGGATGAAGCCCAGGTTGCATGCGTGGCCGACGGGCTGGATACTCTGCTGACCCATCATCTGCAGGAAGAACAGACTGGCGGTGCGGAGGGCGGATCGATGGACCAGGAATAAGCGCTATCTTTGTCGGGTTCCTGGGGTCTTTAAGGGGCTTCGAACTGTGGTGCACTAATTATGTTGTATGATTCTGTGAGACATTTGGGGGGGTTGCGGGGCCATTGGTGGGTCTTTTTCCTCCTCTGCTCGACTTTTTGTAGCTTAGTTTAGATGTGGGGGTGACAGTATTGCAAGACTTTCTGATTGAAGTGCTGGTTTCTTCTCGGGGTTGGATCTTCCCTTTCTTGTGGGATGGGGGGGGGGAAGAGGGTTGAGGCTTATGAGCTGGAATGTGAATGGGTTGGGGGATAGGATAAAGCGTGGAGTAGTGCTGCAACTATTAAAACGTCACTCCCCGGATGTGGTCCTACTTCAGGAGACTCACTTGATAGGAAATACATGTTATGCCATGAATAGGAAGGGGTATCGCTTGGTTGCCCATGCGGGGTTCTCCTCTGGTTCCCGGGGGGGGGGGGGGGGGGGTGGGTATCCTCATTAAGAACTCTCTCCCGCTAGAAGTTGATGTAACGGTCCTCGATGATAGAGGGCGCTATGTCGTTCTTACAGGTCGATGTGAGGGCAGAACCCTTTCCCTGGTCTCCGTCTATGTCCCTCCTGGCCTACAGTCAACTACCTTTGCGGATTTGGGACAGGTTATCCTCGCTCTCCCCGAGGGGTCATTGCTACTGGGTGGTGATTTCAATGCGGTTGTATCTGGTGTTTCTGATAGACACCCACCTAGGGACCTCAAGGGGGCACATAATTGGCTTCATGACTTCATTGACACTAGTCTAGTCTAGTCTGGAAATTTGTATTGCGCAGAACATATCACATCCCGTGAGGGAGTCTCATGGCGCATGCGGACAGTCCCAGAGAAAAAGAGGAGAGATCCTAAAAAAGGCAAGACCTAGCTGAAAAGCCATGTTTTCAGCAATTTTCGGAACCTCATGTGCTCGGTCGTTGCACGGATGTTCAGCGGAAGTTTGTTCCATAGGAGGGATGCCATATGGGAAAAAGCACGTCCCCCATTTCTGACTGTTTGTACTCTAGATGGAGTGAGTAGGAACTTGGAGCTGGATCTCAGTTCTCGTCCGGGCTGGTACCAGGTCAATTTTTGGTTCCAGTATTTGGGTCCAGTGCCATGCATGTGTTTATGAACTAGACACATGATTTTAAAAATGACTCTTTTTTTTATTGTGAGCCAGTGTAGGTTCTTTAGGCTTGGAGAGGAAGGGGATCGTTTTGGGAGTCCAAGAATCAGACGGGCAGCAGTGTTTTGAACAACTTGTAGCCTCTTTATATGGCACTCATTTATGGCAAGCAGGATGGAATTACAGTAGTCTAACCTATTTATTATGAGGCCCTGCACTAGAACTTTGCGAGCTTCTTTTGGTATCCATTTGAAAGCTCTGCGGAGGATTCGCACGATTCCAAAACAGGTCCCGACAGTATGGTTCACATGGTCCTTCATGGATAATTTATTATCCATGTGGATTCAGAGGTTGCGAACGGATTCTTTTGGGACCGGACATTCCCCCAATTCCGGGGGCCACCAGTCTTGAGTCCAATGTGCACTCGCTTGACTAAAGGTCATTATTTCAGATTTTGCACCGTTTAGTTGTAAGTGGTTCAGACTCATCCAGTTTTTAACCTTGATCAGACACTCTTTAAAACGTTCTTTTGTATCATTGATATCATGGTCAAGGGTAACAAGTATTTGCGTGTCATCCGCATATGATAACACGTCAAATCCATGTGCCCTAATGAGTTTGGCCAGAGGGGCCATATAAACATTAAAAAGCGAGGGACTGAGGATTGAGCCTTGAGGCACACCCCTGGTAACTGGCCGTGTACTGGCCAAAGTTTCATCAGTTTGTAGTGTGGTAGTTCGATCGGACAGATAACTGATGAACCACCTTAGAACCTGCCCCTTGACACCATACTCCCACAGTCGTCTGACTAAGATGTGATGGGAGATGGTGTCAAAGGCAGCCGATAAGTCTAAAAGTACCAGAATGCATGACTGATGTTTGTCAAGGGCACCTCTGATGTTGTCGGTCACCTCAATCAGGGCTGTCTCCGTGCTGTGAGCAGCGCGGAAGCCTGACTGTGAGGTGTCGAGTAGATTGTTCCTCTCAAGATAGCTTATCAGCTGCTCATTTACGAATGCCTCCAACACTTTCCCTGGAAAGGGTAGCAAGGAAATAGGGCGATAGTTTGAAAAGGTGTTTGCATCCGCACCGGGCTTTTTTAGTAGTGGTCTGACTCTAGCCGCTTTCCAGATTTGAGGGAATTCCGCTTCTATCAGGGATGTGTTTAGAAGGCAAGAGAGGGGATGGGCCAACACTGGGGCAAGGGTTGAAAATAGTTTGGATGTTAGATGGTCGCAAGGAGATCCGGATTTGATTTTATGCCCTAGGCGTAAGATTTTTTCATCATTTAACAATTCAAAAGTGGACCAATTTGTGGAAGAGACGACTAGGTTCATGTGTAGCTCTTTTTCAAGATGTTGAAGAGAGATGTTTTCTATATTGAATGGTTGACATATTTTTGTGATTTTGTCGTCTAAGAACATTGAAAGGTCTTCCGTCCACTCTTGGGTTTTTGGGGCCTCTTGTGAACTTTTAACGGACGTAAGTTCTTTTAGTATGTGATGGAGCTCTTTGGACGAGTTTTTAGCTTTACTTATGCGTTCAGCTATATGGGTTTTTTTTGCCGCTTTTATTTTCCTCATGTATTCAGTATGCAGGGTTTGATAAATTTTGCGATCATTGGGGTTTTTTGTTTTACGCCAGGTTTTTTCAGCATTTCTTGTTTGAGTTTTAAGGTGTTTTAATTGGTCGGTAAACCATGGTGAGGTTTTTTCCCTACAGTGTACCTTTCGTAGGGGGGCTATTTTATCTAGTGTTTTATGGATGGCGGACTCCAGATGCATAGCTCCAAGGTGTACGTTTTCTTTAAAATTAATGTGGTCTATTTCGAAATTTTCTGAGAAAGAAACCTGGGTGATATTCTTCATGTTCCTGCATGCTTTTAGCTTTTTGTTTATTGTAGTTTTAGCTCTATGGCCACTTATGGAGAATTTTACCAGAAAGTGGTCGGTCCATAATAATGGGGTGGGGGTCTTTAATGTGACATTAGGTGAATTTGTAAATAAAAGATCAAGAGTATGGCCCGCTAAGTGAGTGGGGCCAGTGACCATTTGTATCAGGTTTAGGGTGTTCATTGTGGAAATCAGTTTTTCTGTGTCCGATTCGGATTGATCGTCCACATGATGGTTAAAGTCGCCTAATAATAGGAAATTGTCTGATGTCAGTACATGAGGGGCGATAGTTTCAAGTAGGGTGTTGGCGAAATCTCCTTTGTTTCGAGGAGGGCGGTATAATAATGCCCCTTTCCAGATGTCTTCCTTTTCTAGGTCATTAATTTTAAAAATTAGGATTTCTGTGTCTCTTACCGCTAAGCTGTCTATGATTTGAACATTTATGTTCTTTGTGGCAGCTATGAGTACGCCCCCACCTTTTCCTCCTATTCTGTCTCGTCTTAGTATGGAGTATTGTGGGGGAAAAGCGATATGGAGATCAGGGTTTGCATGTTCATGCAGCCATGTTTCCGTAATAAAACACAGGTCAGGTTCTTCATCATTAAGGAGACTCCATATTTCCATAGCATGTCTTGGGACAGATCTGGCATTCAAGTATATAGCGGTGTATTTTCCTAGTGTTGAACAGAGTTTAGTTTGGCCACAAGCCGACTTAATGCAGTCTTTAAGAGCTTTTAAAAGATCGTTTTTTAAAATATCTGAAGGCGCTAGGGGAGGGCAATTAAGAGCCACCAGAGCTTGCCGTGAATACCTGATGGAGTTCGGGGTGCGGAGAATCATTTTCCAAGCCAGGGAAAAGTGCTAGGTCCGGCTCTAGGTGGAAGATAGTGACCGGGCAGCTGGCAGCGGTCAGGCACGGACAGGCGCAGACGGGCTTGCCTTTGGCGCGCCTATGGCGCGCCGCCGGCGCACCGCTGCGCGCGTCCGCGCCTCCCTTGTAATTAAATAGGGAAAGGGAGCCGGAGCACTAGCACGCTGACTTCTACTTCCGTGAGTAGAACCGGAAGTGAGTATGCCTGCAAGCGACCCTCCGCAACAATCGGCAAAAGCCGCGGCGGACCGGGGTCAGCAGGAAAGGTACAATAATACGCTTTAAAATCGGTGATCTGTGCAGTTAAAACAATGTGCTTTCCACACCTTCAATGACACAGGCACAAAGCGAAAGATCGGGTGTGGGGCTTAAAAATGTGCAGGCATGTAAGATTTAACTTCAGCCAAGTTCAGCATTCCGCAGTTTACCTAAAGGTTTGAAAGGAAAAGCAGCCTTCAAGAGATAACTCACCCTTTTGATCAGGGCGCCGCTCTAGGCCTGGTGGATTGCTGGAGACTGTTGCACCCCTCTCAGCGGCAAAACACATTCCATTCTGGCGTTCATGGTAGCCTCTCGAGGATCGATTACGTTCTGGTGCCTGCTGCACAGGCGCCCTTTGTCACGGAGGTTAAACATATGGCTCGGGGAATCTCTGATCACTCTCCTCTATGGCTTCGGATTGAATTGTCTTCGGGGACCGAGGGGCGGGTAGCCCCGATCAACCCTTGGTATCTCCGAAACCCTAAAACTCGTCATGATTTGATAAAGTCACTTGATCAATATTTTTTAGAGAATGAGGGCTCTGTTTCGTCCGCAGTGTCGCTTTGGGAGGCCTTTAAAACAGTTCTCAGGGGCCAAGCCCTGTCGCTGATTGCGGGCGTTAAGAAACGGAGAGATGAGGATGTAGTGATGGTCGAGACTGAAATAGCAGACTTGGAGTTAGATCTGGAGTAGGAGATCACCTGCGCTAAGATGCATGTATTGCGATTAAAACAGTTGGAATATAGGGCGCTGGTTACGGACGCGGCTAGGGCCATGAGTCGAGAGCAACAGGGACGTCTATATGATGTGGGAGATAAAGCAAGTAAACTGATAGCATGGTTGGATAAGAGGGACAGAGCTAGTCGTGTGGTGCCTGAGATTGAGATGGCGAGTGGTGCGCGGGTCACTGACCCTGTGGAGATTGTTGAGTGCTTTGCGGATCATTTTCAGACGGTGTACTCCCCTGTGTTGGACAGGCTGGAGGAGGACTCTCACTTATTGTTGCGGGACATTGCTCTGCCGAGTCTTTCAGATGCAGATAGAGAGCAAATGGATAGTGCAATAACTGCTGATGAGGTAGCCCTTACGATCCGCTCCCTGCGGTCTGGTAAAGCCATGGGTCCTAACGGTCTGCCGATAGAGTTATACAAGTTGCGGCCTGACAAGATAGCTCCCTACTTGAGAGATATGTTTGTAGTGTCTCGTGAACGTGGTTCTCTCCCCCGTGATCAGCGACTTGCGACGATTGTTGTTATACATAAGGAGGGGAAACCGAGGGATAAGTGTGCGTCGTACCGACCGCTATCTCTTTTGAATGCCGAGCCTAAGATTCTTGCAAAGGTATTGGCTAATCGATTGATCACTGTTATTAGCGATCTGATCCATCCGGATCAATCCGGTTTTATTCCCCATAGAAACACTGCGCTGAATCTTAGGCGTCTGCATGGAGTTCTCGCGAGGGCTGCGACGCTATGTGAGCCGGCCATTTTGGCGTTGTTGGATGCCACAATGGCTTTTGATACTATTGAATGGCCATATCTTTGGGCTGCGTTGGCTAAATTCGGGTTTGGTCCCTGTTTTATTGGCTGGGTGCGGCTTCTTTACGAGGACCCCCTTGTGCAAATCGTGGTGAACGGTCGCGTCTTGATTCCGTTTGGTCTAGGGCACGGTACTCGTCAGGGGTGTCCCTTATCATCGCTCCTGTTCGCCCTAGCCCTTGAGCCCCTCGCTTCATGGATCCGCTGGGAGCTCTCGATGAGGGGTATTCAGTGGTCCTCTGAGTATGAAGATCGCATCTCGCTCTACGCGGATGAAATTTTGCTATATCTGACCTCTCCCAGGAAATCATTGATAGTTTTATGCGATATCCTTTCCTCTTTTGGTAGAAACTCTGGCTTGATTATTAATTGGACAAAATCCTATTTGTACGTTCTTTCTGGCGACGTCCCCCTCCTTCCGCGTAACTGCCCCATCCAGGTGACACAGATGGGATTTAAATATCTCGGTATCTGGGTCTCTATGGATCCTGTGACTCTGTATGAGCAGAATCTTCTCCCACCTCTGACCAGATTGAAGAAGGACGTCGCGGGTTGGCGTAGGCTTCCGCTCTCGCCGCTTGGACGCGCGGCCCTCTTTCAGATGATGTCTCTGCCTCGTTTTCTTTATGCCCTCCAAAACACTCTTGATATAGTCCGTGCTAGTTATTTTCGTAAAGTTGAAGGTCTTCAAAGGAAACTGATATGGGATGGTAGACCTCACATTGCGCTGGCCAAACTAACGCTCCCGTGGTACGACGGGGGTATTGCTCTCCCTGACATCAAATTATATTATTGGGCGTCTCAATTGGGGGCCATTAATCACGGTATGTATGGTCCCGAATTGAACCCTGCTTTCGCTATGGATAGATGGCTGCTGCCTGGGGGTAACTACTATAGGGCACTATACTCTAAATCAGTGGTAAAGTCTTTGTCGGGGCCTACGAAGACGGGAGTTCGTATAAGGCAAGACGCAACTAATTCGATGGGATGGAAGGACCGCTTGACTTTAGTTACCCCACTTTTCGACTCTGATAGACTTGGTAAACTGTGGAAGACTAAGGGGTTTGATAAGTGGGACCTCATTGGTATTAGCAAGGTGGGAGACCTCTGGTTTAAGGGACAAGTGAAATCGTTTGAGACTAAGGACAGAGTTTGAATTAGGGAACTCTGAGTACTTCCGCTATGTCAAGGTTCGCCATGCCTTGATGTCAGTCTTTTCAATAGGGGAGGTAGTCCCTGAGTCATCCCCGCTTGAAGATAGATTGCTGGACGGTCATGTTCCAGACAGTACTATTTCCCTTGTCTATAAAAAGTTGATCAATGATAGGTCGGACCTCCTGCTGCCCTTACGTGATCTCTGGGTCCTTGGCGGCCTCGAATTGGATGACGAGGACTGGCAATCGGCGATCTCCTCTCCCAAATAGGTCGCGATTCCAGCGAGACTTCGGCTGGTTCAGCTTAAGATTCTTCACAGAGTGTACATCACGGGCCCCCGTCTGGTTCGGATGGGCTTTTCTGAGGAGGGTCTGTGTAGGCGGGGATGTGGGCAGGTGGGGACATTTCTTCATATTTGGGAATGTCATGAAGTCGCTGCTTATTGGAACAGGGTGTACGATGTAATTAAAGAGGTTACGGGTATTGCTCTCTTACCGGAGACCAGGCGCTGCTTGTTAAATGTCTGGGAGCCTACAGATTACAACGTAGCCCAGACCCAGTGGGCTACCCTGGGGGCCATGATTGCTAAGCGTGATATTGCACAGTTGTGGGGGTCCCAGAGGCCTCCTACAGTTGAAGTATGGAAGGAAAACATGGACTGGCGCATGTTTAGGGAAAAAACGGTGTATCTAGCCCGGGCAGCCCCCGGAAATGGCATAGAGTATGGGGGCCATTGAACAGGTATCGTGGAGACATATGTACACCTCCTGCAGTGGATAACATCGATATCCCACTTTCCCCCTGACCCCACATTAATGTTTGCACTATTGTCTGTTTACTGCTTCGCCCCTGTTCCCCTCCCTTCCTTATAGTGATTATTGATTATTTGATGTACTGTTTATCCGTCCTCGTTTGAACAAAGCACTCTGTATATTGTTTTCTTGCCTTGCTTGTTATACATAATAAAAGAAATATAAAAAAAATCCAATCATGGAAACACCAATCCATAACACAATTTGCACAGAGAGCATTTGCACTTTAGCACTGATTAGCAGAGGTAAAGTGCCCAGAGTCCTAAAACCAACACAAACAAGCCAGGAAAAAATAGGAGAAAAAAGCAAAACGTTTAGGGATAACCCTGCAAAAAGGGCCATTTCCAACAGGGTCTAACAAAAGGTTTATTTTGTCAGGTTGAAATGTCTGATAAGAACTTTACATATGTTGCATTTGTAGGCCTAAGGCATGTTTAAAGGGCTAAGTAAGTGGGTGGCGCAATCAGTGTTACAGGTCCACTTGTATCATTTAATTTACAGGCCCTGGGCACTTGCAATACCACTTTACCAGAGACTTACAAGTAAATTAAATGTGCTATTTGGGTGTAGGCCAATGTTACCATGTTTTAGGGAGTAATCACACGCACTCTAGCACCGGTTTGCAGTGGTAAAGTGCATAGAGTACTATGGCCAAAAAAACAAGATCAGCAAAAATGGAGGAGTGAGGCAAAAAAGTCTGAGGGAAGACCACCAGTGCCGTAGCATGGGTTGCCAGCGCCAGAGCAAGCAAAGTATCCTTCCATTTTTCTTTCAAATTGTTACGCCCCTAAGAATGCCCCTGAATGTTGTGCCCGAGGCAACTACCCTGTCGCCTCGCCCACGCTACACCACTGAAGTCCACTCCAAGGCTGACAGGTTTAACGCCCCCCCATGCAAATTTTAAAGCCAACTTTCAAGCCTTCATCCTTTACCATGTGAATAGTATCAACAATCTGCTGACCAGCTCCCTTGATGCCACCCTTGTCCTGATGAAGATCATTCCTTATACACCACATAACTTATTGAAGGTTTGAAGAAATGTAACCAAATCTCTCCTACCCTGGTGGATTTACAATGGCTGCTTAGCTGTCCTCAACTCCCCACTGATGGTTGATTATATCTGCAGCTCCTAATGGACATATTTCAGAACAACTGTGAAAACACCTATTTGTCAGCAACCCGCCAACTTCCAACCTCTCTAGAAATCTAAACCGAAATGTGTTGGTCGTTTTAGCTGTGCTTCAAATGTGTGGCCATTGTTCACATTTTAATTTTATTTTCTGCAATGAATATCACTCTGACAAGTGCTTCGAAATCCGACTTGATAGAAGCTGTGGATCGATTCTGTGTCCTATTAATCTAGCATTATTTCCAAACCCAAGGTCTCGGCATAGGCTTTCTGCGGTAATGTCACAATCACACAGCATCTATCTCTCATTCCTTCAGGTGTTATGAGAGCCATGGCTCAGTTGTGTTCCGCATAGATGCTGCTGGTTTTGATGAAGGGCCACCGGGTACGAGGCAGGTGTGAACACAAAAAACATAATTGGATTGTGTATTTCTTAGTTCCTCTGGCTCTGGACGACCTGTGCTTGGGTGAAAATGAAACAAAGCAATCAAGCGGCAGAGAGGTAAAAGAACCTACAGCAAGCTCTGTCTGCAAGAAAAGTACAAAATCCTACACAAAATCCACCCCACTCGAAACACACACAGGAAAACATTTATATACAGGACTTTGCTGTGCACTCCTCCACCGATGGGCCAATGAGGCCAAAACCGCAGATCAGTCAGAGAGCAATCAATATTTAAAAATATAAAGCAAATGTCTTTAATGTTTTCAGACATTTGAGCAGATTAAGTCAATATGCAAAGCTCAAAGAACAAGATTCCATTGAGTGGCCACTGCCACCAAGAAAGGCCTATTACAGATCCTGGTTTGTTGCCCTTTAGACACCTGAAGAAGACGCGGAGATCTTAATGCCCGCTGTGGGCAGTCCCAGCTAAGGCGCACTGAGAAAGGAGCACTGAAACTGGCTTAAAAGGTTTAATCCATTAACCACATTCACTTGCAAATCCCCCATTGCTTATTAGAAAATCAGTGTAATAGCAGCGGTTCATTTGTAAAAAAATATAAGTGTCAGGGCTCTCGTCAGGAGGCAGCTTGCACTAGCCCATTTCTCTGGTTAGCGCCTCCTAAAATAGAACCAAGTACTAACCGTGAAAGTGGGGAGAGGATGAGTCCTAATGGCCAGAGCTGCCGACTTTGGAGCGGGGGAACCAGGTTTGAGTCTCCGCGTTAGCTCAAAATTCTGTGCTTCTGGGTAAATCACTTAATATCTGCATACCTAGCATAAATGAATGTGTCCTTAACTGTTGCTCATGAAAAGCGCCGGTGTTAATGATTAACTGCTGTGCTGAGCACTGGTTCAAATTAAGCACTGGTGATACGGTGGGAGCAGGTGTGATATGAACCCCTTTTACTAAGCCTTAACCATCCTGGCGGTTGTATTTTGCATTAGTTACAGTGAAGGAAAATGGGATCCTTGCATCCCCATACCGATTACTCCCACCTAAAACATCCCAAATCAAGGGACTCTATTAATAAAACACGTATTTATCCCAACCTCTTAAAACCACAACAGCTTGAACTGATGAGAAAATAAAGTTAAAATAAACGCAGAGACCACATTTGCCAAATACACATAGGAGCCAAAGACAAAATTAGATCAAACAACAGACATAATTCTATACACCCACAGTCCACCTCTATCAAAACAAAAGTCACAGACACCCTCAATACATCAAAAAACTAAACCTAAGGTCCGCTGCCCCACCACACACAAAATTAAACACAGAATTCCATCCACCGGACAAAATGTTGCCATTAACGGAACAGGTTTTCTACCCATTGACATAAGAACCACAGGCCACTATTACTCTGCCACCACAAACACACACTTTACTAGGACTCAAAAACGAGTGTGAATGAAGGCCAACTGTGAACCTTGTCCATCAAGAATTAGACAGACTATCACCTTGTGCAACTGCAGCTAGAGCAGACAAAAAAGAAAATACTACCTGAATTCATTTTCAATTATCTCTGATGTTGGATCAAATATGAATGGTAGGAAGCTGCGTGGCCTGGTGGGGCACATTCTATCACCGTGCAAAACTAGCTCTTAATCAAGCAAACACTGGTTCTCTAAGACAGCTTTGTGAACTATATAGCATCACTGAGACGGAGGGCAACTTCAGAGAATGTGTGTTAAGGGTCAACAGTACAAGCACAACACTAGCACCAAGAAACCAACCAGTAAAACTCCCAGACCAATTTAGTAAAAGCAAATATTTTATGATTAAAACAAGGCAAAAATTGAACTAGTCAATGGAAATGTGTAGGTTTTTAAAGTGGCAGTTCCATTCCACGTGGCTACTCCATTTTGAAGAGCGAGTCAATGAAAGTTCCTGCACGAGATTTACAAGTGGCCACTGGAGACTTCTTCTCCCTCCAGTTATAGTGCATGACTCTCAGCGGCCTCTAGCCCTCAGTCAGGCAGGAGGAGCTGAATGAGAGTCAGTCATCTTGTGAAGGCGTTAACAGTTCATGGTTTCCAAACTTCCCAAAACTTCTGAAGGGGTGTCTCCATGTCACACAATATCACGCGTGTCTTTCCGAATCTGCCTAAGACAGTAGACAGTACCCCATCATCTCCTTTGCGCCCAGTGCAGTACTTATTGTTGACTCTAAAGTCCTCTCCTTCCTCTGGAGAGTCCACATTTATGGATACCAGTTGATGCTGCAAGTTAACTGTACCATTCACTTTCCACTTCCGGAAATTAATCTTCACCAAGTCTAGTACCAGGAGAGTTACAACTGGTCGAGTGGTCTGCTGCAGTAGACCATGACACACAAGTCTTTGTAGGGATGGGTCATACCTCTACCCACAGTCCAAGCAGATTCAATTTGCTCCCAAAACCTGCTTCACGCAAAATTGTGTGCGTCTGTCTGTGCCACCTCAGACTTCCAGCTGTGTTCCAGTCTGGTGTCTATAGGTATCTGGCCCTGGACAACCTTCACCACACTCCACGTCAGAGGGTGCTTTTTTCCAAGGGCTCTCCAGCACGTGTCAGCCAGCAGCAGCGTACCCGTCTCCAGCCCAGCCCAGTCCAGTCCAGTCCAGTTCAATCCAATCCAATCCAACGCTTCTCAATGAAACACCAACAGATGCAGCATAAAGGAGTGATGTGGATCAATGCCGTTGTATAATTCTTCACATCTACAAAGTATGATAGACTCTTTTGAAGCTAAGACCATGATAAATGAGTGGTAAGATCAAGCGTTTAAAAAGTTTAAACTATTAATGTTCAGAATCTGGCCTGCAGTTGTTTAGTCCATTTGCACTGGTTCCCTCCCATTGAATACCGAGGCTGCTCTCAACTAAACTGGTTTAGTAAACTTTGATATCCTTCCCACTCTTGGATCCCAGGCATGCCTGTTCTTTTGAAGAGTTACTGAAGGACATTGCTTTCTTATCTTCTGGTCCTCCTAGGAAGCTGGTCATTCACACTCCTTTTCTCATCTGCAGACTCCTTTGAGGGAACTAGTCTGTCTTGCAAACTCTGTCTTGCAAAGAACAGTCAGGGGATATGCCGGGAGAGGAGAAACTGAATACAAAAAACATACACAAAAAATGAAAAACATGCACTGAGAAACCAATTAGTGTTTTCTCATTGTGCACAGCCAAGACATTAGCAGTGTCTAGCAGAGACAAAGCAAACCATGCAAAAAAGCGAATATGCTACTTACCAGTATGCATCTGTTCTTGGCATGTAGGGCTGCTGACATTCATATCTGTGCATAGATCGCCGCCTAGTGTTGGGTCCGGATGATCGCACATTGTTGTCCTGGAAGAGACTTCGAAGTATCACGAGATAGGTGGCTCCTCCCCTGGACTACAGTGCGCATGGGCATCGACTCCATCCCAGTGGCGGCTGGTGACATTTGAAAGTGGCGGGGCGTAAAATGAAAATCGTACTGCCCGATTTTGAGAACATCCATGATCCACACAAAATGTATTTTTACGTTATTAATGTAAATGCAGGTCGTTTACGTTCATTTCGTATCCGAAAGCTTAGGTATAAGTTATACAAAGCAAGCAGTAATGTAACTAACCATTATGTGCCCAGTATAGGCATCTGGACGTTCCTGGCATGAATACAGTTGTCCTGGAGGAGGGCAAAAACTGAAAACTGTTTGTCTCTCAAAAACTTGGTGGACACATTAGTGCCTATGGCATCGCCTGTGCAATCTATTTAACCTATGCTTTAGCGAGAGCCCTCATTACATATAGCGCACAGGGCCAGCCGGCAGCCTGTGATTAATGACTACTATGCTCATAACAGACGGCACTGGCCTGGGCACACATTAGCTATTCTGTGATTTAGGGTCACAGAAGAAATACATTTGGTCAGATAGCCAAGGGCTTTGTACTATTTCTCGCCTTTGCCCTACATGATGAACAAAGATTTTGCACATTGCATGCTGGACAGGAATATTTTGTAACCATGCCTTTATTTTATGTCATTCGGCAGCTCCTGCCCATACAGGGGGCTTTGTACTTACTTGTTATAGGACTCATGACATGAGCATATGCTGCCTGCTTTAGTATAGATTTAATTACAATTCTGTCAACTACCTTTGGGGCAAATGGGCATGGGAAATGCATATGCATACACATACATGCATATAAGTTTGCAAAACGCATAGAAATACATTGCAAACATAATTGTGCACTGGGGTGCGCAATTAGTGAGTTAAAGAATAGAACTGTAATGAAAGAGTGTGTAATAACAGTTTATTAAATGCATAGGGTTATTTCTCGGAAATCTCCGCCAAGCAGTGTTTTTTGCTGGCCTAAGTGCATGACTGGAAGAAACTGTTGCAAGCATCATAAGGGTAAAAATACGCAATGCAGCTCACAATCGATTGCGGGGTGTTCAAAACGGCATTTTCTGGAAAGGGCCAAAACACAGAGCAGGTGGCACAATCGCATCATTTACCGAATAGAGTTTTTGCGGAAATATTTAGAGCGTGACAAATTGGTTTTGCAGCTACAAGCTCAATATTTAATTTGTCATTTTACTTATTGAAAGACCAGAGTATGAAAAACAAGAACAGTACCTTTAAGTCTCTGTGGGACAAGACAAAGTAGGGGAAACTCGATAATTCTCTTTCTGAACTGTGGGACTGAAAAAAGGCCTTCTTGGGCTCAATTCACACATTGTTTTTCGTACCTATGCTCAACTAGGGTGAACACGGTCTCCATTGCGCACAGAGGGTCAAATTCACAGAACTTTTGACCCTCTAAATAAATATGTGTTAGCGCACAGGGCCAGCCGGCAGCCTGTGATTCACTGACCTGAACACTCCAAAGACAGGCTCGACGGCGACTGCGAGACTAGGTGAAGTTCAAGTGACGAGGCCTCAGACCAGACAGTCTCTGTCCCTCATGCGCACGAGTCGACCACGAGGAGACCACAAGGAGGAAGGGAAGGTCGACTTGCCCAGCAACTAGAAATGCCCAATCACTGAATGGCTTAACATTAAGCCACTACAGTGATTGGGCATTGCTTTAGATGCTCCCACCCCCGCGGTGAGACACTAGACCGTGAACATGTACTACTGTACTGTTACAGGACACTACAGTAGTACAGTACAGTAGTAGCCAGCCAATCCTGACGCTGCTCTCTTTAGAGGAGAACTGCTCTCTAAAGAGAGCAGCATCAGGATTCGACTGAGCACGAAAAAAACGCCGCTCTTTTTTTAAGCACTGGGGTATGTTGCATGAGCACACCCCGTACTCTGCAGTGCTTGCTTTTTTGAAACCATTTAGTTTGCTCGCTGCACAGAGGCAGTCGGGCAAACACTACATGCGCAGTGCGCACTGTGCCGGCACTCCAGCGCCACCCAGTGGCAGACAGTGCATGTCACATGAGTGAAAGCTTCAGCTTGACACGAACCACGGCCGCAGGCGCAGGGCAATAATTATCGGGTAATTTATTCGAGCAGTGCGTTAATTTATAAAAGTTCTATTAACGCGATGCTCGAATAAATTGCCCGATAATTATTAGTGGGGCAACGCCCCTCCGCCCAAATGGTAAAACCGCCACTGCTCCATCCTCAGATTGTTTTTAGCCATTGTAGCCAAGATGGAGTGAAACTTAGTGAATGATGACTATGCTAGAAGTATGTGTGAATGCCGCAGCTGCTACAGGCGCCGGGGAGGAGGGCGGGCGATATGAATGTCAGCAGCCCTACATGCCAAGAACAGATGCATACTGGTAAGTAGCATATTCGGTTCGAGGCATGTGGGCTGCTGAATTCATATCTGTGCATAGAATACATAGCAGTCCCTCCATTAACAGTGGCCGCCTGTGCCAGCTGCAGCAGTTTGGAAAAGTGTTTTTAGAACAGCCTGCCCTACAGCTGCCTGCTGTTTGGAGTGCACATCAACACAGTAATGTTTTGTAAATGTGTGTGTGGTAGACCATGTGGCTGCTCTACATATGTCTTCCAAAGGAATATTTCCAAGGAAAGCCATGGAGGCCCCCAACTTTCGAGTGGAGTGGGCCCGTGGTGGAATAGTGAGAGTGCGCTTGGCTTTCAGATAGCAGATCTGAATACATTTAACGATCCACCTGGCTATACCAGCCTTGGAAATGGGGTTACCTTTGTGTTGTGGCGCAAAGGCAACAAAGAGTTGTTTAGTCTTCCTAAAATCTTTGGTCCTATCAATGTAATACATTAGGGCCCTTTGGACATCAAGTGTGTGGAGCATTCTCTCCGCCAGTGACTCTGGATTTTGGAAGAACACAGGTAGTTCTATAGTCTGGTTGATATGGAACTGAGACACTACCTTAGGAAGGAATTTAAGGTTAGTGCGAAGCACCACCCTGTTATAATGAATTTGAATAAATGGCTCTTGGATAGTTAGTGCCTGGAGTTCACTAACTCGACGTAGCGACGTAATTGCTATAAGGAAAGCCACTTTCCATGTCAAGAATTGAAGCTCGCAGGAATGCAGTGGTTCAAAAGGGGGACCCATCAGCCTGGTGAGGACCACATTGAGGTTCCACTCCAGAGCTGGTGGCGTCCGCGGAGGAATGACTCGTTTGAGTCCTTCCAGAAAGGCTTTAATGGCAGGCACCTTGAAAAGTGAGAGGTGCTGTCTGTTTTGGAGGTAAGCAGATATTGCGGATAAATGGATGCAAATGGAAGCATAGGCCAGATTACATTTGTACAAATGTAAGAGATAACAAATGATGTTCTGAATAGATGCATCCAGCGGGTTGATGTTGTGGCCTGCACAATAAATGACAAACAGCTTCCACTTCGCCGCATAGCATGCTCTGGTGGTGGGCTTCCTTGCCTCCCGGATTATGTCCATACAGTCAGGAGTTAAGTTGAGGTAGCCAAACTCTAGGACCTCAGGAGCCAGATTGCCAGGTTGAGCTGTTGCGGATCTGGATGCTGAATGTCGCCATGGCTCTGCGTCAAAAGCCTGGGTGTGAGATGCAGCCTTTGATGCGGTACCACGGACAGTTCCAGAAACGTGGTGTACAATGGTTGGCGAGCCCACGTTGGAGCAACCAGGATGAGAGTCATCGAGTGCTGCTTCAGCTTGAGTGCCACCAGCGGTATTAGAGGTTCTGGGGGAAAAGCGTACGCAAATTTGCCTGACCAGTTCATCCATATCGCATTGCCTTGCGACTGTGGGTGTGGAAACCTGGCGGCAAAGCTTCGGCCTTTTGCGTTCTCCTTTGTGGCGAACAGGTCTATCTCCAGATGACCCCACATTTGGAAGTACGGGTGGAGTACCGATGGATGTATCTCCCACTCGTGCATTTGGTGGCTGTACCTGCTGAGCAGGTCCGCCATCTGATGGTCTTTGCCTGGGAGGTGTTCTGCCACGAGGAAGATGTTCCTCTGAATGGCCCAGTTCCACATGCTCTGAGCCAGGTGAGACAGCTGCGGAGAGTGTGTTCCTCCCTGCTTCTGAATGTAGTACATGGCCGTCATGTTGTCCGTCCGGATCAACACAACCTTGCTGCACAGATGTACTTTGAAGGCTTTTAGTGCCATGAAGATCGCCATCAGTTCCAGAACATTGATGTGCATCTTCCTTTGCTGTGGTGTCCATAGTCCCTGCACAGTGTAATGGAGTACATGAGCTCCCCATCCCTGGAGGGAAGCGTCCGTCATCAGGATGATCTGTGGTACAGGCTCTTGGAACGGTCGTCCCTTGCAAAGGTTTTGTGGATTCCACCAATGCAGAGAGTTGTATGCCCGACCGCTCACCAACACTAGGCCTTTCAACTGTCCGTGAGCCTGAGTCCACTGACGTGCCAAGCACTCCTGAAGCGTACGCATATGTAGTCTCGCGTGCGGGACTATGGAGATGCAGGAGGCCATCATGCCGATCAACTGCATGAACACTTGCGCTGGAAGCGAGTGTTGAGGTCTGAATCTTTGTATCAGCGATTGAATGCTGATGACCCTCACTGAATTTGGCTGTGCTGTGGCTGCCAGAGTGTTTATCGTCGCGCCCAGATACTGCCGTATGTGGGCGGGTTGCAGGTGGGACTTTGGGTAATTCAGTGAGAATCCCAGATCGTGAAGGTGAATGGTGTGGGACATGTGAGCGGCACACTGCTGGGCTGACTTTGCCTAGATGAGCCAGTCATCCAGATAAGGGTAGACGTGAATGTTTTGTCTTCTTAGGAGCGCCGCCACCGTCGCCAGGCACTTCGTAAACACCCTGGGCGCCGTTGTGACCCCGAAAGGCAAAACCTTGAATTGGTAATGTTGGTTTTGGATGGTGAACCGGAGGTATTTTTTGTGTGACCGGTGCAGCGGAATGTGAAAATACGCATCCTTTAGATCTAAAGTTGCAAGAAAATCCCCCTGACTGAGCAACGGGAACACCTGCTGCAGGGTCAGCATGTGAAAGTGCTCCGATAGAATGTACTGATTGAGGGGTCTGAGGTCCAGTATGGGTCTGAGGGACCCGTCCTTTTTTGGTATCAAGAAGTACAGTGAGTAAACTCCTGTGCCTCTTTCTTCCACAGGCACGAGCTCGATTGCCCCTTTTTGCAGCATGACGAGTACCTCCTGCTGCAATAAGTGCAAATGCTCGGCAGACATAGGACGTTGTCTTGGGGGTATGTTGGGTGGAGTGGATGTTAACTCCAGACAATAACCGTACTGTATGAGCTGGGTGACCCACCTGTCTGTGGTGATGGATTTCCAGACTGGCAGGAACTGTTGAAGTCTCCCCCCGACCGGTGTTGCGTGGTCGGGGGGCAGTGACAAGGCGTCACTGTTTGTTGGTGGCAGAGGATCTGGAGTTGTTGTTTCCTCGACCCCTGCCTTTGGTGCCGTTTACACGATATCCACCTCAACTTTGTTTAGTGTAGGTGGACTGCGTGTTGCCTTTATAGTACTGCGTGGTTTGGGAGAGATGGGCTCTGGAAACACCTCTATTGCTTGAGAACCACCCCTGAATTGCTGGGACTGGCAGTTTCAGTGTCCTTCGTTATCTTTTCCAAGGTGGTGTCCACCTCTGGGCCGAACAGATGATCAGGGTTTACTGTCTGATTAAGAATGGTGGTCTGTATCTCTGGCTTAAATCCTGAGATTCTAAGCCAGGCATGTCGTCTCAGCTCGACGCTAGTGTTGACGGCTCTGGCCGCGGTGTCAGCCGCGTCCAGTGCCCATTTAATAGAAGCATTGGATATTAGCTTCCCCTCTTGGATGAGCATCTCATCTGCCTCTTTGTATTCGTCTGGCAGGTGCAGCAACAGGGTCTCCAGTGTGTCATAGTGTGCCCTGTCATACCTCGCTAGAAGTGCTTGTGTATTTGAAATGCGCCAGATATTGGCCGCTTGAGCTGCCACCCTTTTCCCTGATGCCTCAAACACCTTTGATTCTTTATCTGGGGGAGGAGCATCACCCGTTGTTTGAGAATTAGCCCTCTTCTGGGCATTTGAAACAACAAGAGAGTCCAAAGGTAACTGTCCCTTGATGTAAGTAGGGTCAGTAGGCGCTGGTTTATACTTCTTCTCAATCCTAGGGTTTATCAACCTGGCTCTGGTAGGCTCCTTAAAGATCTCCCCAGCATGTTTTAAGACACCCTTCAACATAGGTAGAGTCTTGACAGTTCTCTCTGAGACGGAAAAGGTGTCAAAAAGAAAGTCCACTTCAATGGGGTCAGCATGGAGCTGGACGTCATGATTTTTAGCCGCCCGTTCAATGAGGGCATTAAACGCCGCAGAATCCTCAGTAGGTGACGTTTTTACAGCATAAAGTTGAATGTCTGGGGCAGAGTGAGGATCACCTGGGTCAGCACCAGATGCCCAGGGTTCATTGTTATCTTCAGGGTCTGTGTAAAAAGGAGAGCTGTACTCATCCTCATCCTCACCTTCCCCAGCGTCCACGTCTGAGTAAGTGGGCGAGACATCATGGCCATGTGGAGAAAGGGGTTCCACAAGAACAGGAGTTGAAGTGGAATCCTTCTTTCTCTTCAAAGGAATTTTGTAGGACTCCATTGGCTGTTCCGGGGCAATTTTCCGTTTATGGAGGGAAAGCCTGCCCGTTTCGGCATCGTTAAAGTGTTCTTGTCGTTCTTCCAACGAAGATTGACGATGCTTTAAGGTTGGGACCCCTGTCGTCGACTTTGGCACCGAGGGCGCCTTCTCGGGCACGCCGGCGCACATCCTCGGGGTGAAAGCCTTCGGCACCACTTTCGGCGGCAACGTGAAGTGAATGGGCGTCGACGCCTTGTGAGGTTTCTTGACCGGCTTCGAAGGTGGAGCATCTTTCGGGCCGACAGTCGAGGCCTTCTCCTTGATGCGCTGCAGGGAGTCCGCCACCTGCTTGGAGAAAGCGGCGGACGACCGCACCGAGTCGACGGGATCCTTCGAGGCACCACTAGATGTGGACTCGTGGGTTGCACCGCTTTTGCCCTTGTCTTGTTGACGCGGAGTCTCGAGAACCTTCGGATCACCGAGTCCTTTGTTGGTGTCTACCTTCTTCGGTGCCGATTTACTCGGCTCGACCACCTGGTCCTTTGTCTTCGGCGTGGCAGACTTCGTCTCTACGCCCTTGACCTGTGTCTTCGGATCGACAACACCCTTGTGCTTCGTCGGTGCCGACTGCTCCGAGGCCTTTGATCCGACCAAAGTAACGTGCACTTTCGGTTTCGAGGGGGGCCCCAGTGCTTTCGCTTGCGTCGAGACCGTTGGTTTTACTTTCGGTTTCGATTTTGCAGGGTGCGGCTCAATAGTAATGTTCGTAGCCGAGCCCGAAGGCGGGCCGTGGAACCTATTGTAAGATCTTGGGTAAGGCCTAGTGGCGATCCCTCGACCTGAGCCTTTTGAAGCGGTACGGCCCCAATGTCAGTTTGAGTTAGCTCTTCGCTTGAGCTATCTTCCATGGCCCCAAAGGCCCCCTCGTCGTCCCCTACCTCGTCGACGACTTCTTCGGCTTCGAACATTTCAGCGTCCGCTTCGTAGTTGTAGTTGTAGTCGACCTCCGACGCGGGATTCAACAGGTTTTCACTAACTTCCCGGTCAGCACCCTCATCATCCCCGGCATCGAAGATGTCCACAGGCGCCGGTGCAGTCTGCTGGGCTTCCTGGCGCGCAGCGTGTCGATGCCTAAGCGTCTTCTTGGATCTGAAACGGGAACAAGCCATGCAACTGGCTTCATCGTGATCCGGCGACAGACACTTGTTGCACACCGGGTGGACGTCGATGTGGGGATACTTGGAGTTGCACACGGGACGTCTCTTGAACGGACTCCGTTCTATGATGATCAGTCGATAGGGTCTTTGGCGTCGACTGGGCCTTCCGCGCCGAAAGCACGCGGTTCTCTGGAATCCGGCTCGGAACCGAGCTGGAAGAATCAGGCACCGAGCACAAGACAAAACTGACGAAGAAAACTAAAGACCTTTTGGCCTTCAGAAAGTTTTTTATCGATTCCGACTAGACTGAACCAATATACATCCGAACCCAATGGCGGAAAAAAACAATCTGAGGATGGAGTCGATGCCCATGCGCACTGTAGTCCAGGGGAGGAGCCACCTATCTTGTGATACTTCGAAGACTCTTCCAGGACAACAATGTGCGATCATCCGGACCCAACACTAGGCGGCGATCTATGCACAGATATGAATTCAGCAGCCCACATGCCTCGAACCATGATTTTCTACAAATCCAGGAAAGGTTGTGATCTATGCCAATGAGCCACCTAGACATGTTTCTATGGTGTGAAAGCCAGCATACAGAATGAGTGCAGTAGACCTATGTAGATGTGAATTAAATATGTTATTGAAAGTCTGGATCAATCTTGCCAAGAAGGTGGAAACTTCGTCTGTCATCCGTTTGTTTACCCTGTTAAAAATTGAGGCAAAAATACTTGCTTGCTGTTGTGGCTGAAGCGTGTTGACCAAAAAGGAAGTGCATAATACAAAGGAGTACATTAGATCATAGATGGCTGAGTGGCCAGAAAGGTCAGCGGTGAGGCAATAGGTGAAGAAAGGGAAATAAAATGAGGACCAAACCAGATCTTACCAATACAAAATAAGTGGCTTGCTGAGATTCCAATCAAATAATCAAGAGGAAGGGGGTGACTTAGGTCTTAAGGTGTAACAGGATGGCATTGCTCAATATAACCAGATTTGGCGGTGTGGTAGGGGCGATGTGAGCACATTTTCCAGATGTTCAGTTCTTATAAAATGGCTGGTGATATGAGATGCCAGCTTCTAAGCAATCTAAGATCCCTGGTGGTGGTTGGTGTAAGATTATCAAGAGGGAGGGAGACGGAGGTAATTAAGTAGTGGGTGCCTTCAGAATCGCAAACTAGCTCCCTTTTATAGGAGTTCAGCATACGCGAGCAGAATTAGAGGGCCATCAAACACCTAATAGTAGACTGACTTATGAATATTCTACAGTAGAGGAGAGAGTTGAGAAACATGAAGGATGAGATGATCTGTGTGTTATCTGCAAAATGGGGAAGAGAGATGCTAAAGTGCCAGAGCTCTTTGATGAAGAAGGAGAAACCAAGGGCCACGGACAGAGCACCCATTAGCAGGGATATGAGTTGGAAATCAAAACAGTATCAGAAGATAGGAAAGGAGAGTGTAGAACGGTAAGACGAGAAGCTAATGTGCACTGTGTTGGTGAGCCATAGTCAGGCAAGAGAAGTTAGCCTGTGGAGTGGTTTCCACGCCAAGAGCTGGTGAAAGGTGCTGATGAGCTCTGACAAGTAAGGCGGACACTAGTGGGAGAGCAGTCTTGATGGAGTGGGAGTGGTTGAATGCATGGTGCAGGTCGGTGACTAGGTTGTGGGGGTTAGGTACAATAGCGAGTTGTTAAACACTAAGCTTTGGAGTATTTAAGAGATGAAAGGATTTTGAGGCACAGAACAATCACTGGAAGAAGGAGGCTCAACTACCAGATTCTTGAAAAATTATATCAACTGTGTAGTTTGGAGGTACTGTGCGTGGGGGGGTGGAAATTAAGAGAGAATACATGCAATTAAGCAGTTAAAGGATGTTCAACTATTGCTGACGCAAAAAATGTATTGAGGAGTCCTGGAATTGCCACACTATATAGTTTCATAGACCCTACTGTTATAAACTGAAGAGCTATCCCACAATTCTTATTCAAAAAGAGATCATTGAGCAGTCGGCGCTCCCTTTATTTAGGCTCTTTGGTAAACTACGAATAATTTTGGTATTCTATAAAAGCTGATTGTGCTGGATAGATAACTTTAGACACTTGACAGTTATAAATATATTTAATTTTACATTAATGACTAACTATGGGGAATTATAAACCAAAAATAGGTTGGCGGTTATAACTCACTGTAAAATTAAAAAAAGTAACAAATAGAGGTTTGCCGAAAAGAGAGGGAAAATTGATTATTTAAACCTATCTGATGCATCCTTTTTTGGAGGGAGGAGGGGGGCAGTCCGTGATGGCCACGATGAATCCACAAGCAGACATATAATCTTCTGAGAGGCACCAGTAAACAAACGTGACCAGAAGGACAGTCTTCCAAAAAGTCCCTCAAAACCATTAAATCAACGTCTGTCAATGTATGCTTAAAACCCATATATGCAACAGAGGCGTAGACATTGTTTCTTCGCTTTCAAGAGCACTGGTAGGAGAAACAGACCAGTATATGAGTCAAGGCAATTTTCTTCAGGCCTTCCTCCATCAAATCTCATGAACATATAATGCTCACGGTTAAGTCTGATTGGATAAAATTGATGCGAGCTGCATGTCAATAACAAGCAGAGAGAGATATATTCTAAAGCAGCAGCTTAACATACCCGATCAATAGCTGACCTGCTCAGCCGTGGATCAATAGCACTATACGCCCATTGCAGCATGAAATTACTTTTTATTACACAGTATCATTTCTGCAGGCATGAGCTGGGAGTTTGATTCTCCTCCTGGTTACAAATTTTATGTCTTTGCAACTTGCTCCACGAGCCAATCCAGCTCCCTCCACTAATGTATGCAAGTTTTTTTCAGCATTTCTCAGTTTGCCACTATATAAGAATACGCAAACTAGCACGTGAGGACAATACATCATTTATCAGCTGGTGCTGGAGGACACACACATTCATTCGTCGACTAAAAAGCTTGGAATTTCATAACAAAGGGGTTTCCAACAAAGGTCCGGGAAGGATGGATTCAGTGAATGTTTTCAGAAGATCCACGAAAGTTGAAGTTATATATTATGAATCGAAGTAAAAATGATTTATATTCAGTGGTTGTTCTGAAAATGTGACCCATGTTTTGGCCCTGGTGTACGAATATAGATTACTTCCACAAATGACACAAAAAATGCGTACCTTTTACACGCATCGGAAACCACAAACACAACAATATATTTACACACATACAAAATGACATGTGCCACTAGTACGCACACATTCCAAAGCATTTGTTCACATAGATCCATGGAGTAGCGTCGCAAGGTCAGGTGGCACCCAGGGAGGAACAGTTCTTGTCACCACCCCCGCTTGACAAAATGGCAAAAATATGTGTTTAAAACACAGTGTTTTTTGCCATTTTGTCACCCCCTCAGTGATGACACCCGGGGCGGCCGGCACCCACTGCACCCCCCTTCCTACGCCACTGGATCCATGAACACTAAAAACTGCTTACTACCCCAAACCACAACCCTTGTTAAACCCTAAAAACCTTTATTACCCCAATAAACCCCCACACATCACAATCCTTACAGAAGTAAAGGTATTTCCTCGTTGTAGTGAATGCTTTATAACAGTACAACACCTTTCTGTACATATAAGGGACACCTTTGTCCTAACGTACACATATTCCAATAGGTGTCAGCCCATACTCCTGTAAGACTCTGGATGGATGGTCCAAGTCCCCTGTCAAAGCCTAACATGGCATTTGTCTCACTGCATCAATTCGTACTTGACGGCGCTTCAAGTCCTGGTTGCACCAAACCAATCCCTCCTCTGTAACCCCAAAGCCCCTAACCTTTACCATTGTTCTCCAGTCCTACCCATGCAGCTAGGCACATGATTGGTGGAATATTTGCCCCTCATCCTACCGAATTAATACCATCACTTGGACAATCCATCATGCCATCTAACTCAACATCATTCTTCCTACGGCCAATCCACTTCAATCTTCAACGGACACTGGTAGAATCCTAATTTAAATACTTTTTGGGCCTAATTTGCTACTTCTCTGCTTTCCAACAATGAGTTGACAGTCCAGACGTTCTGTCTATGGTTTGTGGCGGTCCTTGATAATCTCAATCAATCAATCATAGACATTTATAGAGCGCTCTACTTACCCGGAGGGTCTCAAGGCGCTAGGGGGGGGGGGGGGGGGGGGAGTTCCAGGTCTTGGCGGCCAGGTAGGAGAAGGACCTTCCTCCTGTTGTCGTTCTTCGGATGCGGGGGACGGCGGCGAGGGCGTGACTGGCTGATCGGAGGTGTCGTTTGGGAGCGTAGAAGTTGATGCGGTTGTTGAGGTAGCTCGGGCCTTGATCGTGGAGAGCTTTGTGTGCGTGGGTAAGGAGACGGAAGGTGATTCTCTTGTTGACCGGGAGCCAGTGCAGGTCTCTTAGGTGTCCGGAGATGTGGCTGTGTCGTGGGATGTCGAGGATGAGTCTGGCTGAGGCGTTCTGGATCCGTTGGAGTCTCTTCTGGAGCTTGGTGGTGGTTCCGGCGTAGAGGGCGTTGCCGTAGTCCAGTCGGCTGGTGACGAGGGCCTTGGTGACAGTCTTCCTGGTCTCGGTGGGGATCCACCGGAAGATTTTCCGTAGCATGCGCAGGATGTTGAAGCACGACGAGGAGACGGCGTTGACTTGCTTGGTCATGGAGAGGGAGGAGTCCAGGATGAAGCCCAGGTTGCGTGCGTGGTCTGTCGGTTTGGGTGCGGTTCCCAGGGCGGGGGGCCACCAGGAGTCGTCCCAGGCGGAGGGCGTGGATCCCAGGATGAGGACTTCCGTCTTGTCCGAGTTCAGCTTCAGGCGGCTGGTCGACATCCACTCGGCTACCTCTTTCATTCCTTCGTGAAGGTTGGCTCTGGCGGCGGCGGGGTCGTTGGTAAGGGAGAGGATCAGCTGGGTATCGTCGGCGTAGGAGATGATGTTCAGGTTGTGTTGGCGTGCGATGGCCGCGAGGGGGCTCATGTAGACGTTGAAGAGGGTTGGGCTCAGCGAGGATCCTTGGGGTACGCCGCAGATGACTTCGGTGGCCTTTGATTTGTACAGTGGTAGGCGTACTCTGGGTTCTTCCGTCGAGGAAGGAGATGATCCATTCCAGTGCCTTCTCCTGGATTCCGACGTTGTATCTAATCGAATTGTATGTATCTTGCCCTCCTGCTACATCACCATCGGCAGCCTGATTGGTTGAAACTTAAACTTGGCTTAAAGTAATTATAAATAAAAAATAGAATCCTGAAAACATCTTGGAATCGGTCATATGCTAATGATCTTAATGACCAACCTTCTACTCCAATGACAATCCAAGAATGTACAAAGCCACTATGAGCATGGCAGAAAGGCTTCATTACTCCACCAACATCTCAGAAGCCGCTTGCCCTTCAAAATAATTTACCACTTCCAGAAACGAAAACGCACTGGCTTTGGTATCGCCCACTCTTAATAACCAGGCAACTTTCTAGCAACCCATTTCATTACCAATCCACAAACTTGGAAGGCCTCGAGTCAAAAACCAATTGGAGAAAAAACATCCTAACCCAAATCATCCAAGACTTCTCTCCCCAGCCAGAATTCAAGACTACTACTAACTTCCTTTCTTTTAACATCCAAACAACCTCGTGGCACAGAAGGTTCTTCAGCTGACTCTTGCCCAGTGCACTTATTTAACAATAGCCTCCTTAATAGCTCAGCTGCTATCTCGGGTCTAGAGTTTTCATCGAAAAGTTTCTAATAAAAGGAGTCTTTGAGTGACCTTAACCGCTTCTATGCTCATGACGAGCTCAGCTCGTCCTGAGGCACAGTGCAGCTGCACTCAAGACGAGCTGAGCCCGTTGGAACGTTCGCACATGGGGATAATTTCCTCACTATGCTGAACGTTCGAAAACTGGTGTGCCTCATGACGAGCTGAGCTCATCATGAGCACAGCGGCGCTGCACGCACCCCCCCCCCCCCGCACAGAGGGGGGGGGGGGACACCCCACAGCGAAGGGGTTAAAGATCTCCCATTATCAAGCTAAAGACTCCTCCTTTTTTCCGCTGATTTGCAGAAAATTATTTGGGGCCAACCGCATCGAAAAATGACGTTTCAACCAAATTTCTGTATTTAATTAATGTAACAGCCTTTGTCCTAATGACCACACTAAATTGCATCCCAGTGGTGGCACAGTACCACTTTAATAGCCATCGGGGATGACAGAAAATCAGAGTTGACACAAATGGAGCCCAAGCTCTACGCCACTTCTATCTTCAACACTGTGCATCCCCCAAAACAGCAGAGACTGGGAAACGAATGAAAACAGTTATTGACTGGATTTCCACCTCCTTCACAGACATATCCCTCAGGGTCCAGGTCTCCAGCTTATTATCAGTGCCTTCTCTTTCAGTTTCTACCGAGCCAGAATCCTACCATGTTCCATCACTGCTTCGCTCTTCCTAAACAAGTATCTTGATCCTCTCCTATACTTCTTTAGCTCCACTCACATAATCAAGGTTTGATAACCCAGCAAATGTAGGTTCTTGTGACAAAGACTATTGCCTCTTAAGCGTTAACTACCGGATGCTGCTCAACCAACTCAAGCTTGTATCATCCATATAGTCCCAAGTAAAACAAGTATGCCTCCTCTTCGTGTGGCCACAGGAAATTGGTCCAACTCCAATTAGCTTCTAGTAAGAAATCCTGGAGTGAATATGGTCCCCTACCTTTCCCTTGTTGCAAAAGTAAATCAAGTTACCAAAGGAACATTCTACAGTTTTGAAATTCCTACATTGCATCTTTGCTTACCCATGTTTCCTTAAGATGAGTCGAAGTCAGTACTGCAAAGTTGTTTTCACATTTAGTCTAACCAGAGGATCTTTACCTAGGAATGTGAATGTCTCTCTACCTATTTCGAAGGCTCAAGCGAAGCCAGCATTCAGCAGCACAACTCTTAAACCTTTATATCCAGGGCCACATCACACCAGCTCTCCAATTCTTACACAGGCTTCCTGTGATTTATCACTTTTAAATATGTGTGCATTAAACGCTGTGCCATCTTCTGTACTCCAAACTCCTCCATCAACAGAAACGCTGCAACTACAGCCAAATAAGAAAAGTATACTCTGCATACAAAAGAGCCATAGGAGCAGGACATGCACATCCATTGAGAGCTAAACGAGACAAAAAACAACAAAAAAATGTTCCCTTGCTTCAGCAGTGGAAGGATACCACTTAGCCATTAAAAAGCGTTGATTAACCCCTTCCTTGCTGCCGTCGGCCATTGGCCGACGGCAGCACTTCCTCCCCAGTGCTGCCGTCGGCCAATGGCCGACGGGGTCGACCCTTTTTTTAAACGGCCGCACTGCGGGGAAATCGGGGCCGCGGTAACGGGGTTAAGAAGAAATGTTCCATTGGCGGGACAAACACACAAATAGGGAGGAAAAACATCCAATAAAGAGCTTGAGAGAGAGATAGACAAGAAAGTGATGCAGTCATAAGCAAGAGTTTGAGTGATTTGACCCATATCACACTCTATTTATCAGTGCTTAATGTAAGCCGGTGGTTTCTGGTGCTGGCCACTGGCACTGAATTCTCAACCCCGGCTCTAATGAAAGCCTACCACATGGTAGTGCTGTCTGTCTAATTTTGAGATGAGCACGACACGTGTTAAATAATTCAATATACATAACAAATGAATAACACCTGCCACCCATACTTAGAGCTTTGGATGGCCTGGGACAGTCTGAATTGTAACACTTGTAGGTGTGCGTTGACTAATACTTGTGTTGGTACTGTCACAAGCTGTGCTGGCAGGGGCAATGGCTGTTAATGTGCAGGCTGCAGTGGCCTTCTGAGAAAGGCCAGGGCTTTAAGTGGGCCGGGTCTCTCCGGGTCTGAGCACCGGCAGTTTTTTAAAGGAGGCCTCGAAACGGGTCTCTATCGGGCTCTGTTTTGTGCCCTGGCACAGGAGGTAAGTTAATTTTTTTCAAGCGTTATAGGGGAAGAGAAATCCTTTAAAGAGAGTCACTGAGCAGCAACATTGTTGTGGTATCACTAGGGATTTATGTGGAAGCTTTTTCAATATTATATACAAGCCAGAGTTGCTGCTTATTTATCTTATTCAACTAACAACCATTGACAAAGCCAATAGTCCTGACTTCTTGTAAGGATTCACTTGTATCATATATCTAGATGCAATGACAGAAACAAAAAATTCCAGTCGGGAGGCACTGTGTGCTAAGCACAGATTTTTAGCTTACGTGTTAGTAAGCCATGCCCTTAATTACCTTGACCACACCCCCTTGAGAGACCCCCCCCCCCCCCCCGCCCCCCCTCCCAAGTTTTTTCATCCCACTTAAAGCCCTGAGAAAGGCCCTGGCACTTTTTTTTTTTTTAATTAAACACCGCTATCTAGCATTGTTCGCAATGCTTTTGCAGCAAGATTGCAACAAGTATTATTTGCAATGCTTTAGCAGCAAGATTGCAAAAAGCAAGGCTAAGACAGCTGTGCAATTTGCCTCCCAAAAAAAGGCTTTACATCTGTAGGCAAGAACAGGCTGCCACCCACAGGCTAAGAAACACACACACACACACAAATATAACAAAAATAAGATACTTCAAAAGGGGACTTCAAAAATAGGTTTAGTGCTGTTAATCAAGAAAATTTCCGTGTGGAAAAAATGCCTAATATTTAACTCCTTTCTACAGCTCCGTACTTTTAACAGGCAATGCACAGTGCACAGTGGCACAGCCTTGATTGTATTGCTTCCACTCCGCTCTCTACTCATTCCACGCATCTTGCTCCCAGTGACACTTTTATCTAGGCCTTGGCCCGAGAGGTGCTGCTGCGAGCCGAAGAAACGATAGGATCTGCTTGTTTTATGGCCGGATGTTGCACACACAGTGCTCAGAGTGTCGCACTCCGAGCTGGACGACAGAGTGCACTTCTTAAAACAACGGTTCTCCCTCCGCCCAGATTCTCGGCTGTAATATGTTATCAAAGTCATCAAGACCGACAGGAGGTTCTCCACAGAGACTGCCGCCGCTGCGGGATAAAGTCTGGTCGTAAAAATGAGTCACCCGCCGCGCGCTGACATTTCTGAATGAAGCTGCCCGGCCTGCTCCAATTTATTGCCCAATAGTTGTCAGGGCTCCAAAACTCTGTAGTACTTTTGAAGGAGTGTTCTCTTAACCCTCGGATATTCCGGTCACGAGAGATGTATGCTATGAAAACCCAGACCTTTGGAACAATGAAAGGAACGATAAGAAGTAAGAGTGAAGGAAGGAATGTATTTCAAAGTGGGGCACCCATTTTAACAAAGAGGGGGACCTCTGTTCCCCTTAAGGTTGCACCCTGACTGGACAGTCACAAGGGGCATCGGGGCTCTTTGCCCCAGGCATTTTGAAGCCCCACTTTCCAGTTACAGTTTTAGTTTTTAAAAACAAAAGCCCACCTGTCCATTCTTGATACCGATAATGACACTGATGTACTGACGGAGCCACCCAGCCCGTCCATGCACGCACGTACGCACGCACGCATCCCTACACCCCGAGGGCGGGCTAGCCCAGGGGTATAAATAAATGGGCGCGAGACCGCTCATGGTCTTCGGCCCGTAGCTATAGCCAGTGTCTCCGTTGTGTATTTTTACAGCAGTATAGTTTAGGCCCCACTCCATGGCCTAGGTGCTCCCAACCCCTGTGCTATGGCACCCCATTGGCGACGAGGCGGGTCTTCCCACGCCTCGCCCGCGATCGCACGTCACCGCTCCCCTCTTGCGGTGCTCACGCCTCGGCATTTGAGCCCGGCGATCGCGGAGCCTGGAAGTTGCCAACACTGTCCTGCTGTGGCCGGCCGTTGCAACATCTGAGTATACCCTTCCACGCTTATGGTGGACAAAACGATTCAGAAAAGGGGGTGGTGAAGGACAGAGTATCTGAATTAAACAGAACACTCGTACCCAGTCAAAAGATCAGGGCTTGATCCATCACCGCTCAGACAGGAGTCCCTTGCTCACTGCACCATCAGGATTCAAGCAAGCTGGGCCGAAGACGGCTGTAATGCCAGAAACCGGTCCCCCGAAGCTTGTTTCCTTTCCAGTAAAAGAATTGGCTAGGTAGTTTGGTCTGCCCTGTTCCCATGATGCACTGGGCCAGGGACAGACTAATTTGCATGTAGCCAGGTTCCTAGCTGGGATGGTGCAGTGAGCTAAAAAACGGTGATGGATCAAGCCCTGATCTGTTGACTGGGTAGGAGTGTTCTGCTTAATTCAGATACTCTGTCCATCACCACCCCCTTTTCTGAATCGTTTTGTCCACCATAAGCGTGGAAGGGTATGCTCAGACATGAGTCCCTTGCTCACTGCACCATCAGGATTCAAGCAAGCCAGGCCGAAGACGGCTGTAATGCCAGAAACCGGTCCCCGGAAGCTTGTTTCCTTTCCAGTAAAAGAATTGGCTTGGTAGTTTTGTCTGCCCTGTTCCATTGATGCATTGGGCCAGGGACAGACTAATTTGCATGTAGCCAGGTTCTGAGCTAGGGTGGTGCAGTGAGCTAAAAAACGGTGATGGATCAAGCCCGGATCTGTTGACTGGGTAGGAGTGTTCTGCTTAATTCAGATACTCTGTCCATCACCACCCCCTTTTCTGAATCGTATACTTAATCAGGGCTTGAAATATGCTTTGCTTTCCAACCGGACCTTCTAGGATGCAGCTAATTGGGACGCAATCAGAGAGGAAACGGGCCAAGAGGGTCCCTTCAACATTTAGGTCAGATTCCGTCTGAGATTAAAACCCTGTCCAGCCTACTGTGTGTGTTATAAGTGGAAGAGTGGCAGGTATACAGCCTCTGAGTCAGGTGTCTATCCCTCCAAATATCCTGTATTCCTAAGTTTCCCATCACCTCTCATAGCCTCTCAGTTATTCATGGCTGGGTGCCTTTCTAGTCCAAGTTTACTAAGCAGAAGTGTGGTGCAGCAGCCAGGGTGGGGTACTCCAGAGGATGAGGCTCCCGGTTCGAGTCCCAGCACCGGCGGCAGCTCACCACAGCACCCTGTGACTCTGGGCAAAAGCTTGCTTAATCTCCCCGACAGCCCCCAGCGCCTTGAGACACTTAGGGGTGATTAGTTTGCGTTTTACAAATACCGGGTTACTATTACTCACAAACTTCTACAAGCCACATTCCCTCTTTGAGGTGGTATGAATGTTACTCCTGTAATAGAAAGGAGTAAATAGGCTTTCTGGGCAGAAAATATGGAGAGTGCCTCCCCCTTCAGCTCCTTAAAAATGGCACATGGAAAAGCGTGGCACATTTACGTATGCGTAGAAGTAAAGCGGTAGAGTTTACACATGTGAAACAGCTTTGCCATTCGATTAACCTAAAATTCACTAAAAAAGCCCGGAATTACTTTTGGCAAAATGCAATTATCACAGTTTTTCAGATAATTGGACAACCTCTAAATTCCACCCCCCAGAAAAAGTCATAAATATACTCCAAACGTAGGGAATGATGTACAGCAGTACATGCCGGATGTCTTTTAAGCCAAGGGCCACAAATGATTGACAAGGCTGATGAAAGCGTTCTCTAAAAATTGGCACAGTATACCAAAATCATAAAATTAAAGACCCAGGCATCCAACTATTTCATGCTACCAATCTACCTGGCATTTACAAAAGCCTTTCCCTTGGTGTTTCTGGGATATGACCAATGTTGAGCGAGCCACGTTTTAAAGCAAACATCTGGAGATTGGGACATTACTGGTTAAAAAAACACACTTTTTCATGCCAAAGCTTGCTAATATTGTTTGGGATACCTTAGGCTGGGAAAAGCAGCTGAGTCCAACTAATCATTTGGGACTCATTTTATACAACATCTTAACTTGATGTGTGTTCCATCATATAATTTAACAAGTTTAAATTACAGAGAGAAGCAGTTAAGTATTTTACTTTAAATGAAGGTATAAAACTGGCATTATAGTAAATGCTTCGTTAAACGCAGCTGTTGCTGATGTTTACAGAATTCTTAGGCGTGATATTGGGTAGCAGCACATCCTACACGGTTTATGATGAGACGATAAATTGTTTCAATAGAGGCTCTGCATGCCATTGGCCATGTAAACACGCCCTGTAATATCAAGACGAGGGCATCCCTTTATCACTCTCTTCACTCATATAAGGATTGTCTTATAAGGTAAGTTATTGTGCATGTGTATATATGAGGAGTCTAAGGGCGGCACAGCGGCGAGTCCGCCGCACTTCCAAAGCCTTGGTCAGACCACACACCAGATTAGGAGTTTTCTCCTGTGTGGTGGGCTGGTTTTTGTTGTTCCCACGGCAGTGCCTCAGAAAATGGGCACTGCTAAGGGAACGCCAAAACCAGTTCCTGCACGGCATAGACTGAGAAGTCCATGCCGTGCAGGATGGGGCGCATGCACACATTGGTGCACATGTTCAGGCCTTCTGTGTGCAACCCCATGCGGAGGAGGACCTGCCCGGGCCCTTTTTGTTTCCACTCCGCCACTGTGTTCATGGAGAAGGAACCTTCATGACACCGCTGGTGGAGAGAAAACTCATAATATGCTTGGCGGGACCGCGAAGGTCCCGCCAAGCATATTGTGGCCTCCGGACCACCCCAACACCGCCAAGGAGCGGTGGTTCCCTAATGGCTGTGGTGGGGCCGTGGCAGTCCCACTGCCAGACTCATAATAGGGAGGTCGAGGGACCGTCACCGTAGCGCCCACACGAGTCTGGTGGACAGCCAGATTCATAATCGGCCCCGGACTGGTTTTGATATACAAACATTCACCTACCTAGTAGGTACCGACAGAACACAGAGGCCTATAATCGGATCTGATTGAAGACTATACCAACTATTCAAGGCTTTAATGTCTATTTTTGTAGATATCTTGATCAAGTATAAGTTTTTAATGGATGCAATAATATGACAGAATTTCTGAGTACAACATAATTATAAAAACAAAATACCCAACCAAAAAATCCTGCATTGTGATGTGCAGTAACACACTGTGCTTGAGCAAATGGGGCGGTCAGTTCCTACTGGTTGTGAAAAGCATCAATTAACACGTATTGATCGCTGACATTCCCTTCTAAAAGCTAGCGTATAGACTCCAACACAACAGGGCTTCTCCTACAGGCAGTCAAGAAAATGATTTTAAAAATGTGCAAAATAGCAGTGGCGCTGGAGCAATTTTCCAAGTAGCTCACTGAAAAATCTTAGTATTAATGAATCAGAAAATGAATAAAAATGCATCTGCAAAAGTTTGATATTTATGTCAATGCCTTGGGGATGAAGTGGGCCCTAAAAAGACATTTTTGAAAAAATGGAGTTCAATGTTATATTAAAAAACAAATATTCCTAAATATATAGCTATATGTTACTATGTGTGATATAGCATTTCACCATTGATGGTGAGCACCTTCTGCAGCACAATGCCTTCAGTAGCAGTTTCTAGTTACTTACTGTCAGCATGAACAGCCACCCCAGAGGAACAGTTGGATCTTAATTGCTTTTCACAAGTTATGATGGTCTACTTTAAAACAAGATTTGAAGGGGACCTTAGGAATTCATCTAATAATCACAATTTTCAGCATTTCCCTGGATCCTCTAACCCTCTGCCGTTCAAAAACCTTTCATTGGCCAATTATAAATATTTTGGCCCCAATGGGAGCCCTGAATCCAGTATGGGAAACAGTTCATGAGACAGCCACAATCTTTTCTAGTTAGCAACACTGAGCTACGACATCCATCATAAATGTGATATCTAGGGAAATAATGGCTATTGATAGTACTAATTTACTGGTAAAAAATAATTTTAAAACTGCTAGGCCTATGGGGGAGGGGTAATACAGTTATCATGAAATACTTAGCTGCCAGCAGAAATACTATCTCATAGGTTAAATGTGCAATTGGACAGTCTTGCACCGGATAGTGTGTCCTGCAACAATACTCCTCACAGGTATGGTTTAGCACCATACGCGCTAGCGGAATTCCGCTCGCACGCTGAGATTTGCGAAAACGCACTTTACGTGACGAGCTGGGCTCGTCATCAGCGTGCGAGGAGGCTATGCCATGACGAGCCCAGCTCGTCATCAGCGTGGAAGGGGTTAACGCCATGCCCACAAACCAATGGGCCAAGGAAACTGGCCTCCAAGTACTGAAAACAAAAAGTTCATATTATAGTTTTCTGCTTTATAACAATAATGTTAATACAAAGCATAACAGGTCATTTATCTTATTTGAAAGTATTTATAGAATATCCGATTCACCAAAGGTTTGCTCTTCGTAACACCCATATCACACGGTGCTCAGCTCCTGACAAGTCGCTCTGCAAATTACTCCTGCACCTATACTCAGGGGTCTAGTCCTATCCTCGAAGTGCATTAAATACCTTATCTAGATGGTACCAAAAAGCAGCCAGAGTTGTGCTCTGATCAAGATATTATCCAAGGTCACTCTTGTTAGATCCCAGGCTCACTCACATCGCCGCGTCTGTTGATGCTCGATCAAAGCTGGTCTCATCATTAGAGTCTCACTCAGCTCTCTACGGCATGAACTCAGAATCACTCTGGGGCGGGCTTGGGTTGTGGTGTGCTTCCTGTATCCTCTATCCCCAATTTGCTGAGAAAATCGGAATTTTATGCACTCTAAAATTTCACACTCCCAACCATTGACAAAGCCTTACTATGACCGTCCCCCCCTTACAGAGGAGCCCTACCAAGAAAATCCTTTTTTGCACAGGTGCCATCTTCTAAATTACATAAAAGTCACGGAAAAGCCTCCCACGGAATAAAACCTGCAAGGAGTACTTTATCACAATAGTATTTTAGTAAAAGCTCACATTTTTCAGATTTGACTAATGTCTCATAGATAAAGCAATCTCTCTCCCTTTTAGTCTTTATTTTTACAGTTAGAAAAAAATAGAAATTAGATTAACATAACGAGTAACTTTACACGCCTTCCACTGGCAGCTGAAAGGATTCATAGCATGGTTAAAAAGGGATGATATTGCCTAATGAAGTATAAATTACTAGCCCTTTAATTGACTTGTACTGCAATGCTAATGGACTTAAATCCCAAAAATCCGAGCGGCATCCAGGCCGGAGTGTATATTTATAATGCAAACACTGTGGAAGTAAAACAAATTTCAATTTCTATTTTTCACACGGCTTTTAACTATTAGTGGTTTTGGACCTTATCGCCAGCAAGAGGCGATGGTTGTTCCCTGACACCCATGCTGGGGTTGGTCAGGCTGAGGCTCAGAAGACAGTCCTATTATGGCAGTGCCTGTTTCTATCCAATCAGAAACCAGTTTTCGAGTAATTCTGACATTTGTGCTGACACTGTATACCGTGGCACGTACACTGTCAGCCAATCAGCTCGCAGCAGCGTCCATCAATAGCTGTGAAATCAGCTGCATTATCACCGATTACATCTTCCTTCCGGAATGACCAAGACACAATGACCGCTTCTTCCAAGGCTTGCATTGTGCTCTGCTGGGCACTGCAGCTGCATCCCCCTTATAGACCCCTGCATCCACACTCGGACACTCACTGTAGAGAAGATGGCCCTTTAGACAGGGATGCCAGAAATGGCATCAAGGTGGAACAGTGAAACCTTTGCACAGCTGGAAGTGGACAAGGACTCAAAAGGGGTTTACCCAAAAGGATGGCATCAGGATGGAATCCATACATGGTTGGTTATGTAGGGGTTTGTTTTAAAAATGGAGCACATATGGGGCTGAGACTGAAAATGGAAGTAATAAACATGTTCCTTTTCTATATTTAGCCAAGCAGCTTGGCACCCTGGTCTCAGGAAGTACAGTATGCCACACTTAATCCAGAAATTAATGGCAAATAACAGCAACAAAAAAAATCAAGCCCACTTGTTGAAACCGTTCAGATCATGGACAACTCACTCGGGGCTCCCAAGGATGCTTTGAAATGAGCGTACTCTGCACCCATCTTTCATAAACTGGGATTAATATGATTTCTGAGGATGGTGGAAGTACTATTTATTGGCAAAATAATTAAAATTATAATTTCTGCTGCCAAACTATGGATACTTATTAATTTAACAATTGATTTCTTCATAACCACATACGTATCTATAGGATGAGATATGTTTCCCCCTTAAACTCCCTTCTCTGTTCAAGCAGAGCACTTGCTGATGGTCGGCTACTTCTGATGTCACTGATGTAGTCATATTACTCAGGCAGTCTGGGCTGAAGCGCAAGTAAAATTCTGTGTCTCCGCTGCTCTCTTTTTTGATGGTACGGGTATCTGTCTGATCATATTTAATAAATTGGGCCTGTACGCTGCTCAACTTGGGCACCACCTGCGCCTTCAAAATCCAAGTCTTTAATCTCAGGTACCAGTCAGTATCCGGCATCTAAACAACAACAAAAAATGTACTCTTTCGCTTCATGCAAATACTAATTGACTAATGTCCTAGTACCCAATTTCCCAACATTCCTTCAATCGCCATTCTGGTCACAAAGCGGTCAATCTTCTGATTGCAATGGGAGTGTTTGTTCAAGGGCAATGAGAGAAGAAAACGAAAAATTGTCCAAATAAATGATCATTAGTGTTCCAAGTTTTGTTATGTGTTGACCTGTTTGACTATCCTAGACTGAAGCATACCAGCGTCTGCAGCAATAAATTTGAACCCACCAGGTTCTGGGACTTGAGTAGTCCACCCTCAATGCCCATTACTTCCCACTGCCCCCAAAGGGTACCAGGAGGCATCCAACCTCACAGTGCCCCAAAGGGTACCAGGAGGCATTACATCCTAGCAGAGACCACGGTGGTGAAACGCTCAAGCGGATCATGCTTGCAGTCGGCCGTGCCGGCATCATGACTTTCTTGCGACAAGCAGAAGAGCGGCCTTCGGAATACTTGACATGCAGTAAACGATATATTTTCCAGTGTATGGCGTTTGTATGTTGGGAGTTTTCTTGTCGTGAGAAAGGGAGAGAGAAAATGCATGTGTCTGTGCGTGGGAGAGAGTGGGTGGGCGGCAAGCATTTAAATGAAGAGAAAAAAAATTGCCCAGGAGGCATTTCTTAGTAGAAAATGACTGCTCCTTCACAAGAGAAAAGATACCAGCTTGTGATTAATTATACCTCTCTGAGATCCTCTGTTTTCTCCTTCATTAAGTTCCTTCTTCCTAAAAGCATCACAGTCAACAGAGAGGGTCGAGAGCAACTCCTCCCAGGGAAGACCCCCGAGCTGACCCTAGGTCAGGGTGCCTCAGCAGCACGATGGCCCCAGAAGCAGAGCACTTGCTTTCAGTGTCAGTGCCTCCAGCAGGAATATAAATCAAAACACCAGTTAATATAGCACAGCAGCAGAAATAGAAAATACTGTACAGTGAAGGCAGCGTAAGCAGTCAAATGAGGAAGGTGCCTAACAACAACATGTGCTCTTTTCAATATTACTATCAAAGATAATTGACTGTTGATTGAAGGGTAACTCTTGTATGAAAACCACACTCAGCGGCCCTGGGGCTTTGGAAGTAGGCAGCACGCAATGGCCACCGGTTGCTGTTAACCTCCGCCACTCGTCCACTCTGTTGCTAAGTGTTGCTAAGTGTTGCTTGCAAACAGCGAGAATCAGTTCAATGCTGTTGGAGGCAACAGCAGCAAGCCTTGCCACATGCAAGTCAAGAAAAGAGAATCACACGAGGAGAACATGGGAGTGGGAGGCACTCTGCCACCAGCAGGCAAGAGGACCTTCACCTCCCACAAACAGCAAACCTGCAAAAAACTTAAAGAGGAGGGTTTTCAGGAGCACCCGAGGGTGGATGCTTTTTTTGTGGTGGTTCCACTCCATGGGCCCAATTATGGTAGCCGGCGCACCATGGTCAGTAGACCACCGAAGTAGGATGTGACTGCCGTGCTGGCAGTCAGAAAAGTGCCCTTTAACATGGTGGCTTGTGCTGGGGCCAAGGAAAAGGGTCGCAGCACAAGCTGCAGTGTAAAAGTGCACTTTGTGCACATTCATGCATGGATGCGCATAGGGTCACTACATGGGTCTTCCAGTGTCCCTTTCAGTGGCCCACAAGGGAAACTCCCTTTCCAACAGCCTTTTCATGGCGGTCGGACATCGTAAACCAGACAGCGGTGCCTGCGGTGGTCTTCCGCCCGATGGTTTTAGTCTGACTGCCTGCATCATAAATGCGACCGAAGGGCTGTGTGTAGGTGGGACTTCCACCGACGGCCTGTCAGTGGCGGTCCCACCAGCATCAAAATCAGCCCTTATGTGTGTGTCTTAAAGGACCAACCAAAAACACCACGCATTAAGATCCAGCCACGTTCTGCCATCTTGCACTAGAGAGGCCACACAAACCCCTTTAATCTACACAGTAATCAGAGACCATAGGTCGAAAGGAAAATAATCAGCATAGATGCCCCGGGATGACCTGAAGCCAAAAAACCTTGCACAAATGCACTCTTGAACCCAAGGCCACAGAACTTTCACATTCGGTAAGCTCCCTTGTTGACTTGGTCCCAGCTATGAATCTGTGGTGAATTCGCCTAAGACAACTATCAAGAAATATATATGACTATTCAGAAATGCAATCACGGCATGGCTTCATACATTAACACACTCAGATATACCCCGGTCAGTAAAACACCTTCACTGTTTAGACACTCAAATGAGCAAAATCACTGCATTCTCCCGTGAGATGGCAATTCATAATAATGTCCTAAGGAACCCCTTGGGGAACAGAGATTTTGTTCCCCAAACCAGACAATTCCTTTCGGTATACACTGTTTCAAGAGGAATGTATGGTGAAACTGGGTTGCAATACAAACTTTACTCATAAGGTGGGATGCTACCCGGACAGCCACCTGCGTAAACCCACTACATAAACTGTTCCTTTACCATCAACTCAATAGAAAAACAAGGTGCATAACCTCAAATCACAATGGTTCCAGTGGCATATCACTAAATACATTTATAATAAATTGGGCACCTAATGCCCATCACACTATTAGAAATAGGGTGGCAAAGAGAAAAGACACAATTGGGTCCGTATCAAACCATTCTTTTATGTAAATTTTTGTTTGAAAAAAATCAACAATGCTTTCGACTACAACATATACTACAATATATAAGGTGCAATGTGTCCCCAGTGATTTGTGAAGTAACCAAAGAAACAACGTGTGTACATACAGGTGAGCTATACAGGTTACAATTGTGATTATTTACAAGAAAAGAGGCATAACTCAAAAAAGATTATTTAGATCAATCGTAGAACAGTTGCTACACAATCATAAGCACTGTATGAGTCACATTCGCCTCCAGTACGTCGACGGCGTTTCGACCCTTAGAGTGAGGGTCTCATCAGGACAAGGGGTGTGGGACGTCTAAAAAACATAATATATATTGTGGAATTATAATTATATGTAGTCACCTTGAATATTAGTAAATATTCTTGGAAAGGTGAAGTGATTTACTTTAGAAAGGGCCAATAGATGTAAAACCCATGCGTGTTGAAGTAAATAATTTTACTTACAGTGAACCCGGCCGGGCACTGTCAGGGGGCAGACAAGTAAAGTCATTGAGTTAGCCACTGAGCCAAGAAACAACAGGGATACGTATCTAGAGTGACACAGAATCAACAACTTACCACTGTCATAGACACTTTAGTGGTTGTAGTGTTTCTGTATCAAAAAACGGACGATGACGCTGTTTGGCAGAATCACTCGAGGTTCTGTGAATGTAACAATTGGGGTCTCAGTAATTGGTAAATAGGCAATATCTAATTATTTGTAAGTGCTGAATACTCATCACGTTGTGATGCCTACCTGAGCACGATGTATGCTAGCGCAATCTAGGAACGGAATTGTCTCTTTATGTATGGTTGAAGTAAAAGTCAAATGGATTTGAACAGTATTCAGATATGAGATGAATTTGGTGAAATTCTCTTCACTACCTCTCCAAGTTAGAAAAATATCATCTATATAACAATATCAGGCTCCGCAAAACATAAACATTGGAACATAGTCCCCTTTCAATTGCAACCACGCGCGCTACGCCGGGCGTGTTATAACGCTGTGACGTCACCCGCCAGCCACCACACTATTCCGGGAAGGCGGCGATCGAGCGAGTGGTTCCAGCGCCTAGGTAGGCATTGGCATTGGAAACAAAAATATATATCTGGTAGTGTTGGGCGACTACCAACCCATGCTAAACTTAGATTTCGTTTACAATTGCAGACATCGTCTGGCTAATTCGCGCACTGACGGCACCGTCCGTTTGCACGACAATCCCATTATTGAAACTAGCGATTGCGCTAGCATACATCGTGCTCAGGTAGGCATCACAACGTGATGAGTATTCAGCACTTACAAATAATTAGATATTGCCTATTTACCAATTACTGAGACCCCAATTGTTACATTCACAGAACCTTGAGTGATTCTGCCAAACAGTGTCATCGTCCGTTTTTTGATACAGAAACACTACAACCACTAAAGTGTCTATGACAGTGGTAAGTTGTTGATTCTGTGTCACTCTAGATACGTATCCCTGTTGTTTCTTGGCTCAGTGGCTAACTCAATGACTTTACTTGTCTGCCCCCTGACAGTGCCCGGCCGGGTTCACTGTAAGTAAAATGATTTACTTCAACACGCATGGGTTTTACATCTATTGGCCCTTTCTAAGGTAAATCACTTCACCTTTCCAAGAATATTTACTAATATTCAAGGCGACTACATATAATTATAATTCCACAATATATATTATGTTTTTTAGACGTCCCACACCCCTTGTCCTGATGAGACCCTCACTCTAAGGGTCGAAACGCCGTCGACGTACTGGAGGCGAATGTGACTCATACAGTGCTTATGATTGTGTAGCAACTGTTCTACGATTGATCTAAATAATCTTTTTTGAGTTATGCCTCTTTTCTTGTAAATAATCACAATTGTAACCTGTACAGCTCACCTGTATGTACACACGTTGTTTCTTTGGTTACTTCACAAATCACTGGGGACACATTGCACCTTATATATTGTAGTATATGTTGTAGTCGAAAGCATTGTTGATTTTTTTCAAACAAAAATTTACATAAAAGAATGGATAGATAGGGACCCAATTGTGTCTTTTCTCTTTGCCACCCTATTTCTAATAGTGTGATAGGCATTAGGTGCCCAATTTATTATAAATTTATTTAGTGATATGCCACTGGAACCATTGTTTTTCTGGATAAACACTTCACCCTGGTTCCGTTGTGAGTAGGGTCTCCCTTGTTCTTCCTTTTCGTAACCTCTAATCACTGCATAACTAGTCAGAGATCCTTTTGTTAACAAAATGGCCGCATCCTTCCTAAATGTCTTAATCGCGAGATGCATTGGGTAGCTAAATGTCAGTGCTCCTTCTTGTCCTATAGATCAATTTCCTCATCCTTCTGTGAGGATGCCCTCTTAATATCAATTGTGACTTTGCAACATCACTGCTCATTGCTATTGTTTATCACTGGTATCAGAGGGCCTTAGGTACTTCCACACTTTAACTTGACAAATGGGTTACTCCTCCCTTTGGCCTCCTGACTCTCCAAGTGTAGCAAGATCAAGTTGGTCTTATTTAAAACTAGAAAATGTAGGGCACTTGAAATGATGATGATCTACAATACACATTAGAACGTTCTAGCCCTTCTGGTGTGGAGTTACAAATACAAACATGGACGATGTCATCCTATGGGACAGAATTGGGAAGTCTTCTAATGGCAACAAACCAATGGATCTAAGCCTGCTTACTAAAGCTCTGTTTGCTGTCACAGAAGGAAAGTAAACCTGTCGAGAAGTAAAAATACCAGGCTCAGCCAACAAGGATCTACGCTAAGACCAATTGTGAAAGAAGGCAATTGCGATGCCTGGGCAGAAAAAGGGGTGATATTGGCATTGCCAAAGTTAGGGATGGCACGAGATGAGTCCGAGCAATATAGGCTCACCACACTCAGTCATGGAAAGCTTCACAAAGACTCAAAACCCTCTTGCAAAGCAAATATCTTACGATTTGTTCTGGCCAGCTGTGCTAAAGCCGATATAGCTCATGGACTGCTCACTTCCTCAGCTACCCTTGTGGGACCACGAAGAGAGACTTCTCCTTCCTAGTCAGGTCGCAGCACCAAGGCTTCTTCCAGAACCTTGGACCTGTTCCCAGTGTTGTGGGCACAGCAACTTCCAAAGACATATCATAGACCTGTTTCTGGTCAGATATACTGTTGGGGGAGGCCATGTGTTCTCCAAAAGCCCAGAATACAATACACTATCTTAAGGCACTCTGCACTTGAATCTAAAATGGAAGCACTGGAAGGAAGACCAGGACAATTAAGTTGAGGTACCAGATTTAAAAAATCATCACCATAGCCAATCAAATTGGGGAGGATCAGGCCAAGAAAATGTGGATTTCCATGGTGGCAGTGCAGAATTTCTGAGTGGAATGTCCGCTATCTTCGGCCAGTTCTTTGAAGAGCAGACATGGGTCGGCCACAAGACTTTGATTGGGCCTCATACAATTCCCACACTTTTAATAGAAGTGAGCGGTCACCGGAAAGATCAGTCCAGGCGGTCAAACCAGTCAAATATTTATGCTCAAGCAGTGCTCTAGTTTATTAATATATTTATCGTGGAGGTTTGTAGACCACTGCCTGTTGCGTTTCAGTTATGTCAGGACGCTGTTTAGGCTGAATGTATTTTGCAGCCAGACAAGAGTGAAACTGGTCAGGGGCTGCTTTACGGATATGGACTACACACTGGCCTTATCCTTTGTGGGGAACCACGAGAGCGTAGAGGCCCTCAGCAAAAACGCCATTCACATGCTATGTTGAGTGTTATCACAGAAAAACACTCATGAGGACAAAATAACCGAAACTATTGGGGACTAAGAGGATTTTAAGAAAGGGAGGTTTGAACACGTCGTACTCCAGAGCAAAGAAAAATTGCCTATATCCATCTCTAATCTCAGCTGCCTCGGTCAGTCTCCAAAATCGTGGTGATGAGGAAGTGGTCACCCCTCTACAATGGGTGTAAGCCGCCACTAGCGTGTAGCAGAGACGGGAAATCGCAAAGTAACACAAAAAACATGGAGCTCCTCAAGTGAGCTCACACTTCAAGTCCACTTGATGCAGCATAGGATTTAGTTTAAAGGCGAAACAAAAGCCTGGCTGCCAGCTTTCTGCTTTATTTACTCTGAGATTATAAAATGTGCCACTAATCATATTAAATAAATTGTTTTATTAGCTTACGGTGACTGCAAAATATGCCTGATACAATGTGTGCCACACAAGCCAGGACACAAGTTGCTTCCTATACTGATTTTACACAGGACGGAATGTACATTACACCACTTTTTGGGACCATTGGCTGCTCATTCGTATTACCAGACAGCCATTTTACTGTACTGCACACAACTCTGCATCTACCTGCCCCGAGGGTTGAACACCGGTGGGGGCGCGTGGACCTCCAAAGCCAGCCATTATTCAGACAAGAGTAGAAATTTCCATTCACTTTTCTTTTCGACTACGTTTTTGCCACGGACAAATTTGTCCTAGATTTGCACTTGTTGGTAGCTTGAGCTATTTGGACTTCGAGTAATACGGACTTTGTTAAGATTAGTCCTTGGAGAGTCTATGCATTGTCACACTGACAGTTACAGCTCACACGAGCCTTATATTCTTTAATTTTAGAATTTTATTCCTGCCATGTACAGGCCTGGTTGTCAACCTGGACTGCAGGCAAACACCAATGCAGTTTCCTAATGTAGCCATGTTGTTGGTTGGTTTTCCTAACACTAGGGCCAGAGACACTGGGCCTATACAATTGTCTGCTCTACCCGTGTCCTTGGAGGAGTGTTTGCTTCCTAGTATAGTAAGAAAGCACTTGCTGATCAGATTCAAAATGAAAGGTTCTCCATCAAGAGGTAGTCAAAATGGCAGCTTGAAGACCACCACTAGACCTGTTGATCCGCTAGCCACCTCGCTCTGGGCTGCCAGAGTTCCGCTCCTTTGCTTTCATTTGCCGTTGGTGGCAGCTGTGGGTTTGGTTTGCTTCCATTTAACTAACTGGAGTCAGGAGGCTGGCTGATGGCCATGATTTGTAAAAGGAAGGTCCAGGGTTGGAAGCATGGCACACTGATCTTCTGAAGCCAGGCTGCATGTCAATATCATCAATGTAAAAAAGTCTATCAGACATCACATTCTGAGAAACGGGGTGTGCTTCGCATCTGCCTTCCAGTTCACTTCCTCATACAAAAGAACATTTAAAAAAGGCGCATGGCTACTCTACAGAGTGTCCTAGTGCTAAAAGCTTATTGATCACTGAACCAGCAACTAAATTAAAAGGCACAGCCAAGATTGTAGGTTCCGCTTAAGGAAACCTTCATCCTTAGTGGCACGCAGGTAGAGAGGAAGGCATTCCAGCTGGAAGCGGCCAGCGCAGAGAAGGCGGTACCTCCCCATTTCTTCGTCTTGGCTTTCAGGACCACCACCCGCAGTGAGTCCAAAGAGCCCGATGATGAATGAATGAGCCTTTTGGCCAGATGAGCGGGACCCGATCTATAGAAGGCTCGATAGGCCACCGCCGGTGACTTAAAGTGCGCATGATGACGGCACATCTCACGCCCCCAGTCCCATACAGTCCCATACAGTGACAAGAGGGTCACAAAGCATATTGTGAGCCCTTATGCACTGTCACCACTTCTTTAAAGTTGGAAGCAGCGCTGTCCCCTCCTGGGCAATCCTGCTTCACACCACCTCTTCTGCACAGCATGCCTCTCCACAGGCAGGCTGCCATCCTGAGCACGGCTGCTTGCACCGGCGGTGTCGAGAGAAGATTTATGCAGACCCCATCTACACAATTATGAAAACAGAAGACACGACGCCCAGATATCATATTAACGGATGCATTTTGCCAGCAGCCTGTATGCTCGAGTCAGTAACAGCTGTCATGCTCCAGCCTCTCTTCTGTGTTCAGATCCCAACTTGATTTTCTGAAACATTCATCAACACAGTGCTCTCCCCTCTGTTGGCACGACTCCACTCTCCTTCCCAGATGCAACAAAAAGGATACCGCAGTCTGGGAGAAGCGTGTGACGGTGACAGGCATTCTATGTTTCAGGTGTTCATGCACAAGTCATGTGTGGTCAACATTGTGCGACCATGGGAGGTGCAAATGCATGACAGTCTTTCTATATTTCTATGTTCGTGCACAAGTCGTGAAGTCAATATAGTGTGACCATGGGGGGTGGAAGCCCTGGACGGTGACAGCATTCCATATTTCTATGTTTATGCACAAGTCATGCGTGCTAATACTGTGTGGCCATGGGAGGTGAAAGCATGTGAAGGTGACAGCAATTTTATGTTTGTGTTCATGCACAAGTCATGTGTGGTCAACATTGTGTGACCATGGGAGGTGGAAGCGTGGGACGGTGACAGGCATTTTATGTTCATACACAAGTCATGTGTGGTCAACGTGGTGTGACCATGGGAGGTGGAACCCCGTGATGTGACATGCATTCTATGTTTCTGGTTTCATGCATAAGTCATGTGTGGTCAAAACCGTGTGACCATGGGAGGTGTAAACGCATGACAGTCTTTCTATATTTCTATGTTCATGCACAAGTCCTGCGGTCAATACAGTGTGACCACGGGAGGAAGAAGCCCTTGATGGTGACATCATTCTATGTATCTATGTTTATGCACAAGTCATGCGTGCTAATACTGTGTGACCATGGGAGGTGGAAGCGTGGGACAGTGACAGGCATTTTATGTTCATACACAAGTCGTGTGTGGTCAACACGTTGTGGCCATGGAAGGTGGAAGTCTATGACAGGCATTCTATGTTTCTGGGTTCATGCACAAGTCATGTAAGGTCAACACGGTGTGACCATGGGAGGTACAAACGCATGACAGTCTTTCTATATTTCTATTTCATGCACAAGTCTTGCGGTCAATACAGTGTGACCACAAGAGGAAGAAGCACGTGAAGGTGCCAGGCATTGTATGTTCATGCACGAGTCATTTGTGGTCAATAAAGAATGAGGATGGTAAGTTAAAGCATGAGACTGTGACCGGTATCAGGTGTTTTTGTTTTCATGCATAATCCATGTGTGGTCAACTACAGGTGGCCGTGGGTACCAGTGCCCTTGAAAATAGTTTTGACCTGAGTGCGTCAAAGTCATATGGTAAGACGGCCTGTTTGTTTTAAAAAATCTTTTTATTTGGCATTTGATGAATCGTGTTCAGTAGTATTGACGCATATCAGTACATAACATGTCCATTAATATACAGCATTTCAATAAGGTATACATGTACTTGTGTGTCCCTGTTTAGTACATAAATTCACCCTGCTTCATAATAAAATGTTGCTCTGTGGATTATGACCAGTATATATGACCGTTCTCCAGGGGTTATATCATCCCAGTACCTTTCTCAAAATATGGTTAAAGGAGAAGCGGACGTGGTCTGCATGTATACAGATCAGACTAGGGGGCCTACGAATAAGCATCACTCATTTTGTGTGATTTAATAAAGCTAAAACAACTATTAACCAACTGGTTATTATTTGGGGTCTAGCCTGTGTGTCTGTGCCACTGTCTATAAAGGATATTGAGAATATCAAGGTGGGCGGCGGTTTTGAAGGAGATGGGGCGTGAGAGACCCCTGGCCGCTACTTCTCAGGTTTGTAATCGCAGTCACTTCTACGCTGCATCAGGTTGGTTGGGGGGGGGGGGGGGGGGGGGGGGGGGGGGCTTTAGTGTGTGGAAGTTGGACGCCATTAGCTAGTTTTCAAGTGCTCAGGTTTGACATCTCATCCCCATCCAATCCACCTTCCCCCCTTGGAATAAGTACGCCAAGACCCCACCTGCAAGCAAAACATAACTATAAGTACCCCCAAAAAACGAAACTTCCTTTTCCCTTGAGCAGTCTGGCAACGCCCAGCCGGCCAAACTGCTGACATAGTCAACAGAAGACTCCATCCAGTTTCGGGGTGGGCCTCATTTTGTATGCTACTGTTTGGGCAGTGCGATTTGCGTCGGCCCAATCAGCAGCAGCCTATAGCCTGGTTAATTTTTTCACACCATCCCTGTCAGTGGCCACATCCAGGGGAGCCCAGCCATTTCAAAGGTTGTCCACTGTTCTTGAGGTGGTGGCCGGTAGGGTAACACTATCCGCTCTCGGGGTCTCCGAGTCTGTATCTCCTGTGCCCTTAGCTGAGTGAGAGTAGAGCTCACCTTTCTTTTCATGAGGTCGGCCATCGCCCGTAAAGCATCCGCTCTTTTCTTCTCTGTTTGGGAGAGGCTCTGTTTTTAGAAGGTCTCCATTTCGGCTAGTCTGTGATGGCTTCCGGATCCATATGTCTCTAGGGGCGGCGTCAGCGTTTGTTTTCTTGGATGTCGCCCCAGATTTGTAGGATTCAAGCCATTCCCAGGCCCCCTCGGGGCCTTCACAGAAATGTGTCTTTTCAACCAGCATAATGGGGAGCCTGGCAGGGAACATCAAGAAGTACTGCAAGTTTTCTTCTCACAGGGTCTTTTTGACTTTGAGAAACGAGGCCCGGCGTCTTTGTACTTCAGCAGTATAATCAGGGAAGATGGAAATCATACTGTTATCTATCTTGAACAAGCTGTTTGCCCTCGCTTCCTGGAGGAGAACAGCTTATAATGAAGGAGCCATGCCACCATCGGGCGCGGTACCTGACCCGGCGCAGGGGGGCGGGCAAGTACCCAATGTGCCCTTTTGCGGGTGTAAAACAATGAGAAGCCCTCTGGTGCAACCATTGCATGGTTTCAGCAGGGAGATCATGTCCACTCCTTCCGGTAGGCCCACAATTCTGATATTGTACCTCTTCTTTCTCCCCTCCACATCTCCGGTCCTGCGTTCAAGGTTCTGCTCCAGATCTGTGAGTTCTGTGACCCGGCGAGTCAGGGTTTGTTGTGTGGGGTGGAGTTTGCAGACAGTGGTGCAGGCCAGCGGTTCTAACAGTATCACAGGGGCCCAAATCTCTTTCCCGTCAGGGCTTAAGGTATTGCTTGTGTAGAGGAAGTCCCAGGGTTGCCCTCAGGCCATTCAGCAAGTCCTAGCAAGGTTCACACTGGTTAGATGTGGTAGGGCGCCATTGTCCGCTAAAATCAGCCACGTCGTGGACAGGTTCTCAGGCTGTCTCTCAGCAGCTCTCTCCCTTGCCTGGGCCCAGAGGTCACCCGGGAGGCTGCCACCCATGATTTTGCCCCTGACGTGGAGATGGGACTGGGTGCTCAGCAGGAGCCGGGGGAGGGCGGGGTCACCTATGACCTTGTCTCGCTGGCGTTGTTGTTTGGACTGCGCGGCCTCTGCCGGACCCAGACTCAGGTCTCGAATCGCTATGTGGGGCAGGCATCCCGATACCATACGCAGCTCTCACATCTCAGGCCTTGTGTCCAGGCCTGGTGTTCAACCGTAAGGCTTCCCCTGACCGGCTCGAGTCCACTGTCAGCTGCTGCCTGGGCCCAACAGGCGACCGGGACCTCTGCTGCGCAGCCAGTCAAGTCCTGCCTCTTGTAAAACTCTGGAGAGTTGCATCTATCAGGTCCCGTCTTCCTCTGCTGTCCTCCGGAACCTCCATTTGCAGCACAGTGGGTCCGAGCTCCTCCTTCGGGCTCTAGCGTTTGTGTTTTACCTCTCTCCCTTGTGCTCAGAGAGGGAGCTTCAATCCATACCCCGACCTCTGCCCTCTGCATGACGGAGCAGCCATCTTGCGTTCAATCTCACTGCACAGCATGTCTTCCTTGCTGCTATCCAGACATGCTTCTGGGCTCCTGGGTTGCTACCATGAGAGCACTGGAGGCTCCCCCCAGAGCAGGGCCACACACTTAGGGGTGTTCCACCCAGGCTGGTCTACGGAGGATCAGGATTTTGTACGGGCTGGAACGGAGCAACAGGCTCACACATCCACCACTATCGGCTTACAAGCCTCACCCCTTCGTAAGACTGCCTGTTATGTGAAACATGCAGCTATTTGACAAAGTCCCCATGAAACCCCAGCCACTGAAACAGCCACCCTTGAAGAGATGTTCCCCATCTGCCCTTTCCAGTGCCAGGTTTCAATAGAGTGATTAAAGCTCCCAAGAAAACCCAGGCTTGTATCGAGTCAAAGTCAGGTTAGATGAATCAATGACAGGGTGGTAATTCAGATTGGAGGGTGTGAATATAGACAAAGCTTTACGTTTCCATTATCAGATTCTGCGTGGTGAAAGGTGGAATCAGGAAAGTGGGCTGCGGTTCATGTAAAGGAGTGACCAGGAATGGGCTCGCTGTACACAACGTGCCAAGGAAGGAAGTTGTGGATAAAACGTTACACAAGAAACGGCTATTGGATTACATTTGAGGATTACAACTTCCTCTAACTTCATTCTAATAGTTTGTAAAAAGCACGCTGTACGGTGGCAAAACGTAAGTAGACAATGAAAGATTTCTTCCCAATTGTGGTTTTATCTCTTCTATCTAGGCTGAAAAAATCCAAACATCTATTTACACAAAGTCTTGGGATTAAATAACATACTTCAAGTTTGTTAACCATTTTTTCACAAAAGAGCCCCCTCGAGCCAGTGTGCAAGAACACAAATTAAAATGCCCGGCTCAGGAAGTTACACCGGCACCATGCAGCAGTGTGAATAGTCTGAGATAACCCCAGTTCATCAACTATTTACCATAATTATTAGTTAAGGCTGGACTTAGTATCCATTGATGCTTATGTGCTGCAGTGCAAACCCTGCCTCATAGGCCCGGGAAGTATGGGTGCAGGGGTGGCGCAGCACCTACAGAATAACCGTGCTGGAGTTCAGAAGATGAATGAGCAATAAAGATACCTTTACATTTTGTTTTTGTCTTGTCATAGGGTCAAATGTTAGGCTCTGTCTTCTGGGAAATTGCTGCTTCTTTTAAAATGGAGATTGTTGTTAGCTTTTCTTTCACCTACTGAAAAGGAGAGGATTTTGTAATGTGAACTATGCGATGATCTTGCTGTATGTGAAAGGAAAGACTGTAGGATGTTATTTTTTTTCTAACACACAACAAAACTTGACCTGTAAAACTATTAAAAAAATATATATAAACAGCAAAGCACAAATGAAGCACTTTCTTTTGAAATTCTGAAGTGTGATGGTAACAATTTTTCTAATAGGATCAAAACAAATCAAGACACTTTACTTGGTCATAAGCAAAATATATATTCACTGAAACCCCATTTCCATACATTATCATTTGTGTAATGTATAGATTTTTCAGTAAAACGACATGTCTGTCTAAATTTAGTTGGCACTTCAGTGAAAAATGTAAATGACAGTGTGCTACCACACCATGCTTTAGTAATATATTTCCAACAGCGTACTCCAAAATGCACCTCCATCTACGTGGTGCTCCCTTACCACTCTCCTGCTGAATGGGCGTGACTCATTTGCTACACTTTTTCTTTGTATGATGCTTGATTTTTTCGCAGTCCCCACGACCAACTCTGATGGCAGCACCCCAATCTGAAAATGGTTCCAGCACCACTGCTTGAGTCTTCCCCTCAGCACGCTGCTCTGAGAATCAAGCTGCAGCGATTGAGACAGAGAAGTCCGCCTGTGACGTAGACCACTATTAACGCTTGGGGTCCAGTGACAGACACATTACTCCGTGTTAGACTCTGGCGAGAAACGTATTATTCAATCCACGAGACCACCGACCTCAAACACTCAATTCTTTCTACACACATGCTGATTATGTGATTTTGGATGAGGAAGGCAGAAATGAAGGTGTTCACTGTGGTATACCCAAGCGCAGGGACGCAACTAGACTTCAACATTGGGGGGAGGGTGGGGCTAACATGTCAAACATGAGGGTGGAGGCAGCATTATAGCCATGTCCAAATTAGTTGTACGCTGAAGCCATGTATCAGGGCCATTTGTGGAGAATTATCTTTTCAGGCACACTGACCATGGAACATTATTTTCAGCATAACAGAATTAAATATAATTTTTAGGAGTTATAGGTTTTCAATAAATTATAACACAATTAATGGCAATATTTTCATATATTACAAGATGGGCTGGTAGACCTAACACGATTTTGAATGTTCTACTATGTGTCAACTAATGACATAATATATTTCAAACACACTGGACAGGTTGCATCAACCTAACAGGACTTGGAGACACGCACACCTTTAAGCAGGTATTTGAACGTTCTTTCCTAAAAGAAGTTTTGGTAAATTCGTAGTAAAAAGTGAAGTTTAAGCACATTATTTTAGTTATTTTTATATTGACGCGGAAATTACCCCAACACGTAATTGTGTTATTTGGAGAATAAGATGTTGATATAATAAACAACTCTGTTGCTGTCTGGCAGGGGAGGCCTCATGCCCAAGCTCTGAAAACCATAGAATTTTGAAAATTGATTTATTGGTACTGATATAACTCCATTAAATATTCTTGGTTTTAAAATGCTTGGTAGGCAGATATCCTGAAATGCAGCCCATGTTTGCAAAGATCTTCGGAAATAGCGTGCAAAAAGGATTATCCATGCTAACTCCAAATTACACATGGAATTCAATGAGGGTTTACCAGATGTACCAGTTACTGTCCCTAGCTTACCATATGGTACCCATTGCACTGCCCTTGCTACCCATTGTCTTAGGGGTTGTGCTGGTACTGGTAGTAACAAAAACTAAAGAGCACTCTAAAGCCCAATTTATTTATTTTATTTAGTTTACAGTGTATTACCTCCAACTAGACACAGGGCAGTAAATACAAGGCTGCTGAAGAGTCAGGTGTGTACCAAATGGTCAACCTGTGCTGTCAATCGCTGCGATAGATAGGTGAAGTCACTTCAACCACTTCTGGCATTTTAGTGACGGAACATCCATGACAGTAAAGGACTGACACCCAAACGTGGAACATACCCATGAAAGCTAGCAGGAGCTAATTGTAAAACAGTCATACATTTCTATAAAAAATTGAGCAGCAGTGCAAAAAAAAAATGTAAGAAGTAAGTTTGTATAGATAGTGTGGTCAGTATATTTCAGGAAACAGTCAGAACAACGCAAGCTCGGCCACGTGTGTTTTGACAACGCAAGCGCTACTAAGCTTATGCCTTAACAGGCAAATGCGTGGTTTAGGCAGTGCGTGGTCTAGCTGCTGCTGGGCAGAAGCAGGAAAGATCGGGAGAGCCAAACGACGCTGTGAGTTAAGTGAGGCTGGCGCTGGGTTTTGGTGGTTAGTTTGTATGGGTTGGTGGGGTATGTTTTCAGGGCTGGTGGGGTAAGGTACGTTTTCAGTGATGGCTGGGTACTTTCCAGGGTTGCGGAGGTCGGAATAGGTTTCATGTAGTTTTCAGGGCTGAGGGGTCAGGGTATTTTTCAGAGAGGGGTCAGGGAAGTTAGTAGGGCTCGGGGGGTGTCAGGGTAGTTTTTAGGGCTTAGAGGACAGAGGAGTCGTTTTTAGAGCTGGGGGGGCAGGGACGTTTTAGCGTTGTGGAGGGGGATGGATTTTAAGAGCAAGAGGGTCGTTTTAGGACTCATAGTGGGTGGGTCCAGGGAGGTAAGACGTACCTGTCAAGTCTTAACCACGGATATGTCTTTGCCATACATGCCTTACCAATGCATATTTTGTTGTAAAGGCATGCGTGGTAAAGGCATATGCATGGTTTAGACTTAAGTGGTTGAGACCGCATTGAACCGGCATTCATGGTAAACGCATGCATGGTTCCATCACACAAACGTATACTTCTGTAGATTCTGGTCTAAAGTAAAGGGAGGTGGAAATGAGAATTCTATTAACAGAATGTTCAGTAGTTGCATGAGAGAGCAAGTCTGTAAAGAAGTGTGAATGTGTGAGACTGGCATCTAACATGAGCATGAGGCAAACTCAGAACAACTATGAAAAGGTTTTGGACAAACAGGAGTAATAATACCTATTTAGAGCACTCCCTCTCCTGCTATCTCATATTCTTACAGAAAACATCGCCAACCTACTCCTCCCACCTGGTTATCACATCCCCCTCATCTCAAAGAACTCCACTGCCTCTTAATCCAGAAAAGAGCACTCTTCAAACTCCTAGCGCACACATACAAAGCCTTACACAACACTGGCCCCACAACATCAACAACCATATAAGCTTCCACAAACCTCCCAGACACCTCCCCTCAACCAGACTCCTATTCACCCCCCCAACAATGCAGAACAAGATGCGGGGATCATGCCTTCTCCTACCTCGCTCCTAAGCCCTGGAATGACATGTCTCTGCACATCAGGGACGTCAACTCATGCTGAATTCCACAAGAAACTGAAGACCTGGCTCTTCATCTAGCCCCGAAACTGGCTCGGCCCCTTGCAGCTCCTGCTTCAGTGCTAGGATACCAACCTGGCGAGTCATGCAGTATACAAATACACATAATATATAATAATATCTTCAACCCTGTTTGCCTCTTATCATATCAGCCAATTTCTTTCTCCAACTTTCCCTTCTGGCCCCTCTTCAGCTAGATGTAATGATTACATGGATGCTCAAGAAGGATCTGCCTTTAGATACTCTTGGCCTGAGTTAGAGTTTGGCGGCAGGGTTACTCTGCCACATACGTGACAGCTATCCTGTCAGACGTTTTTCCAGTTCTATAGTATTGTAATACAGCAGACGGGATATCCGTCATGTTTTTTTACCGAGTAGCCCCATCCGACAAGCTCTAAATCAGAGTGTGGAAAATGGTGGTTCTGTCGGGTACAGAATTGATTCTAGATTTACTGAATAATAATAGTCAAACCTTTCAGCAATAATCAATGAAAAGTGAAAAAAGGCAAAAACCATGAATCAAAGAAACAAGCAAAAAAAACACACAAAAATTAAATCAACATCTATATTTAAGGATAAATAAAATCCATATGTTCTTTACAATTTATGGAGTAGAAATGAAATGACAGGCTGTCAGAGTTCATGAACATTCAATTGGTTCCAACGGCGCAAGTAATATAGAGAAAACAGGTGCGAAAAAAGTGCTGAATGTGAACAGGATATATACAATACTGTACGAAATGATGAAAATGGTCATTCAAAAGACATCCATCCCTTGTTACACAAGGCTCTGCGCTGCTTAGGGTTTAAAATTTCTGTTTCACGTGGGGCGGAGAAAGTAGGGTCAGGATTATCACAAGCACGTTGATGTTTTGACCCAATGGGGTGCATAATTTACTAATTAGCACAGCGGGTCTTCCTCAGGACAAGGTGATACAAGGGACAGCCATGATTTATGAAAGAAAAGTCTTCAGGGAATGGTCCACCATGGGTTGGACTCACAATGACTGTGGTAAATGATTCACATTAATAGGGCAGCATCGTTCTGTAAATCTCCAGCGCAGCTCAGAAAATGAAAGAGCTCTAATTGAGAACCCATGTAGGTTCCTACTTCCCAGGGGCTCTCTTTGTCCTGACCAGTTATCTCTGTCCTTATTTTTAACTCTCTCTTTCAGCCATTCCAATTTTCTCATTATAACCGTTCATCCCAAAACCCATCTCTTTCCCTCTCTTGATTTATGATTTTTCCTTTGTTCTCGACCTTCTGGCAAGATGCCTGTGGCCGGATACATGTTGCTGTGACTAAGGTAACACCAATGTCTAGGGTAAGACTTGCATTACCTACAACACTCATTCCTCCTCTTCTCCTAGATGGTACATATTAGCATATATCACCATCTTGGCTTCCTTTCATGCTTAAGTGCATGTGCAAAATTGCTGCAACATAAAACAAACACCCCTCTAGTCATAGTGCCCCACACCAAAATGTCTTCCTTGAGGTCACACTATAAAGCCACATTCTTAACACCCAAGCACAATAGTGGTGTGTACAAGTGTTAGTGACTACATTTTTCACTTATCTTCACCTCACTCCACACTTAAGAGCACCTACATATATGTTGTGTTGTGACGAGCAGTCATTGCGTGCTAACAGCTATACTGTTTTCATCCAAGGTTACTGTATAAACCTTCACTCTTCCAACAAAGCACAAGCATAGGAGAAGCTAGATACCCTTCCACCAAGAAGGGCTTCAAGGCCTCATCGGAGGTAGAACACTATTTATTAAAGCAACCACAACATAATTCATCCTTTTTGTTACATGTCAAACCGAGTCTAATCGAAAGTGCATTTGCTCCAATTAGTGTTCTTTCAGAAAAGCAAATACAGACACATTATAATAAATGAACATTTGTACTCAGTAGTTCTGAACCTATGAATGTACAATTGCACAAAAGAATGTACATTTAGATGAGTTAATGTACATTCACAGAAAAATGTGCATTCTTACAATACAGACAGCATCACATTTACATCAGGTAATTAAATGTGCATGAAGTAAACAGACCATCAAGAAGCCATTATCGTTCAGGAAACATAATATTGCAAACACATATATTCTTCGAAACAAACATGGAAAATGACTTAAAAAATAAATATATATTGTTTTTTTCAACACTACAACAAGCAGTTAATACAGCATTACTCATACTCAGTACTCATCGCAGCAACTGCCCCTCATCAGGAGACTCACTGGCCCCCAACGACACAGTCACGTGTTTATATACCAGCACTCTGCAGACCAGCCCTTGCTAGCCCTATCCCCGTATGATGTGCAACTGTCAGGGAGAGGCCCATCCCCCGCCAGCTATCAAGGTGTGCTCATGCCATAGGAACAGAGTATCATAACAATAACTAAACAAGCTTCCCTCGCATCCCCCCCCCCTATCCCACTCTCTTCCACCGGTGTGTCCCAACTACCAATTGACTATATAATCTAGTACAACCAATCCCTCAGCAGCGCTTGTCATAATAACAGTAATACAATACTTCTTATTCTCTTATCACTCCATTGCAGAAACTGCACAGCATGTCTGCACTAGAGGGTTCCCTACAACCCTTGTATTTCAGGGTGTTCCCGGCTGTGCATTCAGGACCGAGTTTACATCTGATTCTACCTCTGGTGTCTGCAGAGATATAACAAAGGCCTTCCATGCCCTTGCGGTCTCCAGCGCCTTGTTATTAATCCGCTTGGCATGCTGAAGCCAAACAGTACTGTCACCCCGTCGCCCAACTTGTTCTGCCTTCCACCTCGTAAAGCTGGGCCCTCCCCTGGACTTCCAGTGCGCTGTGATATCTCGTTTAGCCAACAGCCATCCCAGATCCGGAAACTTGCTTGTTACCTTCGTTTTGGGAGTATGCGGAATCCAGTGCAATAAACAGGTACCCATGTCAGGCTCAATCCGTCGCTCCGTTATTTCGCAGAGCAGGTCCACTACCTCCTTCCAGTATGCACCCAGTTGCGGACAGCTCCACATCATGTAATAAAACTACGCCCCCTCCAAAGTACAACGTGGATACTGGGCAGTGTATTTTAAAATACTTATTAATCTTAGCAGGAGTAAGGTATGCCCTATGCAATATAAAAAAGTGAACCAGCTGGAATATGGTGTTCTTAGTACTTTTCCATGCTCTCCGGAGAATTTGAGCCCATGTCTTCTCGGGGATCTCCTTGCCTAAGTCCGCCTCCCATTTTTGTTGTAATTCACTCAGAGGCTCCATTCCCTCCCCCACCATGTGCCTATATAAACATGTGACTGCTTTGAAGGTCCCGGCTGCCTTCACTACATATTGACATGACATGGCCGTCCTATGTTCAGAGAGTCCTTACCTCCAATGTTGCTGCACCGTGGAAACCAGGGCAGAATGTAATAGGTAATCTCCGCGAGGGAGACCAAATCTATCCTGCAGGTTCTAAAGGGGCAACAGAGCTCCATCTTCATATAAATCCCCAATACCTGAACTCCCAGTGCCTCTCACTCGGCAAACGGGTCCCAATCCCACCCCCGTGTGGGAGAGCTGAACACATATCCAGTGGTATCTCCGGGGCATAGGGACGAGCGATCCCAGCTCTACTCTGACTCCTGTTCCAACATAACCTCAACGTCTGCTCCTTGTTAGACAGCGTCCCAAGGCACAACCGCTACTGAAGTACTATAAAGGACAACACATGGAGCAGTATTTATTGTCCCTCTGGGTCATCAGGGCCCCTAAACTCCAATGCCACCGCCTGGGTAAGCCACTGCAGTTGTGCCGCCAAAAAATAAAGCTCAAAGTCCAGCACCGCCAGTCCTCCCTCGTCCCTCAGGGGCATCATCATGTCCAGCGCCACCCACCGTCTTCCATTCCCTCACAGAAACCCCCCATCATTGAGCGAAGCTGTCTAAAAGTGGTTCCCGCTATCCAAATCGGTAGTGTCCTAAAGTAATACAACAACCGGGGGAGTGCCACCATCTTTAATAGGGCTACCCGACTGGCCACCGAAAGCGGCAAAGTACTCTAAAGTGTTAAGCTACCCCTAAGTCCTCATACAGCTCTGCCTATGTTCCCTTCTAACAGGTCACCAGGCGCATGATAGAGGTTAGTTCCGAGGTAGGGTAAACAACAGGACTCCCACTGAATGGCCTGGACATGGGTAGGGCTAACGCCACCCCCCCACAGTCAGGCCGGCTTGCGCTGCCGGTGAGCCTCAGCGGCTGCGCCAGCTACTGAACCGGGCACAGCAAGGCACAATCCACAGGCCTCCGCCAAACCGGTCAGCACTGTGGGTGCATCTTCACCAGGCCCCAGTCATGCAGCCCGTCAGAGCCTCCAAAATGGCGGTCCCTTCCACGCTCTGCACTCCGGGTCTCAGAGGAAGAGACCTCCCCCAGTCTCCCCACGGGGGCCACACGCATCAGGGTGTGCCCCTGGCCACTCGTTCGCCTCTCCCACGTCTTTCCGCCATCCGCCGCTCAGCCAAAGACCCCTGCGATCCGGTGGACCCTTGCGGTCTCCTCCATCCTCTGGCCCCAACTCAACACTTTCTGCTGTGATCGCTCTGTCCGTGGAGAGGGCACCGCCACTTACGATACGCGGCACCCCCTCGACCTCCGGGTCTTCTGCTCTAATTCATCCTCCGGAGGCCCCACAGGCTTCAAACTGCCATCGTCGACACCATCTTGAAGCGCCCAGCCCGGACTCCTGGCGTCGCTTGGCCACCAATCGCCGGTGAGGGTTCGCTCTCCGCCAGCACACTCTCCCGCTACTATCGCTCTGTCCGTGGAGAGGGCACCGCCACTTACGATACGCGGCACCCCCTCGACCTCCGGGTCTTCTGCTCTAATTCATCCTCCGGAGGCCCCACAGGCTTCAAACTGCCATCGTCGACACCATCTTGAAGCGCCCAGCCCGGACTCCTGGCGTCGCTTGGCCACCAATCGCCGGTGAGGGTTCGCTCTCCGCCAGCACACTCTCCCGCTACTCTCGAGGCTAGCCAGAACGATCCCTGGTCCTCAAGTCGGTCTCTGCTCAGGATAATTGCCAGGGTCGGTGCGGAGCTCCCAGCTCACGCGTCCATCCTCATCGGCTTCTTAGCCGCACCCCACATGGAAAACTACTCTTTTTCAGACTACATAATTCTACTTCGGTTCGGATTTGAACACCCAAGAGGCGACTGCCTCCTCCCACCTGACAAAATCTGACACATCAGGGATCTGAATTTATCGGGTGATAATTAGCACCAATTGTGAGTTTCCAACAATGAAAGTGGCATTATATGCTGATCTTGGTGCTTTATACACAAAATCTGCATTTTCCCCAGCTAAACTTCAACAGATTTCCCTGCTGAAATTTACTTATGAAAATAGAGAGACTGTGGTTCTTGCCGTAAAACTCATATTTTCGATATGTGGCGTAATAGTAGTTATAGCACATATCTGAATTAACCGGGCCAATTGTAATACTGCAGATAGGATATCCATCACGTTTGTTGGGCGAAGGGGGCTAAAGCCCTTTTAGTACATTGGGCGTTGCTCGCCTGCCTAAGCATGAGTGGTGCATGCTGCGCAGAGGATGGGCGATGCACAGCCCAGGATGTGTGCGAGTAACTTGAGTGTTTGTGCAAGATTTGTGTCTGCAAAACTGGTTGTTCGACCTAAGTGATGTGGTTTCTGGGTCTTGTGTAGAGCTTATTTTTTTCTCAAATGGACAGGCTGAAAAGGCACAACAGAGTATTTGTGACGAGTCTGTTGGGGGTTGTTGTGAAAAAAGCTTGTATGCCAAGTGTCAAGATGGTTAGATGCTTGCTGTGTAAATGTTAAGCAGACAATCAGAAGGAAGGCTATTTATAATATATTAACTTTCATTAAATATACCTGAATAAAGCATTTTTGCGGTTTCTAAACGCTGTAAATACCCGATGACATTATTACCCAATTTATAGTACTAAATTCACCCACCTTGGAAGCACTGGAGCCTGATCCATCGCACTGGACCTCGAACCCATGACCACTAGGTTTGCCAGTTCAGCTCACTTAGTCATCCTGCCAGCTGGTGTCTGCATAGATCCTACTGATTGCATAACATGCAAGTTTAATCAACGCTGCATCAATACACAGATTCTGTGCCAAGAAGGGCTAATGGTGGCTTCATTTAACGAGCAAACATTTCTTGCCAATCCATACTCCTGCTAGCCATGTAAGTCTTCCCTACAGTACAATCTCAATGTTATGGCCACTCAGTTGAACAGTGTAGAAAGATGCTACCAAGACATGCCCCCCTTCTGAACAGGGTGGGCAGTTCATTTTCCATTTAATGCCTCCAGTTTGGATTATCATTGAAGCACTGAGAAGGAGGGGCAGGCCTGGAGAGGTGGTCTGGGCGCTGGTATTTATTTCCTGGCTTAGCTTTTTCCCTTTCCTCGGCGGAATATTTATTTCCTTGTTTTGATCTTCCTGCTTGTTCTCGGCGCTGACAAGCTGCTGCCGATATTTTCCGTCCATGACCCAGAGGGAATCAATATCTTTCCTTAGTCGATCTCAATGATTGTTGTTTCCAAAGCAATCGCGCCGGCAATTAAGGACACTAAAAGTCTGTTTCAGAGAGACAGAGAATGTAAAAGGAGGGACTGGGCAGCTTTTCGTGTTCTGGAAGCAGCGGTTCCTCCGACACCCATGTATGTGAGTAAGGAAAGCAGAAGTTGCTCGACCAGCTGCCTGTGTAAGGGGGGCTGGGGGGCCTTAGACAGATTGACTGTATGTAAGGGAAGTTGGGGGGGCTCAGACAGCTCTGCCTGTGTGTAAGTAAAGCAGAAGTTCCTCAACCAGCTGTCTTTGTGTAAGGGAAGCTGGGGCCCCTCAAACAGATCTGACTCTGTAAGGGAAGCTGGGGCCCCTCAAACAGATCTGACTCTGTAAGGGAAGCTGGGGCCCCTCAAAACAGATCTGACTCGGTGTAAGGGAAGCTGGGGCCCCTCAAACAGATCTGACTCTGTAAGGGAAGCTGGGGCCCCTCAAACAGATCTGACTCTGTAAGGGAAGCTGGGGCCTCTCAAACAGATCTGACTCGGTGTAAGGGAAGCTGGGGCCCCTCAAACAGATCTGACTCGGTGTAAGGGAAGCTGGGGCCCCTCAAACAGATCTGACTCTGTAAGGGAAGCTGGGGCCCCTCAAACAGATCTGACTCTGTAAGGGAAGCTGGGGCCTCTCAAACAGATCTGACTCTGTAAGGGAAGCTGGGGCCCCTCAAACAGATCTGACTCGGTGTAAGGGAAGCTGGGGCCCCTCAAACAGATCTGACTCTGTAAGGGAAGCTGTGGTTCCTCAAACAGCTGTGTGTGTAGGGGAAGGAAGGGTTCCTCAAAAAGATATGCCGGAGTGTATGGGAAGCAGTTGTCCCTCGGACACACACAACCTAGCACGATGGAGAGGACTCAGGAGAAGGCATGAACCGTGTTTTCATGTTATGTACATTAACACGTTTTAAAGTGCCTCTGTGAGAGCTGTATCTTCAGAAGACGTTAAGGAAACACTACGGATTGCCAAAAATGCAATTAAGCAGGAGACGGCCCACCATTTGATGTTATTAGCACAGAAGGCAAAATGGTGAAAAAATGTGCAGAGTCGAGTGTCAGGTGAATGTGGGGGCGTTTTTTATCTAAACAAAGTTGCAGTTAAATGAATTTGACAAAAAACACAACTAGTGACAATCATCATCCAGACTGTTAAAAACAGTTCATGAAACTTAACATAAAATGATGGTCAGGCAGCTACCAATAAAGGTTATTTCTCACCGAGGTGCTCCAAACCACATCAAACACACAGGAGAACGAAGCTTGAGTTGTCGGTTGGGTAAGTCCCCAAAATCTCTTCCGCTGCTCAACGGATACCATGAATTAAGTGCTAGGGGCCAAGAAGTCGAATGGGAGCAGTGTACAACTATCCCTAATTTTATTTCAAAAATAGTATAGATCAGGCTTCCTGACAGAATATAGGATGTTACTTAGCATACAGTTACTTCGCAGGTATTTACTTTGAAGTTTTTACTTCGCAAATACCATTACTACGCATGATTTTAGTGCGCATGCTTTTACTTTGCAAATATATACCAATACATAAAAAATGCTTTTACTTCGCAGTTAATTACACATACTGTTACAAAGCGTTATTGGTACCTTAAAACAAAAAAAGTAATAGTAACCTATCACCTGGCACGCACCCTAAACCCTAAAAATACCCCCTACACCCCAAAACCCTAATCCACCCTGACCCCTAAAAATACCTCAGCACCGCAAAACCTAAACGCACCGTCATTCCCAAAAATACCCCAGCACCCCAAAACCTTACTCACCCTGAAACCTAAAAATACCACCTACACCGCAAAACCCTATCCCACCTTGACCTAAAAAATACCCCAGCACCCCAAAACCGTAAATGTGCCCTGAACCCTAAAAATACCCCATGCACCCCACCACCCTGACCGCTAATACCCCAGTACCCCAAAACCTAAATGCACCCTGAACCCAAAAATGTCCCCCTACACCCCAAAACATAAACCCACCCCAACACCCCAAAACCTAAACGTACCCTGAACCCCATAAATACCCCAGCACCCCAAAACCTTAAATGCACCCTGAACCCTAAAAATACACCCTACACCCCAAAACCCTAACCCACCCTGATCCCTAAAAATCCCCCTGTACACAGTAACTCCATTATGCGTAGTAAGTGCATGCTAAGTAATGGCATCTGTGAACTAAACTATGCGTAGTAATGGTCATACGAAGTAATGACCGCGTAATAAAGGTAGAATACTTTCCTGCCATCCTCCACCAATGCTCATAACCACACTTCTTCATGCCTGAAACCTGGCCTTCAACCCCTCTCCCACATCACCATCTACACATTCCCCCCCCCCTTCCACAGACAAATCAGTCCTCAGAAAGTGACAGAGGCTCTAAGAGTTGGGCCAACACATCCTCCGCTTTCATGTGCAGGGGTCTATGCAGGCCCTCAGATGCCAGGTAAGATGGTGGGGTAAGAGTATCACCCACATTCACCGGACTCCTTTGGATCTATGGGAAAAGGAGGTAGGTTGACAATATGTCAGCTCGTTACCTGGTATTCCATCACATACCTCCCAGCTCCCTGGATACGGAAGTAGATTCGCTTTTCACCGGCTGATATCAGAGCAGTGAATACCAGGCTTTCAAGACGTGTGTTCTTGATAGTGGCTTCATGTATAAAACGCAGGATTACAAATGGCTCAACGTAAATAACAGGGATGTTTTTGTCCGAGGGTTTCTGAGTGCCATTAAATAGACGAGACAGAAGGTCGAGTTTGCTACAATTTCTCCCAGAATCCCAACAATGGCAGAAATCCATCTATTTTGTAACTGTATACTTTAGAGGTACATGGCTTTCTAGCACATGTGATAACTTATAAGTAGCTATCGGAGAAGCATAAGTACTTGCACTCTGTACTTTCTGGACTCATACCTATAAACGGAGATGCAGTGAGTGTGTTGCCAGTAGATTTGATTAATGCATGAGATACAGTCACACCGGTATTCTGAACGAAATCTACAGGGATACGTGAGTGTAGAAGTATAAATCAGGTTTGATGTGCCTAAAACAGGAATTATAGGAAATGGAGGGACAGCCTAAAGTAGGTGGTCTCTCTGCCATGTCTGAAGAATGTTGGCTTACAAAGTTCCTGAATGACCATGCTATTTGGAATTAAGTATATGCTGGTCCATGAGTGAAATCCCCTCCAAGGAACTCTAGTTTTGCAGTCTTCTGAGCTGCACTCGAGTAGTCTACCTTGACCGTGCCCACAACAGAAGATGAAAGGTGCTTTGGAACATCACACCATTGCAAAGATCAGAGCCACAGATACATCCACTACATGCCAATAAATCATATGTCAATGCCCTCCAATTGCTGTGGAGCTTGGAAAACTTTAGTGCCGAAGGACAACAAAGAAACTCAATCCTTAACTCGAAGACTCGGTCAAGAGGCCAATTGTGTTCTTATATGATCAAAGAAAAACCCATCTGAGAAAATGGTAGAATCCTCCACCAAGGCAAAGAAAGGGTTAAATATAAAGACAACCTGGTAGTTTTGTGCAATATCCATGTCCAACTTCTCCTGCTCTGCAACCACTGAAGGTCACTCATCCTTATCAACAGACGCAAACAGTTTTCCAGAGAACTAACGGTCTAACTGCACGCATTATCATTTCACCCACACCTAGAAGTGATTCAGTCTGTGGTTCCTGAATCTTACAAACCCGTCCAATCACATCGATAAGCCCATTTTCCCGGAGGTGGCAGAGTGTGAAGACCCGGGGAAGTGCTACTGTATGGCGAGGGAACTGACAGATGCAGACTGCAAGTCTTCCATTCACATAAAGAAGGAATTTAGTTGGGACCTGTGCCTGAGAATGGAGACACATAATGGCAATGACAACTAAAGCAGTTAAATCATTGGATAAAGAATACAGCTGGAGGCAAGGTAGGGTGAGAGACTAACAGGTCAACAGCGGGGAGAAACTCTCTGCCAGAGATGGATCTACCTGCATAACCAAAGGACACTTGGGGACAGAAACAGAATACCTGATGGGAGAGACACGCATCATACTGGCAGTGCCAGCCCTTTTATCGGGTTAGACTGAAGGTGAAAGAACATAGAATGATCTTCAGCATCTGGCACAATGTAGTCTGAAACATCCCTGTAGCCTGAGAAGATTGTCAAAAGCACCCGGGATGTTACCAGTGCTGCACTGCTCAAATAATGTATCAAAATTATTTCTTTATCTGTCCAGAAAGAAGGTTGGGTTCTGCAATCGGTCCTAACAATACATGGGCCACATAAAAAAAGAAAAACAAAAATCACCATTGGCACTTGATGCCATCTTCTGCCACCTGTGCACAATGAAGTTTAGTCTACCAACCAATTTATCAGCTTATTTAAAATGGGGTTGTGGATCATTGGTCCACAAAGGCTGGTACCATGACAGATTTTCTGAATCGTCAACATGATATATGAACCCTATTCAGATCATATGTAACTTTGGGACTGATTTAGATATATCGGCGGACGGGTTATTCCTGCCGCAACAGTGACGGATATCCGTCCGCCGAAATATAAATCCCATAGGATATAATGTGACGTTGAGTCAGAGTAACATGTCCGCCGAGATCTAAACAGGCCCGTTATCTCCAGCGACATCTTGAAAAATCTGAGGGTGCTCTGGTTGGCATTCATGGTGATATTATGTAGTTAACTGGCGTTCAACCACATGCACATCGGCTTTTTGAACATAAAGACGTGGTTTGTTTTTGTGCCACAGCATCTTACTCATCTCTGGAATAAATTATTATCGCCGAACTGTTAAATTATTCAATGAAATTGATAATTTTAGTAATATTAATCAGCATCTTCGAAATACACATTTGAAAACGAATTCGTTAACTACTCAAAGCCCTTCGAGGCCATGACAATAGCAGATTCTGCGCTCTACAAATGCGAACACCACAACACACAGGAAAGGTCTGCAACTCAGAGCATCATCATCACTACATTCATCATTTGAAATATAAAACAATCAGTATTTTCTTTGCCTTTATTGAGCAACTTCAAACTCAGTCATCTTGAGTAATGGAAGTTAATATACCCCAGAATTTGATATTGAAGCTAATCGGAGCGTGAGGCTCTTAAACATGCGGTATCACACTCCCACAGGCCTGGGGAAAATAAAAATTAATAATTGCACCGGCAACAAAGTAAAACGAAACCGCTTAAATGGAAGCTAATCTCCCTTGGAGAATAGGGATAGCCGAGCTCAGCCGCTGAAAACGTATTCGACTCAGCCCTTTCCTGGAGAAGGCAGGGAGGGGGTCGGGAGCGGGGGCTGAAATATGAGGGTGGTGGGCGAAGTGGAGATAAAGGAAAGCCTGCTGCTTTAATAAAGTTAAAAATGAAGTGGCGAGTCACTGTAATCGTCGCATTACATGCTAGGCCCACATTCTTTACACCGCAGCATGCACTTCAAAGCTTCACACAAATTGGTTTTAAACTGCAAATGTGGCCATCACTCTGCAAAGCCAAGGTTTGGAATGCTCAAGAGTAATTTCATTCGAAGGGAGACGGAAGCTTTTTTTTTTTTGTCTGGTCGGATGTTAGACAGATGGTCAACATCAGTCACTGAAGCAATGAAACTGTTCAATATATCTGCCTTTCCTGGAACAAAGTAATTGTAAGCATCACAGATGAATTTCGGGTGGAGTAACAAATATCTAGAGTAGGTGTTTCCTTTAATAGCCTATTGCAATGTACATTTGTTAGTCTAGGAGACTAGGACATGTTCTGCCGAAACACGCAGTGGCGGCTCCTCCGCGATGACGGAAGAGCGCGCCCCACTGCTTTTCAGCAGTGCGAAGAAGAAACATAAAATTATAACAGAGTTATGATCATTTTATGCTTTCTGCTGCTTTCGGGGTGGGGCGGTAGTGCTGCTCTGCTCTCGGAGCGGTTTGCCCACTCCTAAGTGTGCAATGACTGTTTGGTCGGCCCTCTCGGCTGCCCAAAGTGATGCACACTTTCCTCGTTGTCCCTGCAGACTGCATTACAGCCTGCCTGGAGAAAATGCCCACCCCTCCATCCTCTGGCTGTGTGCTGTGTCACAGCACTCAGACCAATCACAACGTTGCATTGCAGCATTTGATTGACTTAGGGGAGGGGGCCTGGCTACCTGCTTCCTGTTCCTGGAGGCAGGAGAGCAGGAGCAGAGACGCAGAACCCGGCCTCAAAGTAAGCTTATTTATTCCCCTCCTCTGCCCCACGCAATGGCCTGCCACCCGTGAGCCATGCTGGCCACCACTGAGAAACACACACGCCGAGATGGGCACTCACAAACTGCCTCCGGCTCCTCACTGTAGGTTGTGAACACAGTCCAGGTCAAACTTGTGCAACATGTACATTCATAAAAACTTCACAAAACAACATCTTGGTTTCAGACGCCAACCTTCGCCTCTCAACATGAAGATCGAAATCAAAAACACATTTTAGAATCAAAACCTGTGAACAACAACCTTTTATCAGTTCTCCTCTAAAAACAAGGGGCTAAGCTGGACAGTGGCGTAACTAAGACCCCTGCAGTGCAGCCCCCCCCCCCCCCCCCGAGCTCCAGGGGGCAGTAGCTTAGCCTGAGAGCCCGCCGTATATGCATACTGTAACCAGTGTCCTGAGGGAAATAAAAGCACTGTCCACTCGTGTAAAACAGCGAGTGGCTGCCAGCCTAGTGTCTAAGAAAGGCCAGAGTCTGATCTGAGGCGTTGCAATCCTTGATAGGAGCTAGGGACACAGGAGTTTTCTAGATGGTTACACTGGCTGTCTCACATTCCCAGGGCACAGACAAGTGATGACATACAAGGCAAGTTTTAGTTTGAGCTGGGATAACTGCTACAATTAAGCAGGCACAGAGTGATAGGATTCATAAAGCCAAGATTCTAACCCTGGAAAATATAACCCGGCTTACCTCTACAATTCGATCTTAGTGACCACAGAAGTGTACACAATCAGTCTCTGTCCCTTGGAAGTTCCTGTGAGAAACACAAAATCATAGTTGTCCAAGTTAGGCCCAGGATGCCCGGATCCACGTCCAGTTGCACTGTTTTGTATCACAGTGATCCTAATGTAACCAAGTAGTGCCTGCTCTCCCGGGAGAGTAGAGGGTGGTGGTGGTGGTGTGTGAGGGGGGGGCAGGGGAGCGGACAGAAGACAAAAATTAAAAAGAAAGAAAAAAATAACTTACCTTCTCCTCGCCGATCGCCACTCTTCTCCTTTCTGCTGCGGTTCCCAGACTCGCCTGCAGCCAATCCAAGCGATTCTCTCATGCATGAGAGAAGCGTTGGGATTGGCCTGAGGGAGATTGTTTTCTGCTCCAAAGGGGACGAGGAGCCTAAGTCTGCTATTCTCTTCACCCGGCAATGCAGCTCGCTTGGGGAGATGTCAGCACACATGACGGATTTGCCGTTCTGAGACAGCCGGCCAAACTGTCATGAGCACTGAGTGCAGTGTCACCACTACTCCTGTGCCCCCCCCATAGATGACCCCGCCCACAATACGTGGCAGAAAAGGAAAAATAAAGCTATAATACACACATTTTATTTTTAAAATTTTGAGGCTGCTGGTATGGGGGGTGGGCGCTCTTCCGCCATAGCGGATGAGTTGCCACTGATGTAACCCACAGTCCATGGTTATCATCAAAATCTGGCTGGCATCTAGATCTCATAGCTATCCAGTGGGAAAACCGGCAATAATTTGTTATAACTTGTTAATGTAGGAAACAGCAAGTACAACGTTGATAGCTTGTCAGACCACCTTGAGGACAATCCATTTAATCAATAAACGCGCACACAGATGGAACGCTAGCCAACCCTTTATCTCAGCATGTCCAACTGAGGTTTTCAGGTTTCACACATTAGAGTTAGGCATCCAGTAACTAGCCAATGACCATCCTGAAAATCTGGTCTGGACCCTGCACTTCGGGACCTACAGTGGGCACCCTTACATTAGAAAAGGCTCAGTTCAATTAATTAGTGATATAGGCAGACCTCAGCAAGCAAAATTACAATGAAAAGTATTTAGATTTTTCGCATGTACAATGTCAAATCAATATAAATTCGAAAATCTTTTAAAAAATGTAAACTGCAGTAACAAACATTCTCATTAGACGAACACAACATAAAATGATGAACCTCATTCAAAGATTTCATACTATACTTTAACAACAACATATGTAAAAAGAACTGAACTATAATCTTAATGCAGAAAAAGCACATTATTAAGATTAACACCACCAAAAGACAAAGGACAAATTAATTGAGCATTTAGCTTTCAAATCTTGATAAAAGTATCACTTTTCTACTCTTAGACTCGAATATTGATTAACCCTTCCGCTACGGCGGCTATTCCGCCGCAGCGCTAACAGGGCGGGGCGGCCGAGCGGCGGCCGCATGCTGGTGACAGAACCGCTCCGTCACCAGCCGCGGTTGAGCTGTGCTCGTGACGGAGCAGTTCCGTCATGGCCCACCCCGCTCAATAGAACGCGCCGCGTAGGCGCGGCGGCCGGGCCATGACGGAACCTCTCAGTCATCAGCACAGCGCCACCGCAGCTGATGACGGAGCGGTTCCGTCATCAGCAGGGGAGGGGTTAAAGTACAGATAAATTATAATTTGCAGAGCAGTCTTCAATGCAGCTTTATGGAGCTTCAGTTTTGAACAGTGTTCTCTGTTTATCCAAAAGATCACTAAAAGATTTACGCTTTTGAGTCTTCCTTTCAACTTGTTACTTGACTAGCCATGGAGACAATCCGGAGGCATACAGGGGGTAGTTCATAACCATTAAAATAAAGTTAAAATTCTTGATGAGAGAAGTGTCCCCTCCTCCTCAATGACCCCTCCAAGGAATGGGACCAATGGTAGCCCCACTGAATCACAGCTGCTAAAGGCAATATATAAGTACTAGATTAACTAAACTCTAGGTGTAGAGCTTGAAATGAGATGTAAGGTACCAGTGGGCAAAACGTACACAAACGTTTTCCCCATAAACGTATTTTTAAAACACTAGGATTTATATGGGATATATTCTAATGCATTTTATAAATGTTGATTAAGTGCTTACAGTGCCTTCTCTCAGTAGCTTTGTGGAATTAACTTCCAGGCCCAACTATGTGCCAGAGCCTTACTCCTCGATGGGTAACGTGTAACTTACTCCTCACAAACTTAAGATACGCCTATTCCCAAGGAGGAGTATGTCCCTACACCAGGGTCAACTACACAAAGTGAATTTTTCCTAATTCTGAAGATCATAACCTAACTCTTATAAACAATATTTTTAAAATGATTAGATGCAAAACAAATCAATGCAGCTAAGCCACTTTGTACTCCAAAAGGTGTAAGGTCAAAATGAATGACGTTTTATGCATACATGGATAAGTGAAAAGGTCAGGACTCTCATTTCAGACCTACAAACTATTTTTGGCAGCTCTTGAACATTTTAGAATAAGGGGCTAAAAAGGCACCCTATTTTAAAGATATTCTCCGTTATCATTGTAGTCAATCCTCAATCAGCTACCATTAAAACGTTGTGCTAGGTAGAAAAGGGGCATCCAATCATTAGCCCAGATTGTCATTGCCACATTAGGAAGACAGTCAACCTCTCCAGTCATTTAAGAAATGATAATGCTGATCGAGACAAATCCTCTCAGAGTTTGCCTTCAAACATTTGGATGATAAAGGCTGAGACCTTGAAAATAAGAATTAAATAGATACTGTAACTGGTACAAGCAAGTCACAGTTATATTATGCAAAAAAGCCCACATGATGTATCAATCAATCAGGGGGTTTATAGAGCGCGCTACTCACCAGAGAGGGTCTCAAGGCACTGGGGAAGGGGGGGGGCGCTCCAACTCTCCAACTCGGTTGAAGAGCCAGGTCTTGAGGTCCGTCCTGAAGGCGTACAGGTGCGGGGAGCGTCTGATGCGGATTGGGAGCTTGTTCCAGGTCTTGGCTGCAATGAAGGAGAACGGCCGTTGATGGACCGTCGTAGTTCGAGGGCGATGACGGTGGCAGCCCTCTGGTAGATGTGTGGTAGGCAGAGGTCTGTGGGGGCTCCAGACCGGTTTTTCGTCACGGTTGTGGTGTTAATGTTAATGTTAATGTTAGGCTGCATTTATAAAGCGCACTGACACCAGCGGTTTCCTGGCGCTGAGATTGAAAATCGGGCAGGAGAAAAGGGCTAGTGAGAGTTTGAAAAGAGCCAGGTCTTTAAGCCCTTTCTGAAGCTCAGCAAGGTGTCAGAGGTTTTAATGTGTAGGGGGATGGAGTTCCACAGCTTGGGTGCCAGGGAGCTGAATCTACGGCCACCCAATTTTTTTTGCTTGAACACTGGGGAGGTGAGAAGATGAAGGTGAGCAGAGCGGAGATTGCGGGTCGGGCGATGGGGATTGATGAGGGATTTCAGGAAGGTCGGGCATTTGGTATGCTGTGCTTTGTAGGTTATGCATCCGATCTTGAAGGCGGCCCTTTGCTCAATGGGAAGCCAGTGCAGCTTGGCCAGAAGAGGTCTAGCAGATTGCCATTTAGGGACTTTACATATAAGCCTTGCAGCCTGGTTCTGCACCATCTGGAGGCGGTGGAGCAGGGACCTGGAGAGGCCCCAGTAAAGGGCGTTGGAAAAGTCGAGGCGGGAGAGAACGAGGGAGATGACAATTTGCACCAAGGCCTCGTGAGAGAGCAGATGAGTAATTTTCCGGATTTTGCGGAGCTGGAACATACTAGCAGAGATAATGGCTCCAACATGAGTTTTCAGGGAGAGATCTTTATCAATGGTGACACCCAGACTTTTTACTGAACTCGATGGAGTAGGGGCGGTGCCCAGTTCAGCTGGCCAGAATTGGGGTCCCCAGTGGGCAGAGCTAGAACAAGGCAGGAGGAGTTCTGTTTTTTCCGGATTTAGTTTTAGTTGATTAGACATCATCCATTGTTGGATGTGCAGCATTACAGCCTGGAAATTGGATGTCGCATCCGGGGTGTCTAAGGGAAAGATGATCTGCATATCATCTGCATAGTTGAGGACAGTGCAGTTCCAGTTGCTAAGTGACTGAATTAGCGGGCGAAGATACAGGTTGAAAAGTAGGGGTGAAAGGGAGGATCCCTGAGGGACTCCACAGGTGGTGGGTACCTGGGTTGCAGTGAAGGGGCCTAGGTGGACTGTTTGCACTCTGCCAGAAAGGAAGGACTTAATCCAATCCTGTGCAGGGCCCTGGATGCCAGCTTGTCCGACACGGTGGAGTAAGATGTCATGATCCACCGTGTCGAACGCGGCCGAGAGGTCCAGAAGGATTAGTGCCTGGGGGGACCCTCTATCGGCATTCTCCCGAAGAGTATCAAAGACTTTTACAATGACTGCCTCGGTAGAATGGGCTGGCCTGAAACCTGCCTGGTTAGGTTCCAGGAAGCCAGAGCTCTCAATGAACGCTGACAGACAGGTTGTGACATGGGCCTCCAATAGTTTAGAAGAATAGGGTAAGAGGGAGATAGGCCTATAATTGGCTGGATTGGCAGGGTCAGCTCCGGCTTTTTTTAGAAGGGGAACCAGTATGGCCTGTTTGAACGCGGAGGGGACCGTGCCAGTACTGAGGGAGGTGTTTAAGAGAGGGAGAATACTGTCTGGTAGAGCTGAGAAGATTGCTCTGAGGACCGAGGGGGGACAGCAATCCTCGGGAGAGCCAGATTTGATGCGGGTTGTAAGCTCAGTAAGAGTGCTAGAAGTGATAGCTGGGAACTGGGTGAAGACAGATGAGTTGAGGGGGGAGGGGTCAGGGCAACTAGGGGGAATAGACGAGGAGATGGCGTTCTTGATGTCAACGATTTTCTGAACGAAATAGGTGTTGAGCGCAATACAAGTATCTAGGGTGGGAGCCTGAGTGGGAAGAATTCTCTGGTCAGAGGAAAAGTCATTCATGATTTTAAAGATTTCTTTAGATTTGTTAGAGGCTGAGTTGATTCTTTCGGAGATATGTGAGGCCTTAGCTTTTATGATAGCACTTTTGTATTCGTTACGGGCTGACACATACTCTGCGCGGTTCTCTGTGGAGTAACCCCGTCTCCATTTGCGTTCGAGGAGGCGCAGCTTTGATTTAAGGGTTTTTAATTCCTCAGAAAACCAGCGGTGGGAGTTGCCACACCTCGTGTGAGCGAAGCTGGTAAGAGGGGCGAATTTGTCGCTGGCCGCTCGCAACCAAGTGGAGATTGCGCCCTCCATGGAGTCGGTACCGGAAGATGGATCAATGGTAGGGCAGGTGTTGGATGCAAAGTCGAGGAAGCCCTGGGCGTCATAGGCATTCCATTTGCGGCATTGTCCTCCAGGAAGGATAGGGGCCTTAAAGCTCCCTTTGATAGTGATGGTAACCTCTATCAGATAGTGATCTGACCAGAGACAGGGGGAAATGTTGGGGCGAGACAAGGCGAGGTTATGGGTCCATACATGGTGATGAGTTCCACTATGACAGGAGTCCATGTGGTGATGGTCAGCGGAGGGGGAAGGGGTAGTGAACGGCGTCTGGTCGCTGAAGTGGTTGTAGATGGCCTGAATCTTCTGATGGAAGTAGGAGCTGAGCTTGTTGCAGAGTTCCTGGGATGGCGTGACGTCTGTGGCCTTGCTGGGGGGTTTGATTAATTGCTGTATGACGTTGAAGAGTTCCTTGGCGTTGGTGTCGATTTTGCTCTTATTGAAGGTCCGTTTGGTGTCCCTTATGAGCTGGTGGTACTTCTTCAGGGTGCTCCTGTGGTTGTTAAGGTCTTCTGTGGTTTTCCAGCTTCGCCAGTTCTTGTGAGGCATCTGCAGGTGCGCCTGGCGACTTGGAGTTCGATGGTGAACCAGGCGGCCTTTTGTGTGCACGTGTTAACAGCCAGGTCACTTGCAGATGCCTCTAGTGTAACAACCCCACATATAGAGACAGGGTGGACTGGGAACCAAAACCGGCCCTGGCAAAGTGCTTTGCCCCCCCCCCCCCCACCTCTCCGGGGGTGCCACAGAGCTCTCTGCCAGGGTCGGTTTTCGGCCGATTTTGTTACAGGGCCGATTTTGTAGCTATGCAGCAAAAACGGCCCTGTAACAAAATCGGCCCCCAGGGGCCCAAAACCGGCCCCACCTGTGCAGCGTACCGGGGGATTGCCCGGTACCCGCTACGGCCAGTCCGGGCCTGTATAGAGATCACTTGCAGACGTCTTTACTATAAACACCCAACATAAGCACTCGCTATAGAGATAAGCAGGACACATGATATTGACAGTATAACAAAGGATGATGGAATTTAGAATTAGCCCGTTGCGTGCTGGCGTTGGCCAACAGCCGTCGCAAGCACTACCTTCGGAATGCTGCGCATATTTGTTGGCCGACGCGGCCCCGCCCGCGCACGGAAACCTCCGCACTGCGGCGGATTCTATGCCGCGGTAAAGGGGTTAAAGACTGCAAACTAATTTTTCTGCATTCCAGTGTTTCCCAGTGTCAACCATATCAATCTTCAGCACAGCGTCGGCTTAGCAATCTTTCACAGCATGTGCACCCCCATAACCACCACCATACTATTAGTGTTCCCAAAAAGAATAATCCTCCAATCTAGAATATCCATTTTCATAATTATTTTTTCTCTCGGAAAAAAAAAATACAAACTCACTCTGGCTACCCATCCAGGGTAGTGAACCATGACCAAATCTCCCAACGAAAGAATCTATTTCCTTTTTAACCAGATTAATCATTTTTACCTGGCAACAAATCCACTCAACCACAAAATCAGATTAACTGTGCATATTGTACGTTAAATATACAGTTACCAGTCACAGAACAATAATAGCGCAATGGTAGGTAAGAAGGAGTAGTTAATGAACAATTGGAAAACGAAGGGACTCAATGAAGCAACAATTTATTAAGATTCTTTCCTTTGTAATGCAACATTTATTTGTGCTTCTGATTTCCATAAATTTTTCTTCTATTCATCATTCACATACACAGTTGTTAGCACACTTTCCGCTCTAATTTTTTCAACAGACTGATGTTGGTGACACATTCTGTGGTACAGTGCTTCGTCAATGTCTCCTCCGCCACTTGCTTACAATCCATCTACTGGGTCTCGCCAAATGGATGCTACCCTTACCGAGTCTGTTAGTCTTTTCTACCAACTAATGGTCCCTCCATTTGTACAAAGCTCTGCTTCTTTGACCAGTGGACAACCTACCAAAAATGATAATTTCTTCCAAGAGGTCATGCATAATGTTGTGAGTGATTTTGGCTTTCGATCTTCACACAGAGAAAAATCCTTCAAAAGAAAACACTTAACAGCATTTTTAAAATTTACACCCATGACAAAGTTAAACTCAATCCATTTCTTCAATAGTATAGGATTATCACAAAGCACATACCACCTGAAGTACAGACCCATATGACCCAATACTATGAGTCATTCTCAGGCACCATTGCATGAGACAGTAGGGAGAAGTTGGATCTTACAAACCTTGCCACGGGACTTGCACACTATAGCCTCCGCCATTTCAATCTCAGAAGACATTCAGGTTGACCAATAATTTTCTCACACCCTCTGTTTGGTAACATGCCTATGGAGATGACCCATTTAAGCTAAATCAATAATTCTACCACTCAAATGTACAGGAAGAGACCTATTGCCCGAGAGTGGGCAGGCTCTTGGCCTGCACAAATCCTTTACACTTCTAATAAAGTCGGTTATCTTAAAGTATCTATTTGCGGACTGCAAAAACTCATCTTCATCAACCTTCAAAAAAACGGTCACACATCTCTCCCGACTTAAGATCCCTGAACTGGCTACCATACAAAGCTAGAATACACCTGAAAATAGCAAGGCTATATACCACAACTCTCCCAGTTATCTCGCTCAGAAACTGACAATCTCAGGTGGCTCAAGAGATACAAGAAGAGCAAAGAACCTTCTTCTGAAACCCCAAAGATTCCACAAGAAGAAGATATATAAATGCTCCTTCTCTGGGATGGCCCCCAGGATATGGAATTCCCTTCCTCCAGAAATCAGACATCTCATCCACGGCTTCCTTCAAGAAAGAAGTAAAATCTCTCCTCTTAGCTAAATTCACATGAATTTAGACTAATGTACCTTCGTTCTCATTATGTCTCCTCCAAAAACTTTGTAGAGTTGATCACTTGCTCATCCTTGCTGGACATATTTGCTGAACTTTCAGTTGCCCACCTTTACACCGCTGCTACCTCACCTTGTTTTACATTTGTCTAATTTGTTTGCTCAGATTTGCTTGTTATATTTGTTTAACTTTCATTCCTTGATTTCTCTCCAATTGGCCCACCTATACACCGATGCTACCTCACATTGTTTACATTTGATCATTTTGTTTTTGCTCATTTTTGTATTATATTTTGTTTAGCTCTTCGTCTGTTTTTATCCCATTTGTGTGTAAAGCGCTCTGATATCCGCAAGGATCTTGTTCGCGCTCTATAAAACTTTCAAAATAAATACATAAATAAATAAACCTCCTTACAACTCCATTCTAAAAATGCCTATCAATCTGACACTAGGAACATGAACACTCCACCGACTTTAGAAAATAATATTCAAATTGCAATTTTTTGCACATACTCTACCACAAATTAGTGCGGTCATAAGCACCATTAAATGCATGAGGCAACAATTTATTTTTCAGAAGATGAATGAAACTCATGATCAGGCTGCATTTTAAAACTCAAAACCCCACTGAAACGATCTGCACGCCACAGCACCAGCAGATCAATTCCCTCTGTTCAGTCACATAAGGTCTGTCTTCCTCTAACTTCAAAATATCTGAATCAAGTGCTCCTGTCGACTCCTCACCATGTGGTATACTGAAATAAGTATCACACCAACTGACAGGCCTAAAGGTAGCAAAAGAAGTTTGAGCCTATAAAAGTGGACGTAATTCATTTGGTGGAATACAGACTGAGCTTGCCACCCCTTAGTAGAAGGAGTGGGAAGTTACATTTAATTTGTATTGGGCAAGGGATGTTGGTACACCTCTACATTGTTAAGTTCTTTAAATCCAAACATATAACTATATAGCACATTGGGACTTCTGAACAATTACAACTCTCATACTTTCCTCATAGTGCCTAACATCTCTCTTTCCTCAAAGGTTTCTTGCTCCTCACATCCCACGACGACACTCAATTCTTCTGGCTTTGCAATCATCGACTGTAAAGCATAATTACTAGCAGACCACTGCAGCTTTTCTCTCTCCAGTTCATGTGCTTTCAATGGGATCCCTTATAGCTCACTCACCAACTGCAGTAAATTTACAAAATTACAACAGTGTCCTATATACACACAGATATTGTGCCGTGGTTCCAATTGGCGCTTGTTCTCGAAAAAAAACAAATGTAATCTCGTTAAATTATTACAATGGTATTTTTATCAAAGCTCATGTCAAGCAGGAACAACTGTTTCATCCTCTAAATCCCTTAATCATCTACCTCTGGAAAATATTTGCACATCCATTGAACCTCAGCACGAAAGTAATGCAATACAGCTACCCGGCATTACCATTCCCCACCCATCCAAAAGATATCCCTTAAATACATCCTCCTGTTGTTCCCAGGGCGCTTCTTGCACCCTTGATATGGGCAATAAAAGATGCGGGTGTGAATAATGACTACACATGGTGTGGGCGTAACTCCTGGCACCTGGGAAGCAGATAACTGGCAGCACACGTGTAGACGATGTTCGTTCTGTGTACTATAGTCAATACAAATTACTCCATATGCTACCAATGTAGTAATTCAAAATGAAGTCCCTTTTGATCTTAGCCTCCAGCTGTTTCTACTGTTCTCCACAGTACTAGTAGATGTCTATGTGATCTTCCAGCCCCTGTATCTTGAATCATTAGCGCTGTACTTAGACTCCAGGATACCACGTCACTCACAGCACACGCTTTTGTATTGGACCCTTCTGATTCAGACGCAAGTTAACTACACGTCACACTGCGGAGTTTGGGGCTTTGCACCAGTTTGACGCACATGTAACTGGCCATATATGTGTTGCAGAGGCACGCAGACCTTATTTTGTTTCAGGGTGTTTATCACCAAAGGGCATTGATGGGTTGAAAGATACCTTGCGCGCATGAACTCTGCACAAGTATTTAGTACATTTAGACATGGATCCTGGAGCAAGATGTCAAACAGACCGTGGAAACTTTGAAGGAGACAATACATAGAATGAAACGATCAGGGATCTGGGCAGTGTTAAAGGATTGGCACAGGAGAAAGACATTTTCCTGCGAAATCTGAAAGTCTGAATGGCAGAGAATAATTTGATGCCCCCCAGCACGTGCTTCCAGAGGTGATTTATAGATGCCTTTGGGGTGCTATTTCTAGAAGGTATTCAGACCTCATTGAGCTACACCCTAGGAAGGAGAAGATGATGTAGGCCTAGGAGGAGTATTGCATATGCTGACATCATACCTGAGAAAGACTGGGAGCTGCAATATTGTACTGAAATGGACACAGAGAGAGAAGGCAAATGGTGTGTGAGGTCACACTTTCTCTACCCCAGGCATCTGGTGAACAGACTCCCATGGGTAACGCTTGGTCCAGCTGGACCTCATTTGTGTACACTAGCTGTTCACAGGCGATGAGGTGGCTCTTATTCACTGGCTCATTCCTACTACACCTCCTACTCGCACCTTCACCTGAAAAGCCACTCCTACATTTTCAAGTGTTGTGCCAAGGAAATATTGTATAGAAATGCCTTTTTCCAGTGTCCTAATCCAAAATGCAAATTTGCACACATCAGCAGGTCCCGAGAAAGGTCAAAACAGAAAATGACACTGAACATCCCTTGGAACGGATTACTTAAGATCTCCTAGTTGCACACCAGGAACACATTCAGACTCCTACAGATTAGTCATAAACAGCACAATGAATGCACGGCAAAACATGTAAGAGGTAGGACAAAAACTGACCTGCATCAACCTTCTTTTCTCCCCTGAATGGTGTACTTGGCACCCCACATCTTAGACTAACAATTTTAGTCAACCTTCCTGCTTCAATTTCATCCATGAGTAAAAAACTGTTTTTTGGGTATGGAGCTTGGCAGGAGTATGATGGCCGGCTTCTGAAGAAGCTCCTGGGCACAGCCGCATACACTATTGCGATTAAAATGGCTATCGCTACTCTTGACGACCCCTATGGGCAGCCTGATGGGTTCTTCAATGTATGGCACGGGAAGAGGGGAGAATATTTCTGAATGGCAGCCTTCAGCGGATGTTCACGACCCTACAGCACTGCCTTGTGACCGGTCCCAGCGTGGGAGGGCACCTAGAGGCTCCTCCTCCCTTCTGTGCATCCCAGGTTACAACCTACCGCAGATGGGACATCTCATGACTGCTGAGATGCTGGTTCAACCAGAGACCACGCAGTACTACGATCTCGTAAACCGCCTCGCATCCCCACACTCCTGCCGGTATCATTTCAATCTGAACAGGTTCCAGAGTGGTGGCAAAGCTCATGGCGCACCATGGGACATGCATCCCTGAAAACACTTCACATTATTATGCACTGTCCTTGTTTGTGCCCTGGTGCACCTTTAAAAAGGTTCGCTGGGTGCAGACAATTACAATGCGCCCTATTAGGATGCATGCGCTGCCCCCGGGCGCATTAATGTGTGAACACGTCCGTGGTTTCACCGTGCAGGTGGCACCCGCCTTCACTTTTACAGGTGAATAGAGATCCCCTTGCAGACTGGTGGAGTCAGTGACTACACCCACTTGCAAGGGGATGTCTAGGGGGTCCATGGGACCCCCTTTACCCACTGCAGAGGGCTTCTATCAGGAGGCGCACTGAAAGTGCGCCACTTTTTAAATGGCGCACTGTCAGTGCCCCACCTAAGGCACTGGCGCAGAGTCCACGGAATCCCCTCTTTGGCATTGGGCATGCCACAATGCAAATGAGGGAACACCCTCTGATGGTAGTGCTGGCGCTTTAAGTGCTGCAGCGCTACTGGTATTAGTAAAGGGGATGCACAAGCTTCTGCACCCCCTTCTATAATATCAAAGTGCCCGGGGCGCGCAAAATGGGTGCAAACGCCAATTGCGCCCACGGGCACTTATTGTAATATGGCTCCGGATGTTTATTGTTACCCATCTAAATGGTACTCATTTTATCGACCTCAGAAGGATGAAAGGCTGAGTGAACCTGCCTGGATTTGAACCAGTGACCATGAGACTGAACACCGACCCCTACAGTGGACACATTAGTCCACTAAGTCACCCGACCCAGCTGTGCATGGCTTTGGCTCGCTCTATATGTAGTTAAGAAGATTGCTCCCTGCTCTCATATGACCATCATTGGAAGACAACACAGCTATTAGGGCACCTGTTAGATTTGTGTATAACTCACCACTGATTCTCTTGCTTTTTGGCTCCATTGTAAAGTTACAAATTCATCACGCGACACCAGTTATTTCGTCTCAGAGGTCATATTTGTTGATGGAGACTCTGTACTCTTTTGAATCCAGTGACACTCTGCAGATTTCTAAGTCCTCCCACCAACTATCATGTTCTTAATTTGTCACTAAGATTTCTAAGACACAGTTGCTAACAAAGACAGATATGGCCATTGTTACTTTAAATGGAAACACAGAAGTGCTGGCACTTGCTATTCAGAGTTCTTGTTCGCTCCTGAAAAGTGCTGGTACTCTCCCATTAAATGTATTACAGAAGTGCGGGTATTCTCCCTGCCAAATTAAAGAAGTGCAGGTACTCAGTACCGAAGAGTAACTGCCTATTGAAAGCATGGATTAGAAGTAATTAAGGGTGCTGACAGTATAGACCTTTTTGGCAAGCAGTTCGTAAAACAAATTTCATTTGGATCATTTGAAGAGTCAATTTGAAAAGATTAGAGAGGTAGTTATAAAAGGATCCTGTTCAAGGAAATGGCTACAAATATGGATCTGATCTACTCTCGTTGGAAGGGATTAATCCCTCAGCAATCCAGTAAATTATCAAACAGTTGAATTTGTCTCGGGCAACCTGGAATTATGTTTGGGCTTAACAGCTGGTGGGCTACTAAATTGTGTCCTTTTTAGGTCTGACTTTTGAGACGGCTGTAACCGTCATGCCAGACTATTGCTTTCCTAAACAAATCATACACAGTATGTGTAAATACATACTTATAGGGGCTTTTGTCAGCAGGTTTCATTTATTGGTCTACTGAACTGTCATTAACATTTTGCTAAAGGCCCATCACAGCATACTGCTTAGGACAATGGGTCAACGCACTTTACATGTTGTCTCCCTTCACTTTCAATATCTGCACAAAGCTTGCCATTGAGCACATCTGCTGAAAAATAGTTCCTTTCTCTTCAGAGACAAAGCTTTTCGAAATTGTGCCTTTTAAATCTAATTTAGTATACGTGAATTTTTTTTTTAAAAACTGCTATTTTACTTGCCCTTCTGGTGCCCAGTTAAATGATGAAATTATTTCTTGTCTCCTCTTTAAAGATGGTTTCATTCAGGTTTAAGTGACATTGTGACACTGAAGTTACCTGACATTTAAGGGCTTGGTTGAGTAATGATTTCTTTTTGTCTCCTTCATTAAAAAAATAATTGGAAAATATATTACACAACTGAATGGCTTGATTCTTAAAGAAACATCTCTAGTAAAACAGCCACAACAGTGAATGTTCTTTTTAATTGAACAATTTTTATTACAAACATCTGGTGGCCATACTTAAGCAGTAGTCTGTTTTCTTCCTATTTTTGGGGCCTACGCTTACACAGCAAAATGTAAAAACAAATAAACAAAAAATAGAACTACTATTGCATTAGCATATCAAGGCCAGACCTACTGCCTTTTCCCATGTTTGTTTTCAAATGTTTCTTGCAGCAGGGTGCAATTCACTTTTCTTAGTTTGGTGCTACTGTAAAAAAATATTTTTATAAAAGGGGATAAGAAAGCGGCTGTCAGAGTATTTTTTCGGATAGATGTAAGCTTTAAATGTTTTTTAAATATGTGCTGGTTAGGCTGAGATCCTGCGCAGAGGATGTTAAATTAGTCTCTGAGAACAAGTGAGATTTCAGGTCAGCTGCTCTCCATGGATCACGGTTATATTTTATGGGAGCTAGCTAAGAGATCTTTATGTAAACCAAACTCTGTTAGCTGTTTTGTGGACTTTAAAATCACCTTTGACTCCATAGATCGTGTCTTATTTGGGTGGAATTAACAGCCTTGAAATACCATCTGGACTACTCTTTAATAATTCAAATAGTACACAGTGAAACTTTAATAAGGTTGGAATTATCAATAAGTTGTCCTTAAACTAATACATTTAGTACTAAGGATGGCGTGTAAGCAAGCCTGTGCTTTTGCTCATTTATTAGTTAAGTAATTGATTTTTGATATCCTGAATGCAATTAGCAACACCAATTCCTTTTCTCGGAAAATAAGTGTTTTTAATTTCCACTGCCTTTTATTTCCAGATGGTTTTGCTTCACTATATTTGAAATCTATAGGTCTCCAGAGGAAAGTTCGCTAAGTATATTGGAAAAGAAATTGGAAGCTTCTTTTGTGCCTTGGTGGTAAGGGAATGAAAATAGTTGGCACATGTTGTTATTTCGGCAAGTTGTTAACTAAACTACTAACTAGGGACGCCCATATAGAGATGATAAAACCAAACGATGTTTCTCCTCCATCAGGCCTTCTTCAATGTAATGCTTGCTATGAAGGCTTAGTAACACAACAACTGATTGAAGCCATAATTGTGAAAATTATTCCAGCAGCCCTGAATGGACCAAATGTATAGACCGTTTAGTAAATCAAATTCATTCAGAGAGAACTGAACGGTATTTAATGAAATAGGCTTTTAATCTCCTTTAATCCTCAATGTTGCAGTTAAGAAGTTGGGAGTTGGGACGTTGGGACGGCTCCTCCATTAGGATGGAAGAGCGTCGCCACACTGCTTTCCCGCAGTGCGAGAAGAAAAAACATAAAATGGTATTTTGAATACTAGTGTATGTTTCTGCTTCTCGCACTGCGAGAAAGCAGAAGGGTATGCCTGTTTGGGGGCGGGTGGGCAAGGAGTGGCTTCCCCAATGTTACGGGCCCTGACTGTTTGGTCGGCCCTCTGGGGTCGGCCAAACCAGTCAAGCGCACTCTCAGTCTGGATTTTCTCTAGGTTAGCTGCATGCAGCCTACATAGAGAAAATGGCCTCCCCATAGGCGCCCGGCTGGGCGCTGTCTTCCCCAATCACAACGCCGCCACAACGCTGCCATTGCGGCGTTGTGACTGGCCTAGGGGAGGAAGGCTGCCTTCTCCCTGTTCCTGCCGGAGGCAGGAGGGTAGGAAAACCTGGCCAGGAGTGGAAGCGGCGCGGGACCCGGTAAGGTACGTTTTTATTTTTTTCTGTGCAACACTTGCTAAAACTGTGGCAAAGTGCTGAAGTCTGCAAGATCCCGACCTGTGCTAAATGAACTCCAGAAGTTATCGTAAACAATGCAAAATAACTGAATACTGAAAAATACAGAAGCAGAGCCTGCTCCACAGCAGCCCCCAGGTGCCCATAGACACCTAGATTTCATTTCATAATAGTGCAATAGACAAGAAACATTACTAAAAAGAAGGCATTTTTATTTGTAAAGTTTTTCAAGATTGCATGAAGTTGCGGTTCTTTTGTCAGCCGCCTCCACGCCTATGCACATGTGACACCAGGCCTTGGGGAGCGGGCCGGGAGTGTATTAAAGTCATTACTTTGAGGTGCGCGCTACAGCCAGGCGCGCGCAGGCACTGACGCAGCCATATGCTGTTTACCGTTTTATGAGTCCACCCGGGTGCGCGCGTCATAAACAGAGCCCGCACTACTTCCCTCGGAGGGACGGCTCTCATTAGGCGCGAGGAGAGCTGAGCCAAGCAGGCTGCCGGGTGAAGGCGCCTTTGGGCAGACGACGCAGTGGCAGCGGAGGGATATCTTACCAAGAAGTAATGAGCGCAAAGTGCTTTGCTACTCAGAAAACACAATCTGAAAATCCGGATAACTGGCGAGACTTGGAATTCCTGGAAAAAGAACATTTACAATTTTAAAAGGCCAACTACAGGATTCAAGCAAAAAGAAAAGAATAACATTAATTAATGCTCAAATTGAACAAATTGCAAGGTAAATAATTTACAGGATCGCAAATGTGATATCTAAGCAAGAGGGAGACAGTTTATTCAACCTTGATCAATATGCGGCAAGGTTCCACAAGGCTTAGAGCGCTAGCCCAAAAACCATGTCCACACCAGAACTTTCAGGTTAATAAACTTTTTTTTATATATACCTGCTAACGAAGCTTTGTGGCTTAGTATTAGTATTGTTGTAATTAGTATTGTGATATAACTAAGGCCACTGGAATTATGCGGTAGGGTTGAGTAAATTATGCTGCAAGAAAAGGCAAATTATGCAGCATAATAAGGCACATTTTCTGATAGCATTATTGCATTATTTTGTAATTGTTACACTTGTAAACAATGTATGGACATTGGTTGCACCTAATAAGTACCAGTTTAACACACAAATATAGCAATAAGCAACAGGAGGGTAACCATTCAATCTTTGCAAAGGACCTTCCACTGCACAGCAGCATGTGTCAGTGTGTTTTTAATAACTTTTGAACTGTTTGTGCTAGAAACAATTTTGTTTGTTAAAATCTGCAGATTATGCAGCCAAAAGTGCCAAATGTAGCAAATCAAAAATTATGTGAAAAACAGCACACCCACACAATCGCATCATTCGAGCGGCCTTGGACATAACCACATCTAATGGAGAGGCTAAGCCGTAAACCTTAAAATCTGGAGAGCGAGATTCAAACTGGCTCTGGCAAGCTTCCAAACCACATTGCTCTCAGTACTTGAAATTATACTCCCGAGTAATGTAATGAAATAATACCTCAGCAGTCACCTTCACCACTTTATCACCTTCCCCTATCCATCATGAACTGACCTACCTCCTTGTTAATACATATGTTTCTATAGAAGAAATGCATTCTATTAAAATAAATACATGCCACTCAATTTAATGGCCTCCCAGAAGATTAAGGGCTGAGTCAGACAAGCCAGGGAACTAATTTCTGGCCTTTAGGCGACACAAATATCAGCAGAAACCATTGAACATGCTAAACCCTTTTCACTGTCACCTCTTTGTTCTATGTGTCATCTTCAAGCCTATGACACTGTCATTCCACCAATGTCCCGACCAAGTCTGCGACTTCTTCTCTACCTCATTGTCAAACCAGTGACACTGTCATCCATTTGATTATCCTCAACACTAACTCTTCTCCAACTCCTAGATTTTTATCCCTCAGTAGCCTGCACTACTATCACTTCTGTACCTCATCTTCCCACACAGGATATTTTCGCCCATCTGATGTGCACCACGTCCCAACCTTTATCCTCATATCTCAACCTCTATCCTCACTTCCTGGAACTTTTTAGTTCTCATTAATTTAATTCTAGGCACCATTGCAAATCGCATCCAATCGTTTCTGAAACCTGGATGCAAAATGAGAGGTTGCTCTGGTGCTAGGCCCATTGAGACTTCAGATTCCACTTCAGAGCCCTGGCACAGTCGACATGCAGGATGCTAGCAGGCCAAGAAGCCTCAGGACTGCTCTCATCGAGATTCAGGACGGAGTCTGAAACATCAGGATTATATCCCCAAAGTCTTGGACTGGTTTAAATGGAAGAAAGGCCTTGAACTCTACCATATCCAGGACAGATCCAATTAAACAAAGGCTCAGTAGAGGAGTCAGGTGTGACTTCAGCTCAGTCATTGTGATCCCCAATGATGTCTGAAGGTGGTCTATGACAGATTGTGGTGAGCCCCACTTCAACAGCTAGTTGTCGAGGTAGGGGAAAATAGGTAACTGTGACCTCCGAAGATGTGTGACAACCACAGCCATCACTATTGTGAACACCTGAGGGGCATTGGTGAGGCCGAAGGGATCACTGCAACTCGAACATGCTCCTAGACTATCTTGAACCGCAGGTAACATCTGTGGGACTGGAAGACGGGTATATGAAAATAAGCATTTGGCAGGCCCAATGCTCCCATCCAGTTGCTCGGATCCAGGGCAAACAGAAGCTGGGCCAGCATGAGCATTTTGAATTTGTCCTTCCATAGGTAGGCATTTAGAGGACTAAGATCTAAGATAGGGTGAAGCACTCTATCCTTCTTTGGTTACAAGAAATAGTAAGAGTAGCAACAATCTCCTGTTTTGAAGTCCAGAATCCTCTCGATGGCTCCTTTAGAGAGCTAACCTAGCACCTGTTTCAACAGAATGAGCAGGAGTTCCTCTGAGATTCGCTCTGATGAGGGGGATAGATTTGGCAAAGCTAAAATGAGATGTAGTTTATAACTAAGGCTCCCAGTTTTCAGTTTTTACTGATTTTTACAGATAAATACCGACGGAAAACAAGGTGTCCTCTGCCTGTATTTATTTTTAAAAGCAAAAAAAATACAGAAAATTGTGCTTCTTGTGAGGACTCTCCATGCTGTTCTTCATGAATTTCAGGCAAACAGCTGAGCTGATAGACAACAACAGGAGTTAAAAAATAATATGAGATTTCCTTAAATGTAGGCATATATTAACATGTATTTGTATATAACGGTAACATTTACCTGTAGATGTAGTGTTTTGTTACATTTTGCTGCTTACTTTGCTTAAATTAACCGGAATCAGAGTATGAGTGTATGCTTATCAGTAGAATAAATATGGAAATATACCTTTATACAACGCCATTCATTCTCAAACAGAAAATAAATATGGATAAATACCAATAGAAGGGATAAAAAATAAATATGGATAAATACAGATGAAAATGGAAAAATACAGTAAAATCAGAAGAGCTAGTTATAACCATGCTAAACAACTTATAGGACCCGTTTGTTGGCGGTGATGGAGCGCCACCCTGGGGAAGATGCTGGATTCTACCTCCACCGAGTGGCTTTGCGCCACTAATGGCAAGCTAAAGTGGTTAGGCAGCTGTTGCCGCAGGGGAACAGGACTGCGCGGACTGGTGTCCTTGATGACCTGCACGTTGTCTGTCTGATCGTCATCCAGAGCCTTGAAAGGACTGGGGTGATTACAACAGAAGCAGGGAAACTCATACTACCTATACGCCAGTCCCCTAGAATTGAATATGAATTTTGGAACTACTGAAGAAACCGTTTGGCAGAGAGTGCGCCCTGGTCCAAATTTCCTTAAAGCATTCTAAAGCAAAGTCAGCTCTTTCATCAAACAGGCATGAAACATTGAAAGGGATGTCCATGAGAGAGGCCTGAACGTCTCCAGAGAATCCTGTGGAAGTCAGGCACTTATGGCAGCGGGTACTATAGCCCCAACCAACCATCCCACACAATCCGCATGATCAAGGCCAGCACAAATCATGTATTTGGTCGCATCTTGAAGGTTCTAAATGGTTTGAGGAGGTGCTACCCAAAGGTCTTTGGGGACCCCAGAAAGATCTTGCTGGTCATGTCCCAGTGGCTATGCATATATCTGACTAACAAACAAACTGTGTTGACTAACCTCAATGCCAGGCTGGCAGAAGAGAACATGCGCTTTCTGAATGCCTTCATTCTCTCAGACTCTCCATCTGAGGGAGTCGTGGGGAATGAGCAGGTGATCTCCTTGCAGGTGTAAGTCAGAACCACCACACTTTCAGGAGGAGTGTGTTTTATGAGGAAATCCAGATCCCAAGGCTCCGGTCTATGACATCTGACCACCAGCCTATTCATGGAAGGGGAAGAAAATGACTTTCACCAGGTGCCCATTAAAGTATCAGTGAGGACCTCTATGAATGGGAGCAAGAGCTGAGATGTGGCTGGCACACTTCGGCTCTGTCGTCACCCTGCCAACCGGGGTCAGCACATGGAGATGTGTCACCTAGGAAAACCGATGTGTTGCCAGCCCAGACTGACTGTTCCACTTCACCCTGCCCAGAGAAGTCACAGCTGTAAACAACTTCCGCCGGAGGGAACTGCACCCACACGGATTGCTCGACTTCACCCTGCTCTGCACAGAGATGCCACAGCTGAAAACAACACTAGCCGGAAGGAACTGCACCCTGTCTGACTGCTCCACTTCACTTTGGTTTGCAGAGAGACGGCCACACAGGTGATCCACTCCAGGCCTGGGTATTTGACACCAAACATTTGCTACACGACTGTCCAATGCAAGTCTTTTATGCATGGAATGCAATTTTTCAAGGATACACACAATTCATTCAATGGCTGAGAGTCACTGACTTCTTCCTTGCATACTGGGTATCCGTGTAAGGTAGTTGGCAGCATACTCGGATGTCAGCTGTCACTCGATGGCTGAGGGCCACTGACTTCTTCCTTGCCTGCTGGGTTCCCCGTAAGGAAGCTGGCAGCATGCCCAGCGGCCAGCAGTCAATCAATGACTGAAGGTCACTGACTATCTTTCGTTGCCTGCTTGGTGCCTCGTAAGGAAGCTGGCCGCATGTCCAGAGGGCACAATGCTGACCCACTCAGGATGTCAATAACATGCCAGGAAATGAGTGTTAAAACTACCCTTTAGGTGGAAGCTGCTCCGTGACGTGGTTCTGGGGGCTCCAGCTTCCAGTTCCACCCAGGGTGGTCCTTTTCTGACGCAGGGTAGACTGGGGAAGGTTGGGCTGTGGTTTCGGATTTACTTTATTCCAATGTCATATATTGGGGCCCTTCCTTCTGTTGGAGGGTTGGATAAGGCTGTCACATAGTGGGGGTTCTGCAGGCACCTCCTTCTACTGCCACTCAGGGCGGTCCTTTCTCCTGATGCAGGGTGGACTGGGGACGGCTGTGTCATACTGCGGTCTTGGGTGCACCTGTTCCACTGCCACATGGGACGTCCCTTCTTTCTTTTGGGGGGGGGGGGGGGGGGGGGTGGATTGGGAACGGCTTTGCCCTGCTGCGGTCCTACATGCACAAGCTTCTTATGACACTCAGGGTCCTATGCAGTCTGTCTCTATATCAACTATTTAGAACCCAATGGACCAGAGGTAACCGTGAGGCCAACAGCCATAAGAAGGGATTCTGAATAGTGTGTTTAAGCCAGCAGAGATAGAGCACCAGGCCGTAAAGGTTGTTCCCTCAGTGGTGATGCTGGTAGCAGAAAACTCTGCCAAGGTCCAGGTAGCCAAGGGAAAGGTATTAATGGTGCAGGAGGTGCAGTTTTACCAAGGCCTATAGTCGTGTGTGGGGTCCACTTCACCCCAATTATGGCTGTATTTTACTACCAACCAGAAGACGGGCATTGTTCTTCCTTGCACCAGCTCCTACGGCACCCTAGCTATACCACTGCATGTGGTGCCTGTGGTGCCTGTGGTAGTAATGCAAAAACGCTTGGAAGCTCGGGCTGGACTGTTCCCATGAGGCACATGGTCAAGACTGATTTGCATACGGCCAGGTCTAAACTGGGGTGGCATGGTGAGCAAAAGAATGATGGATTTAACCCAAATTTCTCGACTGGGGGTGAATGTTTTGATTTGTTCTGCATTCCGTCCATTATTGTGGGTCTTGAGCTAGTAACACAACCCAGTTTCCTTCCATTGTGATCCAGACTGGCACAACACTGTGGTAGAATCAGGTAGTGCCCACTGTGGTTAATCAGTTTAGCCCCATACTTCCTTCGTCGGGGCAAGAATCAGGCTCCTCCTCAGACCAGGGTGAGGAGCTCTTTGAGACGTTCCCAGATGAAGACTTTAAGGAGAATGTTTGAGACATCATGTTATCCGCTGACTAGTCAGTCAGACATCCCCTGTCTGATCATAGTATGTGTACGTTATAAACTGGGAGACAAACCTGTTTCACTGGCTCGTCCACTAACTTAGTCTGGTGGATACACCAAAGAAGTCTTTACAGGACAGCATTTACGGTTACAGCCAACTAGACCCTTGCAATAGGGAGGCCAGAAACAATTACATGGCTTGCTAACTCAAATATGGGAGAAAATACCCACTTCAAAACCCTTTGACAAGCTAAGATCGACTTTGATGGAAAGTCAGGGGGTTTCAGAGTACAGACCTCTCAAGCCTCTATACAGACTTGTCAGGTCTTAATACAAAACGAAAACCTCCAATTCCACCTCGGAGGAAAAGGGCAAGACTGGTCTAACGAAGAACACCTACACTGATGGGGTGCAAAGCCTTAAACGCAATCCTCCTAAAAGCCGACAAAACGTGCTAAAAACATGGAAAGGGAAGAGAGGCAACATGAGGAAGACCTTCATGGGCTGTAGGTCTGGTAAAATAAAAGCATCAGAGTGATCCAGACTGAGGCTCCTCTGTCCTATGAATGGCTACTTTTAAGTAAGATGGTGAACTGACGTTTAATATCCCCATCGCAGAAGTGAGGAGGCACTTTTAGGCCTGACCCTCCCCCAAGGCAGGGTGATCGTGATGCCAGACACTGATCTGTGGATGTTCACTGTTGTAGGAAAGCAAGCACAATAGCTGTAAATAGGTGATAGATGTGTCCTGCACATTTTAGCAGGCATAGACCATGGAGGCCGCTTAGTTTCTTTCTACCATGGTAGAGGCGGACAAATCTTCAGAGACATCAGCTGAAACGGATATTGTGAGATGCTGGGTCAAAAGAGCAATCGTCTATCAATCAACGCCAACTGTGCCAGGTTGACTGAGAAGCCCATAAGGAAAGGGACCAGGTGAGTTTGGAAGATCGGTCCAGTATCACAAGGCCAGCACTTCGGAGAGACATTTTTAAAGGGCTAGTACTTTTACATCTATACAAAAAATTATAGTGCTGTTCCTAATGAAAGAAAGAAGTTAATACAGTCAGTGATGCAGATGAATTATGGTAGGGTAGTCAGAAGGTCACCCTGGGAATCCATTTTGTTGGATTTAATGCCCTCACACACCCTTTCAGGTGTAATGCTTCATCATTTGGGCCTGCTCCTCGTTGGGTCGGCGGTGCAATACCCAACGGGCAACACCTCATAGAGGGGCTCTTTAGCTGAGATCTTTTTCCAACTTCCGTATGGATGAAGTGCGGGTATGGTGCCAGAACTAAGAGGTAGACAAGGATGTGGTGGGTTAAAATAAAGCTAGTGGTACCGGGAATACTTTATTCAGAAGGGCCACTGCATTAGTTAAAAACGATTAACCTAGAGGAGAGTAGTGGAAAATAATGTTTCCAACTCTTATCCAGGAATTATTGTAGTCCGGTCAACATGTTTCTCGCTATAGTAAATTTGTCTAGCGATTCTTCAGGACCAAAATTGACTAACTAGCAAGTATCTAATGGTGAAGGGAACTGTCTACACTAATTACATAGAGTGTGGTGTGTGTATGCTCGTATGGCTACCACAGTGATGGGTGGAGGGGTTAACAATATTATATCACCTTTCTTCAAGTTGTGATTGTCAGTACCTGTTAGGGAAAGAGGCAAAAGCATATCACAAACAAGTAAAAATGCATCAGTGACCGTAATGTGCATTTTGCATGCCAGTGGGAGTCAGGCGTGTCACAACACCATTGCACAAGTGTATCAGGCACTCTCAGATGTGGAAATTCAGTGAGAGTGACATGTGAAAATATAAAAACATTAGGTTAGAAAATACCAATTTGGTATTCCTCATTTACGGCTATTCAAAACTCACCTAGCGTTAAAAACAATCAGACAACGACAGTGTCCAGCGGGTAAAGCTTCAGGGAGATCTTCCACCATAAGGCTATATATAGGGAAAGATCTTAATGACTTCTAATTATACACATTGATTGGATAGTGATTACAATCTGGTGTCGAAAGTATTCATCAGACCTGTATCAGAGTTATACATTTAGGCTTAATAATTGGACACAACTAAAAATAAATGTTACAGCATATTGAGACTGAAAAATAGATATTAACTATGCCCTTGGTTTTCTTGATGTATGCTAGCCATTCGTGTGAGGTTATGGTATTATGAGACTGGAACTTAGCTATAGTATCAGGGGACTGAAGGGATAGTATATGGGTGGAAAGGGACCAGGTGAGTTTGGAAGATCGGTCCAGTATCACAAGGCCATCACCTCGGAGAGACATTTTTAAAGGGCTAGTACTTTTACAGCCTTGGGCGTGGCCCAGACTCAATCAACCAAAATGGTTCTGAGAAATCAAAACTAGAACTGTATGGTGGATAGGTCTGGCAAAACTAGTAATAAAGCCAGAGAATATAACTGAACTAAGAGCCAAAAGGATTCCAAATCTACATCATAGGTATGACAGACGACTCAGCAGTCATCTAGTACTTCCCTGAGTAATGGATAGCGACACATTCTGATCGCATTCAGCCAGCTTTAGGGTATATGCTTTTGGAAATCCAGGACCTCCTTCACCAGGATGAGCAGCAATTCCGACAACAGAAATCCACTGGCAAGCCCCGTCAGAATGAAGAGCGGTTTGTTTCTGGGTGAAAAATTTGTATCCACAGCATCCAAATCCAGCAACTGTGTAAAACAGACTACAATCTTGGAGGGTGATCTCAAAAGAATTTTAGGACTAGAGAATAAGCATGCCACTACTGAGACACGCCGAGGATATCCGAGTGCCCTTTTCTTGGTCCATCTGCCAAGTGGAACATTTACTTTACCTTAGAGGCACTTTCATAGTGCACATATGCCTTAGGTATAGACTTGTTTAGCTATTTATGCCATCTCATTATTCTCAAAAATGTCTGCCAATGCTTTAACGAACAAACCTAGCTATAAAGCAACTTCGCACTTACGAGAGGATATTACAAGGGTTCCGGGGGACACCCAGAGCATGAGTGGGAGCAAACTGAGCAGACTTGGGTGTGTAGAAAGGGGAAAACATTGGTATCAGTGTGTGTTTAGACATTTTAAAAGATGCAGGTCAAAGAGTATTCAACCAAGAACTGCATTTCAGACACCTTGATTAAATGATGTTAAAGCTAATAAGTATTTGGATCAGGCAACTTTATTAAAGTTCACAAAGGCAGCTAGAAGGTGTTTAACTTTGTAATTGAAAATAATGCTCCTGGGTGAAATGGTTTTAGAAAGGCAGCCAGTAATCAAAGACCTCAGTTAATAATGCTATTATGTCCCTTTGAGAGACAGCACTGCTATTAAAGTTATGAACCTTTAAAATTGGCATTGTGTTGATTTTATGACAAATTAACCCCTTTGGGGGATCGCATTTATGCAGGCATCGGCAGTTCTAGCTATGTGTTTTTAATCCACACCTTCTCCCACAGTCCCAAGTTTAACACTTAGCCAACCACAAGGGAAAACGTGCACACGCACAGGCACTGCCTCCATTCACTTAACTATATGACATTAACAGCAGGTACTTGCGAATAGCTATTGAACATCGTCCTGGTGAAGAATAGTGCAGACCTAATGGCTACATCATGAATGAGCACACAAAATGTCCTAATTCCACATATGCACCCTAAATCAGTACCTTCTTGGTGTCACTCCTCTCCAGCAAGACAGCAGCAGCAGACCTCCTACCACATCTTCACACAAGTGGCCTCCTACAGGTATAAATGGCCAGTAGTACTTTTGCTAGCAACTTGCTCCAGCAGTTTCCGCGTCCAGAGCACTGTTAACGTCTTGTATAGAATAGGCAGAATCCCAGGTGACCACTGACCTTCCTCAACTACTTTCAGTCCTGCACTCCTCCCACAGCACCGCCCCTGAGCAGCTGGAAAGAGGGAAACACCTCATTAACCGCATCGCTGCGGCAGTCATTTTTGCGCTGCGCTGCTTTTTTACAAAAGGCGCGTTACATGACGAGCTCAGCTCGTCATCCGCACACGCCCCCCGTGGCTGATGACGAGCGCAGCTCGTCATCAGCATCGAAGGGGTTAAAGCCAAAGGCCATTGGTAAGTTACAGATAAGCCTCCTCCCCATGATACTGCCCCTTGCCCCTCTTCTCGCCTACAGAGGCAGCTCTACTAGCTGTCCGTGGCCTGGGGTACTGCCTGCTGCAACATGGCATCACTGGACGGTTCGCTCATCCCATCAAGACTCCTAGGAGTGAGGCCCTCAGGCAAGTCCTTCACAAATGTTTCATTGTGGTCAGTGTAAGCAGGTGCAGCCTTACATGTAGAACACTTTACCAGGAGAAAGAGGCCGTCAGCTGGTCCTACTCAGCTCCATCCAAAACATGGTATGTATCAGTGTCGGCTCCTCTGCGAAGGAGGCCCACCGCTGCTGCAGCGGTAAGAAAAAAAGGAAAAATAAGATGATAATAATGCGATGTTATTGTACCTTCATTCTTCTTTGCTGCGGCAGCATGAGGGCGGGCTGATCTGCTGACAGAGCAGGGGAGGAGTGGTGGGCACAAGTGACCATGATGCTTTGGCCGGCCGAAACAGTCATGTGCACTTTAGCATCTCCATTCAGGCTGAATTGCAGCCTGCATGGAGAACATGACCAGCTCCTAGTCCACGACTGAGCGCAGAACCACAGCACTCAGACCAATTGCAGCGTTGTGATTGGTTTAGGGGAGCCAATGCAGCGTTGTGATTGGCTTGGGAGAGCCTGGCTGCTTCCTGTTCGGCGGAGGAGAGACAACATGGGACAGAGCGGTGAGGAGGTAAGTGAATTTTCCATTTATTTTTTTTACACTTATACAGTCTTACTCCTTCACCCCCCCCTACCCCAGATTCGAGCTGGCCACCACTGGTATATATGAAGGAGCGCTGAAAAGCGTGGCTCGAAGAGCTAGGAGGTGTGCATTCAGTCACCAGGTCAGCTCTCACTGGACTAAACGACAGCATTAGAACACCCAGGATAGTACACGCTGACTCCATGACTCAATCCATCCCCTACCAACCACACAACTTCTCTAGCCAGGCCCCCCACACACCCGCAGACAGCAAACCAACATCCTTTCTGCCTTCTGGTCTTTTGCTGGTGACATAAATGGCGTCTCAAGGCACCCAGTCATTCCTTCACACATGTCAATGAGTGTGGGCAATTCGTCCCATTGAGAAACAGCAGCGCTGTCCGAGGTCCTGAACCGCCTTGTGCTGAGATTGAGACCTACGCCCCGTGCAAAAATCGAGTTTGTGTGCGGCCACGCGCACATGCATGCAGGACTGAATGCGTACACACACAGGCACATGCTGCCATGCATTCACCCCTGGCGGAGGGGCATGTGTATCTGTGCCTACAACAATTATAGATAGAATACAATTTGAACAACTTGTGTCCTATCCTCCAAAAATTGCATGAGCTAATAAAATATCAGCTCAGACACTGCGCATCAGCGGCCTAAATTAGTTTCGAATAAGGAATGAAAAAACATGGACAGCTCCCGCTAGTCTCAAAGGGAGTCATAACAGGCGCTCGGTTTCTGCCACTGTCCCGAATTTACAGTCAAACAACGCAGAATTTACAACGTTAGGGAAACGAAAGGACGCGCTGAAGGTCAGGCAGAGGCGGCATGTTTTGTAAACCAGCAATAAAGCCTGCCTGTTGATAACTTGTCACTCACACTAAGCGTCGCCTCGCGAGGCCCGCGCCAAGGTGAAGTCCGCGGCGCGCGGCGCTGCATGCAGAGCAGGGTCCCGACCTTCAGCCTGACAAGGCCCGGAGGAGGCTTCTCCTGAGAAGGATTCACTGAGCCGAGCCCGCGCCGCCAGCCTGACGGAAAACATCACCCCCGGAAATGTCAGAACGTGAGAAGCGTGCTGTCGCGAGAGACAGGTCACCGCGACCTGGAGACCTTATAGCAGTAGGCCAAAGGTGCAGCCAGAGTGACCACCTGGCATGGAAGCGCATTCCAGGCAGGGTCCCTTAAGATGAACAACAAAATTAGGGACAAAAAGTCAAATTTACAGACACATCAAAGTGGGTCAAGTGATAAAACGTTTGTTCTTGTGTTTTGAGTATCTGCCATTTAGTGCAGTATTATACCTCTATTTGTACTTTGCACGCCTTTGTAACATGCACACGTCACTTTTTTTTTCTCCTTCTTGTAAAGTATTGTTTGCTACCTCTTGTATTTTGTTTGCTCTTGATACATGCACAATTGTCACTATTGCCCTATGTAACATAACGTTTGCTTTTGTAACTTGCTCACTTGTAATGTGTCCTCATGTTTCACTACTGTTCCTATTGTGAAGCGCTCTAACACCTTTGGGTAAAGTCTGCGCTATATAAAAACGCATTAAAATAAATATAAAATAATCTAGTCGGCTGCCACAAGTATTTGCAATGCAATAGGTCTCGCATTTACAAGATTTTGAGCTATTGGCATTGTAAATGACAATGCCTTTTATTTATGCGTTCTTTTTAAAACAGATAAATAAAAGGCATTGTAAGAAGGCAGCTTCAAGAGCTAGCACTACTAGAAATAACAGATTGTAGCATAATAAATCTTAAACAATCATTGACAAAGCCAACAGGTTTGACGCTTGCACTTGACTGCTGAATAAAGCAATAAAAAATGCCTGCTGGAGTGTAAAACAAAATGTCTTTTTTGTGTGTGTATACAATGCATGGATGATATTTTCAAATGTAAAATAGGCCCTTGTGTTCCAAAGGAAGTAGCTGGATACAGTCAAAAGTATTGTAATAAGGTGAGACTGAAATGCTCTTGTGGGATGATCAAAGACAAGAATGACTATGCCAAATGAGTACAATAGATTTTATTTTGATCTCCAGTAGGTATGTTCATCTTATTGATGATTTTAGAATAGAGGTAAATCCTGCTAGTGACCATAATCCCCTTGCCTTAACGCTGAGCACTGTAGTTGAGAGGAAGCTGTCCTTGGAACATCCAATGAAATACACCCAAAATTAAGGTCTTAGGTTGAAATGGGATAGGGTCGACCCAAAAAAACTAGAGGAAACTATTTTTAAAGCCAATCGTCCACAAGTGGACATTTGCTTAACGACTGCCTGCGAGCCTGAACAGATAGTTAAAAACTTGGAAACCCTTTGTGAGAGTGTGGCTACTTACCTCCTGAAACCTGCTGGGAAGGGTGATACTCGGGAGTACAAATGGTTTGATGCTGGATGCTCTGCAGCACAAACATTACTGAAGAAGGCCCTACATCGAGTTCCCTGGGACAAGGAAATGGTAAAAAGGGCAAGGAGAATTTACAAGGAATCTATTGATAAGCGGAAGATGGAGTTGAAAAAGCAGGCCTGGGATGATCTTGAGAAAGCGTCCGATTTGAGGGACAATAGATTATTTTGGGAGGTAATAAATCGCCCTTTCCTTAGTAATGAGAAAAGAAACAGGATTGCCCACATAGCTGAGGAGACTTGGGAGACCCACTACTCTAAGATTTTTAACCCAAAGGGCGCCACTTTGATAAATGAGGGGGGGAGGATGATATTGATTTTAATAGTGAAACTGCACAACAACTCAGCCGCTAACTCTCTCTGGATGAAGTAGAGGAGGCGCTGAGAAAAGGCCTTTCCCTTAAGGCACCAGGTCCTGATGCTGTACCACTCGATCTTTTAAAAATAATACTGATGTGTAGGCACCATTGTTGTTAAATGTCTTCAAAGCAATTATTGTTGGGCGCATTCCATTATCTTGGAAAGAGGCAGTAGTTGTCCCAATTTTTAAAAAAAGGGAAAAAAGTGATCGTGGCTGTTACAGGCCAATTTCTTTAATAGATGCCTCATGTAAGTTAATGGGGAGAGTGATATTGGCCCGTCTGGAGACATGGGCAGACTCCACTGGCCTTATTGTGGATCCATGTGTTCCCTTTAATAGGCTTTGGTCAATTATGCCCATGAAAACTACACTTCAATTTTAAATGTATCACATACATGAATGAGCACCAAGATATGCGCCAAAGACTGCCAACCAGAAAGAAAATAATAATCAGTGCCAGTTATCCCGGTGGACCACTGTGTCCTCTAGAGAGAATATTCATGATAGCTGCCATGTTAGGACAGGCTGCACAAAATCCAAGTACTTCCTGCAGCTGTCAATGTGGGGAATAGTAATTACTCTAATGGGATGGCATAAACTCAGGCCATCTGCTTAGGTCCCGAAATGTTGAAACTGGTGGTGCACTACATGCCACTGCACCCAGGGTATAATGCATTATGTCTTCCATAAAAGGGCTTGCATTACCCCCATGAACTAGAATTCACTCGTGCTGCCAAAAATAAAATGTGTGCTCTGGCACACAAAATAAAGATGTGTGAGTTAGAGTGAGGCCCTGGACGGAGTTTTAAAACAAGAAAAACAGAGGAATTGTTACAGAAAAAAAACACAGAATATACAGGTCTCAAACAAACAGAGGAGGAGGGACCTGATGTCACGACCCTGGTCAACTCTTGGATACTCCCACATCTCTTCATGCTAATGATGTTAGGAAGCCTGCTTTAGAGGTGAGGGGAGCATGGAACTTTCCTTGGAAGCTGTCTGTGGTATTAAAGTTAAGACTTTTCATGTGTCTTGGCATCAATGATGGCTCCATAGGCAATGCAGCAGGCAGCAGAGGGTGATTATTCAATATCATCAAAGACTGGAAGGGTCATGTGAATTCAGGACTCCATCTGGTGCCTGTGTCATGTGTGGGACTGGTGTAGCTGTAGATACAAATGTCATTAAGGAGTAAAGTTGGAAGTGTCCTCTGTGAGTAATTTGAAGGGGAACACTATAGGGCATATTTATTAAGAACTCCTGTAAGCCGAACAGAAATTTAAGTTGCTGCGTTGCATGAAGGGTGGAGAACTGGAGAAGTGTGGCTCACCGGTTAGAGGAGGCAGACCCGGACACAGCGGTCAGACCTTGGACCAGGGTTCAATCCCCAACGCGGCAGGGTGTTGAGCTCAAAATGTCCACGGACTCGATAATTCTCGCCTCGGTGCCTACTCGAATCATGGGTTCACACTCTGCAACTCTGGGCAATAGCTTACTTAATCTCCACTACGGCCCCACCGCGATGGGATGCCTGGCTTTCACCTTGGGGATGCCCAGTTGGGGTTATCTCGCAGGGAAAACCCAGGACGGGTCCCCAAAGCAAGCGCCTTGAGACCTTACGGTGAAAGGCGCTATATAAGAACGTATGATTTACGATTTATTTATTTAACAGTGCAGCACCCCATCTAACAAGTTAGGGCATGGTTGCTATCACTTGTACGGGTGCACTTTAGGAAGCTAATACCACACACACGCCTTTGCAGCATAAACGCAAGGGTTTATGCGTGGTGTTGAGCATACGTATTTTTTAGGGTAAGTATACCCTTCCAGTACAAAACACTATGCATAGACTCTGGGCCGGATTACAATCTTGACGTACAGGGTTACTTAGTCACAAGCATGACGGATATCCTGGTTGCCAAGTTTGGTTTTCATTACATCGTATGGGGCTTGTAATATGGCGGAAGGGATATCAGTCACGTTTGTGATGGAGTATCCCATCTGCCAAGATTGTAATCGGGTCCTTAGTCTAAAACTTTTCTAACTTTGTATGTGTGCTGCACGGTTAAGTTTTGCGAAAAGAAACCTTTTCAAGAATTACACCCTCCTGCAGTAGGCATACACTTTTAGTGGTTTTGGAACAAAACTCATGGGTGGTGGCATGGAATCGCTCATGTGCCAACCATGGGACACCGCCTGCCGCAAAAAAAACACTCTTAGAGCTACTTTCCATTACATTCCACGCCAAAGTAAGATTTCCACTGGATAGTAAACAGTTTATCAAGAGTTTGTGGAGGATTGCCTCATTTTCGAAGACTATGCATCTGCACAAAGCCTTGATCAATCTAGACCTCCATCTTTTTCTCACTCTCTCATCCTTCACCTTTCTCTGGGGGCTTTCTCTTCACATGACTGCTTGTGTGCATAGGTAGGTGATCTTTATTCCATAAACTCAAATACCTAACTACGCCATTGCCCAAGGGTCCAGGAGGAGAAAAGCCAATTTCAACCCATAGCACGGACTCTCAGGAAATTATTTAAAGACAATTCTGCTACACTATCTCCAAGCACTTAATTGCCAGATCAGTCTAGTAACACCTCACCACAATGCCCATAATCACAGACAAAAGTTGCCCATAATGGTGACTATTACATATGTTCGAGTGAAATTACGGATTGCCTGTAAAAATACCAGACAGGTGGTCAACCTAGTCCTGGACCCCATTGCAATCAAGGGAAATGGGCCCAGTCTACCCTGATGAGCAGGGAAAAGAGACACTATTGAGGTATGGGAGGCCCCTCACATCCCTGGACCCCAGTGCCACTGATCCTGCTGCGATACTGATAGCTACACCTTTGCAGTAGTGTCGCTTTTATGAACAGGAGCTTACAGCACTCTGCACAGCAAAAGCAGGCAGCGAGGGAATCACTGAAGAGAACAGTCCTGGGCAGGTTCAAGATCTTGGAAACAGTGTTTCATCATTCCGTCGCTTAAACCAATGTCTGATATGATATGCAAGCACGTCACCGCCCACTGCAGCTGAAACAAGGCTCTCTTGGGCATATACAGACTCCGTCGTTTGGTATTTACTTAAATAGACTGAATATGGCAAAAGATCAGGTAACCAATTTGTTTTACTGCACTTTTCAAGCCAGTCAGTTTCACCGTGTAACTTCAGCCTATTCCAATCAGTTAGAACGTTTGTTGACAATTATTGAAACAGTGGTTTGAGTATTTTATTGTCAATTTAATTTCAGGGTTTGCAAGAGGTCTTAAAGGAAGACTTCCGAACCTGATCCAGATGTGATAAGTCTGATTACTTAAGAGCATCAATGTTCCGACATTTCCCTCAAGCCTGCTCCAGACTGGATCACTGCAGGGGATGAGAGGACAGCATCCAGCCCATGCTCAATGAGCTCTAAGCCACTGGAAACGGAACCAAGACCACCAGCCATCTTGCAATAAAAAGCTGGGCTACTTTTGTACAGTGATGTCTCTGTGGTCACTTCAGATTTAGGAAATGGGCGTGTAGAAAATCGACTGGACTCTTATTGCGACTGGAGCAAAATTTTCAATTACGAGAAACATGCTGTGATTGGCTGTCCTAGTGGGAGAAGTTAAAGCAGATGTGAGGCACACTGGCAAGCTTGAGGAAGTACAACACTACTTGCAATTTAGTTATCCTCTGAGGTCTTCAGAGAAGAAATGGAGCAGGACCTATGCAGGAGAGACCATCGTTGTGCCTTTTTGCCTGCTGAAAGTATGCAAATGTCCAGTGCTTGCAAATATCCAAGTTAAGCTTGCTCAGAATTTGCTCAGCACATAAAATGTTTTCCCACATAGAGGAAAGGAGGCACAGAATTACCTTGCTTTCCAACAAGAGCAGAACACCCCTCCCCCCTCCTAGTTGAGGAAGCAAGACCAAAGAGAACACTATAGCGCTGAATCCAAACTTCTCTTCTGTTGTTGTCAGCTTGGTGGACAAGCACTGTTAATTATATACTTGGAAAGATATTAAACAAGAAGTGGGTGTGAATACTGCCGGAATGTCCGCGTTTGATAACCCACGAAGACAAGTGGCCACCAACATAGAACTTGCTATTCAAAGGTTATATTATAACTCAATGTGAAAAATGCTGTCAATATAGAAAGAACAGAGCTCAAGATCTCTTTCCCATTTCTGTTGAGAGAAACTCTGGAAGCACGTTCTCTTTCTTATCATAAAATTAAGCATGTTAAACAAAAAACATTAATCTGACATGTAATGAACACCCCGACAACAGCCAAGCGATCACGGTGCCTGGAGTATTCATGCAAATAGGAGCAATTTCACTATGATTAAAAAGGCAATTAACGCCTAAAAAGTGCAGTCATTTGTTTAATCTGCCTGGTTGTCAGGAAGGCCTCCGCAGAGCCGAGAGCTGACATTTTGCAGTCGCCCATGTCCCGCCAATGAGCGATGTGGTAGCGATGCGGTCCAGAAGTGGGACAAAGCCAAGGGAGAGGCATGCATCTTTTCAAAACGAGTCACTAGACCACCTCGTCCCCAAGAGAGCAGAGCACAGCAAGAAAAGGTGTCCAGTGTGTAAAGCATAAAAGTAACACTTAAAGGCAGTGCCCACAACAGAATGTCCAGTTTCACGGAATAATTCACGCCCAGAGTTAGGCCTAAGACTAAAGAATCTACTTTACTTTAGTTGAATATTACTAAATCATGGACTTAGCTGGTTTTGCAAGTCGAACCTGAAAACTCTTCTGAAATTTATAACAGGAATCCAACTTTAATGTTATATTAGGTGGCATATACTGTGCACACAATGAGGCTGAACCAGCTCTATATTCAATAACATCAATAAATGAGGGTGGGATACCCACATCCTATCCAATTAGATCTTAAGAATAGATATGTCTGCATAACTTTCTTAAAGAAGTGACAATTAGGGAATACAAAGATTTCAATGGTGGTTTTAGTTCCAGAATATACAATGAAAAAACCTGTTGAACATACAGGATTAAAAACTCAATTAATCAATGACAATGTTCTCATTGTGTATTCCTTTGTGAAGAGCCAATGAGATTGTCAGAGTATTGTACTACATTAAATGCACGGTGTATGTATGGAGTCAGTGGCTACATGGAAAGTAGTGACCATGTAATTCAGAAATTCAAAAAGAAAACACTGGGCTTTCCCTGCTATACCACCAAACGAACTAATAAGATTGAATTTAAAGCCACACGCAAATTAGATTATCCTGAAAACTAAAAATGTAGACTCAGTGGTCAGTGTAATAATGATACGTGAGAAAAAGTTGATGCATCACCTCCTGCAAACAATCAAAGTCTCCTTGCTGTGTGGTCCTATTTATTTAGGGTTTTCGTAACACGCAGCTTACCTCCATGAAAGCCTCAGAACGCAAATATAGTGGAGCAAAAGAGACAGACAGGTGGATTTGCAAAGCCCCCTCAAAAAACACGAAATGACCAAAAAGATGGTAAGGCCATGAGAATCTTTCGACAGACCCTGGGAGTATGGTGCAACGGTTTTAGGCATGCAGCATATATTTCAACACTCACTACTCTTGTCTGCTGATCTACCACGTTGTGTCTGAATTTGTAGGCTGCATTCTCGACCAAGAATTGTTAGGGCTTTGCTTCACTTGTACACATAAATTCAGATTTGAACTGTGCAATGCATATGGAGGTAAAAGGAGTTTCTATTATGTCAAGTGTTCTGATCTCCCTCCCACAGCTACAGCCACTCTTATTTTATTTTTTAACTAAAAGACACGCCTCCCAGAAGCCGGAATCCAGGAGAAGGCCCTTGACTGGACCACGTCCTTCCTCTCCGGCATAACCCAGAGCGTCCGCCTCCCGCCCTTCCGATCCGAAGCCACCGACATCATCTGCGACGTCCCCCAGGGCTCATCCCTTAGCCCGACGCTGTTCAACGTCTACATGGCCCCCCTCGCACAAGTGGCCCGCCATCACAATCTCGACACCATCTCCTACGCCGACGACACCCAGCTCATCCTCTCCCTCACCAAGAACCTGCACATCGCCAAAACCAACCTCCATGAGGGAATGAAGGCCGTCGCCGACTGGATGAGGAACAGCCGTCTGAAACTGAACTTGGACAAGACGGAGGTACTCATCCTCGGACCCACCCCCTCAGCCTGGGACGACTCCTGGTGGCCGACCACACTGGGAACAGCACCGACACACACGACCATGCACGCAACCTAGGATTCATCTTCAACTCCTCCCTCTCCATGTCTAAACAGGTCAACGCCGTCTCCTCCTCCCGCTACAACACCCTCCGCAGGATCTACAAGTGGATCCCGACCGAAACAAGAAGAACGGTGACACAGGCCCTCGTCGGCAGCAGACTGGACTACGGTAACACACTCCACGCAGGAATCCCAGCCAAACACCTACGACGACTACAACGCATACAAAACACCTCCGCCCGACTGATCGTCAACGTCCCCCGCCGCAGCCACATCACCCCCCACCTGAAAGTCCTACACTGGCTCCCCGTCGACAAGAGGATCACCTTTAAGCCCACCCACGCACACAAAGCACTCCACAAAGCCGGATAAGCCTACATGAACAGCAGACTCAGCTTCTAAACCCCCCACCCGCCAGCTCCGCACCGCCAGCCTCGCCCCCCGCATCCAACGAACAACCTCCGGCGGCAGATCCTTCTCCTACCTCGCCGCCAAGACCTGGAACACCCTCCCTACCCACCTACGGCAGACCCAAGACCTACTTGCCTTCAGAAGAATCCTCAAGACCTGGCTCTTCGAGCAGTAGCGGCACCATCCCCCCCTACCCTACCCGCCCTCAGCGCCTTGAGACCCTCACGGGTAAGTAGCGCACATTACAAGTACTCTGATTGATTGATTGATTAAAAGCACTTTATTTTCACTTACTTTAAATTTACCAACAGACGTATCGGTTTTAAAATCCCAACAGGCAACATCCTCTTGACCTGACAGAACAGCGATTTATTTAGTCATGTATGAAGATGTTGTTTTCATTCCTCTGATCTACTAAATGTGTTAAGAGCAAAGTTAGTAATTTGTTTCCTCGTCGCCACTTGAGAAGAACCAGAAGGAATAACTATCAAGAATGGCGTGGTCCCCTTTTAACAGCTGAAGCTGTGAACGCTCTTCTCATTGGCTGCGCGTGGGAGAAGGGCGAGCAGAGGGAACGGATGGTTCCTTCCGGATAGCTCATTCACACTTCAAGTTAGCCTCTGGATACGTCATCTGTGAACCCCTCAAGGCCGCTAAACCCGCTTTATGTACCCCCGGTGGAATCATTAGGCTATAATTTCCACTTTAACAGCCTCCGGAAAGGAGTCTTTAATGCGCCACTAAGGTCCCACTGTGAAAGTCGTTGGAATGGTGTGTAAACAGTAGGCGGCCATCGCTGCTCTCCGGATGAGTGGAGCTTCACTAACGGTAAAAATTGGACCCTTGAAAGAGGCCGCGCGCGACAGCTGCCAAATGGACAACCAAACGGACAACCAGGAGGCTGGACATCTCGGAGTCGCCATATTATTAGTCAATAATTTGCTTATCATAAATGGCAACATTTTAGACCAGAAAAATGGGGGATTCAAATAAATAAATAAACAAGGAAAAAAACAAAAACAAATCGGGTAATGTAATTTTTTTATTGACTTTTATTTAAGCAAAGAGCTAAATACATTTTCGTCTCTCAACAATTTGGGAGTCTCCAGCATGAAGTGGGTCTGTTGGCACTTATGGCGCATGGGAATGCCAGCCCCCATGGTTAGTTTGCTCTCCTCGGGAGATTTAGGTTTATCTGCAAAATGGATGATTCCTTCCTCCTACAGACCGCGGAGGGGTTTACATTTTAAGAATAGAAAATCCGTCTGCATGAGTTGTGGCCTTCTTCAACTGGACACAATACCTCATCATAATGAATCGCCTCCTCTAGATACCGCTGCATAATCTCAAACACGAGAAAAAAAGGTGGCTTAGTGCGTTCAGCACTGCGATAAACCGGGAACAAACATACACGGGTAATCTCAGCTTCACAATCGATCCCTGGGCTCGCCAAGTCACGCGGTTCCGCCATCTTAGAATCTGAAGTGCCAAACTCAACATTAAATGCGGCCTGCAGAAAACGCATACATCTGGGTAAACACGTAATTATGCGCACCTCCTCACACACTTCTCTTTTCGTTGAAAAGACCGTCAAGTGGGCGCAGGCAAGACTCCTTACCCAAGCTGGCAGTGGTAGGACAGTTTGTGAGACAAGTCCTCAGTGATGACACCTGGTGTGATCTTCAAGCCTTAGTTTTCACATCAACTGCAAGGCCAACACAACCTTAAGCCCTTCTGAAATCAGCAAATTAAGTACCACAACAGTGGTTATTTACAGCACTTAGAACTAGCAAAACTGCACTATGTACCGCTATATTAAAACTGTTTCTCCAGTGTTTTGCTTTCTCCATCTTTGTTCTGCAATATTAGTTCGAGAATATTTGAAGGAATGCAGCTCAAAAGTAACTAACGTGTGACAATGTAAAGATTTGTGTCCCTTTACGTCGGATCAGTTTATTTGGGTTTAACAGGCAACACAAAGTCTAGTTCCTTAAATGATTAAACACATCGAGTTTAGCTCCATTCTTTCTCAAAGAGCCAAAGAGTCAGTCAACCCTTAGCTTGGGTTCAAAAGTGAATGTTGCCAACCTTCAAAAAGCAAGTGCGGGTACTTGGCATGGTCAGGCATCAAAGCGAGGATCACTGGCATTGTGGGTCACACGCTGCACGACATGTGCTTTACACAAGGGTAATAGAGGTGTGGTGAGGGGCTCCACGTCTCATGTCAGAGAGGACCCCCAAAGCTCCTGTTGATATACAGAAAAGTTATCAAAAAGCAACTTAAAGGTTGAATGGGTAGACAGGATGGCTGAGGCATAGCTGCACAGGGAGAGGTGCTAAACCAAGCAACTCCCCAGCAGCAGACATGCAGTTAATTCTGCTCTCACTGTGCCCTTGAATCAGCAGGCCTGCCCCCCTACTTTACAGTGGTAGGTCCAAGCGATAGCCTTCAGGGGCTCTGCGTGACTGAAAACATTGGACAGGTGATGCATGCAGACCCAGCACTGCCAAACATGGATAGAATGTAAATACATTCTCTCCACACCTGAATTCAGAGAGACTTCCGAGGATTGGAACATGAGGCACAGCACAAGTGTTGCTTGATTGAAGAGGTAAGTTACAAAAAAAATATATTGAGGTTACTGTGGGAGAAATTAAAAGGGAGATGGCAGGCAGAATGGGCTGTGAATAGCATGTGTACCACCCCACACCCTGTGTGTAAGCCATGCCAAGGACGCAGCTGACAATTTTGTAGCAATTGCAGTGACACCATGCTATGGGGGTGTGAATTATAGCTATTTATGACCAAACATCAAGATGGGTGACCAAGATCCCTTGCTTGCATTATGGCTCCTGACACCCTTGGTACACCACAGGACAGGTCTGCTGACCGTACTGGCCAGTCCCAATTGTTTACATTCACATTTCCACCTTATACAGATCCCTCCCCAATGGATTCTGTAATGATCCCTCCTTCCCTCCAATACTCAGAGACTTAACTGCACACTCTACATCCACAACCTTGTACTACAGCCCACCTCCCCTGCCAGTATTTTCACATATTCATGTTTCCTGTCAACCTTTAAAGTGGGAAAATAACCCACATGGGGAGTCGGGGTTACTTTTTAAATATGAGGAAAGGATCTGTAGAAGGAACACACTCGGGGACAGGCCGTGCATTGTGTTTACAAGGATGTGGTATAGGGTTAATGGTCACTCATGGATGGTAAGCGTATGAGGAGGTGTGAAACTTGTGTTCACTGCATATATCCAAATACATTCCACTTTGAAAGTTTGATTTTTTTTTCTACTTTACTGCAAAATGAAAAAAAAATGAAAAAAGGTTCTGGAATGTTACAAAGGGACAGGGGCAAGCGGGGTCCAAATATAAGGGCCAGAGACCTATTCCTGCGGAAGTGTCAGCGGCCTTGTGGATATTTTTTTAAGTCCCAGAGAGAGGTCCTTTCAGAATTTGTCACAGGGGTTGGACCAACTAGGGAGACGAACGGGCCCTTGTGAGGTATCGGGAAATGGGTATCTGTGAGCACAAGCGTGTGCGAGTACACAGACGAGAGTTTCATCCACAAAGCTGTGTCAGAGATTAACAAGAGGGTATATGCTGCGTCAATCAGTGAAGCAACTTTACTTAGAAAGTCAAGCGTTTGCCCCTTGACTAATTCGGTGTCCATTAAGGAAGTGGTCCCTTTCACCGCCGAGGCCCATTGTCCTGTCTGAGCAGGCCCCTAACAGAGCTTGTGCTGTTTTTTGGGGGGTTCGCCATTCAGAAAGACGGTTTTCTTTAAGGTTGCTAGCCTCTAACACTGTACTTTCTCAGATGCTAGCCCTACACATTCTCTGTACTCTCAGGGAGCCGGCCCTTCCCAGACCATTTCTTCACCCCAATGAGGCAGTTTTCTCAAACACCTGATGACCCCACAGAAGCTGTCCTTTCCAAGACTCTTTATCATCTCTGCAAACAGGCCCACATAGTTTCCATACCCTATCGGGCATCTGACTCCTGAGATTTGAGTGCACGGTCAGGGAGCTGGACCTACATACTCTCTCTGCCTTCCAAGTGCACTGCTGTTCAAGTTCAATGAAAGTTTGTTTGCAACTGTAACCCTTTAATAAAAGAAAAACACTCAACTCATGTCACAAAAGCCATCTAAATGTAATATACAACAAATATTTCACAAAGGAAATAAGCATAGATAACAAAGAAAAGCATGCTGTCCCTTTTACGTTGCATATATCCAAGTTGCTGCAGAAAGTTACAACTTCTTTCCCCTTTTACATTGCTTGCATGTTAGCTCGTGTTAGCCAAGAGCTTTTAATTTTATTAAAATCTCCGAAAGTCCACTCCTGCCATTGTTAACTTCACTGAGTGACTGCATTTTTCTCTTTCAGAAGGAGAGCATAGACCAGGCAGGAAAGATCTATTGCTGAAGCGAAGGAGTTCTCTTCAGCAAGAGAGATCTACTGCTGAAGGGAAGTAGATCCCTCCAGCAAGAAAGATCTATTGCTGAAAGGAAAATAGTTCCCCTTCAGTGTCAGGGACAATATGCCAATGTGCGCTTTTTGAGACCAAAAAGATTTTGGCCAATGTATCTTTTTAATACTAGAGAGGACAAGCCAGTTCCACAATCACAAAAAAGATTTCCAAAACAATGATAAAACAAGCGCAAGAAAGGCTAGCAGCCAATGCCAGTTCCATTGGCTTTTTCAATGCCCTTTATAATTGTGTTACATAGCAATAACCCTGACTTCTGCCCTTTAGACTTTGCTTACCTATTTATAATTGGCATTGCTATCTTTTCAACAAAAGTGACTGTAAATGTCCATTTTCCAGCACCTTAGACTGTTCCACAGTAGCACATTAAATATTGTACTTGGAACCAATAAAATATTATTAAGGACTATATTTGGTTAAAAAAAAAAACATTGCATTTAAATGTGGGGAGTGCCACACAGTTTCCAATGTACAGAGACCATTTCAAGTTGAACAAATTTAACCAACTGAATTAATTTTCAGCTACCCTGAAGTTCCATCATAGGCAATTATCCAACCTTAAAATTAGCATTAAAGGGTTCATGTATGTCTTGGAATGTTTTAAACATGCCTGACCACGTATTCACATTGGTCTTTTTTTCCCTTCTCTCCCTCATTTTTTCCCACTTATGTCAATTGTATGTAGCATGAAAGGCAATTGTTTATAATTCCAAGACAAACATGATTTATATATTTGTCCTGAAGAAGATGCCATTTATCTTGTTTTTCGGCATCTAAACATCGTCGACACAATAGGATCATATGTACTGAATATGCTTGTGAATGCTATGTACAATGGTCACAAACTACAATCAAGTCTGTTCACTGATTAGAAGTATACAGACGGATTTGCTCGCTCTTGCCTATACTTGTTGTTTTGTCTTGTTCACTGTAGGTCACGGGCTGTGCCCCCCCTTGACATTACTTTCTGATTGTGTGCATCGCCAAATAAATTCCTGTCCGGCTGGACAAAGGACATAAATACTATTCCAGTTTGTGTCTATTCTTACCCTGATCCCCCAAACTACTAGAGTCCACTTTTTTTGTAAATAGCTAAACCCAGAGCACTAATCAGCATACCAATGAACCCTTCTTAGCGTATAATGGTAAACATTGTAAAAGCAAAACCCAGTCAGCAAAAATAATTTTATTTATGTCAGTCTTGTTAACCATATGCCATCATCAGGGCCACTGGAATTATCTGGCAGGGGAGCACCAATTTATATGTCAGGTATGACTAAAATATGCAACAAGAAAAAGGTAAAATATGGACAATAATGTGGCACATTACCGATACAATTGCTTCATTAATTTGTAATTTTTACACATGGTAATACTGTCTGGGTAAAGATTTCACATCATTAATACCAGTTATACAACCAAATAAAAAAAACTGAAAGATGACCAGTTATACTCTGCAACGGGTTTTCCACTGCATGCAAACCAACATTGCCACGTGTTTAGTAACTTTTGATATGTTCGAGCCAGAAACTATTTTTGGGGTAAGATCAGCAAATTATACAACACATGATTAATTGTGTCGCAAATGTGGCAAATCCATAATTATATGAAAAAACGCCATGGTAGAACAGAATTCCATTGGCTCAGGCTATAGTGTCAATGCAATACAAAAGAACAGCAGACTTTAGAATACATGCTTTTAATTTGCTTATAGTGTGCTTAGCATTTCAAATTTGACTTACAATACATACTGTGGTATGAAACACATTAGCACATCATCTCCAACAAAAAACACCTATTTCTCAAAATATTGTCAGACAATTGTAGAATACTAGGCAAAACCAAAGGGGATGATGGACAGAGTGTTGAACATTGCAAGCACTCACCCCAGTCAACTGATCTGGGTTTAATCCATCATCATTCTTTAGCTCACTCTACCACCCCAGTTCAGACATGGCCATATGCAAATCAGTCTGACCCTGTGCCTCATGGGAACAGTCCAGCCCGAACTGCCAAGCGATGTCTTCCCTGGACCGGAAACAAGCATCCGGGGACCGATTTCTGGCTAATCAGCCGTCATCAGCCAGGCTAGCTTGAATCCAGTGGTAAAGTGACCAAGGGACCCACGTCTGGGCATACCCTGCCAACTTAGGGTGAACAAAGCAAAATCAAAGGGGATGATGGACGGAGTGTTGAACATTGCAAGCACTCACCCAAGTGCTTTGTAGAATACTAGACAGATGAAACTTAAATGCTTCATACCTTTCTGAAGAGTATTAAAAATCAATTAATAAATCATTTAACTTCGTGGTTTCTAAATGTCACCAGAACTCCACGATGGAAATATGGACCCATATTATACAGTTACCAGATATGCATTCTATGGGTCTTTCTGTCTATCTATCTATCTCCCACTCCGGCCTACTAGTGTGTCCAGCAAGCAGGTACTATTAATTGTGCCCCCTCCCCCAAAATACATTATTTTGTTTTTTACTTGCTGATCCATATGAAATATTCAAATTACCATGTATGTAGATTTCCAGCTATATAGAATACAACGTCTGCTGCATTAATAATCGCACATGATTTGAAATTTAATCATATATTCTAAATTATTTATTCAACTAAAAATCTCACTCTAGGAATCAAATTTCAAAATTAAGGAATAAAATGCTACAAAATCAAAACCTTTTCTGGAAGGTGTGCATTTCAACATTTGCCAGCAAAGATCCCAAATTATAAAACCTTCATCTTAAGTTGGTATTGATCTCCAACCCTAGTTAGTAAAATTGCCAACATTGAATCTTTAGGCTCTGTTGTATATTAAATCTTGAGTATGAGGTTTCTAGTAATCTCAAAATCAGGTTTACTAATAGAAATGTTACCCCAAAACATAAAACACATCCCTAAAGTGAAACTTAAAAAAATGTGTTTTCAATAAGTTTTGCATGCTATCAGTATAGAGATATTAATTGTCAGCTGACGATCACTAATCTGAAACATAAGGCCGTTTTTAACCCGTAATTTAAACCTGGAAATGCAAATAATTCCAAAACCCACTCATGGTCGATTTGTTATTCTGCAAAACGAAGACCTGTTACAAACATTATCAAATCAAGACTTAACTCGGCAAACTCACTCTATCGGGGCCTGGCAGAATATCTTTTATAGAGAGTTCAGCTTTGCAGAATCACTAGTGCATCTTATGAGCAAAACCTCAGGCTTTAGTCAGACTCCGGGGCAGCTCCTCCATTTGAGCGGAGGAGTGTCGCCCCACAAGCCCCAGAGCTGGAAAATAAAATGTAATGAAGTTTATTCATTAGCATTTTATTTTTAGGACACTTGTCCCAAACTAAGTGGCAGGACGGAGCAGGGCCAGCGCTGCCGAGTGGAGGCAGCAGAGAGCTATGTGCCCTAAAATGCACATCTCTTTGGCCGGCCATCCTGGGCGGTCAGCCAGACATGTCCATTTCAAAGTTCTCTAGCGTAGTTGTCTTAGACAGCTGGGCTAGGGAAAGCACAGGCCGCCATTGCTTTTGGGAGCCTGGGAGAGCCTGCTCTATCCAATCCTGCCGCTGCTTTCCTGCTGTGTGAGCGGCACCAGGATTGGGTAGTGCAGTTTCCTGCATTGAGAGCTTCTTGGAAGACACCCAAGGGAGGAGGACATTGCGCTGTGAAGTTAAGTGAATTTTGTTTTTGGTGCCCCCCAGTCCACCCTCAGTAAAAGCCAGCCGCCACTGGTCACTCACCCAGCTGTAACATCTCTTTCCTGGCTCCCATCCATTATAAGGCATCTTTCATAGTGCACAGACCATTGCACGGTAACACACCCAGCTTCATCAAGAATCAGAAAATATTCCCACCTGAGAAGACTTCCTTCAGCCTCTGCCAATCAAGTCACCATTCCAAAGGTGTTTAAGAAGCAGATTTCGGCAGGTGGAGAGGGTGGCGGGGGTGGTCGCAGTATCTTGGCTCAACAGCAAATTGTGGAACCATCTCCCCCTACACCTGTGCGCAATATCATGCTTCTCGCAAGACAGATGAACGTGCTTTTTTCTATGACATATGAATAACCATTAGTTATTTATGCAACAGCTCAAAGAGACCCTGGAGTGGACGGGTGCTATATAAAACATGGTGTCAAAACGCCAACCCTGGTGTTAAAACCTACTTCTAAAATATGTGCATAAGAAATACAGCTTATCGTAAAGCTACATCTATCCAAGAAACTCCGCTCCACTGTTATTAAACACATTTATAGCACCATACTTTTTTTTGTGGCATCAAATGAAATCAACACTCAAGATCAGAACAGTCTTAAGTTAATAATACATGATGAAATTGCTTTCTGAAATGGGGAAAAGTAAAAAAGCATAGAATGCATCAACGAAAAAAAACAACTACAATATAATCAATACAGATCACAAGTCCTGAGGGGGCTTCTCCCAGACAATTAAGTAAGTCCTGGGTAGTTCTAAATCTTCCACGAGGACTTTGAGATAGGTACATAAATGTTCCAGTTCAGTTTTGCCAACATTTATCCCTCTGTTATGTATCACTCTGTGAATGATCTCACCCGCCGAACCAAGTTTACAGTAAATGTTTCATATGTGCAAGAGCGTTATAGTGGGAACGGCAAAACATCTGCTGTATGTATCAGGAGAAGTCAATCTCATACGAGGCCTGCCATAAACAAGAATGGAATCCTAAATCCACAATATAAAGCTTTGGGCTGCTTCTGCAAATGACAATGCTCAGTGCTGCATTGTTAATAGTTTGCACTGGCCCATCCTTTCCGCTGGGAGGGATCTGAATAAAGCACGAGGCAGAGCATTCCACTTTTGGGGGTGCGGGAGGGCAGAGATATCCCTAGGAATTCTGCAGTTTGGCTCACGCCTACCCAGGTATCTACAAGGGACTCCTTTCGTGGTACAACACGTGCCTATGCTAAGTGTATTTCAAAGCAAACCATAGGCCAGACCGGAAGCGAGGATTTACTGCCGAGTAGTCCAGGTGAACCCTACACTTGCAGAAATCTGCCCAGAAACCAGCAGAGCGCGCGCGTCCGCCGTGCCATATCCTGTTGCTGCAGTTTCCCTCTGTGGCATCTTATTATTTTGTGAGTGAGTGCCGTCCCGCCTGAGCAGCCACGGAACTCTATTCTGGCTGCCGAGAGAGAGAGAGAGGAGCTGATCTGGAGAGCTGCATTCACTCTCCCCTCTCCATCCCGTCCCATCTGCCCCTCCCTGCAGCCGTCAGCGTTTATGGGTACCAAGATGCGCGTCCGGCATCCACGGAGATATGCAAGGGAGACACGCTGATGAGGGCGTGTAGATCGAGTACAGAGCACGAGAAAAGGCTGGACGGGGGCGCCCCTAATAATGCTCATCGTGCCCCCCCCCCCCCCACCCCCCCTTCGCAGATCTCTCCAGAGCCCAGTGCTGACCATTCATTCAGCATCCCGGGCCATTCCACTTCAACGTTTTAAGCCGGTCAGTGATGTTACAAACATGTAACAACTAAATGCACGGACTAGGTATTTATATGGAGGGACCCTTGGGAAAAGGCAGCAGAGCGCCATACCAGGTCGAAACCAAGCATTCAATCACCGAGTGATGGGATATGTGTCTGGGCTGTGGATGGTTAAGGCATTGTGCAGTATTCTTTAAAGAGGGGCCTCTTCAAATATTTGCAAGCCAGTGTTTGTGCTGCCACACATCAATCATGAAGGGGTAAAAATGCCATTGAGAAGGGACCTATATTTGCCACTTGGGTTGAACCGGTCCATTTATGGCAGAGCTAAGCCTGATTTGCATATGGTGTGCCCACTTCTACAGTGGCGCATATAAGCTATAAAACGATGGAATGCACTTAGAGTAGACCAGATATAAAATGGTCCTCGTAAAGTCACAGGCTTTGTAGTGTGGCCCATGCCACATTTTACACGGGCCAAAGCAGTGCCACTCAAACTGCCCAAACACTCTTTAGAGTAGGGAAGGAGCTTTCAGACTCCAATAGAATCATATCTCCGCCAGTCTTGTCGTAGGCTCAGAGTAACAAATGAGTGTGTTTCTTCATAAAAAAGGTGACGGATATTCAGACTTCTCTTAAGATCAGAGAGAAGGATATGGGGTCGCCTAGTACTAATGATGGCCCGCTGGAGAGCTAGGACCAGACAGTACGGATCTTGGGAGGAGCTCGGCCGAAACTGAATGGCTGGGAAACTCTGGACGTGCCATTGGTCTTGGAATTACTGACCTCAATTAGGTCGGGCTCGCCTAGAGACCCCCTCCCGCCATCCAAAATGAGTGCCCTAGAGCCAGATATTTTGCAAATTCTAGTAGGACTTTTGAAAATCTCCCCTACACAAGGAAAGATCACGCCGACATGGAAACGTGCATTGGTTCTGCCACGCTTGAAGAAAGAGAATCTAGACCCTACGAATTGGTCTACTTAAAAACCAGTCTCAATGCTATCCATTATGGCAAAAGTAATGAAGAAGCACGTTAACAGGCAATTATGTAATTTTATAGTCTCACGAGTATTTTCATCCCTCTAAAAGGGGGGGGGGGTCAACAGCACTACATCCACCCTCCTAGGAGTCACAGAACATCTGAGAAGGCTCCTAGTTGAGGGAGAGCCGCCCGTGCTGATTTTTCCCGATCTCAGCGCAGCCTTTGATACAGTCTCCCATGCTTCTCTTCCACAGAGGTCTGTTGAGTTAGGCATACAGGGCACGACCCTAGCCTGGTTGACATCCTTACTAGAAGGTCGGTCTTTCTAGGTGATCTCTGCCACTGATTCTTCGGAGCGGCATGCTCTTAGTTTAGGAGTTCCTCAAGGTTCCTCCGTAAGTTTAGCACTTTTTGATATCTATGTGCGTTCACTAGCGGACTTGATGGAAAGTTGTGGGCTCATGTTATTTTCCTATGCAGATGACACACAAATTATCTCCTTGTCATCTGCTCAGTACCACAACTCTGAAGGCTTGAACTCCGGTCTGAGCAAGGTGGCAGAATGGATCCACTATTCATTAAAAATGAATGGGAATAGGATAGGTGCTGTGAAGGAATCCGTCCCATGGGGGGCCCCACCATCACCCAAAAAATCTGGGATCCCAGATCCAGCATCTAAGGTCAGGAACCATGGGTTATGCTCGATGATATGCTGTCAACGAAGCCTCAGGTAATAAAGGTGGCGGCCACTTGCTTTGCCGTTTTAAAATGGCTGCGGAAGATCATTTGGCTACTTAAATTTTCAGCTCAATAGACGGTGGTACAGACACTTATGTTGAGATTGGACTATGGCAACTTGCTGAATCTGGGGGCGCACACATCCTCCATTAGACGGTTGCAGGTGGTCCGAAATTCTGCAGGAAGTATGCTTTATAGGCTTTCGGGTCAGAACTCGTCAGAGGGTCTGCTACGGGAGCTGCATAGGCTCCCAACTGTGAAGCGAATCCAGTTTAAAGCCTTGTGTTACGTGTACAGAGCAAAAGCTGGGGTTGATCCTTGCTATATGTGGGATGTTGTTAAATCATATCATTCGGCCCGGCATCTTTGGTCCAGTGGCTTGTCCCTGTGTGGGGTCCAGGTAGTGAAAGTCACGCATGTGAGGACGTTTGTTGGCTTACCAAGGCCCCAAGTTATGGAACTCCCTCCCAGAACAGCTGAGCCAAAATCTCTCACTAACGATCTTTCGAAAACAGCTGAACATTCAACTGTTCTGAGTGGCTGGTTCTGATAATCCCTGCCTGAAGTTTAGCCCTGGGAATCCCCAGGGGTAGCTGTGCACATTATACATTTTAATAATAATAATCATTCGTATTATTAATAAAATAGACTCCAGCACCACTGCAGCAAGATACCAATACAGGCACCAGACACTAGACTATGCTGATGGGGTTAGTGTAACCCTCATCAGGAGACTTGAAGAGTGTGGGGTCACAGAGGACGCAAGAGATTGGCTCATATCCTATCTTGACAGTCGGCAACAGCTGGTCTCGCTTCCTCCTTTCTGTTCTGAGCCAAGGAAAGTAGGGCAGGGGGTGCCACAGGGCTCGGCCATCAGCCCAATACTTTTCAATCTGTACCTCCGCCCCCTGGTCCAGCTTATAAAATCTTTTGGTGTCTCGGCTTTTAATTATGCCGATGACACCCAGCTGGTCTTTTCCTTGGAGGGCATTAAGGCAGTCTCGCTGGAGACATTCCATCACTGCATGGCAGCCACAGTGGACTGGTTACGGGCGAACTCCTTACAATTTAACAGCGCTAAGACTGAGGTCCTCTACTGTTCCACAGATCGGATCTCGCGGGCACTTCCAGATAACTTTTGGCCTGCCTCCTTCCCTGAGCCAGTCTCGGCTGCGTCATCTGCCAGTAACTTGGGGGTGATCTTCGGCCCAAATTTACAGCTTGACTTGCACGTCAATAAAACCACGTCTACGTGCATGATGCTGTTACGCATGTTGCGTAAAGTTCTGCCCCTTCTCCCCGCCCATGCCAGGCCGGAAGTAGTTTGCGGGACTATACTAAGTTGCTTAGATTATTGTAACGCACTACTTCTGGAGGCCCCAAAAAATCTAGTGGGGAAGTTACGAGTGCAGAACATGGCCGCCAAGTTGGCCCTCTCACGGTCTAGTTCTTCTACCCTAGCTTTGAGAGAGTTACACTGGCTCCCGGTACATCTGAGAGTGCTGTACAAAGCTGCTTGTTTAGTGTTCAAAGCTGTACATCATTTGGGCCCGATACCTCTGCAGAATATGTTCTCTTGGTACTCTGCCCCGCGACTTCTCCGATCCTCTTCTGCGCATCTGTTGGTTGTCCCGAGGTTTCAGAGAGTCAGGATGGGTGGCCGCTCATTCAGTGTGGCAGCGGCCAAACTTTGGAACTCCCTGCCTCTCTCCCTGAGAAGCCACAGCAACTATCTTCCGTTCCGGAGAGCTCTTAAAACGCACTTATTTCCTAAAAATGTTGTGTAAGTGAATAGTGCTGTCGCTCAAGTTCAAGCGCCAGGATGCCCTTTGGGTGTCAGGTTTGCGCTCTATAAATATACTAAATAAATAAATAAATAAATAAATAAGTAACACCTCAGAAACCATATATAATATACCAGAAGATGAAATTAACTGATGTCGGATTTTGACTTGACAAGGCCCATGCTGCCATTCACAGGTCTTCAGTCTGCATCCGTGATTTCCTTCACAAAAAGAGGGTTACAATGCAATGTCCACAGTACAATACTTCAGAAATCAAACTATTACATTAAAAGATTGACGCATGCTTGTAGAATCACTACTTCTGGCTCCAAGTAAAGGGCTTTGTTGTCAGATAGCTGTGTCATTGGACATGAACACACCTGATGGGCGTGTGAAACCAATCTGGTGCCTTCACATTGCCATTGTAATTGCATTTATATAACACTTACTACCCCTGATGAGGAATTGAAGGGCGGTATGGTGAGCAGCACGCTACTCCGGAACCCAAGGTTAGTGCTTAATCCGGTGCTTATTGTTAATTGCTGTGATTGGCCATGTGAGCTCAACAATAAACTACATGCATTTACTGCAGTTACTTTGCGATAGATTATGTGAATACCACTTACGTGTGATCATTAGTGAGGGGTAGGCGGTTTCAGGTGAATGGGTGGTGAGATAGATAAACTGGTGGAGATTAGGACATCTTAGATTTCAGGGATAGGCGAGTATTACAGCTGTGCACTGAAACAATAGCTCATTACTGCGCTGAGGAGGGGGAGTGGTTGCGGATACCGGAGCTGGAATATTCACAGGCGTGTTGCCCACCTGTAATAAGACTTCCCTGGCAAGTGAGTCTCTTGCACATGCTGACAGCAAGGTCTGTAGCGCAAGTACTCATTCATCACGTGCTCTTACAGTCATTTATACGGGTGCAAACTAGGCTTGCCTCTGCTATTTGCCAACAGTTTCAACTAAAGGTACAAAGCCAATGCCCTGGTAGGTTTCACTCGGTTAAGGATGTCTGTAAAATGCAAGGATTTACAGGGAACACCAATGTAACTTCTCAAGAAAACGATCTTCAATTCCACTGGAGAACAGTTCAATGCAAAAAGACCAAAGAAGCTGGACTCAAAAGAAGTTTGTCTCATGCTAAAGCGGGGGAATATGCTTTGACGCGTCAAGGAGTAAAGAACTTCTTCTTTAACAAAAAGGTCCACAGACCTTCAGAAGTGTGAGAGAGAGATCCAGCGTCCCCACAGACGCAGGAAATGTGTGCTTCTCAATGTCTGTCAAACTGCGGCCCCTCCAGAGGGCATGATATGGCTCAGAATTCAGGCTATCAGATCTCGCTGCGAGAATGGCTGAAACACAGAGCATCATGATCTCAGACTATCCGATTGGACTACTGAATATCGACAAAATGAAGGTAAAAGAATATCGAGGACAGAATAGCGAAAGGTCAGTGCATATAGAGAATATAGACTTTCTACTCCTAACTCCACATCAACGTACCATGAAAATGCATGTACCACAGCATAAGACTGGGAACGCAAACCGGCCCTGGCAATTGAGCCGGACAGGCCGCGGAGTGTGGGAGGGAGGGTTGCGCATAGAAAACACTACAGCTGCTTTTGTTACAGGAGGCAATATTGCAGCTATGCCGCAAAAGCGGCCCCTGGTAACAAAAACTGCCCCAGTGGTCCAAAACCAGCCCCCACTCTGGTGGCCCACCGGGGAAACGCCCAGTGCTCGCTATGGCCAATCCGGCCCTGCCACCTAGGTATATACATTGGGAGCTAAGTATAGCAAATGTAAGCTTGCTTACCTTCCTATATTTTATTGTCGATATTCTGAGCTCGCAATTGTGTCTCATCGATATTTAGGAAACACACCATAAGATCCTTTACGTAACGAACTGAGGCCACGCGCAGTGCAAGGTCTTGTGTTCCTTTTCTGTAGAAGATTAAGCCTGAGAAGGTCAATGTAAGCTGATTATTTGTCTTAAATACTGATTTTAGGTATGTCTATTCAAATGCACAAATGGATATAGGATGGTAACAGAAAATTGTAAAAATGGATTTCAAGTATGGATTACAGTTTTGTAAACTGAAAATGTAGTAATGTATATTGGCTGCTGTTAAGAATATTGTATGATCTTGTTAAGATTTAATCAATCCATATTTGGGTCTGAACTTGTAAGGTTCACTGCATGAAATGAATCACCCTTAGACCTTGCTACACAATGATACTGGCGAATCAGAGCAGAGACTAGTAATATGAGGGGTTTTAAACTTTTCCAATAAGACAACAAGCTACACTGATAAGGTATGAACAGAGCCACTGTAATTATGTGATTTACGCACGCTGGACGACCCTTTGCGACGGATAAATGATCATCTTTCAGTTGCTTATTTATTTATTTGGTTGTTAAACTGACACTAACTAGGTTAAATCTTTGTCCAGATAGTATTACCATGTGTACAAATTACAAAAAAATGAAGAAATACAAATATAAAATGTCCTGTGCTGCATAATTTGGGTTTTTACCACATAATTTTGTCAACCCTGCCGCATGATTTGGTGTTCCCCTGCAGCATAATTCCTCAGGTATGCTCCTTCACAGTGGCGTCACTAGGGGGAGGGGGGTTGGTATGGCGCGGGCGGAACGCACCGGGTGTCACTCCATCTGGGGTGACACCAATCTGATTAGTTACGCTGGCTGGCTCGCTCTGCACTGCACAGTGGAGTGCAGCCTGAGCCTCAGCCTCACCTCTGCTCTTTTTATTTATAGTGCGTGCAAGCCACAAGCGCACGACACCACGGTGCACAGTTGCGCACCTGCTTACAAATTAAAATACTGCTACTGCAGTCTGTGAAGTGAGTGTACACAGCACTGCAGCACGTCGCCACGCATGCACGCACCGATGTGATGATGCTGATGCTGGTGCTGGTGCGATGCGGATGCGTGGTGTACCCATACCCAGCCAGTTTGTGGGTCCCAGGGCCGTCAATCTTTAGCGCTACCTATGACGGCCCTGGGACAGCCCCCGCACGCTGTGCTCCTCTCCTCTGACGCGTCGCGGCGGCCGGGGTGATACGGCAGCGAGGAGACGAGACGGCAGCGCAGGGGAGTGCGTGCTAGGATAAAAGAATTACGACACCACCATCTTCTTTGATATCGCGAGCGCCGTCGTCTTCCCGAACCCGACCCCTTCAAATTTGGGACTGACTTCTTGGGTCCGGACTCCGTCCGGAGGCAGTCGGTGAGAGAAAAATATCGTTTAATTATAAATTAAATATCATAAATATGAATGAACAGTATGAACTAAGTTAGAAATGTGCATAGCTGCCAAGGTTTCAGATTTCTATGTGTGACATTTTCATAATTTCATTCAGTGTAATTGTGAGTGACATTTAAACAACTATGAGTGACACTTTCTCACAAGCAAAATCAAGCAATGAAGACGAGGGAAACCTACAGTCATCAAAATTGACACCCATTTGAGCAACGATAAACTCCTAAAACCTTCTTAAAATATGTCTGCAAATCACCAGAAATTGAAGGGCACAACCTGGTGCCCTTGTAACCTGCCCGGTCAGCGGTCAAAGACTCTCCGCATCAGGCAAGCCTCAGGAGAGTGAGACTGAGGCACACATAAGTTACAGTCAGCCAGGCTCACTGCTGCTCTCAAGCATGTTAGTACTGGACGAACGCTCAATCAACAGTGGAGTCACTAAGACAGGTGGTAATTCAATTCAGTTGTATGGCTTTGGCCATTGCAGAAGAACACTCACCTTGTCAGCTGTACATATAATATTATATCCAGGGCCGGCTTGTTTGTTTGCTGGACCCCCAATAACCACCTTTGCTGCGGATTCCCTTACTACCACCCCTTTAACAGTCCCCTCAATTCTCAATAACCGCATTAGCTCGGATGCGTTTAACTAGGTTTATAGAGCCACTCATACCAGTGTAGGGTGTTAGAGTACTTTACATCACACACATACACTCATTCAAAATGCGTAATTCAGTGTATGGGAATGTTAGTTAAGACAGAGAACTACAAGGTGTGGTGAGTGACAGGTCATCCATACTGATAGACAGTATAGTTTAGGAGTACTTGGTCTGGAGAAGCAACAAACTCAGAATTCAACATCTTATTCCGTGGTTGGGGGGTTCTCTTTAATAATAAGGGGGGTTCTCTTTAATAATAACTGTTCATTTGTTTTATCGAAATGACCCCTTTTTGCAACATTATAATAATGAAAGACTGGGTGGTGGGAGGGGGGGGGGGGGGAGGATTATAGCGCCCTAATCTGTACCTTCCTGTTTGCTTCCAGCTTTTTTATGACCGTTATTACAGCGGAGGAGGTCCATGCTGTAAGTCGTCGGGGGTGACACCATGAGTTACCCGCACCGGGTGACACCAACCCTAGTGACGCCACTGCTCCTTCAAAGAACAGGGTCGCAATACCACTTACAGCCATTGCTATAAGGAAAGAAAAGATTGCTTGCGAAAGATTACACAGTGGTACTTTTTCTATACGGCAAGTTAACATGTACTTTTCCTGTAAGGAAGAGCTGTGAAGTTTTCCGCTCAGTCTTTGAAGATTACACATTGCTATCTTAATCATCTGTAAGAAACATCTTTTCACCCACACATGGAACTACGGGATCCAGAGACTAAGTATGCCATAAGGTAAAAGCTTTCTTGTTAGTTTGTTTTATATAAAAAACAGAGATTTGGGTAATAATCAATGTCCGAGGTGACATTTCTCTGAATTTAAACGTCAATTGCTACTAATAATACAGTGGTCACACACACTGGTCCCCTCGTCACCAATGTAAAAGGGCCTACACAGTCCATAGGTCATAATTCTAAAGAGGGCTGAAATTATTCAAAACGTAACGAGAGTGGAAACCATGCAAGCTGAACTCCGTCTTACCAGGGATAAGTGAAACTACTGGAGTGTCACTGCAAGCTCTGACGTCAAGTTTACCTGCTATTGGACCACAGAATAATCAGTGACTTTGAAGTCAGTGGATGTATGAAAACACTGCTACAGCTGAGATGCTTTTTCCACAGTGAAGTGAAAACTCGATAACAATATCCCAGGTACCTTCAACTAGGAACAAGAGGACTTCTGCACCCGAAGGACCCCTTTCAATCTAATCAGAGGCACGGACAGCCACATCCAAATCCAAGACGGGCTACGCTTACAAACGAAAGACAGTCTGCCAAGAGCTGGTAGTTACTCTTTACTTTATTAGAAACTTTTCAAACTTGGGAGCGGAAATGTAAATTCCTACATAGTGCAGATCCATCACGTGACATTACCCCACCCCCAGATTGGAGAATTATGTAAAATCTGCTGCCATGCTGCCACCGCTGCACAATTCCCACAGTGATGGTTTGTACATACACTGGGTATGTCACCAGAGTAAAGTGAAAAGGGCCGAGCCCTCCTTAGAGAAAATGTGAGCTATGCATGAGGCACCCATAACTGGAAACACGGTACCAGATCACACACGAGATATCACACCCAGAGAACCAGGAAGGAAGCGAAATGTAATGCCTTTTCATAAAAAAAACTCAAGGATTGCATACCCACCTAAGGGTCCTATTGGACACTTTCAAGGAGTCCCGACTTGACCCAGGAGCACTTTCTGCTCAGGGACTAGCAGGCACAATACCAAGTGCAGTTGGTTAAAAGGTCAGAATTGGATAAAGGTGCCCCTAATACGAGTTTGGGCTTTACCCTGTTAACAGGAAAAAGGCCAAATTAAGTCAAGTTTTCAGCTTCAAGTAATGTTGAGGGGACTTGTGTGGTGAAACCACCAAAGGAAATACAGTCTTAAGAGGCATGATAAAGGGGTCTGAATTTTAGGCCTTATGGCACGCAAGTACTGCATTGTACTTCTGTTACACCTACCAACTGGCCTGGAAATAACATCTTTAAAGTGTAAGCTTACTAGCAGCCACAGAATACGCCATCAGAGCTCCACAAGCCAAGCAACAACAAAACTGACCCGTCATAACGCCAAGGAGGTGTCCGCATCACACAGGCGTGATAATCAATCAATCACAGAATTTGAAAAGCGCACTACTTACCCATGAGGGTCTCAAGGCGCTGCGGGGGTGGGGGGTGGGGGGGGGAGAGGTGGCTGCTGCTACTGCTCGAAGAGCCAGGCCTTGAGGAGCTTCCTGAAGGTGAGCAGGTCCTGGGTCTGCCGCAAGCGGGTGGGGAGGGGAGGGTGTTCCAGGTCTTGGCAGCGAGGAAGGAGAAGGATCTGCCTCCAGAGGTGGTACGCTGGATTCGTGAGACGTCGGCGAGGGAGAGGCTGGCGGAGCGGAGCTGGCGGGCGGGGGTGTAGAATTTGAGTCTGTTGTTCAGATAGGCTGGTCCAGAGTTGTGGAGTGCTTTGTGAGCGTGGGTGAGGAGCTTGAAGGTGATCCTCTTGTTGATGGGGAGCCAGTGAAGGGCTCGGAGGAGGGAGGTGATGTGGCTGCGTCGGGGGAGGTTGAGGATCAGACAGGCCGAGGCGTTCTGGATGCGTTGTAGTCGATGTAGGTGTTTGGTAGGGATTCCCGCGTAGAGTGCGTTGCCGTAGTCCAGCCGGCTGCTGACAAGGGCTTGGGTCACTGTTCTTCTGGTTTCGATCGGGATCCACTTGTAGATCCTGAGAAGCATGCAGAGGGTGTTGTAGCAGGAGGATGAGACGGCGCTGACCTGCTTGGACATGGAGAGAGGGGAGTCGAGGTTGACTCCCAAGTTGTGTGCGTGGTTCGTGGGCGTCGGTGCTGTTCCTAGTGTTCTTGGCCACCAGAAATCGTCCCAGGCAGACGGGGTGGGGCCGAGGAAGAGGACTTCCGTCTTGTCTGAGTTCAGCTTCAGATGGCTGCTCCTCATCCACTCTGTGACGGCCTTCATTCCCTCGTGGAGGTTGGTTTTGGCGGTGTGTGGGTCCTTGGTGAGGGAGAGGATGAGCTGGGTGTCGTCGACGTAGGAGATGATGTTCAGGTCATGTTGGCGGGCCACTTGAGCGAGGGGGGCCATGGAGATGTTGAACAGCGTCGGGCTGAGGGATGAGCCCTGGGGTACGCCGCAGATGAGGTTGGTAGCTTTGGAATGCTGGGGTGGGAGGCGGACCCCTCAGGGTTCTGTCGGAGAGGAAGGAGGTGGTCCAGTCTACGGCTTTTTCCCGGATTCCGGCTTCTTGGAGGCGTGTTCTTAGTGTGTGGTGGCAGAGGATGAGGGCTGAGGTTTCGCCGTTGTCTAGTTGGCGTCGGATGTCGTCTGTGGCGGCAATGAGGGCTGTCTCAGTGCTGTGGTTCCATCTGAATCCGGATTGCAACGGGTCTAGGATGTTGTTGCCCTCGAGGTGAAGATATAGAAGAGCCAGTCATTACACACTTTAGCAAACCATTCATGAATGCTACGTGCTATCGCACAAGTTACTACTTGTGTAACGATATATCTGTAAGAGACATTAGTTAGTGATAGATTCCTTACCTTAGAATATCCCCAGGCGTCAGACTGGATCCGGAAATTTTTGCGTAGCAATACCCCTGCGCGCTGGTAGGCGTCGGCTGCGGCTCCGCGTCCGTCGTCGGCGTCGTGAGCGCCGGGATGACGTCGTCGGAGTATTTAGACGGCGCCCATGCGCGCTGACGTCAGTTCTGATAACACAGCTTTTCCGCGCCAGATACGCAGAGCCATGATAGAACTAACACTGGTGCCATGAAACTAGGGCCCTGAAAGGGGATGACCTTAACCCTAAATATCGGGTCGCAGAACGGGGAGGATGGGTGGGCGGTAAGGAATCTATCACTAACTAATGTCTCTTACAGATATATCGTTACACAAGTAGTAACTTGTGCATCTGAAAGAGACACGTTAGTGATAGATTCCTTACCTTAGAATAGATACCCCAGCAATACCAACCCCGGTGGTGGGTCTGCGAACCAATATCACACCAGAAAGTCCTGGAGGACGGAACGGCCAAAGAAGCCATCCCTCCGGACTTGACTGTCCAGGCAGTAGTGTCTTGCGAACGTGTGCAGCGAGGCCCACGTGGCTGCCTGACAGATGTCCTGCAGGGGGACACCGCGACCCAGGGCAGTTGTCGTTGCCGTGGCCCGAGTGGAGTGAGCCCGCAATCCAGCCGGGGGCTCCTTCCTCGCCATGGAGTAACATGCTTGGATACACAAGATGATCCACCTGGAGATGGTCCTCTTGTGTACAGCCTTGCCCTTCTTCGCGCCCACGTAACCAACGAAGAGTTGGTCATCCACCCGGAATTGGCGTGTGCGATCTAGGTAGTAGGAGAGCGCACGTTTTGGATCCAGACGGTGGAGCCTCTCCTCCTCTTTCGAGGGATGCGGAGGCGGAAAGAAGGTGGGCAAAGTGATGGACTGCCCGATGTGGAAGGCCGTGACAACCTTGGGCAGAAAGGAAGGTCGTGTACGCAACACCACCTTATCAGGATGAACAGACAGGAAAGGTGGAGAAGACGAAAGAGCCTGGAGCTCACTCACCCTCCTGGCAGAGGTGATGGCAACCAGGAAGGCCGTCTTCAGAGTAAGGAGACGAAGAGGGCAGTTATGAAGTGGCTCAAAGGGAGCACACATCAGATAGGTGAGAACCAGATTCAAGTCCCACTGGGGCATCACGAAGGGAACAGGAGGAAACATGTGCGTGATGCCCTTCAGAAATCTACTCACAATAGGGGACTTGAATAAAGAAGGCTGATCTGGTAGCCTCAAGAAGGCTGAAAGAGCAGAAAGGTACCCTTTAAGAGTGCCCAGAGCAGAGCCCTGCTGGGCAAGGGAAAGAAGAAAGAGCAGCACTTCCGAAAGGGGTGCAGAGAGGGGATCCACAGCCTTTGCTGCGCACCATGCCACAAATCTGTTCCACCGGCAGGCGTATACCGACTTAGTGGAGGGACGCCTGGCTGCCAGAATGATGTCACAGACTTCGGGAGGCAAGTCAAATGGCCTCAACTGCCGCCGCTCAATCTCCAGGCTTGTAGGTGGAGACTGGACAGGTTCGGGTGCAGGACCGTCCCCTGCTGCTGCGACAGAAGGTCCTCCCGAAGAGGCAGACGAATCGGGGGATCGACTGACATGCTGAGTAGCTCGGGATACCAGTATCTTCGTGCCCAGTCCGGAGCCACAAGGACGACCTGGGCCCGGTCGCGCCTGATCTTCTTCAGCACTCTGGGCAGAAGTGGTATAGGCGGAAAGGCGTACAATAGACCGCAGCTCCACTCGCGACGAAAAGCGTCTCCGAGCGAGTGCCGCCTTGGAAACTCCAACGCGCAGAACTGCTGACATTGCGCGTTCTCTTCTGTGGCGAATAGATCTAACCAAGGCTCTCCCCACTGTCGAAAGAGACCTTGCGCCACGTCCGAGTTCAGACGCCATTCGTGATCCATCATGCACCGGCGGCGGAGTTCGTCCGCCCTGGCATTCAGAGAGCCTGCCAGGTGTTGAACCACCAGGGTCACGCCCTGATGTTCCAGCCACTGCCAGAGGCGCAGAGCCTCCTGGCAAAGGGTCCACGACCCCACACCGCCCTGTTTGTTGCAGTACCACATGGCGGTGGTGTTGTCGGTGAACACTTGCACCACGCTCCCCCTGACAGAGGGGAGGAATGCCTTCAGTGCAAGACGAATCGCCCGCAGCTCCAGAAGGTTGATGTGGAGCCGGGACTCCGCCGGAGACCAGAGGCCTCTGATCTCCGCCTCTCCCATGTGGCCCCCCCAGCCCTGGAGGGACGCGTCCGTCACAACTACGTGCTCCGGCTGGGGTAGGGAGAGGGGTCTGCCACTGACCCATTCGCGGTCCGTGAGCCACCACTGCAGTTGATTCGCAGTGCCCTCCGAGATCAGGACATGATCGGACAGGTTGCCCTGATGCTGGGCCCACTGAAACTTCACGTCCCACTGCAGAGTCCGCATCCGCCACCTGGCATGACGCACCAGAAGGATGCAGGAGGCCATCAGTCCCAGAAGCCGCAGCGTCAACCTGACCGAGACCCGGGATAACGGTCTGAAGACAGGAATCAGAGCCTGAATATCCCGGACCCGCTGCTCGGGTGGGTAAACCCGAAACTGCGCCGAGTCGAGAACCGCTCCGATGAAAAGGAGCTTCTGAGAGGGACACAGGTGTGACTTCGGCACATTGATGGAGAACCCCAGCAAGTGCAGGAGGTCGGCCGTAGTCTGGAGGTGGCTGACGACTGTCTGGGGCGAGCCCGCCTTCAACAACCAGTCGTCGAGGTAGGGGAAGACTGATACCCCCTGCCTGCGCAGATGGGCTGCGACCACCGCCATCACCTTCGTGAACACCCGTGGGGCGCTGGTAAGGCCGAAGGGGAGCACGGTAAACTGAAAGTGCTCTAGGCCTACCGTGAACCGTAGGTAACGCCGGTGGGCCGGCAGGACGGGGATGTGGAAATAGGCGTCCTGCAAGTCCAACGCTACCATCCAGTCTCCTGGGTCCAGGGCAGCCAGGACCTGAGCCAAAGTGAGCATCTTGAACTTCTCCGTCCGGAGGAAGCCGTTGACGTTCCGCAGATCCAAGATAGGGCGTAGGCCCCCTTTGCCCTTCTTGGGCACCAGAAAGTAGTGGGAGTAGCAACCACGTCCTACTTCTGGCCCAGGAACGCGCTCGATGGCCCTCTTGGCCAAGAGGGCCAAAACCTCCTCTTGCAGAAGTTGCAAGTGATCCCCCGACACACGGTGGTATTGAGGTGGCATGGATGGAGGGGAAGACTCGAAGGGGAGGGAGAAACCCCTTCGGACAATTTGCAGCACCCACCTGTCCGAAGTGACTGTATGCCAGTGGGAGAGGTGATGGCGAACCCTGCCTCCCACAGGCGTCACATGGGCATGAAAACTCGGACTAGGAAGGTTTTGAGGCGGGGGCTGCTGAGGGAGGTGTGGACTGGCCTTGCCGTTGGCCCCGACCACCGCCACGGCGGTTCCCACGGCCGCCACCGCGTTGCTGAGTATTCTGCGGTGCGTGGCTGACGGTCCGTGGTGGGGCGCCCCTTCCGTGGCCACGAAAGGAGCGAAAGGCACCCGATTGCTGGCGTGGGGCCGTAAGGCCCAAGGACTTGGCCGTGGCCCTGGAGTCCTTGAAACGTTCCAGCGCATGGTCTGCCTTGTCGCCGAAGAGGCGACGTCCAGGCCACCCTCCTGGACATGCCGTTTGATGGCCATCGGCCGAGAAGTTGGCGGACCTCAACCAGGCGTGGCGTCGAACCGCCACCGTCGTTGCCATCGCCCTGCCCAGTGAGTCCGTGGTATCCAGCCCACACCGGATAGAAAAACGTGCCGCATCTCGGCCGTCCGCAAGGGTTTGGCTGAGTTTAGCCCTGACCTCCTCAGGGCATTGTGGCAGCACCTCCGCAACCGTGTCCCACAGGGTGTGGGTGTAGCGGCCCAAGAGACAGTTGGTGTTCACAGACCGTAGCCCTAGGCTCACAGACGAGAAGACCTTCTTCCCGAACTGCTCATATCTCTTGGATTCCCTGTCGGGCGGGGCCGACGGGAATGCGGATTGGGAGTTAGAGGCCTGGATGACCAGGCTCTCGGGGGTGGGATGGGTGGACAAAAAGCATGGGTCGCCCGGTGCCGGGCGGTAGCGTCTGGCCACGTTCCTGTCCACAGGGGGGCCTGTGGCGGGCTTGGACCAAGTGCCCAGCAGAACGTCACACAAGGCCTCATTGAACGGCAGAAGGGGCTCCGTGGAACCGGACTGCTGTTTGAGGACCTCAGTGAGGAGATTAGTCCTCACGGCCGCGACGGGGAGCTGAAGGTTTAAGGCCTTAGCTGCCTTCGTCAACACTACGCTGTAAGCAGAACCCGCCTCCGAAGCCACAGTCGGGGGCGACGTAAATCCAGTGTCTGGCGAGGTGTCAATACCACTGGCCTCCCCAAGCTCATATGTCCAGTCCTGATGCGACTGGCAATCACGTGCCAGAGGGTCCTCGGACCCCTCCCATTGCTCCTCGTCACCTGGCTCCTGGAGACCAGGATTAACAGCCAGGGCCTCCTCGTGGAGATAGAAGTCTCCGAAGGCCGACGGAATCGGCGCCCAGCGGCGCCCCTCCGACACCTGAGTAGGACCGTAGGAAGCATTGGGGTCGGCAACCACATCGGCTGCCGGGGACGACACCTGAAGGGACGGCGCCGGTGAGGTCGTAAGGTCGACCGGCGAGGTCCCGGATCCGGAGCCGGATCCAGCGAGGTCGCGCGGCGCCGGGCCCGAAGTACCCGACGTCGTCGGGGCCGAAGCGCCCGACCCGGAAGGACCTCCAGACGGAACCGATCGGCCCGAAGGCGCCACGGGAACCGACTGAGGAGGGAGGGCCCTCATGGCCATGAGGTACCTCTCGACCTCCTCCTGCGACGCGCCGTGCCCAGGGACCCGAAGCCGCGTGGGCGGTGTCGCCCGAGTCCCCGGCCGCATCGAGCGAGCGTCGGGGCGGGTCGGAGGATCGATGGTGTCGCTCCGACCTCTCATGCCTCTTACCTGAGGACTTGGAACCAGACGATCGGTGTCCACTCCCGGAACGTCGATGACTCCGACCTCGCGACCTGTCCCTCGACCTCCCGTGGGGCCGGGACCGGGACCTGGAGCGGCGCGGGGCCGAGTGCCTCAGCTCGAGACGCTTGCGGGACCGCTCCCGCCTAGCCTTCGACGTCAGAGCCCGGCAGTCGACGCAAGTTCGATCGTCGTGGTCGAGGCCTAAGCACTTCAGGCACCGGCGATGGGGGTCCGTGACCGACATGAGTCGGCCGCACTTCGAGCAAGGCTTGAACCCGGGCATCCCTGGCACCGATAGTCGAGAATCGACTAAATAGAGGATCAAAAAGATCAAAAAGTTTTCAGTCAAAAAGTGACTGGGGGTAGAGCTTCTTCCGGATCTGCGCTAGCTGGCGCGGAAAAAAGAAGAACTGTGTTATCAGAACTGACGTCAGCGCGCATGGGCGCCGTCTAAATACTCCGACGACGTCATCCCGGCGCTCACGACGCCGACGACGGACGCGGAGCCGCAGCCGACGCCTACCAGCGCGCAGGGGTATTGCTACGCAAACATTTCCGGATCCAGTCTGACGCCTGGGGATATTCTAAGGTAAGGAATCTATCACTAACGTGTCTCTTTCAGATAGCCAGTTATTACTGATTGATCATGTCCAACATCAGAGGTGATTGGAGTGCTTTACACAGAGAATTTCCATAGAAGCAGATGAGGTTCATTACCTAAAGCATTAATATGTTTGAATGATGGCTAAGGTCAGAGAATACGAACTAGAAAGTGTTTCAGAAAGGTGGACCTGCATCTGAGGCAGTAAACAGTGCACTGTACATTGGTTTTTACATTAAATACATGTTTACATTAAGTAAACATATTAACAATTTGAAGCTCCCCAGCGACGTTCATACATATGGCCTGGAACTGCATCCGCCTGCAATTGTACAAGCGATCCAGGTGCGCCGAACAGCCACTGCTGTGCGAATAGAGGAGTCAATTAAGCATGGTCTACTAGGAGTGCATCCGTCACCAAAAAAGGGAACTTGCATAAGATACAAAATGACACTCCTAGGCCTTGACCTGGCTAAATGGTGCATTGCAATACATTGGGCACAAACTATCCCCCTCAGACTAGACAGATGGAGGGCAGGCATGCAAGAGTGGGGGGTGGCTGCGGAGTTGTGGGTATGGACGAGAATCCAGAGCGTGATTTGGAAGACTGGGGACATATGCTGGCGGGACTGCAGCCGACAGAAGACCAGAATGAGAGGGAGGAGGTCCCAACACAGACGCAAATCCACACCACCTCCATATAGACAACACGCACCCAAACATCTAGAAATAGCATTCGCTGGAGGGTAATGATGATCACCCCGTTTCATTGGATAAATAATAAATAATGATGGCCGTTTGACAGCCCTGCTGTAGACGCCACATATACATTATCTATGAGATGGAGTTCCATCACTAGTCGCTGCCAAGGTTATGCCCTTTTGGTTAATTCTTTTTCATGTTCTATGTTGTAATATATATTGCAGCACTCATTTCTTTTGGGATTGAAAGGCTTTAAATACCAAATAGCTAATATGCTCCCACCAATGAAACTATGAAGCGGAGAGTACGGACACTCAAATAGACTGCTGAGATGTACGCTAATAATCAGCCGCTACTGATATACTGTAAATTGTATGATGAACTTGTACTGCGATATCTGTGCAGTGTTGCAATAAAAATAAGTAACAAAAAAAACCTATGAGGCTCAGTGAGAGCATGTGATTGTGGTCTAGTAGCACTGTCTGGATCAGAACCCATATCAACAGAATCAAAAGTAAGTAAAATAATAATTAGATAACATTTGTGTCAGTGATCAATTTTCAGGTCCGAGGGTAAAGAACCAGTTTCTCACTGGTGATTTGAACCAATGAATTGGAAAGGAAGGAATTCATTCTTCATATTGTTTCAAACTGTGGCATTGTATTCCAACAGGACTGATTTTTGCGACAACTTCTGCCTGTGATGATTATCTTCTAGTTGGATGACGTTCTGATGGATTGAACACTATGTCCAATGAACCTATTTAAATGTACTAGAACATTGTTAATTATATTTATGTAATTAATTTAACGAACAATGATTTTATTCTATTTGATATTCCACTGTTTAGTAATATTAAATTGTTATAAGGCAATCGTTTGGCAGTCCAAGTGGAAATTTGAATACGAAGACCTCAGTCTAGATATCACTCTCCGGGAGAGTATGGTCTGGGAGTCTGACAAGGACCAAGTCAATTGTGAATGGAGTATATCTTTGTATACTTCAATTGTTTATTACCATATACTCAGATTTACACAGGGCAACGTCTGAGGGTGTCACACAGGAAATCCTGCACGTAATGCAACTGATCCGTTTTCCCCAACACAATAGAGTTCAGCTGAAAACCTGAGATTGATAAGTCCAAGGCGCCCAGATAAGTGTACTGTCTTGATGATAAGTGAAAGAATAAGTGACATGTTCAGTGTGTTGGTCAGCCCAAATTGAAATGAATGGGCAGGAAAAATCCATGTGACACAAGATGGTCAAATCTTGCTTCCATTCGAAATTGCAGACTGCTTTCCACTATGAATCTTTGAGGCTTTCCTTTCCATCGTCAAGACTAACAACCCCTATCAAAAGCTAGTACCACATTTTTTAGTGTAATACATACTTGCGTTATCAGTCTGAAAAACTACAAAATCATGTTCCCTTTTGCCGCAGCATTAACCATGAGATATATTGCCCCGTTCCACTGCACCTTAAAACTGGCAAATAACTCCACAGCAAAAGCAGCTGCAGGTCTATCAGCGATGATTGATTCAGGATCTCTTGCGCCATCCAACTACCCTGGCGAAGCGCATTCTTTACACACATAAAGTTAGTAAATCTCTACCAAAAAATGCACATCGTCAAACAACTCAAGTTTTCATTATAGAAGCATGTGAATCCCTCACCGACAAGAAAAAGCGCCTTTTGCAGGCATCACCTTTCTGAAAATCATTATCATGTGTCGCATACTACTGCCAGAGCAGTAGGGTTCTTTCCTAAAAGCTGTGACACTTATTTTCAAAAAAACGTCTGGGACAGAAGAGCAAACTGAACATATTAATATCATCATTTGGATACTAAGGTGAAGGGTGATAGGAATACAACCTATCTTTGTCTGCTGCTTCATTTTCACACTGAAGTCAATGTCCTTATCTCTACCGTGCCATAGTTTACTTCTCTCACATTTTTACAATATTGCATTCTGTTTCTTCAATAATTTCTTTAACATTTTATTGCCCATTTGTTTCTCATGGTGGCAACATGCTGCCAGCAAGAACCTTCTGAATGATTGCAGAAGGCTCGCAGACACAGAGATGGATAAATGAGTACTTGCATGACGGTTTCCAGTGCAAAAGGTCAATTCTAGAGTATAGTTAGTAGCACTTGCTTCTGCAACCAAACTCAACTGATTCCCTTTCCTCAAAACCTTCAGCTGTGGTCTCGGTCTCCAACTACATGGTAAACAAACTGTTATTGATTCATTTTCCACCGCCCCGTCCCTCACAGATGTCCACTGGTCCCAAGACTGGATTAAAAGCCGTCAACCAATCAAACTCCCCAACACCCTCAAATTGAATTTGCCAATATAATAATCTGCCCAGTCTTACTCTTCAGCCATGTGTTGCTTTCACCTAACTTGCATCTCTCATCACATACGAAACTTATTAAGGCAATTCAGACCCTACCTCCCCCCTTTAATCCCCCCACTCCCGCCATTCTTACCCTATCTATCAAATTCCTACTTTGCATCCTTGAGCTGTTGGATGAGACTTTGGCTTTCTCCTCGACGTTTGCTGCCATGCCAGCCGGAGAGACGATTGCAGCATGCCACATCCTCAGAGCAGTCTTCAGATAACCCAAGCATCACCTCCGCAACGAGATCAACATAATCTAACACTCCCTGCTCTCTCCAGCACGTAAAGCGGGCAATCTCACCCCATCTCTGGCCATACCATCATAAACAAGCCCCAGACAAACTGCCACAGCAAGCACTAATCTCGCTCAGCTTGTGCTGTCAGAGGCGCAAGAAATCATCTGATGAACAAACCAAACAATCAACTACAGCATTCCATCCATTTCCACTACAAAAGCAATGAGCCGAAGACTTCAGACCCCATAATAAACATTATCCATTTCTACACAGATAAAAAACTAAAAACATGCTCCATTAAAGGCAATACTACAGAAGCAAGGACTCAACCGACATGACACAAAAACGACATGCCCACATCAAAAGGCCTTTCATGGGAAAGCTGGCTAAAAAGGCAGCCTTCATCTGAATCTGGTTTCTTAGACAAAACAACCTTCCCCCTACAAACCAATAGCACCCCTCCATCCTATGAAAATGTAGGATGCATAGTGGAAACCTTGCCATGCTCCTCTTCAATATTTCACCAGCCTGCAACAGGGTTGACCATCAACTCCTACACCGCAGACCAAGTGACAGAGGATTAGTAACTATCTGGTAGAGTTCAAATTGTGACATTTCCTCCATTTTGCTCACCACCAGTCATCCACTGGGTAAATGTCACTAAAAGCCCAATAATCACACCCCCTTCTTTTTACTATATGCTGGTCGCACTCTTAGATCTTATTACTACCTCAAGGCTAAATTTAACACCAATGTTAAAAAACCTTATTTTTAAAATGGAAAAGCCTTCAAATCTGGCTACATAAAGACTTGGTCAATGATATATGATATGAGGTATATTTGTAGAGCGCGAACTAATGCCCGTAGGTGTCAAGGCACTACACACACTGAACAAAAAGAACAAGTGGGGATAGGATCGAGACAAGCTTTAATTACTGAATAAAGAGTCAGGATTTGAGAGCTTTCCTAAAACCTTGCAAATCTGAGGATGATCTAAGGTGAGAGGGCAGTGAGTTCCACAGTTTGGAAGTGGCAGTGACAAAGCTCCTGCCACCCCACTAATCAAGCCGATATCGGAAGACCTCAACTAGGTTGGCGGAAGAGGATTGAAGCTCTGTTAGGAGAACCTATATTTAAAGTACTCGGGACCAACCCCATGTAGGACTCTAAAGTCAATACATAAGGCTTTAAAATTGATCTTTACTGCTTGCAAACAGTAGACACTTGGATGTTACAGGACCACTTAATGAACAACTCTTCAAAAATAGAGATTCACACCTGTGAAGAAAGGAAAAAATGAGCTCCCGTTACTATGTGGTCTACAGAGATTTGACCTTCATAGAACATCTCTAGACAAGTAAAGAAACTGGCCATAATCATGGCGTCCAACCAAACAACCAAAAGTACTTTCTTCACCAAGGGAAACGTTTGCTGCATTATTCCACACCAGGAACTCTTAAAGGTTCAGGCCTCAGTGGCCTTTGTTCTGTATCAACTCAATTATGCCAATGGGCTCTATTAGGAGTTCCAGAAACCCTAATCTTCAAACTACAATAAATCCAGAAAGCTAAAGCTTGGCAAGTGGTAAGCCTGAACTTCAACACATCACTACACCACTTTAGGACCTGGCACATCCTTCCCATTGTCAGAAGAATCACATTCAATGTCCTCTGCAACACCCACCATGATATTAATGGGTCAGACATATTTTTCTTCACTTTAAACTTAGGTTTCATTGATAAATGAACATCAGATGTTTTAAGGCTCCAACGCGGATTATCTCCCCTTTGGAAAGAATGTGATACATTTTGAGTTTCTTCTCTGTACAGACATACAAACTTTGGATCACACTTTCGAGAAAAATATGAATAATGAGCAACCATCTAGAATTCAGGAGAGCAATAAATATGATCTGAGGTTGACCTAAAGAATTACTGGTCTATATATGCATACTGTGAACCTATCTCTCTTGCAATATTACGCTGCAACACGCCTGAAGCAATAATATTTTTATGCGCGGTCAATCCTTGCCGCCCGCAACAGCAATGCTGTTTTTCAAAGGGCAAAATCCAAGCAACACTTTCCACCAGGCATAGCAAAAACAGCAGATACTTAATATCTTGGAAGGAGCTTCGAGTCTCGATCTTGCAGATGAACGGTAGGTTAGAGATGGGCAAGTCATCAGGGCTGGGTGTTCGATTCTTTAGGAGCGAGAAAACCTGGCCTATCTTTAGGGCTTCTGGGAAGATTCTTTAAGTAAAGGAGGCATAGACAATGGTAAGTAGATCAGTAGTTTGACTGTTGACAGACCTGGTCAAAGATAGTTTTGATACAGCCAAACAGATGTTAAAGTGTAACTAGAATCTGTGTACACTGTTGCTTGGTCTATAAGGACACTCCGTGCCGTGGTGCCCTTGCATGCTTGGATAAGTTCCACCAGATTCTCCAGGAATGTCCAAGTCACAGTCATGGACAAGCGCTTTTATGGTGAACAGCTGGCCTGAGAAAAAGGAGAGGACTTCCTCCATAGCTTCCCAAACAGGAAAGCTAAAATGTGTGCTCTGTCAGCCTCTACTGTGTAACAATACTGCCAAAACGAAATACATTTTTGTAGTTACTTACTCAGAGGCAGTGTAGCCTCTGCGTAGACAAGTTTTCAGCCTGTCCAGACACCTCAGTAACTACCCTACTGTTTTGGGGGCAGAGGTGTATCTGGTGGATTATATCACCTGCAACAACAGCCCAGTCTCTGCCCTCTTCCAAAGACTCTGCTGCCATAAAACCGCTCTTGCGCACAAGGTTCTACTGCCTTTATTTTGGGGTTTCCAAGAAGTATAGATGTTTGAGACCAATCTTGGATCTGTGCTTTTGAACCAGTACATTTGGCAGGACAAGCCCAAGATACTGTCCCTGAGATGTTCTTCTGGTCTAGAATGGAGGATTGCTTGGCTTCCCTGGATACCCAGGACGCATACTTCCTCCTTCCCATTATCCCCACCTACAGAGGTTAGCTGAGGGAGATGATTCCAAGGTTTTTAAGACTGGATTTCCCAGTTCTGCAGGTATTGTGTATGCTTGGTTTCAGAGCCTCGTGCATCTTCTTGGTTCCATACACCAGGTGGCATTTAAGGCTCCTCCAGTGGTACTTGTGGAGCAAGAGACTACAGTATCAAGAGAGGCTCTTGGCTCAGATGCAGATCTCCCATTCTGTTCATCTGGATTTGCACGGGTGGAAGGACCACTCCAACCTTTTGCGTGATCGTCCATTCCACCTTCTGTAGGCTCAGGATATCTTGGTCAAACATGCGTCCTTGCCGGATTGGAGCATCCTTCTTTGTGACACGACAGTGTGGTGCTTCTGGTCCACATTTCAACGGTGCCTGTACATCAGTGAGTTTGAGCTGCAGGTGGTTCTTTGGACATGAAAGTATTTCTCTCTTCCATTTCAGGGGCTAACATCCATAATCTGTCAACGCCACTATCCAGCTGCATCAACAGACAAGTGCAGGGTCACAACCCTGTGATGGAAGCCACTCTCTATTGCATCATAAGCCACATAATAAGACATCATCAACCACATACTGTCACGTCCTAAACTATAGACAGACAAACACAGCCACACTCTGCAACATCCTCAGAATTACCACATCTTCAACCAATACGCTGCCCAAGAAGACAAATACCAGCCTGCACTCTCAGACAAGCTCTGTTACACCTACTGATGCACACAGCCACACTCTCAAATGTCTGCTAAGCACTGCCACCTGCCAGACCTGAGCCGGGCCCTTACACACCCTCAGTATTCTATGTGCATGTTGACTAACCAGGACATACACACAACTCAAGACTGGAGCGATTTGGTTAGTAACTCCAAGGCACAAGCACAGAGTAGAGTGTTACTTATCCGCTAAGCCGTTTGGTGCCTCCCCATGTTCCCATGTTGTATAGCGTTTTAGGACCCTAGTGTTATTTTCCCGATTCATACCCTTATATAGGTATAATTCACATTACCCTTATATAGGCATAGAAATCATACACATATTTAGACATAACCCATCTAGTCAAAATATGGCATGGCTACTTTCACTAGTTCCAAAAAGCCACAACGATTTCTTGGAAAACTCTGCTTCAGCAGTCAGGGACATCCCCTTTCTTGAATATTGATTTATCCTAGAAATCATGGCGTTTTCAAAGAACTACCATTCCCTTGGGGTTCTTTGGTGACGTTATTATGTCTGACTTTGCGTCAAACCAGGCACCTTCAAGGTATAAATATGCCCACACTTGCCCTAACAAAGAAACAGTGGTTTGGAGAAGCTAGTCTATCTACGCCCGACGCAGCTCGCTACAGCAAGTGCCGAAGGAAGCCGACCCTCCAGCTGATGCACTGACAGAGAGGCTGCCTTTCTCTCGCTGAGAATCCAGCTCCAGTGTTTCCAAGCTCCCCTTGTGGGGTCTTGGGAAATAGAGTCCCGAGATAGAGATACCAGACCTCCTTTGTTCTAAACCAAGGTACGGAGTAGATTAGACCCTAAGAGAAATCTTGGATAGATTCTTGGCAAAGAAAACTAAACCTATGCTACACCTCACTTACTTCTTCCCTCGTACTAGACTTAGGTTAGTTACATCGGGGTAGGCGTATTTAAGAAGCACCAGTTGAGTACTTTTAGACTGTTATTTATGTATGTATTTTATGGCTTAGAAACCATACCATGCTTTTACAGTATTATTTTAAAATATTCTTCTTGCTGTACGCATTATACTTTACAGCCAGTATTATGATTGTAGCAGTTAATTTCCTTTGCATGAGAAAGAAGACTGTTCAATAAATACTTTTAATGAAAACGCCTGTCTCTCGATTTCTGTGCACCTCTGATAAAACGAAGTATGCACAATTGACTGAGTGAAATATCTATCTATTGTTTCCACGAATCTGAAGATACGTTTTTATTCTTGGGGAAACAAAGTTGTCATGTTTATGCAATTGTCAGAAACTAATCCCTTCTTGTTTATTCGAGAAAGTTTCTAGTGACCTCTGAGCTAGCTGGCACTCACAATTAAGTCTAATATATTCGATAGAGACCTAGTCGACCTAAGTCCTACGTCACATCTATAGGATATATTATTCCAATGCGCAGAGCCTATTGGGAAAATAGGAACTACACTACACCCAGGGATAAGAAGCGCCATTTACATGCAATTACAAAATGATACAACACTAGGCCCCAGCTACCCTGGACCTACTTTAACTCTGCAGTCTTTAAGTTCTGAAGTTCCTACACATGGTACCTTCTAAGGGCAAGCTAGGCTCCCTACAGAAGCCCAACAGTAAAGCATATTACTAAATCCAGTGCCATGGTCTCCAGGACTACTGTCGAGCCCAAACACATCACTCCGTCGAGCCTTACAGAAACATAGGATGCGTTTCCTCTCACCATTTCAGTGGCACATCACTAAAATACACGCATCGCCCACCCCCATCAATCCATCTAGCCTGGATCCATTGCAGACATCACCTCAGCATACTTTACCAATTATGTCTAGCGTGAATGGCAGAATCATTGAAAGAAAAAAAATAAACTATACAGCTAGGACATTAATGGAGGCTGATGGTACAAAGAGGAGAGGAGGAAGCATGCAAGAGAAGAAAGAGAGAGAAGGGGAGCTACTCTTCGAATGGGAGAGGTGCATGGGAGAAAAAGAGAAGTGACGCAGAACACAACGCAAAGAGGGCGAGAGACGGGAGCACAATAAAGAGGGGCGAGGAGAATGGAGAAATGATGGAACAAATGGAGCCAAGGAGGAAGGGTGGGGTACAGAGTTTGGGAAGGCGAGGGAGAGAGGCAGAGTAGGAGTTAAAGGCAGTAGAATGGAAATATTCACATTAAGTGGGTGGAAAATGGGACGAGAGAGTGGAGAAACAAAGGGAGGGAGGCTAGAAGAGCAGGAGAGACGTTGTGCAAGAGACGAACCAAACGAACGATGTGAATAACGAAGGGAGGCAATGGATACAAAGGGGAGAAAAACACAAAGTATGCGCCGGGAATGACGGAGGTGAAACTAGTAAGCCAGCTTTTATTTATCGGCCGTTCTGGGCGGGTGCAGACAGCGGGCCAACACATGCATCTCTCCTCCCGTCAGCGCCCGCCTTCGACGCCACGCTAGAAGTGAAAAGGGCAGATTGGGTGCCCTCTCTTGACGCACTGATTTGTGACTACTCTTTTGCGTTTCCAGACAGCCGTTTGTCTCGGAACTCTGCTGCTGCAGCAGCTTCCTCCAAGGATTAATAGTTTAATTAGAAACTAACAAGCCCTCTCGGTATAAACGCTCCATTACGGCGGGGAGAGAGGCAGCGCGAGGCAGAGAAAAAGCTTCAGCAGGCGAGCTGAGATGTGGCGCGAGGCGGCTGCTTCTCACTGGACCAGAGATGCCCGAAGGTCTGGTGGCAACCCACTGCCCCCTGCCACGTGTGTGCTCCACCAGCCTTAGAAGAGTCAACGGCCAGGGCACCTACTACCATCACCAGTACCGTAGGTGCAAGAAACCCTAGAACGAATAAACCCAGAGCCCGGGAGGCTGCGGCACCTACCATCATCAGCAGTAGGTGCAAGAACACCTAGGCTGAGTAAACCCACAGCCCCTGGATGCTGCGGCATGTACCAGTACCGTAGGTGCAACAACATCTTGGCCTTATAAATCCACAGCCCCTGGATGCTGGGGCACCTACCATCACGAGCACCGTAGGTCCAAGAACACCTAGAACAAATAAACCCACAGCCCCTGGATGCTGCAGCACCTACAATCATCAGTACCGTAGGTGCAAGAACACCTAGAACGAATAAACCTGGAGCCCCTGGATGCTGCAGCATCTACCCTCACCAGTACCGTAGGTGCAAGAACATCTAGGCCATATAAACCCACAGCCCCTGGATGCTGGGGCACCTACCATCACGAGCACCGTAGGTCCAAGAACACCTAGAACAAATAAACCCACAGCCCCTGGATGCTGCAGCACCTACAATCATCAGTACCGTAGGTGCAAGAACACCTAGAACGAATAAACCTGGAGCCCCTGGATGCCGCAGCACCTACCATTACCAGTACCGTAGGTGCAAGAACATCTAGGCCTTTTAAACCCACAGCCCCTGAATGCTGGGGCACCTACAATCATCAGTACCTTAGGTGCAAGAACACCTAGGCTGAGTAAACCCACAGCCCCTGGATGCTGCAGCATGTACCATCACGAGCACCGTAGGTGCAAGAACATCTAGGCCTTATAAACCCACAGCCCCTGGATACTGGGGCACCTACCATCACGATCACCGTCGTAGGTCCAAGAACAACTAGAAAAAATAAATCCAGAACCCCTGGATGCTGGGGCACCTACAACCATCAGTACCGTTTGCTCAAGAACACCTAGAACGAATACACCCAGAACCCCTGGATGTTGGGGCACCTACCATCATCAGTACCGTAGGTTCAAGAAAAAATAGAACATATAAATCCAGAGTCCCTGGATGCTGGGGCACCTAAATCATCAGTACCGTAGGTTCAAGAACACCTAGAACGAATTAACCCAGAGCCCCTGGATGCTGGGGCACCTACCATCACGAGCACCATCGGTGCAAGAACACCTAGAACGAATAAACCCAGAACCCCTGGATGCTGCAGCACCTACCATCACCAGTACCGTAGGTGCAAGAAAATCTAGGCCTTATAAACCCACAGCCCCTGGTGCTGGGGCACCTACAATCATCAGTACATTAGGTGCAAGAACACATAGAACGAATAAACCCACAGCTCTGGATGCTACAGTACCTTCCACCATCAGTACCATAGGGGCAAGAACACCTAGGCTGAGTAAACCCACAGCCCCTGGATGCTGTGGCACCTAGCATCACTAGTACCGTAGAGGAAGGAGAAGAACGAATAAATCCACAGCCTGTGGATCCTGCAGCACCTACCATCATCAGTACCGTAGGTGCAACACCACCTAGACAGGATAAACCCACCGTCCCTGGATGCTGCAGCACCTACCTTGATCAGCCAGGTAGATGCAAGAACACCTAGGCCGAATAAACCCATATACCTGGATGCTGTGGTATCTACAGTACCATGATAACCCCACAACCCCTGGATGCTGCAGTACCTAGGAGCTGCGGCACCTACAATCAACAGTACCGTAGGTGCAAGAACAACTAGGTAGAATAATCCTTGAGGGAGAAGTGCCCAGTACATTGGGCAGAGAGCTCTTCCCCTATCTTCTTCTAAAGCTTAGAACACCTTGCAAAAGAAGCAAAAGATGCAACACATGGCTGCATGTGAAGTGGCAATTTATTTTACCATTCTTCACAATCTCCTCCACCCTACCAACCCGAGCGGTCATGCCAATGCTCTGTAGGCTTCCACTAGTACTGCCTGACCTTTCCTCTAGAACAGGGTTCTCGTAAGTCGGTCCTGGAGAGCGGCCCATACATGCCAGATTTTTCGCATAATCCCATTTAGATAAATGTAGTTATCTTAAAAATCTGGCATGGATCCTGCCCTCCGGAACCAACTTTGGAGACCCAAGCTCTAGAGGGCTCAGCGATCTTTAAGCTCGACCAACCTGTTCTAAGCCTCCTCCCTCTGTTCGTTCTACACACTTATCTTACTGAAAGGGGACGGAAGATGTAAAACTAATGGACTTTGTGGACTTAAAATGACTAAATATTTTACAAACTTTTACAAAGGGAAGAGGTGTGGCACCGCAGCCAGGACGACTGACACCGGAATCTGGGGATCACGGTTCGATCCTCGGTGGCGGCGTGTGACTCTGGGCAATAGCTTGCTTAATCTCCCCGACGGCCCCCAGCGCCTAGAGACCCTCACGGGTGATTATTCGCGTTTTACAATTGTGAATTATTATTAAACTTCCCCCCAAGTTAGTTCACATTTTTCACCAGCCCATATCTGTTCTTCTTGCCCAGCATATTTGTAAAAAAGATAACTATCACATAATACATTAGCCTGCTTTGTGATAAACAAAGGGTGCCTGGAATAACAAACGTAGCACAAAACGAATAAAAAATGTAATAGGCAAAGTTAGTGAAATGAAAAAGTGAAAATGCAAACCGGTAGCTGGGTACTCGCTTGAAGGAAATGTAAATTATTGACTAGGAAAGAGCCCAGAGACTCACTCAACTTGCGGGCTCTGGAGGCTGTAGAGCTGAAAGGGTAAACTCTAGGAGAAGGCATGCGCTCCACATTGTTGGATGCATTTATCCACCAAACTTTCATGTGCTGGCCCTTAGCTTCTGACATTGCAAACAAACCCGGGTCCAGGAATTTTTATTTGGGTGGGCCAAGGGTGCATTTGGGTGGGTTACTGCGTGCTTGATTTATTGCATATATATGTCTAGGCAGGCCTGCTTCAGGGCCCTCCTTTATCTCTTCCTAGTTTTACAAGGACCAGTAAAACTCACTCTTTTCCAAATCTCTTTTTAATGCCATCACTCTCAAAAAGTATTTTTCCATGTAATGTTAATTTGATGGAAAGAGATCAGGCAAGTGACACACCTCGGGCTCCCTCTGTGCGAGCCTTCAGGGAGAATTCCTCTTCATTACTACCTCCACCTAACCACGGACTCTGCAACACACTCCCTTAAAGGCATGATTAGCCACTATTCCTCTCCAGTGCACCTTATTTCACAGATGACCTTGGGTCAGAGCCCCATATCAGGCACCATCGGGCTCCACTTTCATTTTTCCCGGTAAAAACATTAGTAAAATCACCTTCATACTTAAAACATTGAATAAAGCAGTAAATATAATTAGCAGGCACTTTAAAGTATGTTCCACAGTAGCCTGTATGGCCCGACTGCTAGTTAAATAAACAAAATCAGAAAGGCCATGACTTCAGCACTGCTGATGCGAAAGTCTTTTTTGGCACTGCACCAATAACTTCTTTCTCAGCAAATACCTTTACTACCACCTTCCAACAGTGCCCCTCATCCCTCCATGGCCCCCCTATTGACCTCTTCCACGGATTCCCTCACTGCCACATGCCACAAGTGCCCCTCATCTCCCCGTAGCTCCTCCCCCTTATGACCTCCTCCTCGGATTCCCTCACTGCCACCCTCCATCAGTGCCCCTCATGTCTCCCTAGCTCCTCCCTCCACCCTATGACTGCTTCCTTGGATTTCCCTCACTAACACCCTCTACCAGTGCGCCTCATCTCTCCATATCCTCCCGCTATTGACCTCATCGGATTCCCTCACTGCCAACCTCCACCAGTGCCCCTCATCTCTCTGTAGCCCCTCCACTCATGACCTTCTCCTCAGATTCCCTTACTACCTCCCTTCATCAGTGCCCCTCATATCTCCCTAGCTCCTCCCTCCACCCCATACCTCTTCCTTGGATTTCCCTCACTACCACCCTCCATCAGTGCCCCTCATGTCTCCCTAGCTCCTCCCTCTACCCCATGACCTCTTCCTCGGATTCCCTCACTAGCACCCTCCATCAGTGCTCCTCATCTCTCCCTAGCTCCTCCCTCCACCCCATGACCTCTTCCTTGGATTTCCCTCACTACAACACCCTCCATCAGTGCCCCTCATGTCTCCCTAGCTCCTCCCTCTACCCCATGACCTCTTCCTCAGATTCCCTCACTAGCACCCTCCATCAGTGCTCCTCATCTCTCCCTAGCTCCTCCCTCCACCCCATGACCTCTTCCTCGGATTCCCTCACTGCCACCCTCCAACAGTGCCCCTCATCGCTCCATAGCCCCTCCCACTACCTCCTCCTCGGATTCCCTCACGGCCACCGTCCACCAGCGCCCCTCATCTATACGTAGCCCCTCTCTCATATGCATTTTATTTGTCGTACAGCGCTACTCATATTGGTGTAGTGTGTGTCAGTACTTTACACCACACCCACATTATACAGAGACAATGAATCATACAAGTATGTAAATCAGTCTACAGGGAATGTCACATAAATCAATGAGGATTACAAGGTATAGGAATCACATGTCATCCATACTGGTGGGCAGTATATTTTAAGAGGGTTTGGTCTGGGGGGAAACAACCTTAGGATTTAAAGAGTATTCCATGGGGGTCAGCTTTACTGATAAAAATGTATATCTGCCCAAACATACTCATTTTAGCAACATTAGAATGATTAAGGACTGGGAAGTTCTAACTATATCACAGATCAAAAAAAGTGAAGTTCTAACTATACCATTCATGTTTGTATGCAGCTCTTTGGTGACAGTTCATTGGTCACTGTCCTAGGTTAGGATTGTAACTTCTGAACTGCAAGTAACACAAGGATCTCTGCGACAAAGGCAGTAACCCACTGAGCTATCCACATAAAATACAGTTCATCTGCATTTATAAACTATTAACAGACAAATGATTGCTCTCCAGCAGGATCATTAATCACCAGCGTTATCTGGGCATTTTGTATTATTGCTGTCCTGCATCAGCCATGATAATGATAAAAACTGTTCAAATGAAGCACACACGAAGTATGTGTCCTGCTGGGCCTGTGCAGATTTTACAAAGAAAAAAATGTAGTAATACATTGTCTTACCTACTAAATTAGTCAAGCTTTGTGTCACAACCTGATGTGATAAGTGCTGCAGGGGTCAGGAAAGGTGACTAGGAATAAACAAACTTATTTTCTCCTGTGCTGCATAGAAAAAGAAATCTCAATGCAGCAGGAAAGGTTACCAAAAGTTACCATTGTCAAAGAAAGGAGCCTTTCACCACGCAGAGATGAAGGGGTGAAAAAATAAAAAAAGCCTTGTTAACGGTCTCGGCTGCCTTCAAGCCCTCACTGCGAGGGCCAAGGCTCCTGTTTGGGTGGGCCAGGCTCATGTTTGGGTGGGCCTGGACCACCCGGCCCACCCGCTAGAGCCAGGCCTGATTGCAGATCTTCTGTTCAGAAAAGTGAGAGAGGAGCCTCTTCTTTGCATGTGTGCAAACACGGTATGCTTTTTCTTCGATGGGCAGCATATAAAGAGAAAACCAAGCATGGTGGCTAACAAACTAGAAGATGGGCTCCACTGATCTGGCCAGACACTGCTGACCATCATTGCCATTAATTCTCAGTTTCTTAAAGCAAGATTTCTTAACATTTTCATGGAAGGTCTAATTTACTATTGAGAATTGGTGTCTGGTGCAGCTCCTTTCTTCTGGCGGACGCAATCCATCTAGATGTGCTAAAATAAAGAGAGGATTGGCCTGATCGCCTTGGATATCCGGCTGGCAGGGATGCCCCACTGTACATTATGGTCGTTATAAAGTTGTATAGTGGTGGGCAGTAATTGACAAAGAGGGTTTCCCCAAGGGCTCTTGCACTGCATGTGACCCAGATAATCGAGGACCTCAGAAATAGATAAAACACGTACCAAAGACCTGTAGCATGGCATACAGCTTGGGAATCAGATGGGCCTTGCCTAGGTCATATCCTCATTTATCCCTTTGTGAGTTTCCGGCTGCAAGAAGAGACTGTTATCTTCGACATTCCAGAGAAGTGGCTTCTGATCCTGGAATACACCACCAGGGGACTCAAGAAAGTTATTCCTCCTTCCAAAGACCCTGAGAAGGGGGACATGGACAGCCTAATTGATGATTAGTAGGGAAGTTTAACTCTTGCGTACAGATAGGTTACCCAACTAAATACTTTAGTCTAGGTTGGAGTTTTTGGCCAAAACTTTGATGAAGGGTTGCAGCTTATGTTACACTAACATGAGCCAATTTAACTTCTCCCCATTTTTAATTCAATGGCAATGGCAAAGAGCGACCAGTGCTTCTTTCCAAAGACCGCCTTTCATTATCTCAGAGGACCCTGGTGAAGAGATGGACTGAAAACAAATAGGGGGCCTATTCTCCCAGCTAGGTCTACTGCGTGTAAAAACACAGAGGCAGGGTAAGAACGAAGAATAAGGCTGTTTCGGACTACAGTGGCCCTACAGTACGTGTTCTAGTGGGAAATCATGATGACAACCGAAATGGGGTCTGCCAATATCAATTTACAAAAAACCAAGACAGAGAAGGTCAGTTAAACTACACTCAGTCACTCAGCACATGTTTACTAATTGAACTGCTTGGGTAATAGCTGCTGATCGCCAGCAGGCCAAATGTCACACAAAGCTAGAGGGAACCAACACCATGTCATAGGATGAAGTGATTCTAGTTAGTTCAATGGATAAATCACAGGACGACAAACCCCAGAATACATCAGACTTTCACACAGGTGTACTTGAGGGATACAGTAAGGTGGCCCTTTCTCAATTCTAGACTTTAGGTCTACTGGTTGCTATTTTGGGTGCTGCTCCAAAAAAAACGAAAAGCTTTAAAGCACGGGCATGAAAAAACTGCTTCGCAGTACCACCTGTATATTATTAGAATGTTCTGCATTCAGCAGACATTTAGGTTTGCCACAACAATTTTTGTTGTAGCCTGAGACTGTTTCTCACTGTTAGCACATTCGTAGCTAGAGGTCAACTCAATCTGGTCTGGATGCAACTCCCGTTACAGCCGTATGATGAGAAAAATGCAGCAAGGAACTCGAAGACATGACCACCAATCACCCTGAAAACCCTTTGTCCTCATTGCAACAAGGAGCTGCAGTTTTCACAATTGGTTGGCACGGATAATTGTTAGTCAGTGAACGCCCACATATTTGTAACGCGCATATTAAGGCCACTGATGATGCTGAGCTGGGAAAACTGGGGGAATGGGAGGTGTGGGCTCCAGGCAAGCTTAAGGAAAAGAGGTAGTTGCTCCTTCTCTTTACTGAGTGTGTGAACCCCTCCACTCCAAATAAAAAGTCCAATGCGAGAGGCTCCTATTCCCGGCAGTCTTCAAGACAGACATGGGGAAGATAGTCTCTTTCATTGCAGATCCTGGGGTTCTGCTGAGTGCCTATAATTCAACCTACTTCTTTGGTTACAGAGGTACAAACGCAAAGAGAATTTTATGGACCAGGCATCCGATCACAAAGGTTATCATTTCTTAAACAGGAAGCTAGAGAGAGGGCTTTTGGGCAACTACACCGTCTAATCTTCATCCAACTCTTATCGCGACAGCTCTATTTTGTGCCTTCTCTAAGGATTAAGACAGCCCAGCATCCAAGCTGATACAATACTCTGTCTGGACCTGGTGAAAGTTACAACCAATGTAGTCCTACTTTTTGATGGAAGGATTTTTTTAAAACTGGGTTTAAAATGATTTAATCATGGATCCAGTCTAGTCTTTCAGTGACAGCACTTGACCACGTCAAATAAGCTCTTCGCCTTCTCTTCCACATGATGGCAGCCACTAGAAGTCTTAGAATATTACTGACGTTGCAGATAGTCTTGTAAAGCTAGGTTCATCCATTAGGAATAAATTCGACATTGAAGGATACAACAGACTACCATCAAGTCCTAGAAGAGAATATTTATCTGTCTGCTACAGAATACTTTTGATTATTTTGCCTTTTACATACGACTTGTATTTTTGTCCAAATTTCACCTATCTGGAACCTGAAAGCCATGAATCCTTCATATTTTGCAACGGGGTCCTTCAAACTTTATTTTTTTTTTTTTAATTTACAAACTCCTGGCTTTCGATCTTTTAACTATTCAATTGTCATGTACTCATTTGTACTGCCTCTCATCTAGGATGACGACCTGAACTCGACTAAGAGACTGCAAAAAAGGAGCAATATGATAATGTGCTTAGCAGCTGAAGCCTCAATGAACCTTATAATTGCCTCACAGCATCTCTAGGGAAGTTCTTACAGTCCATCGAATACCTCCCATCCGTAAGGGGTGCACGATTAGGACGCAGTGTGAAAGATGAGCCCGCTATAAGATATTGGTATTAGTCGGGATCATTCTCAAACCCTGATCACACTCCCGGCTCGAAGAATGACCTAACACAATAGTACCTTCCAGAACTCTGTGTCCCACCTGCCCTATCGATCACTCTCATTGGAATGCTCCGGCACTCTTCCCTGAGCCATGTCTTTGACCTTCCAGAAGAAAAATCCCATCCTCAGCATCTCTAGACAATTTACATGCACTGACACCAGGAGTGAAAAGCAATTGAAGACATTATGCAGGATCAAGGCTGAGGATGCGGGACTATGATCTACAGGGTCTCAGCTCGACAGCAACTTTATTTTGCGGCATCACAGAAGTGCCAAGGTCGACACAGGTCTTGGTGGGTTCTATTAACTGAGCCAGTAAGTGGCACAGGGTAAAAGGTATCTTACTCTGAAGAAAGGATTTCTTTCTCTTCTGCCTTTGCACATTGTTTTAGACTGTCAGAATGCATCATTGTGTTACAAAAACACTCAAAAATTCAGCTTTTGATTTTACCATATAATTAAACAGTAACAAAATCAAATAAAATAGAATACATAAAATGTAAAATGCAACTCTTCCCGTGCCCTCTTGTTTATTTTATATGTTTGATACAGAATAAAGCTATTCCACGACGCCATACAGGAACAGGAACATCAGCGTACTATTCCGGATAGGACGACAATATCGGTAGCGTCCCGGGAGCTAAATTCCTGCGCATCGATGTCTCAGTCATGCTCAAAGCATTGGCAGACATACTCTTCATGTTGCTTCTTCTGGTGGTTTTACTCGGTAGGTTCTGAATTCACAGAAACTCTGCATGCGCACAGTGTGCGCTAGAACTTGCGTTCATGATGGTCCTACAAGCACCTACATTGAAAACCTAGACATTTGTTAATGGGCTACTATTCAAATGCATAGGTTGTTGTATTAAAGGCATTACCCGAGCCTGAAATTACTGTAACTGGCCATCTTCCTTTTAAACCTTCTTTTTGACCTTAAACTCATATACCCTCAATAGGGTCCAACAGATGGCCCAAAAGAAGTACAACTGCGGCAATCACACCTAGGACCTCCCCAGCTCAACATTGACCAGTATCCAATGCTATCTTTCTATTCCTCGATAAGCCGCCAGCACAGATGCTGAAATAGGACCTTGGACAGACAGTCATTTTTGATATAAACCTCAAAAGGAGTTTTTAGGATTCATTCTTTCCTCATCGATATCTTAAGCGACACTCTATCCCATGACCAACTTTGCTTCCATTATTCCCATTCAATAATCATTCAATTTTTCAGAGCAAACCACAAACCGGTGCAAACAGCAGGAAATTCATCATTTGGTTCCAACATCAGCGTGTTATCCATATCCTAAAACAAAGTCCATTTCAAAGTCTGTTTGTATCGGCTGCTCTAACTTGGCCACCCTTGCATTCGTGGCCCTTCTCCCCATGTGGCCCTTGGTTAGCTTTATTTTAGTCGCCTTAGTAACGCGGAGCAGATGGCTGGCATCTCACCTGGACTTAACTGTGAGAAAGCAAGGAACAGTAGATGTGGAGGATGTAGTGGCACCTACAGAGAATTGTAATGTTCCCTTTTTAATGCAATAACTATGTTTTAATTAATACATGTCTGATGTGGAACTTAATGATTCGGACATACGTTTTACTGCCTGCGTTCATCTTCATATGGAGGGCATATTGACTTTCTTCAGTCTTTGCCAGAAAAAGATTTAAGGAAGTTTTAAAAGGGCATCTGGGAGGACCTCAAGAGAGAACGTTAAAATGCAGCACTGTACGAAGCACCACGATAGGAAGTTACAATTTATGAAAATGGGGGGTATTTCTGTAGATTGCTGTTCATTTATTTTTCAAGTCCTAACCTTTTTGTTTATTTTTCTTTCTACAACCTTGGTATTGATGTGCCCTATGCCATATACTGGTAACACTTGTTTAGAAAGCAGTATTGTAGTGTCTAAATTAGAATACGCAGGGGCCAACTACGAGTTTGGCGGTGCTGCGGCAGGACCGCCCGCCGCACCGCCAAACCCGCATGAGAACCTCCTGCCGTATAATGACTTTTTTAGTCATCGGAAGGAGTTTCCTTTGGCGTTCCCGCGACGGTGTCTATAAGATAGGCACCGCTATGGTAACGTCTAAACAGTTCCAGCATGGCATGGACTGAAAAATCCATGCCGATCTGAAACTTCTGTGCATGTACACAGGGGGCACATGTAGTGCCAAGGTTTGCATGGAGTAAGAACTGCCATGAAAACCCTGGTGGAGAGGAAACTCGCAATATGCTTGGTTGGACCTCTGTCTCGTAATTAGGCCCTTAATGTCGACTTAGAGCAGGGAATTTTGCCGGCCATTAAATGAATATTTACTGGTGCCTGGGATTTAACATTCATTTAGCACTTTCCAGCAATGCAGGTGTAAGACACCCTCTCATGATACCCAGCACTGCTGCAGGTCTCTGCCCGACGTCAGTGAGGACGTCTGAGATGCAAGGGCTGAACCAAGTGTGGAAAACTCACTTCAGCATCATTGGGAATATGGCCCATCAGTACAGAGCAAATTAATTAGAAGCTAAAGAAAGGGAACAAACTTTTACTGACACAATACCCAAAACCAACGAACCACTGCAGCTGAAACAGCAAATTCCCAGCTCAGTCGTTTAAATAGGAATAAAGAGATATACAGGGTCATTCCTCGGTTTCAGGCGAATTGGTACCCACTGCACAAAAACCTACCCCTATCAATAAATAATAAGTAAAAAGATGCTAGAAGTCATCACAAGGGAAAGAGCTTGCACTCGGAGACTGCGTCTGGCCGACCATGCACAGCACGACTGAGGCAGACGCTTGTGGTGTCTAAGGCCCACTTCTAAAGTTCACAAACTCTCACACACTCCCAATGTACAAGATGTGCCTTTCCCCTCTCCTAGCAACGATCTAAAGCGAGAGAGGCCGATATTATACGACTGCAAAGTTAATTAAACGAAGCAATATCAGGTCCAACAGCCCCCGGTGTTTATTCAAAAGGGCCTGTGTCTGCAGTGTCTGCAGCGGGGGAGGAGGGAATCTAATGAAACTGTCGAGTGATGCGGTAAGGAGCACGCCTGCTGTGAAGCCATTCGGATCTGGCGGGGCCTTGAGCGACAGACAGGAACAAGGTATTTTACCCAGGGCTTTAAGTGGGCCGGGTCTCACCAGTGCTGAGCACCGGCAGGTTTCGAAAGGGGGCCTCGAAACGGGTCTCTATCGGGCTCTGTTTTGTGCCCTGTCACAAGGGGTCCGTGTTTTTTTGCCCGGACTGCATTGACAGCAGGCACATCGGTGGTGTGTGTGCGGGCCCACACTTCTCACTAGTGGAGAAGTTATGGCATGACGTCATGCCAGGTGAGCGTTGTAGGGGAAGAGACATCCTTTAAAGAGAGTCATTTTCTCTCCTAATTTCCCTTCTCTTTTTGAAACTCAAGAGCAGCAACATTGTCCTGGTCTCACCAGGGCTTTAAGTGGAAGCTTTTTCAGTATTCTATACATGCCATAGTTGCTGCTTATTTATCTTATGCCACTAACAACCATTGACAAAGCCAATAGCCCTGACTTCTTGTAGGTATGATGCTCCTTGTTGTATCATATTTCTGGATTTAAGGACAGAAAGAGCAAAATACAAGTTGGTCGGCGCACTATCCTACTGTACAGTCATCTCTTCCATTGGAAGCGCTTTGATGTGAATTAAAAGATTGTGAAACGAGGGCTATGTATGTTGACAAACCATTTACCTTGGGTGATTTCAAATGTACACATCCCTTAATAAAAAAAAAAAAAAATATATATATATATATATATATATATATATATTTTTTTTTTTACTTTTTGCCAAATCCCTCAGTTCACAGTATCAGTGGCCTGTGTACTCTAGCTGTAATCTGAACTCTCAGACTGTAAAATAACAGGATAAAGAAGATTTTCATGTAACCAAGCTGCCATTTCTTGCTTATGGTCCTGAAGCCAAAAGTGAGGCTCAGTTGCACAAAGGACAACAGTGCACAGTTATGAGGATTAGTTTCCCCTAGTTGAAGATTTAATGGGCCCACCAAAGCCGATTTCCATTCGCAAGTCTACAGCTTCTCAACTAATGCAATAAAATGACCACCAATGAACCTGGACTCTTCTACTCAAAGAAGCTACTTAAACTATCACCAAAAAAAGTAACGCTCAAGCAGAGCACAAAAAACAAATGAGAACCCCAACAATTGCCTATACTTTATCTACCCAATGCAACAGCATAGCCTACCATTATTTGCAACAGCAGGACAACGGGTGCCACCACTAAGGAAGCTTTCAGGCCTAATCAACACCACATATGCTATTAGGCTCCCCTGCCTTCCATACCCAAAGTAATCAGGGCCTAAACCAGCAAAACCAACTATACTCAGCCACTAGAATTATGCAGCAGGTGAGCACCAAGTTATGGGGCAGGATTGACAAACAGTGTATGAATAAGGGGGTTTACCCAAACAGTCACTGGGACCTGGGTTCTAAAGGTACTAGGAGGAAGGGTGAAAGAAAAGCCAATTATGCGGCATATTGCAGCACACTTTTTGATAGTATTAATTATTTTGTCATTTTTACACATGGTAATACTGTATGGGCAAAGAATTCCCCTCATGAGTATAAGTATGACAACTAAATATGCAAATGAAAGATAACTAGTTAACCAATGGGAACGGCCTTGCAATGCGCAGAAACACATAACAGTGTTCTATCAACTTTTGATTCGTTTGAGCTAGAAACAATAAAAAAAAATCTGAAGTTTATGCAACAGATGATAGATTATGTGGCACATGAGGCAAATCCATAACTATATGAAAAAAGCCACAGCCTCAGACTCGCTAAATTCCAGTGGCCCTGACAATAGCACCACAAAACCGTGAATGGATTTTCAATGTTAGACTATAATCACCAGGAAGACCCGAGTGGGTTATATACTATCAGTTTCGCCGCACTCAGAATGAATAATAGATGCAAGGCAGGCCTGCAATTATTTTACATTTTGCTTGTTGAATAGTAATGATTATATTAAAAAAACACTGCGGAGACTAAGTGCAATGCTATTAAGAGGTGAGAATACAATGAAATGTTTTGTGATTGGGCTCCGCCCACACCAGTCCACGTGCAGCTGCAGAACGAGCTGTTACATCCAACCACAATGGATCGCTTGAGAGCATCACGTAGGCGAAACAGGAACAGCCATCAGCGAAAGAAAAGCCTCACGAGATCGATGTTGCCATTTAGAACCTGGGCAATAAGCAAAATAAGTTGCTCCTTGACATGATCTATTACATTTAATTTTTCATCCCAACAATGTACAACACATGAGAGGGTGCGATCTAATTACAGGCTGGCTCTCATGAATATGCATGTGCTCTAATATTACATTCATTAAAAGAAAAATCCATAGTCCTACTTTTTATACAGTTAATCCCAGCCCCCCTGATGTACCTCCATTAAAAATTGTTGTCCAGACATTTTCAATTTTGATTTGTGTTTTTGGATCATTAGAAGTAATTTAGCTTGAGTAGACATTGCTGATCTGGGCCAAATCTTTCTTGATGACATTTTTAAAAATGAAAGCTGTGTTGCAGTGATGATGTAATATTTCAGGAACCATGAGACCTATATACTTCATTTTGGTGGCAAAAAATAGGTTTTTTGGGGTCAAGTAGTCTTATAATGACATAAAATAACTCCTCAGAGCAACCCTTCCACTATTTTAGAATATGGCTGCTAAAATAGAGGAAGAAGAGACATGTATACAAATGAAACTCCTGTTTTAGACACACTTTCATAGATCTCTATTTGTTTCGGCAATCACTCGTGGTACATTTGTAGAATGTTAACCCCTTCCATGCTCGTGACTGAACCATTCCGTCATGAGCCACGGTTGGGCTGTGCGGATGACGGAATGGTTCCGTCACGACCACGCCCGCGATTGGAATGTCCAGCACAGGGCTGGAATTCCTGCCGCACGGGAGCAGCTAAATATTTGAGAGAAGACTATCAACAGGGACATCTTTTTGTAGCTCAGGTTTTGCAAGTACATGTACGTTTAAGTTCAGTGGGTAGAGGCTTCAAAACATTTGTAGGCCTAAGCACCCCATCAATGACTTCCAAACCAAAGTCACACGTATGTTTCTCTACATACGCATTATCCAAAACATGTAAACGTCTTCTGATCAAGTAGAAAGCTCTTAATGTGTCCACAATCAAATATTTCATATTTTTAACACTTCTGCAGCGGGGTGACGCCTCGACTACTATTAATAGCTTTCATTCTGAAATGTAATTACTGCTTCTTTCGGCAAGCTGCGGGTACATTTATCCACTATGTGCAATCATCGACTCTAGACTGTATCATTCACCCGGGGCACTCGGGGAGGGCGCTACCCGGCAGTAAAAATGTAGAACGGGAAGTGCTGTGGCAGATTCCAACAACAATTCAAAGTAACAAAGAACAAAAACGTAGCCAAGTCATCTGCGCAAGCCAAGTGAACCGTAATCGATAATTCCTAGAATTGTGGATGGGTGGGTTTCAGACCACTGCCGTTTCCTTTCCACCCATGGGGTAACAAGGGAGCTGCTGAAGACCCAGAGATGAAAACTCTTATCTGGTTGTAGCGTATCCATGTATAACAGACCACTGGTTACAGTGGGTGCTTTTGCTCCTAAGTGATGGAGACCGAGTACTACTATTTTACTAGTCTCACTAGTTAGTCCTGATGCAAGTTTCACTACTACTATTACCACCCTTGTTGCAAATAGTAATCTTATAGCTCCTAATATAAGCGATACTATGTTTAGTGGTACATGTACTATTTATCCTTATGCAAATGCAAATGACAGCTAGTACAGATACAGACTGTATTTAGTTACCAGTACCAGTGTTGAGATCGCAAATAATCTCGGTTAGCATAAGCTGAAACAATCTTGTTTGTGGCATCCATTTTGTCAGCTATGTAATTCTTCCATCCTCTGTTCTCGTCTTTTTCCCTGCCTGTACTGTCTAATTTAGTTAACTTCCTGATTCAGCTAAAAGCAATATGCATGCTAAAGAGTTTGTAGCTGCCAGAACACCTGATCTCAGACTCAACTGTCAATCTCTTAGTGCTGCCATAATCACTCCTGCCCCCCCTCCCACTTTGCTGACTAAGTGATTTCCACATTTGCCCAGGTTTGTCGGTGGTTATTCCCATGTAGGCCTGTACCTTCTATTTGTAACTACATGCTTATCAGTGTAGAAAATTCAGCATAAAAGGCCCAGGGGCTGTGTATTCAAGTCACTACCTCCCGGAACACTCGAGGGTGTTGTAAGGACGTGGTCTCACTCATGAGTGAATAAACTGGTTATTTTGAAAGTTTCAGCTCCAGTGTCAATCTCTATTTTGTTGGTCTAAGGACCTGTGGACAAAGATAAGGGTGACCCCTACACCGGTATGCCCCTAAAAAGGGTACATTTCCACAGTTTGGTGCCCAACTCATTAGGCTCATCGGAGACGTGGCCGCAAGAAGGTGTGGTCTTGCATGAGGAGACCCTTGTCCTGCATGAGGAGACCCTTGTCTTTGCAAACCCAAGTGTTTTTCAGATTTTCTCGATATTGAACCTCAAGGTGGTGGCCGGTCCCGACTGAGATTTCCTTTGGCACCCATTTTTTCAGTGACCATTAGGTCGTCCAAGAGATTAGTAGTTGCAGGTTGAAGACTTTTGTTTGGTAAGGTCGCTGAAGTGGCACTCTTGATTTTGGATTTGCTTGGCCAAGATTCTGGTTTTGTTTGTTGGTTTAACTATTTTTCTCTACTTTGATATATTTGGGATAATTAATATTTTACTATAATTTGGTAGCATGCCTGCTCCTTGCGCACTTAGTCGGTTGTGCTGCTGTCTTGGAGGTACCAAAATGGATTTAGAAAGAAGTCAGCCGGCTCCACCAGAGGGAACACCTAATAGGCCTTTGTACATTAAATACAGTATTTCTTCCATAATGTATAGTACACTGTGGAAGAAATATACGAAAAAGGATCCTGATTTACGATGGCCTCTGAATGGGTCATTTGACTTTAAAAAGATTCAATATTTAGAGCAGTGTTTATTTAAGAAGAATACTAGACAATATATGTTTGGTTGTGTACGAATGTATACGAAAGAGTGAGGAAAGAAGAAGCTATAGCAAAAAACAATCTATAAAAAAGCATTAGAAACAAAAAATAAGGAAATGAAGGAAGTAAAAGAAAAAGAGTAAAGGGAGCGTCGTTTAGAGGTAACTGGCCAGTACCCTATTAGGCGCACCATTTACTTTTGTTTGGTAAAGTCGCGATGTGACATTCTTGATTTTGTATTTGCTTGGCTAAGGTTTTGGTCTGGTTCTTTTTACTGCAATAAAAAGGGGCAGATAATAAGGAGATTTTTCTCTATTTTTTTGGTATGTTTGGATCAGTACTATATTTGGGGAGAGTACTATTTAACTGAGAATATATTTATTTTAGTATTCTTAGCATGCATGCTAGTAGCGCACTTCGTAGGATGTGTCGCTGTCTTGGTGGCACCACAATGGATTTAAAAACAAAATCTGCCGGCTCCCCCAGAGGAGACACCCAACAGACATATGTATGTCCACTACGGTATTTCTTTCATAATGTATAGTACACTATGGAACAAATATATAAAAAAAGGATCATGATCTACGTACTTAGTAAAATTTGTAAATTGTGATACGGAGTGCTTTTGAGTGTTCCGCCAGCTCAATTGGAAATTCTGTGTCTTTTGGAAAAGGTCTGGGGCTAGAGCCTGTCTTATTGAACATGGAACAGTCTTTGGGCTGTTTACTTGCCTTAGTGCAGTCTCTGGACTACTTCTGAGCGCTCTTTTTGCAAATATGATTTACAATTGGTATTTTCAGTTGGTTTGGTTTGAGTACAGTCTGTGGGCTCTCTCTTGTTTTTGTCCTAAGTGTTGATTTGTGGGTTGATTGGGTGTTGGAGTGTCTATGTGGTTTGTGGACTGACACCGGTGGTGATGCTTGTGAAGTACTTGTTTGAGTGAGTAGCGAATGCTTTTTGTGTGAGAATGGCTTGCCTAAGCAAGCAGTGTTGAGTGTTTTGAGTGGGTAGGCCCTTCCTGAAAATGCCTGGAATTAGCTCAATTTGGTTTGTTGTCATCATTGGGTTCTGCAGATGCCATTGGAAGAATTACACTTTTAAATCCAAAGAATTAATGATATAACATGTTAAGTAACTGCACGCTACTATTAAAAGTAAAGCAGTAACAAAGTATAGATGTGTGAACCTTCCATTATTATATCGCCACAGTGGTAAAACGCAAAAATTAGAATCAAAACTCAACTCAATAGGAAAAAAATAGGCCTCACAGAAAGAAAGAGAAAAAATTCAAATTTGTGTGTTTTAAATGTTACAGCATTATCCTTAGATACACTATATTAAATATTAAAAGGCATTCACATTATCTGAGTAATTGGTTGCAGCTAAAATAAAAGCGTCCTTCTTGTACCATATTGCAAAACGATAGCTTTTGACTAGCTTGGAATGCCTGGGTTTTAAATAGTGTGAACTGTGCTCAATTTATTTAGAGGTAACTGGCCAGCACCCGATTAGGCGCCTCATTTATCCCATACTTAATAAACCTCAAGATGATTCTTCTTGTTAGATAGACTTCCATGCCTGTATAAATTCCCTAGTGCTCCGGAGAGTGAGGTTTCGACGAGAAGCATTTGTCCTCAGATAAGATATAGTTAAGCAAGATGGGCGTCTGACTCGTTCGACTAACTACTGAATGCAGGGCGGCTCTTAGATCCGTTGCTCGTAAAGCAGCTCGTGAGAATGCCTCCGCTCCAGAACTCATAGCAATGGTTCAGCGGTGGATAGATTTAGAGCGGTTGTATTTTGTAGAGACATTTACTTGGAAAGTAATACTCAGTTTAAGAAAACATTCTGGTGATCTAGAGCCCTCTGATATAAATTATGATAATAAACAATTAAGTGATTGCACCTTTCTTCTTTCACAGGTGCCTGATCTAATTAGGCGAGTGGTCAAAATGCGAACGGACTCATTCCGCTTGCGAGAGGAGAAAAAAGCAGCTAACAAAGCTACAACTGAACAAACAGTTCAGACCCCAGTGCAACAAGAAGGAGCTGCAGTGACAGATAAAGACACTAGTGATATTGTAGTTACTGTAAAACCGATGCATGAAGCTGCGCCTCTGTATGTTCCTCCAAAGGGTGCGGGAACAAGTGAGGATAAAACCTCAGATGATGCAAAGGGATATTTTATTTATAATTGGGTTTATCCCCTTTGGAGTAGAGCAGTTGTTATGGCTCTTAAAGCTGTTTTGCCCGACCTACCGAAAAATCCGGCCGCTTTTTATGAAGAAGTGGAAGTGTGGAAACTAGCAGAAATCGCTGTTAGCATGAGCTGAAGCCATTTTGGTTGTGGCAGCCATTTTAGTTCGCCATCTGCTAGCCATGTGCTTCTTGTCTCTTTACTGTTGCCTGCTTTTCTATTCTGCTTGAGTCATCAGTTACAGGTAACTCCTTCAGCACTGAGCCAGAGCAATGTATGATCAGAAAGGCATGTAGCTGCTAGAATACACCTGTTTTAGAATATAACGGTCAGGCTATTCCAACTGATATAAGAGCTTGTGTCACTCCTCCCACTATGTTGACTAAGTAGTTTCCAGTTGTCTATATAAGTGAATATTCTTTTTTAATTTTTTTTATTTCCAGTCATGTCAGTAACAATACAGATTGAATTCATACGGTTAATACAATTGCCAGCAAAAAAAAAAGAAGGAAAAAGTACAAAAGAAGAAAAAAGGAAAAAAAAACGTGTAAAGTAAAATGACACATATCAACAATATCAAAGCATTGAAGTTGGAAACTGATAAACTCAGCATTACTCCAAATATTCTTTGAGAGCACCCCAGATATATTGTACAACTTGGCTCTCCAAAATTCAAACGTAGGGGTCTCAGGCTGAAGCCATTCAGTTGCAATACACAAGCGCCCTACGGTCATGGCAATGAATAAAAAATGTTTATGCTTACTTAAGACATTATCATTACAAACATTTTGTCCTATTCCCAGTAACATAAGCGCCGGAGAAATCTTAAGCAGATTATGCAAAACCTTAGCTATAAATGTTTACATTATGGGGGCAACTTGTATTGGAGGCAGAATTGATTAACTGGTCTCATTTATTGGCGATCTGTGGAAATCAGGTATCAAAATTTAAATATTATCAACTGTTGAGCTGGACAAAATCATCTAGAAATGAGTTGTAAGGTAACTCTAATCTGGCACTAAGGATAGTCTCTCGGCAAACAAAAACAAAAGAAGTGGCAGAGTGGTATTGGCTCCTTGTCCAAAATGAGGAAGAGGAGCAGGCTTCATTCATGGAGACGTGGAAGAAGGATCTGCCGGATGAAGATCTTGGAAATATTAGGCAAGTATCTATGTCTTCACTATGGTCTTGTGTAAATGCTACCCCTTTATAAAAGAATCACCTTTTTACAGTACACAAAGCTTACTGGACTCGCCAGAGACTATCGAAAATGGGAAATCGAGAAATCAAGAAGTGCCCCAAATGTGGCGAAGATAGAGCAAACGAGGTCCATATGTTTTGGAGTTGCCCGGTAATACATGCTTTCTGGAATAAAGTGTGTAAGACCATCTCTAATATTATGGGTGTGGATATAAATGTAACAACTTTATCAGTAATTTTTGGTTTACCACCGAGGGAGATTGATAGACGAGATTAAATAAAAATTATAAAGCTCTGTTTTTTACCTTGATACTATTAGCCCGAAGGGAACTTTGTATTAAATGGATTATGCCATGTCCACCCACAGAAGAAAAATGGATTCACTCCATTCAGAGGATATACTCTCTAGACCAATCCGGCAAATTTACCAGAAAATCCAAATTTTGGGAAATTTGGGATAATTGGGTGGAGGTAGGAGCGAGTTATATATAGCGTCTATGAAAGAAGCCTCACTTCTCCACTATGTTTTTTTAGATCTTGATGTTAATGTTATGTGTATTTGTAAAGCGCTGACTGATACCCGAAGATGTCCTGGCGCTGTGAGAAGACCTACTATGAGCTTAGACCAGGATATATCCAGTTAAATTGTGAACAACCAAGTTTTCAGTGCCTTTCTAAAGGGCAGGAGGTTGGGAATGTTTCTTATATTCAGCGGTAGTGAGTTCCACGATTTTGCCACATTGATTGTGAAGCTCCTTCCACCCCAGTTCGCTTTTTTTACTCGAGGAATGCTGATGAGCTTTTGGTCAGCTGACCGCAGTGCTCCGTTTGGTTTATACCAGGTAAAGCGTTGTTGGAGAACATTTGGTCCTATGCCGTGAAGAGCTTTAAATACAAGGCAGAGTGCCTTGAATTAGGTGCGTTTGCTGACTGTGAGCCAGTGAAGTTGTTTAATTTTGTTCAAAATGGATTTAAATTTTGGTGTGGCTGTTATAAGTCTGGCGGCTGCATTTTGTAACATCTGCAGCCGTGAGTGGAGTTGATGAGTGGAGGATAAAAATGTTATGGTGCTATGGTGTTATTATCTATATTTTATCTTTACATTTATGATTTCTGGGTCCAATGATTAAAAATATGCTCTAGACCGCGTCCCAGGATGGATTGTTTTTTCCCCTCTTGTAAAGAGAGAAAACAGTGGTCTTTTAAGATCTCAAGATTAAGGTTCGAGACTTTTTCAGACAGCAAAAGGTGCAGCTCTGGAGAAACGTGGCGTCCCTCTCTCCCTCGGGAGTGTGACCAGGCCGGTAACAATTTACCTTTGAAAGTTTGAAAGGGTCAAAGTAACCTCTTTTTGATTTCGGAGCATATTTTGGTTAAATGAGGACTAAAAAAAAAAAGAAAAAGAAAAAAGAAAACACAGGCACTACATCCAGAAGGGCCCTAGAATGGGACGCGTTCAAAATAGTCCTCAGAGGGTCATGCATCAGACAAATCAGAGGAGTGAAACAGACACTAGAAAGCGCAGTGCACACTGCGGAACAACAAGTAGCTAGGCTTTCTAAGGCAGCCGACCAATGGGAGCACCCCCCACACAATTGGCGGAGGCCAAAACCAAATACGAAGGGGCATGCACTGATCTACACCGGTATAATTTCCGCTCGTACACCACCAGAGTCCACAACGAAAGTAACCGCGCAGGCGCCTTATTGGCCTGGCTCGTCCGTCAAGACACACACAACCGATAACTAGTATTCAAAATGCCATGGGAGAGGTAGTCTATGCGCAAGCTGATATTGTAGAGCAGGGGTCTCCAAACCGGTCCTGGAGGGCCGGATCCATGCCAGATTTTTTGGATATCCTCATTGAGATACATGTAGTAATTTTAAAAATCTGGCATGGATCCGGCCCTCCAGGACTGGTTTGGAGACCCCTGTTATAGAGGCTTTCCATGACTACTATGCCGTGCTATAAAAGGAACCAACTCCGAACAGGGGGGGAACACATCAGGAACATGTTGACATCACGTACTATAGTCCAACTCATGAGCGAGGAACGCAAAACGTTGGATAACCTGATCACGCCGGCGGAGATCAAATCTGCCATACACCACCTGGCCAAAAACAAGGCGCCTGATCATGATGGGTTCCCAATGGAACTCTATTCCACGTTCTCCCAGCAGTTAGTCCCGCAGCTTGACACAGTCTTTCGGGAGGTGCTAGAAATGGGACTCCTCCCTCAATCGATGCGGGAATCGGTATTGGTACCATTCCCCAAGCCCGATCGGGATCCTTTGCTCCGAGCTTCCTACCGACCCATCACCCTCCTGACCACGGATTGTAAAATCCTGGGAAGGATCCTAGCAGATAGATTGACCGACATACTCCCCAGACTAGTGCACACAGATCAGAGTGGATTCGTCCCTGGATGAAAGACTTCCCAGAATATACGGCGACTGTTCTAGATCCAGGACGGGGTACAAGGCAAGTTCCCGAGGGCGGCATGCCTCGTGTTGGATCTGGAGAAGGCGTTCGATACCTTGGCGTGGCAATACCTTTTCGGCGTACTACAGAGGGTGGGCATGGGATCCCAATTTACGGCGCACATCCGACTATTATATAAGAATCTCACCACAAGGGTCAGAATAGGCCGCTCCGTATCTTCTCCCATCCCGATCATGCGTGGCACTAGACAGGGGTGCCTGATGTCCCCTGTCATCTTTGCCCTCGCTAAGGAGTCTTTGGCAGTTAGGCTGCAGGAGGTGGGGAGGAATGGGGCATCCTGTTAGATCGCAAACATTGTCTCTCCCTGTACGCAGATGATCTCCTTATCTACGTTAGAGACATCGCAGCAGACCTCACCACCCTCTGGACCACACTTGCAGACTTCGAAAGAGCTGCGGGACTCCGGGTGAACTGGCAGAAATCCTCTCTCTACCCCCTGCATCCGAGCACCCCGTATAGAGAAATACATTGAGACGCCATGCTAGCATGGACGGGCGACGCCCCGCGGTACTTAGGTGTCAGGCTCTACCATGAGCCCCGAGACCTACTAGAAGGCAACCACAATCGAGCTTTCCGAGGTCTTAAAAGCCAGGTTGCTTTCTGGCAGACCCTCCCCCTGGACCCTATTGGGAGGGTAGCCTTATCTAAACTGATCATGGTAACCCGGCTTCTATATTTCTTCACCAATATTCCTGTAGTCTAGCGGCGAACCTTCTTCCAGGAGCTCAATTCATTACTAATTTCCTTGATTTGGGGGAAGGGCCGCAGCAGAGTGGCCCTGTAGTTGCCCCGCGACAAGGTAGGGATGGGCGCCCCATCGTTCGAAGCCTATTTTCTGGTGGCGCAGCTGCAGTGGATATCGCGGTGGACGGCGCATCGCAACCTTGGGGAAACGGCGTCCCGGGACAGGCAAATGACGGTCCCGGAGCTGACCCGAATGCTCTAGGCACCCGACCCGATCCAACCCATCCGCTGCTGGTCAAAGCAGCCGGAGCCTGTACCATGAGAGTACACCGCATGTCCAAGGGGGCGCCATTGTATTCCCCATTCCTACCGTTGGTTGGCCTCCCTAAGGGGCACGGGCTGTACACCACGGGAGAGCTTAGAATCTAGACCGACTTCCATCTCACTGAAACGGAGGCCCTGTTCTCCAACGGCCAATTGATCCAGTTTGCAGACCAGGCTGAAGACACTGGGCTTCCAGCCGGCCAATTCCTGCTGCATAGGCAGCTAATGGCGGACTGTGAGCAGACCTGGGACCTCGGGAGTGGGGAACCTAAGACGCACCCGGTTCTGCACACATTATTACCCATGGGGGCGGCCAGACACCACATCACATAGATCTATAAATCCATTATGGAACTCACACAGGTACCACTAACCCGATTAAGGTTCCGTTGGGAGGATGATTTCAGCCCTTCATGATCGTGAATGGCGGATGGCCCTGGAACACAATAAAAAAGTGTCCCGAAATCAAAGGTTCAAAAATATCCAATTTAACATATTACACCGAGGTTATCTTACACCGGCGCGGCTCAAGCGCTTCTACCCGACATCCCACTTTGACTGCCTCCGCTGTCACACCCCTGAAGCCACATTTGCCCATATGTTTTGGTCATGCCCAGTGATACAGCCCCTCTGGTTGACAGTACACACCACCCTGCAGGCAGTTACAGGTCTCGCAGACTTCCATACATGGGAGGCATGTGCCCTAGGTATTTTTAAGCGCAACAAGCTGAGGAAAGTAGAAACTAAATTTGCCCTGCTAGCGGTGCTGTTGGCCAAATGCGGTGCGGCTATGTATTGGTGAGCGGCGGAGGGGCCACCAATCGCTGCATGGTGGGCAGCGATGCAGAAGTGGGCAGCAGCTGAGGAAGATCTTATTCGGCAAGAGGAGGCCTGTGGCATGCGACGGCGACCTATCTCATTAGAATGGGTGACACTCCTACAGGACTTTAGGCAAGCCCACACAAATGACACAGAGCACGCCACCCACCCCCAGGCGGCACCAGATGTACCTGCATCTCAGTCCACACAAGCATCCTACTCCCCCCCCCCTCCCTCCCCCTTCACTCATACAGCGACTGCTCCATTTGGGTCATTCCCCCAGGAATCATTGCACAGGCCGAGTGTAGGTAAAGTGTGGGACACCAGAGTAACGGTATGAGACTCCTTTACACTGACCAGCGCTTTCAGTGACCCCACGCTACTCCCCTCCCCAACCTGACCCCCTTATCCCAGAGATATACATCCCCAAGTTTAGTTTGACACTTGGATTATCCATGAATGATACCCTTCACGGGGTAGTTAGATCAGAAACAGGTATACGGGTCGGAGAATGGCAGCAATCCTTCTATTAACTGCCTCCCCGATGCCTCCTGGCACCTTCGGCGGAGATGGTGGGAGGGATGTCCCCCTCCACCAACGCATCCACTATGTGCTTGATTATTCTGCTACTCTTGTCATATGACTGATATTGTTACTTTGTACTATCGAAATTATCAAGCTGATTACTGTATGGCATGTACCATGTGAAGATCCAATAAAAAAGGTTTAAAAAAAAAAAAAAAAAGGAAGAGACGCTGATGCTTCAATAGATCATAGCAGAGATGCCGATGAGACAGATGCATTATCTTGCACTGACGCTTTACATTTTAATTGTAATAACTCACAGCAGGACAAAGAAGGATTCCATACCCACCAAGGTTGCTTTGCCACTGGGAACAGTTTTTGACTTTACACAAGTCCAATGTTTTATGTGTGGACTTCGTCACTTTCTTGGTTCTGCAAATCTACCAGCTAAAGGTTGTAGCCAATAAAGGCTCTACAAGGAAAGCAACCCTCCCCACAAGATCTTGCTGAAGCATTCTTCTTCACAATAAAAAGCTCATAGTGGGAAAAAGCTGGATATTCTGTCTGCCTAGGGCGATCCCTCTATAGAGTAGCCTCGGCACTTTGTTAAGTCATCCAGAGGTGGAAAAAATACCTAAACCACAAAAATTCCTCAACTGCTCATACAGTTCCTCCTGAGTTCTTAAAGTGAACAGCTCCATATGCAGCTGGGCTCCCTTGGAGTCAAGTGTCCTTATGCATTTTGTGTGCCCTCTAGAAGGTTAACAGGAGGGAAGTCATTGACCCATGTAGAGCACTTTCTATCCCTGGACGACAACAGGTGTCAGCAGTCCTTGGACATTTAAGCAGCCAGGCGAGACTTCTCTCTTCAAGGTGTTTTCTTCCCAAGTCCACAAACATTCTGCAGAGGAGATGAGGTACCGGTCTTCCCTTATGCATGAGGGAACGATTGGACTATTCTCTACTCATCACCTCCCCTTTAAATCTTAGCAGAGAACCCACGTATAAAGGCATTATTGGGGTTTGCAACTAGACAATATTGTTCATTCCTATCAAGATCCCTCATTCTTGTAAAATCAGGTGGTCCTTCCAAGGTTAGTTGAGCTGATCCAGATGAATTGCCATTCTGGATGTTGGATTCTATGACGAAGCATGCCACAATAAGCGGGTGAGAGTCCTTTTGAACTACATGGTGGTTTTCAGAAAGGTCGTCTGTATTTTTGGATTAATTTATCTTGTTTGTTTCAATTTCTTATTACTGGTAAATCTCTAAGGCTGTACACACACACACCCACACACACCCCTACCTCAGATAATGCACAGATACCTTAGTCCTCATGTTGGAGGGAGATGCATGTCTTTCCTCCATTAGCTTTACAAGTGCATCACTACTGAGCTCATTTTGATCCTGGAGCTCATTAAACAGGAAGAGCTTCCTTTTCCGAGACATACATATGCTATCCAATCCTCCTTTCATTAAGCAGCCAAAGGGCAGACATCCTTTCGCCCACTTAAGTACACATTACTTCATTTCCAGAAAGAACATTGTTGCCTGGTTTCTGTAAGTAGAACCAACCTAATTGAGTAAGTCAACCATCTCCCCAATTCTTGCTGTACACCTACACACTGAGAAAAATTAAAAGACACATTGAGAAGATACCTTAATGGAAATGCTAGATTGGCTGAGGCTGCATCTAAAAAGGCAGTATAGGGTCCCTACTCCACATACCTACCAGTTGCTTTTTGCAGGACTCCTTGACATACAGTGATTGGCATTGTTTGCATCTTGATGTGGGAAGCATTGTTTCCCTCCAAATGGAATAACCGGGTTGTGCTGGTGAGAGGAGGTGTAATAGTTCGAGCCTAGGGTTTCTAGATGCACCAGCTGAATGAGGAAAGTCCATGAGACACCTGGAAAGTCATGCTCAATGAAGCAAGCTGCATTTGCCCTTCACAAAGCAATATAGCTACATAATGCCAAAGTGTATACTTAAATTGCAGATGTTTTCCTTACAAGAATTCATGTATATTAAGCATGAATGTTGATCCACCGGACAAATTGATTTCACGCACAGTATATATTCTAAAATCAATGTGAAAAAGTATCCGGCGCAAGTCTAAATCTGTGTGGGCAACTCAGAGAACCTGAATCAGCAACCAGTACCCGGTCTGAATGTTACCGTCTTGTTCCAGGCGTAATGCAGTGGTAAGAGGAATGAAGTATCCATTTGTCCAGCAATTGATCTGCCGTCACTTCTCTCCTCTCTGCATTTAAGCTGTCAGGACCTGTTCTAACAATAAAAACAGATGCAGTCTGTTAGCTGGGACAAGCCAATGCCTGACAGCCTGCCTCCTGCGCCTCTATCTGTCAAGTGTAAAAAGAAAAAAAAAGTTGCATGCGAGAAAATGCTTTTTTTCCAGGCAGTGCATAGCACCACAGGGCAGCTGCCAGGCCCTCCAAAATTGGAGTAAAATGTAAAAGTCTGGAAGGAGTAGGGGAGCAACAGAGGAGTGTGTGGGTGGAACCAATGGGGAGCGGGGTGTGGAGAAAATGAAAATAAAGATGGGTGAGGGGGAAGAGGGACAAAGAAGCACATAAGGTAAAAGCAATGTAGGGAACACGGGGAGATGCACAGAAAGAGAGCAGCATACGACGGAGAGAGAACATGGAGTACATGGGGGTGTCTGGGTTTGGGGGCACGCAGCAGCACACAAAGGAGAAAGCTGTAAAACACATGCACTCTTCTTTGAGAGCTCAAAGGAAAAAGTGATCAGTGGAAGAATACAAGTCAGCCAAACAAAAGGATATTGATGACTCTGTGCTTCAAGGGAAGGTGAAACACAGGTTGGATCAGGAAAGCCATCGAACAAGAAGCAAGTAAATGAGAGTGACAAAGCTAACCAAAGGTAAACAATGGGTGAGCTTTAAGCCCACTGCTCGTTTTGGTGCGTCCACAATAGGTCTTTGACAACCAGACAGCTTGTACTATGGAATAGGGGAGTCCTAACCAGTACAGAGTTCTGAATGCAGCTAAGCTAAACTGGTAGATCCCTCTGATTATATTGTTACAGTGTGCCTTTCGCTCAGGAATTAAAAACAATGGGAAAAATACCTTGGGTAAACCAGCTCAAATATTGTGTCTTATCTAGTAGTGTACAGTGTGTGCCTTCCTTGTTGATATTTGCAGTAGTTCCCTAAATATGAGGCAGATTAATGCCTCACAATATTTTGCTCCTTAAGCTTTCTGATTCACTACAAAGTGCAGGGAAGAAAGCTTTCGGAATTTCTCAGTATATCAGATTGAGAAGACATTTTGCATGATGCAATTATCTGAACCATGTTACACACCACAACATCATCTACAAGATGAATAAAGGAGCAGCAGAGCCAACATGTTGGCCTACCAGAATAATTAACCCAATGCAATATAAACCATTATGGTGATGCTTACAACACTCAATGTCATGGGAGTTTGTACGTTGTGGAACAAACAGTTCCTTCACACCATACGCTGGTGAACTGTGGCCACCGGCTATTCTACACATTTGGCAGAACGCCCTCAGTTGCATTGTTTTTTCTCTTCATTTAAATCTTAAGTACAATAATGCAATATCCTGATAACTTACTGGTGCACTTTATTACTCCAATTCCAATCTGTCATCATCACAGTCATTATGTAGGAGGTGAGTCTCCTCCCAGAGTCAGGTGTGCATTTTATTGACATAGCATCCACGCCCCCATGCTAACTGTATTTCATACCAACATCCAAAACAAGAGAGCTGCATGTTAACTGGAGAGGAAAATCGGTCTAGGTACAGACATCCAAACTTTGAACGCATCTCCTGAAAAACTGGAATGCAGAGAAATAGATTCTCAGTGGACGAAAAGCTCCTTCTCAGGGAGTCTGCTCTAACAGTGTCTGTTGCCTTCACAAACACTGCTCTTAAAGAGAGAAGATGCTCCTACATCCACTTGATTTTGTTCAACGACATGAATCGAGTCCCACCCTGACAATATATTCAAGAGACTGCCACCATATTGTCTTATCTTAGGTTATTCCTTTATCTGGGTAGAGGGAAAAAAGTGCTCTGTATACTAAAGAATCATACTGTTGTCCAGAGGAGGTGTTTGGCTTTTCTTTACAATACATTTTTCCCTTCCAAACTCTACCTCTTTCTATAAGGAGATCGAGAGCTGAACAATGATACCTCATGGAGTCTCCCTTTTTGGAATGTTTCTATATTTATGCAACAAGAAAGTATCAATATCATACAATTTGAGGAGAACCACCAGCAATCGTGTTAACGGACCAAAAAATGTTACTCCTTGCAGATGCTTTGACTTTTGTAATTTCGAAATTCCCTTGCTATTGGGTGAAAATGTCACATATGCGCAGTGCTTAGTTTCCTAAAAGTATTGCACATGCTCAAGGGAAAGGACACCATTCCGCTGTAACCGAAGAGAACACCAACAAATAACACAATAAAATATTGGCATACTCACAGTATCAGACTTTCTCTTACCACTGCAGAGAAAGATGCCAGCATGGAGGGAAGCAACACCAGATATACTCAGTGAGAACATGCAAGCAGAACACTTTTCAAAGAATTGAATCGATTTAGATGACTCTTAGTTGCTCAAACTCCTAGGCCCAGCAAGGGAGGTTTCAGGGAGACCGTGTTCGGGGACCAGGCCTAGCAAGAACCCCACAACATGGAGAAGAAAAAAAAGTAAATGAAATGCCACAGGATATTATCATGTCCCTGTAGGAGACTGGGAAAAGACCAGGAGGATGCAGAGAGGACCGGAACCCTTTATGATAGATCTTATGATCTGAACAATGCCAAACGAAAGGAAAATGATTGAGCCAAGAAGCACTGAGGGATACTGCTGTGATCCAATTAAGGATATCTGTAATCATTTGTAGATCCACTTAGAAAGTCTACTTTGCAGACATTAGCCAAGGAAACTGTGGCTAGATTGTAATAAACCAACTCGGAGGTCAATCACAAATCACAGCCATTCATGCATGGAGTACTATATTTAGGCACTGATTGAGCAATATCACAATCCAGCTAATGCCAGATGGATTAGGTTGCATTGAAAACTTTGAGGCCAGTATCTTACTGTTTGAAAGCTACTTCACAGTAGGTGTTCACATTCTTCCTTATTAGCAGATTTAGAGGTAAAATCGTGCTTCCAATGCAGAGTTTTGTTTGGCACCTCTGTGCTCCCGACACCTTCCCATATTAAACACTAGCCCTTTAGCAAAGTATATGTTCAGTGTGCAACGATGCACACATGACATTCCACCAAGGCACCCCAGATGGCTTCTGCCTACATTTTCTAACTGGTATTCATGTACAAGGAGCTTAAAGGAGCTTGTGTACTTTGTGTACCAAAGTACACAATTTATGAAAAGTCAATTTTCTTCATGAATTAAATTTGTACTGACCATTTGCGCTTGAGAGATTTTTGCCATTCCTCGACAGATCTCACTCCTTGAGGCCAAGTGGGGACTGGCCTCATTTCAGTCAAGGCCCTCCTTCTCTTCTACCTTCCTCTTCAATAAAGCAATGGCACGTCCAGGATCTTTCACCCAGCAGTGAAGGCTTGGCGCTTCTACTTAACCTCTTCACTCAAGTATGGCCAATGGGATTCTGACAATGCCTCAAATTAGGCTTTGGCGCCTCCCTTTTTTTCCCCTTAATATGGTAAATATAAACAGCTTAAGGTTTGCTGCATGCCATACTCTGTGGGTTCACGTTCTTTAGCAGAAAGCTCTACCCTGTGTTGCATACAACTAAAGCGGGAAACAGAATATGGACTAGCAGAACAGCTGCCACAGAATCAGTAAACAGCAGCCATGTTGAACAGGGTTCTTTCCTCCCAGTGTTGATAAAAAGGAGGTAATGACAAGAAACAGGATGGGACGGAGAAGGAACAAGCAAGAGTTAAACAAGGTGAGTGTCGTAAGTTATAATGTGAGCTGGATACCATAACTAGCGAATTTCAGCATTTTTAGAGTACATAAATATATATTATTTATAAGCAAACCAAAAAATCAGTGTCCTGTGGAAACGTGGTCTTAACGATTACTGCCCAGTGAGTCACCACTGGTGACATTGTAGATATAGACACACTCCAAGAGTATTCATTGATCTCAAACACAATATTGCAGCATTTGGATACCTCAAATAACCAAAGTGAATACATATCTATCGCTAGCTGGTGACAGAGCTGCAACAAGAGTATTAATGGAAGTCTTAGGCAACATTCAAGTGTTTTGGGACTCTCTGTTCAGACGTCCTAACACCAAATTATATTTACCACAACCATTAAAGGCATGTCTCCCATAATGATTAACAAGTTGTGTACCTTCTGTAGCACGCTTTCTGGTAGAGACGAACTGCAGATTCCTCACTTTTGGAATACTCCTTAAGCGTGAGACTGGATCTACAACATTTTCAGCAGTTGCCCTGCCTGATGGTGGCTCTGTGTTGACGTGGTTCCATGCCAGATGTGACATTCATGGACCTATGAAGGTATAACCAATGTGCGCTGACATCCCGTCCTTTCGTTCCATGCCAACATACATGAAGCCACAGCTGCTACTCGTCTCAATTAGACCTTTCTGCAAAATAATTATGCTAAAATTCTACATTGTGCAAGGGAAGTATGTCAGCCCCCCCCCCCCCCCACCACCCCCAAAATCTACAGTGTTTAAACTCTGTGGGGAATGTCACGCCCATGTGGTTTGCCTGTGGTCAGAGCATTACTCTAAGGCTGGCAGTGATTGTGCCTTCATGTGCTCCAAAGTGATTTGAAACATGGGAAGCTAAGCTCTTTGCGGTGAACAACCACAAGATGCTGGATCGGTTGAAGTCTAAAGGTAGGTCGCTCCTGCAAAAGTTCATCTTCACAATTTAAGTCTTTAGGCAAATCCAAGAAGAAGTGCAAATATTCCAAGAGGAAGTCGGTCCTATCCGGCCACTCTTGATATCCAAAGAAGGTACAAGTGTTTCATCGTGCCCTCAGTTCGCGTTCACAAAGTTGCTAAGCTTCGGAGTCAATTCTGATGGCTGTTCAGTTGCAACTTGAATTTCCAGGGCTATTGGCCGCACCAATCGAGTTATTCCGCAAAGCCATGCTGCAACATTTTGGCATTCCAAATTGGATTCCACCGAAAGGTCCGCCCTCTGGATCTACTCAAGGCTCCAGACAGACTTCAATACCAGTTCCCTCCCCAGCGGCAAACCCCATGCTGAAACTCGACACAGCAATGCTGGTGCCATCAGCTCTGTATGATGACCGCCAACCCATAATGCTCACTGAGGCAGCGCCGCCCCAACCTCAACTAAGCCTTCAAGCGCCTTTATCGGAGCTGCAACCTCTTTACCACTGGAAAAGTATTTAAAAGTGAGGAATCTGCGGTTAGAAGTCTGTATTAGAGGTTCGATTTTCTAATATACTTGGTTAACTTTAAAACACTGAGCATATGTAGAGAAAACATGTCGGCCTGTTAATCCCACCACCCCATGGTTCTCCTCAAATAATATTGCAGAATGAATATGGCAACCACTGTTGCATTTCTGAAAACAGAGCTTGTTTGCTAAAAACGTTCATAGTCAATTAACTAAAACCCCTTCATGGAAGAATGGACGGCTTCTCTGTCTCAGAGAATTAAAATGAGTGACAGCAGTTCACTAATTTTAAGATAAAAACAGATTAACAAAAACGTGCAGCAAGAGAGGCATTACGAACCCCCACTCTCGCCAGTAATTTAACAATCGTTGCCAACAAATAAAAGTTTCCTCGATGAATAAATCAATTATGACAAAATAAACAAAACCTTTTTAAAAATGCATGTTTCAGCGTGATTGCTTTTTAAACGGGTTGGTTTAACATCTGAAATATCCTTTAATTGAATCCTGATTTTCAGGCTGACAGCACACCAGAAAGGACTAGCTTTCTTCCCGTAATAAGAATACGATTCCCAGGGGACTATCTTCATGTTCCTTCTCTTCGCTACTTGGGCCTTTCTTCCATGCGCAAAGTCACTGCCATATCCTTCCAGCTTTAAAGGGGATTTTGTAGAACATCCTCTCCCCCTGACATGTTGTAGCACTACTACATTTAAATTATGTTAAGTGCATTTGATAAGTACGTTCCCTTCATTAATAAGGCCTTGCAGTGCATTTGTTATGTTAACTTTTTAAGCGCACAGCTGCCCCAGCTAAGGGGCGTCCCGGCGCTGCGCCTGGAAAGGAACACAACACGAACAAAGCAACAGAAGGGATCAGATAGAAGAAAATTAGCAGCTATTTGGGAAGATATAAGTTTTAACAGCTTTCCTAAATGTCAGAAGATCATCAAGGGCACGAACATGGGCAGGAAGAGAGTTCCAAAGTTTGGGGCAAGCACTCTAAAAGAGCGACCGCCGGACCTACTTCTCAAAAAGCGAGGAACCACGGCTACATTTTGTTCACAGGATCTCAACTGATGGGAAGGAATGTAAGGGATAATGAGATGCTCTAGTATCTGAGGAGAAGCAAGTTTCAATATCTTAAAAGAAAGACATAAGGTCTTAAATTCTATCCTCTGAAGCACAGGCAGCCAGTGGAGCTTGAAAATAGTACTTCTAGCATAACAGAATCTTGGGAGACCGACTAGAGCCCTAGCTGCAGCGTTCTGCATTTGAAATCTGCAAGCAAAACTTCATTTTTACAACCTTTTACAGGTAAAATATCTCTATGAAATTTAGCTGCACTAAGGTTTTACATAATTTTTCTCACGTTCGGCCTACCACTTGTCATTTGGAACAATGCCTGATGTTCATTTTGATAAAAAGAGTCATAACCCCAGAGTAGCTCTCCGAGTTGCTGAGATGTCTATGCAGCGTACCAATAGTTACGTCTATATATTGTACAGAGTACTGGTGGCTGGTTTGCAGGGAAGTGATGCCGGGTCTGGTGGCTCAGTGGACTAATACGTCCATTGCAGGGGCCTGTGTTCCACCTCATGGTCACAGGTTCAAATCCCAGCGCGTCCACTCAGCCTTTCATCCATCTGAGGTCGATAAAATGAGTACCATTGAGTTGGGTAACAATGAACATATGTTATCCAGCGCCAAGAGACCTCTGGGTGAACGTGCGCTTTACAAATACACGTTATGTTATGAAAGTGAGGGGGCAGCGCCACCGGAAGCCACACGGACATCACCTTTAGGACATGGATCTGTGCAGTGGTCCTTCAGGACTATGTAAGAGCATCACAGTGGCCCTGTGATAAGAAAGTTGCCCTTCTAGGGCAACTGTGGTCATCCGAGGCATCATTTTTGGACCATGGTATAATGGTGCCACCTTTTCATGCTGTAGGCATCCTAGAAATTAAAGAGAAGGATCTTGGCACACTGTACCTATACTAGGCATTATGGAGGTAAACCGGACCATCTTCTGGGCATTATTATTCATTGACTGGTGTATAATGTTGCCCCTTTACCACAGTGTACAAACCCCACCCATTTAAGACGGTGTACCTTGGCATACTGTGAGCATCCTCGACATTATGGTGATCCTGGGTAAATTAAGACCATCTTGTGCGTTGTTGCACTCCTGTATTAAACTGAGCATTGATACCGGAGTAATGATGAATGTGTAGTAGTAGGACACACTTGTTGCTGATGCAATGTCTTTGGTGACAGAGGGCACTTGGTGCTTCGGGGACCACACCTTGGCTTAAATCAAAACTTTTCAACATCTATGTTGACTAAATATGTTATGGTATTATTAGGGCTAATACCAGTCTTGGGTCAGAGCCTTAAAGCCTGTTGTAACCTTAGCGATATACCTGCTACCTGAACCTGGTAGGTCACTCTAACCAGAAGGGCAGCTATAATGTTAACATCTGTGCACTTTCAATTTCAGCACGGCACCAACTTCTAATAAATTTCTAGTCATAATATATGACTGCACAGCTATACTGAAGGGGCAGGATAGGAGAATAAAGTCACTGGAAGGTAAAAGTGAAGGAAGAGACTCCATAAGTCTTGAGAAACAATAGATTCCATGTCAAGTTGCATCTCCAGGTTATATGAACGGTCTCCAAAGCCTAGGGCGATTTTTAGCGAAACTGGACTGGAAAATCTATCATTTACTAAGGTTTCTTTGAGAGGGGAAGGGCTGTTAACCCATCAGCATCCATTAAAACGGTTAAGCCTGTTTGACACGCCATGAAGGTGTTCTAAAATATCACTGATGCACCATGTAACCTGCAGTGCAAATCGCTTGGCTTTTTAGCTACATTATTTGTAATTTCTCTATCAAATGGAAACTCAACGTTAAGTGAATGCTTACACCCGAGCAGCTATTTGTGAAAACTCCAATGAAGTCAGACTTACCAAAGGAATCTCTGGTTGTTTTGCACTGTGCTGTGGGTACAAGATGCATGAATGGAGTCGCTGTGGCTTTTCTTTGGTGAGTGAAAAAAGCCGCCATATACACGTGCTTAGCCGTGCAAGTCTGAGATAACTGAAAACAAAATTCACTCGAACTGAATATATTCACCACATACTCCGGCGTGATTGAAGAAAAACATTTATTCTAGTGATTTTTTTCCTGTTGTGACCATAGGTTTAATGTAAACAATCGTGATGGCGATTACTGCTTCAAAGCCAGCAGAACAAGACTAAATGCAGAGAGGATACATCTCATTTGACCTATCTATGTACGGTGCATACATCAGTGTAATTACTGAACTATAATCTACAAGTAAATTATCTGCAGCAATTATTTCACCAAACAGAGAAAAACTATTGTTTCACGAAAAGTACACCTGAAGTGCCTGCAAGATTCCCAGTGTGCCAAGGATTATATGGATAGGATATATATTACCCTATTCCGAGTACTAACATCTACAACTCTTCAGTGTTCTCAGACTTCCTCCTATGCATAGTGCCTTTAGATACTCATCTTTAACCGGTTGATAGTTAGTCCTATTCAGTGTGCTGAGACGTCTTTGCTGTGGCGAGAGCTGCTCTTATTTTGTGTTCCAAGAGTTAGTACTATTGAGAATGCCGATTTACTGCAATGTACTACCAATTAGTATGAAGTTACTCCAACGCCCATGTACAAGTGTACTCATGTTTGGGGTTTTGAGAAATAGTTCTGATTAATGTATAAAGGTATTTTTTATCAGTGTTATAAATTAACACTATTCATGCTCATCTTAATTGAGCAGAGAAACCCTCTTAGTTGATGTTCTTACTCAGGGTGCCATATCAAGTATGCAGAGGAATCCCTCATCATTTCTGGGTTTCGCCTCTTTCAGTATGCCGAGCGGCTACTATTCCAAACTAACCAATGTGTCCTATTCCATGTGCAGCGTGGGAAGAGCAGCACAAATTTAGTGATGGTGTCATCTCTACATACGTTCACAAAGCACTATTGTCTTGACAGTCAGGTCTGCTGAGAAGGGCATTTTGCTGCACAGTCTTAAAGGTCTTTTTGGTTTGAGCCCCCTCACGGATGCATCTCCAAATTGGTACTGCTTTGGTATCTATTGAAACGGTGAAGAATCTGTGGCTAGAATTCTTTCTCAGAAGAACAAGCTACTTACCTTCTGTAGCGCTCTTTCTGTTAGAGACTATCTAGCTGCAGACTCCTCACTGACCCTCCTTTTCTCCTTATTCTGTGAGCAGCCTCCGTCCATTAATAGGAACCTGCACATTGGTCTCACCAATTTGCTGTGCGTTTAGAGTAGTGGACAGTCTCTAAAGCAAGTGACTTCAGCATGTGGGAGCGACATCTATATAGGCCCTGCATGTCATTTCTGGGCCATCCTTCTGAACTTAACCTACTGTAGCTATTTTTTGGTTCTGCTTACCTGCTGGCAACCCCAGATTAAACGCTTAAACACAATAAACAAATAACTGTACTGTTTAGCACTGCACGTTAGGTTGCCACCTGAGCAAGTTATTTACCCTTTAGCAAGGCTCTTTCTCATAGACACTATCTAGCTGAAAATTCCTCATATTTTGAATATTGCCCAGGTGTCAGACTGGACCCCGAAACTTTTCAGTAGTACCTCTGTGTACCGGCAGGTGGCACACCGCGGCTCCACGACGGCTTCGTTCTAGTCCAGAAATGATATGAGGGCCGATATAGATGCCACTCCCACATGCTGAAGTCACTTGCTTTGAGACTGTCTATGACCCTAAACATACAGCCCCAAAAACAAATTGGTGAGACCAGACTGCAGATTTCTAGACTTGGGGTCTTATTGATGGACGGAGGCTGCTCACAGAATAGGGAGAAAGGGAGGTTTGGTGAGGAATCTGCAGCTAGATAGAGTCTCTACCAGAAAGAGCGCTACCAAGGGTACGTAGCTTGTTCTTCTGAGAGAGACTTCTAGCCACAGATTCCTCACCTTTTAAATAGATGCCAAAGCAGTACCTATTTGGACGTGCATCTGTGTGTGTGTGTGTGTGTCTCAAACCAAAAAGTCCTTTAAGACTGTGCGGCAAAATGCCCTTCTCCGCAGACCTGACTGTCAAGACAATAGTGCTTTGTGAATGTATGTAAGGATGATCAAAGACCGACTGGACCCCCTAGGAGATGTCTAGGACAGGAACTCCTCATGCTAATGCAGTGGTAGCAGTTTTAGGCCTAGTAGAATGAGCACACTGCTTTTGGAGGCTGCTTTTTTAATCTCAGCCAATGCATAGCAGATCTTAATGCAGAGCACGATCCAACAGCAGATGGTTCTCTTCTGTACAGCCTTTAACTTTTTTTATTACACTGAACCCCACGAAGAGCTGATGGCTCACTCAGTGTTCTTTAGTAGGATCAATCTAGAAGCTAAGTGCTCTCCTGGGGTCCAAGTGATGGAGTCTCTCCTCCGTAGAGAAGTGAGGCAAAGTGTGGTATGTTGGAGTGGTAATGTATTGACCGACATTGAACCGTGCCACAAATGTACGCAAAACAGATGTTCGTATCCACAAAACCAGTTAGTCAGGGAAGAAAGTGGTGTAGGACGGGTCATTGCAGAGCACCTTGAGCTCACTCACAGGCCCCACAAATGTTATGATGACAAGGAACAGTCTTAACTGTGAGGAGCCGTAATGGAGTGCACATCAGGAAAGTGAACACCAAGTTAAGGTCCCATTTTGGCATGACAAAGGGGGGTGGGGGTGGCCATGTCTGAACTGGGGTGGTGCAGAGTGCAAAAAAACGATGGATTTAGGCCCAGATCTCTGTACTGGGGTGAATGTATGACATTGTTCTGCATTCTGTCCATCAACTGTTTTTTTGCATTTGTCACCCCGAGTGGGATGGGTATGCTCAAACGTGAGTCCCATGCTCTCCACACCACTGTAGTCAAGCTATCCTGGCTGAAGACGGCTGATAGCCAAAAACCGGTCCTAGGATGCTTGATTCCGGTCCAGGAAAGACATGGCTTGGCAGTTCGGGCTGGACTGTTCCCATGAGGCACAGGGTCAAGGCTGATTTGCATATGGCATGTCTGAACTGGGGTGGTGCGGAGTGCACAAAAAACTATGGATGTAGGCCCAGATCTCTATACTGGGGTGAATGTATGACATTGTTCTGCATTCTGTCCAACTGTTATTTTTGCATTTGTCACCCCGAGTGGGATGGGTATGCTCAGACGTGAGTCCCATGCTCTCCACACCACTGGAGTCAAGCTATACTGGCTGATGACGGCTGATAGCCAGAAACCTGGGTCATGTTTGAATTTGGGGCAATTTTGAACTTGAAAAGACACAGTATTTTGCAAGGTATGGAAGACTGCATGGATTTGCGCTTGCTACAAGAAAGGTTTATTTTGATATCAGTGAAATCAACAAAAATAATGGCCCAGCAGATCATAAACAGCCAAAAACGGATCACACACTTACCTGTCAGACTAGCCATTCAGGCACCGTCCAATTGCCCTATAGGCCAGTCAAACCCTGGATCTGGATACCATACTCTCCTGAGCCCAATCTGGTGTCACTAGGATGATTTGGGCCTGGTCGATCCTGATCTTGCTAAGAACTTGGAGCAGAAGTGGTGTCGTCAGAGTCTCGGAGGGAGAGACACCTTGGAAACTTCCACATGCAGAAGTGCTGACATTGTGTATTCTCAACAGTGGCGAAGGGATAGAGCCAAGGCTCTCCCTATTTGCGGAAGAAACCTTGTGTTGCCTCCAGATACAATAGCCACTCATGATCTGCTAGGCGTAGAAAGCTGTGTTTGCCCCCCCTGGCATTCAAAGAGCCTGCCAGGTGGTTCACCATCAGGTAGATCCCTTGGTGGTCCAGCCAGTTTCATAGGTGCACAACCCCCTGGCACATAGTCGATGACTCACCCTGCCCTGTTTGTAGCAGTACTACATGGCTGTGGTGTTGTACATGAGCACTTGTACCAGCCACCCCTTGATACACAGCAGGAAGGCTTTTAATGTCAAGTGAACGGCCCTCTGCTCTAGAAGGTTGAAATGGAACTGGGAGTCCAGAGACCTCTGATCCCCACATCTCCATACCAGAACAGATGCATCAATCACCACTGTTAGCCCTGCATGGGGAAGAGAGAGGGGGTCTGTCACACACCCAATTGCGATCCAGTAACCATCACTACAAATCTTCTACAGACTCCTCCGATATCTGAACACGGAAGGAAAGGCTCCCTTGATATTGGGCCCACTGAAACTTCAGATCCCACTGCAGAATTTGCATATGCAAATGTAAATGTAGGATACTTGTAAATCGCACAGCTGCCCATCACCGGGGCGTCCCGGCGCTGTATAACGCTGTGGAACCCTTCCTGGCTCTCCCTGTGAGATGCCCCTCCTGGGCACCCCCAAGGTGAAGCCAGGCATCCCAGTCTTGTAGGGGCCGTTGTGGAGATTAAGCAAGCTATTGCCCAGAGTTGCAGCGTGGGACCCCATGATTAGTGTAGGCGCTGAGGCGAGAATTATCGAGTCCGCAGACAAATGAGCCCAAGACCCTGCCGCGTCGGGAATTGAACCCTGGTCCCGGGCCAGACCTCTGCATCTGGGTCTGCCGCTCTAACCATTGAGCCACACTCCTCCACTCCTCCATATGTCACCTGGCGTACTCACCAGCAGAATGCTAGAGGCCATCAGTCCCAGCAGCTTAAGAATCAACCTCACTGAAATTCAGGACAGAGGCTGAAAGATTTTGATTATTGCCTCAATGTGCTGGAATCTCCTTCCATTGAGAAAGGCACTAAACCGAACTGTGTTCTGAAGGGATCCGATAAAGTGGAGTGCCTGAGAAGGTGTCAGGTGGGACTCTGCACATAACTAGTGATCTACAAAGACGACAGGAGGTTCACCGTAGTATGAAGATGGTTGATGACTGCCTGGGGTGAGCCGGCATTCAACAGCCAGTCATTGAGGTAGGGGAAGACTGACACCCCCGACCTCCAAAGGGGTACCTCTACATTCACCATAACTTTTGCTAATATTTGAGAGATCAAGCGGGAGCACAGCAAACTGAAAATGCCTATCAAACCACAAACAGCAAGTAGTGCACAGGGGCCGGCAGGACAGGTATTTGAAAATTGGCTTCCTGAAGGGTCAACACTACCATCCAGGGACGAAGGCCAGTTGAGACCTGGGTCAGGGTGAGCATTTTGAATTTCTCCTTCCGGATGAAGGCACTGAGAGGGTTGTAGAATAATAGGGCAAAGGCCTCGGTCCTTCTTGGGTATGTGAAAGTAGCAGGAATAACAACCATTGCCTACTTCTGAAGCTGGCTCCCTCTCAACAGCCCCTGTGGTCAAATGGACTTGTACTTCCTTCTGCAAAACGAACAGATGGTCATCCATCAGTCACAAGGGGGAGACAGTGGAAGGTGTGGTGGAGGAGAGAAAGTAAAGTATATCCCCTGTGAACAATATGCAGGACCCACCTGCCTGATGTTGTAGCTTAGCAACTCAGTAAGAATTGTGAATCTTGTCTCCCACCAGGGGGGCTGTGCTCCCCTGAAGGTACGCTAAAGGAGTTTAAAAGGTGGGTCTCCAAGGGGGGTGGGTGAGTGGACTGAGCAGCTCATTGACCTTAGCCGCAGTGAGTGGTCAGCACCACTGCCCTGACTGCCTAACTGCTGAGGTGCCTGCTGAAGCTGAATAGGCTGGCGGTACAGGACAGCTCGACCAAATCTCTGAAAGGAGCGGTAAAGTTGGTGCAGTTGACGAAGCAGGGCAATAAGCCCAGAGAGCGGGCAGTAGTTCTGTTAACTTTAAAGCGCTCTGAAGCAGAATCAGCATAGTCTCCAAATAGCTCGTCTCATAAACTGACATGTCAATGGGGGGTACTGAACATCAACAGAGAACCTGGCTGATCGCTGCCACACATGGCAGCAAATGGCGACACAGGTGACCATGGCTTGCCCAATGGAATCAGTTGTGGCCAAACCACAATGAATTGTTAACTTGGCCACATCACGACTGTCTTGGATGGTTTGTGCAAGGACAGGTCTGCGAGCTTCAGGGACAGAAAGGAGGACTTGTGCTACTGAGTGCCAGAGGGGTTGGGAAAAATGTCAATGGAGGGGGCTTGCGTTTCTTGAACAGAGAACCAGCTGGTAAAAGAGAAAACTACCTTTCCAAATTACTTCAGCAGCATAGACTCCCTATTGTGGGGAGTAGTCGAAAAAGTGTTGGAATTCGAGCTGGTTTTAGACGCTTGCACCACTAAACTTTCAGAAGATGGGTGCTGCGAGAGGAACACGGGGGTCACCCGGGGCAGAACAATGGTGTCTAGCTATTTGACTGTTTATATCTTTAAGGTACTCTCGTTGAGCGGCCCTAACTCGGTCTCTGCATGGGGCCCGCGTTCTATCATGGTCAGCCTGAACTTGTGACTTTGTTCCAGTCCGGCGCGACCAGATAGCTACAATTTGCGCTTTGTGCTTTTAATCACTATATACACTGAAATCTTTAAACTTGCATAGCCCCGGGTCTACTGATTGGATTTTGTTAGATTTGGTCCTAATGTATTTATTAAAATTTACTTTCGTTTTTATAAATTTGTGTGGGATTTATTTGCGTTGTGTGTACACTTTATTAATGTTTGAAGTGCTGCATAAATACTTTACAGATTGCCTCAAAATTAACCCCGAGTGCTCTGTACTAAGCTACCAGAGGGTTCGGCGCGGGGAAATTGCTTGTATCCCACCCTGAAAAGGATTGCGATTGCTGCTCGAGTCAGGTTTTATAGACCCTCGACTAGAAACCTAATTTTTAACAGTATCTAGAACAGTAACGCTACCAGCTAAATAATATTAATACTAATAATACCAATAATAATACTATTAATAGTAAAAATCACTTCAATAATAATAAACGACGCTGGTAATAATGACAACGGTAATGACAATAATGATGCCAGCAATGACAATAATGATGACCAATATTAATTATGACAAGAATAGTATTATTATTGCTATTGTCATTCTTGTGCATAATAATAGCAACACTCCATTTGCAGCAGTAGCAGCCTCGTCATGTGCACATGCTCATAAAAGGGAAATGGCGGTGCTTGCTGGAGACGACAACCAGGCCTGTCTCACACTAGGCCCCTCACTTCGGTGCATGGACACCTCAGTCTGAAGAAACGCACTGCCCTGGGTCACACTTAGAAGCAGCTCTCATATACGGGACATGACTGCCTCATCCGGATATATAAATACATTTAGCACGTGGGTAACCCGCCCCAGCTGCTCCCCCCTCGTGTCAGATCTGATGGCAATCACAAAACAAACTGAAGATGCAATAAAGCGGACTTGCACAGACCCGAGTAGTTCATTTACACATATGCAAATCCTCAGCGCGAACAGAAAATGTAGATTTTCTATAGTGCTAACCCATCACACGGGCAAATAGGCTGTATGGAGAAAGCAGCACTCGAGGTATTCGCCTGTGCCTGCACACGAACAAGTAGGAACAGCTGGCTGACCAAATTGGAACAGCTGGGTGACAGAGTGGCTGACTGAGAAACTGAGTGAATGTCACTTTCATCTGAATAGCCTCCCAGACTCAAACGGAATACCAAAGCAGCCACTCTCCCAGACAGGTACAGTCGCTCTAGAAACAAAGCGGGTACGTCCTGTGTGTGTGGATGAGCGGTGTGAGATGGGAAGATCAAAGGCAACCCTTCAACCTCCCAGCTGACCTTTCACCAAGTCATTCACCGGTTCAAGCACACTCAGACCCATTATGGAACCGGACCATCCAAAAACAGCTTCATCAGCAGTACACCTGCAGAACTGACGCATCCAAATGTAAGATAGGATTACATGAACCCAGACCAATGTGTATTTTTATGCAACTGGCACACCAAACTCACTCACGTATGGAAAGGTGTAGTATAGTACCACCACTAGCACATCCAAAAGAAGTTTCATACACACTCATGCCCAATGCAGGCCAACATACAACCGGCCACCTAAAACCAGTAAACCACACTCAAACATCACCGGCCCTGTGGACACCTGCGCTACTCTTCACCAGCCCTCACACACACCCCTGCATCCATCGCAGGTGGCCGCTCCTTCTCCTACATCGCAGCCAAGACCTGGAACAACCTTCCCCTCCAGCTCCATACAGCTCCCTCGCTGGCAGACTTCAGAAAGAGACCCAAGACCTGGCTCTTCGAGGAGACACAGAGTCCAGATACCCCTAGGGGTGACAGTGCTGTGCTATACAAATGCTGTTTTATTGATTGAAACACACACACCTAAGCAAAACTAGTATCACATACCAAAATGCAGTACATTTACAACTCTGCCACACCGAAAACCAATATCTCTCTCTAACATTAATAAGATGCAGCACACTAAAATCACTAGTGGGTCGATCTTGAAGATGGGTATAGTTGAAAAAAGGTTCAGAAACACTCACCCCGCCATACACTGGACAGACTCAAAGCCACCCATACCCCACACATGATAGTTACTAAACTTTAGTAAGGAACTTTCACGTACATAATTTATCTATCTGCAGATGCCTCACCTAATGAACCTGCCCCAGAATGGATATGAGCATCTTGCAACAGCTCTTATGCACCGTCAGGTGGCACCGTGGCGCCAGATCGACGCCAGCACCTCTCGGATGCGATGTCATAGACTAATACATGGACCCACCCGGCACAATGACATAAGTTCCCCACCGACACTATTGGAGGCAGAAATGCGTCTAACGAACTTAAGAGATTGTAGTGCACAAAACCATCTTCAGTAACACACAACGTCTCCCCAGAGAGAGGGAGAAAGGCAGGTCAGTGAGGAATCTTCAGGTAGAGGATCCACCAGAGACTGTAAATAGCAATAAGTAGCGCTTCTTCCGATTGATACTTCTAACTGCAGATTACTCAATACCAAAGGGAGAAAGCAAGTAGCTTAACAGCCCTGGGTCCTGGCGGAAAAGGAGCACATTCGGAACACACAAAACACATGACAGGTATGCAATGACCCAAAATAGCGGTACCCTAGAGACACAACTAGGCACCCCACTGGATAATAGCAATCAGTCGATACAAAGAAAGCATAAGACGCCAAAACAGGATCACCTATCAAAGTGTGGCCAATGATACAGCAGGCAAATATCTGATGCCAGGAAACACCTAAAGAAAATACAATGTCCAGGACCCAACACTCCTAAAACACAAATGGGCAATTGCAAAATAAACCATTTAAACAGTCAGGAATTTGGGGCAAAATATAGCACTACGAGGGTGCTTTAACATTATAACACAAGGCAGTAACTATGTGTCACACCACAATGTCCCTAGCCTAAGACACAAGGAAACAAGCACCCACCTGATGAAGAACAAAGGGATACAACATAATGGCAAAAAGGGTGCAAGCAGTCAGAAAAGCAGCCATCCAAAAGAGTCAGATACACAACGGTGAGCAATACGCATGGGCAGATCTGTCAGTCTGTACAGCTCAACCAACATCTGGGAGCAGAAGAAAGATTACTGGTACCGTCATGATGCACCCAAAGGGGCACCAATCAACCTGCACACCAGTTAATATTAAACAGCTAAATACAGAACCATTAACAGATGCATGCATACCCAAGGGCAAGCTGGACCATCAAGGGCAGTGAAGGACCTCCAGCCTTCACAGGAGTGGAAATAAAATATGAGGGCATCTAGGCTGCTCCAAGCCACTTACCCCATCACCCATGTGTAGCCTGATTTCAGTCCCCATCTCTGGTGAGGGGCAGTAGCGTATATAACTAAGAGAAAGAATGTGGGTTTAGCTTGCTCGCGCAGTGCTGTACTAAAATGCTTTGTTGTTGCATGTCGAGTCAAAAATACTGGTGAATACTTGTGTGTGTGTTATAAATCCAACTAGTGCATTCCAGGTTATTGCCATGGGACATAGGTGAGCGGGTGCGGTCATCAGTTTTTTAAAGTTCACCTGGCTCAGCTCTCATTGGTTGACAGGTATGTAAACAGTCAAGCCTACAGCGTTCTGTTAAAGTCTTGGTTGCCAGGCACATTTTTATTTTTGGTAAACCGTATTTGGATTGAATTGAAAAACAACATAAATAAAAAGATATGGCTCACAAACGTATTTTGTAAATGGAAATGGCATTTTTCTGATCAGGTCGTACCTCTTAATAGAATATTCCCTACTTCTCCCTCAACAGAACTCGTCTTCTCACAGCAAAAGTTTCTTAACAAAAGATTCAAACAGCAGCAATAATTGGTACTGTTAACCGACATGATAGCTCTTCACACCAGTTATGCATTTCTTTCCCTTAGACATGTAGCCTAGAAGGTTGACCATATCATCTCAAACTTCATGTGCTACTCTTTAATGGTGCTAATCAGACACACCATAACAAGTACGCTCCATAAGTTGGAGCTCTCTTTTTTCATAGCAATGCAATAACCACCTTAGCTGCCCCTGAACACTGCCAAAGCGGGGACTTGTCTGTCTGCTGCGTCATTTGACGCCCAGTTCCCTGGACTAAGTTCGCGTATAAACACTCCTGGCTCATCGGGAATGGAGTAACTCAATATTTATAAGTGCGTCTTTCACCTATGACCAAAAACTCTATACTTTGGGGCATCACCATCACATACGCACTAGACAAAGCCCTTCCAGCGAATGGGACTCCCTGCCTGGTGCATCCTATGCACTTTGGAAGGAGTGCAATGCCAACTGCAAAGGGTCTTAGCGTGGATCGCCATGCTTCGTCTGCTCACTGAGTCTCACTGAATATCTCTCCACACCACCCTCATTCTCTATATGTAGATGAAATTTTGCTGTTTTTTTTCCTATGCATTTGTGTGTGTCCAGCGGGGAACGACTCTGAACTCCAACAGAACTGAGCACAATTTGGACACCACGCTCCGCAACGTGGTGACTGAAGAGACAAAGTTCTCAAATAACGTTTCCTCGTGCATAGCCACATCTTTCTTCGAGGAGTGCATGTATCAATGCCTACTTTGTGCAGAAGCTTCAGACTCATCGATCTGAAAGTCCTTTCTACATTGGGGGCCTGATTTGATTTTACCTTGACCAAGCAGATCCAAAATAGGTCTATAGCCTCCTTCACTCCATCCGAGCAAGGAGACCTCCTCGCCTTGCCAGCTCCAGGTTAAAGTTAGTGTATGGAGATGGACAAGTAGTGAGCAGGTGGTTAGTCACCAGGTTATTTCATAGGGATAGAACTGTGTTCGCCAGATTGCGGAGGTAACCATTATTTTCGTAGACAAATTACATTACATAGTGATTTTATCATCCCTACTCTCTCATCTGTGCACGTTTTTTACCTGCTTCGGTTCAACCATTCTTTCATCACTATTAACTGGGATGCATAGCAGTACAATCTAAAATCCTCCATGCTGTTTACGACTTTGCAATAAATGTAATAGTAACATTGGGTGGGAGCTTCTCTAGATGAAGTGATTTACGGATTATTGGAAAGTCTAAAGAACACAGCTTCAACTCTTATTGACAGTGCCTGAAAAAGACAAAATGCTCTGATGCGAATATTCATCTTTACCTCGCTAGTTCTCCCTAGCCAAGAATAGAAGAGGGTAAACTACAGTCTCGGTTATCTGACAAATTAATCTAGTAGCAGAGGGAAGTTTGCTTTACATAAATCAGCTGAGTAGGTTGCCAGTCTAATCTTTAAGTATTTAACACCAGCAAGGGCCCATGTGAACTAATATTTATTCTGAATACTCGCCACATCTTTTCTATGAGGGGTTAAATTAAATATCTCACAGATTCCATTATAGTTTTTGTAGCCAGCAAAACTCTAAATTTATTTCACTCCCTAACTGGTCCAAAAAGAGTTAACTCTAGGTCACTGAGCATAAGGGAGACATTATCAGCTAGAGGAAAACTGTATGTATGTCCTTCCCAAACCATATGTCCTGTATATCTTCAGTGTGTCTTATATAGGATGAGCATGGTTCAATACTTAGATTGAAAAGTAATGGGGTTACTGGGTATCCGTACTATCTTCCCCTAATGTAGATTGAATATTTTTGCCGCACGGCCAGTAAGTATAATTCTTGTTCTAACTGCCCATTATCATTCATAAAACTCTGAGACCTAAACCAAGGTTTTTCAAGATCAGTCCATCCGATCAAAAGCTGTTCAAGGTGCAAAGCGAGGCAAGTACCATTTGGATTCTCTCTTTTTTTGCACTTTCTCAAACAAGTGGACTATTTGTCTCACGTTTTGGTGCGTTTGTCTTTCCTTGATAAACCCAGATTGGTCTAGGGGCCCGATCGGAGAAGCGGATACTCAGGCCACGTAGCTAATATTTTTTTTGCCTAACTTAGTCTACATTCAGAAATACAATATGTCTGTAGGAGCACCCAGGAAAGTCCAAAGTTTAAGAATTACTGCAACACTGGATTCACGCTTAGAAGGTGCGTTCCTGTTTATGCAAAGAAAATGTAGCTTAAGAACCTCCCAAAGGGCAAATATATATTTTTATTTACTTTAACAAAGCAGTGCATGCTTCAGTGTTGTGATGTCTATGAATTAATGTGATTAACAGAGCTCGTAATGATCAGCCTCCACATAGTCCTCACAAACTATGCTTACTGCTTGATGTGTCATGACGGGAGAAAATATTTAACCCTTATGCACCTGTCACACACACATATATACCGCACTCTTTTAACCTCGCCCATTACACATGCAACCCCACGCGGATTGGCAATGCCTCATCCCCCCCACAGCTGGCGCATTATACATTTCCAACACCAAGCAATAAAACACGAGCTCATGCCAATAACACACGTCAACACTTACACAGGCTGCGGCAATCTACATCGTATGTCTCCACACTTTTACACACAAGGACACGCACACTTTCTGGGCGATGGTACGGTGCTTCAGAAACCACACTGGTGGCGCTACATACAAATAACAGGCTGGCGACAAAGCACAAGAGGTGGGCAGGTTTGACTGTGCCCCAGAAGGCACTGCGCGCCTACTTCTCATTTTGAAAAAAGGCATGTTTATACAGGAGAGTGGGAGCGAAACACCACCACACTTCCAGGAATCAAAGACAGCAGGAGTGCAGATCATGCAATATCACACCCCGTGATATTTGTTAACACCGAATATTTGTATCTTGACAATCCGTTTGGGCGGGAAAGAGGGGCCCGCAGATGGCTGAGAGAGGGAGTACGTGGCTGCATCGTCTGCGCCTACTCTTCTCAGAGTGCCAGTGTGCGCGCACAGCCTCTGAGACTGGGGATCTGCATGCAGTGCACAAGTCATATTTATTTATTTATAAAGTTTTATATAGCGCGAACAAGATTCCGAGGGATAACAGAGCGCTTTACAATATGATGGGAGGAAGGACAAAAGCAACATCTATAACAATATCCATAAGAGGAAGGTAGAGAAAGAAAATACAGTGCAAAATACAACCAGGAGGGTAATACAATACAACATGTGTAGCTGGGCAGCAAGGTAACTCTCTGAGCCACAGGGCGAGCTTTGTGGTCACTAAAGCATCGTCCCACGTACACTAACGTTTTTTTTGCTTTTCCCTTCACCAGGAGCTTGCTTCCTGCAGTAAGAGCACCACAACAAAAAAGATCCAAATTCGTGCTTTGTTTGTGAAATTAAACATTTGCTCTTGGTGTGACCTGCAGATCACAAGATTAAATTCCAACAGGGCGAACTCATCCTCAGGCAAAGTGTGCAATTGCCCAAGGCCCCTACCTTGGAAGGTCCTATTCCACCGGGAATAATGATCTTTTTCTCTCCTCATTTCACATCTGGCTATTTATCTCAACCAACCTTCCTCTCTCTGCCTATCTTTAATGATCCCTCATTCTCTCTCAACGCAGTGTCATTCCAAGTCTTTTTGATCCAACTGGAAAGCTGTTTTTGCTTGGCCCCATTTCTTAAAATTTAGGCATAATTCAATGTTGTCTGGATTTATGTGGGCTTGAATTGGCATACATTGTGTGATAAAATTAAAAAATGTTCCAAATAGGGGCCCGAAGGATATTGCGCCCGGATTCCCAAAAATCATTATTGCACTGTATTTACAGTGCTTAAAAAGGGTAAGACATATACACTTAAGAGCCATACTATTATTGCAGTTATTAACATGAAACAAAGGTCTGGGTGAGGACTAGAGCTTGCATGGCCTTACCTCACAATTAATGTCCCACAGGTCTATGCCAACACAAATGTATTATTTCAAACTTTAGATGATTCAGATATGAATATTAAATCATCTCAGATGGCATACCTTACCCACTACATTACCTAGCCGCTAAACCATGTGACACTGCAGAGTTTCAAATGGCAAGAGCTCTTTAATTAAAAAATTAGATAAAATAAATGAAATACATTTAAGAAAAGGGAAGTCGGTTGAGACTCCAACTCAAAACTATGCAATACCCAATGATAAAGTGGAGCAAATGCAGTCCTGAGAGGGTAATGTAACATTCGGCCATCTTACACCAAGCAACTGTGAGAATCATAAAATGAAATCCAGACATTTTTGATTGTAAACAAGCTTCACTCGCAGACCAATGATTTAAGAGCAGGTTAGAGACTGGAGTGATCTGTTCGGAGTACGTTTGGTATGATGGCTATCTACTGCAACAGCTAACCTTTCTTAGGTAGTCACAGGGTAGACAAGCTCCAGAACTATAAATAACTTTAAACAGGACGTCAGCATTTTATTTTAATATTACTCCCACACAAACGCAATAAAATGCAGCAAATACTAGGACTTTTGAATTTCTAGGACTGCACGCCCCTGTTCTCCTTTTCATGTTTGCACAAACTGTATGCCTCTCTTTTTGGTCTAAACAGCAGCAGCGTTTCCTTTTCTAGAGCTTCACTTCATTTCCCTTTCTTATAAGTTTTGAAGTGCTCATATTTAATAGGAGTTTATGGGTGCGCTCTTATTCCAAAGAGGTAGGATTCACAGTTGATTTCAACTAAGTCTTATTTTGGTAGCAATATCCACCACTCTTACTGAACACAAAGTTTTAACTAATGGTACTCCTTTTACTCAATCCATAAAGTCCATCATCAGAATAATAAGGGAGAAGTAAATTAGCTGCCTCCTCGTCATTGGTATCATGCATAACTGTGCCTGAACCATATCTGAATAAGACCTGGAACCTTTGGTAGATTTGACGTCAAGGTAGGGCCACCATCAAGGAATCGCATCAGACCATAGGCTTCATTATAGTTCTCTTATAATGAGACATCGGATAGCATCTGCCCACAAATGAGCCCACCCCCAATGCCAAATGTGGAACCGAGAATCAGTACCTCTGGATTGAGGCCAGAGTAGCTGAGATCAGTATGGCCACGGGCCATTGTCGGCTGATCAGCTGGGAGCCAAGCAGAACATACATGGGTCAATCTGCAGTGAGGTAGACATCATCTGTGTACGTTTGAATAGGGGCACCCAATTTATCCAAGGGGCCAGAATAAAGGACCTGTTATTGTGCTCCACAGATGCAGCATGGCCTCCTTCAAGGTCTCCACTTTTGATGTGGGCTTGCTGATGATCTGGGAAACTTGGAGCTCCTCAGGGCGACCAGATTGGGATTTGGGTCAGAGTCGGAGGATTGAGATGGAGTCGAATACTGCAAGTGCCAACTGTGCAACTACTCTACAGAGTGGGAATTACGGAAGGGAGGAAAATCTTATTTGGACTTTTTACATTTATGACGAAACTTGTCTTTTGACTTATCCAAGGAGCGTGACTTGGAATAGGACAAGCAAATGAATGGGCCTTTAACGTGGAGCAGGCTTGACATTTGGAGCAGGGTCTGTCTTGGTTCCTGTACATGATGTTGTACAGCTTTGCTTCGCGATCTCCGTTAGCCTTCGAATGCATCATGGACATACCGCATGCAGGTCGGTGACCAGCAGCTCTTCTCGCAATCACAGCACGATTTGAAGCCTGGAGTCTTCAGGCAAGATATTTCCTTGGCACACGGTCTTTAAAAAGAGTTTTGAAGTTGATAAGACATTTACAAAGGTTTGGGAGAGGAGCTCTGCATCAGCCGCCAAGATTGCAGGGAGTAACTGATGTCAGTGTGCAGCGGTGGTGCCTATATGTGATTATGACATCACAACAGCAGTACACCACCTTCTGAAGTAGAGTCCGATGGCCCCACTTATGGGGTGGACAGGGGCTTAATTCTACAAGCATTAAGACAGGGCCTTAAACTTAGTTTTATTTTCACAGAGCACAAGATGGCACTGAGAGACTCAAGGTGCACACAATACCAAATCGAATGTTATCAGAGGAAAGATGGGAACAAATGAAAAGTGCTTAAAAACTGCACTGTAGCGCCTTGCAGAGGTGTAGTACAAAAATTCGAAATGAGGGGTGACAAATGCAGGTGGGCTGTTCCACGTTAGACTGTGATGCCCTCCATCTAAGCATACATACTAGTGCTTTAAATGGGCCAGTGCCAGCACTTTATTATTTTGAGAGGGAGAGTACTGGCACTTCTCGGGAGAAATGCAATACTTTAAATTGGCAAGTACCGGCACTTCTCAGAAACAAGCAGGTACTCTGGTACAGAGTACCTGCACTTCTATGTTTCCATTTCAAGCACTGATTCATACAGTGAAACTAATAGACCAGTGCCTGTATATCTGGAATGGATCCGACCCTCCTGAACTCAAGCAAGACACCCCTGATGTAAATTTACATGAAGCATCAAGGAACGGAGCATTGGCATGTGGGAGGGTCCGGTCCACAGCAGGTGTTAATTCCCCCTGGTAACAGTCTTCAACTGACATTTCACTTCCCACCTGCATCTAGTGGCAGCTCGTGCACAGGACCATGGAAGGGCCCTCAGAGCCACGCTTCCTTAATCCCCATGGGAGTGTTAGCCTGCGATGTGCTGCTGTGGGTTTCCTGTTCTTGTTCTTTGCATTCCAATGCTGTCCGCTTCCTACGCCAACCACTGCCTTGAAACGACTACACGAACCTCCCTCATGCAGCGTTATTACTGTCAGACTCCCTATCGTGGTAGTTCTGTCCAAACAAAACAATGCCAGGCTTTGCTTGTTCCCATCTGAACAAAGCGTTCAAACTGTCTGGCCCGCTCCTGCAGCCTTTCACAGCACCGGAAGGTGTGTGCCCTGCATGCAGAGGCACCATGAGGCGCGTGCAGAGAGCCCGGCCCGGCTGTCCTCGAGCGCAGATTGTTTGCTCTTCCGCCCTGCAGCCCGCGCGCCCCCCAGCAGCCGATTTCCCGCCGTGCCGCCTCCGGGGCGCGGGCTGGCTTCACTTGTGATTAATCGCCTCTTTTCACTTCACGGACCCGGCGCGACTGCAGGCAGGTTTTTATTCGCACTAAATTGGCTGGTAATGGTGGCTCCAGACATCCAAATAATTGTAATTACGTGGTTGTCTTCTTGGCGCACTTGTGGGCCGAGGATGGCAGCAGCGGGGCAGGGAAAGGGGGCTTCTTAAGGTAGACATGATGGAAGGTCGAGCTGTCCGAGCAGCCGCAGAGGAGCACGCGGCATTCATGATAAACACCCCGCTTGCATATTTAAATGAAGGGCATTAGAATAATGGAGGCAGGAAACACAAGTGTCAAATTCACAGATTGTAGGAGGGAGGGGGCGCATCCACCCAAAGTTCTTCAGACTTTCACACCATACTCATATTTTTTTAAGGAGAGGCACCTCCACCCCCTCTCAACTGGACTAAACTTTGTGGAATCTGGAACCTGCTTCTGCGTAAACCATCCTCCACCAGGGCACATCTGGTAAATTGCAGTGGTGGGAGCACTAATACTAAACACAATAACCGTATGTAATAAACTAAAGGTTTGTGAATGGCTGAACAGTCGCCAATAAAACTATGGACAACAAAATGTTCAATGGTGTTTTTTATTCCCATATATTCTAGAATGGTTAATTGAGTGCCATTAAATTGAGTAACAATACCATTTGTTATTTGCAGCGTTTAAAAACAATCAGACGTGCGATGCTGACGCACTATTAACAAAAAAAAGTAATTATAGCTTTACTTTTAAAAAGACAAGTGCTGCAGTGACAGGAATCACCCACACAGTTTTAATGTGCATGACTGCACCTCATGCAGTTTTTGTCAAAAAAGATCATCATTTAATACAAAGTGGACTGCCTCTATCAATGACAGGCAAAAGCCAATTGATGGTGCTCACCCTCGATGTGAAGATATCGTAGGGTGGACTTGGAAATGGGTAACCCTGGGCAGACAACTATGCTAGCGAAGTTTGCGCTACTTCGCAACATGCGAATTGCACGTAGCACAGTGTGAACATGCGTAGTGTAGCAGTCATTTTTTGCTTGCTCGCGTTCAACGTCAAGTTGGTGACCGCGAGCGAGCAAAATGACACCCAAGCGAGACTTTTTCCTCGTTCGCGATCAGCAACATCAAGTTGGAGATCGCGAGCGTGGAAAATAAACCTCCTGGCGCGATTCTCAACGCGGGGAGGTCAGGTTTCTCATTGCGAGTGGTCGCGTAGGCTCGCGACCGCTCACAATGAGAAACTACCAGTCTGCGTTGAGAAAGCTGCAGCTCGAGTAAAAATCTACTTGAGCGGCAGAAAGCGACAGCGCGCACTGTGCAAGATGCCAGTTTCAATGATTGCACAGTGTGGACAAGCATCTGGGACTGTGCAATCATTGCGAACTGTGTAGCTCGCATAGTGCGAAGTGCACTTTGCGTAGGACTTCTTTGCGAACTACGCCCGGGGTTAAAAATGGGCACCATGCAGGTAGTGAGTTCTTTAAAAAAAAAAACAGAGCGGATTGCTCATTAAGTGATCAATCTATTGGAGTGGACAAATACCATTGGTAGATTTAACGTCTAATCCTGATTTCACCAATTTCCCAAAATATGCTGAACATGAAAATGAAATTATGAATCTGTGCAGGGCTCAAATACAGTGGCCTTCCATCAGAATCACTGCCACCCCAGCCATGCTCTAGTTTAGAACTGTGAACCAAGAAACATGGATTTTAATCTTGGCCTTCCCACTGGCTAAATTATGTGCTCCTGGACTATCACATTTTGAACTCATTCATCTGCCCCTGATTTAAGTCCAATTTTGTGAGTATTTAGAATCAACCTAAAAGCTTTAAGAGAGTTTGTGAGTACAATTTTAATCTGTATGGCAGCAATAACTGAAAAGCATAGCATAGGCAGGTAGGTAAAGAAATGTAAATTAAATTCTGCAAACCTAGGATGGAAGGTGGCGCAGGGGATGGAAGGTGGTGCAGGGGATGGAAGGTGGAGCAGGGGATGGAAGGTGGAGCAGGGGATGGAAGGTGGAGCAGGGGGTAACAGCACTGAAAAATGTATAAGAGTGCTGAAAAACAATATCATCAAGTGGTGGATTACAGAATTATACTACCTTTAACTACAGTCAGCTGTGTTACATTTCACCTATTTACAATTTCTGACTCAGGGAGACTAAATGCATTGCCCAGAATCACACAATTGTCAATCCTGGGAGAATGCAGGGAACAGAATCCACCTCCCTTGAGTCCAAGATCGTACAGCAGCTACCAGATAACATCCTATTGCTTGTGAACACAGTGGAAAAGGAGCTCAGAAAAAATGGGGTAAATATCAACAAACAATTGCCACTATAAGGGGGCACTTTAGGACAACACGTGAAGACAGACATGATCAATGGTTGGTCAAGGCTTTGCTACTACAGGCACTAGACTACAGAACTTCCATGTTACAAAATAACTAACACTAAATACTTTACCCTTTGCCGCGGGGGCTAATATCCCCCGCGATGCGGGGGGGGGATGAGGGGGGCCGTGCGCGGTGCTCGTGACGAGCTAAGCTCGTCACGCAGCACGATGGCGCTGTGCTGATGACGAGCTGAGCTCGTCATGACCACGCCCGTTTGAATGGAAAGCCCAGCACAGCAGGGAAATAATCCCCGCATGGGCGTTCCGCGGAGGTCAGACGAGCTCAGCTCGTCATCAGCACAACGAAACCGTGCCTCATGACGAGCTGAGCTCGTCATGAGCACGCAAGAGGTTAAGTCATTCTGCCACCACCTTTCCAAACTCACTTAGCCTTCCAGCCCAATAAGCCAAGGATAAGGAGTAGTTTCTGTCCTGTAACTCCAGTTCTGTAGTAGGGGTATCTCTGTTATAGTCCTAATCTAGTGAATAGTCCCGCCCATGTGCGTGGACCCCGGCAATCAAAAATAATCTCTTAAGTTGTCAAATCATGCAGACACTGCAAGACACTTAAGAGAGAATTTAAAGACAAATAATGCAGCCTATATCCACAGGCTACACTGTCCAGTACTTCAACTAGAAATTCCACCAAACACCACACACAACACAGCCTACAGTTTTTACCATAGAGAAACTTGCCTCCACCAGTAAAAGACTCTGGAATGATAGAGAGGAAGGCATGGACAGACAAGCCCCATAGGCTGCCATTATGTGGCTTAAATAGGATACTGTGCCTTTAAGAGAACTCTCCAGAACTTTCTCCCATTATCCCAGAATGCATAGCAGGTCCCTCTTACTTTCAGTTCTTTTTGAAGGCGTAGCACGCCAGACCTGTAGCATTCCTTACATGAAGAATTATCTCCACTGGGGAGGAGGGCGGGCGCTTATGACTAACAGAGATACCCCTACTACAGAACTGGAGTTACAGGACAGAATCTAGTCCTTCTGTAGTAGGGGATCTCTGTGTATAGTCATAATCTAGTGAATAGAATGGCAAGCCCATCCCCACACCAAAGTGGCGGTGGAGAAAGAAATGAACACCACTATTGTGCGAACAAATTCCGCAGCAAAGCCTGTCCAACCTGAGCATCTGCCCTGGCATCAGTGTCCAGACAGTAATGCTTAGCAAAGGTATGAACCGACTTCCAAGTGGCTGCTTTGCAGATTTCAGCAATCGGCACGTTACAGAGCAAGGCTGTCGAGGCAGCTTTGCCCCTGGTGGAATGAGCCTTAGGTTTACCTCCTAAGGCCTTATTAGCTTTTTGGTAACACAATTGTATGCAGGACACAATCCACCTAGAAATGGACTGCTTAGAGGTAGCAAGACCCGTCCTGACTGATCCATAATTGATAAACAACTGGTCAGACCTACGAATATCTTTGGTTTTATCCAGATACACCCTCCTAACATCCAGGGAATGGAGAGACCTTTCCGCTGGAGACGAAGGATTCTGAAAAAACGTAGGCAAAGTTATGGTCTGGTTGACATGAAAATCAGAAATAACCTTGGGAAGAAATTTAGGGTGAGTATGCATAACAACCTTAGCAGCATGAAATGCAGAATAAGGTTCTTGGCAACACAACGCCTGAATTTCACTCACCCTGTGGGCCGATGTAATGGCCACGAGGAACGCCGCCTTCCAGGACAGGTGCTGCAACGAAGCCTTATGAATAGGTTCAAAAGGCTCCTTCATCAACCTGGACAGCACCACATTCAGTTCCCATGAAGGCGAAGGAAGCCTGACAGGAGGGAATACTTTCTTCAAGCCTTCCAGAAAATCTTTGATCACAGGGATCTGGAAAAAGGAAGTCTGTGAAGGGCATTTCCTGTAGGCAGTCAATGCAACAAGATGAACCATAATGGAATGAACATTAAGTCCAGACTGCGCCAAATGTAGAAGGTAAGGAAGGATGACATCCTCCTTGCACGTCGTCGGGTCATGGTTCTTAGACTGGCACCAGATACAGAACCTCTTCCACTTGAAAGCATAAGAAGTCCAAATGGAAGGTGTCTTAGACTCCTTCAGTATGTCCATGCAATCCTCGGGCAGATTCAGATGGCCATATTGCACTATCTCAGGAGCCATGCCGCCAAACTCAAAGACGAGAGGTTGGGGTGTAACATCTGTCCCCCGAACTTCGTGAGAAGGTCCGGCCTGCACGGCAGCCGAATGTGAGTTAGGAGAGACCGGTGAAGCAGGTCCGTGAACCACCACTGTCTGGGCCATTCCGGGGCAATGAGTATCATCCGAGCCCTGGACCGGGCCAGCTTGATGAGCACCGCCGGAATCAGGGGAATGGGAGGAAAAGCGTACAGAAAGCTGTTCCACCAGTTGATCCATAACGCATTCCCCAGCGTTCCCTGCTGGTAGTACCTGGAGGTGAAGTCTCTGCATTTGCTGTTTTCGGCGGTGGCGAACAGATCTACGTCTGGAGTTCCCCACCTTGCGAAGACTTCTCCTAGTACTTCGTCGTTTATGACCCATTCGTGGTTTTCCTGAACCAGTCTGCTCAGTGCGTCTGCCTGAACATTCTGCACACCTGGCAGATGGGTAGCCGTTATCGTCAGTCTTCTGGCCAGGAGCCAGTGCCAGTGCCAGATCGCCTGCGCCTCCTGCGACAGAGTGCGTGATCTCGAGCCCCCCTGCTTGTTGAGGTAATACATCGTGGTGGTATTGTCCGTCTGTACAAGCAAAGAGTCAGTCTGGATGGACGGAAGAAAGGCCTTCAGTGCCAAGTGAACAGCTCTGAGTTCCAGGAAATTGATGCGATACGTGGCCTCCATCGGGGACCACGTTCTTTGAATCTGTAGGTGTCCGGAGTGCGCTCCCCACCCCAGGAGAGAAGCATCCGTCACGACAGACTGTGTGGGAATGTCCTTGTGGAAGGGAACTCCTCTGAGGAGATTCTCCGCTGAACACCACCACTTCAGAGACTGAAGAGCATGCGGAGACAGTCGTACCTTGTCCTCCCAAGATCCTTTCCTCTGATCCCACTGGTCTTCAAGCACTCCTGCAGCGGTCTCATGTGCAGCCGTGCGCGTGGCGTCAGGAAGATACAAGAGGCCATCGATCCCAGTAGAGAAGACACCGTCCTCACTGTTGTAGATGGAGTGGTCATAAGAGCCTGAGCCTTCCGAAGGAGAGATAATCGTCGCTCTTCTGAAGGAGACACGCTTGCTGACAGCGTATTGATGGAGGCTCCCAAGTACTGTATGCATTGGACCGGAGTCGGGACAGACTTGGACATGTTGATGTGCAACCCCAGCTTGTTCAAGAGAACGCACGCCTTCTGGAAGTGAGCTCGCGCTTCCGAGAAGGAGGATGCCTTGATCAACCAATCGTCCAGGTACGGGTAGACAAACACCTTGTTCTTCCGTAGGTGTGCTGCTACCACCGCCATGCACTTCGAGAATGTTCTCGGCGCAGACTTTAGTCCGAATGGGAGTACTGTGTATTGATAATGATTGGCGCCGACTTGGAACCGCAGGAACTTCCTGTGTTTGTGTGCAATGGGCACATGGAAGTACGCATCCTGTAGGTCTATAGCACATAGCCAGTCTCCCTGTTGCAACTGAGGATAAATCTGATGCAAAGACAGCATGCGAAACTTTTCCCTGCAAATCCATCTGTCCAGAATGGGCCTGAACTCGTTCTGGTCCTTCTTGCGAACCAGGAAGAACCGGGAGTACAGACCTCTTCCTCTCTGAGACAGAGGTACGTCTTCTATCGCCCTTTTCCTTAACAGGATATCTGCTTCCGCCTGAAGCTCGCGCAGCTAAAACTGCGAGCTGACCGGTAGAATTGCTGGAGGCGGGCTGGTGAACCGAAGACTGTATCCATTGCAAACAATATTCAGCACCCACTTGTCCGGAGTAATTTTTCTCCACTCTGCCAGAAAAAATGGAATGCTTCCCCCTACCGGAGTGGGTAACAGATCCGGCGGAAGTAAGTGCTCAGGGCCTAGACCTGGCCGGGCCTTTGGTCGCTGGAGCCGATTGTTGGCCTCCTCTGCCCTTCTGGCGTTTCTGGAACGGCTTACGGAACTGTTGATGTTGCTGTGACTGTCCCGAAGGTTGGCCACGTCCTCTGCCCTGCCCACCGTACCGCCGTTGGAATGGGCGGTACAATTTCTTCACTTCTTTGGGCTTTTCCAGGCCCACAGCCGTGAGCGTTTCGGCCTCCGCCTTCATGCGGGCCATTTCGTCATCCGCATGTTTCCCGAAAAGGGTCTCGCCAGAGAATGGAAGGTTGGCTACCCTCTGCTGTGCGTCCGGTTTTAGTGACGTAAGGCGGAGCCAGGCGTGACGTCGCTGGTTAACTCCATGGCAAAAACCATGTGCCGCTAATAGGGATGAGTCTGCTGCAGTGCTGATAATCGGATTCGCTACCAGCATCCCTTCATTCAGCACTTCCTGGAAGTCCTCCCGTTTCTCGCGAGGCAAGTGTTCCGCTAACTGCTGGAGGGAGTCCCAGAGGGCGCGGTCGTAGCGTCCCAACAAAGCTGTGGCACTCGCAGCCTTCATAGAGGTCGCCGATGTTCCACATACTTTCCTTCCAGCTGAATCCATCCATCTAGACTCTTTATCCGGGGAAACCGTGGATGACGGGGTGGTGGCATGCTGTTTGCGGGCCGCCGTCACAATCACGGAATCCGGAGGAGGTTCCGCCCTTAGAAAGGCCGGGTCCGAATCGGGAGCCCGGTATTTTTTCAGCAATCTCGATGGAGCCGCCTTCTTCACCGAAGAAGTGAGGAAAAGGTCCATGGCCGGTTCCTCCAGGCCCAGCACCAGAGGCAGCAGTGGACGAGACAGGTGTTTCTGGTGCAGTGTCTCGAAAATGACTGATGTCTTAGGCGTAGGCACCGTCAAAGATATGCCCAACTTTGCAGCGCCTCTCAAAAGAACATCATGGAACGCCACCAGGTCATCAATCGGAGACACCCTCGTGTCCAGTGATCCCGACAAGGTCGGAGAGTAGTCCCTGGTCCCTGAGGACCTCGTGCGAGAGCGAGATCTGTGCCTCCTATGGCGGTGTCTCGACCGCGTGGACGATCTGTAGCGCGATCGCTCCTTCCTCCTAGAGCGAGAGCGTGATCTGCCAGCCCGTGGCTGCTCCACAGGTTTCCGTGGGGGAGTCTTCCTCGGTTCCTCCTGGGGTCTAGGTTTCGGTGTCCCCTTAGGAGGTGTCGGCAGAGGAGGTAATGACGTGGACCTCGGCGGAGGGACCGGAGGTATCACCGACCAAGGGGCAGGCCCATGCGGTGGAAGTGGTCGGCCTGGCGGAAGTGGAGGGTTGGTGGGAGGGTCCTCCTTAGGTACAGGCAGAGGTGGCGACCTAGGCCGAGTTGGTGTGTATGCCACCGAGTACACCGAGCCCGGTGACTCCTTCGGCGAAGGGGGCTGAGATCCAGCCCCTTCAGCAGGCGATCGCTTCCTCTTGCGTCCTCCACTAGATCCAGTCTGACTTCTGGCGCCAGAACTCCTCTTGCGCCGCTTAGGAGAGGTGGAGCGACTCCTAGACGCCGATCTCTTCCTTCTCGATGCTGAGCGTCGCTTTTCCGGCGTCGAACGTCGCCTCCGCGACTCCAGCATTGAACGCCGCCTCCGCGACGTCGACCTCTTTTTTCTTGGCGCCGTACGCCGCGACGTCGACCGTTCCGTTCGACGACTAGCGTCGATTCCTCCTTCTTGAGGTCCTCGACGTCGATCGGCAGTGTTGCCTCGACGGCGAGCGCCGATGCTTGTCGCTCCGTCTTAGACGTCGATAGGTCGACTCAGACGTCGACGATGACGATGAAGATGCCGTCGACGGTGGTTTCGACGGCGGCCTACCCAGGCCCTTCGACATCGAATCTTCACGCCGTCTCAACCCGGAGCCCCGGGGAGACGAGGAACACACCGTCGTCATCCCTCTCAACGTCGTCTATGCAATCGACGCCGACGGAGACCGGGACCGTTTGCTGGCCTTCCTGCTTCTGGGGAGCCCCCCAGAGGCCTCAGCAGAGGCAGAGGGAACCTTCCCAGCCTGCCCATACCCACCTGCAGCCTGCAGTCGTCTCTCTTCAAGGCCTTGAAGCCTAATCTTCAGCATGTCCCTCAGGGTCCTTGCTGAAAATTGCTGGCAGATGTCACAGTCTTCAGGGACATGTTCTTCAGGGAGACAGACGATGCAGACGTCGTGTGGATCACTCTTGGCCTTCTTCCTTCCACATGCTGGGCACTTGTCAAAAAGACCAGGCATTTTAGAGCCCTAAAAAGCCTGAACCAACACACAGGGGAGAAGAGAAGCACCAAGAAAGATAAACTCAAACACTTTTATACAAAAAAGTGACAAAAAATCCAATAAACCCTTGAAACAAGGGAGAGCTCAATGCCAGGGTCCTGTTAGCAGGAGCCGGAAAAAAGAACTGAAAGTAAGAGGGACCTGCTATGCATTCTGGGATACTGGGAGAAAGTTCTGGAGAGTTCTCTTAAAGGCACAGTATCCTATTTAAGCCACATAATGGCAGCCTATGGGGCTTGTCTGTCCATGCCTTTCTCTCTATCATTCCAGAGTCTTTTACTGGTGGAGGCAAGTTTCTCTATGGTAAAAACTGTAGGCTGTGTTGTGTGTGGTGTTTGGTGGAATTTCTAGGGACTATTCACTAGATTAAGACTATACACAGAGATCCCTACTACAGAACGAGATAAACACAAGGGTTCCCCAAGTATGCCAGGCAAGAATCAAAGGTAAATTACAATAACAAATACCAGTGGTTCACTGAAGACTTACTCAGTTACCTTTAACAAGTTAATGGAGACTCATCCACTGTGAATTAATCACAACTTCCAACCAATATTTTTATACCAGACACACATACATAACTCATATAATGAGACATTTATTCAAATAAAGGCAGTAGAGTGCTAAAACAATGAAGATGGACTCCACTAGATAGTATACAATGACAAAAAATATGGTATGTGCATTTAATTATCTTGGTATCAAGATTGATAAAAATGTAATGAAATTGACAAAAACTGTATTACAGTCCTAATAACAAATCTATTATAAATAGAAGATTTCTAAAAGATATGGAGGATTGTAGACACTCCCTTTAATTAATATATTTAGGAATTTGTCTTAAGGTAAAAGGATGAAACCCTATTACGTCAATTAATTTTTCACATAGGAGCAGATGGTCTTCTACTTAACAAAATACAGCAAAATAGGAGAATAGAAAAAAGTGAGGCCACCTGTCTATTGTGTAGTATATATGTGCCGGGTTTGAAACAGGTTCTATTTCTGTCTAATAAAAGCCGCTGTTATGTTAAAAAAAAAAAAAAAGTGTTGAACAATGTGCTAAATGCAAATCATGCGTTCGCTTTAGTTCTTAAACCAAAACCTCCAACAGATCATAGAATTTTTAAAAATATTAAAAGGTGTGTGAATTATATTTATAGCATTATTTTTGTATTGTTTTGTTGTACGTCTTAACCCCTTCCCAGCTTATGACGGAACCACGCCGCCATGAGCCACGGGCGGCGTGTTCTCATGACGCGTGGTTCCGTCATGCTATGGCCGCCCTGCCCACGCGGCACTGATTCCCTGCCTGTGCGGGCGAATTAGTGAGTGGGCGGAGTCGTGACGGAACCACGCAGTCTTGAGCACAGCTAGCCCGTGACTCATGGCAGTGTGGTTCCGTCACGAACATGGCGGCGGCGCCCGCAACCCCCACCCCCGCAGCGGAATTACTGCCGCGGCCAGGGGTTAATGAGGTTTTATTAAACAAAATTTTGTATAAAGTAAGGCTTGGTCTATGATATGAGTGGATCAGGGAGGATGGAATCAGATTTGGAACAGCTACATATTAATTAGGATTTGTAGTACCGTCTTTACAGTGAAGTACTACAACTGGATCATGTGCCCCCTGCCTCTCATGCCTCTTTTGCGGCATACCGTGAATGTGGCTGTCTGATGCGTGGCCTGACACGTGCTACCTCCCTTCAGTTTCGAAGTCAATGTGCTGAGAGAGCCTAATTCTGGGAAAAGTTGATTGGAGTGCTTGCCAATTGCTTTGTCTGAGAGTTGGGAAGGTTTTCCTGTTGTTCCAGTCGTGTCTCCTTCAGATCAAGGATCGGGGCAAGATGTAGAGTAAGTCCGTCAGAGTGATGATGGTTAACAATGACTGGCCATCAGTTGAAAATCATATTGTCCTTATTTTTAAGAACAGGCTTTGGGGCCAGAAGAAGTGGTGCAAAACAGAAAGGCACGGATCTCAGTAACATCAAACTTACAAAGTTGGAAGGCAGTTAACCTGCTTGGAAACAACTTGATGGATATAACACTTTACCATGGCGATCTGAGGTCACATTGATCATTGGTCTGGGGTAACATCAATACATCTTCTGGAAATGGTTCTTCAGCTAACAAGGATTTGTTTAAAAGCGAGAGGGGCTGCAGAACACTGGTATAGCAACACAGTATGTGCCAACAACACAGAAGCCATGACAGTGAGTTTGTTTTCCAAAATGTTGCAGGCTCTATATCTTTAAGAGATAAAATTATAAATGTAAACCGTGCATTTGGACATGATTCACTCCTCCTTTCAGATACCAACGTATCCAATATATCACAAAGGAAGGGGCCCCCTGAGTAGGATATGAGGCAGATCAGCAGGGGAAATAATCAGAATAAGCGAAGAAGAAGATAGATCTATCTTCTTCGCTTATTCAGATACCAACGTAACCATATATATATATCACATTCTATCAAAGCAGCGCAGATCAGAAACTCTGGGTGCAGGGCCCAATGCTCATAAGAAATTGTGCTAAAACACTCAACCTATGTTCAGTTCCTGACACATCTGACCCCATCGACTGACTTCCCACCCACACCAGGATAGGGACAGGAAAAAGCAAGGAAGCACCAAAACAAGAACAAAAGTCAAATCCGTAGTGGCGGGCATGCACATGAACCACTTATATCTCCGACCAAAACAGTACTGGAAAGCTCATCAAATCAAAATAAACTGATTTGATTAGTCCAAACAAAATGAAAGTTGTACCCAAGAAACAACCACTGGTTTGTTAATATTGCCTTCTGCACAGAAACAGCAGAATTAATAGACCTTTTGAGATAGCATCTGTCCTTTTGAAGACTCGGTTTTAACCCCTCCCATGCTGGTGACGGAACCGCTCCGTCACCAGCCACGGACGCTCTGTGTTGATGACGGAGCAGTTCCATCACGGACTGCTTGGCGCGCCTGCGTGGCGCAGATTCCGCGCCTGCGCTGGACGTTCTGTTGAGCGGGCGGGGCCGTGACGGAACCGCTCCGTCATCAGCACAGCGCACCGGAGGCTCATGACCGAGCGGTTCCATCACAAGAAGGGGTGCGCCGCGCGGCCCCCCACCCCCTTAGCGCTGCGGTGGAATTGCCGCCGCAGCGAAGGGGTTAAAACGATTACCTGATGATCACTTAATAGGGGTAAATCGTGCAGATTTGCGGTCTCTGAAATTATGCTGGTGAGGATCAAACTGCTGGCTTGCTGGTGAAGATCGCATGGCTGCTTCAGAAAAATAAACCTGTACTGGCGATACTGGGGATGCGCCAAAAAAAATCATCCATATAATGAAATTAATCAACAAAAACAAGAAGGAAAACAGGGCTGCAACATAGCAGCAGGTCCTACAAACAAAGCACTGATTAATTTTCGGGTTTACACCTACCTCCATAAGATAATTGTCCATTTGGAATCAACTCTGGCCATGACACTACCCTTCCTCCAAAAAAAGACAAAGCGAAGGGCAGCAAAAAATAAAATAATACGTAGGCAAGTGGGAATGAGAAGGAAGCAACTGCAGAGACAGAAGAGAATTAACTATGGGACATTCAACAGAGATCCAGGAATCAGTGAAAATATCTCACAGGCTATTAGATGCTAAAGCAAAATATCCTGTACTCTGACTTCTATAACTATTGATGTCAACCCCCTCTGATGAGGAACTAAAGTTTGCCATTTTTGGCTGACAACGAAGTAGTGTAAAATTTCAAGAAAAGGGCCTCTATGCAGGTGAGCACAAAGACTGGTACCTAGCATGTATGGCGTTTTAAAATGGCTGCCTTTCAGTCCTATTCACTGAAAACACTCCCTCTACTTCCATATAGTCGTATTCTTTTACTTAAACAGTGTCCTCTTTATTCACACACCGCTTTTGAGAGATCTGAACCAAATAAACGACATGCTAAATGAAGTGGGTCCTGGTGGCCAACTTTATTGAGAGAAGTGCAGTAATATTGGTCCCGAACTATTTTTTTCTGTGCTAAACACGAGAAAAGCTAAATGAAGGGGATCCTCACAGTCAACTGTATTGAGAACAAAGCTATGAGTTCAAGGGTGAAAGGTACTTTCCTTGTACTTCAAAAGGATAAGGGGACACCCGGATTTAAACATGAGACTTTGAAGTTATTCCACTGCTAAAATGGATGCCTACAGCGGTTAAGCCAGGAACATTTATTTGCTGAAATAATGTCATGGTCTATTTAAACAAGCGCTCATGCATGTTTTTGTAATTCGAATTATTCTCCTTGTTCGACTAATTATTTGTGTTACGTTTTGATGGCAAGTGGTCGACAAACTGCACAGACAGTGGCATCGTTGGTGGTGAGATATTTTTGTAGAGTAACAGTGCTGAGTGTGCCCTCCATGAGGAGCGGCACAGTCTTTTGGGGCCCTAGATGTCTTAATTGCAACCTAAAGTGGATGCCTATTGACATAGATCAATCTCCGACACGGCAACCTAACTAGCAAATGTTCCCCAAACACAGGATATACCTTGCCAAGCCAGGTCTTTCCCTCGTGTACCTCTTGATGTGACCACTTTTGTCTTCTGAAGTGATCAGACCATGTTAACTGAGACTCAATATCAAAGTAAAAAGAACTGAGAGAAATTATGGTTTAATGCACACACTCCCGACCATATCAATAAACCCAAAAGTGTACTGTTCCAAGATGAGGGTCCAGATTATTACATCAGAGGGCTCTTTGCTGGAGATCTTTTTTAGGTTTCGGCCTTATGGGTTGCAATTGAGCAGCCCAATTTCCTCCAGGGTGTATAATGGTGAAAATGCTTGTGCTTCAAGAAATAAAACCTTTCTGTGACCAAGGCCTGGATACTTAATATAGTGACCTAGAAACTCATCTTGGAATGGTATAGGGTATCTAACAATCAGCCAGAATCGGGCAAGACCATCTACAGATTATGTTGTATACAAGCCCATTCCAGGCTCTGACCGTTCCAAGAGACATGCCCCCTTATGTACTTCCATCAGCCTTTCGCTTATCCATAAGCACCCTCCACTTCGGTTGAGCAGCAGCCCTAAAATACAAGATGAGGCGGTTTAACACCTGAGGAAGAGATCCTAGGCTTCAATAACGATGGCTGCTAGCTGTAGAACAGAACGTATGTGGATTAGAGTGCTTCCTCATCTGTGGAGAACATAGTATGAGTCCCCTGACTGTAAACCCTGCAGCTTTCTCCCAGGTCAATGCTTGACCCAGGATACAGTACAGTGCGCATGCGTGCCCGTGAGCCTGCAACACGTTCCTTGCAATTTATGGAACAAAATCGAACCCTTAAAGAGAAGATCAGAGCCCTCGATGGACTGCACGCTTAGCAAGCAACGCAACTAACCCATTACGGGCAATTGATGAAAATGATCCGAGTCCAAAGATCCCATATGGCTTATGCGTCTCTTTGTAACAAATATGTATGTATAATTGTAACCTGGCAATGAAAGAACCACTGTTATTTGCACCCAAGCTCACCACCTGGGCGAGAGACGGCGCTGCACCGACACAACATGTGTCTAATGAAAGGTCAATGCATTAGGCTCCCTCCATTTGCAGGCCGAGGAGGTACCATTCCCGGGCAAATTGCTGCTTTTGCGTCCGAGAGGCCGTCATTAAGGGCGCGTGGAGCTCGGACCCGGTGCCAGTCACGGCGGCGCTCCTGGCCTGACCCGGCGCCCCCGGTGCCAGGCGTCCGGGCAGCCCGCTCCATTAACGGCGGGTTTCAGCCGTCATTAGCGAGGCGAGGCACCCTCCTCCGTGTTGACAAACCGCAATCAGGCGGGTCGCAGGTGAAGAATAAATACCTTCAGAACAAGCCCAATTACACCATTTACATTTCATTACCCACCCTGCCTAATCTGACGCGGGCCTTCCGCGTTCTCGGGCTTAATAAACAGTATTTCTGATGAATTAATAGGCTCTCCAAAACATGCTAATTACCGTCTTCTGCATGCAATCTGAAAGATTGATTTTTTTTAAAGTTGATATTTCCCCTCCCCTTTCGCGCCACCCCCTTTTAACAACAGCCACCCCGCCACTAAACTGCAGCTTTAACTTCCCATCAAGAGGGTCTGGGAAGGCTTAATTGGTTTGCAGATCTGGAGTTAATGCGTTTCGCTCGCGACAGAGGTTAGCTTATGCAAAGAATGATATACAGCGAGGGACTTTAGGCCCCTAAGTTGTGCGAAGCTCCAGAGGGAGACGACAGCCGGGAACAGCTGGTGAATAGTAATTACACACCCGGTGCAGGCGTCAGCGCGAGACTTCGCCATGGCAACAGCGGTCCAATAGAATGCCCCCAAAGAGGTCTCCGGCTCCCGGGGTCTAAGGAGCTGGGCAGTGTGTGTGTGTGTGTGGGGTGGGGTGGGGGAATGGATCAGGCCGCCTGCGAAACACTGATGTTCTCCTGCGCCGACGAGGACTATGGGGTTAGAAGATGTTTGATACACAATTTTGTACGCTACTCAGAAGAGAAAACATTCGAGCTTAATTGCATATACAAACTTTTAATAACCAGAACCATCCAATGGAATCACAATCAAAGCTAGCGAGGGTGCATATGTCATGGCCAATGCTACCACTGCTGAGGCCGGCAGCTGAGCAATGTGCTTTTAAGAGGTGTCATGGAGAGCTGTCAGGCGTTTAATCTAATACTTTGTGCAAGGGTGCCAGTAGACATTCTAATATTATGAGGTTTTAGTGAAAGAACCACATTGCAGTCTCTAGGCCTGAACTGCCCCTGTGCACCCTTGCTGTGGGAGAATGCCCTCCCTGGAACCCGTCTACACCGGACTGCGAGACACACCAGAGGACTTTAGAGGCCCTTACCATTTCGGTGGTCTGCTCCGAGCTAGAAAGATTTAATTCCACAGCCTGCAGAATGGCTTATGGAGGGGATATTTAGCCGCCTCCGGACCACGGGCTCTAGGAAGGATTTCCTTCCTTGTTCTGATGCACTGGAAACCCCTCCAACATGAAATCGGAACATAAGACAACTTGTTGAGATGCGGGTCTTTGATATCCTCTGCCCTTGTAGTTGGGTTTCGTGTGCTTCCGAGTCTGCCTCTGCCGCGAGGCATTCTCATGCAACACAGCAATACACTGTAGCACTAGGGTATAAAGGGTAGCCTATGCTAAGCAACAGCATTAGACCAGTCAGTGACTGCAGCTCCTAGAAGTCTAGATGTAGACATACTCTCCTGAAGGCCATAAACTGCAGGGACAGCTCTCACAGGGTTTCGGTATAATAAAGTGTAAGAGCTGTGAGCACTAAATGGATAGTTGGGTAGGAGCCTCTCCCTAATTGGCACACATAAAAATTAACTAGGGTGAATAATAAAGTGCCTTGCATCACTCCCTGCTAAGGTGTGAGTGAGGGATGCGCCCAGAATCTCTGCAACCAATATTTCAGCCAGTCAAAGAACCGTATACAAAGAGAATCCACAGCCATCGTGCACAAGAACACACTCCGCTTGACCACGTACTCAAACGACCCAATGACAACAATGGAACACCTCCACTTCCAGATACAGAACAACCCCTCCCTCCACGCCACACTCGTCTGCAGGCCTCCGGCCCATCCCTCAAAGATACCATTGTAGACCTCATCGCACCCCAGGCTCTCACACCCAGCGATTACATCCCACTCGGCGACCTCAACTTTCACCTGGACAAACCCAGTGACCAAAACCCTGCATCCCTACTGGAGACCCTCGCCAACATCCGACTCAAGCAGCTAGTCACCGCACCAACCCACACAGCGGACACATGCTCGACCCCATTTTCTCCGTCAGTGGTAAGTTCACCTACAACCACACCACCGAACTCCTCAGGACCAACCACCACTGTGTACATCTCACATTCACCACACCCAAGGCACAGCACCGCCCTCATCTCCCCAACCGCCGGAGCTGAAACAACGCCACCGAAGAACGCCTCACTGACTTCCTCAGCACGACCACTCCGCCAACACCAACAGACGCCAACACCGCATAGCGCAACCTTCACCAATGGATGTCCAACTGCGCCAACACTCTGGCACCCCTCAAGAAGACACCAGGCAAGCAACACTCCAAGAAATCCAGCTGGTTCACTCCTGCCCTCCAAAAGTCCAGACGCACTTGCAGACGTCTCGAGAAGAGCTGGAGAACAACAAAAACCCGGAAAACCCACACAACCTTCTAATCCGCTGTAAACCCACACCACCTTCTCTTCAAAACCACAAAGAAAACGGCCTTCCAAGACAGAATCAACGCCACAGACGTACCACCTCTCAAGACCTCTGCAACTAACTCTGCTTCTTCTTCCACCACAAGATCAGGCAGATCTAGGACAGCTTCGACACCCAAGACCCTGCCACTACACCCGCCACACCCCAACAGATCGTGCTCAACTGGACTCCGCTCACCCCATACAACACACTCAAGACTATGCAGAGCATAGTGCTCACAGCATCACCGAATATTTAAATCAGGCACACCAACGTCAGCATCATGACCAAGATTTGTGGTGTCCAAATTGTAGATCCAGTAAGGGTAAAACAGACAAACGCTGCTCCCGGGGGTGAAAACAGACTATGGCTGTTCAACACGGACACAGGAGGAGCAAAAGACACATACTAGGGCTGTCCAACAGCGGGTCCAGCTGGTGCTTACAGTCATACGCTGGGCTTTCCAACACAGTTCCAGGGGGAGCTAAAGACACACACCAGGGCCAACTTTAGTGCTGATAGCGCCTAGTGCAAAGTCTTTTTTGGCACCACCTCAAAACAGATCTCCTTCTCCACAGATTCCCTCACTACTACCTTCCAACAGTGACCCTCATCACTCCATAGACCCTCTCTTACATACATTTATTTTGTTTTGTTTTATAGCACTACTCATACCAGTAAACAGTGTCCGAGCACTTAACATTGCACACACATTATACAGAGACACTTAATCATACATGTGTAAATCAGTCTATATGAGATGTTACATAAGATAAGGAGGGTTACAACGTGCAGGAGTTGCAGGCCAATCCACACTAGTAGGCAGTAGAGTGTTTGGTCTGGAGAAGCAATTTTTTTTTTCAATTTCAAAATCTTTATTTTGATCATAAAAGATCATAAAAGATATATACAAAATAAATTGATCGTTAAAATGCGTGTGGACATGATAAAAGCAGTATACAAATAGACTATATGGAGTACAGTTCTAGAAGAATAACTATGCCAAATACTATATATAGTACAGTTTAAAAAAAAATAGCTATGCCAAATACACGGGAGGTAGAAGAGGTGTTCACGAAATTGTAGTGTCCTTGATTATTCGTGCACGTGCCCGCCACATTGCAGTCAGGAATTTTGCCATAGCAAACACTGTTGGCGAAGATAGATCCGTCTTTAGGACTCTATAAGCCGGAGCATATGTTCTGAAGCCCAAGTTTTTTAAATGAGGAACCAGCCAATGTCTCCTAATTCTGGTATAGGCTCCACAAAACAGAACCACATACAAGTCGCTCTCCAGTTTATATGCACAAGCCGGGCACGCCCCTGTCTCTGATCCACCTGCCCAAGCCTTTGTAAAGGACCTTAGGGGGAGAGCCCCATACCTCCATTGCAGGAAGATCTTCCGTGTGAACACCGATGTCATGCCATCCAGAACACATTCATGACTGTATGAGTCTTTGATTTTAATGAAGAGATCAGTTAGGGACCCTTCCTGAGTAGTATCCAGTGTTTTTTGAAGCATAAAGTTGTAAAACAAAGTGGACAGTGCTTTTCTGGAGATCCTTGCGGACGCACTTTCCGGATCGGACCATAGCTCAGGCACTCCGAGAGTCACACACATTCTCCTTATGTACTTTAGCCAAGGAATTTTAGTGGCGTTGGGTAACTTGAGAAATTCCTGAAGATCCACTCTATAGTTGACAAGGTCCTGGCTACTCCACAGGCGACGCCAGTAGGTCAGGGGTTTGAGGCCCAGTTCTTCCGTAATAGGTCTCAGAGCCAGGTCTAGTCTTAATGGGAGAAGTGGAGTGCTTGGGGGGGGGGGAACCAGCTGTCTAATGAATTTGTTTTCTATGGTTTGAATAGTGTGTGTCGAGGTGTGACCCCACAGCTCGCTACCATAGATGATTCCCCCCCCCCGAGCCTGAGCTTTGTAAATGTGGATGGCAGGTGCCAACGGACGAAGTGGGGATTTCCTAGCAATTCTCGTGATGCCTCCCACCCTCTGAGCTAATTTCGTGCTAGCTTTTGTTATGTGGGCCGACTTTCCAGACAAGTTGTGCCCAGGCGGGGATTTGGGCGATTGTTGGCCTTAGGATTAAGAATCATAAATTTTGTCTTTACAGGGTTGATTTCAAGCCCCCTTTCGTTACAGAAGCCTAAGAGGCCATCTAGGACCCTCTGTAACCCCATTGGCGATTTGGACAGCAGCAGGGTGTCGTCCGCAAACATAATCGCGGGCACCCTGCTGCCGTTCAATTTTGGTGCATCGATGTTGGCAATCCTCCTCAGATGTTCTATCACCCCGTTCACAAAGAGGTAAAACAGGGTCGGCGCTAGGACACAACCATGCCGTACCCTCTGCGAACGGGGAACCTGTCAGTCAACTTGCCACCCTTTCCCCATCTCACTCGGGCGTAGTTATCTTTGTGGAGTCTAATTAGGATTTCAAGGATGTCTCCCGGGACGCCCAGCTCGGCCATTACCTCCCACAGTTTTGCCCTGGGGACCAAATTGAAGGCGGCACGTAGGTCCACAAAGACCGCGTAGAGAGTGCCGCCCTCGATCAGTGCTGTCTTCCAATAAATGATATTTAATCGAAATATTTGGTCGACTTTGGAGACTCCTTTTCTGAATCCTGCTTGTAGTGGACTAAGGGTGTCTATCTCGTCCAGCCAGGTCTGTAGCCTATTCAGTATTAGCCTGCCAAATAGCTTCTGCGATACATCAATGAGACTTATTGGGCGATAGTTGGCTGGAAGCAGGGGAGATCCCTTTTTAAAAATCGGGACCACCTCTGCACCCAGCCAAGTGTCAGGTAGTTCCATCCCCTCAAGAACTGCATTGAACATCAACAGAAGGTAGGGCGCCCAGATGCCTGGTTCCTGTTTAACCACATGCGCGCTGCACTTATTCTGCTGCTATGCTGACTTTTTAAAAAACCCATTGTTCATGACGAGCTGGGCTCGTCATCAGTGTTTGAGGAGGCTACACCATGACGAGCCCAGCTCGTCATCAGCCTCGAAGGGGTTAAATAAATCTCCCGGCACCCCATCCAGCCCCGGTGCCTTGCCAGAGGATAACCCTGCAATCACCACCCTTACCTCTTTTTCAGTGAAAGGCTCCGGTGCCTGGTTACTTTGCATGATATGGGGTGGGGATTCCATCATTCCAGCCTCCGGGGCGTATAAAGACTGGTAGTGGTTTTGCCACACGCTCGGGCAATGTTTGGTTCGATTGCCGATGGAAGATTTTCAGAACCATTATTAACTACACGCCAAAATTTGCGGGAGTCCCTAATTGCTAGTAGCTCATAGAGGTTCTCCCAGTGTTGGAGATCCCACTCTATCTTGGCGTTTGCCACGAGTGTCTTGTACGCCCGCCTTCTAGCACGAATCTCCTCCCACAATCCTCCCGCTTTAATAGTAAGCACAAGGTCGAGTTTGGCGTTTCGGCATGAGTTGTTAAACCAGGTATCTTTGTGTGTTCCCCTGGTCCTAGAGGGTCCACTACTGAACAGATCCATCTCTAAAGTTTTAATTAATTGTTCATGTATGCTCCGGAGGTGCTCTCTATTTTCCTGCGTACTCAATGGCGCCCACGAGGCGAATGCCTCTGCTAAAATCGGTGTGATCCTAGCGTAGAGGATAGCTAGCTTATCGTCTCTAGTAGACAGCTTCTCCCATCTTATTCTCCTCCTGTTATTTTCTAGGAGATGTCCTTCACTGGGCTTTTGTTCGTTTGATACCCTGTCCTCAATACGGGGGATAACGTATTCCAGTTCTAGGGCATTGTGGTCGCTGTCTTCTCTGGATATTACTCTGAAGTCTATAACCCGTTTCCAAGCGGATAATTGTACCAGGAGATAATCTAATCTTGATTTTCTCCCTTTTTTGTTGTATGTACATTTACTCGGGATATCGGATTTGGCGCGGCCATTGCAAGCCCTGAGTCCATGGGTAAGGGTGAGTGTATTTATCTGCACGGCTAGTGGTGTCCTTGCTCTCGGAGGGGGGGCCTCTGTGGGAGGAACCTGCCAACTTGAATCCTCCTCTAGGGAGGGTCCATCAAGTAGGCCCGGTAATGGCTCGAAATGCGAATTGAAATCCCCACCCACTATATATGATGTACCATCCGGAATGGCCTCCAGAAAAGAGGACAATTCTTCTATGGTTTTTGAAATACTGGATATAGGGAGTGGTCTGGAATAGACATTTATTATAAGTAGTTTGAGTGATCTGGGCCATTCAAGGAGGACGGCCAATATGTCTTCTGAATCCACGCTTTGGCTTGTAGCTAGGCAACCCAAGTGCGATGCCACCCAAATTGCAAGACCTCCCGATGGACGACCTCTCCCTCCCCATTTTGCCGGTATTGTAAATATCTCAAAGCCCCGGGAGGTGTGCTCCTCCCTTGCCCAAGTCTCTTGAAAGAGACATACACTTTTAGAATCGGTTAGGTCAGCCCACGATTGGGAATCTATTTTATTGGCCAATCCAGCGACATTCCATGACAGCAGCTTTAGCGTGTGATACTCTCTTGTTTGGGCGGCATGCTGGCTGCACTCCAGTGCACCTGGGTTTATCGTTGAGTTGTTATGGTCTTTTGGGGATGTCCCCTGTATGGGCCCTTGTCCCCTATGGTCATCCACTGGTTCTGGTGCCCTTTCTGCTCTCTTTGGGGAATCTCCTAGGTTTGTACAGGCAGCCTGCTCTTCCCCCTGGTTAGTATTGCATAATATAGCACACAACTTGTGCCCGCCCCCCCCCCCTGTATTATTGGGTGCGGCTTGCCCGGGGAAGTGGGAATGTGCCCTACCTTCCAACTCGTACTGTCAGTCCACCATTTCAAGGCAATCAAAGCGGTTGAAAATTGGAAGAAATGGGGGCTGATAGTATTTAGGGGGCCAGGGTGCTCCTCGCTCTTGTCCGCCCATTCCCAACCCTCTCCTGGTGACAGTTTCCCAGCCCTCAGCCTCATCGTGTATCAGACACTCTGTTCCTCACCACCCCCTTTTCTGAATCGTTTTTGGCCACTATAGGTGTGGCAGGGTATACTCAGACATGAGTCCCTTTCTCAATGCTCCATCAGGATTCAAGCAAGCCGGGCCGAAGAGGCTGAAATGCCAGAAACCGGTCCCCGGTAGCTTGTCTCCTTTCTGGTAAAGAATTGGCTTGGTAGTTTGGTCTGCCCTGTTCCCATGATGCACTGGGCCAGGGTAAGACTAATTTGCATATAGCCAGGTTCTGAGCTGGGATGGGGCAGTGAGATAAATAACGGTGATGGATCAAGCCCTGATCTTTGGACTGGGTAAGAGTGGTCTGCTTAATTCAGACACTCTGTTCCTCACCACCCCCTTTTCTGAATCGTTTTTGGCCACTATAGGTGTGGCAGGGTATACTCAGACATGAGTCCCTTTCTCACTGCTCCATCAGGATTCAAGCAAGCCGGGCCGAAGAGGCTGAAATGCCAGAAACCGGTCCCCGGTAGCTTGTCTCCTTTCTGGTAAAGAATTGGCTTGGTAGTTTGGTCTGCCCTGTTCCCATGATGCACTGGGCCAGGGACAGACTAATTTGCATATAGCCAGGTTCTGAGCTGGGATGGGGCAGTGAGATAAATAACGGTGATGGATCAAGCCCTGATCTTTGGACTGGGTAAGAGTGGTCTGCTTAATTCAGACACTCTGTTCCTCACCACCCCCTTTTCTGAATCGTTTTTGGCCACTATAGGTGTGGCAGGGTATACTCAGACATGAGTCCCTTTCTCACTGCTCCATCGGATTCAAGCAAGCCGGGCCGAAGAGGCTGAAATGCCAGAAACCGGTCCCCGGTAGCTTGTCTCCTTTCTGGTAAAGAATTGGCTTGGTAGTTTGGTCTGCCCTGTTCCCATGATGCACTGGGCCAGGGACAGACTAATTTGCATATAGCCAGGTTCTGAGCTGGGATGGGGCAGTGAGATAAATAACGGTGATGGATCAAGCCCTGATCTTTGGACTGGGTAAGAGTGGTCTGCTTAATTCAGACACTCTGTTCCTCACCACCCCCTTTTCTGAATCGTCATCGTGTATCAAAGCATGGCCCGATGCCATTCGCCTTTGATAGTATGGGTTCCTCCTCCCTCCTTGATTGTCCCCCCAGTTTCCCAGTGGATCCTGTGGGTATCCCCATCTATGTTCATTAGCTATATGGGTGTTTGATGGATAGAAGAATGAGAAGGGGACCGGCTGGATATTATTCCCCTCGTTATCCGGAAAGCAACCACAAATATAGGAGACTGTTCCTGGTTCTTTGAAACTAACCAGTATACAGTTGCAGCTAATTTTTTTGGGCCTCTTCCCTACCCATGAGACTCTTCTCACCATGCGAATATCGCTAGTCATGCCTCTAGGGAGTGGCATGAATGTGGATAGCCAGTTTATGACCTTGTTTTTTAACGAGGCCCCTGTTTCAGTGGTCGCTGGTTTTAGTTCCGGTACCCCGGCCAAAATTACAGTGTATGCAGCTACCTTTGGTGGGAGATTTACTGTTACTGTTTTTTGTGTCTTCTGTAATGTGGTATTGGGGTTTTGGGGATTAATTTGTGAAGGTTTAGGTAGTGGAGTGGCTGATGGCTGTGAGTGTGCTGCATCGGTAGATGTTACTAGTTGCTGTGGGCAGGGGGAGGGGTTACTGGCCTTTAGACTAGGCGCCTGCTGGGTAGCAGATTTTTGCTTTGGATTTGAGTTTAGGGATTTGGATGTTTCTGTCCCCTTTTTCTTAATCAGGTTCTGGGACTCCACACCCTTCTTAGGCTTTGGGTCTACGCTTACTGTAGGGCGGGTATTCTCTGCTTTCCAACTATCCATAAACTGAGTGGTAGATTTCTCGAAGTTGGTCAGCTTTGCTTCTATCTTGATCAGGCGAGCTTCTATGGGACTGAGCAATGACCTGAACAAGTTTCCTATATCTGCAAGTGTGATATCCTCTCCAACTGCCTCCAATGTGTCATCTGTTGTGAGAGGTGGAGGTTCGATGGAAGCGTTAGCTAGTGAAGGAGGTTCAGTTCTGTCAATATAGAAGTCTCCGCTCTAGTGTTATCAGGACTGCCCTTCTCTTGTGTGGTGCCTAATCTCGGTATTTTGGCCTTCCTTTCTCTATTGCATGGTCCCCCCATTTTCCTTTTTTGTATAGCCCCTTCCCTTACTCCCCTAGCTCTACTTGGTGAATCTGCTGTGTCTAAGATGTGCGTTACAGCGGGAGTTCCTCCCTGGGCGAGTTAAGGGTTTGTTGGGGGGCTTCCTCAATAATAATCTAGGTTGGGGGTTGTGCGGTTTGGGTCAATGGGAGGTTCAGTAGGCTCATGTCTTCGAGGTCGCTTAAGGTTTCCTCGGAGAGATCCAAGTTAGCGGGTGGCTGGTCGCCCTCACAAGCTCCAGCCATGGATCCATTAATATTCAACCTTTCCTCAGGGGTCTTGGCGAACGCTAATATGCCCATAGATGACCTCCTGACCCACTCGATTTCCTGGGAGATGCGTCTTTCTAGGACAGTAATATCGTCGATCAGCAAGGATCCCGCCTTAAGGAAATAATTGTCTATTTTACCTTGGGCGGTTCCAGCCGTGACGGGTCCAGCCGCAGGCAAGTTTGTTTTGCTCCTGGTCTCCATTTTACTCATTGTGGAGGGGCTATTTATGCAGGCTGGGTAAATCCTAATGGCAATACACGGGCAAAGAGAGTGGCCACAAAGAGGGGGGGGGGCCCGGTCCGGTCTCTGCCGTCCTCGAACGGTCTTCGCCCCGCGCTTTGTCCCGCGCGCGTCCCGCGATGCGCGTCCAACGTCCCTCTGTTATTGGTAGAGAGGAGGTGTGGCACCCAGGGGGCGGGAGGCCTGGTCAGGCGGAAGAGCCCCAGGTGTGGCTCCAAGAACGCCGCGGCTCCTGGGACTCGCAGCCCGTGGTTCTGCACGCCAGATGGTGATTAGCCCCAGCTACTCAGTTAGTGTGAAGGGTGTTCCGTATCCCGAAATGGCAGGCAGCAGTTCTGTATGTCCTCTAACAGCGACTCCGAGCGGCACCCCGCTCTGGAGAAGCACAACATCAGAATTAAAATGTACTGCAGTGGTTGGTGTTGGCTTTACTAATAAAAATGCATTCCTACCCAAATGAACCCATTTAGCAACATTATGATAATAAAAGACTGGTTTTAAAAACATAACATTCTAACCTATACCATTCAGTTTGCATGCAACTCTGAGAACAGTCCACAGGTCATTGTGCAAATTATGAACTATTATTTATTTTATTTATTTATTTCACTTCCTTTATTTATTTATTTCACTTCTAAAGAGCACTATCACCTCAGAGAGGCATCCTGGCGCTGACAGACTCTTAACAGTAAGAGGAGGACAGCTGATAACAGACTAGGGATTTGGGAAGAGCCAAGTTTTCAAGTGCCTTCTAAATACGAGGCCAGAAACCTGTCTGAGTTCGGAGGGAAGAGAATTCCAGAGCTTCGCCGCAGCCACGCTGAACGATCTTCCTCCTGTTCTGGATCTCCGAAACCTCAGTATGGTTACCAGCCTAGCAGAGGAGGAGCTTAGATTGCAGGCCGGCACATGCCTTGAAAACTTCCTTTGTAAACAGGCAGGGCCTGAACCATGGAGAGCTTTGAAAGTCAGGCAAAGGGATTTAAATATCACCCTCTGCCTCACTGGAAGCCAGTGCAGCTGAGCCAAAGCCCCTGAAGAGGAAGATCTAATTGGCCACCCGAGCTAATTTTGCAGCTGCAGACTGGAGTCCCTGAAGTCTATCCATGAGATAGCTTGGAGACTCCAACAGTAAGGCGTTGCAGTAGTCTAGTCTACTGAGCACGGTGCAGCGCACCACCTCTATCCAAGCAGAGGGTGGTAGAAGGGGAAGGATTTTTCTCAGGAGGCGAATGATGGTCAAGCAGCCAGCTACCACCTTTGAAACCTGTGTCTCCAAAGTAAGGTCGCTATTAAACATCACGCCTAGATTCTGTACTACCTTCACCGGCTGCACCAGTGGAGAGAAATCCACTGGCCAGAAGTTGCTAGGTAGAGGAGACTGTACCGTGGGCCTTGGGCAATATGACACCTCAGTCTTTCCTGTGTTAAATTGCAGAGAGTTGGCTTTCAACCAGTCCGCTGTAGCTCGCAGGCAGTTGTGAAATTCTTCCACAGAGGTTGATTCCTTTCCCTCCAGGGATAGAATCAACTGCGTGTCATCAGCGTAGTTAACAATTTCGATCTTATATTGTTTGATGACCGCTATTAAAGGCTTCATATAGATGTTAAATAATATCGGGCTAACTGCCGAGCCTTGAGGGACGCCATGAGAGATGGTAGAGAAGGAGGATTGGAAGGGAGGAAGGGACACAGCTTGTTCCCTACCCTGGTGGAAGGACTCAAACCACCCAAGGGCAATCCCTGCAACCCCTACCTCTCTCAACCTATCCAGCAGAGTGCCATGGTTCACCGTATCTAAGGCGGCAGACAGGTCAAGCAGGACCAAAACCCCTGCCTGACCCCTGTCTGCCCGCCAACATAGCTCATCCAGCACGGTCACTAGGGCCGTCTTGGTGCCATGAGCTGGCCGGATGCCAAACTGAACATCCTCCAGGAGCTTGTGCTGTTCAAGGTGTCTAGAGAGGGTGCCTGCCACAACCCGCTCTACAATTTTTGCTGGATAGGGTAGAAGCAAGATGGGCCTAGAGTTCTTAAGGCAGTCAGGGTCAAGACTGGGCTTCTTCAGTAAGGGGGTAACCATCGCTTGTTTCCACTGAGGTGGAACCACTCCAGTAGTAAGCGACTGGTTACACACCAGCCGGAGCATAGGGAAGAGCTCATGCTCGAACTCCTTCCAGATTTTTAGTGGGATCGGGTCAAGCGGAGACCCCGATGTGATACCAAAGGCCACTTCCCTGAACTCATCTGCAGACAGCTGCGCAAATTCCAGAAGAGACTCAGTTCCTCCCAGTTCATGACCTGCCCCGAAAGTCGACAGGCTGCCACAGTCAGCTGCTGCCAGGGGTTGTTGCTTCTCCACCCCAGGTCATCAATGATCAATATGATTTTCTCCTGAAAGAACCCGGCTAGGTTCTCACAGAGTTCCTGAGAAGGGGGGGGGGGGGGGGGGAATTCACTCTTGGTGTATCAAAAATATCTGTAACAAAAGAAGTAACATTGAACTTTCCACAAATAATACTGCTCTGTGATATGCGGTCCATGTTCTTTGCAGCAGGCATATGAACCCTCTGTGCTACTTTATGATGAGTCAAAGATGCCACCAGACAAAACTGCGATCTCTCTCCAGCAGGAACATTAATCACCAGAGTTGCCTTGGCATTTATACTGCTGCCTGAAAACTGCTGGTCACACAAGGAAATCTGCATAAGGTACTTTTAAACCCCTAAGTTATTTTTCAATGCAGCACCCTCGAGCTCAGCGCTAGGTGTGGCTACACCAGTCACACCTCCCCAATGCAGGTTCAAGAGGCTGCTGGCCACAAACATGTACCATGGATGTCAAATAGAAATCGAATGGAGCCTGATCCATACCAAAGATTTAGCTTCGCCAAACACAAATTATTTACCTCAATGGAAACCATTTACACAGTCAGTCATTATCTTGAAAATATGTGAATCAGGACAGATCGTAATTGAGCATTCCAATCCACACTGTCACTCTTCCTGTACTGTTCTTTCCTTAGCTGCCCTTGATGAACAAACGTACTTCATATCGCCACTGTGTCACTACACTCCATGTAGGTAGCGCAGACAAATCAACGTTATTTAGCAAACATTTTGAAATGCTGTGGTCACCAGAAGGCAGGGAAATTCCAGTTTCTGCCAGCGGCATCTGTGCTTCCCTCCTAATGTATAAAAAAATGATTGCCCCTGAAGTGAGACTCTGGGGAAAATACTACAGTACCAGCCATTATCTCACGTTTTTACATTTAGTAAGGCAGTAAATATCCACGTTCTCAATTCATGCAAGAGTCAGCATATATTGGAATTTTGTGTACTTTTTAGCTATTGCTGATCCGATTAAGCAAAAACTCTGATAACATTCTTTAAAAAATGATAGTTTTTGAATGTCACATTTTCCGTGCATTTTTTAAACTTCTTTACATAAAGGTTTGTGTTTAAACCATAAAAAACATGGGGTCGAGGAACCCTAATCTTCAATTTCTCACAGCCGTTGATGTGTATTTACAGGAGTTGTCATTTCAGGCAACTAGCTCATTATAATGAATGGTAATTTTGAGAGAGCGCAAACTGAATAAAATGTACGAGTGCACCACACCTACCTGTAGTATGCACAAATCATGAAGAGAAATGCCATGAGTGCTGATATTATATTCACCTATACCCTGAAATGTGTAGTTAATCTAGAGATTTTATATAGAAGTGGAATTAATGTATAATTGTGTGAAAAAGTAACCTCACTAGGTGTGATTAGTCCGGATCCATATTATGTAGCTGCTAATGAAAAGAATGTCAAGCACAGAAAGGAATAGGCCTCATGGCCAGAGCTGAAAGAGTTGGGAAAGGGGTCTACACACATCAATATGGATTGCACTAACGTTATGTAGTAGTTATGTTTAATAGGTTTATATATTATAGATGTGTTTACATAATTCTAAAATAGAGTATTAACATGATAATTAGTAATGAAAAGTTTGAAGAGTATAATCGTTATAAGAATTGTTGTAGGCCTGAAATGTTTAAACGACTCTGAGTTACACGTATTAGTTTGTGCCAAGGCTGGAATGTTGCAAACTTTCGTTAGAAGTTTATGAGAATTGGGATCCGAGCTGCAGATGTCTGTCTGCAAGGGAAGGGGGGATCCAATTATAAATGAAATGAATAGAGGTTTGTTCAGGAGCCTGGCACAGACATGGAGGAGGGTTCAGGAATGTTTTAAGGGGTATCGGCGGGCCGGAGAAGAGTCTGAGAAGCAAGGTCAACTCTAACGCACGAGGCCCAAAAGACGCGCAACATGGAAAAAGCCAGAAGCAACACCACGTGAGGGGCGTCTCACGAGGGGCGTCTCAAATGTTGTTGTACGTTTTGTATTAGGGACAGCACCCCTGGGTGGAGTTAGAGCAGATGCCTGAGGACCCTTTAGTGAGCGGATGGGTAGGCAGAGAGGGGTCATGACTGGAGGATTATAGGTTTCACCAAGAGACTAAGAGTGGGTGATCTTCTTAGGAAGTCACTCACAGCTGACACCTTTTGATAGGTTGAGATTTTGTTAAGTAGGGATACCATCCAGATCAGGGTAGGGACAGCCTAACCTGTATTTTCCCTCCAGCCCTAAATGACGGAGAGATCACAATACGTGTCTATGCTTGCAGCCCTGTTATTTTTAGAATTGGTATTGGTAGTCTTCTTTGCTCGTCTGAGGGTTTTCAGAGAGCACATGTATGTAGTTGGGCCCGTGTATCTTGTGAATCTCATTTTGAGATGCCTGTACTTGCAACTAATCCTTACCTTATAATAAACCTTTGAAAGCTAGAAGTTGTTTGTGGTCCTTCTGAGCGGAGTCCATTATTGATTGAACTAACCTGGTAAGAGATGCACTTTCTTCCCTCAATGACAGGCAACAAAGATTCAGACGACCAGAACGGGGTTTTAGATCAAGAGTGATAAGGTAGCGATCAAAATCTCGCCCGAGCAGTTGGTAGCTACAGAGGATGGTTGCCTTCTTGAGGAAGGTGATCTAGGCGAGGTTAGATTACCCCCAAGGCCCCTAGAGATCGATGATCAGAAGAACCGCCCGCCGAAGAAGGTCCGGATGACGTGAGACAGAAAAGCAGCAGTATCGGTCGAGAGTGAGTATAAAGGGTCATGCGTGTTAGATTGCGGTGTTTTTGTATTGTATCTATGTTGTAATGTCTGGCGGAGTTGAATGCCTGTAGAGTGACTGTGGAACAGGTTGTGAGCGTGCGCAACCGGTGGAAATCTTAAGTTCAAGGAGAGCTTAAGTGGTTCGGGTGTATCGGACACCCAGAGTAATTGTCAACCAGAGTGAAGGGGGTCACGAGGTACCATTGATCGCCCGCAGGACCGAGATAGGGGGAACGTAAGAGTGAGTGCGTGAGTAACGGACGCTGGTCGGAAGTTACTGTGTGTGTAAGAAACCTATCAGAGGGACGATAGACATTTCGTCAGTTGTGGTGACAATTACAGATAGACTGTGGACGTACAGTCGAGAAGAAGTGACCGCTTGGTCGGAAGTAGTCATTTTTTTCAGTGTATGAATGGGACGCATGCATGACCGGGAGACGAGCTGAGAAAGGAGGGGTGCTGCTGCGAAGCGGAGACGAGTGACGTCAGAAAGTGCTGCGCTGGGATTGGCCGGTCGGAGCAAGACCGCGCTGCGATAGGCCAGCTAGCAAAGCCGCGCTAGGATTGGTGGATTGTCATCAGGAAGTAAACAGAGTATTGAGGCTGGAAATTGTGCGTATAATTATGAAGTGTTTTAAGTGGTTAAGAGCGGCTTTTAAAAAAGAAAGGCGGAGATCTTATGAAGGGGAAGAAGCCCCGCCGGAGGGTACGCCGGCTCGTTATATGGCGGCAAATGTTGGGCTGCACACAATTTTGTGGATTTCAGAGTGGAGCAAGATTACGGAGGGAAATGAGGAACTGACGTTTCCAAAGTACGGGACGTTCAGACTAGAGGTGTTACACAGATTAAAAGCAGTTATGACCTCAATGAGACCTATGCCTAGACCGACCCAGTTTGAAGCTCTCAATGCCTGGATTAGGGCCGCGCACGAGAAGAACCTGAATAGACGACAAGAAAGGGTGAAACGATCGGTAAGAGCAGTGCAGGAGGCCAAATGGGATGCGGATGCTAAAAGATGGAGAGTGTATAACATGGAAATAAATAAATTGTACCCAGTGTTAGAAGCGCCCGGAAACAAAAGCCCACTAGAAGAAGATGATGAGAGCGAGACAGAGGACAGCCTGATAAATAGGTTACTCAAGACAGGCCACCCCCGTATAACAAGGAGACAGAAGAAGTAGAGCGCAGCGGAGAGGGGGGGCCAGTGTAGGGGAGTATAGACCGCTTCCCGTTTCTCATTGGGATCCTCCTGCAAAGAAAGAACTGTCACAGCCTAGTCCATTGCCACAGGTGGTCGGGAGGTTTGTGGTACAAAGGGTGCCAGAAACGGAGTGTGCCACATCCTACGCACTGCCAGATGCCCTGCAAGTACCTGTTACTATCGGTCCTATAGTATCGATTTATGACCCTGAAAAAGCACGGGGGGGGGGGGGGAACAGGTACGGAGGGATAGGGAAAACGCAGAGATGGCAAGAAGGAATGATACCATTACTTCCTCAAGTCAGTTACCCAGACCGAGAGACTGGAGCACCCCAGTACACACAGCAGTAGATCCGATAGGAGATCAGGGGGGCCCTAGATGGCCGATGGATCTAAGGGGGGCAAGACCGCCATCCTTCCAGGAGTTCAATGAGTACATGAAGAAATGGGACGAGGCAGTAGAGGCTCACAAGAGCATCATAGCTGCGGAAGCTGGAAGGGAAAGCCAGGACAGCAGGACCCGGACTCACTGCGGGGCTGAAGAAAGCAGTCCGGAGTGGGACGGGAGGGGACAGGAGAGTAGGGGAGACACCCATCATACTAGGAGTGGAGGTAGACCAGATCTGGAAAGCAAGAGCCCTGAGCGTGGGGGGGTGTCCCGCCCAATACATAGTGAAGGAGACAGGAGAACACAGGAGTACAGAGACAGCTTCAAGTGTACCCACTGTGTGCCTGGCAATGGAGAACAGAATGGAAGTTGCGAGAGGCCTCGCCATAGCCCCTGTGATTACGGACAAGAGCGCAGTCCGGGGGATATGGGGAACCGAGAAGGATCTTACCAGATACTGAGTGACACTAGAGGGAGAGAGAATGGCGACCGGAGGGAGAATAGCAGGGAATCCTACCGTGGGGAGAGAGAAGAGAGAGAGAGTGGACAGAATAAGATCGGGGGTAACAGGCCCGTGTTCCATCATCTTCCAAGATCGGATGGCCGAGCATGGGACCTAGAGAGATGGGAGCAAGGGAGAACTCTCCTTAACTCTCCTGAGCCCAAGCGTAGGGCTCGGAGTTGGGACGGTAGAGAGGCCAGTGAACCCCCTTCGAAAGACATACTGAGAGCGGAGATAAAAGCCAAGAGACTCGATGTCGCCAGCTTAAAGTCAGATCTGGATGACATGGTGGATGGTACCTTGCCTTTGGAAAGAATGGAAATGTATGAGCAGGATGAAATACTGTTCATGGCAAAGGACGTCACTCGAAAGGCGAGGACAATCCATGAGAAATTAGTTGAACTAGCAGGCAAATATATGGTGGACCTGTCAAGGACCAAAGCATTACAGGGTAACCACAGGCTACATTATACAGATCGAGACTTAGATGAGAGGAGAACAATAGGGTTAAAAACACACATACGGGAACTGATCACAGGAATAAGGACATGGAGGGCACTAGATAAATGGGAAGAAAGGTGGTCCAAGAAAGGGACCGTCAGGAGAAGCGTGCTTGGTATGACACCTGGAGGACTGCAGAGAATAGAGGCATACCCTTTGCGTGAGGTTGCAAACGGGAACTATGTGCATGTGCCATGGAGTAGGGGGGATCTAGCAGCCTTTACTAATTCCTTCCCCAAATTGAGGGAGAACCCGGTCGAGTGGTACAAACAAGTGGAGAGGTTTGTAAAAATCTCCAAGGTCTTGTGGATAGATCTGAACACTTTGTTTGACATCGTGGTACCCGGAGATTTGTGGACCGCATGTAAGGTTAGTGCCGAGTGGCCCACAGCTGAACCAGAGAGAGATGCCCGGACTAATGGCCCGTCCGAGACTGTCATGGTAAAATATGAGAGAGTGATGACGTGGCTGAAAGACAAGGTGCCGATGCAGGACATAGACTGGGTCAAAATAGATCTAACCAGACAGGAACCCAAAGAAACAGTTCATGAATATTATGAGAGATTGCTGAAAGCGTTTAAACAGTATAGTGGGTTGGACGTAATGGACCCCAAAGACATAGGGCAGTTTGTGTCTAAATTTGTATTGGGTCTGAGACCGGATATTAGTTTGATGATTCAGCAACATTCAATTTGTTGGCAAAGTAAACCGCTGGACGAGATCCTGCGATATGCTAGGTATTGCTGGGATGAGATTGACTCGAAGGCCAAGAAGCTAAAGGAGAAATTAATGGTGGTACAGATGCAGTCAGCTGGTAAGGGTGGGCAACAGCAACAGCAACAGGGAACAGGAACTGGGGGAAAGAAACAGTATAGTCAGAACAAGGGCAATGAGGAGAATACCACCTTTAGACCTAGGGTAGACATAGCCACATTGAAAAAGACGACCCGGTGCCACCAGTGTAACGAGGTGGGGCATTGGAAACGCGAGTGTCCCTACAACGTTGAAATTGGGGAGCAGGAGATAGAGGAGGAAGAGGTCCAAAGTACACCTGCAAGGGGAGTAACGCCGTACCAAGGAAAGGTGCTCAAAGGGGGGACCCCTCCTCCACGAGCCCAGTTCCCTCAGCCACCTAGAGTAGGGACCATGGGTAAGACATATAGACAGATGCCTCTGTTTGTAGGAGGAGAAGAATGCTATTACGTTGATCCGCTGACTGGACAGAGTGGAAAGAGAAGACTGCACCCTCGGGGCAGCCTTAGAGGTGGACCAAAGGGGACCCTATGTCGAAGCCGAAGTGGCAGGGTGCCCCACGACCTTCCTAGTGGACACAGGAGCCACTCGATCCACGATTAGGTCAGCCGCAGTTCCAGGTCTGCCCATGTCTGGAGAGACCATACAAGTGGTGGGGGTTGCAAACAGGAGAATAACAAGCCCGTTGACCGAACTAGTGCAGGTGAAGATAGGGAAATACAGCGATGAGCATCAGTTTGTGGTTTGCGATTCGAGCCCTGTATGTCTGCTAGGAAGAGACCTTTTGTGTAAATTAAATTGTACAATATACTGCACCCCACAGGGAGTGGAGGTACTGACCAATGACGATGATGCTGACTTCAAAGTCGCAAATTCAAGAATATGTGTGGAGCTGTACCCCACTTTGACTGTGGACGAGCTCCCATGGGATCTGAGAGAGACAGTGGCACCGGAAGTGTGGGATTTCACTGGGGAAGAGATTGGACTGGTCAAGGGGGTGGACCCAGTGAAAATCGTAGTGAAACCGCATGCTGAGTTCCCAAGAACACCCCAATATAAATTAACTCCAGAAACGATTGCAGGAATAAAACCCGTGATCGAGTCTATGATTAAGCAGGGAATACTGAAGGAAATCGTGGGTAGTCCATGTAACTCCCCGATAATGGGTTTGCAGAAACCAAATGGGAAATTCAGAATAGTGCAGGACCTTCGAAAGATTAATAACATAGTCATTTCATGTTGTCCAGTGGTACCGAATCCATCAGTGATACTGTTTCAGATACCGTTCCAAGCTGAGTGGTTTACTGTGATCGATCTGTGTCAGGCCTTCTTTTCGATCCCTTTGGACGAGGAGAGCCATTTTCTTTTCGCATTTAAGCTGGAAGGTCGGTTCCTAACATGGTGTCGTATCCCCCAGGGGTATACAGAGAGCCCATCGATCTTCAATCAGCTTCTGAAGAAAAATCTTGAAAGTCTAGTGCTGCCCCAGAAGTCAGTCCTGGTCCAGTACATAGACGACCTTCTTGTGGCGTCAGAAACAGAGGAGGCTTGCAGGGAGGACTCCATTGCCTTGTTAAATCACCTAGCTGAGAATGGGCACAAGGTGTCCCCGGGAAAATTGCAGTATTGCCTGACAGAGGTGCAGTACTTGGGGCACAGAATTGAGAAAGGCAAGCGAAAAGTGTCCCCAGACAGGATAGAGGCGATCATGAAAATGAATGCGCCTAAAACACAGAGAGAAGTCAGGATGTTCCTAGGGATGGTGGGGTATTGCCGACAGTGGATCGCAAACTTTTCACTGAAAGCAAAACCCTTGCAAAAACTGACGCACAAGGAGGTGAGTGATCCGGTACCATGGGACAAAGACTGTTTGATGGCGTTCCTGCAGTTGAGAGAGGACCTGTGTCGTGCTCCTGCTCTGGGAATGCCTGATTACGATAAACCATTCTTGCTTTACTGTTGCGAGAGGGAAGGTTGTGCGCTGTCTGTGTTGGTCCAGATTCATGGGAATGCCCGTAGACCAGTCGCTTACTTCTCGGCTACTTTAGACCCAGTAGCCGCAGCGTTGCCCGGATGTCTCAAATCCGTTGCTGCAACAGGTGTCAGTATTGAGAGGTGTGAGAATATTGTGATGGGGCATCCGTTAGAGGTGTACGTGCCCCATTCCGTTGAACTGTTGATGACCAGGACCAAAACACAGCATCTGACTAATAGCAGGCTCACGCGCTATGAGCAAGTCATTCTTGCTGCAGAGAATGTGTCCCTCAAGAGATGCTCTGTTTTGAACCCTGCTACCTTGATGCCACTCCCAAATGATATCGATGATGATGAATGTACAGACCATGACTGCCTCGATGTGACTGAACTATGCACCAAACCGAGACCCGACATCGTGGATGAGCCACTGACAGACCCCGATGAAGTTTTCTTTGTCGATGGCTCATGTGTAAGAGACGAGGTTGGGCAGTTGAGAGCAGCTTACGCTGTTTGTACAATTACCGGAATTGTGGAAGCCGGATGCCTGGAAGGAGTACACTCCGCTCAGGTAGCCGAGATTATTGCATTGACGCGTGCCTGCCTGGCAAGCAACCAAATTCGAGCCACCATATACACCGACAGCCAATATGGTTACGGGGTAGTTCACGATTACGGGCAGTTATGGTCTCAAAGAGGTTTCATGACCTCTTCAGGCTCTCCCATTCGCAATGGAGAGTTTGTGCGTTTGTTGTTAGAGGCTTTGCAATGTCCAGCAGGTATCGCTGTTGTAAAATGTGCCGCACATACTAGGAACATGGACTTCGTGTCACAAGGCAATAGATATGCCGACGAAGTTGCGAGGTACTGCGCAGAGCAAGGGTACTCTTTTACCGAGGTGGAAGTGGGCGGAATACATGTAAGAACTGAATTAGCCATGATATTGGAAACTGTCGACTCTTGGGATGAGCTGAAGTGCATGCAGGATAACGCATCTGATTTTGAGAAACAAACTTGGGAAAAGGCAGGATGTGTAGTGGGTGAAGCTCATTTCTGGGTTTCGGCAGATGGAAGGGCAGTGTTACCCAATGAGATGGTGAGCCCAATGGCTAGACAGATACATGGTCCAGTACACTTAGGTAGAGATGCTATGCTGAGGGTATTCAGACAGACCTGGTATAATCCTAAGTTCAGAGTAGCAGCCGAAGCAGTGTGCCAACGTTGTGTGACATGCCAACAGTTGAATGTAGGGAAGAGAACTCCAGTTACATTGAGCCACATAGGGAGGTCTGGAGGTCCTTTCAACAGGATGCAGTTAGACTTTATAGAACTACCCAGGTGCAACCGCCTTCGTTATGTCTTGGTGGTTGTTTGCGTATTTTCCAGATGGGTCGAGGCGTACCCTACACGGAGGTGTGACACCCTCACAGTAGCCAAGTTACTGCTTAGGGAGCTTATCCCTAGGTTCGGGGTGCCGGCCTCTTTGGAATCAGATAGGAGAACACATTTCAACAGCGAGCTTGTGAAGATGATTTGTGCGGCTCTGAACATAGACCAGAAGTTGCATTGCAGTTACCGACCAGAAGCCTCAGGAATTGTGGAGCAGATCAATAGCACCATAAAGGCTCGAATTGCAAAGATGTGTTCATCAACGTCCCTGAGTTGGCCTGATGCTTTGCCATTGGTCCTTATGAGCCTCCGTAGTACCCCAGACAGAAGAACGGGACTATCACCGCACGAGGTGTTAATGGGGAGAGCAATGAGGTTGCCGTCTGTACCAACTGCTGCATTGTTAAACATCACAGATGATATGATCCTGGACTATTGCAAGGGGCTGTCTGACGCCATTCATTCTGTGTCCCTTCAGGTGCAGGCTGCCGAGGTTCCGTCGTGCCAGGACCTGTGCCACGACCTGTGCCCTGGTGACTGGGTGCTTGTGCGAAAGCACGTAAGGAGAAGCTGCCTGGATGTTCGTTGGCGTGGGCCCTTCCAGATCATCCTGATCACGAACACTGCAGTAAAGGTGGGAGGCCTGCCCAATTGGATCCACGCGTCGCATACGCGGAGGGTTCCGGCACCTCTGGAAGACACAGCTCCTCTCTCGGATAGAAGTCCAGCTGCGGACCGAGAAGCCATAGAGGGGACCAGCCAAGCTGTGGAGGTGCCAGAAGAAGCAGGGAACGAGTCTGACCAGCCTGAGGACGGTCAGTACAACAGCGAGACGGACGACGCTACTGAAGGCGAAAGTAGCTGGGAGTACGAATCAGACACTGACCAGGCGGAAAGAGAGCGAGAGCAAAGCAGAAGGACAAGGAGCAGGAGGGTAAGACGTGGAGAAGCCAGCTGGCCTCAAAGACGGAGTTCAAGCCTGAGGTCGACTCCAGAGAGAACCCTTCCTCCGATATCCGAAGACTCAGACCTGGAAGAAGGTGCTCAGGGAGCTGCAGCACCGGATCTAAGAAGGTCAAGAAGAGTGCGTGTGCCTAATAGAAGATACGCCACCCCTGAGTGGACATATCTGGCGACAGATGTCTTGGGAACGAGCGACAGGGAGGATCAGAGCGGTGCTGGTGTCCAGCTCTGAACCCATCATCACAGTGGAAGTACAGCTGTTAGTACCCGGAGTCGAAGCAGAAGGGTCACTAACGTTCACACTCCCCAACCCTCCCCGCCTCAGCAAGTTAAAGCACATGTTTTTCACAGAATTGCAATTCCCCGACTTTGGAACAAAGATAACTAGTCATGAAGAGCACGTTCTTCGTTTGGAAATATTGAACTATGCTGTCCAAGCCGCAGGAGCAACCCTTATAGTTGATGCTTAAAGACTTTGTAAATAAGCAAGAAAAAGAAGATTACCTAGCGCCTAGGAAGCAGAGAATCTTAGGGACTTCCCTTTGAGTTGACGGAGAAGGGCTAGGGTTGTCTGTATTAAAGCTATAAAAGACTTTTGCAAAGGAGGTTGTCAGCTTCCAGTTGCGTGACTCTAAAGACCGAAGGAGGAAAAAAGGACTGTAAAGGAACGAGAAGAACAGAACTTTGTGTTGAATTAAAAAGGGAATCCTTCAGTCTGACGAAATGGAGGCAGGCACCCCGAATCGTAGGGCCAAATGTATAATAGGCACACTAATAGTAGGAGTGATATTTTTAATAGTTTTAGTAGTTACAGTTTCTTATGTAAAGGGACATGAGGATGAGGCAAAGGTAACCGATGAGAAACCTGTAGTGACACCTAAACCCACTGTTGCTGGTATGAAGGGGGAAAACACGCAGGAGAAAGCGTTATTAGCAGCGGAAGCCGGTAGGTTACATGTGGATGAGTCCCAAGGCGACTTTAGGTCAAATGCTTATGCTAAACCTTTGTATGAATACGTGGATGCCATGGAGGTAAAGGACTGTTACGTCTGCATGCAGTTGCCGGCGTCTGTAGATGAAGGCATTAGATATCACCACCTCCCGCTGACATATGGCATTACATGTAGCTTATTGCTTAGTATATTTTATGGGAGAGATAGTTTTGAATATTATTTCTCCAATTATGACTCAATTTTACCAGAAGTCCCAAATTATAAGCAGATGAATAAATGGGACTACTGGAAGAGTGAAGACAGATTGGCCAAGTTCTTCATTCCTTGGATTACCTTAGATACTTCACATGCTCGCAGAAATAACCGGACATGCAAGGTGTCAGAAGTCGAGAAGAAGTTCATAGGGCAGGTGGATGATCGATATAGAAGACAAAAGATTTTGAAAAAATCAGGACAGGGGAAAACAGATTGGACCGAGGAAGAGAAGACACATAAGAGGAAGGGTAGTAGTGGTCCAATAGCTTTGGATAAAACGCAGAGAGGAAAGTTATGTCTTCACAGAGCCAAAACGTATTATGAGAACGTATACGTAGGAGAGGTCAGCTGTGAACATGCTTTCAACTTAGAATATTATACCAAAGATTTCCTGAAAGGAATGCAAGTGATTCCAAATGTGTATTTTGTATGTGGGAGAAATGCCTATGTGAGACTACCTGATAACTGGTATGGATCCTGTTATTTGGCAATTATCTTCCCCAAAATATATCATGCCCAAGACTTAGAGATCATCGAGGGCAAAACTTCAGCGAGGGGGAGAAGAGACTTAGGAGATGCAGAAATGGTAGGAGATGTGTTTGGAGCTGTTTTTCCTCTTTTAGGACTGATCCTCACTGATGTCAAAATTAGACGACTGGCTACAGTCGTAGACAGGTTGTCTGCCAGCACTGCTCAGTCCTTAATGCTGGTGGAAGGAGAGATGCAATCGATAAGGGCCATGGTTCTTCAAAACCGTCTTGCATTAGACGTCCTGCTAGCAAAAGAGGGCGGAGTCTGTAAGGCTTTGAAGGTCCAGGAATGTTGTACCTACATTCCAGACAATTCAAAGCCCCTTGAGAAAATTATTAGGAACATAACGGATATTCACAAAGAGATCGAAGACCTGAGTAAAGAAAATGTATGGGAAAAGGTGGGCCATGGAATGAGCGAAGCTGGAGGTTGGTTCGCCAACTTAGGAAAGAGCCTTGTGTGGTATGTGCTGAAACCTATCATCATAATATTGATCTGTGTGATCATGTTGTGGGGATTGGTGAGGGCATTCAAATGGTACCGAGCAAGGAGAATTGAAAGAGCCCGGGAGGAACAGCTACAGAGATTAGCTGCCATACAAGACAATCAGTACAGGAGCCTGAGGGCTCTAGAGACGCAGAAACGAGGTACATTAGCAATCACTGCAGTTTAGATGTTAGTGATGACCCCGAGAGGTCATCAAAGGGGGGAACTGAGAGAGCGCAAACTGAATAAAATGTACGAGTGCACCACACCTACCTGTAGTATGCACAAATCATGAAGAGAAATGCCATGAGTGCTGATATTATATTCACCTATACCCTGAAATGTGTAGTTAATCTAGAGATTTTATATAGAAGTGCAATTAATGTAGAATTGTGTGAAAAAGTAACCTCACTAGGTGTGATTAGTCCGGATCCATATTATGTAGCTGCTAATGAAAAGAATGTCAAGCACAGAAAGGAATAGGCCTCATGGCCAGAGCTGAAAGAGTTGGGAAAGGGGTCTACACACATCAATATGGATTGCACTAACGTTATGTAGTAGTTATGTTTAATAGGTTTATATATTATAGATGTGTTTACATAATCCTAAAATAGAGTATTAACATGATAATTAGTAATGAAAAGTTTGAAGAGTATAATCGTTATAAGAATTGTTGTAGGCCTGAAATGTTTAAACGACTCTGAGTTACACGTATTAGTTTGTGCCAAGGCTTGAATGTTGCAAACTTTCGTTAGAAGTTTATGAGAATTGGGATCCGAGCTGCAGATGTCTGTCTGCAAGGGAAGGGGGGATCCAATTATAAATGAAATGAATAGAGGTTTGTTCAGGAGCCTGGCACAGACATGGAGGAGGGTTCAGGAATGTTTTAAGGGGTATCGGCGGGCCGGAGAAGAGTCTGAGAAGCAAGGTCAACTCTAACGCACGAGGCCCAAAAGACGCGCAACATGGAAAAAGCCAGAAGCAACACCACGTGAGGGGCGTCTCACGAGGGGCGTCTCAAATGTTGTTGTACGTTTTGTATTAGGGACAGCACCCCTGGGTGGAGTTAGAGCAGATGCCTGAGGACCCTTTAGTGAGCGGATGGGTAGGCAGAGAGGGGTCATGACTGGAGGATTATAGGTTTCACCAAGAGACTAAGAGTGGGTGATCTTCTTAGGAAGTCACTCCCAGCTGACACCTTTTGATAGGTTGAGATTTTGTTAAGTAGGGATACCATCCAGATCAGGGTAGGGACAGCCTAACCTGTATTTTCCCTCCAGCCCTAAATGACGGAGAGATCACAATACGTGTCTATGCTTGCAGCCCTGTTATTTTTAGAATTGGTATTGGTAGTCTTCTTTGCTCGTCTGAGGGTTTTCAGAGAGCACATGTATGTAGTTGGGCCCGTGTATCTTGTGAATCTCATTTTGAGATGCCTGTACTTGCAACTAATCCTTACCTTATAATAAACCTTTGAAAGCTAGAAGTTGTTTGTGGTCCTTCTGAGCGGAGTCCATTATTGATTGAACTAACCTGGTAAGAGATGCACTTTCTTCCCTCAATGACAGGCAACAAAGATTCAGACGACCAGAACGGGGTTTTAGATCAAGAGTGATAAGGTAGCGATCAAAATCTCGCCAGAGCAATTTCAATTCTTTTTTAATATATCGGGCCCCGACTCACTTAATACCATTATATGCACACACAATGCACTATTCTCCTCACAAGACATTATTTAACTTTCTTAATTCCTCAGCAAATAAATCAATTACATCTTAATGGAAGGATATGTAGCTTTCTGTTCACACCTTGTGAGCATGGATAATATTCACAGGATGTGGAGAGAATTCCATTCTTCTTTTTATACACATATCAAAACTTTCTCCAACCCACTGTAGGTTCTGGAAATCTCCTGACTTATATTGCTAACATTTCCCAAGGCACTTTGTAATACATTCTACTAATATTTTCTACTGCAGATTTCAATTTACCTTTCTTTTATCGGCTTAGCTTATAAATCTGGAAGCCCCTTTAAGTTTCGTTTTATATAACAATTGCTATTTGATTGGGTTTCTATTTATATGCAGACTTATATTACAGAACATTACTCAGAATAGATGCAAATATAGGTGCCATCCTGGCGCGCTTACAGCAGTTTCTTTTGTGAGTATTTCCGTACCAAAAACGAGGAGTCACATAAAAACCAATAGTTTAGCCAATGTGCAGTTTCTAATGGGATCAGTAGGGAGACGAGCCCAGTTCGCAGGGCGGGGAGGGTCGGTTAGGAATCTGCGGTAAGATAGAGTCTGTACCAGAAAAGGCATTACCGAAGGTAAGGAACTTGTTCTAATAGAGCCTCCTAACCACAGTTTCCTCACCTTATTTACAAGACCGGTACCCAGCGTACCAATGTAGTCATAGCGGCTTTGTTCCTGGTAGAATCGGCCCTCAAGGTTACAGGAAGCTTCCTCTTAGCTAATGCATAGCGGATATTAATGCAGAGTACAATCCATCAAGAGATGGTCCACTTCACATCCATGCCCTTTTTCGCTCCAGTGTACCCGATGAAGAGCTGTTCTTCCACCCAAAGGTCCTTAGTGCAATCAATGTAGAACAGAAGATCTCTTTGCGTCCAGGTGATGGAATCTCTTCTCCTTAGAGCGTTGAGGGGGGGGGGGGAGAAAAAAAAAGTTTGACAGACTGATGCTATGACCAACATGGACTGACATGCCAACTTTTGGCAGAAAAGAAGCATGCAAACGTAGAACTATTTTATTAGGGAAAAAGCTGGTGTATGGTGGGTGAACTGAGAGGTCTTACAGCTTGCTGACTCTTCTGGCTGTTGTAATGGCCACAAAAATATTGTTTTGATAGCTAAGATCTCAGATAACAGCTCCTTGGTAGAAGCCTTGGCTCTGCCTAGGGAGTCTGTGGTGTCCAGCCCACACCTGATGGAGAACTTTGCTGCATCCGGAACGGTCACTAAGGCTTAGATGAGGATCGCATGGCCCAGGAAGCAGCTGTGCAACAGACTCCCACAATGCATGGGTATATTGACCCAGGAGTCATGTGTTGTTCACCAACTTTAAGACTAGGGTGGCAGAAGAGAACACACACTTCCCAAAGCTGTCCAGCTTCTTCGATTCCTTGTCTGGTGCGGTGGAAGAGAGTGCAATTGGGTTGACCTTTGAATTTGAGGCCTCCACGGAGGTGTGATAGGAGAGGAAGGCTGGCTCTCTTGGGGCAGGGCAATGACATTGGGCAATCATGCACTGCAAAGGAGCCCCTGTGGAAGATTTAGCCCAAGGCCACAGGAGAAGGTTATTTAGGGCTTCATTGAAGAGAAGCAGCAGTTCAGGCGAACTGGCTCATGGGTGAAGCACTTCCGTCAATACGCTGGTCTTGACCTCATCTGCAGTAAGATGAGTCAAGGACCTCTGCTGCACACATCACAGTGGTGAAGAATGAGCTTATATGTGCACTGCAACGTCACTTCTGATGTGGACGTCACAGACACTGAGCCAATCAACACCACCTACTGGTACACAGAGGCACTGCTCAAGTTTTTCCGGGTCCAGTCTGATGTCTGTGGAATCTGCCAAACTGAGAAGTATACGGTTAGAAGTCTGTATCAGAAGTTTACAATTCAATGGGCTCATAGCCTGCCCACAGTATATCATACGTTTTTTATGTCGTCACTCATTTGCAGCGTTTCAATGGCTTAGCTCTTATAGGTTTCCACTTCTCCCTGGAGCATGGACCAAGTACATGTGTTTTCCTTGTCTTTTTGTAATGCACCATTTTTTTTAATTTTATAAGCATTTGGTATTATTCCTGGATGTGCAGTGTGCTTTCCTAGTTTTAACACAGGCCTACGGCTTCTTATTTATGTGGCTTTCACCCTCTGCTGTCTCTATTGATGCTTTAGTTACTTACACCCACAACTGTACTACTCTATGCCACTCCAATCTATGCCACTCTGCTACTCTACATCACCCCACTCTATGGCACCATACCCCACTCTACTATTCTCCACTCCACTCCACTCCACTCCACTCCACTCCACTCCACTCCACTCCACTCCACTCCACTCCACTCCACTCTACCCCACCCCACTCTATGACAGACCACTCCACTAGAGTCTATGCCACTCCACGGCACTCTGCACCACACAATGCCAATAAATGGCACTCCATTGCACACCACTCTACTGTATGCCACTCCACTCTACTGTATGCCACTTCACTGTACGCCACACTATGCAACTACTCTCTACACCAGTGGTTCCCAAACTTTTGACTCCCAAGATACCCCACTGAATCACTACTGGAAGCCGGGGACCCCCAAGCAATTTGTACAATTTAAATTTCTTTTTAAATACGCCTTTTGAAGCAGAGGCAATTTCAAGAGGGAGACAGTCTGAATTGGGTCTATTGGCATGGACATGTATGCATACAACAGTGTATTATCTAGTGGTACCCAAGGGCTTGTGGAAAGTGAGCAATCAGACAGCAGCACGAAAATCCTACTTCTGATGCTGGCTGCATCTATTTTTACCTGCCTGCCAAATTACGGTAACCTATACACATGTGCCTTTCAACGTTTTGTTGCTTTCATTGTTTTGCCTGTATTTTCATTGTGTCTGTGACTGCTGTTGTCTGTCTTCCTCCGCTGCCTGTACGTGGTCAGTGCCCCTTTTTCTTCCCTCTGTTCCCCTTGCTCTCCCCGTGCTCTCTCTGCCCGGTCTCTCCTTCTATACCCCTCGCTGCCCCGTGTCTCTGCCCGGTTTTCCCTTCTGTTCCCCTCGTTGCCCCCGTGCCTCTCTGCCCGTTCTGCCTTCTGTTCTTAGTTGCCCCAATATTTCTGTATTCTGCCTCTGTGCCATTCGTTTTTTGTGCCTTTCTGCCCTCTGTTCCTCTCGTTTTTCCCTCGTTTTTTGTGCCTTTCTGCCCTCTATTCCACCCGTTTTTTGGGCCTTTCTGCCCTCTGTTCCACTTCCTTTTCCCCTCATTTTTTGTGCCGTTCTGCCCTCTCGTTCCACTCGTTTTTTTGTGCCCTTCTGCCTTTTGTTTTTTCCTTGTTTTTGTGCCCCTTTTGCCTTCTGTTTTGCTCGTTTCCCCAGCCACTGTGCACTCGAGTCCTGCTGACCCCCTGGGAATGTCTCACGGACCCCTGGGGGTCCGCAGACCACAGTTTGGGAAACGCTGCTCTACACCTCTCTACCCTACACCACAACACTGTTCCATGCCACTCCACTGTATGCAATCTACTCCGCTCTCCTCTATGCCATTAACTTTTAGCACTGCTGTACAGCAGCCACGCGGTTGTAAAACATGGCTAAGAGACATGGGCAAAGGTATTATCAACAGGTGAGACGTATTGCCTTTGCCAAAGCTTGTTTACACCATAAATGTACAGTTACTATCATGGGGCAAATGTAAAGAGTCGTCGTCAATATATAATGCCTAAACACACTACTACATTTGTGCAAAATGAACACCTCTTCTTTGAAGTCGCTTGATGACTTTATTTGGCTTTCCGGAGCCTAATGTAAATGAATATACTTTGATTTTGCGGACTCTTCTAAATAGATGTGATCTTCATTCTGTCCCTTAAGATCTTCAGCTTCTCTTTCACTAGTTCTACCTCTCGCCATTCTTCTTTAAAACAAGGACAGTGAAAAGTTGGAGAGACCTGGGCGAAATTCAGAACTGAAAAAGCTTAGACAGACCTTAAATAAACATCAAATTGAACGCGGGAACAGAGATACATACAATAACTTTAATAAATACTAGATGCGGCAGCACTTCCCATTCCTAGTCTTATTGCGCCATATCACATCTTATCTGCCATTCAGCTGAGGGTTTAACCACAGCTCACCCCTGTCACATGAAAAAAGAATGACGGAATTCAAGTAACTCGGAGCGACAGCTTAAAGTGCAAAATGATGTGAACAAGGCTCCTCTAACCTGGAGTCTGAGATAATCCCTAGGAGAAAGGCACTGCCGAAAGAACAAACAAGCCCAAGCCCTTCCGACAGCACTGCAAGACGTGTATTTGTTCCTTTTGCCTTTTCAAATATGGAGTTTGTAGGCGGGAAGTAATGGAAAATAGACCTCTATGCTTTTTGCTGCTGGGCTCTCTGCAAAGTCGCGCCATATTGAACACTGGGATTGTCCCATCGGACTTGGCTAACGTCTGCCAGCCATCAAGACAGCTGCTCACAGGAGGCCCTGGGAGCACCAGGCTCGTGGATATTAGCATAAACAGATGTCAAATGCCACTTTGCCTGAATAGCTCACACCCACACAAGGCTCACTCCGACAGAGAGGCTGCCAGCCCTTGTGCTCGCCGTTTCTACTTCTCGGGTAGAAATAAGGGCCATATTTGGTGGCAGAAGGCCTCGAACAGCTTCTCCCATAAGAGAACATCAGCAGTTGCAAGGCCCATATGTGTTGTTCAGAAAAAGCTCAGGCTCAAAGTTGTTTTGACAGAAGGAAAACCTAAAGTCTTGGCAACACAAGTAAAATGTCATACAAAGCTCGATCAAAGAAGTTAACATGTTCACAAATATCCGATCCGCAGCTCTGCCCTGTGCAGCTATTAGCCAGTCTATGCCATCTGTTGACGGGGATATGGGAAGTAAGGCTGTGGGCTTCTTTGGGCTAAACCCAGAGACACAACCATCCCTGGTGTGGGAGGAGAAATGTGATAGATTGCCAACTATTGCTGGGACTGCTCAAGGTGAATCTCTCACAAAAAGATCTCTTATTGAAGGAAATTCACAGCTGGGGCGATAGAAGGATGAATTGTCACCGAATTTCAAAATCTGGATTTTGATGACAGAAAGGCAAGACAGCACTTTAAGGAAGGCAATAAAAATCAGTGCCCCAAAATGGTAAAAGGAATAATCATGTATAAACCAAAAAACAAAGGACCACCATGTAATCATATGCACACTCTTATGGTTTGTGAGAAAAATACAAATCAATTTCGAAATATTTTCTTCGTATAAATATCAAATATAAATAAATTATACATGCAAAAAATTGTTCGGATCATATTTTATACAGATATATATATATATATAAAATATACTCACATATATCTATCTCATACAAAATACATTATATATTCCTCACAATCATAATATCCATAAAGAAAACGTACCATCATTCAGCACTTCTTAAAAACCTGTGTAGTCCTAAACCAAGTTTAGATATAAGCCAATAATAAAAATACTCCCCATTAAAATTGGTGGTCGAGGTTAATGGGACACATTAACACCTCTAAGTCACAGTGCTGTAAACCACAGAGTAGTTTACATCACTTTATGCATCTGGAACTTTCGAATTATGCTTGTATACCCTTGTGTACTCTGTCATTTGGGTACTTTGATGCTATCTTTTACATAACAAAATATACAATTAGTGTGACTTGTACGGAAGTCCAACAGCATTTCTGTCAGTAAATTTACAAATTGACCTTCTCACAATCTACCAATAAAATCTCACTCGTGGATTTGATATGATATAAATGACCTGCCAATATCTGTGCCAAATGTTCGCCAAGATTAAGGGATCCAGGATGCACTTCAACAATACACGTTCTCATTCTGGAGCAGAAAGAATTGGCAAGTGTGCAGGAACCCTTCTGTAGATGATCCTTTAACTAGAAAAATAATGTGGATTGGGAGTATTTTCGTCCAGATGGTGGCATTGTTCAGCAATTCAAAATATGGTCACATCTCCATTTTAACCATAATACCACCCACTCTTTATAATACGACGAACACCATTTTCCAGAATATTTTGACATTCAAGGTATTTAAAGCAGGGAGCCTCATCCGATTTACACCTCGGACAGTTTGCGGATAGAATGAGGATGCATTTTTTTGCCAAACAAAATTTGTGAAATATGTCCTATTTAAATATTTAAAATAGATGGGCACAAATGGAAGTTTCTTGTTGCTTTTCTAATATACAATATTGTCCTGTTTCATTTAAAATCGGTAACCCATGGGCACACTTGAGTCACTGCTTGCAGTTCCAGGTGGGTACTAGATACCATGGTCTACCCAGAAATGCTATTAATGTAGCATGTCTCACCCTGGACAGGCTGGTAAGCTATATGAAGTGCCATGCTTATGTAGCCGACCATGCCCTAACTTCTTCAAAAGTACTTAAGAGTATCCCCCACATACGTCTCCCATTGTTTTAGCCATTGTCATTCCACCCAGTCACTTTAGTCTCCTGGTACTGCTTGAGAACCTCCTGGAGTCCACAGAATAGCGCCTGGTTTGAGATTGGAATCTGTTTTTATGACTAACCTAAACACCCAGCCTCACTATTGTGCCATAAAAGAAACAAAACAAGAAACCCCAGGGCCCATTACCTACAGAGCAAGAAACAAGCACTTTAAGTGCAGGTCTCCATGGTAACCATGTCCTAATGCAGATTTTCCACAGTATTAATGGGTAGAAAATCATGATTTTATTAAAGGCACAGAGGCTATATTATGCATCACATTCCTGTATTGCCCCTCACACAGCAGCAACAAGAACTTAGAATCAGAACATCAAAAACAATCAAGAACACTGAACATGCATATTGTCCAAACACCAGTAGCCATCTTCCTCTTTTGTCTGCAGCGAAATAACTATAAAACTTCTTCTAACTTCCAAGATACGATCCAAAACTCTCCATATTTTCTTTTCCAACAAACTGTTCTTCCTTTAATTCTGACCTGAATAAAAATAAAAAAATCAAGAAAAAAATGGGTAGGGTTAAACAAATGCACGGGAGGGATAATATTAGCCTCCGTGCATTCAATAAAATCATGATTTTCTACCCATTAAAACTGTGGAAAATCTGCATTTTATGTCAAAGGCCCAGAGGCCAATATTATGCATGTTCAAAGTTCATCTAAAACATTTTGCACAACATTTTCCACAGGCTTAAAGTAGAACTTCTTAAAAGTCGAATCGGAAGACCAATCCGCTGCTTTTAAAATTGCTCCTAAACTAGCCCCTTTCATAAATGCCTTACTTGCTTGCCATTGCCACCCTGCTTGAATGTGCTCCGAAGATATCCATGTCAATCCCTGACATATTCATAACCTCATTCACCCATCTAGCTAAAGTGGGTGCTGAAACTGCTTTATAGGGCATTCTGTATGAAATAAGTAATTGAGAACAATCTACTGCTAATAAACTCATTGTTCTTTTCTCGTATTCTTTTGAACAACATACAGCACACAAATTATTATGGGCCTCTTTATTCGGATAAAAAATAGTCTTTCGCATTGTCTTAATTCTTTCCCTTATCTCAAAACACACCCCTTGAGGCAGATAACACCGAGAAGAAACTTCTGAAGCCCTAATTTTAATTTAATTTAAAAACACTTATAGAGCGCGGCGTACACCTTGCGGTTTCTTGGCGCTGGAGGTTCAGTAGCTGAGGGGAAAGAAGACCAGGGAGGAGTGAAATAGCATTAGGCGGGGAAAGCCTGGCTAAAGAGAAAGGTTTTCAAGTCTCTGCGGAAGGAGAGGTACTGAGTTGCGGAGCGGAGGTTGTCAGGGAGAGAGTTCCAGAAGGAGGGGGCCAAAGTAGAAAAGTTGGACCCGCCCCACTTTTTGCGCGAGAAGCGGGGGATCTGGAGAAGGGACTGGGAGGAGGACCGGAGATTTCTTGCGGCGACGTAGGGTTTGATTAGTGAAGTGATGAAAGCAGGGGCAGTGCCCTGCTTGGCCTGAAAGACCATGCACCCGATCTTAAAAAGGGAACGTTGTTTCACAGGGAGCCAATGGAGTTCTTTTAGGAGGGGGGTGGAATGGTGATAACGTGGGAGGCCGTATATCAGTCTGGCCGCCTGGTTCTGGATGGTTTGGAGTCTACGCAGGCTGTAGGCTGGGATGCCATGGAAAAGGGCGTTGGCGTAGTCCAAACGCGAGATTACCAGAGCGGCTATGATGGTCTTAAGAGCCTGGGGGGAGAAGAAGCGGGAAACAGAGCGGATGGTACGAAGAGTGAGGAAACAGGAAGAGACCACGGAGCTGATGTGTGAGTGAAGAGTGAGCTGATTGTTCATTTTGACACCCAGTGTTTTGACGGTGGTGGAGGGGGATGGTGCGGGGCCAAGAGAGGGGGGCCAGAAAGAAGAGTTCCAGGGGCTGGATGAACCACCAGTGAGAACCAACTCAGTTTTATCAGGGTTCAGTTTAAGATGGTTGTGATTCATCCAGTCCCTGATGAATGTCATAGTAGACTGGAAATTGGAAACCGAGAGAGAAGAGGGGGACAGATCAAAGATGAGCTGGAGGTCATCCGCGTAGTTGAAGACGGTGACCTCCAGCTGCTGGAGAGCAAAGATGAGAGGAAAGATGTAGAGGTTGAAGAGTAGGGGGGAGAGAGAAGAGCCCTGGGGAACACCGCAGGTGACAGGGAGGGGGGTGGAGGTGAAGTCGCCTAGACGGACCGCCTGAGTGCGGTCCCTCAGAAAGGAGGAGAGCCAGACCAGGGCTGATCCCCCGATGCCGGCCGCCTTGACACGGGTAAGTAAGATGGTATGGTCCACCGTGTCAAAGGCGGCGGAGAGATCGAGGAGGACCAGTGCCTGGTGGTTATTATCGTCCATACCCTTTCTGAGGTTGTCTAGGACGGAGACTACGACCGATTCTGTTGAGTGCCTGGGGCGGAATCCTGCCTGACGAGAAGCCAGCCCCCCATTTGCCTCGATGTGAGCGCTCAGTGCCGCGGTAACATGGCGTTCCATCACCTTGCCCAGGAAGGGCAACAGGGAGATGGGGCGAAAGTTGGACGGGATAGAAGGGTCCGTGCCGGGTTTCTTCAGCAGGGGTACTATGGTGGCTGCCCTAATATCTGAAACTCTTCTAAAAGAAACCAAACACAAAAGGACTTCCAATTTCCATGATAAACTCTTTAGACTCAACTCACATTTAGGTTTCCAGCTATCTAATTCCTTCAATACCAATAATACATACCAAAGAAACACATATTTAGCTCTTGGTGGCACTTCCAAACGAACACTCTTAAGCACTCTTTTCACCAAAACATGTTGACCAGCTGGCACCTCGTCAACCAATTCATGCCCGGCCGAAATTGCCGACCTGTTCAAATTTACAGTATTGTAAACAAGACCTTTCCCAAAAAGCAAGGACAAATAATTTACCACCTGCACTACATTAACCGATACGGGATCCAAATCCCTTTCCAAACACCAATCACACCACTTCCTCCAAGCCGATCTATATGCTTTTGAAGTACCCTTTGCCCAAGATGCATTGATGAGCTCTGAAGCCTCTGACGATAGTCCTGACACCTTCCAGACTCTCCTGAAATCAGGCACACCAAAAGCCTCAACTGTCCTGAAATCACTAGATTGTGGGCCCTCCCCTGGGGATCCAACAATATATCTTGATAATTTGGAATCAACACAGGGTCTTTCACTAACATGCTCATCAAGTCTGGAAACCAAACTTGAGCCTGCCAAAAGGGTGCTATCACCACTAACAGCGACCTCTCGTTTCTTACCTTCAACAAACCCTCTGAATCATCGAGAATGGTGGAAAAGCATACAGACCTTTCGTCCCCCAATTCTGCAAGAATGCATCTATCCCCTTGGCCTCTGGATCCGGTTTCCAACTGTAAAACTCCACCAACTGTGTATTCAACCTGTCCGCAAACAAATCCACCTGAAAACGGCCCCATCTCTCCTGTATCCTTAGAAACACCTCCCTGTTCAATCTCCAATTGCTCGCATCCACCAAATACCTTGAACTCCAATCTGCTTCCACATTGTTCTTCCCTGGAATATACTGAGCTTGTACCATAATTTGATTCTCCATGTAGAACCTCCAAAACTCCTTTGCCATCTCCGCTAAGCCCTTTGACCGTGGACCGCCCATCTTGTTCACATAACGAACCACTGAAATGTTGTCCATTTTCAACAAAACACAACATTTCACTTGTCCTTTCACAAAGCTCTTGATCGCAAAAGACACGGCTAATAGCTCTAGGCAATTTATATGCATCTTCCTCTCTTCCATTGTCCAAAATCCTCCTGTTGTCACAACACCACATCTTGCTCCCCAATCAGAGAGGCTCGCATCCGACTCTATAATCTTCTCTGGACTCTCTCCGAAGATTGCTCTCCCATTCCACGCTTCCAGGTTCAATAACCACCATTCCAACTCTTCCTTTGCGTTTAAATTATTCTCACTCTCTGTGAATACTTTGCTCCTTGTCTCAAATGATACCCTTTTAACCTCTGCAATGCTCTGTAATGAAGAGGCGCTGGAAATATTGCTTGTATTGATGCTGACTACAGACCCAATAATCTTGCTAATTGTCTCAACATTATCCACTCTGCTTCCTTCACTCTCTTCACTTCATTCCGAATTTTCTTTACTTTCTCCATTGGCAACTTCAACATGCATTCCAACGTCAAAATCTGAAAACCTAAAAACGGAATCTCCTGTGCAGGTACTACACAAGATTTCTCTCTGTTCACTACAAATCCCAAATCTTCCAACACCTTCATTGTGAACTCAGTCTGTTCCCGAGCCAAATCCCTTTCCTGCGCCATAATCAGAATGTCGTCCAAATACACTTTTAGTCGAATGCCCATCGATCTCAACCATGCTACAACCGGTCTCATTACCTTCGTAAAGCACCAAGGGGCTGATGTGAGACCAAACAGAAGACCCTTGAACCTCCAAAGTCTCCCCTTCCACCTTAATTGGAGTAAATCCCTTTGCTCGACACAAACCGTAATCGTAAGGTAAGCATCCTTTAGATCTAGCCTTGTCATCCAATCTCCTTTCCTCAACACATCTCTTAATAGATGGATCCCCTCCATTTTGAAATGGTTGTAACAAACCCAATCGTTCAACTCTCTCAGGTTTATTACTGGTCTAATTTTCATGTCTTTTTTTCTCTACTAGAAAGATGTTGCTCACAAAACATCCTTTTATCTCTCTTGCCGAATCTATCGCACCTTTCTCTTCCAATGCAATTACCTCCAGAGACACAAACTCTTCTAGATCCTTTGAAAATCTCAACATATTTGGAACCGTTACCTTTTTTGGTTTTTCCACAAAATCTATTTGATAACCTGCCACAGTTTGCAAAACCCAAGGATCTTGAGTAATCTCCTTCCACCTTAAAACAAAATGGGCAAGTCTGCCTCCCAATTTTACTAGGGTAGAAATTTGGTCTCTGTTTATTCTTACCTGAGGAACTGTTTCCTCTCTGATCGGAACGCATTCCCCTTGCTCTTGACCTCGGTCTTTGAGGGAAGAAACTTCCATGATCACCTCTTGAACTGTACCCATAACCATAATTGTAGGGTCTGAATCCTCTTGTGAAAGACCCACAAGAGATTCCTTGACCTCGGCCGGGGAATCGACCCTGCATCCGCCCGGCTGAGCCAAAAACCTTCCTAATATCTCTTTGAGCTTTCTGAACGGAATTTAATGTTCCTACATATTTTCTCATATCTCTCACAAACTCTTCTCCAAATAACATGTCTTGACTCTTTTCTCCAAACTCCTTTGAAGCCAAATCAGCTTATTTGGGATCAATTTTCATTAAAATACTCTTTCTTCGTTCCATGCATAAAGCTGCATTCGCATTGCCCAAAAGGTAAACAGCCCTTTGCACCCACTGGCGCATTTCTTCCACATCAGCACTTTTATTGCTTGAATGTACCTCTTCACACATCGAATATTCTAGTTAAAGGACCCAAAATATCAAGTAGACTGTCCTGACATCCCTTGAGTCCCTTGTCAAGAACTCGCCTTGGGCACCTGCCATATTTATTTAAGAACGCAATCATTTTTAAATCTAATCCTGGAGTGTAAGCCATTTTATTCTCCAAACTCGGTCTACGACACTCGGATCTTAAACACGTTCTTACTTCTTTTGGAATCTCTCTACGGATCCAATATGATATATACTTTGCTACGTGTTCCGCAAGCACCCACTGCAGAGATAAAGGGTGCTGAATTAGTAAAGGATCAAATATTTCTTCTCCTTGTGTGTCTAAAATATCCTTTTTCTCCTGTTTAATCTTTCCATCCTCAACCTTCCTCCTTTTAATTTCAATTACGTCCTCATCTGTGTCCTCAAAACTTGACGAACACGTGATTTCAATATCCCCACTAGTTGAAGATTAATCACATACCACCACACTGTGGTACCTTTTCTTAGCCTTTATAGCGGATCCTTTGGCATTTATATCCTTTTCGCTTTCTTGAACCTTAAATTCAACCCCTTTTGAACTTTAGTATTTCAAAATTATTTCTCTTAGCCGTCTTCTTAACAATGTCCTGTCTAGACCTACTTGCAACTACCTCTACTTCCTCTGTTGACCAAAAAACAACCTCACCGATTGATTTTCCTCTATTCTCTTTCTCTTTCAAATTCCTTTCTACTGAACTCTATTTTCTTATCAGTATTTGCTGATAATTCTCCAAACATCTTATCCATGTACTGTTTGAATCTATCTTCAAAACCTGACTCCTCATTCTCATCCATTTTGTAATATAATAGAACTTACTATCTTTTTTTAAAAACAAACAATACACTCCTTACTACTTCACAAATAATTCTTATTCTCCACAGCTCTCTCTTCACGCGTCAATTACTCTCTCACCAACCGATCGTATACTGACACGATCTTATTTCCATAAACCTGTCATCTGAAACCCAAAATATGGCCGAACACAAACCTTGTCTAAATACCTACTTTTCCCCAATCTACCATAATGGCTGCCCGACATAACGTCATGTGTACGGGAGCCCGGAACCGCCGAACATACTTTCCTCTAAACTGCTTTGTAACGAATTTCCGACTACGCTAGCAGAGACCGTCTTTTCATTTCACCAAAATATACACAACCTCCATATACGTGTGCATACATCGACTCCAGCACATGTGATTTAGCACAAAGAATCCAAACTCCCTTTTATTTGTAAATATCCTCTTTTTTGAACGCTTCAGTTCCTCAAGGCTGCACGCGTCAATGAAACCTGCCTCGCGCCTCCCTTCAAATCGCTCGTGCATTTAACAGTACGTTAACTTTTTTTAAAATCAACATTTCTACTAAACCAATTTTTTATGCGCATTCCTTCCCAATTTAGACGATCTCTTTCCTTCTTAACCAATTATTGATCCCCAAAATTTTGCCAACATAAATTCAAAACGAATTTCAAACAATATAAATTCTTATGAATTCAATCTATAAAATATCTTCTTAACTAACATTTTTTCAATTATTTGCTTTTAACATGTTTTACTCAATACATTTCTAAATCAAACTTAATCGATCCTAAATGAGTACTTATCTTCAGTGTGAGCAGCAACAAAAGAGGAAGATGGCTGCCCGTGTATGGACAATATGCATGTTCAGTGTTCTGGATTGTTTTTGATGTTCTGATTCTAAGTTCTTGTTGCTGCTGTGTGAGGGGCAATAAAGGAATGTGATGCATAATATTGGCCTCCGGGCCATTGACATAAAATCCATGTTCCCTTGCGTACGTCTTGGAGAGCCAATACGGAAGGAGCTGGGACGACAGGCAGTAGCATTCTATATCTGGTTCCACATTACAGCATTATCACATTGCAATTTCAGAGTGCTCAGTGGATTCTAGCTCAAACCCAGGCCATTTAAAGGATGTATATACACTAGCTAGTTCTCATAAAACACTGCAAGGTATCAAGCACAATATACTTGGAAAGACAAACCTGTGCAACTCAACCACATTTATTAAAGCTATTCTGTCCATCATGTACTAATTTTGGCCACCATTACAGATTCTTACATTTAAGCTAGCGCGTGATATATATTTCACTTGATGGAGCTGTCTCGGTTAAGCATTACTCTAATTTCCATATATTAAAAAAAAAACAATAGTCAGAGACTTGGGAAGTTGATCTTCCCTTTGCGGGCCCACACACTCAAGGGGAACAGTTGAGATAGAGACGAATTGGTACAAAGCCCAAACTGACTGGCATTTTCATCTAGGATCTGTAACAGAAAAAGAACAGAGACACCAGTATCTTGGGTATACTAAGGTGTTGTCAGCATAATGAGAAATGACATGCAGGGTAACACTGATATTAATCTCCCATTGTGCCCTTCTTCTGATTGTACAAACCAGGGGTTCCATTGTAAGCAGCAGGTGAGGGAACATGCATTACAGGCTGGTGCCTCGCGCAGGGACCAAATATCGCATATGACTTCACAACCTCTGGCTTTTGGTAAGGGTTTGGAGTTAGATGACGAAACCACTGAAGGATTGGGGGCCCCTTGTCACTATATTGAAACTAGTTTTAGGGAGTAGGTACATGGCAAAGTAGCTTTCTGCAGAGCAAACTTATACTGGTAAGGAGTTACAAAGGCTTGCAGCAATTACAGAGCATGGCAGGCCACTGTAATAGACCTTCCTGAAGGTGTATGCAAATATCTACATATATGCAACGGGATGCTGAGAGCTAAGCGGGACTGGGGCCGAGCAGGCAAAATAATGCCCTATCATCCATCGGTGGTCACCAAACAGGTGTCAGGATTCTGAATGCACTGCAGTCAACACAAGTGATAGGCAGCCTTTCAAATTTGTAAGTTTACTGTGTTTGATAAACAACGGGATTCTGCTTGAAAGTGTCAGATGAAATAGCCAGTTTTTAAAACAGTAGGGATCTAACTGCGTCAATTTCCAAACAAGTCAATTGAAACTCCTCTTGGCAATCCATATTACCTCTTTCATATATATAACTTAACATTTGTAGTTAAGATTACTGGAGGACAAAGCTTTTTCTAGCACTAAATCAGGAAGCGTTCCTTTCTGTGGTGACACAGGATGGAGAAGTCCTCCAGCCACAACCGAGGTGAACTAGTAAATGCGGGCGACTAGTCCCCCACTTCGAGTTGCACAGCTTTCTTCTGCAAAGCTCAGGTTAAAACCATGCAGGAGTATGAGAAAAGCACAAACACTCTTGTACGCTTGTCCTTGGAAGGGGTGCCCTGGGTGTCTTGCCATTGCCACAGTCGAGTGGGACCCTGGCTGTGCCAATCCGTAGCAGGGATACAAAGAACGGGAATACTGGCACACATTCCTATGTACTGACCAAGCAGCAGTAAGAGACACAACAGAGAAATCCAAACCCCCGAGGAGGGAAAGATGCCCACGCATGACTAACAAATAGTAGGTATTTGAGGCATGGATGAAAGAGCTGCAGATCAAAAATGTCTGTTTTTTCTGGACCACCAACTTCAAGCACAGCAGGAAAACAGAAGCCTCCCCGGGACTTCTCCGCCGTCACTTGAGCGCGCTGCTCAGCATGACCCCGAGGATTAAGAAGCTTCGACCTTACAAGAAACTCGCTTGAAATATAAGAAACAAACCTGTTGGTTTGAATTGCCGGTTACAGAAACTCAAATAGAAAAAAATATTTTTCTATAGAGGAGTTAAACGCTACCTTCGATTGTAAGACTTAGAATGAAAACCCAGCTCCAGTCGGCTCAAGGAAAATGAGTTCATGACAACAGCCACTGGAGCACACCTTCATTGCCTACACCAAGAGGAACAGTCTCGTGGTAGCTTTTTTATTTTATTTCACGACGCTGTTCCACTGCACATAATTTACCAGTCAGCCAGGAGAAAATTACCTTTCTCAGTCATCACCACCTGACCGGGGTGTAGCTCTAAAGGGGAGGGGGGGGGATGGGTGGGGGGGACTGGGTCGTTTGGGGTTTATCCCCCACACCCTCCAATAAATGGATTTGGTTGAGTTCAGTTGGGTCTCCAGTCAGGCTGGAAATGTCTCTGGTCAGGTTCCACTCGGATAAGCAGCCCTCAAAGTACAGACACCAGGGCTTTAAGTGGGCTGGGTCCTGCTGGTGCTCAGCACCATCAGTTCTAAAAAGCAGGTGCTGCGACGGGTTTTTGCCCTCAGGGTGAAAAAAAAATCTCAGCTCTGCAGCAGTGCCAATCTTCACTGCCTTTGATGTACTTCGAAGAGACTTGTTGTAGGTCTGTCATAGTGCCATAATTTCAGAACTGAAGCATTTTCAGAATTATATACAACAAAGCCGTAGTTGTTGCCTACTTATCTTACACAACTAACAACCATTGGCAAAGCCAATTGGCAAATCATAAAGCCCTGACTTCTTGTAGGTGTCATGTTACTTGTTGTATTGTATATCTATGTGCAATGACAGAAGCAGCAAAATACCAGTCGGGCAGCACACTACGCTGAGCACAGATTTTTAACTTGCAAATTTTTAAGCCACAAGCTTAATTAAGATGGTCACGCGCCTTTGAGAGACCCCCCTTGGTTTTTCATTCCACTTAAAGCACGGACAGACACACATCTCTATGAGACTATGCAGAGATTGTATACACCCACCCCTCCTCCTCCCTCTATCACAAAACAGGCCAAGAATAAACAAAGGATAGGACGATTCGTGGTGCAGAGAAGCCTTTTTAATTAAACATTTTCATCCATTTTAACGGCAGTGATGGTTAGGAAATCTGAATTCCGCACAACACAAATTTAACTTACTGAGCAACACCCTTGCCCCCTGATAGTCATAGTTTGGTTTCTCGTATGGTGCATATATATAAATATATTTCTCCAAAAGATGCCCTGCATTCAGGACGCACTCCAACAGCGGGTGATTATCACAATCCTTTATTTAAAGAAAACCGGTATTCCATTCCGATCGTTATCAGTCCATGCCTGACGCGTTTTCGAGCATTCTTGCTCCTTTCTCAAAGGCAAGTTGATTGCACCAACAGTTCTGGCTCCCACAATCCCCTGCATGCTTTCACATTTATGAGCCCCCGGTGTGCTCTCACTGGTGGAATTCATTCTGTTGCACCTTGGGATTTGTAGTCAATTACGCCTTGTTTCACCCTCCAGTGGGTCTGGTGCAAATACAACAATTTTAACAGACTGTGTCTTTCACTAGCCCTCAAGTGGGTCTCAGAATTGGAAGTCCGGTTCCACACTCATTTCCCAGCCCTGCCAACTTTAGATATTAAACAATGTTAAATCTGACAGACCCATCTGTTTCTTTAGGGCGGTGCAATCCTCCACGGACGGACCATCCGTGTACATCATTCTCCAAAAGGTGCCCTGCATTGAGGAAGCACTCCAACAGCGGGTGATTATCACAATCCTTTATTTAAAGGAATAACAAGGCGCAATTGACTAGAAATCCCAAGGTGGAGCCCGCCTTCAACAACCAGTCGACGAGGTAGGGAAAGACTGAAACCACTAACCTGCGCAGATGAGCTGCGACCACCGCCATCACTTTCGTGAACACCCGTGGGGCGCTGGAAAGACCGAAGGGGAGCACGGCAAACTGCAAGGTGGGCCGGGATGTGGAAATAAGCGTCCTGCAAGTCCAACGCTACCATCCAGTCTCCTGGGTCCAGGGTAGCTAAGACCTGAGCCAATGTCAGCATTTTGAACTTCTCCTTCCGGAGGAAGCCGTTGACGTTCCGTAGGTCCAAGATAGGGCGCAGGCCCCCCTTGCCCTTCTTGGGTACCAGAAAGTAGTGGGAGTAACAACCACACCCTTCTTCCGGCCCAGGAACGCGCTCGATGGCCCCCTTGGCCAAGAGGGCCGTAACTTCCTCTTGCAGAAGTTGCAAGTGATCCCCCGACACGCGGTGGTATTGCGGTGGCATGGCTGGAGGGGTCGCCTCGAAGGGGAGGGAGAAGCCCCTTCGGACGATTTGCAGCACCCACATGTCCGACGTGACAGTGCGCCAGTGGAAGTGGTGATGGTGAACCCTGCCCCCCACAGGCGTCATATGGGCCTGAAAGCACAGACTAGGAGGGTTTTGAGGCGGATGCTGCAGGGGAAGGTGTGGACTGGTCTCGCCGTTGTCCCCGACTGCCTCCAAGGCGGTTTCCACGGCCGGTGTATTAGTCTGCGGTACGTGGCTGGCAGCATGTGTGGGAGCGCCCCTTCCTTGGCCACAAAACGAGCGAAAGGCACCCGTTTGCTGGCGTGGGGCGAGAGACCGAAGGACTTGGCCATAGCCCTGGAGTCCTTCAAATGCTCAAGCGCATGGTCTGCCTGGTCGCCAACGAGGCGACGGCAATCAAACGGCATGTCCAGAAGGGTGGCCTGGACATCAGCCGAAAAGTTGGCGGTCCTCAACCAGGCGTGGCGTTGAACCGCCACCGTCTTTGCCATCGCTCTGCCTAGTGAGTCTGTGGTATCCAGCCCACACCGGATGCCGCATATCGACCCTCCGCAAGGACTTGGGCGAGTTGAGTCCGAACCCCTTCCGGACATTGTGGCAGTACGTCCGCGACCGTGTCCCAAAGAGTGTGGGTGTAGCGGCCCAAGAGGCATGCGGTATTGACTGACCGCAGTCCCAAACTCCGTGACGAGAACACCTTCTTATCGAATTGCTCGTAACTCTTGGATCCCGGATCAGGCGGAGCCGTCGGGAATGCGGTCTGGGAAGTAGAGGCCTGGATAACCAGGCTCTCGGGGGTAGGGTGGGTGGACAAGAAGCAAGGGTCACCCGGAGCCGGGCGGTAGCGTCTGGCCACGTTCCTATCTACAGGCGGACCTGTAGCGGGCTTGGACCAAGTTCCCAAAAGAACGTAACACAAGGCCTCATTAAACGGCAGCAGAGGCTCAGCCGAGCTTGCCTGCGGTTTAAGGACCTCAGTGAGGAGGTTAGTCCTCACGGCCGCGACGGGGAGCTCTAGGCCAAATACTTGGCCGCCCGCATCAACAGGCAGCCCCCTCCTCCATAGCCACGGTTGAAGGGGAGACAAAACCAGTGTCTGGCGAAGTGTCCAGTCCACTGGCATCCCCAAGCTCACATGCCCAGTCCTGCTGAGACTGGCACTGTGCCAGAGGGTCCACAGACCCCTCCTAATCTCCCTTGTCACCCATCACCTGAAATTCAGGTTCAAATGATGGGGCCGGTTCATTGAAGTAAAAATCTGCAAGCGACGTCGAGAGCGGCGCCCAGCCGGAACCGAATCGAGAGTAGGATCAGGAACGGCGTCGCTCGGAGGCGGCGACGGGGTGACACTCTAGGGGCCGGCGAGGTCGTGAGGTCGACCGGCAACAACGCGGATCCGGAACCGGATCAAGGGGGGATCGTACGGCGCCAGGACCTAAGTCGCAGGCTGCGCCGGGGCCGAAGCGCCCGGCGGCTTCGGGGCCGAAGCACCCGACCCGCCAGGCCCCCCAGTCGAGGCCACTGTGCCCGAAGGCACCGCGGAACCAGACGGAGGAGGGAGCGACCTCATGGCCATGAGGTAGCGCTCGATCTCCTCCGGTGTCGCGTCATGCCCAGTGACCGGAAGATATGGGGCAGGCCGCGGCGCCAACGACTCCGGCGGAGCCGTGTGGGCGGAGTCACCCGAACCCCCGGCCACGTCACACGAGTGTCGGGGGGGGTGCGGGGGGGGGGGGGGTCGGAAGAGCGATGACGCCTTCCCGACCGCTCATGCCTCTTACCTGAGGATCTTGAGCCCGAAGACCGATGCAGATTCTCGGAGCTACGACGACTCCGACCCCGGGACCGGTCCCTCGACCTCCTCCTGGACCGGGACCTTGAACAGAGCAGGGCCGACTGCCGGGGATCAAGTCGCTTGCGTTACCGCTCCCGTCTAGCCTATGACGTCAGAGCCCGACAATCGGAGCAGGCTCAGTCGTCGTGGTCGGGGCCCAGACAATGAAGACACCGGCGATGGGGGTCGGAAACCGACATCAGTCGGCTGCAATCGACGCAGGGTTTGAACCCAGGCATCCCTACCGGCACCGTAGGAGTCGAACGACTCGAGAAAAACAGATCAAAGATCAAGAAAGTTCATCAAAAATTGACTAAGGGGTAGATCTTCTCCGGATCTGCGCTAGCTGACACGGAAAAAAGAACTGACGTCAGCACGCGAGGGCGGCGTCTAAGTACTCCGGCGACGTCATTCCGGGGCTAACGACGATGACAACGGACGCGGACCGCGGACGACACCTACCGGCGCGCAGGGGTATTGCTACGCAAAAGTTGCCGGATCCAGTCTGACGCCTGTGGATATTCTAAGGTAAGGAATCTAATACTAACCTGTTTCTTTCAGATACACAAGTTTTCTCCCAATTGGCGAGAGCAGAGAAAAGTTGCTCCCGCTGGGCGGGCATAAACAAATGTAGCCTCTCCCCCCCCCCCCCCCCCACCCCCCCAGGATGGGTGCAGGCAGGGTGGCGGAAGGTGCTGCGGCACAATGGGGTTGGTATACGGGGTGGGACCAGGCACCCACAGCAACTTAAGTTGGTCGGGCATGGGGATGGGGTCCCTGGAGCAGTGTTATGGTTCAGGGAGGGTGCCCGCATGATTCCCTCCCCTATAGAAACTATAGCGCCCGGGGGCTAGGGTCCCTGGGGCCTTAAAATGAATGGATGTCTCTTAATGGAGTCAGTCTTCTACTTTTTAAAATAACACAAAACACAAATCATGAAGTTTTTCATATTTTATTTAATACAAAGTTTTCCAAGTTCACTGGCATAACTAAAATTGTGCCCAGAGGCCTAGTTTTAAATTGAGCCTTCCAGACAGTACAAGCTTGTGGAAAATCATAAATTATTGGCTTTACAAGAACATACAGGGGGCTGCTGCCTGCATAGTGATTACCATTGGTCAACTTTACTAGCAGTTTCGTTTGCCTACTTTTTATTTGTGTCCTAGTTTATCAATCTGGTGTTGGTCTCTCCCATGGAGCATAGCCTCTTTAAGGTCTCTTTGATTTGCTAGCTTCTATGCTGTAACGGTTTTCTTTTCGGGAACTATTTTTTTCTTCTTGTTTAAGCACCGCATTACAGCACATGCGTTTTCAAGTGATCTTCCTTGTGTTCTTTTCTCCATCCCCGCCAGGTTATTCTCTTGCCCATATGCGTATTCCCCCAAACCTCTGTTGCACTCTTGACTCTGTGTACTGCTCCCTTTGCTCTCATTAACTCTCCCCCCCCTACATGCTGTGCAGCTTCTCCCCCATCATCTCACTCAACCTGCTTCCACAACCTGGTCATGCTTTTTTAGTTTTTCTTAAAGTTTTCATGCTGCATATTTAAGCAGCACTTCTGCCATTCTTTTAAATTTATAGTTACTGATCCATCTCAGATAGGTAAATACAAAGACAAAAAATAGGACATTTTGTAAGTACGTATGTGTTGAATGCATGCACGCGTCTACAAAAATGTGCAGTAGCCATGTTATTTCACTTTTATTCAAATAGATATGTTTAAAAGCAGTGCTGATGCTATACAGCGTCTCTGAAAAAGATTGTTAAAATCATTGTGCTAATAAGTTAGATCCTATTACCTTTGCTATCGCTTTTTAATGAATACCACTGAGATGTAGAGTGATTAGAGACAATTAAATCCTTTGAGGGAATTGATATGAGATATTGTGCGCAGCACTCTCTTTAATTTAAATCACATATAAGTGCTCAGGTACATTGAAGGTGTGAATATATTACTCATGACACAAGCTGGACTCGGGGTCCTTAAAACTGAATTTCTCTGCCGAAGCCCTGTCTTTCGCTCTTTGTCTCTAGAGTGCATCGAGCTACCTCAGGCAAGAGAGAAAAGGTTAGGGCACCAAGCACTAACTTCCTGAGCGCCACTGGAACAGTGGTTTTGTCTGGGAAAATGACAGAATGGAGCAACATGTCTTGTGGCAGTAAGGTATAAGGGGAAAAAACAATTGGCAGTGCAACACGGAACAGAGAAATGAATGGCCGTGGGAAGTCAAACAGGTGATGAAATGGTCAAGGAGGACACAATTGGCCTATCTCTTGACTGGCAGCCATGTGTGGGGCTGGGTAAGTTCAGGAGGGATAGCATAAGTTGGGATCGCCGATAGGCTTGCACAGTGGTTCAATACTTCCCTGTGCCTGGGGGGGGGGGGGGGGGGGGGGGCTGTAGAAGGCTTAAGGGCTTAAGGACTGGACATAGATGCAGCACCATTTCTTTATCAAGTAGTACTTTACTTCAGTTAACTCTGCCAAGTTACTCGAATGGAACAGGACCTGTGAGGAAAATCTATTCGAAAAGGTCACTCAGGAAGCTGGAAATGTCAGTCTACATTAATTCCCTCCAGTTTAACATCTTGTACTTTCCAATGCCTCTGGCCCTAAGAAAATAGTTACAGCACTTTTTGTGTTTTTTTCAACTCTGCTGTTCATGTTCATCAACCCTCATGAGGAGGAATCGGCCGAGATGTAGGTTATTCTGTCCAAAGAGCTGCCACACTTTGGGATTCATTCAAACGTAAGTAAGAAATAAGCATTTGGCAATGGGAGCTGCTCTTATAACCCAAAATACTCCACCTATCAAGAAGATAGCTTTGAATTTCAAGTGTGTTGCATCCTTAGTTTATCTTCTTTTTTATTTAAACCATAACAAACCAGGTAATCGGAAAGACAGTGTGGGGGCAGGGAGAGGTGTGTGTTGGGTTTGCTTTTAGGTGGAGGTGGCAATGTGGGTACACATCTAAAATGTAAATAAGCATCTAAAGAAAGTTAAATTTCTCTGTTCATGACAAGTCTCTGAATTCAGACGATTTCTATTCATGTGTCCGAGTGAGTTAAACGCTCGTTGCTGATATATGCAGTGATATGAAGGTCACAAATCCAAAATCCGGGAAACGAGACTCTGCCTTATAACATTCTGATGTCAGTAAATTGAATACAATTAAATATGGCCATACTAATATCTGTTACTTATAGGGATTATAAACTACATAGGTGTGGGGTAAGTCACTACAAACAGAACAAAGTATTATTCATTTTATATTTGTAGAGGCCATTGTCTTCTGTATTTCATTGCCAGCTGCATGTGTTTCCATGCCCCGTGAGATGCCCAAAGCTCCTTTTGTGTGACTGAGTGATGGCTCTTCTGTCTGTTATGCCAGGATTTAGAGGCTTGTTTATTTAGAGTGGTTAGAATATTATTGCTGGGTTACATTTGCATGTACCCGCCATTGTTAACCTTTTTGAGTTTACATCTTCTGGCAACTAGGTATGCCGCTATGTAGAACAGAGCTGGATCCATCAGAACTCAGCAGTGGGTTACCGCCAAGCAGGGGTGGCTGCTCCATTGGCGTGGGGGAGCGTCGCCCCACTTTAATGCCACCCAAAGACCCTGAGATAAAATATAAAATGGCAACTCATTACCATTTTATTTTTCATTGTACGGTCCTGTAACGAGCATCAGGATGGGGCCCGGCTTGTTGAGTGACAGCAGGGAGGCGTGATGGGAGGGCTATTATCACTGTTTAAAGTGTGCATGTCTCTTTGGCCGACCATCTTGGGGCAGCCAGCCAGAGAGACGCAATTTAAACCGGTCAGCCCAGCTGTCTAAAGACAGCTGGGTTGAGAGTAAGTGCAACCGTCAGTGTGCTGTGGAGCGTCGAGTGAGGCCGCTCCCTCCAATCAGGGCGCTGCTCACATGCTGCATGTGAACCATGCCAGGACTGGGCAAGGGAGTTTCCTCATTCCAGCCTGCCAGCAGTCCTGCACTCCAGAAAGAGGAGGTCTAAAGCGCAGGACGTGCAAGATAAGTTTATTTGTATTTATTTGCCCGTGACTGCGCCCCCACCCCCGCAGATGCCTGCTGCCACTACCCCTAAGGATGCCGGAAGAAACTGATGCAGTGTCTCTTCAGATTCACCCAGAAGCAGAGATATTATAACCAAGAATAACGAGACACACACACACACTTGTAGGCCATTGGCCACTAATACTGAAGTGTAGTTGACACAACCCAACAGCCAGAGAATAACGTGAAATTGTTGCCTACATCGGTTAGTGTACACAGAGGAAGACGTTGTTTGAAGGGGCTGTTCTGTGAGTGAATAGTAGTCTTCCACAATATTCCTGTAATTCACACAAAATTACAGACTCAAATTTCCCTGCAACGCAACTAGCCCGTTTGCCTGTCAAACTATTGTGGTCAATGAGGTCTTTGCCAGACTTCCTTCCTCCATAACCATTTAGGTCCCATTTTTTGTATGAGCTTTCTATTGCAGTGAAATACAATCATACTTGAGGGTGTTCCATTTAATTAGTTCAAAGTTATAAAAATGTGTCAATCCGCTTTCCTCCCCTCCAACTGCGCCAGAGCAGACCTCTTCACTAACATTAGTGACTTAATTTTGGGACATAAACCCATTAGGATAACAACATAAATCAGTATTTATAATATTCAAGGGCCACCCAGTGAATGATTCGACGATAGGTCTTAAAACCCAAGCAGCCATCTTGAAAGGGAGGAACAATAAGCAATGCATGCTGTTAGTAATTGGTATGGTGCATGCATGCCTTGGTAAAAATGCTCCTTTCTCGATACGTTTTTTTATTTGCTCTGGTAAGTTTTTGTCCCTCTCTCTGGATGCCCATTTGAAAAATGTAATATGCAAAATGTAGGACTGGTGTTTGGTGGGGGGTTGGCTCGGGTGACATTTTTAAGCCACTAACCTTGATGGCATTACAGGCAACTACAGCGACTGAACCTTTATTCTCGGTGTAAATGTGCATATTGATTGTCAGGGTTTACCCCCTAGAATAGCTAGCAGCGAGCATGCATTAGGCTCCACCAATCCCAGTTTTTATTTTACACAAATTTACCGCACTTAAACAGGCGCTGTGAACATATCTGAACCTGCCGCCCTCTGTAATGGCCTGGGCCCTGAGCCCTCCCAAGGGACGGGGCAGACTCCTCTGTAATGGCCTGGGCCCTGAGCCCTCCCAAGGGACGGGGCAGACTGTATACTCAGACTTCCGAGGTACATGTCCTCCTCGAGAGGCTCGCCTCTTCCTCCACCGCCAGCGTCTCGCCCTCACTCATTTCCCGCTCCACCGCCCCGCCTGCAGGCCGCCATTTCATGCGCACAGGTGGTTTAGAGTTTTCTTCTAGAGGCGCAAGTGTTCCAAAACCTCAGCGCGAGGAAGATGACGTCTGCCCAGGACAGCGTGCGCTCGAGGCTACCTCCTACCTCTGCGCTGCACCGAGCAGACAGCGCGAGCCCGGCTTCTGCTCCCACTTCCTATTGATGTGACAGCTGGCATCCGGCTGCGGAGCCCGAGATGCTCACTTTGATAATTTGCACCGAATCCTTGGAGGGTAAAAAGAAAAAAAAAAAGGATTCCCGGTGCCAAAGCATTGCTGCATGCTACTCAAGCACAGGATTAATAATGATTATTTCCAAAGTCCTATTTATGCGGATTTTTATTAGGAAAAACATAAGGGCCTTGGCAGAAAATGGCCGATGGCTGGCAGAAATACTGCTGTATATCAACAGTTTTTAATTGGAGAGAAAAAGCCCTTCTCATAAACAAGCAGGTAGTCTGGTACAGAGTACCTGCACTTCTATTTTTCCATTTCAAGCACTGACTAGTACCCATTAACCAGCACTAGTTCAGGACCCAGCGAGACTCACTAGCAGTTACCGCAACAACAGCCACCGTCATGTGAATGTTAAACACTTTGTTACCTGGCACAGCTTTGTGAATGTTTACAGTGTGGCAAGGCGGGAGCAAGGTCTCCATATCAAGCATTAAAATAATATTGAAATAACTGTTGCTCTTTATGTGGAAAATTTGTAATTAATGGGGAGGTGATGGGGATGTGTAAGGAGGAAAGCCCTTTTGGGATAAACCTCAAAAGTCTTTATCTGCATTCTCTTCTTACCAACTGGAATCTATTTTTCGACCAGTGCCCTGGAGAGGGCTGCTGTACTTCCAGTCACAGATAGTTTCCTCCAGCAGCAGTACCCCATCTAATAGCAGAGCAGCAAGTATGAAGAGGAACAGCAAACAAAAAGTACACCCAAGATACTACCCCACTCCTCTGTCCCACCACAGCTGAACTGTGTCACGAGTCAACAATGGAAAAAGTTGCTTTCCCGCTTGTTCCTCACTATACATTGAACTAGAAGGGACTGTAATGACAAAGTCTCCTTAGATTACTCCAGTGACCTTTATTAAAGCCCATGTAACTCACCTTGGCATCAACCGGCACACTTATTGTTCAATACTTCCCACTTATGTTCTCGACAAATGGTCCACTAATAATACTCTTGCCTGCATAACAGCTTGACGGAGACCGGATTTTCTTCACATTTTAAGTTGGTACCGCTTGCGGGGAGCTGATAGAGTATTGACTACCTCCTGTTTCGACCCTGCTTTTATGTAAATAGAATCGAATTGTAGCACTGCAGAGCGTTCTGCATTTTGCACCATAATAAACTTGTTGAAATGTTCTCCTAAACCACATCTACTGCATGCATCTCCTTATATAAAAGAACAAACCAGAGGCAATAGGAAAGATGCATCTAATCACTAAAAGCAATGAGGCCAGACATGACCCTCTACGTTTTCAATACATTTATTTAGCAGACTGCGGTAAAGCGGGTGGATGAGGCTGATCCTGACGCAGCAGTGTTATCAACATGGACGATACATGAACGCAAAGCATCTGAAGGCTTCTCAAAGCTTTGCTCTGTGCCGTCATGGAGTTACATCAGTGAGAAAGTACATAAAGACTGCTTTAGAATAAAGGCAGTTTTCAAAGTTCATGTAATTAGGTGAACTGGACTGCATTTGAACCAATACCCAGCTATCTGTCATAGCCTCACTCCAAACTCAATTGCGAACTAGAATAAATCCAAACACTACAAGGTCAGGAAAGGCATAGTCAACTCATTCAAAAACCCTACCAGAGGAAAATCAACGTTAGACAATCGGCTGTGTCACCATAATGTCAAGACCATCCCCCAGGACACAGATGCTCCTCCTCAGTCCATACAAAGGGTACACGTCTACATTTCCTAACACCTGGTATATCCAGGATTTGCCTTCAGAAGCAAATTTACTCAACTCTGGCCTCAGTGCACCTAGACTTCCAACACACAGCAGGGAAGACATGGTCCTATGGCTGACTTGAGTTCTACTGCTACCTTCCGAACTAGACCCACGAAACTGTGTGATCGCAGGCAACTAACCCTCCATTTGCTCATGACTCAAATTGTTAACATGGCAATTTGTAAATTTCGAAATCCCAACTGTTTAGTGTGCTGCTTAATAGGGTCCCAATTACAGGTGCCTTGGGCACTCCCGATCATATCCTAGTTTGAGCAGCGGCCTCCATAGGACCACACACAACATGCTGCGTGGATAAAATTTGTGTTTTAAAGCCCACTACAATAGACACCATCTGTGTACAGCATTCCAACTGCACCTTTATACTAGGGCCGCACCTTAGACAATTCTACCCCCCCCAAAAAACAAAAACAACAAAAAAAAGCAAAGCTAAAACGGCGCATCTGTGCAGTCTTCTATTCCCAAAATGTATTTGGAAAACATTACTTCAGGAGAAGCAAGGCCTCTAACTTGAGAACTTAAATACGGCAAACCCCTTGAGGGGACTGGGTAAGATGATATAAATTTTTCTTAATATAACCGAACATTTCAAGCCTTCCACAGCTGACAACAAAGTCCGCTACAGAAAAAACCACCATTGTACTCTCTAATCGAGAAGGTTATGGGGTTTTACAGCGGACTATGTAAACATTCATGCTAAGTAACAAATCCTTGCTTGAGATACACATGAGAATTCCCTTTGACCTACCCACTCAAAGGACCTTATTCAAATGTCCTTGCCAAATTTCTGGTTATCTAAGAAGTATCTGCACAGGAATTCTAAATGCAAGTAATTTGCATTAAAGTTACCCCTATATCTGGCATGGATTTAACCCTTCTGGACCTACGTTGGATAGCATGGTTTTAAATCGAGGTCTGGAAATGGGGCGCGTGAAAATTCAGTTCCTTGATGCAAGCAGTCCAAATCTGTGATAAAACATTGAAATCTGATGAAATGTTTTACAAAGTTTTGAGTAAATGTATTCTCTTCAGAGAATAACGTTCTATAAAAGCTACAGTACGTGTAAATTCAGACAATATAATAAAAATATACTACATTCGTGTGAAGTCACTGTATTTTTTCACATATTTAAGGACACTGCCCCCCTCACCCCTCTGTGTCTTGACTGCCGTGGGTGGGAGGAACTCACCTACATCTTCTCAGCATCTCACTACACCTCCCTTTGACCCTCAGCACGTGCAGGCTCGCATGGCACTCAGGCATATTACAGAGAACCCGTGCTCTGCAAACTCCAACTCTAGAGAATATGGGAAATCTTATGGATGACACCCTGCCTTGCGCTGCATGTCTTTTCTCTTAAGGTTAGCTATGCAGGCAACCACCTACCTATTCCCCCCTCCACTCAGAATTAAAGAAGGAATTTCCTTTCAATTTTCAAGAGACAGGCAGAAGCTCAGTGCGTCATATGAGCCAGTGGTTGCCACCTGCACTTATTTTTGGAGACAGGCACTTATTTTTCCAGATTGGACATTTCCCGAGAGCAAGAGAAGGAAAAAGACAAAAAGTGGAAAGATGGAGGAATCAATAAATCTGGATTTTGTATGGCATCGCTAATCACTTGTGAGGGTATCCAGGCACTGAGGGTACTGCTGCAGGGGGCTCAATCGAACAGCCAGGTCTCAGGTCCTTTCCTGAAATCCTGCAGGGATCATAAGGTTTGTAGTTGAAGTGGGAGGTCGTTCCAGGACTTTGCTGTGAAGAGCAGAAGGAGCATCCTCCACTGTTACTACGGCATATGAGGAGGTGGCACGTGATGGGCGAGGCAGAGGGAAACGGAGCGCAGGTGTCTGGAGGAAAGGTGGAAGTTCAGAGAGTGGTTGATGTAAGCTGGACTCTGGTTGTGGAGGGCTTTGAAAATGTGTATCAACATCTTGAACAGGCATTTTTTCTGAATATGGAGCTAGTGGAGCTTGTTGAGGTGAGAGGTAATGTGGATGCATTTAGGGAGGTCTAGGATAAGTCTGACCACTGAGGTTTGGATTGTTTGCAGTCTCTTGAGGCGGTGTGAGGTGATTCCTACGTAGAGTGCATTGCCGTAGTCCAGTTGCTGGTGACCAGGGTTTAGTGATGGCGAGTCTGGTGTTGATGGGCAGTCGCTTGAAAACCTTGCGGAGCATGCAAAGGATGAGGAAGCAGACAGCTGAAACTGCTTTGATCTGTCTTTCCGTGGTGAGCTTACTGTCCAGGATGATGTTGCGGGCATGGTTGGTTGCCCTTCTCCCTGCCCTGTCTCCCTTCTGCTGGGATCATGCAGCTAATCTCCTCCCCTGCGCTGCTTGACGGAAACAGAATAAATTGCTTACTTTTTCAGTCTTCAGAATCGCCCGTATAAGGACAGCATACCTCCCAATTCTCCTTACATTTGCAATTACCTGAACTTTGCCCCAAAATCCGGGACATTTATTCAAAGTGAACACGTTTTGGGACACTTCCAGCCTCCTTCCATCAAAAGTAACGGCTATAAAACCCCACAGACAGTCAGAACGACTGCCATAAAGGTGAAGCAGGGGAAAGGGGTCACCACTGTGAATTTAGGAGTGTAAATCAGTGCATGGTCAGAATGGTAACATACAAAACAGCACCTAGAGGGCCTGCAACTCAATTCTGAGAAACTGCTTCTGAACAGCTGAATTGCAAGAGGCTTGCTCTATGCACCACATTTAATTACGACTCTTTTTTTGGCCCAAGTTGCTAAAGGGTGTTCAATTTTTGTGTTCTGCTGTCTTAAGCTTTTAACACCAATCGCCACGTTTGGGAGGAAGCTGTCCAACTCTCTCGCCGTTATTTCCGGTTGACTTTTTCAGCATTCGCAGACTCTCTTTCGAGTTTGCATCAGAGCCGCGCACAGAAGCCTCGTTTGTAATGCTTCCGGTTGCTGGACGCGTAGACTCGGCAGCAGAGTCTGCTGTTAGTTTGTTAGTATCTCGCAAACTACTGGTAGCTCTCCAGCTACCTGCGAACAGCCCTCCTCTGCACAGCCCAGCCTACTAAATCAGAAGGTTTTGCTTGGCTTAATTAGTGTTTGTAAATCAACATTGAAACCAGTAGATTTGAGATGAAAATGTGTGTATTTTCAGATCTCATACCCTGATGTTTGGAGAAAAATGGTGGAATTTCTAAAATATATTTAAAGCACATGTGTGAATAATACTCCAGGGACAGTGGGGGATAATTATTACTAATATAACTATGGTGCCACAGGCTATTACTGTAAAACCCATGGAGAGGCATTTCACATTGACAAAGCCTTATCTAAATGACTGGTGGCAACCTAACCTGATGCACTGAGGAGGTTACTGTTGGTAATCTTGCATAGGTCGGCCACTAATGTAATCTGTCTGATGTGGTTGCTCTTACAATACTAATCATATTAGTAGCCTGGGATGTTTTTCAGTGAACGTAAGTGACTCTTTTTACAGAAAAGGTTGGAGACCCCTGGTCTACAAGCCAGCACCACCAATCCTTCAGCTTATAGCCACCCCAGGTCACCTCCCTCCAGCGGTACACAGAGCACCGCAAAGGTGTATGGAAACCTCCGGGGCCCCCCTGCAAAGGATGGCGAGAGGGCCCCTCACAATAACTATACCCTGGAGCTGACAAGCTGAGGGGGGACCCCTTTATGTATAGAAGACCGTGCCCTCCTGCACTGCAGGGGGTGTCTTTTACACCCCTGCCAACTGAGTCATAAGAACTCTACAGAGGCAACCACAACCTTCCATTGGCAGCTCAGGCTGAGCTCAAGGCTTACTCCCAAGAACTGGAATAATAAATAATACATTATGGTGTCAAAGTACTTAAAAGTCCAAATCAAGAATTTATAAACACAATAGAAATGTGCAAACTAGAAGCGAGAAAAAGTACAAAGTAGAGATGAAAAGATAGAACATGCTCATTTTGTTTTTCAGACACCTCTAAGTGACAATATGTTTTTGAAAAACAATTGGCCCTGATGCACGGGAGTTTCCCCTCAGAAAGCGCATGCCGTTTGTATTGTTTGCTTGTAAGTAGTGCGGATTGTGTGATGTACGCTGACCAGCCACCGTGGGGTGAAGGAGCGACCGGTCAACGTTCTCCAGCTGTGTAGGCAGCTAGAGCTCTGCCCCCGGAAACCAAGTCATTCGCCCAACTTTAACTGAGGCGGGCAGACTGCAAGTTTGGGGACTTGAATCAGTAAGCTGCTGACAGGTTAGCGGGGGTTCCGAAGTAGAGATCTGATGCAAGGACACCAAATGGAGATGGAGCCTTCTTGCAGTCTCTGAATTCTCAAAAACTCAGGAAGACCCAGCACATGATGTTGATGGGTTGAAGCCAAACATAGTTCTGGAGCCCCAATGAGGTTTCAAGACAGCTCGTCAGTGGTTTCTACTAGGCTTGGTTTTTCTCCCTAAAGAAGGAAGCGTCTTTAGGGTTGACAAGTTACTTTTTTTTCAAAATAGTGCTGGAAAGTCATCTTCATTCCTTTGCTGTTCCCTAAAAATGTTACTGCTCGAATCTACAAAGGTTCCATACTCTTTTTTCAGCTGCCAGGTTCGGTAGGACAAGCCATGCCCATCAGTCACAGGAAGCCCAGTGAATAAGTACAAGAGGACGAAACTAGTCTTCTTTTTGACAGGTCCAGCAGGCAATTTGAAGTACTCACATCCTGTCATGCAATTCCTTTTATCCTTACAACGGGTGCAACTGGTCTTTGGTGGTGAAGGTAGGCTGTGATGTTATCGAAATAAAAAGGCATCCACCACTAATCTAGCTGGATGACCGTTGCAGCTGTATTCTGCGGACTGCAGTGGCGTCAGCAAGGCTGGCCCATGGAACACCACAATGTTGCTCCAGCCCAATCAATATCGGAGATACCCCAAGAAGTAATTCCAATCTCCCAGAAGTTTATATCGTTTCAGTGGCAAAATGAGCTCAAATATATGAAGCTGAATGATGACTAATCAATTTGTTGTGTGTAAGTAATTTTGCTGTGTTTATTAGACCCGTTACCTGTCCATTGTCCTTAAACAAATGATGCTGTGCGGTACTCAATGCTAGATCAAGGTGGTTCGGCATCTGCGTCACAGCTATGTGAAGATAAAATACTGATGCCACATCTTCACATCTGCCCTGGATGATCAGTATTTAGCACGGTATACATTTGGATAAGCTCTCTAGTGATGCAGCCAGTACCAGCCTATTCTCAGCACCAGCTGATTGCTTTACTTATTACACCATATTAAGAAGTCATGATGTACCTACTGCTAACGCAGGCCCACATTAGGAATGTGTAGATGCTACATATAATCTCTGCAATGCTGCCTGGTTTCTGTGCAATACCAGATGCCAACGAGCTTCATCAGAAAGAAAAGAGCAGACGATCCTTGCAGCACTTTCGGAGAGCCGAGAAGCCACAAAATGTAGAAGTTTGTGGACGGATAGGTGGATTGTGTAAATCGATGCATTTTTCAGACATTTTGCACGTGCGGAAGCTCTTTGCATACGCGGACACAGCAGACACCATTTCTTGGGGAGCAGATAGAATTGAGATTTGCAGAGCGCGTTTAGGTGTTTAATTCCATAACCACCCTCCTCTAACTTAGCCTTATTAAAAACAGATCACTCAGCCGGATATCAAGTTATCGAGTCCGCGGTCTCAAACTGTGTTTGAGTACCAACCTCTACACCTCCCAGAGTAAGCTGGGACTGCCTGCTATTAGGACAAGTGTGCAAAGGGAATATGGAAATATTGTGGAGGCGTGGCTAAGAAAAAGAAGTAATACAAACAGCAAGTGCTACAAAACACAATCTGACAGCACCACTAACAAGTCAGGCAATTCACAGGTGTGGGCAGGCACAACCACTAGACTTCACATCTACACCTAGCTTCACCTAAATATGCCGGAAAAAAACAATGAACTATAAATCTGGGAAGGGGACCACTATGCAGCCACATTTCTTTGTAAAGGTAGCCCACTGGCATTTAAATGAGAACCACTGTCATCCCACTGGTGATCTAATGAGCTAGTTATTAACTGTGGAACCAAAAGGCAGATTATATTCCTGGCAGCCCCATTGGGGATATTAATGTATTCTAAGACAATCATCTTTTGAACCTATTCCTCTGTCCTCATTTTCTGTTCAAGTTTGGAAGTATTCAGAAACCATACAAAAGCGGTTAGTACGTTTGCACTAAAAATAAATAAAAAACGACCCGGGGACACATTATATCTAGGGCACACTGTTAAGGTTTACTCCACAGCGCACTTTTAAATATGTGTGCTGTGGCGCATTATGGACATTGCGCCATTTTTCAAAAACCGCACTCCGCCAGGGCAGCTGCAAGCTTCAGTCTTAACTGAGGGCAGAGCATTAGTGAAAGGCAGGCCAGCTGTGTGAACCAGCCGATCCGTATTTCCCAGTTCAGGGGCACCAGGTCTGTTTTTGAAAGGGCGGCAGAGATCCCCCTGCAGGTGGGTGCAGTAGCGACTATACCGACCTGCAGCGCAGTGTCCATGAGGTCCAAGGAACCCTCTTTCTCTCCATACAAGGGTCTCCCTAAAGGGATGCAATAACTGGGTGGCACATAGTGCATCTCTTTGCCTCAACCCAAAGCAAAGTGTTTCCCTCATTAGCAAATGGCCAAGCAGTCATGCTAATAAGGGAACATCCCCTTAAGGTCCTGCCGACGCTCTATGTGCGATGGCACAATCTGCATTACAGAGGGTCAAGTGCAAGCATCTGCAGCACCTCCTGAAATACCAAAGTGCTGTGGTGGTGCAGAAAACAGGCACACATGCAAGTTGTGTCCTTGGGGTACTCTACGTAATATTGCCCCCGGACTGGATTTTACTTAAAGGGAGGGTGAGTAGACAGTGCCCACTCTCATGGAGTGTTTACGAAAATGTAATGTGGTAAAGTAATAGCCTTTGGGACAAGCAGTACTGCATTAGAATCTTGAGTCTCCAACTTTACCAAATTGCTTGATCTTTTGCCAATCGAACTCTCCTTCTGAAGTGACAATGGGGTGCACCTTGGAGGATGCTTAACTTAAGTGATAAACACCAAAGACATATTCCCAGCATGCTTTTCAGTCAAGAAATCCAGAGTTTTTTTAACTGCAGGTCTCTACATTCCCTATTAGCATCTCTAAAGGCAATATACAGAAGCTGCATAGTGTCAGACACCTCCTGTACCACAGCCCCTTCCTCCCGGCTACAGACGGACATCTCTTTCACAGCTGATAGAGTAAGACATGGACACTCTGTCCTGTGACTCAAGGTGTTCCATAGGCAGTTAGCAGTGAGAAGCAGAAAATAGGACATTCTGCATCCAGCACCAGCTGAGTGCGTGTAACAGGACAGTCTACCCACATTCCAGACAAACCTGTAAAAAACAGAATGCTTGGTCAGAGACATTGTAAGACATGGGCAAAGTGGGCTCTGACCCAGGGCCCCAGCCTTTCAGGGGACCCCTTGATGGAGCCAACTCTATTCTGTTGAGTATTGCCCTGCTGACCGTACTAGAATAATTCTTAAGCAGATTGTTTTAAATACCGTTTTCCTGATTGTCTATTACAGACAATTGGCAGAGAAATGTGTTTATGCTTTATGCAACATCCATAATAAAAGTTTGTGTCAAAACAGGACCTCTCATATGAAAAATGGTAAGGTGTCCCAGAGATTATTTGAGTTAATATGAATGAGCTGCTGCGGAGTTACACTATATTGTCACCATCCCTGAATATTATATGCAAACACATTTTGAATCTGGAAGAGGGTGCATGTGCACTTTTGGTGAGCTGGCCAAAGAGGGCATTAAAGAGCTGAAATTGGATTATAAATGTATAACTGCTCTGAACAGGGCCCCCCCAAAATACGCCTGGCCCAGGGTTCCCAAAATCTTTAAGATGCCCCTGCACGTGGGCAGCTTACCCACTACTGGGAAAACCTTCTGGCATTCTGACAGCCTGATACCACTTTCTGTACCATCACAGACTCCAAAAGGAAGTGCAAAAGGATGCAGAACTGCCAGGGTTTTGAGTGGAGGAGGACATGTTGGAAGGTATCCAGTGCTGTGAGTGACTGCCTAGAGTCGTGGTATTTGTTGGGCGCTCAGAAGCATTATTGTGGCTTTGTAGCACTGTCTGAATCAAAGTATATATTAGATGAAATTTGGAGTGCTATAACTTCAGTTGGTGTTTCAAGCCAGGTTTTATTAAAAAACGTGTTCAAAGTACACTTTGTGCATGTGTGAAAGTAAAGGATGTACCAAAAAAGTTTGCATTTTATCTTTGGCTTTGGCTTCAGCAGCTCTGACACGATTAAAGTACTTTTTATTTGGAATGCTGCACATCAGTGTCGGAACACCACAAATTCAAGGCCATGGTAACCACTCCTAATCAATTCGGCCTACTCCCAACAAGAATTACTCCATCACACATTTACAAGAGGAGATCCAATTATTATGCAATAAAGCACATAGGTGAAAGTGCAACAGGTGAATCAAAGTGCTTAACATATTTTGGTATGTCACTTCCTGGTGCTTGTCAAAGGGAATACAACAGTGACATAGTGTATTAAACAAACATTATTTGTTTAAAGGTCACTGACTAGTCAATGGACAAATAATTACTCATGTTGAAATCTATTATACAATATCGTAGATAACACAAAAACAATTTGAATATAAAGAAAAAAGAGCCTGCATATATGTGTCTACTGACCATCCGCCATTTCGGCCACATTAAAACTCGAAATGGAATCTCCAGTCTATTTAAAATAATATACTATGGTTGGGTGGAATATTTTGGCCAAATTCTGCCAATCACCAGAACTGTAAGTTGGTGAGTGAGATATGGGCCCCCAGTGTGATTTCAAGTCACTAGCTGGACATCTGGTGAGATATTTCTAATGCGGGCAGACATGGCCATTCGGGGCCAGAAGGCTGCCACTCGAGTAGAAAATCTACTGAGGGACAGCAAAATCAACTCGGGTGGCTGTGTCCTCTGGCGCAACGTATTGCAGTTTGCACTGTTTTTTTGCACAAAACGTATTACTGGTGCTAAATTACAGCGTGATCGGCACAATGTGCCAATTGCCACCAGTTGGCGGAACCCCACTTGATCTCATGGAGTTTTTATGTAATTCCGCTGAATCAAATTCTGCGAGTTTCACCTCTCCCCTATTTTATACTTGTGGAACAAAAAAATAAATAAGTTGGAGGGAGTAGAGAGGAAGAAGTTTAATGGCCTGTTCATCAGATGATAAAATCATTCAGTTACTTATAGCGAGACCTGTAGCCTTTCTTACATACCGAGACTTCCTAGTGGTTTAGTTTGCAATCGGAGGAGAGTCTTACTTTCTATATTTTTCACCATCTCGGGCCCACTTACATTTTTTGTACAATTGCTCTTCTTTCATAACCGAGAAGTTACTTGCACGTTTCCACAAATGAAGAGAGACTGGCTAACATTCACAGTCTTAATCTGACATTGATGCTTGAACAGTCTTAAACTTCATCACTAATAGTGCTACCTATCTAGATGAAATTGCAAGGACAACTCAATGCATATAATACAGTGTGTGTGTGTGTGTGTATATATATATGTCACATATTACATCATTCATGACATGGTCAGTGACATCACTGATGACATCTCAAATGACATCATCCAGTGAATGTGGTTTGGTTCGTTATTTAAATATGTATTATATATATATATATATATAGCAATCCGCATTGAAGAATGAGTGGATATATAAATATAAATATCTGGATGGAGGAGTTAGTAGCAGTGTGATTGACTGTCTAAGTGACTAATTTATAGTGTCTCACTAAATATATTGGATAGTGACAAAATTGTGTGAATATCTGTATCACTTTATCAGTTGTTGTGTAAACTGCTTCTCCAGTTGGTTACTAGCTATGTGAAAGTCTATATTAGTTATTGATTAGTTAACTGAGTATTTGTATGGGAGAGTGAATGTGTGTGTGTGGTTCGGTGGGGGGTGTGTGACTGCCCAAAGATGTGTGAATAGTTGATTCAGTAGGTATATGAGGTTAAGACTACATGTTATAACAGTTGTTTGGGTGAGTGGATATCTGTATGGGTGTGGTGATGAGCAAATATATCTCTCAATGGTACATGTCCAACAAACTAGAAAAATAAAAGGCAGTGTATGTGTCAGTAGTTGTATATAAATAAGTATACATAAGACTCAGTGAGTGTATGAGTGACTGTATGGATAACTGTATACTTGTAATAATTATTTTATAACACACTAAGTATGAGTTACTATCTATATGAATAGATGAAGTGGTGTTTGTATAAGTGTGTAGCTAAGTAAATGTAATATGATCCATTGTTTGCACAAGTGAGTAGGATGACCTTCATATAAGTGAATAGGATGTGTGCTAGTCTGTAATGTTGATATAGGCGTATAAGTATATTTGATAGTGTTCTATTGATCTTTGACAGCATGTATGAGTGATTAGATGTGTGTGTAGATCATGTTATGAATGATGTAATATGTGACATCATCTGCAGTGGATTGCAGGCGTGCGAGTTCTACTTAGTACAACTAACTATAACAGAGGAATTTCAATGGTTTTGTACGAGTGAAATGTCCAGCTAACTATAACACCCCTAAAACCTATAATTTTTTTCTGTGAATTTCTAAGGTTTTTTAAATGCTAATTCCTAACTATAACATGTCTGAAAACCTATGTTTTTTTCTGTGAATTTCGAAGGTATTTTAAATGCTAATTCCTTACTATAACCTGTCTGAAAACTACGTTTTTTCTGCAAATTTCAAAGGTTTTTTAAATGACAATTTTTAAATGTATTAATTGTTATATTTATTTTTTTGATACTGATTTACTACATTTTTTTAAACTATTTTTATATATTTTATTTTTAAAATTACATTATACATTACATTACAAAATATACTCTCAGAATGAATTACTTTAGTTTAAATACTTTACAAATAGGCAACAGACTTAAGTACAGTAGTTACAGTTGTTGCAATAAGCAACACAATTTCAAACACAATGCAACATTGAGCTCAATGGGAATTTCTAGTTAAATGCAATTAGTTACTTTGTGGATTACTTTTCTAACCACAGGACTGGATCCTAGATTCAGTCCTGGGACATCTCCTGTAAACAGTTGAGTAAAAACGTTTTGGTTACAGTAGTGATTTTTAAGGAATATTATTGTATTTTAAAAGTGGACACTTAGAAACTTTTTCAGATAGAATCACCAATGTTATCCTATGGGAGGAAATTCACTTAGCAGGTAAGTAGTGTTATCGTTACTTTTTCTTACTCGGTGGTGGATCTTGGATCCAGCACTGGTGCATCTTCTGTAAACAGTTGAAAGAATGCGTTTAAGTCATACAGGCGAATTTTAAGGAATATTTGTAGTTTGGGAACATCAACACTTGGAAACTTTTCTGGTGAAAACCAGAACATGGATTCCTATGGAAGGAAATACAAGTTACTGGTAAGTACGGTTAAAATTATTTTTCAGGATCCGTACTGGGCTCAAAGATCCAGCACTGAGGTCTCTCCTGAGAACAGGTGAGTAAATCGGAATTCGTTGTTCGGATGATTTTAGGTGAGTATTTTAAAGTTCCAAAACTCCACACTTAGTAGAATTTCCAAGCAAAACCAGTCAATGTTAGCCTATGGAAGGAAATTCAAGTTACTGGTAAGTACGGTTAGAATTATTTTTCAGGATCAGTACTAAGCTCAAAGATGCAGCACTGAGGTCACACCCCTTTTTACAACACTCTGCAACGCAGCTCCGTGGCGCTTACTGGAGGTACCTGGTGGGCTAGTTGCCCCCAGGGGACCTCGGGATTGAAGAGGAATTAATTTCCCAACTTAAAACGCGACACAGGGCGTGTTTGCGAACATATCGCTTAAGGCCCCACCCTCTACCTTCACTACAGTGCAAACAAGTCCCGTGGTGCGTTTTAAGTTGGGGGATAAAGTTCCCTTGAATCCTGAGGGTCCCTGGGGTCCAACTAGCCCACCAGGTACATCCAGTAAGCGCCACAAGGCTGCGTTGCAGAGAGGTGTAAAAAGGGGCGTGGCTTGAACCAACTCTCTGCAACGCAGCCCTGTGGCGTTACTGGAGGTACCTGGTGGGCTAGTTGGCCCCCAGGGACCCCCAGTATTGAAGGGCAATTAATTCCCCAATTTAAAACGCGCCACAGGGCGCGTTTGCAGAGTGGTTTGTGAGGGGGCGGGGCCTAGGCACAATCGCGTGGCTTTAAAAAAAAAAAAGTTGGAAAGGGAGGCAGTGTAGCCCTCCTTTTTACTTTTTTGGGGCCCTGGGGACCCCATCCTCCAGGGCCTGAACTTCAATTTTAAACAAAAAAAAAATATTATCGGGAAGGGGGCCGCTTGGGCCCCCCTCCCTTGCCCAATTCCAGGCCCCGGGGACCCCATCCCCCAGGGCATGAGCATTTTTAAAATGTTTTATTCTGTTGGAGGGGGTTGTATAGATCCCTCCTAAGCCCTTTATTGGCCCTGGGGATCCCATCCCCCGGGACACCCTTTCCGTTTTTAAAATGTTTAAATTATTTTTGGGGAGGGGGGCCACGTGGACCCCCTCCCTGGCTACTTCTGGCCCCGGGGACCCCATCCCCCGGGGCCTGGGCACCTCGTTGGAGACCGTGGGGGAGCCTCAATGCCCCCACGGTCCCAGCCCGCTCACGCAGATTGCTTTACCACATGGGGAGCAGCTAACATGCTGCTCTCCATGTGGTAAAGCAATCTGCTTTGCTTCATTGAAGCAAGAGCAGGTTTTCAAATCAATCAATCAATCAAGAATTTGTAGAGCGCACTACTTAGCCGTGAGGGTCTCGAAGCGCTGGGGGAAAAAGGGGGGGGGGCGCTACTGGTCGAACAGCCAGGTCTTAGGCTCAGTGGGAGGGTGTTCCATGTCTTGGCGGCGAGGTGGGAGAAGGATCTGCTGCCAGTGGTTGTTCTTCGGATGTGAGGGACAGTGGCGAGGGCGAGGTCGGCGGAATGGAGCTGGCGGAAGAAGAGTCATCTGTTGAGGTAGGATGGGCCGGTCTTGTGGAGTGCCTTATGGGCGTGGATGAGGAGCTTGAAGGAAATCCTCTTGTTGACGGGAGCCAGTGCAGGTTTCTCAGGTGGGGGGTGATGTGGCTATGGCGTTGTACGTCGAGGATCAGGCGTGCAGAGGCGTTTTGAATGCGTTGCAGTCGTTTGATGAGCTTGGCCGGGGCTCCCGGGTAGAGGGTGTTTCCAAAGTCGAGTCTGCTACTGACGAGGGCCTGGGTGACTGTTCTTGTATCTGTCGGGATCCACCTGTAGATCTTGCGGAGCATGCAGAGGGTGTTTAAGCAGGAGGAGGAGACTGCGTTGACTTGCTTGGTCATGGAGAGTGTTCAGTCGAGGATTACTCCCAGGTTAAGTGCGTGGTCAGTGGGTGTCGGGGCTGCTCCCAGTGCCGTAGGCCACCAGGAGTCGTCCCAGGCTGAAGGGTTGGAGCCGAGGATGAGGACCTCCGTCTTGTCCGTGTTCAGCTTCAGTCGGCTGATATTCATCCAGTCGGCTAATGCCTTCATTCCTTTGTGGAGGTTGGATTTTGTGGTTCTTAATGAGGGAGAGGATTAGTTGAGTGTCGTCGGCGTAGGAGATTATGTTGAGGTTGTGCTGTCGGGCGACTTGTGCGAGCGGGGCCATGCAGATGTTTAACAGTGTCGGGCTGAGGGATGATCCCTGGGGTACGCCGCAGATGATCTTGGAAGCTTCAGATCGGAATGGGGGAGGCGGACACTCTGAGTTCTGCCGGAGAGGAAGGAGGTGGTCCATTCCAGGGCCTGGTCTCTGAACCCAGCGTCGTGGATGAGTGTGCGTAGTGTGCGGTGACAGACAGTGTCGAAGGCGGCGGAGAGGTCCAGGAGGATGAGGGCCGCGGTATCACAGTTGTCCAGCAGGGTCCTGATGTCGTCGGTGGCGGCGATGAGGGCAGTCTCTGTGCTGTGGTTGCTGCAGAACCCTGACTGGGATGGGTCCAGGATGCTGTTTTCTTCGAGGTATCGGGTTCGCTGTCTGTTGACGATCTTCTCGATGACCTTGGCTGGGAACAGAAGCAGGGAGATGGGCCGGAAGTTCTTGAGGTCTCTTGGGTCCACCTTGGGTTTTTTGAGTAGGGCGTTGACCTCGGCGTCTTTCCAGTTCTCTGGGAAGGTCGCGGTCTCGAAATAGAGATTGATGACGTTGCGCGGGTGCGATGGAGCTGCTGGCTTTGTTGAAGATGTGGTGCGGGAGTGGGTCTGATGGGGAGCCGGAGTGGATTGCGCTCATGGTCTTGATGGTGTCATCTATGTTCATGTTGGCCCAGGCTGGCAGGGGGTCGTGATCGATGGTGTGCGGTCGATGGTGTGCGGGGTGCCTGGAGTGTCAATGTCTGTTGGGGTTGTCTGGGCGTTGAAGCTGTCGTGGATGTCAGCGATCTTGCGGTGGAGGAAGGTGGCGAGTGAGTCGCACAGGGCTTGCGACTGCAGGAAGTTGTTGGTGTTGGAGCTTGGGTTGGAGAGTTCCTTTACAATGTTGAAGAGTTCCTTGCTGTTGTGTGCGTTGTTGTCGAGGTGGTCTTTGAAGGAGGTCCTCTTGGCAGACCTGATGAGGTGATGGTGTTTGCGGATGGCATCTTTGAGGGCTGCAAGGCTGTCTGGTGTCTTCTTATTGTGCCGTTTCTTCTCTAGTTTCCGGCAGGTTCGCTTGGAAGCTAGGAGTTCTGGGGTGAACCAGCAAGCTCTCTTGCTAGTGTCTCTGTGGGTGGGTTTCTTCAGTGGGGCAAGGGTGTTGGCGCAGTCGTTGAACCAGCTTATGAAGTTGCAGGCGGCGTCGTCGATGTTGGAGGTGTCGGTGGGTGAGCTGAGAGCGAGGTTTGCGTGTAGTTGCTCTTCCGTGATTTTGCTCCAGCAGCGGTGGAGATCTGTTGGGTGCGGTGGTGTGTGGTGGGTTTCTGGAGGGTGAAGTGGATGCAGCGTTGGTCAAGCAGTTAGCAATGACAGGGTGGGAGCTGTGAGGCTCCCGCCCTGCCATTGCAAACTACAGTGTCCCGGGGGTGGGCACCCCAGGACACAGCAGGAGCCGGCCCTGTGGGTTGGCGGTCCCCAGGGCCATCAAGGGCTCCAGGAGGAGGGCTGCGTGGCCCCCCTCTGGACTTTTACAAAGCTCCGGGGGTGGTGGTTCCCGGGGCTCGGGGTGTCAAGGACCCCCCAATTTGCATCTTTAGTGCCCCGGGGAGGCGGCGGTCCCCGGGGCGTGTGGGGGGGGGGGGGGCTGTGTGACCCTCGCAATGTCAATAAAGTGGAGCCCTGTGGTGGTGGTCCCCGTGCTCTGGGGGCCTTAGAGGCTCCCCCACATTAAACTATTAAGCGGGGCGGGTGCCTCCCGCGATTATTCATAATTTGCCCCGGGGGTTGGCGGTCCCCGGGGCAGTGTGAGGGGGGATTGGGCCCACCACACTTCCTTTTATAAACATGCCCCCGGGATTTGGCCCCCCGGGCACTAATTATCATCTAAGTGCGAAGCCGCACTTCATTTTTTTTTTTTTCAAAATCGGTAAGATCCGCGCATCCTGCGCGGATTTTACCGATTTTACAAAAATATAAATTTTTTGGGCCTTGGGGTCCTTGTGGGACCCCCTGAGCAGGCCTAGGAGGTCAGGGTGTTTCTACCCTGCCCCCTTTTCGTGTTTTTTTACATTTGTTTATTAGGTTTCTTGTGCCTCGGTTCTACCGAGGTACAAGATGGCTGCCAACACTTCCTGGTTTGGAGTGTTGACAGCCAATTAGCATGCAGCTCGTGCACAGCAGGGTCCGCGGATCCTCTAAGGACCCTCCGAGGCCATAGATATATATGTACTTTTAATTGCATTTTTCTCAGGAACTACTGAACAGATTTACACCATATAAGCAAAAGGCATGAGTCTGAACCAAGGACTACAACTTTGCCAAATTTGGTGTAATTCCGTTCAGCAGTTCGGGCTGTAGCCACGATGAACGGTACCTATGGAAAATTGCATATGATAAACACGTTTTGGGACCCCCCTTTTTTCTCAGCCCCAGCTTCACGAATCACCCCAAGACTTTCAGGATAGGAGTGGACCGGAGCGCCCCACCAGTTTTGAAAATTTCATGAAGATTTCCCAACCGGCGCCCAAGTTATTCCAAATAGAATGTTGCGGATTTCCTATTAAAAATAGGTCCTAACTATAACTACCTACTGGCAGCCGCCAGTCGGTAATGTAATATATATATACACACACACACACACTTTTTATGAATTGTGGTGTTCTACCACGACTGAGACATTTTAGGAGCAGTTTTGGGTACACAGTCAATTTGTAAACTTAGTCATAGATCTAATCTCATACTCGGTTCTCCGATTATGTTCATTTTACCCCTACTGATAGATAACATTTGTTTCCTAGTCCTAATCACAAAATGATCTCTGACAGAATCAACCTGCTTTTCTATATATACACCACACTCACAAGATAATTATGATCTGAGGTTGTTTGCATACTTTTGCTGTGTTTATCCAAGTGTTTTACTGGGTGGTGCATAACAGTGCCGTTGGTTTGGCAGCACTTTGATGATATAAAATGCATATATTGGTCACAGGATTCTGGCTAACAAGAGTTGCTTGAGAAGAATCATTTGCAGGGGTGTCGCTGCAAACTGTGGCATTGCAGTTACCCCGCTCAAGTGTACTCGAAGTGTTAAATGCAGATGTAAATTACCAGAAAGCATCCCTTGCATATATGCATGGGTGGACGGGATGCGGGATGGTCTGTGGCCTTTGTACATATTTGGTGTGGAATGTGAAGACGCGCATTTCTTAAACTGTATTGCCACCTACAGTATAGCTGGCCTGTGTGCACGAGTACCAAAGAAGTGTTTTGTCAGAAACTAGAGCTGCTGCAAGCTACAATCATATGGATAATTGACTATGCAAGTGCTTAGATGGAGTATTCTCCATGGCAGAAATGGTGTATGTGTGCAGTGGCAGCTGGCACAGAACGTGGGTGAAAAATAATATATAACACCTCTGCACGACCGCTGTCCCTTCTCCGCCGTCTCTCCTCTGCTTATCTTCCTGAATCACGAAAGGAGGAAGCACAAAGGCTCTCCTAAGCCAAACACGACAATGCTGTCACCAGCATGATGGTAGTGTCGTGATTGGTCTGAGCGGCCTGGTTCGGCGCTCAGACAGAGAGGGAGCCTGAGCAGGTTTTCCACCCAGGCTGTCCAATAAAGCCAGGTGGAGAACATGCTAAGTGTGCATGACTTTTAGGCCGGCCCAAGACGGCAGGCCAAACCATCATGCGCACTTAAGTGCACATATTTCCTCCTCCCCCTGCTCTGACAGCTTAGCCCGCCCTGCCCCCCCTTACCTGGCTGGGACTGAAAAATAAAATGTTAACATTGCGTTTTATTATTTTATTGTTCCTTTTTTGTGCTGCAGAAAAGTGGTGAGGCGATGCTCCTCCACCTTAGCGGAGGCGCCGCCAGTGTATGTGCGGGTTGTGAAAAGAATTGTTGACTGTATTGCTGCACACATTTGATGTGCGGCATGGATGCGAATTTATCTTGATTGAGAACTTAGGAAGCGAGTGTTGCAGTTGCTGTAATTTTAGGAGCCACGCTTGGCTTTCTCCAAAGAAGTCTGAAGGCCCCCTGACGAGCGGTTGTAGGCAGTGTTGATGATAGGAAAGGCTTTGGACTTCTAAGAAACGTTTTCAACATAGGCCACTCGAAAGATCTGGTTCTCCACAGACCCGCCCCTCGACAAAACGTTCTAATTTGGAATAATCCTCATATGGTTCAAGTAGCAGCAGCCAGCCACGTATACGCAAGAGTCATACATGGAGGGTGCTTGTAAGGTGCCCAACGCTTAAAGAAACCCTGTGTCCTACTGTCAGGTGGAGCTAAATTCCCAGGGCAGGCGGGCACAAAGGTACCAGAGTCTCATCTGTATGCATGATGCACCGCTTTAAACTGATTGCCATTTCACAGAGGACTCGACGGTATACCTGCATTGATTTTCTTTTATACTGTAATTAGGCGTAGATATATCTGTCGTCCTAATCGCCTTGCAGCTGCACCATAATAGAAGGTAATAAGCATAACAGATCCTATTTTTCATACCCAGTATACACAGGGTTCCATGGGAAGGAAGTTATTGAATAACATTCCTGACATTTTTAACTCCGTTCTCTATGAGCATAACGCGGTTCAGAAAAGTGGCGCGGCTCACCATTTAGGATTTTGATCTGGTGTGGAGATCATGGTGCAAGGACAGGTATGTGGTGGCAGATATTAACATGGCATTGCAAACACCACCATACGAACACCCGGTTCCTCCTATCTGGGGGACAACACAGTGGTCAGTGCAAATAGGAGGAGGAATTGGAGGGCTACGGGGACGGGCACCAGCACACAAAAGTAATCTTTAGGATTTCTTATACCGAGTGGCTCTAGAGCAGTGATTCTTAACCTGGGGTTCACGACATCTACTCTGGGGGTATACGACTGTTTAGAAACTTAAATAATATTAGCTCATTAATAAGCCAAATGGATATAAAAAAACAAAAGGTGCAACTAGATAATTTAAAAAGCTCAGTAAATGTGAAGGCATTTGAAATTGGAGGTGAAAAAGTAAAGCTGCTCTCCTCAGCTTGGTTTATGGGAGCAGCCGAAGTAGAGCAAACAGAGTCTAGAATCAACATGTGGGGGCCTCAAGTGTCGCACTAGTATATGCCGGCAATGAGAGAGCATCCATTAGGAGCAAAAAGGACAAAGTGAAATGCTAGAGTCTGAATCGTCATAAATAACATTTCATAAAGACCCAACCTTCCCATTAAAATTCCATTGATTTCTTCTGTCTAATTGAAATACAAATATTTTGAATGTGTGTCAGTTTAATGTTTTATCGTTTTTGAGGTGGAACTCGTTGAAATTGTTAACGCGGGGTCCCAGGCTTCCAGTACTGATTCAACACTAACAGAAGTTAAGAAGTTTACAACCGCTGCTCTAAAGTGTGTGCTGGTGTGGACTGTGGCAGTTCTGTTGAGTTGACAGCACTTTGATAACTATTTCTATGTGGCTTTAGTGCCATCTTATGGAAAACAGGGGTGCACGGATCCTGTGTTCCCAGTGCTGGTTGGAGGGTGACCATTTTGTAGGTGCCTCACTGGACACGATGCCCTTGCTGTTACCAGGTGCAAGTATAGTTATAGTGATTGTATTGCGGATGTAAGGAACAATCAAGCACCCCTAGCAAGTGTGGTTGCAAAGAAGTTGTCAAAGGATCAGGCTTATGGAAAGGGTATCTGGTGAGCTGCATCATAGCGTGCAGCATTTCCTAGACTACATTGTCAGCTACCCTGTCACTTAGTGCACTTGTTTCAGGGACGTAAGTTCATTACAGAAGACAGGGCGCGCCCTACAGACAGCAATCCTTAGGAGTGCTTGAGTGCCACTTGGTGTAACCGGAGCAGTCTCACAGGGTCCAGGTAGAGACCGCAGCACCACCATCTCAAAGTGGGCAAGCCCCAGTACCTCTCTGCAGAAATCATGTCTTCCTTCCAGTCTATCAATGTTCCAATTGGCTAGAGAGTACATCTTCCTGTGTCAATCACAGCAGGTGTGAGGTGCATTGTTGGTGGTCATCCCATAATTTGATTGGTCGCATCTCTGCCTCCATCTTGTACCTAGAAGCTGGAGCATAGATGGCAGGACTCTGGCCGAATGAGTCTCCACTGCGCAGGACTTACTACACCATTTCGCATAAGCACCATCCTACCTCAAAGTGGATTGCCACAGCCATAACATATTTTGTGAATCACTTCTTACATTAATTTCAAGAAATCTCTATTATCATTGCAGCAGTACAACACCAAAATATGCACGCAGTAGGAAGCAGTCATCCACTTTTTGAAAAGGGGGTTCCTGGAGAAGCGAATCAACTTTTTTTTTTAAAAAACATCTCTACATTTGACAGGTTTTCATTGAGTTTACATCCTGTGCTAGATCCAAACTTCTTCTAAAGGGTCGTCACTGCTAACTTTACTTCTGTGGCATTAATTGACCAGAATATCTGCATAGACATATTACTGGTGCTCCATTTCAAGCACTGAGCTTCGCCTGTTCAGCTTTTAACAAAAGGTGTCAATCAGGAAGTGGCCATTAGCAGGCCATGTTTAATGTCTGTGGACATCGGATTACGATCAAGCTGAGTGTACTGTACTACATTGCATTAGGCCACTGGATTGTGCCAGGCTAGCTTCACTCCAGTAAAATGGAAAGCACGGGAGCCACGTCTGGGCATACCCCTCCCACTCAGGGTGATAAATGCAAAAAGAACAATTGATGGATAGTATGTTGAACAATGTCAAACATTCACCCCAGTATAGAGATGTGGGCCTAAATCCATCTTTTTTTTGCTCACAATGCCATTCCAGTTTAAACCCAGCCATATACAAATCAGCCTTGACCCTGTTCCCCATGGGAACAGTCCAGCCGAACTGCCAGGTCAGGTCCTCCCAAGACCAACAACAACCATCCTGGGACCAGTTTCATGGTTTCACCCCATATCAGCCAGACCAGCTTGACTCCAGTGGCATGGAGAGCACGGTGAGTTCCCTGCTATGTTTCTCACTGACAAGATGAGAGTTTTTAAACATGTAACTTCAGAACATTTGCCCAACCGGAGTATACCTCTCTGTGATGCCCATCTACACCTGGTGTCCAGGAGGAGCACATTGGTTACCCCACAAGTTTAAAAATAGATGATATAACGCGGAAGGACGGGCCCGACGCAACAACCTGCGCTTTGGTGGCTTTCCGGAAGGATGGGAGGGTGGTCAGGCGGAGTCCTTCTTGGCGCAATGGCTGGAGAGCTGGATCCCGGCGGACACTATCTAGATGCTTCGTGGTGGAGAGAGCTTATCGGTTGCTGGTGCAGAAGCCCCCGGTCGGAGCGCGCCCGAGACCGATCATTGCCAAATTTCTGAACCATGCAGACCGGGATACTATCCTGAGGCAAGCGAGATCTAAGGGTACACTCACATACGACAATACCTCCATTATGATCTTCCCGGACTACACAAGGTTGGTGCAGCAGCAACGCCAGTCCTTCACTGCAGCCAAGGCCCGTCTCCGCGATCTAAAACTTCAATATGCGCTGCTCTATCCGGCGCGGCTACGGGTGGTCTACAAATCCTGATTGCCCCGGAAGAAGTGTTTCAGTGGACTGATGAGACTGTGAAAATTCGGCTTAACACTGCCAAAGAAGGAGAATCTGATTCTTCATCAAGTGGTTTAGTCCGGGAGGGTCTACGAAGTCCGCGTCGGAGACGCAGAAGATCACAATCAGGCGGGATCTCGCGCTCGGGCTCTGCCGCACGCCAAGATGACCAGATACAGCCACAGCGGCCAGGAGTGCCTTGATGACAGAGAGTCGTATATGTTGATCAGTGTACATGATGCATATGGAAGCCCAAAGCAATGTTGATTTAGGCTGGGAGCCCGCCCTGATCGGTATGGGAGGGTAGGTGTTACAGCCTAGTTTCGATGGGTTGTTACTGGGGGCTTCATTGGAGGATGCAGCGCTGGCTGACCGGTTGGAGGCTTGGCCGCCATCCGTCCGCGACAGGTGCTTCCACATTTGGGAGGTGCGGGGTGGGGGGTGGGTGGTGGGGAAGGGAGTTTTTGGGGTGTTGGGGGGGGGGAGGGGCTTTGCTTGCGTGCGCTCTGTTGCCTATTGTTTGCCATGTACCATGCCGGCTGGAAAGTAGAACCCTTAGGTCCATTTATGCCATGCTGTTCACATGCCTACTGCTAGGGAGGGAGGGCGGGTAGGGCCCGGGTCGCTACGAATAATGAGCTGGAATGTGAGGGGGATGCTGGACAAAATTAAGCAGGGAGCTGTGTTTCAGTACGCCAAAAGGGCGGGGGCAGATGTTCTTCTATTGCAGGAAACTCACATGCTGGGCACCAAGGCACTGTGCCTGCAGCGCTCAGGTTACACACAGGCCTTTCACTCTGGCTTCACAAGGGGCTCTAGGGGGGTGGCGTTCCTCATACACCGTAGAGTGCCATACATACACAAACGCGCCTGGACAAACACACAGGGTAGTTACGTAGTGGTACAGGGGGAGATCGGCGGAGATAGGGTGACATTTGGTAGTGTATATGCTCCTCCCCGCTTCAGTGGTCACTGACTGAAAAGTTGCTATCCCTGTGGAGTGAGGTGCCCGACTATGTCCATCGTGGGAGGGGACTGGAACGATGTTCTACACAGAGGCTGCGATAGGTGGCGATGTGGGGCAGTGGCGCAGGACCAAGGGTATGAAGGAACCACCTATCAGCGTTGGTCACGGGGCTTGATTGGCTGGACGCTTGGCGATATAAACACGGCGCCCGACGGGTTTATACATACTTCTCGGCGGCGCGAGACTCGTTCTCTAGACTAGACTATATTTTTGTCCCAAGGGAGGTTGTTTCTTGCATTGCCTCTGCGGACATTTTGCCGCGGGCCCTGTCAGACCATTTCCCGGTGCTCGTCTCGCTTAGCGTGTGCCCAGCCAGGCAGCCATTCCGGTTGCGGATGTCGGCCTGGCAATTAACTCTGGACGAATATAAAGCGCACCTGACGGTTGAAATAGACCACTACCTGTCTGTGAATGTGGGGTCGGTGGACTCACTGTCTGTTCTCTGGGAGGCCCTGAAGCCCACATGGCGTGGATATATCCTGGTGCGCGGCGGCCCGGAGGGAGAGACGCTGCGACCTAGTGCGACGGGAGGCAGAACTAGAGACGCTGGAGCGCAGAGCTCAGGAGGTCGATGGTGGACCAGTAAGACGACAGTTGGTACTAGCGCAACAGCAATATGCGTCGGTCCTGATGGAGGCGCGGCAGGCCTGGTTGGCAACTCGCAGTCAGGTCTACCAGTTGGGCGATAAGTCCTGTAAAATGTTGCACCAGCTATGCCAGGGTATCATGCAAGCCCAGCCGCTGCCTCGGATCGTGACCGCGGAGGGGGAGCCTATGTTGGATCCAGCGGAGATTGCAGAGAGTTTTGCCGGGTATTATGAGGCGTTGTACGCCCCCCGGGAGTGCTTAGAGGCTGGTACCGTCCAGCACTTTATCGACGACCTCCCGCCAAAGACAGTCTCGGATGAGGTGAGGGACCTGCTGGACAGGCCCCTGACAGATGATGAGTTGGGCGCCGCGCTGGGAGAATTGAACCCGGGTAAGGCGCCGGGTCCTAACGGTTTTCCCAGTGAATTTTTCCGGAGATTTTCGATCCAGTTGGGCCCGCTCCTTCGGCCGGTAATTGAAGAGTCATGCGAGAATGGGTCGCTCCCGCCGGATTGGCGCCATGCCGAGGTTGTAGTATTTCTGAAGCCCGGGAGACCCCCCGAAAGCCATGCGTCCTATCGTCCGATATCACTCCTTAAGACCGAAGCCAAGATCTTAGCGAAGGCCCTGGCTACTAGACTCAGGCTGCATATCTCGGCTCTGATTCAACCGGATCAGGCAGGATTTATGCCACAGCGGGCCACCCGCCATAACATCAGACGGGCTCAGGTTGCGGTGTCAGCTTGGAGAGGATTGGGGGAGCAAGCCGCTCTGTTCCTGGCAGATATGGACAGGGCCTTTGACTCCCTCAGCTGGACATACCTCTTTGCCCAGCTGAGCCGATTGAATCTCGGCCCACACTTCCTGGCGTATGTCCAATTGCTATACACTGGTCTTACCGCATCGGTGAGTGTCGGAGGTGTGATATCTCGCTCGTTCCTGGTCCAGAGGGGGACGCGACAGGGCTGTCCCCTCTCCCCGTACCTATTTGCGCTCGCAATGGAGCCCCTCGCGGCACAGGTGCGCATTGATGCTCAACTCAGGGGATTTCGATGGGCGCCTGGCCTTTCCGACCGAATAGCGTTGTACGCGGACGACGTCCTGTTCTTTCTCACTGCCCTGGACCGTTCCGGGCCGCGATTGTTGCGTATTCTGCATATCTTTGGTGAGACCTCGGGCCTATACATATATATATATATGGATATATTCAATCTGCAGCAAAGCGTCAAGCTACCTACTCACTCCATTGGCCACTCCCTTGATGGTGTCTGCTCCAATTTCCCGTCCATCTCCACCTTGTCTCCCATTCCCCAAATTTGGACTGATCACAGTCTGATCCCTTTCCATATCCTCAACGATCCCCCTCCGAAATGCAAAAAACCAACTCGCCAACATACTTACCCTATCAACTGGAAAACTGTCCAGAAAAATCTTACTTCTCATCCCTTGTCCTCTACCAATGCCCCCTCTCCCTCTGGTAACATCGATCAAGATGCAGTCTCTCTCAACAACTGGCTCTCTCAAGAAATCTCCAAACGATGCCCACCTAACAAAAAAGACAACACCCAAAAAAATACGAAAATTAAAGCCCCTTGGTATACGCCTGACCTAACAGACGCACACCTACTATGCAGGAGAGCAGAACGTAAATGGCGTAGATTCTACGACAATGACGATCGTAAAAACTACATTCTACAGAGAAAAAACTATCTCTCAACCATTAAATCAGCAAAAAGAACTTACTATGTAAACGCCATCAAAGAGGCCAATCAAAAACAACAAACCCTCTTTTCCATAGTAAAATCCTTCACTAAACCAAAAGCACTTCAACCAGAAATCCCCCCTTCTCAAGAACTGTGCTGCAAGATCTCTGATTATTTTGAGGAAAAAATCAGCTCTATCCACAAAAACTTCCCCCCTCCCCCTCCGGTGTACGCAATCACGGAGCTAGACCAATCTTGCCCGACCGCTATCAGTCTCAAACACTTTTCCCCGGTGACCCTAACTCAGACCAGAGAAGCGATCCTTTCATGCAAATCTGGCTCATCCTCTGACCCTTGTCCCCCGAAGATCCTCCACATCATCATTGATGAAATCAACCCCACCATTAATGAAATAGTCAACCTCTCCCTCAAAACTGGCTCTGTTCCTCTCACTTGGAAAAAGGGTGTGGTTAAACCTCTTATGAAAAAGGCAAACAAACCCCCCTCTGATTTAACCAACCTTCGTCCCATCACCCTGCTACCTGCGCTGGGCAAAATAACAGAACAATTAGTTCATAAAGAGCTCAAGTCCTTCCTTGATGCCCACAACATACTTCACCCCCAGCAATCCGGTTTCCGGTCTAAACACTCCACCGAGACCGCCCTGATCGAGCTGACCGATACCATCAAAGGTCTCCAAGATCAAAGGAAGAAGGCCATTCTGATCCTTCTTGACCTCACGGCGGCCTTCGATACTATTTCCCACTCCATTCTACTTAACAGGCTTACGGACATCGGCATAACTAACTCGGCCCTTGCCTGGATCAGTTCCTTCCTCAGTGACAGGTCTCAAACCGTTTCACTGGGCCCTTTCCAATCGAAAGAGAAAAAGATCTTCTGTGGAGTCCCCCAGGGCTCCATTCTCAGTCCCCTCCTTTTCAATATATATCTCATCCCCCTGCTTACTCTTATAGAATCGTTCGGCATAACTGTCACGTCTTATGCTGACGATACTCAGCTTGTCATCCCTCTCGACGACAATTCAAACACGGCCGAACTTAATCTTAAGCACTGTCTAACAGCGGTCTTTCAATGGATGGACGCCAACCATCTCCGCTGCAACTCCAATAAAACCGAGATCTTGCCCATTGGAAAGAATGCGTCTTTCTGTCCAGCCCTGTGGTGGCCTGACAACTCTGCTGCCCCACCTCAGACAGTCTCATCGGCCAGAAACCTCGGAGTCATTTTCGACTCCGATCTCTCTTTCGATACCCACGTCGCAACTGTAGCTGGTAAATGCGTCGGCATTATTAAGTCCATGCGAAAGTTCTTTGATTTTCTCCCACTCGACTCCAGAAAGACCGTTGCGGTAGCCCTCATACTCTCTCGAGTGGACTATTGTAATGGCCTCCTGGCAGGGACCAAAAAATCTACCCGACTGAAACTTCAAAGCGTCCTGCACACTGCTGCACGGCTTGTCCTCAAACTCCCACGCAAATCTTCTATATCCGCTGCCCTTAAGTCCTTACATTGGCTCCCCTTGCACAAGAGAATACTCTTTAAAATTCTCATTGTAGCCTTCTGAGCCTTCAACAAATCCGGCCCATCCTATCTGTCGAGACGCTTCCCTCATTACACCCCGGGTCGCACTCTCAGATCCTCACAAGACAACCTCATGACCCCCTCCAAATTCAACCTGAAGACTAAGGGTGGAAAAACACTCAGTTCCCTTGCCATTAGAGCCTGGAACAGCATGCCAAGGCATCTTAGATTTCAGACGCAGGAGAAGCCATTTAGGAAGCTCCTCAAAACATGGATTTTTAATCTCTCCGATGACTGGACTAAAGCAGCTATCTAGCCCCCCAACACCTTCCCGTCGTTCTGATCCCAGGTGTTACAGCGCCAAGATGCTCCCTTGGGAGCGAACGTCAGCGCTCTACAAATACCCATCCAATATCCAATACATGAACCCAGGCAAATCCACACTGTGGCTGCTGGGAGACCAGCGGGCAGTGGGAGACTGGGGGTCGGGCCTCCGGGTGGTGACAGACGGGATGAAATACCTGGGAGTCTTTTTATCCGAAGACGCGGCTATATCCCGGGAGCGCAACATCGCTCCAGTGTGGGACCGGGTGCGCGAGGACATGAAGGTTTGGGCGCGGATGCTGCTATCTATTATCGGCCGGTCTGCCATTTTCAAAATGGTGGCGCTCCCACGCCTAGTGTATCAACTACAGAATCACCCATTTGTAATTACCCCTCGCTGGTTTCGGCAGCTCAAGTCGGCGCTGAGCGGCTTTCAGTGGGAGGGAGGAGTGGTTCGGGTGGCCCTACGGACGTGCTTTCTATCGACCTATACCGGTGGCCTCGCCACATCGGATGTACTGTCATACTACCAAGCGGCGCACCTCATGGTGCTGAATGACTGGTGGTATGGCGACGGGGGGGGGACCCGGCCTACGCAGTCGAGAGACACTTAATGGGCTTGGCGTCCTTGCACACGTTGTTTTACGCGGCCCCCCTTCGGAGGTCCCTCCCATCGGTCACACAGGTGGTCTTTCTGGTGTGGAGGCAGGCACTGAGGCGGACTGGATGGTGGAATGTCCTTACGCAGGAGACCCCCCTCTGGCGCAATGGAAGGCTCCCGCAGTTGGATGCCCTGACGGGCTTCAGGGGCTGGGACGCCATAGGCATCTCGACCCTGGGCGACGTTCTGTCTGGAGATACCCTTAAATCCTTCATGGACCTGCAGGAGGACTTCGGGATGCCCGCACCCAGTTCTATTGATACCTCCAATATCGCCATGCCCTGGCGCCCTCCCTAGTCGGTCTGGAACAAATCCCCGAATTCAGTCCCATTGAAGCAAAAATTTTCATGGGAGAACTGCCAGACAAGAAGCTATCACGTATTTATCAGATGCTGATGCAACATTATGCCTCGGACTTGAGTGGCCTTGAAGCCCACTGGGAGCGAGACATTGGGGTGCTAGACGACGAAGACTGGGTCGAGGCCCTTGAGAGTCCCAGGGGGGGCAGCCATATCCACGCGCCTGCGACTAATTCAGTTCCGCTACTTGCATCGCACCTATTACACCAGACAGTGGATGTGGAGGGCAGGACTAGTAGCGTCCCCCGACTGCCTCCGTTGCGGGCAGGAAGTGGGCACACTGATACACACGATCTGGGGCTGTGCATCGCTGCAAAGGTTTTGGGATGGGGTTCATCGTTGCCTGGCCGAGGTTCTGGTCTGGGAGGTACAGAGGGACCCTAAACTTGCGTTGCTACATGTCATGGCTGGGGTTGGAGGAAACAGGTATAAGCGCCACCTAATGCTGTTAGGATTCACTCTGTCGAAACGAGATATAGCAAAAGCATGGAAAGCCCCCCAGGCCCCGTCACTCACAGCGTGGAAGAATGGCATAGACTTTTGTATGGGCATATAACAACCCATGTTTCTAGCAAGGGGCTGTCCCCGGAAGCATTTCAAAATTTGGAAACGGTGGGTGGACTACCGGTGCCTGGACCTAGAACCGCCACCAGAGGAGCCTACCCTCCCGACGATATGAGGACATGCTATATGAACGATTGCAGCTGGTTCGGATTGTACATGGCATAGTACTGTACTGTTATCTTATGCGTTAGGTGGGGAGCAGGCACGCAGGGAGGGCACGGGAGGGGGGAGAGAAGGAGGTTTGCATATTGACTACATTCTGTGTTCGACATTTTTCCTGGAAGGGATTCAATTGTTTCTGATGTTTTGAATGTACCTGAAGATTTTCGCAGATACATTGATGGTGGCATTAGCCTCCAGGTGACGGAGCTGTGCACAATATGTGACCTCAATTAAAAAATAAAATTTGTTAAAAAAAAAAAATAGATGATATATATGGTAAAGTAATCGCCATTTTTTTGTCATGGTTATGAAGGTGAATGTAACTAAAGCTACATCTCTGTTCACAGAGTGCTTAAGGTTCACTTTTGTTAGGTATTGATTTTATAAAGACATCATTGTATTCAAGAATATTCAAAAAGATGGACAAAATCAATTTACTTTTTAAACGGCATAATGGTCATGCATGTGAATTTCTTGAACATGTGCATCTATAGCATTTTCTGTTTTTCAGGTTTCAATTTGAATCTTTTAGTTTTAAAGTTGACTATTTAGTGACCTACAAGATAAACACAATTGTTGACAACATTTGGGTCTCACGTACTAGACAGCGCATGCGCTGTCTGCTGCAATATCTACTGTTTGTTTATGGTGGGTTTAAAGCCCACCATTGCTTACCACTGGACGGCTTCATTATCACTTTTATTTGCTTGCTTCTTATTCTTCAGCTTGTGTGGGCTTTCCTTCCTCCTGTCAATCAATCAGGGAATTGTGAAGAGCACTACTCACCCATGAGGGTCTCAAGGCGCTGGGGGTGGGAGGGGTACAGCTCGTGAGTCAGCCGAAGAACCAGGTCTGGAGGCTCTTTCTGGAGGTGTGCAGAGTAGGAGAGAGTCTGATGTTGATCGGGAGCTCATTCCAGGTCTTTGCCGTGTTGTAGGAGAAGGCTCTTCCACCTGCTCTTGTTCTGCGGATGAGCGGGGTTTCGACGAGGTCAGCAGGGCGGAGGTTTCTCTTGGGTACAGAGAAGGAAACTGTCGTTGAGGTATTTGGGTCCGGTGTTGTGGAGGGATTTGTAGGCATGGGTGAGTAGCTTGACAGTTACTCTCTTCTCGACGGGGAGCCAGCAGAGGTCACGCAGGTGTCGGGTGATGTGTTCATGCCGTGGGATGCCGAGGATGAGTCTGGCCTCTGTGTTCTGATTTGTCTGGAGTTTGTGTAGCAAGGATTTGTTCATTCCGGCATAGAGGACCTTTACGTAATCCAGTCTGCTAGTAATGAGTGTGTGGGGTGACAGTCTTTCTGGATTCAGGGGAACCATTTGAAGGTTTTGCGCAGCATGCGGAGGGTGTTGAAAAAAGCGGAGGCGACGGCATTGATCTGGCGTTTCATGGTGAGGGAGGAGTCTAGCATGATGCCGAGGTTTTGGGCGTGGTCCTTAGGGGTGTTGCCGAGGGCAGTGGGTCACCAGGCTTTGTCCCAAGCTGAGGAGGAGTGCCAGAGGATGAGGACTTCTGTCTTCTCCGAGTTGAGCTTAGGATAGCTGCTGCTCATCCAGGATGCCACGTCTTTCATTCCTTCCTGTAAGCTGAGTCTGGTGGCGTTGGGTTCCTTCATGAGAGAGATGATGAACTGGGTGTCATCCTATTTCTTTTGCGCCTCCCCTGGAGCATTGATGCATTGCTTGTGTCCTTCCACTGCTCACTTACCAAGCACTACTTTTTTCTTTTTAATCACTTCACAAGACTGCATGTGTTTTTTAGCTGCCCCCACCACTGTGCTCCGTATTCCTCTCTCTCACCTGTGTGATTCTCCCTGACAGCTCCACATTGCTCTTTCGCTCATTTGCTATTCTCCCAGACATGCCATGTGTTATTCCCCCCACGTCCTGCATGTTGCTTTCACTGCATTCTGTGTTCTATCTGCCCCACCTTCCATGTTGCTATTGCCTCCACCGGTGCCACTTGTGTTACTTCTGCGCAGTGTCGATTCCCTCCACCCATGTTGCTCACCCCACTAGTTTTTTTTCTTTTATAAAAAAAAACCTTTAACGTTTTCTTTTTCTTTTTGTTACCACCTTGAAGTGATAACTACAAAGGGAAACAAATCGCCTGTGTCACTTTTTTTGGCACATGTGCATACAAAATGACTAGGCTGGCCAGGTCAGAGGATATTTTCTTTTAAAATTATTTAGCCATGCTCCACAGCATCGGGAATGTTGTGCAGCTTGGCTAAAAACAACTGGCAATGCCAGAAGGTCCCAAAGGCGAGACCTATTGGTTTTGCCAATGTTGGCTATCCTTTGACGGCATTAAAAGCATGAAGAGGGTTTTAAACCCATTAGTGGCCTTTCAGTGTTAAAGGGTTAGCCGAGTTGACACTCCAACTCTTTAAAACTCCATTGGCGTTACATTAACTGTGACTCCCTGGTCACATCAGAGTGGAGTTTATTAAAAAACACTCCTTGCCTTGCTCATCTTACGGTAGTTACCGTCCGCTACATCTAAAACTGTTACAGTCCCCAAAAGCAATAACATTTCTTGGGGCGGTAGAAGCTTTGTTTCTTCTACTTGTAAACTCTACAATAAAAGGCCGTAGCATCTCACAAACCAATCTGATCTGTTTCAGGAAACAAATTAAATCTCGGTTCTTTTCACTTCCCTGTTAGTTTTCAGTCACCTTGAACCTTGCAGACGCTAGTGCCAAGACACCTTTGGGCATTTGCGTGCTTCATAAACAATATTATGAATATGACAAATGTCTCCCTTCGCTCAAGAGTCAGTTTTTACCCTCTAAAGTATGCAATGGCAATCCCACTCCTGAACCAAAAGAAACCCAGACGCGAAGATTACAGGATGGTGCCCAACCTACATTTCCTCAGAAAAATCCTGGAAAAAGAGGTTGATACACCAGCTTCAAGAGTATGCAGATTAAACCCTGTCCTCCATGATGACCAGTTTGGATTCAGATCAGCAAGAGGGACCCAAGCAGCCTTATACGAGATAAGAAAGGATTGCCTTCTTCTCAATTGACAAAAATAAAAAGTACCACAGACCTGTCCACTGCATATAACACTTCTGATCACTTAATGTTGCTGGACAGAATAAAAAAAATGGACATGAGAAGCATGCATTGTCCTATTCTCGGTACAAATATTTCTCTCCAAAACTAGTCAAAGAAACCAGGACTGGATCGCCTGAATCCCCAACCTGCCCAGAGCACTGCAGCGCCCAACAAACCCTTCCAATCTCTGGCCTCTTCAACATCTGTAACCCCCCTCACCCAACTCCCCCACAACAGCCTTTCGGCCAGTATCACGGAAAACTTTCAAATGTATGATTAAGATTCCCAGATCACCCACCATCTGGAGAGACAAACTAAACAACACTACCAGAATGCCTAGGCCACACCCCTCACTGGCTGGAGGAGAGCTCCCTCTGCATGAACTGAATGGAAGCTTCACTCAACCTAATAGTGAAAGTGAGCCCACCTTATTACTCTTCTGGTCTTGGTACCCCTGGCCTACCACTCTTCAAGAGAGGAACCCGGGGTTACTCTTTGACACAGAATAGTAAGTTGTCCCACAAGACACTGCAGCATTATTTAAACTGGCTTCCAAATGATGATTACCGCCAGGTTAAAGCGCCTAGAAAACCAGACAACCAGAATGTGCTTGAATCTAACTTTGTGGGATAATCTAAAATAGCTCCAAAAGTGAGAAGGCAAAATATTTGGAAAAACTAGCTCCACACTGCACCTCGGCCAGAAAACGAATTCTTCAACTTCAAACCTAATCTCGCAAAGTTATTCAAGCAGAAGAAACACTGAAGCAGACCCTGGGAGTACAAGGTTCAAGACTAAGGAGCGCCCTCGGCCCCAACCTGATATCTGAATTGATTCACATGCACTGCAGGAAACTCTTGAAAACCAAGTTACACAGACTTGCTTTATAAATGATCTTTCTTCCTTTAGGGCATCCGACTGCAGAACATCAAAGTACTCCATCTGTCCGGACTTGTTCTGCGTCTGCATCATCTTTTCTTCGGACTGTTCATTGTTCCTGCCCCCCCTCCTGTGCTCTAAAGTAACCAACAGGGTGCATGTACCGCCTCATACAATTCCATAAGAAATAAAGATGCACGTTCAAAACTCACATTAAGACTATAGCCACTTTCATAATGGTGGAATGACACAAGGACATGTCTGCCAAGGGTCAGCCAGTGCTGAATGTAATTGGAATTTTAATTAAATGATCACCTGCTCACTGGGGACTAAGATGGGGCCGCAGTTGTATTTCTGTGCAGTAGTAACAGTAATCTGGTTATGGTAGAAAGAGTACAGATCCGTGCTGTCGGTGCTAGCAGCAGGAAACCTTAATTGCAGTAAAATAAAAATAAAAATGTAGTGGTAAAGGAGTTGTGGACCAGAAAACTCTTGTTGTAAATGCAGTATACTATTCATTTATTTTCCAAAATGGTTAGGTTTATGTAAAACAAATATTGTGGAATATTAAAAATAAAATTCTCAGTTCATTAAAAAAGAAATTGCCTTATTTACTTATTTGTCAACAGTAGAATGACGATTGGAAATATTTTACGTAATACAATGGTGCAATATAGTGGAGTAGAACAAGTAACTTACCTTTAGCAACAATGTATCTGTAAGAGACATTAGTAATTATGGATTCCTTAACTTAGAATTACCCCCAGGCATCAGACTGGATCCAGAGAATTTTTTTCTGCTGCGTCGGTAGACTCCGCGTCCGTCATCGTGGTAGAAGGGATGATGTGACAGTGTCTACTTACATGCCGCCCCAGCACTGACGTCTGTTTTGACACGACTTTCCACGCCAGAAACGCTGAGCCATGCAAGAGATGGACCACTGGTGTACATAGCTAGGGCCATTATATAGCAATTGAATGGGTTTGCTTAGATTGAGCCGCACATCTTGAATTTGTTATGCCAGATATAATCGTAAAAAAACAGTCGTTAGGCAATTGCTACTGCGGCGAGGGTGCTTAAGGTAAATAACACCTACCCACCAAGGTGTCGTTTCCTCCCAAGATCCAAAGGCGAAACTTGGGTCACATATGCAAAAAAATACAATACCTCAGCACACCCTTCTCATTATTTCAGTGAATAGTAGTCGCAATATTACTTGACACAAGTTAGGCAAACTCAGTGCCCTATATGATATAGTGCAGAAAAACAACCAAAGTCTTCAGAAAATATTGATATGATAGTCCAGACAGGTCTCCTTGGATTGAAGTTTGTTTATTGTCATATATCACTGGAAGCAAGCAGCCGACGCGCGTTTCGCCCGCAGGGCTTTTTCAAGGCTCGTAGTTTCCTTCCTTCTAATGTGATAGATCCGCGAAATTTATTTCCAGAAATCAGTATTTAACAATCCAATCAGTCACACCTTAGGAAAAGGTTCTGCTTTGTGTCATTTGTTCTATGTTGTATTGAACATAGTTGGACATAGTTTCAATACAACATAGAACAAATGACACAAAGCAGAACCTTTTCCTAAGGTGTGACTGATTGGATTGTTAAATACTGATTTCTGGAAATAAATTTCGCGGATCACATTAGAAGGAAGGAAACTACGAGCCTTGAAAAAGCCCTGCGGGCGAAACGCGCGTCGGCTGCTTGCTTCCAGTGATATATGACAATAAACAAACTTCAATCCAAGGAGACCTGTCTGGACTATCATATCAATATTTTCTGAAGACTTTGGTTGTTTTTCTGGACTATATCATATAGGGCACTGAGTTTGCCTAACTTGTGTCAAGTAATATTGCGACTACTATTCACTGAAATAATGAGAAGGGTGTGCTGAGGTATTGTATTTTTTTGCATAGCTAGGGCCATGTAAGGGAGTCCTATCCCTAGAAGCCATTTCGCAGAACGGGGAGAATGGGTGAGGCGGTAAGGAAACTATAACTACTAATGTATTTTACAGATACATCGTTACCGAAGGTAAGTAACTTGTTCACCTGAAAGAGACCGTAGTTATAGATTCCTTACATTAGAATAGATACCCCAGCAATGCCAACCCCAGAGGCGGTTCTGCTAACCAAGTTCACACCAGGAAGTCCTGGAGAAGAGAACAGCCGAAAAAGCAGTCTCTCAGGACTTGACTGTCCAGGCAGTAATGCTTTGTGAATGTGTGCAGGGATGCCCACATGGCTACCTGGCAGGTGGCAACCAACGGAACTCCACGTCCCAAAGCAGTAGTGGCTGCCGTTGCCCCATGCAGCCCTACTGGAGGTTCCTTTTTCACCAAAGAATAACAGATCTTGATGCATAGGACAACCCATCGAGAGATGGTACATTTGTGCACTGCTCGACCTTCCTTGGTGCCCACATAACCCACGGAGAGTTGATCGTCCACCCAGCTGTCATTAGTTCGGTCAAGATAGAAGGACAGCGCAAGTTTTGGGGCTAGACGGTGGAGTCTCTCCTCCTCTTTGGAAGGGTGCGGAGGCAGGAAGAAAGTGGGCAATGTGATGATCTGGCGTATGTGGAAAGAGTAACCACTTTGGGCAGAAAAGAAGGCCGAGTAGGAAGGACCACTTTGTCCCGATGGACAGCAAGAAAGGGAGGTTTGGAAGAAAGAGACTGAAGCTCACTCACCCTGCATGCAGATGTGATGGCAAGCAGGAAAACAGTCTTTAAAGTAAGGAGACGAAGAGGACAATTATGTAATAGCTCAAAGAGAGCTTACATAAGATATGTGAGGGCGAGATTCAAGTCCCACTGAGGTATTACAAAAAGAGAAGGAGGAAAGAGATGAGTAATGCCCTTCAGAAATCTGTTAACGATAGGGGACTTGAAAAGAGAAGGCTGATCAGGAAGGCGGTGAATGACCGATATATAGCCTTCAAGAGTGCCCAGAGCAGAGCCCTGCTGAGCCAAAGAACAAAGAGGAGATCCTCTGAAAGGGGGGCAGAAAGGAGATCCACAGCCTTTGCTGTGCACCATGCCACACATTTGTTCCACCTACAGGCTATGTATACTATCTTAGTGGAGGGACGCCTGGATACCAAGATGATGTTAAAGACTTCGGGAGGAAGGTCGAAAGCGGTCAACTGTTGTTAATCAATCTCCATGCAAGGAGGTGGAGACGAGACATGTTCGGGTGGAGACCCGTCCCATGCTGCTGTGACAGAAGATGCTCCCCAAGAGGGAGTCTTATCGGAGGACCGATGGCCATGCTCAAGAGCTCGGCGTACCAAACTCTTCACGCCCAGTCCAGAGTCACAAGAATTACTTGGTCCCGGTCTCGCTTGCTCTTCTTCAGCACTCTGGGTAGAAGTGGTACAGGCGGAAAGGCATACAGTAGGCCGCAATCCCACTCGGGACGAAAAGCGTCGCGGCGCGAGTGCCGCCTTGAAAATTCCAATGTGCAGAACTGCTGACATTGCACATTCTCTTTGGTGGCCAACTCTGAGTGAAGATGCCATTGGAGATCCATCATGCACCGGCAGCTGAGTTTGTCCGCCCTGGCGTTCAGGGAACCCACCAGGTGTTGAACCACCAGTAATATGTCCTGATATTCCAGTCATGTCCAAAGGCGAAGAGCCTCTTGAGATAGGGTCCATGACCAAACTCTGCCCTATTTGTTGCAATACCACATGGTGGTGGTGTTGTCTATGAACACCTGCACAACTCTTCCTTTGACAGAAGGAAGAAAGAAATGGCTTCATTGCAAGACGGATCCAAAAGGTTGATGTGGAGCCCGGACTCCACCGAAGACCAGAGACCCCCGATCTCTGCCTCTTCCATATGGCCACTCCATCCCAGGATGACTTATCCTTCACCACTATGAACTCTGGTTGGGGAAGGGAGAGGGATCTGCCGCTGACCCAATCTGATTGGTAAGCCACCACTGCAACTGACATGCATTCCCTCCAAGATATGGACGACATCGGAAAGATTGACCTGATGCTGCGCCCACTGGAACTTCAGGTCCAAATGCAGAGCCCGCTTATGCCATCTGGCATGAGCTAACAGCAGGAGGAAGCCATGAGGCCCAGCAACCTCAGTCATTCTCACCGAAATTCGGTATAGAGGCTGAAACATTGCTGCTCAGGAGTATAGGCCCAAAACTGCGCTGTATCCAGAACTGCTCAAATTAAAAGTAGCTTCTGCGAGGGAATCAGGTGCGACTTCGGCACGTTGCAAGTGAACCCCAGCGAATGCAGAGGTCCGCCGTAATATGGAGGTGGGAGACGACCGGTTGGGGCGAACCTGCCTTCAACAGTCAGTCGTCGAGTTAGGGGAAGACTGGAAACCCTGATCTGCGCAGATGAGCAGCGACCACCGCAATCACTTTCGTAAACACCCGAGGGGCGCTGGTAAGCTTAAAGGGGAGCATCGGAAACGGACAATGCTAGTGGCCTACCGTGAACCGTAGGTATAGCAGGTGGGCAGGCAAGACGGGGATGTGAAAATAAGCGTCCTGTAAGTCCAAGGCACCCATCCAGTCTCCAGGGGCGAGGGCAGATAGGACCGAAGTCCAGATTACATTTTGAACTTCTCCTTCTGAAGGAAGCGGTTGACATCTCTGATGTCTAAGATAGGACGTAGGCCTGTGTCCTTCTTGGGTACCAGGAAGTTTGTGAGTAGCAACTACAACCTACTTCTGGCACAGGAACTCATTCTATAGCTCCCTTTGCCAAGAGAGCCGTAACTTCCTAGTGCAGAAGGGTCAAGTGATCCTCCGACATGCAATGGAGTGTCGGTGGCATGGAGGGAGGGAGGGGTAGTCTCGAAGGGGAGGAAGTAGCCCCTTCGGACTATCTGTAAAACCCACCTGTCCAACGTGATGTTGCTCTAGTGGGGGAGGAGATGGCAGATCCTGCTGCCCACTGGCAACTGGTGGCCCTGAAAAGTCAGACTAGGAAGGTTCGGAGGCTGCTGCAGGGGGGACTATTGGTAGACTGGCCTGCCCGCTGGACCCTAGACCCGCGATCCTGGGTCTCACGCCCCTGGCCATGTATAGGCTGGGTAGCCTGCGTGGCCCTGTGGTTCTGGGTGTAATGTGGTGGGGCACCCCTTCCGTAGCCACGAAAGGCAGACTGCATGGGGTGAGAAGTTGCTGCGAGGCCCATGGATATGGCGGTGGGCCTGTAGTCCTTGAAGTGCTCAAGCTCGTTGCCTGCCTTTTCACCAAACAGGCGACAGCTATCAAAGGGCATGTCCAAAAGTGTGGATTGGACATCCCCAGAGAAGCCGCACGTTCTCAGCCAGGCGTAGCGCCTCAGGACTACTGATGTGGAAACCGCCCTACCCAGTGAGTCAGCGGTATCCAGCCCACACCGGACGGCCAACTTAGCTGCGTCTCAACCCTCATCAACAGCTCAGATGAGCACGGCCCAGCCTCCTCAAGGCCCTGTGAAAGCACTTGCACAACTGTATCCCACACGTGTGTGTATAACGGCCCAAGAGACGTGCAGTGTTCACTGACAGCAGTCCGAAGCTGGCGGAAGAAAACACCTTTTTCCCAAGATGGTCCAGCTTCTTGGATTCCCTATCTAGGGGGGTAGTAGGGAACGTGCCTTTTGAGAATGAGGCTTGGATTACCAAGCTCTCAGGGGTTGGGTGTGGGGAGAGGAAAAGTGGCTCGCCCGGGCGGTTGTGTCGGGCAATCAAATTCCACAGGAGCCATGTCATTGAGATTCTCATTAAAAGGCAGCAGGGGCTCCAAAGAGGCTGCTGCCGACTGAAGCACCTCAGTCAGAAGATTTGTCCTGACAGCCACTGTAGGAAGCACAAGGCCCAAGGCTTCAGTCATCCTATGCAACGCCACAGCGTAGGAAGCCCCCTCCCCCATAGCCAAGGAAGGGGGAGAAAGCATATCAAGGTCTGTGGAGGTATCCAGACCACTGGCATTGTTGCCAGGATTCTGTGTGGGCACAGAACTGTGCACAGGAAACCAGGACCTCAGTGACTTGTGGTATACCAGAAACTCACCTCAGTACCCAGAACCCCTATCTGACTAGCATCAGTGTCTCATTAGCTTTCCGTCCTACAGCGAAGCTACCAATGATAAGACAACCCAGAACATGCAACTTAGGGTACTCTCAGGAATGGAGGGAATCAAGAACAAGCTTTCGTTTTTATTCTCATACCAGTCCACAACGTGAGTAATCATAGACAGGGAAAAGATTAAAATATTTATTTTAACGATGTGCTCTAAGATGCAGTATTTTGGCTAACATAAGCAGGCACATGATTAGAACGGGTCATATAGTGCCTTGTGAACCACCCTCCCCTGCTAGGGACTAAGTTTTATAATAATAGAAGGTCCCTTAGGCTTGAATGGGGAACCCCATACCTCCAAGATCAGCAGTGGTGAATCACATCACAGGATCAGCAAAGCTCTCTCACTGGAAAAGGTTTTTTTCCAAGTGCCCAAATAATGCATGCAGTGCAATATTAAAGGCACTATAATTTCAGTTGGTTGCAGCTGTGTGCATGTTGTGTCTAGAGCGGGGCCGATCAACCTGAACAACAACATACATTGTTATGGTGACCTTGAAGGCTTCTGCACGCTTTGTACAGACTAAGGTCGCGATGTAAGTCTAGCAATGTGAAAAACAGACCGTTCTCATGCGAGGAACCCAAGCAATCTAACTTACAAAAACAGTTACATAAAGTTTAGTGTGCAAAAGCTGCAAAGTGGCAAAATGGCGTTTAAACTTCTAATACGCTTATGCTAACATAGCAATGTGTGCAAGCAGGGCCCTATCTTCACTACAGCATCACCCAACTCCTCTCGCTAGTCTGGCTTCTCAAGTTGGTCTGCTTGAGGGTCAACTGACCTCTCCTTACCCTCCTCTGGCTGCCACTTAGGGCAATAGGGAATGCCAGGGATGAACAGCTGTACAAAAGTACCCACAGGCGCCGGTACCGTTATCAGACGACGTTGGTCCGGCACAGGGTCCAAGTCGGGGGTGAGGCTGGGGTTTTTGCAGGTTGGGGGCACAACCGGTGTTGTGGCATCATCACTGGAATTGGCACCAGGGAAGGTACTGTGAGGTCGACAGGTGCCGATCCTAACCCAGGCATGGATGCATTGGGGCCTCTCCGGCGCCGAGGTGGAGCCGTCAGCATGGAAGGCCCAGGGCCCCTAGACCAGTCCACAGGGCCTGAAGGCATGCCAGTCGGGCTGCCCAAAAATGCTATGGAGTGCTTCGTAAAAGGCACAAAGTTGGGCAGGGCACACTCTGGCTCAGGGAAAGGGAGGAAAGCATGGAGCTGTCCCAGCGGGTTCCGAAGATGGAGCCAGAGAGCGACGACGCTCCGGGTCCCACGTCGCATCAGCCAACAGGCGGGGAGAAGACTTAGAGTGACAATGCTTCTTCGCTTTCTTCTTGAATTTTCAACTTACCGGAGGAGTGCGGAGACTTCGAGGAGGAACAGTGATGTCTAAGCAACTTGTCCCGCGACCTTCCTCTCAACGGGGACCTCGAACGGCGCTGAGTGGACTGTTGAGCCTCCAAAAGCTTTTATGACTGCTCCTGCGAAGACTTCGGTCACAGAACGACTTCGGATTGTGGTCACACTCCATGCACCAAAGGCACACGAGGTGCGGATCGGTGACCGTGATCAATTTGTGACAGGAGTCAAAAGGCTTAAAGCCGGTCTGATGATGGAACATCCCTCATCCACCAGGAGCTGAAGACTCGAAAAAGGTGTCAACAAAAAGTTGAAAAAGGGTTAGTCAAAAAAGAGTTAGGGGAACGCTATCTCGGATCTGTGCTGGCTGGCGCGGAACAAGAAAGAACTGACGCGACCAGGCAGGGGCGACGTCTAAGTAGACAGCGCAAGGTCATCCCGGTGACCACGACGCCTACGATGGATGCGGAGTTGATCGACACAATCTACCAACTCAGAGGGGTAGTGCTACAGATAAACTTCTCTTTCAGATAGGATGCTTTACACAGAGCAAGGCAGTGATTGAGGTTTCTGAAAAAGAGCGGTTATGTGATTATGTGATATCAAAAACCAGCAAAAAAGCTAACACAAGTAACACAGCAGACCTACACTAACAGGGCTACAGCAATGGTAAACGCTAGTGCTTACTTCTTAGGGGTGCGGAATGGAATGGTGTTAGGGCTTGGAAAGGGGCAATAGTACAGTATGGATTTAGGGCAAAAGTTAGCTTGAGACCTAGGACTGTGTTAGGTTAGGTTTAGGGGAGAAGGTAAGGTTAGAGTAAGGGATGCTGTTACTATGGGGAGCTTTGGGAAGGGTTAGGATTCGCGCAGAGGTGACTTCAGGCTGCAATTAGGATTATGCATTAGAGGGTGGCCAAACTGTGGTCCAAGTTCCATGTGAGCAAATCCCATTTGAGACAGTAAAAATCCACCATTTTCCATACAGTAAAGAGGGAACTGGATATTCAATAATTTTGGGAACTTTGAAAACATAAATTGTACACTTATGAGCAAAAACGCCTAAGACACTGCCCCCATAACTGTCCTCATGTGTAATACCTTCTCAGTACGGCAGAGCCACTTGCGCCTAAGGGCAGTTATTACAGCTACAAGAGGATCTCTTCTTGAATGGCAAACACCAGTGCTGACCTATCAGACACTTCTGTCCCAGTTATGGTTTGTTCGACACTGCCGCTGTCCTTTCCTTTTAGAGTTATTGTTTTGAATGAGGGCTGTGCGGCAGCCTGTATGACTGCGCCTCTAAACCACCATGAAAGGGTTCAGGGGTCAAAAGGAGGAGAGAAAGCCCAACAAGAACTGAACCTATTGACGTGTTCACAGTGCCCTCTGCCATCCCGGGGAGTGCGTGGGGGTAAGCTGGACACAGAGTGGTGCAGCGTGGAAGCGGGTTAACGAAAAACAAAACAGACTACAACCAGAGATATTTGAAGACATGGGAAAATAGGCAATTGCCTAGGGCCTCCATCTTTAAATGGGTCCCATGGGTAAATGTACTTTCTCTATGTCTCACCTGTGTATGTTAACCTCTCTGCCTGACTAACTAGGTCCCTCTCTCTCTCTTTGGCACACGGAATCTGCTAAGGGATTCAAGTCGGATTTTTTTTAACGCGTTTTTACATTTATTTCAGCGGTCTTGCCCCAAGTGCATGAAAGTGGATTTTATGGGTGGGGAACAGTAGGGGTTGAGAGCTTCCTGTAAGGGAAGGTTGAGCGTGACCTTCAGTGAACCCTACTGAAGCATCATTGCCTGTGAGCTTGGACAGAGCAGTACCCCACCCCTCTGGCTTTGATATTGGAGTGAGGGGTGATAATGCTTGTAATTAGATGGCGGCGCTGTAGATCAATAGGGAGTGACAGGTCAGTAGGGATCAACGGGGCATTGTAGACCAATAGGGAGTTCTGCCCACACGACCTGAAAGCAATTTCCCCATCATTAAACTTTCATTGACTTTATAATTCCATCCGTGCCCATTTCCACCAGAGACCGAAGTTGCCTCCCCAGCGGCTCTTTGGGACAGTCTCTCATTTTGAATGACTAATAGTGTAAGACTGGTACATAGGGCTCAGCATAGCCTTTGCCAGCATTATCTAAGGCAGTACTTCCTCCAACAACATACGAACAAGGGTTTAGGCTGGTAAAACTTGATATGTGAAAGGCACAGGAGAAAATGCCATTGTATTAGTAAGAAAGAAAGACATTAATTACCTTCAAGAAAAGACACTTTACAAAAGCAAAAAATGTAAGGCCTTGAGTGAGACATAGAGCGCGAGACAGAGATGAGGACAGTCAATTTCCCAAGAAATCTGGTCACTTCATCGTGCGGACAGTAGTCACCAAATCCATCCTCGCCATTTGGAGGGTCACTAAATAGCCAAGCACTCTACCACAGTGTTTGTTCAGCAGATCAGTTAACAAGTTTAGCCATGATCTACCATTAAGAAGCAAGGCAAGAAAAAAACACTTTTTTTAATTTGAATTAAAATGATGCTTTAGGAATTCCAATCCGGTCATATCAATTTCAGTTTTATTGGCAGTCTTGCTAAATCTTTGAAATACGTGAACAGAGACTAAGCTTCGACTAGAAAAGAAAAGGGAATACACAAGGAGTGGCAAAAAACATGAAAGGCGGCCTGAATGCAGGCAGTTCGAGAAGACATGATTTCAGACTTCACCCTAGCCGAAAAGGAAAGACTTTCACAAATAAAACCAGCATCAGCACGACTTTCCAGCTGTGTGTAAGACGTCTTTTCCTCCTATGGTGCCCCTGAAATATACCAGCTTTCTGGGCATCCTATACAAGGTCTTTGCGATGAAAACATACTGCAGTGCTGGGCCGAGGGACCCACCAAACTGTAAATATATTGGCTCTTAAAATTGAGAAAAAAGTACTTTGTTTATTGCTCAAAGCAGTAATAGAGCTGTCCAGCGAGCAACAAGAGGGAAAAGGAGGGAGAGGTTAATGAAAACTATTAATTATGGATGCTTTTTCCATTCACGATGTCAAGGGCAGTGACTTACGAGTTAATCTGGTATCGTCCTGCCCCCATGAGAGCTGTCAATCTGATTTCTGTCAATTAGAGACGAAAGAAGACACAAGGGCAACATCACCAGTTAAATATGGCTTTAATTCTACTTATCCCTTAATCTAGTCTCAAGAACTAGTGCTTCGAGCTAATCTACGAAGGTCTTTCTCCCTTCTGAAAAATGAGTAACATCGATAACAATTCCTCGTTTTCTGTACTCCAAGAGCGTCTCGAGCTACGATCCAGTCTACAGCCAGTTTCCAGCGACTGTTGGGACTGGAATGACTCAATGTAAATAGGCGTGTACCACTGACCTCAGTCACATGACGCTGGAGTCCTGACTTGTCTTTGGCTCACCAAACACATTAATCTTGCATGTGCAATGACCTCCAGGCCTGTCCATTATGACCTGGAGGGGTGCACCCTGTGGCTTGACATGGACCTGCTGGGCATGCTCTAGGTTGTTGTCATGAAGCGGTGGTGGCACCATAACGTTTTTTATGGATTCTTGCCCTGAACAAATCCTTTTATTGGTTCAGATGGAGGGTGAAGCCTACTGGCCCATTGTGTAAAGGTCTGCTTCGATGTGACACACACATCCTTGTGCTGACATTCCCTGTGCATGTCAAGTGTTTGTGTGTAAGGTGTGGATGGTGGCAAGACTCTGTTGAGGTAAGAGTATGGTTGCTGAGGACAGAAGGGACCAATTTGTATTGCCCCTGGTTACAGAACATAATGAAGTCTTAGTGCATTGCCAACATTCTTTGAGGTGGCGGGAGGAGTCCCAGACACTGAAGAATGGGAGGATGGAGGCAGAGCTACCTTTAGATATTCAATGAGGACCTTTTAGCAGGGTGTTGCTGATTAATCTTTTCTGAGCACTGCCATTTTGTTGGTAGTAGGTGACTGGGGTGAGTCGGGAAATCCTGTTAGGGAGAGGGAAGTTTCTAGGCAGGCCTTGTCCTAGGGTTCTTCCCAAATTGTTGACAACATCAAGATGCTGAGTATTCACAATTAGTTTTGCTACTTTTTGGAAACTCCTTCTTGGAGCCAGCATCATCACTGCCTGCTGCGAGAGCCACCACCTACATCAGCTAAAGCCAGAAAATGAAATGAAATATGAAAAGGACATCCCAAATCCGCTCCCGGGCTTTAGATAATGGGTCAACATTCCAGGTCTGGAAAATCAGTATAAATGTAGAACCCAAACCACCCCATTTTCTTCCCATTCCAAGTTCTCCTTGACCAAGCAAGGGAGTGCTCTGCAGGGTTCTCAGAGTTGCTGTGATCCAAGGTTAGTGTCTACAGTACAGTCAGTCTCCAAGAGTTGACTGGCCATCACCTGAAACCTACACAATGTGCTGGAAAGATGTGGGTCTGGCTAGAACCTAGCAGAGTGTTAGCCTGTTCAGAGAGAAAAAGAGCGTGCCTGGCCCTGCAGGAGGAGAGACTGTCCAGGAGGAGACGCACAGGTATGTTTCAGGTGTGTTGAGCACCCAGAACAGCTGACGTGTACTGTGCATACCACCCATAGCTGGACCACATCTCACGGACAGGTTAACATGAAGACTATAATGAAAGCTTGAGAGGCTTTGTCTTTAACTCAAAAGATGGATATGTACATTAAAAGGATTAACAATTGCAAGTGTGAACTCATTTGCAAGAAATGAACTGAACTGACCAAACGTATTAACTGCTCACACAAGCCAATTACTGAACTCACATTCTGCTGAGTTCAGCCAATGATCTTTCCTTTGCTCCTACAACTCTGTTGCAGCGTGGTAACTGTTAAAAATGCACCAGAAAACTGTAGTGAAGTGAGTACTGTTGCTAGTGTGTTAGGACATTTTAATTGTTGTGGGAACTGTGGAAAATTGCCTAGTCTCCTAGTCGCTTTTAGTAGAACCCTGTCTCCTAACTCACATTACTGTGTGTAATATCTCGTTTTGTCGTGGTATAGAAGTACTTTTCTCTTACTAAGACAAACACTCAGGTAGACATCAAGTTATTGTTGGACATGGCCCACTCTGCAAGGTCACCCCCAAACATTGTGCGTTCATCCTTTGTCTTCTGAATTTAATTTTTGTTAGCATTAGGACTCTGGACAATTTACTACTGCTAACCAGTGCTAAAGTGCTTGTGCTCACTGTCCTAAACATGGTAAAATTGACTCACACAAATTGGCACATTTGAGCTACGTATAAATCCCTAGTAAAGTGGTACAACATATACCCAAGGCCTGTAAACTGAATGCTACAAGTTAGCCTGCAGCAATTATTTTGCCACCCATTTAAGTAGCCTTTCAAAACATGTCTCGGGCCTGCCATTGCAGCTTGTATGCAGCTTAAAACTGCCAATTTGACATGGAAAATAACATTTCTGCAAGGCCTAACACTCCCTTTTTGGTACATACAAGTCACCACTAAGGTAGGCCCTAAACAGCCCAAAGGGCAGGGTGCACCACATTTCAAAAGTTGAACATCTACTTAAAAGTTTCTGATGTCCTGGTAGTGAAAAACTTATAAATTCGTTTTTCACTACTCTGTTCACTACAGTGGATAACATTGGGTTACCTTATTAAATGTAATAAGTGATAGCTTTTGTTGGTGTACAGGTGAAAATATCATGTTTGGTGTCTGAAGAATTGTAATTTAAAATCCTCTTCAATGTTAAAGTCAGATTAAAAGTCACAATTCTGAAAATAAAACTTTAAGAAAAAGTTGGCATTTTCTCGTCATAAAGAACAGGGTGCTAACAGAAAAGGAATGGTACTTCCTAATTAGAAGAGTCCTCTTAAAGAGGAAGGATTCCCATCACCCACTGAGGTGGCATGCTTCATCATCTGGGATCTCCTCTTTGTTGCAATCCCTAGTGCAACCGAGGGCTGCAACCTTCCCAAAAGGGGAAGGGAGCTTGCAGATGTTTTTGAGATAGTCTGAGATGGAATCTGCTTTGATCCCCTAAAGGGGGAGCATGAGATGTTTAATGGTGATGGTTGCAGTGCGTGTAAGAATAAAAAAATAATGTGATTTAAAATTGGCTACCAGGACACAAAAAAGTTTAATAAGCGCTTCTCAGGTGTCAAATCTAAAAACAGTGCGTATGCAGTTTCAACCAAATAACTGCAATCGTCCAAACGGATGACGGGTCCGGTCATCCTTTTGGACTATTGCAGTATATCTGCAGACTGGAAGGAGAGATATTTCATCAAGATCCCCACAAAAGGCGACCTGAGTAACTATGCAAGCTATAGACCGATTACTCATCTATCAACCCCAGGCAAAGTGTTCAACTGAGTAATCCTGAACAGAATGATGGAAAAGTCAACGCTAAGTTGCAAGACCAGCATGCTGGCCTCTGCAAAGATAGATCCTGCAGAGACCAGATTTTAACACTGCCTATAATCATTGAGCAGTCGATGGAACAGAACTCACCCCTTTATGTCAACTTAATGCCATGTAAGGACCAGAGTCTGCCAGGGTCTTTGCTCTTGCCTTTTCTCTTTCTGCTGGCCATAGACTAGATCAAGAAGGCATCTTAAGCAAGTAGAAGAAAAATGAACCAGTGGACACCTTGGGCACAGCTCAACGACCTGGACTTTGCAGACAACCTGGCCCTACTCTCTCATGCCCATCTGCAGATGCAAGAGAAGACCGACAATGTAGCCATACCTGCACAGCTTGGCCTCAACATCCACAAAGGAAAAGCCAAGATCCTGAAGGCTAACACGGCCAGCATAATTGAGTCACTCTTGCAGAAGATGCACTGGAAGAGGTTGAGGCCTTAACCTACCTGGGCAGTGTCACAGAGAAGCAGGGCGGCACAGACGCCGACGTCAAGCCAAGAATCGGAAAAGCAAGGAGTGCCTTCATTCAGCTAAACAAGATTTGGAGCTCCAAGGACCCAATGCTGCAAACAACAAGAATTTATAAAGAACAATAGATGCTCCAAAGAGTGTCCCAAGAGCAGGCTTTTTTAACCAACATAAAATTGGTCCTACTGTGTGGAGCAGAAACTTCGAGGACAACAGTGACCCCCACCAACAAAGTCCCATCAATACCTATCTGAGGAAAATCCTTCAACTCTGCTGGCAAACACCATCAGCAACAATGAACTATGTCAGCAGACTTTCCAACTCTCTGCTTGTGAAGACATCGTGAAAGGACACTAGGGCTGGAAAGGTCACACCCTCGGCAAGCCTTCATTAAACACCACCAGGCAAACAATTCCTGTCCTGGAACCCTCAAGGAAAAAGGAAAAGAGGAAGGCCAAGAAACACCTGGTGCCGAGGTCTTGAGGCGAACTGCAAGGAGATGGGTTACACCTGGGGTCAGATTGAAAGAAAATCCCAGGACAGAGATAACCGGAGAATTCTGGTTAACAGCCTTTACCCTGAGAGGACTAGTAGGCCTAAGTATACTTTGTATATGCAGAGAAGTAGCGCAGCTGACAAGCACATGGAGTCACACTGTCAGATGTAATAGTCTGTGCCAATTGTTTGATTCTATAAACAGAAGTGTCAAATTCCAAAACAAATGAAGGCAACAACAAAAAACATGTAGGATGGAAGTTAAAAGCAACCTGAAGGTGTACCATGGAAGTGGAAATGATGGTTAGGATTTTTTTTAAAGCACACTGAATCACAGCGTGAGCAGCTGAAGGACAATAATCAAATTAAATCAATTAGTACCTGGTTCATGCTCCAAAATGTAAGTGACGAGAGGCATGTGGTGGCCAATTAGAAGTCAGTTAAAAGAATGACATTAAAGCCAGCAAATCGTAGGTAATGGGCGGGTTCCAAGTCCTTTACTGTTCTCAATATCCATCGCAGCAACAGCATATACATTTGTGCTGGTTGATACTTAACAGGAAAGTTCATTTCTGAAAAGACTGCCAACAGTGTATAAGTACATAATTCCTGTTCCAGCCGTGGTTCGTGCAGATAACAGTGGTAGGACAGTGGGGCAGTGTAAAGGGAGAATTTGAGGGACGATGCAGAGGGAAAATTCATTATTTATTTAATTTTCCCTCTGCATCGTCCCTCGAAATCCCCCTTTACTCAACTCCACCGCTGTTACCTGCACGGACTGCGACTGCCCCGTTCACCGCAGCGTGGCACACAAGCAGAGTATGGCATTGTGCTGTGTTTCATGCCCGCCACCCCTTTTCCCTCACAAAGAAAGCACACCGAAGCACCAGTCACTGAAGAGAAAATAGAATTTGTTTCAGTAAATGATCACACCCCACAAAGCTACTGACACAACTTTGAGGCTTGGAATTGAGGAATGAGTCACTGCTCAGGTAAACATGACAGGCCGGGTCCCTGAGGCCAGCATCTTGTAGACAGCCCACCCTCAAGTCATGCTACGCTTCCCTCCTTCCCGCCCACGAAGTCTCCACCACCAGGCTGGTACAGCTCGTTTTTAATGGACTCTGCCTCCCACGTGCTCCCCTGCTCTCAGAGGCAGGGGATGGAGAACTGGCAGCTAATCTGTGAGCAGAATGAAGGTTGCAACCTTCTCAGATCTGCTCTGCGGTGGTGGACTGCCGGGACTTGAAGGAAATAGCCAGGCTACTTTCAGCAAGATGGGAGGATTAAGAGGGATGATTGCTGACCCTAGGCCCAATGAGACCTGCTCGGGTTTTTCGCGCTTTTTCTTCTCTCTTAGCCAACTTACTTCCTGCATAGAAGACAAAGCAAGGCGGAGGTTGGCGGGAGAACCCGAAGAGCTTGAAGGAGGTTTTCCGTGGAATGGTGTGGGTACTGCACTGGCCCTCAGTTAGTTAAAGGCTGGATAGATGGATAGATGGAGGAATGCATGAATAGGTGAATGTAAGGCTGATGAGTGAAAAAATTGATTGATGAGTGAAAGAAGGTGTATTAGTTAAAGGAAGGGTCGACGAATGGATGAATTAAAGGTAGGATGGATGGACACGTGAAATGGTGGAAGAATTATGAGGGATAGGATGGGTGAGTGAAAGGATGGATGGATTAGTGAAAGGGTAACTAGTGAAAGGGAGTATGGATGGTTGTATGGAGAGAAAGAGTAGATTGATGAATTGAGTGAATAGTTGGATGGAAGAGCTAAAGTATGGACGAATGGCTGGATGGATGCTTGAAAGGATGGATGTAAGGATCGATGAGTGAAAGAATGGATAGAGGAGTGAAAGAATGGATAGAGGAGTGAAAGAATGGATAGAGGAGTGAAAGAATGGATAGAGGAGTGAAAGGGATGATGGATGGATGAGCGGGTGAACGATGGATGGATAAGTGAAAGGGTAGATGGATGATGAGAAAGGATGAAGGGGTGAGTGAAAGGATAGATGAGCGAAAGGGTAAAGGGATGGATAGATGAGTGGATAATGGGAGAAAGGGAGGATGGTGGAGTGAAAGTGGATGGATGAGTGAAAGGGAGGATGGATGATTGGATCGATGGATGAAGTGAAAGCATGGACGAAAGGATGGATGCATTAATTGATGGATGGGCAGATGAGAGGATGGATGATAGATGAAAGGGTGAAAGGATGATGTAAGGATGGATGTAAGAATGGATGAGTGAAAGAATGGATAGATAAGTAAAAGGGATGGAAGAATGAAAGCATGAATGGATGGATGATTGGATGGCAAGAGAGCCATTTCGGGGAGGGTTGCAATGACTTGCTTCACTTGCTTGGTGCCATAAGAGCTTTTGTTTAAAGTGGGGGGTATTTGCATTTTCTGGCTACTCCCTTGAGCAGACAAGCTATTTGAAGCCATGCTTATTATTCAAAAGATGACAATGATGGCAGCAAAATACACTGGTACGCATTTTATAGAAAAGCAGATCTATTTCACATTTTTCTGGCGTTAAAAATGGATTCTTTCTTCCTGAACATTTAAGTCATTGCTTTTACTTATCGCAGTGATATTCTTCTGGTTGGCGTGTCTATTTCCTTACTTCTCTAGCCTTTTCCTTAGTTACATTGCTCTCTTAACGCAAACTTTGATAAGTATTAAGATTACCCTTTCAGTGGGGCTGGTAAGATGATATCCACAAAACAGCATGATGCAGAAGCAACTGTTTCTGGATTTTTGACCTGTGCAACTAAACAGGTGCAAGTTAAATGCCCCAGAGCCTTGGAACCACCAAACCGGGGTCATTCAGTAGGCTTTAAAACGGAGATTGCCTTCTTTATAGTCTATTGTTCCTGCAGCAAGCAGGAAGGCCAAGCCCAGATCGATTGCTCATTTTGTCTCAGTGAACTAGAACATCAGGGAGGTTACAGAGAATAGCTTGGGATAACTAAGGATTAGCCCTTTTTAGGTTTCGCTGGGGAACGGAGCCGTTAGGCTCCGCCTCCAGAGAAATCTCTTGATTGCAGTAGTGACTCTGGAACACGCCCCCCTGCTTCATTGGCTAGCTCCATAAATGGAGGCTAGCCATTGGAACAGAGAGGCGTCCGTCAATGCCGGACCAGACACGGGGGCGTTCCCGAGATGCTTTGGCGACGTCACGCGACGCCGGGAACGCCCCCGAGTCTGTTCCGGCATTGCCGGCACTTCTGCGTCTCTCCTCTTCCCTTTCCCGCCCCCTGGGTTTATTTTCGTCATTCGACCACGCCCACCCGGCATCTGGACCGTTTTGTGGCGGACTTGTGGGCCGATCGAGTGCCCACCTCGATTGATAGTTATCTTTAAAGAGCCGGTGCCCACCCGGCATTTGCCCGATAAAATCAGCCCCCGCCTGCCTGCCTAAGGAGAAGGGCCGCTGCGCTGCCCGCAGCGACCCGGAAGTGGTTGGCCGGAAGTGCCCGCCCCCGCAGCCCGGGGGGAAGAAAGAAGAAGCCTGGCGGCCGGTTTGCAGGGCTCCCGTGATGCGAGGGAGCCCTGCTGCATCTAGGAGAGGCCAGGAGGAGAGGAACCCCGCCCGCGGCCCCAAAGCGACCGCCGGAGGAGTGCTGCAGGGAGCAAGGCTCCCGTGTGAGGAGGTTAGCCCCGCCCGCCAGAAGACAGCCGGTGAGTGCGGGTGCTTTCAAAGAGAGGGGGGGGGCTGTACTTGTAGTCTCATTGAGCAGCACCACCATCTCGGCCTGGACCACAGCCACCTGTAGCTGCGGGAGGCCGGCCGGGGGCTCCGCTGTGCAGTAACCTGTTCTTGTTCTGTGCTCTGCTTCTTGTCGGGAAGACTGCGGGCTGGAGCAGGCCCCTCGGGTGGCTGGCTAGAGCCGGTCCCTGAGGCCGGGGTCCGACCCTCTTCGCCATCGCTTTCCCCCATGAAGCTCTCCAGCCTGCGGGAAATGGGGCCTGCATTGGGAGCTGTCCACGCCCGGAGCTCCTCGAGGGCGGCTGGCTCAGAGCCCGCTAGCAGGGGGAAGGTACTGCCTGGGCTCAAGTCGGGCTCCCGGCCCGGGGAGGGAGACTTGCTTTTGGAAAGACTCTGATGCCCCGCCGCCCCCCGCTCCTGGAGGCCGTGGAGCATCAGCCTGCCTTTCGCGTGTGTGGGGGGATGCCCTCCCGATATCAGCCCGCACCGCTCTTGGGTTACTGGGGGCTGGAGTTGCGCAGCCCCCTCCCACACCATGAGAATATCAGCAAGCCGTGACGCGTCGGTTTCAGGGAGGGGGGCACGGAGCAGAGGCCCTCTGTCCTCACGAGGCTTTGTTTCTTGAGGTTTACCATTGCCATGTCTAGAAAAAACACATTTTAAAAACACTCAAAGTCGACCCCGTTCAAGAAAGTGGAGTATCAAAACCGCATCGCAATTCTATACTGCGGTCTTTAAAGTTGTTGCCACAATGCTCGCCCGAGCATCCATTTAACATCAGAAAACTTGTTGTAGTAAAATCAAAAGAACAATGATTTACCCATTCCCTCAGAGATGGGCACGCCTCATCCGAGTCGCTGCTCGCCGGGGCTCTGTGGCATGTAACTGCCCGCTCCGCTTTCGGAAGTCTCGCCTCGGTGTGTGGATGGATGTGAGCCCTACACGCATCGAGGCGCTGCAGGGAATTTGCTGCGTGTGGCTCTTGCTCATCCCCCTGTCTACAGCTAATTACACACCTAAACGGAGAGCGGCGGCTCGCGTGGCCGAGGCGCTGCCAGTTGGTGCGGTGCGCGAGCCCTGTGCTGCGGCTCCGCTGATTCAGATCTCAGGCTCACACTGCCTGGGCTGCTTGATACGGAGCACCATGGATCCAATTTGCAACTACACTTTATATACATCGCATAGCTACTGTGATGAGGTTGACCTGCTACTCTTAATCAGGTCTAGCAGGACACAAGCGTAGGAAGGGGAGCATGATCACCAAACTGCACCAATATCGGCTAAGAGTCAATCAGGAAATAACCGGGCAACAAAAGATATGTTTGTTATGGGCATGGACACAAATCTGACCGATAGGAGGGGCAGGTTATAAAAACTTAACTAAAGTTCTCATAGCAATCAAACTTATTGGACGGAATTAAGGCACATGTGCCAGCAGACCACCACCTTAATGAGGGAACAGTCATACAGTAAATGGAAATCAGCAAAAGAACACTTCTTCCATAATTGTATATAGCTTAAAGGTCCACCAAAACGGATTTAAGTCAGATACGTTCTGAAGATTTTCATAAGTATTTTCACTGTATAAGATTGAATCTGGAATCAAAATTCTACCAACAGTGGGAAAAGGAGTGAAAGAACAAATGATATATCCTGAAAAATACAATTATGTTAACTTTAAAAAAACGTTAGAATCATTGGCAATGGTTACAAGTGAAAAATATTGTGTCTAGCAAAATATAAAAATTGGATTGAAGAGAAGCGTATTGTTATTATGGGTCACACAGCCTAAAATGTCGCTTGCCTCTCATATAAGGTTCAAAGTAAGTATCTACAAGGTGAATGGTTTGTTCGTTTTTTTACTACTAGCCACTAGTGCACCTTTTTATATTTTTATATTGCGTCTCTGTTGACGCCTCTCCTTGTTTAATAAAATAGAGACAGTGCAGTGACTTACCATTCTGCTCTGTAAACCATACCTTATTATAGTTTAAACTCAAGGAATGGGCATCCATGGGGTGTGCTCATTACAAAACATGCTTCTTCTAAGGATAAGTGGGCCAGACAATGCTATGGGGAAGACAACTCTATGGGAAACGGATGACTGGAAGTTGGGCCACGCAATGCTTTGTATCAGTGTAATTTTGGATTAATTTAAATGAATTTGAGCAAACTCTTGCTGTCCACCGAGTCCAGTCATTTTTGACAAAACTGGAAAAACCAACTCCCAGGCGCATGCATGCGTGTGTCTGTACATCTATATTTAAACCCATCTTGACAGTAACATTGCAAATTAACGTCTGCCTCTGATATAAAAATTATGAATGCTGACCTGAGCAAGATACTCTCCACGGGTAGAGGTGGAGGTCAGAACACTATATGATCAAACTAAGAGTGCACAGGAAAGCTCTCCGCAGGATTGGTGGATTCGTTGGAAAAGAGCCTACATTTATGAATTTAGTTGTGAAATCTGCATGAAAAAGATGCTTTAGAGTAGAACACAAGCTTCTGTTGAGTGGTTCACTTGTCAAGTCTCTCCTAGCAAAGATCTTGGCTTACTGGTAGTAAAGATACACCAAGTTGCTTAATTTTCTGCTGAATATCTGTATATATTTGCTGTCATGGCGGAGGTTACTTCGTGTTCGCTTGGAACAATTACTGGTATTCAGCATACGGAGAGATTAAGCTAATGGCAATGTAAATGACAATGCCATTTATTTATCTGTTTTCAAAACCAACACATAAATACAACATTTGTCATTTACAATGCCAATAGCTCTAACTTTTTCCAAAGGCGAAACCATTGCATTGTAAATGCTTGTTTCTCATGGCATCTCCCAGAGGGAAAAAAACAGACTTGAAAGGAAGAACGGCGAGCAGACACAATGAAACACGGATTAGTTGATGATCAGGGCGAGGGCAGACATATATTCCCAGGAATTATAGAAGGGCTGCAAATATTGCTAGGATTTAGGTAGAGTTAAAGATTTCTTTCAATAAAGTCACTAGAACCTCTCATTAAATATTACCGTCCATCCAGATACAGACGATGAATAGCCTATCCACCTGCAGAGTCCTCACCTGTGAATATCTCCCACGTGTCAGACTGGATCTCATGTTTCGTGTCTCCGCTGCACCGGTAGAAGGCATTAGCTTCATCTCGAAACCAGAAAGAGCATCCTGGTGAAGTTAATGAGCCCATAAAGCAGCCCCACAGGCACAGTGAAGTCCACTCCCGTCCATTCTCCTCTGTGCTTTATGAGACTGAGACAGGAATGACGCTCGATTAAAACAGTACTGAGAAATCTAACCCGGAACCGTATTATAAGAAACTTACAAGACTATCCTTCAGAATGGGGAGGTGGGTAGGACCAGTGAGCAATCTCAGGGAGATAGAGTGTACATCCAGAACGCATGTTACCAGAGGCAATTGACTGTTGAGCCTGCAGCACTCGTTGTGCCACTCACAAAAGAAGCCTTTAAAACAGGTCTCAGATCTAACACTGCGGCCTGAAGTGCAGTTGTAAACTGAAATTTCGACCTGTCAAAATTGGATTTTAAGTCACAATTCTGAAAATGCCACTTTTTTTTTATTTTGGGTCACGTGCCTATGATTAGCATAGCTGTTGGCAGCAAGACAAAGGGGGTGTTTACTGTTGGCAAGATGGGCAATCCTGCCAGGATAGTTGGAGTGGAGCTGTTCCCTGCCTCACTTGCATATCAAAGGGCTACCCACAGCACACACAAAGGAACTTGAAACCCGTCTTTTGTCACCCTAAAATACTTGGAGGCGTCACAGGTGAATAGAAGAACTTTCCAGAACCAGAGGTGGGGATAGTATAAGGGGTCCCCACACTTCAAAGGCTGGCACCAGGTATACATATTGGACCTCCTGAGCTATTAATTGGATCAGAAGGACTGTCCTGCTACTGGAAGCACTGCCCTGCTGCCCGAGAAAGGAAGCCTGGACCTGCTGCTTGAATCCAAACCACCTGAGTGACTACAAGGGCCAGTTGGCTGGCCTCTTGTGACTTACAGGGACATAATAAGCTCCAGAGAGCTGTCCTGCTGCTGCCCAGCTGACCTAACCCAACTGGGCCTGCCTGTGCCTTTCAGCTTGCCTCTGCTGGAGTGAGCGCTCATCCCCGAATGTGCCCCAACAGGTCATGGGCTGGCATCAAAGTGTACTCCTTGTTGACCAATTGAGGTTGGTGCAACACAACGCAGGACCTCGCACTGCAGCACCTTACAGCTCTTTATCATCAGTCTCATTAGAACTGACGCAGTATGATGCAGGACCTCAAAATGCAGAACCTCACGAGCTGTGAACAGAACTGATGCGGCACTTCACTGTTCCTGATCGGCGGCCTAATCAGAACCGATCCAGCGAAATGGAATTCGACACAGCAACTCGCAGCTCCAGATCGGCAGCCCCATCGGAACATATGCAACTCAACGAAGAACCTCGCAACTCAGCCTAAGTAAAACCAGGTGCATTGTTCAGTGGGCCGAAAGTGGTCCTATACCCGGCCCGCACTCCATCGTTACAGGCCAGAAGTTGTGACTTTGTCTCAGTCCAGTGTGACCAGATAACCAGTCGGCACTTTGTGACGCTACTTTTACTTAAGACTTAAAATTGCATATCTCTATTTCTACGGATTTGAATTTTCTCATTCTGGGATCATTTTATTTATTTTAAAAAGACTGTTTTACTAGATTGGTGTGAGATTTTTCTTGTGTTGCGTTTTAACTTTATTATTGTTTGTGTGTTGCATAACTACTTTACACATTGACTTTAAGTTAAGACTGTCAGCTTTTGTGCCAAGCTACCAGAGGGTTAAGCATAGGTTAATTTAGTGGCTTTTTGTGGTTCACCTGACAAGGAGTGTGGTATTGCTTGAGAAGGGTTTCACCCTCTCAATCAATAAGTCAATATCCTACAGTGACTTTTTATACTGATGGATACCTCTGCCTGCTGATTCCACAACTGTAAAAGGATTCCAAAGCAGTAAACTTCTAGCTCATGGATCTAAGGGAATGATCAGACTAGAATGTTCTATAGCATAGAACATGTGAAATGACCATCTCTCCATACTTCAGTGTTCAATCAGTAATAGCTTACAAAGGTATTAAGGGACCCTGAAGTCGCCACTTCACAATATCGGCAATCATGACATCCCCAGCTAGCACTGAAGTAGACACTTTCACTCTGTTTAATGGGCCCACAGACCTTCTGGTTTTTGTTTCTTGGTCAATGCATAGCACATTGGTGACGAGCAGCAAAGAGACTCACTACTTCACCACAACTCTTCATAACGCTCAACATCAAGACTCATCTAGAGTCTGTGCTGGAATAAAACGGTGATATCTGCCCTTTGCACAGTGTGAAGCAAGTCAGGAAGATTAGAAATGAAGGAACAGAATTTGTGGGCATATCATTGACTGAGTACTACCGCAGGCTCGGATATAGGTAGGCTTTAATAACTGAACACCACCGACCTGCGCATTGTCATTGAATAATCAAATGCTACTGTTCTATGCATCTGCACTATCTAGAGGTCATGTGTGAGCTGACTGATTGCGCAGCAATTGGAAGGAATTACATGTTTGGGCAAAGATCGCAGGTCCTAGTGATGCCACAAGAAATTCTCATGTGTGTCAATGACAATGACAAACATTTATCTGCCATAGGTGAGACAGTGCTTGAACCCTGCCCTTTTAGACGGCAATATTGTTTTCCTTGAAAAAATTGTACAAAATATTTTGTTACAAAGGTACATGGAAGAAAAGTAATCACCTAGAGTCACACTTTTTGTGTCAAGCTTGGAAGCCAGGTTTCCTGAATAGACATTGTACATTTCCCATCCTAGATGAGTATCTCTTTTTTCCCCCTTCTGACCTGATGACTATTTTATTAGTGACCCAAGAGCCACCTCAGTTGTCTTTGCAATCTTATTGTAAATAAGCCATTTTTCTAATACATGGTGGTATGAAACATGTTGGAGTTTGGGTATGTTTAGATCAAATCCAGTTGCTAGGATGGTCTCAAGATGTTTAAAACTGTGATCATGAGCTCATTCTGCCCTGAGTCAGACATGATGGATTTACCCTGTTTGACCTTAATTTGTTACAATTGCGGATTGAACTGAAGATAGTCATCAAAATAAGCATGATCCAGGTGAAGATCTGCTAGTGGATATGAAAAAGAAAACAAGGGAAGAATTGAATTTTAGGTCCGTCATTTGGTCTTAATAATCTCCAGTTAAAAACTGTACATGGCAGAGATCTACAACACAACTGCACAATAGCAACACTTACTTTCTACCTTTACCTAAGGCTCAAGTTGGGGACATTACCGCTGTAGAATTTTCCAGAAAAATGCAAAGAGGATAATGGAGAAGGATTTAATTTGTTATTCCTTTCTCTCTCCATCTGGATTCTCGGTGCAAATATTTGAGCACTGTAGTGAAGAAGTATGGAGTGAGATCCAATGTATGGATTCGCCAGACATTAAGGTTCATTCCAATGCCAAAATGCAATTTTGTTTTGCCAACGTTTTGTTGAAATCAAGGAGAAACAGATCTATATTGCTTGTGTTTGATCCATCTGTGAGGGACTGTACTAGCTATTATTATTCAGTAGAGGTCTAATCATGGTGGGACTATGGAATAAGAGTGGAATTTATGGAACCTTTCCTACAAAAATATTTTGTATGGTAGTTATATTAAATCTTGCCCTATGTGATTTTAATTTTTCCGTTTTTAAATGGCACAGATATGTTTATTGGTATGCACAGGATTAAATACAAGCTTGGATGTTGTATTGGGTTTTAATTAGACAGCTGAATATGATCTGCTTTGCATGTTACTACTGTAATGAAATTACACTTTTTCATCAAGGAATATTTTTGGGAAGTGTTTGTAATATTATAGTATAATTATCCATTTGCCACTTTAATGAAAACCTATAGAGACTGTGTAAGCATAAATCTAAGATGCTTTTTAGGTCAAGCCTAGAGCCAGAGCGTAGTCGCTGCTCTGTGAGACTTATTGTAGAGGAGTAGGGAATAGAAGCCCTGCCCACTCTCCGCCCATATTTGCGATTGGCTTGTGTCATTGTCTGTCATAAATGCTGGCTTCTGATTCGTCAATAGGTGTATTTATCCCTCCTTAGTACTGCCTCCTCTTCATTTGTCACCTCCTATGGCGACTGGCCCCTTCGGTTGTTACACGGTACGTGTTATTTAGACTGAGCCCTATTTTCTTTATTGAGGTTCTCCTACTGCAGGCACGACATGGTTTGGTGCTTTCTTTACTCCTCCCCTCCCTCCCGTTGTCGTGCCTTTTCACCCCGCCCTTCCTCCTGTTGTCCGTGCCTTCTGCCCGCCGCCCGCTATCCCGTTGTCCGTGCCTCTTCCACCCCGTCCGCCCTCCTGTTGTCCATGCCTTCTTGCCCGCCTTCCCAATCTCTGTGCCTTCTCCCCCCGCCCTCCCTCCCATTGTCCGTGCCTTCTCCCCTCCATAAATGGAAGACCTATTGCATTGCAAATGCTTGTTTAAGTAAAATTACTGTAACACTATTGAACAAAACAGAGGCAAAAAGTTTGAGGCATAAATTCTATACTTGCTTGTGCGAAGCATAAACTACTTTAAACCGTGAAAAATCGGTCACGTGCAAATTTAGCACTAAAACAGAAGGAAAACACCTACCCAGTCAGAAAAACAAAAAACACACAAGGAGAAAAACAATAAGGAGGAGTGGGGTGCTAACACATTTATCATTCAGGGGCAGAACATGGTCTGTCCTATCTTGTTTGGCGGGAAAAGGAACTTGAGTGTAGGGCATGCAGGGGACCACCATGCGGCCAAGGGTGGGAATATTAATCTATGGACAACAACGGTGCAAAGCCTATTTATTGCACACTGTTAAACCTCTCACTATGTACATAGGGTTTCAAGAAGCTGGCAAAGGAAGATGCTAACAGCAATGCAATTCAAGGTTCCAAGGTAAGCAAACATAGATGGCTATAGCATGGAACGGTGAAGTCTAATTTCTTGACCCTCGTAATCATACATGCGGGGAAGCGTTGTATACGAAAAGTCGGTTGTTGTCCTGTGGGTTACTTGTAGAAGGCAAAAATATACGCAAGGAGATTTTCCTTAAACACTGGAGAAAGGACCTTTAAACGTGTGCCCTGGTGGTAGGAAGATGTGCGCATATTACAGGGGAGATTGGAAAATGGTGTAACTTCATATGACACAGTTTCCTCTTCTGTGGTCTATGGGTACAGTGTACCATTTTCTGAGTAGAACTGTAGTCAACATATTGAAATATGAATTGTGTGGGGTAAACGTCTTGTTTTTCTATTATGTCAAATGCCTGTTAGTGGGGGCCAAGAGAATTATGCGGCAGGGTTGACTAAATTATGCTGCAAGGAAAGACAAATTCTACAGCGTAATCCAGTGCATTTTGTGATAGTATTACTTCCTTTTTTTGTCAGTTTTACACATTTTAACACTGCCTGGACACATATGCCCTCTCAGTGGTACAAGTTTAACACACAAACAGAGCAATAGGCGAACGAAAGAAGACCAGTCGACCTTTGGAAACCTCCATGGCGTGAATACAGATGTTGCTGCATTTTCAGTGACCTTTGATCCGTTAGCGCTCAAACCTTTTTTTCGTACTGAAATCTGCAGGTAGTGCAGCCAATGATGGATTATATGCCAAAACCATAATCATGTGAAAAATGCAGCTGCCGCAGCAGCACCACATATTTCCAGTGCCCCGCTTTTAGTGTCAGATGTGTATGTGCAGATCCGTGGGGCAGGAATACAAAATGGTGCGCCTTGTTCTGTTGTAGCATTTCTGTTCTGTTGGATGACACTTTACTTATATGCTGATACAGAATGTTTCCTAAAGCGCAGCCATTCCTGAGGCACGCTCAAATGAGGTGACTTATGAAAGCAAAACTAGGTTACCAAAACTGGCAACACTTCACTCCATGACTGACTCCTGCTTCAATTTCAATCTCAAACTATTTCACACTTTGCATTGTGAAACTCTAAACACAACCCTCAACACAAAAGGCCAGATAATGGCAGCAGGGTTAGTGAAAGCAGCTATGGCTAGTAAGAAACAGGGAGCAGTGGTGGTAGTAAGCCCTGGGGTTCAAGTCAGGGCTTCAACTACAATGTCTATGATCTTGGTCCACAGACTCAATATTAGAAGTTGCGTCAAATCCTCCATCATTGCTGTGGAGCAGTAAATGTGCTCCAGATTCACTAAGGCGGATCCTGAGGGACCCCGCAAGTGGTCCTTGTGGTAGGATATATGAACCCCTCAGTCACTTGACAAGATGCAATCAGTTCAACATACCAGCCCACCCCTAGAAGTATGGCCATCTCATTAGGAGTGCTGCCAAGGAACCCTCATAGAAACAAATAATCCTTTCCCCACAACACTGAGCTAATAAATGTATCCTTACCTCTGCTTACGTATATTACAAAAAGAAAATAAGTGATTTGCTCCCTTGCTGCCTGAAACAATAACCTCGCACAACCTAGAGCGGCAGCGCAACCCGACAGGCTCTCTGGCACGCGCGGCTTCCTTCCCACTCGCTGCCCCCCACCAAGGCCAATTGGCAGGTTTGTAATTCTGTTTTCTCCTTGTGCTGTGGAAAGGTGTCATTAGATGCCGCATTTAGAACAATAATAAAGGCAGGCAGACCCATAGGCACCCATCGCCTACGAAAGAAGGCGTCGATGAAGCGAGCAAGCAGGGCTACCCGCTGATGTGAAGGAGGCCAGCGGAGGCAGGCGAGGGCGGGCATCGCCTAGCTCCCTTCGCAGCTACTGTTCATCTTGTAAGTGGAGAGACAGCTGCAAGGTATGGAGAACCAACCATCCGCTGGCAGTTTTCCCCGCCTCACCTTGGGAATTCAAGCATACTATATTAAAAAAAAAACTACAGAGCACACACTTTCATATTGCTCTGAAAACTATGTGATTTTTATTTGTTATAAAGCATTTCTACGGGGGCCTACTTGTGTCCGAGCTCTGCTGCCATCTCCAGGAGCCATAGAAACAGTGAACAGACTGTACAAACAGTCTGATGGACAGACAGTATAGCAAGACTGGACTATGGTGCGCGGAGAGCAGTTCTGGAGCGGAGGGCCAGAAGAGACAGACACTCAAATCATCAACAATGTGTCAGTAACTCAGGACGTTGTTGGGATTGAAGGTGAAACTGATCCCTTTCAAGCAGGGAGATGGGATTCAGCCCATAGGCAGCTGTGTAAAGCGAAGACAACCTGGCTGGGACGAGTCATGGAAGGCGACACCAGTTCCACACTAGATCTCGAATTCCTTTGTGATGAATTGTGAACACCTTAGATGCTGCGCTGCACCACACTCAGTGTCCTGGATCCACATTTCTAATCAAACAACTGGCATGTCATTTCCAAGAAACCAGCTGGGTGAGATTTGACTGATACCAGGGCAAACCATAATCTTTTTTTTGAAGTATTTTTCTTCCTGCTCCACATACATGTCACGAGCACTTCTGAGCACAGTCAATGGCTTAGATAGTTATCTTAACTACACATCAGACGTGCTCCAATCCAAATAAAGTTAAAAGAGGAGTATCGAATTTTCACAGACATACATACCTTCTAAAACTTTATCTGTATCATCAGTACTAAATGTGCCACAGTGCTTAATCTGTAAAGAAATACGTGCCAGAGCTCTCGCCAGGAGGCCACACAGTGGCCTTGCATTGCCATGCCTACCACGTTGCCAATAATAGTAACAATGCAACTTCTAACCATCACACTCCTACAAGTTTGACAATTCAGACTGTTCCAGGCCCCCAAAGCTATAAAAATTCGCTTGGGCGGCAGGTAGTAGTCATTTTTAAAGTAAACTGAATTAATAATTACCTGTTGTGGTCATCTCTAAATTAGCCACGCAGCTCCACCTTGTGGCAGACTGTCACAAGCGCTGGTGTTGACATTTAAGTGCCGGTGCAGAGCACCAGAAACCACAGGCTCAAAATAAGCACTGATGTGCCATCATCTCTGCTGACGCTCCACAAATCAACATAAGACCGAACAGCTGCAGGTGTTGCATTAAGGGCGGCAATCTGTCTGTCTGTATATCTAGCTCATGAGCACTTCATCGTGCAGCAAGATCGAAATACTCATGGGATGTACAGCCGACAATCTCATGTCATTTTTCTGCCAAGAACCGTTCCAGTATCCCTACTTCTGCTAAAGTACATGCAAGGGTGGATCAGTACACACATCTAAAACATTACAAAGGTGCTCCTTCTAACAAGGCCTGCAATAATGTTTGGCTGCTAAGAAACAGCAGAAATTGCCCATTCGCCTCTAGTGTGAGCTGTTACTTGTTGCAATAGTTTGACTCAGCAAACATTTTACATTACTATAGAGAGAAGTTCGGTTCAAAGGCTTTAATCAATGTGGAGGGTGCCACGAAAGTGTTTTACCACTAGTGTCCCGGGGCCTGTCCAGCAATTGCTGTGCGAAGTAAGCCTTTTCCGCACTTGATGCTCATGGTAGCAAAGGCAAACAGTCAACATATTCTTAGGGTGGTAGTGTGGGGACAAGAGCTCAGACCTCGTCAGTCAACAAACAGACACAATTACGTATTGTCCATCCCAGTGATTTGCTTTTCAACAAAAGAAAGTACTTTAATCACAGAGTAATAATGTAATACTACAGACCATATTAGAAGAATAAGACAGAGTTGAAATCCCTTTTGCAATCTTGAGGTGTTAAACCCTTCCGTACCCTCCCCACGCTAATGGAGTTCCCCATCTGTAACCCCAGCATTTAATCTTGGATGAGCCACTGATAAGGCACTGGTGCCTTTTACTCGATCACCCACAAGATCTAAGCCCAACAGTTGAGTTTGCTTTTCACTTCTGAATGGTCCCTTATTAAAAAGAAAAAAAAGTTTTGTCCATTTTGCAGACCTTGCTCTATTATTAGTGTCTTGTCCTTTCAGTTCTCAACACCACAGGTACCTGCAGCTTGGGGTTGCAGTCCAGGTGGCTGTGGGATGTACAGGTGCAGAGGCCCCGCTCCTGTGGCTCATGAGTTGTCTAGATCGCAGCAGCCGCATTGCTTGAAACTTGAAGACTCAGATGATTGCATCACAGCAGCTCTCTTCATTGGCAGTTGCTGACTCCCTGAGTCAGATACAGGGGAGACACTGGTATACGGGTGCAGCCTCTGGGGCTTGTGGGTGACTTTGGCAGTTGCAGCCTCCAGGTCAACAAGGGAGCCCAACTCAAAGTTGGTGGAGCATTTTGACTTAAGACATTGGCAGCATCATGGCAGACTGCCGATCATACTTGATTTTTCCATAAGTTGTGATGTGGTTCATGTCTGGAACCATGTATGTGGAGTCCACATCCAGATAGTTGTTGATCCGGGATTCACTCTCTTGCTGTCACTCACTGTATCAGGCTATTCCCCATGCCGAGAACTGCTGGGCTTCTTTTCATGGACAGCCTGTGAGTTGAGGAACACAGTTTCCCTATTTCTGCAGGCATGCAGTCTTCAAGACAGATCTTACGCAGCTCCAGCACAAAGTGCAGACTTCAGGTTGTAGCCCTTCCCGCTGGGATACTGGCTGTTGTGTAGACACAGAGCCCTGGTGCCACAGCAGTCATTCAAGTACTCTCCAGAGCATTCCCTTCCTTGATCATTAAGAACTTGGAACTGTAACAAAGTTGGGTGGTTTGGATCCCACTTTTATACAGACTTCCCAGACAGGGATGTGGATCATAAGGTTTCAGTACAAGCTTGGATTGGTTCTCTTTCAAATGTCATTTTCTGGCTGATCTCACACATACATTGTGCAAGGTGATAGGTCAGGCAGCAATGATGAAGGCTCAAAGCAGGAGCATCCAAACACATGGGCTCAATAACGTTTGAGATCTCTGCACTAGGCTGTCACCGGCCTTCCAAAAGTAGTAATCCGAGACAGACAAAAGGACAGGCTCTACCTATAAACCTCCTCACCTTGAATAATAGAAACTGCAATCTTAACACACACCCCTACTATCTACAAAACCACTGCTCAGGAAGAGCGAATTAGCAGCCATTAGCTAATAAAGAATTAATTTAAATTCTAAAGGAGGGCTGCCTACATTCTCCTTCAAGTCAGTGCATGGGTGTCTCACCTTCCAGCCACATAGATGCAGTAAATACACTTTAACAGTCTAGGAAAGCTGTATCCACCCTACATCTTGAGCAACACTGAACCTGGATTTCACTGGTCCTAGTGCACAGCCTCTCACCACAAGCTAAGTTCTATTACCAAACATGTGCCACACACTCTTCACATGCAGGCACTGGACACACACACAATATCAGCATAAGGAGTTGTGTTTTCACATAAGAGTAAAACTACATTAGAAGGTTCAGTAGCTTATCCTCTCCCCGACAGAGAAAAAACAGGCCTGATCACCCTACTGAGTAACATTTCAGTTGCTGCCACAATCCCATTGTGTGGCTTTCAAAGAGCTTTGACAGTAATCCTATACCTCGTATGAACATATGCGTTGTGCACTCCTCTGGGTCACAGAATAAGTTTGGGACCTGATAATACGAGAGACAGGAGTATGCCCGGGGCACACGACAAATCAGCATCAAGCCGGGGCCAAAGTAAAAGTGAGGACACTAGCTTCATGAACAGTCGGGCAAAAAGGGTAGGGGTACAAGCCCATCTGCCATGCAGGCAACATTCCTGTACCAACAAAAAGTACAGCTTATTTGACTTCTGCATGGGGTTAGAGCGGCCAATCTTTGAGGCCCGGGGTGCCCGCGTAAGCACTACAAAATTTGGAAGCGGTGGGCTGACTATAGGGGCATGGTTGGAGCCTCCGGTTGAAACGGATGATATCCCTGTGGACTGAGGGTAGGGACGGAGTGTTTGGGCCTGGTTTGGGGGGGCGGTCTGGGGTGCGTATGTGTGCGGGTGGGTCTCTTGGTGGTGGTTGCGCAACTCGGGGGTAGGGAGGGGGGATATAGTTGGGGCAAGGGGTAATGTTATCCTAAATGATGCTTATTGTCAACTATGCTAGTTGTGGTGTTTTTCCCAAAAAGTCAATTGTTGCCTTGTAATTGTGTAACGAGATACTGCAGTGGTCTCTGGGGTACTGAGCCATGCACCTATTGTGCAAATTGACGAATGAAGTTGGTTTTAAAAAAACAGTACAGCTTATCTCAGAAGATACACACGCTTTGAGACCAACATGGCCGAGGGAGTTAGTAAAGTGTTCAAATACCGAGTACCAATTTGACTTTTGTCAGGAGTTGAAGACATTTAATACCATAAGAGAGCTACCTATAACGGTGCACGTGCCCTACACATACCCGACACATCAAACAAATGGACAAGCAACGCTGCCAGAGGGAACAGGAAGAATGGACGTTTCACACTCCTCTCTCTCCCACAACTGGTTCAGCTATAATGGCACAGACTGTAAACCCTTGCAGAGCAGCCAAAGTCACTTCTCTTCCGATGACAATACGAAGCTCAAACACATGAGAATAAGGACACAGACACTCAGATGGAATAACCCAAAAAAGCACACTACTGTTCAGAACACACGAGAAGGGCTGCGAGGAAGAAGCAGAGCGAAGCAGACTTCTAACTCGGAGAATGCATTATTTATGAAAGGCAGATGTCCTGTAGCCAGGTGCTGCCAATCTGTTCTACTGAGCACCCAAACTCCCATCAGCAGCCGGATCCCGTGCAGACCTCAGATGACACAGAAGTGTTCTCTCCACCAGTTAACTCTTTCCTTACTGTTGAAGTTATCACAACCGTATTTCGCCTTCTGCAGGTCCACTTTCCACAGACATTGAGGTCACAGCTAGGAGCAGACATTGGGTTACTTTACATGCAGACTGATGTCAATGCTGGATCCTGCTTTTAAGTGGTGGTTGTAATCCATAAAAGCAATCCAGGAACACACAGAGAAGCAGCCACCACATGGAAGGGCCAAGGTGGAGACGGCGTGCAAGGATGAAGTGAACATCAGCGTCCCAAAGGGAGGCATGCGCAAATTCACCCAAAAGTGAAGAGAACCCAATCCAGAGGGAGGCATGCACAGATTCACCCAGAAGTGAACAGAGCAGCAACCAGAGGGAGGCATGTGCAAATTCACCCAGAAGTGAACATAGCCCAAACTAGAGGGAGGCAGACGCAGATTAACCCAGAAGTGAACATCAGCGTACCAGAGGGAGGCATGTGCAAATTCACCCAGAAGTGAACAGAGCCCAAACTAAAGGGAGGCAGACCCAGATTCACCCAGAAGTGAAAAGAGCGGGAACCAGAGGGAGGCATGCGCTGACTCACCCAGTAGCTCCTCACCTCGGGGGAGGCAGGCGCAGACTCACCCAGAAGCGAGCACAGCACAACCAAGAGGGAGGCATGCGGGGATTCACCCAGAAGTGTGCAGAGCCTAACCTAGAGGGAGGCAGGTACAGACTTACCCAGTAGCAAGAACAGCCCAACCCAGGGCTAGGCAGGCACAGACTCACCCAGAAACGAGCAGCGCACAACCCACTGAGAGTTTGGTGGGGACTCACCCAGAAGAGAACAGAGCCCAACCCAGCGGGAGGCAGGCGGATACTCAGCCAGTAGAGAGCAGCGCACAACCCAGGAAGAGGTTGGCGAGACTCACCCAGAAGAGAACAGAGCCCAACCCAGCGGGAGGCAGGCGCAAACTCACCCAGCAGCGAGCATAGCTCAACCCAGGGGGAGGCATGCGCAGACACACCCAGTAGAGGGCAGAGCCCAACCCTGGGGGGAGGAATGCGCAGACTCACCCAGCAGCGAAAAGTGCCCAACTTAGGGGTGAGACAGTCGCGTACTGACCCTGAAGCGAACTTAGACCAACACACAGGGTGAGGCATGCGCAGACTCACCCAGTAGCAAGCAGCGCAGAGCCTCGAGGAAAGCAGGCGCAGACTCACCCAGGAGCGAGCAGCGCACAACCCAGGGGGAGGTTGGCGGGGACTCACCCAGAAGAGAAAAGAGCTCAACCCAGGGGGAGGCAGGCGCTGACTCACCCAGTAGCGGGCAGAGCCCAACCCTGGGGGGAGGAATGCGCAGACTCACCCAGTAGCGTGCAGAGCCCAACCCGGGGGGAGGCAGGCACAGATTCACCCAGCAGGGAGCACAGCTCAACTCAGAGGGAGGCATGTGCAGACTCACTCAGTAGCAAGCAGCGCCTAACCTCAGGGGCGGCAGGAGCAGTCTTACCCAGAAGCGAGCAGTTAACAACCCAGGGAGAGGTTGGCGAGGACTCACCCAGAAGAGAACAGAGCCCAACCCAGCAGGAAGCAGGCACAGACTCACCCAGAAGTGAGCAGAGCCCAACCAAGAGGGAGACAGGCAGGGACTCACCCAGAAGTGTGCAGAAACTAACCTAGAGGGAGGCAGACACAGACTTACCCAGTAGGAAGAACAGCCCAACCCAGGGCAAGGCATGGGCATACTCACTCAGTAGCGCCTAACCTCGGGGAAGGCAGGCGCAGATTCACCCAGGAGCGAGCAACGCACAACCCTGGGGGGAGGAATACGCAGACCTACTCAGTAGCGACAGAGCCCAACCCTGGGGGGAGGAATGCGCAGACTCACCCAGCAGCGAGCAAAGATCAACCCAGGGGGAGGTAGGCCCAGACTCACCCAGCAGCGAAAAGAGCCCAACTTAGGGGAGATGCAAGCACGTACTGACCCTGAAGCGAACTGAGACCAACACAGGGTAAGGATTGTGTAGACTCACCCAGTAGCGAGCAGCGCCTAACCTCGGGGGAGGCAGGTGCAGACTCACCCAGAAGCGAGCAGCGCACAACCCAAGGAGAGGTTGGCAGGGACTCACCCAGAAGAGAACAGAGCACAACCCAGCGGGAGGCAGGCGGGAACTTACCCAGAAGAGAACAGAGCCCAATCCAGCGGGAGGCAGGCGCAGACTCACCCAGCAGCGAGCATAGCTCAACCCAGGGAGAGGCATACGCAGACTCACCCAGTAGCGGGCAGATACCAACCGAGTGGGAGGCATGCGCAGACTCACCGAGCAGCGAAAAGAGCCCAACTTAGAGGAGATGCAAGCGGGTACTGAAGCTGAAGCGAACTGAGACCAACACAGGGTGTGGCTTGCGTAGACTCACCCAGTAGCGAGCAGCGCCTAACCTCAGGGGAGGCAGGCGCACACTTACCCAGAAGCGAGCTGCGCACAACCCAGGGAAAGGTTGGCGGGGACTCACTCAGAAGAGAACAGAGCCCAAACCAGCAGGAAGCAGGCAGAGACTCACCCAGAAGTGAGCAGAGCCCAACCAAGAGGGAGACAGGCAGGGACTCACCCAGAAAAGTGCAGAGCCTAACCTAGAGGGAGGCAGACACAGACTTACCCAGTAGGAAGAACAGCCCAACCTAGGGCAAGGCATGCGCAGACTCACCCAGCAGCGAGCAAAGCTCAACCCAGGGGGAGGCATGCGTAGTCTCACCCAGTAGCAGACAGAGCCCAAACCTGGGGGGAGGAAAACGCAGTCCCACCCATTAGCGGGCAGAGCCCAACCCAGGGGGAGGCGGGTGCAGACTCACCCTGCAGCAAAAAGAGCCCAACTTAGGCAAGCGCGTACGGACCCTGATGCGAACTGAGACCAACACAGTGTGAGGCATGCGCAGACTCACCCAGGAGCGAGCAGCACACAACCCAGGGAGAGGTTGTCGGGGACTCGCCCAGAAGAGAACAGAGCCCAACCCTGTGGGAGGCATGCGCAGACTCACCCAGCAGCGAGCATGGATTAACGTAGGGGGAGGCAGACACACCCAGTAGTGGGGAGATCCCAACCCTGGGGGAAAGAATGCGCAGACTCACCCAGTAGCGGGCAGAGCCCAACCCAGGGGGAGGCAGGCGCAGACTCACCCAGCAGCAAAAAGAGCCCAACTTAGGGGAGAGGCAAGCAAGTACTGACTGAAGCGAACTGGGACCAACACAGGTGGAGGCATGCGCAGACTCACTCAGTAGCGAGCAGCGCCTAAACTCGGAGAAGGCAGGCGCAGACTCAGCCAGGAGCGAGCTTGGCACAACGCAGGGAGAGATGGGCGGGGACTCACCCAGAAGAGAACAGAGCCCAACCCTGTGGGAGGCAGGCGCAGACTCACCCAGCAGCGAGCAAAGCTCAACCCAGGGGGAGGCATGCGCAGACACACCCAGTAGCGGACAGAGCCCAACCCGGGGGGAGGAATGCGCAGACTCACCCAGTAGCGAGCAGAGCTCAACCCAGGGCGAGGCAGGCGAAGACTCACCCAGCAGCGAAAAGAGCCCAACTTAGGGGCGAGGCAACCGCATACGGACCCTGAAGCGAACTTAGACCAACACTGGGTGAGGCATGCGCAGACTCACCCAGAAGCGAGCAGCGCACAACCCAGGGAGAGATTGTCGGGGACTCACCCAGAAGAGAACAGAGCCCAACCCTGTGGGAGGCATGCGCAGACTCACCCAGCAGCGAGCATAGCTTAACCCAGGGGGAGGCAGGCGCAGACACACCCAGTAGAGGGCAGGGCCCAACCCTGGGGGGAGGAATGCGCAGACTCACCTAGTAGCGAGCAGCGCCTACCCTAGGGGGATGCAGGCGCAGACTCACCCAGCAGCGAGCAGCGCACAACCCAGGGAGAGATTGTCGGGGACTCACCCAGAAGAGAACAGAGCCCAACCCTGTGGGAGGCAGGCGCAGACTCACCCAGCAGCGAGCATAGCTTAACCTAGGGGGAGGCAGGCGCAGACACACCCAGCAGCGAGCATAGCTCAACCTAGGGAGAGGCATGCGCAGACACACCCAGTAGCGGACAGAGCCCAACCCGGGGGGAGGAATGCGCAGACTCACCCAGTAGCGAGCAGAGCTCAACCCAGGGCGAGGCAGGCGAAGACTCACCCAGCAGCGAAAAGAGCCCAACTTAGGGGCGAGGCAACCGCATACGGACCCTGAAGCGAACTTAGACCAACACTGGGTGAGGCATGCGCAGACTCACCCAGAAGCGAGCAGCGCACAACCCAGGGAGAGATTGTCGGGGACTCACCCAGAAGAGAACAGAGCCCAACCCTGTGGGAGGCATGCACAGACTCACCCAGCAGCGAGCATGGCTTAACCTAGGGGGAGGCAGACACACCCAGTAGTGGGGAGATCCCAACCCTGGGGGAAAGAATGCGCAGACTCACCCAGCAGCGAGCATAGCTTAACCCAGGGGGAGGCAGGCGCAGACACACCCAGTAGCGGGCAGAGCCCAACCCAGGGGAAGGCAGGCGCAGACACACCCAGTAGCGGGCAGAGCCCAACCCAGGGGGAGGCAGGCGCAGACTCACCCAGCAGCGAGAAAAGTTAAACCCAGGGGGAGGCATGCGCAGACTCACCAAGTAGCGGGCAGAGCCCAACCCTGGGGGGAGAAATGCGCAGACTCCCCCAGTGGCGGGCAGAGCCCAACCCGGGGGGAGACAGGCGCAGACTCACCCAACAGCAAAAAGGGCCCAACTTAGGGGAGAGGCAAGCACGTACTGACTTTGAAGCGAACATAGACTTACACAGGGTTAAGCATGCGCGGACTCACCCAGTAGCTAGCAGCGCCTTACCTCGGGGGAGGGAGGCGCAGACTCACTCCGAAGCGAGCAGTGCACAACCTAGCGAGAGGTCGACTGGGACCCACCCAGAAGAGAACAGAGCCCAACCCAGAGGGAGGCATGCGCAGACTCACCCAGTAGCGGGCAGAGCCCAACCCAGGGGGAGGCAAGCGCAGACTTACCCAGTAGCGGGCAGAGCCCAACCCTGGGGGGAGGGAATGCGCAGACTCACCCAGTAGCGGGCAGAGCCCAACCCTGTGGGAGGCAGGCGCAGACTTACCCAGCAGCCAGCAAAGCTCAAGCCAGGGGGATGCATGCGCAGACTCACCCAGTAGCAAGCAGCGCCTAACCTCGGGGGAGGCAGGCACAGACTCACCCAGAAGCGAGCAGCGCACAACCCAGGAAGAGATTGTCGGGGACTCACCCAGAAGAGAACAGAGCCCAACCCTGTGGGAGGCAGGCGCAGACTCACCCAGCAGCGAGCATAGGTTAACCCAGGGGGAGGCAGGCGAAGACACCCAGTAGCGGGGAGATCCCAACCCTGGGGGGAGGAATGTGCAGACTCACCCAGTAACAGGCAGAGCCCAACCCAGGGGGAGGCAGGTGCAGACTCACCCAGTAGCGGGCAGAGCTTAACCCAGGGGGAGGCAGGCGCAGATTCACTCAGTAGCAAGCAGCGCCGAGCCTCAGGGAAGGCAGGCGCAGACTCACCCAGGAGCGAGCAGCGCACAACCCAGGGAGAGGTTGGCAGGGACTTACCCAGAAGAGAACAGAGCCCAACCCAGCGGGAGGCAGGCAAACACTCACCCAGCAGCGAGCATAGCTCAACCCAGGGGGAGGCAGGCGCAGACACACCCAGTAGCGGGGAGATTCCAACCCTGGGGGGAGGAGTGCGCAGATTCGCCCAGTAGCGGGCAGAGCCCAACCCAGGGGGAGGCAGGCGCAAACTCACCCAGCGGCAAAAAGAGCCCAACTTAGGGGAGAGGAAAGCACCTACTGACTCTGAAGCGAACTGAGACCAATACAGGGTGAGGCATGCGCAGACTCACTCAGTACAAAGCAGCGCCGAGCGTCAGGGAAGGCAAGCGCAGACTCACCCAGGAGCGAGCAGCGCACAATCCAGGGAGAGGTTGGCAGGGACTCACCCAGCAGCGAGCATAGCCCAACCCAGGGGGAGGCAGGCGCAGACACACCCAGTAGCGGGCAGAGCCCAACCCAGGGGGAGGCAGGCGCAGACTCACCCAGCAGCGAGCAAAGCTCAAGCAAGGGGGATGCATGTGCAGACTCACCCAGTAGCAATCAGCGCCTAACCTCGGGGGAGGCAGGCACAGACTAACCCAGAAGCGAGCAGCACACAACCCAGGAAGAGATTGTCGGGGACTCACCCAGAAGAGAACAGAGCCCAACCCTGTGGGAGGCAGGCGCAGACTCACCCAGCAGCGAGCATGGCTTAACCTAGGGGGAGGCAGACACACCCAGTAGCGGGGAGATCCCAACCCTGGGGGAAAGAATGCGCAGACTCACCCAGTAGGGGGCAGAGCCCAACCCAGGGGAAGGCAGTCGCAGACTTACCCAGCAGCGAGCAAAGCTCAAGCCAGGGGGATGCATGTGCAGACTCACCCAGTAGCAAGCAGCGCCTAACCTCTGGGGAGGCAGGCACGCACTCACCCAGAAGCGAGCAGCGCACAACCAAGGGAGAGGTTGGCAGGGACTCACCCAGAAGAGACCAGAGCCCAACCCAGAGGGAGGCAGGCACAGACTCACCCTGAAGTGAGCAGAGCCTAACTAAGAGGGAGGCAGGCCGGGACTCACCCAGAAGTATGCAGACCCTAACCTAGAGGGAGGCAGGCACAGACTTACCCAATAGCAAGAACAGACCAACCCAGGGGGAGGCAGGCGCAGACTCACCCAGCAGCGAGAAAAGTTAAACCCAGGGGGAGGCATGCGCTGACTCACCAAGTAGCGGGCAGAGCCCAACCCTGGGGGGAGAAATGCGCAGACTCCCCCAGTGGCGGGCAGAGCCCAACCCGGGGGGAGACAGGCGCGGACTCACCCAACAGCAAAAAAGAGCCCAACTTAGGGGAGAGGCAAGCACGTACTGACTGAGGCGAACATAGACTTACACACGGTTAAGCATGCGCAGACTCACCCAGTAGCTAGCAGCGCCTTACCTCGGGGTAGGGAGGCGCAGACTCACTCCGAAGCGAGCAGTGCACAACCTAGCGAGAGGTCGACTGGGACCCACCCAGAAGAGAACAGAGCCCAACCCAGCGGGAGGCATGCGCAGACTCACCCAGTAGCAGGCAGAGCCCAACTCAGGGGGAGGCAAGCGCAGACTTACACAGTAGCAGGCAGAGCCCAACCCTGGGGGGAGGGAATGCGCAGACTCACCCAGTAGCGGGCAGAGCCCAACGCAGGGGGAGGCAGGCACAAACTCACCCAGAAGCGAGGAGCGCACAACTCAGGAAGAGATTGTCGGGGACTCACCCAGAAGTGAACAGAGCCCAACCCTGTGGGAGGCAGGCGCAGACTCACCCAGCAGCGAGCATAGCTTAACCCAGGGGGAGGCAGGCGCAGACACACCCAGTAGCGGGCAGAGCCCAACCCAGGGGGAGGGGGGGTGCAGACTCACACCCTGCAGCAAAAAGAGCCCAACTTAGGAGCGAGGCAAGCGCGTACGGACCCTGATGCGAACTGAGACCAACACAGTGTGAGGCATGCGCAGACTCACTCAGTAGCGAGCAGCGCCTAACTTCGGGGGAGGCAGGCGCAGACTCGCCCAGGAGCGAGCAGCAAACAACCCAGGGAGAGGTTGTCGGGGACTCGCTCAGAAGAGAACAGAGCCCAACCCTGTGGGAGGCAGGCACAGACTCACCCAGCAGCGAGCATGGCTTAACCTAGGGGGAGGCGGACACACCCAGTAGCGGGGAGATCCCAACCCTGGGGGAAAGAATGCGCAGACTCACCCAGTAGCGGGCAGAGCCCAACCCAGGGGAGGCAGTAGCAGACTTAACCAGCAGCGAGCAAAGCTCAAGCCAGGGGGATGCATGTGCAGACTCACCCAGTAGCAAGCAGCGCCTAACTTCGGGGGAGGCAGGCACAGACTCACCCAGAAGCGAGCAGCGCACAACCCAGGAAGAGATTGTCTGGGACTCACCCAGAAGAGAACAGAGCCCAACCCTGTGGGAGGCAGGCGCAGACTCACCCAGCAGCGAGCATAGCTTAACCCAGGGGGAGGCAGGCGCAGACACACCCAGTAGCGGGCAGTACCCAACCCAGGGGGAGGCAGGCGCAGACTCACCCAGAAGCAAGCAGCGCACAACCCAGGAAGAGATTGTCGGGGACTCACCCAGAAGAGAACAGAGCCCAACCCTGTGGGAGGCAGGCACAGACTCACCCAGCAGCGAGCATAGCTTAACCCAGGGGGAGGAATGCGCAGACTCACCCAGTAGCGGGCAGAGCCCAACCCAGGGGGAGGCTGGTGCAGACTCACCCAGTAGCGGGCAGAGCCCAACCCTGGGGGGAGGAATGCGCAGACTCACCCAGCAGCGAGCAAAGCTCAAGCCAGGGGGATGCATGTGCAGACTCACCCAGTAGCAAGCAGCGCCTAACCTCGGGGAAGGCAGGCACAGACTCACCCAGAAGCGAGCAGCACACAACCCAGGAAGAGATTGTCGGGGACTCACTGTTGGACAGGCCTCGTGAAGGGCTCGCTCCCTCCCCGCATGACAGAGCCCGGGCACCGGCTCTCCCGGTGCCACCAGAAGAACAACCCCGACGACCCACAGAAGCAACCCGCAACCCGGCCCCTACGGGACGCCTGCTCCTGGACATCTCTGTATCACTGGCCCGGGCCACAGTCAGCACCATTGCCCGGCCCAGCCGCCATCTTGGACACTGCACCACGAGGCCGCGTGGCCTCAGTTCGACCCCAACCCTGGGCCTGGCCAGGCCCCGACATCCCGGCACCACCAACCACCCAGGAGGTGAACGGACCACTTGGCAGGTCAATGGGGGAGAGGAGTGTCGATGGCTCTCCCCCACCAGGTGCCGATCGCCCCCAGCCTCCCTGGGCGCTGGCTCCACCCCCCTGCTGGGTGTCTGGACTCCCTCATCCCGGACCTCCCGACCTCCAAGAGCGAGGGTCCGGACATCAAAGGAGGCCAGACCTATAACTGGGGCAGCTCCAGAGCAGGAAGGCAGTTGTATCCTGGAGTCGAGAGACACCTTGAAGAACTCATCCTTGACGGACTGTTGGCGCTGCCGCAGCCCTGCCTTGTGAACCATCGTCCTGCCTGCTGGCGCTGCCGCGGCCCTCTGCAACCTACATCCTCGTCGGGACCTGCTGGCGCTGCCGCGGCCCACTGTAACCTACATCCTCGTCGGGACCTGCTGGCGCTGCCACGGCCCACGGTAATCTACGGCCTCCGAGGGACCTGCTGGCGCTGCCGTGGCCCGTCCTTCTGTGAACTACCATCCGAGCCGCTGGTGCTGCTGCGGCCCAACCTCCCGGAACTTCAAGCTCGAGGATTGTGAGCTATCCCCCCTACCACCTGTACCGGACCGGTACTAAGACTGTCCCGCTACCCCTTTCCCTTCCAGAGACTACCCTCGTGTCCCGATCCCACTGTACCGTGATACTTTACCTCAAGAGCTGCATATAAAGAGAGTTAATCTTATCCTTGTGTGGTGTCCATCTGTGGGGGGGGGAGGTTACTTGTCTGTACGATCGCTGGAGACGGCCCTCCCCGGAGGCCTCTCCCCGTGTCCTCGGCCGACCCTCCAGGTCCCCGTCTACCATTGGTGGCCAGCGGCGCGATCCGAACCAACGCGTAATCGTACAGAGAGTAACTCACCCCACGACTCAACCACAATGACAACCAAAGAGAGCGGATCCACAGAGAAATTCCAGATGGAGAAACTAGAGGAGTACAACCATCGAGAGCTAAAGCAATTTTGCATGGAACTAGGCATTGCTACCACCGGGCTAAGCACAACAGACGACTTCAAACACGCCCTAGAATCTTGGGCAGAAACGGGTACGGCTGTACTCCGGAACCAAAACAGCGAGACACCAGAAACAAACACCACTCCGACGGAAGAAAGGAGAGCGGGTCTCTCCCTGGAAGAGATCCAAGAACGAGAGAAAAGCAGACTACATGAATTAGAGTTGGCACGGCTCCGGTTGGACGGAGAGCTGAAACTAGCAGAACAAAAGATAAACTTAGAACACTTACGGCTCCGAGAGGAGCGGGAAGAGAAACAAAGGCAGAGAGAACTCGAAGAGAAAAAACTGGCATACGAACACGAGCGCAAGCTAGCAGAAATAGAAATGCGGAAACAGAACAAAGATGTAGGGGTGACCGAGCGGCCGCACACCCCGGGAACTACCGAACCAAAGGTCCACATCCCCAAGGATGTCGTCAGAGAATATTATCGGAACGACGACATACAGCAGTGGTTCAAGGCCTACGAGATCGCCATGACCTCCCACCGGATTGATCGAAGTGACTGGGGGGCCGGGCTATGGGGAAGGTTCGTCAATGAAGGCCGCGATGCCCTGCTACAGCTCCCGGACCATCAGATGACCTCCTATGACCACATGAAGGCCGCCCTCCTCACTCGAGACGGACTCACGACTGCAAACGGATCCCGGGTACAACTTGGGTGGAGTATGTGAACAATTTCAGCCGAGCCTTCGAGGGGTGGATCAAGGGCAGCCACATAACCACCTATGAGCAACTCTTTAACCTTATTGTGTGGGAGCACCTTTCCAACAATTGTTTCGTCGAACTTAGGCAGCACCTCCTCGACAGTAAATTGACTGAACCTCGGCAGCTCGCCGCTGAAGCTGACCGATGGGAAAGCACTCGAGTGGCCCGGAGTGGGCCAAGTGAACAAAACAGAACCAACCAGGGTCCCCATCGCCCCCGAGGAGGAGGAGGAGGCCAGGGCCGGGGCAGAGAGGCCGTCCCGGCAACCCCCGCCAGCAACACCCCGCCCCCGGCCGGTCGGGGAAACCCCCCGATGCGCCCAGGGGTCCGAGCCAACGTTACTTGCCACCGGTGCCAGCGAATCGGCCACTATGCCAACGACCCGAGCTGCCCGAAGAACCAGACTCCCATGCCCCGCCAGGTCACGGCCGCCGCCCTAGGAGAGGAGCAAACCTCCGAAGAGTACGAAGAGTACGAGCAGGAACAGCCCGAGTGGGAACCTGCCGCCATGATCCTGGCTTGCCTAGGGGAAAGAGACATGATCCCGCGGGCTCCCCTACCCGCCAACACCAGAAAATACAGCCAGTGGGTGAACATAAATGGGCGCAAGGCCGAAGCCCTGCGCGACACCGGGGCCAGTGTGACGGCAGTCTGCTGTCACCTGGTGACCCCGGAACAAATCCTGCCAAACGTTCTTTGCCCCGTCCGAACAGCCGACAATTCAGAGAGCCTGTGTCGGATGGCTTGCGTCCCCTTCGAATGGGGAGGAGTGTCCGGTATGCTAAAAGTGACTGTCCGTGATGATGCCCCAGTGGATTGCCTCTTGGGAAACGACCTCAAGAGTTCCCCGTGGGCAGCCGTTGAGAGAAGAGAGCACCTGGGGATGTTGGGCCTCCCGGACTGGGCATGCGTAACAACCCGGTCCATGGCTGCCCACGCCATCCCCAGACCCGAAGAACCTGAATGGCCAGCACCTCCTCCCCCGGTCACACCAGCGGAAGACACCCTCAGTACTAATCCCCCAGAGCAACCCCAAGAGGGGCCCACTCAGCTCCAAGATCTCCCAGAACTGGCCCAGTGGCGTCAGGAAGGGGGACCCACCCAGGAACAATTTCGCCAGGAGCAGAAGACCTGTCCCTCCCTCGAGGGACTCCGACAGCAAGCACTCGCCCAAAGCGCGGGAGACACCGCAGGGGCCCACTGGATCTATTGGGACAATGACCTCCTCTACAGCGAGCAAAGAATTGCAGAGTTGGGGGCCAGTCGGGTGCTGGTGGTGCCTCTCCGCTTCAGAGACTTCCTTTTGAACTTGGCACACGATGTCCCCCTTGCTGGGCACTTGAGGCAAGACAAAACGTATAACCGCCTGGTAACCCACTTTTACTGGCCCAAAATGCGAAATGATGTCTCCAACCACTGCCGGGCCTGCCCCACCTGCCAGGCCAGCGGGAAGAGCGGCCGAAAAATAAAAGCACCCTTGCAACCCTTTCCCGTCGTCACCACCCCGTTCGAACGGGTGGGAATAGACATTGTGGGGCCCCTGGACCCCCGAACAGCACAAGGGCATCGATTCATCCTGGTCCTGGTGGACCACGCCACCCGCTATCCCGAGGCCATTCCTCTTCGAACTGTAACAGCGCCTGTGGTAGGCCGAGCCCTAATGGGGATCTTCTCCCGAGTAGGATTCCCCCGGGAAGTCGTCAGCGACAGAGGCACGAACTTTATTTCCAAATATATGAAATCTCTCTGGCAGCAGTGCGGGGTTACCTACAGGTTCACGACCCCATATCACCCGCAAGGAAACGGACTGGTCGAGCGGTTTAACCGCACTGTCAAAGGGATGATCATGGGCCTGGAGGAACCCCTACGTCGCCAGTGGGACGGTGCTGCTCCCGTGCCTCCTCTTCGCCTACCGAGAAGTCCCCCAGAAATCCCTCGGTTTCAGCCCCTTCGAGCTCCTGTACGGACACCCTGTCCGGGGCCCCCTCAGCCTGGTTAAAGAAGAGTGGGAGATGGCCCCCCAGAAGACCCCTCCGGACGTGTATAAGTACCTCCTGACCCTCCGCAACCAGACCCGGCGATTCAGGGAGCTCGCTAAAGCCAATCTCGAGGCCAGTCAGGAGGACATGAAGAGATGGTACGATCAACATGCCTCCTCAATCGAGTTCGAGCCTGGTCAACAGGTATGGGTGATGTCTCCCATCGAGCCTTGTGCCTTGCAGGACAAATGGACAGGACCCTTCAAGGTGGTTGAGCGCAAGGGCCCTGTCACCTATCTAATTGACATGGAGTCCCCCCGGAACCCCCTCCGGGTCCTTCACGCCAACAGGCTCAAACCACACTTTGTACGCTCGGAGCTCAGCCTACTGATGGCCACAGATAATGGGACAGAGGAAGATTCTGAGCCCCTCCCTGACCTACTGAGGACCCGTGAGAAAGATGGCTCGGTGGACGGGGTCCGACTCTCCGATGCCCTGACCCTGGAGCAGCGCCAAGACTGTCGGGCTCTCCTGCTGCAATTTGCAAACCTGTTCTCCCTCACCCCCGGGGTCACCCCCTGGTGCCTTCACGACGTAGACACTGGGGACAGTCCCCCTATCAGACACAGGGCGTACCGGGTGCCAGATCGGGTGCGCGCCTGCATCCAAGATGAAGTCTCCAAAATGCTCACACTCGGAGTCATCGAACCATCCCACAGCCCCTGGGCCAGCCCAGTCGTACTGGTCCCCAAAGCTGCTGCCCCGGGCACCACCCCCGAGCTCCGATTCTGCGTCGACTATCGGGGCCTGAACGCTGTCACCCGAACCGACGCTCACCCCATCCCCCGAGCAGATGAACTGGTTGACCGCATGGGGGCTGCCCACTACCTGAGCATCTTTGACCTGACAGCGGGCTACTGGCAGATCGGCCTCACCCCCAGAGCCCAAGAACGATCCGCCTTCTCTACCCCGGATGGTCACTACCATTTCAAAGTGATGCCCTTCGGCATGAAAAACGCTCCCGCCACTTTCCAATGACTTGTGAACCAGGTATTGGCGGGCCTCGAAGAATTCAGCGCCGCCTACCTGGACGATATCGCTGTGTACAGCCGCCACTGGACAGACCACCTTCGCCACCTCCGAGAGGTCCTGCACGCCCTCCAACAGGCCGGCCTCACCATCAAGGCCAGCAAGTGCCAAATTGGCCAGGGGTCCGTGACCTACCTCGGGCACCAAGTGGGGAGCGGTCTGGTGGCCCCTCTCCAGCTCAAGATCGCTGCCATCCAGTCCTGGCAGCCACCCATCACCCAAACCGAGGTCCGAGCCTTCTTGGGGCTCACCGGATACTACCGGCGGTTTGTGAAGGACTATGGCAGCATTGTGGGGCCCCTCACGGAACTCACATCCAAGAAACACCCCAAAACAGTCAACTGGACCCCAGACTGTCAAGCGGCCTTCGAGAAGCTGAAGGCCGCCATGTGCACCGCCCCTGTGCTCCAGGCCCCCGACTACAGCCGTGAGTTCATCGTCCAGACAGACGCCTCCGACCACGGCATTGGGGTAGTCCTCTCACAACTAAACCCCGAGGGAGTCGACCAGCCAGTGGCCTTTATCAGCAGACGCCTACTGGCCCGAGAGCAGCGCTGGAGCACCATCGAACGGGAGGCCTTTGCAGTAGTGTGGGCCCTCAAGAAGCTCCGGCCCTACCTCTTCGGTACCCACTTCCGGGTACAAACAGATCATCGACCCCTGCAATGGTTGATGCAGATGCGGGGGGAGAATCCCAAACTGTTGCGATGGTCCATCTCCCTGCAGGGGATGGACTTCACTGTGGAGCATCGTCCAGGCCAGGACCACGCCAACGCGGACGGCCTGTCACGCTTTTTCCGCCTCGACGAGGAGAGACCCCAAGAGGATGGGTGACTCTCCCCGCCTTCAGCTGGGGGGGACGCATGTTGGACAGGCCTCGTGAAGGGCTCGCTCCCTCCCCGCATGACAGAGCCCGGGCACCGGCTCTCCCGGTGCCACCAGAAGAACAACCCCGACGACCCACAGAAGCAACCCACAACCCGGCCCCTACGGGACGCCTGCTCCCGGACATCTCTGTATCACTGGCCCGGGCCACCGTCAGCACCATTGCCCGGCCCAGCCGCCATCTTGGACACTGCACCACGAGGCCGCGTGGCCTCAGTTCGACCCCAACCCTGGGCCTGGCCAGGCCCCGACATCTTGGCACCACCAACCACCCAGGAGGTGAACGGACCACTTGGCAGGTCAATGGGGGAGAGGAGTGTCGATGGCTCTCCCCCACCAGGTGCCGATCGCCCCCAGCCTCCCCGGGCGCTGGCTCCACCCCCCTGCTGGGTGTCTGGACTCCCTCATCCCGGACCTCTCGACCTCCAAGAGCGAGGGTCCGGACATCGAAGGAGGCCAGACCTATAACTGGGGCAGCTCCAGAGCAGGAAGGCAGTTGTATCCTGGAGTCGAGAGACACCTTGAAGAACTCATCCTTGACGGACTGTTGGCGCTGCCGCAGCCCTGCCTTGTGAACCATCGTCCTGCCTGCTGGCGCTGCCGCGGCCCTCTGCAACCTACATCCTCGTCGGGACCTAATGGCGCTGCCGCGGCCCACTGCAACCTACATCCTCGTCGGGACCTGCTGGCGCTGCCGCGGCCCACGGTAATCTACGGCCTCCGAGGGACCTGCTGGCGCTGCCGCGGCCCGTCCTTGTGTGAACTACCATCCGAGCCGCTGGTGCTGCTGCGGCCCAACCTCCCGGAACTTCGAGCTCGAGGATTGTGAGCTATCCCCCCTACCATCTGTACCGGACCGGTACTAAGACTGTCCCGCTACCCCTTTCCCTTCCAGAGACTAGAATTGAGAGGACCCTCGTGTCCCGATCCCACTGTACCGTGATACTTTACCTCAAGAGCTGCATATAAAGAGAGGGAGTAGTTTCTGTCCTGTAACTCCAGTTCTGTAGTAGGGGTATCTCTGTTATAGTCATAATCTAGTGAATAGTCCCGCCCATGTGCGTGGACCCCGGCAATCAAAAATAATCTCTTAAGTTGTCAAAATCATGCAGAAACTGCAAAGACACTTAAGAGAGAATTTAAAGACAAATAATGCAGCCTATATCCACAGGCTACACTGTCCAGTACTTCAACTAGAAATTCCACCACAAATCACCACACACAGCCCAGCCTGCCAGTTTCTACCATAGAGAAACCTGCCTCCCCCAGTCCCAGACTCAGGAATGATAGAGAGGAAGGTAGGGACAGACAAGCCCCATAGGCTGCCATTATGTGGCTTAAATAGGATATTGTGCCTTTAAGAGAACTTTCCAGACTTCTCCCAGTATCCCAGAATGCATAGCAGGTCCAACTTACTTTCAGTTCTTTTTGAAGGCGTATAAAACGCCCGACCTGCAGCATTGTTCACATGAAGAATTCTCCACCAGGGAGGAGGGAGGGCGCTTATGACTATAACAGAGATACCCCTACTACAGAACTGGAGTTACAGGACAGAAACGACTCCTTCTGTAGTAGGGGATCTCTGTGTATAGTCATAATCTAGTGAATAGAATGGCAAGCCCATCCCCACAACTAAGCGGTGGTGGAGAATAAGTACATAATGCCACTATTGTGCGAACAAATTCCGCAGCGAAGCCTGTCCAACCTGAGCGTCTGCCCTGGCGTCAGTGTCCAGGCAGTAATGTTTAGCAAAGGTATGAACCGACTTCCAAGTGGCTGCCTTGCAGATTTCAGCAATCGGCACGTTACGGAGCAGAGCCGTCGTGGCAGCTTTGCCCCTGGTGGAATGAGCCTTAGGCTTACCTCCTAAGGTCTTATTAGCTTTCTGATAACACAATTGTATGCAGGACACAATCCACCTAGAGATGGACTGCTTAGAGGTCGCAAGACCTGTCCTGACCGATCCATAATTGATAAACAACTGGTCAGACCTACGGATATCTTTGGTTTTATCCAGATAAAATTTCAACACCCTCCTAACATCCAGAGAATGGAGAGACCTCTCCGCTGGGGATGAAGGGTTCTGAAAGAACGTAGGTAAAGTTATAGTCTGGTTGACATGAAAGTCAGAAATAACCTTGGGAAGAAATTTAGGGTGAGTACGCATAACAACCTTAGCAGCATGAAATACAGTATAAGGTTCATTACAACACAACGCCTGAATTTCACTCACCCTGCAGGCCGATGTAATGGCCACGAGGAACGCCGCCTTCCAGGACAGGTGCTGCAACGAAGCCTTATGAATAGGTTCAAAAGGTTCCTTCATCAATCTGGACAGCACCACATTCAATTCCCATGAAGGCGAGGGAAGCCTGACAGGAGGGAATACTTTCTTCAATCCTTCCAGAAAATCTTTGATCACGGGGATCTGGAAAAAGGAAGTCTGTGAAGGGCATTTCCTGTAGGCAGTCAATGCAGCCAGATGAACCTTAATGGAATGCACATTAAGGCCAGACTGCGCCAAATGTAAAAGGTAAGGAAGGATGACATCTTCCTTACAGGTCGTAGGATCATGGTTCTTAGACTGGCACCAGATACAAAACCTCTTCCACTTGTAAGCGTATGAAGTCCGAGTGGAAGGTCTCTTGGACTCCTTCAGTATGTCCATGCAATCGTCGGGCAGATTCAGATGGCCATATTGCACTATCTCAGGAGCCATGCCGCCAAACTCAAAGACGAGAGGTTGGGGTGTAACATCCGTCCCCCGAACTTCGTGAGAAGGTCCGGCCTGCACGGCAACCGGATGTGAGGAAGGAGAGACCGGTGAAGTAGGTCCGTGAACCACCACTGCCTGGGCCACTCCGGGGCGATGAGGATCATCCGAGCCCTGGACCGGGCTAGCTTGATGAGCACCGCCGGAATCAGGGGAATGGGAGGAAAGGCGTACAGAAAGCTGTTCGTCCAGTCGATCCATAACGCATTCCCCAGCGTCCCTTGCTGGAAGTACCTGGAGGCGAAGTCTCTGCACTTGCTGTTTTCGGCGGTGGCGAACAAATCTACGTCTGGAGTTCCCCACCTTGCGAAGACTTCTCCTAGTACTTCGTCGTTTATGACCCATTCGTGGTTTTCCTGAAGCAGTCTGCTCAGTGCGTCTGCCTGAACATTCTGCACACCTGGTAGATGGGTGGCCGTTATCGTCAGTCCTCTGGCCAGGAGCCAGTGCCAGATCGCTTGCGCCTCCTGCGACAGAGTGCGCGATCTCGAGCCCCCCTGCTTGTTGAGGTAATACATTGTGGTGGTATTGTCCGTCTGTACAAGCAGAGAGTTGGTCTGGAAGGACGGAAGAAAGGCCTTCAGCGCCAAGTGAACAGCCCTGAGTTCCAGGAAATTGATGTGATACGTGGCCTCCATCGGTGACCACGTGCCTTGAATCTGTAGAGTACCGGAGTGCGCTCCCCATCCCAGAAGAGACGCATCCGTCACGACAGTCTGTGTGGGAATGTCCTTGTGAAAGGGAACCCCTCTGAGGAGATTCTCCGCCGAACACCACCACTTCAGGGACTGAAGAGCATGCAGCGACAGGCGAATCTTGTCGTCCCAAGATCCTTTCCTCTGATCCCACTGATCCTCCAAGCACTCCTGCAGCGGTCTCATGTGCAGCCGTGCGTGCGGCGTCAGGAAGATACAAGAGGCCATCGATCCCAGTAGAGAAGACACCGTCCTCACTGTTGTAGATGGAGTCGTCATAAGAGCCTGAGCCTTCCGAAGGAGTGATAATCGTCGCTCTTCCGAAGGAGACACGCTTGCTGACAGCGTATTGATGGAGGCTCCCAAGTACTGTATGCATTGGACCGGAGTCGGGACAGACTTGGCCATGTTGATGTGCAACCCCAGCTTGTTCAAGAGAACGCACGTCTTCTGGAAGTGTGCTCGCGCTTCCGAGAAGGAGGATGCCTTGATCAGCCAATCGTCCAAGTACGGGTAGACGAACACCTTGTTCTTCCTCAGGTGTGCCGCTACCACCGCCATGCACTTCGAGAATGTCCTTGGCGCAGACTTCAGTCCGAATGGGAGTACTGTGTATTGATAGTGATTGGTGCCGACTTGGAACCGCAGGAACTTCCTGTGTTTGTGTGCAATGGGCACATGGAAGTAAGCATCCTGTAGGTCTATAGCGCAAAGCCAGTCTCCCTGTTGCAACTGAGGGTAGATCTGGTGCAACGACAGCATGCGGAACTTTTCTCTGCGAATCCACTTGTTTGCCTGTCGCAAATCCAGAATGGGCCTGAACTCGTTCTTGTCCTTCTTGCGAACCAGAAAGAACCGGGAGTACAGACCTCTTCCTCTCTGAGACAGAGGTACGTCCTCTATCGCCCTTTTCCTCAACAGGATATCTGCCTCCGCCTGAAGCTCGCGCAGCTGAAACTGCGAGCTGACCGGGGGAATCGCTGGAGGAGGGCAGGTGAACCGAAGACTGTATCCATTGCAAACAATATTCAGCACCCACTTGTCCTGAGTAATTTTTCTCCACTCTGCCAGAAAAAGTTGGATGCTTCCCCCTACCGGAGTGGGTAACGGATCCGGGGGAAGTAAGTTCCTAGGGCCTAGGCCCTGCCTGGCCCTTGGGCGCCGAAGCCGACTGCTGGCCTCCTCTGCCCTTCTGCCGCTTCTGGAACGGCTTACGGAAAGGCTGCTGCTGCTGCGAGTGCCCCAAAGCCTGTCCCCGGCCTTGCCCTCCGAACCGCCGTTGGAACGGGCGGTACTGCTTCTTGGTTTCCTTGGGCTTTTCCAGGCCCACCGCCGTCAGTGTTTCGGCCTCTGCCTTCATGCGGGCCATTTCATCATCTGCGTGCTTCCCAAAGAGGGTCTCCCCGGAAAACGGCAGATTGGCCACCCTCTGCTGCGCGTCCGGTTTCAGGGACGTCAGCCGGAGCCAGGCGTGGCGCCGTTGGTTGATCCTGTGGCAGAACCCGTGAGCAGCCAACAGGGAAGAGTCCGCAGCCGCGCTGATTATCTGGTTGGCCACCAGCATCCCCTCACTCAGGACCTCCATGAAGTCTTCACGCTGCTCCCGAGGTAGATGCTCCGCAAAGCGCTCGAGGGAGTCCCAGAGGGCGCGGTCGTAACGCCCCAACAGAGCCGTGGCACTCGCCGCTTTCATGGATGTCGCGGAAGTCCCACAGATTTTACGCCCCGCCGAGTCCATCCACCTAGACTCCTTGTCCGGGGGAACCGTGGAGGTCGGGGTGGTGGAGTGCTGCTTGCGGGCCGCCGTGACGATGACGGAGTCAGGCGGAGGCTCAGCTCTCAAGAAGGCCGGATCCGAGTCGGGAGCCCGGTATTTCTTCAGTAGTCTGGACGGGGCCGCTCTCGTCACAGCCGGGGTGAGAAACAGCGCCATAGCCGGTTCTTCCAAGCCCGGCACCAAGGGCAGGAGGGGACGAGACATGTGCCTCTGATGGAGAGTCTCGAAAATGACGGACGTCTTCGGAGTAGGCACTGTCAGTGTAATGCCTAGCTTCGCCGCGCCCCTCAACAGGACGTCTTGAAAGGCAACCAGGTCATCTATCGGGGACACCCTGGTGTCCGGCGACCCCGACAGCGTAGGTGAATAGTCCCTGGTCCCAGACGATCTCGTGCGGGAGCGAGATTCGCGCCTCCTATGGCGGTGTCTCGACCTCGTGGAAGATCTGCGCCTAGAGCGAGAACGAGACCTGCCAGCCCTAGGGCGCTCCTTCGGTTTGCGAGGAGGGGTCTTCCGTGGCTTCTCACGGGGACTCTTTGGATCCTCCCGGGGCTTCGGTTTCGGGGTCCCCTTGGGAGGAACAGGCAGTGACTGCAGTGAAGCGGACCTCGGCGGAGGCACCACCGGCCGTGGGGCGGGCCCATGCGGTGGGACCGGAGGTGGAGCAGGATCCTCCGTAGGAAGTGGTGGCACGGGCGGAGGGTCCTCCTTCGGTACGGGTGGAGGAGGAGGAGTCCCGGGCCGAGATGGAGTGTACACTTCCGAGTACACCGAGCCCGGTGAACCTTTAGGGGACGGGTGCGGAGATCCATCCCCATCCGCAGGCGACCTCTTCCTCTTGCGTCCACTGGAAGTGGCGTGACTCCTGGGGCTAGAGCCCCCTCTGCGTCGTTTGGGAGAGGGAGACCTACTCCTCGACGCTGACCGCTGTCTGCTGGACGCAGAACGACGCTTTTCCGGCGTCGAACGGCGCTTCCTGGACTCCGGCGTCGAACGTCGTCCCCTCGACGTCGACCCTCTCATCCTCGGCGTCGAACGTCGACTCCTCGACGTCGATCCCCTCTTGCGCGACCTCTCACGTCGTCCTCTCGACGTCGGGCGGTCCGCCCTCGGCGTCGATCGCCGTCGTCGTCTTGATGTCCCCGACGTCGAGGAGCCCCTCGACGTCGATCGGCGGTGTCGCCTCGACGACGATCGGCGGTGTCGCCTCGACGACGACCGACGGTGTCGCCTCGACGGCGAGCGTCGGTGCCGCTTCGACGGCGAGCGCCGATGCACGTCCCTGCGCCTTCGGCGTCGGTATGAGGACCTCGACGTCGACGAAGACGATGACGTCGACGGCGGCTTCGACGTCGGCTTCTCCTTCGCCGTCGAGTCGTCGCGCCGTCTCGACCCGGAGCCCCGGGGAGACGGGGAGCACGCCGTCGTCATCCCTCTCGACGCCGCCGAAGCCTTCGACGTCGACGGAGAATGGGATCGTTGGCTGGACTTCCTGCCCCCGGGGAGCCCCCCAGGGGCCTCAGCAGAGGCAGAGGGATCCCTCCCAGGCTGCCCAGACCCACCTGCAGCACGTTGGCGCCTATCCTCCAGGCCAGCCAGCCTGATCTTCAATCTGTCCCTGAGTGTCCTAGCAGAAAGTTGCTGGCAGATCACACACTCCTCAGGGCCATGATCTTCTGGAAGGCACACGATGCAGACATCATGGGGGTCGCTTTTGGCCTTCTTCCTCTCACATGCTGGGCACTTAACAAAAAGGCCAGGCATTTCGGAGCCCCAAAACGCCTAAAAAACAGCACAAGGGTGAGAAGAGAACACCAAGCAGTAATCACAGCACTTTTAAAAGTCAAAAAGTGCAAAAACGAATTCAATAAACCCTTGAAAAAGGGAGAGCTCAATGCCAGGGTCCTGTAAGCAGGAGCCGGAAAAAAGAACTGAAAGTAAGTTGGACCTGCTATGCATTCTGGGATACTGGGAGAAGTCTGGAAAGTTCTCTTAAAGGCACAGTATCCTATTTAAGCCACATAATGGCAGCCTATGGGGTTTGTCTGTCCCTACCTTCCTCTCTATCATTCCTGAGTCTGGGACTGGGGGAGGCAGGTTTCTCTATGGTAGAAACTGGCAGGCTGGGCTGTGTGTGGTGATTTTTGGTGGAATTTCTAGTTGAAGTACTGGACAGTGTAGCCTGTGGATATAGGCTGCATTATTTGTCTTTAAATTCTCTCTTAAGTGTCTTTGCAGTTTCTGCATGATTTTGACAACTTAAGAGATTATTTTTGATTGCCGGGGTCCACGCACATGGGCGGGACTATTCACTAGATTATGACTATACACAGAGATCCCCTACTACAGAATTAATCTTATCCTTGTGTGGTGTCCATCTGTGGGGGGGAGGTTACTTGTCTGTACGATCGCTGGAGACGGCCCTCCCCGGAGGCCTCTCCCCGTGTCCTCGGCCGACCCTCCAGGTCCCCTTCTAACACTCACCCAGAAGAGAACAGAGCCCAACCCTGTGGGAGGCAGGCGCAGACTCACCCAGCAGCGAGCATAGCTTAACCCAGGAGGAGGCAGGCGAAGACACACTCAGTAGCGGGCAGAGCCCAACCCAGGGGGAGGCAGGTGCAGACTCACCCAGTAGCGGGCAGAGCCCAACCCTGGGGGGAGGAATGTGCAGACTCACCCAGTAGCTAGCAGCGCCTTACCTCAGGGGAGGGAGGCGCAGACTCACTCCGAAGCGAGCAGTGCACAATCTAGCGAGAGGTCGACTGGGACCCACCCAGAAGAGAACAGAGCCCAACCCAGGGGGAGGCAGGCGCAGACTCACCCAGCAGCGAGCAAAGCTCAAGCCAGGGGGATGCATGTGCAGACTCACCCAGTAGCAAGCAGCGCCTAACTTCGGGGGAGGCAGGCACAGACTCACCCAGAAGCGAGCAGCGCACAACCCAGGAAGAGATTGTTGGGGACTCACCCAGAAGTGAACAGAGCCCAACCCTGTGGGAGGCAGGCGCAGACTCACCCAGCAGCGAGCATAGCTTAACCCAGGGGGAGGCAGGCGCAGACACACCCAGTAGCGGGCAGAGCCCAACCCAGGGGGAGGCAGGCGCAGACTCACCCAGAAGCGAGCAGCGCACAACCCAGGAAGAGATTGTCGGGGACTCACCCAGAAGAGAACAGAGCCCAACCCTGTGGGAGGCAGGCACAGACTCACCCAGCAGCGAGCATAGCTTAACCCAGGGGGAGGAATGCGCAGACTCACCCAGTAGCGGGCAGAGCCCAACCCAGGGGGAAGCAGGCGCAGACTCACCCAGAAGCGAGCAGCGCACAACCCAGGAAGAGATTGTCGGGGACTCACCCAGAAGAGAACAGAGCCCAACCCTGTGGGAGGCAGGCGCAGACTCACCCAGCAGCGAGCATAGCTTAACCAAGGGGGAGGCTGGCGCAGACACACCCAGTAGCGGGCAGAGCCCAACCCAGGGGGAGGCAGGCGCAGACTCACCCAGCAGCGAGCAAAGCTCAAGCCAGGGGGATGCATGTGCAGATTCACCCAGTAGCAAGCAGTGCCTAACCTCAGGAGAGGCAGGCACAGACTCACCCAGAAGCGAGCAGCGCACAACCCAGGAAGAGATTGTCCGGGACTCCCAGAAGAGAACAGAGCCCAATCCTGTGGGAGGCAGGCGCAGACTCACCCAGCAGCGAGCATAGCTTAACGCAGGGGGAGGCAGGCGAAGACACACCCAGTAGCGGGGAGATCCCAACCCTGGGGGGAGGAATGCGCAGACTCACCCAGTAGCGGGCAGAGCCCAACCCAGGGGGAGGCAGGTGCAGACTCACCCAGTAGCGGGCAGAGCCCAACCCTGGGGGGAGGAATGCGCAGACTCACCCAGTAGCGGGCACAGCCCAACCCAGGGGAAGGCAGGCGCAGACTCACCCACTAGCGAGCAAAGCTCAACCCAGGGGGATGCATGTGCAGACTCAACCAGTAGCAAGCAGCGCCTAACCTCGGGGGAGGCAGGCACAGACTCACCGAGCAGCGCACAACCAAGGGAGAGGTTATCAGGGACTCACCCAGAAGAGAACAGAGCCCAATCCAGCAGGAGGCAGGCGCAGTCTCACCCAGCAGCGAGCATAGCTCAACCCAGGGAGAGGCATACGCAGATTCACCCAGTAGCGTGCAGAGACCAACCCAATGGGAGGCATGCGCAGACTCACCCAGCAGCGAAAAAAACCCAACTTAGAGGAGATGCAAGCGGGTACTGACCCTGAAGCGAACTGAGACCAACACAGGGTGAGGCTTGCGTAGACTCACCAAGTAGCGAGCAGCGCCTAACCTCAGGGGAGGCAGGGGCAGACTCACCCAGAAGCGAGCAGCACACAACCCAGGAAGAGATTGTCGGTGACTTACCAAGAAGAGAACAGAGCCCAACCCAGCAGGAAGCAGGCACAGACTCACCCAGAAGTGAGCAGAGCCCAACCAAGAGGGAGACAGGCAGGGACCCACCCAGAAGTGTGCAGAGCCTAACCTAGAGGGAGGCAGACACAGACTTACCCAGTAGGAAGAACAGCCCAACCTAGGGCAAGGCATGCGCAGACTCATCCATCAGGAGCAAACTCAACCCAAGGGGAGGCATGCGTAGTCTCACCCAGTAGCAGACAGAGCCCAACCCTGGGGGGAGGAATACAAAGTCTCACCCATTAGCGGGCAGAGCCCAACCCAGGGGGAGGGGGGGTGCAGACTCACACCCTGCAGCAAAAAGAGCCCAACTTTGGGGCAAGGCAAGCGCGTACGGACCCTGATGCGAACTGAGACCAACACAGTGTGAGGCATGCGCAGACTCACTCAGTAGCGAGCAGCGCCTAACTTCGGGGGAGGCAGGCGCAGACTCACCCAGGAGCGAGCAGCACACAACCCAGGGAGAGGTTGTCGGGGACTCGCCCAGAAGAGAACAGACCCCAACCCTGTGGGAGGCAGGCGCAGACTCACCCAGCAGCGAGCATGGCTTAACCTAGGGGGAGGCAGACACACCCAGTAGCGGGGAGATCCCAACCCTGGGGGAAAGAATGCGCAGACTCACCCAGTAGCGGGCAGAGCCCAACCCAGGGGAAGGCAGTAGCAGACTTACCCAGCAGCGAGCAAAGCTCAAGCCAGGGGGATGCATTTGCAGACTCAACCAGTAGCAAGCAGCGCCTAACCTCGGGGGAGGCAGGCACAGACTCACTCCGAAGCGAGCAGTGCACAACCTAGCGAGAGGTCGACTGTGACCCACCCAGTAGCGGGCAGAGCCCAACTCAGGGGGAGGCAAGCGCAGACTCACCCAGTAGCTGGCAGAGCCCAACCCTGGGGGGAGGGAATGCGCAGACTCACCCAGTAGCGGGCAGAGCCCAACGCAGGGGGAGGCAGGCGCAGACTCACCCAGCAGCGAGCAAAGCTCAAGCCAGGGGGATGCATGTGCAGACTCACCCAGTAGCAAGCAGCGCCTAGCCTCGGGGGAGGCAGGCACAGACTCACCCAGAAGCGAGGAGCGCACAACCCAGGAAGAGATTGTCGGGGACTCACCCAGAAGTGAACAGAGCCCAACCCTGTGGGAGGCAGGCGCAGACTCACCCAGCAGCGAGCATAGCTTAACCCAGGGGGAGGCAGGCGCAGACTCACCCAGCAGCGAGCAAAGCTCAAGCCAGGGGGATGCATGTGCAGACTCACCCAGTAGCAAGCAGCGCCTAACCTCGGGGGAGGCAGGCACAGACTCACCCAGAAGCGAGGAGCGCACAACCCAGGAAGAGATTGTCGGGGACTCACCCAGAAGAGACTAGAGCCCAACCCAGAGGGAGGCAGGCACAGACTCACCCTGAAGTGAGCAGAGCCCAACTAAGAGGGAGGCAGGCCGGGACTCACCCAGAAGTGTGCAGACCCTAACCTAGAGGGCGACAGGCACAGACTTACCCAATAGCAAGAACAGACCAACCCAGGGGGAGGCAGGCGCAGACTCACCCAGCAGCGAGAAAAGTTAAACCCAGGGGGAGGCATGCGCAGACTCACCAAGTAGCGGGCAGAGCCCAACTCTGGGGGGAGAAATGCGCAGACTCCCCCAGTGGTGGGCAGAGCCCAACCCGGGGGGAGACAGGCGCAGACTCACCCAACAGCAAAAAAGTGGCCAACTTAGGGGAGAGGCAAGCACGTACTGACTTTGAAGCGAACATAGACTTACACAGGGTTAAGCATGCGCAGACTCACCCAGTAGCTAGCAGCGCCTTACCTCGGGGGAGGGAGGCGCAGACTCACTCCGAAGCGAGCAGTGCACAACCTAGCGAGAGGTCGACTGGGACCCACCCAGAAGAGAACAGAGCCCAACCCAGCGGGAGGCATGCCCAGACTCACCCAGTAGCGGGCAGAGCCCAACTCAGGGGGAGGCAAGCGCAGACCTACCCAGTAGCAGGCAGAGCCCAAACCTGGGGGGAGGGAATGCGCAGACTCACCCAGTAGCGGGAAGAGCCCAACGCAGGGGGAGGCAGGCGCAGACTCACCCAGCAGCGAGCAAAGCTCAAGCCAGGGGGATGCATGTGCAGACTCACCAGTAGCAAGCAGCGCCTAACCTCGGGGGAGGCAGGCACAGACTCACCCAGAAGCGAGCAGCGCACAACCCAGGAAGAGATTGTCGGGGACTCACCCAGAAGTGAACAGAGCCCAACCCTGTGGGAGGCAGGCATAGACTCACCCAGCAGCGAGCATAACTTAACCCAGGGGGAGGCAGGCGCAGACACACCCAGTAGCGGGGACATCCCAACCCTGGGGGGAGGAATGCGCAGACTCACCCAGTAGCGGGCTGAGCCCAACCCAGGGGGAGGTAGGCGCAGACTCACTCAGTAGCAAGCAGCGCCGAGCCTCAGGGAAGGCAGGCGCAGACTCACCCAGGAGCGAGCAGCGCACAACCCAGGGAGAGGTTGGCAGGGACTTACCCAGAAGAGAACAGAGCCCAACCCAGCGGGAGGCAGGCGAACACTCACCCAGCAGCGAGCATAGCTCAACCCAGGGGGAGGCAGGCGCAGACACACCCAGTAGCGGGGAGATTCCAACCCTGGGGGGAGGAGTGCGCAGACTCGCCCAGTAGCGGGCAGAGCCCAACCCAGGGGGAGGCAGGCGCAAACTCACCCAGCAGCAAAAAGAGCCCAACTTAGGGGAGAGGAAAGCACCTACTGACTCTGAAGCGAACTGAGACCAATACAGGGTGAGGCATGCGCAGACTCACTCAGTAGAAAGCAGCGCCGAGCCTCAGGGAAGGCAAGCGCAGACTCACCCAGGAGCGAGCAGCGCACAACCCAGGGAGAGGTTGGCAGGGACTCACCCAGAAGAGAACAGAGCCCAACCCAGGGGGGGGCAGGCGCAGACTCACCAAGCAGCGAGCACAGCTCAACCCAGGGAGTGGCATGAGCAGACACATCCAGTAGCAGGAAGAGCTCAACCCAGGGCGAGGCAGGCGAAGACTCACCCAGCAGCGAAAAAAGCCCAACTTAGGGGAGAGGCAGCGGCGAACTGACCGTGAGGTGAACATAGACTTACACAGGGCTAAGCTTGCGTAGACTCACCCAGTAGCGAGCAGCGCCTAACCTCAGGGGAGGTAGGCGCAGACTTACCCAGAAGCGAGCAGCGCACAACCCAGGGGAAGGTTGGCGGGGACTCTCTCAGAAGAGAACAGAGCCCAACCCAGCAGGAAGCAGGCACAGACTTACCCAGAAGTGAGCAGAGCCCAACCCAGCGGGAGGCAGGCGCATACTCAGCCAGTAGAGAGCAGCGCACAACCCAGGGAGAAGTTGGCGAGACTCACCCAGAAGAGAACAGAGCCCAACCCAGTGGGAGGAAGGCGCAAACTCACCCAGCCGCGAGCATAGCTCAACCCAGGGGGAGGCATGCACAGACACACCCAGTAGAGGGCAGAGTCCAACCCTGGGGGGAGGAATGCGCAGACTCACCCAGCAGCGAAAAGAGCCCAACTTAGGGGTGAGGCAGTCGCGTACTGACCCTGTAGCGAACTTAGACCAACACACAGGGTGAGGCATGCTCCGCCTCGCCCAGTAGCGAGCAGCGCCTTACCTCGGGGGAGGCAAGCGCAGACTCATATGGAAGCGAGCAGCGCACAACCCAGGGAGAGGATGGCGGGGACGCACCCAGAAGAGAACAGAGCACAACCCAGCGGGAGGCAAGGGGGACTTACCCAGAAGAGAGCAGAGCCCAATCCAGCGAGAGGCAGGCGCAGACTCATCCAGCAGCAAGCATAGCTCAACCCAGGGAGAGGCATACGCAGACTAACCCAGTAGCGGGCAGAGCTCAACCCAGGGGGAGGCTGGCATGGCACAACCCAGGGAGAGGTGGGCAGGGATTCACCCAAAAGAGAACAGAGCCCAATCCAGCGGGAGGCAGACGCAGACTCACCCAGCAGCGAGCACAGCTCAACCCAGGGAGAGGCATACGCAGACTCACCCAGGAGCGGGCAGAGCCCAACCCAGGGGGAGGCAGGCGCAGACTCACCGAGCAGCGGAAAGAGCCCAACTTAGGGGATAGGCAAGTTCGTAGAGACCCTGAAGCGAACTGAGACCAAAACAGGGTGAGGCATGCGCAGACTCACCCAGTAGCAAGCAGCGCAGAGCCTCGAGGAAGGCAGGCGCAGACTCACCCGGGAGCGAGCAGCGCACAACCCAGGGGGAGGCTGGCGGGGACTCACCCAGAAGAGAAAAGAGCTCAACCCAGGGGGAGGCAGGCGCTGACTCACCCAGTAGCGGGCAGAGCCCAACCCTGAAGGGGAGGAATGCGCAGACTCACCCAGTAGCGTGCAGAGCCCAACCCAGGGGAAGGCAGGCACAGATTCACCCAGCAGGGAGCACAGCTCAACTCAGGGGGAGGCATGTGCAGACTTACTCAGTAGCAAGCAGCGCCTAACCTCAGGGAAGGCAGGGGCAGACTTACCCAGAAGCGAGCAGTGCACAACACAGGGAGAGGTTGGCGAGGACTCACCCAGAAGAGAACAGAGCCCAACCCAGCAGGAAGCAGGCACAGACTCACCCAGAAGTGAGCAGAGCCCAACCAAGAGGGAGACTAGCAGGGACTCACCAAGAAGTGTGCAGAACCTAACCTAGAGGGAGGCAGACACAGACTTACCCAGTAGGAAGAACAGCCCAAACCAAGGCAAGGCATGTGCATACTCACTCAGTAGCGCCTAACCTCGGGGAAGGCAGGCGCAGATTCACCCAGGAGCGAGCAGCGCACAACCCTGGGGGGAGGAATGCGCAGACTTACTCAGTAGCGACAGAGCCCAACTCTGGGGGGAGGAATGCGCCGACTCACCCAGCAGCGAGCAAAGATCAACCCAGGGGGAGGTAGGCCCAGACTCACCCAGCAGCGAAAAGAGCCCAACTTAGGGGAGATGCAAGCGGGTACTAACCCTGAAGCGAACTGAGACCAACACAGGGTGAGGCTTGAGTAGGCTCACCCAGTAGCGAGCAGCGCCTAACCTCAGGGGAGGCAGGCGCAGACTTACCCAGAAGCGAGCAGCGCACAACCCAGGGAAAGGTTGGCGGGGATTCACTCAGAAGAGAACAGAGCCCAACCCTGCAGGAAGCAGGCACAGACTCGCCCAGAAGTAAGCAGAGCCCAACCAAGAGGGAGACAGGCAGGGACTCAACCAGAAGTGTGCAGAGCCTAAACTAGAGGGAGGCAGACACAGACTAACCCAGTAGGAAAAACAGCCCAACCTAGGGCAAACATGTGCAGACTCACCCAGCAGCGAGCAAAGCTCAACCCAGGGGGAGGCATGCGTAGTCTCACCCAGTAGCAGACAGGGCCCAAACCTGGGGGGAGGAATATGCAGTCTCACCAATTAGCGGGCAGAGCCCAACCCAGGGGGAGGCGGGTGCAGACTCACCCTGCAGCAAAAAGAGCCCAACTTAGGGGCGAGGCAAGCGCGTACGGACCCTGATGCGAACTGAGACCAACACAGTGTGAGGCATGCGCAGACTCACCCAGCAGCGAGCAAAGCTCAAGCCAGGGGGATGCATGTGCAGACTCACCCAGTAGCAAGCAGCGCCTCACCTCAGGGGAGGCAGGCACAGACTAACCCAGAAGCGAGCAGCGCACAACCCGGGAAGAGATTCTCGGGGACTCACCCAGAAGTGAACAGAGCCCAACCCTGTGGGAGGCAGGCGCAGACTCACCCAGCAGCGAGCATAGCTTAACCCAGGGGAAGGCAGGCGCAGACACACCCAGTAGCGGGCAGAGCCCAACCCAGGGGGAGGCAGGCGCAGACTCACCCAGCAGTGAGCAAAGCTCAAGCCAGGGGGATGCATGTGCAGACTCACCCAGTAGCAAGCGGCGCCTAACCTCGGCAGGGGCAGGCACAGACTCACCCAGAAGCGAGCAGCGCACAACCCAGGAAGAGATTGTCAGGGACTCACCCAGAAGAGAACAGAGCCCAACCCTGTGGGAGGCAGGCGCAGACTCACCCAGCAGCGAGCATAGCTTAACCCAGGGGGATGCAGGCGAAGGCACACCCAGTAGCGGGGAGATCCCAACCCTGGGAGGAGGAATGCGCAGACTCACCCAGTAGCGGGCAGAGCCCAACCCAGGGGGAGGCAGGCGCAGATTCACCCAGTAGCGGGCAGAGCCCAACCCTCGGGGGAGGAATGCGCAGACTCACCCAGTAGCGGGCAGAGCCCAACCCAGGGGAAGGCAGGCGCAGACTCACCCAGTAGCGAGCAAAGCTCAAGTCAGGGGGATGCATGCGCAGACTCACCCAGTAGCGAGCAGCGCCTAACCTCGGGGGAGGCAGGCGCAGACTCACCCAGGAGCGAGCAGCACACAACCCAGGGAAAGGTTGTCGGGGACTCGCCCAGAAGAGAACAGAGCCCAACCCTGTGGGAGGCAGGCGCAGCCTCACTTAGCAGCGAGCATGGCTTAACCTAGGAGGAGGCAGACATACCCAGTAGCGGGGAGATCCCAACCCTGGGGGAAAGAATGCGCAGACTCACCCAGTAGCGGGCAGAGCCCAACACAGGGGAAGGCAGGCGCAGACTCACCCAGCAGCGAGCAAAGCTCAAGCCAGGGGGATGCATGTGCAGACTAGCAAGCAGCGCCTAACCTCGGGGGAGGCAGGCACAGACTCACCCAGAAGCGAGCAGCGCACAACCAAGGGAGAGGTTGGCAGGAACTCACCCAGAAGAGAACAGAGCCCAACTAAGAGGGAGGCAGGCACAGACTCACCCAGAAGTGTGCAGACCCTAACCTAGAGGGAGGCAGGCACAGACTTACCCAATAGCAAGAACAGCCCAACCCAGGGGGAGGCAGGCGCAGACTCATCCAGCAGCGAGAAAAGTTAAACCCAGGGGGAGGCATGCGCAGACTCACCAAGTAGCGGGCAGAGCCCAACCCGAGGGGAGACAGGCGCAGACTCACCCAACAGCAAAAAAGAGCCCAACTTAGCGGAGAGGCAAGCACGTACTGACTTTGAAGCGAACATAGACTTACACAGGGTTAAGCATGCGCAGACTCACCCAGTAGCTAGCAGCGCCTTACCTCGGGGGAGGGAGGCGCAGACTCACTCTGAAGCGAGCAGTGCACAACCTAGCGAGAGGTCGACTGGGACCCACCCAGAATAGAACAGAGCCCAACCCAGAGGGAGGCATGCACAGACTCACCCAGTAGCGGGCAGAGCCCAACCCAGGGGGAGGCAAGCGCAGACTTACCCAGTAGCGGGCAGAGCCCAACCCTGGGGGGAGGGAATGCGCAGACTCACCCAGTAGCGGGCAGAGCCCAACCCAGGGGGAGGCAGGCGCAGACTCACCCAGCAGCGAGCAAAGCTCAAGCCAGGGGGATGCATGTGCAGACTCACCCAGTAGCAAGCAGCGCCTCACCTCGGAGGAGGCAGGCACAGACTCACCCAGAAGCGAGCAGAGCACAACCCGGGAAGAGATTCTCGGGGACTCACCCAGAAGTGAACAGAGCCCAACCCTGTGGGAGGCAGGCGCAGACACACCCAGTAGCGGGCAGAGCCCAACCCAGGGGGAGGCAGGCGCAGACTCACCCAGCAGTGAGCAAAGCTCAAGCCAGGGGGATGCATGTGCAGACTCACCCAGTAGCAAGCAGCGCCTAACCTCGGCGGAGGCAGGCACAGACTCACCCAGAAGCGAGCAGCGCACAACCCAGGAAGAGATTGTCGGGGACTCACCCAGAAGAGAACAGAGCCCAACCCTGTGGGAGGCAGGCGCAGACTCACCCAGCAGCGAGCATAGCTTAACCCAGGGGGAGGCAGGCGAAGACACACCCAGTAGCGGGGAGATCCCAACCCTGGGGGGAGGAATGCGCAGACTCACCCAGTAGCGGGCAGAGCCCAACCCAGGGGGAGGCAGGCGCAGACTCACCCAGTAGCGGGCAGAGCCCAACCCTCGGGGGAGGAATGCGCAGACTCACCCAGTAGCGGGCAGAGCCCAACCCAGGGGAAGGCAGGCGCAGACTCACCCAGTAGCGAGCAAAGCTCAAGCCAGGGGGATGCATGTGCAGACTCAACCAGTAGCAAGCAGCGCCTAACCTCGGGGGAGGCAGGCACAGAGAGGCACAGACTCACCGAGCAGCGCACAACCCTGGGAGAGGTGGGCGGGGACTCGCCCAGAGGAAAACAGCCCAATCCAGCGGGAGGCAGGCGCAGACTCACCCAGCAGCGAGCATAGCTCAACCCAGGGAGAGGCATACGCAGATTCACCCAGTAGCGGGCAGAGACCAACCCAGTGGGAGGCATGCGCAGACTCACCGAGCAGCGAAAAGAGCCAAACTTAGAGGAGATGCAAATGGGTACTGACCCTGAAGCGAACTGAGACCAACACAGGGTGAGGCTTGCGTAGACTCACCCAGTAGCGAGCAGCGCCTAACCTCAGGGGAGGCAGGCGCAGACTTACCCAGAAGCGAGCAGCGCACAACCCAGGGAAAGGTTGGCAGGACTCACTTAGAAGAGAACAGAGCCCAACCCAGCAGGAAGCAGGCACAGACTCACCCAGAAGTGAGCAGAGCCCAACCAAGAGGAAGACAGGCAGGGACTCACCCAGAAGTGTGCAGAGCCTAACCTAGATGGAGGCAGACACAGACTTACCCAGTAGGAAGAACAGTCCAACCCAGGGCAAGGCATGCGCAGACTCACCCAGCGGCGAGCAAAGCTCAACCTAGGGGGAGGCATGCGTAGTCTCACCCAGTAGCAGACAGAGCCCAACCCTGGGGGGAGGAATACGCAGTCTCACCCATTAGTGGGCAGAGCCCAACCCAGGGTGAGGCGGGTGCAGACTCACACCCTGCATCAAAAAGAGCCCAACTTAGGGGCGAGGCAAGCGCTTACGGACCCTGATGCGAACTGAGACCAACACAGTGTGAGGCATGCGCAGACTCACCCAGTAGCTAGCAGCGCCTTACCTCGGGGGAGGGAGGGGCAGACTCACTCCGAAGCGAGCAGTGCACAACCTAGCGAGAGGTCGACTGGGACCCACCCAGAAGAAAACCGAGCCCAACCCAGCGGGAGGCATGCGCAGACTCACCCAGTAGCGGGCAGAGCCCAACTCAGGGGGAGGCAAGCGCACACTTACCCAGTAGCGGGCAGAGCCCAACCCTGGGGGGAGGGAATGCGCAGACTCACCCAGTAGCGGGCAGAGCCCAACCCAGGGGGAGGCAGGCGCAGACTCACCCAGCAGCGAGCATAGCTTAACCCAGGGGGAGGCATGCGTAGACTCACCAAGTAGTGGGCAGAGCCCAACCCTGGGGGGAGAAATGCGCAGACTCACCCAGTAGCAGGCAGAGCCAAACCCAGGGAGAGACAAGCGCAGCCTCACAGAACAGCAAAAAAGAGCCCAACTTGGGGTAGAGGCAAGCACGTACTGGCTCTGAAGCGAACTGAGATGAACACAGGGTGAGGCATGCGCAGACTCACTCAGTAGCAAGCAGCGCCGAGCCTCAGGGAAGGCAGGCGGAGACTCACCCAGGAGCGAGCAGCGCACAACCCAGGGAGAGGTTGGCAGGGACTCACCCAGAAGAGAACAGAGCCCAACCCAGCGGGAAGCAGGCGCACACTCACCCAACAGCGAGCATACCTCAACCCAGGGGGAAGCATGAGCAGACACATCCAGTATCGGGCAGAGCCCAACCCTGGGGGGAGGAATGCGCAGACTCACCCAGTAGCGGGCAAAGCTCAACCCAGGGCGAGGCAGGCGCACACTCACCCAACAGCGAGCATACCTCAACCCAGGGGAAGGCAGGCGCAGACTCACCCAGTAGCGGGCAGTGCCCAACCCTGGGGGAAGGAATGCAAAGACTCACATAGTAGCGGGCAGAGCCCAACCCAGGGGAAGGCAGGCGCAGACTCACCCAGCAGCGAGCAAAGCTCAAGCCGCGGGGATGCATGTGCAGACAACCAGTAGCAAGCAGCGCCTAACCTCAGGGGAGGCAGGCACAGACTCACCCAGAAGCGAGCAGCGCACAACGAAGGGAGAGGTTGTCGGGGACTCACCCAGAAGAGAACAGAGCTCACCCCAGCAGGAGGCAGGCGCTGACTCATGCAGCAGTGAGCATAGCTCAACCCAGGCGAATTCATGCACAGACTCACCCAGCAGCGAAAAGAGCCCAACTTAGGGGAGAAGCAAGCGCGTACTGACCCTGAAACAAACTGAGACCAACACAGGGTGAGGCTTGCGTAGACTCACCCAGTAGCGAGCAGCGCCTAACCTCAGGTGAGGCAGGCGCAGACTTACTCAGAAGCGAGCAGCGCCGAGCCACAGGGAAGGTAGGCGAAGACTCACCCCGCAGCGAAAAAAAGCCCAACTTAGGGAAGAGGCAGGGGCGTACTGACCCTGAGGTGAACATAGACTTACACAGGGCTAAGCTTGCATATACTCACCCAGTAGCGAGCAGCGCCTAACCTCAGGGGAGGCAGGCGCAGACTTACCCAGAAGCGAGCAGCGCACAACCCAGGGAAAGGTTGGCGGGGACTCACTCAGAAGAGAACAGAGCCCAACCCAGCAGGAAGCAGGCACAGACTCACCCAGAAGTGAGCAGAGCCCAACCCAGCAGGAGGCAGGCGCATACTCAGCCAGTAGAGAGCAGCGCACAACCCAGGGAGAGGTTGGCGAGACTCACCCAGAAGAGAACAGAGCCCAACCCAGTGGGAGGCAGGCGCAAACTCACCCAGCAGCGAGCATAGCTCAACCCAGGGGGAGGCATGCACAGACACACCCAGTAGAGGGCAGGGCCCAACCCTGGGGGGGAAGGAATGAGCAGACTCACCCGCAGCGAAAGGAGCCCAACTTAGGGGTGAGGCAGTCGCGTACTGCCCCTGAAGCGAACTTAGACCAACACACATGGTGAGGCATGCTCCGACTCGCCCAGTAGCGAGCAGCGCCTTACCTCGGGGGAGGCAAGCGCAGACTCATACGGAAGCGAGCAGCGCACAACCCAGGGAGAAGATGGCGGGGACTCCCCCAGAAGAGAACAGAGCACAACCCAGCGGGAGGCAAGGGGGACTTACCCATGAGAGAGCAGAGCCCAATCCAGCGAGAGGCAGGCGCAGACTCATCCAGCAGCAAGCATAGCTCAACCCAGGGAGAGGCATACGCAGACTAACCCAGTAGCGGGCAGAGCTCAACCCAGGGGGAGGCTGGCAGAGCCCAATCCAGCGAGAGGCAGGCGCAGACTCATCCAGCAGCAAGCATAGCTCAACCCAGGGAGAGGCATACGCAGACTCACCCAGTAGCGGGCAGAGCCCAACCCAGGGGGAGGCAGCCGCAGACTCACCGAGCAGCGGAAAGAGCCCAACTTAGGGGATAGGCAAGCGCGTACAGACCCTGAAGCGAACTGAGACCAAAACAGGGTGAGGCATGTGCATATTCACCCAGTAGCAAGCAGCGCAGAACTTCGAGGAAGGATTGCGCAGACTCACCCAGGAGCGAGCAGCGCACAACCCAGGGAGAGGTTGGCGGGGACTCACCCAGGAGAGAAAAGAGCTCAACCCAGGGGGAGGCAGGCGCTGACTCACCCAGTAGCGGGCAGGGCCCAACCCTGAAGGGGAGGAATGCGCAGACTCACCCAGTAGCGTGCAGAGCCCAACCCAGGGGGAGGCAGGCACAGATTCACCCAGCAGGGAGCACAGTTTAACTCAGGGGGAGGCATGTGCAGACTCACTCAGTAGCAAGCAGCACCTAACATCATGGGAGAAAGGCGCAGACTTACCCAGAAGCGAGCAGTGCACAACCCAGGGAGAGGTTGGAGAGGACTCACCCAGAAGAGAACAGAGCCCAACCCAGCAGGAAGCAGGCACAGACTCACCCAGAAGTGAGCAGAGCCCAACCAAGAGGGAGACAGGCAGGGACTCACCCAGAAGTGTGCAGAACCTGACCTAGAGGGAGGCAGACACAGACTTACCCAGTAGGAAGAACAGCCCAACCCAGGGCAAGGCATGTAAATACTCACTCAGTAGCGCCTAACCTCGGGGAAGGCAGGCGCAGATTCACCCAGGAGCGAGCAGCGCACAACCCTGGGGGGAGGAATGCGCAGACTCACCTAGCAGAGAGCAAAGATCAACCGAGGGGGAGGTAGGCCCAGACTCACCCAGCAGCGAAAAGAGCCCAACTTAGGGGAGATGCAAGCGCGTACTGACCCTGAAGCGAACTGAGACCAACACAGGGTGAGGCTTGCGTAGACTCACCCAGTAGCGAGCAGCGCCTAACCTCAGGGGAGGCAGGCGCAGACTTACCCAGAAGCGAGCAGTGCACAACCCAGGGAGAGGTTGGCGAGGACTCACCCAGAAGAGAACAGAGCCCAACCCAGCAGGAAGCAGGCACAGACTCACCCAGAAGTGAGCAGAGCCAAACCAAGAGGGAGACTAGCAGGGACTCACCAAGAAGTGTGCAGAACCTAACCTAGAGGGAGGCAGACACAGACTTACCCAGTAGGAAGAACAGCCCAACCCAAGGCAAGGCATGTGCATACTCACTCAGTAGCGCCTAACCTCGGGGAAAGCAGGCGCAGATTCACCCAGGAGCGAGCAGCGCACAACCCTGGGGGGAGGAATGCGCAGACTTACTCAGTAGCGACAGAGCCCAACTCTGGGGGGAGGAATGCGCCGACTCACCCAGCAGCGAGCAAAGATCAACCCAGGGGGAGGTAGGCATAGACTCACCCAGCAGCGAAAAGAGCCCAACTTAGGGGAGATGCAAGTGGGTACTAACCCTGAAGCGAACTGAGACCAACACAGGGTGAGGTTTGAGTAGGCTCACCCAGTAGCGAGCAGCGCCTAACCTCAGGGGAGGCAGGCGTAGACTTACCCAGAAGCGAGCAGCGCACAACCCAGGGAAAGGTTGGCGGGGATTCACTCAGAAGAGAACAGAGCCCAACCGTGCAGGAAGCAGGCACAGACTCACCCAGAAGTGAGCAGAGCCCAACCAAGAGGGAGACAGGCAGGGACTCACCCAGAAGTGTGCAGAGCCTAAACTAGAGGGAGGCAGACACAGACTAACCCAGTAGGAAAAACAGCCCAACCTAGGGCAAGGCATGTGCAGCCTCACCCAGCAGCGAGCAAAGCTCAACCCAGGGGGAGGCATGCGTAGTCTCACCCAGTAGCAGACAGAGCCCAAACCTGGGGGGAGGAATATGCAGTCTCACCCATTAGCGGGCAGAGCCCAACCCAGGGGGAGGCGGGTGCAGACTCACCCTGCAGCAAAAAGAGCCCAACGTAGGGGCGAGGCAAGCGCGTACGGACCCTGATGCGAACTGAGACCAACACAGTGTGAGGCATGCGCAGACTCACCCAGTAGCGAGCAGCGCCTAACCTCGGGGGAGGCAGGCGCAGACTCACCCAGGAGCGAGCAGCACACAACCCAGGGAGAGGTTGTCGGGGACTCGCCCAGAAGAGAACAGAGCCCAACCCTGTGGCAGGCAGGCGCAGCCTCACTTAGCAGCGAGCATGGCTTAACCTAGGGGGAGGCAGTCATACCCAGTAGCGGGGAGATCCCAACCCTGGGGGAAAGAATGCGCAGACTCACCCAGTAGCGGGCAGAGCCCAACCCAGGGGAAGGCAGGCGCAGACTCACCCAGCAGCGAGCAAAGCTCAAGCCAGGGGGATGCATGTGCAGACTAGCAAGCAGCGCCTAACCTCGGGGGAGGCAGGCACAGACTCACCCAGAAGCGAGCAGCGCACAACCAAGGGAGAGGTTGGCAGGGACTCACCCAGAAGAGAACAGAGCCCAACTAAGAGGGAGGCAGGCACAGACTCACCCAGAAGTGTGCAGACCCTAACCTAGAGGGAGGCAGGCACAGACTTACCCAATAACAAGAACAGCCCAACCCAGGGGGAGGCAGGCGCAGACTCATCCAGCAGCGAGAAAAGTTAAACCCAGGGGGAGGCATGCGCAGACTCACCAAGTAGCGGGCAGAGCCCAACCCGAGGGGAGACAGGCGCAGACTCACCCAACAGCAAAAAAGAGCCCAACTTAGCGGAGAGGCAAGCACGTACTGACTTTGAAGCGAACATAGACTTACACAGGGTTAAGCATGCGCAGACTCACCCAGTAGCTAGCAGCGCCTTACCTCGGGGGAGGGAGGCGCAGACTCACTCTGAAGCGAGCAGTGCACAACCTAGCGAGAGGTCGACTGGGACCCACCCAGAATAGAACAGAGCCCAACCCAGAGGGAGGCATGCGCAGACTCACCAAGTAGCGGGCAGAGCCCAACCCTGGGGGGAGAAATGCGCAGACTCACCCAGTAGCGGGCAGAGCCAAACCCAGGGATAGACAGGCGCAGACTCACAGAACAGCAATAAAGAGCCCAACTTAGGGGAGAGGCAAGCACGTACTGACTCTGAAGCGAACTGAGACCAACCCAGGGGGAGGCAGCCGCAGACTCACTCAGTAGCAAGCAGCGCCGAGCCTCAGGGAAGGCAGGTGCAGACTCACCCAGGAGCGGGCAGAGCCCAACCCAGGGGGAGGCAGGCGCAGACTCACCCAGTAGCAAAAAGAGCCCAACTTAGGGGAGAGGCAAGCACGTACTGACTGAAGCGGACTGGGACCAACACAGGGGGAGGCATGCGCAGACTTACTCAGTAGCGAGCAGCGCCTAACCTTGGAGAAGGCAGGCACAGACTCAGCCAGGAGCGAGCAGCGCACAACCCAGGGAGAGATTGTCGGGGACTCATCCAGAAGCGAACAGAGCCCAACCCTGTGGGAGGCAGGCGCAGACTCACCCAGCAGCGAGCATAGCTTAACCCAGGGGGAGGCATGCGTAGACTCACCAAGTAGCGGGCAGAGCCCAACCCTGGGGGGAGAAATGCGCAGACTCACCCAGTAGCAGGCAGAGCCAAACCCAGGGAGAGACAAGCGCAGCCTCACAGAACAGCAAAAAAGAGCCCAACTTGGGGTAGAGGCAAGCACGTACTGGCTCTGAAGCGAACTGAGATGAACACAGGGTGAGGCATGCGCAGACTCACTCAGTAGCAAGCAGCGCCGAGCCTCAGGGAAGGCAGGCGGAGACTCACCCAGGAGCGAGCAGCGCACAACCCAGGGAGAGGTTGGCAGGGACTCACCCAGAAGAGAACAGAGCCCAACCCAGCGGGAAGCAGGTGCACACTCACCCAACAGCGAGCATACCTCAACCCAGGGGAAGGCAGGCGCAGACTCACCCAGTAGCGGGCAGTGCCCAACCCTGTGGGAAGGAATGCACAGACTCACACAGTAGCGGGCAGAGCCCAACCCAGGGGAAGGCAGGCGCAGACTCACCCAGCAGCGAGCAAAGCTCAAGCCGCGGGGATGCATGTGCAGACAACCAGTAGCAAGCAGCGCCTAACCTCGGGGGAGGCAGGCACAGACTCACCCAGAAGCGAGCAGCGCACAACGAAGGGAGAGGTTGTCGGGGACTCACCCAGAAGAGAACAGAGCTCACCCCAGCGGGAGGCAGGCGCTGACTCATGCAGCAGTGAGCATAGCTCAACCCAGGCGGATTCATGCACAGACTCACCCAGCAGCGAAAAGAGCCCAACTTAGGGGAGAAGCAAGCGCGTACTGACCCTGAAACAAACTGAGACCAACACAGGGTGAGGCTTGCGTAGACTCACCCAGTAGCGAGCAGCGCCTAACCTCAGGGGAGGCAGGCGCAGACTTACTCAGAAGCGAGCAGCGCCGAGCCACAGGGAAGGTAGGCGAAGACTCACCCCGCAGCGAAAAAAGCCCAACTTAGGGAAGAGGCAGGGGCGTACTGACCCTGAGGTGAACATAGACTTACACAGGGCTATGCTTGCGTATACTCACCCAGTAGCGAGCAGCGCCTAACCTCAGGGGAGGCAGGCGCAGACTTACCCAGAAGCGAGCAGCGCACAACCCAGGGAAAGGTTGGCGGGGACTCACTCAGAAGAGAACAGAGCCCAACCCAGCAGGAAGCAGGCACAGACTCACCCAGAAGTGAGCAGAGCCCAACCCAGCAGGAGGCAGGCGCATACTCAGCCAGTAGAGAGCAGCGCACAACCCAGGGAGAGGTTGGCGAGACTCACCCAGAAGAGAACAGAGCCCAACCCAGTGGGAGGCAGGCGCAAACTCACCCAGCAGCGAGCATAGCTCAACCCAGGGGGAGGCATGCACAGACACACCCAGTAGAGGGCAGGGCCCAACCCTGGGGGGGAAGGAATGAGCAGACTCACCCGCAGCGAAAAGAGCCCAACTTAGGGGTGAGGCAGTCGCGTACTGCCCCTTAAGCGAACTTAGACCAACACACATGGTGAGGCATGCTCCGACTCGCCCAGTAGCGAGCAGCGCCTTACCTCGGGGGAGGCAAGCGCAGACTCATATGGAAGCGAGCAGCGCACAACCCAGGGAGAAGATGGCGGGGACTCCCCCAGAAGAGAACAGAGCACAACCCAGCGGGAGGCAAGGGGGACTTACCCATGAGAGAGCAGAGCCCAATCCAGCGAGAGGCAGGCGCAGACTCATCCAGCAGCAAGCATAGCTCAACCCAGGGAGAGGCATACGCAGACTCACCCAGTAGCGGGCAGAGCCCAACCCAGGGGGAGGCAGGCGCAGACTCACCGAGCAGCGGAAAGAGCCCAACTTAGGGGATAGGCAAGCGCGTACAGACCCTGAAGCGAACTGAGACCAAAACAGGGTGAGGCATGTGCAGATTCACCCAGTAGCAAGCAGCGCAGAACTTCGAGGAAGGATTGCGCAGACTCACCCAGGAGCGAGCAGCGCACAACCCAGGGAGAGGTTGGCGGGGACTCACCCAGGAGAGAAAAGAGCTCAACCCAGGGGGAGGCAGGAGCTGACTCACCCAGTAGCAGGCACGGCCCAACCCTGAAGGGGAGGAATGCGCAGACTCACCCAGTAGCGTGCAGAGCCCAACCCAGGGGGAGGCAGGCACAGATTCACCCAGCAGGGAGCACAGTTTAACTCAGGGGGAGGCATGTGCAGACTCACTCAGTAGCAAGCAGCACCTAACATCAGGGGAGAAAGGCGCAGACTTACCCAGAAGCGAGCAGTGCACAATCCAGGGAGAGGTTGGCGAGGACTCACCCAGAAGAGAACAGAGCCCAACCCAGCAGGAAGCAGGCACAGACTCACCCAGAAGTGAGCAGAGCCCAACCAAGAGGGAGACAGGCAGGGACTCACCCAGAAGTGTGCAGAACCTAACCTAGAGGGAGGCAGACACAGACTTACCCAGTAGGAAGAACAGCCCAACCCAGGGCAAGACATGTAAATACTCACTCAGTAGCGCCTAACCTCGGGGAAGGCAGGCGCAGATTCACCCAGGAGCGAGCAGCGCACAACCCTGGGGGGAGGAATGCGCAGACTCACCCAGCAGAGAGCAAAGATCAACCCAGGGGGAGGTAGGCCCAGACTCACCCAGCAGCGAAAAGAGCCCAACTTAGGGGAGATGCAAGCGCGTACTGACCCTGAAGCGAACTGAGACCAACACAGGGTGAGGCTTGCGTAGACTCACCCAGTAGCGGGCAGAGCCCAACCTTGGGGGAGGCAGGCGCAAACCCAGCAGCGAAAAGAGCCCAACTTAGGGGCGAGGCAAGCGCGTACTGACCCTGAAGCTAACTGAGACCAATACATGGTGAGGCACGCGCAGAATCACCCAGTAGCGAGCAGCGCACATCCCAGGGAGAGGTTGGCGGGTACTCACCCAGAAGAGAGCAAAGCATCCCAGCGGGAGGCAGGCACAGACTCACCCAGAAATGAGGAGAGTCTAACCAAGAGGGAGGCAGGCAGGGACTCCCCCAGAAGTGTGCTGAGCCTAACCTAGAGGGAGGCAGGCACAGACTTACCCAGTAGCAAGAACAGCCCAATCCAGGTGGAGGCAGGCGCGGAATGACCCAGAACCGAACAGAGCACGACCCAGAGGGAAGTTGGTGCGGACTAACCCAGAAGGGAGCAGAACCTAACCTAGAGGGAGGCAGGCACAGACTCACCCAGAAGCGAGCAGACCCCAACCTAGAGAGAGGCAGGCACAGACTCACCAAGAAGCAAGCAGAGCCCAACCCAGGGGAGGAATGTGCAGACTCACCCAGTAGTGGGCAGAGCCTAGCCCTGGGGGGGCAGGCGCAGACTCACCCAGCAGCAAAGACAGTCCAACCCAGGAGAGAGGCAGGCACGTACTGATCCTGGAGGGAACTGAGACCAACACAAGGGAAGGCGCAAATTCACACAGAAGCAAGCAGCGCGTAACCTGGGGGAGGAATGCTCAGACTCATTCAGAAGCGGACCATGCCCAACCCAGGGGGAGGTTGGCGGGGAGTCACCCAGAAGCGAAAAGAGCCCAACCCAGGGGGAGGGAGGCACGGACTCACCCAGAAGTGTGCAGAGTCTAACCAGGAAGGAGGCAGGCACAGACTCACCCAGAAGCGAGCAGCCCCAACTGTGAGAAGTTGGCCTGGTATATGATGTTCACTATTTTAGTGAGCACCTTGCACCAGTCCAAACAACCCTTATGGTGATGGCTGTAAAGTCAACTTTATAGACCAGCTATCCTAGGGGTAGCATGGACAAAGCAGTCTTAGGCTAAACTCAAGAGGGCATGTGAAGCTGTTTTACCATATGCAATCCCTTTAATACCAAATGAAAGGACACCACACAGGATATATATGTATATAAATATATATGTATCTATTTCGAAATCAATCCCCTGAACTCTTTATGAGCACAGAAGCACAAGCGTATAACAAGTAACTTAATATAACATACAAAAGTTGCACAAATATGGATAGGCCCGGGTGGCCCGCGAAACCATATACTAAAATAGTGGTATAAGTACCACGTCACGAACAATGGTAAGGCCTAGGGCCTTGGGAATCGCTGGGGCTACACTGGACTAACAATAGTTAGGGAGCAGGAGGCCCACGGGATGCGGGTGCAGTGTCTAAATGCACAAGCGTGCACACATAGAAGTCAATGGGTGCGTAAAGTTAGAAAGTTAATTGTTTGGGAGTCTTCCGACTGGACTAGAAGCTAATCACTTGAAACTAGGACACTAGGAGAGTTACTCTTCACAGGAGCACAGCAGTACTCATTACCTCACCCACAGGAAGCGGGTGCAAAGGTCCCAAAGTGTGTCAGGTTTCGTCGTGGAGTTCTATGGAGCCTTGGAGAAAAGATGCTGCAGGCAGCTAGGAGGGAAGTGTCCGGATGGATCCAAGGGTGGATCGAAGATGAAGAGGACCTGAAAGCAGAGGGGACAGAGTCTGGGTCACTAGCCAGTGTCCAGGAAGGAACCAGGCGATGTCGCAAAGCATGCAGGTGCTGATGGGAAGCTTGTCTCTGCAGCCACGTGGACCAGGAGGCGTCGACGACGATCAGGAGTCAGGCACGGACTGTCCCACAAAGGCTCTCGCGGTCGGCTGTGTGGGCTTCAGGATAGGAGTCATCAAGCCTTGGCAAAGACAACCCACACAGGATACGAAGTAGGCTTCTTACTTAGACGAGCAAGGTCTGAGGGGCTGCTTCTTTTGAGGGAAGCAAGGGCCAGTCTGGAGCAACCAGACCACCGGTGTAAATTCAAAGGATCGTCGCCAAGGTGGCCACTAGCCAATGGGCAAGTGACCGGGCAGACGCGTCGAGCAGGAAAATGCAAAAGGGCCCCACGCAGAACTCGTGGAGGGTGCAGGGCTGATCTTTGGTGCAGATGCTGCTCGGGGCTGGGGCTTCTTAATCCCCAATGCACAGCTTCGAGGAGGCCTCGGGGGCTGCACAGTTAGCAGGTCGCAGACTTTTTAAGATGGCCGGTCTCACGTCTCTCGTGGCCTCCACGGGTCTAAGCTTTGCAGGGACTGTGGATCGGGCTGTTGGATGTCTGGGAATCCGGTTCTTGTCAGGCCCTGTGCTAGGGCTCCGGCGGGAGGTGGCGACAAAGCAAGCCGTTGATGGATGGATGGTGCCTGCTTGTGCAGGGTGGTCACTCCTTGACCACAAGGGAGATTCTTCAGTCTTCTTCAAGTAGATCATCGAAGGTCAAGAGTTTCCTTTCAGAGTTTCAGTCAGGATTAATCTAAAGTCAGGGGACTCAGCTCCTACCTATATACCAAACTTAGGGGCTGGATTACCTGCGAGGTCCCTCCTATGGGTGGGACCAGGGAAGGGGTGGTTACACCTCTTTCCCTTTGTCCAGTTTCGCGCCAGAGCTGGGGCTGGAGTGCCCGAGCACCGGTTTGAACTGGACTATGCATGGGACACCTTGTGTGCCCCAGGCAGTGTCTCATTCCTTTCAGCCCTCCCTGTCCCAATACACAAAATCCTGTCTGGGGTGGTGCTAGCACCTCCCAAGGCAGAAAACCTATTGTCCAAGCCTCCCTCGCTGGAAGGACTCCCAGCAGCAGGAGGTCAGACTTGTGTCTGTGGCAGCAGCATCCATTTTTTGACGCTGAGGCTCTGGTTAACTTTAACCGGGAATAGTAGGAACAACATGTCTTCTCCCTCTAGAAGGGTGGAATGCTACCCCCGTCGCCAGGACTGGCGAGGGGGTAGTATTCCAAATCGTATGACACCTTACTCAACATGTTTTGATAAAGCCAAACCAGAGTTAGCATCTGACCGCAAAGTTCATAATGCACTGAAGAGCATATGGTATGGCAATATCCTAGAACAGCTATAAGGACATGGTTCTGAAAGCTGCAAACAGGCTCAGCTCATGCTAGAGCACCATCTCACATAAAACCAAGCACTCTGCCTCCAGGATTGTTAAGGCCTGCCATAGGAGTGACTTATAGGTCTATATATGTCTATATATAAGGTTACATATAGGTATACTATATCTAAAGCAAAGGGTGATTACACCACCTTGCCCCAGCTTAGTGATCAGCCAGTTGTGTCAATTTGGGCGGCCAGCCAGGGGTGGCATAATACATGCTGCAGCCCCTGGTAGGCCTTGGATGCACCTATGCCCTGGGTACCTATAGTACACTTTACAGGGGCTCATAAGGTGACCCAGTATCCAATTGGAGATGTACCTAGGGTACATAGATTCCATTTTAAAGAGAGAGCGGATAGCCTGGGGCCCTGATTAGCAGGATTCCAGGCCAATTAAGTCGAAAACCAGCTAAACACTAGGCAGAAATCTGGGGTAACCATAGTCAGGTATCCACCTTCCTAAACCAACCAAGGGGGAGGCAGGTACGGACTCTCCCAGAAGTGAGCAGAGCCCTACCAAGAGTGAGACAGGCGGGGACTCACCCAGAAGGGAGCAGAGCCTAACATAGGGGGAGGCAGTAGCAGACTCACCCAGAAGCTAGCAGACCCCAACCTAGAGAGAAGCAGGCACAAACTCACCCAATAGCAAGGAGAGCCCATCCCAGGGGAATGCAGGCGTGGACTCACTAAGTAGCGGGCAGAGCTCAATCCAGGGGGAGACAGGCGTTGGCTCACACAGCAGCAAGAACAGCTCAACCCAGTTGGAGGCAGGCACGGTCTCACCCAGTAGCAAGAACAGCCCAACCCAGTGGAATGCAGGCACAGACTCCCCCAGAAGGTAGCAGAGCTTAACCTAGGGTGAGGGAGGTGCAGACTCACCCAGAAGCAAGCAGAGCCCAACCCAGCGGGAGGCAGGCGCAGATTCCCCCAGAAGGGAACAGAGCACAAACCAGTGGGAGGCAGGCACAGACTCATCCGGAAGCGAACATAGCCCATCCCAGGGGGAGGCAGGAACTGACTCACCCAGTAGCGGGCAGAGCCCAACCCAGTGAGAGGCAGGCGCGGACTCACCTAAAAGCAATAACAGACCAACCCAGGGGAGGCAGGTGCGAATCCCCAGAAGAGAACAGAGCCCAACCCAGGGGGAGGAAGGCACAGACTCACCCAGCAGCGAGCAGAGCCCAACCCAGTGGGAGGCTGGCACAGACTCACCCAGCAGCGAGCAAAGCTCAACCCAGGGGGAGGAAGGCGCAGACTGACCCAAAAGCAAAAAGAGCCCAACCCAGGGGGGAGGCAGGCAAATACAGACCCTGAAGTGAACACAGCCAATCCGAGGGGGAGGCAGGCGCGGATTCCCCCAGAAGCTAACAGAGCCCAACATAGTGCGAGGCAGGCGCACACTCACAAAGAAGTGAGCAGCGTTTAACCTAGGAGAGGCAGGTGCAGACTAAATCAGATGCGAGCAGAGCCCCACTCAGGGGGAGGCTGGCAGAGACTCACCCAGAAGTGAGCAGATTCTAACCTAGAGGGAGGCAGGCACGGGGTCACCCAGTAGCAAGACCCGCCCAACCCAGGGAAAGGCAGGCGCAGACTCACCCAGAAGCGAGCAGAGCCCAACCTAGTGGAAGGCAGGCAGAGATTCCCCCAGAAGGGAACAGAGCCCAGCCCAGGGGGAGGCAGGCACAGACTCACCCATAAGTGAGCGGAGCCTTACCTCACAAGCAGAAGCAGGCATATCGTTTCTCACAAGCAGAGGCATGCATATCATTTCTCAAAAGCAGTGGCATGCATATCTTCCCTCACAAGCAGAGGCAGGCATATCTTCCCTCCCAAGCAGAGGCAGGCATATCTTCCCTCACAAGCAGATGCAGGCATATCTTCCCTCACAAGCAGAGGCAGGCATATCTTGCCTCACAAGCAGAGGCAGGCATACCATCCGTCCAAAGCAGAGGCAGGCACACCATCCCTCCCAAGCAGAGGCAGGCACACCATCCCTTCCAAGCAGAGGCAGGCACACCATCCCTCCCAAGCAGAAGCAGGCATATCATCCTCTGTGTTTCTACGAAACAAAACAGTATTCCTTTAAAAATGTGCCTAAACATATTTCAAAACCTTCTTTCCTTTAAAGTTATTCTTTCCTGTATTCATTATTAATGGCAGCCGACAAGAAAAAATGTGCTCTGGTTCCTACAAAATTAATTCAATGATTAAAATTTAAGCTCCTTAGAAAGCGGGAAAGAACTTTGTCAAGCTGTAAGATCAGCACTTATTCAACATTGTAAAGTCCACTTCATGTCCAGCGTCCTATACATAAGGAACACCATGTCAAAATGTTCTATTTAATCCTGGAAATCCTATTACTGTGTCGCCCCATCCGCACTGCAGATACATTCACAGATATCGCACTGGAAGACAGTGGCTTTCATACTGTTCAAATTCAGAAACCTGAAGCAATAAGAGTCAAAGGTAACAGGGCCATGAAAACCGTATTAGTATCATAAAGGGAAAAACTGGCTACTTTTATTTACATTTCATTTACTTTCAGAATCCAATACTGGAAGTATTAGATCCTGGTCCTCACCAGCAATTCTCTTGAATAAAAAATATACATGCACTCCGGATCTGCCAGCACATTTCTGAGAAGATCAGAGACAGGGGAAGATAAAATATAATCAGCCTCTCCTGCCATGTCCCACTCTTTGGCCTCACAAAAGAACCAAACTACGTGATAAAAATAGAACTCCACAGAGACCTTCTCCTGCAAGATGGCTACACCCCGACTTCTAGCCCACCATGGTTGACGCACTCACAACGCTTCTGATCTACTCAGACACCTCCTGCTCAAGCAGCTATTCGCAGGCCAACCTTACCCAACTAATAACAAGTCATCAGTCACTTCTTCTTCCACAACCATTTTTTGAAATCTTCCCTCACCACCGCGATTTGTTTGTCTACTCCAGGGGTCTCCAACCTTTCTTGCAACAAGAGCTATTTCTTCTTATCAGTAAAAATCATCATGAGCTACTGAAGTCCAAGAAACTTGTGCATTGTGACCAGGCACCCCCTTGCTCAGCTTGATTGACTTTAAACCTAATTTCCATGGAGCCAGATACTATGGTTTGAACAAAATACTGTGACTAGAGGCACTAAGACAGGGCTGCCAGTGAGAGCATGGGTTATGGGGATATATGAATGTGTGCGAATGAAAATGATATAACTGTATGACTGACTGAGAGCCTGTGTCATATGTACTTGTGCCACAGGACCTTTCACCATACGTTGCACCATTACATGGACAACACAAACATACAACTATTTGTTTTTAAAATGGGAGGAATTTAAAAGTGCAGAAAAATGATCTGCAAAAATGTTCAGAATATGGAAAATGTTTCTACACTTTAAATTTCTCCCATAAAAAAGCGGCTTTATTTTGCAGTTAGAAATATAGCATCTTGGTTGAGAGCAAGATGCCTCTGTGTAAATGAGACACTTTGAAATGGGAGAAAATTCAACTGAGGGGTCAACTTTATGTTTTTATCCATTCTATAAAACTCATCATTTAAATGTTCTTCTGTTTCAAAGGGCTGCATTCATAAACAGCAGGCATTTTGCTCCCAGTGGCCTGTAGAAATGGTGCTGCATTTATAACAGAAAAATTCAAGCATTTATTTTAAATGGGAGGAATTTAAAGTTAAGAAACATGCTTCGTAAAACAAACACTTAATAGGCTTAATTAAAAGTAGAGAAAAAAAATTAAGACTTATTGTTTCATAGGAACATTTTGTCTTCACTTTAAATTCCTCCCATTTAAAACAAATTACTTTTACAGTTCTAAATATGGCACTATGTTTACCAACCACATGGAGCAAGGTGCCTGCTATTTGCAAATGCCACTTTGAAATGGGAGAAAATTAGAAGAAAGAGTTAACTTAATCATTAACTTACCTCTTCATTTTAACTTTCTGCCATTTAAAAGCATTCAGAAACATTTTGTTCTCACACTCCAATATGGAGTTGACAGGGACTTTTTATTTAAGAGTTAAATACCTCAGTGCTTCAGTTTTTCACCACTTATTATCCAGCTGCTAGCTGTAGCCTGATAATAATGCAAAACACACACATCCTTTCCTTAACATTCAAAGAAAAACATAACACTTATAAATTGCAGTTCTTAGTTAAAAATAAACTCAAGGCTGGGAGCTACTCTGGCTCGACTGGCAGAGACACCTTGTCCACTGTGAAGGATTTAGGACTCACCTCGTGTTAAGCTTCTCATACAGTGGCTCATCTACATATGGTGCTACCCTGAACTAGGCAGACTTACTAATTTTTTTTGTTATTGGCTCAATTTCCATTACGCTCTAGATTAAAATGGGAATCTGCTTTTTGCATTGGGGTTCCTTTTCAGTTTATTTAGCATACTTTAATGAACTCTTGTGTTATTTTTAAAACCGTTTATGAGACCTCACTGAGTTATGGAGATACTAGAACAAAGAACAAAGGATGGTGATAAGCGAGGCAGGGAGACTCGAGGCAAAAAATACTCACTTGCTGTGCACAGCCTGACATGTGACTGAAATCTTTAAATTTTCTTCTACCAAGCTTTTATCCAAGCAAAGGCAAACGGGCCTGGGCTACACCAGGCATTATAATGGGTCAGCACGCAAATGGATAGCTTCCTTCCTGTCCGGAAGGAAACAATGAGTCAGGCTCTCGCCATTCACGTCAGAACCCAAGGACCTCATTTGCAGAGTCCTACAGGGATCATCACTCAACCCCACACTTTTCAAAACATACCAGACTCCTCTGACAATCATCATCAGATCCCATGGAATCAACATAATCTGCGATGAAGACACACAGCTAATTTTTTCCCTTGTTAATGTTAATGTTAGGGGGTGTTTTATATGGCGCTCAGCTACTCCGAGGAGTGTCCCGGCGCTTCAGACCTAAAACGGACAAGGGAACGGAAAGAGGGGGTGCGGGCGCTGCTGAACAAACAGCCAGGATTTTAGATCCTTCCTAAAAGCCAAGTTAGCGTTCCTGCGAAAGGTGACAGGCAGGGTGTTCCACAACTGAGGAGCCAGGCGCTTAAATGACCGGCCGCCAATCCGCACTCTTCTTATGACCGGAACTGACGCCAGGGCCAGTGACTCTGACATCAGAGATCTAGAAGGCTGATAAAAAGCCAGCCGCCTTTGAATGTATTTGGCGACAGAATTGTGAAGAGCTTTGAAGGCCAGAGTAAGTGCCTTGAAAACAATATGTTTTCGAATGGGCAGCCAATGAAGGGTCAGCAAGAGATCAGAAGCTTTAGTTCTCCGATGTAGGCCAAAAATGGCACGCCCAGCAGAGTTCTGAACTATTTGCAGGCGTTGGAGAAGATACTCTGGCAGTCCAAGGTACAGGCTATTGGCATAATCCAGGCGCGACCCAATAAGGGCCTGCACCGTAATTTTCCTGTGGGCCAGCGTGAGCAGAGGAAGGAATTTTCGAAGCATCTTAAGAAGGCCAAAACATTTTCCTGCTAGGCCAAGAATCTGGGGCTTCGTCGATAGATCATTATCGATCTTTACTCCAAGGTTCTTGGCCGTCGTGGATGCAACCGACGGTGGAAACATATCCCCAGGCCACCAGGACTGCCAACTAGGATCAGACCTGCAGCTGAAAAAGAGCACCTCGGATTTATCAGAGTTGCACTTGAGGCAGTTTTGCTGGAACCACTTAAACACGGCCCCCAGGCAGCCTCTAATGTTCTCCCCATCAAAATCAGACTCCTTTCCGCAAGTGAAGAGGAGCTGAGTGTTGTCGGCGTAAGACGCGATCTGGGCACCAAACGACTACACCAGTGCCGCCAGAGGGGTCATAAAGATATTAAAAAGAGTTGGGCTCAAAATGGAGCCCTGAGGGACTCCCACCTCAAGTGGCGGCACCACGGCAGAGAAGGGGGGGCCCAGACCGTTTGACACCGACCCGCTAGGAAAGATTTAAACCAGCTGAACACCGTCCCCCGCAGACCGATCTCACTAAGTCTTGTGAGGAGACCCCCGTGGGGGACGGTATCAAAGGCCGCCGATAAATTGAGCATTACCAGCATTGCCTTACCTCCTGCAACCAGTACCTCTTTGATTGCTTCCGTTACTTCCAGCAACGTGGTCTCGGTGCTCAAGTTGGTGCGGAAGCCGGATTGTGTACTGTTTAGGAGGTTGTTGTTCTCAAGGAAGCTGGAAAGGGAGATATGTATGTGCTTCTCCACAACTTTGGCAAAGGCTGGCAGAAGGGAAATAGGCCTATAATTAGCATGAACCTCCGGATCTAAATTGGGCTTTTTCAGAAGCGGAAAGATCGGGCCTGCTTCCAAGCTGGAAGAACCACTCCAGTGTGAGAGAAAGATTCAGCACAGGGTCAACAAGGGGATTGATCACTTCCGCCATTCTAGCCAAAAATGTGGCTGGACAGGGATCCAGACGACACCATTACCACACAGACACGCTTCAAGCAATGCATGATCAGCACGGCCAATTGGATGAGAGAAAACTGCCTTAAACTCAACACCGACAAAACTGAAGTGCTGATCTTTGAGAAAAACAACTAACCTTGGGACTCCAGCTAGTGGCCCACTGATCTGAACCCACACCCAAACCGCCATGCTAGGAACTTAGGCTTCATGCTGGACAACAACCTCACCATGAAGTTCCAGGTCTAACGCGGTCATCTCCTTATGCTTCCACATCCTCCACATATTACAAAAGTTTTCAAGTGGCTCCCAATGGGCACCAGACATTCCATCTTGCAGGTCCTAATCATAAGCACATTGGACTAGGGTAACTACCTCTACACCACCACCAGACTCGTCCTCGACCTCCTGCGTCAAAGCCACACCACTTCTCCGAGAGCTCCACTGGCTCCCCATCCAGAAGTGCCTGCCAGTTCAAACTTCTCATACATGCATTCAAATCACTACACAACATGGGACACACACCTCAATCACCAGCTTCACTTCCACCAACCCACCAGACAACTTCGCTCAGCATCACTCTCTCACACACACACATGCGCACACATCCACAGAACAGGAGTTTGATTTTTGCCCAAACAAGCTGCCAAATCTTGGAATGACCTCCCTCAACATATCAGAGCCTCCTCCTCCTCACTTCTCGAAGTCCACAAGAAGCTATTCAATTAGTCTTCCTGTGGGACCACACACCTAGACTCACCTAACCAGAACCTGGATATTAACTGGGGTGACATGCAGTGCTCTACAAATCCACCTTACATTACCCACTCTTCCCCAGCTGTTGACAAGCACCAGTCAGGGGGATGGCAGGTTTCCCTACGGGTGAGTTTGCCTCTGCACTTGTGGCACCGTTTACTGTTTGGGATGGGTAGTGTGTTAGCACACAAGTATATACCTAACTCAACTCTACACCCTAATGACTCGCGTTGTTCACCCAAGAACAATCTCAACATATAACAAAACTGCTAATTACCTACACTTTGCGGTGGAGGGCCTCTAAGTAGAATCAGAGACGCTTCAACACAGCCTGGTTTCAAGTTCCTCTGCAGCTCGTCCACTTAACACATCAATAAGCACAAGAAGTGATCTCTAACACTTAACATGCCCAATGGAACTACGCAGTAATACTCTGTAGCGAGGGGATGAGGTGCTTGATAATTTCACCAACCAGAGAATTGCGTCTGAATCCCTACATTCCCACTCAATTTGTGTGAAACTGGGCAAATCGCTTTATCTCTGCAATTAAGAATGCCCACAAGCCATTAATTTTGCAGTGTGTGCTTTATATGAAAATTCATAAAGAATGAATAGTCTGCTCGAGACCCAAGTGGCACAAGGGCATATGCAAAAAGGAAAGCACTAGGAGTCATCAGTGACTGATGTGCAGTTTGTCTGTGTTACAGCGTGTATGAATTATTTTGATTATGTATGAGAGCAAACCATGGAAAGGAGATCTATGGACCTGTTTCACAAAGGGCCTCCACACGCGTGGCGAAGGCACCGCAGGCGTGGGGGGGGTCTCATTGCGGAGATCAAGCCCTGAGTGCGGAGACTCCACTACAACTGCGGGGCCTCCGTTTCCGGCTGCATTTATACATTTGAAACTTTTTCTAGATCTTAAATATCATGAATACAAAATTGGGAAATTCAAAAGCAATGATCCAACAAACTGTATCAAAGCAACAAGCCGGGCTAAAATATGGGTCCGGGCAATGCAGCCTTTCCAAGAAACGAGACATCCGCAAGGAGTGGAAAGCTAGGAAAGAATACCAACAGGCAAATTTCCATAGCAATGATCTGATCTACATTCATCATGAGATTCCTTCCACAGTCCAAAAACACAAAACACCTGAACATTATTAATTTCTTTTTATCTAATACATGGCACTGAGAATCATGATATGATTGGTATTGCGGAGGAGGCACTGCGGTTTAATATACTTCACTGACCTTAGCCATCTGCTCTACCTATTTTCAGGACTGGAATGAGTTTGCTTAAGTAGAGCAGCGCACAGGGCCATTGTAATAAAATTGTCAGCAGCATTGCCTAATGAAGTGTACTATATAGGGTACTTGGAGGCAGACATTTAGATACATTAAGGTTGCAATGTATTTGTGGTTAGAAGTCTCAAGAATAAGTTGCTTACCTTTGGTAACCCTCTTTCTGGTGGATACTTTATTTAACTGCACATTCCTCATCTTAGAATACTCCCCTGGCGTCAGACTAGATCTGAAAACATCTTCACTGCACAGTTCCCGTGCTGGGATGTAGACGCAACACATTATCTTCCAGGCGCTGCTTTCTCTGCTTGTTCACTCTAGCATTCAGCGACCTTGCTCTGTGGTTGGCGATCATGAAAATGTCCTGGCGCTCCACCCAACTCCTGGGGTGCACTGCCACCCAACACCGGACCCAGGAACCCAATCCGGTTGTTGCTATACCAGACCTGTGGTGTTATTTACAAAACTAAGACTGGGTAGTGATTTTTTTTAATAGGTCGCACCACTCTTTTGCATGTGCCAATATTTTTTTCAAAGATTCACACAAAGAGTAATTTGGTTGTGGTGCTACTAGGTACAGATGCATCAAACTGCCCAATAAGCATCAAATACATTGGTGAAACACCTTCGTTCACATAAGGAACTACTGTACCGGAGCACTCAACATAAGTAAATCAATGGTGTTGTCGCCATATACAATACTGTCAAAAAGCACCAGAAAATCAGAGAACTTAAGTCATAAATTTGTTGTAGAAACTTGTATTTTAGTCGAAGATACAGCAAACGTGTTTCGTGACACAAGTGACTTCCTCAAGGCTAAATGGTATAAATCTGTTGTCACGGTCCCGTGGGTCAACAGGCCTGGGTAAAGAGGTTATTCCTGAAAGTCACAGCCTGGAGCGGTAAGGCATTCCAGGTCTTTAAAACATGTTCCAATGTTCAACACTGGTACATTAGTTTCTTCTGTGGTGTTGTTTGTATGAATCTACACTAGTCTTCCCTTGATGGATGACCGGAAAGCCTTCAATGCAGGTAAAACAGTCTACAACTCCAGCATATTGCCAATGGCACATTTGGGGACACCTGATGAAGGCCGCTTGTGAGGCCAAAGTGAAGCCCGGCAAATTCAAAAATGCTCCTGGCCTACATTAAAAATCCGAAAGCGTCTGAGGACTGCAAGACCGGTATATGAAATTATGTGTCCCGTAGACTCAAGGGCACCATTCAGTTTACCAGGAAGAGCAGATGGGATCTGGGCAAGACTAAGCATTTTTTATTTGTTCTTCTGCAGGAAAACAGGAGGTTGAAGGTGTTAAATAGGCCTGTGGGACCTGTCTTTCTTCAGGATGAGGGAATAGTGAGAGTAACAACTCTCTCCTCTTCCTACTCTGGTACACTCTTAATGGCAGTGTAGGAGAGCAACAGGATGGACAGGTGCTCATTTGAAATTCACTTTTATGTTGGAGGAATAGTGGGAAGGGAGGTGAGAAAAGGCAGGTCAAAACCATTTTGAACAATCTGCAAGACCCAACTGTAGGACACTATGTATCGCCAACTTAGGAGGAAATGCTGAATTCTGCCCCCCACTAGTTAGGGAGGCACCACTGAGGGCAAACTAAAGTGGTTTGGAGGCCATGGTAGCAGGGGTAATGAAATTGGAAGACTAGTAGCCTTGCTGGCCCACACGCTGCCTGCCAGTCATGTGTCCAAGCCCTCTAAAGGACTGGGGTGTTAAATGCATCACGGACTGGGAAGGTTGTCTCCGGCATCCTGGAATGGACTCTAAACATTGGGAACTGAAGCGGGTACTGCTTTGCAGGAGTCAACAGCTCCAAAGAAGCACACTTAAGCTCTGCTGATTTAAAGTGTTCAAACACAGAGTTTGCCTCCTCTCTGAAGAGGTGAGGACCATCAAAAGGCATATCCATTAGGGAGGTCTGTTAAATACCAGAGATTCCTATGCGCCGCATGCACCCATGTCTACAAAGGAGAACACTGGCCCCTAATACTCTGAGGTAATTAGAAATATACTCAGGTGTGACATTGCAGAGGAACTAGGGTAGAGTTAGGCTGCATTATGACCTGATGCACTTTGGTAATTTTGCAATGTGACATCAATCAGGGTCGTGCCGAAGCCGGTTTGGGATCTGACAATAGCATAGGCACTGGATCATCCTCTGGCACCAATGGGGTCAGTACCAGCGTCGGGGTGGCAGAGAGAGGCATGGACCTCTGGCCCGGAGTTGATGTTTGTACCATATTGGTGCAGGTCCAGTAATGACAGACTGCGCTGTGATGGACCCTATAGCGGTAACCTACCATGAAGCCGATTAGGTTCCACAGTGAGCGAAAGCGTGACAGAGGGAGCCAGAAACACACTGAAAAGTTGCAGCATGGCCTTCTTGAAGACCTTGATTTGCTGATGGGGAAACAATCGCCTGGGAAATTTGTGGCACTTGGGGACCTTGTTAGAAATTGGTTCCTTAGCTGGAGGCCTCAAAGTGCAAACGACACTATGAAGCCCTGAGGTCTTCTCTTTGAAGTCGGGCGGAGAGATGGGGGTCAAGTCCCACTTGCTTTCTTATGCTTGCACATTGATTTGGAATTACTGGAGGACTTCAATCGTGAAGGTGAACCGTTTTCGAAGCCACCTCGTGACTATGTTCAAGTCTTATGACTTGGAGGGTGAGAGGGACCTACGCAAAGGCTGTGTCGAACAATTAACAGAGTAAACATTAAGCTTGTGTTTGGCAGCATACAACTTCTACCAACATCTGTTTCCTGCAATTGCGGCATGTCTTGAAATCGGTCTTTTTCAGTTGGTAGATCACTCCCTATTGATAAACTGTTTAGAAGCTGTCTGGAAAGAAAATGCTGGAAACGAACTCCAGGTCCGCGTCAGAAGGCACAGAAAGGCACTGCCATCAGCGACCAGAGGTGGTATTTATAAGCGATTCTGTTCCATAAGTCCTGGGGCATGCGCAGTCAGTGCAGAGCTAGTATAATGTCAACTAGTGGTGTGCAGGAGTACTGCTAGGGAAACGTTTCTGTATTCACTTTGGCACATATGGAGTAGGTGATGAATCTGCAGTTAAATGTATCCATCAGCTATGGCCTGACCTCAGTCACTAAGCCATGGCGCATTTCAGTTGGGCTTCACTTCCAGGGATTTTGGATACATGCCGAAGGCTTAGGGCAGGTGGTGGTTCCAAATGCAACATCAGTTGCTCTGCCATACTCCAGTCATGAACCAATCGGATTATTTCACTATACTGCCATATCTCAGCTCTCAGACATTGAATGCATGCACTCTCCATGCCAGGCATATATACGTAAGAGCTGACTTACAACTGGAACTTTGCTTGATGGATAACTATGTTGTACCAGTGGTATGGACTGGCAGTGCTCCTACTCAGTACCTCATCACTAGCTTAAGAGGAGTTGCTCTAACCATGGAACCGCTGACACAGAAGTCCTCTAAATATAGACCAGCTAGCTCATCACACACAGAAGCCCATAAGACCATCCTGTGTATATAACTTCTCAAAGCAAGCACCAACTGCTTTCCTGGTGTCACTTGAGATCGCTGTGACAATGGTCCATTACCACAACTCCTGGAGAAGAGTAAACATAAAACAAGGATCCAGGCAGACAGAGTAGCTCACTGGGCAGTCTTATAAATAGGGCTCTCAGTTTTCACTGATTTTTACAGATAAATACAGACAAAAAACGTATTTTTTCTCTATTATTTTTAAATGCAGACAATGGGCCTTTTTTGGATGATTCTTTCTACTGTCAATCATGAGTGCCAGGTCAGTAGGTGTACAGACAGAGGTAGGAGAGATTAAAAAAGACAATAGAGTACCCAATTAAGATTAATTAAGTGCAGAGCTACAGTTATTTATGCTATTCTACAATGCTAGTGTTTTTAACCCCTTTCGAGCTCCCTTCGGCAAATGGCCGACGGGAGCACTCCCTTCCTGGTGCTGCGAATGGCTAACGGCTGTCGCAGCCTCGCCCACCTTTCAGAATACCCGCACCGCAGCAGAATTCCCGCTGCGGTTAAGGCGTTAAATAACGCTATTGCACTGTATAGTGCTGAAACCTTTTTGACATTCAAATTAGAGTATACATTTATCAGTTAATTAAATGCGGAAAAATACCCACTGCAGCTTAATTTATACAGAAAATATAAAATAACCAGGTGACGGGCAGCCACATACAAAAGCGCGAGGCGCGCTCACGCGGACAAATCGGAGACAGCGAGGCGCGTGCACCAACGCTGTCTCACATTCACCCGAACACGTCAACAATAGGTCCATTGCTACGCTCGACCTAAAAATGGATAAATACAGAAAAATTGAACACAAAATAAATATGGATAAATACAGACGGAAATGTCGAAAAAAATAAATAGCATAAAACAGGGAGCCCTACTTATAAATTACTGAAGCCAGTACTTGGCAGGCTGACCCCCACCAGGCCTAGACACTGGAGTACGATACACTAATAATGCCTATGCTCGCGAACCTGTCTGAAAAGAATTATTTAATTCAATTTTTTCAAAGGACTTTTGAAACAAGGATTAGAACAGGAAGGGAAACAAAACAATGGCAATTAACAGAGTAAGCATTAACCGGAGACGCAATCATTAAAAGGTAGTCCCGTCAGTACATGCTTATAAAAGCACAACCCAATAAATTGTGTAGTCATAGGGACAAGTCCTCATAATTACTAGTTATGATGAACAGACTAGCTATGAATAGCTTTAGGTGCTTGAATAATAGATGTTCTCACACCCAAAACAAAGGTACTCATCTAATCAAACGTGGAAACATGATACACACACACACACACGCAGGTAAGCAAGCCTCTGACCTCAATCCTCAGATGTTGTTACTGTTAGCAGCAATAGATTAGCATGAGGTTTGTGAAGGAGGGTCCTTCGAATAGGAATCTTTGTCTTCCACACCCAACTCTTACATTAATCATCCACCTCCTTTCCTCACCAGACCTACACAAAGCAAAGCCAAGCCAAAAACCAAGAAAATGCAACATTGATCTGCTTTTGGGTCCAATATGTTGTGAATCCCCCCATCCCTTCTGGCATCTGCAGAAAAGCACTACATCCCTGTCCATTATTCGCTTATTAGATTTCCCAGGCTGCGGTTGCGCCAATGTATTAAGACTAAGAAATACCCATTTTGGAAGGAGCAGCAGCCGGGGTCTGAGAGTTCATTCTGTAAATGGCGCTCTGCTGCAGATAGTGGCCAATTACATTCTGTGCTTACAGAATAAATAGGTTAGGGTTGAGAGGAGACTATTTATGAATTGACTGCCTGTATCTCAGCCCAAGGATTATAAATACATACCTCCGTCTAGGTTTATTATATCCGTACTGACTGCTGTCGGAGAGCCGGGCTTACTTTGTTAGAAACTGGTCCCCGTCAGGGCTGCTTTCTGCTGGGATACTGAGCTGCTCCTCGAAGGGCAACAGTGGCAGAGACGAGGAAGCAAATTGAAAAAGAAAGCGCTCTCTGCGGGTTCAGTAATAGTTATCTTAATGCCCCTTTGTTTACTTTTAAAAACCAAACTCTCAAAAAAATGAATTGGAAGAACCCAACACTCCAACTTTCCTTACACTTGGAAATGCGAAACCGACGCGGCAGGCGACACCTTATCTTCTTAGCGCTCAGGTCCACGACAATAGTAAGAAGCACTTTATTGCTTCAGTTAATAAAAACCATAACAATCACCCAAATGACAATTATTTCCGCATCATAAAATTATTAAAATTGAATTTCATAACAAAATCTACGGCGTTACAATCGTTTCTAATCTCAATATAAAATACAATACATTAAATCCACGACAAGAAATCACTAGGATTATTCAGGATATAGAGCCCAGCTCACACCTCAGCGGTGGCCATCTTAAAGCTGTTAAAAGAACATTTCAAGGCAGCAGTACGATTTACAAATAACACCAAAGTTCACATTGGTCCTTGGTTGACACTTAATAGGTGTTCCCCAAGGCTAATACTTCTTGAAATCTAAATCTGTGGTGGACAAGTCACCTGAAGTGTTCATACATACTTCCTCCAGCAATCAATGTATCTCACCCTTAGTATCCGTGATGTCATGTCATCAATGATTCCATCACACTTGTTTTTTGAGATGTTAGGTCATTTAACACGTAACGAGTGATGCAATGTGAGCTGATGAACAAGTTACTTACCTTCGGTAACGATATATCTGTAAGAAACATTAGTTAGTGTTAGATTCCTTACCTTAGAATATCCCCAGGCGTCAGTCTGGATCCGGAAACTTTTGCGTAGCAGTACCCCTGCGCGTCGGTAGGCGTCGTCTGCAGGCGTCCCCTGCGGCTCCGCGTCCGTCGTCGGCGTCGTGCGCCGTGATGACGTCGCTGGAGTACATAGACGCCGCCTCCGCGCGCTGACGTCAGTTCTTTGCACACAGCTTTTCCGCGCCAGGAGACGCAGAGCCATGAGAGAACCAACACTGGTGCCATGTACAAACTAGGGCCCTGAAAGGGATGACCTTAACCCTAGGTATCAGTTCGCAGAACGGGGAGGATGGGTGGGTTCGGTAAGGAATCTAACACTAACTAATGTTTCTTACAGATATATCGTTACCGAAGGTAAGTAACTTGTTCATCTGAAAGAAACACGTTAGTGTTAGATTCCTTACCTTAGAATACATACCCCAGCAATACCAACCCCGGTGGTGGGTCTGCGAACCAATACAAAACTACACCAGAAAGTCCTGGAGGACAGAACGGCCAAAGAAGCCATCCCTCCGGACTTGACTGTCCAGGCAGTAGTGCCTCGCAAAGGTGTGCAGCGAGGCCCACGTAGCCGCCTGGCAAATGTCCTGCAAGGGGACTCCCCGGCCCAGGGCAGTAGTAGCCGCCGTGGCCCGAGTGGAATGGGCCCTCAGCCCAACAGGAGGCTCCTTCCGAGCCAAAGAGTAGCACGCTTTGATGCAGAGGACGACCCATCGAGAGATGGTACGTTTACAAACCGCCCGTCCCTTCTTCGCACCCACGTAGCCAACAAACAGTTGGTCATCCACCCGGAACTGGCGTGTGCGATCCATGTAAAATGAAAGCGCACGTTTTGGGTCCAGACGATGGAGCCGCTCTTCATCCTTTGAAGGATGCGGAGGCGGGAAGAAGGAAGGGAGGGTGATGGACTGCCCGATGTGAAAGGCCGAAACAACCTTGGGCAGGAAAGAAGGTCTAGTCCTCAGAACCACCTTGTCAGGATGAATGGACAGGAAAGGAGGTTGGACAGAAAGAGCCTGGAGCTCACTCACCCTCCTGGCAGAGGTGATGGCAACCAGGAAAGCCGTCTTTAAAGTCAGGAGACGGAGAGGGCAAGAATGAAGGGGCTCAAAGGGAGCGCACATCAGGAAAGTTAGAACCAGGTTCAAATCCCACTGAGGCATCACAAACGGAACAGGTGGAAACATGTGAGTGATGCCTTTCAAGAATCGAGTTACAATCGGGGATTTGAACAAAGAAGGCTGATCAGGAAGCCTCAAAAAGGCTGAAAGGGCAGAAAGGTAGCCCTTGATAGTGCCCAGAGCAGAGCCCTGCTGGGCAAGAGAAAGAAGAAACAGAAGAACCTCCGAAAGAGGGGCAGAAAGAGGATCCACAGCCTTTGCTGTGCACCATGCCACAAATCTGTTCCACCGACAGGCGTATACCGACTTAGTGGAGGGACGCCTGGCTGCCAGAATAACATCACAGACTTCAGGAGGCAAGTCAAATGGCCTCAACTGCCGCCGCTCAATCTCCAAGCATGGAGGTGGAGACTGGACAGGTTCGGGTGGAGGACCGTCCCCTGCTGCTGCGACAGAAGGTCCTCCTGAAGGGGCAGGCGGATCGGGGGACCGACTGACATGCTGAGTAGCTCGGGATACCAGTACCTTCGAGCCCAGTCCGGAGCCACAAGGATAACTTGGGCCCGGTCGCGCCTGATCTTCTTCAGCACTCTGGGCAGAAGTGGTATAGGCGGAAAGGCGTATAACAGACCGCAACTCCACTCGCGCCGAAAGGCGTCGCCGTGCGAGTGCCGTCTTGGAAACTCCAACGCGCAGAACTGATGACATTGCGCGTTCTCTTCTGTGGCGAATAGATCTAACCAAGGCTCTCCCCACTGCAGAAAGATGCCTTGCGCCACGCCCGAGTTCAGACGCCATTCGTGATCCATCGAGCACCGACGGCTGAGTTCGTCCGCCCTGGCGTTCAGAGAACCTGCCAGGTGTTGAACCGTCAGAGACACGCCCTGACGTTCCAGCCATTGCCAGAGGCGCAGAGCCTCCTGGCAAAGGGTCCACGACCCCACACCGCCCTGTTTGTTGCAGTACCACATGGCGGTGGTGTTGTCGGTGAACACCTGCACTACACTCCCGTTGACAAAGGGGAGGAATGCCTTCAGTGCCAGACGAATCGCCCGTAGCTCCAACAGATTGATATGGAGCCGGGACTCCGCCGGAGACCAGATGCCTCTGATCTCTGCCTCTCCCAAGTGGCCACCCCAGCCCTGGAGGGACGCGTCCGTCACGACAACGTGCTCCGGTTGGGGAAGGGAGAGGGACTTGCCCCTGACCCAATCGCGGTCCGTAAGCCACCACTGCAGTTGTCTCGCAGTGCCCTCCGAGATCAAGACGTGGTCGGACAAGTTGCCCTGATGCTGGGCCCACTGAAACTTCAGGTCCCACTGCAGAGCCCGCATCCGCCACCTGGCGTGATGCACCAGAAGGATGCAGGAAGCCATCAGTCCCAGCAGCCGCAGCGTCAACCTGACCGAGACTCGGGATAGCGGCTGAAAGATGGGAATCAAAGCCTGAATATCCCGAACCCGCCGTTCCGGAGGATAAACCCGAAACTGCGCCGAGTCCAGAACCGCTCCGATGAAAAGGAGCTTTTGAGAGGGGCACAGGTGTGATTTCGGCACGTTGATGGAGAACCCCAGGCCGTGCAAGAGGTCTGCCGTCATCTGAAGGTGGTGGACGACTGTCTGGGGCGAGCCCGCCTTCAACAACCAGTCGTCTAGGTAGGGGAAGACTGAAACCCCTAACCTGCGCAGATGGGCTGCGACCACCGCCATCACCTTTGTGAACACCCGTGGGGCGCTGGTAAGGCCGAAGGGGAGCACGATAAACTGAAAGTGCTCCTGGCCTACCGTGAACCGCAGGTAACGCCGGTGGGCCGGCAGGACGGGGATGTGAAAATAGGCGTCCTGCAAGTCCAACGCTACCATCCAGTCTTGCGGGTCTAGAGCAGCCAAGACCTGAGCTAACGTCAACATCTTGAACTTCTCCTTCCGGAGGAAGCCGTTGACGTTCCGTAGATCCAAGATAGGACGTAGGCCCCCCTTGTCCTTCTTGGGCACCAGAAAGTAGTGGGAATAACAACCACGCCCTACTTCTGGCCCAGGAACGCGCTCGATGGCCCCCTTGGCCAAGAGGGCCGTAACTTCCTCCTGCAGAAGTGTCAAGTGGTCCCCCGACACACGGTGGTTCTGCGGTGGCATGGCTGGAGGAGAGGTCTCGAAGGGGAGGGAGTAGCCCCTTCGGACAATTTGCAGCACCCACCTGTCCGAAGTGATCGTGCGCCAGTGAGCGTGGTGATGGCGAACCCTGCCACCCACTGGCGTCACATGGGGCCGAAAGCACGGACTAGGAGGATTTTGGGGTAGATGCTGCGGGGGAAGGTGTGGTCTGACCCCGCCGTTGTCCCCGACCGCCACCACGGCGGTTTCCACGGCCGCCACCGCGTTGGAAGGATTGTTGCGGCGCGTGGCTGGCAGCACGTGTGGGGGCGCCCCTTCCTTGGCCACGAAAGGGACGAAACGAACCCGGTTGCTGACGCTGGGTCGAGAGACCCAAGGACTTGGCCGTGACCCTGGAGTCCTTGAAGCGTTCCAGCGCGTGGTCCGCTTTGTCACCGAACAGGTGACAGCCATCAAACGGCATGTCCATCAGGGTATTTTGGACATCAGCCGAAAAATTGGCGGATCTCAGCCAGGCGTGACGGCGAATCGCCACCGTCGTAGACATAGCCCTGCCCAGCGAGTCGGTCGTATCAAGACCACACCGAATGGAATATTTCGCTGCATCCCGGCCCTCAGCTACAGCTTGACCGAGCTTTGCCCGCACCTCCATGGGGCATTCTGGCAGCAGCTCCGCGACCGTATCCCACACAGAGTGGGTGTAGCGGCCCAAGAGGCAGGCGGTGTTGCAAGACCGCAGGCCCAAACTAATGGACGAGAAGACCTTTTTGCCAAACTGGTCATACCTCTTGGATTCCCGGTCGGGCGGGGCCGACGGGAATGCGGACTGGGAGGTCGAGGCCTGGATCACCAGACTCTCAGGAGTGGGGTGGGTAGACAGGTACTTGGGGTCGTCCGGACAAGGACGGTGGCGCCTGGCCACGTTCCGATCAACAGGCGCACCTGAAGCGGGCCTGGACCACGTGCCCAACAGAACGTCAGACAAGGCTTCATTAAACGGCAGCAGAGGCTCCAAAGGGCATGACTGCGGTTTGAAGACCTCGGTGAGGATGTTAGGCCTCACGGCCGCGACGGGGAGCTCAAGGTTTAAGGCCTTGGCAGCCCTCATCAGCACCACAGAATAGGCAGCTCCCTCCACCGATGCCACGGTTGGAGGAGAGATCAAACCAGGGTTAGGGGAGTCGTCCAAACCACTGGCATCCCCCAAGTCACCTGTCCAGTCCGGGTCATACTGGCACTCGCGAGCCAGAGGGTCCTCGGACCCCTCCCAACCTTCACCGTACTCCTCATCCTCTCCGTATTCGGAGTCAATGATGAAGACCGGCTCCTCGGGGTTCATGGGCCCCATCGGCGCCGGGACCGGCGTCGATCGACGCCCGTCCGGCGCCGCGTCCGGCGTCGGAGAAGGTAAGGGGACGGCGCCGCCCGGAGCCGGCGCCGGAACCCCACCGCCGGCCGGAACCGGCAGCGGAGAACCGGCGCCGCGCGGGGGCGGCGTCGGGGGTAACCCCGATGGCAACGGCGCCGGGGAGGCCGGAAGACCAGCCGGCGCCGATCCCGAAGGCCCCTGCGGCGCCGGGGTCGGAGCCGTCGGCGGCGCCGAGGCAGGGACACCCGAACCGCCAGGGCCCCCAGACGGTAGCACTGGGCCCGAAGGCGCCGTAGGCCCCGTCGGAGAAGCGAGCGCCCTCATGGCCATGAGGAACGCCTCGATCTCCTCAGGCGTCGCGCCATGCCCAGGGACCGGAGGGTATGAGGCAGGCCGCGCCGGCGACTCTCGCGGAGCCGCGGGGATGGGGTCACCCGAGCCCCCGGCCGCATCGCGCGAGCGTCGGGGGGAGTCGGGGGTACGATGACGACGCCCCGACTTCTTGTGTTTCTTACCTGACGAGGATGACGAGTGGCGTCGACTTCCGGAGCGCCCGGCGCGGCTCCGCGACCGCTCCCTCGAACGCTCTCTCGACCTCCGGCCGGACCGGGACCGCTCCCGGTCCCGACGTGGGGCCGACACCCGGAGCTCCAGCAGCTTGCGGGACCGCTCCCGTCTAGCCTTGTTGGTAAGGGCCCGGCAGTCGACGCAGGATTCCACGTCGTGGTCGGGGCCCAGACACCGGAGGCAGAGGCGGTGATGGTCTGTGACCGACATCGTGCGCTCACAGCCATCGCAATTCTTAAATCCTGGCATCCTATCAGGCACAATAGTAGAAAAAGACAATCGAAAAAAAAAAACTTGGTCAAAGACCGGAGTACTGCTCTTCAGATCTGCGTCCACTGGCGCGGAAAAAAGAAGAACTGACGTCAGCGCGCGGAGGCGGCGTCTATGTACTCCAGCGACGTCATCACGGCGCACGACGCCGACGACGGACGCGGAGCCGCAGGGGACGCCTGCAGACGACGCCTACCGACGCGCAGGGGTACTGCTACGCAAAAGTTTCCGGATCCAGACTGACGCCTGGGGATATTCTAAGGTAAGGAATCTAACACTAACGTGTTTCTTTCAGATAGCCAGTGCTTCCAGGGGGCATACGTTACAGTAGCTCAGCAAACTATAACTGGTGAATTTAGTTTTTTTAAATGTTGTTTTATTTCATCTATAACATCACAAAACGTTCTTTTTCCAGTGAATTTCTTTTTTTTTTAATGTAAGGTAATATTTTATTACCATACACAACTAACATTTTACCTTTTGCTTTTTCCCCAGTGAATATATGGCCGTGATGAGGGACTGTGTGGGGAGGGGAAGAAGTCAATGCCAGCACGCGATGGGAGCAGTGGTGGGGGAAGAAGAGCTTTGTAGCACTAAGGAAGCAATAGAAACACGGGGACAAAGGGTTAAAAAATGAACAAAACAGCTAGAAGAGAAAGACAAAAAAGTAGTTCTCTGGATGAAGATAGTGGATTAGCAAATCATCCAATGATACCACGATAAAAAAGCAGGCCTTTTGACGTATAACAGCTAAAGCTATTTGTAGGCAAGACCTAAAAAAACAGGATGTGCAACTCATGTGCTGCAAAATTATAGCTCAAACACTGCTTGTTAGTCAGAAATATTCCTCCCTCCTTGTGGTTGCTACAGGTTGATGTAATTTGGGGGTTTGTGCAGTGCTGCTAATTGCCTATTGAAACATGTCTTTGCAAAGAAGGCAGGAAAAAGGCAGAGAAGGAAAGTACAAAGGTAAAATACATTGTTACATTACAAGCACACTAGACCCTGTGGATGCTGGAACCTGCCTCTATTAGACATTTTTTTAGATACGGGATCCAAAGTGGCTTGAGAACGAGTCTGCGCCTTGGGGCAGGGCCAATGCTTAATTTATTTTTAAAAAAGAACCCAAGTGCCAGGGCTTTCGTCAGAAGGTCACTGCAGCTTGGGCCACACATTGCCCCTGCCATGCTGCCAATGATAATAAAGACACAACTACTCACCACAGTGTGTCAATTCAGACTACCCCAGGCTTCCCAAGCCATAAGAATGGCTTGGCCGCAGGTAATGGTAATCTTTTTAATGTATATTGAATTAATAATTGGCTGATGATGTGGTCGTCTCTAAATTAGCGAGACAGCGCCACCTTGGGGACGCCTGTAGACAAAGTACCGGTGCCGAGCACCGTAAACCACCGGCTCATATTATTAAGCACTGGACATTGCTGATTCTTGAGCTTGGGAACGTTCCCGCCGGGTGCTGACTGCACAAGGATGCTGTACAGTGCACTGGCCCGACTTTGAATCAGGTTTGGACCCAGGATATCAAAGGCAAATATCTGCCTATCTGTTACAGACGTTTCGGTGAGGAACCATTAAAATTTTGGAGTAGAAAAAAAAGAAACCGAAGTCAGCAGACGGTGGTGGTGATGCATACATAGGACTCTGTCGCTTGTAGAGGCGAGGGGAGGTCAGGCGACCGCTGCAGTTTGACTGCGCCACCTACCGGCACACAGGAACAACTGCGGGAAACGTTTCAGGACCCAGAGCCTTGCAGTGGGGCAGTTGAAAGGAGAGAAATCTCCGTTTATAAGTATCCGTTAAAAAAACCAAAACAAGCATTTACAATGCAATGGTTTTGCCTTTGTTAAAGTTAGAGCTATTGGCATTGCTCTTTACATTATTTTTATTTATGTTTTTTTAACATAAATAATGGCATTGTCATTTACAATGCCACTAGCTTTATCTCTCGCAAATGACACACACAAACACACACAGAGCCCCCCCACACACACACCCACACAGATCCCCCCACACACACAGCCACACAGAGCCCCCCACACACACAGCCACACAGAGCCCCCCACACACACAGCCACACAAAGCTTCCTACACACACAGCCACACAGAGCCCTCCACACACACCCACACAGCACAAGCAGGCAACAGGGGCACATGGAGGCACAAGCAGGCAACAGGGGCACACAGGGGCACACGGAGGCACAAGCAGGCAACAGGGGCACACGGAGGCACAAGCAGGCAACAGGGGCACACGGAGGCACAAGCAGGCAACAGGGGCACACGGAGGCACAAGCAGGCAACGGGGGCACACGGAGGCACAAGCAGGCAACGGCACATGCCTGCAAAAATGCAGAGGTTTAGGCAGAACTGCATCACAACCATATAACACGAACAGATGGAGAGTACGGGTGGCACTGAATGCTTCATGTTATTCCTTATTAGGAGAGCCTGCAACAGGATGTGCCACTCTTCTTCGTATATATAGTAACCTACTGCATCCAAAAAACTTCATGTTGAGGGTCACAGTTTTCGGGAGACTGCACCTTACGGTCGTAAATTGTATAAATGGACTAAGTACACACAAAACCTTCGTATACAATGAATGACTGCACCAGGTAGGGCTTTTGACATCCTGAAAATTAAACTCAATTTAAGTAGTCTGTATCACAAAATGTGCACGTGTCACATTTTCTCATTAAGTATGTGTTCTATGACTCAAAAGCACGCCAAAGAAGCCATTCTAGGGAAATCAAGATATGTATTTTCAAAGGAATGTAAATATTGTTCATATGTTGCCTTCACAGATACGTTCCAAGGGTCTACCCAAGTGGCTCACGACACAATAAGACACCTCATTTTGTACCTTTAATCGCCTGAAGAGAATGTTACACAGGAGGTGATGAGGTTTGCTTACTATACTGTATAAAACATGAACTCTGGTATAATGAGCTAACTGAGGACCATTAAGTTGCATAACCGTCAATTCGTCCTCTTCTGGGTGGTATCATCTGCTTTTCAATTATATTCGCCGTCCTAAAAGTGAACTTTATCTCGTGAACGCCAATAGGAAAAAGATTTTAGCAAATCTGTAAAATGTAAAAAATGGCTTATGCTTCATTTAAACTATTAGGGCCACCCTGTTAATTAAAAACTTTACCCTCATTCACGAACCAGCAGGTTTAGGGTTATGAAGCTGGCAAACAGTAGAAGTCACTACATTGCCTAGAAGAAACAAGCTTCACTTACACACAGCGCAGGCAGCTGCATTGCAAGCTTCACTTACATACAGTCAACACAGGCAGCAGTAGTGCAAGATTAACTTACACACACAGGCGGCAGAGGCAAGAGCAGTGCAAGCATCACTTACAGAACGGAGGCATAGGCAGCAGCAGTGCAAGTTTAAATAACACGTGCCGACCGGAGAGTCAGCAGCTGCAGCGTACACCTGAATTACAAACACAGAACACTTACAGCAGGAGCCAGAGAAGTGAAAGGTTACACTAAAAATCATTTGCTGCCTTGATATGATACATACACAGTAGCGACCCCTAAAACACAGATTTACCTTTATAAAGCATGCACTAGGATCACTCTGCCATCAGCGAGGAGGATAAAACTATCACCGAATGACGAACAGGAAATATTCCGAGAAGTACATTCGAATCACGTACTGTACCCGGCTCCCACGCCCAAAATGATGGGACTCAGAATGTAGGAGACATATTCAACATTGAATGTATGGAAAGCTAACTTCTGTACATAGTGCGCAGTAGTGTCTGACGTAGGCACGGTTTGAAATGCGTGCTTATATAACATTCTCTCTGAGATGCACTCCCTGTACCACAATGCATACTGAATGGATAACAAATGCTTACATTAAATGGAACATCCTCGGTCTATTCGGTGTTTGCTGTAGCATAAAATAAGCACTTACTCATTGCTATATGAAGTGCCTGCTGATCACAAGAGGAGCACAGGCCCTCTGTATGAAACACTGGTGGAATGCGTTCTCACTGGATGTGTGCTCACTAGGAAACGTACTCACGGTCTGAAGTTTATAATTACTGTATGTACTGTTTACTGATGGTATGAGAAAGAGAACATGAAATGCACTACTTCTCACGGTATGGAATGCATGCATGTCCATTGCACGGGTACTCACTATGGAACGTACTCACGGCGGAGGTGTAAAGTCACGGTGTCATGTTTACCAAACCCAACTATATAACACAAACTACATCAAATCCCCCTCAACCACGCACACCGAAAGGGAACCATGGAACCAGATGCAAATCAAAGCACTTTTTGGCCTCAACGGTACTATGCAACGGAGGGGGGGCGGAAAGGCACGGAGAGTGGGAGGGGGGCGACATAAGGCAACAAAACAAACAAAGAGCCATGGACAGCGGGAGGGGTGGGGGGGGGGGGGGGGGGGGGGGTGGAACGGCACAGACGACATGAGACGCAGCAAGCACTCACCTTCGCTTTTAGTGAGAAGCGACTCAGCATCCAGCCTTTAGCCTCCAGACTCCTGCTGCCTGCCTGCGTGTATTCGGCGGCGGGGGAAGCTCCGTGCTCCGTGTTCCTGCAGCCTGCAACGGGAGAGGACACGGGGGGCGGGAGGGGACAGGGGGGGGGGGCGGGAGGGGACACGGACGGGAAAGCACTCGGAAGCTCCGTGCTCCGTGTTCCTGCAGCCTGCAACGGGAGAGGACACGGGGGGCGGGAGGGGACACGGAGGGGGGGGGGGCGGGAGGGGACACGGACGGGAAAGCACTCGGAAGCTCCGTGCTCCGTGTTCCTGCAGCCTGCAACGGGAGAGGACACGGGGGGCGGGAGGGGACACGGGGGGGGGGCGGGAGGGGACACGGACGGGAAAGCACTCAAGCAAGAAGGAAAGGGTGCCGGCTCAATGCCGGACCAGACACGGGGGCGTTCCCGGCGTCCCGTGACGTCGGCAAAAGCCAAAGAATGTCGGGAACGCCCCCGTGTCTGGTCCGGCATTGACGGACAGGCCCCTCGTCCAATGGCAAGGCTCCGTTTACGGAGCCAGCCAATCAAGGACGAGGGCCGAACCAAGCCACACTATGGAACTCAACAGGATTTCGCCTGCGCCGAAAAGATGCGCAGAGCGCATCCTTCGGCGAGGCAAAACCTAAAGAGGCCTCACACTTTCAGAACTTTATTACATTCGCTTCTCTCACAAGTGGCGCGCCAGGATTGAGAATGGCGGGTGGGATCTGAGACCCGTATGTCCTTGCGGAACACTTCAACGGCTATAATCACACCGAAACATGGGCCATAAAATATTTTAAAGTTGAAAAGAAATACAAGGTAAGCGTTACCGATAAAAATGTTGAGCTCATCACGAGTGCCTGAAGCGATTCTAATTTGTCACAGCAAAGCAACCACCAGCTCCTTTCACAGGGGTGACCGCATCTTGTTCACAGGCAATTGAATTAAATAATTGCAATTTAATGAGGTACTAAGAGTTGAAAAAACTTGTAGCTAGGTACTGAAGTGCGGCGGTACTTTGCAATTAGGTTAATTATTTTTGCTTTTCCTTTGCAACGAGCGACGGGGGAAGCTGTGGCTGGAGAAGGCAGAAATTGGACGGGGCTTTGTGTTTTGCCTGTTTTTCCAGCGCCCACCTGTTCTCCTGGCACGTGACGTGCCCTGCTCGAGCGTGACGCCGACAGAGCGAAAAACACTCCTCCACAACGCAGTTTTTAAGAGCTGGAGGAATGGGGTCCTTTTTGTGAGCAGAATGAAGGCTGTGCTGGTCTGTGGGAGCAGCACTGAAGCCCCTTTAGACTACAACGTGTTGCGTCTTGGGCCCCAGACCCACGGTTATGGTAATTGGAACTGGCCTCGAGCACGTGCACTCAGGCTCTCTTATGGGCGGGGTCACCTGACCGATGACGCCTGTGTTGGATGGGTGTGGACGTGCACTCGGGCTCTCTTATTGGCAGGGTCACCCGACCGGTGTCGCCTGTGTTGGATGGGTGTGGACGTGCACTCGGGCTCTCTTATTGGCAGGGTCACTTGACCGGTGACGCCTGTGTTGGCTGGGTGTGGGGTGGGTGTATGGGCCAGCCCTTGTGGGAGAGGCTGGTGGAACACTAGGCTCTGTCCAGCAGGACACAAAAGGTCAGAAGCGCAACTAGAGTGAAATTTCGGGGAGGGCTGACAAAAATGTTGCGGGGGCTAATGCTTTCAGCTATCGACAGAGTTAGGATCCAGAGGCTCTAAGAAGGGGTGAAAGAACAACTAAGTCTAGTTTACAAGTAAATGGTCTTTTAAAGACCTGTGAAGTACTCGGGTGCGGCTGTGTGTGTGCCCGGGAAGCAGTATCAGCCCGGGTTGACACACACGATGGAGGGAGTTCGGGGCGCGCTGAAGCCCTTTGAGCCCTACAGACGTTGCGCGCCTGCAAAAGGCTGAGAGGATGTTCACAATTCCATGAACTGGAAGATGCTGGCTGGCTAGAGCATGTTAGAAGTGGATGAACTGTTTTACAAAAACATAGCGCCTTTATGTTACAGGTGCATAGAGTATAGACATACCTGCCAACTTGTAGAACAATCTCAGAGCGTGAGGAGGGGGCAAGGCCATGAAAGGGGGGACCTTGTGCCGAGAGTTACCTAGGAGGCACTTTTGAACCCCACCCCAAGCTCTAAAAAAACATAATAAAGCTTGCTGAGGTTGGTGCTAATTTCCTGTGGGGTTTTCACACCCCTTAACCCTTTCCGTGCTGCAGTCGGCCATTGGCTGACGGCAGCACTACCTCCCCAGTGCTGTCGTCGGCCAATGGCCGACGCGGCTCCGCCCGTTTTGCGGAAGTGCCGCAAAATCGCGGAAGCAGCAAAGGGGTTAATGGACATCCGCAGTTCAAAGCCTCTCAAAAACAAGCTGTAAAACCAATATTTACAGGGTTTTTCAGCTAGTTTTCCCTGCCACAGTGTGATATTGGATGCTCACTGGGAGTCCGTGTGATAGGAGCCGATATTGCGTGTCACCGTGTGAGTTGGCCGGTATGGTATAGGGATATCCTCACTACTCATCGCGAATAGTAGCAACCGAGTGCTGGAGACCGGGTACGCATCAGTGTTATATTAAGGATTTTGGAGGCCCAGACAAGGCTTATTTTGTTGGACTCTGTAGAGAACAAAAGTGCATTTCATTATCAATTTCCTGCTACTATAAAACAGCATGATTCCAAACAATTCTAAATTATGTGTCCCATTTTAACAGGATCACAAAAACAGTACATATAGTTCTTGCCCAGGACCCCAAAAACCCTTTAATGACACTGGGTAGAGAGAGAAAAGTGAAATATAAAGAAAGTTCACTTTCCCAGGGGGGCCCTTGGAAGATGGGGACCCTGGGCAATTTGCCCATGCCTTTAAAGGTCTCTGAATGGCAGGTGCTTCCATCTAACGACCTGTCGCAGGTCTTTCCCCTACACTCTTGTGGTTCACACTGCTCTTCACAGGGAGGCTTTCGGGACGCATAGGCTGTAGGGGCATCCCATGCCAGCAGAAGAGAACTGTGCTGCTCCGTTTTACATTTTCTTCTTGTGCAATATTATCTTATACCTTCCTATAGAGCGCGTGTTCACCGACGGTTTCTTGGCGCTTAAAATTCTGAATGATGGATAGGTCAGAAGTCATTTGCTTTCAAACGTCTGTTTAAAAGCCATGTCTTTAAAAGCTTACGAATGAGCCTAAAATCCATTTCATGGAGTATGAACTCGAGGTCCTAAGGATATATTCTGCATGTTATCTTTGGTCATCTATGGTCTGGTGCTTAAAGTGGGCCGGGTCTCAAGGGGTCTGAGCACCGGCAGTTTTTTAAGGGGGCCTCGAAACGGGTCTCTATTGGGCTCTGTTTTGAGCCCTGGCACAGGCGGTCCGTTTTTTTTCCGGACTGCAGTGACCGCAGTTTGCAGTCCGGAAAAAAGTGCCATTTCGAGACAGCGGGCACATGGATGTGCGCTGCCTAAACTGCTCATTTCTCACTAGTGGAGAAGTTACAGCATGACGTCATGCCAGATGAGCGTTGTGGAGGAAGGGAAATCCTTTAAGGAGTCGTTTTCTCTCTGGATTTCCCTTCTCTTTCTGAAACACATGAGCAGAAACATAACATTGTGGCAGGGTCACCAGGGCTTTAAGTGGAAGCTTTTTCAATATTATATGTAACAAGTCATAGTTGCAGCTTATTTATCTTATGCAACTAATAATCATTGACAAAGCCAATAGTCATGACTTGTAGGTACGATGTTACTTGTATCATAGATCTGGATGCAATGACAAACAGCAAAATACAAGTCGGGCTGCATACTATGCTAAGCACAGATTTTTAGCCTAAGTGTTTTAAAGCCACGCCCCTAATTACACTGGCCACGCCCCTTTAAGAGACCCCCTAGTTTTTTCATTCCACTTAAAGCCTTGGGTGTTCTACACATACAATCTTATCTTGCGGTTCAGAATCAGAGTTTAGGGTGCGTTTGCTTCTTGCTATCTGTGCCCACTCTCTGGAACTCCCTTCTTTCCCATCACCAGCATCAGAATCTCACGAACTTTTGACAATTTAATTAAAAGTTAGATATTTTCTTAACATTTGGTTCACTCTACGTGGTCTTAAGCGCCATGAAAACATCTTTGTTGTATACCTATGCTGTAGAAAAGCCAGTTAACACAATATCTAAACTTGCTCCTCTAGTGTTGCTGCCTCTGAACAGTATGGAGACTGGATGTGAATGAGTAACGAGTCAGCTGACTGCAAAGCGGTCATTTAGCATTAGCTGTCATTGAGCGTCTCTTCTTTGCAAAGCTACCACTGACCGCACTAAGTCAAGTACAAAAAAATCCAACCGAAGATCATAGAAAGGGATTGGAATGTCCTTCCAAAGAAGCGTGGACAGAACCAATACAATTGTACAAGCACATCTCACCCCATTTCATAGTGTTCACCTAGGTACGCCCTTTTGGGAAAACAGCCACAACTTGAACCTACTCAGTATTACAATGCAATATACAAGGCAATGCGATGCATTTGTAAAGCGCACAGCTACCTCCGAAGAGGTGTCCCGGTGCTGGCGGAAAGAACACCCACAAAAAAAAAAACTTCTGAGATCATAACTATGTAAGGTAGGAATCAAAGAGTAAGCTTTTAAGGCTCTTTCTGAAAACAGCGTCAGTCATGCTACTTCTCAAGCCAAGAAGTTCAGCATTCCACAACTTTGAGGCTAGGAAGACAAAATCTACCTCCTCTTCTGGCCTTGTGAATGCGTAGGAGTTGGAATAGCTTAAGTTTATTAGATCTCAACGATCTTTCTTGGACATAAGGCTTAAAGCAGCACCTGAGATAAAGAGGACCTTTGTGAGTGTAGGCCCTAAATGCAAAGAGGTGTGCCGTAAACTGGATCCTTTTGTTCACTGGGAGCCAATGAAGATGTCGTAGGTGACTTGACACGGCAGCCTGGGGGAGGGATCTTAAGCATCAGACGGGCAGCAGCGCTTTGAACAATTTGAAGATGCTGGATCAGGAAAGCAGCCCTTGTTGGACAGCCATCCCTCCTCCTGGACAGCCATCCCTCCTCCTGGAGTCTCACCTGCTCGTCTGAATCCTCTGTGCACTCGCCTGCCCCCCTCCATGGAGCAAAGGGGGGGATCTTGAGCATCAGCGGTTTGAATAATTTGAAGACACTGGATCAGGAAAGCAGCCCTTGTTGGACAGCCGTCCCTCCTCCTGGAGTCTAAGCTGCTTTCCTGAATCCTCTGTGCACTCGCCTGCCCCACCTCCACTGAGCAGGGCCCATTAGAAGATGGATGTAACCAAGCAAGCACTGGAGCCAAGGGGTGAATTACACTGCTGCCTTCTCCAGGATTAATTGTACCATCTCTCTTCTTCTCTTTACTGTGCCATGGCAGGGTGGATCAATACTGACTTCCCATTCCACTGCTGCTAGAAGAATGTTAGCTCTGGAAGCACTGCCATGCACATGCCCTATGATTCATCACTCTACTTCATGCTAAATGCAGCTATCAGTAAACAGTTCCCAGGGCCAGTACACCAGCTTTGGGAACCGCAGACGATAAGTTGTGACGGAGGCCGACATGTAGAAAAAGCAAGTATCAAAGCACAAAGGAAATCTGGCTACAAGAAGTGAGTGTGTGTAATGGCATTTATACAAAACTAATCAGACAGGCTAGTGTAGCACACCCAATCTGGCAAATCACTAAATACATTTAGTACTGTAGATGGTATTTTGGTGTCAGCTGACACTGAAAAGTGAGAAATTGCATACTACAGCAGCAGTTTATTGAGGGTGCCTTATCTATGTCATTGCCATGCTCAAAGAAAACCTGTTACATTATCACATCAAGGAACAAGGCGTTTTCTATCTCATTATAGAGCAGACTTCAAGCTTGTGGAAGGCTTAGCATGCTGAACAAATATTACCAGAAATATAAATACCATTGTTGGACTTGGCCCTTCTGGCAGGTTCACCCCTGAACTTTTTGCCTGGTATTATTAAATAATTATAGTGATTTCTGGTCTTTGCGCACTTTGACACTGTGGCGCAGTGTAAAGTGCGTGCGCTCCCTGAGTGCGTGTGTGAGATTGGCCTGCCCTCCCATAGGAATGCATGGGCAATATGTGGGTCCCTGGTAGTTCCTGATGCGTGGGGAGTGCAGATGCGAGTTTGGTATGTGCAGACTCGTGTGATTAAATGCTGCGCAATGATGTATGCAGCGAGATTGTGTCTAGTGTGGAAGTGCCACTTCTAGAAGTTGGCATGTTTGTGTAATTTGTGTCTGGCTTGTGATTAGCTGGAGCTGGCTGGGGAGCCTGGCTCCATGAGTCATGATGGGTCTGCCCCGGTGGTGAGTGTTGAGATTATCATGAGTGATGTGAGGGAGGAGTGCACCTGGGACCTGAATAGGGCTAGGCTGTCCCCTCACAATGCTGGCTCCACCCCCTGTGGTGTGTCTGATGTCCCTGACCCATTCTGTAAATAGAGAGAGGGGCTGAGCAAAAAAAAAGTGCTCAGGAACAAGTTGTATCTGGTTCGCCCCTTGCCTGCACCTTTAGACAAAGGAATTGTGTGTATAAAAAGAGGCTGGGACCTCTTGTAAAATGTTCTTGTTTCTGACTGGAATCTACCAGGGGCGTGCTGCTGCTGGGGCCCAGGGGAAACCGGTCCGGTCCTCGGATGCTCGATTCCGTTCTGGGAAGGACATGGCTTTTGTAGTTCGGACTGGACTGTTCCCATGGGGCACAGAGTCAGAGCTGATTTGCATATCGCCATTGTCTAACCCAGGGTGGTGTGGAGTGCAAAAAAACAATGGATTTGGGCCCAGATCTTTGGACTGGGGTGAGTGTGTGACATTGATCCACATTCGGTCCAACACCTGTTGTGTTTGCATATTCCGCCCTAAGTGCGCTGGGGATGCCCAGACGTGGGTCCCAGGCACTCCACACCACTGGAGTCAAGCTAGCCGGGCTGATGAGAGGTGTTACCTCGAAACCGGTCCGGTCCTCGGATGCTTGATTCCGTTCTGGGAAGGACATGGCTTTTGTAGTCCGGACTGGACTGTTCCCATGGGGCACAGGGTCAGAGCTGATTTGCATATCGCCATTGTCTAACCCAGGGTGGTGTGGAGTGCAAAAAAACGATGGATTTGGGCCCAGATCTTTGGACTGGGGTGAGTGTGTGACATTGATCCACATTCGGTCCACATTCGGTCCATCACCTGTTGTGTTTGCATATTCCGCCCTAAGTGCGCTGGGGATGCCCAGACGTGGGTCCCAGGCACTCCACACCACTGGAGTCAAGCTAGCCGGGCTGATGAGAGGTGTTACCTCGAAACCGGTCCGGTCCTGGGATGCTTGATTCCGTTCTGGGAAGGACATGGCTTTTGTAGTTCGGACTGGACTGTTCCCATGGGGCACAGGGTCAGAGCTGATTTGCATATCGCCATTGTCTAACCCAAGGTGGTGTGGAGTGCAAAAAAACGATGGATTTGGGCCCAGATCTTTGGACTGGGGTGAGTGTGTGACATTGATCCACATTCGGTCCATCACCTGTTGTGTTTGCATATTCCGCCCTAAGTGCGCTGGGGATGCCCAGACATGGGTCCCAGGCACTCCACACCACTGGAGTCAAGCTAGCCGGGCTGATGAGAGGTGTTACCTCGAAACCGGTCCGGTCCTCGGATGCTTGATTCCGTTCTGGGAAGGACATGGCTTTTGTAGTTCGGACTGGACTGTTCCCATGGGGCACAGGGTCAGAGCTGATTTGCATATCGCCATTGTCTAACCCAGGGTGGTGTGGAGTGCAAAAAAACGATGGATTTGGGCCCAAATCTTTGGACTGAGGTGAGTGTGTGACATTGATCCACATTCGGTCCATCACCTGTTATGTTTGCATAAGGGGCCCAGGGGAAGGCTTGCCTCCCTGGTCCCTGCCCAGCCCCTGGATATCCTGGAGGCCTGGTGGACTGTTCTCTTCCTGGATCCTTTTCCTGAGGGGGGCTGCTGCTGGGCGCCAGGAGGACCACCACTGGGGATTGCCTCCCTGCCTAGGAGGACCCTGTGAGCTGGCCCCTGGCAGGCCTAACCTTGCTCCCCACCTCCTAAAAGACTTTTGCTGGACTTTTGTTTACTGAAACTTTGCCCTATAGCGCTTGGGAGTGCTTTGGTTCTCCCTGCGGCGCCTGGGAGTGCCAGATTTGTTCGTGGGGGCTCTCTGCAGCTTTGCGCTGCTGGGGAGGGAGAGGGATTTCCCCTCTTACGCAGATTGACGGCGCGGGTGCCTCCCCGCTCATTGCCGTGATTTTGCCGAGTGCCTGCCTGCTTCGTATTGCCCCTGGCATGTGCCCACCCCGCCAGGGACTTTGCATGCACTAAAACCAATACACGGGCACCAATCTCCCAGGAGCCTACCCCGGATCGAGACCGAGATTGTCCCCGCCGCCGCCCGGCAACAGGAAGTCAGGCAGGCCTGGGGCGGGACCGCGGGACAACAGGAAGTCAAGGTAGTTCCCCCAGGGGCTCCCAAGAGCGAGGGAGAGCCCCGGAGTGCACCAACAGAAGTGCGGCCGCCAGCGAGGCTCCAGTCGGGAAGGGAGAGACCCGCCCGCTGCCAGTGAGGCCCCCCCCTGCAGCCCAGGAGCGGGACTGGGTACAACGAAGGCCGGAGAAATTGGTGCCGGTCCCTCAGGCCGAGAGGAGGCCGAAGGATTCCTGCCCACTGCGAAGAGGAGTCCCGCCAGCAAGCAGCCCGGTGAGTGGAGCCCGGGTTCCTTAGTGAAGAGGGGGAGGCGACGGGGCACATTGCCGGTTCCCGCCCCCCTCAGTGGTGATAGCGAGGCTTGTGGGGGCAGTTGGTTAATTAGAGCCTGCGAGGCTCGAGGCAACATTTTTTGTGTTTCTGAGTCCCCCCGAGCGGGGCTCCGACGAGTGGGGCATTTGGTGCTCGGGCCCCGGGGCATTTCTTAAGAGCCCACGAGGGTCTTGGGCATTTTAGTATCTCGAGTCCCCCGAGCGGGACTCCAACGACCATAAGGGCATTTAGGGTGGTAGAACGGCCCCAGCTGCAGCGGGCCGTTCCCCCCCATTGTTGGCATATTTCCTCGAGCCCACGAGAGGATCCCAGGGGCACGATTCTGTCTTCAGAGCCCACGAGGGGCTCAGGAGGCATTTTGGAATCACGAGTCCCCAGAGGGGGACTCCTACGCCCTGGGCCCACATCTGTTGCAGAGCCCACGAGAGGCTCCAGGGCACCACAATTGTTTCTTCAGAGCCCAGAGGCTCCCAGCCCGCAGTGTTGGTTCTTGAGCCCACAAGGCTCCAACGTGTGGCCCCATCGATTGTTTGTTTAGGAGCCCCGCAGAGAGCCAGGAGGCACGCTAGTGCCAGGCTCCCTACTACAGCTGCCCAGCACTTAGTGGGCAGCTGCCACGTTTAGGCTTGTTCTTTGGCTGCCTGCGCAGCCTCACCCTGACTTTCTTGGGACACAGGGCGTTTCAGCCCAAGAGAGGCCAGTTGGCCTGGGGACAGTCACAGGTTGTGGCTTATGTGATTTTTGCGCAATTGTGCTTTTCCCTACACAGCTGAATGTATGTTTATGCATCATGTGTTTTCATCCCCTACACCTCTGACTGTTGTGATGCCTCATGTGTAATGTTCTCATGCTTATACCCCTAAATGTATAGTGATACTTAGGTGGTGGTTCTTCCTAGTACAGGTGTTGCTAGTGAGGTCCTGGTTCCCTGCATAATATTCTCCTAAGGTGGTTAGGGTTGCATAGGTGGTACTTACCTCTTACCAGTAGTTACTGGTTGTGTGCTTTATTTTCTATTTTGTGCTAAAGTGATTATTATTCTAGGTTCCAACAAGTATTCTAAAACTACAAGTGCATATTCCGGACAGTGGTCCATGTGGCCCTGTCCTGTACATATAGCCCCTGTAAATTCTGCCCGTGCCTGTTGGCACATTGTAAAGTGTGTGTTTTTATCTAGTGTGTTAGGTATAACACAAAGGCTATTTTTATACATAACCTTGTGTGGAGTTTCCTTTGTGGTGGGCCTTGGGTGTTGTTGCTGGGGGTGCGTGCGCAAACACTTAACTTACATAGCCTCCAAGTTTAGCCTTACTGCTCGTGTCACGTTACCAAGGGGGTGAGAACAGGGGTTATCTTGGCGTGTAACTCCCTTGCCCTGACTCAGAGTGGTGGTCTCTGACTGACTTTGGCGCAAGCCCTAGCCAGCCAGATATCCCATTTCTAACAACCATGAAGCCATAAGGCCTATCCCCATGCGATCAAAATCCAGAATCACTTGAAAGGCCAATGCTGATACTGGATCTAAACGCAAGACAAATATCAATCTCACTGTCTGGTAAAACAGCGATTTTTACAAGATTGAGCTCAACCCACCAAAAAATTCAAGCACTAGGGAGAAATGAAAGAACTAATTAATTACCATTGGTAATGCCCATTCTGGGGGATACTCTAACCACAGGAGTCAGATTGGATCTGGAAATGTTTCCCAACAAAGCACTCATGCACCACTGGTGGCGCCATGCTGCTCCTCGCATATTAGCACCACCTTGAAGCCAGTTTTTTGCTGATCTTTTTCAGCTCCTTTCGACGCAAAGCATAAATAATTGTTATCAATGGGCGGATTACTAACTTGGGACCTTTTTATATGTTAAAAAGTGGTGATTCTACAGAATGGGGAAATGGACGGCAGAAAGGAATCTGCACTTAAAAGTATCCACTAGAAACAGCATTACTAAAGGTAGATAACTTGTTCTTCTGATGGATACCTCCAACCACAAAGTCCTCACATTCAAACAGATACCAAATTAGTACAGGTCCAAGGTGGAGCATCTGTGGATTGGACTCAACTGAAAAGTCTTGCAGGACCTAACCGGTGAAATGCCCTTCATTCAGGACTCAGCTGCAAGGCAGTTGTGCGCTGTGAAACTGTGCCATGACGCCTACGTAGCAGCCTGGCTGATGTCAAGGCATGCACTTCATGTGCCAATGCAGTGGTAGAACGATTGGGCCTGGCAGAATGGGCTCTCAGACCTTCTGATGGTGGCTTCTTGGTCAGGGCACAGCACATCTTGTTGCAATGAGTAATCCATCTCAATAGGGTTCTCTTCTGCACAGCCTTCTCTTTCTTTGCTCCAGAGAACCCCACAAACTCTGATCATCCACTCGATGAGACTTAGTGCGATAAATGTAAAAGCTCAAAGCACTTTTGGGGTCCAACAAATAAAGCCTTTGCTCTTCTTACAAGCGCGAGGAGGCAAAGAATGCAGACAGGATGATAGACTGCCCAATGAGAAAAGGAGACACAACGGTAGGCAAGAAGGCCACTAAAGTTCTCAGCACCACTTTTTCTGGCTAAAAGTTGGTGTAGTGTAGATGCACCAAAGTGCCTGAAGCGCATTCATGCAACAAGGTTATGTAATGGCAATGAGGAAGATATTCTTCAAAGTAAAGGGGTGCAGAGAAGAGCTATGCATCGTCTTGAAGCGTGCGCACATGAGAAATGCTAAGACCAAATTAAGGCCCCAATGTGGCATCACAAACTGTTAGGAGGAAAATGTCAAACCCTTTATAAACCTCATCCCAGCAGGTGATTCCAACAAGGACGGTTGGTCTGGCAAAAGAAGAAAGGCCGAAGGGGCAGACAAATAACATTTCACAGTGCCCACTTCAAGGCCATGGTGGGTCAAAGATAAAACAAACAAAATAACATTTTACATCTTGGCTTGTAGAAGGTCAATCCCATGGAACTACACCAGTCTACAAATCTATCCCAGGGCCTGGTATAAAACGACTTTGTGGAAGGGTGTCTGGTGGCGCGGATGACATCCACTGCCTCAGGCAGCAGATTAAATGCATACAACTGCCGCTGCTCAATCTCCACTCATTGCGGGCTAGATTGTGCTAATTTGCGTGCAGGACCGTTACTTGCTGCTGCAATAGAAAATCCTCTGAAAATGGAAACCTGATTGGAGGACAGATGTTCATATCAAGAAGTTGCAGGTACCAACCCATCCTGGCCAATCGGGAGCTACTAGGATAACTTGGGCCCAACCATTCCTGGGATTATTCAGAACCCGGGGAAGGAGAGTCAGAGGTAGGAAGGTGTACAGAAGTCGCGTGTTCCATTCCAGCTGGAATACATCTCATAGTGAGCATTCTCCTGGAAATTCCAAAATGCAATACTTTTAAGACTGCATGTTCTATGGTGGTGACCAGATCTAGCCAGGGTTTACCCGCTCCTGGAGGAAGCCCTGTGCCACCTCAGGATGTCAGAAGCTGCCTGCTTAGCTCATCCATCCTGGCATTGAGGGATCCTGCCAAGAGGTTAGTGAACAGAGATATGCCCTGATGCTCCAACCAACTCTTGAGATGCAGAGCCTTTTGGCACAGGAGCCCACTCTGCCCTACTTGTTCCAATACCATTGCGGTGGTATTGTCCATGAGAACCTATAACAGACTACCCTTGATGGACGTCAGGAAAGCCAACAGCGCCAGAGGAAGGGCCTGCAACTACATTTTTATAGGAAGTCTGACTTCCATCGGAGACCAGAGTCCTCTGATCACCTCCTCCCGATGCCTTCTCCAACTCAATTGTGATGCTCCTGTCACCACCATAAGGCTCTTGATAGGGAAGGGAGTGGGGCCTACTCTGTATCAAACAGCATTTGAGCAGTTATCACTGCAAATTTTGACGGTCTCTAAAGAAATCTGGATGGTATCCAATAAATTTCCTCAGTCCTGGTCCCAATAAAACTTCAGATTCCATTGAAGAGCACACATGCGGCACCTGGCGTAGTTGACCAGGAAGATGCAGGGGGCTAAATGGCCAAGAAGTCTCAGTGCTGCTATCACTGAGATCCAGAACATAGGCTGAAATATTGAGATCATAGCTAGAATGTCCTGGACGTGATGCAGTGGAGGAAAAGCCTTGAACTGCACTGTATTTATGATAGCTCAAACAAATGGCAGCCTCTGCGAAGGAGTCTGGATCGACTTTGACTCATTGACCGTATACGACCAACAACGTTAAGCTATTTGCAGTTTTCTGGAGGTGTTCTACGACTGACTGATGAGCCCACTTTCAAAAGGCAATCATGGTAGTAGGGTAAAATAGGTATCCCTTACCTCAGAAGGTGTGATGTGACCACTGGTATCACTTTTGTTAATAATGAAGGGGTGATGGTGAAGAGGAGCACTGTAAACTGAAAATGCCCAAAGCTGAACCAGAACCGCAGGTAAGATCTGTAGGACCATAGGACAGGTATATGAAAATACATGTGCAGCCGACTCAAGGACACCATGCAGTCCCTCAAGTCCAGAGCCACCAAGATCTGGGTTAGTGTGCGCATTCTGATTTTCCCTTCCTCAGTAAGGTATTCAATGCAATATCGTGAAACACTTCGTATGCGGGATTACCACGGGACCTCACTGCCGCCCACCAACAGAACTGGGGCTTTTCTTATCTTGGACGTTTAAATCGAATATTTGAAGCAAAATGGAATGTATTTAACTTCTGATTCAATCTTTGCTCAATATAATGACTAGCCTTGAGAAAGCCCTGGCTCAACTTGCCACATAGGGCAAAACATGTGTTGGCTGTTCCTTTTAAATGCAAATAAATTACCACCTTCATTCCAACTAATCTGAACTATTCTGTGTTATAAAAAGTAATCACCCTATTGGCTAAAATTGATTGTCTTGAAGGGAGGAACATATGCTCCTACCCGTCTTCACTTAACTATACGAGACTGGAAAGGTCCAGAGCCTCGAGCAAAGTTTCTCCTGCATCATAGGAATTCATATCCAGAATCAGGATTCCTGGACCCTTCTATACTGCCCTGTACCATTCAGTGCAATATAGGCTGGAAGCCTCCGTCCTTTGTCAGCACAAGAAAATATTCCTTTCCGAGTCAAGAATCCTCTAAATAGCACTTTGAGAGCAACACTCATACATTCTTTAACAGAATGGGGAGGTGCTCCTCTGAAAGCTGGTCGGATGTGGGTGAAAATGTAGCAGATTAAAAATAAAGGTTAGGGCACAGCCATGTTGAACGCATTTGTGGGGCCCATCTGTTGGACAGGATGGATCAACAGACACAGCAGTGAACAATGAAACTTGCCTCCATTGGATAGGTGAGCGACTCTATGGGCAAACCAAAGTGGCTTGTTAACTGCTGCCACAGGGGAAGTGAGGGGGACTGAAGAGCTAGTACCCCGATGGCCTGAGCATTGCCTGCCAGAACCACGTCCATGGCCTCCAAGGGCTGGGGTGACTGCTGCAGAGGTTGTGAGGACTGTCATTCTCTTTACGCCAGCTCCCCAGAGGATCCTTTGAATTTTCTGAACTGCGTTAGAACTGCTCGACAGTAGTCAGGAGACCCATGGAGCATGCCATGGCTCTACTGTCAAAGCACCACAGAGCTGTATTAGCTTTTTCACCACAAATATGTGGGCATCAGGGGAATAACCGTGAGGAAGGCTTGTACATCTTCTCAAAATCCTGTGGAACAGATCCACGCGGAGGTGGTGCATAACGCTAATGCCAACCACCTCCCAAGTAATCAGTAGTATCTAGGCTAGCACGAGGTCCAAAGGTCTTCCGTGACTCCACCAAGATCTCGTAGGTCATGTCCCATAAGCCGTGCATGTAGTGGCCCAAGACTGCAATGACCAATCTCAGCCAGAATGGCTGAGGGGGAGAACATTTGTTTTTCAAAAGCCTCAATCACCCTGGACTCCGTATCCAGACGAGGTGTGAGGAAGGAATTGGGGTTCACCTTGCTAGTTAAAGCCTCAAACACCAAGCTCTACTGGGTACACCTAGCCAACTGCCTGTTTAGTGGTGGGCAAGAACAAGGCTTTGACAAATGGCCATCAAGGTATCAGTGCAGGCCTCATTAAAGGGAAGCAAGGGCTTACATGGAGATGGCACAGGCAGCAATCTTGCGAGCCATGTCCTAAAGTTCATGTTTCTAACGTCACAAAAGGCTGATGGAGTTCAGACCAAGCTAGTTAAAGAAAATGCTTTCTTCGCAAACAAATCAATACATTTTCATTCTCTCTCTGGCAGCGCAGAAGGGAATGCAATGGGGGTTGACTTTAGTAGTAGAAGTCTGAACTACCAATCCTTCAGAAGTTGGGTACAGAGTCAAATACGGCAGCTCTCCTGTGGAGAGCCTAGGTCTTAGGACATCTAGCTACCATGTAACTAACTGCGGGATCTGAACGCAGCATAAACAAATTCATCATCAAGGTTTACATGGTGGTCTTGTGAAAAGGCAGGAAGAGTGCTGAAGTAGAAAGCCCATGCTGCAAGATTTCGGTCAGTAGCTTTGCCTTAGTCCCTACAGGAGGTAGCTGTAGTTCAAATACCTATGCTGTTCGGAGGACTACTGCAGCGAAAGAGGTACTCTGCTCAGTAGGGGAGGGGGGTGGGGTGCAGAGGAAAGCCTCTCTCTGGTTTAGTATCCAGGCCACTGTCATTCTGTAAACCTAAATACAGTCAAGCCTGAGTGTAAATCATGGAAGCAAATTGTCGATCTCCTCATTGCCATTCTCAGCATACAGCCCATTTTTTAGCCCTTCAACAGTGTCTGAATCCAATCTGAACAAGGTTTCCAGCCTATAGTAACACTGGAATTGAGAGAGGCAATGGTTTATCTAAAGTTGGGGACTGTCTTATAGTAATCTCATAGCGCGATGTAGGCCTTGAGAAGACTGATGTCTGCTCTTGATCGGTACCTGGAAGAGTCAAGGCCGGCACTGGGATGGTTGGAACTTATGAGGCATCTGGAAGGAGAGGATGTGCGGGTGCTCACGGGGAGCCTGGAATTTGCCCAATGGGGTCAGTTGACACCAGGGTTGGACCTGTCTACGAAAGTCCAGCTACAGGACACCTGTGACTGGGAGGCCCGAATGCACACCGGAGGGAGGTGGAATTGCCATGAAAACTTGGAACATGGCCTTCCTAAAGGGATCTTTCAGCCACTGGGTCGATTACGGCCCAAGGAACTCAGCTTTGTCTTTAACGTACTGAAAGACAACGATGTGGAGCTGGTCCACTATTTAGAGTGCGACCTACCTACTTCTATGTGTTCAGTGACCTATAGCTTCGCCTCACACTCCCTAATCACCTTTGGGTGCATCAGGGAGCCTTTGTTGAATGACTGAATCGTCCCTAGACACCACAGCCAAAATTGTGTGGATCTGTGGCCAATTTCTGCATTCAGCAGTTGTGGCATGGTTTGAATCCGATTGCTTTTTTCGGGTGGGTGTCAAGGTCATTTCCCTAGTACACTGTCTTTTTTGTTGATGCTGAAAACCCCAATTTTGGCACGGATAAAAAAACCTACAAAAGTTCGGAGTGGAGCCCAAGATACGTGTAGAAGGGTGCAGAAAGTAATTAACTGATGTTATTGTGGTGCCTATGTAGGGTTTCGTGGCGTCACTTCTGGAGGAGGATCGAGGTGGCAGGGAAGTCTGATGGTGCAACCTGCTTGCATGCAGGAGCAGTTTCCATGAAAAATTGCAGATCCAGTCTAGCACCAGCGGAAATTCCATAGGTGACATCTGATAGTCGCACATCCACCGGAAATAACCACTCTTGAAGTAATCCAACCACTTAGACAGTGACAACTTTTGCAGTAAAAAGTGAAGCCGAAAGTAGTTAACAACCAACTTACAAAACATACAATCCACAGCCTGCGCAGAGGCAAGCAATTGGGTTTCACACCAGAGGAGAAACAGACAGCTTTGCCGATTACAAAGAAGACATAATTAATCCTGCACGAAATGGGCGTTACAGCTCATCCTCTTTCATCAAGGCATGAAAGAAGGAAACACATTGTCAGCATCAAAGAGTTAACCCAGCGGGCGCGACCAACCTTTCTAGAATGAGTACATAAACAGTGCTGTAAACATTAAGACTTATAGTTATTCCGTTTATTAACAGGATGTAATGATACGCACAAATGGATGGCTGAACTAGCCTTGTGATCGAAAGGTGACTTGTGGACTGCACCAGATGTTAGCAGGTAATGTTTAACTTGTTGGCCATCTTGATGGCTCCAAAAATGACACCCTATCCGTAACGATGAAGGGCTTACTAAATGATACCCTTACATATCTGGCCAATTATCTGACCCCCCTGAAAATTGACAGTACCACACCAGGAGCCGGGAATTGACCAAACTGGAGATGGAGGCACAAGGAAGGCGGGCCATCTCCAACTACACAGCCAAAACCTGGAATAACCTTGCTGCAGTCCAAGATACACCTCTTGCGAGAACATTACCCCTAAAGGAGAGGAACTTAGCTGTTACTCCCCACTTTGCAAACAATCCTAAATTGCACCCAGGGCTATATCCGGCTGTTCAGCTGTCCACTGCGCCCCAAAAATGTTAGTGCTTTGGTGCCTGTGCATGCATGCTAATAAAATACATCCAGCTTGACGTGGGCAAACTCAGCATCTCCAGCAAGCACAAAACGTGAAGTCTATCAACATTTCTTTAACCCGTTTGTTGCTTCGAACGTTCTGCAACAGTGCTGAACGTTCAAAGAAACGGGTGCGGCCGCGTCGGCCAATGGACGTGCGCAGCACTGGCAAGGTAGTCCTTGCGACAACTGTTGGCCGACGGCAGCACTAAAGGGGTTAATACGCCTTAGAAATAACTTCATAGTTTACGGTCTACCTTGGAGTATGAGTTTCACTCATATTTCTACAGTGCCGAACTCAACTGAAAGAAAGAAAATCATGCACATTTTTCTTTTCACTGAGCCATAATCATTTGGCAACTCTGAAACATTAAAGCCCTCTGCAAGCACAAACAGATGCAGAGTTAGGTTGGTACGTTCCAATATGCAGCATTAGTGTTTTTTTGTTTGTATTTTTTAGACTGCGGTAGGGAAGAGGCGTGGAACGACTAAGGGAAGGACACTTAATGGATAAGCACCAAAAAAAAAAAAAAAAAGAATGTTAACCATGTCAATGGGCATGGCTATCCCCTCTGCCCAGGCCGAAAAGATGCTAATAGTAGCCTTTCCATAACCTCATATGGCAGAGAATCAAAGCTCATTCACTGATATGAGTTCCTACCCATGGTCTAAATCTAAGGAGCAACATGCTGCCTGTCCCTCGAAAGCACACGCGCTCTTTAAATGCAACTGCAATGCAGTCTAGTAAAGAACCCACTGATGGGGGTGACTTAGACCAGGGTGTCTGACATTGGTCCAAGAGTGCCAGACCTCAGACAGACTTTCAGGATAATCTATGACTATGTGTAGATTATGTCGATTTAGATTCATTGCATGTAAACCTATCTTATATGGGGTCCCTAAACATCTGGCTTTGATCATCTGGGCCGACGATGGTCATATAAGTATAAACACACAATGTGCATGTCAGGACGGTGCAAGTGTGAAAGGGTAGTGACGTAACAAGGAGTGATCTGACAGAGCACGGGAGCACTATGCTGTTAAGACGAGAACCCTCACTCATCCAAGGGCGACATGCTCCATCATTGGGTTACCCCCTCACACTGGGACCGAAAGGTGCCTAGTGGGGGCTACAGCTCTCCAAGAAGAAAGGGGGGAGGAGCAAAAGTCTTTTGTATATCAAGATGAGCAATGCAGAGGTACTATAATGAGGGGCAGGGTGCCAAAATAGTGTCATTAAAACCATCTCGTGTGGTCCGGTGATGGACATGCCATGGCTAGATACTGCTAGGTGCTCCTAATGAAAAAGACCACAGACTGCGTTGATGAAGGAAGACAAAAGAGTGTGCGCACATAGGTCAGACAGCTAGAGAGCGAATGGCCAGTACAATAAATGCACTAGTCTCGAATGTTCTACCCGCGCTGATCAGTACTGCACATCTCATCACCTGCTAATGTAATGTCACAAGCTGCTCACACAAAGCTCCTGCGCGAGCGCCCAGACAAGAGATGCGAGGCTGACACATGGGCTCTGCAGCTCCCAGTGCCGGGTAGAGTCATTCACTGCGCCACAAAGGAAGGAAAAAAATTGAAAACAAAATGCAAAAATGAAGTGGCGTGTAATTAAGAACACGGAGGAGTTAATGGAGGGGCCGACAGTGTCTAATCAGCCTCGTTCTGCCTGGGCTGTTCTGCGAATGAGTTCTATTGTCGTTTTTTTACATTGTGTGCAAGATGTGTGCGGAAGCAACAGCTGTAATATACTGAAAAAAGAGAGAATCTATTTTGCTCTCGTGTGCTACAGCGATGCTGGTAAGCCAGAGTGGGGGAGGGGTCCAAAAAAATAAAGTCTAGATAAAAAAACAAGTTTGGTTTTGTTGGGAGGGAGACATGGGATTAAAAAAGTCCGCACATGTGCAAGCCCTGCACAGTGTGTCCATTCGCTTTGCGGTGACAGGCTTTGCCAACATATTACTTGCATATTCAGCCGACATGCTATGAACCCATGTGCAGCTGCCTCGGAGCCAAGCCCTGAAGGCCACAGCCGCCATGCTGGAGGTGCAGTGATGCAGAACGGCAGCCCTGGCAGAGCCGCTTGGATAGGGCCTGATGGTTCAACAGCTCGGGGCAGAGTTTAGATGCCTCTTTACACGCAGGTCAGTGGTTCCAATCTGATCCGGGTCGGTGGACGCTGCCACCAATCAGATGCTGGGAGGGTCGCGCACAATGAGCAGTTGGTACACGCGCTTATGAGGCCTACTAAAATCCATGTTACAAGCATACGCCACCATTATGGCATACCAGCATGGCAAGCCAAGGTACGCGAGTGGTGGTGAACTGCATGCCGTCCCTTCGTGGCAGGGGTGTTTGCATGACCCTCATTCTCTGAAGAACAGGACTTCAGCTTGTAACCCTCTTGAAATAATGGAACATTTCAAAGCATTGAATGAACACAACCAACTTAGAACGATTCAACTGACACACAAAATGGCCCCATGTTGCAACACACTCATAGCCGTCCTGAAAAAAGATGCAAATCGAGAGAGAGAGGTCCTGGACAATGAGGTGAAGTCTGAGCATCTACCAACGAGCGGTGACGGCGGATGAACAGAAGCAGCAGGCGCCCCAGCAGCTACAGCCAACTTTGTAAATAACTTTTCAAGCAAGGCCCAGCCTCAATCTAAGTCAGATAGACTTCAATAATGAACCTGTTACTGCGGATCAGCTGGAATGACACTACACATAATGTAACAAATACTCATTCAGAGTATGACCAGCCTGCATATTCTTAATGCTGCTCAGGGTATGTACAGAGTGTTTAAAACTCGCGGTGTTGATGCAGTATGTTTGCTCGTTCATTAGCTGGCATGGAGACATGGTTGGATTTCCAAGGGTGTGCTGTTCAGACGCTCCTACTGAAGGACATGTGGTTGGTCTCTTCCCATTGACAGTAGAGACCTGTTCAAATAGTCTGGGCCAAAGAAAGAAAAGAACTACCAGCCATGGTGAAAGGCTGTAGACTAGGAGCGGAGGGGATTAGGGAGCAGGTGCCCAGCCATTGCCTGCCAACACAAGGTTGAGCAGCATCCATGCACCATCACGCTTACCGAACCAATGTCCTACACCAAAGCAAAATAGTAAGTACCACTAACCTATCCATATGGGTCTAACCACGGAAAAGGGTAAAAGGAACAAAACAAAAACACAAAATACAAATGCTGAGGGGCACAAGTTCCTGCCTGGAAAGGCTTGGGAACAAATCTCTTCCTTCTCTTTGGCTGGTCCACATTTCCTTCCAAGTTATTTCTTCCACTCCATGCAGGTCATGAATACCGAGCACATATCTTAACTTCACACCATCCAGGTATTCAGATCACAAAAGTGGAAAGCACCAGCCTACCCCAGGAAGGCAAAGCGCAAGCCTACCCCAGGGAGGCAAAGCACTGCAGGATAAATCTGCTGCCTTCCCCCTTACGGTCACAGTGCTGTGCCACCACCGTGCAGACTGCCTGTGCACTTTACAGCGATTGTTTCTCTGCACTTAAAATCTCAGCACCTCAAATGACTCCCCACATAAGTCCAAGTGAAAGGAACTTTGATAGAATGTGATTCGGCTTTTAATCTGACACACTGGAGGAACGGGGAAATGGCTGGTTCTATTACTCCGCAATGCACTAGCCGGCTGGACACTAAAAAAAGGTTTCATTACTGCGAAAAGGCGGAGTGCCAACATCCTGCCGACAGACCGTCTGCTGATAAATGCGCTGCTGCTTCATCTTTTATTTTCTGGCTAAAGTCCTAGAAATAAGGCATCATGCATCTTGCTGCGGCATTTAACCGAAGAACCTCCTTGCGCTCACTGGCTTACGCAGAGCTGATTTTGTACTCAGTCACTGCTCGGTGGTCAACTAGGGCATATCCACCAGGGGACACCAGGGTAGAGGATGTAAACGGTGCCAAGGGACCATGAGTAAGAAGGAGTCAGGTGGGATCAGTGGGATCAATGGGCTCTGCACAGAAAGCAACCTGGATTGAAGTTCCATAGCATCTAGAGCAGAATGCAACACTCACTTGACGGATCCCCCCAGTGCAGCCAGTGAGGGCTTTGCTGATGGATTCACTCAGTGTAATGTGTTGCTTCTGGCTGTGGCACACACGGTGCACATCTGCCTTCTGTGGACATTCTGCAGTGAAAGGAGACAGCTGTGCAACCAAAGCGGAACCTTTACTGGAGAAACGCTGTTGTGCCCAGACAAGTTGGAGAACTGAAGAAAGCCCTTATCTACTGCTGCTTTGCCCTCCCGCCTCCCGCCTCGCGTTACCCGACTCCACTGCCATCTGGGAGTACGAGGTGGCCGAGAGGAGCGCGGTCGAGGGAACTACATTTCCCAGGAGGCCAAGCGGCGCACGCCGCGTCACCAGCGCGCCCGGAGGCGCTCAAATAGCGCATCACCCCGGTCGAGGGGGGGAACCTTTACTGGAGAAACGCTGTTGTGCCCAGACAAGTTGGAGAACTGAAGAAAACCCTTATCTACTGCTGCTTTGCCCTCCCGCCTCCCGCCTCGCGTTACCCGACTCCACTGCCATCTGGGAGTACGAGGTGGCCGAGAGGAGCGCGGTCGAGGGAACTACATTTCCCAGGAGGCCAAGCGGCGCACGCCGCGTCACCAGCGTCACCAGCGCGCCCGGAGGCGCTCAAATAGCGCATCACCCCCGTCTCGCGGGACGCCGGGCGAAGCCCGGGCAAAGGGCGGGCCGTCTGAGGCCGTCCGAGGTTGGCCAAGGTTGGGTTGGGCCTGGTCTCTTGGCTCGCTGCTTCGGAGCTGACACTTCTGCGCATCGACATCTGCCGTGCAGACTGCTACGTAAGTTACATTGACTTGGGTTGTTCATAAAGTGTATGATGCCTCCAAAAAAGTTAACCACTCCTAGTAACTCTATTGAAAACTATCTGGTGCATGTAGTTGAAAAAATCAACATTGACAGAAGAGCCTCTCTGGGAATAGACTCATCTGCTCAATCTCCCTTTATTGACATCGAGGCTGATGATCCCTTTGGCCTTCTAACCATCAATAGCACTAATAGCGCTACACCTGACTTGTTTCCAGATACTATCACTATACAGCCAAGTGGTACCGTTGCTGGAGCTGAAGACCTTAGCGTCAACGAGGTATTGGCTGATATAACTATTAGTCAGGATCATTCTACCTCCCCTCCAGCACCCGTTCCGGGTAAACGGGAATGTCTCAGGTCAGCCAAGAATAGAGTAGCAAACCCCCCGAGGAAACACTCTGAGGAAGAGAAGCATGATCTGACTAATGAAGCGTATATTACACTTTCGAATGCCCAATTTAATAAACTACTGGCTCTGATGGACACAAAAATTAAAGGTGTGGTCAAACCCCTGGTTAGGAAAATAGATAAGTTAACTTCTGAGGTTAACCGATTGGAAGGTCTATTACAAAAAACCATAGGTGAGATAGGGAAACTTCCGGAAAATGTCTCTGCAAAGATAGAGGAATCTGTAAACAAATCAGTAACTACAGCTGTTAGTGGTCTCATCCCTGTCCCTGTATCAAACCCCCTAATGGCAAGTAATAACACTCTACCAGGTGATTCTCATATTACCTCGATCCCTGCTCCTGCTGTTGAAGACCCGTTTATCGAAAAGGGGACTTTCGAACTTGTGGTTGAAGCTTCCCCATTGGTACTTGTCCTTGCCAATGTTCCTCCCTTGGCTCAAGGCGAGCGGGAAACAACATCTTCTCTAAGAAACAAATCTTTATCATGGTTAACCACCAACATGGTAATTACTCCTTGGGGAAAGCAGCAACTTTCTGAAGAGCTCGTCAAAGCGAGAAGGGTACAGTGGATCGGGGACAGGGTGAAAAAGTTCAAAGGGGAGTGTGTCGTCCTCCACTTCTCTGACCCTGGGGTCTTGCCTAACATCCTACCAAACATCTTACCACCACAAAGGCGAACAACTTCAATTGTTCCATTGACTTTGGACTTCTTTTATCCTAGAAAGGGAAGCGGACCAAACTCAAGTATTTTAAGAACCAAATGGAACATAGTGTCTAAGAGGGGGAGGAAGGATGTTGCTTCTGTGGACTGGGGTCTGGGGTTGGAAAATCGTTTTTCTGCATTGTCTAACTTAAGCGATTGCGACTGACAACCATCTACCTGTAATACTGTTACCGTGCCTCTTTGTGCCAAAAGTACACCAGATTTAGCTTGTAATTTCACAACAACTAGCCCTCTGGGGCTTTTGACTGTCGATTTACCTGGGGTATCTAATGTTACAACCATAGACCAGGCTACCGGGGGTAAGGTGTTAAACACGCATACTACAAGCTCCGGTATTCCTATGACACCTATCTCAGGGAATCTTTTGTCATGGAATGTGGCTGGGATATCTACCAAAATGGACAGCGCTGATTGGTTTGAATTTATTAATAAGTATGACCTCTGTATTTTTCAAGAGACTTGGGCGTGTGAGCCTACTTTTGCATTGGGGTATGTAAACTTTCATGTTCCTGCTATTAAGGGCCCTAAAGGGCGGCCTATGGGGGGCCTTACTATATGGGTTAGGCAGTCTTTAAAAATTGCTGTAAAATGTGTGGAACTTGACCAAAAAGATATCCAGCTTATCAGATTGACCAGTGATTCACCCCTCTCCATGGATATATATAATATCTATGCTAGAGGTGGTAGCAAAGGTAGATCCGAGGTTCTTATGTGCCTCTCTACACTTCTTGAGACCGAATCTGCAGGAAAAAACATCTTAATTGCAGGTGATTTGAATCGGACATTCGAACCTCTCATCACTGGTGATTCTCCTCTGGGATCGGAAGAAGATAAGCTTTGGGACATTCCCGCACTAGAGTCCCCCCCGATAACTCGGTGGACGGCTGACATTCTAGGTCTAAACGCCATGTGCTTGGAGCATGGGTTACGAGCCCTGAACGGCCGAACCCAATCAGACCGTGTTCCCGCCATGACGTTTAATAACGGGCGAAGCAAAAGCCGTATTGACTACGTCATCTGTAGTACATCGCTATGGTCATCTCTCAGCGACATGGTAGTTACAGCCAGGATAGAAAGTGACCACGACCCGCTATGCGTCTCGCATAATTGGTGGACATCTAATGTAATCACTCCAATCCCTTGTGACTTACTTGTGCCGCCAACGATCACGCAATCCAATAATATGCGTAGGTTAAGATGGTCTGGTGTTAAGACGGACCAGCAGGCCCTGGAAAAGATAGGAGTAGCGGCAGATAAGGCCATTCTGGCATTGGAAAATATCACTACTTTTGGACAAGGACAAGAAGATGTTAATAAAGTTCATATGACTCTCTTTGATGAAGTCAAAAACTTTTTCTTAAAACCCGCACGAAACAACAGGGCTTGTCCATTTAAATCAGCAAAGTGGTATAACCAAGATTGCAGGGCAGCAAGATTTAAACTAGGAGCTGCAATCAAAAATAATAATTTGAGCGAGACTCGGTCTGCCAGGAAGCACTACAAAAACTGTATCGCCAGGGCAAAAAGAGACTGGGACGAAGACCATTGGCAGAAACTGAGATGTGCTAGTGAAAGTAAAAATTCTAGACAATTTTGGCATATTGTCAAATGGGGCCATGATAGATCTCCAGAGCCTCCCAACAATAATGTTCCCCATGATGCCTGGGTTAAGTTCTTCAGCGAGCAGTACTCTTCCAGAGATCAGCCTGCTAGTAATTCTAACCTTACATATCTGTTCGCAGATGAAGATATTTTTATGCTAAGCGAAATCCTGATTGCACTGAAATCTGTTCATAGGGGCAGAGCCCCGGGCAATGACGGAGTTCCGGCAGATGTCTTCTTAGATGACATCGACAGGTGGAGTAAGTACATCTGCCTTTTATTAAACCATATAGCCAGGGGGGCTGAAATCCCGGTATCCTGGCGGGGTGCTGTCATTATACCAGTATACAAAAAGGGGGATCGTGCCCAAACCTGTAATTATCGCCCAATCAGCTTAATAGACACGGTCCAAAAGGTGGTAGGACGTGTAATCATTAATAATCTGCTTGATTGGGCTGAGGAGCAGAACGTCCTATCCCCTTTTCAGGCAGGTTTTCGCAGAGCAACTAGCACTGTAGACCAGGTGTTTCGCTTTCAACTGATACAATGGCGGACAGTGGTCCTGGGCGGATGCAGTCTCTACGCAGCTTTTGTTGACCTACGGGCTGCATTCGACCTGGTGCCGAGGGCAAAATTGTGGGAGGTGTTGGCAGCCCTGGGGGTCCCGATGATTATTTTAACCTTGATCATGAGACTTCATGGGGGCACTTATGCTAAGATCCAATGGGGTGGCTACGGTAACGATACTATTGACTTCCCTGTCGAGCGGGGGGTTCGGCAGGGTTGTTCAATGGCACCAACACTGTTTACCCTTTTTATAAATGGAATTGTTCCCCTTATGCAAGCTGAGCCCGTAGATGCTCCCTCACTCGCTGGTGCAAAAGTTCCTATTTTAATGTTCGCAGACGACACCTTAATTTTATCAAAATCCCCAAGTGGTCTGCAAAAGGCATTGGCAATTTTTGACAAATTTTGTTGTGATCATGGTTTGGAGGTAAATGCAGCTAAAACAAAACTCATGGTTTTTAATCCTTGTAGGAATTATAAATCCAAAATAACCATGAGTGGGCGCTGCCTTGAAGTTGTGAATTCCTTTACTTATCTGGGGATACATATCTCAAATGACAACAGATGGAACCACCACTTGAATTTGGCAATATTAAGACACAAACAACTGGCTGGTACCATCATTAAGGAGCACACGAAATCTTTAACTAAGCCAATCAAACCGCCACTAATCATATATGAGGCTAAAGCAATAGGGTCTGCACTATATGGGGCAGAGCTGTGGGGGCAAGAAAACCTCCAGGAGCTACAGAGGTCAGAGAATAGCTTCCTCCAAAAACTAACTGGCACCCCACAGAGCAGTCCCCTCTTGCCACTCAGATATGATCTTGGTAGGAAGGAAATCTCGGCTATGTGTAAACTGCGACCGATACTATATTGGCGCAGAATTTGGACCACTCCCGAGTTGTCACAATATGCAGAAGGATTTGCTGATGTGATCAAAGCAGATCGATTTCATGAAATTAAATGGTTTAGATCTTTGAGAACTGCACTAAGTGAACTAGGGTTAAGTGAATTGTGGTCGGATCCAACCGGGTCATCCTTTCCATCAAAGTTGTTTATAAAAAACCTTTATTGGGAACAGGTTGAAAATAAGAGTCTCCTTAACAATAATAATGGGTCTATGACGACTGCCTTCCTTGAAGCTAAACTGTTTCCAATGTTTGAAATGTACTGGGATATTATAACTAAACCCATGGACAGGAAACTGTTTTTCCAAATGAGGGCTGGCTCTCTACCTCTTGGTAATCTAACATCTAAATGGAGAAATGGAGGTCCAGCAACTTGTCCAGTTTGCGGGGAAGGCAATGAGACGCTGGGTCACTTCTTGTTTGTCTGTCATGCATATTCTGTTCCTAGACGTGTGTGGTTGGCCCCCATGTGTAGAAATTTGGCTACTAAAAGCTCCATGGTAGCTCTACGCATTGTTAAAACTACCTCCTTAAATTGGATTATCATAGCGACCGCAAAGTACTTGGGGTGGGCGTGGGTAACTAGGCAGAGATTGCTAGTAGGGTGACTACTCTCTGCCTAGATGATCAGAGACTGCTAGTTCATCTATTCTCTGTTCCCATGCCAGGTGTCTATCTGACGAAAAAATTGTAAATTAATTTTTTACTATGTAATTGGATTGTTTTTTAATATGACTTTATAATACGAACTTTGCACCTCGATGGTAAATAACTGGATGTAATGTTATTTTAAACCTCTTTTTTAATGTGTATTGTGCTTAAAGTCATGCTGACTTAGTAATTTAATTGTATTTTATTATGTGTTTGTTTGTCTGCTTTTATGAGTAAACACTCGAATAAAGCACTTTTGAATTGAATTGCAACCAAAGCAAACCTTTCTTTCTAGAATGTGTTCAGAGAGTTAAGGCTAAACAATTTAAAAAAGGCCCAAGAAACAAAGATACAACAAACCGCACTTTGAGGCCTCAAGGATGCTGCAATCCACCGCAATGGGAGAAGCGAGACCCACAAAAGGCAGAGTCGGTTATGCTAACCTGACATTTAAGACATTAAAAATCATTAGATTCACAACAGCTGTAAATACCAAAACCTTATGATTTCCAAAACAATCTAATGCGACAATTTAACACAGAGCTCATTACAGTTTGTTAGGGGTCTGCATCAATTGGGGTTTCTTACAAATACTAATAGACTGGGATTCACGGTCTTTCAATCAAATACATTTGGGTTTTGTGACCTTAACTAGCCAAGAAATGACGTAAGATTCTAAAGGAATTACACAACAACAGACTGCCTCAGTATTCTGTAAGGATCTCGATTCCATGAGGACAACCAGGACGAGATCCGACACACAAAGCCTTATTTGGGGTAGAGCATATAGGGTTTAGGGAACAGAATGATGAAGCCTGCAAGAGGGCATGAATGGAGTATAAAACTAACAATTTAAGGGGTGTCTGAAGATTGCCAAATATAGGGGCAGAGGGAGTGCACTCAATATCAGTTTAGTGTTTATTTTTTGTTATATTCATTGCAAATGTACAATAATGCACATGCTTGTGATGTAGAAAATAAAACTAATTCTAAAACAAAAGCAGTCAAAAAGATTTAAGAAATTAGCTTGAGAGCGAAATAAGCCTTTCAGACTCCGCCTGCACTGCCAGGCTTTGCTTCGTCTGCCATTTGGGACACCAGCAGCAGGTTTACAACCAGTGTCAGCCCTGAGGTTCAGGAGCCGGCTATGTCCCTCAAGGGCACCACTGCCCCCTTGAGAAACTCCACGCTCCTTGCTGAGTATTAGCATTTATCATTACACAAAAGCTCTTCTCTCCCAGTATCATGGCTTTGTGAAGATATCCCAACAGAACTTTATCACATCACAGTCAGGTACTATTTTATTTAAATTTTCTAGATCTCATTTTATAAAGCCCGGCCCTTAGCATCTGGCATGTGAAATGTAAGCAGTAAGCCCAGACGGAGTTAGCGCCACCGTGCTACGTGGAGTTCCGTAAGCAGGGAAGTGTGTTTCATCGTTTGCACGGGCGTTAGTCCCGTGCTGTAAAATAAGCGCAAACAGCCCCACGCGTGGCGTATAAGGAATCTTCTTCGTTCTACTGCTCAAGTAGAAGTTCTACTCGAGTGGCACTTCCTCAACGCAAACGGAAGGTTTCTCAACACGAGCAGTAGCGAGCGACCGCCCGCATGGAGAAACCTCACTTGGAGGTGGTCTAGCATTGTATTTTTCCTCACTCACGTGCGTCTACTTAACATTGCAGAGTGAGGAAAAACCTCTGATCCACGGAGCTGAGTTTTTCTGAACTCCGCGGAGCACGGAAAACTCCGCAAACAGCCAGGTCTAGGAAGCAGCACCTACATAAATGAAGGTGGGAGTGGATTGGTTTCTGCCTTTACTAGTTTCATTGACAAGTGTTGTTCCTAGTAAAACTTTATTTTTAAGGCCTTTCAGAATCGAAAACCTTCCACAAAGATTCGAGGTGAGGAGAAAAGATACCACAAGGACAGGCAAGTCCTATTAAAGTGCTTATGCTGCAGCTTGGATGGTTTGCATATTATGCAATAGGGTGTTAGTGGTTCTCTTCTTACCAGTTCCTGCCAGGACATTGATGGCTTGACATTTGAGGAACTTGACCCAAGAACCATATGCTAATTAAAGTCGACCTCTTAACACCTTGACTGTGGCGCGAATTCCACTGCGCTACTAGAATTCTAAACAGTGGGAGGGGTTCGGACGGCCCCCGGCCATCCACCGCACGCGCCCACCATCACGTGGGACGGCCCCCGGCCGTCCGCAGCGTAGAAGGGATTAAAGTAAGTGAATTCTTTCAATAAGAACCTGTAAACGCGGTCTCAAGACTGGGGAACATGTGATGATTATTCGTCAGACAGGCAGGCACATTGTGAAAGGTTTGGGTTCTCCCTCACAAAGTGATGGCCATTATATGCTACAATGCATTACAAATACTCTATTTGAACAAATATTTCATTTACGCAATGCTCTTCAACCTCATTGAAGGAGGATATTATGCCTTAGATTAGCCGCCAGTGAGACCTGGAAGATCCACGTGCATCATCTTGAGATTCGGGGGTGAACTTAACAGTAATCCAGCACAAAAACTCACTTCTTCAATTTCACTGAGCAGGTTTGTTTGTTTAGAGTATCTAGCTGATGACCAATGCCCTCTGATTAGGAATTGTATTTTAAAAACAACGATACACGTCTAACAGGTGCGCTTACCTCTTTTCCATAAATCCACCGCCCAGGCTGCCTTTAGGTGTAGAACCTATAAATGAGGGATCGGAACGAGGGCACCGAATAGCAATATTCAAAGAGATCAAAGATGAAAAGTGAATACAAGGAAACCTAGTTGACACAGGACGCATCCGTTTACTGCTAGGTGTATCCGTTCATTGCTATGAAGGCACCTTACCATACGTTGTCATTCTGAACAGTAGTGGGCAGTATAGAAGATCATTTGTTCGACAAAACTGTATGGCGACCACTTTAGTAGCGGAGCCCATTTCAACTGTGATGAGGATCACTGAGCCGCACTAAGCTCCTCTGGAACCCACTTTACCACAAAGCTTAGGCAAGTGATACGCAAGAGAACTTCATGATCTCCCTGTCCCGCATCGACATTACTGTGGTAAGTAGACTACAGGGTAGAGCTTTCAGGATAAAACACGGAGGAGCAAAATTTCTCAAACATTGGGTGACAAACCATGCATTGTTAGTCTTGTGCTGTTTCCGATTCTTTTTGTGTCTACAATTCGGCCAGAATTCTCAAATGCCACATTTAAAGAGCATCATGAGGCTTAAGGCCTGAGGAATTGAGAGTCAAACATACACAAACGTAAAGAAATATCAATCATACAACACAACAGCAGACTAACAAATGGATGGGCGTCAATCATCACCAATTCAGCAATAGATTTCAAGCTTAAAACCCCAATCCTCTGCCTCATCGCTCTATCTTAGCTAGGCTGCATTCTGTGGAATCAATGGGGATGACAAATGGATGATTTGGGGTGGAGGGGCAGCATGGGAGAAAAACCATAAGAACATTGGAGGTGGGTACACTGGAGGCCGATGCAGCCTGCCAGTTTATCCTTCATTTCAGCTGCAGCTTAGAATTCTGGCGACAGCCCTGCATGTTTTCAGTCCCAGCAGTCAGCCTCCTCTTGGCAGGAGCCTGCGGCTAAGCTTGCCAAGAAAAGAAAATGAAAAAATGTATGAAAGACTCATTAGTTATTATATTTTGTTTGCACCAGGCTTTGTGGAAACAGCATGATCACCACCCTCTGAAGACCAAGTAGGCCCATAGCTTCACACCCCAAAGAAAACACAAAAAAGAGGATTCCCCATGCCCCAACCCCCCATTAGTAGGGCAAACAGTGAGCGGTAAAGTCACATTCACAGAAACATGTGCCAATGTCCTGCTAAACAGGTGGTCAGTGTGATAGAAAACAAGGCCTGCTCATGCTTGAATGCATTAAATTCAGATTTGCAGGGTCCATACAGAGTAGGCGCTGTGCGTTCCCCGCCCCTGGCTCGCCGTAGTCAATCCCAGTTGGCTACTGGGAGCGGAGATGATTGAGGTGAAGAGAAGTGCTCCCGCATGTGTATTAAAAGCTGTAGTGCCTCAGATGCAGCGATTATTGCAAGGCGCTATCTCACTGTCTCGTATATGAGAAGAGAAGCCGTCAGCATTTATACATTCATTTTTAACGACACTTTATGTTTCAGAATAGCAAGAGAAGAAGCAGTGGACTGCTAGCACCTCCAGGGCAGTGTAATGAATGCAGACTTCTGAAACAGCGGAGAACGGAAGAATCACTTTGCTACTACAGCAAGAAGGAAATCGCTATCCACGTTAGGCAGCGGAGGAGTATCGCAGCCAAATACATAGAAACCAACCACCACCTGAAACGGGGGACAAAACTCAAGACTACTATATAAACCAATGACAATGAAAGCTCCTAGAGTAATGACTTAAAGGGTGTAAGATTCCCTCATGTGTAAAATAATCAGTAGAAGGTCCCATTATTTTGCTCTCTTTAAATGAGGGAGTGATTTAAATAAATGTCAAATACGGCTATGAGTATGCATACTACAAAGTAATGCAACTCTGCAAAGTGACTACGTACAGCTTTCTGCAGAGCACGTGAAAGCACCCCTACCACCTGACTTCGTAAGGGAGGCTCCATGTGATGTTCTGAAGGACCTTCCTAACTCAGTAACCGGTGTAGAACCTTCCAATGGAAGCGTCACCATGTCTGTTAGAACACAACCCTGTCCTAAGAGTAGCAACTGGTGGTACGCAGTCAAATAGATCACTTGTTTGCTCTTGAGAGTAGATTTGGTGTCCTCAAAATGTAGAAATGCCAACTGTTCTCCACAGACGATGGCTAAATAACTGATTGGATAATATGACTAAGGCCGACTGAGTTACTTCCATGAACTCTTGACTGTGGAGACGCCATAGACGCAATGTTGTAAACAAATGCTGCCAAAGATCAGCAAGTGCATGGACCGATTCTGGAGATTGGACAAGAAAAGCTAATTGGAGGGAGGCAGGCACTGGCACAATAAGTGAATTCAATTTCTGAGCAGCCCTGTGAAAATGAGCTCCATCTCGGCCTCTCTGCTGGATGGTGCAGGTCAGGAGAGCGGACTGGAAGCAGGATAGCTGGACTACTTCACCTGGAGCAGCACCAGCTCACAGCACCCTCAAGGCTGCACGAGAAGCACAAACCACTGCGGCATCATACCCATGAGGCCCGGTGGCAGCCTTTGCGATGGAACCTGAAGTGCAGGCATTTCAAAACTCATTGACATCTCAGACTCATGTTGGAAGATCAGCCGCCGCTTCATGAGCTAGTAGGCCTACCTTCAAGGGCGCTTTCAGGGTTTTTGAGAGTGCATGGGCGGCATTTACCAAGGTTGTGGGTACATCTTTCTCTACTAGGAATTTCAGGAGTTCATAATTGACATTAAGCATATGGCTGTTTATACCATGGAATCACAGGGGTTTGACTCCGGATCAGTCGCTTAACTCAAGATCAAGCAGCATTGGAAGTGTTTTTATGCGGAGCGTTTGCTGTAGCTCATTTAAACTGGAGAAGGCTGAAGTGTATTTTAACTGCATTGTTCAGATCTGACTCTTAGTTCTTCAGCTCCCATCTCAAGTGGCAATGATGCCTGGAAGATTCCAAAATGGAGGTCAGGGAACATTTTCTTGGCAGGGGTCTGCCATCTCCAAGACCCAAGTTGATCCGTAGCGTGATGATCTCTGCAGCCCAGCATGCAACTGAGGTAAATAATTCGTTAAGTCAGACTGTACTTATCATTGCTCTAGTAGGCACAGAGCTAAAGGCAGTTGTGTGCCAACTCTACCATCAATGATTCATGTCCAGAATGGCGTTGTTTAATCATGCAAAACCACCATTTGCAAATTACATCATAGGAGCTTGCCCCCTACATTTAGCTGGTAATTCAGTCCCAGTTTTAGGTCTGGCGTTAGCCAAGACCTTTTAATTTAAATATATATATATATATATATATATATATATATATATATATATATATATATAAAACTTACAAAGGCTATATGCCAGCCCTCTTCATTCATGGCTCTGTTGTGTGATGCACAATTTTCTTCCACCCACTGACAGGTTACCACATGGGACAGTTGTCATCGAGGAGCGGAGGAGTACAGATAGGCGAGAGGCGGAGATCACGTCATGTATCAGGCTTGACCTAAAGGGTCTCTCCTGCCCTCACCCTCCTATGGGGCATAGTGTCCAAACTATATGGCTTTAGATATAGGCCATATCACAGTGGAGTGTGAATCTATATCACCCCAATGAGTGGAAATTCTCTCACCACAGTCTGGTAAGAGTAGAGCCTGCAGCTTATTTGTTTGTTTTGGTCCTGATGAATGCCACGGACCAAATTTTGCCATTTGGCAGAAACATGTCGACCCCATTGATTTCGGTGGGGGGGGGGGGGGGGGGGGGCGGGGGTTGGAGAGACAATAAAATCCCCATTACACTGATCACTTTGTTTTAACTACCATATACATTCCAGCAATATTAAAATTTAATTTGACTTCTGTCATGGCTTTTTAACCTCACTATCTTTTTCTATGGGCCCCCACTTATTTTAGAAGTGCATCCCTGTCGTCAGGTGTATGCCCGCCCTCTTTCAAACCAAGTTTTTAGAGGGTGAGGAATGGTCAATGATGAAGCATGACACCAGGTGGTGTGTGAGACCAGTCAATCACTTTTTGTGAGATGCTTGCACTCACATCTTGATCTGCACTAGAACTAGCGAGACCCTACTGGGAGCGGCTTCATTGTGGTAAACAGTTGGTCAGCCCACTTGAGCCATTGGCTAACGTCACTGCGAATGAGAGCATTCTGCCCTTTCCCAAGGAGCACATCCAAACATAAAGCAGTTTTCTTAAGTGCCAGGGATTACAATGGCAATGGGTTCGCTTTAAGGCCAAAAAAACGTTGCTTTTAGGTTTTGTTCAGGTTTATTTTCGATAGATGAGGCTCCAATACTTTCCCAACAAAGTTACAGAAAGCTCTTCACTAAGCAAAACAAGCACTGACAAAACCAAAAGGCTGGTAGCCAAAGGCAGACCTACAGTATTTCCAAAGCTTGTTTTGCCTCCAAGGAATGCCTGAAATCCTAGTCAACTAGTTCGGCAGTGGTTGCTATATGAAGGCACTACTTGGTTACAATACTAGGGAACCTTTCTATTTGGCAACAGGCGTCCAAAACAGAGGGCTTAAGATCAAATGCCCAAACACCCCTCACACACTGTGTGCGCTTGGGCAAAATCATTTCATCACGCTGGGAATCAATATCCTAAACAAGAAGTTGGCAACAATAACATATAGGGACATTTTTTAGTGAAAGGTACACAAAAAGAGTACAACTTTTTTCTTTCTTGCAAAGAGCGTTGTGTGACGTAAGCAGGTTACAAAGACCTGATCCTCCCACATTAGAAGAACATGGACAAATAAGGACCACAGAAATCGATGACGGGGCTTCACGCGGATGCCCATCCCAAAAGATACAGGTTCACGCAGTCTTCACACCACATGCAGGCACAGGTTTGCTGCAACGGGATTAAAAAAGCCACTTTCCACCAGATTACCCAGTTCATTTCACAAGTAATGCTGTAATTACAGAAAGTGTTTTTAAAGAGGGCGCCAAGTAGCCCTCTGATAAGCATAAATAAAGAAGACTTCAGTAAATATGTATGGCTTCCCTCTGCAATTATGCAGCCCATGCAGCTTTCATGAGCTCTCATTTTTAATGCATAGCCCACCAAGGCATTCACTTGTAAAGCGGGAGCGGCTCATTTGCTTTCGTAGCCTCGCTCGTGTCCTCTGCCCCGAGTCATGACCTAAATAGTCCTGAGCGAAGGCCCGTTCGCCACCAAGATCCATTTAATTGGCGCGCCATCTTTGCCCCGCCCCACCTTATGCCCTGGGGTGGCACAGGCCTCCCGACAGCGAGGATTACTTCCATAATATATTTGTGTTAACAGCTGCTGTTTGCTTTGGAAAGCACCAAGCAGGAATCTTTCTTTCAACTTCAGCCTTAACAAATGTCTTAAATACATTAATAAATAGGGCATTATTTACAAAGGGATTTATTCAGAGGCCCCGAGAGCGACTCTTAATCTCCCCGGGCTGCAGTCTCTAATGTGCTGTTCACGTTGGAACAAATGAATGGCTCATTTTGCCTTTTCCCTCAGGCCTCACTCATTAGGTCGGTGCCAACTCGCTGGCTCTCCCAAGGCCCCCCTGGAGCATTTTAATGAACATGCCACGTTCCCTTCCCCGATTGTAATGCCGAAAGGATCAGGCAGACTCCTGTCAAGATGCTGAGATGCCCCATCGTTCCGAGTCTTCCACCCAAGTGGTATCAGGAATTTGGGAGCCCAAGTGCCTAGTTTTTCAGCGTATGATGCTGCTTCGTTGTTGCTTTATGGGGCCACGATACTGTATTTCAGAGCTGTATGCCCATTTTGTTCTCTTTAAAGTGGTCCTGGTAAAAAGAGGCAAACTTTGGCGAGTAGACTGCCATGCTGGTCTCATTCTGTCCAACGATGCACAAAGCAAACACACGGAGATAATGGACGGAGCGGTGAAACTTTTCAGACACTCACTCCCAGTCACAGATCTGGGTTGAATCCATCATTGTTCTTTAGCTCACTCTGCCACCTCAGTTCAGACTCCGCTATATGCAAATCAGTCTTGACCCTGAGCCTCATGTTCACAGTCCAGCCTGAACTGCCAAGAAAGGTCTTCCCTGAACCGGAAACAAGCATCCTGGGGCCGGTTTCTGGGTAACTCCTTTCATCAGCCAGGCTAGCTTGAATCCAGTGGCAAAGCGAACAAGGGACCCACGTCTGGGCATACCCTGCCAACATAGGGCGAACAAAGCAAACACAAGAAGATGATGGACGGAGCGCTGAAACTTTTCAGACACTCACCCCAGTCACAGATCTGGGTTGATTCCATCACCGCTCTGTGTGTTTGCAACGATGCACAAAGGCAGAACCGCGCACCACTTGACAATGTTCTGAAGCTGGTCTGGTCTTACACAGACAACCACTCCATGTTGTTCCACATCACACAGTAGGCCCAACCAAAACTTGTACCAAGAGTCCCCAACAGTCCAACATCCCTCACCACTGAGCGGAAGTCTTCAAATGGCTTCTCAGCTCTTTACAAACACAGTGCAGACCAACATAACACCGCTACAGAAAGTTATTTTTCAAATATTTTATTAAGATTTTAGGAAATTCAGAAAGCAATGAAAATATGTACACATTATATATATCAAAGGCCCAACGCGACAAACACAATGGTTGATATCAATAAGGAACGATCAGATGTATGATGGGGGGACTGACCAAAAGTTGCCATAAGGACTATAACGGGGGACACAACATATAAATGTCATACTATCATAATACTCTAAGCCTATATTACAATGTTGAATGTAGTAATGAAAGATATAACAAATGCCGAATGGCAACAATAGTCCACTCATAAATGCATAAGGAAAGGGATATCAAATGGGGACATACACACAGAGTTGTTGGGCCAACAGGATTGTTAGACCTGGCACCATTGGCGTGAGTCTCCCTTCCATTTTTTGATGTTGCCTCCAGCGTTTTTGCGGTGTGTTGCACTCTGTTTTGCCTGTCTAGATGCTTTGGGCACTTTGCCACTTCTGTTCAGTGCCAAAGTACAAGTGCTCCCTTTGTAAATTGTTGTTGTGGATTAGTGATTCCATGATTGGCATATTCAATTTACTTGTCAGACCTAGTATAGTGCACTGTGTGTGCCATGGCCTGTAAATCAAATGCTGCTAGTAGGCTGCAGCACTGATTGTGCCACCCACAGAAGCAGGTTGTAAAATGTAACTCTGCCCTGCCATCGCAGAGCCTGTGTGCAGTATAGGACTGCCATGTCCACTTGGCAAGTGCATACACTTGCCAGTCCCTAAACCTTCCCTTTTCTATGGGTTAGTCACCCCTAAGGTAAGCCCAAGGTACCCCTATGGGCAGGGTGCATTGTATGTGAAAGGTAGGACATGCCTTGATGTGTGTGGCATGTCCTGATAGTCAATTACTGCCAATTTCGTTTTTCACTATTGCAAGGCTATCTGTTTCCCTAGGACAGAATTGGGAGTTTGTTTATAACATCTAATAAACATAACTGGCTCAAGGAACAAGGTAGAAAATGGAAATGTAGTATGCCTGAACTCAATGTTAAAGTGCATCTTTTAGTGAGGGTGACTTTTTCATTCTGTGTTTGAAAATACCACTTTTAGAAAGTAGGTATTTTCTTGCATAACCATCCAGTATGCCTCTGCTACGTTTGTGTATTTGCGTGTCAGGCTTTTGGATGATAGGGGCTGTGGCTCCAGAAGTCTGATGAGTCAGGGCTGGGCTGAATTGGGCCGGGCTGATTTAGAGTAGGGGAGGAGATTTCCTTTTCACCTGAATGGGCCTGGTCTGCCTTCAACAATGCTGTCTTCACCTCCTGCCAGGAAGCTGCACCAGTGAGGACAGAAACGGGTTTGGCCAGGTATAGACACTCTCGGGCTTCAGACAACAATGGATTTTGGTTCATAAAAAGAGGGGCCCAGACCCCAGACCCCAGACTTTAAGATCACTACTGGGAAATCAGGAGGATCCTTTGCCAAGGAGAAGAGCCGGAGAAGCTGAGCAAGACTACTGCCACTGTGCTGTTTGCTGACTGGGGTTGGACTGCAGTGGCTGCTTGCTGCCAAGGAAAGGAGAAAAGGACTTTCCTGTTTGCTTTGTCATCTTGAGGAAGATCTCCAAGGGCTTGAAACTTAGCTTGTCTCCCCTTCTGAAGTCTCAGGAACACAAAGACTTCATCCCTTCTGTCTCCCCTCATCTGTAACTGCTGTTTCAGCTGCTACAGAAGGAAATTTCAACACAGACGCCAGCGAGTGACGCTGTAACTTGTACCGATGTCGTGGGCACCGCTCGTTTAGAGCACAACGCACCGCCCCAACTTGTACCATAGGCCTGACGCCTGCTGACCCCGTGCCGCATCGACTCCAAAGCAGTCAGAGGTCATAGCCTGCATCAGAGCCAAGAACATCGCTTGTGACGTCCACGATGCACCGCCCCGACTCGCACTGCAGTCCTGACTTCAGCGACGCCAGTGCTTTATCAACGCGGAGCCGATCCCTGTGGTGGGTGACTCCTGAATCCATCGACCTCGCTGCCATTCGTGACGCCACCTCGCCAACACAGTAAGAAAACAACAACTCACCTCCCCTCCGCTGCAGTAAGGAACAGAGGCGTCACATCCCCTGGGGTCGTAAGGAACGGACATCGCAGGTGCCAACGAAGCATCACCGCCCGACGCTGTGCACGGTCTTTGCTTTCATCAATTCCAAGGTTCTGTTCTTTGTGGGTCTGCTGGACTCCGGACCTGATGCAGCGCCCCTCGCGGTCAGCGCCGTACTTTGGGGGTTTTCATCTGTCACAACCTCGTTATAACTCCAGGTGGAGTTATTTGTTGCTACAAGCTTTATTTGAGTGAATAACCTATTTTTAAGGATATCTTGATAACTGTATTGTGGAGTTTTGTTGTTTGGTCTTGTTTTGGGTTTAGATAAAGATTACTTATTTTTCTCAACTGGTGTGGTGTCCATTTGTAGTGTTTTCGCTGTGAAACTGTATGTGTTCACAAACACTTTACACATTGCCTCTGAGCTAAGCCTGTCTGCTCGTGCAAAGATACCAAGGGGGTGAAGCAGGAGTTATTTATGAGTGTATCCCCCTTAACCTGACTAGAAGCAAGTGCCCCTATTTAGACAAAGGTGCCTACCTCTACCAACTAGCGACGCCCATTTCGAACAAGGATGAAATCAGCAAAGCAATAGAAAGGAAGTAGGTGAAAAGGAAGGTAAAGGACGCTGGAACAATAGGTTAAAATGGTGTACACCACGAGGAGACTACCTCTATGGTCGGACTGGGTAAGCCATCATGAGCATGATGGGGTCAGATAGCTATAGAGGGGCCGCAAATCTCAATGTTCGGAAGAGATTTAGGTACAGTAACAAAACGCTGAAGCATACACTCTTGAGAGGAATGCTGCCACAAACTTGTACCAAAGGAATCCTACAACATTAATATACAGATAAATAACAAAACTGCACTTTTACCATTCCTATGTGAATACGTGTCAGGTTTATTTCTGAGCTCAACAGATGAAGACATTTCTGCACACTGGATACAAGTGTGTGCTACAATTTTTGTATTTTTGGAAGCAATCTCCATTGATGTATTTGCACTAGATTAGATATTAAAGTAAGACAGTATAACATTATGTAAACTTCTGTGGCAATACCCCCCTGCACACTCCCAGCAGTCACATCTGTCCAACCATCCCTACGGTCTGATTCCTGGAAGCATCTGGTGCCGTTTGCTCCCAGCATTCACATCTTTCCAGGCATCCCTAAGGTTGATTCCTGGAAGCATAAAGTGATGCTCGCTTCTGCACCAACAGGACATTAGGGAGTTGGCCAACAGACAAAAGCGTGACTCTTCAGGTTTAAGATGCAGCTGCACCTCCCGCCCTGTTAGTTTTTATGTGCCCTGTGGTCTTTGCTTGTAAACGGCAGACATCACACGTTTACAGTTTTATTCCCCTAAGCTCTGGGCACAGCTAATTTTGAAAGTAAACTAATAAAAAGCTCTATTGACCGATTCACATTCATGGCAACGTCCTCATGAAAATATAGCAAGAAATAGCAACATTCTGCAAATGTTTGCTCTTCCGGTTGCTAACGTGGTAGGAAGGGAGATGTGTGAGGAAACGTGACACAGGTAAGACAGACGCAGTAGGGAGGTGGGGCGGGAGATGGGGCCCCACTCTACGGACCCCACTATGAACCTAACAAAGGATCATTGTAAATAACAAATTCAGGTCACCATTTAACCCGGGATGATTATCTTTCCTCATTTTTGCATTTGTATCAATTTATTTTTGCTGGATTCATCTCTTACGCCCTTATTATGAGGGCCCCTTTAAATTGAATATGCAAATAAGGAGGGTTAAATGGGCAAGTGGAATTTTGAGTTTAGCGGGAAGTCCGCTGCTCAGTGGTATTCTACAGTGATGTCGCCTACTGCAAGCAGGCCTACCCTTCGGGTCGATTACCAGGAGAAAGCACTGCACTATTGTGCTGGACAGGTTCTAGTGTATCAGCAACATCCCTGGAGATAGCAAAATGGGAGAACCAAAAGTAAGCCGGAGCACGCGTGAACCGAGTTTCTTACCAATGCTTCCCAGTGTGACCAATTCCCGAGCGTCAGCAGTCTAAGTCAGACGGCATCCCTGCTCATAACCGCAGATGCCACAGGTGAAAAACAGCCTCAGGAAAGACACAGTGTTACATGGCAGCGAAGTCCCTCCAGCCATTTTAACTCCCGGCGAATCATCACCACCTGTCGTACAAGTCTAATGGCAACCACAACATCATTGCTATGTGCATCACACAATCCAGCAAAGGAGCAACTTGGCACCAGGGTGGATCCTTGCACCTGCAAAGCACCAAGAGACCAAGACACCCCTATCGAAGTGAGAGACCAAGTGTCCAGGGGCAATTTGAGAGCCCATCTGCCCTGGTGTCCTGTTGGCGAGCATACGACCATTAAGTCACCTACCCTGGCGGATGTACGAACAATGTTGTTGGATCCTGTCAGTGATCATGCAGTGGCCCCAAGGCAGCCTACAAGCAGCGCTGCACAGTCCCTGTGGTATTGTGGGAGCCCCGCATAAGAGCCTCAAGGACATTCTTGCTCTGAGGGATCCTGGTAGTGGGAGGCACCTGGGCTTCAGAGGATAATGTCCTAAGCATCATAGACGCCATTCCAATCCTGGCAGATTGGTCATCATAGTGCCTAGGTACCCTCAAAAGAAGACTGCCGCGGGACTCCATCGACACTCCTGATGCACCAGGTTTGAGATGTCTGACACCAACAGCATCACCGCAAGAACACACAGGTGCATCCATAAGTGTGTAAGTGGACACTGATCCAACGGACAGGCTGGCAAGCAATCCGGACTTTATCAACGCATCGTTTGTGAGTAGTAGTAGCTGGTTAAATTATGGACATGTGCCGAGATGCCCGGGTGCTCCTAGCTGCACCTGTACACAGTTATCTCGCGGACTGCCTGTCAAGACCGAGAGCCTGTGTGGTGTCCTATGTGCATAGTATATTTCCATAGGGCGGCCTTTGTTTTGTTTTTAATGAAGTGTGGGAAGAATGTAGTATTGTGCTGGACACGTTCTAGCGTCTCAGCAGGCACTTAGTCTGCCAGTCACTCCCTCGAGGGCTGGACACACTTCACCCCACACCCATCCACCACAGGAATCACAAGTGATATGACTCTACAAATAAAAGGGACTGGGTGCAAGTGCTCGTAGCCAGTTAACCAGTATAGCCACGGTGACTGTGTGCAAAATCATAGTAGCATGTGGGCCAAGGGCCCGCAACACTACAAGCACATATGAATCAGCACAATAAATTGAATTTCCACATGTTATTCCTTAAAAACTGATGATGCACATGATCTCTTCTGCTCTGAAATTACAGAGACACTTCTAATGGAGGGAAATATTTAGGATTTTTATGGGCCACTTGTACTTATGGTCTTCCAGAATAATCGCAGGAGATTCATCTCAGAGTGATTAAACTCTGGATCTTGTTTTCCTTTGTATTTGTTTCATTAATCTCAAGATTTTGCTTATGATAATTCCAAGTTAACTCATATAATTTATTATTTTCTTAATTAATGGAGCTGCCATGAACCACACATCCACTGACATATTTCCCACTTTCTTTGTAAATGGTGCTCTTATGCCATACTGTTAAAAACCCCAATGTACACCAATATAGGCCTAAGTAGTCGCACAATCTTTTACCTACATTTGTTCTGCCATTGTTCTACATAACGGGCCTGGCGCCAACATTTTACCTAGTTAGGTGTCGAATAAATGTTGTGTGGTTTTCTTCGAAAACTAGCCTAATTTATTATGCATGAGGATTCTCAGTTTCACAGCAGGATTACCATCTTCTGCATAATAACTCTGTATAGGGGCGTGGCTTGGGAGTAGATGGGACAGGCTGCGTGAGCACTGAGCTCCGCGCCCGATCCCCCATATTCTCCTGTTACCGGCATCTCCCGGAACCCCAGGCGGAGCCACTTGAGCGGGGGGCGACCTGGAGGTGACGGGCGTTGAGATTTGCCCGAAACCGGACCTGGAACGGTAGTGGAGGCTGCTGGCCTGAGCGGAGTTGCCGTCCGCCGGAGGAACCAAGATGGCGTCGAACCCCACCGCCTACTCTGGGAGCTGGAGCTGGCGCCGACGGCTGTGATAGGGAGCAGGGAGCTGCGGCGGGGGACACGCTGTAAACCGGGGCGCGGTGCCCGGAGGAAGACTGCAGCAACACTGCTGGGCGGAGGAGTGCCCCAGACCGCAGTGATTGGGTGCTGAGAGCGCCGCAACAAGACCGGGACCAGTGGCTCGGCCCTCCGAGATCGCGGAGGGCCCTGAGAGGAGTCGGAGCTGTGCAGGAGGTGCACCCTGCCTGAGGACCAGACGGCGCCCCTCCGGCTTGCTTGGGGGTGACCGCGTGGTAGCTGGACCCTGCAGGGGGGGGCTGACTCGGGGGGGGGGCCCATTCTGAACAGAAGATCAGCAGAGGCTGGGGCTTGCTCCCCCTTGGGACCCCCCCTGTTTGCCGCCGCGAACTGCGGACTGGGGGTAGGATCGCCTTGGGGGCCCTGGAGATCGGTGGTGGTGCCGTTGAGTAAGGCTGCGAGTGGCCCCGGGGCTGCGCTGATTGAGAAGTGCTGACTGGACTGGCAGCGCCCTCCCTGCGTGGAGCTATTGAGCGGGGGAGCAGGCGGCAGCCTGGCAGCATATCGCTGGGAGCTTAATGCCCCGGAGTGGGGCCGTAAAGAAGCTACAGCAGGGCGGCTGACCGGACTTGGGGTCGTGGACTGAGCACAGCAACGCGGTGATGGGGGGCGGACCTGGGCTCACCCTCTAGTACGGACCGCGGGGAGTCGGGCCATCTTGGCCTGGGGAGCTCCGAGAGGAGCCTTGCGGGAGCGGCGGCGAGCTACGAAGTCTGGCACCCAACACGGTGGGACCTGAAAGTCCACGCATCGCCCTCACTGGATGGTACACTATGGCTGGGGCTTTTCCTGGGTGTCGCCGATGAAGCGAGGGGCGGCCGTTGGGACCTAATTGAAGTGGGGGTGGTACTGCCCACTAGAATAGATCAGAAGGCGTTTGGAGCTCCGCAACGCAGGATTGGAGTGCGCTAACGGCCGCAACCATGGGCAAGCCTCGTGCACGGAAGGAAGAAGACCCGTTGTCGTCTGGGGCTGACCCTCCACCTCGGGAAAATAGCTGTGAACAGGAACTGCCACGAGACCCGGGGATCCAAATCTAACTGGACAAAATCCTGACGGCCATAGCGGACTCTCGAGTTGCCCTCCAGCAGGACATTGCGCAGGTTGCGACGGGGCTGGGATTGTTACGAGCAGACCACTCAAAACTTGCTGACCGGGTGAAGCAGACCGAAGCTACACTTCAGGAGATTGGCCTTGAGTAGACTGCGATATCTGCGACAATGGCGGGCGTTCTGGACCGTCTCACTGTGCTGGAGAGGCGGGCTGAGGACGCGGAAGGCAGGAACAGATGCAATAACATCCGCGTGGTGGGACTGCGGGAGAAAATTGAGGGATCGGATATGGTGAGCTACTTAGAAACTTGGCTTCAAACTGTAGTGGCTCCTGAGGGGCTATCGAGCTTCTACATCTTGGAGCGGGTGCATCGAGTCCCGGCTAAGCCGCCGCTGCAGGGGCGTCCTCCGTGGCCGGTAGTGGAACGGCTGCTGCACTTTCGGGATCGCGACTTGCTTCTTCAGAGGGCCCATAGCGATGGCCCATTCCAGGTGGACAACAGCAGTGTTACTCTTTTTCCAGACTACTCATTTGATACGCAGCGGCGCTGCTTGTCCTTCCAAACTGTCAAGAGGGAGTTGCGCGCGGAGGGGATTCAGTACTCTCTGTTCTTCCCAGCCAAGTTGTGCATTGTACTCGACGGAAAGACTCACTTCCACGACACGCCGGAGGATGCATGGGAGTGGCTAGAGTCCTACAGAGCAGGAAAGGATGGCCAGGTCGTGGAGGCACGGGAGCTGGCTGGAGAATCTCAACCTCGCAGGTCACAGCGGTTGCGTCGCCGCAGATGGGGCCTGCGGAAACCGTCGACCTCACAGACGGCCATAGAGCGTAGGGGTGCTCTGGAAGCGGTGACGGCGATCTCCGGAGAACTGCTGAAGACCACACCGGAGGCATCAGAACTTGGCAGTGACAAGGGCCGATCGGAGGCGGAGTCCTCGGTGTCGGACGTTCCACGATTACCAACGGTCACTCCTGGAATTGGAGATGGACTGCTGGATGAGTAGATATTGTGATGGCTGTGAGACTGGGTGTTCTGCCCTGGAATGCTGTGCTGTAGTTATTGTTTTTTCTTTTAAATGGGGGTTATAGTGGTGCATTGGACACGCGGGGTGACTATATCGGGAGGGACTAGGGTTGAGGTGGCGCTGGGGGTTGTGGGGGGATCTGGGAGGTATTGCATTTTCGGGGGATTTGAGTGCGGGCACTGGTTGTGCTTTTGGTTATTGTAGGTCGTGTCCTTGGCCCTATCAATCCCCCACCGGATGGTACTAGTTAGTTTGCCTTAGCTTTGCACAAGGCACACAGTTGGGGTAGTTTGGATGGGATTCACTATGTTGGTGCCTGTTCTTGGGGGGGGAGGGAGATGTACTGGGTTGAGTGGGGTTGTTCGGGGATGGACTCAGTTTGTTTGGGGGACACTGCCTGCTGGTGAACTTATTTGAGAAAGTGGAACTATAGAATGTTGTGTATCTGTGTATTGATACCGCCACCTGGCAGCCGGAGGGGGGGGGGGGTTGCTTTGAGTGGTTCTCACATTATTGTCATGGCTCCGTCACTTTATGTGAAATGTATAACCTGGAATGTTCGGAGATTGCACTCCATGCAGCGTAGGTATAAGGTCCACTCCTATCTGGTCCATAGGGGTACGCAGGTGGTTTTCTTACAGGAGACACACTTGACTAAGACTGAGGGGCTTGCTCTGCAGCGCAGGTGGCGAGGGCAGCTTTATTACACCACTTTCTCAGCCTTTGCACGGTGGGTTCTGATCTGGGTTAGGGCTGGGGTCCCCTTTCAAGCGTTGGACCAACTGATTGACCCTGATGGCCGCTACGTAGCAGTTTGAGTTCGCCTCTATGGGTGTGAGGTGACCCTCTGTTCGGTCTATGCCTCCAATGTAGAGCAGGCGTCCTTCCTGGAGACCTTGTCTTCTGCCCTCGCGGATTATTTTACGACACCAGTATTGATGGGGGGAGACTTTAACTCAGTTGTTGATGTCACCACGGACAGATCCCATCCTCCACTGCCCACGGCCCGATTAATAAATTAGCCAGGGCTCAAGCCCACTGGCAAGACAATTGGGGACTCATTGACATTTGGCGAGAGCAGCAACCGGCCGATAGAGATTATTCATATTACTCTGCCTTGCACGACCTGCACGTACGGTTGGACGCCATTTTGTGTAGTACCGGCCTGGCGTCACTGGCAGCTAGTAGCGTACCATATCGGATCATAATCTGCTATTGGTAAACTTCTGCTGGGTGGTGGAGCGCGCCAGGGTCTCGATTTGGAGCTTGCGTCCAGAGATGTTGGAGGATCAGGTCTTTCGCACGGAGTTGGGAGATGGGGTAGAACACTACTTTGCGGAGAACGCGGGCTCTGCAACAACTGTGGCCCTGGAATGGGATACTTTTAAAGTGGTGGTCCACAGGATCTGTATCGCCAAGTGGGTGGGAGTTCGGAAGCTGCTATTGCAGGAAATCGAGACGGGCAAACTAATCCTTCGTGAAGCAGAGAGGGCTCATTTGGATGGTTCTGGGACGCGTGACGAGGTACTGGCCCGGAAGGAGGTGGTGGCGGTGGGGTGAAGCGCCTCCGGTGCTTTGATCACAGAGCTTTCTTGGCTTGTGCGCATGCGGAGCAGGACAAAGTGGGCACATTGCTGGCTTGGCTGGCTGACCCTGCTCCTAGATGCATAACCATTTTGGCGTTGGCTTCCTCTTCGGGATGGTTGGAATATGAGCAACATCTCATAAATGACCGATTTCGATCCTTCTATGCGACTCTGTACACCAGCCAGTTGCGGACTGGCGAGGAGGATACTCAGGCGTTTCTAGAGGGACTGGAGCTGCCCGCAATTGAGAAGGAGGCGGAGGATCTTGGACAGGATATTACTCTGGCTGAGATTCGCTGCGCCATTAAGCAATTGGTACGCAACGCAACACAGGGCAGCGATGGTTTGCCTATTGAATTCTACCCGACGTATATTGACCTCCTGGCCCCTAGATTGTTGGTGATGTACCGAGAGGCCAGACAGACGGGAATATTGCCGGCTTCTACTAGGGAAGCCATTATTGTTCCGCTCCTCAAGCCAGGAAAGCCGCTGACTGACCCAGCTGCGTACAGGGCTCTCTCCATGCTCACTAATGACTATAAAATACTGAGCCGGGTGCTGGCCACTAGACTCCTTCCCTTTATGATGTGGTTGGTGCATCCAGATCAGGGTGGCTTTATCCCAACGCTCAATACAGTCAGTAGCATACGTAGGTTGATAGGAATATTGGATGGAGGCCGTGAAATGGAGGGGCAGGCGATGGTCCCCTCCGTTGACATTGCCAAGGCATTTGACAGCCTGCAATCTGTTCTCAGTTATGACGGCATTTGAGCTTGGAGCCGGTTACGTCCTTTGGGCTGCAATACTATATTAGTTTGCGACAGGTAGAGTCCGGTGGGAGCCGAGGTGCCTTCCCTATCTGGGAACGCAGGTGTATCACGATCAGGGGGATCTCCTGGAGGGCAACATTGGGAGAGCAATGAGAGGCTTGCGAGGTAACATGAGCTTTTGGGGGACCTTGCCATTGTTGGTGGCAGGTCATGTAGCGCTGCTGAAGATGGTGGCACTTCCCCGCTTGTTATACTTTTTGCAGACCCTACTGATACGAGTACCGGTTGCTTTTTTCCGACAGCTCCGTTCCGCGGTGGGCAGCTTCATCTGGGGTGCAGGACGGCGTAGGGTGGCGCTGGATACACTGATGCGGGCGAGAGCCGAAGGAGGCCTTGCCACCCCGGATTTTGAATTGTACTATTTGGCCGCGCAATTTCAGTTTCTTACTCAGGCGGTGGCATTGGAATTTTGGGGACTGGAGGGGGGCCTGTGCCGGAGGCGCCGAGGCATGTCTTGTCATTCGTGATCCTGCAGCAGCGACTGAGGGCTGCCGAATTATCAATGGTAGAGGGCACCCTGAGGCATTGTTGGAAACTGTTCCACAATAGAACAGCGTTACCACAGTGGTGATTGGTCCGCCCTGGCGGAATGGGAGGAGATGGGCCTGCAGATGGTGGACGACCTGTATGCAGACAGCGTACTATCACCCTTTGGTGCGTTGCAGGAGACCTTGTTCTACCACGTGGCCATTACCTGATACACGCGGCATTGATTGCAGCCATAGAGAAGCATTGGTGTGCTGGCCTCTCCGAACCGCCAACAAGCGGAGCATTTCAGTATGTAGTGATGGCAGAGGGCAGGTATAGGGCAGTTACCTGTCTGTATAAACGGATGCTAGGGGAAGGGCTCAACCAGTTACAAAAACTGCGGGAGCACTGGGAGACTGACTTAGATAAAGCAATCCCGGACGCCGCCTGGTTACTGATACTTAAAAGAGCATGGAAGAGTACCAGTAACGCTAGGTTCCAGCTAATCCAATTCTTCATATTACATAGGGCATACCTCATACCAGCTAAAATTCATCCGTATTTTCGGACTGATACTGCGATCTGTCGCCGGCTGCGCGGCGCGGACCTGAGCCACATGCTGTGGGACTGTCCGCAGATGGGAACATACTAAGAGGCGGTAACCGAGTTGCTCTGTAGGATGACTGAGCGACAGGTTGTTCTGGATAAAGGAGCTTGCCTATTACACTGGTTCCCACACACTAGCAAACATAAGATAACTAGCAAGTTTAGGTTTAGGATCTAAAGTGCCTTGTGGAATTGCTGGATTATTGTCGAGCCTTCATTGCGAAATGTGGGACTCTTTCTATTCATGATGGTCCCTCCTCATGTTTTTTTTGTATTTTGAAACAAATGATTTTAAAAAATAAATAAATAATAACTCTGTATACGGGTCACCTCTATCTTCATCCTTGGCCGAAATGCCCACAGTACCGTGATGTAGTATGGTTTAGGGCCTCTTTTTGCGTACATGTTATGTTAGCATGGCTTATTAGAAGTTTAAACGCCATTTTACATTTTGCTGCTTTTTGCACACAACACTGCTTAGCTGTTTTTGCAAGTTTGCTTTCACGAAGGTCTGCCACCCTCGATACTGGCCCAAATGCAACAGCAAATTAACAGCCTTATTTGAGGAGGGAAGAAACCGCACAAAGCCCGACATCTCACATATTTGCATCAGGACGACAGAGGCCTTGGTGTCCCCCCATCTGGGCCGCTATTACGAAGCGGCACAACTGCGCTCGATGGTGGAATAGTACCAGTTAGAGTCCGAAAAGCACTGGTGCTTTATGGACCAGGGTGTGGTGGGAATCCACATCTGGAAGGTTCCTTGGCTTCCTCTGCGATATCGCCAGTCGGGTGCATACCTGTTCCCGGTCTTGCGCGCCACCATGAAGGTTTGGGATAAGGTGCAGGAGAAATGACACCTTTAAACGGTTATATCTCCTCTGACCCCCTTGATTGGGAATCCTGACTTCTCTCCGGCTCTCACAGGGAACGCTTACTTGAAATGGCAAGAAGCAAACTGCAAACATATTGGCGACCTTTTTGATGAGCAGGGAACCATGGACTTCCCCCTGCTGATGGTTCACTAGGGGATTCCCAAGGAGGCATACTGGCAGTACTTAGCGCTGCGCCACTGGGTCGCGCAGTCCCAGGTCAGTCCGCATGCTGATCGGTTCCTTACAAAATGTGAGATCTGGTACATTACCCGCACTTCGAACAAGCTTCTCCTGTCAGACATTTATAGCTTACTCAACAAGGTTCAGAAACAAACTAAGTCCGTAGCGCAGGCGGGAATCTGAGTTGGATCAGGAATTTTCCCCAAAAGAGTGGGCGGACATCATCCACAGAGCCCGGGCATCATCGAGCAGCACTTCAGGGAAAGAGATGCTCCTAAAAATTGTGCACTTCTGGTATTATACACCGGCACAGGTGGTTAAGTGGAGGCCCGCAGCAGCGATCTGTGTTGGCGCAACTGTGGTAAGGTGGTCACTTTGTCCCACATTCTCTGGCACTGCCCCAAGATACCAGCATTCTGGGATCCATCTTGCCCTTAGTTGATCACATATACCAGACAGAACTCCCTAAATTCCCCAGCTATATCTTGTTGGGACTCCCTAACCCTCTCACATATCCTCTTGGTTCATGTAGTGGTATCGCAATCACTTTGGCACTGGGAGCAGCCAAGCAGGTTCTTTTGGCGAAATGAGGTATGGATATCGTCCAAACCAAACTACACTGGCTGCACAGGCTATGGGAGGTGGTCGGGATGGAACATATCACTGCTGGGATCAACCCCACATTGCCTAAGTTTGATAGGACGGAGGTCCCCGGTGGAGTACCTTTCCTTCGAGTTAGTCGAGCTTACTTGCTCCCGCTACCTCAGGGTTCTGCGGTTCCCCATAGCCCCCCCAGCGGTCCTACCCTCCTCCACGGAGAAAGCTCAGATTTAACTCCCTACCAGGCCTGACCTCGAGTACTAGGTGGAATTCTGTCTCTTCTCTCCCCAACTGTTATACCTCTCCTCACCGCTTTACTCTACCTTTCCTGGACTCTCTTTTGCCTTCTGCGTTCGTTCCATTTTGTGTTCAAATTGATAAAAGTTGAATGAGATGGCATAAGTTCCCCCCCGGCCAGTGGTTGTAGCTGGGTGTATTGTTACTTGTTGCAACAATATTCAATAAAACGATTTAAACCATAAAAGCACAGATCCTATATAGATTTATAGGAACTACACAGCACTAAATTACACATACCATGTCCTTATTCCTCACCGAGACCCATTACGATAGTCTATGCATCTTTATGGTTTCCCAGATTTAATTGCCACAAAATTATAATATCCCAAAGTAAATAGCTGGAGAAAACCACGTTACTCAAATGTGTGAATATGTTAAAGCTTTACTAGACAGCTAAATTCTTCTGTGAAAGAGAGGTGTTTATTTACCATATGTGCATTACAGATCTGAATATTAAAGATTAGCTTATCTCTGGGTTTTATACTGAATACAATCACTTCAACGATAATGTTGCATAATCATTTCCCCAATGCATTTCTGCAAGGAGCAAACGCACCAGGCAGCTATGATCTTAAAAGTGCTCTATGCTAAGTTTAAAACCAGTTGCAAGAAACGAACATACCTGAAAATGCATCAACGCCCATCTCTTAATCGGTATAAGTATCTTGATTTTGGTTTAATCAAAATACAAATACAAGACTACAAACTGAATATTTTGATATGAGGCAAGGAGTACTGTAATTTAAAGCAATGGGTAACTGGAAAACCTAACAATAACATGGCAGCACACTTTTGGGCTGCTAACCAAAAAGGAATAAGTAAGCATCTGAAGACGGATGTTTACTGGCAAACTTATGCAGCATACTTCCATGGAGTGCATCTTTGGTAATGTCTAGTTAAAATTTCTAAAGTACTAAGCAATATTGAAGACTAAGGCCCTCAACCATGTCAGGTACCCTCTTTTCCTGTAACATCTTCAGACATTTAACTGGCAGTCGATTTTCTAAATTTTTAGCTCAAACCTTCTAGACAGTGCTGCACTGTCTGTTTCGAGACATATTATGGGTTTATAAGAAAGTAAGTAAAGTAAGTAAAAGCTTATAGAGCACACAAAAGCCAGGCGTCTTGGCGCTATAGCAGAAAACGAGTTAGAGAATGATGCGTGCCTTATTGCTGCAAAGAGAATAGCCAGGTCTTCAGCATTTTTCTGAACAGAGGTCTGGAAAGTTGTAGTCGGATGTCATCTGGTAATTAATTCCATAGCTTAGATGCTCGATATGTCAGGCTTCTACCTCCACAACTAGCCTTTTCTATTCTAGGTATCTGGAACAGACTTTTGCTAGCAGATCTGAGAGTACGCTGTGGAACGTACTCGCGGAATAATTTCTGTAGATCCGCAGCTCCACCACCAAACATTGCTTTATGTACAGAACACAGTGCTTACAATTAAATTCGCTGAGGCACTGGTAGCCAATGAAGTGTTCTAATGCCGTTAGAAATGTGGTGCTTTTGCAGAGATTGTAGTTTAGGCAATTGGCGCTTGTTTATGCTCAGGAAAAGGGCGTTACAATAGTCAATCTTCAAAGCAAATACAATGGATTTTCTGAGGTCCGGGAGAATAAAAGGGAACATTTTGCGTAGGATTTTTAGTTGGAAGAAGCATGACGATATTAACTGATTAATCTGGCCTCCAAAGCTTAGTTGGTCGTCAAGCAAGATTCCCAAATTCCTGCCCTTTACTGCGGGTACTGGGTATTGACCTGCCTCCGCCGACCACCACTCTTGGTTCCAGAGCGGTGACCCAGTCCCAAACTCCATAACCTCAGTTTTACTCTTGTTTAATTTAAGGTAGTTCTGGTGCATCCATTCCATGATCTGTTTCAGACAGCCATGAAATCTCCCTGCCATTGTTTCGCCACTTGAGGAGATGGAGATGACAATGTGAGTGTCATTGGCGTATGATATCAATGAGAAACCATGCCCCCTAGTCAGTTCAGCCAGGGGTGTAACATAAATGTTGAATAACGTTGGAGACAGTGCTGACCCCTGGGGGACTCCACAGGGGAGGGAAAATCTCTCTGATTCATAATTGGCCCAGCACATATCAATAACATACAGGAGCATGGAGTAATCCTATTGACTAAAACTTTTGACTTTTGTTAGAAATTGGGTCTCTAGTTGACAGAGGTATGCACCTTGTCCCAGTAGAGACCACCACACTAGTCAGGGTAAGTCAGATACACACCCTAAATTAATCTGGGCTCACCCGCTGATAGCTTGGCACAGAGCAGGCTTAAACGGCAAAGTGTAAAGTATTTGTCTAACACTTAAGTAAAACAGTGAAAATACCATACAAAAATAATCTACACCATACTAGAAAAATAGAGCTGAATTTAATGACCAAAACATCAAAAATTCCATAAGTATAACCGGAGCTATGCGTTTTAGGTCGAGCCTGGCGTACGCAGCGCAAAGCGCTGTTGCCAGCGAGGCTTATTGTTGTGGACTTGCCTCGGTAGTGGGACAGGAGATGGGCACGCGCAGAGCTTTTGGCGATTTGAGCAGGTGCACACGCACGTACAGCCACGCACTGTGCACATCTCCTGTCCCTCTTCCGAGGCACGTCAACCTCCTGCAATAGCATTTTTGTAATGCTCCCACGCGCTCCACACTTACAGCATGCCCCACTTACCGGCTCTTGAGGGGACTCTGCGCTGCTCCCCGGCTGGTCTCCTTGTGGCAAGGGGGCCTCTTCACCCGGTCACTGGTGCAGAAACATGCAGGGCCCCCTCAGCTCACGGGAGCCCCGGACACTGCCGCGCGCTCGACAGCACACATGCTCAGTACGTAAGAAATGCATGTCAGCGTGTGTGTTCCTGTGAATACGCCCATCGCGTGCTTTGAGTTACCGTCCATGTCAGCTTGTCTTTAGTTTTGTTATTGAGGCACAACACAATTTTTTCAAGCATACTGGCATGACGCACTATGGTAGCCACGTGCAATTCTTATTGTGCGACTCACCATTTCATTTTCTAATTTAAACTATACTTTGTTATGCAGCGGCACACCACGCTTGATCTGTGTGGCAGCTGCACGCATTTCTATTTTTTGCTTCACGATGTTCACTTTGTGAAATGGATGGAACCGCGTTACTTCAAGATGGCGGCTCTTCTCAGCAAATCAGTAGTTTGACGAGCGCATTCTGGAAAATTGTAGCCAAGAGGCATGAACATTACTCGGACACAATTGCGCAAATAAGGTAACTTAGGCTGCGTGATTTGTAGACCGGTGGAACTCTATGTTGGCAAGAATTCGGCCTTCCAAGAGTCAGACTATGTGCTGTGTCGGAGGTGGGGAGGTGGGCAAATGCTTTGGCTCCTCGTCACCCATCAAATCCCCCCACGACTACTTCCTAAACGCAGTCTCTTCGCCCGTCGTCGGCTCCCCATCTGCTTCATAAGTCGTTCATCTCCTTTCCCGCTGCGGGCTGGAGGCCCTGCCACCTCCCCGACCCAATCCGCCGGGAGGTCTCCAGTTCCCCTATCCCCGACTGCCTAGGGAAACACCCTGAAACAAGACTTTCCCTCAAGCTGCCACCCCTAATTCTGCTAGCCATATGAGCGCCCGTCTCAAAATGCAACTGTGTAGCTAATATTGGTGTTGGAACCGGACATCCGCTAACATCAAAGTGGTGGTTTAATTTCTATATGAGAACTTAAGGATCATTGGTTACTTCTTTTTTTAATATGAGGGGTGGTAGCAATGTGCGGTACTCTTCCTTACCACGTGGGATAAGAGAGGGAACTGTACAGTACACCGTCTGAAAAATACCCTTGCAGGGTCTTTGTAGACATTACATATTCAGACATTACTATAAATCACCAACAGCTACTTACACCTACTGCTTCTGTCCTCTATAGAAAGCCGCCCGATTACACAACAAGCTGTTACCACCACTGAACCTCCAGTGCAACACAAGATGACATAATGGTATCTATGCCAGGGGTAATATTAAGTAAAATACAACGGGTGTGAAAAATTAAACTCTTCCTATTGGTGGCCGTCAGAGTTTATGTTTTATACCCTGTTTTCTAACCTGAAACGCATAGGCATGTTCTTTAGCTCGAACCTGCAACCAGCTCTACACTTACTACACTTTTATTGTTTTCCCATATTTTTTCTTTTAATGGTAATGGGTAATATTTGGGTACCTATGGTCATTGCGTTACCAATAATTGAGAAAAACAGGGACCCCCTGAACCATGGATAGTATGATTCCTAGGACAGGGATAAACTGTTTTGAAAAATATCACTCCTAGGCAATCTAAAATACCAGACTCAAGATAGAAAATGAAACAAGACAGTATGCAATACATGAAAACTTAACGGGCAACAAGTACAAAGTATATTCAATTAATTTTTTTAATTTTTTTAAATTCCCATATTGGAAATTACATAATACATTAGTCTTTCTATATACATATACACACTTGGGTACTCTATTTGTGAAACAAACATTAAAAATATATCAATTTAGTTTCAATTTGTTTCCAAACAAACATTAAAAAAGTGGCAATATAGTCTCAATTTTTAGACTATATTGCCACTTTTTTAATGTTTGTTTGGAAACTAAATTGCTATATTTTTAATGATTTTTTTTTAAGATTGTTCACAAATAGAGTACCCAAGTGTATATATATAGAAAGACTAATGTATTATGTAATTTCCAATATGGGAATTAAAAATATTTATATATTAAAAATTGAATATACTTTGTACTTATTGCCCGTTAATTTTTCATATATTGCATACTGTCTTGTTTCATTATCTATCTTGAGTCTGGAATTTTAGATTGCCTAGGAGTGATATTTTTCAAACACATTGTGTTACCAATGCCTTTTCCTTTTGCTTATTTTCAACAGGTAGCCCTCGCAACTGATAATTGCAAATAACCTTAATGTTTTAGCTCCGTCTGGGTGCTTAACATTGCACCGTGTACAGCATATTTTACAATTTTGAGTAGTGCTTATTTGTAATAGTTACTCCATTTTTGTTTGGCTGTCCCGCCCTACTATGGTAAATTTAAATAAGTATTTGCAATGCAATAGGTCTCGCATTTGCGAGAGTTTGGTCTATTGGCATTGTAAATGATAATCACTTTTTAATGTATTTGTTGGTTTTTAAAATAGATAAATAAAAAGCATTGTCATTTACAATGCCAGTAGCCTAAACTCTCGCAAATGCGAGACCAATTGCATTGCAAATGCTTGTTTAAAGAATATATGAAAACACTGTGCTTAGAGTCAAAAAAACACCAACCACGGTTATCTGGTTGCGCTGGACTGGGTCAAATCTGAAAAGTCAAGCCAATTGGATGGAGCACGGGTTGGACACAGAAACCATGTAGGCCCTGCTTCAACATGATGTTCATGAAGAAAAACGTTGACGTTGAGGATGGGCTGCGAGGATTGGAGAAGGTGATGGGTCGTTGTCAATCCGAAGGATTGTAGTTGGTGCAGCAGTTCCGAGTCAGGGTCCGCATCATCATCAAGCTCCGGGCAGTGAAGGCAATGCAATGTCGTTGATCCGAGTGGTCGATGCTGGTGAGTCCTCAAAGTGACGATGTGTCTGCATCAAAGGCGAATGTGTCAGTTCCAACCGGCGCAAAGCAGGAGATGCATAGATTTTTGCAAAAGCAGCCAGAAAAACCATCTAAGAGGCCTGGACTGTATTGGCACCAATTGGCAGGGCAGAGCTCACAGGTGGCAGAGTCCAGAGGAAGCAGCAGGCTTGAATGACGTCTTTGATATCCCTGAGTCTTCAGAACAGAGGGCAAGCCAGCAAGCCCTTGGAGTCATTTGGTTCTGGGGATGGAGAGATTCAGGTCTAGAACTTCTCACCACCAGACAACGTGTAGCAGGCAGCGGGGCAGACACAGCATAGGAGGAGTCTAGCATATCCAGCAGGGTCCATCTGGGTGTCAGTCCTTTTAGCAGCACAGCAGTCTTTATTCTTGGCAGTGTGTCCTCAGGTCCAGAGTAGACTGAGTTGGTGGTTTTAGGGGTCCAGTACTTACACCCAGTTGTGCCTTTGAAGTGGGGGAGACTTCAAAGAGAGTCCTTTGAAATACCTAAGGTCGCTGCCCTGGCTCTAGACTCACTACATGGGGGTATGCAGCCCTTTGTGTGGGGGACAGCTACAGCCCTATTCAGGTGCAAGTGTCGGCTCCTCCCTCCCATCCCGCCCAGGAAGATCCATCAGGAGCTGACTCATCCAGAAGTGAGCAGAGTGCCACCCAGGGAGAGGAAGAAGAGGACTCACCCAGTAGCAAGTAGAGCCCAACCCAGGGGAAGGCAGGCAAAGCTTCACCCAGAAGAGGGCAGAGCCCGACCCAGAGGGAAGCAGGCGCAGGCTCACCCAGAAGCAAGCAGAACCCAAACCAGGGGAAGGCAGGCCTGGACTCACCCAGAAGTGCAGAGCGCCCAACCCAGGGGGAAGCATGTGCAGGTTCACCCAGAAGCGAGCAGAGCCCAACCCTGGAGAGGCAGGCTGGGACTCACCAAGTAGCAAGGACAGCCCAACTCAGGGGAAGGCAAGCGCGAACTCACCCAGTAGCGGGCAGAGTCCAACCCAACGGGAGAGCGGCACAGAATCACCCAGCAGAAATCAATGCTCAACCCAGGGGCAGGCAGACGCAGACTCACCCAGCAGCGAGCAAAGCTCAACCCAGGTGGGGTGGGGGGGGGGGGGGGGGGGTTGGCGGGGGCAGGCGCCGACTGATCCAGAAGCAAACAGAGCCTAACACAAAGGGAGGCTGGAGCGGATTCTTCCAGAAGCATACAGAGCCCAAAACAGGGGGAAGTAGGTGCAGACACACCCAGAAGGGAGCAGCGCCTAACCCACGGGGAGGCAGTCATGGACTCACCCAGAAGCGAGCAGAGCCTAAACCAGGGGGAAGAAGGGGCGTACTCACACAGTAGTGAGCACAGCCCAACCAAGGGGGAAGGCAGGCACGGACTGACCCAGAAGCGAGCAGAGCCCAAATCAGGGGGAGGCAGGCGCAGACTCACCCAGTAGCGGGCAGAGCCCAACACAGGGGGAGGAAGGCGCGTACTGACCCAGAAGCGAACAAATCCCAACCCAGTGGGAGGCAGGCACAGACTCACCCAGAAGAGAGCAGAGCCCAACCCAGGGGAGGATGGCGCAGACTCACCCAGTAGCAGTAACAGACCAACCCAGGGAAGGCAGGCGCGGAATGACCGAGAAGCATACAAAGCAGAGCCCAACCCAGGGGGAGGCAGACACAGACTCACCCAGTAGCGGGCAGAGCCCAATCCAGGGGGAGGTAGACGCAGACTCACCCAGCAGCAAGCAAAGCTCAACCCAGGATATGTAAATTGTAAATTGATACTTGTATAGAGCAGTACTCACCTGCAAGGGTCTCAAGGCGCTTGTACGAATACCGCTGTGGAACCCATCCTGGCTTTCCCTGTGAGGCGTCCACTCCTGGGCACCCCCGAGGTGGAGGCCAGGCATCCTTAGCGTTGTGGGGGCCGTTGTGGAGATTAAGCAAGCTATTATCCAGAGTTGCAGAGTGGGACTCCATGATTGGAATAGGCACTGAGGCGAGAATGATCAGGTCCGTGGAATTTTTGAGCCCAAGACCCGCCGAGGCGGGGAATTGAACCCTGGTCCCGGGCTAGACCTTTGCATCAGGGTCTGACGCTCTAATCATTGAGCCACACTTCTCCACAGGATGAGGCAGGCGCAGACTCATTCAGTAGCGAGCAGAGCCCAACCAAGGGGGAAGCAGGCCCGGACTCACCCGGTAGCGAGCAGAGCCTAACCCAGGGGGAGGCAGACGTGGCTTCACTTAGAAGCGAGCAGAGCCCAACCCAGGAGGAGGCAGGCGCAGGTTTGCCCAGAAGTAAGCAGAGATCAACACAGAGGAGGCAGGCACGAGAGCCTAGAAGTAAGCAGAGCCCAACCTATGGAGAGGCAGGCCCGGACTCACCCAGAAGTGAGCACAGCCCAACCCAGGGGGAAGCAGGCGTGGACCCTCAGAAGTGAGCAGGTCTCAACCCAAGAGGAGGCAGGCGCAGACTTACCGAGTAGAAAGCAGAGCCAACCCAGGGGGAGGCAGGCACAGACTCACCCAGCAGAATGCAGAGCCAACCCAGGGGGAGGCAAGCGTTGGTTTACCCAGGAGGCGAGTGGTGCCTGACGCAGGGGGAGGCAGGCGTGGGTTCACCCAGAAGCAAGCAGAGCCAAATCCAGAAAGAGGTGGGCACGGACTGACCCAGGAACGAGCAGAGCCCAATCTAGAGGGCGGCAGGCCTGAACTCATATAGAAGCAAGCACAGCCCAACCCAGGGGGAGGCAGGCATAGACTCTCCCAGCAGCGAGCAAAGCTCAACCCCGGGGGAGGCAGGCATGGACTGACACAGAAGAAAACAGAGCCCAACACAGTGGAAGGCAGGCGCAGACTGACCCAGAAGCAAACAGAGCCCAACCCAAGGGGAGGCAGGCGCGGTCTCCAAAATAGTAAGAACAGCCCAACCCAAGGGGAGGTAGACGCGGAGTCATCCAGAAATGAGCAGAGCCTAACCTAGGGGGAGGCAGGCGTAGAAACACCCAGAGGCGAGCAGAGCACAACCCAGGGGGAAGTAGGCCCAGAATCACCCAGAGGCAAACGGAGAACAACCGAGGGGGGGCAGGCCTGGACTCACCCAGAAGAGAAAAGAGCCCAACCCAGGGGGATGCAGGCCCGGACTCACCCGGTAGCGAGCAGAGCCTAACCCAGGGTAAGGCAGGCGTGACTTCACTCAGAAGCGAGCAGAACCCAACCCAGGAGGAGGCAGGCGCAGGTTCAGCCAGAAGCTAGCAGAGCCCAACCCAGGGAAGGCAGGCCTGGCCTCACCCAGAAGGTAAACCTCCACAGTTAAATAATTCTGTCCAATCCGATAGACATTTGTAACAGTACAGACCAGGCATCGTTCTGTATAATTTTGTTAGTTCTATTCAAATTTGCATCAGGAAGGTTATTATGAAGATGGGCTGCCATGGCACATAATGTCCAATTTCTTGATTTATACTAATTAGTGACACCAATCTTTGTGCAGATGTACAGTAATGCAACTTCTTAATGGCATCAGAAGCCCATTCACAGTGACCTACTTATGCATGAGCTCCGCTGTGCTGTGATTGGCTGCTGCATATCTGGCACCAAGGAGAGGACCTACACACACTCATTCGGGGATGCTCTCTTTCAGAAATGGCTATTTACGTCGCACCCATAGCAGTAGGGTAGCGTGATGTGTCTTTAATTGTGTCTTTAATTACCGCTGAACGGCTTTCATAAAAGCAACATCAGGTGAAAAATAAACAACAATGACCTCAGAAATAACAAGGCACTTGATTTCAGCAAGCATGGCAGCGCAATGTTATGCATGCTCACACAACCCGTGTGCTAATTAGTAGCTGTCTGAAAATACTCATTAGCGTGGATTCCTTCCGTTCCTTTTAGAGTCATAGACAGGACTGCGAGATTCCCTCACACGCCGGCTTCCTACAGTCATGAAGGTACAGACTCACTTGGACACATACATACTCCAGCATTGATATCACGAGTATTCAGGGCTTTAAGTGGGATGAAAAAACTGGGAGGTCTCTCAAAGAGGCGTGGCTGATGTAAAAAGGGCGTGGCTTAAGAACACTCCAGCAAAAAATCTGTGCTGAGCATAGTGTGACGCCCGACTGGTATTTTGCAGCTTCTGCCATTGCATCTAGATATATAATACAAGTAACATTACACCTACAACGAGTCAGAACTATTGGCGTTGCCAATGGTTAATTACATAAGATAAATAAGCAACAGCTATGAGTTTGTTGCAGAGACGCAACTAGAGCCAAATTTTAGTGGAGATGCAGGAGCTCTACGAAGGGGTGAAAACACAACAAAGTCTGGTTAACAAGTTGTAGTGTAGTTCCCATATTCCCAATAGGCTCTGTACATTGGAATAATATATCCTGTAGCTTAGACGTAGGACTGAGGTCTACTAGGTCTCTACTGATTATATTAGACTTAATTGTGAGTGTCAGCTAGCTCAGAGGTCACTAGAAACTTTCTCGAATAAACAAGAAGGGATTAGTTTCTGACAACCGCATAAAACATGACAACTTTGTTTCCCAAGAATAAGAAATCAAATCTCTAGAGTCACGGAAACAATAGATAACTATTTCGCTCAATCAATCGTGCATGCTTAGTTTCACCAGAGGTGCAAGAGGAATAGAGAGACGGCGTTTTCAATAAAAAGGTATTTATTGAACAGTCTTCTTTCTCAAGCATTGAAAATGAACTGCTACAATAGTAAAGCTTACTATGAAGCACAATGCATACAATACGAACAGTATTATAAAGTAGTACTGTAAAAGCATGATATGGTTTCTAAGCCATAAAGTGCATAAAATGCATAAAATACATAAAATACATACAACGATAAAAGGATGACTAAAATACTCAACTGGTGCTTCTAGAATACGCCTACCCCGGTGTACCTAACCTAAGTCTGGTAAGAGGGAGGGAGTATAAGAGGAGGAGTTTAAGTCTCGGAGTTCTCTGCCAGGAATCTGATTCCGATAATTCTCTAAGAGGTCTAATCAGCTCCGTACCTTTGTTTTAGAATGAAGGAGGTCCTGTATCTCATATATAACTTAAAATATATATATATATATATATATATATATATATATATATATATATATATATATATATATATATATATTTATTTTATGGACGTTTATTGGCTCAATTAACTACTTACGATATTAAAACAACAGTCTTGTCTTGTTTCAAGTCCTGAACTTTTCACTACAAATGATTGGTATCAGGTGTATATCATTGCTCTCGGGTCTATCAATGTAATTAATTTAATGGATACAGACCAATACTTCTACACCCTGAATGACTGTTCTATTGTCTGCACGTTTCAAGGAATCAATTTTCCGAAACAAACTTTAGGAGTTTCTAATCTCTTAAAATAACTAAATCTCCCCGTTTCAAAAAATCTGAAGTATGTAAAGAAAAGCTTCTAAGTGAAAGTTAATAATGAATATGAACCGGCAGAAAAGTAGCCAGGAGCAATGACTGGATTCTGAATTATTTTAACAACAGTCCTTAGGTAATGATTTTGATCCTAATTTCTTTATACTGGTTTCACTGATTTACTAAATTCACTAAATACCTTTTAACCACCACAACTAACCATCGATTAGTAAAAAACAGCCAAATCATGCTTCAATTTACACAGGTCACCAGTAGTTTTTCACGGACCACAATGTAATACCATTCCAATAAAGATTTCTAAAAACTGTATATAGTTGATGGTGGCAGGGTCAAAGGCTGAGGGATTCTTGTTGGGGTAAGATGGGAGGAGAAGCTGGCGTTAATCAGATAAGAGAACAGAAAATGGTACCCTTGCTGTCTGTACACCTCTTGACATCACACACATGCCTTTCACAGCTGCGGCACAGAAGATCCTTATGAAGCGGTGAAACAAACTCTGCAGTCGTATTTTAGCCGTCGCAGCGGCAACAGCAAATGAGGACAACCATAAAAGGATGAAGGACACAAAACATGCATCTTATCCAAGGTATCATACTAAGTGGCAAGAGGAGGGAAGGTGACCTCTGGTCAGGAGGGGGTTCCAACTGAATACAGACACACTGCCTTTTAGAAATACATATTGCGGCAGTGTGCATGGCCCTCCTATCAACTACTAAGGCCGATTCATTTAGACTGAGGCAAAACCACTCAAGTGGAAAAACACTTTTTATCAGGAACTAATCGCTAATCTTTCCACTCTAATGGAAAATGTGCTCTGTTGAGCTTCTGAGCCATTACTTGATGTGACTCAGAGAGGACGCGATGGTGGTGGCGCGGAAGACGTGGCGCTCAAGGGAGGGGGCAGCGATGGGAAGTCGAGACTGTACCTTAAAAAGCAGACTGTCGTCCTTCTGCTCGGCATACATGGAGGTGAGGCGGTACTGGTTCTCGGTGGTGATATCGATCTGGTACCCCGTCAGCATGTAGCACACCGTCCGGAACTCGTGGATCTTCTTCTGAAACACCTCCTTGAGCCTCTGGTTCTTGAGTTCGGCGCTTTCCACTTGTTTCTTCAAATCTAAGATTTTGGATAGAAATGAAATAAATCCCTTTTGAGTATGGATTAGAGCGGGGAATAACTAGGCATGCAGTTCATTCAGGTTGCTGGTCTTGTAAAAAAAAACACAAACACGAACAAGGTTGATTCAGCGGGTGGGGCATCAGGAACCCACATGCACCACAACAATAATGCGTCACTGCAGTAAGTCCAAGAGGCCATCCTGAAAACACTGGAACGTCTACCTACTGACTGGCCTACAGCACTACAGCCTCAGTAAGGTAACCTGCCAAAGTCACCCTTGCCCATGCAGCCAAATGTTCTTATGTGGTATATTAATGCTCCTCCATCAGTCAATCTAATATTTTTGAACTGCATCACTTGAGATTTTGGGACTGTAATATCACTAACCCTATAATAAGCTGGGCCCTAGAAGCCCCTTCCTGCAAAATGTTGACTAAAAGCAAGCAAAGGCTAACTGCACCTCTCCGGAGTTGGGTCCAGGTAGCAGCTTTCTGTCTTCTTCAGAGAATTATTTTGTCTATTCCATCTCCTTAAGATTCCCACAATAATTTCTACCCCTGCTGACTATATTACGGTGCCAGGGCCCTCATCAGGATGCCACTGCAGCCTACACCACCCATTGCCTCTGCTAGCACTATCAATGACAGTACCAAACCAGCTACTACCCATTACACTCTTACAAGTGTGACAGTTCAGACTATTCCAGACCCCCAAAGCTATAAGATTAGCATGGGCAGCAGGTATTAGTCATTTTAAACGCATATTGAATTTTTAAACAACTGCTATGCTCGCTCTGAGTCAGACAAACAGCACCACCACGTAGCAGACTGTCATAAGTGCCTGTGCTGCCAATTAATCGCCGGTGCCGAGCACCGCAAACCACCAGCTCAAATTAAGCACTGATATATTAGAAGATAGATTCAAGCACTCTACAACATATTTTAGGGAGCTGTGAGTAATTTTCCTATTGGGTCCTATTACATTTATTATTACAGATGATCTATGTCACAACACACTACTAAGCAGAATATAACACATGGGAGCCTGGTATCCCTCTATAAAAGTCCATCTTTAATTGCCTTATCACAGGCGACTTCTGACGTCTCCAGTCACCTGCTCAACTGCAATAAATATTTACAGACGGGTTGGGGTGCCAGAGCCAGCTATCAAGGTGAAAGGCAGGTCACGGAGCATCAATGCAGCGGAAGCTTAAGCAAAGCATCTAAAACCGCAATTGGCTTTGCATTCTTCTGATCTTATTTCCTCAATGGAACAGTGATGAGTAGTGCGGAGATCTGTATAGGCACATGTTTATTTTTACGCACTAAAGTCCATTGAAAGAATATCACAATAGCTCTCCATTTATCTACCCATTTTTAGCCCCATATTTTTTTTTTATCCGACTTACATTGAACAATATCTTTTTTAAACAAATTACCTGCACTGCTTTTTCATACCATTAATTTCCCACTAGATTGTGCTTTCACTCTTCCTTTTTAACCCACCTTTAGAGGAATTTTTGTGATATAGAGTAAACATTGCTTACAAATTGTGCATGTAAATGGGTAATTATTTAGTTTATGCTCAAAGCAATAATAAATCACAAACCGTAGCACCACCAAAAAAAAAAAAAAAAAAAAAAAAAAGAGTTTGACTCTATGCTGTGTGGTAAATATAATAACATACTTATAAAGAAACAGGGTCAAAGCTTTTAAAGGTTCCAGCACCAGACATCACTATCAAGTAGGCCTGTTTAATTGATTCCTAACCTCGCTGCATTGGGTTTGGGATGTGACCCGCATCCATCCCACTCTGGCGGAAAAGGTCCACCGTTACCAAACTCTAAACTGACCCTGCACTCGAGAAGCGTGTATTCTTATTTATATAACCAGTGTAGTACAATTTGCATTGATCAATAAAAGAAAATATCACAAACAGAAAGACTTCCCAGACTAGAAATATTAAGCAGTCATGTGTCTTGATTATAGTTGTATTGAATCCTTCATTAAAACTCAATTAACCTCCTTTTTCTTTTTTTTAAAACCACCACACAATTGATTTCCCGCCAACGCGTTTCATCCCTCTTGGGACTTCTTCAGGGCTAGAGGCAATTACAAAACACTATCTACAATATGTGCAAGTTAAAAACATTGAATTAATTACAAATATACAGTTAATAAAAATCTAATACAAGATTGTCTATAATCAAGACACATGACTGCTTAATATTTCTGTCTGGGAAGTCTTTCTGTTTGTGATATTTGCTTTTATTGATCAATGTAAATTGTACTTCACTGGTTATATAAATAAGAATACATGCTTCTCGAGTGCAGGGTCAGTTTAGGGTTTGGTAAATATAATAAGGTGGTGTCCCCAGGTGGCTATCAAGACATAGGACCTCCTGCCTGCTCATGACAGTCCTGTGGGTGTAGCGGGGTTGAACGTGTGTTGTGGAGCACACTGTCAGGATGCGGGGGAGGAAGGGAGGAGTGTGTCGTTGAATGTATGCTGGGCTACAGTGGTCAGGTGGTGTTATTAGGGTCGCATCCTAGGTGGCTGCTATTGAGAGATTTCACAGACCCCGTATTTCCTCTCGCCCAGTGGCCCACTATATTCTACCAGTGTGAAACTCCTGGAAGTGACGAGGCTTTCCAATGCATTGTGATAGTGCACCGGCTAATAATAAGTCGAGGTCAATAAAGCGACTGGTCGCTCCTCCCACCTTCTGACTTTTATAAAAGCCTACTAGGCACCCTTCAAGGAGGGAGAGGTCTAGGTGTCCTCTAGCCTGGGTGAAGCCCGTACATATCTCATCCCAAAAGGAGCGGACAATAGGGCAATCCAACGAACATATAGAGGACATACACCTTTGGGGTGTGATGGGAAAGGAAGTTGGGCGACACAGCGGGGTAAATTTCGTGAAGTTTAATCGGTGTTAAATATGCTCCGTTTAATATGTTATGCTGTACGTATTGAAATTGTGCATTACGTGAGACCTTGCATATCTATGCTCTGGACCATTTCTTTAGGGGTTAGGGGAAGGCCTATATCTGGTTTCCACTTCTGCCAGATAGGGGCTAGTATGCCTGGGGTCTCGTCTGGTATGAAGCTTTCATTCTTCATGTCTCGAAGTATATTATCTGATTTATATAAAATGAAAGAGAACGCCAAGGATATAAGCAGGTTGAAGGAAGTGTGGTCGTGTGACCGTGTGTTATAGGGAATAAACGTGTGCTGTAAATTTTAGGGAGGTTACTCCGCAGTTCAATGACCTTATAAAGAAACTCTGCCTGCAGCCTCGCTCCTCCACATTGTCACATAAATCTTCTGTGATTTGCAATATTCCTATAATGTACAGCAGTGGTACTTTAGCCGATATGTGATGTCTCTAATAGCTTATAGTAATGTATAAAACTTACCTCAGTTTGTACCCAGCTCTATGCTTAGTCTTGACCCTGCTCCAGTCAGAACACTCCAGGCCAAACTGCCAAGCCAAGTAGTCCCTGAACCGGAACACAAGCAACCCAGGACCGGTTTTGCCTTAGTTATGGGCTCATCAGCCGGGTACAGCTTGGTTCCAGTAATACAGTGTGCAATGCACCCAGACATGGTCATACCCGTCCCACTTAAGGTAACAAACTAAAGTATACCTAAAGAGATTGATGGAATGCATGAATTAATCTCAGCCTTTGGTAATTACTCGGGCCACATGTGGTGTGAGCACAACAGTTCTGAGGCACAGGAAATGTCCAGGTATGTTTACACCACCTCACCTTGCTACGCCCGACACAGTGTTAGGCATAGCAAAGAATAAAATAAAAAAGACAGCATTTGCTAAAGTTCATTTAGAAAGAGTAGCTTTAAGGTGGTGTGGTGCAGGAGGGACAGGTCTGACAAAGAACAAATGTTGCTATGAGAACAGCAACAAAATCAACAAACTAACCAAAAAAACATAGCAAGAGAAGGAAAATAAGAAGGAAGATGGGGGTTGCGGTCGGTCTCAAAAGTGTGTAAAAGAAAAAAAGAGGTTAATAAGAGAAATTAAAAAAAAAACATTTGCACAGAAAACAGGGCTACAAGGAGGCATGCCTATGACCAACACATACAAGAACTAGTCACCTAAGACACTTTAACAGCATTACAATGTCGTGTGTAGCCCTGAAACCCTGAAAGTTCAGGCAGGTGGATACATAAACAAAATCAAAGCTGCGAGGAGGGAAAGCACTCTTTTCTGTGAAAGCACACAATCTTTTCCCAAATAAAACATGTACTCTAGGCTACCAACATGTGGGCAGAACGCTCTGTAGTTCTCATTCAAGTTGTTTTTAAGGTTGATTACACTCCGTCTGGCGACAGCTGGGCTATCAAGCCAGAGCTAAAAAGCTAAATTCAATGTTAGTTGGATTACAATTACCTAATCTAAACCAGACTGGGGATTCTTCATAAAACAGATGAAACTTTCCACTGCTAAATTTTTCCTCAAACATCACGGAGAAGTACCCATCCTCTGGTATGACTTTGTCACACCGCAAACAGGACTTGTGCGGGTTACCACAAAATTGGGTTAAACTCCACTGTCATGGATGGGATTGCAATGAACATTGACAAAGATCTGGACAAAGGGCAAGTGCACCTAGTTACTGAGAGTAACACCAAAAAGACACTGGCTTCTTGCTTTTTGAGCTCAGAAGCTCTATTCATGGTGGCCATGACCTTGCCAAACTACCACTCGCCATCTATATGACCGTCATAGGTGGCGGGTTTATTTTGCTTTCTAAATGGTGTAGGTTTTGTGGGAAAAGCTGTATAAAATCAAATGGTCCAATGCTCCGGAAACATAATGCATGTTTCTGACCCTCCCCCAAGATTTGGTTTGGTTTTTAGGTCTCGCCTGTCGATGCGCATGCGCATCGAGCAAGCGAGACTATGGGGGCTCATCGACTCTTTATCTAACTTGCAAGGAATCGTGGCGATTCCTTGCAGTGCCCGTGACTTTTAAGGTCAATGCGCATGCGCATTAAGCTTATGCGCATGCGCATTGACCTTAAAAGTCACGGGCGCGTGCATGTCAACGATCGAATATAGCTGCTTTCTATAACAAACTGTATGATATTAGTTTGCTCTATGTTATGAACTGCAGAACACTGTACGTTTTATTAATGCGACTATGCATATGTAACTGCTTACCGTTCACCCAGCATGTTTACCCAGTTTAGTCCTGATAGACACGTTGTATAAGATGCGTACGCCACGATTTTTTATTTAATGCATCATTCCATTCACTCACTAAACTGCAAACACCTTTTTCACTACGCTTCTTATCCTTCCTCAGTTTTTTCGTACTTTATTTTTCAACCCATTCCGCGTAATACGCTGACATCTTCAACATTCTTAACCACTACAAAATGGCCGTCGCATAAAACATCCTTTATTCCTTTGTTCGACACTGCCCCAAGATGGCCGCCACCGCTGTTAGTCCCTTTTCGGGTCTAGTCACTTCGTAAGCGCATATGGTGCAGTCACCAGATCTTCACGATCAAACGCGCATGCCGACACCAAGACCAAACGCCGAAGTCATTATCGCTACACCGACCGATACGCGGTAAGATCACGATTATTGCACAACAACTCGCGTTTATTTATATGGGGAGTACGAACCAATATGACTCAAGCAATGAGGCATAGCACTAACAACATTTATCACTACACTGACCGGTACGCGGTAAGATCATGATTATTGCATAACAACTCGCGTTTATTTATATGGGGAGCACGTACCAGCATGACTCAAGCAATGATGTATAGGACTAACAATCTTTGAGCACGTGGGCCACACCCACACGTATTACCAATAGATAAGCCAACTGTTTCACGTCGAGTCTTTCACTACACTTTTCCGAGATTTTTTTTAACCTGGATTGCGCAACAGTTCACTGAGCACCTATTCCGATTTTTTAGCGACTAGTATGGACTTCATGTCTGTTCCACACGCGCTCTATATTATGAGTTCAACTATATAACAGAGACCTTCGTTGAGGCTACTCTCTTCATTCTGTTCTTCCCGCTTACTGCACAGCCACCGTGAGCTTCTTCGCCACTCTGTGTTTCACCCCTTCCCCCCACCTGGCCGCCCTTGCTCCCCTACCAATTGCCTACTCACCCAGATGCCCCAGAATTGACACACAACCTTATGTCCAGGCTCTCACTTCACCACCCTGGTAGTGTTCATGCCCCCTGCTCTCCCTCAACCCCTCACCCTCAACCCCTCACCCTCAATCCCTCACCCTCACTCACCCTCACTCACCCTCACCCTCAACCCCTCACTCACCCTCACCCACCCTCAACCCCTCACCCTCACCCACCCTCAACCCCTCACCCACCCTCAACCCCTCACCCTCACTCACCCTCAACCCCTCACTCACCCTCAACCCCTCACTCACCCTCACTCTCACTCATCCTCACTCACCCTCAACACCTCACCCTCACTCACCCTCACTCACCCTCACCCTCAATCACCCTCAACGCCTCACCCTCAACGCCTCACCCTCAACCCCTCACTCACCCTCACTCTCACTCATCCTCACTCACCCTCAACACCTCACCCTCACTCACCCTCAACACATCACCCTCACTCACTCACCCTCAACACCTCACCCTCAACACCTCACTCACCCTCACTCTCACTCATCCTCACTCAACCACCCTCAACCTCACTCACCCTCAACACCTCATCCTCAACACCTCATCCTCAACACCTCATCCTCAACACCTCACCCTCAACACCTCACCCTCAACACCTCACCCTCAACACCTCACCCTCAACACCTCACCCTCAACACCTCACCCTCAACCCCTCACTCACCCTCACCCTCACTCACCCTCACTCACCCTCACTCACCCTCACTCACCCTCACTCACCCTCACTCACCCTCACTCACCCTCACTCACCCTCACTCACCCTCACTCACCCTCACTCACCCTCAACCCCTCACTCACCCTCACTCTCACTCACCCTCACTCTCACTCACCCTCACTCACCCTCACCCTCACTCACCCTCACCCTCAATCACCCTCAACGCCTCACCCTCAACGCCTCACCCTCAACACCTCACTCACCCTCACTCTCACTCATCCTCACTCACCCTCAACACGTCACACTCACTCACCCTCACTCAACCTCAACACCTCACCCTCACTCACTCACCCTCAACACCTCACCCTCAACACCTCACTCACCCTCACTCTCACTCATCCTCACTCAACCACCCTCAACCTCACTCACCCTCAACACCTCATCCTCAACCCCTCATCCTCAACCCCTCACCCTCAACACCTCACCCTCAACCCCTCACCCGCAATCCGTCACCCTCAACCCCTCACCCTCACTCACTCACCCTCAACCCCTCACCCTCAACCCCTCACTCACCGTCACTCTTACTCACCCTCACTCACCCTCACTCACCCTCACTCACCCTCACTCACCCTCACTCACCCTCAACACCTCACTCACCCTCACTCATCCTCACTCACCCTCACTCACCCTCACTCACCCTCACTCACCCTCACTCACCCTCAACACCTCACTCACCCTCACTCATCCTCACTCACCCTCAAAGCCTCACCCTCACCCACCCGCAAACCCTCACCCTAACTCACACTCAGCCTCACTCAGCCTCACTCACCTTCACCCTCACTCACACTCACTCACCCTCACTCTCACTCAGCCTCAACCCCTCACTCACCCTCAACCCCTCACTCACCCTCATTCACCCTCACACACCCTCACCCTCACTCACCCTCAACTCCTCACCCTCACACAGTGCAATAGGTCTCAGAGCATTTGAGTTAGAGCTTTTAGAATTGTTTATGGCTTTTTTCTTTAGCATTGGCTACAGGGAACAAAAATGCTAAAGATTTACAAAAAAAAACCATAAACAATTCTAAATGCACTAACTCTAATGCTGCGAGACCTATTGCATTTCTAATGCTTGTTATATATGCTGCCTGTTTGAATTTTTATTGAGTTTGGCTGTGTTATGCTTATGCAGGACAGATCGAGAAATTCAATTACGTGTAGTACACAACTGTTGAGAAGGGTGGACGAATGCTTTCTTTTGTTCTCAATGTTTATTGCCGCTGTAATTTACTTTATTCTCGGAAGAAAACCCAGCGATCGCAATGAAATGTTTTCAAGGAGCCCCCAGAGCACAGAAACTGAGATGTATGGCCCCTATTAATTGCGGGGGCTTGCAAGCCATAAAAAGACGGCGGACAGCCTAAAATCTCCTCACGGGAACACTCACCACAACACCTAAATTCATTCTGAGCCAGCACACGGAACAGTAATTGCAGCGGAGATTTTTTTCTCCAGAAAAGAGAAAATGGGTGTTTCTTCTGTTATAAAACTTCAGGCATAGCCTCTCTTCTTTCTCACATTACATTTAAAATATTTGCTATTTCGTCCGGCTGATTTTTGGTAATCAGCTGTATCAGGTCCCATGCACTGTGCTAAAATTGCCCACTTTGTACACCTAACAGGTCTACCTAAGGTGAAGTCTAGCTATTAACATATAAATACCTTGTTTTCAGGTCTCTCTTACCAAACAGCATAAGTTTGGTGTTAGAGAAAGACCTATTGTGGGCCTAAAAAAAACTGAAACGCAAACAGCCCGCCCACTGCTTGGACTTGCCGCTTCTCCCATTTGCTTGGATTGTATTCGATGAATTGCCTTCCACTAATTGTTTTTGCACTTCCGCTGGAGAATAGCTGAAATGTATCCGCCCACTGCACACTTTTAGGGCACTTATTTTTTTAGGTTGAGCCGGGGCAGCACATGCGCTGCTCTTCGGCATGCGGTATTGGAGTATGGAATAGAAGCCCCGCCCACTCTGCGCACATAATTGTCATTGGCTTGAGTCATTGCCCTTCGTAAATGCTGGCTTCTGATTCGTTAACAGACTTGTTCGTCCCTCCTTAGCACCGCCTTGTCTTCATTTGTAACCTCCCATGAGGAATGGCCCTTTTACTTCGGTTGTTACACGGTACGTCTTATTTCGTCTGTAAGCACTATTTTCTTTAATGAGTTTCTCCTGCTGCATGCACAACATGTTTTCCTTCAAAATTCTGCGTGCCATTCGGGCTTTCACTTTCGGAGCAGGCTGGGACAATGGCGGCCGCTTATTTGAATAGGTCTCGCATTAACAAGAGTTTGAGCCATTGGCATTGTAAATGACAATGCCTTTTATTTGTGTGTTAATTAGCAAAACAGATAAGTAAGGCATTGTCATTTACAATGCCAATAGCTTAAACTCTCGCGAATGCGAGACCTATTGCATTGCAAATGCTGGTTTCTTTTTGGCTATGCACACCATGAGAGTACATTTGTTTTCTAACAGTCACCCTTGTGTGCTTCTCCCCTGCCAAATATCTGAATCTGTGCTCGGTATTGGTCTCTCCCTTGTATGTTGCTTGCTCTCTCTCTCTCTTGTAAGCTTCTCCTCCACTGATCTGTGATGCCCTCCCCCTCAGTGCAGCTTTTCCCCTCCTTCTCACATCCGGCTTAATTTAAATTTTATTTCCCTCCACTTTCTGTTTCTACCCACCCCATTCGCTCCACCAATACCTCGCGACCCCTGGCCTTTTTTTTTCTTTTTTAATATTTTAATTTCATTTTTGTCGGACCGGGCAGCAAATTGCTGCTGGCCCGCTGTCTTAAACAGGTACTTTTGTATTAGTTAAAATTAATTTTTGTATTTACTGATCCATCTCAGATAGGGAAATTAAAAATGAGGCACCAATGTCATATGGTAGGTGCGAGCATGCTTGAAGGTACATGTGGGCATACATCATCACAGATTCGCATGCCTACAAAACAAAGTGACCACCAGCTGCATCATAGCACTTTTTTGTTTACTATTTTGTCCGATGCTGGAAACCATTAGCAAAAAGCACTGGCAAAGCCAATGGGTCAAAAAGGTGATTGTCTTTGCCAGTGCTTGTTATAGAAAATGCACACATATAACATATGTAGGAGATGAGAGCACACTGCTTCTGTACAGCACCATGTTGCTTATAAAGCAATGCTGCCAGGTTTCGGAAGTTGAGCTGGCTTTTGTCAGCCTCTTGAATACACTGTGGGGTACACACGCTTCAGTTAATCTATTGTAGCTTATTTTAATTAACTCAGTAAATTCACGATTCTCTGAGGGTGAAGCGTTTACATCAATGTCGATATTTAACTTGTCATGAATGGTGCAATATATGAAGCCATAAGTAATAGAAAGTGGGTCACACGTTATAGTTAGCTTAGTAAACTATAACTAGTGAATTCAGTGTTTTTTTTTAAACAGTTCTCATTTCAACACCTAACTATATAGTCACTGTAACCAGCTTTCAGCAAGTTACTAGGATTTAAAAAAAAAAAAAATCACATTCAAGCTTCAGTCTTCGCCCAACCCCTTCAGGCAACCTTCACCCAAAGCCCTATCTGCACACAGCAGTAGGCCCTATGCAGCAGGGGCTTGTGGCCTGGCCTCTTGCAGACCATCCATCCAACCCCATTGTGGTCACCCAACCCCATTGCAGCACACAACAATTGGTTGTGTGAAGTGAGATGTGGGCCGCAGGGCCGGGCCTCCAGCCAGGCCCTGCTCAGAACCCTGCCGCAGGTGGCTAGCTCAACTCCCCCCGCCTCCACACTCGTAGTGGCCAAACCTTGATGCGCATCCCTGAAAGTTGTGTGTGGAGGTGGGATTCGGCGCAGGGCCTTAAAGGGAAACGCCATGTGGCTGAGCCTGTGAGGCTACAATGCACAGCCGGGGGGCTTTGGCTGCAGGTTGCCTGAGAGGGTTGGGCCAATGCTCAAAATCTGAATAGGATTACAAAAATTACCGAAACTCACTGAAAAAGAGGTTATAGTGACTATACAGTTGGTGTTGAAATGAGATGGCCTTGGCGATGCGCAGTGGTGTGTTGAACACAAGATCTAGTGTTCGGACACGCCCTGCATCCAAACCCCATGCAGCTACCACCCACTGCCTTTGGCATAACTCACATTCCGTTTTGTCATTTTTTAGGTCTCGCCTGTCGATGCGCATGCGCATCGAGCTTGCGAGACTATGGGGGCTTAAACACTCTTTAACCAACTTGCAAGGAATCGTGGCGATTCCTTGCAGTGCCCGTGAAATTTAAGCTCAATGCGCATGCGCATTGAGCTTAAAAGCGCGTGCACATGCCCCCAGCCGCCTGCCTTGCCCACTCTCTCTCTCACAGCCTCCCCCAGCTCCGCCCCCTCACTTCTTGGTTGCACGGCCGCTAGGCCGTGCCTCCCCTACTCTCCTCCCCCCTCCTCCTCCTACTCTCCTCCCCCCTCCTCCTCCTACTCTCCTCCCCTCTACAATTACTTGGCGCCCTACAGGACAGTCAACAGCCAGGTCCGTCGACAGCAGCGTCCGTCCCGTGCATGTTCACACACTACCTTCCCCACCGTCTTAGCAGTCGCCACAGGACGCTCCATCCAAAAGAAACACGGCCTGCTGTCCTTGCGCTCCCCGGACTTCCAAAACCAACTACAAGACGTGTTGTTTCATTCTTCCAGTAAGATGCTCGGTATTCACCAGCCTCTGCACACAGTCTGGTTTGCATTTATAGACATGAGCGAAACGGAGTGTTCTTTTTTTTCTATTACATTTTATGGTAATCTCGCAGATACACCTTTAGAGCAAAATGTTGTTTGCTGGTATCTTGAGTGACGGTTTTCATGCAAAGGAAGATCTCAAATAAAAAAGAAAGGCACGCGAATATCTAAAGTAAAAAAAGTTACACAGGATACCATTGGAGCAAAAAACATCTCTCTTCGCGAGACATTCTGCTTAAAATACAGTCTCCAGCAAGCTAAAATGTATGCTAAATTGCAAAATGAAAAAAAATCTCCAAAGTTTCATATAGTATGCAGTTCAGGAGGTTTACGATCTTTTTCCAGCTCCTGGGGAATGAACAATGTCCCTTGGCTGCTGCGGTCTCTCTTCCAACCCCGCCGTCGGCCCCATCCATTCACCCTCCTGTCCCCCTCGCAGTGCTCGCCTTCCCCGCCCAGTATCTTCACATTCCTGCCCCATTAACGCCCGAGAGCAGTGAAGATGTCCCGAGCCCCCTCCCTCGGCCTTTAATTAGTGGCCCCCTTTGAGGCGGGGGAGGGGGTGCTGCTGTTGCAGGCCGCGCATTACCGGCCCATTACCTCACGGGCTACGGGCCCAGCCAGTGGCCGGCAGCACAGAATTGTCAGCATGGTGTACCCTTCATCCCTTATCCATTCTCTCAATATGGATCTTGTATCGGGTAGTAGGAAATGCTTTAGAGTTCTACCTTACCTATATCACTGCAGCCAATTCTAGGGAGAATAAAGGTGATACTTTTTTGATACGCCTGTTTCTCTATCTTTTAGATCCCACCTCACAAGTACACCCCACCCCTGCCCTCGGTACGCGGCTCATGGGAACTCGAGCACTTCATGTGCGCCCCTCACTGAGTTCGTCCTGCATGGCAGACCCGTGCGTGACGCCCCCTCCCCCTCCCATAAAAAGAACAGAGGCCTAGCTATTGACAGTTGTTGTTTGGGACGGGAATGCCCCTTGCATGGTATGTAGGCCCGAGTACCCGACGGCTTGTTAATCTGGTAGCCTGATCTATTTGGCCGTGGGGTATGCCAACCTAGCTTGTGCGCAGAGGCCTAGACCTGGCCTTGACCGTGTGATGGCCTCTGCCCACGAACTGTCACGTGACCAAGGGAGGCGCATTAAGCATGTCTTTACAGTACACAAATGTCTACGTCCCTGACCCGAGTGAAGAACCTAAAACCGCGTTGGCAGTGTACTGATTTATGAAATGCTATAGGTGTCACATTTGCGAAAGTTAGAACTATTGGCATTATAAATGACAAAGCTATTAATTTAGCTATTTTAAAAAATAACACATAAATAAAAAAAATGTCATTTATGAGACCAATAGCTCAAACTTTCCTAATGCGAGCCCTATTGCATTTCCAATGCATGTTACTTTCTTTTTGTTTCATCCAAACACCTCCCTTGATCTAAACCAATACAATGAGCTAACAGATCACTAACTTATAGGTGGAGTGTGAAAAATAAAATATCAAGGAAGCAAACCTGTATTACGCCTTGAAAATGGAGCAACACCCTTCTACACATAATGCTTGCACCTTCATTTCTATAATTCAAAAAAATCTGAATACATCTTTCTTGAACATTTTCAAAAAATATTTCATCCATTATCCATGATTAAAAGAGCACCAATTTGCCACCTCGGAATCCACTTAGATTACATTTACCTTTCTTCTGCTATCATCTGTATTATGCACAAAGTCATATCACCTCTTCCCCAAGTTCTACATACGTTCATTTTTAGGCCTCGCGTAAGGCCTCGCGTACCGACAGCTCATGTATGCTCATGTATCCCGCTTTCACCACATCCACAACCACCACCACCACATCCACCACCACTTTCACCACATCCACCACCACCACATCCACCACATCACCACCACATCCACCACCACCACATCCACCACCACATCCACCACCACCATATCCCCCAGATCCACCACCACCACATCTATATGTGTGTGGCTCTGTGTGTGTTTCGGTGCAAATGCAATGTTCTTGGATTTTCGTCACAATAAAATACACTGAACATAATCTTCACAAAAGTTATTTACAAACGTTTAAGCTATTGCCATTATAAATTACAATAACTTTTATTTAAGTATTAATTATTTACAAAATTAAAAGCCATTGTTATTTGTAATATCAATACAACTAAGTCACGTAAATACAACACACATTGCATTACAAATGCTATAGGTGTCACATTTGCAAAAGTTAAAACTATTGACATTGTAACTGACAAAGCTATTAATTTTGCTACTTTCAAAACCAACACAAATAAAAAAGTGTCATTTACAATATCAATAGCTCAAACTTTCCTAATGCGAGACCTATTGCATTTCCAATGCTTGTTTGGGTACCAGGGTACCCACAACAAAGCTTTTTGAAGGAACCGCTGCAATCCTCAGCAACTGGGAATACTGCACTCGTTCTCGCTCTGATTTGTCAGGACCATGACACAAAAGGAAAGAACATGGTGGCAGCTCACTTTATGTGAATGAGCTGCATAGAATCTTAGTACAGTGGTGTTCATACTACCAACAGAGCAGCTATAACTTTCTCAGGAAGAATGTCAGCCGCTCAATGGACTTACCGCTGGATCGACCGTAAACGACCCCAACCTATGTAATCAATCAACGTGCAACATAATTTTATCCACAAAGAGAGGCCAGTGTCATTTTTCATGTCGCAGATGTTTATATTATTGCAAGTTCTCACATACACTAAGGTCTATGGGAAAAAATTATATGGCCTCTCCAAACAATCATGGCAGGTACACAATGGTATAGGACAAGCACAATTCCCTGTGGTAGAGAGAGGAACAATCAACACTAAATAAAAACCAAAGTAAAAAGGGCACTAATCTCCCCAGTCCTCAACACTACAGTCTTGGTATGCATGCCATACACTACTAAAAAGAACACCACAAGCTAACACTCAGATTTGCCAGTCTTTGGGCAAGGTTTAGTTTAATTGAGAGTTTGACAAACAAAGATAGAGTTCTCTGAAAGACAGTTAAGAATCACATAGTCGTTAGTGTGCTGTACTTCTCAATTTGAGAGCAAAGACATCCAACAAGTGACTAACAACATCCTCATGGATCTACCAGGTGAGTGAAACCCTACAGCCATTGTAAAGCATGGTGGGACAAACACTTCTGTGAACACCTACACAAACATCCATCTGGGAGCCTGGGTCTGTCTGAGAAAGATGGGTCACTGTCTTTATATTTTTCCGACAGGTTCTTAAAATCAGTAAAAGGTTAAACAAGTGACTGCTCTGCACCCCCACACACCCCAGTGCTTTTGCTTCTCTCAAGATTCTTGAATGATGTGGTCCTCATGCCCTTGCTGAATGCTGCATAGATCTGATTTGATCTCCATGGTGGGGCACACAAATCAGTTTTGGGATCATTAAACCAAAGTAGAAGGACGTCAATGACCAGGCTAGACATTTCGACTGAAAGTGTTTTGGATCACCAGAAAAGAAAGAGACATTGAGAAGGGCCTTTGCAGTAAGATCCACTGCTGTTCAGTGCAAGATCAACTGACAGGTAATAACTATTACTGTGTAGGAGTAAAATTCAGAGAGACCTAGAGTACGGCATGGAGTACCGACCCCGCCAAAATGATGATCCTGGTGGTACTTCATCACAGCTGACGAAATCTTCCGTACAGGTCTTCTTATTAAGACCACCAATCACAGGAATACAAAAATCAAACTCCTAGCCTCACACATAAGCATAATACCATACAACTGAATTCATACCCAATATTTACACAAATTACTGATTGATGCTTTTAAGTAACAAAGTGGGTGCATGTTAGTTTGATATGAAACCAGGGCCGGACAGGCTTTTAATTCCACTGGCCATTTCCCAGGTGGGCTGCAGCCTCTAAAAGCCAAGGGCTGGCCCTGGTGGGTGTGTCACTTTCCCCAACGCCAGAGATTAATTGCAGCAGGCACGAGACGGTTTCAAGAGAGGGAGGGAGGAGAGGAAGACCGAGAGAAAGCAATTAGAGAGGGAGGACAGAGAGAAAGAATGGATGGATGGAAAGAGACAGCATGAGGAAAGCAACGGAGAGAGTTGGGTTGAGCATTTTTGCCAGTGCTGGTTTTAGTTCCACAGTCTGCCCTGTATAAAATACTGCAAATTAGCTGCATCAGGTTTTCGAATTTCCCATATGTATGTGTGAAATCTCGGAGCTGATTTTCAAAGTCTCTGGGACTATGCCCCCTCTAACGCACATGCTCAGATCTTTCAAAGTGTACTCCTGTTCTCACTAACACGGAAGTGCAGCAAAAGTGTTACCGGATCACAAAACATTTTTGACTGGAGTTATTTTATTTCTGTGGTAGTGAACTAAGACCGGGCTTCCTCCAAACACATTACCACAGTATTACCAAAACAAGATTCTGGAGAGGCCGGTATTTCACGAGACCGATTGTGCATATCTGCTGTGCGACATTTTGTTCTGGTGGTGATGTGTTCTGGTTTTGTTTGTGCTTCTGTGTTTAATGCTACCCTAATGCAATGTGATTTTGTTGGATTGCGATCTGTTTTGTTGTGATGTGTCGTGTTATAATATATCGTGTGTTATCTCGGTTTATATATTATGCTTAGTTGTTTACTTTAGCTATGTCAACAAATGATCCTTTATTTTCAGCCAACAGCAGGACAGGCCTCGAAAGTTCCCATCACAAGCAATCACCCACCACTGCCTAAGGTAGAAAAATCCAACTTCTTCAACCTCAACAACTTAGGACAGTCAGTCCAAACCCGTAGCAGAGCCCAGTCTCCTCTCCGTGCCCCCAGAGGGTACTTTGGGGCAGGGTCCAACATGCCCTCCAGACTGTAAGGTAGTGGAGCAACTCCAGGCGTCAGAATATGTCGTCCACTCACTTTTCTTGCCTGCAAACGGGTTGCTCTAATTTTTTTGTAGATATAAAGAGAATATACCACTTGAAATGTGATTTACTCAACTGCTATTGTTGGGTTCACGACATCAAAAGAAAAAAAAACCTGAAAAAAAGAAGCAAGCAGTGAAAAATTACTTTAATTTGTAAATAATCAATATCTCAGGACTACAGAAGCTTGCCTCAAAAAGCAATTCCGCCCCTCACTTTGCTAACTTCCCGTGTTTTGAAAACCCCACATTAACGTGTATGAATAATTCACGCTTTATTTTGGATACATAAATAAAAGATGGCTTTTGTATGAATAATGCCACCGTGTTTCGTTCTGCTGCCGTTCAAATCCCTGACTTTAAAGTGGGGAAATAAATTTACCTCGGAGGGAAGGCGACCGCCTTTGTGATGGGGTTGGAGGTTCTCAATCACGGCGGCTCGCTGGAAGCGGCTTTGTGCTGTGGAGAATACTGATTAAGCTCTGCCGGTAATTAAACAAGCACTGGCAAAGCCAGTAGGCCTAGCTTTGCCTGCTGATGTAGTTGATCTGCCGGTATATAATTTGGTAGTGAATGTTTCTTGTCTGACAACGAGAGATAATCGGTCTGGTAGCAGCATTAGGGAGAGGGGCGCTCGCTTATGTAAAACAAGCATTGTCTAAAAGGCCAAATATGTTTTTTAACTGTAAAAGCACATAGTGCACTTGGCACTGAATGGGACCACTAATCGCACGAGCGTCCACATTGCACAGTGGCAGCACCCTGTCCAGGGCCGGCCTGGCCGAAACGGGCTCCGGGCATTTCCCCGGTGGGCTGGAGGCTGGCTTTGTCACTGGGGGCCGGTTTTGCAGCAGTGCTGCACTATTGACCCCTGTAACACAATAAAAGCAGCAGTGCTCACAACTAGAGCCTCTCAGTGGCACAACACCCCCTCACCCCCATGGGGGGATGGGAGGAGGCTGCCGAGTGGAATTGCCAGGACTAGTTTCTCTTCCCAGTCCGGCCGTGACCTTGTCACACAGCCAATGGCTGAAGTGGACTGACCTTTGTGCCTCATGCTGTGGTGAGAAGAAGCAAAACGGGACTGACGTAACAGACCAATGAATGAAGAGGAGACATTGAACGCCCCTGTGCGTAAGACGGGTTGGGTTGTATCATAGAACCACAAATGGTTTTACCATGCATGCCTCTACCACGCAGTACAACCAAGAATGCATCTTAACCATGCATTCTTTTACCACGCATGCCTTTACCACACGGTGAAGGCATGAATGGTAAAGGGGTATGTGTGGCTTAGGATGCCGCTGCCTCGTCCTGACAACCACCCCCCCCCCCCGCCCCCCAACGCTGTTCCTTAAACTACCCCAACCCCTTCCACTGCCCTAAAACTTAATCCAAACCCCTTGCAGCCCTAAAAAAAAATAAACAGCCTCACTTACCTCACCGCGGAGTCTTACTCCTTCAGTCTTCCAGCAGCTAGACTGCGCACTGCCTTAACCTAGCATATGTATTGTATTTGCATTTATATAGCGCTTACGAGGCGTCAAAATGCTTTTTCAGCAAGTATCATGCTAATCCAGGATCCAGAAGGATTAGTGGTGAATTAGTACAGTGAAATATGAAATTAACTTGAGCAGTGGATGTTAGTGTGTTATTTGGATTGAGGGGGATAGAAGAGGGAAAAGTTTGCATTTATATAGTGATTGCTATCCCTGATGAGGTGTTGAAGCGCTTTTTGGCAGGTAGCACGCTACTCCAGAACCCAAACAGGATTAGTGGGGAAATTAGTGTAGGGAAATATAAAATTAACTTGAGCGGTGGACATGTTAGTCTGTTATTTGGATTGAAAAGGAATAGTGGATGGATAGAAGAGCGAAGGGTCTAGAATATATATATTTTTTGGAGTACATAGCAGTATGAGGGGTTTTGGGATGAGTAATGGGAGGTGGAGGCGGAAGAGTCAGAGTGAAGGGTTTAGAAAGTTTTGTTTGGGCGATCTGAATAGTAAAAGAGGTACGAGATGATGCAAGGTGGGGCAGAGAAGGGCATATGTGTGGCAAAAATGCAAATTATGCAGCACATTAGTTGACTGAAATTAGCCCACTATTTTTTAGTTTTTCCTCGAACTTATACAAATGGAATCTGAAAGCTGTCCACAATACAAAGGTTTAAGAACGAAAAGTACACCTTTCATCAGAACCTTTTGTCAACAATGATTTTTACTTGCAAAGAAGCAAAGGAATACACTTTTATTATCACCATCTCTTCTTACTCCAGAGTAAAATAGTTTGTGCAAAATACACTGTTGGAATGGAAATGTCTGCAAAAGGCTCAGGAGAGGAGGTTTTTTCCTGGCCAGAGATCCCATGTAGCACGTCTCTGGATATGTGTTTTTTAATTTTTGCCCTCAAAGCGCACAACAACCATCAATGTACCAAGAGCACCTGCATGACAACAGAGAGAGGCCCAGAGTAGGGCTTTGCAGTCTAAAAATGGACACTCTTTTCTGAACATGACTGCAGTCAGCTCATCAGAATGTACAGAGCTTGCAGTTGTCACAGTGAATGATAAGTACTGGACAAGCCTTTTATCCTATTGCCTGCCCAGGCAGAGTTGCAGAGTGGCCTCTCTGGTTTAAAGTGGTCTGCCTGTCCCATGCATCCTGATCCTTCACTCTATCCCAGTTGACACTAGGATGTTGCATGTATGTTTACACAGCAAGAATTAATTCAGGTTCCCCATTGTGTGGACGGTACATCAGTTAGAGGTTGGAGCGAACCTGCTGAACGCAGTGTGAATTGCAGGACACCTTCAAAGTATTTCTGAGGTCCTTTGGAGTAGACCAGAAACTAGGGTGTGTTAGATACACAATAGAAACATGCACTTCATGCTTCTTGTCTCCAGAGGTGTTACCACAAAACATGTTGTGAGTTATCCAAATGAGCTAGCCCCTTCTAAGCTTCTGTTATGTGGCTTCCTGTCAGGGAGCTCCCAGCCCCGCCACTCGTCCCTGCTATCATTGAAGTACAAAGACTGTGGCTTGAGCAGTACTGGAGATTTCTAGAGCACTCGATCACCTGTGATGGTATCTTATTGCTGAGCAGTTTGTGAGATTCACCACTCCTAGGGTCTAGTGCAGGGGTCTCCAACCGGTCGATCGCGAGCTACAGGTAGCTCGCCGAGACCCTGTGAGTAGCTTGCGCCTAGTGCTGCTCAATTTAGTTGCCCTTTAGTGTTGTTTGGGCTATTTAGGCTTTTTTCAGTCTCCTTTTCCTGCCCTCTCCCAAATCAGCTGCTCAGATTGGCTTTGAGCTTAGCTGGGGTGGGGCGGGGCGGGCCGGGCCGAAGAGGATGACGTTCCTCTCTTGTGCAGAGTCTCAGGAACGTTTGCTTTACGCGCCCCCTGCCTCTTTTTTCTCACTGGCACCGCACAGTCCATTGTGCGAGTGCCAGTGCGGACCATAACCCCATCGGTGCGGCGCATTTTCCCGCTGTGCGCTGAAGATTTGAAAATCCCGCGGTTCATGACGAGCTGAGCTCGTTATCAGCGTCGAAGGGGTTAAGCAGGTGTGGCAGGGCGAAGCATTGCGGAGCTGATTTGCAGGTCGCGCAAGCAAAAGAGAACTGACGGGACCCACGTACAACCTTCCACCCATTTCCACCAGAAGCTGGAGGTAAGCCACGATCCCTGTCTGTGCTGTAACACAAGCTCCCTAAAACCCTGGAAGTCGTCTGACATGTTCAGATAATCCTGTATTTCACAAAAGTTCTTGCATGTGCTGTGACGCAACCTGTAGTCATGTAGTGTCGATTGCTGCTCTTGCACACGGATTCAAGTCCAGATGGGCTGTTGGGAACTTTTGTAAACCGTGGAGGTGAGAGGTTTGTTTGATTAATTAACTGACACATTGTCTGGTCTGTACCTGGTATTTCACTGCGAATGTGTGATTGGATGATCAGTGATTAGCGGTGGGGCTGGAGTCTGGACATTGGTCAATAGCAGGGGACATTAAATTGTGTGGGCCTGTGGGGCCTGGGCCAATGGATACAACCGTACCTCAGCGAGGACCCTCTCTTTGGGTGTGTTCTTCCCACAACGATGATAACAGCCCTAATATGGCTTGATTTATTTAGCGCTGTGCTGTAACTCTGTGGATCCAGTCATCGGCGGGCAGCAGGTTCGCTGGCCCTGGTCACAGTGTACTCCTCCTCACCAATCCCCCTGTCCTCTAGAGTACAACTCCGCATTGACAAAGGCCGCACTGAGTCCAGACTCCAATCCGGACACACCCACCCTCAGGCACCAGAAGCTGTTCAGTACAGGGCCAGCAAGCCACCTGGGCCTGCACCTGCTCCACCTCCTCACACAGCTCACAGTCCTTAGCTTCGTCACCACTTTCCAATCCACTCACTGGCCACTGCGCGCTCTGTACAGGCAGCTCTGGCTTCCCAGCTCCGGCCTCTCCAGAGTGAGGCCTTGACTGATCCCATGTGGTGTTGTGTGGCCACTCGGGATGTTATCAGTTGTTTTTGGGGCTGTTTGTGGGACGATTTTATTGGTTGGTGGTCTGTGCCAATGCTGGTCTGTAAATTTTTGGCTATTTGTGGGCCATTTTTATTGGTTGGTGGGCTGTTTATATTGTTAATTTTTCTGATATTACCAAAGAAACATTGCCTGCTGCAAGAACTAGTCTAGTCTTCCATACCTTGAAAAACACCTCCGACCTATGACATATACAACATGTCTTTACAAGTTTAAAACCTATTTTGCAAATGTGGGCTGCTTTTTTAGCTATTTGATTTGCTTATATTCAACAACATACCATCAAGGTGTATTTGTAAAGCGCATGATTAACCGAAGGCATCCTGGCGCTGCATAACAGATGTTTATTGTTACCCAACTCAATGGAACTCATTTTATCGGTCTCAAATGGATGAAAGGCTGTGTGGACTCGCTGGGATTTGAACCTGTGACCATGCCTATGAGGCCATTAAAGGCCACACAAAGTGGCTTTGTGTGGCCTCATAGATTTTGTACAGTGCACCCTCAACTTATGCATTTCAAGGTGCTGTCATGTGTGATAATGAAGAAAGGAGAGGCATTGTGTTGCACTGTATTATTAGCCCATTGTGCACACATACGCAATGTGTGGCCATAAAGCACTTACCTACATGGGCAGCAGGCTGTGCCGTGTAGGGTGTGTGGTTGAACGTGTTTTCCTTGGTTTGTGATCCTATGTACAAAGTTTTTCCAAGGCTTGCCTGATGAACACCAAGGTTGGCTTATTTAATGTATTATCTGATAACAGCATAATTATAAAACGCTATCATTATGGAGCACACTGTATAGCAGTGTGGTGCAGGATGAGGTGCAGATATGCAGTTACTGTTTATGATTTTTCAGTCTGCTGCTATACTAGGTCCCATTGGTATTTCTTGTGGTTGTAGTAGTCTACTAGCAGCCTTATCTGGGAAGTACAGAGGTAAGGATCACACAGTTTGCTGAAACAGGGAGACGTGATTGGTTCCAGGTTTTCCGGTTTCATGTTGTAAAGTTCACCCACTGGGTATCCCCTTCTCCCTCCTAGACTAGAAATGCTGTGTCCATTTTTAGGGCTTCATTGAGTGAATTGTGGCCTACTGAAGATCATTAGGCACACGCAGAGCACCAGGGCAGTTTTTAGAGCAGCAGCGCTCAACGACCTGACTGTTCACAACAGGGTCAGTCAAAGAACTGTTCATCATTATACTGAGACATGTTCATTCCTAAGTATATTGGGATAATCCGATAACATTATTCCCTGCCTCAGTCAGCTGTGGTCAATCTTTAGAAAGGTGATTATCTATTGGTTTGAATTGACGTGAGTCCCATGCTCTCCACACCACTGGAGTCAAGCTAACCTGGCTGAAGACGGCTGATAGCCAGAAACCGGTCCTAGGATGCTTGATTCCGGTCCAGAAAAGACATGGCTTGGCAGTTCCGGCTGGACTGTTCCCATGAGGCACAGGGTCAAGGCTGATTTGCATATGGCCATGTCTGAACTGAGGTGGTGTGGAGTGCAAAAAAAACGATGGATTTAGGCCCAGATCTCTGTACTGGGGTGAATGTATGACACTGTTTTGCATTCTGTCCATCAATTGTTTTTGCAGTCATCTGTACTAGGCAGACCGCTATCACCATGGTTCACTTTCCATATGATTTTTCACTTTCCAGCTCTGATACAAATATCCAGACTCCTCCATGCGCCAACGAGCCAGGACACCGTTATGAACTAAAGGAAGTATAAGGCAAACTGTCACTGGGTGAGTAAGGACAGGTAGCAGCACTGTGGCCACAGTGATTCTTCGGCAGCAGACGGATGAGAAATTTTACCACCCTCCTTGACCGACTTAATTCCAGATTTCGGGTACACCAGCCATTGTGCTGTACAAGTCCAGGCAGAGGGTCTCCAGCCTAGAAACCAGAACTGTCAACAAACCCAACCCCCCCTCTCTACCCCGGTCTTGAAAAAGACCCGCCGTGACCACCGATTGGGGGCACCATAGGGTCGAAACGTCGACGCTTGTCTTGGGGTCCAGCATGACCAAGATTCCAACAGGAAGAATAGGAATCCTTGGCTATAAATCAGTAGCTGGCCACTGAAACCCTTGTACATATCTGTATATATGAAATTGTTTGCACTGTAAATATCTTTCACCTTTTGAGCACTTAACACAATTGTCACTTAACTGCACCTTGCCACTCATGCTGACAGTCTACACATGTACTGTATGACATCATTGAATGACGTAATTCTGATAAAAGGACACAGTACAACCAGTTGATCTTATGACTTATTTGCTAAGCATTAATCTCTGATAACATTGTGTATGTGTATATGAGAGCTTTTGTCCTAGATTTCATTTAATAGCAGTGCCAAAAGTAATTTTGTTTTACCCAACAGAACCACTTTTTTGTTTAACACATTGTGCACTCAGCCATGTCTTGGGTAGGGAAAGAAGAGGGAGACTGCTGCAGGATCCGGGAAGCCAAAGTGACTTTTGCATCCCACTATATGCGCGTACAGCCTCTGGCTGCGGCTGCTTGTGTGTGATGCACTAATATAAACAGACAATGGTCCAAGACCCAATTTTTTCAAAAATGAAAAATCAAAGATTTAACAACTCAAGGTGTGCATAAAATTCACAACCCAAACACAATTAAATGACAAACAAAAGAATAGGCAACTGTAATAAATTCAAGCTTTTTATGCATTTGATTCATGCTTGGAATTCAGAAATATATCTACAAATGTTTACATTTTATATACAATGCCCCGTATCAAGAGCGTGCAGTAAAAGAAAGGAAAGTGTCAAAGGCGTGATGGTGATGAGGTGAAAACGGAGGACAGAAATCACACAGAGTGTATAAAAAAGTTATTCCGTATTGATCAGAAGAAACAGTCAACAAAGGACTAGAGCAATAGACCCTGGCCACATTAGTAAGTCAAATAAACAATCCTTAATCATGTTCATGAGACATTAGATGTATAAATGTCTGCACTGAGGGGAAAGTAACATAAGTGGTCCAGGTATTCTTAATTATGTGTCGACGTTTCGACTCGTCTTGGGGCCTTGCGGTTAGTTAGTCCTGGGCCATGCGAGTCTTCTTCAGGACGGATATGACGGGGCAAGGGATCAAGTAGATGACCCCTTCACAAGTTCGGGGGTAACTCAGTATTTTCAGACGCGTGAAGGTGTCTTAGAGGTCCTCTTGTATTTGTTCTCATTGAGGTTCATATGTTAATCCTGAGTTCAATATTGAAATTATTTCTCCTCAGTTCAATTATAGGCACTTGTACAGCTACCAGGAAACCTCATTGGTTGTGTCTGTGTGAAGGTATCAATGCCAAGAAATCCAAAGTGAAAAACGAAGTCAGGGACAGCAGGTCTGCTCGGTGTGGAGGTTCCTGAACGTGTGTCCATTGATCGGACACCTCTGCTCGGACTGACAATTGCTGTCCCTGACTTCGTTTTTCACTTTGGATTTCTTGGCATTGATACCTTCACACAGACACAACCAATGAGGTTTCCTGGTAGCTGTACAAGTGCCTATAATTGAACTGAGGAGAAATAATTTCAATATTGAACTCAGGATTAACATATGAACCTCAATGAGAACAAATACAAGAGGACCTCTAAGACACCTTCACGCGTCTGAAAATACTGAGTTACCCCCGAACTTGTGAAGGGGTCATCTACTTGATCCCTTGCCCCGTCATATCCGTCCTGAAGAAGACTCGCATGGCCCAGGACTAACTAACCGCAAGGCCCCAAGACGAGTCGAAACGTCGACACATAATTAAGAATACCTGGACCACTTATGTTACTTTCCCCTCAGTGCAGACATTTATACATCTAATGTCTCATGAACATGATTAAGGATTGTTTATTTGACTTACTAATGTGGCCAGGGTCTATTGCTCTAGTCCTTTGTTGACTGTTTCTTCTGATCAATACGGAATAACTTTTTTATACACTCTGTGTGATTTCTGTCCTCCGTTTTCACCTCATCACCATCACGCCCTTTGACACTTTCCTTTCTTTTACTGCACGCTCTTGATACGGGGCATTGTATATAAAATGTAAACATTTGTAGATATATTTCTGAATTCCAAGCATGAATCAAATGCATAAAAAGCTTGAATTTATTACAGTTGCCTATTCTTTTGTTTGTCATTTAATTGTGTTTGGGTTGTGAATTTTATGCACACCTTGAGTTGTTAAATCTTTGATTTTTCATTTTTGAAAAAATTGGGTCTTGGACCATTGTCTGTTTATATTAGTAATCACCCAGGTCCAGTACCTTTAGGGTTACCCCATTAGTATAATGGTTGTGTGTGATGCACAGCTGCTGTCCCAGGAACCAGTGGAAGTGGCCGCAGAAGAAGCTATGCGCCTGGTCAGCAGTGATGGGGATGCAGTTTCTTTGGGTGTAGGTTCCCTGGCTTAAAATTTTGATGTATTCTAGCAGCGATGGTAGCAAGCTGAAAACGTAGATTTGGGGTGTACTGGAATGTGGGGGAGGCTGTGTGGGAGCCTTAGATGCATGGCTATCCCGCTATATCTGTGCTGCATACTGAAACCATTGCCTTCTGTACCCTAGGAGTGTTCTACTGTGATATCGGAGTCTCTTTCACCTTTCCGGCTCCTATATATTGATTGGTGTGTCCCTAGTACCCTCTCAGAAGCTCCCAGTGAGCACCTTCCCTTCATTTGCTTCAGCCGTAAGGCCTTCCACTCGCATGTGTTTCAAGTACATGTGTGATGCATTTGATGCTTTATTGCAGGTGCAAGTTTGGAAACTTGGCCTTTTCTGCAGCATCCTATCTCATTGGTTGCAACACCTCTGCTTTATGGAGTGGCTAAATGGGTCCATTCCTTCCTCTCACTACTGTCGAACTGTTTTCACCCTGAGGGGTGATTTTGAATTCAGAGCTCCTGCAACTATTTATGTACGCATCGTCCGACCACCCACTCTCCCTCTGTGTAATAAGCACTGTATATTTCGATATGCTATTAAATGATTATTGTATTGTTTCTGGGCGCAGAAGGAGAGAGGGAGCAGTGTCTTGAATGATGTTAAATAAGTCTTGGACATATCACTCTCAGAAAGGACGGGATGGAATGTTTATGATACAATTATTTGCCATCAGCATTGTGAGGGATGCATATAGGTACTGTGTTGTGCTTAATTGTGCTTGTTGTGCATACATAACACAAGCATTTTCAATACGATAGGTCTCATATTTCTGAAAGTTTAACTTTTGGCGTTGCTAATAATAATGCAACGCCAATAGCTCAAACATTCAGTAATGCAAGACCTATTGCATTGCAAATGCTTGTTAGGTGTAGCCTTCAGCTGTGTACCATGATTAAAGTGCTTTTTCTTTTCAAGTTAAAGCAGTCTGTATACAATGATTTGTTCTGATTTTCAATCACACACCATTTCTCTGATTAAGCCTTAGACACCTCTGCCTATGTACCTTGAGGGTCAAGTACTAAGGGGAGTGGCCAGAGAATGAAGTGCTGTACCATGGAAACACATCTGGTAATAGTTTAGGGCACTCACAGCTGCTCATTATAGTTAAAGAAGATACAAAAAGTGAAAACTATAACACCAATGCCAAAAGCCAAAAGCCAAAATCAAGAAAGGTGATGGCCCTTTAGTAATCATACTGACATTCAGCTAGATCCTCCATTGATGAAGACAGCAACTGATTCACCAGAGACGAAGATGATGCCTAAAAGACAATGCTTTTTGTGCAGAGTGGGGGTGAAAGAATATTAGTGCTCACAGGTCCACGACTTCCTGGTTAACTACCTGAAGGAGTATCACACAGAACAGAAGGATATGGAGTGTAAAATAATAATCGATTATGTTCAGCCTTGATCGATACTCATTCTACGTAATACATAATTCATCTTGTCAAAGCTTGAAGATAGTAGGGCGCAATGTACAATGCGATTTATAAGTATGCAATGTACATTCTCCTGTGCCATCCTTGCATCTCGGACATCGGTGAGAGAATTAGTCATTGTACATACAATACAGTCAATCTGGCTTCATTTGTTAAGTTAGTGTTCATTAGATGTTATGGCGTACTCCTGTAGTAATAAACACTATAATTAATCACATGAAATGAAGGGACTTTCATTCCCATTCAAGAGAAATCTGCACCACAGGAAAAGAAAGCCCAATCCCTGCAACAATTGTGTTCTGGATCTAACCAGACCTTCCCCGAAAGAGTAATCAGTATTTTTATTTATTAGTACTTTTTAAAATTATTTTGCATGATTAATTAAAATAATTGCAAATCATCATAGTAAAATGAGTAGGATATAAAAATAGCGGGCGATTAAAACTTGTTAAATATATCAAAATGTTACACGCCCAGACTCCTCATAATACATCAAATAAATAAACCGTTGTTAAAAGTACAGAATTCACACATTTAGATCCCTTAAAATGTTATTTAACCTCCCACTCCAAACAGTTTTATAATATGAGAGAGCGGAATAAGTATACATAGCTGAGAAGTGGTGACTGTTCAACAAATGGCAAACGACTACTACAAATACTAGTATTGCATAAAACATACCTGTCCTAAGCTAAACCAAGCAATAAAAATATGAAAAAACTGTCCTCCGAAATCTCTTAAAATATAAATTTCAAAGTGTATGTTAAAACAAACTCAACTTTGGAGCCTTAGTATCCGCTCGTTCAGCCTCGTCATAACATATCATTTTTGAAGTCGTACGAAAACTCTTCAAATACTAATTTAAAAAGTGTACATTAAAATAAACATAACTTTATCGGCTTGCTATTCCATCATTCATACTTTCTCAAGGAGAAAGAAAAATAGTGAAATTTACAGAAGAAACAAATCAGTTGAGCAACCAAACCTGATCCCAGAGACACAAAACCACCCTGCCCTGGAGGGAGGGACATCTAAAGAATTTTTGGGGCCCTTGGCAATACGTATGTTGGGGGCCTCTGTGCGGAACAGTTTTGAATTTATGATCCAATTTCAGCTCTTTCATGCAAGGTCACTGACAGTGCACAGGCACACTGGTCCACATTCTAAATGTGTTTACATCTAATATTCAGGGATAGCGATGTGTTTTCAATATTGTAAGGCTGCAGCAGCTCATTAATTTTAAATCATCTCGGAGACTTCCTCCCATTTGTCACATGTGAGGTCCTGTTTTGATCTAAAATAAACTATTTTATATGAATATTGCATGAAACACAACATTTATCTGCAAAATGGCTTTAATAGACTCTCACACAGTACCCACATTAAAAATAAAGAAAAGCAGTAATTAAAACAATCTGTTCAAGAATTATTCAAGGCCATCTAGGCTAGACTCTGCATAACACAGCTGGGTCTATCAGGGGGTCCCCTGAAAGGCAGTGGCTCTGGGCCAGAGCCCACTTTGGCCATGCCTTGAAACGTCTCTGCCTGGAGGGGCAGGGATGTGGTAACAATGGAACGTTTTCTGAGGAATGGGGTATAATAAATCGTTACTGTGAACAGGTGTGTGCAAAAAAAGCTGTTAATTACCTTCCCTGTAGTTGTGAGCTTAAGCTGCAGGTGAGGGGTATAGCAATGGGTACATGATTAGCAGTTATTGCCCTGCAGGAGATAACAATAAGGCTATTAGCACCCTCAACCCCTCTACTCAAAATAGGGAGTGCTGCAGGAGCATGAGAAGCTTATTACCTGCATGCTTAGAAGAAAAAAAATACAGGGGCAGCCCTTCTCCCAGAACCAGGGGCCAATAAACAATATTAAAGCAACAATGGTTCAGAGGGAATAAACTTTGTAAAACCAAAACTTCTCATAGCACTATACTTGTATGAAACAAAATAATATGGTACCCACAAAAATCATATGAAAAAAGCATTTATAGTTGTACATTATTCAAAAAGACTCCTGTGCTACATTGGACTAGTGCTCATACAGTTAAACAAGGCATATAACATACAAAAAATACAGTGTAAAAAACACAATGGCAGAGGGAGAATTGAACACAAAACAAGTCCTTCAAATGATAGAACAAAATACAGTATATGCTTCCTCCTACTTTGCCAAAGTAAAGCGTCAACGGCGTTTCGACCTTCATTAGTTTAATAGTTCATCATCAGGACAAGGAACAATAAGAGCAACCATCAGAATCAATCTATAATCAAAAACAAGGCAAGTTTAGGGGGTACCAAATGCAATAAAATAAATTACCGATGACTCAAGACCAACCAACCGTGTGTCATACAAAACAAATTATGTGTGTAACTGTATGAGCACTAGTACAATGTTGTTTAGGAATCTTTTTAAATAATTTACAATTATAAATGTTTTCTTTCATATAATTACTGTGGGTGCCTTATTATTTGGTTTCATACATGTATTGTGCTTTGAGAAGAATTTTAGGTTTTACAAAGTTTTTTTTCCTCTGAACCTCTGAACCACTGTTGCTTTAATATTATAGGTGGAGGAAAAAAGGCTCAATCCTCCTGGGGCACTCCATCAGCCTCTTCACGTATAAGAGTGGGCGTAACTTGCACAATTCCATATGGTGGAATGACGTGAATTACTTAAGAATTTTACGAGAGTGAGCTTGAATTACATAGGAGTAAATCTGTGTTTAGCATTGTCTTCGTGCAAAAATTCCCACTTCTGTCTAAAATGGATGTGAGCATGCATTTAGCACTAAGAAAAATCGCTAAATGCAACAGAACACAAATAGAAAGCTCGAGCAGCTGCTCATGCCTGTTGGATTTTCATCCACCTTACTACTGCCATTTAGAGCTATATTCTCACCACAAAATGCACCCGTGCATCCAAAATGGACACGAGGAAGCATTTTGCACTAAGAAAAGGCGCTAAATGGAGCCGAACACAAATGGTGAGCACAAGTAACCGCTCTTGCTCGTTAAATGTGCTCTCACAGTAGGCTTTTCCCCTCCAAATTACTCTTTACTATGTGAGCTAGAGTAATTGTGTAATTATTGGTAATTCCGCGACAAAGAGTAACACAAAACTATCGAAATACTCCGATTATTCTGGTGTAATAGAAATTCTGCCTACGTCAATTCACGAGTAGCTGCCAGTATGCAGATGACTGTCGGGGCTCCTACTTTTGATCAACTCGGTGGTACTTATTTTACAGAGCCTAAAATAATTAAAGGCTAACTGGATCATTCCTTATTCAAAACTGTGACCTTCAAGGTACAAAGCTCTCTAATGGATGGAAAAATAAACTGAGCCACATAACCAGCCTAACAAACTAGTCGCCATCTGTATGTTCACATCCTTATCTCAACAATTTGGAAACGGGCCTATCAATCATGAGATTTGGTTTATTTGATTTTAGTTTTTCCATATTCAGTCATCATACCATCTATATAGGAATTCAATCTCTAGAAACTTTAAATCAACTTTGGACTCCTTCCCCGTTGGGAATCAATGCAGCAGCTTCAGCTTGAGTAGGCAATGGTCCAAGGTACCAATGCCTGCTCTCATTGAAGTTTACGACAATGAAAAACTATTTTGGAAAGCAATCAGAGGGATAGGGGTCGGTTTTCTATTACAGGCCACCAACCTAGTGATTGTAGCCAATCGCACAGAGTCGCAAACTGTCACCTGCCTGATTAATATGAATAAGGCAAGGCATTCTGTGGCAGCCTGCGATTCAGAATTTTGTGAACCAACCCAGTTGAGCATAGGTCAGTCTGCAACATTAAATTACATTTGCAGAAAGTTGGTGTGCAATTTGCTACCACTTTTGAATTTAATCTTTGGACATCAAGCACTCAGTTACAGGTCTTCAAACTGTGGGGCGCGCCCCCCTGGGTTCCATGACTGCATTCCCATGGGAGTGCAAACTCTTTGTGCAAGGACTTGTAAATATAGATGGCCTGTGACCTTGTTTATCTGGCTGGTTTCCAGGCTGTCTTCATTTATATGCAGATGTTAAACTGAATAAAAAGTGTGAAACTATAATCCTGAGTGCCCTGGGGCACAGTCAATGAGTAGGGTGACCAGTGTCAAAGCTAAAAACAATATAGTGAGTAACTATGTCATTTATTTACCTTCAGATAATCGCATATAAAAAAAACGCGCAAACACAAATGAAAAAACAATGCAAATCAACTAATTTGTGGAAAATATACTCTTTTACATTATAAACCTCAATTAGCTGAAGCAATCACTGCAGACTTCCGTGTGTGACCAGAGAGTCACTGAATTGAATCCTGGTTTTCACAGTGGAGAATAGTAACTTGTGTATTAATAGAGCTACACGGTCCAAGCCTGTGTTACAAAGTACCGTGAGTCCATCAGAAAAAGCATATATTAGATCCCAAGCAGATTTTTGGTTTGTGCTGAACCAGATGACAGGGTCCAGTGTTATGAGGATCCAACTAAACCCAGGGTCACTGGAATTATGTGGCAAGGGAGTACCAAATCATGTGGCACGGTTGACTAAATTATGTGGCAAGAAAAGGCAAATTATGCAGTGTAATACAGTACATTTTATGATAGTATTACTTTGTTATTTTGTCATTTTTACATTTGGTAACGCTATCAGGGCATAGGTTTCACCTCACCAATACTACTCAAAATAAAGCAATAAGCAACAGAAATGGACCAGTCAAGCTTTGCAAAGGGCCTTTTACCGTGCTAGCATGAGGTTAGTCTTCCTTGGTATCATAGAGCTGAGCGCAACTGTACTGCAAAAAGGTGGAGGCAACACGGAGTCAATTTTTTTTCTTTTCTAAATGGGATGGTGCCTAACGGCGAGGGCTACCCACTTTGGAACCTAGTTCAAGTCCTGACGCCAGCTCAACTTTCTTTGATTCTGGTCAAATCACTTAATTGCCCAGTGCCTAAAAAAAATATATGAACTTGTGTTTGTGTAATATAAATGGTGCTTATGTAAAGTGTTCAAATACTCTTTGGCTGAGTATGCACTACATATACCCCCCTCTAAAAAAAAGACAGTCTGTTTCAATGTTGGAGTGATGGCTAGGTATGGTGAGGAAGTTGTGAAAGAGGCAAAGGAGATAGACTACTACTTGGGTCCTCAGTTATCAATAGTGCAGTGGGTGCAGGTGCATTGGGGACCAGAAATCTAAGGAGCTCACAATACCCAAATTAAGGAGAGAACAGTTTAATTAGTCAATTTCCGTTTTTGTTTGATGATTTTGCCCTAATATATGTCTTACATTTATTGTGGATTATGAGCTACAAAAAAGTTTCAATAAAGTAATTTCAAAAGCTCTGCCTCTGTCCTCAAGCCCTATCAATTCTGCTCCCCGATCCTTGCCATAAAGTTTTGGAGGGAGGACCCTGACTTCAAAACATTTTGCTTTTGAGAGGGAGACTGACGTTTGAATACCTCTGTCTTATGTTCTTTTCACAGTATTGGAAATTCTGCTATCACCAGCTGCAAACCAGCAGCAGGGCACTTAACGATAAAGAATCTAATGAAAGAAGTGCCTCACAACCTTTTTTCCCAACCAAAACAAGAGGACATGGACACTGCAGGGGAGATTTACCCAGTGCCAACACTTTCCTTCAGGTTTCACTGGTGAACCTTATTCCATCTTACCAACCAAGGGAAGGGTAAGAAGGAAAGAGATGGTGTTCATCTACAATTGGAAAGTCTTGGGGTTTGCAAGCAGTACCAGGGTTTCTCTAGGACGGAATCAGCGGGCATTAGACACCGAACTAGAGGAGTTATTATGGAACGGGGCCATTAAGCCACAAATCCTTTTCATTTGGGTTTTAAAAGTTAGAGTTTCAGTGTAATAATCTGCTCTCTGGATCTTACTTCATGAATACTGTATCAGCACTATAAGATGGACAGGATCCATCCGTTGATGGCCAACTTAACCCAGAGGGTGTGGATGGGCGGGGAGAGACTGAACAGTACATTCGGTCTTCACTGATGCATATTTACCCATTACAATATTCTGGCCCTGCAGTTCACCCATTTTACCTTAAATTTCTCATCCGCCCCATAATGTTTCACGAAGGTGATGCCATCAGTTTTAAGATATTAAAGAGAAAAAGGAATAAGGGTGTTTATTTATTCAGACAATATGACTTTCTCATCTCAAAATGCTTGGATACTTCGCAACTACCTGGCCTTGGTGATCTCTCTCCTGCAAAGCCAAGGGTTTCCATAACTGCATTTGAATTTAGTCCCCAAGAGACAGTTGGCGATTTTAGGCTCCAGGATAGATTCTGTGATTGTGGCTACGCAGTTGCCCATGTCCAAAATACAAACAATCAATATGGAGCTTCAGAAAGTTTTGAAACTGGATCAGACATCACTACGATAGGTGGCAATGATGATGGAACTACTTCCATTCTCCATGCATGCCATTTTATTGAGCCATTTACACTCCAAGACTCTCTAATACTTCAGAATTCTGCTTCTGTAAAGCGGGCTGCCCTAAAAGGGCTATGTAAAACTACCCAGCGAAGCTAGGTCAGAGATCTAGGCATGGCTAGATCACAGTAACACTTTGAATGCTTGGAGTGACCTACAATTGTTGCTACATTCTGTGCACATGCTCATAAGAGCATGTGTGTGTCAAATGGGACCAGCAGTAATGAGACACCAGTAAAGCACTTCAGCCCTGCTTTTTTTTTTATCACACTTTAGAATAATTACAATTAATACCAAGATAAGAGGCCAATTCTGACTTGATATCAGTAATTCATACCTGCCAGCTTCTCTAACAACATATTTATATGGCGATTATAGCAGGAATGTTCAAGACATGAATACGTTCACACAAAAAAAACATTTAAAATCAATGGTATGTGAAATTAAATCAGTACCAAGCATGGGATTCTTCGACAAAGACCAGGCACATCTGCTACCTACCAAAGATTCAGGGAAAGTCTGTCCTATTAGTGAGAAAAGTAAAATCAATTTCCACAAACGTATGCAGAATAGTCTAGCTTTCAAGAGCAGCAAACTCATTCAAATATTTAGCAAGTGTGGCCTGCCCCCACTTCAACTCTATCAGGAAAAACCTAACTGGCAGAGAACAAACTTTACAATTTGGTGGACTTTGACATTAAGCTGGGAGGACGACTTAACTGCTTAAGTAGAACAGCATCATTCTGAGAGCACAAATAGTGGAAGTGGGTAGTGCAGTGAAGGGGAATCTGTACCCCTGCATGCTGGATTACTCCACTACAATGTTTGAATCTCCTCCTGTATCTCTCCTTTGACCCTCCCAACCTCATCTAAGTAATATGACCTCCCAGATAACACTGTCTGAGCTCTTCTCTCCTTTATCCTATTCAACCAAACTAACAGACTCACCTGTCCGCTCCTTAAATTAACAACTTATATTTCCCTATACTAATCCACCACTAATTCTTTGGGTTCCGGAGTAGCATACTGCTCGCCAAAAAGCGCTTCAATGCCGCATCAGAGGTAGTAAGTGATCTATAAATACAATTACAATATGCTACCTCTGTGTTTTCTATTCAGATGAAGAGATCCATCAATCTTGTTGACTTGTGGCCAATACAAGTCAGCTTACTTAATTTGTATGCCTGTCGCACACTGGATAAGTGTTTTACTTCATATGTGAGAGCGAAGTAGAGCAATCAGGCAAGCCTCATCGGTCTGACAGACACTGTTCTAACAAATATACTTACTTGAGTTGACAATTAAGTTTAAGAACATGGAAAATTGGCCCTAATGACATAAGAAGCCTTCTTCTCGTGGACCCGGAGGAGCGGTGAAATAGATTAGCAGCCTGCGCTTGAAGTCACAGCCGATTCGCGCCTTCCTTGGTTCTGACAGCTCTGACAAAGGCCAAGCTGACATTTAACGCTAATCAAAACTTGGCCTAATGGAGTCCTCCCCACTGGGAGCAGCAGGAGCTAGACAACAGAGGAAGCGATGGACATGCCCTCCTGCCAGAGTTTGCACCCTGTGATACCACAGTTCCCGCCATGCTTACTCTTAGCGCCTTTGCCTTTCGATCAATAACTTTGCTTTTGTCTCTCAAGGGTTAGCTGGCCTTCAGATGCTAAAATGCTTGGAAAAACTAGAAGATGAGTTACAAAGTCTAATTCAGACTTCCTACTCATTCCTGCCAAATCTTCGTCCTTACTCATCAGGGTGGACTGTTTCTGTCCTGCCAGCTATTCATTCCTGATTACTTGCGAAATTACTTCTCCCCCCTCCTTGTTTGGGTTCAGGGCAGGTGCTTTTCTGTTATTTTTATTGGTAAATTTTTCATGTCATCTTTTCCCTTCCTTCGGATCCGCTTTTATTCTGAACCACGGAGAGCCCAGAACATAAAGCCGCAGCAGTATTGGAAACAAAAAAGGATGGAACATGAGGGGGCTGAAGGCTAGTACAGTGAATGAGGATCATTCTTCAAATACATTTCTTACAGAATAAGAAAAATGCGGGCCAGTTTACATTAAAAGGCGAAATTGCACAGGTTTAGGGACAGTCGGATTCAATACAGCAAAGCAATGTTTCCAGGCCAAGTTTTTTTTCTAAACATCATTGGGCCCCCCAGAATGTTTCACAAATATTCTATTACATTTACAATCATTAAATATGCCTAGACTTATTCAAACATTACAGAGAAGTTAAACCTTTCAAAAATGTAATCAAATACATGATTGCCTTACATACTATTCTGGCTAGCTAGGCCTTACTAATGTGTTAAAGTATCCATTGTGTGATCAGGAGCGGCTATGGCGGTGGAGCGTCACCCCACTGCTTTCTCACAGTGAGCGAAGCAAAAACATAAAATGGTAATAACTTAAAGTTTTTAGCATTTTATGTTTCCTTTGTCGGCGGGCAGGGCTGCTCTCCTTTCGGAGCAGGGCGGGGAGGAGTGGCTTGAAGCCGCAAGCTCGAGCAGATACTGTAAAAAAGGGTTCCAAAGACAACCAGTAACCAAAGACCCTTTTTATGTTGCCCGGCGGTATCGCCTCTATGACCCACCAATGTTAATCAATGAAGAAGCAGGCGCTGGAGACTGGAAGGCAGGAAACGAGGATTTTATTCTCTCCGGAGGAGAACACATCAATTCAGACAGCAAGTATCGTCACGAGGTGCTCTAACCACATCTCTGAGGCCTGGCCTCTTATACTAGAGTTTATGACCTTTATTGCACATAACACATTCTCGCAACACTTTAGTATTTGAAAGAACATCCTCGGAATCTCCCCTTCAGGCCCGTTCCCACATACATTTATAGTTGGATTCCCCACCCCGGTCACAACAGGTGATGGTTGTCGCACAGCAGGGCATTCCGCCGATTCACGGAATGCATGGGGTTGATCGGATCTCATAGGGTGGGGGCTTCGATCGGCTCGAGGGTCTTTTGATGGGAGGGGAAGCTTCCTACTGTACGGGGTAATAAACAGTATCCGCAAGGCCAGGTGGCGGCCTGGGAACAAGGAAGACAAACGGGGACACAGGAAAAGGGGGTTTGCATCAAAAGGATCTGAGGCCATGAAAGGAATGAGGGGAGGAGCCGCGCTGGGAACAGGATGGGATTCCGTGGTGAAACTGCGCTGAAGGGGGGTTTATGACCCAAGGCATGAGAGAGCGGGGGTTGTCAGTGCGCGGGGGGATGCTTGCGAGGTTAAGAGAGAGAGAGACGCGCTGGCTATCAGCGAGGGGCAGGGAGGCCATGGTGCTCAAAATGGCTGCCGCTTACGCGCACGAATGGGCTTGGAAAGGGGCAAGATGGCGCCGATAATGTTGACGTTTTGCAGTCTAATCTTTAACAGTCCTCCCTTTTCAACATATCTTAGCCAACTTGTTTAATCAATGTCAATCTTCATCAAATTCCTAACCTCGGCATCATATATTGCTCTCATATGTTCGTTTCCAAAATCCACAGTCTTAGGGCAAATACAATTTACGCATAATGTACACAGGGGTGGTAGACATTGAATTCCTAAACATAAACCGCATATTACAACCACAGGAATCAGAATAATGGTGAATAGTCTCCAGCCCCAGTTCTTAACGGTGCTCCAGAACCACCCACCCAGCGACCATTCTTCTTGTTCTTGGTGGACTTCTGAAGAGAGTCTATGAAGATGTTCGATGGCCTTGTACACTGAGGGTGAGTTGTCCGGTATGTACGTACAGCAGCTGGACCCAATAATGCGGCATGCCCCACCACGATCCGCAAGAACCACGTCCAGGACAAGGCGGTTCTGGAGGGCCACCAAGCGGACCGCTTGAAGTTCAGCGGTGTTGTTAGCAAGGATACCAGCCGTGATGTTCATTGTTGTCTCGACTGCTTGAGTCAGATGTCGGATGGCACGGCTGTTTGCCATCGGGCCCCAGAGGGGGACAAGTCCTTTCATAGCATCGATGAATTGCGCTCCTGTTGAGTCGGCTTGTTCGATGTCCTTGGCTCGTTTTTGTCTGTGATGATTTGCTGGTGCCACATAGGTCGGAGGAAGGATGAAGGAAATGAAACAAGTGCCCCCCCAGCCTTTGGGGAGCCAGGTGTAAGCCTTTGTGCCGCAGACGAAATACGTGTTTGGTGATGCCACAAAGGAAGGTGGGTCGGCGGAGTCCAGAGTTCTGGAAAACCGGCAGGCACTGTGGCCTACCAGCTGAGTCCCAAGCCCTTCCATGCACATGTGGCCGGTGACGTTGATGACTGACAGGGCCACAGTCAGAGTGGCAGCCGTTCGTTTTCGCAGGTAGGAGAAGGTGGTTCTGGTTGGATTATTGAACACTTAAATTTCAACTTGTTCTTTAGCAGGGATGTCCAAGTGGATTGTGTTGTTGTTGGTCTGTGGGCAGAAGTGTGTCTTTGTTCTGTTCCGCCAGACCCCGTGGTAGAAATGCGTTACGGTTTTGCTGGAGGTGGCATTGTCCTTAAAGCTTTCTTGCAGGAGCATCAGCCAGGCAAGACAGGAGCCGTGAACTGAGAAAGGTGAAGGGATGAATGGTATCGAGTGTCCAGTGGCGTGGGGTAGCAACCCACAGATCCAACAGTTGGTGGCATTGGTGGCAAGGTTGTGCTGGTGAAGTAGTTGTACGAAGGAGTTATTCCAAAATTCCTTTCGCCTCTCTCTGAGTTGGGGAGAGAGCGAGATCAGATAATGTTCCTTCATGGTGGTAGGCTGGACAGTGGTCAGGAATGTTTCGTGAGCAGGTGTATTTTCTTCCACAATCCAGAGTGTGGTCATGAGGAGAAAGCAGAAGAGGATTGTGATGAAGAGCGCAATAGTCTTTGGGCTATGGAGTCTGTCTGCTTTTGGGTTTCTGCGGTGGGTATTTCCTGTTTCCTTCATCATCTTCTTATTTGGCGCTTCCATCATCTTCTTATCTGGCGCTTCCATCATCTTCAAGGGGCTCGGTAGCGGGCAGAACCACAGACTTTGTTTTGCTTCTCTCCGGGTAACCCTTGGTAGTGTTTAGGTCACCGTTCTGAGATTTAACTCAGTCCGTGGTCTACTTAGCCGAGACTCCCTCCTTTCGACGCAGGAAATACCCTTCTTTCGATGGCACTGTGGGATCAGAGAATTTTGAAAGTTCAAGTGTGTCGGTATCAGGATAGCAGGTTAGTGACGGTCGGTCCTTGTTCAGGAGCTCTTCTTGGTTGTCGATGTTTTCGGTCGAGGTCAGGGTCGAGGAGATCTTCTTACAGTGGTGTGCATGCAGCCAGTTGCGTTTTCCCTCCACCCGTAGTGCTGTTCGGGTGGTGATGAGGACTTGCCAGGGGCCCGTCCACCGGGGTTCCAGACTCTTGGCACGCTGGAAATTCCGGATCAGGACGAAATCCCCAGGCTGAATGGTGTGTCCGGGACCCCTGGAAGTGTCAGGGATGGCATGCAGCACCTGTTGATGGATAACAGACAGCGTTTTAGTCAACTGACATAAGTAATCAGACATTAGGACGTCCGGGACGTCATGAATGGAAGTTGGTTTCGGTGCAGACCAGACATTCATAGGCCGGCCGAAAACAACCTCGTATGGCGTCAAGTGGTGTTTGGTGGGGGTGGAACGCATTGAAAGCAATACCAGGGGAAGTGCGTCTGGCCATTTCAGTCCTGTGGTAGCTACTATTTTGGCCAATTTTAGTTTCAGTGTGGCGTTATGTCGTTCAACTAGTCCAGCAGATTGGGGGTGGAAGACTGCGTGGAACTTTTGTTTTACACCCAACCCCTTCAAAATGAGTTGGATAACTTCGGCTACGAAGTGGGGGCCATTGTCGCTCCACAAAATTCGACAAAGGCCGTAACGGGGGAAAAACTCCTTTAACAGTACTTTTGCTGTGGCCATAGCAGTGTTGTCACGGGTTGGATATGCTTCCACCCATTTGCTAAATGCGCATACCACCACAAGTACATATTTCAGGCCTTGACATCTGTCTAGTTGGATGTAGTCCATCTGCAGGACTTCGAACGGGTGATTCGGGACCCCAAACCCTCCCCGGGGTACTACAGTTCCTTTCCCGGGATTGTGTTGCAGGCATATCAAACATTGTTGGACCAGGCGTTTGGCGGACTCTGTGATCTTATCATTGTGCCAAACTCTGGAGACAAGTTCAATCATGGGGGCTGATCCTATGTGGGCAGGGGATTGTGCCATTGTCAGTATGGGAATCAGATATGAGTCGGGTAACAACCATTTGTTTGTGTCTTTTGTCCGCCAGCAGCCTTCGTCATCTTTCAATCCCACCCGTGTCCATTCAGTCAGTTCGTGTTGTGTGCTAGCCATTTGAATGTCTCTGATAGTGTCCCTAGCGTCAGACCATTTTTCTGCTTGTGACCTGGTCACGTACATGCGTGTTGTCGTCCTATTTTCAGCTGTCGTTCGGGCAGTGATGTCGGCTAGTGCATTCCCCTGTCCAATAATGTCCGTCACCTTTTTGTGTGCCTGACATTTGATGACTGCAAGCTTTTTGGGGAGAAGGACGGCTTCGATCAAGGCGGAGACTAGATCCCCGTGCAAAATGGGGGTGCCGTGTGAGGTCAAGAATCCCCTCTCCCTCCAAAGGAGCCCAAAATGGTGAACCACCCCAAAGGCATACTGGCTGTCGGTGTAAATGTTTGCTGTGGTTCCTGCTGCTAGAATACAGGCTCGTGTCAGGGCAATCAGTTCCGCTGCCTGGGCAGATCGTTGCGTTATGCGGGCTGTCTCGACCACAGTTCGAGCCGTGGTGACTGCATAGGCAGCTGAAGTGGTGCCATCGGGGAGTTTGATGCAAGAACCGTCCACCCACAGCTCTCCGTCGGGGTTGGGGAAGGCCGTGTCTCTGAGGTCAACCCTACTTCTGGTCTGTTCGTCCGTGAGGGTCACACAGTCGTGTACAGGGTGCGCATTGGGATCGTTTTCTGGTAAGGGCAGCAGGGTTGCTGGGTTCAGTGTGGTGCATCTCTTCAGAGTGATGTGGGGTGCGAGCAGAGTCAGTTCGTATCCCGTCAGTCGTGCACTCGTCAGGTGTTGCGTTTTGGTTTGGTTTAGAAGGGTGTCAACTGCATGGGGTACCAGTACTGTGAGGGAATTCGAGAGCACGATCCCTTCACTCTGTCGGATAGAGATCGCAGCAGCAGCTACGGCTCGAAGGCAAGCAGGCAGGGCTCTGGCTACAGGGTCAAGAGTGGCTGAGAAGTAAGCGCATGGTCGTTGCTTTGAGCCGATTATTTATTTATTATTTATTTATGCAATTTTATATAGCGCGGACTTTACCCGAAGGTGTCAGAGCGCTTCACAATAGGAACAGAAAAGATACAAACTGAGAACGTTACACGAGCAACAGATTGCAGAGGCATTCGTTATGTTACATACGGTAAAGTGATAATTGTGAGCAACCAAGAATACATGAGGTAGTAGGAATTGTGAGAAACCAAAAATACATGAGGTAGACAAGGTAATTGTGACACTTGTGAGCAAACAAAATACATGAGGTAGTAAAAATGTGGGCTACCAAAAATACATGAGGTAGTAAAAAGTGCTCAGGAGGGAAAAGTGACAAGTGTGCAGGCTACAAGAGAAAATAGAGTATAATTTGTGGTATGATACTGCAGTATATGTTACACACTCAAGCACAAGAACAAACGATTACGTAGGCAAAAGTGGCACTTGTGCAAGTATCAAAGGTAAAAAACCTGTGAGAGGAAGCAAACCGTGTGTTACAGGGGCAAAGTGGTGAGTGCAAGTTGCAAGAGGGTACCAAACACAAGTACATGGATAATACTGCAATAAAAGGCAAACACTCTAACCGCAAGAACACACTGGGAAGGCACTTCCATGGACATGAGAAGTAGAAATTATCAGTAGTGGGAGAACTTCCTACAGACAGAAGAGAGTTACTTTTGGAGATGTCTCTGGAGGAGGAGAGCTTTGAGGTCCCTTTTAAAGGCCTGGGAGGAGGCTGTGGTCCGGAGCTGAGGCGGCAAAGAGTTCCAGATTCTCACTGCGTTGCCTGAAAATGATTGGGCCATCGTTCTTTCCTTCTTGAAAGTGGGAGGTTCAAGCAGTAGATTCTCCGCATTGCGTGAAGGTCTAGAACCTCCAGAGAGTTTCAGTTTATTCGCCAGGTAGAGAGGAGAAGAGGAGTGCAGGGCTTTGTGGGTGATACAAGCGGTCTTGTAGATAGCTCTAGCCTCCAAGGGAAGCCAGCGGAGGGTAGATAACATCGGTGTGATGTGATCGCTTCTTTTGGCCCCATAAATGAAACGAGTTGCTGAGTGGAAAACAGACTTAAGTGGGGACACGTGGGATTTGGGGAGGCCAGTAAGAAGAGAATTGCAGTAGTCGAGTCTGGAGAGGACCAGTGCTTGCACCAGGGTTATAAGGTCCCGCTCCGCGAAGAAGCGACGGATTCCCCAAAGAAGGCGCAGTTGGTATCGAGCTGATTTCGCAATGGAATTGATGTGGGGAATTAGATTATCTGGGTCAGGACAGATAAAGCGCACCCCTCCCTTTCATGGGTGTAAAGGGAGAAGGGCTTTGTGTAATCGGGGGTACCCAACACAGGGGCCGAGCAGAGGGCATCTCGTAGTTGCATGAAAGAAGCCTGACACTCAGGGGTCCAAGGGAGTGGGAGAGGGATGTCCTTTGCTAACAATGAAAGCAGTGGTTTTACTACAAGGCTAAAGTTGGGTAACCACTGTCGGCAGAAGGAGGTGAGGCCTAGTAGGGAGCGGACCTGTTTCTGGGTCTTAGGGACGGGGGTGTCAAGAATGGTTTGGATCCGGTCAGGAGTCAATTTCCTTCCGTCTTTGGACAAAAGGTGGCCTAGGTAAGTGACCTGGGGTTGGCAGAATTGCAACTTCTTCCTAGAGACCTTGTGGCCATTTTCTGCAAGGAAATGCAGGAGTTGAATGGTGGCTGTGACAGCTAGTGGAGTGGTGTCGGCTGCCAAGAGGATGTCATCGACATATTGTACTAACACCACTCCATCGGGTAACTGGACTTGATCCAGTTGTCTCTTGAGGGCCTGGCTGTAGATGCTAGGGCTTTCTGTGTAGCCCTGGGGTGCTCGGCAGAACCTATATGAGCGGGCTTTTAGGGTAAAACCGAAGAGATATCGGCTGTCTGGGTGGATGGGGATGGAAAAGAATGCGTTTTTGAGGTCAATGACAGTGAAGGTGGTGGCAGTGGAGGGAATCAAAGTCAGGATGGTGGTAATGTCCGAGACCACAGGGTACTGGGGTACCACCACTTTGTTGATCTCTCGAAGGTCAATGATGAAGCGGTATGCTTTCTCATCTCCTTCTCCCTGTTTCTTAATGATGGGCAAGATTGGGCTGTTGCAAACGTTGCTAACTACTTCCTCTACCACTCCTGCGTCTATCAGTGATTGGATGATTTCTACCAATGCCTTCTCGCCCTCGGGCGATATCCGATATTGTGGAAGTTTTGGGAGTGTTGCATCTGGTCGAACAGTGATGTGCACTGGGTCAATCATCATGCGCCCTACATCCGAATCCGTTTTGGCCCACAGATACGGAGGCAGAGTGTCAAGCAGGGAAGTGTCAGCGTCGGTGATGGAAAACATGTGTCTGGGGGGGCAATGTCTGAGCAGAACAGGATTGTCGTAAAGGAAAACTCGGACTCCATCTTGAGAACATCTAATCGTTGCTCGGAAGTGTTTCAATAAGTCGAGTCCCATGATTGCGTCAGGGCTATTGGAGGAAAGCAAAAACGTAGTGTCAGTGGTGTTGTTTTCTAAGTCAAAGAGGATTGGGGCGGACAAAGGGTTAGTGGAGGGCGTCCCATCGAAACCTGTCGATGTTATTAGTGAGCCAGACAAGGGTGCCCTTGGAATCAGTCGTTTAGATAATGCACTACGTGTTGCGCCAGTGTCTACCAGGAATGGTGACTTTGTACCCAAGACCTTAGCAGTGACATAAGGGCCTTGCTGGTCAACATGGAGCTCGACTGGATCCCTCCCTTGCCCTAGGCAGTCCTATGCAAAGTCATGAACGTCATCGTAGTCAGATTGCTGGCATTGGTTCTGTCGGGGTCGATCAAATGTGTTTGGTCTACTTGATCTATCATTAGTCGCGTTGTTTGGGGGCCCTCGCTGTGGTCCCCTATTTCTTGGTTCGTTTGCTGAATCTCTAGGATCTCTATTTCTGGTGAGTTCCAAAAGAACCGGGCACTGAGATTTCCAGTGGCCCGATCCTTTACAGAAGGCACACTGGTCCTCTCTAATGTCTGTACGTCCAATGTGGGGAGTTGAAGCACGGTCTTTGGGAGGTGCCGTTTTAGGGACGTTCATCTGAGGGTTTCCCCGGTATTGGTCTCGTCCCAGAGTCACCCCTTGCAGTTGTGCTATCATCACCCTCTCCTTTAATTCTTTCTTCTTTCTCTCTGTTGTTCTATCGTTTTCGTTTTTCTGATGTTCATAATATTGGGCCATCTGGAGGATAGCCGTAGGTTTGGAGGCTGCCCAACTACTTTCGCTGGCCTGCAGTTTCTGTGAGACCTCCGGTGATAAGCCCTTTACGTAATTCTGGACAAACAGATGGTGTCCGGTTGCAGTGGTCAGGTCCTGGCCGCTGTAATCGGAGAACACCGTTTCAAACCGGGAGAAGTATTCCGATACATCCTCCTGAGGTTTCTGGCGACAAGCCGTTACTATCGACCAGTCCACTTTCTTTTCCGGGATCAGGGTTTTTAATTTCTGCACGATTTTATCCGGGAGGTCTAAAATGGCTTTCAAAGGCTTTTGTCCGGGTTCTCGTTGTCTGTCTATGCCATCAAGTTGTGACCAGTTATGTCCAAACAGCTCAGAGTGGTCGACTTTCCGGATTTGCTTCCACACATCAGCTGGTAGACATAACCCGAAAAACAAGTCGATGTCAGCTAGAGTCATAATCGTCGATCCTAGGGCCGTACCCAACTCAGTATAGAAGGCAGTGGGGTTTTTACGTAGGTCAGGCAGAGATTTCCGGAAGGTCAGAATCTCTTGCCGGTCCCATGGTTGGTAGACCCAATTGTACACTACCCTTCCCTTTGCATCCTTGTTGTTTGCGTCATCGTGAGTCCCTTCACCTCGTGGAGGAACCCAGTAAGGGGCAGCCTCTCGTATCGGCATCATAGTGTTAGGTCGTTCAGTTTGTGGGTCGGTTGCTACGGATGTAGTGGATTCGATTTTCAGCTTTTGTTCAGTGAGGTGGCGGAAAACCTCAAGCGTACGCGTAAGGAGGTCCGTCACATCACTCTCACTCTCATCCCCGATATCAACCTTCCGGTACAGAGTCGTTAGGCTCTGTGGACCTTTTTCTTGATATCGGTCCTCGTATGCGTTTAAGACGTGGTAACACAGTTGTACAGTAAAGTGTCGTCTGTGACTCCCAGTATAAGAATTAAACACATCCGTGACGGACTCTTCATCCTCCCTCTTCTCTACCAGTATCTTTGCTATCTTGTCGACCCCTGCTCGTTTGTGTTTGCTTAGTCTATATGCTCTAGCAGGACCAACCCTTCGGGCTTCTGGGTCGCCCAGCGTTGTCGTTTGCGTAGCATCTAATACAAGGAGTTCAGCCGGCACGGAGGCCATGGGGGCTGAAGCCGTGGTGCTACTCTCGTTGGTACCTGGGGATAGTGGGTGCTGGGCTAAGGGTTGGGAAGGGGCATATGGAGGGGGCATGTGGATGATCGGAGGACCTAGCAGCAGATCATCGTTGGTTCGCTGTTTTGAGTGTAATTCAGGGTAGAGCGTGGAGGGAGTTCTAACCAGACACTGGCTTGATGTTTCTATTTCTAGCTTCTGTTTGGTATCCTCTCTTTCTTTTATCTCTTTCTCTAGTTTCTGGGCCGCTAGGTGGGCTGCTTTCCGCAGCTCTTTTCCCAACCTACTCTCAGTTCTCTTTTTGCGTTGTTCGGCTTCTTTTCGCCACATGCCGAAGCTGTCAAGCATAGTGGACGTCGTCTTGTTTTTACCAAGGGCTGTTTCTAGTGCGATTATTCTATCATTTTCGAAGGATCCTATCAGTGGCCACTGACTTTCTCGATCCTTTTTCGTATATTTATGCCACAGCTGGCTATAGGCTATAGCGACTAATCCATGCTTCGTGAACATGTCCTTATTAGGGGTGCCTTCCAGCGGAGCCGGATGGTTCATCTCTAATAAGCGGTCCGGGCTAAACAGGCTACTAACCAGTGGGGAGAAGACAGGCATGACGGATCACAATGGGATAATAGTCAGCACTACCTATCTTATCACTGCGTGCAAAGACTAGACAGAATATTTCTATTCTACGTTGTTTGCACGTAGTGAATACCTCATGAACCAATCTTGAGCAATCAATGTTAGGTCAAAAATAAAAAATCAATATGGTCAATGGGGAGAATAAGTAAGCTCGCTAAGGTTCGCGTCACCTACCCTTTCACTATCTGTAAAGAGGGGACCTATTTTTCCCTGTTTGCAGACAGAGAATCTCCAGAAAACAATCTAGAACAGTTAATCAATGGGGGGAAGGGGCAATTGTTCAGTGGGGGAGAAAGATAGGTCCGACGGGTGTGTACCTATCCTTCGCTGTTTATAAAGGGAGAGCCTGTTGTTTCTCCGTTTGTAGACAGTGAATCTCCAATAAATTAACAAAAAGTAATACTAGTATTTTCTCAACAATTATCAATCACTTTCAATTATCTATCACTTTCGCAATTCGTCGTGTTTACACGACCTTACCCGGACCGCATGGACAGTTTCTTGTCTTCCGAATCCAGCGCCCGATCGTCCTCTTCTCTTCGTACTTCTCGTGGCACTCCTGATGGTTCCCAGTCAGGACCGCAGATCACTCGAGAGAGGTCTGTTCGGAACCAGTGAAGTTCGGATGATCGGCTGTCAGACGAGGGTCTATCGGACAGGGTACCTTCCGATCGTTGCAGTCGTTCACTCTGTCGTCAGGACCTCTCCCACTGGATCCACGAGTCGCTGATGGGCCCCACGTTTGGGACGCCAATTGTAAAAAAGGGTTCCAAAGACAACCAGTAACCAAAGACCCTTTTTATGTTGCCCGGCGGTATCGCCTCTATGACCCACCAATGTTAATCAATGAAGAAGCAGGCGCTGGAGACTGGAAGGCAGGAAACAAGGATTTTATTCTCTCCGGAGGAGAACACATCAATTCAGACAGCAAGTATCGTCACGAGGTGCTCTAACCACATCTCTGAGGCCTGGCCTCTTATACTAGGGTTTATGACCTTTATTGCACATAACACATTCTCGCAACACTTTAGTATTTGAAAGAACATCCTCGGAATCTCCCCTTCAGGCCCGTTCCCACATACATTTATAGTTGGATTCCCCACCCCGGTCACAACAGGTGATGGTTGTCGCAGGGCATTCCGCCGATTCACGGAATGCATGGGGTTGATCGGATCTCATAGGGTGGGGGCTTCGATCGGCTCGAGGGTCTTTTGATGGGGAGGGGAAGCTTCCTACTGTACGGGGTAATAAACAGTATCCGCAAGGCCAGGTGGCGGCCTGGGAACAAGGAAGACAAACGGGGACACAGGAAAAGGGGGTTTGCATCAAAAGGATCTGAGGCCATGAAAGGAATGAGGGGAGGTGCCGCGCTGGGAACAGGATGGGATTCCGTGGTGAAACTGCGCTGAAGGGGGGTTTATGACCCAAGGCATGAGAGAGCGGGGGTTGTCAGTGCGCGGGGGGATGCTTGCGAGGTTAAGAGAGAGAGAGACGCGCTGGCTATCAGCGAGGGGCAGGGAGGCCATGGTGCTCAAAATGGCTGCCGCTTACGCGCACGAATGGGCTTGGAAAGGGGCAAGATGGCGCCGATAATGTTGACGTTTTGCAGTCTAATCTTTAACAATACCACACCTGAGTGCGCAATGACTGTTTGGTCGGTCCTGGCCACCCAAACCAGTCATGAAAACTTCCCTGGTTCTCCATGCAGGCTGCATTGCAGTCTGCATTGGGAACATGCCCATCTCTCCAGCCCCTGGCTGAGCGCCGTGACATGGCGCTTAGACCAATCACAACGCTGCACTGCAGCGTTGTGATTGGCTTTGAGGAGGAAGCCTGGCTTCCTGTTCCTAGCGGAGGCAGGAGAGCAGAGAAGACGCGGGACCCGACCTCGAGGTAAGTTTAAACAAAATATATTTTTGTTTTTTATGACCACCCCCTGCTTGCGCAAGTAGATAGCATGGGTATGGTTATACATTTGGGTTGAAGCAAAGAACTGTAGAATTATATTAGTGTTGGTTAAAAGGTCATGTGATAGTTGCACTGTCAGGAGAGACCTAAAAATGACTGCCCTCCTCCCATCTGCACGGTTGCCAGAGCAAAACATAATACATTATACCGTAATTAAGACATTTTAATAGCATCACAATGTCATGTATGTTTCCCTGAAAATTCAAGCTCAAGCAGCTGGATAAATAAACAAAATAATCACACCAGTGTGGCGGTCAGACACTTTCTTGTTGAACACACAATTTCTGCCCAATCAAAACATGTACTCATGGCTACCAACATGTGGGTGGAGCGAAAGCCTCTCTTTTAGTTAGTGATTCTCGCATAATTATTTGCACCATCAAGCCAGACAATAAAACAAATCGGAGAATGGCAGAGGACACATAAAAAAAGACAGTGACTTCATTGAGGACACTGGGCTGAGGACACGGTGGTAGGTCTGTTGGCAAAAGTTTGTATGTGTAAAAAAAACCATGATCACTGTAGGCCAAGTGTTTTTATTTCTGGGAATTCAACCACAGAATCCATGAACATGTTTAAAGCATGATAATTCAAAGATGTAACCTCACATCACAGTACTAAAGTCCACCATATGTCAAGAGGTGGTCTACATGTGAGTGGAGAGAGCTTTTTAGAGAGCATTTTCAAAGAAAGAATGCCTGCTCTTATAGTTCCAAGCCCACCAACATACTGCTCAGTGATCCTCAAATTGAGGAAATGCAAACATGCAGCTCAGATCAGTGGGCTGGAACAATCTACACAAGGCTGCCTACTTCCTGTTATGCCACAGATGACCTGAAACATGATAAAGTGACACCCAAATGTAAACAAACAGTCCCCCTAGTGGTCCAGAACTCTCTCATGCATTGCAACCACATTTTTTCCCCCCAAATGAACATCAACCACTTAGAAAGCTAATCAACTCCCTTGAACAAGACACGTCCTCTCCACTGTAGCGGATAATCACGCAGCACTTGATAAATTGTGGTGGCATAATGTCAGGCGCACAGATGCGCTAAAGCAGCGTGTTGGCAAAAGTGTAGCAAAAAAGGAAAAGGACCTGTTGAATGGCTTATTGTGGCAGAACACTCAACATTTTAATTACGTTTACCATTAACATTACTGCACATGAATTTCTTATGCCTTCTAAATTGTCCTAATATGCCAAATAAAAAGCAATTGCAAGGTGGTAACAGCATACTGCTGTCATTCTGGACAATATTTAACTCTACTGTTCAATGTCATGGGACCTGAAACAATGGCAAGGCCTTACCTCTTAGTAATGGAACATGCTGTGAATGTAGTTTTGGGACATGTGTGTAAGGAAGAGACATATATATGTTAAGAAAGTGGTTCTGTTGTTTAGAATATCTGATGCACATTGACAGGAAATACCTTCAGAACTTGTCAGTAAGAGCACAATACCAAATTAAGAAGCAGGCTCTACATTGATTGCTTGAGAAAAATGCTGCTTTTTTCTGCATAATAAAAAGAATTGACGTGCTTTCATGGAGATCATGGAGTTACCTTTATGCCATGTGCTTAATGATATAATGAAATAATGAATACAGTTAGTAATGAGCAGAGCTTTATGGCAAAAAGCGGATTAATATCACGGGGTAAGACTGAAGAGAAACAAGCCAGATCCTCCATCATGGCTCACACTTTATTAAGGAGCACCCATGTGAATAGCAATATTGTACTATTGGAAACTGGGTTACTGGCTGAGTTGGGTGAAACTCTACTCAAGCAGCTGTTAGATTATGTACGTTTATAGTCTTTAATGTCATGTATAAGTTAGCATTCATAACGTCATTTTCTTTTATCAGACGCCATTTTATGTACTGTTCGAAACTAATCTTGTTTGATTTCAAGAAATGCCCCTTGCTAACTTTCCTTTCTGTAACGAGGAACGGTTTGTGCCAGTGCATAGAACCTCTCCCACCTGTCTGGCAGGTTGATCACAGCCCAGGGTGGAACGGCCATGAAAGTGTTGAGAGCTGTGGAAGATACGAGAGTAGAAACCTTCTCTTTACGCTGTTCGTACACATCTGTTGGGAAAATTCCACTGTGGGTGTGTTCTTAGTTGACCATGCAATGCATATAATATATCTTTAAGCTTAAAGTTCCTCAGTTCCCTCTGTAGTACTCTCTCGAGACTGTGCAGGCGGAGCCCCACTCTGAGCATGTATAATAAATGATTATTGGTGTATATTTTCCACTGTTTCCCGGATTCTTCATTTAGAATAGAAGGCTGAGAGGTGGTCAGTGGTGACCAAGGTACCCTGACAGTCTCTGTCAGAGTAAAAAACAAGCAAACCCCAATGAACCAGTGCTTAACCCTCTGGTAGGTTTGGCACAAAACAGTCAGGCTTAACTTAAAGGTAATGGGTAAAATATTTATGCAGCACTTCAAAGAGTAAGAAAGTGAAATCACAACAACAAAAATACCACACTAATTTAGAAACAGAGTTTAATTTAATAAATTATTTGAGATCAACACTGACAAAAATCCAATGAGTAGAACCGGAGATATGCAATTTCAAATTTTAAATAATAATAGCGCTTAGAAGCACAAATCACAAACTGTGGTTATTTGGTCACATAGGACCAGGACAAAGTCACAAGTTCAGGCCGACCACGATGGACCATGGGCCGAAATATGGGACCAAAATAGGCCAGCTGAACAAAGTACCTTAAATCCTGGTTGCAGATCAGTGTGAGATCCTGAGTCGACGATGCGTAGCACACTGGTGGTTCCGGAAAAGCTGCGGGCTGTAATAGAGTCCTGCATCAATGTCATCGATGAGGTGCTTGAGATACAAAGTTCGCCGTCGAGGATGTGTCCCACAGCAGTGGTTCAGAGACAGCTGAGGGCTGCAATGTGAGGTCTGGCTTTGGGGATGTCTCATGCGCGGCTTTGCAGAAGCTGAGCTACGAGGAGATGCACCTTGTTGCATCAGTTCTGCCCACAGGACGTTAGCTAGGCTGACAGAGCACCTTGAAGCCCACTGCCAAGGGTCAAAGACTGTGGTGGCAGTCACCACTTAGAAGCCAATATGCACAGCAGACAGAGTTCCGGTGCTGGGTTCAAGGTGGTTGGAGACCATTTTGTCCCTGAGGCTCTGAACAGGAGCCCAGCAAAACAGTGTTTGAGTCACTCGGTGTTTATGGGTCAAGGTGCAGGCCCGGTCCTTCTCACTCACACAGCAGGACAACAGAGTAACAGTCCTTCTTTCAGAGCCACACAACAATCCTTCTGAGTCTCCCACAGATCAAGAAATGCACTGAAGAGTTGGGAATGAGGGTCCATTATTTAAACCTGGTGCCTACTTTGAAGTAGGAGAAGGTTCTGGAGATTTCCACCCCCCAGAGGTGCTTTGAATTTCCGGTCTCCCTGTCCTGGCCCCAGCTTGTCTGAGGTCACAAAAGACTAGTGTCAACCAGTTTGTGAGCTCAGGCAGAGGCTTTGTGGTGTGCAAGTATGGTAGGTGACATCTTCTCCTCCCTATTAAGTCAGATATGGCACATCCTGCCAACAGGTATTCCCTTTTCCCTCTCACTGTCTGGCATCAAATCATAAAGACCAACTGCCAGCTATATCTATTTATGTGAACCAGGATACAGTCACCAAATGTTTAGGACAAGAAAATTCCATCTTTCCAAAAGTGTTATTTTCAGAATTGTGACTTAAAATACAACTTTACCATTACAGAGGGTTTTAAATTAGAATTCTTTAGACACTAAGCTCAACATTCCTAATTGCTCCCAACTGAAAGTTAGTGCATATTAAATACAAAAAGGTAACCCAATAATAGAGAAAAATTAATTTAAGAGTTTTTTACTACCAAGACATGTAAAACATAAAAGTACATGTCCAACTTTCTAAATATACTGCACCCTTCCCTCTGGGCTGTTTAAGGCGTACTCTAGGGGTGACATTTGTATTAAAAATGAAGGTTTAGTCTTCCACATTGTCACCCCGTGGATATGCTGCTGTCTTTAGCAAGTATAACATTAGACCTCTCCTTGCACTTTAAGTAAATGGTTGGGCCGTAGTCAATTAAACAACAGTTCTCTGCTTGATTACTATATTCCCATAAATGTAAATCAATAAAATAAAAAACCCCATATGAGCGCCAGACTTTCCCATTGGATTAACATTTAGGGAGACTAAAATCCCCCAAAGAGGCATAGGTGCAAATTGATGGACACCAAGCAAGAGTAGTGATACATTTGGAGCCAACAAGGCAAATGAAATTTACAACCACCAGATTTAAACACAAAGCTGGGCTGCTCTACATCACTAGTACATATTTTTTATTATAATATTAAGACTTATATGGGTGATTTAGTAGCACATAGCACCATATGAACGAAAAACTAGACGAAACCACATAGGAAAATACCAGCATGGTTACCTCATTTCTCTTTCGTGGTTTTAAACATTTTTTTTTAGATTCTATGACATCAAAGAGGAACTAATTGCATGACAATACACAAATATCTTCTTTGAATGGAGGAATGCCACTGTTGATCAATATATTCTGCAGGCATAAAAAGGCACTTCACAAAATTGGTCCAGCTTACCTCAACTGCCACCATCCCGGCCAAACTCCTACGCTCTGCCTCACTCATTCTCGCATAGACAAAGACTGAACAGGAGGCCCAGCCCTACCATACCTCGCGCTCAGAACTTGGAACAAACTCCTTCTACACATAAGGGCCGCCTCCTCGCTTCTGGAATTGTGCAAGAAGCTGAAGACCTGGCTCTTCAACTAACACCCGGCAGACAACCTACACACCCGACCCAGTGCCAGGATACCCTTCAGGTCGCGCTTTACAAATGCAAATACCATAACCTAGTGTCAGACCAAATAGAAATGAACCAAGTCCAGACCTAATGATTATTTTTGAGTCAGCATTTAACAACCCCTACATCACAAGGCATAACTAATAATACATGTTGCTTCATTTTCATTATATTAGCACGCCCCCACATGAACGCTCTAGCAAACTCATAGCATATGAGAGCGACACAAATGGAGCAACTGAAAATAACTAATAAAGGGATCACTGCAAGACGCCTGTTTTCACATTGCAAACAAATGCTCCCATTTTCAATAATGAAGCACACTGTGTCAAAATAATGTTCCTGAGATATTCAATTGGCTGTCATGTTCCTAAACATGATGTGAAACCAGCAATTCTGAAAATAAAATGATTGCAAGATCGTAGAAAACAAATGCATTTTTATCTACAAGCCACATGTTGGGTTTCCACCAACTAGCATAACAAAGAAGGCTAAAACTAGATGCCAATCAAGAGCCCAACCAGAGGGCAGATGTTGTGTAGAAGTGTGATTTCGACAATTGCTGGACTGGGGGGAAAAGGCTCGAGGACTATCTCTTGAATTTAAATCTATAAACTAAAAAGGCAGACAAGAACCAAATAATTCAAGAGTCGAGAATTTAGTTCATCTGGTTACCATCTGTCTGCGAATACTTACGCAACCTGGAAACACTAACTCCACGATCACCAGGCGGGTTGGACATTCACCATGTGATAACACGTTTCACCAGAAGAACCTTAAATCACAAATGATACAGACACCCGAAAGGACTATAAAGTTTCATATGGATTGAAAACAATGGAACAATTAACACCCGGGCCCTTTCTTGCTGATTCTTCCATTCAAAGATATGATAAAAATAAGCATTGGAACAGGCAGGGTCACCGAGAATCCTACATAACTGGAAAACATGCCTGGGTCCCTGCTCAACATAAGAGCCTGGGCCAACTTCCAGCCTCATAATTTATGCATGACATACTAACATTTAAAGTATTTCAGTTTTCCATTTTTAAATATTTAATAATTGGGCATTAAATATTCATGCCATTTTATTAGAAATGTGGAAGCGGGGCACCAAGGCCCTACTTGTTCCGGTTTATTACAGGGAACTAATTAGGAGTTTTAGGGTGTGCTTAGCCGGCCTCACTAGAGATCCCATAGCTAACCAAGGAGGTCCATTTCAAAGAACTCAACTCTTTGTTCCCCAACAACAATCACGAGGCTAAACATACACAATTCAAATGTAAAAAGGTCATAGATGCCAACCTGAAAGTGTCCATACACAAAAATCCTCCAAGGAAGGTGCATAGAATAGGTCTAAAACGAGCTAACACTCTGCTCATTCACTCCTCTGCCCATGATCATGCTATTTAAAATGGTCTGCTACACGCAAGTTCCCTGCCATTTTAAAAGATAAGCTTTTTTTTTAATTTGCTGCTTCCATTTAGAGGTATCCCATGTCTCTAGGATGAAATCGCCTTCTTAGCAAACTGTGAATGCTACATTCACTCCAACAGGTCATATTCAGCGAACCAGTGACTGGTGTGGGAGTATTACTTGGATGAGTACATATCTGGGCTGTCCCTAGCACTGTTGCAGGATAACCAATCTTTCTGAAAATCTGGCAAATCTTGTCAATTTAACCTTGTGAGGATTCGGTCTAATCTGAAAGCCTTGCTTGTGATTCATTAAAGGTACGCAGGTAAAATGAGGACTCTAAGCGCAATAAAGTGACTAACATTTTGGCAGCACTTTGAAGACAAATTGTGGTTGTTTTAGGTACATCATGTTCAGCAATTACTGAGTCGGGGGAGTTTTGAACCACCCACTTTAGCAGCTGCAGCATGGACAAGCTGTTTCCTCAGGTTTACTGCAGATTTGTCACATTAAATGACAATTGCTATTGGGGACCTTCTTGGCTTTCATAGGAGATTGGAAGATCTCAGTATAGAAGTTTATAAATAAAAGAGAATGGTACCCAGAGATAAGGGGTTGAGAGACCATTGGTTCTGCTTTATTATCAAGAGAGAGAGTGCGAAAATAATGAAACTGGAATAAAAGGCAGGTGAAAGAGGCGAAAACAACTTCGGTGTGGGAAAGACAGAAGCTCAGATGGAAAGAAGTAAAAGTGTATAAAAAAGATTAAAAAATGAAGATGGAAACAGTAATAAAGATAATAAAAGAATAAAACAACAAAAATGAAAACAGAAGAATAAAAATGAAAACAGAAGCATAAATAAGGAAATTAAAACAAGAAAAAAACTGCAAACAAGCTAGAAGAGGGAAGAATGACAGATGGACAGAAGGAATAATAGAGTAAAAGATGGAAGGAACGGTGTAAACAAAGTAGAAAGATGGAAACAGAATGAACCAGAAAGGAAAGAAATATAAAAAGAAAGATAGAGAGAAATACTGAAATAAAATACAAACGACGGACCAAATAAAACTGCAACTGTGCGAGAAAAACTCAGAACCAAAGCAGGGAAATGTAATCAGGAAGGCGTGGTGTCACTAGCTTAGCTCACTTGCTGCTCTCCCTCGCTCATTCAGGATATAGTTTGAAGTGGGGAACTTTATTTTTCTGGAGAATCCCTCAGTGCTTAATTTGCAAACAAATAAGAGACGGGCCCTTGTAAGAAGGCAACTGCAGAGTGCACCGCCCATTGCCACTGTCTGGCTGCCAGTTACACTACCAACACAACTAATAACCATCACACTCCAACAAGTTTGACGATTCAGACTATACCAGGCGCCCAACACTAAAAGAATGGCTTGGGTGGCAGGTATTCGTCCCTTTTAATGTATAATGAATTAATAAATTACTATTGTTGTGCTTACGTCTAAATTAGCCAGACAACGCCACCATGTGGCAGAAGGCCATACGTGCCGGTATTGACAATTAAGTGCTGGTGCCGAGCACTGGAAACCACCTGCTCAAATTAAGCACCGGACTCCTTTGAACTGAGTCCAGGGTGTGATGCACGTTCACTGGACAATCGTGCACACTTGACAAACTAACTGGATCATCCCTTTTTGACCTTCCAAATGGGTGATGCTTAAGTGGTGAAACGGACACGAGAGCAAACCTTTGGCACACCTAGGGCTGTCCACCAGCAAAGCATTGGGGATAGTTACAAATTTGTAAATTTGTGGGAAGTCACTAAATATTTGCAGACAGACTTTCATGCCTGCAAACGGACATCTGTTAGGGACATGGATAAATGCATTTTCAGGGTGAACAACCCAGAATTGACAAAGCCAACAGAAAAAGGGATTCTAAACAAGGAAAATATTTTGCCACCAAAAAAACTTTCATTGTAAATGTAATTTTGCATTGCATTTTTCTAGTAAGAAATGTACCCCAGTATAAAATGATTATGCATGCAAGTAAATATGTGAATCTGAAACAGTCTCGGAATCCCTTCAGGACTCATGGATTTTATATTTAATCCCTTAAAATGACAAAAGGGAACACTAAAGCACCATTCGCATTCATTTATTTAAACAAAAAAGCTTTCAATAAAGAGGTGACTGTGGTCTAGAGCAACTTACTACCGTTTACCAGACAGGTACCCATTAAAAGGTCCTAGAAAGTCTGACAAAGTAAAACATCTTCATTACATCAGCCACAACCTGGTACAGAACCATTCAACAAATCCACGCCACGGAAGAACATCTGGATTTAATAAACTTTCCATGGACTGCCAGACATATATCGGAGTGGTCTCAAGCAACGAAGGGCACCAAAAACTAGTGAATGGGGTACAACACACACACTGTATTGTAAAATGTATATAGTGCTTACTACCCCTATGTAGGGCGCTTGCATACATGGATATGGTGTGTGGTTGGAAGTGTTTTGTCTTTGCTTTGATCTTGTGTGGGAAGTGTTTCCATGTTATGTATGATGGTATCCACTGGCTCTGAGAGACAGACAACATTGGGTTACAAAAATGTGAAGCTACTTTGACGTCGTGACTACTTGAGCTCCGCTAGGGAGGCAATGAAGAGAGCCTCGAGGAAATATAAAAAAAATTGGTTGACTCTCCAAAATCTGATTTTTATACCAACAAACTTCTAGGGGCTGAAAATTTTGCCAAGGAGATATTTCAAATTGGACCTCATTTTTCATCGCCTACATGTGCAGCAAACACATAGAGAATACCCAGGAGTTGGCAGATAAGCTGCCAAACTTCTATGAAGACAAGATCTCTACTACCCTTAAATGCCTGATTCCCTCCAGTGAGGTCTCATCCCCGCAGGCAGTCGATGCAGTTGTCCCGAATAGCCCACTAAGGTAGAATTGCAAGGTTTTGCCTTTCATAAACTATAATATAGGGCATCTTTTTTGGACTTGGGAACCTTTGCCCATGGGCAAATTAATCCAGATAGGTCCCTCAGTGACATCTGGATCACCACTGGATCTATTGCCTCTTGTCTAATGGAAAGCAGCTAATGAGGCCATTGGATCTCCACAACATGAGGTTTGACATAGCTCCTTAGTTATTGGTCTCACTTTAGAAGCACGGAAAAAAGCACTGATATGGTCCCCGCTAAAAAAGAAATCCCAAAAACCTAGTCAACCAGTCAATCCCCCTTTGCTGTCAAATTTTCAACCAAAATCTATTACCATTTGTGGTTAAGAAACATATCAACCAACTTCTGTCTCGGCTATTGCCTAATGGCCAGATTTTAGATTCCGCCCAGTCTGAGTTTTCACTCATAGCACAGCATGGATCCTGTCCTTGTAGCCATGGCTGATGACCTCCAAATGCTGATGGACGAAGAAAACCCTTCAATTCTTGTGCTACTACATCTGTCCTCAGCATTCGATACAGTACTGTATACAATCTTAACATAACAATGTTTATATTTGTAAAGCGCACGTTCACCCAAGGGTACCGTGGCGCTGAATAACAGATGCTTATTCTTTCCCAGCTCAATGGTACTCAATTTATCAACCTCAGATGGATGAAAGGCTGAGTGGAGCTGCAAGAATTTGAACCTATGACCATGAGGTCAAATACAGGCACCTAAAGTGGACCCATTAGCCCACTAAGTCATCAGACCCAGCAACTTACGTACCAGACTGCAGGAAATTGGCATTGGTGGTAGGGCACCAGACTAGAGCAAATCCTATCTAATGGGCAGGTCACAAGTAGTCTATCTACTTCTGTTTATGTTAGAATATAAGACAATGCTCCGAAGTGTCCTTCAGGGATCAGCATTAGCCCAACGCTTTTCAATATTTATATCTGACCGTTGGTAAGGCTGGTAAGATCGTTTGGCCTCTGGTGCATGAACTATGCTGATGATACCAAACTCCTTACCACATTAGAGAGGTCAAGTGCTGATTCTTTTGAACCTTCCTATCAGTGTATGGTGCCGGTTTCAACTTGGCTTCAACAAAACTCATTGAAGTTTAATTAAGACAAAACAGAGATGCTCTGACTAAGACATTCCCATCTCCACAGTCATTGTCCACTTCTGCCCACTCTCCTGGCTTGGCTGCCCTGCTTAGGATGGCCAAAAACCTGGGGTTTATTTTTTAGCCAGAATTCTCCCTAGCTGGGCAGTTTCAGCATGTCTCTTCGACTTGCTTCTTTCTGTTGAAGGTGCTCAAGAAAAGTCTGCCTCTCCTCCCCAAGAATGTCCATCATTTTGTGGTTCATGCTACCACACTGAGTTGCCTAGATTACTTGAGGATGGATACAAGCCAAATGAGGAACCTGCTTATGGTCCAGAATGCAGCTGCCAGACTGGCCTCAGGACTCCCATGGCTCTCTCATACCCCTGCGGTCCTAAAGCCCTTGCTTTGGCTTACAGCAGGAAAAAAGGTTATTTTAGCCATGTTTTTAAAGCAGTCCATCTTATTGGCCTGGACTACTTATCTCAAAATATTGCCAACTATGTACCCATACGTTGCTTGCGCTCCTCTGAGGCCCGGCTCCTGGTCTTGCCAAGAACCAAGTGGATTTGCTCAGGAGATGAAGCTTTTTCAGTCAGAGGTGTAACACTCTGGAATCAACTTCATTGAACTCTGTGGAATCCCCTCTTTACTTCGTTACGTTACGTTAAAATTATTTATACCGCGCACTTTCACCAATGGTTTCATGGCGCTCTTGACAAGTACAGTGATCAGGGTGAGGGGGTTATTCGTAAGCAGACTGGAATAGCAGGGTTTTTAGTAGTCTGCGAAAGCAGTCGTAACTGGGACATAAACGAAGTGTGGGTGGCAGGGAGTTCCAAGTGGAGGGGGCCAGAACAGAGAAACTCAAACCACCATGCTTTTTGCGTTTGAATTTGGGGACCACGAGGAGGTTGAGAGATGCTGAGCGAAGAGCTCTAAGGGGGATGTGGCGTGTCAAGACAGATGAGATAAAGGCAGGGGCTGCATCAGAGAGGGCCTTGAAAGCTGAGCATGCCAGCTTGAAGGTGCAGCGCTTGGAGACAGGGAGCCAATGAAGACTACGGAGAAGGGGAGTGACATGCTGATGTTTAGGCTGGCAGAAGATCAGGCGGGCAGCCTGATTCTGCACCAGCTGCAGCCGGTGGAGGTGGCATGCAGGAATCCCCACATACAGCATGTTGGCGTAGTCTAGCCTGGATGTGATGAGAGCGATGATGACTTGAATCAGGGCATCCCTGGTGGGAAACCTGTTGATTTTACGAATCCGCCTAAGATGGAAAAAACAGGATGAGGTGACAGAGTTGATTTGTGGTCTCATCGAGAGGTCTTCAGAAATAATCACCCCCAGACTCTTCACTGTGCTCACTGGAGTGGGTGCCGTCCCCAGGGATGTTGGCCAGAAGGTGGAATTCAACGGATTAGTGGGGCTCCCCACAAGTACGAGCTCAGTTTTTGTGGGGTTCAATTTTAGTTGGCTGTGGTACATCCACTCTGCGATGGTCAGCATGATGGACTGAAAATTGAGACGGGAGGAAGGGAGGGAATCAATGGGAAAGATTAACTGAAGATCGTCTGCGTAATTGAAGATTGTGACCGGGGAATTGCGGAGGGAAGCTAATAGGGGTTGCAGATACAAATTAAATAGAAGGGGGGATAGTGCAGAACCCTGTGGGACACCACAGGTGAGGGATGTGTAAGGTGCAGAAAAGGTGGACAGGTGAACAGATTGTGAACGCTGGTCGAGGAATGATCTGAGCCAGTCGAGGGCCACCCCCTGAATACCGGCATTGTGGACACGGTCGATCAGGATGGCATGATCGACCGTGTCGAATGCCGCCGAGAGGTCTAAAAGGACAATGGCCTGAGAGATATTTTTGTCTGCACCTTTCCTGAGGGCGTCCATGACTGCTACTATGACCGCCTCAGTGGAATGGAGGGGTCTGAATCCAGCTTGTTGGGGGTCCAGAAAGGAGGATTTCTCTATAAAGGAACTCAGGCAGCGGGTGACATAAGTCTCCAAGATCTTTCCTAAGTAAGGGAGGAGGGAGATGGGTCGGTAATTACTTAGGATTGTGGGGTCCGCGTTGGATTTTTTTTAAGATGGGTAGAACGGCTGCTTGTTTGAAAGAGCGAGAGACCTCCCCAGTAGCAAGAGAGTTATTAAGCAATGCGAGTGGGGGGTCCGGACAAGCAAGGAAGGCTTCTCTCAAGATCTGAGGGGGGCAGCAGTCATTAGGAGACCCTGAGCTAACTTTGAGAAGAAGAGAGGAGAATTCTTGTAGGGAGATTGGAGGAAACTCCGTCAGGATGCTGGTGTTCCTGGGGGGAAGGGGAGGAGGAAGAGGGGACGCATGGGTCGGGATGTTTTTTATGGTTATGATTTTATCGATAAAGTAAGAGTTTAAAGAGTCGCACAGAGTTTGAGTTGGCTGGGGTTGGAGGGTGACCCTATCAGGCAGGGAAAGCTCGTTGACAATTGAGAAGATCTCCTTGGTTTTGTCGTTAGAGTCCATTATTTTTTAGAAAAGTAGGCCGTTTTGGCTGTCAGAATCGATTTTTTTATAAGACTTTAGAGAGTCAGTATAGACGAGTTTGAGCTGCGGGCCGTAATTGCGGCGCCAACGGCGTTCAGCTTGCCGCAGAGCAAGTTTATCCGCTTTGAGTTGGTCCGTGAACCACCGTTGTGCGTCGTGAGGGCGCTTAGCTTTGATCTTTTTAAAAGGGGCAACTTGCAAGACGTAGCCATTCATCCAGATGATCAGCCTGATCCCCAAGCGAGTTCGATGACGTGGGTGCGGTGGAGGCCAGTATGGCATGAAATTTAGGCAGATTTGCCCTTTTCCAGTTACGAGCCAAGAGATTCTTAGCAAGGGGGGGGGGGGGCACAGAGTATGAAGATGCAGTTGAAAGGAGATGAGGCTGTGATCGGACCAGGAGCAGGGGAGGACAGCGGGAGGGGAGATGTCGAGATTGGACGTCCAGACTTGGTCAAGGATATGGCCTTTGTGGTGGGTAGGGGTGTGGACGTGCTGGAAAAAGTTCATGCTAGTTAAGAGGTCGGTGAATTCCGAGGAGGATTGGCTTTCATAGGCAGCAGAGGGCCAATAATTGAAGTCGCCAATAACCAAGATATTGGCGTGATTGATCGCAAGTTGAGCGATAGAATCGCTGAAAAGTTGGGGGAAGAGAGGCATATATTCAGGGGGCCTGTAGACGATAACACAAATAAAGGACGACTTAGCAGAAGAAAATTTAAGAGCTAAGCATTCAGTTTTGGGAATAGGTGTCACAGTGACCTCAGAGAATTTATGTTCAGAGCGGATGATAGTCGCCACCCCGCCGCCCGTCTTCCCAGCGGGCCGGTTGGCTTGCATAATGTAGTATCCCGTAGGGATTGCTGCGAGGATGTCAGGGGCTGAGTCCTCGGTGATCCAGGTTTCGGCTAGGAGAAGGATATCGATGGTGCTTTGATGCAACAGTTGAAATATCTCAAGCTGGTGGCGAATGAGGGAACGGGTATTAAGGTACTAGATGAGTAAGGAGGCGGAAGTCGGCGGCAGTATAGGGGAAGGGGCGTGGGGGGGGTCGTGAAGGGATTCAAGTGAAGAGAAATCGGATGGAACAAGAATGCCACATTCCTGAGCCGCCCTAACAGTGCGGGCGGGAATAGGCCCTGAGGATTTAAGTCTCAGGAGGTCGGAGGAGGAGTAAGAATAAGATTGGGCATTACGACAAGGCCCTGGGCCTGGTCGGCCGCGGACGGGCGCAGACGGGCTTGACTTGCGCGCGACTTCGGCACGAAGTCGGCGCTCCCGCTGCGCTCGTCCGCTGCGCTTCCTCCATACCGCCATTAAATACTAAAGGTGAGGGAGCACTAGATTGCTAACCTGCGAAGATTCCGTGCAGGGCGGAAGTGATGTCACGAGCAGGAAGTGACACTCCTCAAGCTGACCCTCCGCACAAACGGCACAGAGCCGGGGCGGATCGGGGCCACGAGCGAATGGAAATGCAGGTGAGTAGAACTTAGAGGTGTAGCAAAGACAATGTGCAAATTACAATTTAAAATGCTTTTTCAAGCGTGCTATTAAAATCAGCAGCGAAATAAAAATTTTACAGCAGCATCCACAACAACACACAACCGCAGCCTAGATCGCCGCGTTTGTCAATGGGGCTGGGAGCTGGAGGCGAGAACTATATACTCGGCAGGCTCGGCAGCACTAGACCGCTAACCTGCGAAGATTCCGTGCAGGGCGGAAGTGGTGTCACGAGCAGGAAGTGACGCTCCTCAAGCTGACCCTCCGCACAAACGGCACAGAGCCGGGGCGGAACGGGGCCACGAGCGAATGGAAATGCAGGTGAGTAGAACTTAGAGGTGTAGCAAAGACAAGACTTCATTTTAGGAAGGCCGTAGAAACTTGCCTCTTCAGGAACAAGGACTCTCTCACCTATTTTTTGTAATAAGCACCGGCAAACCCATCGGGATATTTGTTAACCCTAAGAAATGTTCTAGCATAACATGACTACTAAGGTGTAGTTATCATACAATGACAGCATGATGGATGAAGAAGTGTGAGACAAGTGCACAGTTTATGGTTTTCAGTAAGCTGGCAGCATTAAGCAGCCCTGCAGGACCCTTTATGATGTTTCTTATGTTCATAGAACACTTAGCCGGTTACTGTACTGGGTTATCCAGTCTGAGATATTTTGTTTAAAGATTGTGGTCCTGAGTATGCTTAGGATAATGGGGGAAATGGTGGAGGAATCTGCTGGGATGGACTTTATCTAGTCTCATTGTGAGATGTCAATGTCTGGGTGAATGCTCTGAAGTTAATTCAACTACAAATACATTATGTTAGATTAGATCACATCAGTGGTCTCTGGGTTTTTGGATACACCATAATATGCTTTGCATAACACTTCAGTTGGTTCTTAGAAGTGGTTATTTGGACTACGATTCAAACAGTAGTTTTCTAATGAGTTGAACGTTCTTTGTTCTTTCTTATGTACATACCATTCTATGTCCAAAAAACTGTATATGTCTCAGCAAGAGCAAGCAGAATTCAACTGGAAAATCATATTTCCAACAAGACGGAGACTGCATTTCTAAGAACCCTCCATAAAAGGTTCTTATAGCTCTTGTGGAGTAGATTATTAACAAGCAGGCCAACAGGCCGCACTCTTGAAACAAATGCAGCAAAATGATCAGACCAGTCCCACTCCCTTCGTATCCTCGTGCTATGTCTCTATCTCCATTAAGCAAACTCAAAGAGACTTGACTGGGGCGAGTGTCTGAAAAGTTTCAGCGCTCCGTCCATAATTGCCTTGTGTTTGCCCTAAGTTGGCAGGGTATGGCCAGGCATGGATCCCTTGCTCACTTTGCCACTGGCTTCAAGCTAACCTGTCTGATGAGGGGTGTTACCCCGAAACCAGTCCCATGATGCTCGTTTCTGGTCCAGGGAAATCCTGGCTTGGCAGTTCAGGCTGGACTGTTACCATGAGGAACAGGGTCGAGACAGATTTGCATATGGCTGGGTCTGAACTGGGAGTGACGAAGTGAGCTAAAGAACGATGATGCATTCAACTGAGATCTGTGACTGGGGTTGAGTGCCTGAAAAGTTTCAGCGTTTTATCCATCATCTCCTTGTGTTTGCTATATCTCCATTAATCCATTCTCTCTCTTTCTTCATTTCTCTCTTTACTCCATCTTCGATCACTTTTTCCTTACATTCTCCCTCCCTCCTCCTCTTGCCAAGCATCCCTATACCTGTTAGAGTTGACCTCGGGGCGCTGGGGAAGGTGAGAGATGCACCATGGGTGGTCCTGGACTCTCAACACCAGCCTCAAAGAGCTCCAGGCAACCGGGGAAATTCCTGATGGCCAGCATTCGGGTGCGTATGCAGATTTAACTTGTTTGTTTTCTACCTTTCTGACACCTAATGAAAGTCAATATTGAAAACTATTCACTAGTAAAGAAGCCTCCAATTTAGTACTTCCCAAACTTTTTAGAACCATTACCCAATTTTTAGAACAACCAACTTTCATGACCCAACGAGCTTTAATGGACATGATTATGGCATTTTTTAAATATAACTAAAGCATCAAGTGATAGCGCACTGTCATTTACAGACAGCGCATTTTCCACGGTAATGGCCACTAAATTAGCACAGACATTTAGTTTTACCAAACTATATTGCAACCAAATTATAATGTGTGGGAATCGGATTTCTGTGAATATTTATTATTCGTGTACCACCAAGTAAAGTGTCTTGATCCCTGAAAAAATCTTTGTTTCCATCATTCTTCAGTGTTACAAAAAAATGTGCTTCATTATTGCTTTCCTAACTGCTGAACGTATACAGTTGATTTACAGGTATTTACATTTTGCTGTGTGTTATAATAAATGGCACCTTCCAGCCTTTCTGTTCACCCCAGTACCCCGGCAAGATTAAGAGTAGACGGGAGAAGAACGGAGGCGTGGTGGCTACTTCCACATCTCCTAGTCATTGCCTGGCGATCACTGACCAACAGCATTGCACACTTATGGGGGCCTCTAACCCTTCCAACCTTTCTCCTCTTCTTGTGCGGTCCTCTCATGTCTCAGCTACCCTGGAAACATGCGTTATCTGACAATCACTACAGCATCGTTTCACTTCTGCAAGCTGTATTCTGGAGGTCAATTGAAGTAGTGGGTATTAATGAAAATATATGCGGGTTGGTACAACCACCAAAAAGAAGCGGTTGTCCGAATTTCTCAACAACACACCTCCATTTCCTACACCACAGAAGGGCGTCTTCTCAAGAGGAAATACCCTGTTATGCTGCAGCCTACCAGAATCCCGGCTTTTTAGCGTCCAGTGGTTTCTTCATTTACTGCCTAAACGCTTTTCCAACTTAGCACCACCGCTAAAAACTGCTAATAATGAGTTGTAGTTTCATTTAACAATAAAGATGAATGTTTATGTGTGTGGCAAAAGAGAATTCAGTTTCAAATGTGCATACTTATTTCCTAGCTTGGCGATCACAGTAGAGGTACACAAAATGTAAGTGAAAGCACATTCTCATACCAGGTTTATGGAAAAGAGAAATGTATTTATTATTTTCGATTACTTGAGGCATAGCTTTCCTTTGCACCCAGGCTAGCTTTCTCAGAAAAGTAAAGATAGTATGCTTATCGACCAAAACCAATGAATTCTTTTTAACTGTCACAAAGTGTGCAGATAGTGAGACTGATACGGAAAATGCATTTAAATGCATTGAGAATGTGATTATTTCAGTCACACAAAAGGTGATGAAGTAATGCTTGCAAAGAACTTTTTATCAACCACAAAAAGCAATACCGAAGGTAAGTAACTTGTTCTTTTAATGGATATTTCTAACTGCAGATTCCTCACCTTAGAATAGCTCCCAGAGCAGCAGCCCACCGAAGGTAGAGGGTGTGTAGAGTGGGCGCAGACCAGAAAGTCGCACAGGATCGAATGGGTTAAATGCCCTTCCTGTCGGACCAGACTGTCATGGCAGTAGTGCATTGAGAATGGGTGCACAGACGCCCACCTCACTGCCTGCCAGATGTCAAGAACAGTCCGCCACTCAACATGCGTGGTGGAGGTCTTGGCCCTGGTGGACTGGGCCCTCTGTCCTTCCGGATACTTATTACTGGCAAACGCGTCCTTTTCTGCACCGCCATGTATAAATGTAGGATTAAAGTATTTCATGTTACCTTTATGTCGGTCCTGTCCCGTTTTTTGCATTCCCCTGTAAATGCGTGCGTGTAAATATATGTATTCACATGCATTTACAAGGCACAATATATAAAAGCTGTGGCAGGCCCTCCACCCTGAGACCCTCCTCCTCCCTACTCTGTCTTTCCTCTACTGGGAGCAGGCAGCCGAGCTCCTCCTGTGTTGCATGAAAGAGGCAGATAATAGAGAACTTTAGAAGTTCAACTATGCAAATTTAACTTCAAGCAATGAAACTTAATAGATCTGGTGGGTGAACGTAGCCATAACAGATATTTAAGACAACGGACAGCTATGGTGTAGGACACGTAGAAAAATATTTTAAAGGGTGATTGCAGGTTTCTTTAATTCTGCAGGCATAAATCCAAAGTGTCTAACTCACACATGTAATCCTAAAAGGCACTGCAGTATTATGCAGTACTCGCCACCAATTACTCCAAGAGGGATCTGTGCCCACTGGAAAAAGTTTGTAAAACAAGCCCCAAATGCCTTCATTGAGGTTCACTTTTCAACCCACTCGGGGACATGCAGAGTCATGCTTTCCAATGCATCTGTGGCTGGCAGTGATTAAAGCACTGCCTCATACTCCTGCATAATTACTCCAATATATTTTTAATGATTATCAATATATTTTTAATTATTATTTTTTTATTATGGGATTAAATTCCCATAAAATGTACTTTTCTTACGCACACGCTTGGAATAATACCATCTTAAATGACATGAAAAATGTTAAAAGCTGACAGAGGTATTCAGCGGTTTAGTTTTGGCAGAGCGCAATCAAACCACATCACTTTCAGGATTGTCCATTTCTGATGTTTTGACATATTAATGCAATATCATTCGACAAAACGTGCCAACATTCTGAAATAGCACTCAATCCTCAAAGTATATTTTTGCCCTTATTTTAGTCCGGGTCCAATGCCACTGAAAGCATCACAACATCCACCAGGAAACCATTATGATGCAAAGGTGTCTTCATGTTTTAAAGGCATCATAAAGTTAAGTTTGGTATAATTCATACTAATGTCAGTAACACAATTGCTAAGACTTCTACTAGTTGATTTTCTGTAATGTGAGATGACTGTTGTGGCCTATGCCCTTACCATTCAGTATGCTCACCTGTGCTCCTTGAGATAGATTTGCCAAAGCATGTACTCTAATTTGTTTCTGCCACTGCTTTAATACCCCTTGGTGCAAGTATTGCAAGGGCTAGCAAAGGGCAAGCCAGTAGTTCCTGTCATTGGTGTCTATGCCCTTGGTGAGGGCATAGACACCCATTACCATAGACGAGCTGACAGGGGCCCTAAATGCGCTCCACCCGGGACGGGCCTCTGGTCCCAATGGATTGCTTATGGAATTCCTACAGCCGAACATACACCTGTTGGGCCCCCACCTCCTGGCGGCAATCCAGGAGGCCTTGGATGACTCTATATTGTCCCAAGACTGGCGACATGCTGAAATTGTTCTCTTCCTCAAGCCCAGGCGCCCCCTGAAGTTCCCTCCTCCTATCGCCCCATTTCCCTGATCAATTTTGACCCTTCGCTGCTGGGAAAGGTCCTAGCAGATGGCCTCCCTACATGCGTCTTAGATCTGATTCATCCCGACCAGTCTGGATTTATGCCCCAGAGTGCAACCAGTCATAATATCTGCAGGGTACACAATGCCTTAGCAGCCGCTCCAGCGTTGGGCTGACCAGTCGCAATGCTCTTGGCTGATATAGATAAAGCTTTTAATTCCCTTAGTTGGGTGCACCTTTTTCAATGGCTGGAGGCCATCCATTTCGGACCGCGGTTTCTTGCCTATGTACGTCTATTGTATACTAACTTAACAGTATCAGTACGGATAGTCGGGCACCGCTCACTCCCCTTCCCTATCCAGCGGGGCACTAGGTAGGGCTGCCCCCTGTCACCATTGTTATTTGCCCTTGCGGTCGAACCCTTGGCAGTGAGGGTTAGAAATGACCCATTCATTCGAGGCTTCAAATGGTCACAGTCACGCTCAGACTGTATCGCGTTATATGCGGACGATGTCCTCTTCTTCATTACAGACCCATGGTTCTCAGGGCCTCGCATTCTGGAGATCCTGAGAGTGTACTGGGCACCACGGGCTTACACACAAACCCTGCCATATCCACACTGTATCCTGTATGCGGTCATCAGGGCAGAGATATGTGGGCTTTGCAACTCTTCGATGCCACAGAGGGCTTTAAATACCTCAGTATTTTCCTGTCATCATACCCCAAAATCTCCTGGGCCCATAATATCACTCCACTGTTAGCTAGCCTCAACAGTGAAACTGCGATATGGTTTTCCCTTCCCTTGTCCCTGTACGGGTACTCGTCCATTTTCAAGATGGTATTGTTGCCTCAGATCTTGTATCGCCTCCAAAACTTCCCCTATCACACCTCGTGCTCATGGATCGCACAGGTTAACGCCATTGAAAAAATAAATTTCTGTGGAATGGTGGGGCAATTAGAGTCACTCTTCGCACATGTGTGCAATCTAGGGATTGCAGAGGGACTGCGGAAGCAGACATTTATTAATATTCCGCAGCCTCACACTCACTCATGGTCAACGAATGGTGGTATAACTTCCCAACCGATCCAGCGTATGCGATTGAGTATGCGGCAATGGAGCAGACCTTCCTCCTTCACCTCCTATATAGCTCAACACTCCTGGACTTTATGCCACCGGCAGGTAAAGTAGTAATAATTCTCTGGCGGGCACTAGTCCGACAGAAGGGATGGCACAGTAAATTTAGCCGGGCAACCTCACTATTGCAGGGTACATACCGCCATCCTATGGCCACTTTGGGTGGGTTCCAGGGTTGGGACCTGGTGGGGACTTTTCTGCATACAGTTTGGGGCTGCACTGTGTTGCAACCTTTCAGGTGCAGAATTAAGTCCAGCCTCCAGGAGGTACTCGCGTGGGAACTCCCGATGGACCCAGGACTTTTCCTCTTACATGGCATGGACGACATAGGGGGAAACATGTGTAAGCAGCACTTGATGTTCTTAGCCCTGACGATAGCCAGGCGAGACATAGCACAATTATGGAAAGGGACATCTCTCCTGACGTTGGATAAATGGAAGACCGAAATGGACAGATGTATGGGGCCGAAATGGCAGTGTTCCTTGCTTGAGGTTGCCCTGCCACACGTAGGAAAATCTGGACCCGCTGGGCCACATATTGAGGAATCGAGCTCCTCCCCCTGCCGCCCACTGACCCCTGAATGAGCCTGGTTTTTCTTTCGTTTGTTGTTATTATATACTGTTTGGAATATCCTGTATAAGATGGCAATGGAGCTTTAGAATCTTTTAACTAATATGCACGTTCTGAGATCTAGTACTGTCTGCATCTTGTTTTGAGTTATACCGCCTGCATCTTGGGCAGGTGTCAGATTCAGGTGAAAATGTTGGACTATCTGCGATTATATGTTATTTTCTCCTACAAGTCATTGTAGGGCTTTTGCCCATATAGCAAAAATAAAATAAAAATTTTCGTGAAAAAAGAATGAATGTCTTATTCCTTTGAAGCCAATGAGTCGTATTTTTTTCATTAACTATGATTACATTAGCTCTCCAGCCATTTTTTAGGTCTTGCCTAGCTATCGCGTACGCGATGCTATGCGAGATATAAAGTAATGGGCTTTTAAAAGTGCTCCCAATGGCTGCAGGCGGATCGGGTACAGTGCATGTGCGCCGGGCGCGCGCACCATTTGTCAGCCTGCGTGATAACTTTCGCGGCCGCTCTGATGTTCTCAGTGAGCCGTGCAGCCACTGAGAACATCAAAGCGGCCGTGAAAGTGATCACCATTTGCGGTCGCACCACTTGCGTGCTTCCCCCCCCCCCCCCCCCCCCCCCCCCCCCGCCCCATCACTTTTCCTGCTGGCATTCCCCCCTCCCTTCTCGCCCAGTCCTTATTTCCCTTGTGTGCTTCTCCTCTGCTCGCCCTTGTTTTTTAAAGTTTTCTGCTGTTGCTGCCTAATATCTCCATGCGCTGCCAGACCCCCACAAGCACGTCCCATTGCTCCTTGTTTCACTTAGATAAGTCAATGATATCTTTACTGTGACATACAGTCACCACCAAAGAATGCTGCTGCAGTATTCAATGCCGGAAGTTCAGAGCATTGATGTTCTGCATAGCTTACAGCAACACTAGCTACACATCTAATTTCCAACCAACCTTACAAGCATTTCATAAACGCATTTAATACTAGTTTTATTTTGTTCAAGTGCTGCACGTACGCTGAACCTTTCTTATATTCTCTACTTGCCTAAGCACAACACCGTAACGAAAACAGGCAGATGATGAGTGAGCAATCACTTTCTGTGTGCACTCTGCTGCTCCGCACGCTCTGTCTAGCATCTGAACGAGAGTTTGGCTCTGTTTTCCTCATTGCCAGGATACAGCCCCTCCCCCCTCGTCTAGGTGGCAGACTGACAAGGATGGCATTTGGTATCTGCTATACAAGGACCCCACCGAGTCCTAAACATTAAAAGGGAGGTCACGCCTGGACTTGGGGCCTGGGGTGAGTGTAGATCTAAGTGTAACACTCATGCTGGGAATATTCTTTTATTCGTGCAGCAAAAATGCAGAGCTTAATGTTAGTGAACTCTGCAGAAGTCTGGGTAGATTTTTAGTGTGCCTTTTTTTTTATAGTAAACATCTGGCCGGAGTGCTTTAGAGCACTTTACAACAGAAACAGTTTATGTTACACCTTTTTTGATGGGCACAGGGAGAGTAAGTAATTTGCCTAGAATCGTAGAACATTGAACGGATTCAAACAGTCGAACTTGATTCCCCCGTGCATCAAAATTGGCAGCTCTAGCCATCAGGCGCCTCCTACCCATTAGAAAAGCGCTCTTTTGGGACCTGTGTATTTAACGTAACTACATCCTAGGAGGAGAGAATCCAAGCATTCTTGTACAACACACAACACTGTTTGAAAACCAGATTTCTCACTTGTATTATCCTTGTATTTACATGTGATTGTCTTTTTTGGTCCCTTTGTGTGTCATATGTCACAACTCACAAGTCGGTCTGGTTGTCTGCGTAACATGGGAGTGCAAAAATATCCCTTCCGGTAATAGCTGTACGTTTGGCATCTCTTTGCTTATGTGTTGTGTTTTTACTCTTGCGAGTCACAGTGAGACAAGCCTTATAACCTTCCAACACAAACTATCAAGTAGCTTCTTTCAAAGGCATATTTTAAGAGGTAGTAGACAGCAGCAGACCAACAGCCTGGAAGGGTGGCAGCGATTCTGGCCTCGAAAGCCCCCTCCTTCTACCCCCCACACAGAAGACTGACAGCTACATTTAGAGATGTCATACTGCCTGGCATAAATTCCCCTGCCTTTAATGCATTCGCTAGTGTGTCGAATGGACAGAAGCATCCCAAGAATGCTGAGCTTAAACCCACTCAGCAAAAAGAACAAGTTACTTACCTTCAGTAACGATATATCTGTAAGAAACATTAGTTAGTGTTAGATTCCTTACCTTAGAATATCCCCAGGCGTCAGTCTGGATCCGGAAACTTTTGCGTAGCAGTACCCCTGCGCGTCGGTAGGCGTCGTCTGCAGGCGTTGTCTGCAGGCGTCCCCTGCGGCTCCGCGTCCGTCGTCGGCGTCGTGCGCCGTGATGACGTCGCTGGAGTATATAGACGCCGCCTCCGCGCGCTGACGTCAGTTCTTTGTGCACAGCTCTTCCGCGCCAGAAAACGCAGAGCCATGAGAGAACCAACACTGGTGCCATGTGAAACTAGGGCCCTGAAAGGGATGTCCTTAACCCTAGGTATCAGTTCGCAGAACGGGGAGGATGGGTGGGTTCGGTAAGGAATCTAACACTAACTAATGTTTCTTACAGATATATCGTTACCGAAGGTAAGTAACTTGTTCATCTGAAAGAAACACGTTAGTGTTAGATTCCTTACCTTAGAATAGATACCCCAGCAATACCAACCCCGGTGGTGGGTCTGCGAACCAATACATTCCTACACCAGAAAGTCCTGGAGGACAGAACGGCCAAAGAAGCCATCCCTCCAGACTTGACTGTCCAGGCAGTAGTGCCTCGCAAAGGTGTGCAGCGAGGCCCACGTAGCCGCCTGGCAAATGTCCTGCAAAGGGACTCCCCGGCCCAAGGCAGTAGTAGCCGCCGTGGCCCGAGTGGAATGGGCCCTCAGCCCAACAGGAGGCTCCTTCCGAGCCAAAGAGTAGCACGCTTTGATGGACAGAACGACCCACCGAGAGATGGTTCGTTTAGACACCGCCCGTCCCTTCTTCGCACCCACGTAGCCAACAAACAGTTGGTCATCCACCCGGAACTGGCGTGTGCGATCCATATAAAATGAAAGCGCACGTTTTGGGTCCAGACGATGGAGCCGCTCTTCATCCTTTGAGGGATGCGGAGGCGGGAAGAAGGAGGGGAGGGTGATGGACTGCCCGATGTGAAAAGCAGAAACTACTTTGGGCAGGAAAGAAGGTCTAGTCCTGAGAACCACCTTGTCAGGATGAATGGACAGGAAAGGAGGTTGGACAGAAAGAGCCTGGAGCTCACTCACTCTCCTGGCAGAGGTGATGGCAACCAGGAAAGCCGTCTTTAAAGTCAGGAGACGGAGAGGACAAGAAAGAAGGGGCTCAAAGGGAGCACACATCAAAAAGGTCAGAACCAGGTTCAAGTCCCACTGAGGCATCACAAACGGAACAGGTGGATACATGTGTGTGATGCCCTTCAAGAATCTCGTTACAATAGGGGACTTGAACAAAGAAGGCTGATCAGGAAGCCGTAGAAAGGCTGAAAGGGCCGAAAGGTAGCCCTTGATAGTGCCCAGAGCAGAGCCCTGCTGGGCAAGAGAGAGAAGAAACAGAAGAACCTCGGAAAGAGGGGCAGAAAGAGGATCACAGCCTTTGCCGTGCACCATGCCACAAATCTGTTCCACCGAGAGGCGTATACCGACTTCGTGGAGGGACGCCTGGCTGCCAGAATTACATCACAGACTTCAGGAGGCAAGTCAAATGGCCTCAACTGCCGCTGCTCAATCTCCAAGCATGGAGGTGGAGACTGGACAGGTTCGGGTGGAGGACCGTCCCCTGCTGCTGCGACAGAAGGTCCTCCTGAAGGGGCAGGCGGATCGGGGGACCGACTGACATGCTGAGTAGCTCGGGATACCAGTACCTTCGAGCCCAGTCCGGAGCCACAAGGATAACTTGGGCCCGGTCGCGCCTGATCTTCTTCAGCACTCTGGGCAGAAGTGGTATAGGCGGAAAGGCGTATAACAGACCGCAACTCCACTCGCGCCGAAAGGCGGCGCCATGCCAGTGCCGTCTTGGAAACTCCAACGCGCAGAACTGATGACATTGCGCGTTCTCTTCTGTGGCGAATAGATCTAACCAAGGCTCTCCCCATTGCAGAAATAGGCCTTGCGCCACGTCCGAGTTCAGACGCCATTCGTGATCCATCGAGCACCGACGGCAGAGTTCGTCCGCCCTGGCGTTCAGAGAACCGGCCAGGTGTTGAACCGTCAAAGTCACGCTCTGACGTTCCAGCCACTGCCAGAGGCGCAGAGCCTCCTGGCAAAGAGTCCACGACCCCACTCCGCCCTGTTTGTTGCAGTACCACATGGCGGTGGTGTTGTCGGTGAACACCTGCACTACACTCCCATTGACAAAGGGGAGGAATGCCTTCAGTGCTAGACGAATCGCCCGCAGCTCCAACAGGTTGATATGGAGCCGGGACTCCGCCGGAGACCAGATGCCTCTGATCTCTGCCTCTCCCAAGTGGCCACCCCAGCCCTGGAGGGACGCGTCCGTCACGACAACGTGCTCCGGTTGGGGAAGGGAGAGGGATCTGCCTCTGACCCAATCGCGGTCCGTAAGCCACCACTGCAGTTGTCTCGCAGTGCCCTCCGAGATCAAGACGTGGTCGGACAAGTTGCCCTGATGCTGGGCCCACTGAAACTTCAGGTCCCACTGCAGAGCCCGCATCCGCCACCGGGCGTGATGCACCAGAAGGATGCAGGAAGCCATCAGCCCCAGCAGCCGCAGCGTCAACCTGACCGAAACCCGGGATAGCGGCTGAAAGATGGGAATCAAAGCCTGTATATCCCAGACCCGCCGTTCCGGAGGATAAACCCGAAACTGCGCCGAGTCCAGAACCGCTCCGATGAAAAGGAGCTTTTGAGAGGGACACAGGTGTGATTTCGGCACATTGATGGAGAACCCCAGGTCGTGCAAGAGGTCTGCCGTCATCTGAAGGTGGTGGACGACTGTCTGGGGCGAGCCCGCCTTCAACAACCAGTCGTCTAGGTAGGGGAAGACTGAAACCCCTAACCAGCGCAGGTGGGCTGCGACTACCGCCATCACCTTTGTGAACACCCTTGGGGCGCTGGTAAGGCCGAAGGGGAGCACGATAAACTGAAAGTGCTCCTGGCCTACCGTGAACCGCAGGTAACGCCGGTGGGCCGGCAGGACGGGGATATGAAAATACGCATCCTGCAAGTCCAACGCTACCATCCAGTCTTGCGGGTCTAGAGCAGCCAAGACCTGAGCCAATGTCAACATCTTGAACTTCTCCTTCCGGAGGAAGCCGTTGACGCTCAGTAGATCCAAGATAGGACGTAGGCCCCCCTTGTCCTTCTTGGGTACCAGAAAGTAGTGGGAATAGCAACCACGCCCTACTTCTGGCCCAGGAACGCGCTCGATGGCCCCCTTGGCCAAGAGGGCCGTAACTTCCTCCTGCAGAAGCGTCAAGTGGTCCCCCGACACACGGTGGTTCTGCGGTGGCATGGCTGGAGGAGTGGTCTCGAAGGGGAGGGAGTAGCCCCTTCGGACGAGTTGCAGCACCCACCTGTCCGATGTAATTGTGCACCAGTGAGCGTGGTGATGGCGAACCCTGCCACCCACTGGCGTCACATGGGGCCGAAAGCACGGACTAGGAGGACTTGGAGGCAGATGCTGCGGGGGGAGGTGTGGCCTGACCCCGCCGTTGACCCCGACCGCCGCCACGGCGGTTTCCACGGCCGCCACTGCGTTGAAAGGATGGTTGCAGCGCGTGGCTGGCAGCACGTGTGGGGACGCCCCTTCCTTGGCCACGAAAGGAGCGAAACGAACCCGTTTGCTGGCGCTGGGTCGAGAGACCCAAGGACTTGGCCGTGACCCTGGAGTCCTTGAAGCGTTCCAGCGCGTGGTCCGCCTTGTCACCAAACAGGCGACAGCCATCGAACGGCATGTCCATCAAGGCATTCTGGACATCTGCCGAAAAGTTGGCGGATCTCAACCAGGCATGGCGACGAATCGCCACCGTCGTGGACATCGCTCTGCCTAGCGAGTCGGTCATATCAAGACCACACCGTATAGAGTACTTAGCTGCGTCTCGGCCCTCAGCTACAGCCTTGCCGAGTTTTGCCCTCACCTCCATGGGGCATTCTGGCAGCAGTTCCGCGACCGTATCCCACACAGAGTGGGTGTAGCGGCCCAAGAGGCAAGCGGTGTTGCAAGACCGCAGTCCCAAACTCAAGGACGAGAAGACCTTCTTGCCATACTGGTCATACCTCTTAGATTCCCGGTCGGGCGGGGCCGACGGGAATGCGGTCTGGGAGGTCGAGGCCTGGATCACCAGACTCTCGGGGGTGGGGTGGGTGGACAGGAATTTGGGGTCGTCCGGACAAGGACGGTGGCGACTGGCCACGTTCCGATCAACAGGCGAACCTGAAGCGGGCCTGGACCACGTGCCCAACAGAACGTCTGACAAGGCTTCGTTAAACGGCAGCAGTGGCTCCTGTGGGCATGACTGCGGTTTGAAGACCTCAGTGAGGATGTTAGGCCTCACGGCCGCGACGGGGAGCTCAAGGTGTAAGGCCTTGGCAGCCCTCATCAGCACCACTGAATATGCAGCTCCCTCCTCCGACGCCACGGAAGGAGGAGAGACAAAGCCAGGGTTAGGAGAGTCGTCCAGACCACTGGCATCCCCCAAATCACCTGTCCAGTCCGGGTCATACTGGCACTCACGTGACAGAGGGTCCTCAGACCCCTCCCAACCTTCCCCGTACTCTTCATCATCTCCATATTCGGAGTCAACGATGTAGACCGGCTCCTCGGGGTTCACAGGCCCCATCGGCGTCGAGACTCCGCGTCCGGAATCGGGGAAGGAATGGGGACGACGCCGCCCGGAGCCGGCGCCGGAGCCCCGGCCGAAGCCGGCACAGGAGAACCGGCGCCGCGCGGGGACGGCGTCGGGGGTAACCCCGATGGAATCGGCGCCGAACCGGTCGGTAGGCCAGCCGGCGTCGACCCCGAAGGCCCTTGCGGCGCCGGGGTCGGAGCCGTCGGCGGCACCGGGGCCGGAGCACCCGATGGCGTCGAGCCCGGGACACCCGACCCGGTAGGGCCCTCAGACGGTAGCACTGGGCCCGAAGGCGCCGTAGGCCCCGTCGGAGAACTGAGCGCCCTCATGGCCATGAGGAACGCCTCAATCTCCTCAGGCGTCGCACCGTGCCCAGGGACCGGAGGGTATGGGGCAGGCCGCGCCGGCGACTCCCGCGGAGCCGCGGGGTTGGGGTCACCCGAACCCCCAGCCGCGTCGCGCGAGCGTCGGGGGGAGTCAGGGGTACGATGACGACGCCCCGACTTCTTGTGTTTCTTACCTGAAGAGCCCGACGAATGGTGACGACTTCCGGAGCGCTCGGCGCGGGTCCGCGACCGCTCCCTCGAACGCTCCCTGGACCTCCGGCCGGACCGGGACCGCTCCCGACGCGGGGCCGACACCCGGAGCTCAAGCAGCTTGCGGGACCGCTCCCGTCTAGCCTTGTTAGTGAGAGCCCGGCAGTCGACGCAGGCGTCCACGTCGTGGTCGGGGCCCAGGCACCGGAGACAGAGTCGGTGATGGTCCGTGACCAACATCGTGCGGTCACAACCGTCACAATTCTTGAAACCGGGCATGCTACCAGGCACCAAAAAGAGATTAGGAAGTTAACAAAGTTGGTCAAAAGACCGGAGTACTGCTCTTCGGATCTGCGCTTACTGGCGCGGAAAAAAGAAGAACCGACGTCAGCGCGCGGAGGCGGCCTCTATATACTCCAGCGACGTCATCACGGCGCACGACGCCGACGACGGACGCGGAGCCGCAGGGGACGCCTGCAGACGACGCCTACCGACGCGCAGGGGTACTGCTACGCAAAAGTTTCCGGATCCAGACTGACGCCTGGGGATATTCTAACGTAAGGAATCTAACACTAACGTGTTTCTTTCAGATTTTAGTTTATGGACGGTAACAGCAGTGGTTAAATTGGCAGACACATTCAGAGCCTCGTTTGGAAAACGTGGTTCTTTAGTGGTGGGCGAAGGCTGTTGAGGGAAGTTTAGGGAGCAGAAAAGAAAAAATGGCAGCTCTAGCCATCAGGCACCTCCTACCCATTAGTAAAGCGCTCATTTGGGACCCGTGCATTTGCAATGCAATAGGCCTCGCATTTACGATAGTTTAAGCCATTGGCATTGTAAATGACAATGCCTTTTATTTATGTTTTAAAAACCAAAACATGAATGAAAGGCATTGTCATTTACAATGCCAATAGCTAAAACATGTTTTTATAGCAGTTCCTTTGAGGAAAATGAAATTTTACATGACCAATGTGTCCCCTGCGTGTACCCCAACGTTTAGTGTATGTGCATGTCACCCATGCATTTTCCCTCTATGGCCTGCAAAAAGATGCCTCTGCATTTGCGTCCCACATTGGGATGTCAGTTACCAGTCTCCCATAAAAGAAACGTTAATAACGCATTGAGGCCCTGAGGCCCATGTGTTTGCATTGTAAACTTTTAATATACCACGAAGAACCCATTTTCGAACCCATTTTGTGGCTCAGCCTGAGCCAGTCTCCGAATTAGGGTTTTCATGCCTCCAGACACTCTGAGGGCTGCAGCTACGTATCCCTGACCTCTCACATACTTTTGGCTAAGCAGAGAGGGGCCCTGCCCGGGGTGCCAAGACAGTATTTTGCACACAGTTATCTGCTTGCTCTACAGAATCACATTCCTGCCTGGTGAAGAAGGTAAACAGAACCCGTCTGCAGAGATAGGGCCTAGCCTTTTTGTCTCCGTTTAAGTGATTTACAGAGCTCGCATCCATAGAAAGCCCAAGGCCCCTACACAATGAACGAAGAAATATATGCCCACACCGGCTCTTGGTGATGAGCGACCTTTGCTTCAGATAATACATCCCCGGACAGAAGATATCAGATAATACCAGACGTGCTGGTCGTCCCGACACTGAAGGCCTCCCTACTAGACCGAAAGTCAGCTCCCCCCAGTCCCCCCAGTTACACGTCAATTGCACGTCATGACCAAGTGCGCACACAAGTAGGGTAAGGTTCAAGCTGGCCATGCAACCCCGCTTTATGTATCCACCCACCTATGACTCACCTATGACTCCTCAAGTGAACGCCCACATGTACGCCCTCTTGCACACCCACATGCTCTTATCTCTCTCTTTCTCTTGCTCTGCCTAGAGCGCTCCTCCTTCTAAGTACGAGATTGAATGTATAAATATTGTACTCTGTGAATAAAGTTTAGAAGACCCTTCCTGAACCTTAGTGGTGATGGAACCGATTCTCCCCTAACTCGAGTTATTGAAATAAAGCCCTTTTGAATCGGACACCACGGACTCTGCCTCTCATTTAATGCATGACCCCTTGTTTATTTATAGAAATTATGACAGGGTAATACTTTATTTACCACACCTTCCTCTAGGGTGAGCAATAATTCTTAAATATTGCATCCCACTAATTAACAGATACACAGGTATTTAGGGGCTATAAAGGAGAGAAGCAGGACTAAGTGGGCATGCTCATCGGGATTGTTAGCAAAGTCAGCACAAAAGGCTTCTTTGCAAACGTCTGCAAATTAGGGAAAAACACAGTACTAGACAAACTCCCACTGGCTAATTTTTTTAAGGCGATTTCCTAATAAACCCCAGATTTGTAATTTGTTTTAAATCCAACACCTTTTGGAGTGCATGTTTCTTCTTACTCTCTCCCCTGTCTGCTACTCACAGTTCAGATCTACCCCCCTACCATCTACATGTGGCACCCCGACTACCCAAAGTTTATTGCCCCTCCTGTGTTTTATTTATTTATTTATTTTACACACAGCTAAGTCAGGTCCTACCTCGCTGCTCTCCAAGATGGGTGTCTAACCATCTTAAAATGGTAAAATAAAACATAGGGGACACCATGTCCTGGTGTATTTGCACATATATATATATATATATATACTGAAAAAAATAACCCTATGTGTTTGTCATCACGCTGGTGCCAGCCACTTTCCTAAAGTTTGCAGGTTCCAAATTCTATGTATTTGCTTTTAAATGTGTATTTTTATTAAATAGGTAGTCCCTGTCACCTGCTACACATTGCACCTTGCATTTTAAAATTCTTTTGATATAGTGTGCACTTTGTTCCTTTAAATAATTACGCCACTGCAACAGAAGCAAAATTGCCATTTACACTGCCAATAGCTCCAACTCCAACAAATGTGAGACCTATTGCATTGCAAATGCTTGTTGTTCAAATAAGTGTTTTTCAGTATCAAGGACATCAAAGTATTGATCTGGACAGCAACTACATTGGCACCATACGACTGTGAATGTGATCTGGGAGCTTGATGTAGCTTGACCACTAGCTTCCATCCTTTGCTGCTTTGATACTGCACCAACACTTAACTCCCCCTCACATTAATCTGACTGCTACTGTCAAACCAAGCCATCTTACCTGGCACACTACGTGAAAGTGTTGGTGTAGTGTGCAGCGGGCTGGAAAGCACGGACTGAACTAAATAAAGTGGCTGTGGTCTGGAGACCAAGCTAACACTGGACCAATGTCTCCCACATCAAACAAAAGACACCTTTGCTCAGGCAGATGTCCGGCGCAGAAGCTGCTGAGCAGCAAATGGCCAATCTTTGTCAACCACAACATCAATTGTTTCTATTCCTCACTTTGACAGACTGCTTCTCATTACCCTGAGGAGGACTCAAGGGGACAGGCTACGCCAATGCACACCCCGCTTCAATATGGACTCTTCGTTCACTACTTAGCACCATAGGTTGATGAGCTACCTTAGTTTAGGCTGCTGGACAGCACAGAGCAGGGTGATTATCCTCATCTATGTTTAAGAAAGTGCTTTAACGTGCAATTCTGGATCAACACCATAGTGTGGTGCATCTGTACTATTTTGGGTTGCAAAGGAGAACTGTTGCATGTCTTGTACTAGAAAATATTTCTCTGACATGTTCTTCTATTTCACCCCTCAACGTATTACTTAAAAAATCTCTGAATTTACATTAACATTTTTTCACCAATTTACTACTTTGCCTACTCTGTTTTTCAGGTTTCTACTTCTGTACTTTCTGCCATATTTTAATGCCCTCGGTAGGAGGAGTAAAGCAATCCAGATTTGAAAAAAGATAGTCATCCCACGCTGGGTTTGCACTCCGATATTGTTAACTTAAGTGGTTTCGTCTTTACTACTACTTGATGTGGCAACATTAATTAACTTGTGTTTGGTTATTTTCGTACAGTTGCATCACCCGTTGAGGCTGTTATCTTCAATATAATATACAGTTATAGACTTGACAAATTCTAAAATTCTCTGTTCAGAAACCTAGAAGACTTCTATGTAATTTGGAACACTTAGCCTGCTATGGATCATTTTTATTAATCTAGTTCACCTCTCAATTATTGCATTCAGATAGTGAAGTTCTTACTCCTTTGAAACAGATACTGGACTTGAAATAAGGAAAATGATCCTATTCTACCCCCTTGACCATATCAGGCATACATCCTCATACACAAGCATTTATTTACGGTTTGGGAAATTCATGTTCCTGGGACCAATACCAGGCTGCTGAGGGAGAGGGTGGATTGCCATCTTGATGAGTTACGTTGTGGTTACGCCGAGACATGCATCTTTAAAATAATGGGACAGAATTTCAAGAAATAAGGAAAGTGAAGGCATAACCAATGTATAGCTAGATTGGAATATTAGGGGAAAAAACAACAACAACTTCCTGCAGTGTTCAGATTCTGAGAAGCTGAGGGTGCACTTTGAGGGGACAAATTACCAAATATTTGAACTGGATTCCAAACAGGCTCTGTGATGGCCAACATTCTTTAAATCAGAGATCCTGTGCAGCATAGCTAACACAATTGGCACAGCCAATAAGTCCCAAAGGTGAGACCTAATGCTAGCCGAAACTAGTTACCTGCTTCCGCCCTGTGATGCAATCACTACTTAAACACAGATACACCGATGAGAAGAGCCGGTGATGCTGAAATTGTAAAACAGCAGTGCTAAGTCTACCATATACAGTGTGCTGCTGGACCATCTTATGTTTAGTTTGTGGGCGAGCCCACTATGTGACAGAGAGGAGGGGTGACCCCACGATCAACCCTCCAACCACCTTTCACATGGTCCAGGCCATGATGTGGGGAAGGGAGTCAATATATGGGCCTGAGGTAGACGCCTCGTGGTCATACAAACTATCCACTGGTCTGTCTTATTACCTCCGGCCGCATCCCCAGTGCTGCCAGCCTCACCGACACGCACACCACGCAACAGACCACACAGGGAAACAACTTTTATACAAAGCATTTTGAAAACATTTACTGCATATAGCTGCCTCAGCATTTAAGAAGAGAAACGTTTAATGGAAACCCACTGCCCTAACCAATACACCACAGCCTTGATTTGGTGAGGGTGATCACACTGCATGGGTGAAAGGCCACTGCTTTTAAAGGGACACCACTGCCTTCGACGTGGAAGCAGTTGTGCCGAGAGATGTTTTCCTTTTCAGTAAATGATGGTCCTTAAACCTAAATCAGTCCAGAGGGAGAGTTTGTGTTTACATCTTTTATGAGCACAGTCGACTGCTGTGCCTGAATTGTGGGGTTTAGTCAAAATGAAGACACCTCAGCCCTGGAATTATATGGAAATTAACAGATTCCACCAGCACATATTATTAAAACTCTGACTTTTCAATAAAGGCAGGGGGTAATTTGTGTGGCGGCATTCAAACAAGGGGTGGTACTAGGCAATTACCATCTCACTCTGGCAAACAGGCTGGCACCCTCTACAAAAATGATGTGAAAAGACACCAGCAATTATAGCACCAGAGATTATTGGTTAGCAGCGTCCCCGCGTGATAGCCAGCAGTATGATTGACATTGAATACTTTGGGGAAACTCCTCCTGAAAAGTCAAAAGAATATATAAGCATTGCTATAGAAAATAATCATACTCAAATACATTAATTAAAGTGAGCAAAATGAGAGAGTGCTTTTAAGGAACATCTACCAAGCTTGACTGTGGTCTTAGATTTTTTTCAGAAGGGATTCATGGGAAATATATTTGATGCATGTACATTGCATGACCAAGTAAGTATAAAAAAGCCCAGAGGAGTCCAACAAGTGGGCAGCAATTTAAGGAAACAAAGTCACATGTTTAAAGAATGAAAAACATTTTTGTTTTGCTTCCAGATAAAATAACTATTTAAGTCAACCATTCAGCAACACTGTCAGTCTCCAAGCAAACATTTGTATAATATTGTAAAGTGGTGCAAAAAGTTACTGGAGAAGCGTAATCTTGAGCCCATCTGAAATATCGTAGGAGTGCATCATAGTCATTCATAGTCAACACTCTAAAATATTCTGTGTAATTAACGTTACTAAAAGGAGTGGAGTATTGCATATTTAAAGTATTCCACATGACATACATGTGTATAGCACAGTATTAATAAATGTTTATGTGAGACTTGCATATTAATGTGACAGGATAAGTTAACATAAATGTGTCCCATTGCGAGGTTATTAAACTTGAATGTGTGTAAACTAATGTTTAAATATATATACATGTAACAAAAGTTATTTCATGCAGGTGCATTTAGAGTCACATCTTCGTAATTCTTTACACTTTATACATGTATTAAGGAGCTGCATTTATTGTGTGTGTAGAAATGTTCACATATTCTGTAAACCTGTGCACTACTAAATTGACTAGAGTGGGCCTTGAGAAACAGTTTGGCCCATGCTCACGTTTAGAGTTTAACCCCTTGCATGCTGATGACGGCCGGGAGCCGTCATGGCACACAGTGCTTGTTTGCTGATGACAGCTCCCGGCCGTCATGACCGCACCCGCGATTGGAATGTTCCGCACAGGCGCAGAATCGCTGCATCATGCAAGGGGTTAACATGTTATTCGTATTTAACCTTCAATGTAGAATGTGTGTACTTGTATTTTGTTTCCACTGCAGGTATGGGGAGAGAAACCCTCATCAGTTAGCATAGGATGGTTTTGTTTTCTTTAGATAGCAAGGTATGAGAAGACGAAGTTGGGAAGAAGAAGCGCGTTGAATTCTTTTGCCGGTCCGGTGCCTGATGGAGATTGCACGCCGAGTTTTACCAGAATAATTTACTTTGGAAAGCTCGGATGTTGCATTGAGATTTTCCCCTGTCTGAATTCTGCTTCATTGGCTTTTTTCTCTGACGTCCGCAATTGATGACTTCACATTTTGTGTATAAGTCCTGAATTTACAGCTCCTGGACTCCCCCGTTTTATAATTTTCTTTCATTAAAATAAATGTTCCCCGTTGGATACAAGGAGGAGTCTCATACTGAACAGCTTTTAAAGAACTTGTGTTAAGTGGTCGCTTCCCACTCCTGAAGCTTCTTGTCTTAATGATGACCCTGAAAACAACCTTGGGTTGAAACGCTGTTGACGCTTCCAACATGGCCTAAATCACAGAGGACACTATTGTCTGATTGTATACTGTGTTGATTGTTGTAGATATATTTTCCTTTGCCATTGTGTGTCTTTTGATTTTTTACATGTTCTGTGTTGTCTTATATTTTGTAGGAGTTTAATTGTTCTAGTGTTTTTTGCTTCTTATTAAATTTATTTATACTATGTACATGGTCCATTTTTATATGATGTTCTTTTCAGGTCTCTTTCTCTCTTTTCTTAATTTTCTCTTGTTCGTATGATTTATACTTATGGATATCTATTTACACTATGTATGAGTATTGTTCAAGAGCAACTGTTTGGATAATTGTTATTATAGCCCCTGGTTCTTCTTCTAGGGTTGCCCCCGTGTTTTGAAATCTGTGCATTTAGAGTGACATCTTCGTAATTCTTTACAATTTATACATGTATTAAGGAGCTGCATTTATTGTGTGTGTAGAAATGTTCACATATTCTGTAAACCTGTGCACTACTAAATTGACTAGAGTGTGCCTCGAGAAACAGTTTGGCCCATGCTCACGTTTAGAGTTTAACATGTTATTCGTATTTAACCTTCAATGTAGAATGTGTGTACTAGTATTTTGTTTCCACTGCAGGTATGGAGAGAGAAACCCTCATCTGTTACCATAGGATGGTTTTGTTTTCTTTAGATAGCAAGGTATGAGAAGACGACGTTGGGAAGAAGAAGTGCGGTAACGAGGAAGGAGGCAAAACTTAAGGGAGAGGAGAAGAACGACCAAAGATGAGCGAAGTTGCAATTTACTGATGAGGGAAAGTTGGTAAAAGTATCCAGTTGTACTCGCGCTATAGAAATTCACCAGCGGAGATCACGTGGGATTGTCTACTCTGACTGCTATTGATATTTTATGCTGGACGAAGAAAGGAAAAGGGAGACTCATCTTAGGTTTTCACAGGGAGCAGACCTATGTTTGTGTGGCTTTATGCTACTTGAGCCATGGTTGAAGTACCTCCTATAAAGATTCCTACAGCTGACACCTTTCTGATTTCACCCTTACTGAATGCTTCTTAGCTTAGGGTTGCCCCTTTAAGGTAGTCTAGGGAGAAATAGTTTGCTCATGCTTACTTTGGAGAATCATCAGATGAAATTTAATAATCAATTCTTTTTCCTGATAGTCTGCATCGTTGTCAGAGCTAGTTGTCTGCTTTGTATTATAAAGGATAAATCTCCTCCACAGATTTTGGTCTAATCTTTGTCTTTCTGCGCTTTTAAATGATTATGTTGAGATTTGTCTACATTCATTTTTGTTTATTTAATTATTAATTAAAACCTACTAAACTCAGAGTAAGTTGTCAAGTAGATTGTGTGGCCACATTGGTTGCAATGGAATGAGATGTTAACAAGTGATAGTTTTCTCCCTTTACCTCTCGTGCTGCTAGAAAGGTCACACCTCTGCAGATAAATGTTTGACTTGGCCCAAGCTCTGACAATACTATACAATAAGCGGATGGCCCTTCAATGACAGGATGCAGGAAAAGGCCAAGTCTCTGTAAATTCTGGAACTCTGTGACAATGTCAGGATTCATTCCAAGAATTACATTGGTTCTTGTTCCACATGTTACGAAATGTGCAACCATCCTTTCAAACAACTAAAAGCCAACCACATGTTACTTCATTATAAAGAGAGGCCAAAAATATTTTCTATTTCATGAATCCAGTTGTCCACATTTTGCTCTTTCAGAAGCCCAGGGAAGGATATTCTTACATGTTAGAGAGATTTAAAGTAATGGAGGGCATTTACAATAAAACATACTTTGTTGTATTTCTTGCCCTATAGAAACCTTCAACTATTTTGAAAACCTCTTGTTAAAAAAAAATTGTGATAGAAGTGCATACATATATAAATACATACAGGGATTTGGATCAGCCTTCTTCAGTCAATGGTATGTTTAAATGTCATTCACATTTTGGTTCTGCCAACCAAAGCTCGCTTCCTGGGGAAACGGTCAACCTACTTCACCCACTTGTTGTCTTGCACTGTGAGTGATGGCTGGTGTGCCTGCGATGTTTGGCCACTTCCTATATTTTTATGATTGCCAGTTTTTTGTTGATTCCATCTGGCAAGTGTGCATTTTTTGACAATGCTTTTTTCCAAGGAATGAATTGGACTTGTCGTGGACCGCTGCTATGTCAGATATTTGCACAGAGAGCCCTGGTGATGTGGCATGACGAGCTAATCAAAAAAACTACAGGACTGAATTGGTTAAAAAATAATTGCGGTCAGTCACTAGAAAGTCCACTGTAGCTGGTAAAGAACCATCTGATGGGCAGAAATATTTTCAGAGCAGTTCAGCTGGTGATGTAGCACAGGGAGGAGAACGTGTGGTACCCAGAAATACTCCTCTCCTTCCCGAAACTGGATAATGACCAACATCTGATAGCTAACCTGGAAAGTATTCCAAGTGATTTTATATTAAGAAGCATATTATTAGACTGGTAGCAATAGGCAAAGGCGTCTCACTCTGAAACTGGTAAATACGGTGGTCAATATTCACCGCATTGGCAGACAAAAACCATGATTTGAAAAGCGGATCGCACACCTGAAATTTCTACTGTATTTCACAAGTTGTTTGCATTTTTCCCTTTGCAAAGCTCCCAGGCCATAATGTGCAAAAGTAGTGACACGGGCTTTTATGTACTCAGTAAGTCTTCCTTTGTTCATTGCCAAATCCTAACATTACCCAGGAAGAGTCAAAGTAGGTCAATAACATTAAATAGTGACTGCATTTGGAGAAATTGGATTGACCATTCTGGTTTCAAAAATTCAAATTCGAATTCACATGGTCCTGCTAAAATTCTTGATAGCATTTGGTCATTTTTCTTAGAGTGAGCCTTCTCAGAACTGTTGCAAACAATGACTAGCTGATGATGCCCCACTCATGTCAAAAAAAGTCTCAGAGTTCCTCATTCTCACCTTCCCAAAGCTTTTCAATAGGAAAATGAATTTAAGTTGGAGCTAGAGAAGCTGTTGAAGGAGGAGGATACTGAAATGACTGAGGCATGAGTGGGTGGTTCTGCTTATTCTGGCTTGAAACAGAAGAGGGAAAATTAAGATGTACGTATGTTTGAGGGATCTCTCAGGCACTACATCTATGCTGATCGTCACTTGTTCTCCAAGATCAGGGACATGTTCGGAACCTTGAACATATAACGGTATACGTGACGTTGGATTTTGTATTTGTTTATCTTTAGATAGCCCTGAATGAGACTGCTAACTACTTACTTCGTTTGTCACTCCTAAGAACACTTTCGGGGTAGAGCCAGCAGTTTTCCAAAAGGAGATTCATCACCTGTTTAAGAACATCAAAAATATCACCTATTCCCAAGATAAGAGTTTGGTTAATTGGACAGAAAGAGAATAATATATGTCAAAGGAATTTTGAGGGAAAGCGGACTACCCAGTATGGGTGAGAAGGGCAAGTTGTGGACCAATGGAGTATATTATGTGATTGTCTAGAACTAAGTCATTACAGAAATAGTTATGTTGTAAGCCCTAAAGAGAACAATTACATTATTTTCTTTGGCTAGCAGATTTTTTCATGCAAAAATGAATTTGTCGCTCTGAAAACAGAATTTTGTGATGCAGTATATATCTAGGCTTTTGACACAGTATCAATCAATCAATATCACAGATGCCAGTGACTTCGGATTGAGTGTTTTCCCTATGCAGATTGTGAATAGAAGAGATGTAACTATGTTTTATGTATCCAGGGCACTGACTAGTACCAAGGTCAAGTATTTTGTGATAGAAAAGTCAACTACAATAGGTTGGTGGGGCAGCAACCATTATGGCTTAGTATATTGAGCATGACATTTATACGGAGGACAGATAAGCTTCTGATAGAGCTTCCTACCAAGAAGGGCACTAGGAAGGCAACTACCCATATTGACAAAAAATAGTTATTTAAGATCCAGGAATATTTTTTCAGCCTGGAGTACGTTCCGGGTTTTAAGACAATACACATTGATTGGTTTGTGTGGCTACCACTGGGTGAATGAGTTGTGGCTGAGGTATGCAAGGTTACGCTGAGGGGCATTTCTCATGAAGAAAGGGTGAAAGCTCAAGCAAAATGTAGTATTACGGAATTATAGAAATATATGCAATCTGAATGAAGAGTTATGGAACCTGTATGTGTGAGAGGAGCACTGTTGAGCATTATGCATGAGGTTATATTGGCACATGTGCAACAAACAGACATGATGGGGCTGATTTCTAGTGGCCAGGATCAGAAAGGGAGGTTTAATATATGGCGAGTGAGTGCCATGAACTGGAATGATAAATTACCAAGAAGGAACTGTTGTTTTATCTACAGTAGGTATCCTGTCCTGACAAAAAATGGGTACATTTAGCACTAGATATTTTAGGGCCACTTCACCAATTGTTTTTCCCATAGCAAGAAGTGAAATTTCTATCTCACAGAGAAACAAAATTCATCATTGAATTCTTGGAGGTACATTTTGTGAGACAAGGAGTAACAGAAATTGTAATGGACAACTTAGTCCAGTTGGTATCAGTGGAGATGAAAAATGTCCTGCCCAAGTTGGGTGTACGACATATGAGAATGTCAGTAAATTGTCCACAGACCAAAGGGTTAGTGGAAATATAGAATATGATCTTGAAGGATGATCTACAGTTTGTGATAGTGGTGAATATTGGAACTGTGAGGCAAGAAAATTAATTTCTGCATATCACACTACGCCTAATGGAGTCATTGGACATACTCAGTACATACTCAGTACAAACTGGAAAGCAATTGAAGAAAAAACAAAGTGTCTCGGTTTTCTAACCCTTTGCAAGTGGGAGACTTAGAAACAACAAATCAGAACTGTATGATGGAAACGTTTGGAATTTAAGAGAAATTGCACCTGTGCCAGGCTGGGTTTTACAGGAAAGTTGAAACTGAGACGGAAATTGAAAGGCTAAGTTGGTTCGTTCTAGGCGAAATATGGTGGCGGAAAAAATAGAAGAATGTGGGAACTTCTCCCTCTTGTGATTCTTGGTTAGACGTTAGCACCGGTCTGGATGGAGAACTACAAAATGAGTGAAAACTCTGACCAATGCTATTGAGTTACATCACAGAGATTCAATTCCAAATGTGAGGCCACCCCGTAATGAGTATTGTATTAGTTATGCTCTCTTCACATGTGGTTATTCTTTCTTTTTTAGAGCTTTTGTCACTTCCTCATTCAACAGAGGTAAAGGTGTAATATTCTATTAACCACTTAGTAAAGGGACTCTTGTGACTGTGAAATTCTTCTCTTTCCATTGAATGATCATATAGAACCTTGCTCTCTGAGAGTTCAAAGCTTATTCTTTCCTGTTGGTCCTCTTCCTAGTAAGATGCTATCTTATTATTGAATAAATATCCATCAAAATAACTAACTTTGCCTTTGTAATTCGTTACAAAAGGCCAATCATGTCCATTGCTTTTAAATTCTTGTTCACTAAAGAGTCTACCCAAGTCAACATTTTTTTGCCAGATTGCTTTCTACCAGACACTTTGAAATTTTACATTTTCTTATAGCGATGAGTCACTAATCTCCCATGTGCCTATATAAAACCTTTGCATAGTCTTACATTATACATTTACAAATTCGTTTGTTTTGTTGCTCAAGGTGTGAACTGATGTTGCAAGACTTGACAGAGCTAAAATCATTTTTGGGGAAAAATTAGATGACTTTTTTCTTTTTTTAAGCACAATATTCAAATATGTTAGCCAAAATAATATTTTTATTGGCATGTCACTAGAGGAAAACATGATATATTGCAGTACGCCGTGGTCTGTCTGATTATCCAAGACCAATACATCTCGGTAGTGGTAAATCACACATGTGCCTTACAGACAATTATGTTTTACATTCAGTCCTTGAAGGACAAAAGGAACTGTCAAGTCAACCAGGCCCTGAAGCAATTCTCTCCTCTGGAAAGCTTTTGAAGCTCTCTCTCCCTGTGTGCCCACATAACTCATCCTCGTCTGTAAGAGAGATGATACAGTCGACAGGCATACATGGAGAGATTATCCAAAGGAAGAATCAATTTTTCAGGCAAGTAACTGGTTCTTTTTGATGTTCTTATTATCTTCCACGCTCTCACGCCATGAGCTCATAATACCAAGAGGGAAAGAGAAAGGCTGGAGGGACTGAAGCAATTCTCACTGGCAAAAGAGGTGTCGCCGCACAGCCTGCTCAACCCAAGCATCAACCATCAGCCTACATTGAAACAACAATGCTGACAAATTGGATGGGAGGATCAGGGCACCGTGCTGTCCAGCTCATTGAGAACGACAGGACATGGGGAAGATACCACCAGCAGTGTTTACACTCATTGAGCCTGCATTATCAACAAAACAGCCGAAACGCGAACAACTAGCCGTGCGCCATGTGCACACAGAAACCGCTCTCGAGCTGGCGTATTTGATACAAAAGAGAAAAACAGTTTCTACAGAGTGAAAAAATGGCCTGAGTCACTGAAATAGACTGCAGACTTGTTTAAATTCCAAACTATTCAGTAAAACCTACAGGGACCATAAGTCCAAGAGAATCTCTTGCTAAAAGCAAGCCTTGGTATATTCAGTTTAGAGTCAACAGCATACAGACAGATGCCCTGGGGAGTGCCACAATTAGCGACCACTGCGGCTCTAAAGCGTACTTTCTGCTGGAGTAAGGATAACATTTGGAAATTGGCAATAGGTCAACTATAAATCAAGTAACACTAAGCAGAGAATGGCAATAGAACCTTCCTACCATCTGGTGTCTAGAGTCACATTGGGCTCGTGATTGGTATGTGAAGAACCACACATTAAATCAAGCTCCCTCGCCACCCACAAGCAGACCCTAAGAGGTTTTTTTTTTTTTAAAGGGCGACTTCTTTATTTATGTTTTTTATTTTATTGCAGTTCCTTTTGCCTGAAAAGTGTGTTAAACTGTCTGCTTACAATTTTGTTTTGTAACCTATCTTTGCCTTTGATGTGAAATATCAGGAACCCCTTTCCTGCCCTGCCACCCCAACCTTGGGAATCAATTCATTTTGGGCCTTTGCTTAAGCTTTCAGTTGGTCTTCCTTTGTCTTCACGTCCCTCCTTTCTGAGTTTGGCGCTGAGGAAGAAGATACTGCAATGTAGTTTTCAACACACTTTTCCATCAACAGGCTCTGCGCGTCCCAACCGTCTCCCTACTTAACCCCTTGTTCTCAGTAATTAACCCCTCCTCCTGAGGTGTCTAGCTCAGGCATTCTGGTGAAGAAAGCAGAGGTTAAGGGTGTCCTCCTTTGACATTTTTCCTGTTGGGACCTGTTAGGGTCTGAAGGGGAATTTGGTATAACCCACTTCCTATTTACCACCTATGTAACCTTTCCTTGAACAAGGCCTCTATCTAATGTTCATTAGATAAAATGCATTAATTTAACAGAATGGCTGAGTGACGTAACCCCCCCCCTCCCCTAACACTGTTCCAATGCAGTCCCTAGAGACCCATCTATATGTGAGGTTAGTCTATGCCTTGGCATTTAAACAATCCTTTTTGGACTCCTGGTGGGCACATCAGAGCACTATATAGCCATTTAATGGCTGTCCCTGTGGGTTGTTCCCGGTTAGATCCATGTGGATGATGCTCGACGGTCCATATAGAATGGGTGGATGTATAATGTCCATTCCTGAGAGCTGCTCCAGGACACACCTGGTTGGAACCCATAATCGATCTAGGAGGGCTGGCTGGATAATGCCAAATCCTTTTGTTTGCTTCCTGCAGGGTCAGGGGTACTCCACAGTCCACCTATCATATGTCGTGGTATAATGTACATTTCTATAGGTTACGTCATGCCTTAGCAGGTAGGAATCCACATGTCATGGTTGCACAGAGCCCATACACAGGAGCTTTTCCGACTCCACTCTTGGGTGGACCCCCACAGATGTATCATGTCATGTATTATTGCTGGTTAGAATCACCAACCATTTGTTGCCCTGTGATATTCCTCTGTGAACGCAGAAGATATTTTATGGCTGGTTAAAAAATGGTTGCTCCTTTAATGCACCCGGGCCAATTCCCCAGAGCATAATTTACAGGAAGCTGTACAGCTCCAATCCTATGTTTTGATCCACGTCACATCTATGTGGATTCCTCGGGCTTAACCTTGCTGATTGCATACTGTGTGGCTGGCTGTATATCGGCCATGCATAGTGTTGTTCCCTGACACTCAAGGGCAGGGGAAGGGATTGTTCATCTCATATTGCATGGCGGCTGCACAATACCAACTCCTATGGATTGATTTCTAACACACTGGAGTTGGGGGGGATGTGATAGCCATAGTCCATATACATAGCAAGGTTAGGTGAACAATGCCATTTCCTATAGGTTGTTGTATTCCAGTTATGGGGTGTACCCCACACACAATGCATCGTGGCAGTTAGAATGACCATTTCCATCTGTTGCTCCTGGGTTGACAACACAGGATATGGTATGGCTGGTTGTTGTTATGGAATACACACTTCTCTGGGTTATTCCCTGCTGCTCCTGTGCAGATTGATTAAAACGTAAAGTAGTATTGGTTTCTTTATTGCCCTTTGCCTGTGGCTTGCTTTTTGCCAGACCTAGGTGGACTCCTTAGGCATATACTTTGCACGAATGGATAATGGCTGCCCTCGCTCATTAACAGCGACCCTTCAAAGCATACACTGTGGTTGGTAGTATGATAGTTAATCATATGGGTTGCTCTGCTCCTGGGTGGATCCCAAAAGAAAATATATCAAGCAGGATAGAATGACAGGTTCCTTCTGTTACTCCTCTGCACACCCATCAGAGCATATGGTATACCTTCTTGGATAATAGCTAATCCTCAGAGCATACACTATGGCTGGTTCTATATTGCTCAATCATATGGGCAACTCCCTCTCCCTCCTGGGTGAGTGCCTCACAGCAAGTGCATGATGGGTTGTATTAGGTCATTTCCTTTGGTTTGCTCCCTGTCCCACCAAAGGATATACTGTGGCTAATCAAATAGTAGTTGTTCCTTTGTCATTCCAGTGGCCCCGTCAGAGCATATGCTATGGCGTGTTGCATCAGCCCATTCCTCTGGGTAACTCCCTGCCACCTGTGTGGTGGACTTCCCGGAGCATATTCCATGGCTGACGCAATAATATCTATTTCTATGGGAATGTAATGCGGGACTACCTCCCTCATCCAAGAACAGCATCCCTTGCCTCGGGGTCTTTCCTATTATGGTAGTCTATATGGCTCACACAGTACAATACCAACCAATCTAACCCTGTTATTTTACCCATACGCTGCCACACTGGCATCTTTAGTCACACTTTTCTTCTGACCCCTGTGCATATGCTTGCTGCAGTATGGTTTAAACAGTCTCTTCCGTATAAATACACAACATCAAAACGCTTTTCACATTGACCACTCAGCACTCAGATCTTCTTTCAATCCATAACCTAGCTCCAAAAACATAAGTGCCCAAGTGCCTCTTTTTGCTTTGAATTTACATATAAACACAAAAACAACACACAAAACACAAAACTGTCGTATACAACAGCAAGCGGCTGCCATTAAAGTGAAAGCCTGGTATGGGGTGTTTTTACCAAAAAAGCATTTGCTTGAAAAAAATGCTTTTATCGAAGAGCCCCCCAAACAGCTCTTTCATTTTTATGGCGGACGTTGCCCTTTCTTTAGACATGGCTCATCTAAACAAAGGAGCGTGGCCTCTATTAACCGCATGCGCGCTAGCGGTTTTCCCGTTGAGCGCTGCGATTTTAAGAATCCCGCGTTACGTGACAAGGTCAACTTGTCACACGCACAGCGCAGGTAACGCCCATGACGAGCAGACCTTGTCACACGCATCGAAGGGGTTAAGTGCAATCGCGGCATGGGATTCTTGGCAACAACTCCAAAAATATATATATAAATGCAAAGCAATAGGTCTCGCATTTGCAAGAGTTTAAGCTATTGTCATATAGAATGGTAATAGCTCAAACGCTCCAAAATGCAAGACCTATTGCATTGCAAAGAAGCGGCAGCCATTGTCCCGGCTGCTTGGAAATTAATGTTGCTGCTAAGCACATTGTGCCTGCAGTAGGACAAAACTCACTAAGAAAATAGTGCTTACCGACTAAATAACAGACTGAGTAACAACAGAAGTAAAAGGGCCAGTCCTCATGGGAGGTTACAAATGAAGACAAGGAGGGACTAAGGAAGGACCAACAACCTATTCAGAAACCAGCATTAACAAAGGACAAAAGTAACAAGCCAGTGAAAAATGTGGGTGGATGGTGGTCGTAACTTCAAGTCCATACTCTAATACAGCATGCTTCACAGAGCAGTGCATGCGCTGCCCATGCTCGACCAAAAAAACTGATGGAGTTTTACATTTGAGTACTCCAGGTCAAAGGCTCTAGAAATAAAGGCTAAGGTAAAAAAAAGTATGCAATGTCTTAAGTAAATAGATAGATGGTGTGCACTCTACTTCTCAAAGCTTGACTACCAGCTACCTTATGCAATGTTAAAAGGTGCCCTGAGAAATTGCCAGTGGTAAGACATTTTGCAAACATACCTGCCATCGGGTTTGAGTGTTTGATGTTACGTCCTAAGCGGCCATGGGTATGCCCAGGTGAGAGACCTGTGCTCATTGTGGCACTGAAACCTAGCTGCACCAGACTGACTAGCTCCAATCAGACTGAAACCAGACTTGGGTTACTTATGTTCCGGTTCAGAGAGGACCTGGTCTGGTAGTTCAGGTGGGATTGTTCCCATGGGAGCAGGACAAAGACTGACTGCATATGGCTGGGTCTGATCTGAGGTAGCATGGTGAACAAAAGAATGATGGACTGGAGTGCCATGCCGAGCATTTGCCAGTGTTTAATCTTACTGCAAGCATTCCTCCCACCACCTTTTGTGTGCTTGAAGTTAAGAGATGTACACAGCGGAATCAAATAAATCCAGCTACCTCTGGTACATCCTGATGAGGCGGAAGGCCGATTGTCAACCTCAAGCATCATCTACCGAGTGGCTGTAATCTTGATCAAGCATGGTTATGACTTTGGAGTCCGAGCTGAATAACTCCTATCTGGGCACGTCTCTGAGCCAGAAGAATTAGCGGTTTATGAAGACAAACTATGGTCTTTCTCTGTGATGTCTGGATTATTTCAGCTTATTTTGAGTGTGGTGTCAGTTGTGAGAGAATGCAGCGCTGTGCCTTTCGCCGTACAAATCGGTGATGGTACAGCAGTCCCTGGCTTTTTTAAAGCAAGGAGGCTAAAGCTGTCGCCATACCTGAAGGACTGAATTCAACTGAGGGGAGTGGCTTATAAGATACTGGAGACAGCCTATAGATATCTAATGAGATTAGACAGAAGACATCAACCCCCATAAGGTCAGAAAATGCAGTTAGGAATTTACACCGACTTCTTTTCAGCCATGGAATCTGTTCTGAAGATGAGAAAGTAGCTGATGTTGGGGAAAGGGGCTAAAACTGAACAATCCAGAGAAAGGGAGAGTTTTCTGAAGGAAGAGGATTGCTCCTTCCTGTGGCGCTGTTTGAATTTTTCGCTGGAAGACCTCATGGGATATCGCGCCTTCACAGGAGACTTACCTGCAGGAGGAGGAGTGAGCTTTGGCATGTCCCTGCGGACCTGGTCAAAAATAGCTTGGCCTCCTGCTCCCTGAAAGACTGAGCGCTTCAGGGTGCACGAAAGGCAGAATGTGGCATTATGGTCGGATCCAAGATCAAGATACCACGTGCAAATGTCGTGAGGAGCCGATATGTCCCTCCGTTCGCAGGACTTACGCAGGACTTCATGTCCTCTGACACCTTGAGAGGAAATGATTTACTTAGTTGCTGCAAAAGCTCAGGAAACACTGCTGGTGACCCACAGAGACAGCACGAGCCTACGTTGATGAGAACATCAAAGAAGATCCAACTTCAGTGCTCAAATTTGTGACTATTGTACGTAGGTGATGTCATGTCTAGTAGGTGAAGTTAGGCAGGAGTTACATAGCACCATATGGCGGCGCTAAGGAGCTACTGAAGAGAAAAAAGCATTCTGGAAAAGTCTGACGCCCGAGGAACAACTGGAGGAATAATCTCCTGGGATAAGTATCCATCAGGATCATTTCTTTTACTACTGACAGCAGCGACATTTCTAAGATATGGGAAGAAGCAGCTGATATTGTGTTCAGTCGAGAATAGTGTCACCGAGCTATTAAGGATCTTCATCAAAATCCCATAGCAGCCAACATGAAGACGATCCCGCTGTTCTCTTGAACAGTTATGGAAGATGACCTGAGGAAACTTCCCTAAGAGTACTTAATGCAAATTAAACCAAGGAACATACGATTTGAAGATGCCCTGCTGTAGGTTTTTCTGGCAGCTTGTTTTTCAGAAACTCTGTCTAATGGGAGGACTTCCCTTGTCAGATAAAAAGGGCAATGGGGATGGAGCGGGAATCCCTGGGGGAGTTGCAGACTCCATGGATTATAATTCGGGGCATTTGGTGGCAGGACCTATAAATGTAGATCTGTGGAGGAGCTTAGAGAGTTGCACTGCGGATAACTGGTGATCTTGAAATTAAATATATTTGGCATACCTTGAATGCGTTCATAGGTGAAACGGACTTGAGCTAGAAATTTCTGAGAAAATTGAGGCTTCCCACTTTCAAGGCCTGGACAGGCTGGGAGGGCCTTGTTAATTAAGGGATGAGTAACTTTATGTATAATGAAAAACACTGCTTTGCACTTCTGACAGGCTGTTTATTTGTCTTATTCTTTTTCTAATGATATATAAATACCTATATAGAGAAGTAGATATATATGGGTAAGTATACATTATATATATATATATATACATACATACATAAAGATTGTTTTCAGTCACATAGATTGATCTGGATTCCACGTACTATTTCATAACATAACATAACATAACAGGTTACAAGTTCACCCATAGGTCTCTTGGCGCCGTTACCCAACTCAATGGTACTCATTTTATCGACCTCAGATGGATGAAAGGCTGAGTGGACCCGCCGGGATTTGGACCTGTGACCATGAGGTCCAACACAGGCCCCTGCAATGGACGCATTAGTCCACTGAGCCACCAGAAACCATTAATGTTCTCTAATCAGGATGTTAATACCTATGATATTTTCGATGTGTCAATGTAATTGTGGGCATTCTGACATTTTAAGATAATTTTGATAATGTGGAGGAACCCTGAGTTTCGTGGCTACATCTGCTTGCAAAAAAATGCAGGAGGCAGGACCCTGTCAGCTCCCCAACTCCTGACTTTATGTTATGTCATGGAACTGGAAGGTATGGATACTCAAGCATGCACGCGAAGAAATATTTGGACTAACACAAAATGCAATACTTCTATATTTTTGATCGTGGATATTAGGAGGGGATCTTTGCCAAAAAATGTTAATTTTCAACTACAAAAAATGCATATTTATCTCAGGCTGTGGGGCACCCTAGTGTTGTAGCGAATCAGAGTGTAGTTGGGTAACGCTGTACTTTTTGGTGATTTGTTAAGCGCGACACTGCGATTACTGTTCCGTTTCTACGCATTTTGGATATGGGGAGACGGAAAGGCCGTGATAGTTAACCTACTTGGTGAACATATGCGCGTTCTTAAAACGGAAAACACATGAAATACATCAAAACACTGGCAGGGAAATGCACTTCAGGGCACAGTTCTGCAAAGCGCCAAGAACAGGTTTGAGGAATGCAATATTTGATGAGTGTGTACACAGTGGCGCTAATGTAAAGCCTTAAACAATATAAAAGAGGGACGTTGATTGATGGGATAAAGTCAAATAAAAGCAGTAAATGGGGGAGAAGGTGCCCGCAGGTCCCAAACTCTACAGAACCGGCGGGGGCGCGGCAGGGGTTAAACATTTCGGTTTCATTAAGATGCTTGATGATCAATGGATCGGCCCCTCAGGGAACGCCACTTGGGTGCGGGACTCGCATAACATTTATTCCTTCATAAAATATTCATCCGACAGGGCTTCGGAATAAACAGCGCGTGCTGCCTGTTCGCGCGCTGCATGTCCGCGCGAAGCGCGACCCGCCGCGGCAACGCGATCTGTCGCCACGAGCCCGTCCGAGGGCGCACAGCGCTGCGGATGCAGGAACTGCACGGAATTACAGGACAGGGAGGGACTAACTGGGAGACGGTGTGTGACAGATGGAGAAGGAAGGGCATAACAGTGTGCGGTGCAGGCAATGCTGAGCGCGCATCCTGCCACCAGAGGCCTGGGCTAGGAACCACTGCACGAAGCATAAGACGACGAGAAACTCGCGTACAAGTTGTAACAGAAAACTGAAAACGCTGGGAATCTTAGAAGAAAGACTAACGAAAAAAGAAAAAAAGGTTATTGGACTATTCGTAAATCAAACTAAAAGTTCAGATTTCTGTACCTTGCCTGAAATTTTGTGGTTTGGTTAACTTGTGGAGATGAAATGAAATTTAAATGAGATTTATAAAGTACCGGCTAATTCTGAAGGAAGAGCTTCTAGGCACTGGTACTCGATTAAAACCTCCTAACCAGAAGCAGGAAATCGAAATAAAAACCTAATAGGGCAAGGAGTCTAACCAGTTGAAGCCTGTCTGAGAAAGATGGACCAACACGAGACAGAGCGAAGGGCCAACGGCAGAGCTGCGACCGTCCAACACGTAGAAATCCAGGTAGTTGTAAAACAAAACCATTCACAGACCTCAAAGGACTTGAAGGGGGGAGGAAGAAAAGATATTCTGTAGACCTGAGAGACCAACGCTATGGACCGCTCTGTGGATGTGACGTAGTATTTTAAACTGAATTTTTTTAAACTGAGAGCCAAGGAAGGTCCTTCACTCTAGAAGAGACTGAGCAGGATTTAGGAATGTTCTGCTAAAACCTAGCTGCAACATTCTGAACAATCTGCAAACTGTCAGCGAGATTTCCCTAGCAATCCCCAGGTATAGGGCATTAGAATAGTGCAACCTAGAGGTGACCACCGTTTTCCTGGCCGAAAGAGGTAAAAAAGGAAGCACCTTGCAAAGAGCTTTTCAATACAACAAAGCAGGTATTGGTAACAGCTTGACTCCTCAGTTGGAAGGATAACTGGCAGTCAAATTTGCCTCCCAGATTATGTACTGAATCGGTAAGACGCAGAGGGGCAGCCAACTCGCTTGACCACCAATCATTCGTCCAGCGATAAGGATTCGAGACAAAAATGAATAATGCTGTTTTATCGGGGTTTAATTTTAGATGGTTTTGAGACTTCCAGGTGACCAACGATATCATACATTAGATGAATTTACATCTCTTCTGCTCACCGCCCAACGTCAGCGGTACAATCAATTCGGTGTCATCAGCATTGGTGAACACTCCGAAGCCATATTCCTTGACAAGTTCAGCAAGAAGGTCCATATAGATGTTAACGAGTGTCCGGCTCAAGGCAGGGCGGATGTGGTATCCCACAATCAATTGCAATAGGAGCTGAACAATGGGGAGGGGAAGCCTTACAGCTTGTCGTCGGTGTATTGTAAAATCTGTAAACCAATTACATGCAATACCATCTACGCCTAGTTCCCTCAGACAAAGACGAACCTCGGGGGTGATGGTGTTGAAGGCAGTCGAGAGATCAAGTTATGTAGGGTCTGCGGTGCCCTTGTCGTCCAACTAATGCTTCAGACTTTGTCACCATGATCAACAATGATTCTGTAAAAAGAGCAGTCCGGAAGTCACACTATGTGGCAATCAGAAGATACTTAGCCTGTGGTTATCACCAGTACTCTGTGAGTTGCACACAGTTACTTATTTTTCGTCAGAATAGGACAGAGAGCAGTTATTGATTTGTTATAGAGTTTATCATGGTTAATGTATTAATCCTGCTCCAGTGACTTACTAGCGCACCATAGCATGCCTGCAAATTCACACTGTGGCTCTGATACATATGGATGGGAATTCTTCCAGGTCTACTAGACGTAGAGGGCCTTGGCCTCAATTGTTGGCTTTACTGTAATGTGCGTGCCCTTCTTACAGAAGGCTGTACTGGACTGGATCATGACTTCATGCATGCCATCCTGCTATATTGTACGCTAGCTAAATACAAAACTTTAAAAAAAAATTGAATAGGATCAAGAGCAAATGAGAGAAAAGCAGAAAACAGATGGAAGCAAAATATAAGAAGACATTAACACAAGTGAAAATGAGGGCTGAACAAGAACCAACAAGAGTGAGATAAAGAGACCGGAGGTGCAAGGTGGTGAAGTAAATGGCATGAGATGAAATCAAGGCTAGGCTGCCCTGGTATTTGGCACCTAAAGTAGCGCGTGCCTAAGAAATATTTTGGGTCCAAGCACCTTCTGTAATTCGACCAGAGTGAATCAGTTTCCTAAATCGAGGGTATTGTGGAGCTTCTCTTTTTAAATAGCTCACACTTATAAAATCTCCTCTGAGAAGAAACTTTTTAAGTAGCCATATATTGGTACACCCAAGGATGTACAAAGAAAATGCTCCTGCGCCATTCTGCACAAACTAGAACTGCAAAGCGGGCAGCAAAATAGGACCCTATCATTTCCTCGGATTCCCCGAAGGGCAGTGTGCATCATATTGATATGGATAACCTCAAAACCACAACTGTACTTTGGTACGCAGACTGTCTCGGAGGATCGTGCTGCAGACCTCCAGACCGTGTCATGCACTCTCGCACCTTTTCAAGTTATATATCCTAACCAAATGGAGGTTAACTCACTTCTGCTTCCACTCACCACACCTCACCTCCATCCCAATTACAATTCTGCTAGTACAAGGGGGTTGGCCTGGAAGGGGTCAGCGGACCTGTGACCTCCTCTGGTCTCCAAACCCTATCTACAACTTAGGACATCTTTTCTCCCTCTCCAGGACCCATTGCTCAGGCCTATATTGCACCCATGCTAGATAAGAGACAGCTCCCTTAAACTTGCCCTCACCACTCATCTCATGAATCTACAGCCCCGCCAAACTCAGCCTATCAACACAGCTGGGAACTGTGACAGAGCTTTACTGGTCTTCAGAGCTCCATTGATTATATGTCAAAGAAAGATGTTGGTACAGAACACTAACTAGTAACTACAAAGCTCTAAACTGTAACACACCTGAACACATGCTGAACCTTATTACGCTTCACCAGACTTCAGGACCTTTTAATTCTACGAAATCCAACTTATTATACCTGACCCAGGATCAACCATCACTCAGCCTCTCTCCAGAGTTCACGACAAATTCTTGGTCAAAGTGGCGCAGTTATGGAACGTTTTTCCTAAAAGACACCTCACCGCTTTACTCATTTCGGAGATTCCTGAATAAGTGGCTTTTCTCAACAGCCACTAACAAGCGACCAATACCTTTCCCTGCCCTGCTCCCCGCTCATCCTTCACCCCCCATATTTGTCGGACACCTTAAGACTTCAGCAAGACGTTAAGCCTGTGATTGCCCAAAATAAACAAATACAAATTGACCAGAATCCTCGACTGGGCGAACAGGGCATCTCAGAAGCTTCAGAGCGCCACAAAAAAACGCCGATAAATGCCAGAGTGAGGATGGATCAGGCGGGGAGGGCGGCGGGTGCAGCACGCCGCAGATGAAATGCTAACCTTGTTTAGAAGTTGCTGAATCTGCCGAGGTCAGCTCCTCCAGGAGGGCCGGAACAGCAAACACCGAGGAGAATGATGGAAAATCCTGGTGGCTGTGTCACACTTAGCAAGTCAAAGATACGTTTGTGTAGGGCTGAGGAGGGCCAAATCCATTTTACATGCTGTATGTATTATTAATTCCCGACAGTGGGCTTAGAGAAACCCAATTCCCCAAATACCAGCTTCTTTAGAGTGCGGGAAAACCTTTTCAAAAGCTCATCTTTTATTGACTCGGTCATTTTTCTAAGTCAATCTGTCTGCTGTCGGCAAGGGCAGGCCGCTAAATCTTATTTTTTTCCACCTTCCCCCCCCCTCCCCACACCTTTGCCCGCTCTGAGTCCTGCCAGTCTATTAGAATTGGCTCAAGTATGCAGCAAGGGCTCTAATTTGAAACCTAATGAATTCTTCAGATAGCAGCAGATTAGAAGAGAACAAGATAGGAAGAGGTTGGTGGCTACAAGTGCGCAAGCAGACAGCTGATGAGGGGGGGGGCGGGGGGGGGGGACAGAAGAGGAAAGGACGAGTGTGGTTTAACTCCTTATGCACCTTCCATTTTTATGCAGTCTGAGCCAATGAATGGTGGGGATGGTTCTCCAGCTCAGTTGCAACACAAATTGTGGGATTTACTATCCAACGCAATTCAGGATTTGCTTTGGATAGTACCCTAAAGTAACACAAAGTTGAGCTATGTGCTGTTTTGCATTACTTCGCGTTATGGGGGCATCTAAGGGTAGTGTGCATGGACATTTTCAAGCAAGCACCCAGGGGGTTTGACCAAGTCCCATTTTCATCAAAACAGTGCGATTCCTACAGGCAGGCATAACCAGGAGAAATGTTTTTTTTTGTTATCGTTTTCCAACTCTGCCTGTGTGCTGCATTTTTGGGCCCAGAGGAACCCATCCAAGGGGCAAAATGTAACAAATAGGGAGGAGGGCATGTAGCCCCCCTCCCAAGCCTTATTAAGCCCTGCCGACCCTATTCCCTGGAGAAATAAAAGGGGATTAGTACTTCACAGCCCCCTCCCTGAGCCTTCTCAGGCCCAGAGGACCTATCCCCAGGGACTGCCTTTTTTTAATTAAAGGGGAGGGATGGCCACATAGGCCCCTCCCCAAATCTCATTAGGCCCTGGGGACCCAATCCCCTAGGACCAGATTCATTTTAAAGGGCGGGGGGGGGGGGGGGGGGGGGGGGTCGCACAGCCTCCCTCCCGTAGCATCATTAGGCCTGAGCCTCAATATATACTGGGGTTTCCATCCCCCAGGTATCGTTGAACAAGTTACTAACCTTTGGTAACGATATATCTGTAAGAGACATATTAGTTATAGATTCCTTACCTTAGTATTACCCTCATGCGTCAGATTGGATCCAGAGAAATTTTTTCGTAGCAGTACCCCTGAGCGCCGATAGGTGGCATCGATCGACTCCGCGTTCGTCGGCGTGGTCTCCAGGATTACGTTGCGGTATCTACTTAGACGCCGCCTTCGCGCACTGACGTCAGTTCTTTACACGACATTCCACGCCACATGCAAAAAGAACAATTGATTTACAGAATGCAGAACAATGTCATACATTCACCCCAGTACAGAGATATGGGTCTAAATCCATCCTTTTTTTGCTCACCATGCCATTCCAGTTTGGACCCAGCCATATGCAAATCAGTATTGACCCTGTGCCCCATGGGGACAGTCCAGCCTGAACTGCCAGGCCAGGTCCTCCCTGGACTGGAAACAAGCATCCTAGGACCGGTTTCGGGCTTTCAGCCCTCATCAGCCAGGATAGCTCTACTCAGGTGGCATGGAGAGCACGGGACCCACACCTGGGCATACCCGTACCATGCACAGAGCCATGCAAGACACTGACCACTGGTGCACAAAATTAGGGCACTGCAAGGGTCCTTAACCCTAAAAGTCAGTTAGCAGAACGGGAAATATGGGTGGGGCGGTAAGGAATCTATAACTAATATATGTCTCTTACAGATAGATCGTTACCGAAGGTAAGTAACTTGTTAATCTGAAAGACTATTAGTTAAAGACTCCTTACCTTAGAATAGATACCAAAAAATACTAACGCCGGAGGTGGGTCTGCTAACTAAGTTCACATCCGGAATTCCTGGAGAACAGAATGACCAAAGAAGCAGTCTCTCCGGACTTGAGAATCCAGGCAATAATGTTTTGTGAACGTGTGCAGAGACGCCCACGTGGCTGCCTAGCAGATATTATGAAGGGGGCTCCATGTCCCAAAGCAGTAGTGGCCGCAGTCGTCCCGGTGGAATGGGCGCAAGGTCCTACTGGAGGCTCCTTCTTTGCAAAGAGCAGCACATTTTTATACAAAGAACGACCCATCTAGAGATGGTCCATTTTTGAACGGCCCGACCTTTTTTGGCGCCCACATAGCCAACAAAGACGCCCGGAACTGTCTTGTGCGTTCCAGATACAAGGATAGCACACATTTTGGATCCAGACGGTGGAGCCTCTCTTACTCCTCTGAGGGATGCGGAGCGAAGGTGGGCAAAGTGATGGTCTGTCCAATGTAGAAAGAAGTAACCACTTTGGGAAGAAAGGAAGGTCTGGTTCTTAGGACAACCTTGTCCAGATGAACAGCTAGAAAAGGAGGCTTAGAAGACCGAGCCTGAAGCTCACTCACCCTGTGAGCAGAGGGGATGGCAACCAGAAAGGCAGTTTTTAAGGTTAAAAGTCTGAGAGGACAGTTATGTAGCGGCTGGAAAGGAGCACACATAAGGTATGATAAGACCAAGTTCAAGTCCCTCTGAGGCATTACGAAAGGAATAGGAGGAAAGAGGTGAGTGATGCCCTTAAGAAATCTATACACAATAGGGGACTTGAAAAGAGAAGGCTGATCAGGAAGCTAAAAAAAGGCTGAGAAATAGCCATGAGAGTGCCCAGAGCAGAGCCCTGCTGGGCTAAAGAAAGGAGGAATAAAATAACCTCCTCAGAAAGAGGGACAGAGAGAGGGGAATCACAGCATTTGCTGTGCACCACGCCACAAATTTGTTCCATCTACAGGCATATACCGTCTTAGTGGAGGGACACCTGGCTGCCAAGATAACATTACAGACTTCAAGAGGAAGGTCAAAGACTGTCAACTGTCACCACTCAATCTCCACGCAAGGAGGTGGAGGCTGGACAGGTTTAGGTGGAGGTGGAGGACCGTCCCCTGCTGCTGCGATAGAAGATCCTCCCGAAGACGCAGTTGGATCGGAGGATCGATGGCCAGTTTTAACAACTCTGGATACCAAATGCTTTGAGCCCAATCCGGAGCCACAAGAATGACTTTAGCCCGGTCGGTCTTGATCTTCTTCAGCACTCTGGGCAGAAGTGGTATATGCGGAAAGGCATATAGAAGACTGCAACTCCACTCACGACTAAAAGCGTAGCCGAGCTAATGCCGCCCTGGAAATTCCAATGCGCAAAATTGCTGACATTGCGCGTTCTCTTCGGTGGCGAATAGATCTAATTAAGGCTCTCCCCACTGCTGAAAGAGACCTTGCACCACCTCAGAGGGAAGACGCAATTTGTGATCCATCATGCACCTGCGGCTGAGTTTGTCCGCCCTGGCATTGAGTGAGCCTACCAGGTGTTGAACTACCAGGGATATGCCCTGATGTTCCAGTCATGTTCAGAGGCGAAGAGCCTCTTGACAGAGGGTCCACAACCCCACCCCACCCTGTTTGTTGCAGTACCAAATGGCGGTGGTGTTGTCCGTGAACACCTGCCCTACTCTTCCTTTGACAAAAGGAAGGAATGCCTTTAGTGCAAGACGAATCGCCGGGAGCTCAAGAAGGTTGATGTGGAGCCCGGACTCCGCCGGAGACCAGAAGCCTCTGATCTCTGCCTCTCCCATGTGGCCGCCCCACCCCAGAAATGATGCATCTGTCACCATTGTGAACTCTGGCTGGGGAAGGGAGAGGGATATGCCGTTGACCCAATCATGGTTCATTAGCCACCATTGCAATTGGCGTGCAGTGCCCTCTGAGATCTGGACACAATTGGCAAGATTCTCCTGATGCTGTGTCCAATGGAACTTCAGGTCCCACTGCAGAGCCCGCATATGCCACTTGGCATGATGCACTAGCAGGATGCAGGAGGCCATGAGGCCCAGCAGCCGAAGGGTCATTCCGACCAAAACCCGGGACAGAGGCTGAAAGATCAGAATCATACCCCGATTATCCCGGACTCGCTGCTCGGGAGGATATGTCCGAAACTGCATCATGTCCAGTACAGCTCTGATGAAGAGGAGCTTCTGAGAGGGAATCAGGTGTAACTTCAGCACGTTGATTGTGAACTCCAGCGAGTGCAGGTGGTCTGCCATAGTCTGGAGGTGGGAGATGACAGCCCTGGGCGAGCCCGCCTTTAACAACCAGTCGTCGAGCTAGGCGAAGACTGAAAACCCCTGATCTGCGCAGTTGAGCTGCAACCACCGCCATCCCTTTTGAGAACACCCGAGGGGCGCTGGTAAGGCCAAAGGGGAGCATGGTAAACTGAAAATGCTTGTGGCCTACTATGAACTGTAGGTAACGCCTGTAGGCTGGCAGGATGGGGATGTGGAAATAGGCGTCCTGCAAGGTCAACGCTACCATCCAGTCTCCAGGGTCGAGGGCAGGCAGAACCTGAGCCAATGTCAACATCTTCAACTTCTCCTTCCAAAGAAAGCGGTTGACGTCCCTGAAGGTTTAAGATAGGACGCACGCCTTTGTCCTTCTTGGGTACCAGAAAGTAGTAGGAATAGTAACCACAACCTACTTCTAGCACTGGGACGCGTTTGATGGCTCCCTTGGCCAAGAGAGGCGGAACTTTCTGGCGGAGAATGGACAAATGATCCTCCGACATGCAATGTATTTGAGGAGACATGGATGGGGGGTAGCCTAGAAGGGGAGAGAGTAGCCCCTTCAGACTATCTGCAAAACCCGCCTATCCGACGTGATGTTCTGCCAGAGGGGGAGGTGATGGTAAATACTGCCGCCCACTGGCAACTGGTGGCCTTGGAGCTTCGGAGTAGGGAAGTTTGGAGGCTGCTGCAGAGAGGGCACTGGTGGACTGGCCTGCCCGCTGGCCCCCTGACCCACGACGCTGGGTCCCACGTCCCTGGCCGCGCAGACGCTGAATAGTTTCAGGGTCAGACTGATTTGCATACGGCCATGTCTGAACTGGGGTGGCAGAGTGGGCTAAGGAACGGTGATGGATTAAACCCAGATCTGTTGACTGGGTGTGAGTGTTTGATTGGTTCAGATGCTACGTCCAGCGCCACCCCCTTTTGTACCACTTTGTTCGCCATAAGTTGGCAGGGTATGCTCAGACGTGAGTCCCTTGCTCACTTTGCCACTGGATTCAAGCAAGTCTGGCTGAAGACGGCTGTAATGCCGTTACCGGTCCTAGGAAGCTTGTTTCCGGTCCAGGGAAGGCATGGCTTGGCAGTTCAGGCTGGACTGTTCCCATGAGGCACAGGGTCAGACTGATTTGCATATGACCATGTCTGAACTGGGGTGGCAGAATGGGCTAAAGAACGGTGATGGATTAAACCCAGATCTGTTGTTTGGGTGGGAGTGTTTGATTGGTTCAGATGCTACGTCCATCACCAACCCCTTTTGTACCACGAATAGTTGCGCAGGCCTGTGGGCAACCTAGCGGGGCACCCCTTCCGTAGCCACGAAAGGGGCGAAAAGTAGACTGGGCAGGGCCTGTGGTAGCAAGGCCTTAGGATCATGTCTTAGCCCTAGAATCCTTAAAGCGCTTGAGCACGCTGTCCTCTTTGTCGCCAAACAAGCAATGGCCATCAAAGGGCATGTCCAAAAGAGTTGATTGGACATCGCCCAAAAAGCCAGTGGACCTCAGCCAGGCGTAGCTTCTCAGGGCTGCCAATGTGGAAATTGTCCTGCCTAGCAATTCGGCGGTGTCCAGGCCACACTGAATGGAGAACTTGGCTGCATCTCTACCCTCAGCAACTGCATGGGAGAGAGTGGCCTGGGCCTCCTCTGGGCACAGTGGCAGCACCCACGCAACCGTATCCCACACAGAGTGAGTGTAACAACCCAACAGACATGCGGTATTCACCGACCGCAGTCCTAAGTTGGCTGAAGAAAACATCTTCCCAAGACGATCCAGCTATCAGGGTGGGCAGTAGGGATTGCGCCCTTGGATGTAGAGGCTTGGACTACCAAGCTCTCAGGGGTAGGGTGGTGGCAGAGGAAAATAGGGTAACCCTGGGCCGGGCGGTGGCATCGGGCATCATTCTATCCACAGGAGCCCCTGTGCTAGGCCTGGACCCGGTGCCCAGAAGGATGTCAGTGAGGGCTTTGTTGAATGGCAGCAGGGGCTCCGAAGAGGCCACTGCAGGTTGAAGCACCACAGTCAGAAGGTTGGTCCTGACTGCCACTGAAGGAATCTCGAGGTTCAAGGCCTCAACTGCCCTACGCAAAACCACTGCATAAGATGCAGCCTCCTCCGTAGCCACTGTACGAGGAGAAAGCATACAGATGTCTGGTGAGGTGTCCAGACCACTGGCATCACCCAACTCCTCTCTCCAGTCCGGTTCATCCAACTTGTCTGCAAGAGGATTCACAGACCCCTCCCAGTCCTCCTCACCCTCATCGGAGGGCGATAAGGAACCCCAGGATAAACCAATGGTACTGTAGTGTAGTTCCTATTTTCCCAATAGACTCTGTGCATTGGAATAACATAACCAGCAGTGTAGACGTAGGACTGAGGTCATCTAGGTCTCTACTGACTATGTTAGGTTTGCGCCAGCTAGCTCAGAGGTCACTGGAAACTTTCTTGAATGAATAGGGAGGGACTAGCTCCCCTGGCTCAGACAAGGAGGGATTCAGTTTCCGACAACCGCATAAACATGACAACTTTGCTCCCTCAGAATAAATGTATATCTCTAGAGTCGTGTGAAAACAATAGACAGCTATTTCACTCAGTCAGCAGTGCATACTTAGTTTCACCAGAATGCAGAGAAATAGAGAGACGGGCGTTTTCAATAAAAAGGTGTTATTTATTGAGCAGTCTTCCTTCTCATGCAAGAGAAATGAATTGCCACAATTGCAATACAATGCGTACAGTAAAAGTAGTATTATGAAATAACACTGTAAAAGCATTGATACGGTTTCTTAGCCATATGATACTTTAAATGGATAAAATATATGCATACATAAATACATTGACTAAAAGGCTCAACTGGTGCTTCTAACTAAGCCTACCCCGGTGTACCTGACCTAAGCCTAATACGTGGGAAGGGATGAGCAAGTAGCAGTTTTAAGATAAGTTGATTAAGATAATTTTGCCAAGAATCTGCATCAAGAATTCTCTTAAGGGTTTAGTCAGCTCCGTACCTTGGTAATAGAATATGGGAGGTCTGGTATCTCTTTCCTCAGGACTCGATATCCCAGCAACCCGCAAGGGTAGGCTGGAAACACCGGAGCTGGATTTTCTCGGCTGGAGAAAAAGACAGCATCTCTCTCAGTGCGTCAAATGGGAGGGGCGGCTTCCGTGGGCACTCACATCAGCTGGGCTCTCGGGCAAGTAGATGGCCCCTCTGCTCCAAACCACCGTGTTCTTGCTTAAGGCAACTGTTGGTATTTTATACCTGAAAGGTGCCGGGTTTGACGTAAGCAAACAAAACAGGTGATGGACCGAATGTGGATCAATGTCACACATTCACCCCAGTCCAAAGATCTGGGCCCAAATCCATCGTTTTTTTGCACTCCACACCACCCTGGGTTAGACAATGGCGATATGCAAATCAGCTCTGACCCTGTGCCCCATGGGAACAGTCCAGTCCGAACTACAAAAGCCATGTCCTTCCCAGAACGGAATCAAGCATCCGAGGACCGGACCGGTTTCGAGGTAACACCTCTCATCAGCCCGGCTAGCTTGACTCCAGTGGTGTGGAGTGCCTGGGACCCACGTCTGGGCATCCCCAGCGCACTTATGGCGGAATATGCAAACAAAACAGGTGATGGACCGAATGTGGATCAATGTCACACATTCACCCCAGTCCAAAGATCTGGGCCCAAATCCATCGTTTTTTTGCACTCCACACCACCCTGGGTTAGACAATGGCGATATGCAAATCAGCTCTGACCCTGTGCCCCATGGGAACAGTCCAGTCCGAACTACAAAAGCCATGTCCTTCCCAGAACGGAATCAAGCATCCGAGGACCGGACCGGTTTCGAGGTAACACCTCTCATCAGCCCGGCTAGCTTGACTCCAGTGGTGTGGAGTGCCTGGGACCCACGTCTGGGCATCCCCAGCGCACTTATGGCGGAATATGCAAACAAAACAGGTGATGGACCGAATGTGGATCAATGTCACACATTCACCCCAGTCCAAAGATCTGGGCCCAAATCCATCGTTTTTTTGCACTCCACACCACCCTGGGTTAGACAATGGCGATATGCAAATCAGCTCTGACCCTGTGCCCCATGGGAACAGTCCAGTCCGAACTACAAAAGCCATGTCCTTCCCAGAACGGAATCAAGCATCCGCGGACCGGACCGGTTTCGAGGTAACACCTCTCATCAGCCCGGCTAGCTTGACTCCAGTGGTGTGGAGTGCCTGGGACCCACGTCTGGGCATCCCCAGCGCACTTATGGCGGAATATGCAAACAAAACAGGTGATGGACCGAATGTGGATCAATGTCACACATTCACCCCAGTCCAAAGATCTGGGCCCAAATCCATCGTTTTTTTGCACTCCACACCACCCTGGGTTAGACAATGGCGATATGCAAATCAGCTCTGACCCTGTGCCCCATGGGAACAGTCCAGTCCGAACTACAACGGGACTGGACTGGACGTAACGTCGGACATAAGACGTCACCAAGAACTAACAGTTCTTGCAGGACTTCAGGAGTTCTTGTTCAAATCAAAACAAAAGCAGGGGGGTTTTCCCGGGCTGCTGGAGGCTTGGTTTGTTTAAAGAACGCGTTGTGCTTTCTAGGAGTCGATGGGAGTAGCCGTGCTGTGCTTTGGATTGCATGGGCTATTACTGAATATGAATCTGATTCTTATGCCTTTGTCAGGATATTATTGATTATAACCCCACAAGGGCATAAATAAGGAATATCGAATTAGGGTCCTAGATAAGAACATGACAGTACAAAAGTACTGGTTGGTGCCGGATCTGGTGTCGGTCGATGTCAGTGTGGTTCTGTGTCCATTTCGAGGTCGAGGCTGGGGTGAATGCAGACTGGGGACACAACCGGCGTCAGAGGTGGCAGAGGTGTCGACATCAGATTCAGTGGCGTGGGAGGTATCTTACGGTCGACCGGCGCCGATCCGGATCCAGGCCTGGATCCTTGGGGGCTCGTTGCCAGGCTGGAGCCGCAGGGATCGAAGTCCTAGAGCCCCCAACCGACTCCGTGAGGCCCAAAGGCACGCTGGCGGAGTCGAGTTGCCCAAAGATGGAATGAAGGGCTTCGTAAAAACTACGAAGTTGGGCAGGGGTCGCTAAGGCTCCCAGGAAGGGAGGGAAACTCAGAGTCGACCCAGCAGGCTCCGCAGGCAAAGCTGCAGGACGAGCACCATCCGCATCCCACGTTGCGTCGGCTAATGGACAGGGAGAACGCGAAGAGAGATGATGCTTTTTCCCCTTTTTCTTGTACTTTGACTTACCCGAAGACTTCAACGAAGAGTGGTGGTGGTGGCTCCGCGACCGGTCCCGCAACCTCCCTCTCGACCGGGACTTCCAGCGGTGTGGAGTGGACTGCCGGGCCCCGAAAAGTTGTCGGGACCGGTCCCGCAAAGACTTCAGGTTCATGGTTCGGCAGTCCGAGCACGACTGGGTTGTGGTGGATCTCCAGACACCAGAGGCACACGAGGTGCAGGTTTGTAACCGACATCAGTTTGTGACAGGAGTCACAAGCCTTGAAACCGGTCTGACGTGGCATCCCTGCGTGCACCAGTAGTCAACATGACTCAAAAAAGTTGACAAAAGTAAAAAAATATCAGTCAAAAAGTGACTGGAGGTACCGCTCTCCAGATCTGCGTTGGCTGGGGCGGTGAAAGAAAGAACTGACGTTGGTGCACGAGGGAGGCGTCTAAGTAGATACCGCGACGTCATCCCAGCGACCACCACGGTGAACGCGGTGTCCACCGACGCCACCTATCAACGCGCCTGGGTACTACTACGAAATCATTTCTCCTGATCGCCTGACGACTGGTGGTAATTCTAAAGTAAGGAATCTATAACTAACTGTCTCTTTCAGATTGTTTTTTAAAGAGGAGGGAGGATGCGCGGCCTTCCTCCCTCAGAATTTTCAGGCCCAAGGGTCCCCTTCCCCCATCGCCGTATTTTGTTTACGGGGGAGGGGGCTGCATGCCTGCCTGCCTGAACCTATTATGGCCCCAGTGACCCCATCCTCCAGGGCCTTACTTTAATATAAGAGGGTACCCTGGTGCCAGACTGGGGTACCCACAAATAATATTTTGGGGGTCCCAGGGCCTCCATGGCCCTAGCCGGCTCCCCTCATGCTGCTGATTCGAGAATTGCTCCTGCTTGGATGGCCTCTTGTGTATTTTGACAATATTTTGGTGGCTGCAGGAGGAGTCCAAGGGCCTCCGTGGCCCTAGCCGGCTCCCCTCATGCTGCTGGTTCGAGAACTGCTCCTGCCTGGATGGCCTCACGAGTATTTTGGTTCACTAATGAAACATTGGTGTAATGATAACCTTAAACTATCACACAGCCAGATTACTTCAATCACATTACTGGAGTATAATAAACAAATGTGTTACATATGGGCATGCCTTATAGTACATTCTAATGTTATTGCAAGTTACAGAGGAGTTCAGTGACCACAGAGAGGCATGAGGCGAAGGTGGAGTCCTACAAAGTCAATGAACTCCAGGCTGACCTCCAACATCCTTTTAAACTACAATCCTGATTTTTTAATTTCTTGCACTAAGTACATAGTTCATTCCATGATATTTTGTACACAACAAAAAAGCTTCCCTGTCTGAATAAATCGTCCGTAGGAATCGAATTGCTAAGTTGTATGACACACAGCCAGTGCACCTAACAAATTAACTTACATAATACACTGAACTAGTTGAATACACCCTCACTGACAAAACACAGTGGGCCAGGGGTTTAAGAGTATCTTGAGGTGTCAGACTTACACGCGTAACAGAAAAGTTTAAGAGGACAAGCTAACATCTTTAATTCAGTAAAGTTGGTTTTGTGTTCATAAATGCATTTACTCAGCTGTTTCTATGTGAATAAGTCTAAACCGGTTTCGTTGAATGTGGGGCAAGTGGGTCGGAGTGACAGAGGACTAGAGGGGTTGATGTGTTGTCCGGGACTGGAGTGGGCATGCAGATATCTTCCCTATGTATTTCTGCCTCTATGCGCCACTGTGGTGTGTTTTCGTCCTTGCCTTTCACATTGTACTCCTGAATGGTGCGGTTATCTTTGTTGCAACCTAAATAAAACTGGTTATCAAAATAATAAAAGTCTAAACCTGGGCGTTAGGAGAGGATACTCTGGGGTGGCAAGGTCCTTGACTTTGGAGCCCAGCCACAAATTGCGTGTCTGTGGATATTCGTAAACTATTTTCTGACCCCGAACTACCGTGGAAAAGATTGGCTATTAATCCCAGTCAATGACAAGGTGGAAACAGCCCCAGGATAGGTGTTGAGGAAGGGGTTTCCGCGCATGGAAAAATATTTTCCCAGTCAAGAAAATAAAGTTACGTGCATTTGAACTAGCCCTGATTTTTCCAGATGCGAGAATGCAGCCGTATATTTATGACTGTGGAAATGAAATTCACAAAACATACTGCTAACCCCATCGATGCAGGCGGAGCCACCTACGGCTTTAACAATGCCATCCTACAGCACTTTATAAGACACGCTGGAGGCGGCAATTTGAGCCCAGAAAAACACACACAATCACAGACTTATAGAGGCCGCCAGCTGCTCCATCACAGTGCACCCAGGGCCACTTCCAGGCCCTGGGGAAGGCGATTAACATTGCCATCCGCTTCGGAGCCCTAGAAGCACGTGTGAGCACTGATTGGAGGCTTTAATGTCCTCTTTCATTCCATGCCCAGTTGACCAGTTACAGTCGGCTTGTACTACAACACATATATACTGGAGGCAATATTCAGTGCAGAGAAGCTTTACAGCTCCTCCCCCTTTTTTTTAACAGAGCTTAAGCTTTTGTTGTATGGTGGTGATTTGCAACTTTACAATCAGGCATTTAATTATTCTACTTCCGTAATGAGATCGTTCATCAGCAGGGCTTTAAGTGGGATGAAAGAGGGAGGGTAAAACACATTCCTGTGATTCTGTTAGTGTGCCACCCGATCGGTATTTTGGGCTCCCTCAGTTATCATATCCAGATCTATAACAAACGACTCGCTGTCATACATCTAAAACCAGCCAGAACTATTAGCTTGGTCAATGGTTGTTAACTGTTTAAGATACATCAGCAACAACAGTGTTTTGTTGCAAATAATTAATACTGAAAATGTTTCAATTCTGAAATTCAGAGGTTGAATTAAACATTGCTGAGCCCTGTGCAATGATTGGAAGACCACATCCATTCTTAACCCCTTTATGGCCCACTGATGGGCGGGCACTCTGAGAAACTATCTGTCTTCAGCCTCAACTCCAGGGCTCTTCATCACAGCCCGTTTAAAACAACTGGAGGCAACTCAGTGCAAAGTTCACACCTGAAATAGAAACAGGAAGTAAACCGCTGACATGGATTACCTTAACACGTTTAGCATTGTTGTTCAGAAATCTATCAGTGTTTTTGGCAATAAAGATCAGGACATGAAATTAAGAACCTGTTCCAATGTCAGTTTTTAATTACTACTGGGTCTGACACCAGGATGGACCCGGCCCACTTAAAGCCATGTTCATTAATGAGAAGACAAAGGAGGTGAGGGATTTAAAGCAATAAAGAATCATGATATGAGAGCGTGAAAAGTAAAATAAGAAGTCTAAAGTGACAGAAGCAACAAGATGGAGGGAGAGAGGGAAATATTTGGAGAGAAGATACAGTTAAATAAGGGAAAAGAAAAATTGAAAGAAGTGAAGATAGCAGCAAGAAGAAGAACTCGAAGAAGGACCACGAGGGCATGGTGAGATGACCTCAAACACAGATCTGAACTTGCCCCAATCAGAGGTGAGGAGTAGAACCGATGTCACTTTTTTGTATTCTGATAATTGGAGTCTTTCAATTACACCCACAAGGTTACAAGACTTGGAAACAATGAAAAACAGGAGGCATCTTGAATTCTCTGAGGGAAGAGAGATAGTGGGAAGGAGTTGGCAAGGGTGGGGACAGACAGGAGAGCGGGATTGAAAGATAGATTAAAGTAGAGGGAAATAGAAGAAGCAAGAGACAGACAAGGGAGGGCAAGCAAGAGCAAGAGGAAAAGTAGACAGAAAACGCAAAGAGGCAGAGGGAGGAAATGTGAAGAAATAAAGAAATGAGGTGTCAGCGGGAAAGTCTAGGGGACGGGCTAAGTAGGAATGTGAGATAGTCTGAAATTAAAATGACTAGTTAATAAAACTACGTTTTTTTCTTGGCTTTGTGTAATTTGGCTTTCAGAGGAACAATTGTAGTGCAGGAATTGCAAACAGTTGGCATTTGCAACTTGTAGTGTTTAAGCAAAGAGGAAGGAGGAGAGAGAAATGGTTGAAGAGATGGACGAGAAAGGAGGAAATGAGGAGACGAAACGGATACAGAACATCTTGGAAAATGAAAACTTAGGTTAAAAGGGGTTTAAGGAATTTAAAATATAAATGAAAGGTTGATTACCTCTCTTAAATACTTTTTAACTACACCAGTTGTAATCCTCCATTCTTCCTTTGAGGTTCACCCCAGCTGTTATAGTCACATGCCTCAAAGGTCCGCAGCAGAGGAATGGCATAGAGTGGGCCGCCACAGCGGAATGGCAAAGGGTGGGCCGCCACAGCGGAATGGCAAAGGGTGGGCCGCCACAGCGGAATTGCAAAGAGTGGGCTGCCACAGACAAATGGCAAGGGGTGGACGCCACAGACGAATGGCAAGGGGTGAGCCGCCACCGACGAACGGCAAGGGGTGAGCCGCCACAGAAGAATGGCAAGGGGTGAGCCGCCACAGCCAAATGGCAAGGGGTGAGCCGCCACAGCCAAATGGCAAGGGGTGAGCCGCCACAGCCAAATGGCAAGGGGTGAGCCGCCACAGCCAAATGGCAAGGGGTGAGCCGCCACAGCCGAATGGCAAGGGGTGAGCCGCCACAGCCGAATGGCAAGGGATGGGCCGCCACAGCGAATGGGAAGGGGTGGGCCGCCACAGTGGAATGCCAAAGCGTGGGCTGCCACAACGGAATGGCAAAGGGTGGGCTGCCACAACGGAATGGCAAAGGGTGGGCTGCCACAACGGAATGGCAAAGGGTGGGCTGCCACAACGGAATGGCAAAGGTTAGGCAACCACACTACACTAGTCTATCATACGAGGGGGCACAGCACTGTGTACCTAGGCAAGGCACTGCACATAGAGGGCGTAGTGTGGAAGCATTGCATTTAATGCAGGCATGTGCCCGACACCAGCAGTGACATTTAGATACTTGGCCAATGTCAATGGCATGTTTGATGAGGACACACTAGTTTGGTGAAGTTAACGCGGCCCTTAGCACTCACCACTCACCACTCACTTCTTTTGTTATGTCATTACTGATGTTGTCTTACACTACTCTTTGCTGCAATCATATCCATGTTATGTAATATGAAGCTATTTCCTGTGATCACAATTAGAGCAAAGGTAATAATAATAACATTTTCAGTGATGTCATCGGTATGCTAATTAAGAAAACGCCTTCCTTTGGCCACAGAAGGATGGCAAGTATGACGAAACCTTTCTAATAGTGTGCATGTAAAGCTGAAACTGTGATTAGGTATGAAAACTGCGACTGGTGTAGGTTTCCAGTTGGCGCCGGGAAATGTTTTATGTATTTCTGTAATTAGTTAAACCAACACCCATACGAGGTCATAAATCTATGATTGCGGAATCCCTCAAATGTTTCACAATATGGCAAACTGGCTTCAAAGTACCTAGAATAAGATCAAAGAGTAATCCCAGAAACATGTGAAAGAACAAGTTCGTTCCCTTGGGTAATGTTCTTTCTGGTGGGTACTCTAGCTAACAGCAGATTCACAGAGTTGGTCCACTCTGCTGATGCTCAGGATGGTTTGTGGTTAGTGTCAAACATTCAAAAAGGGTGGGTGCATCAGGAGTACTGATTGGGCTCTTTTGCAAAGCTTACATTGTTGATGTTGCTTGTCTCACTGAAGACAGTCTTGTTGAGACTTGGGAGATAGTGCCCGGTATTCTGAGGCCCCCACTACCTCCGGGCAACCATTGGAAAAGCAGCATGCAGTCCATCTCGTGCTTGGGGTAGTTTGGTTGCCATTGGAATGAGTGTGGTGTGCGCTGGGGCTGCATGTATGCAGTGTCTGTGCCGCTGCAAGACCGCCAAGGAATCACTAGTCACTTGTGCAACCGTAAGGTTAGATAGATCATGATCAAGGCATGCCACAGGTGACAGGATGAAGCTGTAGCCGAGGTGACCAGATAGTCACCAGTTGATTGATGCTTCAAGGTATCAGAAGCACTTCTTGATTTAAGGCGTAATAATGGCACCAGACTCTACACTGGTTGTTAGATGCTCCAGATAGTAGCTGTAATGCACTTAACAGGATGGCGTTGGCAGTATGATGAACCTATACGACAGGTGTTGATGACTTGCCTTCATAGTTGCAGGGATTCGTTCTTCGTCGGTTGGAGGGATGGTGACTATATGGCCTTTGTAGCCCACATGACTGAGTTGCTGTGCTCTATGTCTTCTTGTGCGAGGCATCTGTATTTCCTGGTGTGCATGCCATGGTTCGCTAGGAAGCTGGAGACTGACTGGACGTTTGCAGTAAAGACTCGGTTCGTGCACGTTTGTTGCTTACTCTTGCTTTTCCTGCTGGGGTGGCACCAGGTCATCGTCGCTTCACATCGGTGGCTTGCTTGCCTCAGTAGATGCACTTACAGTCCGTGGTATGAGTCTTTCCTTGTGTGTCTTTCAGGCCTGTTCCCACCTAAATGTTCTTCTTCTGGGCATGAGCGGTCATCGGGTTTGTGAGTATGAACCGTCACGTCACACTCCTTTGCTTTTTCTCTGTGTTCTAGAATGCACCTTCTTCTTGACTACACCGGTGAGACTTCTAGTTGCTCAAGTCTTTTCTTCTGGGTGCACGAGCAGGGCGTCGGTTTCAATTGTGCTCACTTTCAGTGTGCTCCCAACCCCCCTTCAGTACAATTACTTTTTAGATCATCCACACTTCGACAATCCTTTTTTTCCTGCTGAAAGAGGGTGTGTGGAGGAGGTGTGGTGGTTGCCTCTCGTTGTTGTCAGAGTAAGCCCTCTTGGGGCGAGGATGGGAAGTGCAATCGCTCCCTCTTCCTCTTGAAACGTGAACTGTGGCCTCTTCCTCGGTGCTGTGCCTGTCTGTGCTACATTGCTTTATGTTAGTGCAGAGCCTTTCTCGGTGTGTAATTTGCTTGGTTTGTGCTGTGCCTTTCCCTTACTATCACTCCGACTGGTTGGCACTGATGGCCTTCTACGAACGCCTTACTTTCTGTCTTTCCCCTCACTGGTTGGGAGGAAAGGAGGAGAAGAAAACCTCAGGCCCAAAGTCTAAAGCTTCTTGTTCCGAGGGGAGCAGAAGGATCGTTGAGCCTTCTACCTATTGCTGTCCAGTATAGTGTCCTCACTTGAAGCAGGGGCTGGAGTAGGGCGTATACCCTTGGATGCTGGCAATCCCCACCTTGCCACTACCGAGTGCCTCGGTGTCTTGCAGGGCAGCATCGTGACATTTTGCTTCTCTCAGGGCACAAAAAAGGATCGGAGTACTCTTCTCCTTTGAGAATCCACTCCCCTCACCTCATCAGGGATCGGGCAGCTGCAGGCCGGTGAGTTCAATGGGTGTTGCGCGCCTGGTGGAGGCCATGAATGTTGAGGTGCGCCTCAAAGGCACGGTTAGGAAGGCCATTCAGCCACAACAGCTTTCCATGTCCAATTCCACAAACCCTGGAGAAGTGTGTCAATTCTGCTGCCTTGTCGGTCCAGCAAGGTGTGATGGGAAATAAAGCTGCTGTTTTTGTCTCATAGGGAATCTGGGCGGCAGGAGAGGAGGCCCCAATGCCTCCCTTCCCAGCACCTCTGCAGATGAAGATCCACTCTTCCCCCAAGGGTCAGCCGCTTCTCACCTGCTTACTTCTTAGATGCCCTCAGGGGACAGGCTAGGACATGTCGCACCCTCTTCCTTCACATGCAGGATGGTACGGCTGCCTTAGCATGAGGTGGCAGATAACCGTAGTGGCAGCATCATAGCTGACGTGGGCTGCTTTTGGGGAAGGCAAGCAGGTTCTAGTCAACCTTGTTGCTAATGTGATGGTGACAAATTACACTGAGAATGTATGGTTTAATCGGCCCAGGGCTCCTGCGTCTATGCCCATTTATTAGCATGGTCAACTGACTGGTGACCCCTGGGATAGCGGGGTGTGGGGCGGGTGTAAGTACAACCCCTAGGGAGGGCCTGTGTCTTTAAGTATCCACCAAGATGCCATAAATGTAATTGATGCAGACAATCCACAGTTCTGCTGCTAGGTAAACAGGGCTGGTTTTAGCACTGGTTGCGCCCGGTGCAACAATATTTTTTGATGCCTCTCCTTCCCATGACCTCCTCCTCGGATTCACTCACTACCACCCAGAAAGAGTGACCCTCATCTATCCAAAGCCCTGCTCTCACATGCATTTCATTTGTTTTAAATTGATGGTAAAGTTTCGCTTTACTAATCCACTCAGCTACCCACATAAAAGACAGATCTGTTCTTTGCAGCATGGGTAATAACTCTCTGCGCTACTTTATGGCGAGTCAAAACTGCCATTAGACAAACTCCATCTCTCAGTCTCTTTAGCAGGAACATTAATCACAATAGTTATCTTGACATTTTTATTGATGCCTGAATGCTGGACACACAAGGAACTCTGCAGCAGGTGCTTTAAAATCAAAGCATTGCTAACCACAGCCCCTCCCCTGAGTTTAGTGCACCCCCCCCCCCCCCCCGTCAGCGCCCAGTGCGGTCGCACCAGTCACAGCGCCCTAAAGCAGCAAGTAGTAACTTAACATGTTGTGTAAGTAATAACTTTCACGGAGACCTCCTCCGCCACTCAGACCTTTGTTACTCAGGTTTTGGGCGGCAATTTCATTTTGAATCAAGCCTCGTGGCACTGTCAAGACGTTCCCTTTGTAAAACAAGCACTGACAACGCTAATTGGTCTGACTTTAATTAGCTAACACGTGCAAACACACACGGGCACAAACACTGCTTACATTGCATGCACTAATACCACTTTGCACATTAGGACTACACCTATTGGCTTTGTCAGTGTTGGAAAACAAAGTAGCAAGGAATGATTAATTTCTGAAGCAAACACATGTAATAAGAAATCAAGTTTTGAACGTGACAAAATGGGCAGGCTGAGGGTACTTTTTCGATGTAAAGTGGTCCCCGTATCCATTCCAACAGAACAACTTCTTAGAAAGTGGAACGATACACTGAACAGCCAACTGCATGAACGAGCAATACTTCCCTGGGAGGAGGAAAAGTCCACTCTAGGAATATTTTAAAAAAAATTACAATAGGAAAGCAGCGCAGTGAAGCCAAAATAAAACCATATGAATCTGTGTAAAAGCCACAATTTGAAACAAAATGCAGAAGTGTGAAGGGTTCCCTTAATGGTAATGACATATTATTCTGGACAAAAATTCTTAACCTACTGGATCACATAATTTAGTCGATCTAGAAAGGACTTTTCAACAAGCAAATTTCACCTACTTTACTTTCATGGGACTTTCTACAGCAATGTTCCTAAAACTTCTATAAGATCACTCGAATGCTGACTGTGAGGAAGAGCCCTAAACGGAGGCGGCCTTGAGCGAATTTCAAAAGTCAACCATGTTGGCTTGTGAAAACAGCGGCACTGCTACAGAAATAGTTAAAAGACAAAGAATTGCGTCTTTACTATTTTCTCCCTTTGTTCGATAATAGTCCTCCTGATACATCTTAGCATATTTCATACATTTATCCATTTTTTTAAAGTACCACTTACTACTGCTATAACTCTTAATTAAGTAATCTACTCCTTTCAGAGTTCTCTTTGGCTTTTATGCAATACTTACACTTTGGATGTACTAGATACTATATTATTACACTATTAAAGAAAGACGGGGGCGGTTTTAAACATATTTCAAAACTCATTCAATATGCAGAGAGGATCAGGGAACAGAAACATCCAGAGGAAGATCTAAATGAGAGCACAATTACAATAGCAATTTATCAAATCTAAAGAACTCCTTTTATATATGCAATTATCCTCTCGCCCAGGCTTTTCTCTATCTACACTTGTACCAATGATATAATGACTGATCATGGCTCCCACCATCAGTACTGCTTCTTGTGGTGAAAAATGACTTACTTCTACTGTTGGGTGGGTAAAACAAACCGTTCAAGCAGTAGGGGGTGGTTGTGATGTTCGCTGCATGCTTTTGGAGGGGAGCGATTGGGGGATGCAGAATGGGGATAATGCTGGGCACAAGTTTTCAAAGCGAGTTGGCTGCAGCCTCAAAGCAAGAGCTGTTCTCAAAGGGGGAAAATATGGGTATCTAGGGGTCCGTGGGGGATCACCACCTATGCCTTAGGGTCCACTCTTCTTTTTCTGCCCGAGGCCCCTTTTTTGTCCAAGAGTGAAAAAAACACAACAAAGATGGGCAGGAGTCAAGGTGTGGCAGAACTCCTGGAGGGTGCCATGATGTTTATTGAGTAGGATAGCCAGTACTAAAGTTACACTGATACTTCAGGGTTACTTGTCGGAATGCAATCTAGGGATCCTAATGACGGAGGAGCGTCGCGCCACTGGATCCGAGCTAGCAATGAAAAATAAAACTATATCATAGTATCGTTTTATTTTTAATTTGCCGGCTCTGAGCCGCTTGTACAGGGAAGGGCGGGACTGGAGCATGAGAGGGGGGAGGAGGAGTGCTATGTTCACTTTTAAGTGTGCATGTGTGTTTAGCCGGCCAAACACACATGCCCACTTAAGTTTCTCCAGCCCAGCTGAATGAAACAGCAAGACTGGAGAAACCCCACAGACTCCCTGTCATGACAGTGGCGACTTTTCATCCCGCTCAGGCCAATCCCCGCGCTCTCTCATACTAGAGCAGTGCAGGGATTGGATGGGAGTCGGGATGCTTTACCAGGGACTCCTGGGACAGGAACTGCAGCAGAGGAGCGCGAGGCGGACGGGTGCACCAGGTAAGTGGTTTATTTATATCATTATACCCCGAGTGTTTCCCACTGGCCCCTCTCTCGCCCACTGGTATTGTTTTACTGTCGGCAACCACTAGATCCTGAAACTTTACTACATCCACATGCGTGCATTAAGGGAAGGATATTGTTTTCTGTTCGATTCAGTTCCTTTTCCATTGCATTCGTAATACATTAAGAAACAGTCAGAAGCAAGAAAAAAACTACAGCTTTTAGAAAAGAACAACAAATGGGTGTGCAGGGCTGACATGCAGAAACCTGAAAGGCTGTTATTCCTATGATTATATATTTGCAGTCATGTTCAGAGTATGATACGCAAAGGGTGGAAAGCCCATGACCACGCTACTCCTGCCCCAGCTAGGGCTACTAAACCCTCATCACTCCCAAGACAACAGAAGAACAAACCGCAACCAGCAGCTCTAGGCCCAGGAGAGCAGCGGATCCGGTCTAAGGGACTGTGTACCTCTATAAAGTCAGTGACTCTTCAGCAGCCAGCCTGAGGGCCACAGCGAAAGGAGAAAAGGGAGCAAGAGAAACCATAGGGAAGTCGTGAAGGGAATAGGACCCACGACTATGTGCAGAGGATAGGGTCTCCAAACAGTGTCTGCCATGCCAAGTAAGCGTCTGCCTTCAACAAGGAGTTTTTAAAAGTGGCTAAATGACCCAGCACGACAAGAACTAATGCTCCTGAACAGATTCAGGTTACAATGAAGGCACAGCTGGCATGTAGCATCACTGATACTGAAGAGTCGTACATTATTTCTAGGCTTTTTCCCTATGGCGAGTGCAGGAATCTCAGGGATCTGTTGGCAGCTGTGCAGAGAGAGGGCATGATAGTAATAACATTATTAGCCGTAGCGTGAAGCAGGCATTCTGCATTTGCCTTTTTAAGATGCAACTAATTGAATTGAATAGATATATATTTTCTGACAAACAGCTTGGGAAAGAGCAACATACATCAAGAATCAACATTTTTGTTTCAAATGACCTGGGTGTCATTTGAAGTGATAGAAATGTGCACATTTAGCCAAAGTGGTCAAACATAATGGTTAAAAAACAGGACCACTTTGGATCTCCAGATGTAACAAAGGACACCACCATCAAGAACAACACAGACAGAAGGGTTTGTTTAAAAAGTTAACAGCTTTGGGTAAATGAGTATTAACTTGTATTTGAGAGCAGCAAAGTAAGTATCAGCTGCTTAGAAAATGTTATGCTGTCTCCTCTTGAGTATCAACATCACAGATGCGTCTGTTCTAGTCCTGACTAGCGCCAAAAATAAAAATAAAGTCAAAACATTAAAAAAATGTAAAAAAATATATTCATAATGTAAATGGAAAAGGAAGTTATGAATTCATATGAACTTTGACACGGCATGTCTTAAGCTCACCAACATTAACAGAAAACAAAAAAATCAACAGATTTCATATGGACTAATACATAAAGGACTCACACGGGGAAGAAATGCCAGTGGAGACAAGCGCACAATTAAAATCTCACTTCAATCCATTCAATGTGCCAATACAGTCATACTGTCCTTTAAATAGGACTTCAACTCAGCCACCTGTGCAAGAATCCTGCATTGATGGATTCTGGGTTGGTCCTCATACGCCTAGTATGGCCATATGACCTCGCCTGCCAAATAATTGCAGGATTTAGTTGGACATATGTCAGAAAACTAAAGTCTCTATTACTAATAGTTATTGTCAAATTTTTTTTTCAGTTTGATATGTTGTTTGCTAGATGTAAGAATTACATATTTTATTACATTTTTTATGCTCTTAAATCATCTCAACTTCAAAAAACTTCAACAGACTAGTCTTCAACATCATTGAAGAATGTGGACGTTAGTTTATATCTGATCACAACTGGTCTTAAAGTCTCAGCGCTTACTTTAACCAGAACTACCCCTGTAATGCCTATATCATCTGGTACATGCAGACAACCCATTGCCTTTCCTTTCGAATTCTCTCCACTCAACTCGCATTGTTAATTCCATGCGGTTAATTTTTCTGTAATGTCCCTGTCCTTTAAAAGCAAATGCTGGTAATTTCAATTCTGTAAGGGCCTGCACAGATCTAAGTTTGCTTTAACAGTTTCAGAGTTATTACTCAGGGTAAGTCCCATCTCTCATACAGACTTCTACATTTCTCTGAAAGTCCAAGTTTCCTTTCTCAGACATTGGTTACTGTAGATGTAAATATATGTAGATGACTGATCAGAAATGGCAGGAAATACCCCATATCAAAGGGCTACAAATATTAGAGCTTTATTAGTGAACAGAATGGACACAATTACATTAATGGCTATAATATGCAAGATGACCAGGAGTGATCGTCTCAGTGCATCAGGCATGGTTGCTAGCAGTAAAGTAAAAATGCTTTGTCAATTCGGAATACCTCTACATGGGTAATACATAACAGACATAAATGCAACGCCCCTGGTATTAAGTTAGCAATATTTGTAACAAGTCCCCCAAATATACACCTATGAGTTCTGAAAATACACACATTTTCATCTCAAAAACACACTTTTCAGTTTTGGTATACAACCAAGAAAAACTTTCTAATTTAGGAGGCTGGGCTGCACAGAGGAGAGCCCCTAATAGGTAGCTGGACAGCTACCAGTAGCTCATGAGTTACCCGTTGAAGAAGCCTGCTTTAGATAGACCAATTTCTTTGTCTATGCCCCAATCCTGCACTACTATTACATCCTTGCATATCTTTTATGAGCCTACTCCCCCCCCCCCTTGCTTGTTAGGTGAAACATCAAAATGGTGTGTGAATATTTTCACATTTGTTTCTATTGAAGGTGAGGGATACAAATTCATGCAGCTAATCTGCTCACCATCCACTCCGAATACTGATGAGGCCAGACAATTCCTTAGGGGACCACAGACCAATGAATGTCAGGTTAGTCTCCGACATTGATGAGACGCATTCTCTAGAACTATCTATTGAGACCAAGGAGGTCTGAAAGGATGATCTATCAAGGATTTAGATCATTCTGTTCACCATTAAAAGAATCCTTAATTTTAGTGGAAGCTGCACCAAGTCTTCACCTGGTCAATGTATTGATTACATTGTTGACAGAGAATATTAGAGTAATCTCAAAGTTGTGGTGGTTACTTTAGGCAAAAAAGATGCCATCAATCCAACAAGGATGAGGGGGTACTCCATTGGGCAGTGTCCAGTATTGCATTTATGGATTTAATTGGGTGTCTTGGAACAAAGCAAGATTCTTTTCTTTCACTTTTGTGTTGTAAGAGGATACTAAGAAATGCTCCTCTGAGGCAAATTTTATCCGTCATCATCTAGAAACGGGATGACAAGGTTGTACTTTTGGCCTAAGTATACCACCACAACTGCCATCACCTTTGTGAAAACTTTGAGAGCTGGAGCCATCCCAGAGAGAAGTACAGTAAATCAAATAAAAAAATAAAGCTTTCCAATTGGCCAAGAGGCCTTTTTTCTCCTTCAGCCATCTTCTGCCCACAAGAGCGAAATGGTCCAGTCGGAGGTCATGCTCGGACTGGCTGGCTGCAACCTGAACAAAAATATTGTGCCCGTCATTGCAGGATTCGAGAACTCAGTCCTTGTGTATGTATGTATGTATGTATGTATGTATGTATGTATGTATGTGTGTATATATATATATATATATATATATATATATATATATATATATATATATATATATATATATATATATACATACATATATATATATAATTTATATACATATATATATATATATATAAAATTTATATATACATATATATATATATATACATATATATATATATACACATATATACACACGCACATACCTACACACCCTGACACAGCCCCTAGAGCATGTGGAAGCATGGGGGAGACTCACAGAGGGAATCGCCCCCCCCTCCACACACACACCCGGGTCACAGGAGCCTATGGCGGAGTCCCTTGGGAGCCAATGCGGCCACTGGCTCCAGTGGAACCGAAAAAAATGAAAAATTTGGTGTGGGAGTCCAAGGTTGGCTGCTTCTTAAAGGGACTTGGATGCAGGGTCTGGCTGGCCACAGGCCAGCTGTGCATGGTGAGGGGATGGCCGCAGAGGTATAATAAAATATCACTTTACAATTAAAAAATATAGAAATTCGCAAAAAAAAAATACCAAAGTTAAAATAGGGTTACACGTGAGGACAGTAGTAGCGGAGGAACGTTGCCCCACTGCTCAGTGGCATCTGAAAACGGTGAATTGATATTGTTTAAATAGGAATTCTACACCCAGTTCGGTAGTTGGAAGGAAATTCAAGTTAAAAATGTAAAGGAGGAGGTATCCTTTAGGAACACTTCATTTATAAAACGCAGCACCCTGTAATGCCTTCCTGGAATTGTTCAGATGACATTTGTGGGCTAAAGAGGCATAAGGTAGGCTGCCAGAACACACACGGGACACAATGTGCACCATCTTGTTTTCATTGATTTTATACTACAATGCATCCATCTGACTTACCAATCATTTATTTGTACTTTAAAAGTATCATCTTGTAACAAATAATAATCCAAATAGAATTTGTAATAGACGTTATTTAATTTGGTCCAGAAGAGTGGTCTTGATCTACAGCGGTCTTCTACATATATTTCCAGAAGTCATTTCCTTGTACAAAAACCTCGTCTAGGTATGCAAAGAACTATCATTTTAGAAAATTCCTAATTCTAAATAGAAAACTAGCCAGGACAAGCAAAGAGCCCTTTTTAAGGGCTGTTACGGCCAAGCCTTCTTTTGCACTGGTTGAAGGATAGCACAAATTTCCTTTCTGTCCCGCCTTCATACGGGTTTATGACAAGGACCGGCAGGTCACTTGTTCCCCAGCCACTACTGTCTCACAGAGGAAGCCCAATAAATGTGAGTGATTCTGGCACATGCTAGGGTCGTCATTGTTTGGGCAATAAAAGCCGCACAGTAGGCAAGAGAGTCATCAATTGTGACTTTAACAATCAGGCACTCTATCCCTGTGGGCTACTAAATGTCTAAAATAATTGAGTGCACATGTTTTTTTTCGTTTGTAAGAACGCTACAGTTCTGTAGTCACAAAGGAGGCATGCATCAGTGTTTTGTAAAGGGACCTCATAACTGCTGGCCAGAAGACTATCTAAATAACGTACATGAGGCACGAGAGTGCTACATGATCTATGAGCCCAGGAAAACAATGTACAATTGCTGAAGAAATGGACTATGAGGGAGAAAATAAGGGACAGTGGAATAGAGGGGTGATAAACACATCCCGATTAAAGACACTTAAACCAAACTAAAGTACCTATCTGCTGCACAGAACTCTATCATACATCACTAGCTTCATTAAAGGCGCTGCGGTTTGTGAGCATGGTGAGCATAAGTCATACTTCAATCGGTCCTTCAGTTGCACTCACCTCAGCCAATCTCTTTTCCTCTTCGCTGCAGCACAGCCAGCAATTATTCTTCTAAATTGAATAGTGGGCTTGTTTTCATACGGCGTTATTAGCCTCCCAGCACTCACTAAGGCACTTATGTCGGCACCGCTTAAGGACTTCGCAGGGACATAAAGCTGTACCTTGACCTCGCAAAGCCTAGTTTAAAGAAGGGAAGATGTCAAGGCTGCCACTGTTTCTCCAGACAAGCTAGGGTGTGATGGCTCAACTGCACAGGAGGGGCCTGGGATTATTAGCAGTCACCGCCTGAGCGGGCGAATAAATATACGCCTCAACGGAGGTCCAGCGGTTTAGCTCAATGAGTAAAGATTCGTTTTACTCCAGTGCAGCAATTTACATACAATTGTGCAGCAGAAATGGCTGTGCAATTTTCACAGATGCGTATTAGGCACATGATCTTTGAGACCATCTGCCCTATAGAAAGCGAGAAGGGCAGGGGTAGTGCTCATAATAGGGGTTGTGGTGGTGGCGGTAGATAAACATGTGAAGCCACATTTTAATAGGTCTGTGAGTTAAAAGACAATGTATCTCCTCAAAGAAGGAAGGCACTTGCATGAATGTTAGTAGAACCTTCAAGCAGTTGAAGTCTATCTGGGAGCTGAACACTGAAGAGCAGAACCACGCTCGTGGCCACTGCCCACGGTGAACAACTACAAGGCTTCTGCCCTACCTCGGTCTCTGGGACTTGACATTGTGTACGGAAGGAGGGATCGCCATGTTAGAATGAATGAAATTACAAGACATTTTGAGCCTTGTTGGACTCCTAGACGTGGGTGGTCTAGAGGTGTCTTCCCCCGGGACATTCATATCAGGAAGACCAGCTACTAAAGGTGCACAAGAGAAGGGGGTTGCAGGTAAAATACAGCAAGTTGCAACTGATGGATGGCAGTCCAGTGGCTGGGTTACTAGGCACTGAAGGAATACACACCTACAGGGCTGTATTCACACACAGACTCTGGTCCATCGCCTTTGCTGCACATCTTTGCACTTTGGACCTAGTAATCACTGACTGACATTAATAACTAGGTACAAATACGAGAGAGACGTGAAGTGAAACTATTCCCTTATCTGCAAGACTAAACGTGTGTCACTATTGCAATTTCTCTTGCAAGAGTAGGTAGGTGTAAGGCATTTCTTGCAGTGTAAGCAATCACTTGGGCACCGATGAGGCGTCCTTGCCGGAGAGAGTAAGAAATAATATGATTGAGTGTATGTACCATACACGTCAGTGCATCCACCAACATTTTAGTTGTATTGCCTTAGGTTTCACTATGTTGTATCGGCTTACATTTCCCTCTTGCTGTATTTCCTTAGGCTTTACTCCATTGTGTCTGAATTGTAACACGTGTTAGAGTACTACACCTGGCCAGCTGATAAGGATATTTCATACAGAAGATGCACAAAGACTGTTCTGGATTCGCAAACTGATAGACAGGCAGTAAGAGTCAAAATGAAGTATGTGGGGTGCCTTTAGTGCACATGACACACATACCAGGTAGCGTTTACACTTCTGTAAAGGCACCGCCAATTTACACTCACACAAAAAGGAGTACTGCTGGGAGGGGAGGGAGGGGGGTCTTAGTGTACTTGGTAGGAAACCTGGTTACAGATAAATTAAGTCACACATCAAACATACAATGGTTGTGTAAAAAGAGCACAAAGATGTTGGCTCACATCCACATTCCCTGTACAAGTTAGGATCTGGAATTCACATTCTACATAAAAAGAATAAGAAACTTGTATACATTTAGCTCCTGTCTCCAATCCCCACAGCTCTAATGAGTGGGCTAGCATCTGCTGTGTGAAAATTATACTAGCCAACACCACACGGAGTGAAAGTCAGAGGCCATAGGCCATGTTTAACTGTCCATCAAGGTCCTGACATGCATCCCCTATTTGCTTCACCAATTGAAGGGTGGTCCTTCTTAAACAAAGCGTTGAAAAACAAAGTGAAGATTATATTTATCAGGTAAACAACCCAGTAACATTTAACTCCTACAAAGCCTACCTACGGGAAGATTTAAATACAGAAAGTGAGCCTAGGGCATCATCATATTGGGAGCTTCTCGTCTAGCTCCAGAGCTCTTATAATACTATGTCATTAGACTCTGTGAAGCGCGCATCTGCCATTAGTATAGCATCGCTGTGAGTTTTCGTACAGTTCTGGTGTCTACTTCCAGAGCAGCATCTGAGTACTCATATGAAGCCAGTTTTCAAGCAGTGCTTAATTTGTGATGGTGTATGCGGGTGTGGGGCCCTGCACTTTTTTTCTGGACAGCATAGCATGCTGACCCCCACAGGGAGGACCTGGCCTGGCAGTTCGGGCTGGACTGTTCCCATTGGGCACAGGGTCAAGACTGATTAGCATATGGCTGGGTCCAAACTGGAATGGCATGGGCAGCAAAAAAACGATGGATTTGGGCCCAGATCTCTGTACTGGGGTGAATTTATGACATTGTTCTGCATTCTGTCCATCAATTGTTCTATTTGCAACCCCCACACTGAGGCACAGTCTCAGCTGTTGGTTTGGTTTTTTCCACTGCGGTCCTACACCCTCTGCCTTCCGAAGGTGCCAACTCTAAGAGTGTGGGTGGACAGGTTGGTCTCTCTTGTGGGGCTCTGATTCTCTTACCCTTGCTGACACCTGCCTCCAGAGGGCTGGATACGCGCCAGTGTGAGGCAGCGCTGCAGTAGGAGCTTCACAGCATGATACCGAGAGTTGCCTCCCACTGAAAGCTGCAGAAAGTAAGCCGTGCTCATCAAACTACTGTTTACCTTCTGTTCTTGACACCTCTGCGGCCAGGGGTCCCAAAGGCAGTGCAATGGGTTGCAAGGAACAAGAAGCGAGGATGGGGGGGGGGGGGAGCTAATTTTGTAGCCGTGACCCCTAAATGCCATCCATGCCTCAGCTATGCTGGTTGTGTCAAGTGAGGCCAAGACGCTTAGTTTTAAGACATACACTTGTTCATGTGAAGTAGCTGAGTATGTTTACTATCATAAAAAGCTGTCTGGGTCGCCCTTCTGGTAGTCCTTCAATAAACAGCCCGGCTCCTTTTGCTGGCTTCCAAAGGTACCAAAACTGCTGCAGCAGCCACTGGCTCAAGCAGGATAACGGGCTTCAAATGTGTGCAATTAGCAGCCTGGCATAACAGATAATTCGCTAGCTCCTGTTGCCAACATATCTGTTGAGTCGCATTGGGAGGGAAAGCTGTTGGACATTTGGTCTGAAGGTCTAGCAACGTTGCTACTTCATGACTAATGTGATGCGGACATTACATGTTTGTATCCATGTGCTTGCTTGTGTGCATATGTGTTGGATAAACCATGCATGGCTTCCGTGTTGGAATTGCTGACATACTAGAGGTCAGTATTGTTGCGAATTGGCTTAGCACTGTGCGGTCTTACTGCTCGAGTGCCCAAGTGCAGTGCCAGTGAGGTTTGAATTCAAAACTGTATTTCTTTATAATGACTGTTGCAAAGTGTAAGGAAAGGCCTCTTTTTGCATGATAATCCACCAAACTTTTGGACAGATGCTGTTGTCTGCTATTGCAGTCAGGCAGAGCAGTTCAACTGCTACCTCGACTTTGTCATTTAAACTACTAGCAAAGCCCAAACCTTCCTTTTTAATATTTATAAATCACACATAAGGCAGGCATACTTAGCCCCAAAGGCAGGGTGCATTATATCGAAAAAAGGACATTAGCAGCTAACTTTACATGTCCAAACAGTAAAAAGCCTGCATTGTTGTTTTTACTCTTTAAAGGCGAGTAGTCCCATTTGAGAGTATTGCGTTACACAATGACAACTCAGCTCACAACTTAGCAGTGCTAACCTCCAAATGAGACTATTAAGTATGATACTTCAAGTTATCAAAGGAATTGTTACATTAAATAAGATTTGTTGCCAAATTTACTGTATTTTAAAAAATGGCAACTTTAGAAAGTCCCCATTTTGTTGCCAAAAGTTTCCGGTAGCCGTTTCCAAATGCACACAAGACACCTCGATACCCTCCTGGGGAGAGGTGAGAAAGACTATCAGGAAGAGGAACAAAGTACCTGACGAGGGAAGAGATTTAACCTCCTCCTAGCTGGATGGCCAGAGTGGGTGTGAGCCCAAAAGACAAACTTCAAGAGGGTAGTCCCCTTTAAAGGACAAATGGTCGTCCCAAATCAAAAAGGTTGCTCTTTTGTTTTTGCAGAAAGTCTGGCATCTCGGGCACAGAGAGAGAAGCTGTCGTCAAACCAGTTTTTTAAGGGAAGTGTAGTCCCCAGGTAGCCACACCTCTGGGTTGGGCTAGGGAGCTTCACACACCTAGCTAGACGGCAACCTTCACACAAAGTCATCCACAGGCGAGAGAGTACCTGGTAGCCCATTGGCTAGTTAGTCTCCAGATCCTCCCCTAAAGCTCCTAGCAGGCATAAATTTAGCACTCCTGTGATCATGTCTGTACTGGAGAGCGAATCAAAGAAGACTTGCCCTAATGTTCAGTGAAACTAGCAAAGAGGCTGTACCACAGACTGTACTACACCTGCTGCACCTTCGACTAGAAAAAAAGTACTATTCCTGTGATGCCTCTCTTTTCGAAAAGCTGCCCACAAGCACAGCCAGACTGGGAACAGCAACCAGCCCTGGCGGATTGCTGCCCGACCAATATGGGTTTCAGTCATTATTATAGCCTTATAGCCCGCCGTAGCAGGCTATACCAGCTATTAAAGGCCTGCTGCAGCGTTAAAGGCCCGAGCTGAAGGCGAGGGACTTTAACACAGCAGCGGGACTTTAATTGCCGGTATAGCCCTGCTACGAAGGGCTATAAGTGTGAGAAGTTGGCCTGGTATATGATGCTCACTAGTTCTAGTGCTCACCTTGTACCATGCCAAGCAACCCTTATGATGATTGGTTGTAAGTCAACCTTATAGACCAGCTATCCTAGTGGTAGCGTGGACAAAGCAGTCTTAGGCTAAACTCTGAAAGGCATGTGAAGCAAGCTGTTTTACCATATACAACCCCCTTGAATACCAAATGAAAGGACACCACACAGATATATATTGAAAATATATATATATTTATTAACTACAAATATCCCCTATACTCTTTATGAGCACAGAAGCACAAGCGTTAAAACAAAACAGTTAAAATACACAAAAGTTGCACAGTATGGATGAGGGCGGGTGGCCACTCAAACCATATATTAAGAAAGTGGTGTAAGAGATACCAATCAAAAAGGAAGTAGGCCTAGGGCCTTGGGAATCGCTGGAGCTGATCGGGACTAGCAGTGACTAAGTCGGGAAAGGCCCGCGGGACTCTGGTGCAGTGTTTAAAGTGCACGCATTCACCAATGCATGGTCTATGGTGCGTAAAAGTTACAAAGTTAGTGTTTTAGGAACCTTCCGAGTGACCTATAAGGATGAAACTTTAGACATAGACACTAGAGGTGTATACCAGTGTGGGAACACCGGCGTTGCTGAGTTACCTCACCCACAGGAAGCGGGAGCACAGGTGCGAAGTAGTGTCGGGTTTCGTCACGCAGGTCGATGGTGCTTGGAGCTGAAGATGCTGCAGGCGGCTCGATGTGAAGAGTTCCGGTGGATCCAAGGGTGGATCTGAAGTGGTGAAGACATCAAAGCAGAGGGGACAATGTTCAAAGTCACTAACCAGTGACTACCGTGGAACCAGATTGGAACCAGGCGATGTCGGGTGCAAACAGGCGATGAGGTGTAGCTTCTCTCAGCAGCCACGTGGACACGAAGAGGTCGAGGACGTCCAGGAGTCGATCACGAGCTGTCCCACGAAGGCTCTAGCTGATGGCGGTGTCGGCAACTTGATCGGAGCAAACAGGCCTTGGCTAATGTAAGCCACGCAGGAAGTGAAAAAGGCTTATCACTCGGACCAGCAAGGTCAGAGCGGGTGCTCCCTTTTACAGGAGCGAGGGCAAGTCTGGAGCAACCAGACCCGCAGTGTATGTGATTGTAGGTTTTGTCGCCAAGATGGCCGCTGACCACGTGGCAAGTGGCCGGGATGGCGCGTCGAGTGGCACGATGCAAAAGTGCCCCACGCAGATCGTGGAGATGTTGGGTGGCTGATCTTCGGTGCAAGGGCTGCTCGGTTGTGGGGCTTCTCAAACCCCAAAGCACAGCGTCGAGGGTGCCTCGGGTGCTGCGCAGTCAGCTTCTCTGGGCTCTTTCGAGATGTCCGGACTCACGTCTCTCGGTGCCTCCACGGGTCCCTTCTTTGCAGGGACTGTGGATCGGGCCGTGAGAAGTCTGGGAGTCTGGATCTCGTCAGGCTCTGGGCTCTGGCTCCGGTGGGAGGAGGAGGCGGCGGCAAAGCAGACGTTGAGTTGCTGGATGGTGCCTGTGTTCACAGGGTGGCCACTCCTAGGTCACAAGGGAGATGCTCTTCAGTCTTCTGTGCAGCAGAATGTCGAAGTCCAGGCGTCTTCTTAGTTTCAAGTTGATTCAGGATGATCTGAGGTGCTATGGCACTGCTCCCACTCTTATTCCCAATCTGAGGGGTGGATCACCTGTTAGGTCCCTTCTCTGGGTGGGACCAGGAAGGGGGGCGATTACACCCCCTTTCCTTTATCCAGCTCCTCGCCAGGCCTGGGTCTGGAAAGTCCCAGGACCGGTTTGGACTGGCTTATGCACGGGGACACCTTGTGTGCCCCGGGCATGTCTGATTCTATTCAGCCCTGTCCTACCCAATACACAAAATCCTGTCTGGGGTGGTTCTCGCACCTCCCAAGGCAGGAAACCCTTTGTGCAAGCCTCCCTCGCTGGAAAGACTCCCAGCAGCAGGAGGTCAGACTTGTGTCTGTGGTGGCAGCATCCATTTCGTGATGCTGAGGCTCTGGTTAACTTTAACCAGGTTAAGGCTATGTACATGTTGTGTCCCTCTAGAAGGGTGGAATGCTATCCCCGTCGACAGAACTGTCGAGGGGATAGTATTCCAAATCGTATGACACCTTACTCGACATGTTTTGATAAAGCCAAACCAAAGTTAGCATACAACAGCGAGGATTATAATGCACTTAAGAGTATATGGTATGGTAATATCCTGGAATAGCTAAGGGAGTTGTTCCCGACAGCTGAAGACAGGCTCAGCTCATGCTAGAGCACCATCTCACTTGAAACCACACACTCTGCCCCCAGGATTGCAGGGGCCTTCCATAGGAATGGCTTATAGGTTAACATGTGTCCAGTTAAGGTTAGATATAGGGATACTATATCTAAGTAAGAGGCGATTACACCAACTTACCCCAGCTGAGTGATCAGCCAGTTGTGTCAAAATATGGAGGCCAGGGGTGGCACAATACATGCTGCAGCCCCTGGTAGCCCTTGGCTACACCTATGCCCTGGGTACCTATGGTACACTGTTACAGGGGCCTATAAGGTGAACCAGTTCCAATTGTGTATGCACCTAAGGTACATGGAGTCCATTTTAAGGAGAGAGCAATCAGCCTGGGGCCCTGAATAGCAGGATCCCAGGCCAACTATGTCAAAAACCAGCTAAACACCAGGCAAAAAGTTTGGGGGTAACCATAGTCAGATATCCACCTTCCTACAATAAGGCTATTAAAACATTCTGGAACTAGAAGGCAGAATGTTCTAACAAATAAAACAAAGCAATCAGGGAGTGCGAGGGGATTGAAATCCCCTCAGGCTTCTTGAAGCCTTTGTTCACAGCCAGAGCTGTGAACAAAGAAACATTGGAATATTGGAGCTCAGGGCTTATAAACCTGGAGCACTCCATTGTTTTCAATGGAGCTACCAACATTCCAATGTTCTAATACACAGTAAAGTCACACAATCACACCATAAAAGAAATCACATTTCCTCACATAACACATTACAGTTTAGTATATTAAATATACCATTGCATTAAATGATAAATGCTTGCAGTGATTTTGCTCACTAACTTTGAAACATTCATGCCCACCACCACTACTGCCCTGATGATGCTATTAGTGAACCAAGATTAAGTTTGCTTTCTTTTGCCCCAAACATGTAACTTAGGGTGTTAGTATAGATGAAATAACATTATATTTGTTTTTGTACAGTGCACACCCTTAATGTATGTATTTCAAGGAGCTCCAGTGTGAAGATGAAAGAAAAGGAAGCACTGTGAAAAAGTAATTGCCTGAGATCACACAATGTGGTCAAGTGGAAACTGAGATTGATGCAAAGGTTCCTGGTTACACATTGTGCGATCCAGCCACTACACGGTTATCTCTTTCTCTCTCCCATTTTAGATGAAACCCTAGTTTCTGTTTAATTCTTTATGGGGCTGAATCAGAACAGTGTGTTAAGAACACGCGGGCTATGTATCTTCCACAAGGATTGGTGGTGGTAGCGTTTGGTGGGGTGATTTTTTAATGTAGAAGAAAAAAGGAACCAGAGAACCCACTCTAGGTTAGTTTATTGAAAGAGTTTGCTCCACGTAGCTAAAAGTCTGTGGGTTATATGTATCAAAAATAGAGTTTTGCAATTCTCAAATTGCGATTTTCAGCGAATCGCAATTTGAGAATTGCAAAATGCAATGTATGTGGGATTTGCTAATAATGTTGCGAATCCCACATATTCCTTATTTGCGAATCCCACATATTCCTTATTTGCGAATCGCAAATTGAGATTTGCAAATAAGGAATGTCTTCTCGTTCATTCCTATGGGCTAGGAGGCCCATAGGAATGAATGGGATGGCATTCTCAATTTGGGACTATAAATTAGAGAATTGCAAATTGAGAATGCAATTTCAAGGGTGCCAGGGTGTCAAAATGACACCCTGTTGCACCTCTAAAATGTGCATGTGTGTACATGTGGCACACAGATGCCCTAAGGGTAACTATGTGCACCACATGGCACTTTAAAAAATGCTAAATAGTGCTTTTGTAAGTGAAATCGCAATTTACCACCAACTTGAAGTTGGTGGTAATTTGCGATTCCTTAAGGCCAAATCACACTTTGTTTTGTGTGCTACATTGCACACTGCTAATTTGCGATTGCAAATGCTGAAATTCTGCGAATTCAGCATTTGCAATCACAAATTGGCTTCATACATATGGCCCTGTATTCCTTCTTAATTATTAAATTAATCCATCAATTCACTCCTTACTTATTCAATTGATTGAGCCAGGCAGCCATGATTCCAACATTCATCCATCCAATGATTGCACAAGGTTCTACAATGAAAAATGTTATGCAAAAAGCACCATATTGGCAAATTGTTTACAAAAAAATGCCTAGTTGGAGAACACCCTTTCCCTCCAAACTCCATTGTAGCTGCAAGGCTTACTCGCTATGTGCGGTGCAGTATGAGGACTGGTCTGACAGAGTCTTGCAGGTTTCCTTTCAGTACAATAGAGAGAGAATAGAGGCCGATCAGACACGGGGCAAGAGGCACGTGGTCAGATAAAGAGAAGGCACCTTTCATATTATTATCAATCTCGCTATCTGAAAACGAGTGCGGTGACCTTTGAGAAAACACTTTGGGCCTTGCAGTACGGTATCTATTTTTAAGTACTGACCCAGCAGTCTATTCTACGTGATGTCTGTTGTACTTCCGGGACATTTAGACAGAACACTCCGACTCGGCCACAAAGGTCACTCAGGACACCCCAGCCGGATGCGCGCGCCAGTGTCCAGGAACAAACGCCCCTTTCTGCTGATTAACCAATCGGAACGCGCCCTACGCCTCGACGTACATATAACGGGCAGGTTGGAGGTGAACCGAAGATCATTACCAGGTTATTAGCGTTGCCAAAAATAATAATGACATTTCGCGTATCAAAGAGAGGACAGCAGGCCGAGCAGACCGCTGTTGGAAACCATCACCCGTGGCCAGTCCGCGCACGGAAAAATATTTCAATTAAAAGCTTAGATGAAAAGAAATATCTCGAGATTTCACTTGACATTAACTGAATTGGCTCGGCTAATTTCGAGTGCTTAGCATTCTGCAATCTCGGGGCGCAGCATGGAAGGGCTCTTGACACGGCGGTGTGCACTCGGAAGAAAGGCGGGACGAGCCATCCTGTCTCAAGCTGAGTATGCAGGGCGCCGGCTCTACACACGTCAGTCTGCGGCAATTCACTAACCATTAGGCGCTAGAGACTTCGTCTCCGTGTGTAGTGCCAAGACATGGCGCGCGATGCGCCACTTACAATTAACCTGAGGCTTCAATGGCCACTGAATACTAGTGTTTAATTTGTGCCGGTGATTGCAGCTCGAGGGCACCTGCAATCATTTTGGTGGAATGGGACATGTTCTTCATCAGACTTTGCCAAAGTACAGGAAAGATAGTGGAGGAACCGAAAGAGCGACAAGGGGGGGGGGGGGGGGGGGGTGGGGGGGGCGCAGGGAATAAAAATAACGAATTTGCGTGTTTATATAGCGCTAGAATCACTCCCGGGGGAGTATCTCCGTGCTTCGACCGCTGCGAAACCCTTCCTGGCTTCCCTGAGAGATGGTCCCTTAATGGGTATCTCCAGGGTGAGACCAGGCATCCCCGGCGGTCTGGTGGGGCCGTTAGTGAAGATGAGGCAAGCTAATGCCCAGAGTTGCCGAGTGTGATCGCTGATCAGAGTGGGCACCGAGGCGAGAGAATTATCGAGTCCGCTGACCCTGGTCCAGAAACCTGCCGCGCCGGGAATCGAACCCTGGTCCCGGGCCGTCCTCTGCTCTCGGGTCTGCCGCCTCTAACCAGTGAGCCACACTACTTCACTGATCTAGATCTAAAACATTGGCAAAGGCAGCCCTATCGTTGTGGCAGCCATTTGGCTTTACTAATGGTTTTGTTTTGTTTTATTTTACTTTGGGGTTGGAGTTGCCCAATGCTTATAACATAAGGCTCCACACTTCAAATAATACACGTTTGTCATTTCAAAACAATATATTTTGGACTCAGACCACTAATCCTTTACTACCTTGCACTGCCATCCATGGCACAAGGGTTGTCAGATATAAAGCAATATCAACCCTCTTATAGTTGATAAGAAATCGTGTGAGTCACATTGTCAAGAAAGGGTTTAGCCAACACATGCTTAGTACATCTAATGTATAGTCAACCTGGACTTCCTCGAGGATCAACCATCAAACATAATCCAGTCATAAAGAACTCAACATCGTCATCACTGTTCTTAGACACAATGTGACTCGCGTTATTCCACATATGTGTGGTAGATCAGGGAACACTGTTTATGCCATCTAAACCACGATGGTGATATCTCACAGCAAGCAACAGCCCTCTCATGGGTTGGAGTGTTATCTTACTGGGATCAAGTAGGAAAGTCACCCCATCATCATCAGTTACTTGCTGTGACATACTCCTCTCATGGTCTGAGTATCGATGGCTTTGCACATTTTTAAAATAAAGATATTTATATTGAAGTTTTTGCAAGTTCCATAGGGATCGGTTATACAGTTGGAGAATTAGGGGTGGATAAGACATGCATAAGGGCCTAAAGCTGACCAACAACTTTCAACAAGACGCTTAGCGGCAGGCTAGACTCTAAATTGGCATTATTAGACCTGACAGCCGGTGGTCTTCCCCAACTTTCTGCCTGCCATCTACATTTTTTCTGATCTCGTTTTTGCTGGTATTAGGCCTTTGCACACTTTACCACTGCCTACTAGTGCTAAAGTGATCTTGCTCTCTCACTTAAACATGGTAATATTGGTTCATCCCCAATTGGCATATTTAATTTGCATACAAGTCCCTAGTAAAGGGGTTATACATGTGCCTAGTGCCTGTAAATTAAATGCTACTAGTGGACTTGAAGCACTGATTGTGCCACCCTTTTAAGTAGCTTTTTAACCATGTGTCAGGCCTGCCATTGCAGAGCCTCTGTGTGCAGTTTACACTGACATGTTGACGAGGAAAAATAAACCTTTTGCCAGGCCCAAACCTTCCCTTATTATACATATAAGTCACCCCCTAAGATAGGCCCTGGACAACACAAAGTGCAGGGTGCAATGTAATCAAAAGGTGATCCTATGAGCGAGCTGTGGCAGTGGCGGTGACTGCATTTCATCGAGGAGCCGCCGGGGGACGTGACTGTCTTCTCCTGACATTGCTGGGCCCAGGTGAGGGGTTCGGGCGCCACACCGTGGGTGCTTTTCAGGAGCGACTTGGAGCGGGGAGGGAGCTCTCCCCTCTGAGTGCCTGTGGCCCGGCGGACCCTGAGACAGGGGCGCCGCATCTCCATAGCTTCTTCACTCGTGGTGCGCCCCATGTGGCGTCGGCCTGGGCCTCACCTCCACCGGTGCGTGCCTGCGGCCCCTGAAACTTGTGAGGGGGCATTGCTGGAGCTGGGACCCCTATTTCCACGCCGACTCCTTCTGCGCTCCGCGCCATCGGGCTTACACACTCTGGGGCATTCCTGACACCTATAGTGACGCTCCAGCCATTCAATACCCCCTGTTGGAACCTGCTCAGCAGATTGTGCGGTGCATTCTCATGCCAGGGACTTACCACAACACCCACTCACCGCTCCTAGGATCGCTTCTTCTCCTTCTAGCTGTGTGAGACAGTGCCCTTCGGTCCCTCCCTGCCACTGTAGGACGAGTCTGCCTGCTGCTACTTGGAGTGACGAGGTCATCTAAGGGGGCCCTTCCCAAATTTCAATGCGAGGTATCGCCACCTCTTCCTCGCCTCACTTCTGGGCCTTCATCTTCACCAGGCTCTTCAGCCTGACTTGCTGCATGCGCCTTCACCTGCTCTCACTACTCTGCTTCCCTAGGCCCTTTGGCGGTCCGACGCACCTTCGGCATGGCCTTGTCGGGCCGCACAGGGTTCAGGACTGACGCGGTCTTCTTGAACACACCCTGACCCCGTTGGCCTAAGTCTCCTGACTGGTGCTTCCCTGCATCCGCCTCTACCTTGGGGGCAGTGCTTGCGGCTCCACTCCACTTCACTGGCACTTTCCACTCTCTACGCTGCATCTCCCCCTCAGCTCTTCGGCTGTCCCGGTGGTGCGCCTGTGTCGGTGCAGCGATCAGGCCATGGGGAAGGCTGACCCTAAACAACCGAAATTGGCCTTTGAGCAACGCAGGCAAACGCACCAGGATGGGGCAACCATAGACACCGGCGAGCCTACTGCCTAAACTGATGCTGGCCCAACTCTTGAGGATGACCTCAAAGCCATCATGCTGGACGTCAAGGCCACTGACAAGCATTGCCACCCAGCTCGAGCACTTGTTCGCCCGACTGGATACTGTAAAAGCCTGGGTTGACTTACACAATGCACATCTAACTCAGGTGGAGGTGAGGGTTTCTTATGTTGAGGAAGCCGCGATCTGCGATCACCACAAACTGTCCAAATGGACGAGGTCTTAGAGGTGATAAAGAATAAGAACGAGGACCTGGAGGCGCGCTCCCGCAGGAGTAACCTTCTCATCACAGGTGTGCCCGAATCATCCAACATCTCCAAGATGGAGGACTTTGTTGAGCAACTTCTCTGTGACTTATTCGGCGACGTCCTCTCCTCTGTTTTCATCGTCGAGCGTGCCCAGAGCTCTCTGGGCCCTCTCCCTACTCCCGGCCCACCCGATTTTCGCCAAGTTGCTAAATTTTAGGGATCGCAATGCTGTGCTACGCGCCACCGGAGAGAAAGACGAAATTCAGCACCAAGGGAACTCTCTCGCCTTTTATCGCCACTACACAATGGCGATTCAGGTCGCTCGCCGCGAGTTCCTTCCGGCCAAGCGCCTTTTCCAACAACACGAGGTCTCCTACTCCCTGGCCTACTTGGCAAAGCTAGGAGTCAAACAAGGCACCCATGTTAACCTCTTCACGGAGCCCAAGACGGCACTGGCCTTTGCAAAAAAGCTTGGCAAGCCGCAACGATCAACTCCATCCAACTCCTAGGGGGCTACTGATGGCACTCCCCGTGATAATTATTGACTCTTGCCTCCACAATTTTTTTTTGGTTTTTTTGCCATGCGTACTTTCTGACTGGGTGTGTTTTGCAGCAGCTTGCCTCTCGCCTGCCCCTGTAGCCGTGCCTGCCCTTATCTCCATTGGCTGTTCTTAACCTTTGCTGGACATCGGCTCCGGGGTATTTCTGGGCGAGGGCTGTTATTTATTTATTTATTTATTACATTTGTATAGCGCATTATCACCGATTGGTCTCTAAGCGCTTGTATTTGAAAAACTAATCCTTTCAGAGGGCGGACAACCGAGTTATATCACACCCCACGCTTCTCGGAAGAGCACCGTTTTTAATGATCGCCTAAAAGGCAATAAATTTGGTTCCTTCCTAAGACTTGATGGTAGCTGTTACCTGATGAAATTTCTCTAGCCCTGGTCAGTTCATGTTCTGTCCACTGTGGTTGCCCATGTCCCTTTTCTCCTTGGCGGTCTCCTCGTTCGCTGGCTCTTTCTCCCGGGGACTCTTTCTGAGTGGTGGGGAGCTCACTGCTTTTGGAACACTAGTCTTTCCCCCTACATCTTCCCTCATGCTCTCTCTGCCGGTTCGCTCCCTGGGTCACCTGTTACTTCACTAACCTCCTTGCCGGGTGCTCCTGCCGCGCAAGCGCCCTTATTGCTCTTCTATGTTATGCTTTCAATGTCCACAGCAACTTACGGCTTGGCCACCCTGTCCGAGTGACAGGGGAGTTCGCTGAGCTGAACCATGCCTCCACGGGATAATTCCATTCCTGCTCTCTGATCTCTAGCTTCCCAGTTGGGTATTCCTTGGGTGGGTGGGGTGGGGTTCTCCACCTGATTGGGGGGTTGGTGTAGGTGGTGAGGGGATAGGTTCCTTGGGAATGGCGCCTCTTAGTCGAGGCCTGTTGATTGGCTTGTTTCTTGACTCCTTTTTTGATATGGGGGGTTGGGTTCTGCGGGATTGTTGCCCCCTCCCGAAGCTTTGTTGATGGTTTTGTTTATTGCCCTTTCCTGTAACGCAACATCCGCTACACTGCGTTTGCACTGCACTTCTCCTCTTTACTGCTCACAGTCCTTATTGAACGTCTGCCCCAGCTCGTCATTCACTTCCCTGGTACAGTGAAATGACAAACACCACTTTCTGGACTTGGAATGTCCGTGGTCTCAATGGCCACCGCAAGGCTCGCTTGGTTCATTCCCAACTTATCCGGCATAGGATTGACATTTGTTTCCTCCAGGAGATCCATCTGCTACCTGCCACCTCAAACAGGCTCCTCTCCAGACATTGGGGCGAAACCCACTCCTCCTACTAATCTTACTACTCTCACAAGGTGTCCATCCTACTGCACAGAGGGCTCCCCTGGCACACTTCTCAGGCGATCATAGATCCCGGGGGTGCTTCGTCATCCTGTGCGGCACCGTCCTAGCCCAACCACTGATCCTTGTGGCGCTATATGGTCCCAATTCTGATTACCCTGATTTCTTTGCGCAGGTTTGGCAGCAAGTTTCCTCACTAAGCTCCGCTGCGCTCCTTTTGAGGATTTTAACATTACACTTTCAGTCACTCTGGACCGCATGCTCCCCACCCGCGAGCAACCTCACTGCTGCACTCCATACTTACTGAAAACTCACTGTTCGATGCGTGGCAGCACACACGACCAGAGGCACGCAAAGGCACTTGCGTGACAGGCTCCCGAAGATGCTTGTCCCGCTTGGCCCTTTGGATTACTACTCCAGACGCCTTTCCGTGGCTCACCTCTGTGGAGCATACAGCACGTACTCTCTCCGGCAACGCTCCAGTTCGCCTCTGTATGCGGCTCCTGCACTTCCCACGAGGCATGTTCTTGTGGCGACTCCCCCCGAATGCACTCCTGGACTCTGTGTTCTGCGACAAGATCCGGACCGCAATCACAAACTACTTCGACCTTAATGCAGGCTCTTTTGATTCCCCCTCCACGCTCTGGGAGGGGTTCAAGGCAGTAAATCGGGGTGAATGCATCTCCAAACAATCCGGTGTGCTCCATCCATTCGCTGCACTCTTGACAGATTGGAGGGAGAGATCAAGGCTTTGGACTCCTCGCACTCTCTTGACCCAAACCCTGACACTCATGCGGAGCTCTGGGGTAAACTCACTGATTTTCCTGATGAGGCCCATAGAGAGCTCTCGTTTTTGGGTAGAGAGGCGAGGGCGCGCCGCTTCGGTGAGAGGGATCGCCCTGGCAAGACTGGCCAACCTCTTATGACAGACCCCCACTCTGCCTCCTATATCACTGCTCTCCAGGACGGGGGCGCGGACAGAACAACCTTACCCGAGGAGATAAGTGCGTGCTTCACTGCATTTTATTCCCAACTCTACACAGCCGAGACGGTGCCCAGTGCGACGTTCTTGATCAATATTTTGACACCCATCAGCTCCTCTGGCTTGGTAATTCCCACGTGGAATAGCTTGACGAGCCCTTCTCCAAGGAGGAAATACTTGCTGCTATTAGCGGTCTGCCCGGAGACAAGGCCCCCAGCTCGGACGGCTTGCCTGCGTCCTTTTATAAGGCTTTCGCGCCCCTCTTCGTCCCACACATTACTGCCATGTACAGCGAATCATTTGACAGTGGCCAATTCCCCCCTTCGCTTCGCGAAGCAATGCTCATGCTCCTCCTGAAACCAGCCAATCCTCCTGAGCTACGCGACTCTTTCGCCCTCTATCTCTAATCAATACGGATAATACGATCTTTGCCAAACTACAAGCCTCCCGCCTTCTTCCTTTCATGCCGCTTATCGTTCGCCCGGACCAGTCCAGCTTTATCTCCGGCCGCACTATGCCTCACAACCTCCGGACCAACTTTTCCATCCTACATCAAATCAATCCAGCACTCCCGGTGGTGACAGCCCTTTTAGACACCACCAAAGCCTTTGATACTCTTGAATGGCCCTTCCTTTTACCTACTCCCTCGCTTAGGCTTTAGCTCGTTTTTTCTATGCAAGGTTTAGCTTCTCTATACCCTCCCCACAGCCCGCCTTCAGATTAATGGCCACATTTCTGAGCCTATTCCCATTGCTCGGGGCACCAGGCAGGGGTGTCCACTCTCACCCATGTTATTTGCCATTGCCATGGAGCCCCTAGCGGCCAGGCTCAGACAACATCATACCCAGAGGGGTCTCGGTTTCGCGGCCCGAGCCCTGGTCGTCTCCATGTATGCTGACGTCACACTTTACACCCGCAACCCCCAGGAGAACCTCGGCCCTATGGTCCGCGAGGTGATAGGTTTCGGGTGCCTTTTTGGCATCCAGGTCAACTGGGGCAAGTCCATGCTTTTCCCCTCATGGATGTCACTGTCCCCTTTACTCCCGATTACCCTTTTGTATGGGCTTCGGGCCCCACTAGATATCTGGGCATCTGACTCAGCAGGGACATGGACGAGCTCTGGAGGGCAAATTTGGCCACACTGTGGACTGGCTTGAGTCCAAGATTCAACTCTGGCAACAGCTGCCCCTGTCTCGGGCCGCATAGCCATCGCCAAGATGGTGGTGCTTCCGAAGTTTTTGTATTTATTCGTGAATGTCCCCATCCCCCTTACAGCGCACTTTTTCCGCAGGCTTTGCTCACTTATAATCACCCTTGTCCGGGCCGTTTGGCAGCCTAGAATCGCATACGATATTCTTGCCCCTCCTGTGGTGCGTGGTGGACTGGGAACCCCGGATTTCAAACTATACGCCCCTATAGCCCAAGCCAGTTTCCTCTACTTCTAGCTCCACCCAACATCTTTCCAGACGCACGATGCGGTAGAGGCTGATGTCGCTGCCCCCTAGCTGCCCCTGACCGCTCTCTTTGCCCCCAGCAAATCCCCCGCGCGGCGAGATCGACACTGTGGAGACTTTGCGATGGGCCTGGGATGGGCTTCGGAAATATTCCGGCTCAAGCATGCTTTCCGCAAATGCCATGCCCATCACCCAACAGTCCCCCTCTACAGACGGCTGGAATGGTCAAACATGCGACTCGTTTGGGACTCTCTACGGTCTTGGACCTCTACCCCATCAACACTTACTTCTCTCTCTGGGCTGAGGCCGGCCCCATGGACACCGCTTTATCATTAACTCAGGGCTCTCGGTAGGGAGCTTCATTCCACAGTTCCTCAGCCCCCCCCGATGGCCCCCCTCAATTTTCTCTACACGTCCCCCTCCCCTCACAAGCTAGTCACCAAGATCTACGCCCTTGCGTTCGCAGACTCCCCCATCTCGACTGACCGCAGAGTGAAGATCTGGGTGCCAACCTTTCTCAGGAGGTCTGGCTTTACTGCTGCAATCGGACCAAACGTTTATCTCCAAACTACAGCCTGTGCCTCATTCATTTTAAATACTTCCATAGGCTGTATCGCTTCCCTGCTCAGCTGCACAAAATTGGCCTCATCCCCAGCGACAGATGCATGCGATGCTCCGTTCCTACGGCCGACTTCTCCCACTTAGCCTGGCTGTGCCCCAAAGTCTCTGCATTCTGGCACATGGTGTGGACCGCTATTACTGAGATCACCTCAACACCGGTCCAGCCGGACCCTCTGCTTTGCCTCCTAGGCTTTATGAAATTCTGCCCAGATGCTACACGTCGGCTGACTGTGATGCTTCTTGTTCTCGCGCGGCGCAGTGTTTCCATGTGTTGGGGTCGAAGTAGAATATTCAAGTTACTAGACTTGCAGGTCTGATAACATTTTTATGATTTTCCAAGGCCTGAAAGTAATTAACTTGTTAACTGTTACTTGTTAACTAATAAATACTTCTAACCACAGATTCCTCACCTTGTAAACAGATACCAAAGCAGTACCTCTCAAGGGTTGGGTCTGTGGAATGGCTCAGATGAACAACTCCTGCAGGTCCGAACGTGAAATGACCTTCCATTCAGACATGGCTGCCAAGGAAGTGGTAGGTCGTAAAGGTTGAGACCACTTAGAAGCCTCACAGAGAGCCAGGACAGGCAGTCCCACGTGCCAATGTAGTAGTAGCAGCCTTAGCTTTGCTGGAATGAGACCTCAGGGTTTATGGAGGCTTCTTCTGAGCCACTGCCAGCAGATCTTAATACACAAAATTATCCATTGGGAGATGGTACATCTCTGCACCACCTTGCCCTTCTTTGCACCCGAGAAGCCCACAAAAAGCTGATCATCCACCCGATATAACTAGGTATGATCAATGTAAAAGCTCAGTGCTGTCTTCGAGTCCAAGCAATGGAGCTGTTCTCTCTCTTTGATAGATAAAGCAGCGCAATGAAGGTCGGAAGAGTGATGACTTGTCTGATGTGAAAAGGCGTCACCACCTTTGGAAGGAACGCCACTCAAGTCTAACACCAGTTTGTTGGGGAAAAGGTGGTATAAGTAGGCTGGACCAAGAGGGAATGAAGCTCACTCACAAGGCATGCAGATGTTCACAACCTGAAAGACCTCTTTCAAGGAGAGAAAGCACGATGAACAGCTGTGCATTAGCTTGAAAGGGATACACATGAGGAAAGTGAAGACCAAATTTATGTCCCACTATGGCATCACAAAGGGCTTTGGCAGAAACATTTGTTGTAAACCTCTTAGAAAACACTTGGATAAGGATGTCTGGTCCAGTAAATGTAAAAGGGTCGAAAGTGCCAACAAGCAGCCTTTAACTGTGCCCTCAGCAAGACCTTGCTGGCACAAAGTCAGAACAAATACCAATAAATCAAACAGTTTGGCCTGACCGTCGGGGGGTGCACCAAGCCACAAACGTATCCAGCATACACTGATTTCGTGGACAGACGCCTGGCTGCAAGGATCACAACATTAGGTAAGAATTAGGCTTCCTTTCATTTGCACTGAAGCCTGCAACGTCAGCAGAGCCCAGGCTTAGCTAATTTACTAGAGGAATGGACAACTACAACTTCAAGCACTCCAGAATACTCTTCGGAGAAGGATGAGCTGATAATTTTGGCAATGGCTTACAAGAGTGCCACGGACACCAAAGCTGAGACTACATATCCTCAGCCTTTTCCTCACGTAAAAAGGCTGATAATGCATCCTCTTACACATCCAGGGTCTAATTTATGAGACTTCTTGCGCCTCCGGAACGTCACTTTTTGTGATGTTCCGTGGATCAGAACCCTGCTTGATATTCATCAGGCAGCACTAAGCCACTTTTTTGGCTTAATGCTGCCTAAAAATATCAGCCCATTTAACGCAGTGTTCTGCGTTAATGCAATAGGTGTTGCTGGGGGCGTTCCCAGCAACATCCATAGCCTTTTGACACTGCCCCATATTTACGAGAAATCTGAAATTTGAGGCAGCGCTAAAAGCTTATGTCGCCCCAGCGGAGGCAAAGGGAGGCACAATGAGGAGAAATATCTTTATTTTACCTCGTTTTTCCTTTTTCTATGTGTGCTGCATTCTGCAGCACACAAAGAAAGAGGAAAAAGCCTCTTGTGATTATATTTGTACAGAAAGGATTCCCTTCCTGTACAAAAATAATCATCCCTGCAACGGAGGCACCCTTGCATCATGGTGCAAAAGTGCCTGTGTTGGCGCACTGCAGCCCATTGTGCGCCGACTCAGGGGAAAAGGATAGGAATTTGCTGTATTTTATAGACACAAGGCATTCCTGCCCTTTTCTTTTGCCGTAGGGAAGCGCAGCATGAAGGTCTGCTGCACTGCCCCATGGCAATACCTCATAAACGAGGCCCCCAGTGCCTTATCATTAACACAATAAATGCAGACTGTTCTTTGCACTGTTTAAATGGCTATTATGGTGCCTACAAAAGCACTACAGCCCATTCCAGCATTCCATAGTATTATTAGGCTGTGTGGACCATTCCAAGGATAGGGTATAAAGGGCATTTGAGTAGGGTGGAATATTGCAATACTGTGTTGTTTTTTCTTCCCTGTTTTTTTAACTGTCAGAGAATAGTTGTTTTGAGAGAGAAAGAGAGAGAGAGAGAGAGAGAGTGTGTGTGTGTGATGATTTACGAGAGGAGAATCCTCAAGTAGGTCATAAAAGCTCTCCCCACCACAATATCGCTAATAAATGGTGACTTCTTGTGTATCTGCATATACTTGACATTCCAACCAAGGTATTTAATTAGCTTTAGTTAGTACAACAGGCATTTAAAGAAGAACCACAATCCAAGAAGTTCAAACAGTAAGACTCATCACGTTTGAAGAGCCACCTGTACGGAATAAAGGACTATGTAACAATGCTATGGAACTCGTTCCTGTTGAACTTGAACTTCAAAATCAAATTCAAAGCAACTCCCAAGTTGCAATTAGAGCAAATACAGACGTCTACATCAACACGCCTTGATGTGAGCAAACACAATTTCAACAAATCCCGATGTAATTCCAACAATTGATCAAACTTCTTCTGACTACTTCGTGAACTTTGATACGTTTTCTTTGGATCCAAGTGAACCTGAAACGACGCCAGCCCAAAAACCACGAAAGCAACAAATCAAGAACTTTCTTCAAAAGACATACCTGGTATCGCCTAGGTTAGAACTCTGGGTAATTACTGGGATACTGTTTTTTATTTTCTGGCTAGGCGTAGTAATAACTTTTAGCATGCTTATTAGTGGAAGATACCTTCAGCAGAGCTCTACAGCCCAAAAAGTCAACTTGATTTTAAAGAAAACATCAATCATCACACCGTGAACAAAGAGACTTGCCATCAGGGAACAATACAGCAGTTCCTATACCGGACGGTATAGTATGGGCAAAGTTGATTTCGATATATTCGGCCAGACCAAACTTTTAAAAATTCCTCATTTATTGAAAATGTCATTGAGTGATTTGCTTCTTGACCATAAAACTGGATCAGAGGCCACCTGCAAATTGACTAGAGTTCATACTACTAATGACGACTATCTCTAATGGTCAGGCTGGTTTCAGTGAAAGTTTGGGCCTGTTCAACTCTACATATTACTTTGCACTATTCCCTCGGGCCTGTATGATCATGAGTTCTTCCAGTGTTATTGGCACATACATGCCAACCCTTCAGATTCAGGCGGGAGACTACCGATTCCAAGGTTAGTCTGCCTCCGTCCGTTTCCTACATACAAAAAAAACTGTTACCTCTGTGGGCTTCAGACGGCACCGATTGGTCTTTTGTGACTCGCAGAATGCACTGCCAGTAACCTGCTCCTGTAAGCCAGTGCACCACGGTTTTGGCATGCTCTCTCCGTTTGCCATAGCGCTTCCTCCGGGCTCCTGACAGGTAATGAAAAACCATGTACCTGTATTTCTGATATCCAAACCAGCAGCAACACACTTGCATTTCCCATACATACCAATAGACCTCATGCAGCCGCCATAGAAGTCAACAGGTGAAATACATTTTCCCGTTTACTTTTCTAATATCTCCCACTTCCCTCTTCTAAAATGTTGGCATGTCTTTTGAAAGGACCTTTACTGGTGGCTACCTGATGGAAAAACATTGCCCAGTTGATAAGGCACATGCTGCCAGAAATCTGGTAGAACAGAATAAGAGTTCCTGAACTAGTAAATTAGGCAAACAAGCATACATATGGCAATGAATGTCAAAATCATACATATTAAAAAATATTATACATGGATACAGGAGAGAGAATTATTTATACAGACTGAGTTACAATGCAAAGAAAAGGGGTCCCAGTAAAGTAATAGGTGCAATGGCATGCACAGTGCTCAATATGACTAACACCCCCTTAACCCCCCCAAAAATGTGAACCAACTTAGCAACCATATGTCCAATAAAACAAAACCTGTTGAATAGCATGCCATAAATTGAACAGTTGCAGCACAGAGAGGTAGTTATTTTAATCAAGAAAGTTCACACGGGTAGAGTTGCCGGTGATAAGAGACAAAGGATTACGCGGGTGATGACCAGGATTGAGTAAAGAAGAAAGTCTAAAATGTCAGAACCCAGGTTTCAAGTTGGAAGACCTAGCTCCGAAACTAAAAATCTTGGTAAAGTAAAGAAATTCGAGAAACAAAGATAACTTCACAAAATCCCAACACTCTGTAAATAAAAGAATTTATGAATTATATTCTGGTGCAGCCTTAAGAATTCAAAAAACAATCCAACCAGAAATCAGAATAAGAATAAGAATTTTTCTTTAAATTCAATCTTTAAATAAGGGAACAACAATAACTTCATAAAAGACGCCCAGGGCACCTCTTCTGTCTTACAAATTACAGCATTTGAAAGATGTAAACCTGCCCACAACTCAGGAACATAAGTCAAATAGCTGAAAAAATGTTGACAGAACCAGGCTTGGCTGAGGATTGTTTACAAACTAGAGACTCCCCTTACACTGGCCCGCATGTCAGCCAAAGTGCTGCTTCTGTCACATTTGAACCACCAGGCTGATGAGCACCTTTTAGTGAACTCTAGGTGAGCTATAACAAAATATAGAACTCTTGAAAAACACAATCAAATGTTTACATCGTGTTAGGTCTCTCCTAAACTTTTCTACAGCTAAACTCAGACAAGTATGGCTTGTGTTTGGTAGTCCGGGTGTGGTTTGAACAATATTTTATTTCAAACTGAAGCCCAAGCAAAGGCTGCAGCTGCTAAGAACATGCATTACAAGCAAAAGAAGCCATTATGAAAGTTCACGGCTAAAAATCCACACAATGAAAATCGGGATATAATATAAGTGCAGATGGCTGCACAACACGAGAGGCACTGAAGAAGGTTCCTGCTCATTTCCAAAAAAGGAAATAAAAATCTACATTTGGGTGAGAACAATAACCGCACAGAGCATGTGTTAAAAACAGGGTACTACGCAGTTCGCATAGTGCTACGCGTAGTTCGCGTAGTGCACTTTGCGTAGCTACGCGTAGCGCTACTTCGCGAACTACACCCAGCCCTAGAAAAAAGTACCTGTTATTCTAATCGAATTCTATACATTGAGAAGTCTGTCAGTAGGGGCTGGCATCTAATGGTGGGGGCGGGCAAATCAAATAAAAAAATAGACACCTACCTTTCATGTCCTGTGCTACAGACTTCTTTCTCAAGCGCGGAGCTGCGGGCACGAGCAAACTCCCTTGCTCAATCCTGGCGCTGCTCACATGCAGCAGGTGAGCAGTGCCCTGACTAGAGGGAGCAGCTTCACTTGGCGCTCCACAGAGCACTGTAGGCCTGCACTTACTCTCAACTCAGTTGTCTTAAGACAGCTGGGATGAGAGGTTTAAAGTGTGCATGTCTGGCTTGCCGTCCCAAGACAGCCGGCCAAGGAAACTTGCGCACTTTAAACAGAGCAAAGGCAACTCTCTGCCCACCATTCTTCCCTGCTGTCATTCAGCAGGCCCCGTCCCGACGCTCTGTTCAGGACAGGACAATGCAAAATAAAATGGTAATGAATTACCATTTTATTTTTCATTTTGGGGGGCTTTGCGGGGCATTCAAGTGGGGCGACACGCCTCCGCTCCAACAGTGGCGCCATCCCTGAAGTTTGTAGTCTAGTAGTGGTCAGTGGCCAGCAAAGGCACTAAATACAAACAGAATAGAACTCACCGGTGCAAGTGAGCACCCACAGAGGACTACTGCAATTAGGCCTTCTCAAAGAGTTAAAAAAAACTGAACAAACTTCCTTCAGTACCTGCGTGCCCAACAGTAACACATCTAATGGTGTAAACAGATACCACACCACCAACATATTGGCATTTATCATCAATTGCATATCCAAGTGAACTCAAGGCACTGTGTTTTATTCAACACACTATCAAGTTAGACTGAATCAATCCACCACCAATCCAAAATCAACCACTACCAACCAACACAAGAGTTTTGTTCCGGCTCTTAAAAATAAATGTGCATGTCCAGCATCAGACACCTTGGACAGGGCACAGTGTCTAAACTGTCTAGCTGTTAGACATTTAGATTTCCGCTTAGACCTTTACAACGCCTGCAAAACTCAGTGTTAAATAAGACACTAAAACTTGTACCATAAATCTTTTTTTTTGTTCCAAAACATTTTATTTGGTATTTCCTGTAGTAGTTGGGCTGGAGCCCTACATGTACCTGTAAGAAAGCGTAAATTAACCGGGATACCATCATTACACATTTCTTGCAAAGCCTGAGAACATGTAGGGAAACCAACAAAAATAGCATGCAGACATATCCATATTCAGCATAAATCTTTCTTTTTTACACCATTTTCCTCTGGCACTGTTCTATATTTATATCAATACATGCGGGCATCCGAACCTATCGCCTGTATTCCAACCTCTACCTGCCAGTTACCCAGCCAGTACTATTTTATGTACCTAACACAAACATAGTGCCCTTTAAGGAGGTTAATCACAGTGATATATATATATATATATTTTTTTACTAAGTCCATGTAAATGCACTAGTCCTTATATTTGGATAAAAAAGGAATTTTAGTCTTTCCAGAATTCCAGATGTTCTAGGTTGTAGTGCTGTTAGTGGACAACTAGCATGTGGTGTGAGTGTGTAAATATCTCTTTCACACCACAAGGCAAGCTGTGTCTCTTAACAGCAGTACCCTTATTATGGTATTTATCAATCAATTTTTAAGAACCTAAGTTATATCTTTGAACCAGTGCAACCTAGAACTTTCTAAGACCTCTAAAGTGAACGTTTACTAGATTTAAAAATATTGATCTCTTTAAATAAATATGTATGTGTTTGAAATTGGGGCCAAGTAGGCAGAGCTATGCACCCTGTCCAATCAGGAACCACAATCCTAGTCACAACACACTATTATCTTGTGCTCACCCTCTGGCAGCATGGTAAAGAGCTGTCAGGCTTAACTTCGAAAATAATTTGTGCAACACTACAAACAGTAACACAGTGAACATACCACAAGAAGACTCCACACCAGGTTAGAACAATAAAGCTTAGTTCTATAAATTAAACAGGAGCAAAACGACAAAAATACAACAAGTAGAAGTCGAGATATGACTTTTAAAGAATAAATGTAAAATAGCGACTAGACGCAATAAGAGCTTAAATGGGTTATCTGGTCACGCGGGCCCGGGGCAAAGTCAAAAGTTCAGGCCAACCGCGATGGAGTGCAGGTCGGATATAGGGACCCACTTGGGTATGCTGAACCAAAAGTACATTGAGCCAGGCTTGCATTGAAGTGGATGAAGCTGCGAGGTGCAGCAGAAGCAATGCGTCTGTGACAAGCGCGCGGGGGGTATGGAATGCATTGAGATTCTCCATGCAATAGCGGTGATGCATCAGCTCCGAGTGGGAGATGCCTGTTCCAAAGGAGATGTGGGCTACTGCTACCGCAGCAGGCAATGCTTCGATTCCACAGGCATTGCGCTGGTTCCGAGTCCAATGTGCCAGCTCAGTTCCATGCTTCGAAGAGGATGCGCCGGTTCCGATCTACGCAAAGGTGAAGATGTGCCGGTTCAGACCCACGCAAAGGTGAAGATGTGCCAGGTCCAATGAGGACGAGTGAGTTCTGGTTGTAGAAGCACCTTAGGCCTCAGTTCCAAGGGTCTAGGACTGTGGCGGCACCACTTATTAGGGCAAACTCACGGCTTGTAGAGTCCAGATGCAGGTAGTTGAAATCTTTGATATTCCAGGAACTTAGAACAGGAGGGAAGCCAGCAAGCCCTTGGAGTCGCTCTGGGTTCAAGTGATGCAGGTCCAGGCTTTCTCCCCCAGGCAGGACAACATTGGGCAGCAGGGCAACTCAGCAAGGCAGAAGTCTAGCAAAGCAGCAGTCTAGCACAGTGGCAGCCTATTCCGCAACAAAGCAGCTCTTCTTCCTGGCAAAGTAGTCACAGGTCCAGAAGTGTACTGAAGTTATGGGGTCAGAGTCAGAGGTCAAGTAGTTATACCTAGTTGTGCCTTTGAAGTGAGGGGTACTTCAAAGAAAGCTTTGAAGTACACAGAGGTCCTCCGTTCCTGCCCTAGCTCCAGACCCACTATAGGGTGATATGCAGGCCTTTATGTGGGGACAAAACACAGCCTATTCAGGTGCGAGAGTGAGGCAGTGCCCAGCTCCTCCTTCCCATCTCCCAGGATGGCCCCTCAAAACACACCTAAAGGTCCCTTTGTGTGTGGCTGTCTCTAAGGACTACACAAAACCCAGTTGTCACCCAACCCAGACTGAACAGAGACTGGCAGCAGTACATGCCAACTTTCTAAAAGTGGCATTTGCTTAGCTGTAATTTAAAATTCAACTTCACCATAAGTTTGGATTTTAAATTGTGAGTCCAGTAACACTAAACTTTCAAAATCCATCTCTTCACAACTGGGAATTGCACTTAAAAGATGTAATAATGTAATTCCAATCTTATCCTATGGGAGAGATAGGCATTACAGTAGTGAAAAACGCAATTGGGAATTCATCACTACCATAACATGTAAAACTTAAAAGTACATGTCCTATCTTTTAAATGCGTTACACCCTGCCCAGTGGGTCATACAGGGCCTACCTTAGCGGTGACATATAGATGAAAAGGGAAGGTTTAGGCCTGGCATGAGGTTTTCTTGCCAGGTCGCAGTGGGAGTGTTAACCCCACATATCTGCAAAGGCAGGCCTGAACCATAGTTGGAGGGCTACCTGTGTGGATGGCAGGCCCAGTATTAGCATTTAGTTTACAGGGCCTGGGGTCATGTAGTGCAGTTTACTAGGGACTTCTACATAAATTAAATATGTCAATTGTGGTTAAGCCAACGTTACCATGTTTAGGGGAGAGAGCACAAGCACATTTTTATTTTTTTTCAGAATACAAAGTCTGGTGCATTTAAACGGACTCTGTTCATTATTTATTGAACCTGCTAGTTTGTTCTCCTCTTTTTTTCTCCCTATACTTTCTCTACACTAGTTGGCCAACTTGTACGTGGTTGGAAGGTGTTACCACAGCAATACACTACACATGCCACACAAATGACCAGTTTGTAGGATGTATGCTCTATTCATCTGCAGAATATCTCAATATGGAAATTACAAGGACCGCATTTAGGACAATTGGAGCAGTAAACGTAGCAGTGCAAAGCCTTGCTCTTTATACATATAATTGTTTCTAAGGCAAATAAATAAAACAAAAAAGTCATCCAAAATCACCATGAGACACATATTTTTCACAGACTAACACAAGTTGATAATCAATCTGTTACCGCTTTGCCCATGCCTCTAAATTTCAGTTGGCAAGGAAGATTACAGTGACAAGATTCCATTACATAGGTACCTCATAGGAAAGCAGCACACATTCTGGTAAAAAGTAATTCACCGGAGGAACGATCTAGTCTAGAGAGAAGAGATCATTCCACTCAGTTGTCATAAAACAAGTGCCCTTAGAACAAGGACAACATAACACCAGAGAGGAATCCAAAGATTAATCAGGGATCAGGTGTACAGTAAACAGCAGGGAGTAGACCGGTGAAAAAACAGCCATGGCAAACAGAAGACTTTTTTAAGCAAACAGAACATGCATTTATCGTATACAAATTTTGCAGGACAGCTTTAGTAAAAAAGCAAACATAAGACAATCTCAAGGCACAACAAAACGGAGGAAGTGAAGGATCAATGATTTAGGAGTCATGGGTTGGTGATAGTAGACCCAAGCACATGAAGAAATAGATGCAAACACAAAGGGAAGAGCTGCAAGAACCTGAAGAGAAGCACACGATTGTCAAAGCCAATGATAAAGGGTGGAACTGCATGCTTGCACAGGTTGGAGTGCAACATTACAAAGGGAGGCGGCATTTCATCATGGAGTGAACAGTAATGACATCACACAGGAATGTGGAGTGGTCCACAGAGAGTGGTTGTTCAGGTTTGTTGAAGGAGGAGCAATGGACTTGGGTATCGTGGTGGGACATGGTCATTAGGGTAGGAGCTTGGGCTCATTAATTGCATGGAGAGGCACACTGTAGGAGGCTGGCTTAGTATATGGTGCACACTTATTTAAGTGGAGCACCTTGCACTAAACCAGGCAACGCTTATGGTGATTTTAGTAGCCTAACATTTTTGAGGGGTAGCAATAGGATTGTGAGAATTCTACGATTGAGGGCACTTGAAGAGAGGGAGTCACCATGGATCATGGAAATAATATGCAATTTCATGCAGCTTAATGTACACTAATGTATATGGCATATTTTGTCACGTTTATATTTCACTCTTTTCATTATTCCATCCCGACCCTTCCAAGTAGATCCTCAGTCATACATTTTACAACCAAAAATCTACTCTGAATTGCAAAGGTGGGAAATATATAGTTATACAAATCTGGCGGCCAGAAGCCACATGTAGGACAGCCAAGGAAAAACTTACAGGCTGGTACAGCAGTTCTACATGTCACGTTCCAGAGATCTAACTGGTCCAGACAGCAGATATATTATATCGATCTTAAATGGACCAGGTGTCAGACAGCAATCGTGATACTGCTACAAAAACCTTTGCAAGGGTAGATGAGGTAGTTTCTCCACACGAGTTATGTATATATGTAACTAGCTGTAAATGTCATTTGTACCAAAGAACCAAGCAATACGCATTCTGAAACCAGATTCAAACATAAGGACATTTTGAGACGAATTAATTTGAAAAGTGTGACCACATTGAGCACAAACATATGTAAAACAGATTATGAATATACACACTTTGCTACCAAATGTATGTATATGTTCAACTGCCCTATATAAAAGTTTGTCATCAGATCAAAACTTAATTTTTGCTAAAAAAACAGCTTTTCATTTTTTAACATATGCATGGTTCTTGGGATAATTTCCTCCCAAAAACGTTTTTGTGATAAACTATTTTCTTTGCTGGCAGCTTTCCCACAAGCAAAGAGCCCGGTAAAGTTATAAAGCTACAAGAAGTTGGAGGCCAAAGTTGATGCCCTCTTCACCACCCTCAAACTCGAGTCAACCAAATATTTTTTTCTTTTTTTTTAGAAAGTGCTACACTTGTTCTATCAGTCATTTAATCCACTCAACATAAGACCGCTTTTCCAGTTCTGGCCAACACCTGGAATAAGTGCATTATTGTAAGGAGGCAGGTAACCTATCCGTTGTATCCAAAAGTCAAGGGTCACACAATGCACCTTGCTCCCCAGTCCACACACCTCAAAGTGCATTATCATAAACATCAACAGGGGGGCTGGATTATTTGGAACTTAACTTTCACTAACATTTCGAGCTCTATCCAGTGGGCAGAAACTGTTGACATGAACCCGCCCCACCTCACTATGACCATTCTTCCGGATGTTGAATTAAGCCCAACCTTTTTAGGCAGCCTCTTCGTACCCTGTGCAGGATCCATTAGATATACTCTTTTTTAACCTTTTCCACCACAGGGAATATTCCATTTTCCGAAATGTTCAGTTCCCTCAGCAGATGGGAGACTTTAATTTCCAGAAGCAACACAGCGGTGACAGGCTGGGGAGCCGGGATCCGGAGCGCCTCCCCCCATGGAGCTCTTCTTCTGCCATGCTGGCAGGCTTGTTTCTCTAATGTCAGGGAAATTAAGTCTGTCTGAATGTGAGACATCAGCACAAGCCTTTCTTCTCCTTCCTGCTGATGAATGAAAGTGCATTTTCAATTGTGTACTACCAGGGGCCTTATGGCACATCATTTCTAATCAAAGCCTGCTGTCTGAAACAAACGGCTCCAGCAGGAAGACCGCGTCACCGCTCAATTCTGAGATGAGCAAAGGCAGGGAAGTATTAGGCATGCAGCTCCGTGCTTTGTAGGTAGAATTGGACAACCACCAGGGGTCCAAAGCAGACACCTGGGTCTCTTAAAATGAGCCTCAAGTACAGATGAACAAGTTACTTACCTTCGATAACGGCTTATCTGGTATACACTCCATCTAGCTGCAGATTTCTTACCTTAGAATTCTCCCCAGGATTCAGGCTGGATCCTGAAAACTTTCATGAGCAGTACCACTGCAAGCCAGTAGGTGGTGTCGTTCAGCTCCACGTGGTGTCACCTGCACCGAAAGTGACGCGGGCAGTACCTATATAGGATCACCCCAGGATTCTGACATCAGTTTCTTTTCACAAATTTCCATGCCAGGAGTGCAGAGCCACAAAGAACACTGACCACTGGTGTGGAAACCAGGGCCCTGAAAGGGTAAAGGTCTGCCCTAGAAATCCATTCACAGGCAGGAGGATGCGTGGGTTGGTAAGTTATCTGCGACTAGACGGAGTATCTACCTGGTACTGTGTACGAAAGGTAAGGAATTTGTCCATCTGACAGATTTCTAGCCACAGATTCCTTAACTTAAAATAGATACCCAAGCAATACCTCCCAGGAGGTGGGTCTGCTAAACAATTTCACACCAAGTCCGGCAGGACCGAACGGGCAAAATGACCATCCCTACGGGCCGGACTAGCCAGGCATTAGTGATTGCTAAACATGGGCAGAGATGCCCACGTTGCTGACTGGCAGATGTAAAGGACCGGTACTCTGTATGCGAACGCAGTGGTCGCAGTCTTGGCTCTGGTAGAATGGGAGTGCAAGCCCTCTGGGGGATGCTTCTAGGCCTATGCGTAGCACATTTGAATGCAGAACACGATCAATCAATCAGGGAATTGTAGGCGCGCTACTCACCAGTGAGGGTCTCAAGGAGCTGAGGGGGGGTCCGCAGATCTGTTTAGCTGAAGAGCCAGGTCTTGAAGGTCTTCCTGAAGGTGTTCAGGGAGGGGGCACGTCTGCCGGTAGCTTGTACCAGGTCTTCGCTGCAATGTGAGAGAATGATCTTCCGCTTGCTCTGGCTCTGTGGATGCACGGGGTTTCAGCCAGTGAGAGGTTGGAAGATCGGAGGTTTCTTTTGGGTACGTGGAAGTTGATTCTGTTGTTGAGGTATTTGGGTCCATTGTTGTGTAGGCATTTGTAGGCGTGAGTGAGGATTTTGAAAGTTACTTTTTTCCACGGGAAGCCAGTGGAGACTTCATAGTTGTTGACTGGTGTTTGTACGAAAAAGCAGCAGCGGACCTTAAATTGCCGCACCTAAACTCCAGTGCCAATGGGTCTATGATCAAGTCAGTTTGATATTGTGCTGCCAACCCCGACACCAGCTGCTGTTTGGCGTCGCTGTGCTCTCCAGATCAGTTAAACAGTTTTTAGATACTCAAGGGGGCGCACCAAAATGAGAGTCCAAATAGAATAAGTAGAGAAATGTTCTTTATTTATCTTTGTTCAGCAAGAAAGGGCACATCAATAAAATATGTAGTGAGATCAGCCAACGCGTTTCACTCCCTACCAAGGAGTTTCCTGGTTGTATTTGTTCTAGGTGGGTACAGTGCTGTGATGACCGTCGTCAGTTTCGGCGTCTCGGCATGGCTGGTACAACCAGGGACGGGTAGCTCTTTGAAATACCAGAACTACTTCTTCGGACAAGACCAACAAAGTCCACGATATAAAGAAAAGATAAGGGAAGAGAGATACTCCAAAGACTTTTAAAGAAATAGGCTGAAAAAAGAAACGACCGAAAAAATACCAGTGCGATCACAGAGGGATCTTACAAAAGACAACTTACCGAAAATACTCGCAGCGCCCTGAAGAAACTCCTTGGTAGGGAGTGAAACGCGTTGGCTGATCTCACTACATATTTTATTGATGTGCCCTTTCTTGCTGAACAAAGATAAATAAAGAACATTTCTCTACTTATTCTATTTGGACTCTCATTTTGGTGCGCCCCCTTGAGTATCCAAAAAAGTTGTTGACTGGTGTGTTTGTGTCGGGGGATGCCGAGGACGAATGTGGCGGCGGTGTTCTGTATTGTTTGGAGTTTGCGGAGTAGGGACTTGTTGATGCTGGCGTAGAGTGCGTTTCCATAGTCCAGTCTGCTGCTGATGAGTGCGTGGGTGGCTGTCTTCCTTGACTCAGGGGGGATCCACTTGAAGGTCTTGCGGAGGATGTGGTGGGTGTTGAATTAGCTGGAGGTGTCGGCGTTGTTGGAGTTCTTGGCCTGGTCTTAGGGGGTAGGTGGGCTTCTGAGGGCTGTCGGCTACCAGGTGCCTTCCCATGCAGAAGGGGTGGTACTGAAGACAATGACTTCTGTCTTCTCGATGTTGAGCTTCAAGCAGCTGTTGGTCATCCAGACTTTGGCTTCTTGCATTCCTTTCTGGAAGTTGAGTTTGGCAGTGGTGGGGTCTTTGGTGAGGGAAAGGATGAGCTGGGTGTCGTAGGCGTAGGATACGATGTTGAGGCCGTGTTGTCGGACAATGGCTGCGAGGGGGCCATGTAGATGTTGAAGAGGGTGGGGCTCAGGGATGAACCCTGTGGGACTCCGCATGTGATTTTTGTGGGGTCAGAGAGGAAGGGTGGTAGTCTGATCCTTTGGCTTCTTCCACTGAGGAATGATCGGATACAGTCCAGGGCTGTTCCTTGTATGCTTTCGTCATGTAGTCTGGCGACTAGTGTGCGGTGGGAGACAGTGTCAAAGGCCGCTGATAAATCGAGTAGGATGAGGGCTGCGGAGTGGCCCTTGTCCAGGAGGGTGCGGATGTCGACTGTGGCGGCGAGTAGGGCGGTCTCAGTGCTGTGGTTGCTTCAGAATCCGGATTGGGACGGGTCGAGGACGGAGTTCTCTTCAATGAATCGTGTCAGTTTCCAGTTGACTGTTTTCTCTGCAACTTTGGCTGAGAAGGGGAGGAGAGAGAGATGGGCTATAGTTCTTGAGGTCGGTGAGGTCAGCTGCGGGCTTCTTGAACAGAGGTCTGACTTCTGGGCGCTTCCAGTCATCTGGGAAGGTGCCTGCTTTGAAAGTGGTGTTGATGGTGTGTTGTCGTTCGGGTGCGATGGGGGCCGCGGCTCTGTGTCAGATGTGAGGGGGGCAGGGGTCGGTGGGGTTGGCCCTCTTTATGCTCCTCTCTCTCAAGTCCTTCTTTATTAGTTCTGCTTTGGGCACCCTAAAGGGCTATCTTTCTGCCATCTCATCTGGAGTTGGATCGCTTCTGCAGGCTTTTCCCTTTTTTGTTCTGACATACCGCACGAGGAGTTGGTCGTTCAGCCGGAACTCTTTAGTGCGGTCAAGGTAGAACAACACTCTTTTTCGGGCCCAGACTGTGAAGTTGCTCCTTTTCCTTGGAGGGATGTGGCAGAGCATAAAAAGTAGGCAAGGTAATGGACTGGCTAACAACGTTCGGCACAAAGGAAGCTCTATTGCAAAGAACTAGATTGTCTGGGTAGATGATCAAGTATGGAGGCTTGGATGACAAAGCCTGAAGCTCACTGACACTCCGGGCAGGTGTAATTGCCATTAGGAAGACAATCTTGATGGTAAGGAGCCTAACAGGACAATTGTGGAATGGCTCTTAGGGAGCGCACGTCAAAAAAGTTAGGACTAGATTAAGGTCCCGATGTATGATGAAGAGAAGGGGGAAACATGTAGCACAAATTTCAAGAACGTATTAGAAACAGGGATGTGAGGACGCGCATTCATCCTGATGTTACTACAACATTTTTACTGGCCTGGAATCTTTTCACACGTCACCCGGTTCTGTCAAGAATGCGAGGTATGTCAAAGGAAGAATCCTTATAGACCCCCAGCAGTTCCTTTACAACCTCTTCCGGTTGTGGTTAACCCGTTCAAAAGGGTTGGTATGGACCTTATTGGGCCTCTTCCGTGCACCAAGAAAGGTCATGTGTATACCCTGGTGGTGGTCGATTATGCCACAAGGTATCCGGAAGCCTTCCCTTTGCGGACCCCTACAACCCAGAACGTCTCTGAGAAGTTGCTGGAACTGTTTTCCCGGGTTGGGTTCCCCCGTGAAATACTCACCGATCAGGGGACTCCCTTAGTTTCAAAGTTAATGGCCAAAATATGCAAAACCTTGGATATCTCACACATAAAATCTTCTGTCCACCATCCTCAGACGGATGGTCTCTGTGAGCGTTACAAAGCCACTTTAAAATTGACATTAAAGAAACTCTTAACTGTAGAAGGCAAGGAGTGGGACATGTTGCTTCCCTTAGCCCTGTATGTAGTGAGGAGCCAGGTTCAGACTAGCTTAGGCTGCTCCCCATTTCAACTCCTATACGGAAGAGAACCCAGGAGTCTCCTAGAGATTACCAAGGAGGTTTGGGAGCAAGAAAAAGAAGAAGAAACAAAATCCTTTCTTGATCATACAAGAGGCCTCCGCTCTAGACTACACAATGTCTGAGAATTTGCTGATTCTAACCTCGAGAAAGCCCAAATAAAACAACAACTGTTGTACAATAAAGGCATGAAGTGGCAACAGCTCTGTCTAGGGGATTGGGTACTAGTCCTTCTGCCTTCCACCATAGGGTGGCAGGGGCCATACAAAGTCATAGAGAAGGTCGGACTAACCTCCTATAGGGTACAGGTCAACACAAGAAAAAAAACAACTGTACCATACATATCTTCTCAAAAAGTGGCTAGGTCCACCTCCCCAAGATGTACATAACATAGAAGGGCTGCCACAAATTGACAGTTGGACGTCAATACAGATCTAACCAAAGATCAGGGTAGAACCTTCCAGGATACTTTAGTCCCTTTTGAACATCTATTTTCTAATAATAATAATATAATAATAATCCACATTTGTAAAGCGCACAATCGCCCTTAAGGATGTCTAGGCGCTGGGGGCCGTCGGGAAGATTAAGCAAGCTATTGACCAGAGTCACATGGTGCTGGGCTAATCTGCCACCAGTACTGGGGATCGAACCGTGATCCCCAGATTCCGGAGTCAGTCGCCCTAGCCGTGGCACCACACCTCTTCCTCTTTTCTGATTTGCCAGGAAGAACCAAACTTACAGAACATGCTATCTACACTCAACCAGGAAAGATAGTAAAGCAAAAGCCCTACGGAATACCAGCAGCCAGAAGGCAAGCTATAGAACAGGAGGTAGAAAGTAGGCTAGACCTTGGTGTTATAAAACCATCAAACAGCGATTGGTCCTCCCTTATAGTACTGGTGCCAAAACCGGATGGGTCAGTCCGCTTTTGTATTGACTTTCGCGCCGTTAACTCCATCTCTAAATGTGACTCATATCCCATCCCCAGGGTTGATGAACTAATAGAAAAACTAGGCGAGGCACAGTTCATCAATACCCTTGACCTCACCAAGGGTTATTGGCAGGTGCCCCTCAAGCCAGAAGACCAGGAGAAGACTGCCTTTGCTACACCCACCGGCTTATACGAATTCACAGTCTTACCCTTCGGGATACATGGGGCGCCTGCCACGTTCCAGAGACTAATGAACAAGGCATTGCGACAACATCAAGACTATTCATCAGCATACCTTGATGACATAGTCTTATTCAGCCCTGATTGGGAAACTCATCTACAGCATTGTACCCAGGTCTTGACATACCTTCAAGACGCAGGGTTACATATTAATGCAAAAAAATTCAACAGTAGGTTTCAGAAAAGTGAAATACCTAGGATATCTCCTGAGCAACGGAGTCATTAAACCTCATTCAGAGAAGATAAACGTTATAGTAGAAGCCCCTTTTCAATCTACAAAAAAAAGAAGTCAGGGCGTTCTTGGGGCTTCTTGGCTATTATAGGCAGTCCATACCCCAATATTCGGAACTAGCTGCACCGCTGACTGACTTGCTTCAGAAAAGTGTTAAGACCAAGGATCTCCAACAACCCAACCCCAGTGCAAGAAAGGCCTTTCTAGATTTAAAAACGGCTATAACCACAGCCCCTGTTCTCCACTCTCCCGATTTCTCAAAACCCTACCTGTTACACACAGATGCATCTGAACATGGGTTGGGGGCTGTTTTATCTCAAACCTCACCCGAAGGCATAGAACATCCTATCCTTTTTATGAGCCGTAAGCTTTTTCCCCGGGAGCACCATGTACCCTATAATTGAGAAAGAGTGCCTGGCCATTAAGTGGGCAGTGGACAAACTCAGGTACTATTTGGAGGGTGTCCACTTCCTCCTTTTTACCGATCACGCCCCGTTGCTTTGGGTGAGCCGCAATAAGGGAAACAATCACAGAATTCTCAAATGGTTCCTTTCCCTCCAACCTTACTCTTTTGAGGTAATCCATCGAAAAGGTACAGACAATTGGAATGCTGACTTCCTTTCCAGTCTTCCATTGTTCCCCGATCGTGAACAGACTGGGGTAGGGGTGTGTGAGGACACGCATTCCGGGGACGCCTCAGCGGAACACTTATCCCATTATCTCTCCCCGTCTCCCCTTCTATATTTGCGGACCTCTCCAGAGGAGTATTGTTCCTTTAAGGCACTGGACTTCCCAAGTCAGGTGACGGAGTCACATGATGCCCACGGCTTCAAGACTGAAGACGCCAGAGGAGTTCGGCGTTCGATCGGACCGACCCACGGAGCAAGTCGGGAGGAGATGCTGGTGAGGACCTTCATTGTACCACCGTCGGACGGAGAAGGAAACCGCCGAGAAGAGCAGGAAGTCTTGTTGTCCCAAGAGGAGCACCCCAATGTACCAGTGACGGACGAGGAAACAGACGGGCAGCCAGACCCTACCTGGCAACGCGGAGACTCCGGCCACAGCCCAGGAGGGTCGTGGCTAAAAAATGGTACGGCGACCCTTCGGGTTTGCGTGGGGCCGCACAGTTGAGGGACCCAGGGTTGGGGGTGTAACGGGAGGTAGAGACTCCGACTCCTACTCCACTTAGACTAAGTGCACGGAAATACACTGGTGACGGTAGCGGTGGCAACCCCCTACACCCCCCCGGCTTCCCACGACACTTAATAGAAGGCAAAAACACCTTCCTTACGTTTTTTTTTCTTTGCATTTCTTTCCCCCTTTTCCTCACGGTCCTCTCAAACAACGAGTACCCAGACAGCAAGCCCTCCAGTCCCCAAAATAAAAGAGCCAAACTCCAGACTACCACCAAATACAAAGGAGAAGAAGCGGGACCCAAGCACAAATCCCAGAACTCTTTCGGTTGAGGACTGTTTATCCCAGAACCCCTATTTTCTTTAAGCACACTGTCAATAAACCTAAACCCCTGTAGGATACCTAGTTGTCCTGGTCTGCTTCTCCAGCGCGCCACAGGGGGATTTGAAGAGGAATGGCTGATCTGGCAATCGCAGAAAGGCTGAGATGGCAGAAAGATAGCCTAAAGCAGAACTAATAAAGAAGGACCTGAGAGAGGGGAGCAGAAAGAGGGTCAACCTGTTTCTCTGCACACCATTTCACAGTATTGCCCCAATGGCAGGTGTATACCGTTTTGGTGGAAGTCCGCCTGGCTGCCAAAATGACATTACAGACTTCGGGCAGAAGGTGGAAAGTAGTCAACTGTTACAGCTTATTCTCCATGCATAAAGGCAGTGTTGAGAGGTGTGGGTGGAGAACCACCCCCTGTTGCTGTGAGATAAGATCCTACTGAATGGGCAGCCTGATTGGAGGACCGATGGCCATGCTCAACAGCTCGGGATACCAGACTCTCCAAGCCCAGTCTGGAGCCACAAGGATGACTTGGGTGCTGTCATTCCCAATCTTCTTGAGAACTCTGAGCAGGAGTGGTATGAGCGGAAAGGCATATAGGAGGCCTTAGCTCCAGTCGAGAAGAAAAGAGTCTCAGAGTGAGAGTAGTCCTGGAAAATCCAGCATGCAAAACTGCTGACATTGCACGTTCTCGGGGTGGCAAACTGATCCAACCAAGGCTCTCCCCACTATGAAAGATTTTGCAACACCTGAGGATGGAGACAACTTGCAATCTGCTAGGCATCTTCGGCTGAGTTCATTCGCCCTGGCATTCACACAGCCTGTTAAGGTGTTTGAAAGGTTATCAGAATAACAATATATGTATGTTATATTGTCTCACCTTTGAGGTCCCATTAAGCAGCACATCAATACCCTTAGGTGTAGGGGTAATTATTGTTTTGATTTTTCTTGTTTGACACTGAATGTGGGTCCATATAGGGGTGCTTGTTCAATATTTCTTGAATTAGAAGGATCCAGACAAGTAGATTAGGCGTAAGGTAATTGGTTCCAATGAATTGCCACTGATCTGCTTAGGGGCTCCAAATGACAAGAAACATGTTGACCCAGATTAAATCTTGTGGAACATTATTTCCCCAAGATCCCCATTGTTTTTAACAGTAACAAGGCCCTCATTAGATTAAAGACTATCTAAGAGGTTCCTTTAGTTCTCACCCTTTTGGCCAATCTACTCCATACAACCTTGGTCCAAGAAGTTGGACTGTTAATTTTTTTAAATTAAAAGATCTCCTCAAAGAACCCCCTCAAGGGGACTGTCGAGCACTGCAGCAACAGCCCAGCAAGGAGCATAAGTAAGCATGCCATTAATTGAAGGGTGAGGGCTCTTGCTCCTAAAAATCTATGCTGTTTTGAGACCTATCTTGTCACTCCGGTATCACAATAGATAACTGTGAGCCATTTCAGCACTGCACACCAGGATAATTCATTCATGAAATTGGTTTTATAGAGCATGAGCAAAACTGGTCATCATTCCCCTTAAGGATGTGTTATATGCTGGTGACCCTCTTCCATCAAGTAACTACCTTACTGGTCCTTATGGCTACCTGTTGAGATCAAGAAGGCACTATTGCATGAATCATACAACCATATTTGAGTAATGCAATCTTCAGCATTAAAGTTCTACTGCCAATGCACTATATATATATATATATATATATATATATATATATATATATATATATATGTGAGATGTGTCAAATAGCAATTAATTTAGTATGTTTCCCCAACTACAAATTTACACACACAGCCACAGGGTAGCACATGACAATGTTTTTTATATTTAGAAATACATATCATACACCTTCAAGCTCTTTCATGAAAAATTCTCCGACATATCCAAGTAGTAACTATGTCAATGTTGATTGCAGCCACTTATAGGTCGTTACCATTATATTCATTAGCAAAGCATATTTACATAAATCAATGTTTGCATGTTTTTGCAAGATGGAAGCTGTAGCTTTCAAACCTCAGACTCGAGGCTTTAATATGAAAAAAAGCCAGCAAGAGGTGATACTCTGAAATAGGGAGTGAGGGGGTGGCACTGGAAACAAATTGTGCAGAGTGATGCATTTAAGATTAAATGACACAGAATAAGCCCTGGTTTGTTTTTTATGCTAAAAATGCCATGCTCTCGTTTGAATGACATTACCTAAATTCCTCCATCTACCATATTTTAATATGCAAATCTCTTTGTAATATGTAAAGAACATTTATTTAGCATTAATTTCACATTTAATCCTATGCTGTATCAAGGAGTGGAATCTAGGTAGGAAGATATTGAATTTTGGAATATCTGCCTATTGAAGGGTAGACTGCTCTTATGTATTCATTCGAAATTGAGGCCATGGTTATCTTCCCATTGAGAAGATAAACCTCCATTTGTAATCAGAAGCTCCAATATTAGAATACAGATGCATTTGACAGGTAATCATAGTTTATGTTTTGCATCAAGGCCATCCATGCGAGAATCGTTCTTTGTATGCTTCAGTCCGCTCCATATCCCGTGGGTAGGCTCGTGCGAATATGATCGCGCAACGTAAACATCCGACGCGCTTACGGGGGCGCGCCGCGTAAGCGCGTCGGTCATGTGACCTGAAAATAACACTTCTCAATCTTCAAGCACCACCTCCAAAAGAAAGCAACCCTCTCCATCGGGACCAGAGGCAAGGGAGACGATCCCTTGCATTCAGCCACGGTTTGGGGATTTCCGTATAACATGTATTCATTGTGGTAAGACCATCTCCTATGGTGAACTGAGCATAAAGCTCATCGTCCTTGCTGGGGACAACCACAAATGCCCCAAAAAACCCTAATTTTTTCTTATTTTTTTTTTTGCTCCAGTTGAGCCATTTTCAATTCCCTGTTTTTTCGTTTCTCCCCATAAAAATAACAAAAAAAATATAAAATAGTTCATAAAAGCCAAAAAAAGTACAAAATGTTTCAAAAACACAAAAAATATATAAAACAATAAAAAGAAGAAAAAAACAGTTATTTTTAGAACTACCTCCAATTTATAAAAAAAGGCTACATTTTTTAAAAACGATGTAATTCTTCTTTCCCCATGGGCCGCTCCCCGGTCCGCTCCCCGGTGCGCGTACCGGGCACTCCCCCCACGCAAATCAAAAAATATATATATATTTTGCACCGCGGGGCCCTTTTACAGCCCCCACATCAAACCTAGGGGGTCAGGGGGGGTCTACCCTGCCCCCTTATGGTCATTTCCCCCTTTTTTCCCCACCTCTTGTGTCTCTATCCTACCGAGACACAAGATGGCGGCCGGTCTGGACTGTTTCAAATGTTTACAGCCACCCGAGAGCCAATCAGCTTTCCGCACGCACCTCGCGTGTCGCGCCCGCTGCGCTCCCCGGTGCGCGTACCGGGGCGCGGCCATAGATATATATATTTATTTGAACCTAAATTACTCAAAATCCACTGGAGCACATATCTTGAGACATAGCAAAGGCACATCGGGCTACCAGTCCCTACAATTTTGCCAAATTTCGTGGAAATCCATTTAGCCGTTCGGGCTAAAAGTGAGTTTGACCGCCCTATGGAAATTAACATGGGGAAAACACGTTTTGGGACCCCCCTTTTATCTCGGCCCCCGCTTCACAAATCCCCCCCAAACTTTCAAGGAAGGACCGGAGCTTCGCGAGGCAAATTTGAGGAAATTTTCAGGCAGATTCGTCAACCGGCGCCAAAGTTATTCACAATAGAATTTTGAGATTTTGCATTGAAAAAAATCCTAACTATAACTACCTACTGGCGACCGCCAGTAGGATATGTAGGATATATATATATATATATATATATATATAATATATCAATTTCCAGTCACAGGATATATATAAACATACATTCGTATTAATGATAAAATTCATGTTGTAAGCATGCATGCATGTGTACATGCAGGTTATATTTTATAAAGTCTAATACTATTTTATATAATCTGTCAGGTTATTAAAACCAGAAGTAGAGGAGTGTTCATCGAAAAACTGCCTTGATATTGTAAGCTTGTTTAAAATAGCTTTTATGTCATGTATAGCTTCTGGCTTCAGAAGGTATTGAAACTGCACTTGGGAATTACTCCTTAAGGGAATGACACGTGGAACTGAAACTTTTAAAAACCTGTTTGTTAGAATATTTTTCTGAGAGAAAAAAATGCCAACATTATCACCTCCTCTGTGATGTGCTTTCCTTTATAAAGACTGGAGGCCAGTCAACTTATGAAAAAAGGATGTTTATATACATGAGGCCAAAATGTTGCTTTTATTTTGTAGGGCATGTCCCCTCAATCTGTATGTTTTTGTTACTTACGACCACATTTTATTTTGCGATTGTGGTGAACTGTTTCCACTTCTGCTGCGTTAGTCAGAAGCACTATACATGTGTTATTTGTAAGTATTGCATATTGTGCAGGTCCGGGAGAAACCAGTCCTGTAAAATGAATTTACAGGATTTCTTGTCCAAGTCGTCTATTGACGGACACTACCTAATTTAGCAAGCAAGTTACTTGTGTGAGTGTAACAAAATGTGTTTGTCAGCATATGGTGCAATCCCAGCCAACATGGAACAAGTGGCTCTGTGATCATTTAGCGAACCCCTTCTAACATTTTGCGGTGTATGGGGTATTTGACCACCAAACTCCATAACACACCACCTTGGTGTTCCTGAAGTGCAAAAGAGACTTCTAGGTCTCAGTAGGGTACATATTTAACTACAACCTTTGTAGATCTGTATGTGTAAACCTTCCCAGTGTTTATATCTATAGCATCAAACTCAACCCATAAGTAAAATATTTCAGAGAGATATGCAGCGTGTGCATTTACCGCTCTCTTTCTGTTAGAACACATCTAGCAATGAGGTGTGTGCCCTGAAATTAACCTTTATCACAATAGAAGCTACATGCACCATTTCAACACACAGATTCAATAAACATGAGATTCAAATCTCAGAAACCACAAGGGAGATTAACCTTTTATAAGTCAAGTCTTTGGCAAATCTACAGCAAATGGTTTTTTTATTTTTATTTACCCTGTCTGAGGTCACCAATATTACAACGGACTGTTGGAACATCTTTTTTTGTATGAAATGACTAAAAAGGTCCAGTAAATCCAAAACGTTCCACATTGGGCGCCACGTTGCATATCCTGGGGCTCTGGTCCAAATCTACAAGGTTTGGATTCGCAACCCATGGGTGCAGGGACACAGAGTTAGTTGCACCATCGCTTGAGCAGGGAATTCCAGGTTACAGTAGCCCCATACAACCCACTGAGCATTCTGTAGTCAGGGTGTTTGTGATTTCTGGTATCCTAACAGTCCCTTAAAGGATTCAGGGGCACAGAGGTATACTAAATGATCTTTCATTAATAAGTTACACACTCAATGATCACTAGAAACGGAATAGGATTTGACATTTATTTGAAAATGGGTTTTTAAAAATTCTGCAATCTAGTGCACACAATACTATTTGGTAACATAACAGAAGATTAAAAATGAAAATAAGCTATGCATTTCATTAACATTGAAAACCTCAGGGAAAACTTATCACAAGTTGTAGCTCTTAACAGCCTCATTGTACTATCTCTAGGCAGAATGCTAGTTCTAGCAGATCAATACATAATACAACTATTTCTCTAGTTTCGGAGTTGGTGCGCATATCGGTGACAACAAGGTTTGCTATCTGTCTGGAAAAGCTTGCCACTGTTTCGAACAAAAGGACAAGGAGATTGTGTCTATTCGAGAACAAAATCTTGGCACCAGTCAGTGGAGGCAAAATGCTTCACAGAACCTCAAAGAGTCTTGCTGGAGCCTTTATCGGTTAAGATGGAATCTGGTGATGTGCCCATCTAGATGTGCATCTAGATCTGAGTCTTGGGTGACGTGTAGGTCTCCTCAGTGGTCAGCTCTAGGGGCTTATAGCATTTGACCACTGGCTTTTAACCTGCATTGCAGAATCAAATGGGGATTTCAAGACACTAGATCTAACCAGAATAAACCAGTGGGATGCAAAGTATGTCACCTAAATATAAATTCCCCAAGCATTTGCGTCATCTTTAGCTCATATTTTTTTCAGGTGTCTATTTCTGAAACCTTGAGAAGTAAATATTGAGAGCGTGTACTACACTTGTGTCGCCTGATAGTGTGGCAATTCAGGCTAAAGGGTGTTTAGACATCAATACCATTTCAACAAGTTCTACAAAAAGTGCCGACAGGGTTTTACAAAAAGTGCTGACAAGCTAACTAAAATGGAAACTAGAGCAAAAATGGAACTTGTTCTGCATGTGTTTAAGAACCTCAAATGTACTGATAAACTAAAATGAAGAATCCTAAAAGCAAGTGCTTAAACTAAATAAAATAATAATTAATAAAACCTCCGGTTTTCCATTTTTACACATAAATACAGACAGAAAACAATGTTTTTTCTGTCTGTATTTATTTTTCAAAGCAGAAAAATGCTGAAAATGGAGCTTATTGTGAGAGACTCTCCATGCTCTCGTTCATGAATTCCAAGCAGCCGAGCAGATCGACAACATGGATGGTTAAGAAAACAGGTTGAGATTTCTTTAAATACATGCCTATGTCAACATATATTTGTAGTACAACAGTATGAGTACCTGTGAGTGTAGAGTTTTGTTATACATGGCTGCTTAATTTTTTTAATCGTGACAAGCGTCCATGTATGAGTGCACATTCAATAGTTAAATAAATGTAGAAATATACAATTTTACTGTTCCTTTATTCACAAAACTCAAAATAAATATGGACAAATACCAATAAGATGGCCAAAAAATAAATACGGATAAATACTGGAAGAAATGTTTAAAAAAGAAAAAGAAATACTATAAAACCGGGAGCCCTAATTATAACCGGGAACAGCCTTAACATTTTGGACATCTCTGGAATAACTTGTTAATTAACTAACCACTGAATGAGTTTTTGCATGAGCTTCATTATCATAACTTCATGACACATTTATAGAACAGAAGACTATGCTCAAAACATGCATTTGATGGAATCAGATTTCATCACTTGTTGTATGTTCAATAACATGTTTCCATACTGAAATGCAAGGGGTCCCTGCATTTGAAGACATGTGTTCTACAACAGTGGAGGTAAAGTTCTAAAATGCACCATGTCCAGGTTGGCTCCAATGAAGGAGAGCCATTGTGAAAGAGTCAAATGGGACTGCGGCACATTGATGGAAAAGTTAAACTATGTCAACATGTCATTTGCAGGTGGCTTACAACTGCTTGAGGCGAGCTCGCCTTCAGTAGCCAGTCATTGAATTATGGGAAGACTGGCATTCCCAACATCAGCAGATGTGCTGCAACCACCACCATCCCCTTTGTGAACACCTGAGGGACATTGGTATGGTCAAAAGATGCACTTAGAATTAAAAATGCTCTTGGCTGACCTGAAACTGCAGGTAACTCCTGTGTGATTTCAGAACGGGATATGAAAAAAGGTGTCCTCCAAATCCATCTCCACCAACCAGGCTCTGGGGTCCAGGGCAGGCAGGGTTTGGGCCAGGGTCTGCATCTAGATCTTGATCTTATCCTTCCTGGATCACGAAGTTCAGAAGGGGCAGACCTAAAATGGGGTCAGGGCTTCCATCCTTTTTTGGCACCAGGAAATGACAGGAGTAACAGCCAGTTTCAAACTCGGTTGCCAGTACCCTGTCGATTTTCCTTTGCCCAACAAAGCCTAAACTTCGCTGCAGGGTATGGCTGGACAAGTGGTCCTCCGGGAGGTGCTGTGATGTGAGTGGCATGTCCAAGGAAGGGTAGGGAGTAACCATGTTCCATGATCTGGAACACCCATTGGCTGGATGTGATGCTGCTCAATCCGGGTAGGTAGAACGTGATGCATCATCCTACTGGGCTTTCGTGAGCAGCAGAGGGTGAATTAAATCAGAGGGTGAATTAAATCAGTTCTGCGGTGGAAAGGGTGGGCTAGGTGGATTGTTGCCTATGGGGTGCTGGAAACTGTTGGCATTACCACCGGCTCCTACCCCAAAAAGATTGAAATGCCTGTTGTGCTTGAGGCATTGCCTCAGCTGATATCGCCACCCAAAGCCTTGAAAGGAGTAAAGTTGTTGAGGGGTTTCCTGAACCAGTGAAGCTAGGCCAGCAACCTTGCTCTCTTTGAACTATTTGAAGGCCAAGCCCTTCACTATGTACAGCCTAGAGCCATCAAAGCATGGGGAGTGAATCCATGTGTGGTGCCAAAGTACCACGCTGGGCCACACTACCCTACTCGGACAGACTGTTGTGCAACATCTAAGCAAATTGAGTACTTTGCTGTTTCGCAACCATCCGTGTTAAGGCACTGTAGGCTTGGTCCAATATCATCTAAGATAGGGAGCAAGATATCCTCCACCCTGTTCCACATCACATGAGAGTACCTGCCCAGGAGGAAAGATGTGTCAACAGATCTTGGGTCGAAGCTGGAGGAAGAAAAGATTCATGTGGGGAAGGTCTACATTCATTTTGACTCTAGAAGGAGGAGTTGTAGGGAAGGCATTGGAGTTGATGCTCTCCAGAGTGGGGTGCTGCACTGGAAAATCCAGATCACATGGAGAAGGCCTATGCCATCTTTCCACTTGCCTGTTAACTAAGGGTAAGATCTAGTTGTCCACCAGTACATTAGTCAAACCCTCACTGAAAGGGAGCAGAGGTTCTTGGTTGGTTTGTTCAAGGTTGAGGACATCAGTGAAGGTATTTATTTTAACCTCTGCTCTGGGCAGAGTAAGGTCCAAAACCTCTGCCACCCTCCTGATCACCTCGGCAAAGGAGGCAGATTGGTTTGTTGCCACAGCCTCATTTGGGTATGACAGATCAACGTCTAAAGAGGTGTTCAGGCCACCGGCCTCCTGCAAGTCAAAATACATGTTGCCTTCATACTAAGGAACATTATCACCTCCAGTGTCACCGTCATCATATGGAGTCTATACCCTCTGAATCCAAAAAGGTGTAATAAAGTGACATTTTTTGCCTTGGTATTGGTGGAGGATGGGCCTCCGAGTATGATTACCGCATTAGGTCAGTTTCCGGCATCAGTGACGTTGGTGTGGGGATAGAGACTCATACTGGCATCATCAGATGTTGTGTTTTGCCTAGGGTTTGGGGAGCCAAACTTGAATAAGGTTCTGGCCACGGGTTGAGGGGCACAGTCCACATCGGGATGGATCAGCTGTCAGTAACCAGACTGGAGGCCACCTCAGATCCTATGGGGGTTACTAACATTTTATCCATGGCCCATGTCTCAGCAGAGCTGGTGTGCCGTCACTGATATCATGGGGTCTGGACGAATCAGGAGCGGAAACGGAATTAGTTCTGATACAAGGGGAGGAGTCGGTGATCCGGCAAGGCCTAGAAAAATCTACTTGTCCACTCGCTATGGCGATTCAGATTTTATCAGGTCGAGCTATATTTTGGACCTACTCACCTGTTCTGGCAAGATGACAAAGAACAGGTGGTCAGAAAGTGAAGGAGCAAAACAGATGCCTTTAAATCTTGTTTTCATCTGGTCACATTTGCTCTGTGTTCAGAGATAGAGGTCAGAAGTCTGTTTACAATTACTTTTCCTTCTCCGACTGTGGAGTTCCAGGATTTTGTAAAGTGAACTGTTTGACCTGCTGTACGAAGTGTGAAATGAAAGGCTGTACAGTATCAGGTTTTTCCAAACACACATTCAAAAATACACTATATAGTTTTATCAGTAAAACTGCAAGATTGTGGGAAGGTTTTTGGCAATTTCTTAGAAATGTACAGTCTGTAAATTACAGTGTTCTACCCCATCATGCTTCGTAATATATTTATTAAAAGTTGGTGTTTAAACATGAACTGAGAAACACTCCTGCCCCAGCCCAGACGGCAATGCTATTAGTAAACTGAGAAACAAGATAGGGATCATGTGTACCCTGTATGTTGGCTAGATTCTTATTACTCATGGAGCAAACGTTAAGTCTAGTTAATCAAACAAAATAATTTTGTTTTCTACAGCAGAAATGCTGAACTCACATATTTGAAGGTGCACACTCGTATGTGAGAATGAAGAAAAAGGCGACTTTGTAAAATAAAATATTTGCCCAAGATCACACAATTGGAGATCAGTTTACGGATCAGTTAGGTCGAGTAGATTATTCAAGTTACTCTACCTGCAGGACTAGTAAAATGTTTCCGATTTTTCGAGGCCTGCTGGAAGTACCTGGAGTGTCCAGCGACTCCAAATGATTTATGTGGAGGAAAACAAAGATTGAAGCTTGGATTTCTTGTAGTTAATTTGCTTTCGGTGACATACCGGACCCGAGAATTCAATGACGAACAGTCGCTAGATTGGCCTCAGAAGCAAGAGTGCGTCCACGCCCTGGCCTTCAGCTGGCATCTTTTTTCTCGACTTCCTGTGGAGTTCTGCGACCGTGAGCTTAGCTTCACAGTCACAGATGGTCTTCAAATTCATCTTTGTGCAGCAGTCACACAAAGCTGAATCATGTTTGGAACAGAGGCAGCAAAGGCAAACGCTGTGGGTGTCTGTCACCGACATTTGTCGATGACAGTCTTGACACACCTTAAACCCTGAAGCTTTAGGGGGAGACATGTCTGCACACTGGGAAGACATTTTGGTGGGGAAAAAATAGTCTCTCAGTCTGACATAATACGAGAAGCTTTGGATCCGCTTCGGTAGGAGTGGAAAGAAAGGAACTGACATTAGCGTGAGGATGTGGCACAGATACCAATACAATAATGCATGCAAAAATCACATACTGTATGGATATATTAAAATACAATGCAATGTTTATGCACAAGACGGATACCTCAGAATTTAGCAACTCTCACCAATCATCAAGAATGAAAAGAAGAGCTAAGTAATGAAATCAATGGATCAAGTTCTGAGTGGCACATAACTATGTAGGCAGCAACAAAGAGGCATTAATATTAGTAGACGTCACTCTCGGGCCATGCAAAGGACGATATGATATAAAGTGCACTACCACAGTTTGTTTCAAAGGAGTGTGTCACCGGATGGTAAGTGGAATTTTCTTCTTAATGCTCCCCAGAAACAGAAAATTGAAAGTGGTACCCTGGGCCTTTCGCAGTCTCTTATGTTGCAAATAGAGGAATTGTGGTGTGCCTCATTCTTGAAAACCTTTTCCACTACGATTTGTTTTATTTCCGACTCGTGTGTTGTGCCTGTGTGTGCCCCTAACCTGTCTGCTTCAGTGATTTGCATTCCTGGGAGGTGTATGTACTCCTGGGGGGTGTATGCTCTCCAAAAAGCCTATTCTTCATAAGTTCAGCACTAGTCTGGACAACACGTATGACCTTGTTTCGCAATACTTGTCGAGATAAAACATGGCGGCCATACTGTCAGGCTGCCTTCAGTGCCAAGGCAGTCTTTAGTTCAAACACATGTATATGTTTCACTGCATCCTCCGGGCTCCACAGGCCTTTGATGTTCAGTTTCCCCATGTGGCTCCTACTCCATGCGGAAAGCATCTTTTGAGGTGGTTACTGAGGGATTGGATGTTTGAAGGGCCTGCCCACTGCGATATTCAGTGTGTTCCAAAATAACGCCCTCCAAGGTTATAACAACCATGTGTTATAAAAGTAAACACAATTGCTCAAATGCTGTGCTAACTGTGCAAAACGCAAACCAGTCAGACCTATAAAAAAGAATGCATCCTATTTGCATAAAAGGAATTTGAACCATAAAAAACAGTACTAGGCACACACATACATTCCTTCATACATACATTTCCTCCTATTATGGAAGAAATACAAAGCCACTATCTACCCAGTCTAATCTCTTTTGGTTTGCAACCTCTCCACTGTCTCATCATTATACAGTAATACATTAAAAAAATGCATTGTTTAAGGTAAGGATGGTAATGGGCTCTAAATAACTGTCCATGGATTTCAGTGGCTTAATTTGACACAACCACCTTTCTCAGGATAACACTCATACGATCTTCCGAATTACATGTACGTGGAGCTATACCTTCAAGGTATCATATCGGACTGCAGTTAAAATAAAAAATAAAATTAAAAACTTATAGCACTGCACTCCATTCCTGATCCAGCGCTCATGTAGGTCAGTAAAGGCAGCTGTGGCTTTATGTGCATGGAAGTATTCCATAAAGCAGAGGCGCCGTCTGGAATAGGCAAGAACGCACAGATTGGTCATTCCTGGGAGTCCATACTCCATCCCGGAAGTGGTAGCTGCCCTAAACTGCCAGCCAATAGCTTCGTGGTGAAGGGATGACAGAGTCAGCCTCATCTGCTCACCACTTCCCTCCACGTTTGTAGTCAATGAGTTCTAAACAGGCCCAGATGTTTGAAGGGAAGGGAGACACCACATAAAGGAAAGAAAATGCAATGGGTCCTTTGCATACTGAATGCACTGGATTATAAAGGTTCTTTGAACAGATCATTAATCCGCATTCCCACAGATACTGGGACACAAGAGGATGGGCAAGTTACCGTCCAGGCCACGTGAACGTGAGATGAGAATCAAGGGAATTTGCTGATATCTCAAGTTCGGATCTGTGAAAACTGAAGTCAATTTATAATGCACATAAGAAGGAGAGCTCAAGAGAAAGTGTAAAATAGGATAAAAATAAGCCCACCGATGTGAAAGAGTCATAAAGGAAGAAAATGTCTTTCCAGTGAAGCAAGGTATTAATTAAAAAACAGCTAAGGAAAATAAGCGCACGTTTATTTCACAACTAATTAATTTCCACGGTTCGTTCCAACACACTTTGTTGGTGTGTATTAAAGATACATTACGGAAAATTATGTAAATATTCAAATGCTGAATGAAAAAGAGAAACTAAACACTTATGATTAAAACAGTTGATGAATTATGCCTACAGCTCTATAAAAGGGACAACTTTTTGAGGTCACAAAAAATGACCGAAAACGTATTTATCTCAGAAATTTGGCATGCCCTCCAGACGCCATGGTAGGTCAAGGCTCACACCGGATGCTGAAAGCCAGTGGTGATTGTCAGTTCATGAGTTTGATCCCGGAAAGACAGACTCCATCCATCCATAGGTCAGTAAATAGAGTATCTTTAAACTGGGTGATAGTCACACCCGTTAATTACAGCCTAGAGGCATACTTTAAAAAATGCAAGTTATTATTCTAAAAGAGATGTCATTTAGTGGCACTAGATGCTAGCAATTGGTATTCCTACGATATTACATCTAACCTCTGCGGCAGCGCTTAATTTGATAAAAAATAAAAGTGCCAGGGCCCTTGTCAGAAACTGCAGTTTGCACCACATATTGCCGTTGTTCTTATACAACAACTAACCATGACACTGCTACCAGGGTGACGATTCAGACTGTTTGAGGCCGCCAAAGCATTAAGAATTGCTTGGGTGGCAGGTATTAGTTGATTTTAATGTTTATTGAATGAACAAACAACTGTTATTTGGCTCATCTTTAAATTACACAAACCGGGCCACCATGTGGCAACTGTTCATAAGCGCAGGTTCTGGAAATTATCTGCCGGTGCCGAGCACCGGAAACCATTGGCTCAAATTAAGCACTGCCCTGCGGACTGCCTTTGCAACCCCTGTGAGTTAACCATTGTGACTACTTATCTTTAAAACTCGAAATGAGTTTAGCCTTCACTAGTTTTAGTAGTGGGTTGTCTGAATCTATTATCAATCGCTCTTCAACATACTATATCCTACCGTTTTCAGCCAAGATTAGTTAAAAAAACGCATAGGAAATCTAACCATTGAGGCCAAAAGTTATGTGATTGTATGTCTTATGATGTCATCGCAGTTAAAGCGTGTGTTATATAATTTCTGTTGTCCCTACCAGTTGTGCGGGGCTCTGTCCTCCAAACGGAGTTGATTAGTTTCACTGCACCAGGCTCCATCATGCTCACAACGTTTTCTGCGCGCCGCCTCTCCTGTTTTAGGCTCCAAGCACTGAAACCTATCCCGGCCTCCCTAAATTCGGCTGTTCTCGATTCCACTGGTCCCTTTCACAGTTGCTGGGATCATTTCTCACTGTCAGGTATAGGTATGTGTGACTGCGACAGTAACAAGTACTCCTCCTTTGTGCAACATACACCACACCTTACTGTTCATGAAAAGCCAGTCTCGGCGTCCCTTCCATTTCCATAGTCCAGCCCATTGAATCTCATCTGCTCACTTTGCAGAAAGGTAAGGCTCACAATGGTTCCATCTCCTAGGGTCGCAGCCGCCAGAGCCAGGAGCACAGGGTGGAGGTTCAAACTTTCTTTTTGGTCAACGGAGCTCTAGTCTCAGGCTTTCTGTGACAGACAGACGCCTTCTATGCATACTAACTAAAAACAAGTCCATATTTTCATGAGTAGCTATCTTGCTTGAGAATTGATCACTCTTTTCAACCCCGGCCACCAGCCTCCTGCCTCCTGGAAGGGGTGAGGGGGAAATCCCTCTTAAGAGAAATAACATGACATTTTAGCACTGTATACTGGTAACATAAGGAATGGGGCTTTGACGTAAATGTAGACACTTGCATTAGAAGAATGCACAGTATCAGAAAAAGCGTGAGCTAGTGTGTCCCCACATCAAGAACCATTTTCAAGGCTAGTTAATAAGCATTGAATGCACTTCAACTGGTATGAGACTCGAAGCCACAGCCAAATAACGGTACATGAAGGATTTGTCACCCACGTCCATAGAATATTTAACATATACGGTTCACTTCCAACAAAATCATCTGAAGTTGTTTATGAACAGGACCATACCAGTGCGGCACCTAAAAAACAAACCCAAGATGTTTGCAAAATGCCAGTACTTTAAACTTCGGTTAGGAGTTCGCAAATGAGTTACTTGGGGGGAGATGTGTGGACTGGCACTCCTAACCCCCAGCTAATCAGAGTATCCGATTGTTAAAAATATACTACAAGTTTTGTGACAAAGTGGTTGCCAATATGCTACTGTTAAGTAATTCAGTAATATAGTTGAGTAAATGTGGTAGATTTCTCTTCATTAATTTAATAGGTGTAAGACCGGTTACCTTTGTAATAAAGTAGCCTAGCTAACCCGCAAAAGGATGGAGGCAACGGAATCCTTATATCTTTCCGCTTGCAATGGCCCTTGTTTGGATGAACTCCATTTAAACTGTGCCTGCAGCACTGGTCCTGATTGGCCTTGACCCGTATTCTCCATTACTTGGCCATTTTGCACCATTCACATCCAGCGTCGCTCTGGCAGGCGTCTTGGTGTGTTTTCATGCATCCAACAATTTCCCTTGCCTGTTGGATGTTTCGGGCATCATGATGTGCATGCCAGTATATCCAGGGCCTTTGTGGAGGGGGTCCCCATGTTGGATTACTTGAGTTGCCCTCAATATGGACTAGGCCTTCGTCTAAAAAACCTTGACTGTGTGAATAAAACCCATGCTGGGTGTCTAATCTAGGAATTTTCCCTTGATGTTTATTTCTTCACTTAAGTTCCTTTCAAGGTGCACATATTGTCAGACAGAGGCACAAGGAAAGTATGATTCGCCCAATTCGTTAAAGCTGGAAACCGAGGATTGTAAAGAACTAGTCTTTGACCCAGTGGCTTCTACGTTGCAATCATATTTTGGTGACTAGACAATGAGGGTGGGCACTTTCTATGCAACCCTCCACCGAAGCAATATCCAATCCAGGTTCCTTGATTTAAAAACCATGTCCTCTCGTTTATCACTTTCCAACAGGCTCACTAGACCTCAACAGGAAATGCAATGATGCGAATGGAAAGACCAAGGGAGTGCCTTCTCAGAGAAATGCCACTGTATTCTGGGCTGTGCCCAAATTTATAATTATGTTTATTTCCAGCATTTTTTGTCTATTGGTGGGGTCTGCAACCCCACTGAATTTCCCACCTTGTTAGCGGTCATGTCAAGGGATTTTTGTTTTGTTTAAGCACTCATTACCTCTACTGTCATATTTCTCTGCTCCACCAATATTTTCACATAATGGGAAAAAGGCAGAAGTAGATTGAGAGACCTTTCTCTAGGTTTTGGGGCAGGGGGTGGTTACTGAACAATATCCATGGTGGATACTGTTGTTTACCTTCGATGTTTTATGTTTGAAGACTATTTCATTCCATTTGGGTGACGGATATATTTGTTTTTAAACTTCTCTCTCCAAAGGTGCCAAAAGCAAGTAGTCAAATATTATTTCTGGAGGTTTTAAGGGGCTTGGACCATTGCTTAATTTGAGCCAGTGGTTTCCGGTGCTCTGCACCAGCACTTAATTGTCAACACCAGCATTAATGACAGCCTGCCACATGGTGATGCTGTTTGCTTTCTTTCCAAATGAACACAACAATAGTTGTTTATTCAGTCAATATACATTAAAAGTTACTAATACCTGCCATCCAAGCCATTCTTGTAAATTTGGGGGCTTGGAATGGTCTGAATGGTCACACTTGTATAAAGTGATAGTAGGTGTTTTGTACTGGCAGCGCTGGAAGGGGAGAGATGCAATGGCCTTCGGACGAGAGCGGTGGCATATATCAGCTCAGGGACACCAAAACACATTGAGAAAGGTATTTGCCTAAACGGGTCTGTTTTCACCTTTTCTCCAATAAAAGTGAGTGCTGACCATCATTTTCGTGGAGCCGATATATATATTTTTTTTACAAATTAAGCCGTATTTGGAACTCAAATACAGCATGACCGTAATAAGACTCTGCTTAACAGCTGGCAGAATAATGTCTTTAGAAAGGGCCTGATTTAGAGCAGTTACTGAATTAAACCCCCCCCCCCCAAAAAAAAGTGCTCTGTTACCCTACCCTCCATCTACCCCCAAACAAACATCATTTGATAGGTCCATGACTGCAAAGTGACTATGCTGCAAAGTGTTCTGTGAAACGATAATCGAAAGCTGGCCACACTCCTACTAAACAACATCCTGAATACAAACCCCCAAATCATTATAGAAACTGCCCCTTGCTGCTATGGGCATGTGCAAACACTTCTTGCTCACTCAGGGTACTCTGGTATTACAGAAGGGACCACACTTGATAGCATATCCCCTTTGGCAATACAGCTTAAACTAGTGTGATTTCAAGGGTGCGTTCCCTCATTTGCATGTGGCGTCACCCCATATAAATAAGTGAATCTTTTCCGCCTGTGCCGTGCTACAGGCAAGCGGGCCAGGAGGAGGTGTAGAAACTGTGCGCCATACAGATGTGGTGCACATTGAACCCTCCCTATTGTGCTCTTAAAAGGGAGGAGAAGGGGTCCCAGGAACCGCCAGCCACCCCCCTTGCAGGTAGATGGAATATTATTGCACTCGCCTGCAGGGAGATATCATCCCCCTTCCTGAATGCAGATTTGGCTGCCCCTGCACAGCGAATGGCAGCCTGTGGCTTCAAACAGCAGGCCCGCCTTTTACTAATGTATTGACAAGTCCATCCCCTAAGATAAGGCGCTGTGTCCTGGTCTACGGCCAAAAAAAGATTCCTAAGAATACGCTGCGGGACAGAGTCGGACAGTCAGGCCGGATTGGGAACGCAAACAAGCCCTAGCAATTGCATCGGACCGGCCTGTGGTGGGAGGGGGGATGCTGGTGGGAAACACTGCTGCTGCGCTTTTGCTACAGGGGATCAATATTGCAGCACTGCTGCAAAACTGGCCCCCAGTAACACAAGGATTTGCAATGCTATGGGTCTCATCTTTGTACCTTCTATGTATTTAGCTATGCAGCACATTAGCCTGGGTGCTGAAACATCTACTGTTCTTTAACATGGATGGAAAAAAAGCACCAAACTGCGTGACGCACCAGGTATGGGAAAACCTGGAGAGAAATATTGCCTTTCAATGGGAAATGGTATAGTCCAAAGCTCTGTTTTTAATATAAAATCAGGGCCTTTGGTGGTCATATCATTGAAAATACAAATTTGAAAAAAATATTGTCTACGGGTGCTCATGGAAGACAATTTTTATGGACTGGAATTTAGAGAATGCTAAAGGGGTTCTGGCATTTTACTGACCTCTGCTGGTCGTTTTCTGTCAAAAAAGTTAAATAGAGGCAGTTGCAAGAAAAATAAGAAAAATAAAGTCCCAAAGCAGAAAGCAATACTGGCATTTTACGGACCTCTGCTAGTCGTTTTCTATTAAGACCGTTAAATAGAGGCAGTTGAACAAAAAAAAGTCCCTAAGCGGAAGCAGACAAGTCCTACGGCTAATCTCCAGAGCCCACAAAGTACATACACAAAGATACATAAAGATGCTGCATTCATCCATCAGATATAATAATGAATTCTGGACCATTCGCTTGAAAAGGACACATTGCATCTTGGAACAGAGTTTGCACCTTAAAAATGGACACAAGAAGAACAAGAAATAATTTAGATATATTGCATTATAATACTTGCACGTTTTCGTTACTGTCACAAAGTATTTTCCACTCTTCTTTCCACCCCGCCCCCCCCTCTAATTCCTTGGGGACCTAAGAGGGGCCCCTTAAGGCAGAGCAGGCATCCTACAAACATCTCCTGTGGAGCGATGAAATGCTGCTGGAATAACACCGGGCTTAACGTCCCAGGCTGTCAACCTGGCACTTGCCAGGAGCACTGACTTCAGAAGTAATTAAAGAGAAAAGGAAACGACTCAGTCCAAATTCAAGGGTACATAAACACACTGCAAATAAAACGGGATTTTATGTGAAAGCAATTAGTACAGATTGCTGACTGCCCAGGGAAGCCATCAATACGACTTCCAGGTACTGCACTCAAGCAGAAGCAATTAGCCTTTGTATGCACGTAGACTTTCCATTCACCGTGGTCTGCTCAGGAGCAGAGATGGAGGTGTCCGGAGCAGCTAGAGTTCTTACACAATTGTCCACAAAATTTCCACTCGAGCAACTTTAAAGGAGCCAGCAGCATCGCCGAATGACACTACAGTTATTTTTTTTAATCTCACTTTCTATTGGTTTTATGAAGTATGCGTACATGAACAGTGCAAAGTTACATAAACATATTCAAGAAGGCACTGGAGCAAATCCAGTGTTATCTGTTAAATCACTGATCAACAGCGGCATTGTTATGCCACATTCACATGGACTGCACTGGAGTGAATGTAGTAGTGCCAGCAGAACCTTGGATTGACACTAGTACTTTTATACCATATTCACACACCAGAGAAAATAAGGCTATCCTATGCCCGGTGCATATCAGACGCACACCAGACTCGTGAAGACCCTCCAGCAGCAAACCTAGTAGTGGTGGCGGCAGCATCTCCGATTCACAGCAGTACGTTTATAGCACATTAATGCACCAGACTAGATCTGGAGATTAACTGTGCCATTCAGATACACACCATATTCACAAGGATTACACTGGAGTAAATGTGGAAATGGTAGGAGTATCTCAAATGCACACCTGGGGCCGTATTACATAAGGTGCCCCAAGGGCACAACGTGCGTTTGCACCTGCTTTGCGAACCCCTGGGGCACTTTGGTATTATAGAAGGGGGCGCAGACGCTTGTGCCCCCCCCCCCTTTCTATAATACCGACAGCGCTGGTGCACGTAAAGCGCTAGCGCTATCAACAGAGGATGTTCCCTCATTTGCAGAGGGGCGTGCCCAATGCAAATGAGGGCATTTCTTGGATTCTGTGCCTGCGCCATATTACAGATGCGGGTGCAGAATCAAAGAAGCCCTCAGGAGGTGCACCGACAGTGCGCTATTTAAAAGTTGGCGCACAGCCCGTGCGCCTCCTGACAGCAGCTCATTGCAGGGGGTAAAGGGGGTCCCATGGACCCCCCAGACATCCCCCTGCAGGCGGGTGTAGTCACGGACTGCACTATCTGCAAGGGGATCTCTAATGCCCTTTGAAAGTGCAGGCGGGTGCCGCCTGCACTGTGAAAACACAGGGAAGCTGCTCCGTGTTTTCACATGAATGCGCTGCCTCCAGGGCAGCGCCAGTTTGCGGCTGCCCCCAGCACAGCGCATTCACTATAATGGGGCCCATTGGCATTCTTTGCGCCCAGAGCACCTTTTCAAAGGTCTGCTGGGTGCAAACAATGCCAATACGGAATATATCGCCCCATATTCACAAAGACTGCACTGGTGCAAATATGGACATAGTCAACAAATCTTTGGAAGGCCAAGTGTATGTCCACGCCCCAATAACAACATACAGGCCAAAGCCTTCTGCAACTATTATTCTAAAGATCTTGCTGACAATAAACGATTCCTTCACAGACAGGATAAAAAATGGTAGAAAAAAGAACTTAATTACTATAAATACCAACAAGTTACTTGGCCATGGCGTCATCTTCAAGTGAAATCTCTTGCAATGCCTTGAAAGGGTGAAACTCTTGAGGATGTTGCCTTGTGGTGTGTTAGACCAAGTAAGCAAACTGTGACTCAACATTTTTTTTAAGCACATCGGGCGGAGTCAAACTTCTTGCCAAATAGTCCAGACCCATCAAACAGCATATCCATGAGTGATGCCTGAACGTCGAAGCTTGTGGACCTCATCCACGCAAGGCATCTGGGCACCATCTAGTCCAGAGTGCTCGATCTAAACAGTTGTTTTCAGTTCTGACAATATCACATATTTGCCTGAGTCTTGGGGATCCTGAATGGTCTGTGCCAAGTTGGCGCAGAATTCCTCTGGGACTGCTGGCAAGATCTCTGACCCTATCTCATAAGGCATGGGACTACCTACTAAGCAACCATCTGGTGTAGTCTGACCACAGTGCAAGGATAGCTGATAAGGACATCCTCTTTCCGAATGCCTCAATTCTTTTCAACTCTCCCGGGGGGGGCGGGGGGTTACGACAACATAGAAAAAGAATTGGGATTTACTCTGCTAGTAGATGTCTGAACTACCTACTCTCATTAGTAGGACGCTGTATCGGGAAGGCAGGGTCACCTATGGCAAGTCTGTGGCAGTGTGCTACTAGTGTTTTTACAGGGTCTTGAACAGGGATGACTTCAAGATCCCATGAGGGTGTCAGTCAGGGCTTCATTGAACAGCAGAAAGGGTTAGACGAGATCTGCCCAGTACAATAATTTTAAGTCCAGGATAACAGTCACATGAATGAGGCTGTCTTTTGCGTTTGAAAGCAGAGGGAGAACCCAACTCCATGTCCGGGGAACTGTCCAATCCACTGGCCTCTTGAAAATCGAAATAAAAAAATTATATTTTTGAGCTAATTCACCATCACCACCACCATTGTCCCCAAAAGCTGGTTGACTCTGGTCAGAGTCTGATCTGAAAAGTTGTTGGAGTTTTGAATGGCGGCTTCCAGGCAAAGGCGCTGTTTTATCAGAGCCAGAATGAGTTGGAGCCGGGAGTGCCTGAACGGTTCTGGGGACCACCTTGATCAAGACTGATTCTGTTTGGACAGGCTAATATGACCGGCGTGTCCTGCTTCAGCGTCAGGCATGCAACAACATGGCAGAAAGTGACATGGATTGATCGTAGTGCCATATCTACAGTTGGAGCTAAACCCGAAGCAGGTTTCGGAGGCACAGACAGCTCCAAGGGCAGGCTAGTCGGCAATAACCTGACTGGGGGCCTCTGCAGATTAAAGGACCAGAAGGATCCGACAGGGTGCCAAAGCATTGTAAATCGCCTCCTTAAACCCCAAAATCTGTTATGGAGTTGTCAAGGGTGTTATAATTCAGGTTGTATCGGGATCAACAACAGAATGAATTCGAGAGGGGGACCAGGAACAAAGGGCACCCTGAGATCTTTGTGATTTCTAAGAAGGAGGGTAGCAAGGCTTGGATGAGGCCTGGTAGCACTTATATTCTTTTCTGGACTTTGTATTACCAGAAGACTAGGCCCGTGAGTACTACCTTCCACAGAAGTGGAATGGGGAGAAGGAAAGGGTCTGTGCTCCGACTGCCAGCAGGAGTAGGTTTTATGAGGCTTCCTGCAGTGTTAGGCAGGATACAGCTTGGCTTCAAGATCCTGGATCACCTTGGGATACATCAGGACACACTTCATAATACTTGGAGTCGTAGGAGAAACCTTCGACACCAGAGACACACCGTTTTCGGATTCATCACAGATATGAATTTTCAACAGATCCTACAAGGTTTAAACCCCATAGTTTTAAGAGGGGACATTTGCCCATACAGATCTATAGAAAGAAAGGCACTGATGCAAACATGCTTGCATGGCGCTTATATGCGTCTCCTGCCATCACCTCAGGGGCAGAGCAGGGTCGAAAAAAAGCTGCATGATGCCACTTATTGGTGCAAAAGACCTATGCTAAAAAACCTTCAGGATTCAGTCTGGCACCTGGGAATATTCTAAAGGTGAGGAATCTGCAGTTGGAAGTATCCATCAGAACACCACATGTACATAATATTGGAGGGAAATAATGATTACAGTTTTATGCAGTAAGTGGTTGTGAGGGCCAAACAGCCCTTACCCATTGCCGGAATACATTCCCCTTTTGCCCTTCCCACTTTTTAGGAGTCTGGATTTCCTCTCATACCCCCTTACGCAGTCACTGATCTGTGGGTGCCAGCACCACTCAGGGTGCTGGGTGTTCAGGGCAGCCCAGTGACAGCCGAGGTCAAGGTGGTTTTCCTATCCTAGCAGACGTGGTTGCACTTTGTGATGAGGGTACTGGTGTTTGCAAATGTTGGCACACAGTGGCCACACCAGTTAAGAGGAGTTTCCCCCAGAGTAGCAGTGTTGGAAGTGATGGGGATATTTCAGCTTTAATTCTTCCTTCGACCCAACAATAAAAATCCACCAAACAAACAACCTTGGTGCCCATTCCGGGATATATCGGAGAATGCCTTTTGTGGGTGCAGTCTCCTAAATTTATAGTATTTTTTGTTGCAGTGACTTGCTTTGTTTTACAAATGCAGTTGTAAAGTTCACAGTACTCAGATGCTACTGAGCACTAGATGTAAACAACGGTACTCACACCTCATTGGCGCCCTCCGCCCTAGGTGTGGATGCAGTCACTTCACTGTGGTGACTCGTAAGTTTCTGCAGACCTTATCCTAGGTATAACAGTGCAGGTTTCTCCCTATGTTGCAGTACTGATGCTAATTTCTCTGGCCTCTGCTTCTTCTGAGTAGAATCTTCTTTGCAGAAGGGGACCTCGAATGCCCCTCCTAAGCAGTAAGTCATCTCTCTTCCTTGAAGAAGGATCCATGCAGCCCCATATGGCAGACTGAGCGAGTGTCCCCACGTGGCAGGTCCCAAACCAGGCAAGTTAGCAGTTTTTCTTTTTACCCGAACCACGGAGCCCATAGAATGTATTGGTCAGCACTGAGGAAGACCCTTAATTCAATATAAGAAATCTTAAACACTTGCTGAAATCGCTGGACCATTTTTATACTAAAGGTGCAGACCATGGATACGGATGCTAAAAGTTAGATCTAAGACCAGCTCTGGGCAGACGTGCCATTTGACTCATTTCCCTCAGCGCTAAGTTGACTGTGGCCAATCCAACCTAGGAGGCATCACAATAGGCACTGACCTGGCAGTCCTTGTCCTACTGTCTCCAAAATCTGGGGTTCAAGCAGTATAGCGAATATTGCAGAACTCTCCCAAGGCCTCATGAACTCATCACATGAAAACAAAATACGGATCAAAAGCTCAGAGAGCATACTTGTTGGCTTGAGGACGTGGGCAGCGTCCATCTTCACAAGGGTGTCCAGTATTAGGAAGCTCTGGGGTTTAAAATTAGGGTTACCTACACTGTACAGGGTAGCAAGAAATTATTGACCGAATAGTCAATGGTGGTTGCCACCCGAGGCAGTTGAAACCTTTAGAGGGCTGCGCCTCTCTATTAGCCATCAAATTCAAGAATGACTGGCCAGGTGGAACCCACTATGAATAAGGGCAATCACACGTCAGGTCTGGCAACATCTCAAACTTGTAAACACGATCATTTGGATACCATGAGTTTCAGAAAGATGGTCTGAACAGTTTAAACTCAGCACAAACAGGCCCTAAATGAGGGCCATTCCAGTGAGGCTGGGGCTGTACATCTTACATCATCACATCACAGAACAAGTTACAAACTTGGTTTGTTCACTCCCTTCACAAAACAAACGCAAATGATGTGAGACACTTATTGGCACGGACAGTTATGAGGCAAGCAGGAGTAGCTAAACAGCCCATGCAGGTCTGCTTAATACTTCATTTGAAGAGCTACAGCAGCATCCGTAAAGGGTCATCGGGTTTACAGCACCCTACCAGGGGTAAGCATTTACAGTTCAGGTCTCAATGGTAGTTTGTTCATGGGCATGGAAGAACACGCCCCTTTTAAGAAGCCCTGCTAGAGTGAAACTGGAGACCAACCATTTAACTGCCACAGGTCAGTGCACATGGAATCTACCACCAGCCTCCTCAAGCCCAATATACAACCACAGCTTGCTATAAGAAACTTCCATAAGCAATGTGGAATTTTGAAGTAGCAAACCTTTCATTGCCCTAGGTTTTGGAGTCGAGGATTCTGTACAAAACGTCTTCCATGGCTCTGGGGCTTTCTCGTGGGTGTCTTGACGTGAACTGCATAGGTTCAGAAATAAGCTTGTGGTATTTCTGCACCATCATTCCACGGCCTTCTGTTTGGCACGATCAGGTTTTCTTGAGGTGATGTGCAGCTCGATGCTCCACCACAGACTGGCATTCACCACGCTATTCAGGGCTCAGTGCACAGCAGAGTCCAGAGGAGGTGTCAACCAGATTCCAGAGTGGTTTATGTCAGAACACACCAAAAAATAGGCGGAGCTCCTGTTTGACCCATTTTCTCACTGTTTCATTCAATGCAATAAAGCATCCCAAATCATTCCTCTGTGTCAACCTTCTTGCTCCATGATGAGTGGACTCCCTCCCCCCCCACACACTTTTCAAAGTGTAATCCCAAATGACCTCTTGAGCATTCTACCAATCCAACTCTCCATACGCATTGGTAATTATGCCTTAGGGGTGATTTGCTCTTCGCTGCTGAATGCTGCTATTCTTTTAATCTTGTATGCTGCCATTGTTTTTAACTTTTGTCCTCATACCCACACTACTTACCTGCCTTGGGCGATTCGAACGGAAGCTGGAGTTGCTTTGGCACACTTCCTTTCTCTCCCTTGGTGCCATGAGGTACCACCATTTTGGAGAGCTGGCGTTCTAGTACCTCCGACACACTGGGCTACATTAATGCGCACTGCCCGGAGGTGAACGCCTTAGGGGTGATTTGCTCTTCGCTACGCATTTGCTGCCGAATGCTGCTATTCTTTTAATCTTCTATGCTGCCATTGTTTTGAACTTTTGTCCTCATACCCACACTTATACTCAAAGCTTGCTTGCACACTATTTACCTGCCTTGAGCGATTCAAAACGGAAGCTGGTGCTGCTGTAGCACACCTCCTGCTCTCCCTTGGTGCCACGAGGAACCGCCATTTTGGAGAGCTGGCGTTCTAGTTCCTCTGATACACTGGGCTATATTAAAGCACGCCCAAGGCAAGCCCGTCTGCGCCCGTCAGCGTCCCGAAAGACGCCAGAGCCAGCCACGCTGCCCGTGAGTCCTCTATTATCAGATGGAGGTCCCCTCTATTTAGGCTGCCTCTATTAATGTGCGCTCTCTTAGGAAACACCATGCAGACATCTTTGAGCTTTTAGAGGCCAACTCACTTGACCTGCTGTTTTTAACTGAAACCTGGCTGGATCCCTCAGATCTGATTGTAGCGCTTGCCACACCTTTGGGCTATACATTTTTTAGAGCTGATCGCCCCAAGGGGAGAGGGGCGGTGTTGCTATTATTTATAAATATAAGTGAGATCTCCGTAGGGAGGATGCTACCTCATGGGGTGGATGCAAAGCCTTAGACTTCAGTATTCGCTTCTCAGTTCACATTACATTAGGAGGTTCTTTGATCTATAGGCTCCCAGCCCAGTGGGGCCTTTTCGCCAGACTTTTGGGATGCTGTTATCACTAGGACGGTTGGATTTACCCATTATATTGTCCTGGGTGATCTTAATATTCATCTGGATCAAGTGGACAGTAAGGATGCCGTGACCTGCTGGATGTTTTACATCTGGCTCAGCTTGACCAGCAGGTCAGCCTTCCTGCTCATCAAGCTGGACATCTACTTGACACCATCTGTACCAACTTCCCTATATTATTAAGGGACCCTTGTGCGGTCACCTGGTCTGACCATTTCATAAACCACTTCTCGTGGGAAGTGTCCAATACTGAGCCTTTAACACGTTCATGCCATAAATCAGCCTGTGGTAAAATCGACCCACTTTAACTTAATCTGGCCTTGGAAACTTCCAGGCCCAGTCTGGTAGGAGAGCTTGAGGAATGCTTGGCTGGGTTCTCTAGCTGGGTCTCGAATGCAGTTGCTACGGTGGCCCCACTATGTTCCACTAGATTGGCTAGGGAATCTCTGCCCAAACCTTGGTTCAATCCATCCCTCAAATGTAAGACCCTTTAGCGGACCTGGCGGAGGAGTGGCTATTGCCCGGCTAATAAGCGGAAGCTCAGAGATAAGCAGAAGATATACTATGCAGCCATCACACTGGCTAAAAGGCAATTTTATTCGGCCCGTATTGAATTAGTCAACAACAACTCGAAGGAAATTTTCTCTATTGTTCAATCAATCAATCAGAGTACTTGTAGAGCGCGCTACTTACCCGGGAGGGGGGAGGGTGCTGCTACTGCTCGAAGAGCCAGGTCTTGAGGACTCTTCTGAAGGCGAGTAGGTCTTGGGTCTGCCTTATGTGGCGAGGTAGGAGAAAGATCTGCCTCCGGAGGTCATTCGTTGGATGCGGGGGACAGCGGCGAGGGCTAGGCTGGCAGAGCGGAGCAGGCGGGTGGGGGTGGAGAAGCCGAGTCTGCTGTTAAGGTAGGCTGGTCCGGCATTGTGGAGTGCTTTGTGTGCGTGTGTGAGGAGCTTGAAGGTGATTCTCTTGTCGACGGGGAGCCAGTGTCGGTCTCACAGGTGGGGAGGGTAATGTGGCTGCAGCAGGGGACGAAGACGATCAGGCGGGTGGAGGCGTTTTGGATGCGTTGAAGTCATCGTAGGTGTTTGGCTGGGATTCCTGCGTAGAGTGCGTTTCCGTAGTCCAGTCTGCTGCTGACGAGGGTCTGTGTCACCGTTATTCTTGTTATGGTCAGGATCCACTTGTAGATCCTGCGGAGCATGCAGAGGGTGTTGTAGCAGGAGGAGGAGACTGCGTTGACCTGCTTAGCCATGGAGAGGGAGTCAAGGATGAATCCTAGGTTGCATGCATGGTCGGTGGGTCTTGGTGCTGTTCCCAGTGTGGTCGGCCACCAGGAGTCGTCCCAGGCTGAGGGGGTGGGTCCGTGGATGAGTACCTCTGTCTTGTCCGAGTTCAGCTTCAGACGGTTGCTCCTCATCCAGTCTGCGACTGCCTTCATCCCCTTGTGGAGGCTGGTTTTGGCGGTGTGTGGGTCCTTGGTGAGGGAGAGGATGAGCTGGGTGTCGTCGGCGCAGCAGAGGATGTTGAGGTCCACTTGTGCGAGGGGGGCCATGTAGATGTTGAACAGCGTCTGGCTGGGGGATGAGCCCTGGGTGACACCACAGATGAGGTCGGTGGCTTCGGATCGGAAGGGTGGGAGGCGGACGCTCTGGGTTCTGCCGGAGAGGAAGGACGTGGTCCAGTCAAGGGCCTTCTCTTGGATTCCGGCTTCTAGAAGGCGTGTCTTTAGAGTGCGATGGCAGCCCGTGTCGAAGGCGGCCGACAGGTCCAGGAGGATGAGGGCTGATGTTTCGCCATTGTCTAGTTGGCGCCTGATGTCGTCTGTGCCGGCGATGAGGGCTGTCTCGGTGCTGTGGTTTCGTCTGAATCCAGACTGGGACGGGTCCAAGATGATGTGGTCTTCCAGGTGGTGGGCCAATTGCCTGTTGACGATTTTCTCGATGACCTTTGCCGGGAACGGGAGCAGGGAGATGGGACGGAAGTTCTTGGGGTCCGCCTTGGGCTTCTTGAAGAAGGCGTTGTTTTCGGCATGCTTCCAGCTTTCCGGGAATGTCGCTGTTTTGAAGGAGATGCTGATGACCTTCCGTAGTTGGGGTGCGATGGCTGCGTATGCTTTGTTGAATACGTGGTGTGGGCACGGGTCTCGAAGATCCTGAGTGGATGGAGTTCATGACCTTGCGTGTCTCGTCCTCGTTGAACCAGGAGGTCAGGCGGATCGTTCAGAGTTTCACGTCCCCTCTGGCCCAAGCAAGTGTGTCATCTTCAACTACTTGTTGTGACACACTTTCCTGTTTTAGGGATAAGATCCGAGCTATTCAAGCAGCATATACCTCCCGTAACATAAGTATGGCGGCATCTTTGGAGTGTCAATCTGCTTGTACAGCTCATTTGCTGTCTGTGTTTAGCCCAGCCGACCCATTGGATTGTCTCAAAATTCTTAAGGGTCTAAAGTCCGGCTCGCCCTTGGCTTCCTGTCCTGTTAGGATACTGGCAGCAGTTGCTGAGGTCGCAAACGCAGAAGTGAACACCATCATTAATATGTCTCTCCAGAAAGCGGTGGTACCACAGGCTTGGAAGGAGGCTAAGATCTTGTCACTCCTGAAAAAGCAGTCATTGGACCATCTCTCTCCGGGGAATTACAGGCCTATCTCCCTCCTTCCTGCTTTGGCGAAGGTGTGTGAGAAGATGGTAAATAAACAGCTCACCGATTTCGTGGAAAAGGAGGCGCTTCTGCATCCAGCCCAATCGGGGTTTCAGGCGTCCCACAGTACAGAAACAGTGTTGGTGGAGGTGGCGGCGGCCATCCGGGAATGCTTGGACGCCGGCGGGAGAGCTGCATTAATTTTGCTTGAGCTCTCGGTGGCTTTCGACACGGTCCCACACTCACTTCTTCTGTCAAGTCTGGCCAAGATTGGTCTGTCGGGTCTGTCTCCGATCTTTTCTGGAAGGGCGGGTCGAGCAGATTTGGATCCCACCGTCCTCCTCTTCCCCTCAACCAGCAACAATGGAAGTCCCCCAGGGATCCTCCCTTAGCCCCCTTCTTTTTAATATCTACGTTACTCCTTTGATATACGTGGCGGAGGAGCTGGGGGCCACGGTGATGGCTTACGCTGACGACACCCAGTTGCTTTTTACCTGGGACAAAGACGCGACTGTACTATTGGTTAAACATTGCCTATCATCGATCTTTAAATGGCGGGCGGAAGCACAGCTTAAGTGCAATGAAGAAAAGTCAGAGATTCTGCTATTTGGTAAATTTCCCCTTAACTTTAGAGAGCAGCTCTGGCCTCCTGAGTTTCCACTACCCACCTCATCAGGGAAGCCAGTTAAAAATCTGGAGGTTTGGTTCGACGAATGTCTCTCCTTCTCGACACACATCAAGAAGCTGGCTGGCTGTTGTTTTGGTCTGCTTAAAACTCTCAGAAGATTCTTCCATCTCTTGCCTCAGGCGGTGAAGAAAACTGTCACCTGTATGCTGATTCTGTCATGGCTGGACTATGCCAATGCCCTTTATGCTGGTATCTCGGGCTACCTGCTGAAGAAGTTACAGGAGGTTCAGAATACAGCAGCCAGACTCTTATTGGGCCTGTCGGCTAGGGACAGTGCCCGTACACAGCTGCGTTCTCTCCACTGGCTCCCCATGGTGGATAGAGTTCAATATAAACTTTTGGCTCTGGCCCACCGTGCTCTCAACGGTTGTGGTCCTCTCTTTTTGCAGAGGCCTCTCTATTTGCAGAAGGCGTCTCTCCTTCTATGTTCCTGCGCGCTCCCTGCGTTCTTCAGTCTTACGTTATGCTCAGGTCTCTCGTTTTAAGCTTCAGAGCTCATTTGCAGTGAAAGCGGCAGTTGCTTGGAATGCTCTTCCTCTTGCCCTGCGCACCATCCAGGATCCAGCTGCGTTCAAGAGGAAACTGGAAACATCTATTTACCTGAAGCCCACTGCACATCCCCCGCTTGTCACCGCGCCGGGACACTCATGAGTAGCCGCACACGTTATAAATTCATAGAACATAGCATTTGGTACTTGTATATCAGGAACCCTGCCAGAAGGTAGCAGATATTCTACAGAGTCAAATATAGAGACAAAGAGTAACTGGAGACGCAGCTAGTTGCAGGGAGCAGAAGTGTTCTGTTATTGTATCACGGTGAAGCGTTCTGTAAGTGAGGGTATTTACAACTCTTGCCTAAATTGTAGGAGGGAAGAGTGGTCCTGATGGATAAGGGGATGTTGTTCCAGATGATAGAGAACAACTGTGGCTAATTCTCCACACTGCCTATAGTCTTAGTTTGATGGGGTCCTGGCTGTAGGAGAGGGCGAGCTTGTCAGACATATAGGCACGGGTTACGTTAACGGGTTTGGCAAGTGAGAGAGCCTTTCTATGCCAAGCCCATGATGTCCGAAAGGAGAATGTGCTCGCCAAATTCTTAAAGGGGTTTCTTTCCATACAGGCAGTGTTACAGGTCTCAGGTAGTTATCCTGGTGGGTGAGACAAACAAAAAGGTTTATTTTACGCAGACATTTCCCGTAAAATACTGAGTAAATTCAGTATGCAATATTATCTTGCCAATGATTAAGGACATGCTAACTTTAGCTTAATGGGCGGAGCGACTAGACTTACTACAAAGACAGACAGAAGGACTGCTAGGAAACTAATATAGAAAAAAAAACAAATGAAAAAAAACACACCATACAAATATCGGGCCCTTTTTTATAGACCTACCTTATCCATATCGCTGCAAAAATGTGATTTGATTCAATTAGTATGCATCAACAGCAGTCAAACAAGCACTTGCAATCACTTCAATAACAAAAAATATATCAAAAAAGCTCTTTACCCGGCTCTACCCTCCAGTCATTGCTTGCTGAACAGAGACAAATTTGGCTTATTCACATGCAACACTTTCATACGCATGGATTTTTTTTTACTATTCGTAATTGCCACATTAAATCTCAATTAATTCAATTGCACAAACTTGTCAAAGACGATTCATTAGGAGAAATCGAAAAGGATAGGGTAAAGGGACAATTCGTGATTAAACTCCAACAATTAAAGTCAGAGAGGCATTTATCTATGCAACTAATGTCATCCTTCCAGAGGCCATCTTGTGATAAAGCGGAAATGATGCATCACAACTTCAGCTCTCTGCTCTATTTGTGCGCCTATTCAAATCTACTGGTGGGGGGAAAGCGATTACTAAGTAGTACCACTCTCCGAAAAAGAAGACTCCGCCATTGGATTTGAGAACTCTGATGGCCGAAGAGGCATATCAACAAAGACATGTTTCACTGCAGCAAATGCACAATCACACAAATCTGGAGGAAAAGGAGAATCCTGGCACCATGCAAATCTCAGCTGACTAAAACCAGTGCCAACCAGGGGGTGAGAATCAAGGGAGACAAAATTGATTCCCCCAAGGTTCTGAAAGATCTTGTTACCAACAAATTCAACTCCATCGTTACCTGCCTGACACCGGTAGCTGGCCCCAGCCTTATTGTATATAGCTATGAATTGATTAGTCAAGAACTTTTGTGCCATCAAATTTCGCAAAAATGATACCCCATTACAGAGATGGTTTGATTCAGCATGTTCTACGGCTCATAAACTACTTTTATAAAACCACCTTAGAGACCCGCAAAGTCTAGGTTAAAAAGGCGGCATGGGGTGACCTTGAAGCAGCATCATCAAACAGAGATCACAATAGATTCCGGGATATCATAAACCACCCCACCTGTCTGATAATGCCACCTCTAAAATCGAGATTTACATCCCAGCTGGAAGAATGTTGGTGCATTTTGCTGAGGTTTTTAACTCGGGTAGCATGAAGGGTAATCTAGTTGAAAAGATAGAAACTCCAAATGTAAACTATGTGGCGCTCTTTAATCTTAGTAGGTATACTGAAGTTGATGAAGTAGCCTGTGCAATTAAGAGATCTTCTGAGAAAGTACCAGGCCAGGATGGTGTGCCAGTGGATATTCTTAAGTCGGACATCACCTTTTGGACTCCAGTTATCACCAATGTCCTGCAAGCAATAATTCCAGGCACCTCGATAGCATCATGGAGGGAAGCAGCCATAGTCCCCAAAAAGAAGGGATAGAAATAGTCTTAACTGTGACCAACCGATCTCCCTCCTTGATTCAAACTCTAAGATCTCGGGATGAGTTTTACTTACAAGACTGGGGAACTGGCCAATAGAAACTGTTCTATTAGAGGTTTGATACGGCTTTCGGACAGGTATAGGTACAGTCAAGCAGTCCCTTAATCTCTCCTCAATAATGGGCTAGTATGACAAGGCAACTGGAGGTTCACTGCTCTTGGCCTTTATGGACAACTATTGTGCCTTTGACAATGTAAACTATGGGTTATGTTAGACTTCAAGGAAGTGGAAGAGGCCCTCATCATCCTATTGAAGAAATGACATACGGATACTGTAGTTACCATTCAATATGGCGCTAATGGAGAATGTACATCCCCACAGAGTTCTGAATGTACCGTATGCCAAGGTTACGGTATCCTAGCCCCATTCCTGTTTTTTTTTATTGTACATTAATGGTTTGGAATCTTTTCTTGTTCAACATGGTGCTGATGTGCCCCAGGTCGGGAAACGTTTGATACCAACCCTGCTATATGCGGATGACGCAGTACTTTTAGCTTGAACTGCAAACGCCCTCCAGATTTTATTAGATGCTTTCACGACTTTTATGGGTAGTCTTAATTTAAGGTACATTTTTAAAAAAAAAATGTATTGCACAGAGTGGACCAAGAAATACAAAATCAAAGTCATATTGTATTAGAAGGGGCAGAGGTCTGTAAGGTCACTACATTTAATTATTTGGGAATCATGTTTGACACTTTGTTGCAGTGGGGGCATCTGTTAAATGCAAGAGCGCAGCACTGTGCAAGGATCAATGAGGCGATTTTCCACTTTGCCAACAACCCGACACCAGTAGCTTTATACGGGGCGGGAATATGGGGTCACGTTAATTCTGGTGCTCTTAAAAGAGCAGAAAATGTTTTTTTTACGTAGACTCCTCTCGGTACCCACGAGCACTGCCACCCACATTAGTCACACTGAATTAGGGGTACATTTTGTATAAGATATTATACGATTAGCCGCTCTATAACTATGGATTAAAATTTGGCTTTCACCAGAGCCGACACTTTCCCTAGAGCTAGAGAAGCCACTAAATATCCATTCGCTTGCTTATTTCAAGCAGTCTATGTTACACCTTGGTGTCCCAGAATATTTCTCTAATCCTGAGTCGATTGATAAAAATAAGAAATTAATGATTAGAACTTTGTTCTAAAGCCAGTTGTCAAAGGAGAGGGCAGACAGTCCCACTATATGCTGAGTGCATCCTTGTATTGTTTCCTCATAATGTACCCTTGTATAGAATCCTACTTAGCTACTTCAAGTTATTCAAAACACAAATTTTATTTCACCCGCTTTTGCCTTCGCATTTTGCACTTCTTTGTAGCCTTCCCCCATCAGGCAGGCTGGTTTGCAAGCCTGCCAAAATATCCATGTAACAAATCCTCGTCTCAGCAATGTACTACTCATCTTACATTATTTTTCACTTTATATAGAACTTTGCAGAAACTTTTTTTAGTTCTAATCCTGCGGGCATCCACAATTAGATGTTATAAGCAAGGTATGATATATTTACGTCTTGAGACACAAGTAGTGCAGTATTACATTTTATATGCACAGTTTTAGCAGTGAAGAAAAAGTATGAATTAGAACTTTGATTAATATTTACATGTTTTATTATGCAATTCAATTTTTGTTAATTTGAATATCACTGGACTTGGAATGTTGATACAAGCTCATTTAAATATTTTGTCTGGCCCGATAGTATTGGACCAACTGTTTTTGTATGTATGAGCTGACAGTATTCCAATTTGAAATGTTATGCTTTGAATTTAACTTATGGTATTTTTCTGAATAAAGTTTGACTAACTATCAGTACCAACCAGCTTAACAGAGCATTATCATAGGATCATTAATGTACAATTTGTATGCTGCTTGGAAGCCTAGCCATACTCTAGGGGTAAGCTGGGATACAGAACGCTTGCTAGCAAGGGAGGTAATGGGGGAGAAAGAGTGAGGTGTGGGGGAGAAAGAGTGAGGTATGGGGGAGAAAGAGTGAGGTGTGAGGGAGGCACAGTGAGGCATTGGGGTTTACGGGAGGAGTAGAGATGGATAACAGTCAGGGGAAGGAAGAAACAGAGACACCTGGATCTAACGACGAAAGGATTACTCTGAGCAGAAATCAGAGATATGTGAAAGATGTAAGGACAAACAGCCCGTTGAGGGTTAACTTAGCGCGAACATGGAGGACAGAAGGTGACACATGGAAGGACAAAAGGGGGTAAACGGGGGCTCACATGTCGTCCATCGTGTTTATGGCACTCCCCCGTGTACTATCCTACATTTCTAATATGTATAATTAAGAATCGCTGTATTCGAATCACTATAAAAACAATGCCGTTTACAGAACAAATATAAAAAGACATCCAAGGGGACTGAGGATGGATATTTTTAGGTCTTGCATATTAAAAAGGGGGTGCACGGTCTCGCACAAGACATGTTGTGTCGGTTACCAAGGACATACAGGGGCTTGGAGCACAGACGTTGCTTACCACCGTTTAGGTTTCCTTTCACGCTCGCTTTTTAGTTTCTTTAGCCTTTTTCTCAAACGCTACTTTTGTCTTTTGAGTTAAGCACTCCATGGGGCTGCATGTGTTTTCCAGCTGTCCCCAGTGTGTATTTCTCTTCCCCTGCACTCAAACTTACTATCTGCTGCCTGTGTGCTTCTTCCAAAGCTCTCCATGTTGCGTTAACCCTTGTGCACTCCCCCAGTTGCTTTCTCATCTGTACTTTCCCCCCCTGTCCACTCTACAGTGCTCTCTATAGTTTGTTCCCATCAGCACTCTTCTTGGCTCTCGGTCATCTGCTTTCCACCCTACCCACACCCTTGGGGTTACTTCTCCACACTTGCACCCTTCATGTTGCGCCCCTCACTCATCCCCTCACCCATGCTCCCTGTGTTATTTCTTTCCGCCAATCACCACTCCATGTTCAGTCTGACCGTGATGTTTCTGCTTCCTCTCTATCCCATGTTGCTTCGGTCCCCATGTTGGTAACTACAGAGGGGAAAAAGCAAGGGCGACATTTTGCAGGCACATGCGTGCCTGTGTCAAAGATTATTTTGTAAAACAAATCTTTCGCCATACCGCACAGCATCATGGATGCTTTGGAGCATGATAAAAACATGGCTGGGGGAGAAAACTGAAGATACTTTAAAAATTACAAGTGCAGCGATCTGGTTAACATCTATAGCTTTAATATTTTTTTCAGGGCCCATTCCTGCAATCCTTCAGAATATCAGCCAGCTAAGCTACTCATGAATTTAAAAAGAAAAAAAAGAAACCATCCACCATGCCAGCAGTGCAACTGGACAATTCGTAAAACGTTATTTAGAGCAAGTGAATTTGAAGGGATAGCTGTGTACAGGTGTCTCTTTCCCTAGGTCCCTCCTATATGGAGTGGCTTCAATTTATTCAGAATTCTGCTACATACGAACTCAAGAATCTATGAACGATGGTACATTTGATTAAAACACCCCTTTCTCTAAACACAAATCAATCGGGAAGACACGGCAAACAAATGCAGATGCATTCTATACGATAAGAAGGCACCTGAAATTAATGATACCGAGCAAGTCAATTCAGCTAAAGAACTGGGCACCATCACTGACCATCAACTAACCCTCGGAAAACCAATCAATCAGTTACCCAGAACATACTGCCCTCAAGACATAGAAGGTGTGGATACAGAGCTGCAAAGTTGCTGATTTAAAGTTCGACAGATTACGGAATCTCTTCTTCTAGGAAAGTAAAAAACACAATATATGGAGTTCTGAGAGAGAGACCGGGAGACGTGTTAGAAATAGCATCCTCAGATCTCAGACTCTTAATCACCTAAGGTGAGATTGGAGGACAATGACTGACGATCTAGGTTTGGTGAGCTTTACTGTATTGTATTGTATTTTAATTGCATTTATATAGCGCTTACGACCCCGGACGAAGTGTCGAATCGCTTTTTCGGCAAGTAGCACCCTACTCCAGAACCCAAAAGAATTCATGGTGAATTAGTATAGTGAAATATGAATTAATTTGAGCGGTGGATATGTTAGTCTGTTATTTGGATTGAAAAGGATAGTGGAGGGATAGAAGAGGGAAGGGTTTGCATTTATATAGCACTTGCTACCCCTGAAGAGGAGTTGCAGCGCTTTTTGGCAGGTAGCACGCTACTCCGGAACCCAAACAGGATTAGTGGGGAATTAGTCTAGGGAAATATGAAATTAATTTGAGCAGTGGACAGGTTAGTTATTTTGATTGAAAATGGAATAGTGGAGGGATAAAAGAGGGAAGGGTCTAGAATGTATTTTTTTTTTTTAGTTCATAGCAGTAGAAGGGGGTTTGGGATGAGTAAAGGAGAGGTGGAGGGTGGAAAGTCAGAGGGAAGGGTTAGAAACGCTGGTTTGGTAGATCTGAATAGTAAAAGCGGTATGGGATGATGCAAGGAGGGGTGGAGGATGGACGAGTCTAGAAAAGGTTATTTTGGGGATCATAGTAGTGGTATGGGGTTTGGAATGAATGAGAGTAGAGGTAGAGAATATATTGAGAGCGGTATAGGGTGAGAAATAGGGTAGTGCACTGGAGAGAGTAGTAGAATGAGGTTTGAAAAGAGTCAGAGTGGAGGTAGAGGATATATTGGGTGAGATATAAGGTAGTGCATTGGATATACTGAATTAGAAGCAAAATAATAAATAAAAGATACATAAGTACATAAAAGGAATATATGTATAAGGAAGATAATATATGTAGATTAAAGGTGGATTTAATAAACTCAGACTTTCAAGTGTTGCTAAACTCTAAATTAATTCGTTTATTTTTTTTAATTCAATAAGGAAGCAATTATAGATCAATATGATAAAAAATGTACTTAATCATGCAGTAAATTATATGCATGTTAAAAATAGAATAATGTAACTATGTAATATGTGAATTTGTTAAGCAGAACTAACAAATATCTATATTTTTAAAAACATTATACACGTTCATACAAAGCAATATACATATGTAGGTACACATCTATAGTTCTAATAAACGCTTATATACAGAGGGATTTGCTGTGTATTTATGTTTGAGTATGGTGATTATGTGGGGGAAGAGTCAATTCTTGAGTAGTCTTCTAAAGATAAGGTGGAGATCTGTGGATCTTATGTTTGGGGGTAAAGAGTTCTATAGTATGGCTGCTTGAACAGAGAAGGATGAGCTACCCATGTTTTTTTCTTGTATGGTGGGATTTTGAGGCAAGATGCCACTCTAGAGAGGAACATTCTAATCTATTAGCAATTCATATCTATTTAACTACATGACCAACTATCGTCTTCGTGGAAAACCCATTATAACAGGCAATGACCTATGTTGAAATAACCAAAGCATGAGGAAATGACTTGGTGTTTAAGCCACCACTTTCTCTCAAATGGAACCAAATTATAGGTCTCTGGTGTGGAGTGATGCTTACAGTCTTATAGCAAAGCTAAGTCAGATCCCTTGGTGATTCTGCATCGGCAGCAACAAAAGTAGAGAAAAGCTGGTAATCCACCAAACAGGACAGCATGACCCCAAGATCGCTGTGACCATTGCATCCAATTTGTATCGAGACAGGGCCTTAACAGAGTAGCTGTATCAATGAAATAAGGAGGTGGAAGGTGCAACTGCAGGGCCAGGAAACCATGCATCCATCACACACAATGGAAAGCCCAGCCTAGTCTGCGTTCCCAGAGTTAAAGGTTAAAAAACCCTACAGCTGCCCTTGTGGGCATGCAGGAAAATGTGAAAGTGACTCTACTGAAGAGGCCCTGAATCATAAATCTGTGGGTCACACTTCAAGAGTACGGACGACAGAAAACACATTAAAGGCTGCTGAAGGTGCAGCACGGGCTTCTCATGTCAAGCTGACAAGCTAGGGGCAAAGAATAAGAGATTGAAAGGTACCAGTTCCAGAAGGATAAATCATTCACCTGGAGCAGAAACCCCAAAACAACTTTACAGAGTGTCTGAGACTATATTAGGACGCAGGATCTCCCAGGCAGGGTTAATTTTAAAGGCAAAATAGAAACTTTTTCAGCAAGGTATTATGCCTATGTTCAGGACATCCTACCTTCGAGCTAGAGGTAACATGGGCAGAAGGTGGCAAGCGTTGGGGCCATTTCACACATGTTTGATGCCTTGGGCAAAGTGAAGTCTTTATCATCCCAGGACGGGAGTGTTGAAACAAAAGCAGCCCTAGCAAAAATGCCCAAACCAGTCCCACTCCCTTAGTCTCCTCGTGCTATCTCTCTTTTCTATGCATCCATTCAAATTCTATCCCTCTCCTATCGCTTTTCTCCCTCTCAGACTACTTTTTCTCTACCGTCCCATTCCCTCTCACTCTAGAAGCCGTCCCTGCATACTACAGTTAACCACAGGGACCTGCGGAAAGTGACAGGCACCAGCAGCGGCCATGGCTCTGAAAGCCGGCCTCCAAGGGCTCCAGCCCACCGGGGAAATGCCAGTACGGCCCTGCCTTATCCTTCCCTTTAAAGGCACATCAACATTTGAGGCTTTCATAAGCAATCCATCCGTACAGCTCTGCTGCCGGAACCAGTGCTTAATTTGAGCCGGTGGGGCCACCGGTGCACATTTTTGCCGACCGGCACTTACTTTTCCTCTTCAGACATTTCCCGAGAGCAAGAAATGGAAAAAAAACACAAAGGAGAAAGATGGAAAAATTGTTGCAAAGGGAGGAACCAAAACGCAAAGTAGTGAAGGCAACTTTTTAATTTTTTTACTAAAATAATGCACAAGCTGGCACCAAGGGCGGCCTCTTTGGCTAGTCCAAAACCCAACCACGCGTATGGACCGTCTCTGTGCCATTTTGAGATAATGTACCAATTCAATCTCCTACTTCTTTTGTTGGTTCAATAAAGATATCACAGCGCACACGACACACAAATTACATTAAGGAAAAAGGCTGCTAGATTCACAAGCCTTACTTAAAACGCTTCAGAGAAATATAAAACAGCTACTGACTTGGAAGGCTTGTCTCAGCTTGTGCCAAGAGCGGCCCCCGCTGCCAGAAAACGTAAGCAAAGTCAATCAGCCTGTGGCGAGGAAAGGAAAACAGAGAATTTATCTCTTCTGCTTCCAATACATTCAATGCTGAAATCTCGAGCAGAGGTATTTTTGTTTTCCCCGGGGTTCATCGATGAGCGTGTCAATCGCTCTTGAGTGACGCCAGTTGTCAAGTGAGCCCTGGTCATACCTTGAGAATCTCCCACCTTTGTTTTTGCCCCATTTATGGATATACTATTAAAGCCTCTATTAAGAGACAGCCATGTGGCTCTAGTATTCAGATATTGTTTCAAGACAGAGATCAAATCCCTAATATTAAGATAATCAACACTTCACATAAGTGGGTCCAACATATGTCCAGGAAGGCCGGGCCCATGAACGATATCTAGGTTAACCACAGATCAGGTCATCAATTTCCATTTGAATCAATAGCTTATGTGGATTTCGAGAGAATCTGGCATGGATATGGCCCGTTAAACCTATGCTGAACACCTCTACTTTATATGGTCCATACCATGTCTTCATTATGCCTTGGCGTAGTTTTCTCTCAGGACGGAAGGTACTATTTGAGGACAACTGAGGACAACTGAGTGAAGAAAGGGCAGGTTGGCCAATCTCTGCTCCTTCGCTTAGGTACAGAGTGACCCAAACAACGCATTTCATGTCATCACACCATGGTGGATGCATGCACAGGATTCCGTACATGCCAAGGAACGCATGCACACACCTGCCAACATGTGGGAGGGGGCGGGGCCTAGTGCAGAGAAGTGCATACTAGGCACTTTTGAACGATACGCCGCCCGAAGCCCTCTCCTTCCCCCGCAAAAAAGGCGAGCTGAGGCTGGTGCCAATGTCCTGGCGGGTTTTTTTCACACCCCTTAATGGATATTAGCAGTTTAAAGCCTCTGAGTGGGTTTCAGCTCGTGTGATATCGGCTCCTCACCAGGAGATCGTGTGATGGGTGCAGATATCGTGTATCATGGGGGCACCATGTGAGTTGGCATGCATGTGTTCGAAAAGAAGGCACCTAACCCTGAGAGCTGCACCGAGCTGTGAGTGACGACTTCATGGTACCAGTGCTGGCGGGCAATACTCTACACTGCTCACATGGTGGTCCTCAATATTTTGAACAGGTGCAGCACTGAGGCTGGGATTGCACAGAGCCTCATGCACGTGCATTTAAAACCCTTTCGAACAGGTTGGCATCTGTGTGCCTTTCTAGAGCATAGTTCCGTAGGCTGTGCTGAGGCTGATCCAAATAACGCACTTTTTCAATATCTGGAAAACTAAAGAATCAGCACAAACAGCAGACAGCTAAGTGACAGCAGCATGACATTTTTTCCGTGCTGATGTGGAATATCTCTTAAGTGAGATTGGTGCCAGAACTCATTCACACACTCATCCTCCTATACACTCCTCTCCGTGAGTTAAGCATCCACTCTAGAGATCTGTCTTTAATCTACGCGTCACGCATGCCTTAAGGGTACATTGCTCTGTGAGCAATGAAAGCTTGTACAACTCTTGCTGGATCTGTTCTGCAGGAAATGGAAGCTTGCAATGATTGCCTTCTACGAGAGAGGGGAGCTTGCTGCGCTGTCCCTGTTCTGTGAGGCAGTGAAGCTTGCACTAGTGCGGCCTGATCTGTACCTGTTCTGTGAGGCAGTGAAGCTTGCACTAGTGCGGCCTGAGTTGTACCTGTTCTGTGATAGAGTAAAGCTAGTGCTGAGGTTACCCTAGCGGTACCTGCCCTTTGAAGGAAAATTGCACGGGTTCTACCCAAGGTAAAGCTGTTCTATGAAGAGGGCGTTTCCACTGCTGTTCCCCCATTTCATAAAAAAAAGGATATTTTGAAGAAACTTACATTACCCGTCCAGGCTAGTCGGAAGCTTTAATTGGACCAGGGCATAACTAGTAGCGGGCCCGAACGCAAAGGCCTTGGTTTCAATCACAGCGTTTCTGTTGACCAAAAAGTGTGACCCTGGGCAATTACTTTTCTTGCCTCTGCCTCCTTTTTAGAGATCCTTACATTTGAGAGCATCTTGAAATAATTTGGTTCAAAATGTACACTTGACAAAAGCTTCCCTATATGTAGTCTAATACACCATAATGTTGCTCTATCTATAAGAGTAAAGGCCTATATAGGAGGCACAGGCGACCAACTTAACTCGTGTCACTAATAAAATGGTCATGAAGGCTGAAGGGGGAAAGAATGCGAAGTCTATCCAGGATCTGAACCGCACAGGGGCTAATGAGGAAACCTGATTTCAATCCCAACTCCCAAGCTTGAGCAAACAGCGTCAAACTAGAAAATGACTTTTCATTACTGTGTCTCCTTTTCAATGAACTTCACATTTGAGAGCACATTGAAATTGTTCAAGATGTATTCTGTACAACAACAACTTCTGTATGGTTTAATGGACCATAATGTGTCTCCACTTATAACAAAAACACAAAGGTGTGTATAGAAGAAACACAGGGTGTGGTTCACTAATTTTAATGAAGGCCATTCAGTGAAGTGGTATAACCCAAGGTTCTAAAGTGAAACAACCCAAAATACACTTGCTTATGCAAAAGTTTTAAATAAAGTTACAAGCTCAGATCCCAGTCGGTGATATTCGCAGCAGGGCAGAAAGTTCAGGCTGAGCTAACAGCTGCTCTCCACCTTCATGGAGCTGCTTTTCAACCCAGGCATCAACACGGGGATGGGACAGCGGAGAATTATGGGACCTGGCCGTCACCTTCTCACTATCACTGCCCTATCAGCAATGGTAGTGAGGTAGGAGATTCTTTTGAGATTGGGTGCGCAGTTGGCAGTCTCAAACCCTGTGCACTCCTGCTGCAAGGGTGGCTTGGCAACTTGGGCATGGCCTGCCTCGTACGGAAGGCTACAAGTACTCGCCACGTAAAACATGCTGTACGAGCTGACCGCCTCACCAACAGCAGGATGGGAGACCTCTTCAAGGAGTAGGACCTCAGGAAATTTGCCCAATTCCCCATCCCCCTTCTGAGGCTGGTGAAGATGCCATACGAAGCAGGGATTATTTCACAATATTTGATGCAAGAGATCTGTATTCCTAGGTAAGATGTATGGTCCAATGTGGGGATATTTGAACACTAAAACATGTTGATGGAAAGAAAAGTAGGGTCCATTGCTTGGCCCTCTTGTTTTTAATCCTGTGATAGGGAGACACCAGGTAGTTCACCCACATACAATTTTAATATAGGTCTGCCAATTTAACAAAGAGAACATAAGCGTGAACAAAGCGACAACCTCACCCAAACTAGAGAAGCCATAGCCGGCACACTGTACACCCAGTTAATAGCAGTCCTCGAATGCTTCCCAGTGCAAGATATGGAACCCACTGATTAAGCATATGCTAGGTAGGTGAGCATTTATCTTCCTATGTGAGTACATACATGCAAGGTAATTCCATAAGAGGTTTGACTGTTTCTTGCAGAAGGTTTTACTTCTTGTATGTTTATTGGTTTATTGAAATCATACAACAGTCCTTTAACACCTCTCTCTCACTTTTTAGTGCGTTAGCTACCGGTGTTGCAGCTGTCCTCTATATGTGAAAGAGTAGTGTGAGGATCCTTCTGCCACTTCCACTCATCCTTTTCTCCTACTTTGTGTTAGGGAAGTTTGCACTGCAGCTGCCATATTGTACCATTGTTGTGAAGTTCGGTGTAAAACATTTCACTGCACAGAACAATTGACCCACGTTGTCGATGCTTATTTTAATGCATAATGACTGAAGAGTGAACACTCAGAACATATGTGCACAGGGTTTACTTTTAGTTTTACGAACCACAGTTTGGCATTTTAGCCAATAGCACTTTGCATACTGGGGTTTGAGCCTATATTGAAACTCCTACAGGCAAAACTACATGCTTGACAATGCAACATGCTGTTGTCTGAAAAAAAGTACATGTTGGTATCCTGTGCTGTATTGCCAAATCACAGAGTGGTTAAATGCAAAATCAGCAGTTAGACATGTCTAGAGTCATTAAGAAAGGAAAATTAATGGCCTGTAATCCCTGCTTCTTGAGCCCATCCTCTGGGCTTGTGCGATTTAAGGGACTGATTTACAACACACTGATGTGCTGTGCATTGAACAAGTGCAGCACACACTGCAGGTGCTGCCCAACAAGTGCTGCCAGTGCTCACTTTGCTCTCAGGTGCAAAAACCTTGAACTTCACCTTCCGGATTAACAGTGGGTTTATTAGTTGACAGCTATCAGGAGATGGTATCATGAAAGATACTCCAAAATCCAATCAGTAACATCAAAGTCATGCAATTTTAAAGGTTTAAGTAAAAACAAATAGCAACAAAAAGCATAAAGCCCTAACTGTGTGTACCTGGTCGTGCTAGACATTGACAGTCATAAATTCAGTCCGACCGCGATGGAGTACAGGCCGGATATAGGAACCAGGTTACTCCAGCTGAAAAAGTTACCTTCTCAAAGTTTGAATTTAAATTTGAAGGGGATTTGTAGAGCGCATGGCTGCCCGTGAGCGTCCCAGCGCTAACTGAAATCCAGTGGTCGAGTCAGGCGGAGGCAGGAAGAGGTCAGGGGAACAGCCATGTCTTCAAGGATTTGCGAAATGACAGGAGATTAGGTTGGGCACGCAGGTCCGGTGGGAGAGAATTCCACATCCTGAACGCCTGAAAGGAGAACCGCCGACCCCCAAAGTGTGTTTTCTTGATCCTGGGTATTTGGGTCCGATGAGCGTTGGATGAGCGGAGGGTTCTGTTTGTGGTATAGGGTGTCACAAGTTCTTTGAGAACAGGAGGGGCTTTTCCTTGCAGGATTCTGTGAGTTAGGCACATGGCCTTAAACTGCACCCTTTGCTCTACCGGGAGCCAATGGAGTTCTCTGAGTGCAGGTTTGGCAGAACAGCGATTTTTTGTGCCTGTGAGGATTCGGGCGGCCGTGTTTTGCACCACCTGTAGCCTTGAGATGACTTTTTTTGGTGAACCGAGGTATAAGGCGTTGCCGTAGTCAAGTCTTGACAGTATAAGGCCCTGTATAAGTAGTTTTCTTGACTGAAGCGGGAGCAAAGGGAGGATCTTACGGATGGAAAGTAGTAGGCCAAAGCATGTGCCCGCGGTTTTTCTGGCCTGTGTATTGAGGGTTAGTTTATCATCCAGCCAGATCCCCAAGCTTTTGATATCAGTTTTGGGGGTTGGAGGGGGGCCCATGCTGGGAGGCCATAGAGACTCCGGGCGGAAGTGGGACTGGTTGCCCAATACCATTAGCTCGGTTTTGTCCCCATTGAGCTTTAAGTGGGAGTCGCTCATCCAGCTGACTATATCCCCTAGGCAGGAGTACAGATCGATGGTGGGGTGGTCTGACTGGCTGAGGGAGACGACCAGCTGAGTGTCGTCCGCGTAGGTCAGGAGTTTGATGCCATAAGGGACGACAATTTGTTCAAGAGGTGCCATGCACACGTTGAAGAGTGTAGGGCTCAATGAAGAGCCCTGCGGCACTCCGCAACGTATCGGGGTATCCCTGGAGATGCAGTCTCCCTCCGCCATCTGAAAGGAGCGGTTGTGGAGGAAGGATTTGAGCCAGTCGAGGGCAGTCCCAGTGATGCCAAGGTTTTCCAGACGTTGGGCCAGGATGCTATGGTTGACGGTGTCGAATGCCACAGGTCCAGGAGGATCACTGCCACTGATCCTCCTGCGTCGATGATCTTCCTGGCTTCTTCGACAACCGCTACCATCGCTGTTTCTGTGCCCTGGCCCGGGCGGAAACCGGTTTGGGATGTTTTAAGCAGCTCGTTGGACTCCAGGTAATTAGAAAGCTGGGAGTTGATGTATTTTTCCGCCAGTTTGCTAATGCCGGGGAGGAGTGATATCGGCCTGAAGTTAGCTAGGTTGTCCGGGTCAAGGTTAGGTTTTTTTATAAGTGCCTTCACCACCGCCTTCTTCCATCTTGTGGGGACAGTTCCGGATTCGATGGAGGCGTTTAATAGGTTGGTCATAGGTGCTAGGATGCTCGGGGCGACCTGCTTCAGATGTCTCACTGGAGCTGGGTCATGCGGAGATCCGCTTTTGAGGGCTTGTAGAATGGGACCAAGGGTTTCCTCGTTAATAGGATGGAACTTGCTTAACTCAGTGTCTCTGTCCTGGCGCTGGGGAGAGAGAGGGAGGGAGGGAACCGCAGGAGAAAGGGCCGAAAGTTGTTTGAGGATGTTTTGTATTTTTGAGTCGAAGAAATTGGCTAACTCGTTACAGTGCTCGTTCGAAGGGTTGCGTGCAGCTGGGGGTGTTGGCGTTTTTAGAAGTTTTTTCGTGATGAGAAACGTCTCTCTCGACAAACTTGCTGCCTTGCTGATTTTTTCATTAAAGAAGGAGATTTGCGAGTTTTTTAGAGCCTTTTTATAGTTGAGAATCGTCAGTCTGTAATTATTTTTACTGATGGGATCGAAGTCTTTCCTCCATACTCTTTCTGCTCTCTTGCAGATTTTCTTTAGGAGGCGTATCTCCTATCTGTGTAGCACGCACAGTTCAAGACTTCAGAATTTCAAAGGAAGAGCTCAATTGATGCCGGCCAAGGTTCCAGGATCTGGGAAGGCATCTCTTGGGGACCAGGAACTATCTACAGTAGAGGCAGCTGGGCCCAGGGCAGGCCCAGTTAAGTTCAGTTGCAAGTTCAGGCAGTGCCAGTTGTATCAGGTCACCTGGGCAGTTGCAGGGAGACCTCTGGAGTTTGATGTGTGCCTGTAGCTCAGAACAGGTGGTCAGCCACCTGACCCTTGGAGTCACTCTGGTTGTCCTAGGTTTAAGGAGATGTCCCTCTCTCCTTCAAGAAGCAAGAGGCTTCACGTAGCAGGGCAGTCCTTTGAGAAGCAAGACAGGCCTCAGGCAGGAGGGCAGTTCTCTGAAGTTTAAGGCAGTACTTCTGCAGTCTTTAGTGCACTGAAGAGTGGGTCTGAGGGTCCACTATGTATTACTGGTGCCAGCTTTGAAGTGGAATAAACTTCCGCAGCCCTACCCCCCACACACACAGATGGGTCTGAAATTACCTTCCTCCCTGCCCAGGTTTGTCACCCCAAGATGTCTGGGGTGAAAAAAACCTGGTTTAAAGTTCTGTGTGTGCTGAGGCAGCTCCTTTCAAATATTTATTGGGTAGGGAATGGCTTCACCCCTCCAAATCTGTCAGGATGGCCCTTTCCCAGCTACACTCAGGTCTTATTGTTCACTGTCTAGGCACAATAAGCACGCCTAATAGGGGAGCAATTAACAGGCCCTGGCAGCTGAAACTCCTAGAAGGCATCAAAGTTTAGGGCAGGGAAATGTCAACTTTCTAAAAGTGGCATTACCATAATTGTAATCTAAAATCAGTCTACCATTAAAGAGAATTTTAAATTACAATTAAACAGGACATTTCCACCTGATCGAAATCACATAGCACGTATTATCTATAATAAGGTAACCCAGTAAAGGAGAAGTAGACCTTACAGTTGTGAAAAATGAATTTAAGAGTTATTCACTTCCAGCACATGCAAAACTTAAAAACACATTTCGTACTTTTTAAATACAATGCGCCCTGCCACTAAGCAGTTTAAAGCCTACTTCAACGATAGCTTATATGTATTAAAAAGGAAGGTTCAGGCCTGACAAAAGGTTTATTTTAACAAGATGAATTTGATTTGATTGTTTCATTTATAAAGCGCGGGCTGTCACTCCGCAATGAGCATCCTGGCGCTGGTTGGGAGAAGAGAGAGAAGGAGCAGCAGAGACCCTATTTGAAGGATAGGCATAATTCGTCTGAAGATCCAGGTTTTCAGTGCCTTCCTAAACTGTCTGTTTTCAACAACCTCATGTGTGTTGGCAAGAGGTTCCAGGCTTTGGTTCCTAATGCAGCTACTGTTTTTCCTCCCTTGGTCTTGTACCTAAAGCAGGGGTATATGAGGAGGTTTGATGATGAGGATCTGAGAGTCCAAGTTGTGGCGTATGGGGTGAATCTGGCTGAGAGGTACATTGGGCGTAGGTTTAGTGATGCTCTGAAAATTATTACGAGTATCTTAAATAGGATTCTCTTATGTAGTGGAAGCCAATGGAGGGTTTTGGGTGCTGCGGATGCGGAGGACCTACATGGTAATTTCAGGACTAAGTGGGCCACAGCGTGTTATACCACTTGTAGTCTTTTTAGTGTTTATTTGCTCCTGCCAGGAGGCTGTTGCAGTAGTCCAAGCGCGAGAAAATCCGTGCCACTGCCACGGTCTTTCTTGCGGTAAGGGGGATAAAGACAAATAATTTTGTTTAATGACTTGATAAGGTTAAATCAGGTCCCTGCCACTGTCAATATGTGTGGTCGGAAGGAGAGAGCGGTGTCAAATTGCACTCCTAGGTTTTTGGCTACCTTGACAGTAGTGGGAGGTGGTGCCGTACCTTACGGCCACCAGGCACTTGGCTGGAAGGGATTTTCTTTTCCTATCAGAAGGATCTCGGTTTTGTCTGTATTGCACCTGAGGTCGTTGTCCTTTATCCACTGGATGACCTCAGCTAGACAGTTTGAAATTGAGTTCAGCGTTGGTGCAGTCTTTGTTCAGGGATAGAATCAATTGTGTATCATCTGCATAGGACGTTACTTCAATCTCAAAAGATATCATCAGGGAAATGAGGGGCCATGTATATGTTGAACAGCAGTGGGCTGAGGGATGAGCAGAGATGAAGGTACCGAGGGCCACTGCTTGCCCTCGATTGGTGAGAAAGGACTCAATCCAAGCTAGAACAGTATTGGAGATGCCACTTGATTGGAGTCTAGCAAGGGGAATATTGTGTGAGATGGTATCAAATGCAGCAGAAAGGTCGAGCAAAATCAAAAGGCCTTCCTGTCTTTGTCTGCTATAGTTTTTAGTGTGTCCGATATTCCCAGGAGTGCAGATTCTGTGGAATGCTTGGGGCGGAAGCCTAATTGCCAAGGGTGGAGGATCCTGGGGGTTTCAAAGAACTCAGTTAGTTCTTTGTGGACTAGTCTTTCCGTGATGTTGCCCGGTATCGGGAGGAGTGATATAGGGCGGAGATTGGCTGAGTCTACGTTTTGCTTTTTTTCCAAAAGATTCACTATGGCTAGCTTCCATTCGTCTCGAACTGGGCCTGAGAGTGGGGAGGAATTGACTATCTTATTGATTACTGGGTTGACAATGTCTGATTTGGGGAAGAATCATGGGGGGGTTGGGGGGGGGGGATCGAAGGGAGAACCTGATTTACAGGCGACAATTGCAGCCAGTGTCAGCTCAAGCAAGACTGATTCGAAGGTTTAGAGTGAGTGATCAGTGCTTGTAGGGTCGGGCTCCAAGTCCAGGTCACAATTTTGTGTGGGGAACGTTACAAAATCCTTTTGGATATTCTGGATTTTTCCCTCAAAGAAGATCGAGATCTGGTCACATAAGCTCAGAGAGGGAGGGATTTCTTTATGCAATGCTTTGGGGTCACTGTAGAACTTTATGACAGAATATTTTTGGGGTCTTGGTTGGCTTCAAGTATTTTGTTGGAGTAATACTCTTTTTTTCACTAATTTAATGTTGAGTATGGTAGTGCCTCCTGCTTGTTTTGAATGCATTTGGATCTGCTGCATCGTAGACTTGGCAGTTTAGAACTGCACACAGGCTGCAATGGTGGCAGAGGCATGTTTTAAAGGGCCACATAAATTAGTGGCACAATAAGTGCTGCAGAACCAGTAGTAACATTTAATTTACAGACCCTGGGTACATATAGAAACACTGTACTAGGGACACAAAAGTAACTTAAATGTGCCAACTGAGTGTAACCTGAGGAGCAAGGGCAAAGCCTTGTCATCAATACATCTTCGGTTGAATAGTCATCGGCGCAACAAGTGCTAAACAAAGGAACATCTTTTGTTCCTGTTTACCATACAAATGCTCTAGAATTTGAAGTTTCCACTTTTAAAATCATGAAAAGTTTAAGGTTGAAACATTGGTCCAGATATTGGAGACTTCAGAAGTTCCCAGCAGGAATCAAGAATCAGAGTTGCGGCCATTTAAACCCAAAAGCATGTTTATGGCACCTGTATCACATAAACTTTTGGATTCCTTTGAAACATTGATTTGGAATGACTTTGCCAAACTCAACCTTCGACCAATGGTTCAAAAAAACTTGAAGTATGAGGTTGGAATTATCCAAGAAGTAGCAACAGACGACAGACTTACTTTTCAGGTGGATGACAAGGGCGGTGCCCTGGTTATTATGGACAGAAGTTTTTATGAACAAAAAGTGTTGCAATATCTACAAGATACAACTTGCATTAAGTTAGATCAAGAATCAACCCTTACAATCATGGATACCCTGCAACAAATTCTTGAGCATGCCGGACAAATGTCATGGATTACTACAAACATAAGCGGTTTTCTCACCGTGATGCATCCAAGAAGACCCAAGTTATACATGCTTCAGAAAGTACACAAAGATCTTCAAGACCCGCCATTTCGACCAATAGTATCAGGTTGTGATTCTATCTTTACGTCAGCTGGTCAATTTGTAGATCATTTTTACAGAAATTTGTGCAAACTTGGAGGATGTGAAAGATACCACACATTTTTAAAATCTACTTCAAGAAATAAACGATCAATGCTCGCCTAACTGGATTCTATGTACAATAGATGTTACTTCATTATATACTTCAATACCATTGAAGAAAGGCATAGAGGCGTGCAAATTGGCCCTATTACAACTACCAGACATTGGCATGAATAAAGTTTTCATGTTGGAATTGCTGACATTTTGCTTACAACACAGCTACCTGCAATGGAAGGAAGATTTTTATTTACAAACCAGAGGAACCTCAATGGGTTTTTCAGGGGCTCCATCCTATGCAAATACATTTATATCTAAGTTTGAGTTTGATTATATTTTTTCCGATTAAGTATGGAGTTCCAATCTGGGGTTTTAAGTCAGATTTATTGATGATATTTTCCTTATATAGAAGAGTTCTAGAGAATTATTGGAATCACAAATCAATGACCTCATTTAAAAAAATGCACGGATCAAGTTCACACACAATATCAGTGAAGACAGCTTTTCCTTCGTTGATGTATTAATTATCAAAAAGAACAATGAATTTCAAACATCAGTGTATACAAAACCTACGGATAGAAATAACTTGTTTTTTTCCAGTTTTCACTCTCCATCATTGCTACAAAATGTACCTTATTCCCAGATGTTAAGGATCAAGAGAATAACATCAGAGGCAGAAAAGTTGGAAACGGCTTTAGTTGAACAAAGTGAGAAGTTCATGAAGCGCGGATACCCTCAAATCACTTTGGATCAAGCAATCAAAAAAACACGGTCAAAGGAACGCAATGAATTACTTACTACGAGATTGAAGACAAGACAAAATCGCCATGTTTTTGTATCCAAGTTTTCAACTAAATCAACCACAATCATAAAAATCATCAGGTCAAGGAGGGAATTGCTGAAACATGAGCCGGATTTCAAAGGCTTATTTGCAGAAGAGCCTTTGTTTGCATACACTCGCAGCAAAAACATTGAGAAAATGAGGTCTTCAACAAACGTAGTAGAGCAGAAACAATTCACAGGGATGCATAAATGCTATAACTGCGTCAACTGTAATAACGTGATTGCAGGTAACATTATCAACCATCCACACTCAGGAAAACCTATAACACTTAGGTAAAATGGAGATTGCAACACTAGTAATGTTATTTATTTCATCAAATGTTCGTGCGGGCTCCTCTATGTAGGTAACATTTCCCACAAGATTAAAGTTCGGATTACAGAACATAAGAGTACTATACGCACAAAAAGCACAAAATCACATCTTGTGACACACTGGATAGAACAAACACACTAACGCACAGTTGAGAGTTATGATTCTTGAAACACTAGCACTAAAACCAGGTATGGATAATGCCAGGGTGTTAGCACAGAGAGAAGTGTGGTGGACAAAATTTCTACAGACGTTAATGCTGGGCGGGCTCAAAGATAAAATTGAAAAGCAGTGTTTTTTATAACCTTCTTCATGAAGATTGTGAATATGCAATTCCTGTGGCAATCATTTATTTTCACATGGGTGACGGTTCATCACAATGATAGCAGTATTTTCATTCAGTATACTACAGGTGCCTACATATTTCAGTAAGTTTCAGCTTTAGGCTTCTATAATTGATTAGACGACATAGATAATGGTGGTGTACATTCATGGCACGGTTTCTTCACTCAACGGTTGCGTCATCCTCTGACTAACGTTGGAACTCAGTACTCGAGTTCTCATTTTGCCTACAGCCACAACGTAAGTCATAAACGAAGGTTTTCTGTTAGCTTGTCACCAGACTACACAAACTGTGAACGTTTCATGAATTACCGGTCCATGCGCATGTGCTAATATTCATTGAAGTATAAACGTGGCAAGTCACAACTTCATTTTCAACATCCTATAAAGTTTCAGAACTAACAATCACTGTTTAGGAATGTTTGGCATTTTCACCAATTCACATTATTTCTTTTAGTATTGCCTTGGGAAGCATGCATATAAGGAATTCTTTTTAATCCCTGGTCGTGTGAGACGATGTATCTCTGTTTCTTTGACACAAAACTATCATAAAACAAATGAGTTCTCATTGATGTTTTTTTATTTTTAACAGTGGCCCCTGAAGAAGGGATCAGTGTAATCCCTAATGCATTGGGCACAGCTGTATTATTCGGGATTATTGATGCAATGTTTATTTGTTGTTCATGTTTATGATTTTGTACAACATTCAAGTCACGTAATTGAAGTTTTTGATGTAAAGCACAGATATTCTTGAGTTCAGTTGAATAACAAAAATATATAAGGAGAAGAATTACGAAGTATGAGACAATCGCTGTGGTTTAATTTACATGATTTATATTGGTGTTCTTTAGCAAAACATTGTGAAATTTAAATACAATATTTTATACTGTGCATCCAGTACAATAGTGGTATTCCACCAGAAGTTTTGATTAGTTATTAGGTTGGCTGCCTTGACACTGGGTTGCACGCATTCTTTTGTTAAACTTGATCACAGTGATCACTTTTACAGATAGTATTTTAGCACTGGTTAGCAGTGGTAAAGTGCACAGAATCCAAAAGTCAACAAAAAAGGTTTTTTGAAAACAGGAGGGGTGAAGGCAAAAAGTTTGGGAGTGACCCTGTAGAGAGTACCAAGTCCCAACAGACAGACTTTAAAATTTGAACTACTGCAACATCCACCAAACCCCAGTATTGACTGCCTCTAGCTACCTGCAGGACTATCCTTGTCAGAATTGTCACTGCCATACGACAACTATTAAAGGTAATTCCATCAACAGTAGTTTAGTTGATACCACTTAGTGAGATGAGCTTCCCCATGGATGTATAGGGGTTTGAATGGTATTCTCTGAAATAAGTAGAAAAACCCTGGGTGCCAGGTTTTGCAATCTCAGCTGCTTTGGATTTTTCGTTTGGGTAGCAAATGTATGGGGATATTGTAGTATACTAAGGACACGAGGAAAATTGAACTCATTAACTCCAAGCATAGTTGGATTGGCAAAGGTACGTAAATAGCCAGGGCTGAAAATACTAGCAGTTGTCCCTACATTCTAGCTGAGGATTCTAGGTTTCATACAGAAGTCCATGTTCAAGCACAAAAAAACTAAAATCAGGCTGGTGTTTGCACAAACCTGTTCATCTATTTTAAATTATTATTTACTGAATAACCAACACATTCACTTTGCTGGGAGGAGGAGGAAAGCAGACAGTATAATTAATGTTTTTGTTGTTCCCAGACCTGGCAAGAGATTTCATATTGAGAAATCCATTTGCCAAGAGGTTTTGATTTTAGCTTGCAGCTAATTAAGACTTCACGATCATGAATAATTATGAAACAAATGAAAATATCATAATTTATATTGTTAAATAGAAATCAGACGTGAACTAATTGTTACTCAAAACTTCCCAAAGTACTGATGTGTGGGTGCAAGCAGGTGTAATGTCCAAATATCTGTGCTTGTCCGTTCTTCGAGTCTGCATATTCAGCACCATGGTCCACTAGTAGGGGTGGGCGGAATGTTTCATTCTGCCCACAGAATTGGCAGAATTTGGCAAACCTGCATTACTCCTTACTATAAGGAGCTCTGGGCGAATTTCCCCAATCGTTGCACAGCGGAATTTTTACCCACAAGGCTTCAGAAATGCAAAAGCGAGCGAGATGTGGCGTCCCCTAGTGCCATTTTCCAACTCGAGCAGTCAGAGACAGAGGGATGCCATCCGAGTAGATTGGCTACTGCTCGAGCAGATTGGCTACTCCTCGAGCAGATTTTCTACTTCAGATGCAATCAAATCAACTTGAATGGCAGCGCATTCTAACCACTGCCTTTTGCGCTATTTTTTTTGCGCTGTTTACGCTACTAGGCCAAATTGTAGCGTAAATAGACCGACATGCATATTTTCTATCTGTTGGTGTAACTCCGCAGAGATTTTACGTAAAACCCTCGGAATTCCGCGGAGTGAAACTCTGTGAGTCTGTCCACCCCTATCCACAAGTTGGGGTAGGCAATGCCAATAATCACGTGGTACAGCCAGTGTATGAAGTGGGCGGGAACTGAAGGGCACGGCGTGCCCCTACTTTCAAAAATTATCTTAGTCCGTTCCCCTACTTCTTGGTTTAGAAAAAGCGTACCGGGACTGTAGGAATAGCCGTACTTTTAAATTACACTTTTATTTTTCCGCATGTGTGGTGCAACGGTCATATTCAGGAAGGCCTCTGCAGTGCGCCCGACCTCCTCCCCTTCCCCGCTGTGGGGGCCTGCAAAGTGACAGTGAAAGGGCCATCAGTGTCGGCTATCTCTGATGGCCCTGCTGCAGCCGTGAGCGGTGATTCACACCTCATTTGTGAGGGCGCTGCCTGCCTGCCCCCACTGTGACCTGTGACAATGGTCACATAAGGAGGCTTTGGTGTCAAGCAGCCTGACAGACGCCACCTATCTGCTGTTTTGTTTGTTTTTTTCCAATGTGTAGTGCCCTACTCAGAGGCCAGTGCAGATGGCGGCACCACCCACGCCAGGCTCACTGCGGGCACTTAGAATCCATACATGGCAAACCTTTGGTTACAAATAAACAATAGAGGTGCTTTTCAACAATTTCATGAAACGAAAGAATCAAATGGCAAATAAAATACAGCGACAAGGAGCTGACAGAAAAAGAAGTATCCTGACGCCCTTGAACATACATTTGAAGATTGTGTTTTTTTGTTGACCTGTAAGAGCAATGATAGTGAGCAGCGCAATCTAAAAAAATCTGAGCAAAAGAAAGATAGCATTCTTCTTCCACGAGCTAAAAAGCATCAATCATTCTATCTCAAACATGTAATATTCAGTTTTAAGTAGGTGGACATGTGTGCCCGTACTGACACCCTTGCAAACATATATGTGAAACTGCAGCAGTTTGGATTCCAGCAGGTTGATCATCCATTTTATAAGTCTCAGAAGGATGAAAGTGTGTCACTGAGTTGATTTCAGTAACCTGGCATTTATAGTCCAAAAACCACAGATTAATCTTTTGTAGCAAGCACTTCCTGCACTACAAAATGTTGAATAAAAACAGAAAGGTTTTATTAAAGGTAAGACTCCAATTGCCATTTACTAAAACACCTAACAGAAAGCCTCTAAAGTACCAAATACGCATCAGTAAAACTTGTTAAAGTGCTTTCATTTAAACAAAAAAATCATAGTACTAGAAAAGAACAATGCACATTTGGTTTGTTTAGATAGTAGTAAATCTACACTCAGAGGTTTACATGAATTTGCCAAATTTAGATACGGTTTCGTCTGTAAAGGGATTTAAGTGGCAGAGAAATACCCACCAGTAGCTCTCAGGATGTCTTGTAGGAGCTTGCCCATCAGTGGAGTTCAGGAGTATTTTTTTTCTCGCTCTCTCTCCCTCTCTCCACCTACATCCGGTTATGGGAATCCACCAAAAGGTACAGAGCAGAAGCAGCATACCCTCTTGTTAAAAGAAAAGTGTCTAGCTGCCGCCTGGTAAGAAGCCTAAAAACAAGCAAATGCTTCCTAGCACACACACTGATGTGTTTTTCTATTCTTTATTTGCCCGAGTTTTTCATTCTTTCTTCATCTCCTCCTTCCTTTCTGTCCCTTTCTATTTGCTTTTTTTTCAGTTTTCTTTTTCATTCATTTCCTTTGTTTCTTTCATCCTACTTCTTTTATGGTCTCCTTTCTGCCTATTCCACTCCTGTCCTTGTTTGTTTCTATGGTTCTTTTTTTCATTGTCTATTTCAATCTTCTTTTTTTTTCTCTTTGTTACTTTTTTGATTCCTTTGCTTCATTCGCACTTTGTTTTTTATTGCTTCTTTTTCTTTTTTTCCTTTTCACATTTGTTCTCTTTCTTCACTTTGCATTTTACTTCTTTCAGTTCTTTTTTCATTTCTTTCTTCTCCTTTTGTTCCTACCTCTCCTTTAATTCCTGCACTCCACTCATCCCTCCTTTAGTGCTTCTGTCATTAAGATCAATCCCTCAGAATCTATGACATTTAATGGTCCTAGTTAAAAATGTAATGTATATGTTAGAAAAATTGTGCTTTATTTGCGAGTGTACAGGGGAGTATTTGGGCATGCATTTTACCCGTGGACCAATAAAAACCCATGCTTTTAAATCCTATAATGTCCTTGCCACCAGTAATTCATAATCCGGAGTCAATTAAGGCTAGGTGTGTTTCTGGTCAACAAACAATGTACTTCAGTGCGATTAGCGAGATGAGTGGGGTCTTTTGGGTCCTAGTTTACTTAATCCAAGAAGTCATCCAATGTATTGCATGAGATAGGTCACAAACAAGAACAAAGGGACAAAACTGTTTTACCCACAGGTCAACTTTCCAGAGAGCTGGTGTGGCATGGTGCCCTGTGACAATTACATCAGAACTGGAAACTAAAACGTCAGCATTTAAGTTGTGTGTCTTTTACGTACCCAAAATCTATTAACCTAATTTTAATTTTCTTGCTTTGTTTCCCGAATTGTACCCAAGACACTGGAGTTTTTGGGGAGTTCAATATGATAGAGAGTTCCCGAGTGTTTTTATAATGGGGCAGAATTGGGTTGTAGCTGAAGACAGTGCGAGTTTCATTCAGTGGGGCAGAAGGGTGTTCAGTGGGGATAGGATGTGGCACTATGGCCAGAGCCACCGAATTTGGAACTGGGGACCTGGTTCAGCCTTCATGCCGAGTCCATCAGACCACTTCTGAGGGAGCACATTCCCAAGATAGACCTTAGAAGAACTGGTCTCTTAGCACCAGCAGGTGAACCCTACCGGTGCCCAGTGTTGGTTAACCTTGAAGCCCTGTCCACCATAATCCATATTGAAGTTCACCTCCAGTCTTACGGGCAGGCCTACAAAGCAGCACACCCTAGAGCAGCAGTGACTGTCACAGAGGTCACAGACCCTGGAGGCCAGTCCACCTCATCCAATGGTGCCTCCATTGGCCTTGTTCCAGTAGTACTAATGCAACTCACCAGGGATTTGCAATGCACACCAGACAAAGGAGCATGTTTTCAACACATACTAACAGTCTCTGGAAAGATTTCACATCATTAATCTGAGTGTAACATGCAAATGCAGCGGTGAGAAAGGTGATCAGAAATGGTTAGAAAAAGGGAGGAAAAGTGCCAATAAAAGAAACTGCATGGCTCGGAGACAAATGGCTTATGATTCCACTTATAAGCGTATTTGGAATATTCTGTGATTGGAAACATGTCCCACATTGTAAATGAATTAAATATAAACAACTTATATATTAAACCTAAAATAAACATGTTTATCGATTGTTTGAATTAAATAACGTTATAAGCTGTAACTGGTCAGTGAAATGCCAATGCACTAAAAATTGGTATGTTTTGCTATTTCTAGCCACACCTCTGACTCCGCCCACTAATCCAATCCTCTGCTTATTCCCGCCCCATGAGTCTCGGCCCACAGTTCCCCTACTTTTTTGTCCCCACTTCGACCACTGGGTACAGCACAATAACGGACACTGCAAAACCACTTACTTCAAAACTCCTTTGAAGCAAAGAGTCGCATGCAGGCTTCGAGGTATTTGGTGGGTTGAAGGGAGGGAGGACGCGAGGCTGAAAAACTAGCGCTGAAGAGAAACTGATTGAGGGCCTGGGCTCCTGACACTCAAGGAGGTTATTCAGAGAATCCAAGAGCATCATGGGAGATAACGGTTACTTTGTAAATACACATCACCAACAAATGGCAACCAATCAGTTTACCTCATGTACTTATGAACAGGATGCTCAATGTGAATTATAGGATAAAAAACACTTGTTTTATTGGCTGGACCTTCTCGTAGACAGCAGCATCAAAAGAATTTCAAAGGGACCGAAACATGGCGCACTTAATTAATTAAATGTGCCCCACTGTCTTAGTTTTACCTATGATTTATTGTAAAAGTACTCGTATTCAATGCAAATTAATTTCCCGCGAATACAGTAAGACAAGTTATTAACCTGGCTGCTTAACTGGCACTGAAATATTATCTAGGGTATTATAAACATTTTGAAAACGTCTCTCCTGAAGTAAAAATCCCCTTTTCATGCTCAGTTAATTCACGATGCAGTAAAGCATCTACTGCTTCACATCTAATACACTGGGGCTCCTGGGGACACAAGGAGTTACTTTGCTTTTTCTTTAACAACTGAACTGGCTGATATTGTTCTTCGGTGACAAGAGTCGTTCCTAAATCTTTAACCCCTACAAAAAAGGCCTAATTCCAGGTTGATGGGTATTAAAAGCATCTATTTCTTTAAATGCTTCATTCGCAAGTTAATTCTCGTACTGCTCTTCCTCGGTACACACTTGAATCTCTTCAATTTATTTTAATTTTTAGACTGCTTTGCAATGTTTATTTTACTGTGCTCCTCTCACTTCGCCTCACTGCTGCTCGCTTTCTCCATGAGGTCTTTAAATGCATCCATGGTCTGGCCAGCCCATAACTCTCCTCTCACAACCAGCTTCCTTTTGCTGCTAGGGTCTCCGGCCAGATAAGTCTTGTTCACCCTCCCAGCGTACTGTATTTTCGCCTGTAGCTGTACAAGCCATGTTACTCGTTGTCTTCGTCACCTACACTTTCTGCAATTCTTTCTTTTTAAAAAAAAATAATAAATCTACTTTCTGCAATTCTTAAAACCAAAACATACAGCTCATCAATACAACCTTCCCTTGCAATGTCCAATCATTATGAGCATTGATGTTCGGTTCCACTTCTATGGTATCATTTGTTTTTCCTAGTCTGTTTTTATGCACAGTACTTAGGCCCAAGTGCTCCACAACAAATTAAAGTAATATCACAGACAAAGGACTCCATTAAATACACTTGAATTCTTATCATTTGCACACACTCCAATATATCTATATATTTTTTATATTTTTATTGGCATTTTCTTAATTGCAATATGAAAACATTCTTCAGTAGCAAAACATATTGACATATTCAAATAACAGTGGTGGACATTCAGTTGGTTGCATTATACACCAGTATATCCTCAGGAGGCCCCTCCACCTCCTCCATCTGCCTACCCACCCTAGGGGATTATTGTGAGACAGAGTGTGAGTCCATAGTATTCCAGCCATGGCTTCCATATTTTCCCAAACTTTTTGGGGCAGCCCCGTGCTTTATAAGTCGTGTTTTCCCCCAGCATATACATGTCCATACTCTTTTCCATTCAACCAGGGATGGAATGGTCTCCGGCACACACTCCAATATTAAATGCAAATTCCGCGCGTATTAGGTGCACACAAAAGAAATAGGAGTAATGTCTTTTTTGTCTTTTCTTGCTGGATTAAAGACAGAAAAGACAAAAAAGACATTACTCCTATTTCTTTTGTGTGCTCAACTAAAATGAGCAGAATTTGGATTTAATATTGGAGCATAGGCAAAGGATAAGAATTCATAACTTGATTGGCCTTGGGGTCCAACGTTTGGAGGGTCTAAGGTGTTTTCAGTCACCAATTGCACCGCATTGATAAACAGGAAGTGAACACTGACACTAACTCAGTAGGTGCCAATTCTCCTAGTCAATGACACCCCCCTAGCGCTAATATATATTTTTTTTAAATACATTTTTATTGTTGCATTGGAAGTATCACAAGAGAATATGTAAGGACACAGGCTGGCTTCAACATTCAGCCAGTACCCGTCAGTTACGCAACTTTTCTTTTTCGCTTCTGAGGAGTATACATAGATCAAGAAAACACATAGAGGTTCAACAGAACTCATAATATGTATACAAAGAGATGAGAAAAAACAACCCCTGAAACAGCCACCGCCATGCCCGCCTCCCCCCCCCCCCCCCGGGTTCTTCTCACCCTCTCCTGATGTAATTTCGTCCACTAGTCAACAAACTGGGTTATACAGTACGGCCTTTAACATGTCCACCCTCCGTTACCACCATTGGGCCTGTATCGTTCGGCAGGTTTACCAGCGTTCTCCTTCAGGTTCCCTGTGGAGTCACTCTAGCCCGTGATATCGTCTCCACTTTTCCCACACACTCCGAAACTTTTTTGGGCAGCCCCTGGCTTTATAGGTCACTCTCTCAGCCGCCATATATAAGTCGAGTCCCCTCCTCCATTCCTCCAAGTCTGGCGGTTCGGCCGCTCCCCAGCGTCGTGTAATGTCTCTCTTGGCCACCACCAAAGCCAGCACTAGGAAAATGATCAAGGGGCGGGCCAAGTCTACTTCGGTCGTCAAACCCAACAGAGCCAGCTTAGGGTCACGTGGTAAAGTAGTCCCTAGCGCTAATATTAAATACACTTGTTCAACTGAGGACGGGTGGTTTGACTGCTGTGACATCTACTCAGGTCAAAGCTCTGATAATCTCAGGTCTATGGCCCTGCAAAGATCAATCCTGCTCAATCATCCAGGCAACAGGCAAGAACCCTGCCAATTAGCAGGACTAGTCAAGATCATTCAATATTGGAACCTTAGGAGATGGGCTGAGAAACAGCGATTACCTGTGAGCTCCTGCGTGGACACCACAGATCCTATGGCTTCCAGTTTCTCTGGAATAGGGTTGCCTTCCTCCAGCACCATGACGAGCTTTCGCAATTTCTCGCATTCATCTTGCAGCAGCTGATGCTCCTCTTGGCGACGTTGCTGGGCACTGCTTGCTGGATTCATAGTCAGATGTAGCACTTTATACTGACTGGTGTCAAAATTGCCCTATTGAGGAAGTTCCACATTTTCATTACACAAGGCAGCAGTAACATCAACATTGAAATTGAAACACTTTAACAACTAACAAGACTCCAAGAAAAAACTAAAAATATAGACACTTTTTTGCAGCATTCCTAACAATATCAAACAGATGCCAAGTACAATCCCAATACTGGGCTTGGCCACTCTATACTGAGATCCATAATACAGAAGAATCTCAGGGGTCTCCAGCTCTAAATGATAGAAAAGAGATCATCACAGGTTTAGCCAAGTAGGACACGACGAACCTAGATAAACACAAACCTGCTTTGACGATCTTGATAAAAGCAGGGTATTCAATACTATGCAGTTAAATGATCAATTGAAAGAGCTAGAAAAAGATTGGAGGAGTGGGAGGTTTAACCCCTTCACTGCGGCGGCTATTCCGCCGCAGTGCTAAGGGGGCGGGGCGGAAGAGCGGCGGGCGCATGCTGGTGATGGAACCGCTCAGTCACCAGCGTCGGTTGCGCTGTGCTTATGACGGAGCGGTTCCGTCATGGCCCGCCCGCTCAATAGAACGCTCAGCGGAGGCGCGGAATTCGCGCCTCGCATGAGCGGCGGAGGGCCATGACGGAACCGCTCCGTCATCAGCACAGCGCCACCGCAGCTGATGACGGAGCGGTTCCGTCATCAGCACTTGAGTTAAGAACATCTCTACATGAATGCCACACATACAATGTTCTACAAAACAGAGCCTCGATTAGCTCGTCTGCATGTTCCCATTTTTCAATATATAAACATTAGATGGAGGATTCTTTTGCCTTGAAGCCCGACTCTATATGCAAGTGCTATCTTCTGACTGAAATTTGAACTCCAAGCGACAGAGACCGATGTTAGAAATTTAAATGATTGAATTATGCATTGTGCACATGAATCGTACAAGACACTCAGGATGTAAGACCGCCAGAGCTTCTGCTAATGCCCAGAATTGCCAGAAGTGGGATCAGAGCCCCAGACACAAACCTGAATAACTTCGACCCTAGGTACAAAAATTTCATGGCCATTTTTATCTCAAGGTCTTAGATTTGCATTATGACTGCGAAGAACGCACAGACATCTGTATGAATTTGTGCTCTTAGAAGAGTAACATCGGTCTTTTGTGAGCAGTGAAGACACAATAATAGAGTGTAGCTCTCGTTTCCGGTTGTCAATGGGAGCTACAAGGCTGACAACGGAAGTGCAGGAATTAAGGCAATGCGGTTTCCAACATTCCTTCCTTACCACTGGATGCCTTCCAAACAGCTACTGAGGCAAAGGCAGTGCATGGGGTAGAGGCAGGACAGAGACTGATCAAGTAGATCATGCGTCTCAGCCCGGGCGTCGAGGCTAAGGGTGGAGAGGACAAGGGTAGTTGCCTGTTTGGGCCTGTTCGAGACTGGTCGGGACTAGGGCCAGAAATGCTGCCCTTTTTCTCATTAAAAAAAAAATAATCCTTCACTCTTTTATCCCTACACTATCCTTTTTCTATCAAAATTAACAGACTAACATGTTCACTTCTCAAATTCCATATTCCATATTCAACTATACTAAAATACTGCCCAAATAACTGAATAACATCTACTACTCAAATTACTTCATATTCATACTATACTAATTTTCAACACTAATCCTTTATGGGTTCCGGAGTGGCGTGCTACTCGCCAAAAAAGCGTTTCAACACCCATCAGGGGTAACAAGTGCTATATGAAAGCAAATCTTTCTTCCCCTTTTATCCATCCGCTACCCTTCTCACTCCTTGTAACAGACTAATATCCACCACTGAAATTACCTCATATTTCACCATATTAATTCACCACTAATCCTTTATAGGCTCCCTGAATAGCATGCCTCAACAAGCAAGCGATAAATAAATACTAACCTTTGTCCTACTCTATCCTTCTGCTATCATTCCAAATCCAAATAACTGACTAACCTATCCACCACTTACTTGCATGTTTCACTATACTAATTCAACGCTAATCCTCTGTTCGTCCCGGAGTAGCGTGCTACCCGCCGAAAAAGAGCTTTGACGCCTCATCAGGGGTAGTAAGTGCAATATAAATGCAATTACAATGCAATACAATACATATCTGGTCTCTACTCCCACCTTACAACAAGCATTGGCGAAGCCAATAGGCCTCACACATGCAACAGCTATTGCCTTAGCCAATCTGTTTTCAGCCATGTTGTAGATAGCGTGGATGCTGTTCAGCATGGCTAAAAGTTAGTGGTGTAAAGGAGAGTGGAGTGTCAAAGTGGAGTATTCTGGAGTGGAATGTTATGGAGTGGCATAGAGAGTAGTGGAGTGTCGTGGAGTGACGTAGAGAGTTGTGGAATAGCATAGAGTAGTGGTATAGAGAGGAGGGGCATAGAGAGTCACAGAGGGGCACAGATTTGTGGGGGCGTAGGCTACAGGAGAGTGCTATACAGTAGAGTTGAGTGTCATGGAGGGGCGTACAGTGTTGTGGACTGTTGTGGAGGGAGAAGAGTGGCGTAGAGTTGAGGGGAGTGGAGTAGTGTCGTAGAATTAAGTGGCATAGGGTGGAGTTGAGTGTCATGGAGTTGCATAGTGTGTGTGGAGTGGTGTAGAGTGTGTTGCCTAGAGCAGAGTAGATTGTTGTAGAGTGGAGTAGCATAGAGTGGAGCATTGTAGTAGAATGGAATGTCCTAGATTAGCATAATGTGTTGTAGAATAGAATTTAGTGGAGTGCCATGGAGTAGTGTAGAGGGAGTTTTGTAGACTGTCGTAGAGTGAAGCAGTGTCGGAAAGTTTAGTAGAGTGTAGTTTCATAAAACAGAGTGTTGTAGAGTGGCCTAGAGTGAAGTGGCGTACAGTAAAGTGGTACAGAATAGATTGGCATAGATTGCATTGGTTTTGAGTAAAGTGGTGTAAAGTACTTTGGCCTAACGGGCATTGGTGTAGAGTTAAGTGACAAAGTTGAGTGGGGAAGCGTACCGTGCAGTGGCATAGTGTGGAGTGGCGCAGGATGGAGTAGCTCGGTGTAGAGTGCAGCGACATACAGTGGTTGTAGTCACATACAAAAAGTGGTTAATTTGAGGGGGCGCACGCAGTAGGAGAGGGGGTACGTGGGGGAGTGATAGGTTTCATTTTTGATGCCCCACCCATTGACATTTACATATGCAAGTTAGCATCCTGTGTCTAACTAATGAAGTATATACTTATGCTCTTACGTCATTTTTACTGCTCACGTGATTATTCACTTATACGTGTGGTGATATTTGGTTTCCTTAGCTTAGCTTGTGTGCCTCCATTTTGAGTATTCCTCTGTGTCTGCAAGTCGCACTCGCTCATCCACCCCTCCCGTAGGAATAAGAATCACTAATGCAGCAGTTTTAGTTTCTCAGCTAACTGTGGCCGAAACTAACAAGTTCCTTATCAGTAGTGTTCTCATGCACCAGAGATGCTGAGGCTCGGCTCCGTGGCCTTGGGCAGAGATAGCTAATATTGCCTTTGCAGGTGCAGATGCCTCTTGTATGATGCCATTGTTCCTCTCTCTGGGGTTCAGTAATTTTCCAGAAGGGGCGTGTTTTACTTCACTGTACCACGTTATAATGTATTGCTGTGATGATATGAGTCAGTCCTCTCAGCGCACTCTTAGGGGTGAGGTCGGACAGGGCCCTCTCATATGGGAGTTTATGGCCTAATAAAATTACCTTGTTTATTCTTCTCCACTGTCCGGCTGACTTCTTACTGAGTAACTATAGGTGAGTGTGGTAAGTCACTCGGGTGGATTTGTGTCACGCTTATCAGATGGCGCCCAAACAGGGATCCCGCGATAAGGATCTTTCTCACCCGTAGGTGGGTAGCAGAAGACCGGGGACCCTCTGGTCGGCACGGTGGGTCTGGGTACCCACTTTGATGCCGAGCTTGGTTCTCGCAACGCTGCCCCACCTTGCTGATCGGGAGAGGTCCCGGTTCAGATCTTACGCCGGGGTCCGAAAGCAGAACCTGGAGCTGACCGTGTTGGTCTTGGCAGCCGGAGGTGGAGAACGGTAGAGGTCGGTACCGCATACGGAAGGCGAGTGGTCCGCCTGTTGTTTGAGGGAGCTGGAGTGCTCCGAGAGACCGGAGTGTGTCTAATGGTTTGAGGAGCCGGTGCGCTCCTGGGGCTAGTGTGCTCCGGGGAACTCAGAGCGCGAGTGGTGCTCTGACAGACTTAACGGAGGTTAGGAGGACATTTTGTTTGTGGTCATCCGACCGGGTGGTACTGTGGTGGAGGCGTGGCTCATTGCGGGTAGGCTCCGGAACTCACCCGAACCCCTAAGGTGGCGGTTCAGCAGGAGTAAGTCCTGGGTCTCCTGTGGTAAAGCGCGCAGCGATCTGTAGTGCCATCCGGGTGGCGGATGTGTCCTCCATCCTCAGAACAGTTAGTGTACTGTTCGGTCTGCGGTAAGGTCCAGGTTCCCCAGGACTTGGTCGACGGGCCTTGTCCCATTTCGGTAACACGTGTTTGGCAGGATTTTGATGTATAGGATGCATGTGTGTTTTTGAATTCAATGTATATCATACGTGTGTGAATGTGTTAGGAGCTAGTGAGTAGAGGTAACGGAATTTGTGAGAAGGTGTGATTGCATTGTGGTAAAAGATGCCGTGCTTCAGTAAGATGCAGTGTTTCGGATGCTGCTGTCGTGTATCGGATTCTAGATTGGCTGAAAGCCAACCCGCCCCGGTGGAGGGTGAAACATGGATTGCCTCCGATTTTGTTTGGCACTTTATGGCACAGATATACTAAAGACAATGTGGATTTGCAGTGGCCCGACAGGTTCTTTCGAGGTGGCTAAATTAGACTATTTGCAAGACAAATTGTTTGGTAGGCGTAGTCGTCAGAGCATGTTCGATTCATTAAGGATGTGGCAGAAGGAAGTTAGAGAACGTCAATTGAGAGAGGAGAAGGTGACTCAAAAGAAGGCGGCGCAGACGATGGCACAGAAAAGCGAGGGAACATACAAAGAACGAGAATGAGCAACGTATCGAGCGCGCAGATAGGCTTTGCAGGTTGAGGGAAAATAAAAGTTATGTAGTGCGAGAGGATGTGCAGGATGAGATGGAGGATGTTTTGAATGCCCGACCCCCTCCCCCTTATGCCCCGCAGTCACTGTATCCCACATTGCCGGTTCCGGTTTCCTCCGGCGGGGTCCCGGACCCACAAGCAAGTGCCCCACGCCCGCCTGGCGCAGCGTCTTCTATCTCCCCGTCATTGCCGGCGCCCCTTGTTTCTTTGCTTGCGACAAGCTCACCCGCCCCCTCTCAGTTTCTTTCAGCACTCCCTGCTGTCTCTGCTAGTGCTACCCCCAGTCAGGAATTGTTGACACCGAATAGAGGTATGGGGAGTGGGTTGCTTTCCCAGGTGCGGAAATTGCTTGGAGGAAGTTTAATAATAAATAAAGTGATTGTAGTCACGTAAGACTTACAAGAAGCTGCCGGCCGCCTCCCTCCTCTGTGTTCTTACTTGTTCCAGCAGACACTAGGACAGCATCACAGACTCTGTTCTGCTATGAAAGCTGTACGGGGATTGGCCTGAGCCGGCCGTAACTTGGAGGCATTGAAGGAGAGGTAGTCTCGAAGGGGAGGGAGTAGAACCTTCGGATTATCTGAAAAACCAACCTGTCTGATGTGATGCGCCCCTATGGAGAGAACCAGTTCATCCTCCACGGTCCCCAATGGCCATTACCCTTGTGGAATGTGCTCTGTCCACTCACTAAGAAAAGCACGAGTGTGAGGCTTACATCAGGTAAAGAGTGGTTTCTCAACCACTTCAGCAATTGTAACTCTACACATGTAGTGTATAGGCTCACGTGCCAATGTGGCTTACACTACATAGGACTCACGTCGCGCAAAATTAAAGTGAGAGTGCAAGAGCATTTAAGCATCATTAAGGCCGGGAAATTGACAACTAAACTGGTACAACACTGCTTCACTGAGAAACATACCTTTACATGGACAGTGCTAGAAAAGGTGAAAGGACCCCACAGAACGTAGAGAATGTCTTGATGTCAAAAGAGGCGCGTTGGATTTACAGCGAAAAAACAGACCAACGAGGCTTCAACGAAATTATTGAGTGGAACAGGATTAAATTATGAGTCCAGAGGTAGTACTGGTATTTGTTCTTGCCCTACATTTAATGAGTTACTTTCAACTTGGGCAGGGGTGGTAGTTACCAGCAATTTTTCTTGCCCTATAATTGGTTAGTGACTCCAATAGTGCAGCGACATAGAATTTTCTCTATCGAGATTGTGGATCACATCCTACATCAGCACTTCTTTATTATCCTCTCCATCCTTAAACAGGGAGTACACCCCATATGAGTGTCCATGACTACAGGGTTTCCTAAATACACTCGCTATATGGCAAGGAATTCCCTGTGTATTAACTAGTCTCATGCCCTTTTGTTAGGTGGCACCTATAAATAAACTTTATTTGTGTGTTGCATTTGTATGGAGTTATACGGATTACGCTTCAACTTGGGCCCCCCCGGGTGGCAATACCTGCCTCTACCCCTGGTGAAAGTGGTGCTGGCTTTGGCTTTATTTGTGCACCACCAGACGTAATATACATTTTGACCAGCTTAAGATGGCCGCCGTTGTTTTCAGTGTGCCCAAGCTGTGTATATCGATCTATGTATTACGATACTTTACATCACTGCATTTTTTCTAAATAGACGCATTCATATATATTTTTGCGATCAGAACGCTAGACAGGTGTGTATCCACTACACCGTTTCCATTTGTTAGTTACGTTACCCCTGCAAGTGGCACTTGAACATTGGGTTGTACTGCAAAGGACTGTAGTATTAGGTGCAGCATCGCGCACCATTCTAAGATGTCCGCCGCATTTTGACTCCGGTCATGTGACCGTTGGGAGTGGGCGGGTACGCAGAGTACTGGGTATTTCACCGCGTCTGCGGTACACACGCCGTGGACGAGACGAGGCGCTGTTCATTACACACCACGGTGAGATGTACCTGGGGGGTTTGACATTGTGAATGGGGACTGTGTTGACCCAGAGTGTGCCGCTTTGACAGTGAGAGGGTCGGGACAGGCATACACTTTCCGGCGAGCTTTTCCGAGGTTTGGATTAGCCCAATGCGCTAATAAGAGTCAGAACGTAGCGCTGTTTTGTGTATTAAAATCACACTAGGTCTGCAGGCGAATTGCACAAGCCGGCTTTACAAAAGACACAATTTTCAATCACGTAGTGTCTGTTTTTAAGAGTGAATGTTTAGCGCTACAAACCCTATTTGAAATAACAGCTTGTTGTCGATCCCCTGGTGGGTTCAGCGTGACACTGCATGTCCCCCCATGATGAGAGACCAGGTGAATGGGTGTGCTGGTCTGGATGGTGGGAAATTGTTCACCAGAACGAAGTAAGCGTGTAGCTTACTAAACATAGGTACCCTGTTTTATGCCTATAGAGCTTTGAAGCCAGTTGAGGACTCACATTAGGAGTACCCTAGCAACCGTCTCTACCCCTGGGCGGCCGGTATGATCAACCAGGCTGACTCTGGGTAACTATGGGCTTCATACGGCACTACACATACGGGTATTACTGAGTCTGTTTACATGCTTTTAATAGTTTATATGTGCCTTTTCCTTGGCAGTTAACACAGAACAAGTGTCCAAGAGTGGAGTGGCAGCATATAGTGCAGCCCTGATGAAACTGCCAAAACTGTGGTGGCAGTGAAACATGTGGGCATTTTAAATAGGTAATGGTATGCAGGAATAGCTACCAGCCTTTTTATTGGTACAGCACACTTTTTCCCTATGAATAAAATTGGTTAATGGGATTGGGTTGCTGTGTTGTGTGCACTACTTTATGTTTTGTGTTTGTCACTAGCAGATGTTTCTGCTCCCCACTGTTTGTCACACTTCCTTGGTTGTTTGTTTTGGACACTCTTTTTTCTACTTTCTTTGAGAAACAAGTGACTATTGATGATGAGACAGGGGCTTGTCTGGAAATTACATACCAGTTACCCCGTTGGTGGTGTTTCCGTGAGGTGTCATTTGTTTTCTCACACATTTTTTCTATATAGATATTGATCCAACGCTGCTGGTGTGGATAATTGTCACTGACAGGGGTTGGTCAGACAATCTGCATTTTGTGTTCTGTGTTTCTGTCAAGGAAGAAGGGCTGTTTTAACATTAAAATTGGGACGCAGCGCAGTGAAATATCCCCTTACAAATTATAAGGGACTTGAATAGTTATCAGTACACTCAGACTGGCCTATTTCCGAGTAACTGACATATGTGGACGTCCGCTCGACAGGGTCTTTTGCTGTGTATCAAGTTTAGAGTGGAGGGTGACCCTGTTTGATTCCCTCTGTGCTCCTATTGATAGTTGGACTTTTGAGTAAAGTGGTGTAAAGTGCTTTGGCCTAGCGGGCATTGGTGTAGAGTTAAGTGACAAAGTAGAGTGGGGAAGCGTACAGTGCAGTGGCATAGTGTGGAGTGGCGCAGGATGGAGTAGCTCGGTGTAGAGTGCAGCGACATACAGTGGTTGTACTCACATACAAAAAGTGGTCAATTTGAGGGGGCGCACGCAGGAGGAGAGGGGGCACGTGGGGGAGGAAGTTTAATAATAAATAAAGTGATTGTAGTCACATACAAAAAGTGGTTAATTTGAGGGGGCGCACGCAGGGGAGAGGGGGCATGTGGGGGAGGAAGTTTAATAATAAATAAAAAAACAGAAGACTTACAAGAAGCTGCCGGCCGCCTCCCACCTCTGTCTTCTTACTTGTTCCAGCAGACACTGGGACAGCATCACAGACTCTGTTATGCTATGAAAGCTGTACGGGGATTGGCCTGAGCCGGCCGTAACTCGGAGGCATTGAAGGAGGGGTAGTCTCGAAGGGGAGGGAGTAGAACCTTCGGATTATCTGAAAAACCAACCTGTCTGATGTGATGTTTTGTTAGTGGTGGAGTCGATGGCTGATCCTGCCACCAACTCACCGCCCATGATCTTGAAGCGCCAGACTAGGAAGGTTTAGAGATGGCAGAGGTAGGAATTGACTGACCCGACCTCCGGCCGCCCAACCCACGGGGTAAAAAGAAGCAGAGCCCATGGCTGCGCAGAGGTTGGTGAACTTGCACGGTCTTGTGGCTGGGATATGGTTGGCGCGGCTGAAAGCCCCTTCTGTGGCCACAAAAGTGGAGAAAGGTGGCGGGGACAGGTGGCCACTGGGAGGTCCAAGGACTGGACTATAGCCTGTGAGTCTTTCAAGCGCTCCTGGGCCATGTCTGCCTTGTCGCTGAAGAGATGGGTGCCATCAAACGGTATGCTCATAAGGGAAGCTTGGACATCCCCAGTAAAGGCAGAAGTTCTCAACCATGTCTGCCTAGCGAGTTAGCTGTGTCAAGCTCACAAAAAATCGTGAACTTTGTTGCATCTCTCCCGTCTGATACTGCTTGGTGGAGAATGGCAGCACTTGCCCAACCATTTTCCACAAGAAGCTGGAGTAACGGCCTAGCAGGCATGCAGCATTTACCGGCAGCAATGCAAGGCTTGTGGAAGAAAAATCATTTCTTGCTCTAACTATCCAGCCTCTTGGATTCCCTGTCCTGGGGTGCAGAAGGGAACACGTCCTGTGACGTAGAGGCTTGGACCACCAAGCTCTCGGGGTAAGGTGGTTAGTGAGGTATTTTGGGTCACCTGGTGATGAGTGATGGCAGTGGGTGATTGTCAAATTCACAGGAGCCCATGTGCTGGCTTTGGACCAGGTTCCCAGAAGATCATCAGTCAAGGCCTTGTTGAATGGCAGGAAGGTTCAGGAGGAGACACCCGGCTGCAGGACCTCTGTCAAGATGTTCGTCATGACTTCCACCAAAGGGACCTGAAGGTCCAGGACCTCAGCTGCCCTTCTTACCACCACATCATATGATGCTCCCTCCTCCGTAGGCATTGTAAGGGGGAGAAAGTAGGTCATAATATGGAGAGGCATCCAGTCCAAAGGCCTCACCAAACGCCTCAGACCAGTGCATTTTGTGCTCAAGGTGGTCTTGTAAAGTATCCATCAACCCCTCTGAATCTTACTCAATTTCTAGCTTTCAAAATAAGGCTGAGGAACCGACCTAGGGCCCACAGGTGCTGCCGCGTCGGTAGACGTTGATCCAGCTCCAGGTTGATGGGGAAAAGAATGAGGTTGGCGCCAAATCTCGGCACTGGGGAAAGTCGCAATGGCATAAGCGACGCTGGTCCAGATCCACAACCAGATCCATTGGGTATCAGCGTCGGGGCCAGAGCTGCTGGTGCAGAACCCGATGGAGTGCCCTCTGAGACTTAGGGGACAAAGGTGTATCGGGACGGTCAGGTCGCCAAATGTGAGGCACATGGTGTCATGAAATTCTTCAAGCTGGGCAGGGGTCGCTCCAGCTCCTGGCAAGGCAGGGAAGCATGGAGCCAACCCAGGTGCAGGTTCTGCAGAACGAGACCTAGAGTATGTAGTGTAGTTCCTATATTCCCAATAGGCTCTGCACATTGGAATAACAAACAGCAGTGTAGATGTAGGACTGAGGTCATCTAAGCCTCTACTGACTATGTTAGACTTAATTAGTTTTGCCAACTAACTCAGAGGTCACTAGAAACTTTCTCGAATGTTCAGGAAAGGGTTAACCGTCCTGATTTAGACAAGAAGGGATTAGTTTCTGACAACCACATAAACATGACAACTTTGCTCCCTCAGAATAAAGAGTGTATCTCTAGAGTCGTGTGAAAACAATAGACAGCTATTTCACTCAGTCAATCGTGGATGCTTAATTTCACCAGAGTGCAGAGAAATAGAGACGGGCGTTTTCAATAAAAGGTGTTATTTTACTGAGCAGTCTTCTTTCTCATTCAAGAGAAATGAATTGCCACAATTGCAATACTTATTATAAAGTAAAGTGCGTACAGTAAAAGTAGTATTATGAAATAATACTGTAAAAGCATTGATATGGTTTCTTAGCCAAATGATACTTTAAAATGGATAAAATATATACATACATTAAAACAATGACTAACAAACTCAACTGGTGCTTCTAAGATACGCCTACCCCGGTGTACCTGACCTAAGCCTAATACGTGGGAAGGAGTAAGTAAGTTGCAGTTTTAAGTTAAGTTAGGTTAGGTTTTTGCCAAGTATCGGAATCAAGAATTCTCTCTAAGGTTTTACTCAGCTCCGTACCTTGGTTATAGAATGAAGGAGGTCTTGTATCCCGCTTCTCAGGACTCTATCTCCCAGCAACCCGCAAGGGTGACTTGGGAACACCGGAGCTGGATTTCCTCGGCTGGAGAAAAAGACAGCGTCTCTCTCAGTGCGTCAAAGGGAGGGGCGTTTTCCTTTGGCTCTGGCAACAGTGGGGCTCTCGGGCAAGTAGAACGTCGCTCCGCTCCCCACCACCGTGTGTTTGCTTAAGGCAAGGTTGGTATATTTATACCTGAAAGGTGCCGGGTTTGACGTAAGGTTGGACATAAGACGTCACTAAGAACGAACAGTTCTTTCTGGACTCCAGGAGTTCTTGTGCAAATCAAAACAAAAGCAGGGGGAATTCCCGGGCTGCTGGAGGCTTGGTTTGTTTCAAGAACGCGTTGTGCTTTCTAGGAGTCTATGGGAGTAGCCTTGCCGTGTTTTGGACTGCATGGGCTATTACTAATATGGATATGATTCTTATGCCTTTATAAGGATACTATTTGTTATAACCACATAAGGGTGAGAATCGGGAATATCGAATTAGGGTCCTAGATAGAAATACAACAAGTACTGAGACTCCTTCGTCACGTTTGCAGACTTCAACATCTTGTATTTATTATGCCTCTTACCTGACCGACCTAAACGACTTCAAGTGGGAGGACTAGGACTTAGGTCTCCCAGAGTGGTGACCAGACCATCCTCTCGACTGGGACTAAGAACGAGACAGCCAGGGTGAACCGACCGGTGCAGAGCACCACACAACAAGGAGCTTTCAAGACAGCTCCAGGTCCCAGAGACAAATCAAGTGCGGATCCGTCACTAACATGGCTAGATGGCAGGGCCGCATGGTTTGAATCCAGAAGTTTTCTTCAACATGTTAAAAAACGTATACATCAAAAATAGTCGACAAAAACCTAGAAAAATGCCTGTCAAAAAGTGACGGAGTGTAGCTCTCTTCACGAATCTGTGCTAGTTGCTGCGGAAATAAAAGAACTGACATCAGCACGCCAAGGTGGCGCCTATATGGGTGATGCAGGGATCAATTTTTGTCAGCAAACGTCACACGGAGCCGATCGACATCCTCCTACCGGCATGCAAGGGTGCTGCTGAAGCAAAAGACTTTCAGATCCAGCCTGATGCATGAGAAATTCAAAGTTAAGTAATCTGCGGCTAGATGTTTCTATCAGATGCGGAGTGCAGCAGCAATGAAAATAGTGGCAAAGAGAGGTGCAGAGTGGAGTGGCACAGGGAAGATTGCAGTGGCGTGGAGGGGCATAACGTGGAATGGACAGAGTAAAATACAGTGTTATAGAGTGCAGTGGTGTAGATTGTTTCAGAGTGGAGTGAAGTGGCGTAGAGTGCAGTGGCCTTGGGTAGATTGTTTCAGAGTAGAGTGGCGTAGAATACAGTGGCGTAGAGTGCAATGTCAGAGTGCAGTCTTACAGAGTAAATTAGAGTGGCTTAGAGTGGAATGTCATACAGTGGAGCGATGCAGAGTAGAGTGGGGTAGATTGTAGTGGCGTACAGTGCATTTCGTAGAGTGGTGCAGAGTAGAGTGCAGTGCCATACAGATCAGTGGTGGAGAGTAGATTTCACTGGTAGAGAGCGTCGTGTTGTAGAGTACAGTGGTGTAGAGTGAAGTGACAGAGTGGAGAGTAGTTTGGAGAGGTTCAGTGTAGAAAGGAGTGATGCAGTTTAGAGTGGCATAGTGTAGTGATGAAATGTGCATTAGCGTAGAGTGACGTAGAGTGCGTTAGAGTGACAGTGCAGTAGAGTTCAGAGGCAAAAGTGCAGTGCTGCAGTTGAGTGCAACGATGTACAGTTGAGAGGTGTAGAATGCAGTGGCGTACAGGTGAGTGGTGCAGAGTACAGTAGCTCAGAGAGCAAAGCGTAGAGTACAGTGGTGAGGAGTAGAACAGAGTGGCATAGAGTGAAGTGATGTAGAGTACAATGCTGTATAGTATAGTGGCATAGAGTGCAGTGATGTAGAGTACAATGCTGTAGAGTGCAGTGGTGTAGAGTAGACTGGCAGAGAGTGCACTTGTTTTGGATGCAGTGGTGTAGAGTGCAGTGGTTAGAAAAGAGTGATGTTGGGTATAGTGGCACAGAGTAGTGCAGCATAGAGTGCAGTGGCTTAGAGTGGAGTTGAAAGGTGCAGAGTAGATTGTTTTAGAGTAGAACGAAGGACGTGGAGTGGTGAATAGTAGAGTGGTGTAGGGTAGAGTGCATTAGCGTAGATTGGAGTGACAAAGAGTGGAGTGGTGCAGAGTGGAATAGAGTGGCAGAGCGCATTTGCATAGAGTGCAGTGTCGCAAAGTACAGTGGCCGAGTGGTGTGGAGTGGCGAAGAGTGCAGTGGCGCATAGAAGAGTAGAATGGGTAATAATAATAATAATAATAGGACATATATAGAGCGCATGGCTACCGTCAATGGAGGTGCCCCGGCGCTAGGCAGACTGGCAGCGAGGGAGAGGGGGAAAGACTACGGGAGCTAAACAGCCAAGTTTTCAGCGCTTTCCTGAAATCCAGCTCAGACTCCAGCTTACGAAGATAGGGAGGCATGGAGTTCCAGAGAGAGGTAGTTCTCACTGAGACAGCACATCCGCCTAGCCTAGCCCTAAAGAAGCGGGGAATCCTGAGATTCTGATAATTAGATGTAAGCGCGCTTTAAAGGTGATGGTGCTGGAGTCTGTTTCAAGTAGCCAGGTTGCCGGTTTCTGGTGGCTCTAAAGGCACTAGACAGAGCCTTAAACTTAATTCTTCTTCTGACCGGGAACCAGTCGAGGCTATGCAGGTGAGAGGAAATGTGGTGCCGGAATGGAACCTTCCTAATAAGTGTGGCTGCCGCATTCTGGATAAGCTGCAGTCTATGGATCAAGTATGCTGGTAGAACAATATAAAGACTGTTAGAGTAGTCCAGTTGGGATGTAACCAACACGTGGACCACTGTCTTCTGGCAATTCATAGGCAGGAGATGAAGATATCTCCACATGGCTCTTAACTTCCAAAAACATGCAGAAGAGACTTGACAGATCTGGGCTTTAAAAGTCAGGGTCGTATCAAATTTGAAATCCAAGTTCCTAGCAGAATCTACTGGAATCAGCGGAGGGTTGAGCTCTGACGGCCACCATATTTTGGAAGACAGAGGAGCAGATTGATTGAAAAACAATAGCTCAGTCTTGTCGGCATTTAATTTCAAGCAGCTACTTGTCATCCACGCCGAGATATTAGTCAGCCAGAGCCTAAATTTGACAAAAGCTGCCTCCGATTGTTCTCTAAAAGAGAACCCCAGTTGGGTATTGTCAGCGTAGGGTACCACTTTAACTCCCTATTGCTCAACTAAAGTAGCGAGGGGGGCCAGATAGACATGGAATAACGTAGGACTCAGATCCGACCCCTGGGGAACCCCACACGCAAGGGTTTGCTGTTGGGACGTGCCCTCCAAGAACGACTGGAACCAGGCATGTGTGGTTCCCCTCACTCCCAAATGCTGAAGTCTCTCCAACAGAATCCGATAAAACACTGTATCGAAAGCTGCGGATAAGTCTAACAGCACGAGCATTGCGGAGCTGCCCTGATCTAATGCCATCCGTACAGTATACGCAACTTCCAACAGAGCAGTCTCTGTGCTATATCTGGATCTAAAGCCAGATAGGGAGTCATGGAGGCAATTGTTGGATTCCAAGAAGTTGGAGTGTTGCTTCTGGACGTCTTTCTCCAGGATTTTGGCAGAGGGAGATAGGCCTAAAATTCTTAAGTTCAGCTGGATCGGCACCAGGTTTCTTCAGAATAGGCAGTACATGAGCAGATTTCCAGGCAGCAGGATAGATACCCGTAGCTAAGGAGGAGTTCCAGATTAGATTTAGATAGGGGTTCATCCAAGGGGCAAGTGCTTTGAAGAACTTAGCCGGTCATGGGTCCCCCAGAGAACCAGATTTACACTGGTCTAGTTCTGTCAGAGAAGCCTCCTGGCAAATCGGGGGAAATTCGGACCAGCTGCTGCACAGATCCAAGGAGAGGTATTGTGAAGCTGAAGGTTCAACCGAGGGAAGGAGGTGTAAATAAGTTGTATTTTCTCCTGAAAGAAGGTTGATAAATCCTCACAAAGGGTGGCTGAAGGGGCTATGGTGCTGTCCATAGCCTTAAGCCTGATAAAACCATGGAAGATCTTAAAGACTTCTTTGGTTGAGTTATCAGATGAACGGATTTGATCCGCAAAGAAGTCCCTAGTGGTTATACGTTTCAGCCCATTGATTTTTTTTAACACCGCTCTGTATGTGCACTTGGCTGCAGGATTATACAACTTGCGCCAAGCACGTTCGAGCTTCCTGCATAAACTTTTTTCCACTTGAAGTTCTATAGTAAACCAGGAGGCAGAGGGTTTTTCCTGGTTGATTTTGCAGCCCTAGGGGGTGCAATTCTGTCATGGGCAAGGGTGACCCAGAGGTTAAAGATAACCAAGTCATTGCTGGGGTCTCCAGTCCGTTGAGGGTGATTATTTAGTAGCTCAGAGACCATCGAATCCGCGGAAACCTTTGTCCAATTTCTGATTGCAACTACTGTCGGACTGGCACTAAAACCAGAAGGTCCCCTAACAAGCCGAAAGGGAACAGGTTAGGGGTAGTGGAGCCTCTACTTTCAAATTGGGGATATTAGTGAAAGTAAGACCTAGCATGTGTCCTGCTACATGAGTAGGGGCACACACCATTTGAATCAGATTTCGACCCTTCAGTGTGCCTGCCAATTGTGAAGCCTTGGGACATTTGCTATTGTCCATGAGGACATTGAAATCTTAAGGACAAGGAAATTGGCATGATTCTAGTTCTGCAATAATGTCAAAAAGGGCAATCAGGTGGCCAGCAGGGGATTCATGGGGCTATAAACCAAAATGAATCCTCTAGTCCGGACCTTCTGTACGCCATCCCTGAGGGTTATGCGTTAAACAGATTGGACAGAGTTGGTCGCAGGGGTGGAGGGTTGGCGATTCTCTATAAAGTCTCTGCTGTATGTCGCATTACAACTCTCTCCTCTCCATCAGATTTATTTCAGGCCATTTACTTCGTTTTATCCTCCTCTCCCTCTGCATCTCTCTCTGGTCTCCTCATCTACAGACCCCCTGGTCCTAGATCCAGTTTTAGCCATAATCTTCTTAAAATTTTAGAACCCTATTTTGGCAAATCCCACCTCACGGTGCTGGGGGACCTAAATTTTCATTTAGATGACCCCGGCTTGAAGGATACCCTCTCCTTTGTGGACCTTATGACGGCATGTGGCCTTCATCAGCTGGTAAATAGCCCCACCCATTTGGCTGGTCATATTTTAGACGGGGTGTTCTCCAATGACCCCAGACTCTCTACGGGCCCTCCCATCCCCCTGGTTTGGTCTGACCATCTGGCAGTTCCTCTGGAACTCGAACTCCCCCCTTCCCCGTCCATATGCCATGAGTTGAGGAACAAGGAACTTAAGCGAAATTATAGAGGTATCACTAATGACTCTCTCATCCCCCTTGTAGCTAAGACCTCCACCTTAGCCCCTAAGGATGCCAGCAATGCTGCGCTGGAGTTTGCAGATTCTATCTCCAGAGCAGTAGATCTTCTGGCTCCGGCATCCTACCGCTATACAGCGAGGCGGAAACCATCAGCCCCCTGGTTTACTGAGCCTCTCAGGCTCCTAAGACAGAGCTGTAGGAGGCAGGAGAGGCTATGGCGGACAACTTGGAACCCCACAGATCGAGAAAAACAAGCTCTTGCTGGCAGACTATAAGAAAAGGGTCATTAATGAAAAACCGGCTTGTTTTTCTAAGCTTACAACGTCCATTACCTCCTCTAGGGACTTATTTAAAATCGTCGATTCTTTATGCTCCCTACAAATTCCTGATTCCATCACAGGCTCCCAAGAGCTGTGCGACAGGATCGCGCCGTTCTTCCATACTAAAATTGTGGACATTTACTCTGCTCTTGAAACTCAGAAAGCCCAAATGAGCCCTCTTCCTCTCCCGATCCTTCCTTCCTTAGAATGTTGGGGAAAGGCTCCCACGAAGACCTTGTCCGATTTCCCACCCCTTACCCTTGAGCAATTAGATTCTCTCCTAAATAGAATTAAATCAGGCTCGCCACTGGATCCCTGCCCTTTGAAGATCCTAAAAGAATGTAGGGAAACTTTGCTGCCCCATATGTTGGAGATAATGAATTGTGCTATGATTCAGGGCACTTTCCCTGCTGTCTGGAAGAAGGCTATAGTCAAGCCGCTGCTTAAAAAACCGACTCTGGATCCTGAAGTCCTCAAAAACCTTCGACCTATTTCACTGCTGCCTGCCCCAGCTAAAATGCTTGAATGCCATCTCAATCAGCATTTGACTTCTTTTCTTGAGGTCTCTGGGTTTCTGGAACAATCTCAGCACGGTTTCAGAAAGTTCCACAGCACCGAGTCGGCTCTTACGGTAGTGGTTGACAAAATCAGATCTAGGGTTGACCAAGGCCAGACTGTTTTGCTGGTCTTGCTCGACCTGACTGCAGCTTTTGATACCCTATCTCCTTTGACTTTAACAACTCAGCTAAAGGAGATAGGTGTGGAGGGCCCAGCACTGAGCCTCCTGTCCTCTTTCCTCAGTCAAAGAGAGCAGAGGGTCAAGTTAGGAGAGTTCCTCTCCCCTGCTAAGCCTGTGCAATGTGGGGTCCCACAGGAGTCGGCCTTGAGTCCGACCCTATTTAACATCTATGTGGCCCCACTTGCCAGGTTAGTAAGATCGCACGGGATGGAGGTGGTGTCATACGCCGATGACACACAGAGTCCCTCTCCCACTCGGTGAGTACCTCCGCGCTCAGCTTCAGAAACTGCATGCAGGCAGTCAGTCTCTGAATGGATGATTCTAAATTCTCTGAAGCTGAACGGAGAGACAACCGAGGTCTTGATCTTTGGCAAAAAACATCTGGTCCAGTGACTGGTGGCCCCCCTCCTTGGGAGTATGTCCTGTGCCTGTAAAATCAGCCCGGAATCTGGGTGTGATCATTGATACGTCACTGGCTATGACGCAGCAAGTCAATCGAACTGTGTCCACTTGCTGGGGAGTCATTAAGACTCTTAGGAAAATAGCCCATTATCTCTCCCCCCAAGCCCGTAAGCAGACCGTGGTGGCTCTTGTTGCATCACGGCTGGATTACTGTAACACACTGTATGCAGAAACTAATAAGAGCCTTATTTCACGCCTTCAGACCGTTTAGAACGCGGCTGCCAAATTTGTCCTGGGCGTCCCTAACAGCTCCTCTGCTACTCTAGCCAGGAAGAGTCTGCATTGGCTTCCGATCCATTTTAGGATCACTTTTAAAATTCTTTGCCTGGTTTTTAGTGCTCTATCAGGTGGAGGCTCAGAAGCCATTGGCTCCCTTCTTGTCCCATACACCCCTAGCAGAAGCCTTCGCTCTGCCAATAAAAATCTCCTATCTGTCCCTCGAACAAATAAAGTTAGATGGGGTGGAAGAGCCTTCTCTTCTATGGCCCCCAGATTGTGGAACGTCCTTCCCGCCGAGCTAAAAGCACAACCTTCTATGGCCCTTTTTAAGAAGGCATTAAAAACACGGCTCTTCATCTAGGCCTATCAGTAGCATGCTCTCTGACTCTGGACAATGTTTGGTTAGGTGCCTTGACGCCCGTTGGGCAAAGTTTGCGCGGTATAAATTATGTTTCATTCATTCATTCAAATGCCAGCCACTGAACGTGCTGGGGAGGTCCTTATGCAGTAGAAGAGGGCCTCTATTGACCTCAAGCCATCAAGACTCCTGCAATAAATCTCCCAACCCTCCTTCATAATGACAGCAAGCCCACCCCCACTCTTGTGGCCTGTCCGGTTGGCAACAGAAATCCGAAAACCCTAGGGAACAGCCGGCCTTATGTCGGGATTGGAACTTTCCTTTAACCAGGTTTCAGTTAAAAACATCAGGTCCCAGGAGTTAGACTTCAGAGAGAGTCAGATTTCATCACAGTGTTTGGGAAAGATCTGCAGTTTATCAAACAAGCCTTTATATTAGAAATAGAGGCCCTCTGTTGGATAATCAGTGACTTAGTGACAGTATTATTCACTGTGTTACTCATGGGCATCCACTCAGCGCACCGCCCCAGGGCGAAGGAGCAATGGCGCCTAAATCTGTGCAAGAGGGAAGTCTAAAAAATGGCCTTGATAGAGCAGGAGATACGCTAAGAAGGAGGCAAATAGGGAGTCTGCATCCCCGCAAATCTCCAGGTGAGAGGGACCGGGGAAAAGTCAGGAGGAGGCCTAACTGCACTCTGCAACACGCAGCAGTGCAGAAGACATACGCTCCCCCAAAAACATTGAGCATGCATAAAAAAATTAAAAACTGCTTTTTTAAAACATTAGAATGAGTGCAAAAAGCAATACAAGCAGCAGGGTCAACAGCATAAAACCAAACAGCTGCAAGTGTTTAGCAGTATGAAGGGTCACGGGCCGCTACTGGAGTCTGCCCACCCCAATGGGTAGAGTGCATTGACAGAGTAGAGTGGCACCGAGTAGAGAGACATAGATTGAAGTGGCGTGGAGTGGAGGTGCGTAGAGTGGAGTGGTGCCAAATGGAGCGCAGTGACACAGTATGGAAGAGATAGAGTGTAGTGGTATAGTGTGGAGTTATGTGGAGTGGTGCAAAGTAGACTGGAGGTGGGTAAAGGGGAGTATGCCTGGTTTGGAAACGCTCTGCCATTACAGACTACACATCTTCAATTGAAATGACTATTATATATACACCGATGTACAGTTTTAATTATAAAAGCATACAGTACACAAACAATAATGGTTGAAAATGTCATCTCCTAGTGGATTGGTTTGTTTTGATCAAACTAAAATATTTGTTTACACCACTCTTCAGAATTAACAAAAAATGTGCTTTCCAAATTGATATATTCTGAAATATCTGCACGGTTCATTTACAGATATTTACATTTTGAAGTGTGCTAGAAAAAATATATAATATAGCCTTCATACAGCACAACCCGAGTAGCCAACCTGGTTGTCACATAAATCCTCTCACTTTGAAGTTAGAGAAAGAAAAGTAATCCCCAAACTCCCCCTGAAGACAATGCCTGACATTTGACCTCCATCTTCTTGCACAGCAAATGTGACATGATAACACCAATAATTAAAGGCCTGTTTCCAGAAAGCAACTATAGCAAATAGGGTATGGGCCAAGGAAGGGACGAACTCAAGCTGGTCAACCTAAGTAAGCAAGCAAATGTGAGTTACAGAACTCAAAACCAATGGCAAGCAATAGGCGGAATGCATTCCCAGGAAAGCTTAACAAATGTACCCAAGATGTTACGAAACCAGAGAGGAAGAGCAATGAAAGCTGTGCAAAGAACACGGCCCAAGTCTGGATTTCTAGATTCGATTTCTAAATACTGGGGCATTAACAAGGCTGAACCAAGTATCACTTTTCGCCTACAACTCTTACTTCTGAGTGATAAGAGACGAATGTACTCACAAGAAAAAAGTTGTTGCCTCTGCTAGTAGAAAGGCACTGGTAAACTCTTGATAATTTAAGTTATCACTGCAGAATAGCTTGCTCGACAATATACCAGTAAAATGGCCCATAAGTCTCCATGTAGGTAAATGTACACCTGAAACATGTCTAATCCTTTTCTGGTACACCTGGATCAGAATGATTAAATAAGTTTCATATATTGACCACTTCCTGCGTAATAAATCAACAAGAAAACCTTATTTTCTTCCGCCCATTAATGCAATGTTGATACATCACTCAGGTACAGTTTGTTAGTTACTTAACATTTCTATTTAAAAATAAAATGTGAAGGAGGTAATTGGTGGAGGGAACTATACTCTGTTTTTAATAATTACAGTAGAGTACAAAGTCAAGTCTTAAAAGCAACAGCCTGGAGGAGCTGTGGCAAGCTTCATCATAACAAGCTCACATTCATCATGTATCTACACAATGTGTCTGGTGGTCACATTGCTTAAAGATTAGGTACATGTGTAACAATGTTGCTTCATCGAAGAGCCTATGAAGCAAGAATTACTGATTGAACACTGTGCCTACTGCATAGTGGAGTGTGTCACTAGCTAAGGAACAAACTAATGAGAAGTTATTCTGAGTCTATGTAATTTCCTTTTTAAAGTGAAAGCTAACTCAATTCAAGATCATTATTTGGAATTTAATACTCTCAACTTTGCCCCATTGACCCTGGTTTGAATTAACTAAACGTATTTTAAAATCAAAAGGGGCAACAGAAACCACGTGTGAGGTAATATCACCTTCAGCGGAATTCGCTGACCGACAAACACATGAATTGTTAGAAAACTTCAGCACAGGAGAAACCCAAAAAGAAAGGACATGAGCTCGGGTTCTTCCTCAGGAGATCTCAACTGTCTATGGGCAAAAATGGCAAAAGGGAATGTAGAGCTCTTCCATCCACAAGCAGAAGGCTAGATACTCTGGGGGTATGCCCAAGAAAAGTGATTATAGTCTGTCCCCAAGTGTAACTTTTTTGGGAGGGTAGACCTTGTAGGGCACAACTTAGGTGATTTTATATTGATCACAGCACATAAAAAACTTTGGCCTGGAGCACCAATAGGGCCACATGACACATCAATGTGCGAAGTAGGTCAGAAATCCTGCTTGTAGAACCATGATTGAAGACCTTTCATGAAAGTATACAAGAAATGTGCAGATGGACCCAATTATCAACAGGATACCTTTGAGTCATTCAGTAGCCTAAGCCAATACCTTTATCTGAGTTTTCCAAACGCGCCTCCCATCTGATGGCCACCATTCATATTGTTTACTTGCAATACCGCTTTGGCAAAATAGGTAGTGCCCCATGTGAATAAGGAATGTTTGTTCAGGTGTGCTTTCTTGTACTCATTTGTAAATGTACTACTACTTCTACTATACAATTGTTACAACAAAGGTCACCGTTAAAAAAAAAAAAAAATCACTAATGTGCGAAAGGAGATGAGCGATCCACAGCTAGACAACCAGTGATCTAAGTCACCACTACTCCAACACAAACTAGCAACCTCAAAGCCATCCGCCTAAACAAAATATTGGAAGTGCAAGCCAGAAAACAACACTCTTTGTAACCTATCTGCAATATAGATCTCTCTCAGCATTCACGACACCACGAGGTTATGGTGCACTGCTGTATATACGGTAACTTGGAAGAAGAGATGTGATTTGGTGGGTATGCTTCCGACAGTAAAGAATGTAGACATATTACTTACCCACTGTTCTTCAAACTGAATGGATGTATAATCTAGATACACAAGACCTATAAAGGATGCTTGCTGTAAAGTACCATCCCATTACCTGCCCCCCATTGTCCCAGTCTTTACGGAATTGGCCCCACACTGAGATGGACTAATGCCCTTTCCAACATTGAATAAGGACTATGAAGGCCTTTCTTTAAACAATGTTTAACAAAAACTGGCTTCATCCCTCCACCCAAAACCCTTCCCCTATTCTTCTATCCGGCCTGTATTTTTCAGTCTCTGAAGGGAATTACTAAATCATGAAAGTGACAATTTTATTTATTGTAATACATGAACATACTAGCACTTCTGTTATGAGGCTGCGCTGAAGTGAGCCGCTAAGATACCTTGGCTTTTTCACTGGTAGCCCGCCTTGTTGTTTTAAGCTTTGGCTGTAGTAGCACATGCCAGTGGAACAGGCCAACTAAAGACTGACCTGAGACGCCTCTTATATATCCTTAGTGCAGCGAACCAACACATTCTTAGAAAATATAGAACAGGTGAAGGTGCTATCCTTTTGGAGGAAGCAAGGCTTGTTAAAGTCCCTTGGTATTTAAGAAGCCGAGCTTTAGCAGGCTATTGATCTACTGTTCTGCAGTTGGAGTCTAGGAGAGATGAAAAAGTGGCTACAAACATGGAAATATTGAGGAAAACTCTCCAGTGAGAGCAGATTGGGTCTTTATCCCAAGCGACTTGCTAGACTTTATAACCAGAGCAGTAGCCAGTGCTCTACAGAAGCAGGTAAGACTCTATAAATCAAGCGATTAGGAACCAGAGCCTGAGACTCACAGGGGCCAAAGGATGCTGGGCAATCCGCTCTCAGAAGCCTTGTGTTCACATTAAAGAGAAAATGTATTTCTAAGTCCCACAACACACTGATGCTGAGAAGCTGTTCCCTTCTTTTTAACCTGGAGTCCTTGATGCTTTGCCTCTACATGATGCTGCAAAAACATCTTCTCCTAAAGCAGTGAAAGGGGATTCCTCAGCTGTCAACTTGCACTCATGAATTTGGATTTAAAGTCCCCAAAGATGGAAAAAGTAATTATTTATTGATCTATATCAACTTTTGCGACCTCTTTGGCCGCAAAAGACTCCCTACCTTCCGAACCCATTGTAAGAAGGTGGAAGGGGTCACCAGGAGACGGTATGCTGCACTTAACTTATCTTTTTCTAACGTTATCTATGGTGCCTATGCTTTGAGATCCTTGCTAAAGTACTTTCAGATGATCTTTGATGGAGTTCAAAGAGGTGATTCTACTGAACTGTTAGGACGTATGGAATTAATGGTCTGCTACGGAACTGATACAATTTTTCATAGCTCTTGTGCTATGGCAACTGTGATTTGAGTTATTTCAGAAGACAGAACATATTTGACTAATGGCATGGAAATGGGATGCAGCACAACAATGCAAGTTTGCATTTACCATTGTTGTGTCTAATGCTCTTTAGGCAACCTTTTTTTCTGAATTAAGAAGCTGAATGAGGGAAAGAAGTTACTAGAACCTTTTAAAACTTAATCCCTCATTACGACCGTCGGTGGCGGGCCCACCAACATCTACTGCAGTGGTCCGACTGCCGTATAATGATCCAGACGTCAGATGCATCAGGCGGAGGGGCTGCTTTTCCAATAGGCTCAAAGAGCCCGCCGTAGCAGTGGTGGGACCATAATCCCTACAATATGGGCTGTGCCTGCTCAGGCACCGCCGCAGGGATTACAATGCCAATTTCCGTCTGCCTTTCCATGGCGGTCCAACAACCATGAAATGGCACACAAAAGGGACTTTAAGGGCCCCAAGCAGAGCCCCCATCCCCTCTGGGTCTCCGCTATTGGGTCCGGAGGCACACATGGTGACCCCCCCCCCCCAAAACACTCATGCAACCTGTGCCAGGCACCTTGTTGTCCCTGGCTTATGCAGTTGGAATGTTTGTAAATGTGCCTTATTCAATTGTAGCTTGCGCTGCGGCCCTTTTCCTCATTCGTAGCAAAAGCCACAAATGAAAAATGCATATTTCTGATCACCTTTAGGGTGGCCAGATCATAATGAGGAGGGTGGACCTGCAGACTTCATGTCGGCCGGTCTACATTCCGATACTCTGTTGGTCAGATGCTCGTCCAATCGGCTTCGAAATGGGGGCCTTAATCTTGAGAACTCAGATCAATGTTGTAAGCAGGATGCAACAGTCAACACTCCAGAGGGAGAGCCCTTTCAAGAGCGGATCTGTTGTAGGAGGATCACCAAGCAGTCAAAGCCCATCTCACCTCTTCGAGGGATCCAGCACAACTACAAAAAGCATGATTAATTACGCCCAAGACATGGAGGCCGCAGAGGAGGGAGGTCCTTTAGTTCCTTTTTCAGACTACTTGAAATGACCCATACAAAATCAATGGCCTTTGGAAGTTGCATCAGCGGGTTACCAACTGAAGTTATAGGAGAACCCTTCAAAAGTCTGGCTCAGACAGACTCTACTTTCAAAGTGTCCTTCTGAAAGAGAAGCCCTTCAAAATGGCAAGAATATTCTCAGAGAAAATGTCACAGGAAAGGTTACCAGGAAAGAAAAGAGCAAAGGAATATTCAGTTCTTTTTCCAATAATGAAAAAACTCTAGGAGGAGTGAGGCCCATTCTAGATCTGAAGGGAGTTAAGCAAAGCCTCATGTGAAAGACTTTCAAGATGATATTCCTATAGGCAGGCAATCATTCCATTGTAATCAGTGGGAGATTTCATGACTACTTTGTAATACAGGATACCTATTTCAATATACTTGTCAATACTTTGTCTCAAAAGTATCACAGTTTGCAGAAGGATAGGAACAAATTGAGAAAAAAATAGAAGATAGCCCCGTACCAGCTTTGTTTAGTAAAGAAAAAGAATACATTTTTCACTGAAAATCTACTTCATAACTGCTGTTTAAGCATTCTTAATCTCTCATCTGGATGGTGGTAGAGCCTCTTTCAATGCCCTTCAAGACTCAAAACTGGCACCCCTTAAGGTAAGAGATCTTAAAATGTATTTGCCCTGAGCCTCCCTTCTAAGCAAAGTGTTTTGAAGTCTGGTCTTCTCCAAACATTTAAACCAACAATAGAGGGAGCTGAAGGGACAGGGGGAGCAGGTGCAGCCCACAAGAGACCATTTCATGGGCATTTTTCTGACGCTCATAATCCACACTAAATGTGAAACTAATAAAAGTGCAAATTTATCAAACAAAAACAGAAACTGACCAAAACCGCCAGGCGCCATAATTGGGGTGTTGTGAGCACCAACGTACGCAGATCTAAGAATCAGCTGTCTCCTGTGCCTCTTTAGGTCTTTCCCAGTATTCATGGCCATCATTCCAATCTTAGAAAGAATCTCAGAAAAAAATGTGTTCACGTCTTGCCCACTTTTTGCAGCAAGGGTGTCCTCTGCTCTAACACTAGCATAGAAAATGGGACCCCATCCTCCTTTTATAAAGGCAAAAGCTACAATTGTGATGCAGTGGGCCCCTTGCAAACCTCGTCCCCGGTACCATTGCACCGGCTTCACTACCGATAGGTATTGCTTTGCGAAGTAGGCAGTCTCGTCTGTGCTTTGCTAAAAAATCATGGGCCCCGAACTTGTACCACTCCATTTCTGCCATCTCTCTGAGACTCAGCTAAGATATCTCCTCTCCTTTAAATATCACCTTCCTTGGGCCATTGGTCCAAAAGCAGAACTGGCACAGCAAATGTATACTGGGCTCTAATACAAGAAAGGAAGCATAGTACAACAGCCAGAGCTGGGGTTTAGTTGTCCCTTCACACCTTTAAGCCCTGGTACTACTGCACCTGCTGCACTAATGATACCTCCAGCCCTGCAAAGCAGGCTGTGTCCTCTGCCCATTCCACTAGGCCATCACTCCTAGGCCTAAGGCCCACAGGAGGCTGTCACTTTCTAAATTAAAAGGAGGAGAAAAAGTCCCATCTATCACCCCATGTTGACCCTGTCCCTAATGCTAGCAAGGAAAATGGCTCCCACCTCCTTTTTGCTAGTAAGAAATCCAAAATTGGGGTGCGGTGCCCCTCACAAAAAAGGCCCCAGTTTCACCGCATCTGCTGCACTATCGGCCCTAAACACAAATAAAAGAGGCCCAGTAACTCCCCACAATACTCAAGGTAATCTAAAAAAATAACCCCAATATAGCGCCCCTTTCTCTGGTCCACCTATTTGAAGTTATCCATAGAACTCACCACGTTCTTCATTCTCCTAGGCCATTACTCTAAGGCCTAAGTGGTCCGGAGGATCAGAGCTCAGCATCTAAAAGTGACCATGATGGCATTCTCTCACCCCCTTGACTCACCTTGAAGGACATTTGCATGTAAATAGAGGTCAACGTGGAAAGGATCCATGGGGAGCGACATTCTCAGGCGTTTTTAATTTTACAAAAGAAGTTACCATACTTTTTTGTTAAAAAACAACCATCCCTGAAAAGGTAATGTGTCCCTGGAGGTGACTCTGCATGAAAGTGTACAGAGGGACTGCCCGGGTTATTCTTTGTTGTGAAGCCCCGGGGGGGGGGGGGGATGGGGGGGGGAGACAGAGAGCTCGGGAGGAAACAAGGTTTCTCACTAGGGTGCCTGCTACATGAAAGATATGTAAATGTGAACAATTGGTCAATCAGCAAATAAAATGGCTGATTGGGAGCCAGTATAGACCTTAATTGAGGGAGTCGCTTAAAGCGTCATGGTAACGGGTAAGATTTATAAGCTTAGTTCCAGAATATATATTTTTAGCAGACATTTATAAAATGTTTCCACTAGATAAAGCTTACCCATCACTTAAGTATATCCTTTCAAAGCACTTGTTTTTATCTCAAAACACTAAATTATTTTGTAGCAACCTACCTTATACTGTGTATAATAAAAATGTTAAATAATGACGTGCATATTCTCAGTTATTTCTGTTCCAGCTGGGACCCTGTAGCATAATAAATACACAAGCCACTATTACACACACGAGTGCAGCTATCACATTAACCAAATAAAATTTCTTAACATAAAATAGATTTCCAACTGGTTAGCTCAACTTGCTTTGATTTTGGATTTAAGGTGTCTGCACTATTTTATATGGATTTAACTGAAACTGAAAAACAAGATACTTAAAAACAATTTTGTTCCATTCATCCACCACCTGAGTGCAGTGGTGACAGGGTCACAAACTTAGCTAAAAAGAACAATATATGGTGTAAGTGTCTTGGTTTTCAGTTTCAGAAAAAAAACAATGCAGAAACCTTCAATGAAAAATAAATGCAAGTTAAGCTATTTGATTGGAAATACATTCTTTTATGTTATGAAATTGTCCATATATTTGTAGGCACTTCAAGGGCTGCATGTGAATGAAGACAGCCTGGAAAAGCCCCAAATAAACAAGGTTGTGCTTCCGGGCCATCTTCATTTCAAAGTAATTGTTGAGGCATTTGCACTCCCCCTGGGACTACAGGCAGGGTCCCACATCTGGGGGGTAGAGGGGAGGGGGTTCAGTTTGAAGACCTCTGCCTTAAGGACATCCTACATGCCGCTGAACATTTAAGCCAGGGCCTGAAGTAGGATTACATCCCATCCTGTTGGAACACCATTGGCCACCCTTACCAGCAAGCCCCATTTTCAAAGCCAGAGGCATCACTTACAAAACCTTCCCAACCAGCACTGCTGCTGATCTTGCAGACAAGCTTACTATCTCTGGTGGTTGTCAACACACCCACATCCTGCAGACCAAGAAGTGAAAAAAGAAAAATAAACATGGCATCCTACATCTATGCACTCAGGATCTGGTACAACATCCCCATATCCATCAGCCCCATCCCAAAGATGCTCCAATCTCTCAAAGAGTTGAAGACTCGCCTCTTTAAATAACACTGCATCACAATGCATTATTGGTCCACAAGCCAGATATCCCTCATATGACCTATCGACTTTGAGCATTGCTTTTGACCCCGAATAGAGCTCCACTGCCTTTTTAGCTAGGTTTGCGCTATAGAAATACCAAATACACATGCATTTTCTGCTGAATTTATTAAGGTGCAGCAGAGTTTAATTCTTTCAAATGTTATGTATACATATAAGTTGCGTTTAATAACATGGCCTATGACCGATCATAACAGAACGCAATGCCACAGAACTATCTGTGACACAGAGAATGATAGCAAAGTTGAGTCAGAATTCAGTTTGGCTTATTTTCAGCAATTTAAACGCAGCATGTCCCCACAAAACAGAAATTACCTTCTGGTACATAAGATGTATATTCCTTATTAATTTCCAATCCAAATATATTTTGGCATCAAAGCAGTAGACATAGCATTATGGGGATGTTGCCTGATGGCATACAAACTAGGAATGAGCAGCAAACTGGTATCCCAACCAGAAGAGGCAAAGGGTCCTTTATATAGAGTGGCCTTTGGTGAATGAATGAAAACAGGATGTAATCGAATACCAGAGTAAAGAAACCCGAGATCATTGCTTGTCTTGTTGAGGTCAGGAACAAAAAGGCGAGTTCCAAAACTGAAGGACATCAAGGCAAAGTGTTAAACACTGTGAAAACCTAAGGGGCTTTGAGAAGAAGGGATACACAATGTTCTACAATATTAGGAGGCATGTACCATACAAGCAACTACCTTCCTAATTTAGACCACCTTGTATTGCCCCTCAAGGAATCCTTGTTCATTACTGCTCGGCTGGAATGTATTTTTTATGTGACAAGCTGCAGCCAGGATAGGGGAACCCTTGAGAAAGCACATTTCAAGAACACCGCGGATAGTTGGAGGAGCTGCAGAGACAAAATCGTGCTTAGTTTGAAAACAGAAAGACATGACCGACAGGTTTAAATCGAACAGTGCTTGGAATATCAACAGAATACAGACCAGAATGACAACTCATTAAGGCACAACATCAGTAAGCACATGGCCTTCAGGGAAGTTTCCGAAGAAACAAGAAAGTTATATCAGGTAATAGCAAAATAGCACGAAACCTATCTTATAAAGTCCTGTAAATATATAAGAACATGGGACACCATGGAGAGTCTTGTGTTTTTTTTCTCCATTTCTGAGCATTTTGTTTCAACAGGGAGAAGGTTCCATTTTCCCCTAATCTATTTTTAGCTCCCCCACTCCCATTTTCGACCCCTATGCCATTGATGTGCGTTTTTGCACTAACCCCCCGCCCCCCATCCCCCTCCCCCGTTCAAATGAAAATGCTGTAATGTACCAAGTAATATCATTGTAAACACTTTCAGGTGATCAATAAAGTTTGTTTAAAAAAAACGCACGTTCTCCATCCTCACTATTCTTTTCATAGCTCACCAGAAATAACACAATGCTTCCTCATGGGTTAAATATGGCACTTTTTATGTCTAAAATATTGTAAGGGATCATTTAGAATGTAGCGGGTAAGCAGTCCATCTGCCCTCACCTCTGACCCGCTAACAGAAGACCGCCCACCGTACACTTTGCTACGTCTGCCATTATCTATCCAATATGTTAATGCAATAGCAGACATCTAGGATAATTCGTTTATCTGATGCACTTCTGGCGGTGATCTCGAAAGTCAAACACACAAAAAAAGGTGGCTCTTCTTTCTCTGCTCAAGCCTGGAAAACGCATCTGGCCATCTTCGCAGCAACTACTAAGAATAGCAGTTTGGTAAGCAACTGAAAACACATTTTTTTCGGCATAATTGATCCCGGTCTACAACTTCGATTATTCTTTTAGTATCACTCCTAGGAGCAGCTGTGCACTACACAAGTATTTTAATTAATTTATCAATTGTTATGTTGAGGTGTCTTGCTAAGTTACGTGTATTTGCAAAGTGCACTATCACCAGTAAGAGTATCCTGGTGCTGAGAGGGTGCGTGCCTAGCCTTGCCTATGGTCAACTGGTTAATTAAAAAGCCCGGACTTAAGTTTCTTGCACAGTTCAAGAAGAGAGGAGGAGGATCTAATGTGGAGTTGAAGATCGTTCCATGCTTTAGGAGGGATGCAAGAGAACGAACGTTGTCTCCTGATCTCGAGTGTGTCTGTTGGTTCATTCGTTTCTCTAAAACCTTTGATGGGTATGGCAGGATGGAGATGGGTCCATAGTTGTAAAGCGCGGCTCGATCAGCAGAATGTTTCTTGAGCAGGGGCATGATGGTGGCATGCTTCCAGGTGTCTGGCAATGTGGCGGAGTCGATGGAGGCATTGTGGATGGGTGTTATTGCTTGGCTGATCAGTAGGAATTCTTTGGTAAAGGCATAGTGAAGGCAATAGTCAGATGAAGCCCTCGAGTGGATGGTCCTTATGGTAGCAGTAATTTCGAAAGTGGTCAAGGTTCGTTTTTTGGCTGAGAAGGGGAGTTGAGATGCAATAGTTGAAGGTTCTGTTGAGAGGCAAAATTACTGCATATGGAGGTAATTTTGTTACAGAATTCCGAGAAATGCTGGAGGCACTGTAAAATCGTTGATGATGGTCAAGATTTCCTTTCGGCTGTCAGTGCAGGTGCTAAAGCGATCTGCAAGAGCTGTGCGCTTGGCCCACATCCACTGGTAGTAGTAGCGTCTTAGGGCTGATTTGAAGATGTCTTTATATGCATTGTTTTTACTTGTTCCCCACTTTTGCACCAGTTGATTGCAGTGGCATTTGGTCAGCCTGAGTTTCTCTGTGTACCAGCTGGCCTGTGTTCAGGCTGATTCCGTTGGGTTGCGCTTGAGGTGAGCCAGGATGTCAACATATGCGGTGTTCCTGCTGTTGAGGTTTTTGATGGCTTTCAGCAAGTCAGTGGGGTACTCGGGCTGATGCTTGGACAGTGCAGAAGCCCATCTTCCCAGATGCTTTTCTGGCTCCAAAGGGCAATTGTAAGTCTGTTATGGTGCAGAAAGGGTATGCTGAGAAGGGCATGGTTGTCCAGGAAGTAATGATCGGGCAAAGTAGGGGAGCTGAGGAGATTAGCAGGACCACTTCAGTACCACTGTAAAAGGTGGCCAGGGCTTTGAAGATCTTGAAGTGTACCACGTCTTCTCTGTATATTTCTACAGAGTACTTCTGGCCCACAATTGGAGATGATACCGCACTGGGTCAATAACCTGGCCTTCGGAGAGTTCTGAGTAGCCACTGATGTCATGAAAAGACACATGGTGATGTGGCGATCTGACTGTATTAGGAGATACATCAAGTGGCAGAACAGCTCATTTGAGTAATCGTTGTCTACAAACTGTGGCACTAATGGAACAGAAGCCACATGCAAATGCCAACACAATCACTTCAAGGTGGATATTAGCAGGTCACATCATCGCAAGGTCTCTTAACAGTCCAGAGTAAAAATTAGAAACTCATGGTCCAAGTTGTGCAGTTTGACTGCAAGGCACAGACAGCGCTGTGCAGAGAACAATACTGTTTACAATGGTTACCAGCAGGAGTTTGTTCTGGGTCACCATCTGTTTCTGACTATTAGCACATGCACTGACTTCCGCCTACCCAGCCAGGCATCCCAGCGCTGTTGGGACCGTTGTGGAGATTAAGCAAGCTATTGTCCAGAGTTGCAGAGTGGGGCCCATGATTAGAATAGGCGAGAATTATCAGGTCCGAGGAAATTGAGCCCAAGACACGCAGAGGCGGGAATTGAACCCTGGTCCCGGGCCAGACCTCTGCATCAGGGTCTGCCGCTCTAACCATTGAGCCACACTCCTCCTAACTATCTCTGCAGACGAACAGAGGCATCTCTTCTGCTGTATTGCAGTGTTGTGATTGGCCTGGGGAAGCCTGGATGTGCTTCCTGTTCTGGAGGTGCGGAGGGACGAGGAGGAGAGACCCGGTGGTAAGATACATTTCCCCCCCCCACTATTTTAGATCCCCTTACTCCCTCCCCCCCCCCCCCCCAATCCGTGCTGGCCACCACTGCAGACCAGTGCTTGGGACTAACTAACAGGCCTGCCAACTCACACAGTTTCACCATGTGATACGAAGTTTCATGCCTCTTCACACAACCAACGCACAGTCACACATTGAGCGGGAAACCCTTGCACAGAAGGGATTTCCAGCTCCTGTGTGAACGCTATCCATAGTGGGGCTTTGATGAAAACCTTCCCAGGACATAGAAGGTGCACCAGATGAGATTGCTATTGCTGTGAGGGAGGGGAGCTTTGGCTGTCTCGGAAAAGAAGGGGCCAAAAGCATCAGTCTCTATGAAATTGTTCCTCTCACCAAGACAATGACCAATTCTCCCTATACAATCATGCGCAGAAATATATTCTTGGGTTGGCAGGTGTGAAGCTAATTTGTACCTTGCATCCCTGCCACCAGGGCCAACTGCCACCCTTGCTCACTAATTGAGATACACCCAGGCCCGCGACAATTCGGTATGACTGCTTAGAAAATGTCTCGTTTCTCAGATGTTTATTGTGCGCCGAGATTTCATTTTCAAACTGATGATAATCTGTTTCCCCATAACTCTTGCTTTTTGAAAAGCTCCCTACAGAACCTTAGAGCCCTCAGATATGTAATTAATACTTCTTCCATCGTATACAATGTATTTGTTGGAAATTGTAATGTTTAGACTGAAACGCTGGAAATTAGCAGGTTGTCGAGAAACCTAACAAGACAAACTAGGAAACACAACCATACAACACACAGATTTCATGAACAGAAGGGTGTGCCTATGAATCCACCCACTAGGATTAAATTGGTAGCAGGTTACTGCACTTTTATCCACTGCCACAATATCGGCAAAGATCGCCTGCTTCCAGTTCTTATAGGCTCTCTCCACGGTGCAAAAAGAAATGCACAAAGATAGCGTTGAGTGCTGTGACTATGGTTGACTGCTGCGACTGTGGTTGACTGCTGCGACTATGGTTGACTGCCGCGACTATGGCTTACAGCTCTCACAAGTCAAGTATTGTTCACCATCAGAACCTGTGTTTCTTAGCTGGGTTGAATACACTACTTCAGCATGCATGACACTGGGAATTTGAGGCATGCATTCTCCGGCACTTGCTTACCATAACCTTCATAATAAATGCTATAAGTATCATTCCTTTATTTCCATGTACCCTAGGTAGCGGCCATTCTTCTTCACTCTCGACGCTCCATCAAACATTCAACTTCAACAGATGACTGACGCAACAGTAAGCTCACTTACTACTCTGTGTAGCTCTTTTACTCACTAGCGGGGTTGGTAATTCACAAAATGACAACACTCCCATTGATTTCATACTAACAATATCAAATGGACCACATTTAAAATGTGTTGACGCACGATACATTTGTTTAAACAGAACAGAGGCGGGATCTCTTTTAAATGAGAGCTAGGCAGGGCATACAAAAATGCTGATACTTATTTTGGCCACTTAAAATCACAAAGATCTGGGTATATGACTTGACGCTGTGCTCTCTTCCACCACGCAGGTAAACTGCAGCAGTCAGTGGAGCGAACATTCGTGTAAACATGCTCGGGAAGGGACTTCCCTACTTCAGACCGAACAGAAAGGGATCATGGCACAACTGGACAGATGACACTATAACAGAAAAAAAAGAGTGGATGAATACATCTCAGCCATTGGTAGGAGGCATTCCTGTCCATTTTATTCCACTATGCCCCTCTAGGAAGAGATCAGCCATATGCAAATGAGCCTAGGTCTGCTACAATCACAAATCCTGCCGGAACCCCAAGTAGAGCCCTACCTGAAGGGAAAGCAAGGAAACCCAGATAAATTCCAGCATCGCTGCAACTCATCATTGAAGTGCCGTTTGAGCCCTATGGGCCAAGGCAGACAAGGCATTTGAACAACGTCTGGGCATACTTGGCAAACAAAAAAAAGCCAGGAATATGGTAAACGTCTTGTTTTTCTAAGTGAAACTTACCATAAAGCTTTATAAACGAAAGGATAGACGTATAACAGCTACTGAGTTAAGTAACTAGCAGCCAGAAAGAATCTCAATATGAAGAAAGAAAAACAATACAGCTAGCAGAGAATCCAATCCCTGGCAAACAGAAAAAACAGTAACTTCAAAATTGCTTGATCATTGTTCTGCCAATCGACCAGACTCAACTACAAAAAGTGGCACTGATGCAAAATTTGTATCAGCAACGGTGGCAAATCCCTTAAAGGAGCCCCCGTGTTATAGGAAAGCCCCACACCTCTTTAACTGAGAGCTGTGGTGTTAGCGTTCTAGACGTTACCGGCTTGCGTGTGACATAACACGCGCCGGCAGAGAACGCGGGTCTGCGCACGCGCGAACAGCGGTTCGCGCGAGTCAGAGCCCGGCAGAGGGCGAATCACACCAGACGCCCGGCGCTCTTCCCAATACATTTATTGTAGTTAAGAAAGTACAATTCCCCTCAACTTCAGCCTCGGTGGTTATTTGGGAGAAGGCTTTGAACTTCTACAGTGGTGACGAGGAGTGGGATCTGTCCACTCATTGAAGAAAATAGGAACAGCACCTGGCAGGACCAAGCAAGTAGAGACACGGGGAAGCCCAGGACAAGACCATCCACGCCACCCACCTGCAGAAGAAGGAGGGAAGCGTGGAGGCGCTACAAAACCGAAGGGAAGAGCGTGGCAGAGACGCAGAGACAAGATCAGGCGCACTTACAGTCGGAGAGCCAAGAAGCAAGGCAACCTGCGCATAAGCACAGTAGGATCACGCTACCACACCACCAAGGGCCCTGGCTGAGAAGGGTGCCCACGAGGGAGCGGGAAGAAGCGAGCCCAGCCCCACCACGTCGCAGGCAGAAGGCGCCAACGCACCTGGCAGCCACAGTAGTCAGGGAGGAAGCAATAACGCGCCAGGCAGCCCCAGGAATCAGGAAGAAGGTCCAGAGAGACAGGTCAAGATGAGCAATCAAGCATCATCACTCACAGCACCGATCCCGTTTCTACCCAGGCCAGGAGAACCACAGATGAAGTGGGAGGACTGGAGGGAGTACTTCAAGAACTACTTAGAAGCCTTAGAGGATGAATCAACTGACAAATTCACCCCCGCAAGACGGAGACGGATATTGCTGCACAACCTGGGCCCGGAGGGCATAAGGGTGTTCACGAACATTGCGACAACGCCGCTACAAGCAGTTGACGCAGAGGTCTTCAAACAGGCCCTAGATGACCTAGACGCCCATTACCGCCCGGCTGTTTGCGTCTCCATAGATAGGTTCAACTTTCAGCAAAGGAAACAAGGCGACAGAGTCAGTTAACGACTACGTGGCAGCCCTGAGGAGACTAGCAGTCACGTGCAAGTACGGGGCACTGGAAGAGGACTTTATCAAGGACCAGATAGTAATGCACACCACCAACAGGAATGTGCAGGACAAGCTATGGGCTCACGGCGAAGCAACATTGAGTGGCTGAATACATCTCAACTACAAAAAGTGGCACTGATGCAAAATTTGTATCAGCAACGGTGGCAAGTCCCTTAAAGGAGCCCCCCGTGTTATAGGAAAGCCCCACACTTCTTGAACTGAGAGCTGTGGTGTTCGCGTTCTAGACGCTACCGGCTTGCGTGTGACTTAACACGCGCCGGCAGAGAACGCGGGTCTGCGCATGCGCGAACGGCGGTTCGCGCGAGTCAGAGCGCAAATCACACCAGACGCCCGGCGCTCTTCCCAATACATTTATTGTAGTTAATAAAGTACAATTCCCCTCAACTTCAGCCTCGGTGTGGTTTTTTGGGAGGAAGCTTTGAACTTCTACAAGAGCGTAATCTGTCGACCTGCGCACCTGGATACTGTGCACTTGCACATAAAAATACAATGGGTGCTATTGCTATTGCATATGTTTATAAATGTGTTTTACAGTGAGTCGTGTAGGAGAAGGGAAAAAGAAAGAAAGGATACTGCATTCCAGATGAAAGCTCTGGGACGGAAGGGTGCTGGGTTGTACCCGATTAATGCCTTTGCCACTGCGCCCACGCTGTATTACAGATGCGGGTGCAGAGGCAAAAAAGCATTCAGGAGGCGCACGGACAGTGTGCCACCTAAAAGCGCCCCCTGATGGCAGCCTTCTAGAGGAAGAAAAGTGGGTTCCACTGACCCCCCCCCCCGACCTCCCCCCCCCTCAGCCATCCCCTTGCAGGCAGATGCAGGCACTCTCTGCACCCCCTGCAAGGGGATCTCAAATTCCCCTTAAAAGTGCAGGCGAGTGCCGCCTGCACTGTGAAACAAGGAGTGGCTTCAAAGCAGCTGCTCAGTTTTTCACATGAATGCGCTGTCCCCAGTGCAGCGCGAGTTTGCGGCTGTCCGGGGGCAGCGCATTCATCATAACGCAGCGCATTTTCCTTACTTGAGACAGGAACACCTTTTAAATTGTGCGCCCTGCACAAATGAGGAAAATGCGCTGTGTGCATGATACAGCCCCAGGAGTCTTGAACTAATGTAACCCTTGACACACTGACGGATATCAAGGTGGATCCTCTTCATCAGGCACAATGGAGCTGAAGTCTATGCATCCTTCAATTACCATCTGCGTTGGAAGCCTCACAATATTGGCTTGAAATATAATGGGGTAACACAGTATCACTCAGAACCTGGGAGTCTAGAAAATATACTACAAGTGGTTCTGTCGGGTGGACAATTGCTTTACATAGCAAACAATAATGTACAGAAAATAGAAATAAAAAGGTAACACATTTGATAAAGTCTATAAAAATGAGTATATTCTATTTACTTTTTTTTTGCACAAAATTATATGGCTGTCTAGACAAAATTACTCATAACTGAAAAAAGCGAGAAGGCTCCTCTGCCATCCTGAAGCTTCGATCTTTGGAATAAGATTCCGCCCGGAGCAACGTGATTCAACTCGTTTTTGCTCCCTTAAGAATCCAACCAGACAGTGGATCACGCCTACTCATGATACCATAAAGTTTCCAAGTGGTATCTCAAACCACTTCTACTGGCTGTCCTTTTTGTCCTGAAGAAGACCCGCTGTGATTATGCAATCTTGCCCACTCTGGGTAGAAACGTCGACGTATCCCGATAATCCTTACCCTACGTTCTCCATCTGACATAAAATAAAAGAATGGATAGGGGAGATTCATATGTTTAGGGACGGATGTCCATTGATTTCAACATTTTATACACTTTTTGTATAGCACTGTACAAAGTGTCTTCACTTATAACACCTTGTCACCTATAGGTCACTGGTTCACTTATAAGTAGGGCTCCCTGTTTTCCGTTTTTACTGATCTTTACAGATAAATACAGACAGAAAACATTTATTTTCTTGTCTGTGTTTATTTTTAAATGTGGATAAAAACAGAAAATAGGCTGCTTTTTCAGTAATTCTAAATGCTGTCTACCATGCCAATAGCTGTATGGATTGATAGGTAAGAGGGTTAAAAGAAGAGCGGGATTTTAGTAATGAGGCTTTACAAGCAGGAGATACGCCCAAGGTTTAAACTGAAATTTGAATATTGTCTTATAAGTGCATTCATTTATGTTCGTTGGGTGTTCACAGCATTGCAACTTGGCAGGCATTCAAGCAAGAGTGCATACTTATTGGTTAAATAAATGTGGAAATATACTAATTTCAGCTTCATTTTTCCACAAAACCCAAAATAAATATGGATAAATACAGATAAAATTAGCAAAAAAAAATATGTATAAATACAGACTAAAATGTAAAAAAACCAAAATACCATAAAACTGGGAGCCCTACTTATAAGTCACCTTTTCAGTTAGGAGTGATTTTGTCTTAACAGCCATATAATTATGGGCAAAAAAACATAAAACGAAAAAAAGAAAATATTATATATTAACTTTGATTGACTTCATCAAATGAGTTTCCTTTTGTTCTTATTTTCTGTACATTCATTATTTGCAATTTAAAGCAAATGTCCAACCGACAGAACCACTTGTAGTATAATTTCACAGTATTAGTCGGCTAAAACAGATGGACAAATTCAGCAAATGAGAACAAATCGTGGTTTACATGAACGGAGGTTAAAGAGTGATGAGGCCATTATACTTGCCCTTGGCCACATCCTCTTTCTAAGCAGCAGAGAAAAAAGACCATTAAAAACTCATAAGTCAGTGCCCCTTACTTATGTCTATAAGCATAGGGCACAGGCGAGTCTTATTCAGGAAGAATGCTGCAGGACTGTTGTCTATGTACACCGAGGGTGTCTTGGTGTCAGGCACGAGCCGAGAGGAGTCAGTAGAGAGCAAGACGTCTTAGGTTGGGGCAAAAATTGCTCCTTCCACAGGTGTGCTTTTGGGATATCCGATCAGCAAGATGTGAAAATAAGAAAGTCCAAAGAGACACAGGCAGCCTCAAGACTTGGCTTCATCAGTCTGAAGAGGGCAGAAAGAAGTACCCAGTTCATTTATAACTATTTTTACTGTTCTGCCACTAGCTCTTTGTCATTTGAGTGTGATAAGCATCGCCGCCGACATACATTTTCTAATACTTTACTTTGAACGCAACAGATATTGAAGGAACAGCCCTTAATACCACATTTGAAATTTTTTTGTGTTATTCCACCAAATTTGATCCTGTATCCGACTGCTGCTTCACAGCAAAAAGCCGTTTTCAAGTGTGTCCTCCTCCTTATCAGATCTACGGCTTCATTCTTTTCTGCAAACCGGATTGTGTGGCCTACTCCCGCATTACTTGTTCATGCTTTCTTTCGACGACCTCTTGCACACTAGCTCTGGCATCTTGGGGCTTCAAGCACTCAGTGGGAAGCGCAAACACTGACCTTGCTATGATTGCTAACATCATCTCCCACCTTTGCTGCAGGTCCTCGGGGCGGCTCAATGCCTGCCCTTAATTGCATTTGCAGCCTGGAGCTTCCAACCTGGAGTACGGAAGCGCTCGACAGGCTGCAGCAGGGACACAGGACCGCGTGAACATAATGATGGCAAATGACCATTAAAGAGCAAGAACATATTACATGTCAACGTGGAAACAAATTTGTCTTCAGATACACTGCAAATGTTGCTGCGATGCGCGCATACTTCCCAGGTCACAGGGGGAATTACGCACAGGACAATAAATGGAGATGGGAAGAGACATAAAAAATCACTTTGCAAAGAAATATGTGGATGATATAGACGAGTGGTTCTTAATCTTTTTACTTCTGTAGATCCCAACTGAATCATTATTGGAATCCGCAGATCCTCACTGAGTTATTTATTAGAAGCTCAAGACCCCCGGGCCTAAGAAATATTTATGATTTGAACTTCAAAACAATAGACAAAAATACAAAAGCAAGTATACACCAAAGAAATGCTCAAATATTGAAATATTTTGTTTAATTCACAATCAAATTTAGAAAAAGTTTTTACATTTTCAATTTTGTTTCTTTTTTTCTATAGGCATTATTAATTTTACTTTATTCATTTTTATTCATATTTTCTTTTGAAAACCAGCCATGGACTCCCAAACAACGGATATAGAGAATTACATGTGGGCAGCAGTGAGTAACCCTGCTGCTAGGCCTTGAATGAGTGCTGGTAACAATATAAACTACAGCGCCTTCTCCCCCGCTATCCCCAACTCATCACTTATTTAGCTCAATACAGCACTTATTTATTATGCAAAGGGCGGCATTAGTAGTACACTAGCACCAATATGCTACAACCATGACTATGTCCCTGAATTGGTTTTCTGGCTTTCATTGGACCCCAATGTGTTTTTTTCCACATTTTACAGCTTCAACACGTCACCCAGCAACTTCTGTGTGCATGCAGCTTTCCACGCCTCCACGAGGCTTTAAAGATGGAGGTGAGTAAACGACTACCAGGATTCAGTGCCACCAGTAGTGCTGGAACATTTGAGAGCAGGGCTGCTGGCAACCAACATCAACTGACTTAACACACAGGGTTGTGACGAATCCAAATACTACTTAAAATGCAAGTGAACTTAATGAGCGCTTCCAATTTAGAGTAGGGTAGGGAGTAGTGTGAGGGCCAATAATGCATTTGGAGCACTTGTTAATAAATATCTGGTAAAACGTGGAGTGGTAGGTCACCTCCCTGAAATCTGGGCTTGGTACAGGATTCCCTCTTGTGCAAAAATACTGAACTTTTCCCAGGATATAAATGTTGTCATTTTAAACCTAGCAAATTTTGTATGTGGAAATGCTACATTATTCTGAGTTTTGCAGACCAGAGAAAACTGTGGAACATATTAGCCCTCATTCCGAGGTGTAAATCTCAGAATGGATTAGTAATATGACACAGCTATATTTGCTGGGTGCGGGGGTCAAATTCCCATATTCTGTGGGTTTCATAATGAAGCGTATTGTACCGAAAATCTACTGATATATTTTGAAATATTTGAAACGCTAAGTCTGCAAATCACGCAAATGTTTTATTTAGATGTGTACTGTCCTGCTGCAGCCTCTATTCACACCCTCTTGTGCCCAAGCAAGAGAGCCACTGGGATCAAGTTACACAATGTCTTGCTTCTTAGGAAAGGAAAAGCTAACACAAAATTATCAGCAGCTGGTTAAAAGAAGCTGTGTCACATTGGACATCCTGCTTTTGAAAAACACGTTACATGTTGCAAGACAAAAGAATGCAAAGGGCCTCTTTTATTGCTTTATTTCAAAATGAGTTCCTTCAAGGATATCTAGGGGCGCTGCAGCATCTCCCGCTCTCCTTGACCCTGTTCCATTGGGAGCCGCTTCTCGCTACTGTGTTTACTGATGTCGTGGCAACAATTACATACTGCCCCCCCCCAGCTAACCCGGAAGAGGAAGTGGAGAAAACCGCCATTCTAGACAGAATATTGATCATGAGCTGCTTTGGAGAGATTAACAAGGAGATTTTTTTTTTATACATCAGACGCACAACAGACATTCAGACCCATTACATTTTTTTAGATCCCAGAATCCATTGATCTATTTTTGACACGAGAAACCATCTTCATGTCCTTCTAGAATTTCGAACTGGTCAACGTACACCTGCATTATGAGCAGGGCATGACACTTAAGAATAAAAACAGATTTTTGGTGAGAGCAGATTGCCTCTGCTTCCTTTGTTTTAGCCAAGATGGCAGAAGGAGAAGCAGTCCAGTCCTACCTCTACACATCCCTTCTGCGTAGCCTGGAGCTGAACTGTAATAAATTCAGTATAAAAAATGCTCACCATAAACTTTCACCAAGGAATTTTAACTTAAGTGTTCTTGCCCGCGCTAAATAAAAATAATCAATATCAGACACTAAAGTATGAGTTACTGGTCAGTACTCGTACTGTACAGCAAGATGATGAAGATTATACTACTTTATAGAATTGCAGAGGTTTGGATGTCAACAAACTGATGCTAAACCACATGAGGACTGAATTCTTCCTGTTGACTAACAATGCCAAACATCCTCTACTTCAGTCATGGCTGTCCAATTTAAAATTCCTTCACACCACAAGTGGCAGAACAGACTAAACCCTTGCTAATCTAACCAGTCACCTAAAGAACACATTGTCAAGAGGACCAAAGAAGGTGGTCTCCAATTTGGTCTGAAAAAAGTGAAAAGTTTTCCACAAGGACAAGACTTCAGGAGGATGCAACACGCTCTGCTCAATGCCATCCCATAAACCAATCTCACTCCCTTGAAAGGGATCATTCATGTAGCAGCACGCCTCATCTAGGGAAAGAAGATAATCAACGACATCACTGTTGCACTAAAGTATCTACACCGGCTCACACTGCCAAACGATCACCTTCACTCTGCTGCATCACTTACTTACAAGGCCGACTGCACACCAAGACCCGGTCTACCTAGCTAACAAACTAACACGATCTGGAGGCTAGTGCCATATGATGAGTTCCGTCATCACCAGAATAGACACTAAGCGCTCTAGGAAGGAGAAAACAAGCTTTCAGTCTAGGCCCTATGATCATAATCATTCCCTTCGACATTAGAAAATCACAAACCCTCCTACAAATCAGGAAGAAACTGAAAACTCATCTCAGGGTAAAACTACCTCAAAGAGGCTGACTTCTCACCCTATCACCAGTTCTACCACCTCCCTCTGTGCCCACCTCTTCCGTGTATCCCCACCACTGGGGCTTGCCCTCTGTAAACACTCCATTGCGAACGTGCTAGGTCTGTACTTTGGAAATACCAAAACATACAGACATGCACTTAGCTATAGTTTCATTTTGAATTGTAGGGTAAAACCGAATAGAAAACTATTTAAATGCTTCCGGGGGAATCCCAATACAAAGATGAAGTATGTAGGTAGGCCTGTCTGCATGTGGTATTTGTATACTGGAAACCTAGATAAAGGTAGTGAAGCACAATACATAGTCCAAGGCAAGGATCAGTCAATGTTATTTTGCAGGGAGCTGGTGTCCGTATCATTAAGTGCGTTCTTTAAAGAGGTGTGTCAAAAACTTATCACATGGAAGTGGAGTTGGGGCGGTCCTGATGGAAATGGGTATTGTTCAAGATCCTTTATGCACAGATGGAAAGGCACTGTTACCGTTTTGTTTTACACTTCGTGATCCACAGTCTGATAGTGTCTTAGCTGTGGATCGTAGAAACTCATATACCCACATAATAAAGTGTCGGCTGAGCACTACCAATATAGAACAATGAGAGTGCTAACATGGAAATCGACTAATGTATAAAATGAGAAGGATGAATTGGGACTATCACTCCCTACCTTGTAAAATTAAATATTTTGTCAGAGGCACACATGGCTTGAAGTTCAATAACAAGGCAACTTTAGTGTTAATCATTAAAAAGTGGTCTTTAAGGTCACTGGTTTTACTCCACTGGCCTAAATTGTGGTTTGAGCAACATCCCCTCGCCTTCAAATTTTCTTTTCTGCTTGTTTACTCTTATTGTTCCCTTTTTACAACTCTCATTGGGCTCAACTACTTTTCAAACACCAACTTCTCCCCCATCTAATTTCCCTTATCTTTAAACGCATTCATGATCTGTCTTTTCATATTTTCTCCAAGACTCCTCCAGCACTCTTACCAGCAGCTAAAATGTTCTTACCTAGTCCAACCTTCATTTTTGTGCGACAATTCTCGATTTAACTGTATTTAGCCTTTTAGCCCCCAACGGTTGAAACCCCTTCCTCCCACTGTTCTTCCCCTAAGATGATCACAATCTTGGCCTCTTTACACAGTGCATTTACCTTAAGATCACGTGGCAACTGCGTACAATTCTCACATTTACATATGTGTTTAAACTATGTTATTTTGTACTGCTTGGAATTGTGATGAACACTGTTTAAGCAAAAGGATATAACAAATTAAATCACATCAGTGAAAGTACCAAGTACAAACTACATAACCCTGCAAGGGGCATTAATGCTATAATGCCATAGTGTCAAGCATATTATCCTTCTTGATAAACCACAATATTCCTGTAGAGTTTTAAGACAGATACCAAGAGCTCCAAAGTGAATCTTCTAGGTTTTAACCCTGCCTTTTGAAAAGTGATTAGTTAGTACAAGAGATGACCGACCTTTCTTGAAATGATCCAACAAGCAATAACAAAACTTGTTCTTTCTACATTCCAGAACTTCTCCAGACTAACTCGTCAATGAAGATCTTTTGTTAAGACAAATTAAGCTGTTACTCCGATCCAAATACAGACAACCATAAAATACAATCAATAGGACCTGAAGAATCCAGGTCATGAGGAAACATGACAAAGTAGACATCCTTAATGAGCTTTCTTACTAGTAACTTGATAGCACAACACCCTAGCCCTACTGAAACTTTATCAGTCCTTTAGCCTATTCCTAAACCTTTCACTAATTCTAACATTAACCACTTGTAGTGTGGCTCACTGGTTAGAGGCGGCAGACCCGAGAGCAGAGGACGGCCCGGGACCAGGGTTCGATTCCCGGCGCAGCAGGTTTCTGGACCAGGGTCAGCGGACTCGATAATTCTCTCGCCTCGGTGCCCACTCTGATCAGCGTTCACACTCGGCAACTCTGGGCATTAGCTTGCCTCATCTTCACTAACGGCCCCACCAGACCGCCGGGGATGCTTGGTCTCACCCTGGAGATACCCATTAAGGGACCATCTCTCAGGGAAGCCAGGAAGGGTTTCGCAGCGGTCGAAGCGCCTTGGGACCCTCCGGGTAAGTAGTGCGCTATATAAATGCCTATACATTTACATTTACTCCTGATATTCTAATCCTTTCCACTACCTTTAACCCTGCATTGTTATGTTATGTTAAGGGGCTCTTGTATAGCGCACAACTCACCCGGGGGCATATAGGCACTTACCTCAAAGATAACAGGAAGGCGGTCAGGATAGAAATACATGTCGAGGAGACAGAATTAGAACAGAAAGGCCTTAAGTTGTTTTCTAAAGACCAGATACGAGGTGGATTTACGCAAGGCCTCTGGTAGCGAATTCCAGTACTTGGGAGCAACATATGAAAAAGCTTTACCTCCTGTAAGGTTAAAACGGATACTGGGGGCCTTCAAAAGGGCTAAGGAATTTGACCTTCGGTTGTGACCAGATACCAGTTTACAGAGCTGTTTTTTGCAAATAGCATGGACCTAGTCCATTTATTGCTTTAAAAGTAAGGCAGTAGATCTTGAAAAAAGATCATTTTTTCACTGGGAGCAAGTGAAGCTCTCTGAGCAAGGGAAAAGATGGGGACCCAGGGGAGCAGTTTAATACCATCCTCGCTGCAGTTTTTTGGATCACTTGAAGCTTAGCTAGTGGGGTCTCACCCACTTCTGCTAGTAGCGCGTCCCCGTAGTCGAGGCGACTCATAACCATTGCCTGGACCACCGTTCTGCGATGTTCTAACGGCAGGTAGGCGAGTATCCTACATAGGAGGCGAAGGCTGTAATAACAAGAACCTGTAGTGTTTTTTTATATTGTCCTTCATCGTAAGCCTGTGATCCAATTGTAACCCCCGACTTTTTACTGAGGAGGTAGGACTAGGGGCCTCTCCCTGGGATGGCCACCAGTCAGCCGTCCAGATGTTAGAGTCTTTGACAAGGAGCATGAGCTCAGGTTTTCCGGGATCAAGTCGGAGGCAGCAATCGGTCATCCACTTTGAGATGGCAAGCATTCCCGCCTAGAAACGCAGTTTCTCCTCGTTAGGATTGGAGCTCATTCAAAATATCAGCTGAGTATCGTCAGCATACAATATTATTTCAAAGCCATATACACGTTAAAAAATGTGGGGCTAAGACATGAGCCCTGCGGTACACCTTTGTCAAGCAAGATAGGTTTGCCACTTATCTGATAAAAAATTCCTAAGCCATTCCAAGGCTAGGCCCCTGATACCACACTCATGTAATCTCTCCACTAGCAGTCGATGTGAAATGGTATTGAAAGCTGCGGTGAGATTCAAGAGGATCAGTATTGTTGATCCTCCAGCATCGAGAGTTGGTCTTATAGAGTGGGTGACAGCCCAAATGGCCGTTTCAGTGCTAAAACCTGTGCGGAAGCCGACAAAGGTCAAGGATGTTATTTGATTCTAAGTAATGGCTGAGTTGCTTATTTATTACGGTTTCCAATGTTTTAGCAAGCAAGGGCAGATAGGATATCGGTCTGTAATTACTGAGGACTTGAGGGTTGGCCGTCGGTTTCTTAAGGATAGGCCGGACATAGGCTTCTTTCCATCCAACGGGAATTGAACCAGATAAAAGAGAGGAGTTAAAGATTTTATGTATTTCCGGAGCACACACAGGGGGGAGAAGGGCCATAATGTTAGGTGAACATATGTCACCTGGTGAGCCAGATTTAGCGGTAGACAGTAAACTGATTATCTCATCCAGCGAGATAATCTCATACTGATTGAGATAGCAGGCAGGAGATAGCGAAGGAACGTCCAGGTCCTTGATAGATCTGATGTTTTTTGTGATGGTAAGAGGAAAATTGGCATAGATCAAAGAGATTCTTTCTTGGAAAAAAATCGCTATTAAGTCACAAAGATCTTGGGATTCCAGAGGCGACTGTTTGCATGCTTGAGGTGGTGCAAAATCCTTGACAATATTAAACAAGGCTTTAGAGGATTGTACCATTTGGTTCAGAATATACATGCGTCTAGCAATTTTTATTTTTTGGTGGTATTAGGATAAAGCTAATTTATAACTTTGTTTATCCACAGAGTTTTTTGTGCTTCTCCATAGTCTCTCTAATGCTTTACATGATGACTTATTGCTTTTCAGGTCGCCCGAGTACCAGGGGGTCGAGTGCCGCCGGGGGACTGGGCTCTTCTTGCACTCAGGAATAACTACATCTAATGTCTTTACCAAGGCGGAGTTCAAACTAGCCAACAGTTCAGATTTGTCCTGATCAATGTGCCCGAGATCCTTGTTATGAAGAGGGAATATTTCATTGAAGGCTTCCAAAGTGAGTTTCTGCCAAGGCCTATGACATTATCTCTTTGTTGGCTTTGAGTGACTACTGGGAGTTGAGTCAGTTTGAGGTATGGCAGTGAATAAGATCATACAGTGATGTGTCCAAGTAAGAGTAGGGGGAGGGTGGATCTTTAAATGCTTCATGTTCATAAAAATAAGGTCTAGGGTATGGCCAGCACAGTGGGTGGGCCCAAGCCCCCTTTGTGAGAGACCAATGTCATTCAGACTGGAGATGAGCTTCATTACCTCAAGGTTCATGGAGTCCTCTCCATAAAAGTTAAAGTCCCCCAGTAAAATAAATTTACTGGAAGCCAGAGCCTTCATTGCGATTAATTCCGTCAAATGATTGACAAAATTCGTTTTAGGTCCAGGTGGTCGGTAGATTAAGGCACCATTCCAAGTCTTCGAAGGGGACATAGTGATTTTAAAAATTCCCAATTCCATTGTGTCATTACCGACAGTGGATAGCCATTGTACTTTAAGATGGCTTTTAAAGGCGATCCCAATGCCTCCCCCTGTTTTTCTCACTCTATCTAAATGGAAAATTTGCAATCATCAGGTATTGCCAGGTTAATCGAAGGGTGATTAGTGGGGGTTAGCCAGGTCTCAGTTATGAAGCACAAATCTAGGGAGTAAGAGGAGATCATGTCCCAGATCTCAATGGGATGTTTCGCTAGGGATCGAGCATTGCATACAATATAATTGGGGCTGTTATGGACTTGGGTTGGGTCTTTTAGAAGCTCATTTGAACATGCTGTGCCCGGGATACACTGAAACTTGCATTCCCTGCAGTTTACTGGGCCTCCCAGCAGAGCAGGGAACTTAATGTGGCACCTACTCTCAGGCACCTGCTTAATGAGTGCACTAGTTCTGATCTCGTGTAATGCAGCTTCCGAGTATGTCTGGAAGACAGTGGACATATCCTCAGATGCAATTTGGTCACAATTTCCCGCCTTTCGGCTCATTCGGGCGCAGACTGGCTTGCCTTTGGCGCGTCCACTGTGCGTGTCCGCTGCGCGTCTGCACTAGTGAGGCCATATTATACTTATGAGGGCAAGTGGGGCCAAGACAACTAGCCTGCCAACACAAATCCCCCCCCTCCTCAAGATGGCGGCTTGAAGAAACAGCAACACTTTCCTTCCTTTGTCGCCTAACAGCGCCTAATCGGCTGAAGGGCTGAGCGCGAGTTCGTGCAATCAAAAGTGGAAGAAGTGCAGTAAGTTTAAAAACACACACAATTAAAATCAACTTGTCTCCGATTCACGGCTTTCCGCCTGAGGAATCTCCAAGGTGGGCGCACGTGCGCACTAACAAAACTTTTTATACTTGGGAGGCCAGGTGGGGCAAAGACAACTAGCCCGCCAACACAAATCCCCCCCCAAGATGGCGGCTCGAGGAAGGAGCAAGATGTTCCTTCCTTGGTCCCCTAACAGCTCCTAATCAGCTGAAGGGGCGAGCGCGAGTTTGTGCAATCAAAAGTGGAAGAATTGCAGTAAGTTTAAAAACACACACAATTAAAATCAACTTGTCTCCGATTCCCGGCCTTCCGCCTCAGGAATCTCCTACACAATAGTCCTAACTGTAGTCCTGCCACAAAAATCTAATCCTAAAGTTTATCATATTACAAATCCTAAACGTTTCTTTATTACAAAAAAAATAAACAATAGAGCTCAATGAATAAAAAATGCTATGATGACAATCTTTTAGTGTCATTATAGCAACTGGTCATTCTTAAGGATTTCAATATTCTCAGACATACAATAACCATTAGATAGCCATCTAAATCAACTAATATATGAACTATTCTTTGTAGCAACCTTTTGTTCTGGGTGATTCTCTGTAAATATGCTCTCTGATTTCTATCATCTAGATTACGGAAATAATCTTGATTTTGAACACACATGGAAAAAAAAATATATATATATATTTTATACACAGTGCTGAATATGATGTGGCAGAGAGCCTGGGGGATTATAGAGAAAGGGGTGGGGAGGCCAAAACAAAAACTAGCTTCCTTGATCAGGCAGTTATCAAAGTGGTGTAATTTGATCCATGACCTCAGCCTACAGCAATTCATGGTACTGAACACCTGCTACTTGTACAACTATAAAGTTATATGTTTCTAGAGAGGACTACAGAGAACAATTTAACTGTGTCTAATTTTAATTCAGAAATGATTGAACACACAGAGACTTGATGGAGATGCAGCAATGCTGGCCACTTTACAACATTACAAAACTTTTATGAACACGTCCATTTATGTTCTAGGTTTACAAAACGTGCTCTATCCCTCAAGTACTAACCTTTTCTTTCAATGTTAGTTCTTTTCCCTCTGCTCGCTCTTAGTAAATTTACAAAAACACAAGCTCCTTGATCATTCTAATGGTGTATTCTGCCTTTTTCTTAACCAATTTTCTTTTTTTTTTTTGGTGGCAGCATTTCACAACATTTGTGTAGGCCCGGGATTAATAAAGTTATTGAATAAGAGTCCCTAGCTGTAAGAAGGATCTGACGTACTGCAGGAAACTGTGCATGCAGGACTCATTTGCAGTCTGCGGTGAATTAAAAAGCACACTCAAATAACCCCAAATCCTAATGCATATTTATAGACCGCACAGGATAAAGCCAAAATCAATATTCTCTTGCTAAAAGCATACGCCTTGAATTACTCAGGACTTTTAACTACCCTTTACTTTATCAGCTGTCTGTTTGCAGCGTCGCTGAAAACATTGCCAATCTGACAAATTTAGCCAACAGGTCCTGTGTTGGGAGTTGAGTTTCCAGAGGCACTGCTGCAGTAGTGCTTTTCCAGAGGTGCTGTAGCAGTATTGAATGGATGCATGCTAGGCAGAATAGGGTATTTTTCTTATTTAATACTCAATTAACAGTATCTTTTAGAGTTTTGGAACTCACTTTGGAAATGTAATGAAAAACAACAAGCTAGTTACCTTTGCTAACTCCATTTCTGGTAGAGACTAACTGCAGATTCCTCACATTTGTAATATTCCCTGCGGCATCGGACTGGATCTGTAAGTGTTTGAGCAGTGCCTCTGCATGCTGGTAGGTGGCGCCTCGTAGCTCCGCACCGGTGCTGTTCTGTTCCAGAAATGACATGTGGAGCCAATATAGGCGCCAACCCTGTAAGGTGACATCAGTTGCTTTTGAGGCTGTCTGCATCACCAGACGCAGAGCCCCAACTGCAATTAGGCTTTAACCCGTGTAAGGATTCCTAGACTTAAAATCGAATTAATGGATAGAGTCCAGTTCACAGAACGGGGAGTTGGGTGGGTTGGTGAAGAATCTGAGGTTAGATAGAGTCTACTAGAAAGAGCACAACTAAAAGATAAGTAACTTATTCTTCTGATAGAAACTTTTAACAGATTCCTCACCTTTTGAATAGATGCCTGAGATGTAGCTAATAAGAGATGGTTATGAACTGGATCAACCCAAAAACACCCTGTAGCACAGAGCGAGCAAAACTGGCTGTCCTGACAGCACTATTTCATGAATGTATGGAATGACGCCCAGGAGCTTCTCAGGACAGGAACTCTGCGTTGCAGTGCAGTGGTAGCCGGCTCGACCCTGGTGGAAAGAGCTTGCAGTGATTCCTGAGTTTATTTTTTAGACAATGCGTACCAGATCTTGATCCAGAAGAAGATAGTCCATTTCTACATTGCCCTGCTTTTCTTACTCCATTGAACCTCACAAAGTACTGATCGCACCCCTGATATTCCTTGATACAATGGATGTATGGATTAGCGACTCCAGGATTGGCTGGTTTGGTCTACTTGTCAGACCCTAGTACAGTGCACTGATAGTGCCCAGGGCATGTAAACCAAATGCTGCTGGGGGGCTTGCAGCTCTGGTTGTGCCACCCAGAGAAGCAGCCTGTAAAAGTGTCTCAGGTCTTCCACAGCAGAACCTGTGTGCATTCTGGTACTGCCATGTTGACTGGGCAAGTGCACCCACTTGCCAGTCCCTAAAACTTCCCTTTTCTGCATATTAGTCACCCCTATGGTAGACCCAAGGGCAGGGTGCATTGTAGGTAACAGGTAGGGTATGACCTGATGTGTGTGGCATGTTCTAACAGTGAATTACAGCCATTTTCGTTTTTCACTATTGCAAGGCTAGCTGTTCCCATAGGCCAGAATGGGCAGTTGATTCTAACATCTTATAATCCTAACTGACTCAGGGAACTAGGTACAAATTCGAGTTTAGTATGCCATGAACTCAGAATGATAAATACATCTTTTAGTGAAGTTGGTTTTAACATTCTGTGTTTGAAAATACCACTTTTAGAAAGTAGGTATTTTCTTGCCTAACTGTCCAAGCCTGCCCCTGCTAGGTTGTGTATTCCTTGTCTGGAGTTTTTAGTGACAGGGGCTGGGGGATTCCAGGAAGCAGGGTGAGTCAGCACAGGGCTGAATAGAGAAATCTGCATGTAGATGGGTGGGAGGAGTTGCACCTGGATAGGGCTGTGCCTTCCCTTCACAATGCTGGTTCCACCCCATGTGGTGTGTCTGATGTCCCTGGCCTACACTTTCAAAGGAAGAGAAGGAGTCCTGTAAAAGTGCTTGAGGACTGCACAGAACTGATTTGGACTAGGCACAGACACTCTCTGCCTTCAGAGACAAAGGATTTTGGTGCATAAAAGAGGTTAGAAAGTTAGATCACTTTGGGAAACAAGAAAATCCTTTGCTGAGGAAAGGAACCAGAGGAACTGAGGAGGAGACTATCCCTAAGCTGAATTCTGTTTGGGGATTAGCCTGCAGTGGTTGCCTGACTGCCAAAGAAAGGAGAAAGTACATTGTGCTACTTTCAAATCAACTTGTAAAGGATTTCCAAGGACTTGAGATGGAGCTTGCCTCCTGGTGAAGTCTCAGGGACAACAGACTTCACCAACAAGCTCTCCAAGAGTTCTTTGGAAGTGCCTGCTGTTGTGTTGGGTTTCTGAGGGACTGCGTGTTGCAAGGAGCTGGAAGCGTGGCTCATGAAGAAGAAGAGTGTCGCCGCCGCTGTCGTCACATCACTGGAGAAGGGTGTTGCCGCTGCTGATTCGCCACACAGAAACGCCTCACATCGCCGGAGAAGAGTGTCACCATCGCATCAGACGCCGTTGCATCATCGGAGGAGCGTGTCGCCACCACAGCTGTTGTTGTCGCATCACTGAAGAAGGGTGCCGCCGCTGTTGCTGTCGCATCGCATCACCGAAGCATCTCGAATCACTGGAGAAGAGTGTTGCAGAGCCTGTCGCGGCTCAGAAGAATCGGGCGTGCAAGCATCGCGTTGCATCAAGGAGAAGACGCCATTTTTGTTTCATTGCACATGATCTTCATCTCATCAAGGCGCTGCAGGTCGCATCGCCAAGGAAGCGCAGTAATTAACCAACGTATCACCTCCCCACACGGAGAAGAAACGCATCCCCTACGCAGCAGTAGGGACTCGACGCATCATCGTTCTTGCGTGTAAGGAACCAATGCATCACCTTCCCTGCAACACTTTTGTTGTATAGCGTTCCGCATCCAAAGGTACAATAAACTTAAAGTGTCGCATTTTACATCTAAAGAGAGCTAAGCTATTTCTACCATTTTTAAAGTACAGTCTTGTGGATTTTTTGTCATTTGTGGGATTGTGTTTATATAAAATTACTTATTTTTATACTACAACTTGTGTGGTGTCCATCTGTAGTGTTGTCACTGGGTTACTGTATGTGTTCACATATGCTTTACACACTGCCTTTGTGATAAGCCTGTCTGCTCATGCCAAAGCTACCAAAGGGGTGAGCAGGGCTTATTTTAGGAGTGTACCCTCTTACCCGGACTAGAGGCAAGGGTCCCTATATGGTCAAAGGTACCTACCTCTGACGACTAGAGACCCCCAAATCTAACAGTCAGATCGACGCTGAACGGCATCACAACTCTCGGCAAGAAGGATGCTTGTGTCCACAGAACCAGTTTAGATGGGAAGAACATGGTGTACAGCAGATGGACTCAGAGCCTGCAACTCATTTACTCGATGTGCTGATGTTATGGTGACAAGAACACTGTCTTGATGGTAAAAAGCAGCAATGAACAGCTGTGAAGAGGCTCAAAGGGTGTGCACATCAAATATGTGAGAAGCAAGTTTGGTCCCACAGTGGCTTCAAAAGGGAAGAGGGTGGAAATAAGAGCTGTAGGCCTTTAAAAAAAAAACAACTTGTCAACTGGTGATTAAAATAATGAGGGCTAGTCCGGCAACTGTATAAAAAAACATTTAAAAAAGACTAATTGTACCCTATAAATGTACCCAAAGCAAAAGGGGGGGGGGCACGATACCGAAACCAAACGGGTCTAAATTGCCACCGATGAAGGGGAGGTGCCTGAGAAGGAGTCAGGTGTGACTTTGGCATATTAACAGTGAACCCCAAAGATGACAGAAGGTTTGCCGTAGTCTGAAGGTGGTTAAAGACTGCCTGGGATGAGCCGATATCATCAGCCAGTAATCAAGATGGGTGAAGACTGGCACTCCTGTCCTCCAAATGTGTCCTGCTATCACCACCATCCCTTTAGTGAACTCCAGAGGAGCGCTGATGAAACCAAAGGGCAGCACAGAGAACAGAAAATACTTCTGTCCCACCATGGATTGCAGGTCGCTCCGAAGGACCTGCCAATTGGGTATATGGAAATAAATGTCCAGCAGTTCCAATGCAACCATCCAGTGTCCAGGATTGAAGGCAGACAAGACCTAGGGATGTGTGAACATTTGAATTGTTTTTTTTCGGAAGAAGGTGTTGAGAGGGTGCAGGTCTAAAATAAGAAAAAGACCTCAGTCCTTGTTTGGCATCAGACAGTAGAGCAACAACCAACACTACCTACTTCTGGCACAGGCAGCCTCTCGATAGCCCAACTGGCTTGTAAGTCTTGCCATAAGATTGACAAATAGTCCTCCTCAGTAGTACTGGGGACAGTGAAAGATTAGGCAGAGTGACAGTTAAAGGCAAGGAGTACCCATTTCAGGTTATCAGCGCGATCCACCTTTCTGATGTTATAGTTTGTCAGCCCAGCAAGAGTCGCTCACATCTTGCCTCCAAGAGTGTAGCTGGGTTTCATCAAGGGCACGCTAAAGGGGGTTTGAACAGTTGGGTTTAGGGATGCAGTAGGCTGAGTAGCTCGCTGACCTTTAGCACTGGGTCGATGGGCACTGTGGCCTAGGCCACGAAACTGCGTGGCACCTTTCTGAGGCTGAAGTCGAAACATCAAAAGGAACAGAAAGACTAAAGCAGCAAGTGAGGAAAGGCACGCAAACCCAGTGTGCATGCTGTGGCCCTGTTCTCTTTGAACCGCTGTAAAGTGGAATCTGCACTCGGGTGTGGTCGCGAATGGCTTAGATGATGCCAACGGCTCGCCGAATGGAATCAGTGGCATCCAAACGACAACGAATTGTGAACTTTGCAACATCAGGACAGTCCTGTATTGCTTAGGTAAGGACAGGCCGAAGGGTTTCCTAGGCACCTGGGAGGACTTGAGCCACTGAATCCCAAAGAGCGTGGGAATAATATCCTGGCAAGCATCTAGCACCGAAAAACATGTGGTCCACACTGGTGATGTTTGGGAAAATGGTTGGATTAGTCTGGCCAGTCGGTGCCTGCACCACAAAGCTCTCGGGGGAAGGGGGCTGCAATAAAAAAAAAATGCAGGATTGTCCGGGGCAGGTTGGTGGTGTTGTGAACTTTGGTGTTTGACCGAGTGTCATCGCAAGGTTTGTCCTGGGTCTCTAGAAGGGTATAAGTCAGGGCCTCAATAAAAGGCAACCGGGGTTTGGTAGGAGTTTGCACAGGCTGGTGACTTCAGTCAATACAGTGGATTTGACCTATAAGGCAGTGAACTGGAGGTCAAGAACTTTGCCACCCTCGACATTATCACCATAAATTAAGCACTCTCTTTTGTGGCGGACCTGGGGATGTAAGGTGGTCAGAATCAAAAAATGATTCAATGCCATTAGCGTTGTGTAGGTCATCATATCAGTTATCTTCAGGGTAAGGTTGGCTAATCTCATCACAAGCGTCATAACTTTGTCCAAATCAGCACCAATCAATGCATGTAGTGTGTGGGATCATCTTAGTTAAGGTGGAACGTCAAGTGGTACATGTTGAGATTTGACCGCACCCGAGCACGGTCTTGAGTTTGTAGTAGCACTGACTGAGTAGGAGAGCACAATACAAACCTTCACCTCTGGTGTCAACTGAGTAGATTTCAATATCCAGGAACCAGAGCGTGTTGTGGAGTCGGAAGTTGTCAGTATGAGTGCCGGGAGCAGCTTTGGGATGGATTTGGACAGTCCAACGGCGCTAAGGGCAAACCTGCCAGCAGTAACTCAGATGGAGGGCCTTGTGCTCCATGGGGCTCCGAGGGATCTGAAGAGGAGGAGCATTGCCTCTTGGAGCTCTTGGATCTGCCTCTGTGTAGCAGACAGCTCCTGGCAATAAGTGTTGTGTTGGGACAAGTTGATGGATGCTATATGATGTCGATCAACTTCACCTGAAAGATCGAGGCATGATACAGTCAATGTATCCCCTCCGGAGATTGAGAGTGGCCGGAAGGGGAAGAGTCCCATTTGGATTTTTTGTACCACTGCTTCAAATTACACAAAGATATGGAGTGGGAAAAGGATCAAGCCTGAAATCAACTCCTGTGGCTCCATGGTCAGGAATGGGACCAATGCTAAAACTTGGACTGGCCACGATGTGGGGTCTTCCAATGCTTGGCAATGTAGAGCTACACCTTGCAGTCCCATAAGGGCTTCAAATTCATTGGTGCGCAGTCACTGCAGGCCATTGAGTCGTAGCTCGACCCCAGGCACCAGAAGCAGACCGGGATAATCTGTCACAGACATTTGCTTGCGAAAGTCGAAAGTCCTTACAGCGCTTGAAAACTCATCTTGGGAGGTGGCATTTCCAGTGCACATTGGAAAATTGTTATCAAAATACTGTCTCAAAGAGACAAGAGATGGCTCCGGATCTGCGTCTGGTGGAGCAGAAGAATAAAAGGAACTGAACGTCAGCATACGATAGTGGCATATATAGGAGGTCGCAAAGGTACGGCTCAAATGTTTCGGGATCCAGTCTGAGGCCTGGTAAATATTCAAAAGGTGAAGAATCTGTGGTTAGAAGTCTTTATCAGAAATATAATTTGCTGCTTTATAGTCATGGGGTAACAAAATCCTGTGTAATATAGTTTAAAATTACATTTCTTCAGTACCATCATCTAAATCACCAAATGTGTTCATTGTTATTACTTTCAGTTTCATTATTTCCAACTGGAACAGTAATTCTAAATTAGCTTTTGTAACTTGATATAATGAGATATGTCGTATACCAAGAATGGATAAACGTGCTACTGACTAAAAGCTTAAAGCCTAAAGAAAAGGGTCTCTATTGATTCGATGTGTAAAGATAAATATGTGCAATACTTTATTTAAAGATGAAACTGAAAAAGTCCCTTTTATTTCTTTAGTGCATTCTCTTCATCAGGTATTACCATACAGTATAGGATCTTTAGTTTAGCCCACAAAGAATACATTTCAATGCAGACTGCTATGCGGAATACATTATACAATTACAGAAAAAAATATACATTTCCTTTCTGTACTTGCCTCCATCTCTATCTTGATATAGTTTGGCAATTTATTTATGCACACAAATCCTCTCATAGATGTAACTTATTTTGAATATAATTATACTACATTAACAGATAGAAATCTGAGTTGGTTACATGTAACAATTCATATTAAGTTTAAAATAAAAGTGAATTTGATAAGATCAGTTTTCATTTATGAATATTAAGGTGTACTGTACGCTAAGCTTGCTTTTTCTTATCCAAAAAATGCAAATCATTTCAATCATTTAAAAGTAAGGAACCTTCAACGACTGGGTTAGGCGCTGTGCAAGTTGGGGGCAGGCAAAAAGGTGCCATAGGATGTATACACATATAAAAAAAAGAGCAGTTTCAAGCCTGGGTGTGGGTGACTCGATTTAAGATTAAAACCAGCTACAAACAATCAAAGCCTAATTCACAGGCACTACATCCTATGGCAAATAGGAGTAGCATTATCAGAGTCAATGCAAAAATATATTAAAAAGAGACCATCACAAACCAACCAGGTATCAATTATCACAAAGAAACAGAGTAAGTTATAAGACGCATTTTAGTGTCTATCCTGTCATTCCATTATATGTATTCAGATCTCCCAAAGACTGTATCTGTATTAAATTATTTGAATAGATGTATATCAATAGAAATATTATCAAATAATAGACTTCTTCAAGACATGAGTCAATTGAATAAACAAAGGTCTGCAATCCAAAAAAGTGCTGCGTGTGGTCACATGGTGCCGCTGAGGCAAACTTCAAAGTGCCCGATAGGGTGTGATCAAGTTAAAAATGATGTAAGACAAGTAAGGCCAAAATGCCCCTGGCATTAAGAGTGACTACTTGTAAATGACTGGGACAACAGGCTTTCAGTTGTAAAATGCTTTGAAGGGAAACAAATCCTGTCCAGAAGTTGACAGGCTGGAGGGCCTGACCAGGTGGCCACGAGAGTGACCTAGAGGACAGTAACCGCTGCTACCGGACTCATGAGAAGGGGAGGCAGAGGGATTGGGGAGGGGAGGCAGAGGGATTGGGTAGGGGAGGCAGAGGGATTGGGTAGGGGAGGCAGAGGGATTGGGGAGGGGAGGCAGAGGGATTGGGGAGGGGAGGCAGAGGGATTTGTGGGGGGAGGGGAGGCAGAGGGATTGGGCGAGGGGAGGCAGAGGGATTGGGGAGGGGAGGCAGAGGGATTGGGGAGGGGAGGCAGAGGGATTGGGCGAGGGGAGGCAGAGGGATTGGGGAGGGGAGGCAGAGGGATTGGGGGGGGGGGGGACGAAAAAAAGTTTTTTTTAAATAAAAAAATCAATTGCCAGTGACAGAAGGCCGTCTCTACTCCATCCGCTACTCCCTGACTCCGGTCCCGAAGCAGAATGCAGGAAGCATTAGGAAGCACATGGCTCCAAGCCTCCCGATAGTCAATCTGAGCGCAGTGGGTCGGCACTCAGCCAAGGAATGGGGGCCTGGGCATGTTCTCCACGCAGGCTGTGATGGAGCCTGCATGGAGAAGATGCAAAGTACGCATGAATGTTTGACCGGCCTAAAGGGCCTGCCAAACAGTCATGTGCACTTAGGAATGGGCAAACCACTCCTTTCTTGCTTCTCTGTCAGAGCAGCCCCACCCCAAACGTAAAGCTGCAGTAGAAGGAAACATACAATGATAACGCAAGTTATTATCATTTTAATGTTTCCTTTACTTCACTGCTGCGAAACAGAGGGGCAACGCTCCTCCGCCTTAGAGGAGGAACTGCCAATGCTTGAGGGCCTCGCTGAATGCCAATAGTGCCTCAGAAGAGGTACGAACCGGTCAGAGGATATCAGCTAACAAATTTGCATTTATTTTAAAGTAGGCAACAATAGATCTAGCAATGTCTTGGCCTTCTCACACCTACTATGGAATAGGCCCTTTCTTCACATTGGTGCCTTGTTGGTGAGTCCAGCTCAGTCACTGGGGAGGTACGTAGCCAACTTGCCTTTTGTGAATGTAGGTATAATCTGTCACTGGTTTATGAGGGGCAAGTAGGTTGCCGGTCTCCCCCCTCCCCATCATCACCAATATCCTCATCATCACCATCGTCGTCATCTTTATCATCATAAGGGTTGCGGGACACATTCTGCATACCCTGGAAAGCATCAGAGTCAGATATTTGGCACGGAGCCATCACAACGCCGTACAAAAGCACAGCTGTAATATTCTCCAGATAAAGTTGGGTGCCTGGGGATATTCAAAAGATGAGGAATCTGTGGCTTAAAATATCCATCAGAATTTACAGCCTTTACCCAGACAATAGTGTGTTTTCGCGACCCTCTGCTTCTTTCACCTCGGTGTTTTTAGAGAAAAAAATATATGAAGGTATGCTGTACTGCTTTTCTGTATTGTATTGTAATTGCATTTATATAGCGCTTACTACCCCTGACGAGGCGTCAACGCGCTTTTTTGGCGAGTAGCACCTTACTCCGGGACCCATAGAGGATTAGTGTTGAATTAGTATAGTGAAACATGCAAGTACATTTTAAGTGGTGGATAGGTTAGTCAGTTATTTGGATATGGAATGATAGCAGAAGGATAGAGGAGGAAAAAAGGTTTGTATTTATATAGCACTTGTTACCCATGATGGGGTGTTGAAGCATGCTATTCAGGAAGCCCATAAAGGATTAGTGGTGAATTAATATGGTGAAATATGAAAGTAATTTCAGTGGTGGATATTAGTCAATTATTTAGAGTGAGAAGGATAGTGGAGGGATAAAGGGGGAAGAAAGGTTTGCATTCATATAGCACTTGTTACCCCTGATGGATGTTGAAGCTGGAGAGTAGCACGCCACTCCAGACCCACAAAGGATTAGTGTTGAAAATTAGTACAGTAAAATATGAAGTAATTTGAGTAGTGGATATGTTATTCAGTTATTTGGGTAGAGAAGGGTAGGTGTCGGGATAGTGAAGGGAAAGAGGTTTGTATTTATATAGCGCTTGCTACCCCTGATGGGGTTTTGAAGCGCAGGTAGCACGCTACTCTGGAACCCATCAGGATTAGTATTGAATTAGTATGGTGAAACATGAAAGTAATTTTTGTGGTGGATATGTTAGTCAGTTATTTGAATTGAGAAGGGTTGGGGGGGGTAGAAAAGAGGAAAGAGTTTAGAAAGGTTTTTGGGGGGATCAGTATAGTAAAAGAGGTGTCAGATGATGCAAGGAGGGGTAGAGTAGGAGAGAGTATAGAAAGGGTTATTTTGGGGTTCATAGTAGTGGAATGGGGTTTGGGATAAATGAGTGGATGTAGAGGATATATTGATAGAGGTATAGGACGGGAGATAGGGTAGTGCATTGGAAAGAGTAGTAGAAAGAAGTTTGAGATGAGTCAGGAAGTTGGGATATAAGATATATTGAGAGAAGTATAGGCTGAGAAGTTTGAGATGAATCAGGAAGTTGGGATATAAGATATATTGAGAGAAGTATAGGCTGAGAAATAGGGTAGTGCATTGGAAATGCTAAATTAGAAGAAAGTGATACATATATAGATCCATAAGTACATTGAAAGTACATAGCTGCATAAAGGAGGTATGTATATTGGGTAGCATTTCTGGCCCTGGCCAGTCTCGAACAGGCAACTGCCCTTGTCCTCTCCACCCTTAACAGGCTCAAACAGGCAACTGCCCATGTCCTCTCCGCCCTTAACAGGCTCAAACAGGCAACAGCCTTTGTCCTCTTTGCCCGGGCGGAGACGCCCTAATCCTGGCCTTTTATAGCCCTAGTAATCATGTGACCACCCAGTCAGCCAATGGGAACCCTAGCCCTAAAACTATCCAAACACAACACTAGCCCTAAAAATCTAGAACCAATAGGAGACCAGGACCTAACAGCCAATCTTCCCCCTAGTCCAAGCACCCAATCAGTTCAAAAAGCCGGATCTCTATGTCCAATAGAGGCCCTAGCCCTACCAGTAGTCCCAACCCAAGTCAAAGCAACTAATGGCACAGGAAGCCCTAGTCCCTACTTCCAATAGAAAGCCTAACCCTACTCTTAGTCCCACAACTAGTCCAGCAACAAATCACACCAGAAGCCCTAATCGCTACTTCCAATGAAAGGTCTAACCCTAACCCTAGCCCTAGTCTCAACAACCAATAACACAGGAAATCCTAGTCCCTACTTGCAATAGAAATCCTAACCCTAGCCCCAACCCTACATTGATTGAATCACTGACCCAGAAACCAATTAGAACACTCAAATACCCAACCAATGAGGACACTAACCCAAATCCAATAGAAACATCAGATTCAACCACCAATCAGTGTATACATGTACCAACCACTAACAGACCATATAAGGTCCCAGCGAACTCAGACAAGGTTTGCTGGCCAGGGAGTTGGAAGTTGCTTCTCCTGTTCAGAATCTCCAAGGAGACAGCCAGGCTCAATCCACACGTTGGACTTCTGCAGGTAAAGGCCTCACTAACTTGAAATCTAACAATACTGTTTGAATAAAACTTTACTCCCTCTCCTGGCCAACAAACAAAGTGCACAGTCCCTAGTAAACACAGTTTAAACAGCTCACAGAAGCACCCTCTGATGTAGAATATCCCTGTTGCTGGGGGAGGTAGAGGGGCTGGTTTCACTGGCATGTGAACACAAAATGGTGGCTGGGGTGCACTGTTTTAACATACAGGTTTTAGCACAGAGTAAAGGAGAAATTTGGAGGGGAAACTGAATAGTCAACAGGAATGACAGGTCTAGGGAAGACATGGCTTGGCAGTTCGGGCTGGACTATTCCCAGGCACAGGGTCAGACTGATTTGCTTATGGCCATGTCTGAACTGGGGTGGTGGAGTGAGCTAAAGAATGATGATGGATTAAACCCAGATCAGTTGACCGGTGGGAGGAGGGGGGGAGGGGGAGTGTTTGATTTGCTCAAGCACTCAGTCCATCATCCCCTTTGGTATTGCAGCTAAAGGTGGTCAGTACCTAGAATGCAGCGAGATGGATTTCGGCTCTGAAGATTTCAGCTCAGAGGAAAGCTTTTTATTTCTCTGCAGGCAATGATTAGTATACACCAGAATCAGAACACTATGCTTATAATAACTGGCATAATGCACGAAATGTAAGCACTGCGTACAAGTATACAGAAAACAGTGAAGATTGGGGCAACAACATGCCCTTGCAGAACACCTAGTACTCTCACTGCAACATTGTATCAAAATTAGCAAGATTGGCAAAGCCGATAGATCTCCAAGACGGGTGAACTATTGGAAATCGAGTGGGGGAGGGTGACGGAAAGGAGGTGGTGTTGGATAACGGGCAGTTAAAGTGCCAAGAAGCGACAAGTGCATCATTTCTATTTTTTTCTTCTGTCAGGAGTGAAAATATGGGTAAAGGCAGGGTTTAAAGTGGGGTAACAATTTGAGGCGGGGGATGTCTCTCAAAGGGACGTGGCCAATTTAATTAAGGGTGTGGCTTAAAACCACAAAGCTAAAAATCTGTGCTTAGCACAGTATGCAGCCCGACTAGTATTTTGCTGCTTCTGTCATTGCATCTAGATATTTAACACAAGTAACATTAAACCTACAACAAGCTAAGACTGTTGGCTTTGTCAATGGTTGTTAATCGCATTTGATAAACACCAAATACGGCTTTGTTATTAATAACATTGAAAATGCTCCAGTTCTGACATGAGGACTCTGAAAGAACTAAAACGAGTCTCTTTGAAGTTACATCAAAGGCAGTAAAGAGTGACACTGCTTAAGAGTTAAGATTATATTTTTTCTCCCTCAGGGTGAGGGTAAAATTGAAGAGCCCGATAGGGACAAGTCTCAGCACCTGCTTTTTAGAACTGCAGGTCCAGGCCCACTTAAAGCCCTGGATAAAGGTCTGGGATTCAAGGTGCTGTTTAATTAAACAATCGGGTTGGGTGACGGTGCCGCATGTGATGTGCGTTCGTTTGTTAAGAATGCAAAAATAACCAATCTTCATCTTCAACGGCAAGAAGCAGCGCCACCCCTCATTTTATTACTGAAGGCAGAGACTGCCAACAATTACACAGCCCTTAGCATCCCTGGCGATGCGCTGAAACAGCTTGTGGGTGAGCAGCGCAGTTTATTCCAATGTGAACCTTCAGTGCGTCGCGAAGAAAGCTCCCCGACACCCAGCAGCGTGTGGGCGCTATAGAAACACCATAACAATGGCTTTGGTCTGATTCAGACAGGGTATCTAGGCATCTGCGAGGAGCATTTTGCCAAGCAGAGTCTGACAAAAGCACAGCTGTTCTAGCATGCTCTTAACGACACATGGGCGCGTGCATTTGCAAGATAGCTTTTGGGGTTCAGGTACCTGCGGCTGAGATCTATGTATAGCTTAATTTGTAAAAAAATGAAGTGCAGGGGAAGAAAATGCTGCCAAGGAGGCTACAGCCCACTTCTACCTTTGGTGTGCCCAACTTTCAACACCCCCACTGCCTCAGTCTCTATCCTGTAACCATGCTGTGCTGTCTGTCCTATAAGACATGCGTTTTACTTCTTCACCTACACCGACAGATGAGGGCGAAAACAAAATGTACACCAAATGAAAATGCTTTTTTGAACATATTAATCAGCGCGGTCTGACTGGGTTTGTTGCAGGTCAGGAGGCTGCCTGAGCACTGTAGGTCATGTCACTGCTAGTGCTGCCTGTAATTAGTTTGGTCCAGTTATGACGACGGCATAGGCATCCACTACTCAGCTTGCTGTGACCCTGCCTGCTCCAGCAAAAGCACTGTCCCCAGCTGCAATGCCTGTGAGACGCGAGTATGGCTGTTGCACCTACTGGGCTCAAGCACACTCAGCAATTAGCATACTTGGACGCAGCGCACGGAAACTGCAGGTAACTCCATAGCACACAAAAGTTGCGGTGGGCCACGGCCACATCAAGCACATTGAGGATAGTAGCAATGCAGGGCTGCACGCCCCCACTAAAAGTACCCAATGGGAGGCTTAGGCTCAGGCAGTGGCAGGGTGCAGCAGACTCGGGGAATAGAATGTAAGCCATTCCTTAATGAGGACTTCTTGGATTCATGACAGGCGTGACAACATCATCACTAAAGTAATGATACACAATCATGCCTGCCTGAACAGATGTATGCCTCCCAATGAAAACATACCAGCCCATCACTATGCAAGGTATGTGGTTCTTTTTATTTTAAATTGGGCAAATACTATCGAGACCACCACATGCAGGACCAGGAATCGTAGTCCCGGCCCTGTGAAAGAAGTGCCGGTACGGAGCACATGAAAGCACCTGCTCAAATTAAGCACTGCTTGATATCCCCCTGTAAAACCGTTAAAAAAGGCTTCCATAACTAATGCACTTAGTGATGCGTGGGCTACCTGCTGGTCCCAGGCTTTAATCCGTGTCAAATAACTGCGATCCTGCAGTTTGCCACTCTCGACTTTCCCATTGCCTGTGGCCCACAGGAATCGTGTTTTTCTGGCAGCAAAAACCGTTTTGGGGTATATATAAATATATATATAAATAAAAGCATATTTCAATATGTGCTTTTGTCTACTGCTTCAGGTTAAGTTGTTTGAACGTAGCTTGCATGGTTTATATTTCATGTTGATAGGTCTTACAAGTTCTTTAAAAAACAGAGATGGGGTGTGACAAGAAACAGTATGGGGAAGAAGAAACAGTATGGGTAAGAAGAAACAGTATGGGTAAGAAGAAACAGTATGGGTAAGAAGAAACAGTATGGGTAAGAAGAAACAGTATGGGGAAGAGGAAACAGTATGGGGAAGAGGAAACAGTATGGGGAAGAAGAAACAGTATGAGAAAGAAGAAACGGGTGGGGAGAAGATTAAACCAGCATTGGTAATGCATTGGTTTCGTCTATGTAATGAATAGAGCTGTTTTCATCAATCATCGTCCGGGAGAAGGATAGAGCTCCCTGACAGGTAACATGGGAGTGGAGAGATATGGCACAGTGGCCAGAGCCGCTGACTCAAGAGACTGGGATCCCGGTTCGAGTCTCCACAGCACAACATCCTGTTATAATATGCAAATCACCTAATCTCTTCGGATGATAAATTGTTATATAAATATGCTGCAATAGTAAAAGGCAAAACTGATAAGAGAAGCAGACGAGGAACAAGCATTGGTAAATGCAGTAAAATATGCTACAGCCAATAGAAATGGAGGAAAAGAAAGTGTCACGCACAGGCACCAACGAGAAGCCAGAAAAAAGAGAAGGTGGGATGCAAGTCCCTTTTAAGTTTATATTAAAAACAATAGATTTCATAAGCACAGCGCTATGATGAGGCCAGCATTGAACACGTCCTAGTGCTTTCTTTTTGGGCAAAGAGAGTACCTGAATCACAACATGTGCATCGAATGGCCAGGGGAGGGACACTAATCAAACTTAATTAACCTGTGCTTGGTCTGTGGCAAAAAGAGAGAAAAGGAAGTGACACATGGCAAGCTTTGCAAAATATGAAGGCAGTAAAGAAGAGTGACAATGATGCCAACGAATGGTAAGCAATGGGCGGGCTCTAAGCCCTTTATTGAACCCAAGATTCTCGCAAGCGAGAACACGTGCTGGCGCACGCTCACACAGGCTCGACCCAAAGAGCAGTTTGGAATCCTGTTCAATAATACAGCCCAGTTCCAACTAGTCACTAGGGAAAATGTGATGGAACTGTAAAAAAGAATCTTTCAAAATGGCAGTAAGTTGGCACCAACATAATATTCTGAAATAATTTAAGAATCTCCTCTATCCAGATGTAAAAATATGTAACACGACAGTGCAGTTCAAACAGCTTCAATATAGGCACGGTTCCGCTCACAAGCAGTTTTGTTTGCAAAATATCTCTCTGTACCAGTTAATACATCTAAAATCCTAGAACAAAAGACTGTTTTTAGCAAGAATGTATATATAATTGGGGGGCAGTAACCAGAAGCAATGTGAAGGAGTAAATGCATTGTAGTGCACAAGTCAACTACATAAGCTAACAAATTATACACAAATTGAATTAAATAAAGTGGAAATGGTGCTATGTATGAATTCAACTGCACTACTGCTGGAGAAGGCGAGCCTTAAATCGGTCCTCTGAGAAGGAGAGGCATCCGAGAATAAACATAAATCAGCATTTCACGGTCAGCAACCCCCACAATGTCCAACAAGATTGTACTACTACAGCGAAAAAACGAAAACCTTGACAATTAAAGCATTCAGGCGGCTTGTCTGGGCTGCCATTCTTATCGCAGACAGCTGTCAAGGCTTAGCCAAGGCTCCTTGAATCGCTGCATGACGCCCCTGTTAAGTGAGGAATCCCAGCTCTTGCATCCCCACCTCTTACCTACTGCTTGCCATAGACCCGAGACATCAAGCTGTCAGAGGGATCACTCGGAAGAGGACAGCGAGGACAAGATGAAGGGCAGGGAACAAAGGGATGGAAGGCTGACATTTCTGAAAATGCAAAGTTGAAATACACCTACGCTTTTGTTGCACTTATGCTGAGTGACGTTTGAGATCCCTGCATTCTAGCTCTGGTGCCCTGGATCAGCAGCCATGTTGCTGTAGTCAAGCGAGCAAGCTTTTCCCTTATGAGTTGTGGAGCACCAGCGTGCTGGAGGGTTCCAATGTTCCTTTTTGTAAGTAACACGGCTTAGCAGTTCTTACTGGTTTGCTCTTTTCATAGCAGGCCTTGGATAGCTTGCAGTCAAAGGGTGCTCTGTACGACTGCTAAAGTAGTAGACCTCAAAGACACAAAATATTGTACAGGAAGAACAGACCTCATAAACCGCACAAACCCTGCAGCAAATCGAGAGACCAGAAGTGCCTTTAGGTATAGTGTAGAATCATAAATCACCCATCAACTATGCTAAGACAGACCTGTTGGACTGGAAGGGGGAACTGGGCACAAAAACAACATAAATTCACTAAAATCAACAATAAGAAAGGCAGCAAACCTAAGGCAATCGACATTCCCTAGTCTGGAGCAAACGCCTAGCGTGTCTAGTTCAATGACTACTTTTTTTGTTGGGGAATACACACCTCTTGATTCAAATTAATCAACATTAGTCCTCGACATATAGTCCATGATGCGTGCACACTGGAATGATGTCAACCCCTCATGACACCCAAGTACTAAATGCATTATGTTGAGGGGCGGCACTCCGCCCCTGATTCAATGGCACAGCAAAAATGCTGCTTGCACAATTCTTCCACATTTACAATTTAATCCTTTTTTTTTCTTTTTCCTTTAGTCATTTTTTTTTTTCTCTCGAATCCCTCTATGTTAGGTCCACACGTACGGTACCACGCTAATTTTCTGAAGTTTCTTATGTTCAAGTTGGTCCATCCGGACCTTTAGCCAAGAACACGTACAAACGCAAAAGATCTTCAGAAGCAGTGCTTTATTGGCCCAATGCATATCGGGCAATGGCCGTGACGGAACCGCTCCGTCACCAGCACAGCGCAACCGAGGCTGGTGACGGAGTGGTTCCGTCACCAGCATGGAAGGGGTTAACGAGTGCATGACACAATGAGTCTAGAAGGGTGTTTCGGATTTGCCAGAATAGCCCCAGTTTTTCATTGTCTACCCTGGAAAATTTCAGTAAATGGAGTACATATCCAGAGAGGGTCGATAGAAAACTGTAGCAAGGTTTTATGTATTCCTGCACATAATTAATTAGTTGCCCCCCAGTGCTTAATTTGAGCCGGTGGTTTCCGGTGCTCCGCACCAGCACTTAATTGTCAACACCGGCACTTCTAACAGCCTGCCAAATAGTGGTGCTGTTTATCACATTTAGAGATGTTTATCAATTCAGCAAACATTAACCTGTTTAGCGCGGCGCAAAATCTGCCGCTCTACGGGCGTTCTTTTGCGTGGGCAGGGCTGCTTTGGCCAAAGGAAGTGCGCAGCACTACCGAGTTAGTGCTTGCGATGGCCGTTGGCCGACAGCAGCAATTAAGGGGTTAAAAATGACTACTACCTGCCAGTCATGCATTTCTAATAGCTTTGAGGGCATGAAATAGTCTGAATTGTCACACTTGTAGGAGTGTGTTGTTAGTAGTGGTTTTGATACTGTTTTTGACAGTGATGGCAGGAGCAGTGAGTGGTACAAGCTGCAGTGGTCTCCTGAAAAGGGCTCTTTGATGTCCCCCATATTTCTGCAAAATTGTAGTCTTGGTGTTTGGTTTTCAAAACTAGTCTTCCCAGAGTCTAGGGCTGTAAAGAATGGTGGTGGCAAGAGATGTGCCTTAGCGGGGGGCCTGCCCCTCTTTCCTGTCAAAATTACAACATCCCAAAACGACGGGATTTATGTGCCCATGAATGGAGGCGCCACCGTCGCGCCGACGCTTCAAACCGAGCAACAACTGCTTGCTTTGAATAAAGAAAGCTAATCACGCCGTGGGTGGAGAACGAGCCCCCTCTGCCTGCTCGTGCGAGTCGGTGTGACATGTGCAGGCACAGAAAGCCTTTAATGAGCAGAAAGTGGCGCTCTGTATTCCAAAGAGCTCTACCTGATGCGACAGTTTGAGAGGGTAGAGAGCAGGCGGAACACCTGCCTGCTAGTTAAACTGCATTGTTCACATTTCCATAATGAAAGCGGAGGGAAAAACACATAAGGGCTGAAAGCACACCCCGGGAGGAAGGGGGAGACAGAATGGATGGTCTTTGCGGAAACGGAGTCATTTGTCTTCACCGAAGGGAAGGAGGATGCAAGAGGCCAGCTGGCTGCAAGAGAGAAGGAGGACCAAAAGATGTGACATGAATGTGTGGGTCACGCGTGTGCACGGAACAGGAGCATACATGAAGGGTGGCTTGAGTTGCCATAAGGGCAATTTAGTAAAGAGATGGAGAAAGGGAATGCACAGAAAAGGAAGGTAAGTATAATATAAAACAAACACTGGCAAAGCCACTAGGTAGGGCTTGTATTTTGAGTTCTGACTAAAATATTCAACTCATCTCTCACTATATCAACGGCACATCGATGGCAACATACTTCTAAACAACTCCAACCCTTTTATGGAAAGCTATGTGAACTTCCACGCCTCAATTACAAAATGCTCGTGCAAGCCAAATTCTTCAGCACCCTTGTACTCCAAGGACCTGGCTGAAAATAAACAATTCGTCCACAGATATGAAAGAAAAACTGAATTTTCGAGGACCTCTTGAAACTGAAGTCCCTCGATTCAACACACTGACAGCTCATCTCATCAGCCAAAGTAAAGTACTATACCAACGTCATCAACGAGGCAAGCAACATAAGCAGAACCCTGTTCAAGGCAATTAAGCACTGCAACCCTGTTAAAGGCAATTAAGCACTGCATCAGCCTCTTGCTATACCCACTTGTTCATCACTCAAAAAGAAAGTGCAAAGCCATCAACCTCTTCTTCAGTGAAAAAAACGGAAGATTCCACAGTTCATCGACAACTTCAAGCCTGCTTTAATTCTTACACACATCCATAGAATCATGCAATGGTCAGAATTCAGAGCCCTATCTCTCCCAGTTCACGCTGACCTACTCGTCTCTCAAAGCCACTTCTTACGAAGATGATGTCTTCCTCATGAAGGCTTTCTAGAGGGATGCTCTTTTACTCCTATGTACCACTGTCAATGACACCCTCACTCATGGACTCTTCCCAGAAGCACTCAAGAAAGGCCAGATCCTCCATATCCTACATACATTTGCCCTACACCCTGATTTCCATGCCATCTACCAGCCCATAACTCACCTACTATTCATCAGAAAGATCACATTAATGCTAGCCATCTCTCCACACAACTGATCTTCAGGCCACACTGCAGTGCACAGATGGCAGTCATACCTTTTTAGATCATGCCCTCTTGACTACAGATGAAGATGAGCCCCCTGCTGCCTGATATTACTGGATTTCTCAGCTGCCTTCAACACGGTCAACCATACCACCCTCATATGCACCCTGAAGTCTCCAATGGGATTCATCAGCACTGTTCTTCACGGATCTCTTCCTACCTTTCCAGTGGACACAAGTTTATTCACATTGGCACCTCCAGGTCAGAAAATAACCCTATCCAACATTCCGAGGGGTTCATACCAATGTTTTTCATCTTCGGCCTTCACATGGAAATGCTTGCTGCTCTTCTCACAGATAACTGCAAAAACCACAGTTGATGGACAGAATGCAGAACAATGTCATACATTCACCCCAGTACAAAGATCTGGGCCTAAATCCATCGTTTTTTTGCACTCCACACCACCCCAGTTCACACAAGGCCATATGCAAATCAGTCTGACCCTGTGCCTCATGGGACCCTGTGCCTCATGGGAACAGTCCAGCCCGAACTGCCAAGCCATGCCTTCCCTGGACCGGAAACAAGCTTCCGAGGACCGGTTTCTGGCATTCCAGCCGTCTTCAGCCCGGCTTGCTTGAATCCAGTGGTGTGGAGAGCATGGGACTCACGTCTGAGCATACCCATCCCACTCGGGGTGACAAATGCAAAAACCACAATTGATGGACAGAATGCAGAACAATGTCATACATTCACCCCAGTGACAGAAACCGGTCCGCGGAAGCTTGTTTCCGGTCCAGGGAAGGCATAGCTTGGCAGTTCGGGCTGGAATGTTCTCATGAGGCACAGGGTCAGACTGATTTGCATATGGCCATGTCTGAACTGGGGTGGTGTGGAGTGCAAAAAAACGATGGATTTAGGCCCAGATCTCTGTACTGGGGTAAATGTATGACATTGTTCTGCATTCTGTCCATCAACTATGGTTTTTGCACTTCTCACAGATAACAGCATCAAGATTCACTAATATGCCTGTGTCAAACACTGCTTTCACATAATCTAGACTAGAATGTCCAGCACATCTGAAGGAGAGTGCTGGTGATTCCTGCGTTTGCTCCAACGCCGCCTCCAAAACGCGTGCCGTTTAGGGCAGACAGCCTTTCCTGCAACGCTCTGGCCTCCAAGACTCCACGTTGGCACCCCTGTGGGACATCCTACACGCTGCAGCACATCTTGTTTAAGGCCTAAAGAAATATGATTATGTCTCCCCATCCTGATGCAACTCTATTGGTTTACCTTGCCAGCATGCAACCATCTTTAAACCCACCAGCATAATTTACAAAACTACCACAACCAGTACCCCCGCTTATCCTGCAGACAAGCTCACCATCTCTGGTGGACAGTGCCACACCACAGCCAGACACCGTCAGACTGTAGACTAAGAAGTGAAAAAAGAAAAACAAGTAAGCTAGCAGGTCTTTTCCACCTATGCACCTAGGATATGGAACAACATCCCCACCCATTAGGGCCATCCCAATGCTGCTTCAATTTAAGAAAGACTCACCCCTTTAAAGAACACTACATCACAATGCCTTAACCGTCCACAACCCAGCTTCCTTTCCTCTTACGTGTTGAATTTATGCTATTCTTTGACAATGTACAGCGCTGGGCTGCTTTCTATCTCGGTTCGCACTGTAGAAAAACCATGTACATAGAAACAAATATAAAAGCTTGTTGCAGTGAAAAAAAAGAAATAAACAATTGGTTTCTATAGAGACAGCAGCTAGGAAATTAAAGTTTAATGCATCAAATTGAACGTACATCCAAGATCTAAAATAGTCCTCATGAACTGCAATGCAAGTACTCCTTAATAAGTGGAAAGATACACCAAACAGCATGAGGTAATAGGAAAATGCTCGTATGTGACGTCGCTAAAGGGGTCATGCTTCAGGGTAAAGTTTGTACTTTTTAATAAACATGGAATAAATTACAAAGTATTGCTGGAATATAATTTACAAGAAATTGTAGTGGGAACATTGGGCACTGCAGATAGGATAAAACAGTCAGTACAGAAAACACATGAAATAAAAACGCTGAACAAAGTCTAGAGGGAAATGCTCTCATACCAGGAAAGAAATCAGCATTGCTGGGAGCAGATGTGGAACAAAGAGTATAAAAATATAGAGGGTGACCGTGTAAGTGTTTCTGCATTTTAAAGGAAAATACCCTCGAGAGTGAGTAAAAAGGACTGTGCACGGAGAGTAGCACACATGACAGGGTCGATTTCGCCCAGTAGGGTTACTGGCATCACTTTCGAATGAGAAGAAAAGGCCCATGTCCTGCCTGCAGCATGCAGGTAATTGCAAAACTTTTTTTTTTTTGAACGAGGATAAAGTGATAACTCAAACCACAGTGAAAATAACAGATGGATCCTAGTTGATCGATCAGGTAAGTACGTAAAAAGAGACGGAAAATAGGTTGCAATGAAATCTTACATTTAATGTACAAAAAAGTAAATTGTAAATATTCTAGGGAAATGTTGCAACCACAGTTGTGGTGTCTAGGCTGAGCCAGGTGCTGGAAAACGTTGTCATAATATCCAAAAACTATGGACTTGCAAAACTTGATCATTTGATAAATTACCACCAAATAACATGAATGGAAGGATTAAGAAGTCACACAATATGCTCTAAAATGGGAAGCACCACGTGCCATACTGGGTGGAATGCTGGTGATGATTTTAATTCAATGATCTCTTGCGCTGTTAGTACTAAAGTGAAAACAGTGTAGACAGGGCCTTTGTGCCAGTTAGCTGGAACCCATCTTCCTTTTTGACACATCTGTCCAGAGCTTCAATCAAGGTGTTTCTGGACCACTTGTACCACTGGAGCAACCAATGTTAATTAACAGTTTCATGCAGAAGGAAAGCATGTTAGCATTCTTTGGGTGAAAGCGATGTTTGTGACAAGTCTAGCCCTCTTAGGGCTCATCAGAATAGGATTCAGTTTTGGTTCCCTTCTGCATACTCAGGATATCAGAATTCGACTGCTTTGTGTTGCCTGCATCACGGTCAATGAGAGGTTTTGTTAGATATTCATTATATTATTAAATGAATAGTTCCTAAAAAAGAAATGTTTGAGAGTTTTCTTAAAAACCATCGATTCTTAGACATTCCTTTACACTGTTAGTTGTGCATTATGTAAGAGAAAAGCAATAGAAGGGAAAGTCCTTCCACTACCCATCTTCCGGACACTTAAGAGAAACGAGAAGCCTCATGTGTGAAGATCACTGCAGCTTGATGGAAGTGTATGGAATAAAGTCTGGGATTTAAGCAGGGCTCCAACTTGGATGGAATTACCCCTGAGGCAGGCCTGGAAGGGATTCCTGATAACTGGAGAGTAGTCTGTTGAATCCTCTAACATGGCTTGGCTCACTTTCTCCGTAAAAACCATCTCTTGGCCGAAACCTTTATTGATGCTGCTGCACTGTATTAGGGACAAAAGTCAGTCCCAGCATGTGGGCTTCAGGGACTCACAGACCCACTAACACCGGCAGCAAGAAAATAAGGCTTCCACGAGTTTGGTTGTCTTGTAGACAGTGACTGGGTCCGCCCGTGATAGCTGTTTCCACTGTCCTGGAGATAGAGGTCTCAAAGCAGGAAGAACAGGCCTGGGACAACTTTCAATTTGGAGTGCTCAGTCGCCTAGAGCTCCCTTTCATTCTTAATCATTAATGAAGGTATCAAACTATTACCTTGATGGGCGACACTAGGCAGGCATCAAGAGGACACATGTAGAAGAGGTTTATTAGACAGTCCCAGAAACAAAAACAGCTGTTTGCACCACAGCCAGTACCTTTCTCTACTATCCCGAATCTCCCTTGATCTCACCCAACGCCACATTGCAGAACTCACATACTTCAGTCGACTGTAAGGTGTCAAGAGTAAGACCCAACAAACCCTAACCCCCTTTAAAGGGGCAAAGTAGAATCAATGCCAGAGCCGTCAGTGAAGACAGCTCAGACAAGAAAGCTAAAACTCAACACTGAATGTCCCTGCAATATGGGAACAACAATTATAGACCTAACCATGGATTTTCCTGGATGCCTGTAAGTCACTTTCACTAAATGGTGGAATTAATACAAAACACAAGCAGACATGAATCCAAGGAACATGCTAGATGGATGACCCATTTAAATAAAATAGATATTTACGTTTATACAGCACATTAGTATAAGGCCGCACATTATGTTACAAGTAAGACACTCAAGTATGATCCAATGGATAGAAGACTTGCAGTAAAAACAATTCAATTGGGGAACAGTGAGGTCCTAACTAAAAATACTGCCTTTTAAATCCAAACATTATTAGCACTACTTGAGCTGCAGTAATTAATAGTCAAGCATTATAATTTTAACAACTTGCTCTAGCAAAATAACAGACTAGACCAGGGTTAAATAAAAAATAAAAAAAGTACCTAGCCGTCACTGGCCGAGGAATTCCGCATTAAAATCAATAGCTAAGGATGAGGAGGAGCTCAAAATGTTCTGCTTTGTCACGTTCATTAGCCTTAATCCAGTGTTTCGTAGGCGGCTGACAGTCAAGTAAGCGGTGGCTAGGCAGCGCGCGGGGAAGCGATAGCCATGGAAATGTAAGCTGCTTTTACCAGTGTCAGCTTCCTCATTAGGGACTGCAAACAGAAGCTAAATTCCTAAATCCAACACCGCTTCTGGCCCGCAGCACCAATCTCTCCAAGGGAAAACAGCACAAGTCGGGGGTAATCAGATGGAGGCCACTGAGGCTTAGGTCTGCAGTGGGATTACCATCCAGTGAAGAGATGCTTCAGAGGCGACGAGGGGAATCAGCTGTCAACCAACAAGTAACACGTTGACAAGAAGGGCCTTGGGGTACTTTGGCAATTAGAGGGTCATCTCATCCCAGAGAGCTTCTTACAACCCTTGGCAATGTACCTGAAAACCGGTCTCGAATCACAAACTGGCAGCCGCAAGCTGCCTCAGTCTAGAAAGATACCATTTACATCAGTGTAAATCAGTGACTTCTTTACAAGTGGCCTATAATTCACAGTTCGGTCTTAAACGGAGTACCTGCTTTCAGCAGAACCAGGATTTTAGGATAAATAGGAAAATGGTGACTTAAGTTATCTCTGATCCCCGGATATCTCACCAGAAAAAAACTGGAAATGTGAAGGGGGGGATAAAAGTGTAATAATTGGAAAAAGCCTTCAGGATTCAGTGCAGAAACACCAGTTCCGTCAGTTTCCCAATTTAAAGAGGGAAAACTCATATATGCAAGGAATACTTATGGGTCTCAATCACCTATCACCACAGTATTAGTAATTCCCAACTTCCACAGTCATCAGTCCAAGATAAAAAACAAACTTCAGATCTCCGGACACTGCAGAATAAGGAATCTTTCACATCGAGAAGTATTATAGGTGTAAACAGGATGCTCTAAGGGTTAGATACCAGGAGTGCAGACATGATCTTGCAGTGTTCTAAATGGAGTAACCAAAAAAAAGCTCGGGCAGCAAATTGCCCATAATACAGCTTGGAAAACAGGATTGCTCGAAGCGTTGGCACGTGTTACTAACCTTGCCCTCTTTTATCCTTGTCACTGAGCTTGAGATGTTGACAATGACAACTAGCTGTTTTGTCATACAACTCCATCTCTCCCTAGGGACCAAACAGGTCTTTTCCGCAGTCATCACCACGGGGTTGACAATCTTGCGTTCTATATTGTCAACAAACAGTACTCGAAAATATGGAGGTGCTCAAACACTAGTGATGGGTCTGTTTCTTTTATTCTTTTGTGGTCGCATTTCATCATAAGCTCATATGTTCAAAAGGCAAAATGTAATCAGTCTCACCGCACCCCAGAGGGGGATCTAGACAGAAATGACAAACACTGAGCCTCCGTACAAGTTAAGGAGCCATGATATAAAAGTCACTAATCAGACCGAAGGTCTGACTTAAGGGGCAGAGGGAGCACCGAAAGCCATGCCTGAAAATACTTCCTCAAATTAGATTGAATCGATAAACGTCACTAAAAGTAAAATAAATCCTTCACCACAAGCTCCTTAACCCACAAAACCATTACTAGTATGGCCCTTGGGCAGCCTTTCATTCTTTAGCATTTTCACAATGTCCCTTGAAGCTTCAGCCGAGGAGCCATCTATGGGGATAACAATGTTAATTACATTTGTAATAAATCGTTCCTATAATTTAAATAAGAGTCTCTCTTTAAGACTACTACAGGCAATCAAGATATAGGTTTTTTTCCCCCCACGAGCATTGGGTGCATGCTGGGAAAAACATCTCACGAGTAAAAGATCGACTCCTTTTAATTCACGACTAACATACATATTTACTTTCAAGCATAATGACATGGCCTTATAACGATGCATTTACAGACTGTCAAGCTTGTAAAGAAACTAATACACATCAGATCTATTCATTAGAAACGAACAATCAATGAGATATTTATAATATTTCATTTGCATAGAGTGGAGGCTCACTAGGGCCAATTCAAAACAGAAAGGGGCAACATGAACGGAGGGTGGGAGCACTGAATCCTAAGAAATGTAATGTTCTATCAGCAGCTCACACCTTAAAGAAGCAGCTAGATTTTATATATCAAAATGCCTTTTGGGAACCAAAGCATCTTTATCTCTATACCACGAGACTTTGAACATCAGATTCGATGCAGAGGTAGCCTGTTCTTCTGAACTCAAGGGGTACAGGAGAGTTGGGGAGCCAGGGGAAGATATTCAAGAACCAGGACAGGAAGAGTGTTGGTGCTCTGGTCTGGCAGGGGCCCTCCTCAAGCCCATCTGATACAAGCTCATAACACTGTGGTCCTTGCTACGCTTGCTTCCTGGTGCCACGTGCCCTTGATAGAACCCATGCATCTATCTACAGCTTCGACATCCAACATCACCAAGCAGCTGACGAACCAAACGCTGCATTTTCACCTCGGAACACCCATGGAAGTGGCGTGTCAGCACATTATCTCACTCTTGTTTCAAATGATGTCATTGCCTTGACCCTGTATAGCTTTCATCTGACCGCCCCCCGAAAAACCATAGTGAAAATACATACATAACATACATACAGGGGCTTCGGTAAGTTATTTCAATCTATTGATCTGTTTAAATGGCATTCAGTGAAGTAGTGTGGCTCACTGGTTAGAGGCGGCAGACCCGAGAGCAGAGGACGGCCCGGGACCAGGGTTCGATTCCCGGCGCGGCAGGTTTCTGGACCAGGGTCAGCGGACTCGATAATTCTCTCGCCGCCCACTCTGATCAGCAATCACACTCGGCAACTCTGGGCATTAGCTTGCCTCATCTTCACTAACGGCCCCACCAGACCGCCGGGGATGCCTGGTCTCACCCTGGAGATACCCATTAAGGGACCATCTCTCAGGGAAGCCTGGAAGGGTTTCACAGCGGTCGAAGCGCCTTGGGACCCTACGGGTAAGTAGTGCGCAATATAAATGCCTATACATACACATTTACATTTACAAATGTTGCCCAACATACTACACAGCATAGGGCAGTGGGTGAGCCCAATTAAACCACTGTCCCTCCTCACTATGTGACAGCATTTTGCAATTTCTGGATCAATAGTAGAACGGCCTGAACGGTTGCGATGCAACTAAAAAACAAAACTAGGTCTGATGAACGGCCAGGCTCAAAATAACTGTCAATGGCCCGGGACTTAAAGTGGCACACAGACATATGGGGTAGTTTACCAGTCACAAATTTAGATAGGTGACGGACAGAGATGGACTGCAGCATGAATGCAGAAAACTCTCTGAAAGTAGAGGCTGTCCCAAGAAGATATGATGCAAGAAATGGGGTTGTGTGGGCTGAAACATGATGGACATGCCTCCTGTGTGACTACAGGTCAAGCTGGACTGGATCAGAAACTTTTCCGTCAGTACCTCTGCGAGCCACTAAATATCAATTTTGCCAATGGCCAAATTGGTGTGAAAGATTCCTAGACTTGGGATCTTATTAATGGATAGAGTCCAATTACAGAACAGGGAGGAGAAAGAAGCAACTTGTTTTTCTGATAGAGACTTCTACCTGCACATTCCTCACCTTCTGAGTAGATATAAAAGCAATATCTATTCAGAGGTAAGTCCGTGAATGCACTCAAACCACAAAGTCTTGAAGGACCAAGCAGGTAAAAGTCCCTCTCAGCGAACCAAACTGTCCCAGCAATAGTGCTTCGCGAACTTATGGAAGAACATCTTTGGATGCGGCCTGGCAAATGTCCAGAGCAGGGACGTCACGTGCCAATGGAGTGGTAGCAACTTTGGCCCTCGTGAAATGTGCACCCAGTCCTTCCAGAGGCTGCTTTTTGGCCAATGAATAGCAGACCTTAATGCAAAGCACCATCCACCTGGAGATGGGCGTCTTCTGCACTTCTTCACCTTTTTTCACTCCAGAGAAGCCCACAAAGAGCAGAAAACCCACCCGGTGGCTTTGGGTACGATCTATGTAGAAGTTCAGCGTTTTCTTGGGATCCAAGTGATGGAGTCTCTCCTCCTTAGAGGAGAGAAGCAGAGAATAGAACACCAGCAAGATGATGGTTTGACTGACCTAGAACAACATCACAACGTTCAGCAGTAAGGATGCGCAAGTCTGTAGTACCAGTTTGTCTGAGAAGGAGGAAGTGTATGGTGGGTTGACACCCAGCCTGAAGCTTACTAACACACAGTGCTGAGGTAATAAAGAACAGTGTTGTTGGCAAGCAGCCACAAAGGACAGCTGTGAAGTGGGTCCAATAGAGTACACATCAGATAAGTCAGGACCACATTAAGGTTTCATTGGGGTATGCCATACGGAATAACATAAGATAAAACCCTATAAAAAAAAAATCCCCCCCCCCCCAAAAAAAAAAATTGCATCACAACAGATGACTTAAACAACGAGGGCTGATCTGGCAATATAAGGAGGCCAAAAGGGCTGAAAGATAACCCTCAACTGTGCCCAAAGCAAAGTCTTGCAGGGCAAGATATAGAACAAATAACAGAACTTCAGATATCTTGGCCTGAAGAGGGTCAATATAGCGTGTGCCACACCAAGCCACACATCTGTCACAAAAACAGATGTATACAGCTTCAATGAGAGATGCCTGGCTGCCAAGATGACCTCAACTACCTCTGGAGGAAGGTTGAAGGTTTTCAGTCGTCACCATTCAATCTCCATGAATGAAGGTGGAGTGTGTGAAGGCCAGGATGCAGGATGATGTCCGGTAGCTGTGATAGCAGGTCCTACCGTAGGGCAGCCTGACTGGAGGACATATGCTCAAGCCCAGGAGTTCTGAATATTTTTCTCTCTGTGCCCAATCTGGAGCCACTAGGATGACTTGGAACTGGTCAGTCCTGATGATTTGGAACTGGTCAGTCCTGATCTTCTTGAGTACTCGGGGCAAGAGTGGTATAAATGGAGTTCAGAGTTCCACTCGAGGTATAACATGTCTGAGCGAGAGACACCTTCAAAACTCCAATGTGCAGAAGTCCTGACATTACGGGTTCTCGTGGTGGTGCAAAGATCGAGCCAGGGTTCTCCCCATTCTCAGAAGAAACCTAGTGCCACCTCTTGGTGTAACTGCCATTCATGATCCACTATGCGTCAAAGGCTGAGCTCGTCCACCTTAGCATTCAAAGGTCCTGCCAGGTGGTTCACCAACAGGAAAATGTCTTGGTGATCCAGCCATTTTTAGAGGCATAAGTATTCCTGGGACAGGGTCCGTCGCCCCCACCCCACGCTATTTGTTTCACTACCACATGGCTGTGGTGTACTCCATGAGCACAGGCACCAACTTTCCCCTCATAGGAAGGAAGAAAGGCTTTCAACACCAAGCGGGTGGCCCTCCACTCCAGAAGGCTGATGTGAAGCAAGCACTCCTCCAGAGACCAGAGCCATCTGATCCCTACCTCTTCCAGATGCCCATCCCAACTCCGAAATCATGCATTGGCACCACTGGCAGTTCTGGGTGGGGAAGGTAGAGAGGTCTGCCTCTGACCCAGCCTAGCAAATACAACTGGAGATCTTTTGAAGTCTCCTTGAAAATATGAACATGGTCGGAGGAACCCTTGATGTTCAGGCCAATGAGACTTCAGAGCACACTGCAGAGCCTGCATATGCCACCTGGTGTCAGGTGTCACCTAGTCTCAGCAGCCTCAGAGCCAACCTCACTGAAATCCAGTGCTGAGGCTAAAAGATCAGAATCATAGCCTGAATGTCCTAGACTTACTTTCTTGAGGTAAATGTACAAAACCGAACCATGTCCAGAATGACTCAGATGAAGGGGAGTGCCTGAGAAATAGTCCGGTGTGACTTCGGCATGTTCATAGTGTACCCCACAGATAACGGACCTGGGCCACGGTTGTGTGGGCACCTTGGGCTCTACCGTAGAAACTGCTGGGTTCCCTTCGGCACCCAATCAATCGCAGCCGTGCATGGCAGTGAAGGGCAACGCTGGTGCCTATGGCCAGCCTGATGGAATTGGTGGTGTCCACGCTAACTGTGAACTTGGCTGCATCACAACCATCTTGAATTGCTTGAGGGAGCACAAGATTTAAGTCTTCGGGCACACCAGAGAGGACTTGTGTCACAAAATCACAAAGGGTGTGCGAGTAGCGTCCCAACTAACAGCTGGGCTTAACAGAGTGGAGGCCCGAGCAAGTAGAAGAAAAGACAGTTTTCAGAATATTTCAACTCGCTTAGATTGCCTATGAGGGATAGCAGTGGGAAATGTGTTGGAATTAGAGTGGCTTGTGAAAGCCTGCACCACCAGGCTTTCTGGTGAGGGGTGTTACGAAAGAAAAGCTGGGTCGCATGGAGCAGGTTGATGGCCCCTATCAATTTGTTGATTGACCAGTGGGTTGGAGCACGATTTGAGCAAAACCCCCAATAAGGTGTTCGTCAATGCTTCATTGAAAGGCAGAAGGGGGTTCCAAAGATGTCTACCTTGGTTTATGGACCGTAATCCAAACATCTGCCTTAACCTCCAAGGTGGGGAGCTGGAGGTCAAGAACTTCGGACGGCCTATGTATCACCATGGTTTAGGAAGCGTATTCTTCTGTGGCAGGTCATGGGGTAGAAAAAAGACCCGTCTCCAGGGCGGTATTCAAGCCACTAGCCTCCTGTAAGTCCTCGTACTAAGTGTCATCCTGGTAAGGCTCAGAGAACTCATCACCCCAGTCACAGTCATTCGAACCAGCCCCAAAAGGGAAATGCAGAGTGTGTTGCCGACCTTGTGGCAACTGAAGAGGGAGAAGCAGCACCTTGGGCGGATTTGGTTATGACATTGTTCGTGGTCGGACCAGTGTTGGAGAGAACAATCAGCTCATCTCCTAAGGCGGTGAAGTCAGTATCGGCATGCCTGGGTCCAGCGTTGATTGTTGCGCCGGGGGCAGGATAGGGATGGAGGGTCCAGTCGGCACCGAGTGCAAAACCGCAGGTGGTATCCCAAGTGGAAAGCCTCTTGGCTCCTTGTGGACCAAAGGTGCACCAGAAGGAGTCAATAAGAAACCAAAGAGCCAAAGCATCGCTGCGTGGGACTTGGGAGTCGTGGCTTGACCCCCAGGCACCAGAAGGTGTCCGTCACAGATATATGATTACCAGAGTCCCAACAGAGCTTAAAACCTGTTGTTTTAGGGGGAGGTGGAGCGGGGGGGGGGATCAGTTGCACATTGCAGAATATTTGTGGAAAATCTCGAGTTTTAGTGTCTCAGGGAGGCGAGAAGAAAGCTCTGGGTATGCATCTGGTGGCACAGAAAAAAAAAAGGAACTGACGCCAGCGAGAGGGAGTGGCCCTTTTATAAGAGCCCCATTTCATTTCCAGAGTGGAACAGCTTCAGTGGGAAGCTGCACAGCACCACCTCTGGCACTTCGGAGGTACTGCTGAAACTTACCGGATCAGGTGTGACGGAGGGAATATTCAAAATGTGAGGAATCTGTGGCTAGAAGTCTCTAACTGAAGAAAAAGGTACAGATGGGCTCTGAAGTCTGTGTAGAAGTTTTGTGAACTTTCTACAATTAGATTTCATGTTAGGACTCAGATAAGCCACATACTCACTTGTTAGTATTGTAATGCTCAAAGTGACTAGTTATAGTTATACTGACAAAAAGGTGCTACCTCTGTATTCGTTGCTTCACCTTTAGTATCTGCTGCTTCATGTACTGACTTCTGTTGTTCACTGTCCATTGCTTGTAATGTAACAGTTAATATGTATGCACCATGCCAGTGAAAATAAATGTGGCCCTATAAGGTAGGTTATTCAGAGCAACTGTATAAATAAATGCATTTTCACACATTTATTACTAGAGTGCAGCACTCAAATTCGAGTTCAGTACCACAATACAGCAAAATTGAGAAAGAAAATCATATTTGACAACTTCACATTTTGCATGTAAAAATTACTTTACACTGGGATAATTTTTCCTAATAGTCCAGAGGGCTTCTCTGCATTCTACCATCTATATATATATATAAAAACGAATGTATGTCTGTCTGTTTGTCCATTATGCATTACTACACCATTCATCCGATCGGCATGAAACTTTGGGAAGTTGTTGAGTACACTCCCGCGAAAGTTTCTGGCAAAAAAAAAAAAATTGTTAAATATCAGCCCCCCGGGGCCCTCATAATCTTTCCAATACTGAACGTTTACAGTTTCCGGTGCGACTCGCTTTTGCAATGACCATCAACAAAGCACAAGGACAATCGCTGCAAGTGTGTGGACTAGATTTGGAGAATCCGTGCTTCTCACATGGGCAACTGTATGTGGCCAGCTCACGCGTCGGAAAACCTTCTGATTTATTTGTGTACGCACCAGACGGAAAAACAAAAAATACTGTGTATCCACAAGCACTCGAATAAATAAACAGAATTAAAGCACTTTAAAATGTTTTCCATATTAAAATGAATAAGTTTCAATAAAAATGACCCAATGTAAATTGAATGTTATCATAAGTTTCCTTAAATTTCCTTTCTTCTGAGATCGCAGCAACGGGCAACGGGTAAGCTAGTACCATATAAAGTAACACCACTTCTTGCTTATTTCCCTTTCATTCTTTTAAATTCAATTACCTGACAGCAGGTGCACAGATTTACGTGGCAGGGTAAAGTGATATTGTATCGGCTGTGGGGCTCAACTTTGAAGCTCAATTGTATCTGTCCCTCCCCTCTTAATGAGCACAGAGGGTTGTTGGTGAGGAGGTTGGGTAGAAGAGGAACCAGGTAAATAAGTTGTCAAAAAATGCGCATTAAAGCTTCACAAATAGAAAAAACCGTTGTTTCCAGAATAAAGTGGAGGAAGAGAGAGGGAAGAGGAGAGGCGAGAGCTGAGAAGATAATATGGATCAATAAGGGAGAAATCGATGGAGGAAGTAAAGAGTTGCCAGGCCTGAGGGTGCACAGGAAAGCAGGACAGAATCAGCAGCGGCCCGTGCAGGTAAGAGCGGTAGGGTTTTTTTTTGGGGGGGGGGGGATGTTGGGGGGCGGGAATTCGACTCACGATCACAAAGGAAATTGAATCCCTCATTGTCGTCTGTCTAAATACACCTTGCTTACCTGCACGAGCCGTGGCTGGACAGAGTTCAACGTGGTTAACCTCAGTATTAAAAAACAACCTGTTCTACCCTCAGTGCACTTCCATTCGTTCATTAGCTACAGTGTTTGGAGAAATTAGTATTGCATATTACATTCAGTCTTTCAAAACCATCACCTTGAGAACGCTCTAGAGACTGCTAAGCAAGAGAGTGATCTTGGATTCAAAATTAATCTCCACATGATTAGAGATCAAGTTCTCTATCAAGCTTCTCACAGCATGACATCTGGCTACACTCAGATCCAAATTTAACGATTCCCTTGTAGCCAGGATTTGGCTTTAGACAGTTCTGCTCGTGCGAATATGGTCAGGAATGCTGGGAGGAAGAGAAGGTGGCTTCAAGAGCACCTGAAAAGTTGACAAACTGGTGTCATCGGCATACACGTACATCCATGAATGACATCCACAGACGCCTTACAGAAACTTTAATTGAACGAAAGGAGCAGGTCTCGGTGGCACCCCAAACCAAGAAGGGCATCAGGAAGACATTTGGAAACCAGACTGCCTTTCAGAACCTAATTTACAAATAAAGAATATACCTACCGAAAGTTATCTTGCACGGTCCAGAACAGGCATACCATCCTCCCAAAATTTAAGATTCTTCACAAGGCACTCTAGGGCAGACTGACAACCAGCCTGAAACTTCGGCCGAGGAGCACAAAGACCATGGGCAAAAGGATATTGGTCACACAAAGAACATCCCTTTTGACCCCCTTGAGGAGTAACCTGCCTTTTTTCATGGCCCTTGGACGCGACATTCTCAAAAAGAGGAGCAGCCATTATACTATCAAACTGAGCCAATATCTCTAGCTTTTATTTTAGTAGAGTAGACTCACTGCACATGGAAGTTAGTGTGTGTGCCAGCCAGTGCCAATTTTTGTTGCCAATCAATGACACAATGCAATACACAAGGGGTCCTGGAGTAAACTTACATTTCCAGTGGAAGTGCTTTTAGTCACAAAGTGGTGACACAGTGTCTGGATTCTCTCTTTGATGGGAACAACCCGGCTGGGGGGTAGTCCGAGTCCCTCACACATGGTGCTATGGGGCAAAGTTAAGTATTAAGGTTATATTTTGATCATTATGGAGGTGCAAACATGTCATCAGGGTCCTGATGCACTCCTGATGGCATATCTTGAAGGACGTTTGGTCAGCAACAAGGTGCTACCTCTGTATTTGTTGCTTCACCTTTAGTATCTGTTGCTTCATGGCCTGGAAAAAAACATATGTGCCTGTAGTAAAATTAGCATGACCATCCTAAGCTTTCAAATGTATCAACCAACTTCTCGACCAGCTCAAATAATTGATATTCCCTGGGTTCAAGGTAAAATTAAAGTCAACTGCAATCATTTCACTATAAGCCCGAGGTATAGCGAACAAGGCTAGAGTCAATTCCAGAGTTTGCATAGAGATGGAAGGCCAATGTCTACCACTTGAACCAATGGTCAAGAGTAGTCAATAAATTACCACCTTGTAAGCCATGAGCAATTACGCATGAAGTACATAACTATGCTGACCATGTGCCTGCAAGTAGGCCCCTATAGTTAAAAATTCATGACAAAGGACACTTTGGACTGGAGTCTGAAAGAAATAAATTCATGCCAGAAAACAGTTTACCTCTCTTGTATGGTGTCTGTGTGCTTGACATCGCCATCCTCACCAAGCACAAACAAGTGTGAGAAGCTGTTTGCACGAGTGCTTTGAAACAACTTTCATGACTTTCTGGCACTGTGAACCGAAACATGACAATGACAAGATCTGAAGCAAAATATCAGGAGGCATTTAAGGGGCCATGGCTCAGCGGGTGCAGGGAGCAATACTCCAACCAAGCTCATGGTGAGTCTGAGTGAAGAAAAAGCTGGAGCTCCTCCCAGAGTGTTGGTGTCGCCTGGTGTGAGGCTTTGCATGTGTGGAGAATGCCCTAAACAACTGCACCTCATAGACTAACTGCATTCCCCAGCAGGCTCCGAACTCTGATGCAATTTCAGATAAATGCAGCCATTTTGGATTATAGGGTATAACGTTGCTTGTGTTTCAGTGTTTTTGCTAGGCAACTGTGACACAACATTGTTGCATCAAAAACCTTGTTACATGGATTAGGGATTCCTTTGTTAAAAAAACCAGGTGCTTCTATTGGAGGACATCTGGTAATGCTGAAATGTATTCTGAGAATGAAGTCCTGTTGAGAAAAACTTGGAACTATTTTTCGAACATTAAATTCTGAACTTCAAAAAACTTTTTAAGACTGGTGCATTCAGCATGGGTTGGAATCTGTGACGGAACAGGAAGCGCTCCCATGACAGGACAGTGTATCAGATGACATGCTCCTAGAATATACATAAAGCATTAAGAGTTTCCAGTGACCCATATATAAACTGCTGAACAGGAACCACAGAATATTCATGTATGTAACTGAATATTCCAGGAGCATAAAGAGTCAACTGCGACCTAAGCTCACGGACAGCAGAGAAGGCATAGTTGGGAAGCTAGAGGTTACTAATTGGGAAATGTGATGACACTAAGGGGCCAATTTCCAAAGGCGATGCATTCCAACCTGTGATACAATAAATGAAGCAAAGGCACAAAGGTCTCCATACAAACTAAGCATCATCAGCCACTGCACAAAAGGTCTTGCTAATTAGTCTGCAGTTCACTATTTGAAGAACGTCTCGCCAAAAGACAGGAGGAGAGACAGAGAGGTGTGCAAAAGGACTCACAAGTATGCCAATTAGGCACTAGGACATCATAGCTGAAGCAAGACCTTCTGCCTAAAACTGCTGTCAAGGGTTCTGACTGCGGCACCATATCCAGATTTATTAAAAGGTAGGATACATTGGAAATACCCCTTACAGTAAAAAACTAAAACAGCACTGAGGAGTGATTACCTTTATTAAGTTTTGAAACAATGATAAACAAGCTTAGTAGAAACAATAGCCATGATTAGAGAGTTTAGGCCAGAACGAAACCTCTCCCTAGAACAAACTGGAACAGCCTTCAAAGAAGCGCATCTTCAGAGAAATGGAGAGTAACAGTGAAGAAGGCAAATGGCCGTCAACTGGGCCCGTGCTGTAACACAAAATGACGGGGACCTCTGCAGAGTATAAGGAGGTGAAACTGAGTCTCCCAGGTCTTAGAGATATTTATTGGCTTTTGGCTGAATAGGGGCCCCATGGAGGAATGGGAGGCCGCTGGAAAGCAGGGGCAACACAGGCTTGCATTACACACCTGAGACTGGCAGGTGGTCCTGGAGATGGTCAGATTTTCTGTGCATTAGAAACCTATAGTCTTCAAGCCAACGGAGGATAAACCTGCGTTAGTACCGGAGTTAGGTTGGTTATCGACAAAACTTTAATGTTAGACTATTCACCAACCAATCTCTAAGCACAAGTGGCTCCAAAATAATGAAAAAACCGGGGTAATTAGAGTAGCAGATCAGTTTAACAACACAAATTCACAGGCAGGAGATTCAAGGTCTTGAATATCATGATGGCGAACTCTCCCTCTGCCTCAGAAGCAAGACTACAACTGGCAGTAAAAATGAGTGTTGCATTATAACCTACAGGTAAGAGGCTGAAAGATAATTTGAACATTACCTTTAAAAAAACTTTGTATTTTTCATGCTTATTTCAACAGACCTAAGCATATTTAAATCCTAATTTTAAAGCAATAACATGGTCTAAACATTACCTGTACATAATTAAGATAAATGATATGCTTGCAAAGCAACCCAAGCATGTGGCCGCCCAAGCATGTGGCCAACCAAGGATGTAAGCATTTCATCTAGGTACTTTGTAAATTCTGTTCACATCTCTGTAGATTAAGAATCTCCGGTTTGTAACTCGCTGAAGGAATATAAAAACATGTCCATCTAAAACGAGCCACCGTTACGGACTAAGAGCTTCTGCAGACATGCTGGCCCTGAAGAAGTAATTGGTCTTCTAGAGGTGGTGTCTATCGATGGTGAAGCATTACAGGAGCCGTATTACACATACTGCATATGCGTCCCCGCGGAACTATGGTATTCAAAGACTCTTGTGCGGCCCTTCTGTAAAACTGAGAGAGCTGCATAAGATCATAACACCTCTGTAGTAGTGTTATTGGACGAAGGTAAGAAATATACAAACCAAGAGAGATCTGTACCTGTTGGACCACAACGTTTATCGTCATTTATGCAATTAGGTGTAGTGCATTGATGTGCCTTTGAGTAAGTAGGATATTAGTATAGGAGAGACAATGTTCTTTTTTGGCTAGTGATCACACATCCACTCTTTCAAATACAGTGGAGTATGCCTTTCTTGGAAGACCATCTGATGAAATGATAATGCTAGTGGTAAAAACTGAGGTAGGAGTCTTGAGGTGGCCAAGAGTAGAATTTGTAATTATGTATTGAGGTTCAATGGTCAGTAGGACGGTGCAAATAGCATTAATGCAGATTCCTATCATTGAAAGGGCGTGATCTCCTAAGGAAGTGAGTGAAAGGAAGAGAGATGCTAGAACCTGTTCAAGGGTGAAAAATCTTGCCAAATAAGGATGCGTCACAATCACAATGAACCAACAGTTTTCCCAATGCATGACGGCTCAAGTCTTTCTATAATGGACATACAAGTGGTGGATGATCACGACTGAGGTCATAATTTTATACTGCTCACTTGTGGCCAGATGTACAAAGCCATTTAGCATTTCTTATTAGGTCTAATCACTATTTCGGCCCATTAAGAAATGTTAAACGGCCTTTTCCTATGTACAAAGCCAAATCACGGTCGCAGTTTACGATTTCCACCCGGTGGAAATCACAAATCGCAATTGCAATTGCAATTTAGGGAATCACAAATAGGGATTACCTATTTCTGATTCGAAAGGACACGTACAAAGCATTTCCTAAATGCTAATTGGGCATTTAGGAAATGCAATTACCATCGACACAAAGTCGATGGTAACCATGTGCAAATGTAAAAATTGCTTTTCAAAAAATGCATTTTATAATGTGACATGAAGCGCACATATGTCCTTAGGGCATATGTGCATTTAAATGTGCACTAGGAAATTCGTGGTGCCACCAGGGGGGCCTTATAAGCCTAGAGGCACCTTTGGTTTTGCATTTCTTAAATTTCAATTTCCTATTAGGAAAACGCAATTTAGGAAATGCAAACCATTTCCTATTTTGCCCATAGGCGGGAATGTAATGGCATTTCCTATTTGCGATTCACTAGTAGCAAGTCATACTCTGTAGGAATTGCAATTAGGGAATCGCTTATTTTGTACATATTTTGCAGTTCCTAAATAGTGATTCGTACAAAGTCGCTATTTAGGAAATGCAAAATCTGAATTTCGTACATCAGGCCCTATGTCCTTTTGGGCACATTCTTTTGAGGTGCCTAAATTAAAGCAACAGTCTGGTATTTTATCTCTCTCTGATAGTAGAAAACCGAACACAATTTGCTCAGTATGGTGGCTGTGATAAGACAGACTCACAATTATGGCAACAGAGCAGCTAATAAGTTTAGCTCGTGAAAGCTTGCAGAGTTCAATTCCAACAATTGCTTCCAATTTCAAGAAAGGTACACACAACACCACAAAAAAAGAGGATTTGTACAGTACAGCTTGAGGTGGAAAAAAACAGTAATTTTGCAAAACAGCAAATTATGGAACATAGAAGGGAATCCTCTAGAAGAAGTGCAGATGAACAAAAATAGGGCTGTGACACTCAAACATAACAGAGAAAACCACACAAGTGCATGCAGAGTTCTGATCTTCTGGGAAGCCACATAACGTGTCCCAGTGTCATGTACCGCCACCCGAGAAGATGCTTCTAGGAAGAAAATTGATTCATACCAGCTTTTTTAAAATCCGGGACCGGTAATATTTAGTTTCAAACAATTACATCATGTCAGGTGATTACTACAATGAAATCAGTTGAGTAATGACAAACGTATATCTTTCTTGCAGGTAAGAGGCAAGTCCACTTCATAAGGGCAAGTGAAAGATTCATCATTGGAATGGTTACTGCTGCTCATCATAGACATCAATGTCCTGTCAAAACCTCTGCTCTCAAAAGGGCGACACCATTTAAACATATCACTCTCACTCTACTAGCGTCTTCCATGCGTACAGCTTCTGGGTTACCTTGTTAAAGGGTTGGGACGTCCTACTATTGCCAGCTCCTCTGGGGACTGCCCCTTTGCAAAGCAGGGGGACTCCAAAGAAGAGACGAGCAAAGAGTAAAAGCTTAAAGCAGTAGACAAAAAGGACATGAATGAGTGGTCGAGTGGGACATATTAAATGTATATGTCAGCAGTAGGATTCGACAGAATGAAAAATGTACTAGCTATCGTAAAGGAAAGTTTCAATTCTATTAACTACTTGGCTGCTAGGCGTTTCCCCCCCCCCCTGTGCTGGAAATTGCCATTTTAGTGGCACCATGACGAGCTCAGCTCGTCATCAGCACACGACACCCGTGGGTGATGACGAGCTGAGCTCGTCATCAGCATCGAAGGGGTTAAGAACTCAAAGTGGAGAAAGAACAGCCTAATCCGAGCCTCCGGTCCGGACATGGGATCCCTATTTTACAATTAGTAAAGGGGTTGACTTATTCAGACACTTGGGCGTTGCAGTGGAGAGCTGACAGGTAATCGCGCATTTCTTTAACTGGTGGCCCAGCTCCAGTCAGGTGCTTCCTGTGAAGCTTTCTTTGCTCCCTTTACATTTCCCATAAGAGTTTCTTTGAGCTTATTCCAGTCATTAGACTCCACTACACAAAAGCAAAGATAAAACAAACAAAACGAGGGGGGAACGCATCCCCCCGGACGCCAGCTGGGCTTCAGAACCTGCTGCATTTCAGAAGCCGGTGACTTTCGAGCATAACGACTGGGAAATTAATCTCTTCCTTTTAAGATCCCCCCTCTCTGAACTGTAACTGCAGTTTTGTTTTTCTCACCAACCAGCTGTGAACTAATTACAAGAAGTTCTAACTAGTCAAGCTCCCTTCTCCCAGCATATGGATCCAATTAAGTCAAACTGTTGCCGATTTTCATCAATCTTCCTTCAAGCAGCTGAACTTGAACAATTTCCTTTCATGCGGCAGGAGGCAGGAATGGCAGTGGGAGAGTTGGGTGGAAGGGTAGGGCGACACTGCGACAAAGAGAGGAAGGAACAGGTGAGGACCGCAGGAGGGGACACCAAGAGCGCGGAAACGAGTCGCTGGGGCCCCAGTGCTAGATGATGGCGACGGAATGAGAAGAGCACAGCGGGTCTAGAAGAGCAGGGAGGAAGGAGAACAATGCCATCTGTTCCTCAAAAAAAAAAAATATCATTAAGAACAATACAAAAAGAAAACGAAATGTTGTTCAGAAGAAGGGATGGGATTATAGAGGCATAAAGCTTGGTCTTAATAGCCCATTTCACCCGCAAACATTCAAATTAATTATTTTAAAACAAGGAACTGGTCTCCAAATAAATCAGTCTATTAGCTGCTACAACAAATTATGAATTTAACTTGTGTAAAACACACAGCAACACATTTTAAAAGAAAAGTAACTTGAATAAAGGAAATACATTTTCATGGGTGGGGCGCAAAAAGTAATCGCCTCCTTTTGCACGTGGTGGACTGAAAATATTCCTTATAGCGCCAAAATGTTTTGCATAGTCAATTAATGAATATGGATGCTTTTGTAGTCTCCATTTGCTGAACCTACCAAGTTATGCTAGGTTAAGTACTTTTGTAGAGCGCTCACTTGCGCTAGCTAGCTGAGGGAAAGAGAACGAATAGATCAGACCGTTAAAGTGTAACAAAGCCAAGTTTTGAGGGCCTTCCTAAACGCCAAAAGGTTGGGTTGCACCTTGATGTTCAAGGGGAAAGTGTCCCAGACCTTTGAGGCTGCTAACACACAATTTCCGTTTCCCAGTTGGCAAGGTAGTATCTAAGAACTGAAACACGTATGGCTGATGCGGATCTAAGGGACAGATTTGGTAAGTACAGTGGTCAAAGTGGGGTGGGGGGAAAGTAGGGGAACTGTGTGTGAGAAGTTGGCCCGATATGCAACGTTCGCTATTCTAGCGACCGCTATGTATCGTTCCAGCGACCCTTATGGTGTTTGGTTGTAAGTCAACCTTATAGACCAGCTATCCTAGTAGCGTGGATACGAGCAGTCTAAGGCTAAAGACTCGAGAGGGCGCGTTAAGCCAGCTGTTTACCACACATGTACCCCTCGAACACCAAGTGAAAGGACACCACACAAGTGTTATGAAAATAAACAGGATATTTATTAAGAATCACAACAGCCCTGTACTCTTTATGAGGACAGGGTACTAAGCACAAACCAAATCTCTTAGGAAAATACTTCAAGTGCACAATTAAAACAAGTGTCCGAGGACACGGAAAGGTTAAGGTCTCGGGCGGACCCGATAAGGCAAGTCGGAAGCGAGGGACTCGGGACCCTAGAGTAAGGAGGCTATGCAGGCACCGAAATGCCGAGTTACCTAGCCACGCGGGCTGCGGCTGCACAAGTCTTACAGGCGTCGGGGTCTTCGCTGACGAGCCAGGAGCCGGAAGAAAGGAGTTGCTGGCCGGCGACCAGTGCTGAATAGTTCGTAGAGATCCAAGCCTGGATCGGAGATTGATGAAACCTGAAAGCAGAGGGGACCAAGTTCGTACTACTAGCCAGTAGTCAGAGGGTACCAGGAAGGCACCGGTTGGCCGTCACCTCGACCAGGTGAGTGGGCGACGCTAGGCTCTGCAGTCTCACGGACCAGGAGGCGTTGTCGGCGACCACGGTGGAGGTGCGAGCTGTCCCACGAAGGATGATGCTGTCGGCGTCGCTGGGCCCAGGATGGGGCAACAAGCCTTGGCAAATCTCGGGGCCACGGGATGGGCCTAAGATGGCGTCTTGAGTGGACCAGGAGGGTCCGGGGTGCTTTTCGCAAGGATGGAAGCAAGGGCCAGTCTGGAGCAACCAGACCAGCAGTGATGATTCTCGGATGTCGTCACAGAAGGGCACAAGCCAGCGGCTAGTGACCAGACAACGCGCTGAGCAGCGAGCAGAAGGGCCCCACGCAGATCGTGGAGATGCTGGGAGACAGCACTTCGGTGCTGGAGCGGCTCAGGGTCGGGGCTTCTCGGACCCCAGAGCACTCACCAGGGAATTGCTTCGATGGTCGTGCTGGTTTAAGAGCGTGCAGGTTCTGGTGATGGCCGGTCCCTCGAGGTCTCGTCGCACCCACAGATCACAGCTGAGCTGATGACGTGGGTAGAGGTCAGAGGTGCCAGGGAAGCCGGTTCTCGTCGAGCTGGGCCGTCGGATCCTTGAGGAAGGACTTGCAGCAAACCGCAGAGTTCTTAGTTGGTGCCCGCTGATGCAGGGTGACTACTCCTTAGTCACAAGGGAGAAATCTTGAGAAGAGTCTTGAAGTCCTTTCGTAGAAAGTATTCTTGATTCAAAGATGATCTAATTTGGAAGGGTCCCCGCTCCGGTCTTTATCCTAAAGAAAGGGGTGGGTACATGACTAGGTCCTGCCCTAAGGGTGGGACCAGGAAGGGGGGTAGTTACGCCCCTCTCCCCTGCCGGGCTTTCCCCAGGCCAGGGCTGTCGCCCCTGGAACTGGTTCTAACCGGCAGATGCGTAGTGAGCACCGGGGTGCCACTCCGCAGTCACCTTCTCGCCAAAGCCCTACCTACCCAGAATACACAAACCCTGTCTGGGACGGTGCGAACAGCGCCCTCGACAGGAAACCCTTTGTCCAAGTGCTCCTCGCTGGAAGGACTCCCAGCAGCAGGAGGTCAGACTTGTGTCTGTGGTGGCAGCATCCATTTTGTGGAGCTGAGGCTTTAGTTAACTTTAACCGGGGTTCACAGTTACGTACATGTCGTGTCCCTCTAGAAGGGCGGAATGCTAACCTCGTCGCCAGGGTTGGTGAGAGGGCAGCATCCCGATTCGTATGACACCTTACTCGACATGCCTTGATAACGCGATACCGGAGTTACCGATATGGTACGCGTTATCATGGAACAGCTATTGGGCCTTGATCCCGCAAGCTGCAGCCGGGCTCGGCTCGGGCCTGAACCTAACTCACACGAGCCCACGCACTCTGCCTTCAGGATTGATAAGGCCTGCCATAGGAGTGACTGATAGGGACTCGGGTGTCCAGTGTATGGTTAGATATAGGGCTACTATACCTAAAGCGAAGGGTGGTTACACGTCTTCGCCCCAGCTGTCGTGCAGCCAGTTGTGTCAAATTTGAGAGGCCAGCCAGGGGTGGCATAATACATGCTGCAGCTCCTGGCGGCCCTGGGTACACCTATGCCCTGCGTTACGGGGTCTGATAAGGTGGCCCAGTACCAATTGGTAAATGCACCTAGGGTACATATCGTAATTTAGAAAGAGAACAGCCAGGCTGTGGGTCTGATTAGCAGGCCCACAGCCAGAGAAAGTCGTAAACCAGTGAAACAAAAGCAAAAAATCTGGGTGATCATAGGATTGCAGACCCTACTCTCCTACATGACCCCCCCCCCAAACGTCGGAACAATAAGCTAACCTTGACCAGGTGAGTCTTCTTGTTCTAAGTGGAAATATCTGGAGAGCCCATCGGCATTGCCATGATCAGTACCAGGTCTATGTTCCACTGTAAAGTCCATCCCCTGTAGGGAAATGGACCACCTTAGCAGTTTGGGGTTTTCACCCTTCATCTGATTTAGCCACAAGAGGGGCTTATGGTCGGTCTGAATCTTGAAGTGAGTGCCAAACAAGTATGGCCTCAGCTTCTTCAGGGCCCAAACCACAGCAAAGGCCTCCCTCTCAATAGCTGACCAATTCTTCTCTCTAGGGGTCAGCCTTCTACTTATAAAAGCAATGGGCTGGTCTTGACCATCGAAATTCAGTTGAGAAAGAACAGCTCCCACACCCAACTCAGAAGCATCTGTTTGGACAATGAATGGTTTGGAGTAGTCCGGACTCTTGAGGATAGGCGCCGTGCACATGGCCTGCTTTAGGTCATCGAATGCTTTTTGACAGCTCGCTGTCCACTGAACCTTTTTTGGCATTTTCTTGCTTGTCAGTTCGTTTAATGGTGTCACGATGGAACCATAGTTCCTGACAAACTTCCGGTAGTATCCAGTCAGGCCCAAGAAAGCTCGAACCTGAGTCTGGGTGGTTGGAGGAGCCCAGTCCCTGATTGACTGTATCTTGCTCTCTAGTGGCTGAACCTGGCCTCCACCTACAAGGTGGCCCAGGTATACAACCTGTGTCTGCCCTATCTGGCACTTGGTGGCCTTGATAGTGAGACCTGCGGCTTGCAGTGCCTCTAACGTCTTCCGCAGGTGGACCAGGTGATCCTCCCAGGTGGAGCTAAAGACAGCGATATCGTCAAGATACGCCGCGCAGAAGTCATCCAGCCCAGTAAGGACTTGATTCACCAACCGTTGGAAGGTGGCAGGTGCATTTTTCAGACCAAAGGGCATCACCACGAACTGATAATGCCCACCAGGGGTTGAAAATGCGGTTTTAGGCTTGGCGTCCTCAGCTAACCTGATTTGCCAATACCCAGCTGTCAGGTCAAACGTACTTAGGTAGTTGGCCGAAGCCAAGCTATCGATAAGCTCGTCTGCCCTTGGTATTGGGTGGGCGTCAGTCTTAGTGACTGCATTGAGACCCCTGTAGTCTACGCAAAACCTCATCTCTCTCTTACCACCCTGGGTGTGAGGTTTCGGCACTAGAACTACGGGACTAGCCCAAGGGCTATCCGAGGGCTCAATGACTCCCAGCTCCAACATTTTCTGCACTTCACTCTTGATGCAGTCTCTAACGTGATCAGGCTGCCGGTAGATTTTACTCTTCACGGGCAAGCTGTCACCAGTGTCAACCTCATGGGTACACCAATCGGTCTGGCTGGGTGTTAGAGAAAACATATGTCTGAAAGACTGAAGAACCTGTTTACAGTCTCTCTGTTGATGTTCGGAGAGGCTGCCACAAAAGACAACACCATCTACCGATCCATCGTCAGGATTCTGAGTGAGCAGGTCGGGGAGAGGGTCACTCTCCTCCTCCTGTCCCTCATCTAGGGCCATGAGCAAACTCATGTCCTTTCTGTCGACATATGCTTTTAGCCTGTTGACATGGAGCACCCTGTGGGGGCTCCGGGGAGTTCCCAGGTCGACCAGGTAGGTGACCTCTCCCTTTTTCTCCAGGATGGTGTAGGGCCCGGACCATTTGTCCTTGAGTGCTGCTGGGGCCACTGGCTCCAACACCCACACCTTCTGTCCGGGCTGGTAAACAGTCAAGACAGCCTTTTGGTCATGCCAAGCTTTTTGGAGTTCTTGGCTGGCCTTAAGGTTTTCAGATGCCTTTTCCATGTACTCAGCCATCCGCGAGCGGAGGCCGAGCACATAGTCCACTATGTTGGTTGCAGGCTTTTTGAGAGGTCTCTCCCATCCTTCCTTCACCAAACACAGGGGTCCTCTTACAGGATGCCCGTACAAAAGTTCAAAAGGGCTGTAGCCAACCCCCTTCTGTGGGACTTCTCTGTAGGCGAACAAGAGGCAGGGGATCAGGACGTCCCATCTACGCCGAAGCTTTTCAGGTAGTCCATGAATCATCCCTTTAAGGGTCCTGTTGAATCTCTCAACAAGCCCATTGCATTGTGGATGATAGGGGGTAGTGAACTTGTAGTTGACACCACATTCCTTCCACATAGCAGTTAAGTAGCTCGACAAAGTTTGCACCTCTGTCGGAGACGACCTCCTTAGGGAAGCCCACTCTGGAGAATACTCCAACTAGGGCTCTTGCCACAACAGGTGCTGTAGTGGTCCTAAGGGGAATAGCTTCAGGATACCTGGTGGCATGATCCACTACCACCAGTATAAACTTGTGCCCTGATGCTGTAGGTGGTTCCATGGGACCGACGATGTCGATCCCCACCCGTTCAAAGGGTACCCCCACCACAGGCAGTGGTATAAGGGGGGCCTTCGTCGTGCCACCTGACTTACCACTGGCTTGGCAAGTGACACAGGAGCGGCAAAACTCCTTGGTAACTTCGTTCATATGAGGCCAGTGAAAGTGCGAGACAAGCCTGTCCCACGTTTTCGTCTGGCCCAAGTGACCTGCTAAGGGAATCTCGTGGGCCAAGGTAAGTAGGAAACCACGCTGAGACAAGGGTACAACCAGCCTCCTGGTCATGCCAGGCTTGGGGTCTCTTGACTCAGTGTACAGGAGTCCATCTTCCCAGTATACCTTGTGGGTACCTGTGGCGTTCCCAGCAGCCTCAGCAGCAGCCTGCTGTCTGAGGGGTTCAAGAGAAGGGCAGTCTAACTGGTCCTTCCCCAGGTCTTCCCTTGAGGGTCCCCCTGAACCCAAGAATTCAACTTGATCAAGTTCGAATTCCCTAGGCTCAGTTTCCCGCAATTCCTGTAGGTCAGCCTCCTCTGAGACTTGATCCTCGACCTGGGGCAAGGGGGAAGGCGCAGCCTTAACCCTACCGCTCTTTTTCTTGGGAGGTGTCTGGTCCGTTGTTCCAGGATCCAGCACCTGTTCAGTGGGGCATTTCCTGACCTGTGACCTGGTCACAGCGAACACATGTGCTGGCAAGCCTAACATTTCCATGTGAGTCCGGTGCTCCACTTCTGACCATTGTGACGACTCCAAATCATTGCCCAACAAACAATCCACTGGGAGGTCTGGACTAACTACAACCTTCTTTTGGCCAGTTACCCCTCCCCAGGAGAAAGCTACAATTGCCATACTGTGGTTGGTAGTGACATTGCTTGCATTGGTCACCAGGAATTCTGTACCTGGCATGATCTGTCCAGGGTCCACAAAGTTAGGCGTCACCATGGTGACGCTGGCACAAGTGTCCCTATAGGCCTGAGCCATCTTTCCATTTATGAAAGGCGTCTGTCGGTATTTGCCCAAAGAATTGGGGCTTACGTCAGGGGACACGTCCACGTCCCCTGTACTGACAAGGACAGCCTGAGTGAGTGTGCCAACTAGGTTGTCACGCCCCTCAGAACCCAGGGTTAACCCTACTAAACCCTTGGGAGGCGCACTACCACTGCTGACTGTACTAGGGGGCACAGGTGCCTTAGGGGCTGCAGTGGCAGGAGTCTGCCCTCCTCCTTTCTTGGTGCACTCACTAAACCAGTGAGATTTACTTTTACAGTACTGGCACCATCTTTTGGATTGGCCTTCTTTCTTCTTTTGGGGAGCCTGACCCCCACCCTCTTTGGGTTGTTGGGGACCTGTCGAAGACTTCTGGTCATTTTGTTCCCCCTTAGAATCTTTACCCTTCTGGTCTGCTTTCTTCTGACCACCTTGATTCTGGCCCTGGTTCTGTTTAACTCTCGTACGAACCCATCTGTCTGCCTTCTTTCCCAATTCTTGGGGAGAGGTCAGATCCGAGTCGACAAGATGCTGATGCAACAACTGGTTCTGACAATTGTTTAAAATTTGTTCTCTCATCATCAAATTATACAATCCTTTGTAATCAGTAACCTTACTGCCCAGTAACCAGCCCTCAAAAGCCTTAGTGGCACAATCGACAAAATCAGACCAATCTTGAGACTGCGTTTTCTGGGTATCCCTGAACAGCACCCTGTACTGCTCAGTGGTTAGGCCGAACCCTTCAACGAGTGTATTTTTCAAGACTTGGTAATCGTTCGCATCCTCTACCCTTGTGGTGAGGAGCTTGTCTCTTCCTTTTCCTTCAAAGGAGAGCCACAAGATAGCTGCCCACTGACTCTGGGGAACGCCCTGCACAGTGCAGGCCCTCTCCAAAGCAGTAATCCATTTGTGGATGTCGTCCCCTTGTTTAAAGGGGGGCACTATCTTCCCAAGGTGTTTCGTATCGAAACTCTTTTCCCTATTGCTAGGTACATTGCTGCCACCAGTGGGGACTACCCCACTTAACTGTTGCTCTCTTGCAAAGGCAAGCCTCTCTTTGGCCAGGGCAAGTTCTTCCCTTTCGATCCTTAGATTAGCTGCCCTTTCCTTAGCTTCGTACACTCTCCTCTGAGGGGATGTCATCCCTCTCTGAGACGAGTTGTGAGAGCCATTGGTTTGAAGGGATCTGCCAGAGCCTCTCGACAGAGATCTGGCTCGTCCATTCCCAATGTTAAGCTGACCTGATAGTGGCCCCAGGGGTCCCCCAGTACCGCTATCATGTTTGCTTAAGTTGGACCTGCTTAGTCTGACGACTTCTGCCTGTCCCTTATCTGCCTCATCCCCAGAGAGATCCTCATCCTCATCTTCCTCCCCATCTTCGTTCTCAGTTGCGAGGTGGATGAGGTCAGGATCGTCTCGGGTTCCCTCGAGGGGAGGCATGTCTCCTTCTGGATTAGAATGGCTAAGAAGCTTCTCAGCCTTTCTGGCATCATAAGTCTCGAGGAGACCAATCAGAAAGGAGGTGGTGGGGTTAGCCCCTTGCTTAATCTTCCTAGAGGTACATACTTGTCGTAACTCATGGAAGTTAAGCGCAGTATATCTTGAAGGGATGACCTGTGGAGGGTCAACTGACACAAGGGGAGACTCAGAGTTTCTTCCTTTGTCCGACATACTGCTTCTAGTGTGGCGTAAGTGATGCACCTACCTACACTATGTGTTTCCCTACTGTTCCCTTGCTAAGAGTTGCAGCCAAGGTGTGCTAAGCCTTGAGGAGCTACAACAGCTGGTTCAGTAGAACTCAGAGTATTCTAAGCTTTAGTTATATGTACTAACAGTACTTATGCGATCTTTCAACAAGATATTCTTAGGATACGTGTGGTAAAACAACAGCAAGCTCAAATCCCAACCGCTGCTCACCAATGTGAGAAGTTGGCCCGATATGCAACATTCGCTATTCTAGCGACCGCTATGTATCGTTCCAGCGACCCTTATGGTGTTTGGTTGTAAGTCAACCTTATAGACCAGCTATCCTAGTAGCGTGGATACGAGCAGTCTAAGGCTAAAGACTCGAGAGGGCGCGTTAAGCCAGCTGTTTACCACACATGTACCCCTCGAACACCAAGTGAAAGGACACCACACAAGTGTTATGAAAATAAACAGGATATTTATTAAGAATCACAACAGCCCTGTACTCTTTATGAGGACAGGGTACTAAGCACAAACCAAATCTCTTAGGAAAATACTTCAAGTGCACAATTAAAACAAGTGTCCGAGGACACGGAAAGGTTAAGGTCTCGGGCGGACCCGATAAGGCAAGTCGGAAGCGAGGGACTCGGGACCCTAGAGTAAGGAGGCTATGCAGGCACCGAAATGCCGAGTTACCTAGCCACGCGGGCTGCGGCTGCACAAGTCTTACAGGCGTCGGGGTCTTCGCTGACGAGCCAGGAGCCGGAAGAAAGGAGTTGCTGGCCGGCGACCAGTGCTGAATAGTTCGTAGAGATCCAAGCCTGGATCGGAGATTGATGAAACCTGAAAGCAGAGGGGACCAAGTTCGTACTACTAGCCAGTAGTCAGAGGGTACCAGGAAGGCACCGGTTGGCCGTCACCTCGACCAGGTGAGTGGGCGACGCTAGGCTCTGCAGTCTCACGGACCAGGAGGCGTTGTCGGCGACCACGGTGGAGGTGCGAGCTGTCCCACGAAGGATGATGCTGTCGGCGTCGCTGGGCCCAGGATGGGGCAACAAGCCTTGGCAAATCTCGGGGCCACGGGATGGGCCTAAGATGGCGTCTTGAGTGGACCAGGAGGGTCCGGGGTGCTTCTCGCAAGGATGGAAGCAAGGGCCAGTCTGGAGCAACCAGACCAGCAGTGATGATTCTCGGATGTCGTCACAGAAGGGCACAAGCCAGCGGCTAGTGACCAGACAACGCGCTGAGCAGCGAGCAGAAGGGCCCCACGCAGATCGTGGAGATGCTGGGAGACTGCACTTCGGTGCTGGAGCGGCTCAGGGTCGGGGCTTCTCGGACCCCAGAGCACTCACCAGGGAATTGCTTCGATGGTCGTGCTGGTTTAAGGGCGTGCAGGTTCTGGTGATGGCCGGTCCCTCGAGGTCTCGTCGCACCCACAGATCACAGCTGAGCTGATGACGTGGGTAGAGGTCAGAGGTGCCAGGGAAGCCGGTTCTCGTCGAGCTGGGCCGTCGGATCCTTGAGGAAGGACTTGCAGCAAACCGCAGAGTTCTTAGTTGGTGCCCGCTGATGCAGGGTGACTACTCCTGAGTCACAAGGGAGAAATCTTGAGAAGAGTCTTGAAGTCCTTTCGTAGAAAGTATTCTTGATTCAAAGATGATCTAATTTGGAAGGGTCCCCGCTCCGGTCTTTATCCTAAAGAAAGGGGTGGGTACATGACTAGGTCCTGCCCTAAGGGTGGGACCAGGAAGGGGGGTAGTTACGCCCCTCTCCCCTGCCGGGCTTTCCCCAGGCCAGGGCTGTCGCCCCTGGAACTGGTTCTAACCGGCAGATGCGTAGTGAGCACCGGGGTGCCACTCCGCAGTCACCTTCTCGCCAAAGCCCTACCTACCCAGAATACACAAACCCTGTCTGGGACGGTGCGAACAGCGCCCTCGACAGGAAACCCTTTGTCCAAGTGCTCCTCGCTGGAAGGACTCCCAGCAGCAGGAGGTCAGACTTGTGTCTGTGGTGGCAGCATCCATTTTGTGGAGCTGAGGCTTTAGTTAACTTTAACCGGGGTTCACAGTTACGTACATGTCGTGTCCCTCTAGAAGGGCGGAATGCTAACCTCGTCGCCAGGGTTGGTGAGAGGGCAGCATCCCGATTCGTATGACACCTTACTCGACATGCCTTGATAACGCGATACCGGAGTTACCGATATGGTACGCGTTATCATGGAACAGCTATTGGGCCTTGATCCCGCAAGCTGCAGCCGGGCTCGGCTCGGGCCTGAACCTAACTCACACAAGCCCACGCACTCTGCCTTCAGGATTGATAAGGCCTGCCATAGGAGTGACTGATAGGGACTCGGGTGTCCAGTGTATGGTTAGATATAGGGCTACTATACCTAAAGCGAAGGGTGGTTACACGTCTTCGCCCCAGCTGTCGTGCAGCCAGTTGTGTCAAATTTGAGAGGCCAGCCAGGGGTGGCATAATACATGCTGCAGCTCCTGGCGGCCCTGGGTACACCTATGCCCTGCGTTACGGGGTCTGATAAGGTGGCCCAGTACCAATTGGTAAATGCACCTAGGGTACATATCGTAATTTAGAAAGAGAACAGCCAGGCTGTGGGTCTGATTAGCAGGCCCACAGCCAGCAAAAGTCGTAAACCAGTGAAACAAAAGCAAAAAATCTGGGTGATCATAGGATTGCAGACCCTACTCTCCTACACTGTGGACGGAGAATCAGAGGGTAGGAATAATCCAAGAATTGGATCAGTGGACAGAGCCGAGGTGTGGCCAGAATGTGCAAACATTCCAATTTTTTTTATTTGTTTGGCATTTCACTGCCCAGTTTAATCAACCAATGGATACACATGATTATTTAAGGTTATAATGAGTTATTGTCATTAAAATACATTCACAAAGTGGGATATGCTTCTTATCACAGAATGTCCCAAATACGACAAAATGTGGAAGCACATGCCATTTGTCTCAGAGCCATGGAGGTTCTGTTATCAGCAATTCTCCTTTTTTCCACAACAGCAGTTCAAACATGAATACCAAAACATCCTAGTTTGCAAATGTTTTCTATATAATTATGCATCTGCCATATTTGTCTCCTAATGCAAGATCTGCTGCATTATCTGGCCATTTAAACTAATAAATTGTTTGCAGCTCAAACGTATAAAAAGTTAATAAAATATGTGACTTGTGTTGCTGTGGAGTGGATGGCCTATTGTAAAAGTTGACTGATCACCTTTCTCACTGCTATATTTGTTCGTTACATTGATACTAATAAGGCAAAATCTTTCCAGAGATGGTTCAATCAATCAATTAGGGAGTTTATAAAGCACACTATTTACCCGTGAGGGTATCAAGGTGCAATGTGGTTAGCGTGGGCACACAAGTCAAAATAATAAGATATCAGAAAATATACTGCATTAGGCTGCAGCATTTTTTTTAATGCATAATTTAGTCAACACTGCAGCATAATGTTGTCCTCCTTTGCTGCATAATAATTTCTAGTGGCCCCAAAGCTGGCAGCCCATGTTAAAAGAGCTTGCGAATGAAGCAGAGATTGTGAAGTTAGCAAACTTAGTTTGGTGCGAGTGCAACTCCTGCATTGCAAATCCCTGGTGAGTTGCAGCTACTACTGCTGAAACAAGGCCTATGGAGGTACATATGGGTGAGGAAGACTGGCCTCAAGGGCAGGGCCGGCATTAGCACTGGTGGCGCCCTGTGCAATAATGCTTGTTGGTGCCCCCCAATGACTACCTCCGCCACGGATTCCCTCACTACAACCCTTTAACAGTGCCCCTCAAGTCCCCACAACCACAATCTCTCTTAGTTGCAATTAATTTGATTTACAGCGCCACTCTCACCAACATCCATTTCACTGGGGAGCAAATAAAAGAAAGGCGAGGAAAGAGTGAGAGCCCCTTCTTGAAGTCACGGTTTTCAGTAAGAGAGGAACTGCTAGGCAGAAAGAGATAAGGGAAGAGTAGGGGGTGCAGCTGAAGGGCAGAACAGAAGTGGATACAGTCTTTGTCTTCTCTGTGCAAGAAGGAAAAGAGAGTCCTGCTACTTCTCGGACTGCTAGTTGTTCAGCAACAGCGGAATGGCTATGGACTTATTCGTAAAGTAACTTAAAGTTATTATATAAAGAATAGAGGACAATAATCTGCAGTCAGTAAAAAGTCATAACTCATGAGCAAATGTAGGAGGCAGGAAATTGCAATTGATTAGGGGTGGCATCATACCACTGACCTCTGCATAATCGATAGACAGAGGTCGTCAAAAGAGGTGAACGTGACAAAGGGATAAGAGGTGGAGCTCAACTGAAGATCTTATTCTCCTTTCTCAGAATGTCTCTTGCAATTGAGCTAGTGACTGTGGATGCTTATATAGGGGGCTGCACAACCTAAACTGTAGGCCCTCAACTTATCCCACAAACCTACATAAAAATGTCGCCTAAATAGTCAGCGCATGCATACATTCTATGTAATTTTGTCATTATTAAGTTTGAATTGTTTGGTACAAGAGTTTTTAAAAAAAATAATTAAACCTTTAATATTCATTTCCCCCCTTTACCGTCGCCACTTCTCGTTTCTTTTTTTGTATAACTGGTACTTGGTGGTTTGCTACTGGTTGACCTATTGCTGTATGGTTTCTTCATCTCTGGCATTAGATAAGATGTTACACTATGCGGCTCGCGACTGCTTCTCTTGCTGCTCTATGCAGTGGGATGCGTTGTTCCCTTACCTACAGGGTGGTGGCTAAAATGGTGCCACCGTGGGCATTTGTGGGTGAATCTTCACAGTAGTTGGCCCACTGGTAGTCTTGGTCCTTCTTCCCCCTGGGGACCATGTGGGCGGCCACCATAGTTATCTTTCCTTGAATTTCTGGAAAGGAGTTTTCTAGTGACCAATCCATCACAGCAGCTTCCTTATTCTTCACAATCTTACTTTACCAATCCAATATGGCAGCCGATTTTCAGAATGGAATATCCTGTCCTGGAGGCATATAAGGAGTAGGATTTCCCTCTTCCTTGCGCTGCAACACTTCTTCTCTCCTTTAGGTGTGTTTCCACACACCTGATGATCTTTTTTGCTGATGTTCCAGTTTTGCTGCTCCTGTAGTCTGCCCGATTTCACCATTTCTCTGTTGGCACTTTCTCTCCTGTTGGAGGTTCCTTGTCTTGCTTGTGCCTCTGGTTTTACCTGTACCAGTTCCATTCTGCTGGGTCCTTTGGTTCTTGCCTTCACCATCAGGGAGCCCACCTACCTAATTGGAGTTTTTTTCCTTCTTGGGTTTTCCTTGTAGGGTTCCTTCTGGAGGGAATTATCTGCTTAGGCATTATGTGTCGCGGTATCGTGGCTACCAGAAGTGGGCACCCTTATTTCTGGCAGACTAAGATCGTCAAAACCTGGGCTCAAAGATCTTCATGTCATTTCAGGCCATCAGCCAGAGGTATTCAACCTGAGGGTCCTGGCACAAGACCTTTCGATTTGACTAAAATTAAATAAATAACCTACATACTCCCTGTCGGTCTTTCAGTCAGTCCTCTTCATCAACTGGTCTACTGTTGTGTCAATCTCATTTTTATTTCAACCACTTAAGCATGGGCAAATGGGTCAGGCTTCAGCAAGTGGATAACGAACCTCATGGAATCAGGATCGGTCACAAACACCATGTCCACATAAAGTATTTTCCTTCACTAGGAGGGACTGCTGGCAAAGCGCGCTTTGTGACATCAAATATTTTTGCTTTTAGCCAATTTTTTTTTATATATTTTTTTTAACTGGCGGAGACCCGGCATATACTAAAAACTAAAGATTTACACGCCAAAAAATCCATTGCAAAAGAAGCATTGAGAAACTCAAACAGATAGCACCCAACACCAGACCACCTGGCTTTGCCAATGCTTATTCTTCATAAATGGTTCTATTTCCTTGTAATGCTTTGGTTCTACTCGCTATCCACATGTCCTCCACATCCTGTCGGGCATGCAAACTAATGTTTTTTCTACTGTTACTCTGTTTTTAAGGCTGAGAAAATACATTACATTTATTTGGATAACAATTTTATTATTTCTGTTGTTTTCTTAAGCCACCTTTTACTGTATACACATACGAGCACAAACTAATTGTATGCAAACAGGCATATACTTTAATAGTCTGACTAAAAACAGCTTGAGCACCGGTTACTGGATGCCCTTATGAAACAAATGCATTAGTTCAGACTCCGGCTATCCAACCCCTCAAAATAACTGATTTGATGGCAGGAATAGGTCACTGTAAATATGGACTAGAAATGGGGAGACAGAAATATCAAACACACAGAAGGTGATGGGAGGATGATTGCATTAAGTCTAACCACAGTCAATAGCTCGCGGTAGCACCCCTCACCATGCCACCTCAGTTTGTACCCAGCCATATGCAAATCAGTCTTTACCCTGCTCCTTTTATGGGAACAGTCCAGCCCGAACCGCCAAGCCAGGTTCTCCCTGAAATGGAACAAGCAACCCAGGAACGGTTTTGCCTTCGATACGGGCTCATCAGCCGGGTACAACTTGGATCCAGTGACACAGCAAGCACAGGACCCATGGCTGGGCATACCCCATTCCAATGCCGTTAAGTTCAAAGGGGGCACGTTAATCAATATTTCCACCTGGACAACCTTCGTAATAAGGTTAAGCATTATGTTCGGGGCTATGGTGAAGCCCACTTTGCTTGCAATCCAGAAAGGTTGCTGGAGTTTCCCACACTCCCAATAAGCTGGAGCATCCTGTTCTCCAGATCTAGCTGGCTCTCATGGAGTAAGGAGGGCTCATTCACAGCAAACCATAACAGGAAGAGGAGCTGCTGCCAAGTTATTCATCCCAGCTTTTGCTCCTCTAAGAATGCTGCCTGATATTTGAGCATGCCTGAGGCGGACCAGAGCTTTCTCTGCATGCACTGTGCAAGCTTAGAGTGGCGTTTAGTCTATTAAGGATCAGCAAGCTCTGAGTATGGCGCCAAACTTCCGGAGAGGGATGATCTTGGACATTCAACTTTTTCGGACTTCTAATTAAGATCCTCACAAAAGTAACCGCCTCTTTGAAAAAGTTGAATGGAGAGTTAGTGGCTTAGATTTCCATGTACGTCACCACGTGAATTCAAGTGCAAATAAAATAATTAAGGGGCTCATAGGTGAATATACCAGGACAGTCCTCAAGTGTCTTTGACAGTACAAGACTGGTATTCAGTCTGCTTCCCTGGAAACCTTGAACAAACAGACTGCCAGCATAGAGCCCAAGTTAGGCTCCGCCAACATATCTGTAGTGGAACTTTTGGGTTTTTCAGACAGGCCAACATTATTTGCAGATTGTAAAGACACATTTGTTATCCATTGGTCTGTTAACGATTCCATTCCCAGCCATTTAGCACCCATGGTATTGCCAAATCATCTTGTGACTGACCTTCTCTATGTTACGCTCCTGACAGTATGGACCATCTGTCCACACCCAGTCAAAGTTCTACATCTTTAGTAACATTTGTCCTTTCTAGTGAACCACAAGTAGTAGCACAGCCAAAATCAAAGAATTTCTTCTGTCCAGGGCCAGAATGTACACCTGACTGCAGAACACTCACACATATTGGATGTGCATAGGGACATGTATATGCCTTACACAAATATATATACTAGCAGCCCGCCCCAGCTTTGCCTGGGGCAGAAAGGGGCTGGGGCAGCATTTGATGCTTGCGTGCCCGTCCCTCTGTGCACACCCGCTCCCGACCCCCTCCCTCCTTGACTCCCCCCCGCCCGACTCGTCCCGCCCGTCCCTCTGTGCACACCCGCTCCGACCCCCTCCCGCCCGACTCCCTCCCGCCCCCCACCCCCGCCCCCCGCCCTGACTCCAATGTGCATTTACCTTACCTGAGCTGCTGCTTCCTTCCCGCGCTCCTCACTTCACCGCAGCTCCATGTCCGCCGCTCGTCATGACGCACCTGAGCCGCTGCTTCTCCCCGCGCTCCTCACTTCACCGCCGCTCCATGTCCGCCGCTTGTCATCACGCACGTCGCGGCCAGCGCTACGTCGCGGCCAGCACAGCGTCGCGGTCGGCGCTACTTTCAGGGCACTACTTTTTTTTAAAAGTTATATTTTTAAATTTACGTTTTTTTTAATCGCCTATGTCCATCTGCACACCCTGACAATTTCTACAATGTATCGGGTGTGTGGATTGGCGCTGTGGTTCCCAAGTTTACCTGGCTCAAAGGTGTGTGTTCTCTCTTTATAATAGTAGTATAGATATATATATATGAGCACACAGCTCCCGACTGCAAAGCACCTTTCTCTCCCACAGGCACCAATCAGGAAACGGACCACAGATGGTGAATTAAGAATTTCAGTGCTTTATTCCTCCCAAGCAGACATGACGCGTATCGACCGGGGAACCCGGTCTTGATCACATGATATATATATATATATATATATATATATATATATATATATATATATAAAATTCACTGAAAAAACCATAGGTTATAGACCATATATAGTTAGGAATTAGCATTTACAAAACCTTATTTTACTCACACAAAACCATTGAAATTCGCATATATAGTTAGTTGCACTAACTATATATCGCGCACCCACAATCCACTGCTGATGATGTCACATATTACATCATTCATGACATGGTCAGTGACATCACTGATGACATCACTGATGACATCTCAAATGGCATCACTGATGACATCACTGACGACATCACTGATGACATCTCAAATGGCATCACTGATGACATCACTGACGACATCTCAAATGACATCACTGATGACATCACTGATGACATCTCATTTGACATTACTGATCACATCACTGATGATATCATTCATGTGATAATACGATGAACCTCTTCAGACTCTAATATAACCTTAGATACAATAAGTGTAAACAGACACTCACAGACTGTCACTCATCCATGGAGTTACTCACACACCTAGTCAGTCATGCAAAGAATCAATCACACCTCCATTTCCTCAACTATACAGTTATACACACCTTACTTATTCAAACATATACTAACACATATTTACTCTCTTATACAATCCCTGATACAAGTTCACAATGATCCATACAGCCACTCACACATTCACTGGCTCTTATGCACAGTTATTTATATATGTCAACTCTCACATGTACTGTGTTTTACATATGTACTTACTTTGACATGTAGCACTGAGATATCCATTCACTCACCAATACACTCATGCACACAGTCAACCGCCCATACAGCTGTTTCCACATGCACTTTTGAACCCATACATCTAGTGAATCAACTGCTCACACATCTATGCACAGAGTCATACACCTCCCAGCCACCCACACACACACTCAGTGTCCCATACAAATACTTGGGCAACCAATCAATAACCCATATAGTTACTCATATAGCTACTGATCAACACATGCAGCAGTTTACATAACAACAGACATAATGATGCACAAATTAAGACAGTTTAGTCACTAACCCATGCACTCAGCGAGACACATTTAATCACTCACTCATACAGTCAGTCATGCACCTACTAAATCCTTCATCCAGACACTTATACATCCACTCATTCTTCAATATGTATGACATATTTTAACTTTACAGAAACATACAGTCACTGGATGTTGTCATCAGTGAGGGACGCTGTCACAGATATATATATTTTTTTGAACGTTAATTTCTCAAAATCCAATGGAGCACATATCTTGAGACCTAGCAAAGGCACATTGGGCAAACAGTCTCTACAATTTTGCCAAGTTTCATAGAAATCCATTCAGCCGTTCGAGCTAAAAGTGAGTCCAACCGCCCTATAGAAAACTCAATGTTAAAAACACGTTTTGGGACCCCCCTTTTTTCTCGGCCCCCGCTTGACGAAACCCCCCCCCCCCAACTTTCAGGGGACACTCAGAATCAAAATGTGCCATTTTCTTGAAAATTTCAGCCAATTCCGTCCATCAACACCAAAGTTATTCAACATAGAATTTTCAGAAATCCCTATAAAAAAAATCCTAACTATATATACCTACTGGCGACCGCCAGTAGGATATATATATATATATATATATATATATATATATATATATATATATATATATATATATATATATATATATATATATATATATATAATTTCTATGGCAAAATGAAACCCCTCATTTTGTTCCTTTTCAAATTAAATGTATTAAGTGTTACCACTTTATTCCAATCAAGATGACTTCAGGTGTGCCATACTTTTGTCATAAGTAAGACTGTTAGCGTTCGAGTTGTTCTTTAGAACACTCTGGGACATTCTGTCATTGGGCTATAGTTGGGCTACATCTGGCTGATATTTGGGCTACATTTGCTTTTTTTGTCTCTGGTGGCCATCTTTGGGCTACATTGGGCTACATTTGGGCTCTAACATATATATAGCCCAATGTAGCCCAATATATATTTTTCAAAGTTAATTTTCGGAAAACCACTGGAGCATATATCTTGAGACATAGCAAAGGCACATCGGGGTACCAGTCCCTACAATTTTGCCAAGTTTGGTGGAAATCCATTCAGCCGTTCGGGCTAAAAGTGAGTCCAACTGCCCTATGGAAAACTCAATGTTAAAAACACGTTTTAGGACCCCCCTTTTTTCTTGGCCCCCGCTTGACGAAACCCCCCCCCCAAACTTTCAGGAGACGCTCAGAAACAAAATGAGCCATTTTCCTGAAAATTTCAGCCAATTCCGTCCATCAACGCCAAAGTTATTCAACATAGAATTTTCAGAAATACCTATTCAAAAAAATCCTAACTATATATACCTACTGGCAACCGCCAGTAGGTAATATATATATATATATATATATATATATATATAAGCTGAGTTAATAAAAACCGCTGCATAAATAGCATCATAAAATCAGTCCTAAAATGTACAAAGTTGAGCAGAGTGGAAAAAGGAGTTAGAATGTTATGGCCATAGTCAGCGGTATTGGTTTACCTTTTTCTCAGGCTGAATAAAAACCTTAGATTTGAGTGTTAAAGCTGGTCTTATCCCCGTAACAGCATGTGATGACAGCTTTCTGATGAGATTACATTCCCAGACTACTTTAGGGTTGGTTTAGAAATTGTCATTGCCCATTGAGGAGTACAGGGCTTGCACCATCCGAAGACTTTTTTTTTTTTTATTATTTTGGACAAAGCTCTAGAGTCCTGAAACCTTCGGCGCATTGCAACATAAATCACATTTTCATGTAGGAGGAATCACAAATGCCCATATATGTCCGCTGCTTTAACACTTGGTATGAATTTATAAGGAACTATGCATGAGAGCGATTTGAGAAGGAGAACTTATCTTCAAGAAATTACTTCTGTGTATTAATGTTGGAGAATTTCTCTAAAACCTATAAGGAGATTGGCTGCTCCCACAGGTCAGTAATTTGCAGGTTCCTAACACAGCTCTTTAGATAATCTCTGAAAATGCACTTCCCGGTGTCAGAGGATAGCTCTAATCAGAGAAGATGGTCGAACGAGCTCTACCCGGAAGCTCGTACTTGTAAAAAAAGTTTAACAGACTGACACTGTCTTGCAAACGATTGCTTCACTAGGCCAAATTCCAACCAGATTTGGGATGAGATTCGCGAGCACAGAGAACTTCACAACCATATGACATTGTAGGGAGAAGCTTTGCACTGATAACTTTCAATATGGGCTAAAGGGATTGATCCACCGGCCTCTTTTGAAGTGACACAAATGCTGTTAGTAGGGCCCCAGATTTAGATTTCATTTGGGCCTTACGACCACGGTAAGAGCCTTGTGTATCAATGTCTCCCAGGTATTTACAATATCGCTCCTGGATTCATTTGTGTATATTTATGTACCATGGCCTTGTCCTCTTAGGTCATTTACTACACATGTGAAATTTGTTTTTATTGAGATTGATTTCTAGCTTGTTTGATACTGCATAATCACTTAATTTCTGCATGAGTCATTGAAGGCCAACTTTACTTCTACTCAAAAGAACTACGTAGTCAGCATAGAGCGTGCTGGTTATGGTTTGGGCGCATGAGCAGTAATCGTGTGCAGGTCTGCCAGAAGATTGACTGTGAATATATTAAATAAAGCAGGTGCGGACACACAGGCTTGTTTGAGGCCTGTAGTCGTGTGACTTGTGTGAAACACTTGTTCCAGATCTCATTTTTATCCATATCCACGTTTTAGCACATAGAAGTTGAATTGCCTTCAATAGACTTCCAGAAATCCCCCAGGCTACTAACTTAAACCAGAGTCTTGATCTATTGATTCAGTCGAATGCAGTCTTCAGGTCCACAAAGCAGGCGTGCAAGGTAGTTTTGGATTTAAATGCTCTGTTTATGGTCATTTACGCCTCTATTCTTTATTACTTTCACACAGGACCATGTGGAAAAAAAACACACTTGCTTAAGTCATTCTCTTCAATTGTATGTTGCAACAGAGAGTTTGTTAATTTCACAACTGTGAGAAGTTGGCCTGATATATGAGGTCACAAAATAACGTCCCCTTTGGACCAATTCTAAGCAGACCTTGCATATATATCACACACTACTCAATTCAAATTTTCATACTAGGCAGCAAACATGATGATGTAAGGATAGTCAGAAAATTATAAAAAGTATACAATTTATTATGCCATTAAAAAAATCACAAAAAACAGTATATCCTAACTGTTGGACCCGGCCCGTTGGGCAGGTTCACCCCTAGACTTTTTGCTTTTTCCTAGCCTGTTTATGGAAACTGGTGTTGGTGATTTTAGGCCTCTGCGCACTTTTTCACTATGGTACAGTGTAAAGTGCTGGAGCTCTCTGTGTATGAGTGGTGAATGACCTGCCCTCCCATAGGAATGAATAGGGAATATGTATGCCCATGGTAGTTCCTGATGTGTGGGGAGTGCAGGGGCGAGTTTGGCATGTATGAACTCGTAAGAATGAATGCTGCAAAATGATGTATGCGGCATGACTGTGTCTAGTCTAGAAGTACTACTTTTGGAAGTTGGCATATTTGTGTAAGTTGGTGCTGGCGTGTGATTGGCTGGTGAGCCTGGCCCAGAGTGCCTGGGACTGCTTGTGGATTGACTGTCTGGTTTGAGGATGACAGGGGCTAGAGAGCCCAGGAGGTTGTCTGAAGTCAGCCCATGGATGAAAGGCAGCATCTGCTGCCAGGGAAGTGGGAGGAGATGGCACCTGATAGTGAAGGGCTGTGCCTGCCTAACTACAAAGCTGGCTCCGCCTCCCGCTGGGCGACTGCCACCTCTGTCCTGATACTGAAGGGGACTTCCCTCTAAACCAGTCCAGCTGGTTCTCACACTGCCTGCTTCAAAGGACTTCAAAGGCTTTTCTGTGTATAAGAAGGGGCTGTGCCCCCTTCCAAAATGTTCTTGTTTCTGACTTGAATCTGCCAGGGGCATGCTGCTGCTGGGGCTCAGGGGAATCCCTGGGCCCTGCCCAGCTCCTGGACCTCTGATGGACATTCCTGGACTCCTGGGGGACCCCTCTGCCTTGCTGGGCTGAGGGGGGGGGGGGACTTTGCTTGCCCCCTTGGAATCACTGGGACCTTGTTGCAGCATGGAGGAGCTGCATTTGTCTGCAAGAAGCGCTGTGCTTCCCCCTGAGCGCCTGGGAGCGCTCTGCCTGTTTTCTAGCGCTGTAGAGAGCTTTATTTGGATTATGGCGCTGAGGAGCGCTTTGCCCGCCTTGGCGAGTGCCCACCTCGCTTATTTGCGACTTTATTTAAATTTCGGCTGCCCACGCCGATATCTTTAATGCCTGCCCGCCTGCCTGCATCGGGCCGCGGCGACCCGGAAGTACCTGGCCGGCCGGCCAATCCTAGCGCGGCAGGCCGGAAGTCCCGCCCCCGCAGCCCGGGTGCCGAGAGATGATCACCGCCGGGCCCGGGGAGAAGAGGAGGAAGAGTGATGGCGGCAGGTCTGCAGGGCTCCCGTGAGCGGAGGGAGCCCTGCAGCGAGAGGAGCGGTAGCGGAGGGGCGCGAGGCACATTGTCGGTGCCTGCCCCCACCGCGAGTGGAGAGCCGCCGCCCAGAGGAGCCCCGCCTGCTGCCCCCGAGGAGTCCCGCGATGTGGAGAAGCCCCGCCCGAGGCCCGGTAAGTTAGGGCTGGGCCGGGTGAGACTGGGGCAGTGCTGTTGCTGCTCCGTGAGGGAGCAGATGGAGTTTTGTGTGCCGGTGAGGCAGAGTTGGTGCTTGGGCGGCCCTGGTTGGCAGTGGGTCGCCCCAACGTTACGCCAGAGCCTTGAGGCTCCAACGAAGGGGGCATGTTTTATTTACTTAGAGCCTTGCAAGGCTCACGGCGCCCTTGTCCACGAGTCCGTGAAGGCTCCCACGATGCCCGCATTTTGTTGCAGAGCCACGGAGGCTCGTGGGCCTATTTTAGTTAAGAGCCACGAGGGCTCTAGGGGGCACAGTGGATTCCTGAGCCAGATGGCTCCAGCGCCCCCCCCCCTACTTCTTTCCAGAGCCCAGTGGGCTCCAACGCAGGGGGCATGTTGCTTTAGAGACAGTGTGGCTCCAACGTTTGACCAGTGTTGGCCAGAGCCTGTGTGGCTCCAACGTGCGCAGTGTTTGTTTTAGAGCCTGTGTGGCTCAGGTGGCGCAGATTTGTTCTAGGGGCTACTGAGAGCCCTGCCACAGCTTTTTGATCCCAGTTGCCCAGCACTTTGTGGGCAGCTGCCACGTTTAGGCTTTTTGTACTCTTGGACTGGCGCTGCATGGCAGCGCGCCCTGACATTGGACACAGGGCATCTTTGCCCCACAAGGCCAGTTGGCCTAGGGACTGCCACAGGTAGTGGCTTATGTAGGGTTGGCGCAATGTGATTTCTATGCTTTTTAATAGTTATTGCTAATGTGAGTTTTTGCGCTATTGATTTATTATGCACCTCTGAATGTGTTACTGCATCATGTGTCTTTCTTTCCATGCGCTGCACCTCTGAATGTTTAGTCATCATGTGTCTTCTTGCACTGCACCCCTGAATGTATTTTATGGCATCATGTGTTTCTCTTTATTACTCCTCTGAATGGGTCTTATGCATCATGGGTAAGGTGTTCTGGTTCATACCCCTAAATGTGTTTATTCTTAGGTGGTTGTCCTTTTTAGTACAGGTGGTCCTAGTAAGGTCCTGGTTCCTGTTACCAGTAGGTACTGGTTGTGATTTCTAACTTACTTTGTGCTACAGTGATTTTATATCCTTTTATTCTAATTTCTGACAAGTATTTCTATTTCTGAAAGTGTTGATTATGACAGTGGCCCACGTGGCCCTGTCTTGTAAATAATCCCATGTGAATATTACCCGTGCCAGTTGGCACCCTGTATATGTGTGATTGTATCTGATATGTTTTTACAATACAAAAGTTATTTTTATAATAACCATGTGTGGAGTCTCTTCTGTGGTGTGCCTAGTATGTTGTTGCTGTTGTGCGCTGGCGCAAATGCTTTACACATTGCCTCCGAGTTTAGCCTTACTGCTTGAGCCAAGCTACCAAGGGGGTGAGCAGAGGTTATCTTGGCGTGTGACTTCCTTGCCCTGACTAGAATGGTGGTTTCTGCCTGGCTTTGGCGTCAGCCTTAGCCTACCAGAAATAGCCAGTTCTAACACTAACATAATACATGCAGAAAATAGTCACAAGGTGGGAACAAAAAAACAACACATTGGTTAAAAAATGCAAAGGGATACTGTGGTCTGACTTATGTAAATCATGCTCCAATTTTGTAGAAATATCTTTGAATTGGAGACGTTATCTTAGTCCAATGATTTAGTGTATCCCAGTATACAAGAGCATCTATACCTTGCATTTTTTAACCAATGTGTTGTTTTTTTGTTCCCACCTTGTGACTATTTTCTGCATGTATTATGTTAGGATATACTGTTTATCCTTTTTTATTGTGAATTTTTTAATGGCATAATAAATTTTATACTTTTTATAATTTTCTGACTATTCTTACATCATCATGTTTGCTGCCTAGTATGAAAATTTGAATTGAGTAGTGTGTGATATATATGCAAGGTTTTCTGTCTGCTTAGAATTGGTCCAAAGGGGACGTTATTTTGTGACACACTGTCTTTTGGAACCCTACCCCTTTGGTATTCAGGGTCCCTCTCTTCAATTAGAGATACTGATATATGATGTCTCCAATTCTGGGGGCACCTTGTATCAGTCCAAACAATCTCTTATGGTGATTGTTGTAAGTCAACCTTATAGACAAGCTATCCTAAGGGTAGCATGGACTAAGCAGCCTTAAAGGCTTAACTCAAGAGGGCATGTGAAGCCAGCTGTTTTACCATATGCAATCCTGTAATATCAAATGAAAGGACACCACACAAGTTATATATTATAAAAAATATATGTATTTATTACTAGAATAATCCTCTGTACTCTTTATGAGTGCAGAGGCACAAGCGTTTAAACAAAAGCACAGTTAAACATATGAAAGTTGCAAAATTATGGATGAGGCCGGGGGGCCACGCAAACCATATATTAAAAAAGTGGTATAAGTATCACTAATCGAACAGTGGTCAGGCCTAGGGAATCGCTGGGACCAATCGGGACTAGCAATGCTGAAGTCGGGAAAAGCCCACAGGAATCGGGTGCAGCGCTGAAAGCACACACATGCACCAATGCAAAGTCAATGGTGCGTAAAAGATATCGAGTTACTGTTTTAAGAGTCTTCCGACTGACCTAGAAGGACAAAACTTTAGACTTAGACACTAGAGGTGTGTACCAATACAGGAGCACCGGCGTTAGAGTGTTACCTCACCCACAGGAAGCGGGTGCACAGGTGCAAAGTCGTGTCGGCTTTCGTCGTGCAGATCTATGGAGCCTGTAGATGAAGATGCTGCAGGCGGCCAGAAGAGAAGGGTCCGGTGCGATCCAAGGGTGGATCGAAGATGAAGAGTACCTTAAAGCAGAGGGGACAGAGTCTGGGTCACTCAGCAGTGACCAGGGTGGAACCAGGAAGGAACCAGGCAAGAGGTTGTCGTGAAGCTTGTCTCCGCTGCCACGTGGACTCTGGGGCACCGAGGATGTCCAGGAGTGGGTCACGAGCTGTCCCACGAAGGCTCTCGCTGTCGGCGGTGTCGGCTTCCGGATTGGAGCAAACAAACCTTGGCAAGCGCAACCCACGCAGGATTCGAAGATCGCTTCTTACCAAGACCAGCAAGGTCAGAGCGGGTGCTCCTTTTCAGGGGAGCGAGGGCCAGTCCAGAACAACCGGACTGGCAGAGCAAATTCAAAGGTTCGTCGGTACTGGGGCCGCTAGCCAACGGGCAAGCGACCGGACCAACGCGTTGAACCAAAAGATGCAGAAGGGCCCCACGCAGCACTCGGTGAGTGTAGAGGAGTGAGCTTCGGTGTAAAAGCTACTCAGGGCTGGGGCTTCTCAGACCCCAATGCACAGCTTCGAGGGAGCCTCGGGAGCTGCACGGTCAGCACGTCGTGGTCTTTCCCAGAGGGCCGGCCCCACGCTTCAGGTCGCCTCCACGGGTCTCAGGTTCGCTGGGACTGTGGATCGGGCTGTAAGAAGGCAGGAACGCTGGGTCTTGTCGAACTCTGTTGCTCGAGTTCCGGCGGGAACTGCAACAAAGCAAACAGTGACGCGCTGGATGGTGCCTGTTTGCACAGGGTGGTCACTCCTTGACCACAAGGGAGATTCTTCAGTCTTCTACGTCGAGTAGGATGTCGAAGGGTCCAGAGTTTCGTTTCATAAGTTTCAGTCAGGATAATCTGAGTGCATGGGCACTGCTCCCACCTTTATTCCAAACTGGGGGGCTGGATTACCTGCTAGGTCCCTCCTATGGGTGGGATCCATGAATGGGGTGGTTACACCCCTTTCCCTTTGTCCAGGGTCGCGCTGGGCCTGGGGCTGGTGTGCCCCAGAACCGGTTTGACCGGATTCTGCAAGGGGAAGCCTTGTGTTACCCAGGCAGTGTCTAGTTTCATTCAACCCAC